>NC_141155.1:27576277-30407527 GCF_053477565.2 Lygodium microphyllum
TTTAGAAGCTTCTTAAAGAAGCTTCTAAGAAGCTTCAGATTTTTTTAAACAGAGTCTATGTGGTCCCAATGATTGAGAAGAGGGAAGGATTGACGACGGCATGGGAAAAATGGCGGTAGCAGGCAGGCGTTGTGGGGGCAGCGTTTCTCATGGCCGGCGACGCAGTAGTCCCTCCTACTCTCTCCACGGCACGGCGGCAGGTGGTCAGGTGACGGCAGCATTCCCCTTATCCTCCCTCCCCTCAAGGCCTAAGGGGTGTTTATATAGGCCAAGGGGGGAAGAGACTCAAACACATGTGGAGCCCCCCATGCTTCCCTCTTCTCCCGTGCATCTCCACCTCAACAAGCTCCCCATACTCTTACTTACTCTTCTCCTACTCCCTCTCCTCCAGCCATGCATCAGCTGGGGGAAGGGATAATTAGGAAAAAATAATTTGACTTAAATTTCATCATTATCCCAATTGCCCCTTCAAAAAGAGTGTTCTCCCGCGGGTTTTTATGGTCTTCAACCCCGGCCTCGATTTCACAATGCGAAGGCCTCATTTTTACACGTGTAGGGTACGGATTAATCTACCGATAATGACGATGTGGGAGATAACCTTGCAGAGGTTTTATGTAGCATGCAGGGAGGCAAGTTCAATAATATTTTTTGAGTGGAAATATTACAATCAAGCTCTAGATCTATTTGATGTTGGCATAGTGTGGGATCAATCCCGTTTAGATCTTTATACGACCAAGCAAACACGTCTAAGTTCTCCTTTATTAGGTCTTGTAGGACCACTAGTTCTTCTTCTGGAAGATTGAGACCCACTTTCAGGTGACATTCAGTATCCTCAGTATAAAGGAACGTCACTTGCCTTTCACCTTCCACTTCATGGATAAATTTCCCACGGATTGCTTTTGACTCCTTCAAGGGAGTAGTGTCATCGTCTGATGTTCCACTGGAACCAATGTCCTCCTTTTGAACGATTGACTCATTTGTCTGGTGAGATTGCTGGAAGGGTCTCAAAGCTTTGTTTGTTTTTGTGTGAGTGGTGATTTCTTCTAGACTTAGGGATTCATCTTTAGAAGATGCGTCTAGGAATGTCACATAGCACAAATCTTCTATAAGCCGTGACTTTGACGGCTTTGGCTTCTGTTGACAAAGGGCATCATCATCATCTTTTCTCTAGAATAAATGGTCAAGGAAACGAGAGGCACTAGAGAACTTAGTTTTTATACCTTTGATCCATTTCTTATGCGGATTGTGCATACTTTGTGGTCCATTGGTCAACCCAAATGGAACCATCGTCATTCCTTCCAACACCCGAAGATCTTCAGCCTCTGATGTCTCTGTAGGGACATCAACAAGATCATCCATTACCAGATGAGCTTTTTCATCTGCACTTTCATAATCTACTTTGTTTTCTTCCTCATCATTTTCATCCTCTTCCTCTAGAGGCTCTGTCTCTACTTCTGTAGAGGCTCTATAGGAGAAGAACAGGTCCTTTGCCTTTGTGTCTGCTTTTGCTTTTGCCTCTGTCTCTGGCTTTGCGACAGCCATGTAACAGGGAGAATAGTACATCCATGCTTCTATCTTACTGTCAGAGGTGATTTTAGAAGTCAATTCGAGTTGAGGCAGGAGGTATTCTCCCATGGACAAAGACTTTGCTTCTCTTGGTAGTTGGCTTGTAGTGCCCACTATTAGGGATTGTGACTCTGTTTTCTTGGGAAATATCTATTTAATAGCCTCTTTGTCTCCTGATGTACCATCTGTTACTTCATTAGAGGAGTATGTTATGACTTCAAGGGATGTGGATCCATTACCTTTTTGCGATCCATACAATTTCAACACCACTTTGTTGGGTCCTCTGCCTAGGGTTAGGGTGCCTTTGAACTAGTCCGTCCCGGCTCTTGCTTCAAAAAGCCAAGGTCTTCCCAATAGCAGAGGGTATGAGGTCCCATAAGAATTGGTTTTGACCACCAAATATGTCAACCAATAGTCTCTTTCTACAAGGATTGTTTTTATGTATGGGAGGATGCCCAAGGGTTTGATTCTGCTTTGCTCTGCCAATCTAATAATCCACTGGGTAGGTTGAATTCCTTGCAAACCTAGATCCTTCATTGTCACATCCATCATTATATTTACTGATGAGCCTCCATCAATCAATGCATCTGAAATAAATCATCCTTCTATCCATACACTAATCTCTGGGGTTCCAGGATCTAGAAAGGTGTTTGGTGCGCAGATCGGACGCCGGTAGCTCACGTAGTGAATTCCCAAAGGTCCCCAAGAACAAAGCACTCTACTTTTTAGCACAAAAACCAATGTGAAAGCAAGCACGACATGAGACAAAAGACAAATTGGGTTGAATCTCCCCCATGCCTTGTGTGAGCGCTTCACAAAGCATGTATTTAATATATATTTTCAATCTTTTTGCTCAAAAATAGCCCAATTACAAAAATATACAAGCTTTTAGCTTTTGAGTTTGCTTTCTACCAAAAATAGGAAAATAAAGCTAATGGACGGTGCCCAAAGAGTCTGGCACGCCCAATCTCAATGTCCAAATAAAAATAACATATCCAGGCGCATAAGCGCATACAAAATAATAATAAATAGTCGATGTCTCTATAGACATAATCAAAATATAGGCGTGGCGCCTATCAAAATATAGTCGAAAAATCGGAAACTCACTAGACTCCAATGCTTTCCTCCGCCACTGCTGCTATCTCTACACATCAACTGAAGCATTCACAATCGTTAGTAAAATAACACAATTAAACCGACAAAAGTGAATACCTAGCAGTCTTCAGCTACATAAATAAATCAACTGGTTAGAAATAAATCCTAACCTTAATTTATTACGAGTGCGCACTCTAAACTCATAAACGTTTATTAATTTAATATGCATTTTGCGGAATCACCCGCTATGGAATCACCCATGTACACACTAAATTAATGAAACGCCCGAAAAGGACAGGCGTCCCCATCAACTTCTCGCACAAAGAATCCTCTTTGCGTATGAGCCCCGGTTATCTAAGTTTACGGAATCCACCGTAAAACCTCACGGAATCCACCGTGGAATATGCCTCCTGGCATCATACCCCCGGGGTGGGATAGCAATTGACCTCAATTGCTATTAGCTCAATGTGGAGCTAACAGAGTGGGGAAAGCATTTAAGTCTCTAGCGTGCATCCATTGTGCTTCTTCTACAGGATGGTTCTTAAATTTCACGAGATATCTAGAGTACCTTCGGCCAGTTCTAGTGGTCATGTAATCAGTGTCTATGATGGCTTCTGGTTCAAGTATTTCAGTTTCTTCTTCGAGTAAAGGTGGGTTTTCATAGACAGGGTGGATAGGTAATTGTCCTCTAAATGGTCTCAATAAACTAATATGAAATGTATTATGAATTTTCCAATGAGATGGTAGTTCTAACTTGAATGCATTGTCATTAATTTTATGAATGATTCTAAATGGTCCGTAGAATCTAGGGGCTAATTTGACAACTGGATGTCTATCTACACTTTGCAGTCTACGCTTTTCTATTCTAAGCCAAACATAATCATCAATTTTGAAATTCATGGCTTGTCTTTTCTTGTTGGCTTGTTTGGTATATGATTGTTGGGCTTTAGCAATCATATCCTTGACCTCATCAAAAATAGTATTATGCATAACAGCAATATCATCGGCACTTTGTATTCTATTAGACAAAGAGGCAACAGGTGTAGATAATCTATATCCATAAATAACTTCAAAAGGTGCTTTCTTTGTAGATGTGTGCGGTGTATTATTATAGGCAAACTGTAATAAATGCAAATGAGTATCCCATGTTTGAGGTTTAGAGATAGTGTATGCACGTAAAAGATCTAAAATAGTGCTATTTGTGGCTTCTGTTTGTCCATTTGTTTCAGGATGAAATGCAGATGAAAAATCAATCTTTGTGCCTAGATTTGCAAACAGTGTAATCCAGAAATTATTACAAAATCTAGAATCTCTATCTGAAATAATCACTTTCGGCAATCCATGGTTAGTAAAAACAGTTTTCAAAAATAACTGTGCTGCTTGAGATGCTGTTAAAGTTTTCTTACATGCAATGAAATATGCTTGCTTACTAAATCTATCTACAATTGTCCAAATCATGTCATGGTTAGATTTAGTATTTGGTAAACCAGTAATGAAATCCATAGATATATGTTCCCAAGGTTTAGATGGAATAGATAAAGGCATTAATAACCCATATTGTTTACCATGATGTCTTTTTATTCTTTGACAAATCAGACATTCAGAAACAAAATTAGACACATCTGCATCCATATGCGGCCAATAAAAATCTTCAGTTAACATGCGTAATGTAGAAATGATACCTCTATGACCTTGATATGGGGGACAATGAATTTCATTCAAGATAAAAGATCGGAATGGAATAGTAACACACAGTCTCTTTTCAAAGAACATGAATCCATCATTATATGACAATGAATCAACAGGAATGAAATTATTTTGAACTAATTTTTGCCAATCAGAATGAAAAGTAATATCTTGGTGATATGTGTCTTTCATAGTAATCAAAGAATCAAAAGATATGATAGAAATGTTATAAATTGCAGGTCTTCTACTTAATGCATCAGCAACTACATTTTCTTTTCCAGGTTGGTATTGAATGATAGAATGGAAACTTTGAATGAATGAAGCCCATTTGATATGACGGTCAGAAATTTGGGGTTGGCTAAGTAGATGTCTAATGCTTTGCTGGTCGGTCTTTATCATGAATTCTGAACCCATTAAATAATGCTTCCATTGTTTCAATGCTTGTACAACTGCTAAGAGTTCCTTGTCATAAGTGGAATATTTGAGCTCAGAGGGTTTCAGCTTAGAACTAGAATATGCTATTGGATGGTTATCTTGCATTAGCACGGCTCCTATTCCTGATCCGCTAGCATCGGTCACAACTAGAAAGAATGGTCTATTAAAGTCAGGTAATTGTAGGACAGGAGCATTGGTCAATGCACGTTTAAGTAAATCAAAGGATTTCTGCTGGTTTTCAGTCCATTGATAAACAATGCCTTTCTTAAGAAGTTTGGTCAATGGTAAAGCAAGTAATGAAAAATTACGTACAAACTTCCTATAGAAACTAGCAAGACCAAGGAATGAGCGTAATTCATGTACATTTTTAGGAATAGGCCAATGCAATATTGCGTCAATTTTCTTAGGATCAACTTTTATTCCTTCTTCTGATACAATATGACCTAGATATTCTATTTCTGTCTTAAAGAATTCACTCTTGTCAGGATTTGCAAACAATTGATTTTCTTTCAGTAATTGAAAAACTAATGATAAATGTTCATAATGCTCTTTTTCACTTTGACTGAACACTAAAATATCATCAAAGAAAACAATCACACAATACTGATATTTTAGAAAAATACGATTCATCATTCTACTGAAAGTGGCAGGTGCATTAGTTAATCCGAATGGCATAACTAAGAATTCGTAATGGCCAAACTGTGTCCTGAATGCAGTCTTAAATATGTCGGATCTATCTAACCTCACCTGATGATATCCAGATTTAAGGTCAATTTTACTAAATATAGAAGATCCTTGCAGTTTGTCCATAAGGTCATCAACTCTAGGTATAGGATACCTATTCTTTACAGTGATCTTGTTTAATGCTCGGTAGTCAATACACATCCGATAAGTATTATTCTTTTTCTTGACTAAGAGCACAGGTGCACCGAATGGAGAACTGCTAGGTCGAATTAAACCTCTATTTAGTAATTCTTCTACTTGAGTCTGGATTTCTTTTTGCCACTGGTGCGCAGATCGGACGCCGGTAGCTCACGTAGTGAATTCCCAAAGGTCCCCAAGAACAAAGCACTCTACTTTTTAGCACAAAAACCAATGTGAAAGCAAGCACGACATGAGACAAAAGACAAATTGGGTTGAATCTCCCCCATGCCTTGTGTGAGCGCTTCACAAAGCATGTATTTAATATATATTTTCAATCTTTTTGCTCAAAAATAGCCCAATTACAAAAATATACAAGCTTTTAGCTTTTGAGTTTGCTTTCTACCAAAAATAGGAAAATAAAGCTAATGGACGGTGCCCAAAGAGTCTGGCACGCCCAATCTCAATGTCCAAATAAAAATAACATATCCAGGCGCATAAGCGCATACAAAATAATAATAAATAGTCGATGTCTCTATAGACATAATCAAAATATAGGCGTGGCGCCTATCAAAATATAGTCGAAAAATCGGAAACTCACTAGACTCCAATGCTTTCCTCCGCCACTGCTGCTATCTCTACACATCAACTGAAGCATTCACAATCGTTAGTAAAATAACACAATTAAACCGACAAAAGTGAATACCTAGCAGTCTTCAGCTACATAAATAAATCAACTGGTTAGAAATAAATCCTAACCTTAATTTATTACGAGTGCGCACTCTAAACTCATAAACGTTTATTAATTTAATATGCATTTTGCGGAATCACCCGCTATGGAATCACCCATGTACACACTAAATTAATGAAACGCCCGAAAAGGACAGGCGTCCCCATCAACTTCTCGCACAAAGAATCCTCTTTGCGTATGAGCCCCGGTTATCTAAGTTTACGGAATCCACCGTAAAACCTCACGGAATCCACCGTGGAATATGCCTCCTGGCATCAGTGTTAGCCACATCCACTTCTTTCACAAGTTCTGAGGCTCTGTTGGACTTTGTTTTTGTTGGGGGAGCAATCCTTAGGCTGCGTCTTCTTGTCAAGATTCTTTTGAATCTTTTTCGGTGACTCAAAGATAGCATCAGCAACAATTGTCGGAATGTTAGGTTTGGTTTAAAGGTGTCTAGGTCTTTGACCAAATTATACTCTTTAAAAGGATCTACAGGCTTTTCCAATCGACTAGGAAATGGGGCCACACTCACTTTTATCTTCCCTTTTTCCTCCTGGAGCGGAAACATCTGCGCTTCTTCATCACGAGGAGGTATTTGTGTATCCTCTATTTCTTGGACCTCGGGTCCTACCTTTGCAACTATCTTTGTAGCTCTCTGTGGCTTTGTAGTGCTCTATACTTTCTTATTTTGGATTGCATTGTTCTATTTTTCCTGAGGGAGGTTAAACTTCACCATCTTGGCAGAAGGAACGTTCTCTTTTGGAACTACGGGTTCTCCTTTCTTTGCTCGCGTTATTTCAGCCACTTCCAATTCCACCAAATTGGAAGTAGGTTCTTGAGTCTTCTATTGGGTATCAAAAGTAGATTTCACAGGGGGCTGGACTTGGACAATCTTTTGCAGTGTGGCCTTCTCCTTTGCATCGGATGCATAAGGGCTTATAATCCACATATCATCTAGGGTTTGGACAATTCGATGAGATATGACCCTTTTTTCTACATCTGTAACATTCCATCTCGAATCTCTTACCACCACTGCAAGTTAAATCTTGTATTTTCATATTTCTGTCTTCATTCGTTTATCTCTTTCAGAAAGCAGATATCCTCTATATGGTTCTTCCGTAAACAATAAGAACAGAAGGCTCCAGGAATGGTTGGTTTTCGGGTATATTTAGTGGCTAAATGTCCCGTTTGGTGGCATTTTCCACACCATGTATTAGAACACATCACATATCTTCCACCTCTTGCAGGTGTGGATATATTGGTAGTATTCACTTTTCGCATCTATAGTTTCTCTGTAATCACATCCATAAGCTCTTTCTTGATACTTGCGACTGAGTTGGATAAGTAGTCATTCAAATTTGCACTTCCTGGAGTACTTGTAGTAGGGTTTTGGGAAGTTTCTGTAATTACTGCATATACAGGTTGGGTTGATCCAGAGGGTCATCTATTCTGGTTCTGATTCAGAGCTCCTGTGAGACTTAGGGTTGTTGATTCTAGTTGGTAGGGTTTCATTGTTGTTGAGTAACCATTGGAGGAATTGTTTGAGGCCATTGTTGTTGTGGTTGATCCATCATTTGAGGCATTGTTGTCTGCGGCCACTGTGGATTAGGTGCATTGTACTACGGCACTATTTGCATCTAGGAATAGGGGTAGGGAACTGTCCCTGGGACTGCATCTGGTGGGTATACCATTCATGGCATGGGAGGAGGTAAGAATCCTCTTCTTGGAGTCAATGACAACCTTGCTTCAACTTCGTCATACAATCTTGCACCTTCCACTGCACCTTGCAGATTGACTGGTCTTCTTAATTCCACGAACTTGCGAACTTTTAGTTGTAGGCCTTTGAGGAACACTCCTTTCTGGATGCCTTCATCCAAATGATGGTTAGTCCATCTCTTCAGGATGGATTCCATTCACGAGACATAAGCTTCTACTCTTTCTCCAGAGGACTGGACTTAAGTTCATGAACTCCTCTCGCATCCCCTCTTCAAAACCTTCATGCCTGGATTTAGGGAGGAAGACTCGTCCCATGTGCCAAAAGTTCCTGCTGCTTGTCTCTCATACCATGGAAATGTTGCGCCCTCGAAAGTGGTGGGGAATATCACTAAAACCAATGCTCAGGGGTTCTGGCATTGTTAGCCACACATGCTATCATAAATTCTACTACATGAAGATTAGGGTCTTCATTGTAATCTCCCGTATAAATTTGCAATGGGACTACATTTGCTGGCCTGTCATCAATATTTCCAAGACGAATCTGACTAGGAAGGGAACATTGAGTTGCCATGGGGACTTCGCCAAAGAGTGCTTTTAGGGTGTCAAAGGACGCTTCTTCTGCAAGCTCGTTCTCAGCCTTGATTCTTGCCTTCTCACTTCTCGCATACCTCTAGATTCATTCTAGAACTTGCCTCTTGATTGCGTCATTCATCAAGGGGTTGGCCCCAACCAGTTGGTCTATACACAATGGAATAGAATCAGAGGGGCTTTAGTATCTAGAGGACTCTCTGGACAACATCTCTTCTCTTTCCTTCTTTTCAACATCTTTGAATTCAGCTTTCAATCCAATACATAGGGGGAGATATTCCGTTCTGAAAGTATCAAAACTCATTCTTCTTAGGATCATTGTTGTGCCATCATTATAATAATGCCAGCTTCTGATGGCTTCAATAGTGTATGTTGTAAAGAACACTCTGTCTACCAACTTCCAGTGGGTTGCTAATTCAATAAAAAGGAGATTATCAGTGCACCAAGCATTCCACGTATCTTGCTGTTGAGCATCCAGGAACAAATTCCAACTCTTTTCTTTCTTGTTTTTGTGAACCTTCACTGACCATGAATCCTGAAGCTTCTTCACGATCTCCCACTTGATGATGTCTGGAAACTTGTCAATGAATGCCAAATCTTCCATGGATGGTCATTCTCTTTGTTTCTACCCTTCAGTTTATTCCCAAACAATTTGCCACCAAGATGCAAGTTTCTGCTACTTCAACAGTAAGAGGAAATAGTCCACCACACAGAGCTTGCATCATGATGGTAATATGCTTCCGCCATTGTGGGATGAATTTCTTGTAGAAAGTGGCTTTGGCAATAAGAATCTCTAACTCTTCAGTGGAAGAATGAACATTGCAAACATCCATTGAATTCTTCTCTTCTTGGCAATGCCATTTCCTTCATTTTCAGCCTCTTCTAATGCTTATTGATGGCAAGTTTCCCTGGCTGCGCACCAAAATGAAAGCAACCCTCCCACGAATATAATCAACCACAAAACCAGGGACAAAGCACACAAAATCTATGTGTATGGCTATGCCATTAATCTCAAAACTGGAAAAAAACCATAAATCTCTCTTTTATTAATAAACAAATTTGTCATCTTCATCACCTTCATCCATAGCTTCAACCATTATGCAAGAACAAAAGGGAAAATAGAAATTTCTTCTCAAAAGACACAGGAGAGAGGAGAGAGAATAAATTTTTGGCACCACCAAAAAGGAAAATATGTGATTTGAGAAGAGAGAGGGAAGGAAAAGAGGCACATAACCACTCGTGCACTCCACCCCGCCTCTTTCCCAAAAAACACACCCCTTCGTATTTTATTATTTATTTGAAACTTTGATACATTTGATATTATAAGGCCTTTGGCCTTTAATTTTGAGTATTCCTACCCTTTACAAATGCATGCAGATAACACTTGAAAGCATACCATTGACTTTAATAGATGTGGCCCCCCTCTCCCTTATGTGGGATATTATTTTAGTGATTTTGTAACAATGTAAATATTATTCCCTTTACAAAAAATGAAATTGTGATATATGCATGGACATTTTTGTGTTTTGTTTTTATGCTTCTTTTGGTGTCATTAGCTTTAGATATGGAGGAGGACAGCTCAGGCCGTAGAAGCAATGAGGAGTTAGACCTAGGCCATTTTCCTAAGGCCCCATCCAACAGTTAGTGCACAAATACGATGTCTAGAATCGGCTCAAACACCGAGGTAGACTTGTAGAGGACATCATAGCAGATCTTGAGGAGGAGAGGAAGCTCACACACAAAGCTCTACAAGGCCTAGCCGCATATAGCCAGGATTAGCAAACTAAGAGCTTGCACCAGAGCATGGAAATGCGAGAGATCGAGAGAGTGCTAGCCCTAGGAGGCAGAAATCGATCAGAGAGCCAGAGAACGCTAGAGGGAGACCTCACACGAAGTGAGATTCTGACGAAGTGACTATAGATAAGATAACAGTAGAACAAAGCCCTTACCACTTAAGACCCTAAAGGGGTACACAACCTGGCCCAGGGGAAACTTTGCCCCCCTCTTGATGAACCAAAGCCTGATACTTGTATTGAGGTGTAGGTGGTTTCCATGAGCTCCACTCTACCTGATGTAATGATCCCCCTTGGACACCCCCGCAATGCTCATGGCACCCATGTATAACACTTGAAGTGCATCCAGTCAGAAGAGATGTATGACAGTGAATTTACTTATGCATTGATGGTAGAGAAGACGGGTATGAAATGATGCTTGGGATAATGCCCAATATGTTAAGGATGTTACTTATGTTGCTGATCAGGCTTCTCTCACTATGCTCTATCCATATATAAGGCTTTTGTAATAAGGGACATGCAATGTTTTTTATCACAGTCCTCTAGGACAGTCACAAACATCATATTGCAAAAATTCCTTTTTGAATCTCAGAGTAAGCCGTATAGCTCGCCTCAAAGAGGGCTTTGTCCCCTCCGATTTGAATCAAAAACCTTCCCAATCAGAGCTACACTTTGAAAGTTACGCCCATTTTTTGTGCACTAGGGTCACTCTGGATAGGCGGCCCTAGGATACACATAGTAATTCCATTACAGAAAATTTAGATCATTTGACAAAGATTAATAGCTCATCTCAAAGAGGACATTTTCGCCTCAAAATTGAGCCAAAAATCTCATCAATGAGAGTTTTAGTGACAGCAGGTCTTGTGACTGCATCCAGATGGCTGGCCAGAAAGGAAAAAGCAAGGCCCAAGAGGAACTCCATGAGAGAGATTAGGGACTCCCAGACATCCATGAATGAGGAACCAAGATTGGCACATGATTACCATGGTGACATATAGGAGAAAATGCCCAAAACATACCCGTACACCCTGCTCAATCACACCCTCTGTCAACATGAGCTTCATCATATGGAACGACATAATGATATGGTCGCAAACCACTGCCAAATGATGTCCAAGTTTTATGAAGTGATCAAACACATGGCACTCTCAAACTCAAAAACTCAATAGACCTTGAAGAAGCTCACTACTCTTGTTTCTCAATTAGTGATCGTCTCATTCGAAGAGAAGGCCAATGACTCTAGGCATGAGTCTAGACGTCATCCACATTAGAAACCATTGCATGGTCCAGAGGGTATACTTGGTGCTAAGGGAATTCCCCCTTCTACCTACTAGATTGGTGAACCCTCTCATTCACATGATGAGCCCCTGTTGAATTCCCTTGTCCACCATGTAGCCAATATCCCATTGAGGCCTTTTCCCACCCTTGGTTGAATTTCCCCCGCTCTCCCTAGGAGCCCCCAATCAGCCCCATCAATGACAATATGGTACAAATGGCCACGATGGCAATCATGGACATCGTGGTTATAATGGACAACATGGGCTTAATGCACCACATGGGATGTATGGACAACAAGCCATGTATGGCCATCAAGGGATGTATGGGCAACAAGGGTTTCATGGGTAGCATTGCCCAATGATCTGCATGACAAGATCATCCTAACGAAGTACAATGGACAATCCCCCTCACCGTCTGGCTTGGAGGAATGGATGTCCAGGTTGGAGTCCTACTTCAATATCTACCCTTGCACTAATGATCAAAAAATACTTTTCACTTCTCTCCACTTGGAAGGATTTTCCCGCACATGGTTGCGCTATATCGATCGAGAGAATCATCACTTTATTGATAGGAAAAAATGCAAATGGCCCAAGTTTTTGTGTCTCCTGTGGAAAAAGAGCGATTGGCAAGATGATGGTACACCCTTGACCAATGTAACCTCGCTGTACGTGAGTACACAAATCCATTCATGAACTTGACCATGTATGTGGAGAGCATTAGCGATGATGCTAAATTGCACAAGTATATCTATGGGTTGAAACCGAGCCTATTGGAAGATGTCATGGCCCAAAAAGCTACCACACTGTCGATGCAATTGAATTAGCTAAGACATATGCAAGAAAGTACTGTAAGAATGAACATTTCAATTGGACAATCCTGCATTCCTTCACAATTAGCCCCATACGGAGTTGGTTTTTAGGCACTTCTATGCCTAATAAAAACTCCAAAGTACCCACTTATCCCACCTTCCATGCTAAAAGAAAAATGGGCACTTTTGGAATAGCCTTTGGCCCTAATGTTGAGAATAAGTATCCAAAAAATAAATAGTCCACTACATCACCTTCCCATGGATCCAACAATGAAAGATTCATTTCTGTGGATGTTGTGAAGAAACGAAAGGAAAAGGGCCTATGCTTTAAGTGTGGATTGAGTTTCTTAGTGTTCCAATAGGTAATGGAGTCCCAATTTAAAGGCATGCCCTACATGCGACCTCATCCCAACATCATAATGGGTACAAGATGATAGTCCATTAGCATTGGGTGTTCTTCTTCATGGTAATAGACAAAATGATTTGTTTACTTTTCTTCCATTGGTTCTTCAATGAAATGAACTATGACATTGCTAAGTGGGTGCATAACATTTTGCACTAGGGTTCTTCAATGAAATGGAATGGGGCATTGCTAGTGGCTACATAACAATCAGTATTGGGGGTGTAGGAATTATTGAGGCATTAATCTCAATACATTGCACAACTGCTATACATGGTGTGGAAAGTGTCATCAAGTGGGACATTTAACCACTCAATACCCGAAAACCAACCATTCCTGGGGCCTTCTGTTCCTACTGTTTGTGAAAGAACCATACAGAGGATATTTGCTCTTTGAAAGAGATGCATGAACAAAGATAGAAGGATGAAAATGCAAGATTAAACTTGCTAGAATCCTAAATGACAACACAGGATATTGAACCAAAGCCTAGGGAACTTGGTTCTAATTTTGGTCCAAGGAGGTTTCCCTCTCAAAGTTACAGAGGACGACAGTCTAGCAGAGATGAGAGGTGGAATATTATAGGTGTAGAGAAAATGGTCATATCTCCCCGAATTGTCCAAACCCTAGATGATCTGTGGATTATAAGCCCTTATGCAGCCGATGCAA
This sequence comes from Lygodium microphyllum, assembly GCF_053477565.2. Lineage (NCBI taxonomy): Eukaryota > Viridiplantae > Streptophyta > Polypodiopsida > Schizaeales > Lygodiaceae > Lygodium > Lygodium microphyllum. The sequence goes on from NC_141155.1 coordinate 27,589,900, forward strand.
AGGTAAAGGCCACAGTGCAAAGGACTGTCCAAGCCCAGCCCCTGTAAAGGCCAATGGCACTGATAGCCAACAGAAGGTACAAGAGCCTGCCTCCAATTTGGTAGAGTTGGAAGTTGCTGTTGTTACGTGCACCAAGAAAAATAAACCATTTTTTCAAAACGAAAATAACTCTCCTGCCAAGACTGTGAAGTTAAACCTGTCAATAGAGGGACAGAGCAGTATAGAACAAAACATTGCAGTATAGAGCACTGCAGTGCCACAGAGAGTTACAGAGATAGTCCCAGAGATAGGACCAGAGGTCCAGGAGATAGATGATACAGAAGCACCTCCAGAAACAGAAGAAGTGTCGATGCTGCAATTATTAGAAGAAAAAGGAAAGATGAAAATGGGTGTAGCCCCATTCCCCAACAGGTTGGAGAAGCCAGTGGATCCTATCAAAGATTATGACTTAGTCAAAGACCTAGACACTTTTAAACCTAACCTAACATTCTGACAGTTGTTGATGCTATCTCCCAACTGCCGAAAGAAATTCAAAAGCATCTTGATAAGAAGACGTGGATTAAGGGATGCTCCTTCAATAGCGACCAAGACCAATAAGGCCCTAGAGCCTGTAAAGGAAGTAGATGTGGCTAATGCCTCCTAGATCCTGGAATCCTAGAGATTAGTGTATGGATAGAAGGATGCTTTATTTCAGATGCATTGATTGATGGAGGCTCATCAGTAAACATAATGACGGCTGTGACAAAGAAGGGCTTAGGGTTGCAAGGAATTCAACCTACACAGTGGCTTATCAGATTGGCAGACCAAAGCAGAATCAAACCGTTGGGCATCCTCCCATACGTAAAAACAACCCTTGTAGGAAGAGACTGTTGGGCTGACATATATGGTGGTCAAAAAAAATTCTTATAGGACCTCATACCCTCTGTTGTTGGGAAGACCTTGGCTTTTTGAAGCAAGAGCCAGGTTGGACTGGTTCAAAGGAACCCTAACCCTAGACAGAGCACCCAACAAAGTGGTGTTAAAGCTGTATGATTCGCAAAAAGGCATATCCTCCAGAGGAAGAGGATGAAAATGATGAGAAATAAAATAAAGCAGGTTATGAAAGTCCAGATGAAGAATTTCCTCTGATAGCGGATGATCTTGTTGATGTCCCTACAAAGACCTCAGAGGCCAAAGATCTCAGGGTATTAGATAGAATGACTATGGTTCCATTTGGGTTGGCCAATGGACTACAAAGCATGTAGAATCTATAAGCAATGGATTAGAAGCATAAAAATTAAGTTCGCCAATGGCTCGTGTCGCCCTAACTGTTCAATCCAGAGAAAAGATGATGATGATGCCCCTTGTCAACAACAGAAGCCAAAGTCCTCAGAGCCACGGCCCCTAGAAGGTCCGTGCTATGTGACATTCCTGGATGCATCCTCTGAAGATGAATACCTAAGTCTAGAGGAAATCATCACTCACACAGAAGCAAACAAAGAGCTAATATCCTTCGAGCAACCTCAACAAACAAAAGAGTCATCTATTCAAAAGGAGGACACTGGTTCTAGCGGAACATCAGACGAGGATACTACTCTCTTGAAAGAGTCAGACCTTTATCTAGAGGCCATCCATGGGACATTTATCCGCGAAGTGGAAGGTGAAAGACAAGTAACATTCCTGGATACTAACGGTACTAAATGTCACCTAAAAGTGGGCCTCAATCTTCCAGAAGAAGAACTGGTGGTCCTGCGAGACATACTCAAAGAGAACTTAGATGTGTTTGCTTGGTCATATAAAGACCTAAAGGAGATTGATTCCATAGTATGCCAACATCACATTGACTTAGAGCCTGATGCCAAACCTGTAAGGCAAAGATAAAAGCGAATGAGTCCTAATTATTCTGCTCTGGTGAAGGCTGAATTATTGAAACTTCTTGAAGCAGAGTTCATTTATCCTGTGGCTAACAGTGAATGGGTTTCGCCCATTGTGGTAGTATCCAAGAAGAATGGGAAACTTCGAATATGTGTCGACTTTCGGAAGCTGAATTTGAAGACAAAGAAGGATCATTTCCCTATCCCTTTTATAGACCAACTATTGGACACAATGGCAGGCCATGAGCTCTATTCCCTCTTGGATGGATTCAGCGGATATAACCAAGTCCAGAGTGCAGAAGAGGACCAATCCAAAAAAACCTTCACCACAGAATGGGGGACCTATGCCTATAGAGTGATGCCATTTGGGCTCTGTATTACTCGTGCCACCTTTCAATGAGTAATGATGGCTGCCTTGTAGAATCATTTGCATGATTTCATTGAGGTGTATCTTGGTGACTTTTGTATCTATAGTTTGATCCGTGAGCACTGGGGACACCTAGAGCAATGTTTTGACAGATGCCGCAAGTATGGGATTTCTCTCAACCCCAACAAATGTGTCTTTGGTGTCTCATGAGGAGTTCTTTTGGGCCATATTGTCTCTGCACAAGGGATTGTAACAGACCCGACGAAGATTGAGAAGATTGCTGCCTTAACAACACCAACAAACCTCAAGCAATTGAGAGGATTGCTTGGCCATGTGGGCTATTACAGAAGATTTATTGCACATTTTGCAACCAAGGCAGCCCCTCTGCACAAGCTCCTAAGGAAAGATGAGGATTTCCTTTGGACTGATGAGACTGTGAAGAGGCCTTTAATACCCTACAACAGTACCTTATCCAAGCACCTATTTTGCAGCCTCCTGACTGGACGAAGGAGTTCCATGTGTACACAGATGCATCGGTTGAAGGGCTAGGTGTTGGTCTATGTCAAAAGTGCCCCTCTAAATTAGATCAACTGATATATTATGCAAGCCAAAAGGTCACTGATAGGGAACGAAACTACACAATGACAGAGCTTGAGTGCTTGGCAATGGTGTTTGCACTGGAGAAGTTTCGACACTATTTATTGTCAACACATGTCAAGTTTTACGTGGATCATGAAGCCCTCTCCTTCTTGATGAACAAAGCAGATGTTAAAGGACGACTGATGAGATGGTTGCTACTATTCCAAGAGTTTGACTTTGAAGTAGTCACTAAGCCTAGCAGTTCCCATGTCTTAGCTATCATCCATCACGGGTCCCTCAAACAGAAGAAGAGAAGCAGGATGATCCAGACCTTCATGATGCTTCTTTGTTTCTAGTTGAAAAATGTACTCCCTAGTATGCAGACATAGCCAACCTCTTGGCAACTCAACAGTATCCTCCTGGAATCTCAAGCTGTGAGAAGAAGAAGCTTTTGTTAGAATCAGCCCCCTACACTTTGCTAGGCGGTGCACTATACAAGAGAGGCAAAGATGAAGTGTTGCAAAGATGTGTTGCAGGGGATGAAATCCGCATGATATTGAAAGAATGCCATGACGAACCATGTGGTGGACACTTTGTAGGAGAAGCGACAGCCAGGAAAGCTCTGTTAGCAGGATACTAGTGGGTGGCAGACCCTCCACAAGAATGCATACGATTACTGTAAGAGATGTGATGCTTCTCAGCGAATGGGGAAACCCACCAAAACAAGTGCCATGCCATTGTAATCTTTTCTTCCCCTAAAGCCATTCGAGAAGTGGGGGATTGATTTCATGGGTCCCATTGATCCACCCACCAGCCGGAAGCAGAATAGATACATCTTAGTATGTACGGATTATGTCACAAAGTGATGTGAAGCTAAAGCCTTGAAGCGGGACGATGGTAATAGCGTAGCCTTGTTTATGTACGAGAATATTATCACCTATTTTGGCAATCCCCTTGAGCTGGTAAGTGATAGAGATACTCATTTCCTTAACAAAATCATGGAGGAGCTGACAAAGCTATATAAGATCTGCCATTCACAAGTCCACTTCCTATTATCCCAGAGCCAACGGCCAAGTTGAAGTCACCAATCGCATCCTTTGCTCGATTCTGACAAGAACGATTGCCCCACTTTGTCGCGACTGGGACGATCAACTTAAAGAGGCCCTCTGGGCATACAAAACCTCCCATAAGGCAGCTACAGGACAGACCCCTTTCTAGCTAGTGTATGGTACAGAAGTCATCTTTCCTGTTGAGCTGAAATTGCCATCTTTGCAAGTGGCAATTAAAGAACGCTTGGGAGATTATGAGGTACTTGCTATCAATCCTAACGGATCTATTCAGGTGCAGACCGTTGATGCCTCTGATGATCCCTTCCTGATCAATGGCTATCGCCTGAAGATGTACTTTCCTCCCTGGGGATCTTGACAATCATAGTCGACCTACCCTCTCCCTTTTGGGTCATGCACTATCCTTCTTGTCATGCTTCTGATAGCCCTTATGATTCTCCTCATGAGACGGTCTCATTTTGCTAACCCCTTGCAGAAACCTCTCAACCCGATCTTGTTCTCTTCTCGTCTGATCTAGCAAACGGTGGTGAGGTTGGTCTTGACATATGATATTTCTACCATTCTCTTTCTTAACGAAAAAAAAAGAAAAAAGAAAAAAACAAAACAAAACAAACAAAACTATTATGGGAGAAAAGGAAGAAATTCCCTGTCATAACAAGCCTCGTTCCAAGAAAAGGTGGAAATACCCTTGGGCAAGAAGTTGACTGTGGAAAAGGTGGTAACACCCCACAGTTTAGGATAGCTGATTCATCAGCAAAACCTCTTCAGCAAGTAATTTAAAGCCACCTCCCTTGGTGCGCTGTCTCTATAATATCAATCCGTCTATCCTTCTTAACAGACGACTCTTCTTACAAATCATTGAAATATGAGATTTGTAGGCTGCCTCCCTGGGTACGCCTCTTCCTCAAGATCCTGATGACAACAACAGTCGACATGATCTTCATCACCAACCCCTTGAGTGATGTGAGCTTTCATCCTAATAGGATGGGGATGTGAGTATGGGGTGCTCTCTGTATCTATCAGAGAGTGAGACAGAGGGTGGGGTGAATGACCAATTTTTCCATTCAAATCAAATGAGAGGTGAGATGTGTGAACGGAGTGTTGCACGCACGGGATGGGCCTCTCAATGCACAATGCACGATCTGTTCCTGTGCACTGCACCATAAGGCTCCCTGGCCTTCCTTCTTGCATTGTATGCTGGCACATGGCGGGATGCACAATTGCACCATCAATTGCGCACAAGGCATAAAACCTCTGCACAAGTGACAGTGAGGATTACATCAATGGGGTTTAGGAATAGGTTGCCCTCTGTATCTTTTAACCGAGCATGAGACAGAGAGTGGGATGAGTGTGACTGGTGTTTCTTCAATCAATTATTGAGAGGTGAGGATTGAGAGACGTTACGACCATTGGAGTCAGGTACGTTTCCGTTTCCCTATGCACCCACGGGCTGGGTCTCTGCCATCAGCACAAGACATGTCATTCTATTCTATGCACTGCACTGCAAGGCTCCCTGGCCTTTCTCCTTGCACCTTTGGCAGATGGGGTTGGACGCACTGATGCACCATCAATTGTGCACCCTGGCATACTCTTTCTCCAGCATTCTCTTCTCGATTTCTAAACTGGGTGTGAGCTCTAGGTTTTCATCATTTTTTTCTTTGAGTGACATTATTAATTGGGTGAGTGATTGCTCTTTCAATCCATTTGAGCGATCGTGAGTTGAGTGCAATATCCCTCATCATCAATGAACTTCTTGTAATTCCTTCAACCAACTACCTCCCTGGGTGCTGCCACGTGGTCCCTACCATGAAGGACGAAGGACATGAGCTATGAAGACACCTTGTTACTTCCTACAGCCGACAATGACACAAGATGCAACCTCCATAGTCGATATTCCTCCTCGGCAATATGGGCCAAGTTTTTTTAACCCTACACTTTTTGTTTCTTAGTAACGATTATGTCTTAAGTGTGGGGACATTCGTGGTTGGTCTGATGTGAGGTACCAGATCCTTGATGTTTGATTTACCTTTCCTGCTAAGGTTTTAAGTGTGGGGATGCGTCCCTGTGTGTCTATGTTGCATACCCCATGCATATACCCTACTATGATCGGGCATCCATGCCATGACTTCATTTTAACCTGATGGGGTCCCTTCCCTCCTCTTCCGTTCTATTTTACCCTGTCCCCGGGGTTGTTTCTTAACCGTTTGCCTTTATTCTTTGTTTAGTATCTTTTTTATGTGAACGCATCCTATTTTCATCGGAATCCCAACCCAACCTTATAGCCGTGTTTTTCCCTTTTAACTACCCATCTTTCCTTTTTACCAACCCTTGTTAGGCGGTTCTCAAGTTATTAAATTTTGAAGGAATTCCCATAAAATGGATGGTTTCCCATGTGAACGTATCTTTATTGCTTCGGAACCCTCGTCTGATATGCCAGCCCTATCCTACCCATTCCTCATGACATTTTTTTTAAAACATCGTGTCATTATGATGCACGGTTCATCTGTTATTAATTTTTGCGAGTTTTCGGGCCCTTTTCGTGCCTATTTTTCACATTTTTCCATGTGCACCTGCCCTATTTTCACCAGAATTCCAGTTTAATTTGACAACCATGTCCTACTAGCCTTTCCCTCACTTTTTCCTTTTTCCTTCCATCTCTTCCGAGTACCGACTTTTCAATTATTAATTTTTCAGAGTGTTTTTGGGTGTGATTTTTGTGTTTTTTCCATGCGAACCCCTCCTAATTCATTTCCAACTGAGTTTTGATGCATTAGTCCTATGAATCCCCTCCCCCTGGACATTTTTCCTTTTTATTGTCCTCTATTCCGGTGCACGGTCTTTCCCGTATTAATTTCCGAGTCCATTTTCGGGTCTATTTTTGGGATTTTCCCCATGTGATCCCGTCCTAGCTTGCTCAAAACTGTGTTTTTTTATGATAGCCTTGTTGCACACATTATTCTGCCCAATTTTCCTTCTTTTCACCCTTCATTCTGATGCACAGATTTTCCACTATTAATACATGTATGTGTTTTCGAGTTTGTTTTTTGTGTTTTTTCCATGTGAACATCCTAGTTTTTCCCCGGAACCCGTTGTCGTGTTGCTACGCATCCGAGTCGTATACACCTCCATTTCTTTTGTTGTGCATTTGTGTTAATTTCTGCGTGTGATTCATTGTTTGTGTGATGCATTTCGATAATCCGCATCCAATGTATATATTCCCTTAGTGCATGTGTATGATTTTGTTTGGATGCATGATGTGAGTGTATTAGAAAAATATGAAAAACTGATGCCAAAGGACATTATCAAGCTGATAATTTCAATGATAATCTCTAAGAAATGATGCAGGACATGCATATGGCGCCAAACAGGGTGACCTTTGAAATCGTCATTAATGGCTTTGCCAAAGCAAACAGAGTTAAAATGGTGCTGGAACTTCTAGATGAAATGAGGGAATATTTTCACAGACCTACCAAGCAGTTAATGCCAGCTATTACGGCATTGAAGTTGCGAAGGCACTTGAGCAAGCAGATGTGCAATGGAGTAGTTCTCTTGTTTTAGGAATTTTAAGATTCCTCAAAAGCACAAAAGTTTCTGGGGCCTTCTTTTACTGGTGGAAAGACACTGCGGGATTCATGCTAAAATTGGTTTCTGATCGCTGTTTTGGGTCCCAACAGCCTGGTCTCAATGGGGAGTTTTTTAGAATTCTCGTCTCATGCCTTCACGGTCACGTCGTCAGATGGAGCCCTCCTTTCATGGCACGGCACATCTTGATTACAGGTTTTGGCTCTTGTGAAGGGTCCATTTCCACGGACCCACACCGGTTGTGCTGTGAGATTGGGATACACACAATTACTCCTCCTGCTATTGCATCGAGCAATGCGCTCTCGCGAAACCGAGCCGATTCTTGGACCAATCATACTCCACAAAGAAGTTTTGCTGCATTAAATTGCCCAGGATTGTCAGTCCTGAGCTTACAGGAAGCCCAAACACCTGAGATCATCTATTGGGCTCAAGAAGTAATTATTCGATGGAGGCCTGTACACTGCATTGTCTTCGAATGTTATTGCGAACTTCGGTAACACAGGATTTGTGATACTAGACACGTTGTAGCAAAGCTCAACCCCTACAGCGGGAGCAGCAATAGGGTATGATATGGCTGCCTTGAAGGCCTCTACTATGGCAGCATATGCAGGCTGAAGGAAGAAGGTTAGTGTGGTGCCTGAGTCAATTATGGCACCTCCATTGCCGTGCCTGTCGAACTCCCAAACCGATGGAGGGAGAGGCAGAACTCTCTTGTTCACACTCACAGCTTTAATGCCAACATAATAGAATGTCTCAAACAGTGGATTGAGCAAAAATGGTGTATACTGAAGAGGACTTTTGAGTTCCTTTCCATTTGGATCATCTCCAAAGACCAGGAAACTGCTCGAATTTCTGCGGAAGAAGGTTTTAAAACAGTAAGAGAATTTGTTGCCATACAGGTAACCCACCTGGCTTGAAAAAGAGATTGGACCTTGTCCGAGACCAATTACCCCACCAACATGTGTTATGCTACGGCCGGTGTTATTTGTGCCACACCCCAAGGCCACATTTTTTTTATCTCCACATTATTGCCACTGTTTGACATCATGGTGATTGTGTCATAAGCAAAGATGCCTGTGGATTGTGAGAGATCACTATACACATATTCATTAGTGCAGCCAAGGAGGATTTAAAGACTGAATTTGTTCAGGTATCTTTACAGAAGTCATAAAGGTACTGACAGGAAGAGTGCTGAAAGTGAATAGTCAGGTATCTTTACAGAAGTCATAAAGGTACTGACAGGAAGAGTGCTGAAAGTGAATAGACTTGAAACTTATGTATCTTATGATAGCCAGTTTGACAAACATAGAATTTTCTGGTTTGATGAAATGTTCAAAGTTCAAAACTGGCCATACTACTAGCACAGTGAACAGGGATACCCAACAGATTTATAACAAGTCTATGTGCCAAAGGAAAAACTGAACTCAAACACCTAGATGCAAAGCTGGATAAGTGATACTTCAGATTCTTCTGAACATGAACCTCATGTAACTCTCTTGACAAGGAATATAGTGAACTTTGGCATCAAAAATTCGATTTCTTCTTGTTAGTCTCTTCACTTGTTGCAACTTGAACTCCGTGTTCAGCAGCCCTTACACGAAATCTACGACACCGTGTCACATGTTTCCATCATTTTCCCTCGTCTTTCGGCACATTTTTTTTTCTTACTATTTTTCAATCCGACGAACGGGTTGAATTTTATTAATTTTTATTCTTTTTTCTCGTGTGATCGCGTTTCTCGTATCACGCATGAACGCACTTGTTTCTGGTTTTACACGCCTCGGGATACCCCTATGGCGTTTGTGGTTCGTGCATCGCCGTCCCTGCCCCGTTTGATCCCGTCATTGCAAATTTTTTACCCCTGCCCGTGCATGCGCACAGGACAGGGGTGCGTATTTTTTTTTCCACACCCATCTTCCATTTATTTTTTATTTTTATTTTTCCAAACACAAAGGAAAAAAAAGAAAACCAAGGAAAACAACCAAAGAAAAAGAAAACACAAAAAAAAACCAAGAGTGAAAAACCAAAAAAAGAAGAAAAAACAAAAAGGAAACAAAAATAGAAGAACCAGAAAAAATAAAAATAAACAAATAGAAAAGAAAAGAAAAAAAAATAAACAACAGAAAACACAAAAGAAAAAAGAAAAGAAAATGAAAAAAACAACGAAAAGAATTTTCCAAAAAAAAAACCCTAACTACCTTACATGTCGCGCTCCTGCGCCATCGCCTGGCCCCTTCTTCCCCCTCCTTCTTCCTCTTCCTCCTCCTCCTCTTCTCCCCCTCTTCTTCTCTTCCCCTTCTCCTCTTCTTCTCCTCCTGCCTTCATACCCTCCCTATCATTTCTTCCCCTCCTCTTGCTTCCCTCCTTCCTCTTCAAGCACCCTCGGCCACCACCCGAACCACCTCCTCTGGTGCAGTCGCCGCCTGCCATGCCGTGAACGACACCGCCATCGCCGCTGGCCGCCATCCTCCTCCTCCATCGCGTTGTGGCCGCCAATGTCGCCGCTGGCCCGCCGTCCTCCTCCTCCATCTCGCTCGTGGACACCTCCATCTCATCGTGGCCGCCGACGTCGTCGCAACTGCCCTCTTCCTCCCCTTCTTCCTCCTCCTCCCCTTCTTCCTTCCCTTCTTCTTCTTCTTCTTCTTCTTCTTCTTGGTTAATGCCTTACACTAACCCTAGTTCACTTCAATTAACTCTAGTTAATTCACTCACCCACAGTTAACCTAACCTACCCACAGTTAATTAACCTACCCATAGTTAGCCTAACTTAACACTAGTTAGTCTAACCTAACCATAGTTAGCCTCCCTAACCCTAGTTAGATTAACTTACCTCTAGTTAGACAACTAACCCTAGTTAGACCTCCCTAACCCATAGTTAACCTAATTCACCCTAGTTAGACTAACCTAACCCTAGTGAGACTAACCTAACCATTGTTAGATAACTAACCCTAGTTAGACTTACTTAATCCATAGTTAACCTCACTAACCCTAGCTTAATTAGCTTATATTACTTACATTAACTAACATTACTTAACCTGCATTAATTAACCAGACTGACCTAACTAACCTAACTTAACAAACTCCACTAACCTAACTAACCTAATTGATTTACCCAACTAAACTAACTTGATTAACTTTCTCAGACTAAGCTAACCTCATGAACTTAACCTATTCAGTTAGCCCCCGTTCCTGCCTTTTCTCCTCTGTTGTTTTCCCGTTGGGTACGGGTGTGCTAGCGGGCGTTCACGCACGAGGACGCGCTTCGGACTTGTCCGTGCAGTGGAGTATTGCAGTCAGCCATTCACACGTAGTCATCCTTCGTTGTTCACACACAGCCCAGTCAATGGTATTTGTTTTTGTTTGACTGGATTCCTTGCATTTGGGACTACTCCATGTGCCTTCAATTTATTGCATACACATCCCGACCAGGTATTTATTTTTTGAGTTTCATGTATTTTCATCATCCTTAACCACAATTAATTGCTAAAATGAACTATATTCACCCACTTTTTCACGTGCATTCGCGCTAAAAACACAAGTTCTAATAAATTAAAAATCAACCAACTCTTCACTTTGCATGCGCTACGTGCCCTTAAGAGGCATCTTAATTAATAATAAAAATGAACCAACCGTCACAAAAAATCACGCGCTGGCAAAAAAGCGCTCCACATCACCATTAATTTCTAATTAATGAATTTGTAGTTAGAGACCGCAGTCTGGGAATCGTAGTCCGGGTTTCGATAAAGCAATGTTTCACCCTAATAAATTGTAATTAAATTTTAATTAGGAATCGTTGTTTTCTTATTAAGGTTTATAACCTAATAAAATTTTACCCATTGTTAATAGTTTCTTAAAATGAACCCTTCATTAAAATAATTTTCCCTCACTGCACTTTTCCCCCCTTTTTAATAAACACGCTTCGTGGGATGGGCGCGTAAAGTCCTCTTAGTTGAAATTGTTGGTCAAGGTTATGGTCAGGTCCTGATTTAGATTTTTATGGTATTATGGTTTGTTTATGTGCTACGATTACGGGTACGGTTTGTAGTTTTTCTTTTTCTTTCTTGCCTGATACAGGGTTTTGGGTGCCTTTTTAATGCATCACATGAAGTTTTCGATCGCATGTGTGTAGAGGTCATGCCAAAATTTTTCTAGGATGTGGGTTGTTTGAGGTGGTAAGTTGGTTAGTTACGTCTATATGTGTGTGTGTCCTTCTTTTGATTGATTTCTTTTTTATAGATTTTTGGTTGTTTTGCAAGCATTCTTTGTGATTGTTTGTGTTGTGGTGTGTGTGTTTTCCATTTGAATGGCGCCTCATGCTCATCGTCCTCTCCAGTATGTTCCATTGATAAGTAGGGATTATAATTCCCTATTCGCTTTTGAGCCTATAGCGAAAGCCGGACTTGCAACTTTCGTGGCTACTTCATTCCCACTGATTTTAAATGATCCATCCTTTTGTGATGAGTTCCTTGCATCATACATCAAGAATTCGGGCATGGTTCATGGTGCTTCCATGGTGTTGACACCCCCAAGGGTTAGGGAAGGCTTTGTCTATTCCCTACAAAGGAGAGCCCTTTGTTACAGCTAGACAATTATTCTCCAACAATGAGATTTTCAAGTTGTTACAGAAGCAGACCAAAAAGATTCTGAATGTCAAGAAAGTGATAAGCACTTCAGGAGTCTCTTTTTCCATGATCAATGATCCTCTTTGGAAGTTAGTCTACGAGTTTCTCCAAGACAGGTTTATGCCTGCCAAAACACCATCCCATTACTTGTCCAAAGAGCTCTTCACAGCTTCCAAAATGGTGTTAAAAGGGGTGACTATTGATTGGAGTACTTACCTGCTTACAAAGATGGACCAACATTTTGTCAAAGTAACCAAAGAAAATGTCACAAATGTTACTTATGGTTTTTACTTGTATGCTTTCTTGACATACTCAGGCCTAAAGAAGGGTGTGCTACCACCTCCTCCATCCGATCCAGTACCTCCCTCTCCACCTTCCAAAGAGTTAGAACCTATTGACATAGAGGATCTTGATTCCCCTCCTCCACTGGTCATTCAGCGAAAGCGCTTGAAGCATATGGCAAATAAAAATCCCTCAGTTCTTCCTTCAGTCACAATTCCTGCTACATCTGGCAGTGACCTCCCTGCTTACCTCACATGTAACAATTTGTTCAGGGCACATAGAGAGGGTTCCTTGGACATATCAGTCCCTTCACTGAACAGTTTAGTGTTGGGAGATGCCATTCCATTCCTTTGTAAAGACATCCAGAGTTTGATTGAACTTTCAGTGACAGCTTGTGCTCAACATCTGTATGCTTCTTTCTATGAAGAACTGATGCAGTCCAAAGACCAGTTGCATAAGGCAACCTCAGAGTTAGCCTCTGCTAAAGACACTCTTGCAGATCTGTTTAAGCAGATGGAGCAGCAAACCCAAATGATTGAGACCCAGAGAGAAGAAATATTTTCTTTGAATATTTAGTTAACAGAAGCTAAGTCAAAGGTCACTAGAGTATCAGAGGAGAAAGAAAGGATATCGAAAGAAGCTCAAGAGTTTCAGACTCTTTTAGATGCAAAACTCTCAGCCTTACAGACTGCTCATAACACAGTGAAATCACAAGCTTCCCAAATCAAGCTGTTGCAAGACCAACTGGCACAATCACGGTCCGTTCCTCCAAGTCCCAATGTTCCTCTGATTCCTTCTATCTCTAAGCAGGACTTGGCAGTTCTCTAGAGACAGGCCACATTGTGTCCCTTGTTTCAAGATAAAGTGGAAAGATTGCAATCTAGGATGGATTTGTTATGGTCTACATTTGAGCACTTCCAGGAGTATGTTCCTCCGGACCATTGTTTCTTTGTCCACTATTAGTTGCAGAAGTTGGCCTTCTATATGAGGCTTTCAACAATGGATCTTCCTCTTCCAGAGGATGGTTGGAGTGGGGCTTGGTCTTCTGAGTTGCTGACAGAAGTGGTCCATATGGTGTTTGAAGATTCTGTGATGATGAATACCATGTTGCTGTCTTACATGTATCTACGGGGAGATCTGTTGATTTCAGATGATGTAGATATGGCCTAGTATGTGGGGGATGTGGTTTTGCAAGCTGTTTTGTATGTCAACTATTTGGAGTTGCCGATAGATAATATGTTCCAGTGTTATTCTTCAAAAGTGGCTACTTACCCTGACAATTCATGGCACTCAATGATTAATTCTGTGGTCCTGAATCAACGTCAGAGTACAACTTCTACCTATGTACTGAGGATGGATCTCTTAGCTTATCTTTCCAAAAACCATCCATTTGATTCAACCTTTTTTTATGCCTATCAGAGAAGATCCGTCTTAGGTCCCTCTGTTTCTAGCCTATTGTACTATCAACAAATGGCTCATCGCTATGATACATATCTTTCCCTTTATCAAACCAATTCAGCAGCAATCTTACCTCTTCTTTTTCAACCTCAATGTTTTCCTAAAATTCCTATATTTACCTATTGTTCTTTTATCAAAGAGAGAGTATTTTCCCCTTCTCCTCCATGCGCTTCACCATCTATCCATATACCTTCTACTTTTCATGTTTATCGATTAACACATTTCCTAACTGATTCACTTAAATTTTCAGCCACTCCTTCTTTAACTTATTCCTTCTTTTATGATTTTGCCTACCCATCTCTTCATCCTCTTTTACTTATTCCACTTCCATCTCCTGCCACTTCTATTTCTCAACCCCCTCAGTTGGTTAATGAATACGAAGGGTTTGATTAGTAGATTTCTAGAAGAAGAGGATAGAGCTCGACTGATTCTCTTACAGGACCCCAGATAAACTGGCCAATAATTCCAGGGGACTGGACTACTGCTAGTCAAGCATACAGAATTACCTTCATTTTTGCTCACCAATATTCACAATCTCTAGATCCTTCAATGAGATTGACAACTCATTTTGCTTGGTATCTAGCATATATACATAGGCATTCCCATAATGATCAAAAGTCCATTCCAAAGCTTTGTATGAATGTGAATGTGAACATTGACTCCCACCAGTTGGATGTCCTGTATTTTCATGCCCTATGTCTACCTAGCAGATACCTTGTTTTTCTAGAAAGGATGTCTTGCCTGTATTTCTTAATCCTCCAAAGACAGTTATAGATGAATCCTTTTCCATGGATCGTTTTCGAAACCACCAAGCCTTCAAAAGGGATCACCTTCATGGATGCCTTTACAATGTATTTTGGATGATTCTTAATGATATATATCTCTTTTTGGAGGTGTCATTCAGATGGTTGTGTTAGTGTTTTGTGTGTGTGTTGTAATAATTGTATATGATGAGTTTATGCTGGTTGAATAATTTGTTCGAGAGCTCTTTTCAAACTATTGATGGTGGATGGAAAGCCTATGGTGAAAAGCTGAAGAAGAACCGCTCATATCCTTTACAAATTTGTTATGATTTTTAAATGATTAATCAGATGAGTTAACGAATAACGAAGTTTTCCTTTAGTATTTTTTCTAAAGATACAAGTGATACGTTGGGGTTGTGGTTTGGAGAGATTATTGAAGATACTACGGAAGACAAAATTGAGCTCTTTAGTGAACTTATATTCTTCTTTCCCTTAGTTCGCGAGGACGCTTCCTTTCTAAGTGTGGAGATATGTTGAGAGTGGAAAAAGATTGAAATTTTGACTGATTTGTGTTGTTTTTGAGGTCTGAATGATTGATTTTTGAGGGATTTAGAGTGATGTATGGTTGATAATGGAAGTGTTTGAGAGTATTTTGGATGATATTGATTATGTTTTAGAATATCATGATGATTTTCAATGGAGATATGAAGCTCTGTGATGTTCTGATAGGTTTTGTTGAGATTCTGATTGGTTCTATATATCTTTTGTATAGCTTCTGTTTTGTTCTGATTTTTTTCTGTATGAAACATGGATTGATGATTGATGAAGGTTGAGATCTTTTGGAAGTTTATTTTGAATAAATTTTGATAGTTTGGAATGGTTTGAGTATGAGTTACGAGGTTTTGATGACCTTCTATAAACCTTCTGTAGAGCCTCTGTCTCTGCTTTGTAACTGTACTGTAGCTGTTTTGGTACTGTACTGTACTATTCTGTAGACCTTCTGTAAGTGTTGTGTAGAGAGTATGTGTGACTTTGGAAAAGGATGAATCTAAGTTCAAAAGAGCTAAAACAAGTGGAAGAAGCAGTTGCTGAAGACTAGAGAGAAGACTAAGTGACAGTGATAGTAATGAGCTGTGAAGAGACATTGTAGTGGCTCTGGTGACTCTTCATATCAGACATACCTCTTGGGAGGTGTATCCACGACCTAAGAAGGATTACTAAGAGTCATTATGAGAGTATTTTAGTGAGGAAATAATGTATTATTGAGAGTGAGAGAGAGAGAGAGAGAGAGAGAGAGAGAGAGAGAGAAAACCAGAGATAGTCAATTCTATCAAAACAGTGTAACTGTATATGAGAGAGTGAGAGAGAAAACTATGAAGACATTGAAGATAAATAATATGTGATCGATTTCCATTCAAAGATGGTATATTCTTCTAGGTTATTTGTTATATTTGTGGATTCTATGAAGATGTTGAAGATTATGATTGATTCTATCAAATCCGTGGGAGATATCTACTATGATGCTGTGTGAAGATTTGTTGTTTTCTTTGTTTTGATGATCAAAAGAATGAAATAAAAGCTTGTTGATGTTAGAAGATAGATTTTCTTGTAGTAGAATCCCCTTTTCCTTGGTGTTCCTCTTGGGACTCCAATAACTAAGGTCAAAGTTCATAGCATGTATGTCATGGAAGATTGGCACAATCATTAGGATAACCTTCCCACTGACTAGGCTGAGTCTATAGAGGATTTTTATCACAAGCAATTCTATGACCCGGAGGATGGATTTCCCTTCAACCCAGGCGGTGATCCATCATGGATACTTGATTTGACATCCCACCCACCTCCCACTTCCCTTTGCTGGATCTCCTTGGATGCTTGGACAGGTTTGCAAAGCCCCAATGCCCTTCGCACTCAAGGCAGTAAAACATTTCTTCATCCTTGTGGATAGTGATAGCACTCATAGTTTTGTCAATAAATCAATCATTGATCGGTTGAAATGCACCCCTATGGCACTACACAACCCTTGAAGGTCCAAGTATCAAATTGAGAAGAAGAAATCAACACACATGTATGTCCTAGAGTTCCCTTATGCTTGGTTGAGAATTATGTGGCACAAGTTGATCTGATTGCCCTAGATACGGGCCCCATTGATATTGTCTTGGGCTATGATTGGCTGAAATAATTGGGAAATTTTCTATGGACTTCTCTCAGCTTTACATGGAGTTTATGATGCATGGATAGCCTATCCACCTAGAGGGATTTCAAGATCATGTTGATTTTTAGCTCATTATAGCAAAGAAACTTAAACGGGAGTTTAAGAAATACTCACAAATCTTTATTTTGCAATTGAATAAGGAAAATTCCAGTCAGCCCTCTGCAGTATCTAATGATTTAGCCTTCCAGGCCTTACTTAAGGAATTCAATGACCTATTTTAGATGCCTACATCCCTTCCTCCTAAGAGATAAGTGGACCACCTAGTTGACCTAGAATCCCATTCCAAGCCAATGAACAAGCCCCCTTACAGACTCTCCAAGTATGAGCGTGTGGGAGCTCTCGCTCAATTTCCAAGACTCACGGACCGCTTATTGCTTCAAGCGTTCCAAGCAAGCTCTCATGGCTATTTCTCACCTAGCCGATGCACCGTTGATCCTCTTGGGGTGTAGTGACCTTACCTTGATGTCGAAATGAGTTGCCTCCTCCCTCACACAAGCCGGTAGCTCCACGATCCTAGATGCTAGCTCAAGCATCTTGAAGCCTCCTCCATCTCCAAGCTCCATCCACCATATCTGTGTGCGAGACAAGAGAAGAGAAGAGAAGATAAGAGAAGAGAGAATAAGAGACAAGAGGAGATGGTGAAGAGCTTCACCCTCTTGATCTCTCACTCCTACACACTCCCTCACACCCTCACACTCTCATGAGCACACACACAAGCAAGATGAAGAGAAGAAGAGATGACTCTTGTTAGTTGCCCACCTTTATATATACAAATCCTAAAACCTCATGGGCAACCATCCCTTTTTACATGACTGACCATTGTGGCAAGGTCCCTTTTTCTTTGCTGTTTTTCCATTCTCTTTTTGCTTTTTCCTTCATTTTTTTGCCATCTCCATTTGAAGCTTTAGAGGCTGTCGATATGCCTTTGCTCTTTTTCCATTCTTTTTCTTTATGATACCAAACTTTGCTTTAATCTATCAAAGCTAGATTGTTTGGTAGCTGACCATGCAATGGATGTTTGCTTCTTCAGTAGATCCATCAGAGGTGCTGCAATCAAAGCATAGTTTTTTATAAGGACCCTATACCATCCTGTCAATCCAAGAAAACTGCATATTTCTTTGATAGTTGTTGGTATTGGCCATTCTAGAGCATCTTTGCCGGATCCACTGAGATTCCTTTCGCTGATATGATGAATCCCAGATATTCAATCTGACGTTTGAAGAATGCACATTTCTTCATCCTAGCATAGAGCTTGTGTGCCCTCGTTGTCTCAAGGACAAATCCGAAGCTCAGGTTCATGATCTTCTTCCTATTTGGAATAAACTAGGGTATCGTCGAAGAAGACGAGTATGAAGTCATCAAGATATGGCCTAAAGATATCCTGCATTAACCTGTTGAAGGTGGCAGGTGCATTCGTGAGCTCGAATAACATAACTAGGAACTCAAAGTGTCCATATCTTGTGTTGAAGGCCGTCTTTTGAATATCTTCTTCCTTGATCATTATCTGATAGTAACCAAACCTGAGATCAATCTTGGAGAAAATCTTCACACCCTGAAGAGGGTCAAGAAGCTCATCTATTCTAGGAATAGGGTACTTGTTCTTAACAGTTGATTGATTCAACCCTCTGTAATCAATACATAGTTGAAGTGTTCCATCTTTCTTATTCTGGAACAACACTGGAGCTCCCCATGGTGAACTGCTAGGAGGGATGTAGCCATGATCTAGCAGTTGCTTGAGTTGCTCCTTCAGCTCAATTACTTCCAGGGTGGACATTCTATAAGGCCTCTTTGCAATTGTGTAATATTTCCGCGTACCGCGTGCGGTAAATATTAACTCTCCGCACGTCATATGAATCTCGTGCAAGGATTATCACTAGTGCCAGCAGTTGAGCTATAGCTACACGCGGGGAATAGAGACATTCCATCGTACGAGAATAGGGCCGGAGGATTCAAACCAAATAACCGCGGGAGAACAGCCTCTTGGGAAGAGGTCAAGAGGATAAAGGTAAGATTATTGCAAATTTTTTTATTTCCCCAGCCGATGTGTGGCTAGGGGAAAGGGATGGGCTAGTGGAGCATGGGAAGGAAGGATGGGAGAGAGGCCATGCAATTGACACGTGGGGAGGAACCCTCACTCCCCTTGGCCTATAAAAACCCCCTCTTGGGGAGAAGGAGGGGGGTAAGAAGAGTGTGAGAAGGCTGTCGTGTGCCGTGAAGGGGTGGGCCGCCATGTGAAGGGGAGGTACTCTGAGTGAGGGAGACGGCCGTGGGCTGTGAGAGGATGAAGGGCTGTGAGAAGGCGTGTATGGATGGACCTTGGGAAGGAGGAGGTCAGGTCGCCATGTGGTGAGAGGTGCTGCCGTGAAGGGAATGCCATGGAGGAGGGGCTGCTGGGAAGCCGCTGGCCGTTGGGGCCGTGAGGTGATGCTGGATGAGGCCGCCGTGTGGAGGAGGAGGCGGACCATGTAGGAAGCCGCCGTGTGAAGGGCCGGCCGTGGAGATCGCTGCTGCCGCCGCCGTGGGGGGAGCCATGGAGAGGACAACGATGATGAAGAAGCGCCGCCTTGCTGACGCTGTCCGCCGCCCTGGTCACGACCATTTTTCCCCCCCCACGTGTCTGAGAGAAGCTTCTTAGAAGCTTCTTTAGACTGTAACATGTCCACTAGAACCATTCCGGACACGTCTTAGCAGTCCATCGGGAAGGATGTCTAGAAAGCTCCGCCCGGTACTCCCATGGAATGTTACGGGCTTTGCAATCCAGGTCTTCCCGAGTCTGCCACGTAGCGGAAGTATCCTGGCCGTTCCCACTTAGGATGGACCTGAATTTGGGTTTCCTTGTTTGGTCATTAGCTATCAACAACTAGCGTCGGACCCGAGCGAACTACTTTACGCAGAAGCGCCTGGTCTGACGCTAGTTGTTGATAGCTAATGACCAAACAGGGAAACCCAAATTCAGGTCGATCCTAAGTGGGAACGGCCAGGATACTTCCGCTACGTGGCAGACTCGGGAAGACCTGGATTGCAAAGCCCGTAACATTCCATGGGAGTGCCGGGCGGAGCTTTCTAGACATCCTTCCCGATGGACTGCTAAGACGTGTCCGGAATGGTTCTAGTGGACACGTTACAGTTGGTATCAGAGCGAACCAACAAAGGACTTGTTTTTAGGAAATTTTAATAAGAAGAAGTAAAGCAAATGTTGTATTCCAAACATTTCCTTACTTGATTGCAGTCTTCCAGAATTACGAAGCATGGAACAGTTCTTAGTGTTCCGAGTCATGTTTATGACCGCGATGCATTCCACGGATTATCGACAAAGGGTTGAGATGATGAACATCCTAGACCGCATTTATAATCCATCGCCGGTGTACATGGAACAGAGACGGATGGGTGTTTCAGAGATCTATTACATAGCTGCCTATCGACCTACGTACCTTCAAATAAACTTGAAGAGAATCAAGTGGATGGAGGATTTGAAGATCGTGAAGCTGTTCATCTTTGTTGAGGCTCACGCAAACGCAACCCTACAGGTTGGAGGTCGAAGGGTTAACCAGAATAAGTATGTATACGGAGAAGTGATTCAAAGAATCCCTGCCGACCGAATTAAGGTTTTGGGACGTCATGAGAAGAAGGGATATCAAAGGAAAAGATACCCTAATCTTCCGATGATCTATCGATTCCTGAAAATCGATGACCCTAATCCATACTACTACTCAGTTCCTGTAGCTGAATGCAATAATATCTTATTTTCCTCGAATTAATGTATTAACTCTTTCCATCGGCCCAAGAAATAATTGTACCACGAAAGGGCTATGTTGATATGAATGGAATAAAACCTTTAATCAACGATTGTCTTGATTAAGAATATTGATAAAACTGATTTGGTCACTTGATTGAAGAAATACGTGGACGTAGTCTGAAGAGAGAAGTAGATCATGAGATCAAGCCAGTAATAGGAGCTGTGCCAATTTGAAGAGAACCTATAGAATGTCTATATGGGAAGTAATTGAGTTGAAGGAACAACTCAAGCAGCTGTTAAACCAAGGCTACAGCAGGCTTAGTAGTTCCCCATAGAGAGCTCCAGTCCTATTCCAGAAAAAGGAAAGATGGGACACTTCGACTATGTATTGATTACCGTGGGTTGAACAGCCAAGAACAAGTACCCTATTCCTAGAATAGATGAGCTTCTTGACCGCCTTCAAGGTGCAAAGATCTTCTCCAAAAATTGATCTCAGGTCAGGCTACTATCAAATCAGGATCAAGGATGAGGATATTCCTGAAACGGGTTTTAATGCAAGGTATGGGCACTTTGAATTCTTGATTATGTCATTCGGGCTTACAAATGCACCTGCCACCTTCAATAGGTTAATGCAGGATATTTTAGACCATATCTTGATGACTTCGTGCTTGTCTTCTTCGATGACATTTTAGTCTATTCTAGACAGGAAGAAGACCATGAACCTCAACTACGGATTGTTGTGGAGACAATGAGGTCTCATAAGTTGTATGCAAAAATGAAGAAGTATGCATTCTTCAAGCATCAGATTAAATACCTAGGAGGAATCTCAGTAGACCCAGCCAAAGTCGGAGATGTGCTTGAATGGCCAATACCAGTATCTGTCAAAGAGATACGTAGTTTTCTTAGCTTGACAGGATGGTATAGGGTTTTATCAAAAACTATGCTTTGATTGCAGCACCTTTGACAGACTTACTGAGGGAGCAAACGCTCATTGCTTGGTCAACTGACGAACAACTAGCTTCGATAGGTTGAAGCAAAGTTTGGTATCAGCACCGATCCTAAAAACTTCTAGACCACAGTAAGGAGTAGGGGTAGTAACTGATACTAGCATGCTTGCCTTAAAGATATGTGCTCATCATTCAGTAGCATATTCTTCAAAGAGTCACGAAAAGAATTATGCCACGCATGATCTGGAGTTATTAGCTGTCATCCATACTCTGAAGCTTTGGAGACACTGCCTGTTGAGTAACAAGTTTACTCTAGTAACCGATCATAAGAGTCTCAAATGGATTTTCACCAAGAACGAGCTCAACATGAGGCAACGTCGATAGATTGAAGTATTGGGGGAATATGATTTTAAGATCAAAGTACCGACCTGGAAAGGAGAATGTAGTGTTGATGCACTCAATCGCAAGACATTCCTTAATGCACTAATCTTGCAAAATCTATCAATAGCTAGATCTCTAGCTACAGAGGTAAACGACCTAATACTTGAGCTAGCTAGAGAGGAAGGATGCCATGATCTAGCCTATCAAAGGATGCTAAGGGAAGTCTCTATCAAGGACCAGGAACAAAAGCTAGAGGCTAAGTATCATGAATTCTCTGTCAGTAGTGGACTTGTCTACTATAGGATGAGAGTATGTATACGAGCAAGCCCGTTATTTAAATGGAAGATATTGTGCGAAGCTCATAATTTCACTTTCTCGGGACATCAAAGCTGCGAAGGATAGACAAAAGGCATACACGGATTTGAAGTGTCAAGATAGAATAATTGAGGAAGGAGACATGGTCTTCATTCACGTATGCCC
Source organism: Lygodium microphyllum (assembly GCF_053477565.2). Taxonomy (NCBI): domain Eukaryota; kingdom Viridiplantae; phylum Streptophyta; class Polypodiopsida; order Schizaeales; family Lygodiaceae; genus Lygodium; species Lygodium microphyllum. Next base: position 27,612,212 of record NC_141155.1, read on the forward strand.
AGAGATGAGTTCTCTATCCTTAGGAGATTGTAGGAAGCCAAGTCCAAGGTATTGTGGACCATACAAGATCCTCAAGTGCTTAAGACCTAATGTTCATAGACTGCAACTCCCTGAAAACCTAAAGGTTCATAATGTATTCATAACAGTCTATTGAATGATGAAGTATGTACCTAGCACTAATCATGTACTTGATGACCAACAGATTGTAATGCCTAGTCAAGGAGTCTTTGAACTAAGGCCGGACAAGATTTTAGATGCTAGGGTGAGACAACTGAGATCCAGAACCTTGAGAGAATGCCTCGTCCAGTGGAAAGATCATCCTAAGGAGGATGCTACCTAGATGGATGAAAGCTCCCTCAAACCTCGACATCCCCAGTTTACCTCGAGATGAGGACATCTCGATTCTTCTTAGGGGGAGAGAATGTAATATTTCCGCGTACCGCGTGCGGTAAATATTAACTCTCCGCACGTCATATGAATCTCGTGCAAGGATTATCACTAGTGCCAGCAGTTGAGCTATAGCTACACGCGGGGAATAGAGACATTCCATCGTACGAGAATAGGGCCGGAGGATTCAAACCAAATAACCGCGGGAGAACAGCCTCTTGGGAAGAGGTCAAGAGGATAAAGGTAAGATTATTGCAAATTTTTTTATTTCCCCAGCCGATGTGTGGCTGGGGAAAGGGATGGGCTAGTAGAGCATGGGAAGGAAGGATGGGAGAGAGGCCATGCAATTGACACGTGGGGAGGAACCCTCACTCCCCTTGGCCTATAAAAACCCCCTCTTGGGGAGAAGGAGGGGGGTAAGAAGAGTGTGAGAAGGCTGTCGTGTGCCGTGAAGGGGTGGGCCGCCATGTGAAGGGGAGGTACTCTGAGTGAGGGAGACGGCCGTGGGCTGTGAGAGGATGAAGGGCTGTGAGAAGGCGTGTATGGACGGACCTTGGGAAGGAGGAGGTCAGGTCGCCATGTGGTGAGAGGTGCTGCCGTGAAGGGAATGCCATGGAGGAGGGGCTGCTGGGAAGCCGCTGGCCGTTGGGGCCGTGAGGTGATGCTGGATGAGGCCGCCGTGTGGAGGAGGAGGCGGACCATGTAGGAAGCCGCCGTGTGAAGGGCCGGCCGTGGAGATCGCTGCTGCTGCCGCCGTGGGGGGAGCCATGGAGAGGACAACGATGATGAAGAAGCGCCGCCTTGCTGACGCTGTCCGCCGCCCTGGTCACGACCATTTTTCCCCCCCCACGTTTCTGAGAGAAGCTTCTTAAGCCCATTATTCCCGGGATTTGAAGAATAGGAGGAGAGAAGACTCTGTGCTTAGAGGGAGAGAGGAGGAGAGGCCGTCGTGAGAGGGCGTAGGTCGCCGCCAGTCCGCCGCTGCTGCCGCCAGGCCGCCAGTCGTTGCCGCCAACCCTCGCCACAGCGCCAGACTGATCCGCCATCCGCCACGCTGATCGCCAGGCCGCCATCCCACGCCACGTCGCCCACGACCCAGCCCACAGAAGCTCCTTTGGAAGCTTCTTCAGAAGCTTCCATAGGGGGGCCTCCCTAAACCCCCTTCCCACGACCCCAATTTCCCATCCTTTGCCACCCATTTCAAGGGCATTTTCCCACCCCTTGGCCCAAAAGGCCTTTCCTACGGCAATTTTCCAACCTTCCTAAAGGGCCTTTTTTTCCACCCATTTCCAAAGGTCCCGTCCCATCCCAATTCCGGGAAAAGCCCTTCATATCCCTCCCTGGAACTTCTAAGAAGAGACGGCGGAGCCTTAAAGACCACCGCAAGATCCATCGAGTGAATTCCGCAAGAAGGGTTAAGCCGCAAACCGTCCGAGGATAAATACCGTGCCGAATTCGAGTTTTATTGGAAGACTCCTAAGCGTTCGTCGCAAGCACCATCCCGAAAAGGAACCCTCCCGCATCCAAGGACAAAAGCAAAGGCCGGAAGGTTGCGTGTCAAAGCAAAGCAATCCGTAGGCGACGAAAGCAAGTTCAGAAACTTAACCTTCGTGTGCAATGGCTCCAAAAAGATCCCAAGAGGCGACCGCGGGAGGTTCGACTCCAAATGTGCAAGTGGACATCACCCCGACACCACAAGTCCAGGTTCTTCCGTGTTAATTCCGCATAAGGAAATGATTAGGCGCGCTTAGGAAGGGAATTTCATGTTTACGTTTAAATTAAAAGCATATGGAAATTGAAAGAAATGCATCTTTTGAACAATATGAAAGATTGAACGATTAGAGAATTAAAGGCATGTAGATGGTACCTTATTAAGGTAAGGAATCTAATCCTAAGCAAGGAAACGGAAATTATATGTGCATTATTTTTCATCCTAGATATGGTAGAATAAGCGTATGCTGCACATTAGGTAACATACCTCTCGTAATGATTTCATAGGAAAAGGTTAGCACCATAAGGTTTCATTCGGAAAGAACTAATAGGATACTAAAGTGAACGTATGACTTGCAACATAGTTATAAGATGGAATAGAATAACACTAGTTTTCGCTTGAGTATCATCAACGACTTAGTGGCTAGGAGAATGTTAGGAAATTGCGTAGTCGTCATGAGAAAAGGATCAATCATTAAGAAGTCGTAACTAGGTGTAATTGCATAAGATGCCAAAGGATAAACTACAAGGTTGTAGGTACGACTGTTGATGTAAGACCTAGTAGGCCCTAGGAAAAGTTAGTAACCAAATTATCGTGCACCAAGGAAAGATTGTATGATTCGCCGATGCATAAGTTTTGAGAGCATAGACTACAAAGTAGTGGGCTTGATTAATTAGGAAAGTTAGCGTACATATTAGTAATTAATTTTACCTCACCAAGGAAACGGCAATCAATCGAATGTTTACGCGAATTGGATTCCGTTAGATTTGGTTTATCACCCTAGAAGGATCATCCTTGTCGCAAACAAGCATAATTGAATTGGCTAAGTAATATAAACCACAAGGAATCGTATAAACATAGGAATCCTAAGAGACAACTAGGATTTAGTGCAAGGATAATTCGACCTCGCTTAAGACAAAAACTGTGAACCTAAGGATCATGATGGAACTCCGACGGAGTTGCATATTCTAGAATCCTGACCCAAACCTAATTAGAAATGACTTGAAGGATACCCCAAAATCCTGTTACTCGGTTAGGGGTAAAGACCCGCAGTCGGAACATTAAGAAATGGATAGGAGGATTCCATAGAATAGATGCAATACTTGCGCACAAGCCGCAACATTGTATAGTCTTGGAATTTGTCCGCAAAGAGTCTTGTCATCTCTCGAAATGAGGTTGATAAGTTATTGAAGGAAGTTAATTTATTGAGGATGAGTAATCATCCTGTTATTCACTTTTCTTGGGAAAAGTTTGCGGAGGAAAAGGAAAGTTAAGTATTTGCCTTGAAGCAAATGACTGACAATAATCTAAAGCGACATGGTCGCTGGATCCTGCCACATTAAACCTAATGTATTGGAAGGGTATGACCCTAACCCAAGAATGATGGGAATCTTGCTAAGTTGCAATTGATTCCGGATCGAATGCGGGTTGCATTCGGAGGTAAGGAGTTACTCCTTGACAGTTTGCCAGCCAAACGACCATTTGGATTTGATTGTGCTTGTAACAGTTAGAAAAGCACTGTTTGCATTGTTTGCTCAATGAACTAAAGGAGGAAAACATATCTAAATGCTTCAAGTTGAAGGCCTGAAGGGAGAGGCAGCTTCAGTTACCCCCGACTGCCTGCCTAACCCTAACCAAAGGGGTTGTAAACCGCGTCGGGAACGTGGACCGAACCCGCCGTGAGAGGTCTCTCTGTTGAGTTCTGCTTGGAGCAGGAGGACGCTTGGGTGCCAGGGGGGGCTCTGGCTGTAAATCCCTCGCCTTCCGGGTCCTGCACAAGAGACTAACGTGACTCGGGATTGGATCTCAAGGCCCGCATACTAGTCTACGGGCGGAAACTTGGATTGGAAGTCCCTGGTGGATTCCTGGATAGCCTACGGGCGGATTATGAATACGCCTACGGGCGGGAAAACTCCTTGTATTGCAAAGATAAAAGGATATAATGATAACAAAGAAGTTGTTTGACATTGTTTTCTTTATGTCCTGTGATAAGATTACGTGAAGGAACCAGTGCTTAACAGGGTTAATCAAGGAAGCTGTTTGTTATATGTCAAACTAATGTGGTAGGTAATTACATAACTAAAACAAACTGAGGAAAGTGCGGAGGATGGACCATGGGTCCGTCCTACGGATGGGTGGTCCCGGTTAGCCGGGAACTTTTCTCAAAGTCTTCGACGAACAGCAGGTTGATAATCAGCATCAAAGCGAATAACGAGGAAAATGACCTGGAGTTACATCCTATCCGATTCATGCTGTTTTAGGGGAACGGAATGGGACTATGCCTTGTGGCAGAGAGGTCGAGCCTTGCATCCCTCTTGTTTCCCATTCTCCTTGAACCAAGTGCAGCGCGAATCCGCTTCGGTCCAGGCGCTTCTGCGTAAAGTAGTTCGCTTGGGTTCGACGCTAGTTGTTGATAGCTAATGACCAAACAGGGAAACCCAAATTCAGGTCGATCCTAAGTGGGAACGGCCAGGATACTTCCGCTACGTGGCAGACTCGGGAAGACCTAGATTGCAAAACCCGTAACATTCCATGGGAGTGCCGGGCGGAGCTTTCTAGACATCCTTCCCGATGGACTGCTAAGACGTGTCCGGAATGGTTCTAGTGGACACGTTACAAATTGGCACAGCTCCTGGCATTAGCTTAATCTCATGATCCACTTCTCTTTGAGGCGGGAGTTCTGTCAACTCTTCAGGAAATACATCCGCATACTCCTTTAGCCATGAAGGTTATTCACTAGACTCTTGATTTTGATCTAACTTATTGAGCTTAATCAAATAGACAGGTAGTCCCTTTCTAACTCCCTTTATAATCCGAGATGCTTTAGCCAATTGAATTTTTGGCTTTCCAGCCTCTCCTTGAGTTGTGACCAATTCCCCTTGAGAGTTTCGGAAGGAAACTTGGCCCTTTCCATAATGAATGTGGGCATCCTTAGGTTTAAGCCAATCCATTCCGAGTAAACACTGATGGATACCTAGGTTCATGACCTTGAATTTGACCGAAGTCATCTTTTCTCCCAGAAAGAATTCCACCTTAGCAGTTTACCTGGTACAAGTGACCTCACGACCATTTGCTAATTCCACAAGCAGGGTAGGTGCTTCTACTGTGGCTATTCCTAATCTTCTTGCACACGCTGGTGAGATAAAAGAATGCGTACTGCCACAATCAATCAAGGTTTTGAAACCTTTACCTTGACAGTCCGATGGTGTTTGGATCACTGAAAATTGGCAATTCGGGGCTTTCTTGTGAAGGGCAGCATGGATTGTTGCCCTTTCAACCTCTGCTTCCATGGTCGGGTCTTCTTCTTCGCACAATTCCCTGTTGGCAACACAGGCGGTTCTTCCTCTGCCTCGGGTGGCGGCTCCCTGGCCATGGCCAATTCCTTGGAAAGGAGCTTGATGATGTCCTCTGCCAATCTTGGGACATTGCCTTTTGAAATGACCGGGCTCATTGCAATGGAAACAACAGATATTTTGGCCATTGCTTTGGGTAGGGACAAAGTTGTTGACATTATTGGTCCTTGCTTTCTTTCTTTGTCCCCGGTTTTGACCTTGAACTCTCTTCACTTGGGGCCTATATGATCCTCTGTTCTAGTCATTATAAGACCAAGTTTTGTTACTTCTTGGCCTAGCTTGCACCTCCTGAATTATGGGCGCATCTCGAATAAGTGCGTCTTGTAGATCTGTTGGGCACATAGATTCGAGACGGGTATTCACTGGTGGGTTTAAACCAGCACAAAATTTTGACACTTGCTATGTCGTGTCCATCTGTGGCGCATACTTCAGAAGTGAGACGAATTTTGAGTAGTATGCGTCAAGAGTGAGACCCAGCTGTTTTAGCTCATAAAACTCATTCATTTTCTGCATGCGATACGTAGGTGGTATCTTCCTTGCACAACTTTCTTCAACTTTTCTCAGGTAATGGATCCTTTTGAGATCCCTTAACACCATATTGGGGAATATGGGAATTTTCCATAAGTTTGGGACACATGGTCAAATCTTTGGATTTGTCATAACTTGAACACTATAACTCCAAATCAAGCTCTCTATAGCTTAATAGATTCCATTTTTCAAGCGCTTTACAATGATAGGTCACATCATATGGTTTTGAGAAACTTATGGGCATGTTATCCGGGTGCCATCTTTTTAGTATTCAAAAAATGGGAATTGGGAGATTCCCAAACTCACTAATATTGTGTTCCTTGATCTCTACACCATCGTTTCCACCAAAGCCTGGCTTCACTGGTAAGCTTCAGCTTGGCGAGCATAGCCTGGTTGGCAGGTGCAGTATCGGTTGCTTCAAAGTAATCTTCCATGAACTTTATCCAAATCTCAGCATCAGCTTGGACAGTCCTTCCTTTTCTGTTAAACTCTGGCAGCTTGATCTGCTTGAGAAGAAACTTCTTCTCCTAGATCACAGTCGTACTTGATGTAGGGGGCGGACTGGGAACCTGTACCTGGGGTTGTGCCTGGATAGAGAATTTTTTTTCGTTACAACTCGCTAATCGTTATGATTATATTTCATACCCAATTCAACTATCAACCAAGAAACCTAGCCACTTAACTTTTTATCAATTCTCATAGATAAGACAAATATTGATAAAAAGAAGTCTTATTTCATTTATATGGGCATAGCCCTTTCGGAATACAATATTTCCTGGGATGATAGAGCAATTGTTACATCAGCTCGGGGAGAATAATGTTGTGTTACATTTAGCTACGAGAACTGGATAATAGTATGGTTTCGGGTCATGGATCTTCAGGAACTAGTAAATCATCAAAAGATTAGGGTATCCTTTCCTTTGGTACCCATTCTTCTCGTAGCATCCTAGAACCTTGATCCTGTCGGCGAGGATTATGCGGGTCACTTCCTCATATACATATGAGTTCAGCTCAACCCCTGGAAAATGTCTTCAAATTGCATGGCTTACCACAAGTCATAGTCCATGATCGGGATGCAAAGTTTATGAGCAACTTCTGGTAGATAGTTTTCACCTCCATGGGGACCAAGCTTGCTCCATCCACTACATACCACCCTCAAACTAATGGCCAAACTAAAAGAGTGAATAAATGGCTTGAGACATATTTGAGGTACTTTTGCCATGATGTATAACACAGTTGGGATACGTGGCTCCAGTTGGCTGAGTTTTCATATGATAATTCCACCCACTCTAGCATTGGATTTTCCCCTTTTGAGGCCTTATATGGGTATGAGGTTCCCCTCCCCACAATCTTTTTTAACGATACGATCAACCCTCAGAGTCATGCTGAGTTGGATCACATGTAAGCCTTACTTCAGCAATGTAAAGTAAACCTTCAAAAGGCTGAAACACACATGAAGCTCTATGTTGATGAGAAACGAAGGCATTTGGAGTTCCAAGAAGGGGAATTGGTCCTTTTGAAAGTGCCTACGTCCCCCTACTCAACTCTCAAACAAGGCAACAATTACAAGCTGCCCCACTGCTTCTATGGCCCATACCAGATTTTGAAGAGATTTGGTGACTTGGCCTACCACTTAGAGCTTCCCCCCACCACCAAGTTCAACAATGTGTTTCATGTCAGCCAGCTGAAACCTTTCATGTGCTCCTCAGTGGACTATGTGGAAGAACTTCCCCCATACATGAAGAAGGCATCACTCAGTATATCCTTCACGCCATCATTGGGCAACGTGATAAGCATCAAATGGCACGACCTACCCTTGGAAGAAGCCTCTTGGCACCCAACAACAATTGTCAATGAATTTACCTACATCCAAGTGGCCCCTTGGGCTGAAGACTCTAACTAGTCATATCCCATTTGACCACTTTTTCCTGCAGACTGCACATTGTTTTAGAACAATTTTGTACTAACCCAAATCTTAGGCATGTGCATCCTACATAGCATGAAAGTACTCGTCATAAGCTCCATTTTGATATGTGGTAAACCCTATTTGGAGAAGCCTATCAAAAGTTATGACCTATTTACTTCAACAGGCTGGTCCTGGACAGCATCACCCATCACTCCCATCACTCCACCCATCACTCCCCTCTACTTATCCTTGTTTTTTAGGGAAAAAACCTTCAAGGTGGGGATGGATTGTAACAAGTGGGATACACACCGACTAGGGGTTAGACATCCAATCACACTGACTAGGGTATATAAAGTGTAAGATTCCTAGATTAGGTCAAACAGTTATTATCAAGAACATACTCTTCACCTTAATCTCCAACTTCCATGGCTTCCTCCTTCCTTATCTCCTATTTTCTACTACATGGGTAGGGGATGTGACCCGTTGACCCTTTGTTTGACCTCTCTAATTGTGTGGATGCTCATCCATGTGGCCACCCTTGAGATCTAGCTGATCCCACCCATGCCAATTGAATTAGCCATTGAAGCAACCTAAGAAGCCCAATGATTATGGCCAATCACTATCTATATGTCATGAAATAAAGAAGATGGAGAGTAGCATTTTGGTCTTCGCTCTCTTTTCTAAATAGTTGAGTATTTTGACACTTGTAGCAATGTGGGTCAAGGATTAGTAGTTTTTTACAATGATTCATGATTTCATCCAATTCACTAGTTCAACATTGGTGTATCTCTCGTGGGCTCCTCCACATTTGGTGGTAGTTGGTGCTTCACATTTGTATATGAAAATAAATAAGAGCACCTTCCCACCTCCCCTTTTCGAGTGTTCATGTCAAATGTCTAACGCTCTTGATCAACGTGATGAAAGTCAAACACGTAATTTTTTCCATGACTATGAAAAGCCAACCAAAGTCCACATTTCGCCAGCGGAATAGAAATTAGTCGAGCTGCAACCTGCAGGAGTCAAGGGCCGTGTTTCCATCACATATATACACACATCTCATCATCGACTAGCTTGCCTTCATTTAGAAAGGCCGCTCCCTTAAAAGCATATTAATATGCCACATCGATCTCTGTCTACAACTCTCTTGATCCTCTATATAGCAATAGTTACGCTATTGCTGATCCTATGCACAAGTCGCCATGATCCTCTACACATTCAATTAATCTGACGCCCGAATAGGACAGGCGTCTTGGTCAACTTCTCGCACAAGGAATCCACCTTGTGTATGAGTCCCGGCAAATAAATAGTTTTACTGAATCTACCAAACCATCAGATAATAATACAAGTCTCCTTTCATCTTCACCTCTCTCTCCAAGCTTTCATGGCTTCCTTCTCTCCCTTTCTAAAGGGAATTGGAGAAATTAGCTAAAACCCCATACCTCATTTAGAAGAAGGTATTTTTCCCTTCGAATAGATTTAGAAGTATCCCCAATCAAAGCTCCCATTGGAGAGTTATAACCACTTTTGTGTGTAATGGTTCTGTAAGGGGACAACAAGTTGCAGTCGCCTTTTGTATAGCCACAGAAAGTTACTCATAGCCAATTCAAAAACTTTTATATAATAAAACTCTTTGCATAACCTTGTATAGGGTACTCTCTCACTTATTTTCAATCAAAAAGCTCATGGATCGGAGCTCGCTAGCTAAAAATATCTCAGATTTTGTGCTAGAGGGTTTATTTGGACAACACTCAACATGGTAGGACAAAGAGGCAAGGCAGAGGCCCATGAGGAGTTTCAATGTGAAATTAGGGATTCTTGGGCATCAATGAATGACCCTAGATCCATGCAAGAGGATCATGAGGAGATGCATGAAGAAATGCCCCTCAATTGGACCGTTACTCTATGCTTAATCACACATTGTGCCAACATAAGAATCATCATGCTAAGAGACATAAAGAGATGATGGCCATGATGTCTAGGCTGATGGAGCAAATGACCACTCTCATATCGATCTTGGCAACCCTCTCGATGCAAGAAAAAGAGCATCGGTCTAATATTGAGGCCAATCGGCCTCCTCCCTTCTTGGAGATCGTGTATGATCAGCAAGGCATCATTCAGATGTGTGGTATTCCCTTCAACACCTATGAGACAAGTGAGCCCTCAACAAGGCATGATGAGCCCATCCCCCATTACCAATCCATCCAACCCTTCCACAAGATAGTGGCCACTAGGAATGGTAGCTACATGCCTACCCAAAATCATGGATAGCCCACTCTCCATAGGATGCTTATGGACAGCATGGGATGTATGGGCAGTATGTCCCAGATGGTAATCATGGGCAGTAAGGCCCTTATGGGCAGTATGTCCCACATGGAAATCATGGGCAGCAAGGGCCTTATGGAAAATTTGGCTAGTAGGGCCCTCATGGACATCATATACATAGGCAACATGGACCACATGGAATGTATGGGTAGCAAGGCACTAATGAGCCATGACAAAATCATTTTTACAAATTTTAATGGACAATCCCCATCCTTGACAAACTTGGAAGAGTGGACCTCTAAGCTAGATGCTTATTTTCACATCTAACCACACACCAATGAGGCAAATATATTTTTCATCCCTCATCATTAGAGGGTAGTAGCATTATATACAAAGGGAAAATTAGCAATTCTATGATTAGGATGACTTTAAGATGCATATGGTGTAGGTATGTGTGTCCCCCGATAGAAAAGGAATTGTTGGCAAGAAGATGGTACCTACTCGATGAGCGTATCTTACGAGAGTATATAAATTAGTTCACAAACTTGACAATGTACATTGTAGAGCCTACTAGTGGTGCAGGGTTGCATAAGTATATTTATTTTCTAGAACCAAGAATTTCAAAGTTAATGTAACGGTCAAAAGCCATCCAGCTTGTTTGAGGCCATAGAGTTGGTTGAAAGATATGGCCAAAAGTACCACAAGAGTGATAATTTACAGCCTAATTTTGGACAGCAAAGAAACCACGTAAGGTAGGGCCAATATGGTAGGATTTATCATAGCACTAATGTAGCACTAACATGGCTAGTGGCAGCCCCAAAATACCTACTTTTTCCACTTTTAATAGTGATAGACAACACGGTAGTTTTGGGCAAACAACCAGCCCAAAGGAAGACACTAAGTATGCTATAAACAAACCACACAATGCATCAGCCCCAAGTGGTCAGAAATTTATTCCACTAGAAGTGGTTGAGGAAAGAAAAGCTAAGGGTTTATGTTTCAGACGCAGGGAAAAATATACAACCAATCATGCTTCTCAATGTTCTTATATAACCAATCAAGTTTCATAGCATGCATGTCTTGGAAGATTATGAATATGAGGATGAGGACTTGATTATACTTGATATGGGACCCATTGATTTTGTCTTGGGTTGAAAATAGTTGAAACAATTGGGAAAAATTACTATGGATTTTTCTCAGCTTTACATGGAATTTGTGATGCATGGATAGCTTACACACTTAGAGGGAATTAGGGATAATGTAGATTTTTAGCTAATTATAGCAAAGCAATTGAAACGAGAGTTTAAGATATACTCACAAATCTTTGTCTTGCATTTAAACAAGGATGCTTCATATCAGTCTACTAATTTAACGAAGGATGCAACCTTGAGAGATCTTTTGGATGAATATAAGGACCTGTTTCAGCCATCTACAACTCTCCTACCAAAATGGCAAGTGGATCATCCCATTGACTTGGAACCCCACTCAAAACCAGTCAATAAGCCACTTTATAGGATCTCTAAGAGTGAGCACAAGGAAGTTGCTAAGAAAGTTAAAGAGCTCATTGAGATGGGATTTATCAAGCCTAGCTCTTCCCCCCTATGCATCTCCTGTCTTGTTGGTAAAGAAGAAGGATGGCTCCTTCGATGACCTTAACAAGATTACAATCAAGAATAGATACCATGTACCTAGAATCAACGACTTGCTAGATGAGCTCAAGGGAGCTTGCTACTTTATTAAGATAGACCTAAGGTTTTTCTATCATCAAATATGCAAGAGGGTAGGTGATAAAATCAAAATAGCATATAGGACTCTGACCAGGGGTTGTATCACTTTCTTGTTATGCCATTTGGGCTAACAAACACCCCTGCCACTTTTTAGAGTCTTATGAAAAAGATCTTGTATCCCTTCCTTTCTTTAGTTTGTGCTTGTCTTTTTTAATGATATACTCATCTACATCAGGACATTGAGAGAGCACCTATAGTATGTACGATAGGTATTTAATGTATTATGGGAGCATAGATTGTTTGCCAAGGAAAGAAAATCTATTTTCATGCAGACCGAGGTTGAGTATTTGGGCCATATTATGAGTGAAAAGGGGATCCAAGCTAGCCCCAAGAAGGTGGAGTGTATTCAAGATTGGTCCATACCCTCTAAGACTACCTCTTTACGTGGCTTTCTTTGTCTCTCCTCCTTTTATCAAAGCTTTATTTGCCATTATGCTACCATTGCAACACCATTAACAAATAGACTTTAAAAAAAGGCTTTTTCTTAATGCTTTGGCTAATTGCAACTTCCAACACCTAACAAAATTGCTTACTTCAAACCCCATTCTTATGTGTCCCCCAACTTTACAAAAGAATTCACTATACAATGTGATGCTATAGTGGAAGGGGTATTGGGATTGTTTTGCTACAAGAACTTGGTATTATAGCCTTTGAGAGTCGCAAATTGGATGGAAAATACAGGCAACTACATGTTTAATGATCAAGAGATATTGACAATCATTGATGCTATTAAAAAGTAGCACCACTATCTATATAGCAGTAGATTTAAGTTGAAAATTGACCATTGGGTGCTCAAATACTTCCTGATGTGGCCTAATTTGACTCGTAAGCAAAGGCGGTGGGTGGACACTTTGCAAAACTATGATTTTGAGATCACTCATACTAATCCATGGAAGGACAATCTCGTGGTTGATTCACTCTCCCGTATGTGAGCATGCAAAGTCTCATTGATCACAAAACTTCACAGTGATTGGATAGAGGAACTTCAAGAGACCTATTTTCTCAATGCAGAATTTAGCCCTATCTTTTTAAAAATTATAGCAAGGCAATGTAAATGATTTCTCCCCATATCAACTCAAAAATGGTCTCATCTACGCACATGGCCAGATTGTAATTCCCCACACCTCCTCTTTCACATAGTAGATCCTAGAAGAGATGTATTCTTTGCCGATTGTGCTGGTCACCTATTAGGGGTCTTTAAAACTTATGATCACATGGAAGTTGTGATCGTGAAGAGAAAGTAATTTTTATTAATGCATGATGATTGATCTAACCCTCTTACACCTTAAATACCATGGGTGTTACAAGTATTTTTCCTATCATTTCCATATATCCCACTCGTTACAAAGCCATCTTGACTCAGAAGGTTTTTGTCCTTTTAAAAAAGGAGTGGGGGGGGGGGGGGGAGAGGCAACAAAGTACTACTGTGTGCAAGAATACAAGGAAAATGAGCAAAGGAGGGGCCTGAGTACTAAGTGAAATGGGGCCTAGAGAGGCATAGGGAGTATGGGGCATCATGCAAGTTGACCCACACACAAGAAGATCCACCATTTTATGAAAATCAGGGCCTTGGATGAGGTGGAGAGCATGTTCTCGAGAATAGGACTACCATAAAAAAACAATTAGAACTTTGGGTAGGGAGCTCTAAATAGGATGGCTGAGGTTTCAGTGCGGAGCCTGTAAAGCGGATTGGCCTTAAAAAATTTCATGATCAAAATTGGTGTAAAATAGTTTGCTATTCAGAAGTAGTCCTGTAGTCCAAACAGGGCCAACTATGGTTAAGTTTCAGCCAAAACAACATCTGTGAGATGGGAAAATTCCTCCAAAATGGATGTTGGTCTCCAAGAAGCTTCATCTAGAGGTAGATCTTGCCATTTGATCAAGTATTCCTCGATCAATCGGGTGTGAAGCTACTTTTCTCTTTTCCCAACAACTACTTTACAAATGTATTGAATAAGACCTTCTCAAACATTCATGGGGGGCAATTCCTCCACATAGTCTTTTGAGGACCTAATGAATGGTTTTAGTTGACTCATGTAAAAGACATCATGGATCTTAGTGGAGGGAGGGAGTTGAAGGCGATAGGCCAAGTCACCCACTTTCTTAACTATCTTATATGGCCCATAATAGTAGTGTGCCAACTTATTGGATGAGCCATCCTTGAGGGTCGCATATCGAGAATTGGGGTCCTTGAGAAGTACCAACTCACTTTCTTGAAACTCAAGAGAGCACCTCCTTTCATTAGAATAGAGCTTCATATGGTCTTGGGCCTTTTTAACATTTACTTTGCACTCTTGAAGCAAGGCATGCATGTGGTCTAATTTATCTTTCCCATGTGGATTGAGCTTTTCACTAAATATGACTATAGGGAGGGGCACACGATAGCCATATAAGGCCTTGAAGGGAGACACTCCAATGTTAGAATGAGTGGAGTTGTTGTAAGAAAACTTAGCCAAGTGCATCCATGAATCCCATACATGCTGGACATCGTGACAAAAATGTCTCAAGTAGGTTTCAAGCCACTTGTTGACTCGTTCTATTCGACCATCAGTTTGGGGGTGATAGGCTATAGATGGAGCCAATTTCATCCCCATGGAGCTGAAAACTATCTACCAAAAATGGCTTATGAATTTGTCTTGGTCATTTCCTAATGCTCCTAATGAATCAGGGTTTCTCCTAAACGGCATCTAGCGTCGAACCCCAAGCGAACTACTTTACGCACAAATGCCAGGGACGAAGCGGATGCACGCTGCACTTGGTTCAAGGAGAATGGGAAACGAGAGGGATGCAAGGCTCGACCTCTCTGCCATAAGGCATAGTCCCATTCCGTTCCCCTAGAATAGCATAAACCAGGATTATTATAACCTAGACTCTAGGTCAGCGTCCTTGCTATTCATTTCGTTTGAGAAGATCTCCTTGCTGTCCATTACGATTGAAAAAGTTCTCGGCCAATCGGGACCACCCATCCGTAGGACTGACCCATGGCCACATCCACCACACTTTCCTCAAGGTTGCTTTAGTTGTCTAATTACCTACCACATTTACTTGGACATGCATCAAGCAACTTCCTTAATTAGCCCATTAGACATTGGTTCCTTCACGTAATCTTAGCACTTGACATAGAAAAGTAGTGTCAAACAAGTTCCTTTTCAACAGGTTATCATATTTATCTTTGGAATACATTCATAAAGTCCAGCTCGCAGGCTTATCCATAATCCGCCCGAAGGCTATCCATAATCTGCCTGAAGGCTATCTAGCAATCCACAGGGAGGGATCACTAAACAAAGATTCTGCCCATAGACTAGTATGCGGGCCTCGAGATCCAATCGCGAGTCACGTTGGCCTCTTGTGGAGGGCTCGGAAGGCGAGGGATTTACAGCCAGAGTCCCCCTTGGAACCCAAGCGTCCTCCTGCTCCAAGTAGTGTCCAACAGAGAGACCTCACCCGGTGGGCTCAGTCCACGTTCCCGGTGTTAGCTATACACTCGGCACGGCTAGCAACCCCCTTGGTTAGGGTCAGGCAGACAATCAGGGATAACTGAAGCTGCCTCTCCCTTCAAGCCTTCAACCTGAAGCATTAAATATATTTCCATCCTTTAGTTCCTTGAGCAAACAATGCAAACAGGGCTTTCTAAGTTGTTATAAGCACAATAAATTCCAGTGGTCGTTTATTGGGCCAACTGCTAAGGAGTGAATCCTTGTCTCCAAATGCATCCAGCATTCGATCTGGGATCAATTGCAACTTGGCAAGATCCCCAAGGTTTTTCCTATTCTCCCTTTTGTCCTTGGGGTAGGGTTGTACCCTATTAGCCCACTCAACCAATACCTTAGGTTTTATTAATAGTAAATCATGGCGACTATGTCGCTTCAAATTACTGATTGGTCCTTTGCTTCCAAGCAAATACCTAATCTCCTTATCTTAACTTGGCAATTTTCCCCAGAAAGGTGATATAACAGAATGACTAATCATGCTCTTGCAAGATAAACTTGCGCAAGAATCTGCCAATCTCATTCCAAGGAATTGGCAACTCTCTTGTGGTCGAACCACAAGATCATGCGACGTTGCAACTTATTGCACAAGTGTCGCATCTCTTCCATGGGATCTTTTCACCAATTGAACGGCGTTTTCTGGTCACGGAATCATGATTAGACAAGAAGCAGGGTTTAGGGTGTCTTCATATCCAACTCATTCCCAATTACACTAGACTGACAATGTTCGGTCCTAGGGGTTCCAACTCAATCCGAGTTTCAATATTTGATTGAGTGATCCTTAGGGTAGAAACCCTAGATCGTTTCTTGCAAGTGCATCCAATTGTCCTGACATTTCGTGAATGTGGGCAAGACCTTTCGGTATGAGGGTTTTGACTTGGCAACAAGTGCGACTAGGTCAAGTCCTTAACGTGCTAAACCTAGTTAGCACTTGGAGTATATTGTATCGATTTAACCATCCTATGCGAATCCTTTTCGGTTTAGGTGTTTTGGGTAATCCAGTTTACTTGTCTTACGATAAGGACGGACCATTCCTAAAGATGTTGTCTTGATCTAAAAGGGGAAAACTAGTTGCATTACGACACAATTCACATAAGCACATCATTCATTACCTCTATGTACGATTAGATTCACAATACCTAACTTTTCTTGCTAAGACCAATGCGCATGTTAAATTTCGGCATAACTTCCATTGATCCTACTAGGACATGCATTCAGGATTCATGCCACTAAGCTTTTAAGATTTTACGCTTAAATGAACCATGCAGCCTTTCCCTAAGTGTACCCTTGATGAATGAAATTATTGCGTACGTCGAATGTGCAACATGCAACCTTTTCCTAACTACTACCTAGTTAAATGAGATTCATGCCAATTGAAGCTAGAGTTAACCTATTTCATGCAGCCCTTAGAATCTTTTCCATGCTTTGCAATTTCATATGGTTGATAACGACTTCCTTAATGAATCATTACAAAGAAGATTTTTCTAAAAATGTGACATGCAATTTAATCTTTCCATGCATAATCAAAGGTGTACTAAAATAATTTCGACTTTGTAATGATAGTCATTAGTTGTTCTAGACTCGTCACTTTGCAATGCACAAAAGGCAACTTGCTAATGAGGTACTAAAATGCATAGACACCTTATGTTCTTTCCATTCATTCCATTGAAAATACAAATGACCAACTTCATATTGTGAATTACTTTAACTAAATTTTAACTAGACAATTTATTTCAATCGCATTTAGCTAGGTGGATTTGACAAGCATAAGTGCATCCTAATTCCATGAAATAACCATGCATAACTGCAATACTTCTACGTAAATCAAAAATAGGAAGAAAACCTAGACTTGTGGGCTCGGTGAAATATCCACATGAATATTAGGAGATGATCCTCCTGCAAGTGCGCCTTGTGACTTTTTAGGGGCCATCGTGATTTCGAATTCTAGTTTGCCTTTGCAGATTCGAATTACTTGCCTTGGTTCGGAGCTTTATGATCTTTGGCCGTCTCCCTCGTACGCGGGAATTCCCTTTGAAGTACAGCTCCTTGACAGAAGTATTGACTTGAGAAATTTGGCTTATGGAAGGTCTTAGGGTTTGGAGCTTGGGCCTTTTTGAGGGAGAGGAGGGGTTCGCAAAAGGGTTCTTGTGAATGGCACTTGCAGAAATGGAGGCTTGAGAGCTATTCTTCTCCTTGAAATTCCAGGGTTAGGAATGGTTTTATGGGGGCTTGCAGGAATGGGGACTTTCAATCCCGGCCTAGGAATGGGCTTGTGGTGATTGGTGGGAAAAAGGAGGCTTATGAACTTCTTTTTTCCCTCATAAAAATCCGGGGGGGGGGGGGGGGGGGGAAGGGATCTAGTGGGAAGGCGGCTTAGAGAAACCCCTCTTCTTCTCTACAAAGAACCGGGCCTAGGGGGCTTGTGGGAGATTTGGTAGGAAGGGCCTTATAGGCTTCCTCTTCCAAGCCCCGGGGGTAGGGATGGGCTTGTTGAGTGATCTAATGGGAAGGGGGGCTTAGAGAAGCCCCTTAGAAGCTTCCTAGAGAAGCTTCTGACTCAGACCAGCTACATAAGGGCGTAGATATCGATGACGTCATTTGTGGGAGGAAGTATGGTGGACTTGACGGGAGATGGTGGCGGCATGATAGCCTGTGGCAGAGCTGGCGACAGCTGTCAAACGCCAAGCGGTGGCGTGAGGATGGCGTTCTCCACAACTGGTGGCACATGGCAGGTTCTCCTCCTTCCACAACCTCCTTACCCCCCCCTAAGGGGGATTTTTTATAGTCCAGGGGGGAGAGGGGACCTCCCCCCATGTGGCTCTTTGCATGGCTCTCTCCCCACCCACCTCTTCATGCAGCCCTTACTAGCCCATCCCCGCGCACTCACTCTCCTCCAGCCGTGCATCAGCTGGGGGAGAGGGAATAATTAAAAAAATTGAAATTAATTGTCAATTATCCTCTTAACCTTCTCCCAAGAGGATGTTTCCCCGCGACTATGCGGGTTCGAA
Source organism: Lygodium microphyllum (assembly GCF_053477565.2). Classification (NCBI taxonomy): domain Eukaryota; kingdom Viridiplantae; phylum Streptophyta; class Polypodiopsida; order Schizaeales; family Lygodiaceae; genus Lygodium; species Lygodium microphyllum. Next base: position 27,630,642 of record NC_141155.1, read on the forward strand.
TCCCCGGCCTTACTTTGCCAATGACGAAGTTCTCCATTTCTCACGTGCGGTTATAGATTAGCTGCCGGCACTGAAGATAATCTTCGCACGAGTTTAGGTGTGCAGGAGGTTGGTTTAGTAATATTTTTCAAACGGAAATATTACACAATGTGCCCTAGGATGCATCCATGTTTCACCCAGAATTGGCACTTTAAGGGGTTCAGGGAGAGACAATATAGGTGACACTACTCAAAGACTTCTCGGAGTTTGTCTAAGTGTTCTCTCCAAGTCGAGTGAACACACAAGTCATCCATGAAGACCTCGAATTCCTTGCAAAGAACGTCTTTAAATATGGTGCACATGAGGTGTTGAAAGGTGGCTGGGGCATTAGTCAACTCGAAGGGCATGACCACATAAGCAAAGACATCCCACTCAATGGCGAAGGCAGTCTTATGCTTGTCGGTAGGATGCACTTGCACCTGATTTATCCAGAGAAGCCGTCCAGAAAGCTGAAGGCCTCTTTGCCCGCCACTCTTTCGAGCATGTGCTCGATGTACGGCAATGGGTAGTTGTCTCTCTTAGTGGCATCGTTCACCTTCTTGTAATTGACGCACACTCTAATATTTCTGTTCTTCATCATCACTATGACTATGGGCGATACCTAGTCTGTGTGCTTGATTTCATGAATGAATCCTGCTCTCATCAGCTTGTCAATCTCCTCTTTGATTTCATGAGCATGTTTTGGATTCATCGGGTATAGCCGTTGCTTGATTGGCGTTGCATCTGGTGTCATGGGTATGTTATGAGTCACTACACTCAAATCCACCCCCTTAAGCTCTTTTAAGGACCAAGTGAACATGTCTATATACTCTCACAAGAGAGCAACAAGACTTCTCTCCTCTTCCTCAGTCAAGTCATCGGCAATTAAGACTGGTCGGGGTGTCTCCCCTCCTATGCTAGGTTCACCTCCTTAGCCTTGGCTAGTCTTGCGATGGGTTCACTTGTTTGCCCTTGGTTTTTAGCACCCAACAATATTACTACCCTTTCACCCTTCTTGAATTTCATAAATCTCTTCGGGAGATCCTATGGCTTTCTTTGCTCTTCCGTTTGCGCGTCCCTAGGTTATTTTGCCCTTTCTTCCTTCAACTGTCTGTGCATTTGGTGGACGGGTAGGTCCCCCTGGTGCGTCTGGTCTTGGATGGTCTAGGTATATTTGGGACGCTATATAAGCTCACTTCTAACTCAGAATCAAACTCACCGTTTTTGCTAGAAGAGGTGGTTTCTCTTGGCAGTCGTAACTCGGAGGGTGACTTTATTCTAAGCATTGGTGTCGTACCTGGTTGGGTTAGGCCTGCTTGTTCAAAATCTATGGCTCTTGTGTGTTCCAACCACGCACAGTCACAATCCATGCACATGACCCCTCGCTCTATCTTAAAGACACCCTTTTTCTATGGCTTGGTGTCCTCTTGTATCTGTTCTATTTCTCATCCCTCAATGTTGTATTCCACCGTGTCTATCTCACCATTACTTTCGTCACTGAAAGATTGACAGACTCTGTACTCATCATTGGAGTCATCTTTGTCTGACTACTCATCCTCTCCTAGGTTTTGGTATATCTCTTGTCTCTGATTAGAGACTAGGGTCCAATTTTACATGAGGTTTAAGTCATGCACCCTGGTCCATTGCCACCTTGGTTCGTCTAACAGATCTTGGAGTGGCTTGAAGTTTGCAGCTAGATTGCCAGCTAGCTTTCCAGTCAAATGGTCTAGAATCTCTTGGAGTTTCTGCTTGTTATTTGGGACTTGGAATGTGACAAGTTTTGGTCGCCCACGAGGGGTTCCTGCCATCATGCAAACTGGTACGGAGGGTGTGTCTGTTGACTTACTAATTGTCTTGATGGCTTGCTCGTATGCCTCATGATCTGAGAATGGCAAGTCAATCATAGCAAGGACATGCATCCAGTCTTGCTCATCCTCCGAGCATGGGATAAACTTGGTCAAGGGCCCATAGGACTTCTTGATCTGAGTGTTACCTTTAAGTATCGCAGAGATGGCATCCAAGTCAACTAGTGAGGTCTTCCACGTGTCCATCTCTACCCTCACAACTTCCATTCTATTTTCAAGGAAGATTAAGCCGCTACCCCAATCTTTCAAGGGTCGGCCTGATAGGATATTATAGTCCACTCCCTTCATGACTATAAAGTCAACTAAGAAGTGAATGCTTGCGATTTTCACCGACCAGTTTTTAAGTACGCCGAATGGTTTCACTCTCATATTGTTTGCTAGTGTGACATTAAACTTGGTAGTCTCGATAGGCGGGTTTCCCAACATTTGAAGCATTGTGTGGCTTAGTACACTAACCCCCGCTCCTGTGTCTACAATCCCCTTTCTAGTTGTGTCGCCTAGGGCTAAGGCAAGTAAGACCACATGCATCTTGGTGGCTTCCCAGAGAGCATTACGTGCAAGGACTTAGGCATAGAGTGCAGCATCGGGCTCGGTATTTATGTCTCTGTATCATGGTCATGTAGCTCTGCAGTAGCTTGCTCTCGTGATCCTTCAACCTACTACTTCAGGTCTTGGCATAGGGTGGAATGCTACCTAAGGAGGTCTTCCAGGCTCAGCGTCTCAGGGGTGGTCACCACTAGCGTGGTAAGGAGGTCATTGGGGCTGCTCATCTTTCTCCTATTCTGGATTGTCGTGGTGGCCAATGGCCGTGACTGATTTTTTGGCCTATAGTATAAAGGCTTTGCCTAAGCGGTACCGCTTGTGGCGCAGTCGCATCTCTCGTTTTTGGTCGAGGGGGTGAGACTGGCATGCTTATGTTGGAGAGATCTTCAATCTCGTCCTCTAGGATGGTCTCAACATGTTTTAGGTGCTCTTAGGCCTCTTTTACCCATTCCTTCACTTTCTTGATAGCCTCTAGTTGGCACTTTGGATGCGGGTACTCCCCTACCTTAGGACTTCCCTTTTCGGCCATCTTAGGAGCTGAGGTTTCTACCTCTGCGTCAATGACCTTCTTTCGAGCAGACAGAGTAGTGGCACTCTCGGTTTTCAACGTGATCTTAGCTTCGGGTTTCTTCTTTCTCCGTTTACAGCTCTTCTTCCCAATCAAGGCTGCATCGAGGTTTCTCGGACCTAGCAATGATATTCTGGCCTACTTTGTCTATGCTCGGGTCATGACACACAATGGGATAGGTGTGGCCTTCCCATCGAGATTCTCAACGCCGAAGAACCCCAATAGGTTAGATGGCATGTTGGCTGAACTTGAGGATGGTTTTTGCTTGGGACAGTCAATGAAGAGGTGAGTTATTTTGCACTCAGGCCACCTTAGGTCTGCCTTGTCTCTATTTGGTTACTCCCTTTCAAGACAACATGATGAGACGTGCCCTGGATGACCGCAAGTCCAACATATGATTGGATCCTGCATCTGCCCTCCTAGGCCTCAACCTTGGCCTCTTCCTAACACCATCACCAGTACTAGTCGATAGTCCATAAGGACTACATTGCCCTCGTTGTCGTGTGAGGCATATGGGTATACGTAAGTCTCTTCCTCATTTGGTTCCTCCATGTAGTAGTGGACTGGAGCATCACTTGGTGGATGAGTCACATAGGGACCAAGCGGTCTAGGTATAATTCTAGGGTTTATGTCCATTCTAGGAACAGCCAGTTTAACGTCATTAGGCACAGGAAGGGCCAATGGGACCCCTCTTTTGAAGAATTGTTAGGGTCTGCTCGCTAGATATGGCTGGCCGTAGGGTTGTGAGTATGGGAGTCTTTTGGTTATCCACAATGCGTGACGTCGTGACCGAATCTACCACAATTAGTGCAAGGTTATCACCTAGGGTCTTGGCACTCGGCTAGCAAGTGGTTTCCGCCATAGTATACGCATTGGACGTGTGGGCGCGTTGGTCATCTCAACATATCCTGTAGTTTGGCTATCTCCATTTTTACCTTAGCTAAGTCTTGGTTTGTCCCAAAGGCTTTCCCTTTGTCTTGGGCTATTGGACCTGATCATTCACTAGAGGCTGACGCTCTCTCTGAACTCCGTGAGTTGGTCTCTTTTGAATTCTAGCTCTTGGAGCTCCGCTCTTTCAATTGATCGTCTACTCGAATGGCCTCTTCAAACGTAGCTATCGAGTTTCCCTGTAAGATCGAGTTGCCTGCCAAGGCCTTATACAACTCCTCACTCCATATTCCACTGATAAATACGATGAAAACGACTCATTCAGTAGGTTGTTCACCCACGAGGATTCTTATGAAGAGGCTCCTTACATGGGTGACATAGTCGCAGATGTCCTCTTTCTCTTTCTGCTTGACATTCATCAGTCTTACTAGCAGATTGTCAGAGTATCCCAGCTCCAATAATCTCTTGATGAAGTGGTTCTCGAGGCGGTTAAAGTCCGCTCGTTCTCCGGTATCTAGACTCGTGTACCAAGTCGTCCTACCCTTGCTGCCTAAGCAAAGCCCGAATGCTTGAGAGCATTGAGTCAAGTCGGTGAGGCCATTAGCCTCATAGACTTGCTCAAATTGCTCTAGAAAGCTGTATGGATCGTCATGGGGTTGGTACTTCTTGAGTTTCTTTGCAACAATTGGGATTTTAGACTAGCCCTTAGAGCCTTGGTTTGCTCCTAATCTTGCTAGTAATGATGTCGCTAGTGCTTCAACACTCTGCTCCACTGTTGTGTTATGGAGCACTCGCTTCATGAGAAGCTTACTCAATGTTAAGTCTCCTTCTAGGGCTCTCTCATGATTGGTCCGCCGATTTCCACCTGCCAGGTTCAGCACCCGCTGTACCTCGAGCAATTCTGTGTTCTGCCTTAAGATCTTAGCATGCTGGTCTTGGTTGTATTTAACTATGCCTTGCAGTGCCTTATAGGCTAGTTTTTGTTCCTCTTCCAAGTTTGTTATGATGGCTTCTTGTCAAGATTGTGGGAGAGAAGGAAGGAGTCTCACTTGTAGCTTTCTTGCTTGCACAATGGGGAAATACACACAAGGGTGGAGGCTGAAAACAGTTTTCCTCCTCTTAGTTGTGTAAGCCAAAAGAACTCAAATACAAAGAAATAGAAGAACCCTATATATGGGTCTCAAACCAAACTCAACTAACTAAGGTGGCATACTAACTGAGCCACGAACTAGAGTAAATAAGGATAGCTGTCATGTAGCTATTATTCATGGGTGGTGTACCAACCGCATCTGCAACAAACACGTCAGTGACATAAATGCACAACGGTCACCCTGGCATATCACGAGTGGAGCTCGATATCTCAACACTCCCCCTCGAGCTCAATCCCAATTCCTGCACACCAAGCAGGTCTCTGAACTTGCGCATCTTCTCTATACCCAATGCCTTCGTAAATATGTCAGCTACCTGATCCTCTGTGCTGACATAAACTAGATCAATAAGACCTAGTAAAACCCTCTCTCGCACATAGTGATAATGCACCTCAATGTGCTTTGTTCTAGCATGATAGACTGGGTTATTTGCCAAGTGTATACTACTCATGTTGTCATAGTAAATGACAACTGGCCCATCTGTAGACTGATGCATATCATAAAGTAGCTTATGCAACCAAGCTACCTCACATGCAGCCATTGCTACACCCCTGTACTCAGCCTCTGTGCTCGACAAGGCAACTGTAGGCTGTTTCTTGCTGCTCCAAGTGACTGCAGCACTCCCAAAAGAGAACACATATCCACTGGTAGATCGTCTATCAGAAATACTACCAGCCCAATCAGCATCAGTGTATCCATGCAACTCTATCTGAACCCCAGTCTCATAAAATAGTCCATACTGCAATGTGGACTTCACATACCTGAGTATGCATCTAGCCGCATCCAAATGCGGTTTCCTTGGAGCCTGCATAAACTGACTTACCAATCCAATAGCATAGCTCAAATCTGGCCTGGTAATAGTCATATAAATCAAACTTCCTACTATGCGTTTGTACATAGTAGGGTCTTCCAGAAGCTCACCTGCATTTGTGCTCAGCTTCACATTCTGCTCCAAAGGAACTGAAATAGGCTTACAGCCTGTCATCCCATATTTGGACAGCATGTCCAATCCGTACTGCCTCTGCAAGAGCTGTATCCCACTTGGTGATCTAATCACCTCAATGCCCAAGAAATAACGCAGCTCTCCCAAATCCTTCATCTCAAACTTCTGCTTCAATAGCATTTTCACATGAAGGATATATTCATCACTGTCACCTGTCATAATCAAATCATCAACATAAATGACAAGTAGCATAATACCTTTCTCTGTTTTTCTCACATAAAGTGAGAAATCTGCCTTGGAAATGTGAAAGCCAATAGTGACAAGATACTGTCCTATCTTGTCAGACCATGCTCTAGGTGCTTGCTTCAAGCCATACAAGGCTTTCTTCAACCTGCAAACAAACTGAGGATAAACATCATGCACATAACCTGGTGGCTGCTCCATATAGACCTCTTCTTGCAAATCACCATGCAAGAAGGCATTCTTTACATCCATCTGATGTAAAGACCATCCCTTTGATGCAGCCATAGCAATGACTGCTCTTACAGTTGCCATCCTTGCAACTGGACTGAATGTTTCTTCATAGTCAATGCCATATGTTTGTGCATACCCCTTGACTACTAATCTTGCCTTGTATCTGTTCACAGAACCATCTGCATTGTGCTTCACCTTATAAACCCACTTACAGCCAATTGAATTCTTACCTTTAGGCAAAGGTACCAATTCCCATGTAGCATTTGCTTCCAAGGCATCCATTTCTTCATCCATGGCTTTCTCCCATTTTTCTTTTCCCATGGCTTCCTCAAAAGAAGTGGGTTCTGGTTCTTGTATCACTTTAACCATATATGCATAGTGAATGGCTGTAAATCCATTATATTTCAGCCTATCCACAGGATACCTAACTCTAGTAGACCTGCGCAAAGTGGGTTCACTCCCAGGTGCTCTCAAAACATCCCTGGTCTTCCTTACTCCAAGTGTAACAATAGAAGGAATACCCAACTCATCATCAATGCTCTGTTCTGAGCCACTGGATTCACCATCCACATAAGAGTGACCTGCATTCACATCAAACATGGGCTGATCAACCTTCTCTTTTCCTTTTCGTGATACCTGCATACCACTATCTGCATTACTTTATGAAGATTCTCCTGATCTCAATCTGCCTGTCCATGGCGAAGAATGTAAACCACTGGTAGAGGACGCTCCAAGTCCACTAATATTTTGTGACTGCTGCTGTGAATTCTGTGCAGCATTACCATTTTGTGCATCTACATCATCAATCACATTTACTAGATTATACCAGCTACTCATCTCATCAAAAACAACATCTCTGCTCACTGTAAACTTACGAGTAGAAGGGTTATAGCATCTATACCCTTTCTGCTGCAAAGAGTAACCAATAAAGATGCACTTCTCAGCTTTTGGATCCAACTTGGATCTCAACTCATCTGGCACATGTACATAGGCAATGCAACCAAAAATTTTCAAATGAGAAATATCTGGTTTCCTACCAGTATACCTCTCCTCTGGAGTCATTCCATGTATTGCTGCAGTGGGAGTCCTGTTCATTATGTAGACTGCTGTAGCAACTGCTTCAGCCCAATAAAAATCTGGTAGGTCTTTTTCATTGAGCATGGCACGAGACACCTCTCCAATATGTCTGTTTTTTCTTTCTGCAATTCCATTTTGCTGTGGGGTATGACTGCATGAATATTGCTGCTTTATGCCATGCTCCTGCAAGAACCTTGCAAACTCATTTGAGAGGTACTCTCCCCCTCCATCTGACCTTAGGCATTTTATCTGCAGGCCTGTTTCTTTTTCAACCATAGCTTTAAGAGTTTTGAAATGCCCAAAGACTTCACTTTTCTTTTTCATAAAATACACCCAAACTTTTCTGCTATAGTCATCAATAAAAGTGACAAAATAATGACAGCCTCCAAGAGATGCAGCTTTAGTAGTCCACACATCAGAGTGGATTAATTCCAATGGCTTCTTACTCTTTTGAACATGTCTAGGAAATGGTTTCCTTGCCTGTTTTCCAAACTGACAGGCTTCACATACCTTATGCATTTCTGCAACCTTGAATTTGGGCAATCCTGCAACAATATTTTGGGCCTGCATTGATTTAAGTCGCTGTACATTAACATGACCAATGCGTTTACGCCAGATATCAATATCTGCAACTACACCGGTCCCATGTGCAAACATTACTGCACTCAATTCAGGCATGTCTGCATCCAATGTAAACATTCTGCCCTTCTTATTTCCTTTTGCTATCAAGCAACCTTTATTTTTCATATCCTCAACAAAGCATCCATGAGGATTAAATCTGACCTGCAAGCCCTGTTCAACCATTTGACCAATAGAAACCAGATTCTTGGTGATATTCGGGACATGAAATACATCGGACAGGTATTTCTTTTTCCCATCCTGCATAGACAAAGGAATTTTTCCAATCTGCACAATCGGATGTGCAGTATCATCACCAGTCTCCACAAATCCTGGTTTTTCCATTTTCCTTGCATCCTCCATCCATTCTGCATGACCTGTCATGTGGTTTGACGCACCTGAGTCAACATACCATACATCGTTGCTTTCTTCTGCACTTGTCACAGAATTGTTCATGTGTTGCACCATAAACAAATGCTCATTTCTGTCATCACCCTGTCTACTAGAAGATGCATAATTTCCTTGTTGCAGTTTTCCATTCATGATGTCATTCTGCTTTTTGTAGTAGTCTTTAGCCATATGACCCATTTTACCACAATAGTAGCATTCAAACACCATATTGGGGAATATGGGAATTTTCCATAAGTTTGGGACACGTGGTCAAATCTTTTGATTTGTCATAACTTGAACACTATAACTCCAAATCGAGCGCTCTATAGCTCAAAAGATTCCATTTTTCAAGTGCTTTCCAATGATAGGTCACATCATATGGTTTTGAGAAACTTATAGGCATGTTATCCGGGTGCCACCTTTTTAGTATTCAAAAAATGGGAATTGGGAGATTCCCAAACTCACTAATATTGTGTTATTCAACATTATTGTTTGCATTTTGGCCTCTTTGCCATCCACCACGACCTCTTTGGCTCCCCCTGCCTCTAGAGTTACCACGTCCTCCTCCATAGGACTGGTTTTCTTGAGTTTGCTGCATATTCTGATTTCTACCACGGCCTCCAAATCGGCCTCCTCTACCTCTGCCTCTACCTCTTCCAGCATTTGAGTAGAAGACAGTTTCTTTTGAAGTTCCTCCTGAAGAAGATGCACCACCGTTTCTCTGCTCCTCAGAAATTAGAAGAGCAATCAACTCCTCAAAATCAGGAAATCTTTCACGGACGGAAATGGATGTTCGGAACTGGGCATAATCCTTTCCTAGACCATTCAAGGTCACAGAAACTAAATCATCATCTTCCACTGGCGACCCAATGGAAGCAAGTGCATCTGCAATCTTCTTCACCTTCATGTGGTAGTCATTGATGCTCATATTTTCTCTTTGCACATTATGCAACTCTTGCTTGAGCTGCATTTTCCTGGCTTGTGTATTTGTGCTATACATCTTTGATAGAGTATCCCATGCCTCCTTTGGCGTACTTGCATCCTGAATATGCACAATCATAGAGTCTGAAATGCTGATAGACAGCCAGTACATAACTTTCCTGGCTCTCTCATGCCATGCTTTAAATGCCTGCATTTGCTATTGATTGGGAACATCAGGAAGAACTAGTTCTTCTTCATTTCCTGCAACGAATTCCCAATATCCTTTTCCCATAAGGAAATTCGTCATTCTAAACTTCCATGCTTGGAAGTTGTTCTTGTCAAGCTTTTCAGTGACAATCTGTGAGAGAGAATCAGATGCCATTACAGAACACTGCAAAAAATTCTGTCACTGTAGAACAGTGGCTGCACAGCATAACACAGGAAAACAGGCGATCTTGTTTTTTTGATTCTCTCTCACAGATTGTCACTGAAAAGCTTGACAAGAACAACTTCGGGGCCTGTTTTGGAGGCGATCTTGTTTTTTTGATTCTCTCTCACAGATTGTCACAGTATATACTGCCCTCTTGCTTCACCGCGAAGGGCGTCTCAACCTGAGACAATGCACTCCTGCACTTTCCGGCTGTGCTATCTGCAGAGATCTGCTCCCAAAACAGAAAATGAAAGCAACACTACTCCTCTTACCAGACCACCGCAAGCTTGGCTTGCTTTCTTGAGCTCCTTACCACGAACAAGGCTCTGATACCATGTCAAGATTGTGGGAGAGAAGGAAGGAGTCTCACTTGTAGCTTTCTTGCTTGCACAATGGGGAAATACACACAAGGGTGGAGGCTGAAAACAGTTTTCCTCCTCTTAGTTGTGTAAGCCAAAAGAACTCAAATACAAAGAAATAGAAGAACCCTATATATGAGTCTCAAACCAAACTCAACTAACTAAGGTGGCATACTAACTGAGCCACGAACTAGAGTAGATAAGGATAGCTGTCATGTAGCTATTATTCATGGGTGGTGTACCAACCGCATCTGCAACAAACACGTCGGTGACATAAATGCACAATGGTCACCCTGGCATATCACGAGTGGAGCTCGATATCTCAACACTTCTGTCGTTCTGTCGTGGTGCTCATATCAAGCGTATGCATCGTAGCTGCTTACCAATTGTGCTGAATTGCCTCTGGAAAAACTCCTAAGTTAAGTTCCTCATTCGGTCTACGATTTGAGCTTTCCTCTGACATGATCACATTCTCATGCTCCACCAAGCTATCGATCAGGTTGAGCAAGTTGGTCGGATCCACTTCTTTAGTACCACTTGCTTGGTCCTACTCTGTGCTTTGGTTGTCTGTCTATGTCTTGGGATCTTCTCCTACTAGTGGATTCCTTGAGGTGTTTATTTGATTGATTTCCTTAACTTATTGCATCCAATCCTCAATTTATATCTACTTAGTATGTGTGTGTTCTTTCCCATGCACTTGTGCTCAGTGAGGCTTTCAGCTATCCTTAAGTGTACTTCAAGCGCGAAAATTCAGGATGAGTGCGGAAAACAAGTATCTAAGCGGCTTACACACTCTCTCGCTTTGTTTTAGGTCTAAAAGGCTTGTTGACCTGCGTTTGGCCGTCTTTTGAGTTTTTAGGGTTTCTCACTGCATTGTCTTGCCTGTTTTAGGGTTGTTAAGGGTCTTTGGCTCAACCGCTTGTCACTAGGACTCTGGGTCTAGCAATAGCCTACTCAAGCTGCTAAGTGACAGCGTCCTCCAAATTTGCCTATTCCCTGCTCTAGAATCGAGTTTCATATGTCGGGAGGACTCACAAAGGTTTACGCAGCCAAAAAATTTGGAAAAATCCTGACTCGGCCCAACTTGTCCAAACTGCAAGGGCCGAATGGGCCGAGGGCCGAGTTGCCGAATCAAGTGAAAAAGGGCCGAGTGGGCTGAGGGCCGAGTGGCCGAATCAAGTAGGCCAAGTGTCTAGTGGTCCGAGTGATTCACTCGAACAGGCAGAATGAAAGGCATCCGAGTGTAGTTGGCCGAGTGGGCCGAATAGTAACTAGTCCGAGTGAGGTTGGGCCGAGGGCCGAGTGGTGAAGTCAAGTGGGCCGAGTATCAAGTGGTTCAAGAGATTCACTCGGACAGGCTGAGTGTAGTTGGGCAAAGTGGGCCGAATGGAAAATTGTGGGCCGAGGGCCGATTTTGAGACTCGGCGTAGAATCGCCATCACTCGGACAAGCCGAGCCGTGCGCGATGACAGCCACATCGAGGATGATTTCGTTGAATCTAGCGATTTGCACAACCACCAAGTGTGCCGCCTTCCAGATCACAACAAATACATAGCAGGGAGGTCCTGATGTACTTGAATCGCGCGAAAAACTCCCTAATGGCAAGTTGAATCGAATCAATGCTCAAAACACACTCTCACTCTCTCTCAATGTCAGGGTATGAAATGAGCTCTTCATTGATCTCTTGGCTCTTAAATCTCTTCACTGGTAAGGTTTTGATGTCCCTAGTCACTCACTTGCCGACATTAACATCCCAAGCATTCTTTTTTCCCATTTTTGCATGACTTGTGCCATGTTTTGCCCTATTTTACAATAGTAAATCCTAATCTTTTCCTATCTGGTTTCCTAATCCTAGCCTACTCTAAATGCAACAAAGGTTGAAGGAAAAAAACTGAAATGATTTCTCCATCTTTTCCAATCATGAAACCAGCAAAATAACGCAAAATACTTACTTTTTTTGAAGATAAAAAAACCAAAACTTTCTACCTACCTCAAGCTCTAGTTAGGGGATGAATCCCTTACTTCGATGCTCGATATGAGGCGTGCAAGTGCTCAATCTTGAATCCATTGGTCCCAGGAATGGAACCAAAATGTGGGAGCTCTCGCTCAACCACCAAGACCCACGGACCACTTATTGCTTCAAGCATTCCAAGCAAGCTCTCATAGCTATCTCTCACCTAGCTGATGTGCCGTCCATCCTCTCGGGTTGTAGTGAGCTTACCTTGATATCGAAATGAGTTGCCTCCTCCCTCACACAAGCCGATAGCTCCACAATCCTAGATGTTAGCTCAAGCATCCTCGAGCCTCCTCCATCTCCAACCTCCATCCACCATAGCCACGTGCGAGACAAGAGAAGAGAAGAGGAGATGGTGAAGAGCTTCACCCTCTTGATCCCTCACTCCCACATACTCCCTCACACCCTCACACTCTCACACTCCCTCCCTCAAGAGCACACACACAAGCAAGATGAAGAGAAGAAGGGAAGAAAAGAGGACTCTTGTTAGCCACACACCAAAGAATGAGCTTCCATTCACTTTTTGAACTTTATATATACAAATCCTAAAACCCCAGGGGCACTCGTCCCTTTTTACATGACCGGCCACTGTGACAAGGTCCCTTTTTTATTAATCCCTCTACTTGCCTCACTCCTTAAGCCTATACCCATCTATTCTTTTACAAGTGGCACAGGTCCAGGGAGCCTAGCACTCTTTTACAAGAGTTTTTAGAGTTCTTCAGGGGCCTTTCCTTTAAAATTTCTCTTTTTGCCTCAGTTTAGCTTTAGAGGCTGTCTCTATGCCTTTGCTGTTTTTCCATTCTTTTTTCGCTTTTTCCTTCATTTTTCCGCCATCTCGATTTGAGGTTAACAGAATGTGAAGAGGTTGCAAAGCAAGTCAAGGAGTTGTTAGAGATGGGTTTCATGGAATAGAGTTATTTCGACTATGCATCCCTTGTCTTGTTAGTCAAGAAGAAAGATGGCTCCTTTCGCATGTGCATTGACTACAGAGACTTGAACAAAATTACGGTGAAGAACCACTACCCCATCCCACGGATTGATGATTTGCTGGATGACTGGAAAGGGGCATTCTTTTTCACTAAGATTGACTTGCGCTCTCACTACCATCAGATTTGTATGAGGGCGGGAGATGAGGTCAAAACGGCCTTCAAGATGATTGATTGTGGAATTTATCATTTTCTAGTGATGCCTTTTGGGTTGACTAGTGCCCCTGTCACCTTTCAAAGCCTCATGAACAAAATCCTACAACCCTTTCTATTCAAGTTTGTGCTTTTTTTCTTTGATGACATCCTCATTTACAACAAGTCATCTAAGGAGCACTCGACACACGTCAGAAGGGTGTTTGACATATTGTGAGAGCATTGACTCTTTTCTAAGGAAAGAAAATGCACCTTCATATAGACATCTGTGGAGTACTTGGGACACATTGTGAGAAAAAATGGCATACATGCTAACCCGAAGAAGGTGCAATGTGCTAGGGATTGGCCCACTCCTTCCACCACTACTTCCTTGCCTGGCATCCTTGGTCTCTCTTCATTCTATCGATGCTTCATTAAGCACCATGCCACCATTGTAGCACCTTTGACTGATCACCTGAAAAAGGAGTAATTCTTTTGGGATGCCACTACTGATCATAGATTCAAATAGTTAAAGGATGTGCTTACTTCCACTCCCATCCTTGTCTGCCCTGACTTCTCTAAGTTTTTTACCATTCATTGTGATGCCAATGGTAGGATATTAGTGTAGTATTGTTGCAAGAGCATGGTGTGATTGCATTTCAGAGCCGCAATCTTGATGAGAAGGAGATGAAAATGAATGTATATGACGAGGAGATTTTGGCCATCCTCCATGCCATCAAGAAATAGTACCACTATTTCTATGGTAGTCATTTCAAAGTAAAAAGTGACCACAGAGTCCTCGAGTACTTCTTGACTCAGTCCACTTTGACTCCTAAGCAAAGGCGATGGGTGGCAACCATACAAAACTATGACTTTGACATTTCACACACTCTAGGCAAGGATAATATTGTGGATGATTCTCTCTCTCAAATGTGGGCATGCAGAATACCCTCTATTTCAGAATTGCACTGTGATTGGATTGAAGAGCTTCAAGAGGCTTACTTGTTAGATGATAACTTTAGCCACATATTCTAGAAACTACAGCATGGTGTCATGGCTGAAAACTCCCAATATCAGCTCAAGCATAGTCTTATTTGGTCCCATATGGCTGAAAGCCCCCAATGTCAACTCAAGCATAGTCTTATTTGGTCCCATGGCAAGATTGTCATCTCACACACTTCACCCTTCATGTAGAAGATCATGGAAGAGATGCATTCTTGCCCTAGTGCTGGTCACTTGGGTGTTTTCAAAACATATGACATGATTGCCAAGAGCTTTCATTGGAAATGCTTATGGAGGCATGCCAAGGACTTTGTGACCAAATGTATCCCATGCCAATAGAACAAGTACAATACAGCCTGGCCCAATGGCCTCTTACAGCCTCTCCCTATCCCCAAAGGGAAATGGACCCACATCACAATGGACTATATCACTGGCCTTCCCGTGACCAAAAAAGGGTGGAACAATATCTATGTGGTAGTTGATCACCTCACCAAAGGTGCCCACTTTATCCCCACTAAGAACCAATACACTACCTCTCAACAGGTGGCCATTTAGTTTATGGAAAATGTCTTCAAATTGCATGGCTTACCACACGTCATAGTCCATGATTGGGATGCAAAGTTTATGAGCAACTTCTGGTAGATAGTTTTCACCTCCATGGGGACCAAGCTTGCTCCATCCACTACATACCACCCTCAAACTAATGGCCAAACTAAAAGAGTAAATAAATGGCTTGAGACATATTTGAGGCACTTTTGCCATGATGTATAACACAATTGGGATACGTGGCTCCAGTTGGCTGAGTTTTCATATGATAATTCCACCCACTTTAGCATTGGATTTTCCCCTTTTAAGGCCTTATATGGGTATAAGGTTCCCCTCCCCACAATCTTTTTTAATGATATGATCAACCCTCAGAGTCATGCTGAGTTGGATCGCATGTAAGCCTTACTTCAACAATGTAAAGTAAACCTTCAAAAGGCCCAAACACACATGAAGCTCTATGCTGATGAGAAACGAAGGCATTTGGAGTTCCAAGAAGGGGAATTGGTCCTTTTGAAAGTGCCTATGTCCCCCTACTCAACTCTCAAACAAAGCAACAGTTACAAGCTGACCCTTTGCTTCTATGGCCCATACCGGATTTTGAAGAGATTTGGTGACTTGGCCTACCACTTAGAACTTCCCCCCACCACCAAGTTCCACAATGTGTTTCATGTCAGCCAGCTGAAACCTTTCATGTGCTCCTCAGTGGACTATGTGGAAGAACTTCCCCCATAGATGAAGAAGGCATCACTCAGTATATCCTTCAAGCCATCATTGGGCAACGTGATAAGCATCAAATGGCATGACCCACCCTTGGAAGAAGCCTCTTGGCACCCAAAAACCATTGTCAATGAATTTACCTACATCCAAGTGGCCCCCTGGCATGAAGACTCTAGCTGGTCATACCCCATTTGACCACTTTTTCCTGCAGACTGCACATTGTTTTAGAACAATTTTGTACTAACCCAAATCTTAGGCATGTGCATCCTACATAGCATGAAAGTAATCGTCATAAGCTCCTTTTTTATATGTGGTACTCCCTATTTAGAGAAGCCTATTAAAAGTTATGATCCGTTTACTTCAACAGGGTGGTCCTGGACAGAATGTTGTTCCTAGTCTTTACCCACCCAATTTTCATTGTAAAAGGGCTCAAAGTAGTATTCTGCAACCCTCCCATGGTCCACCATCACTCCCCTCTACTTATCCTTGTTTTTTAGGGAAAAAAACTTCAAGGTGGGGATGGATTGTAACAAGTGGGATACACACCGACTAGGGGTTAGACACCCAATCACACCGACTAGGGTATATAAGGTGTAAGAGTCCTAGATTGGGTCAAACAGTTATTATCAAGAATATACTCTTCACCTTAATCTCCAACTTCCATGGCTTCGTCCTTCCTTATCTCCTCTTTTCTGTCTTTCTCTCTCCTCTTCTAGTCTTCTTTTCTCTTCTTCTTGCTCCCTTTCTCTCTCTTCAGCTCTTCTCCTCTCTCCTCACAACTTCATTCATTACAAAATGTTGTTCCTGTTACAACTATATATATCATCTCTCAATTGACTTAGGTCTCACCTATATATTCACTCTACATCAATATGAATCATTCTTTGGGAGCATGTCTTGTGCATCTCTCTCGTACTCTCTCTTGACTTGGGTCTCACCTATATATACTAACTCTACATCAATATGAATCATTCTTTGGGAGCATGTCTTGTGTATCTCTCTCGTACTCTCTCTCTCTCTCTCTCAACAGTTCCAACCCTTCTTAGTTGTGGGTCCACTTGCCTTGAGCATGGGCAATGGCTGCAACAATCCACTTGGCTTAAGATTGTTGTCCTTATTCTACTAACAAGGCACACATTGAGACACAAAGTCCTTAACATCTTTCCATAGGCCTCTCTAATATAGGCTTGTTTGCTAAACCAATCTACAATTGTCCAAATCATATCATTATGGGTTCAAGTAGTTGGCCAACCAGTAATGAAATCCATAGAAATTTATTACCACTAACTACTAGAAGTGGATAAAGGCATGAGTAAGCCAAATGTTTTACCATGATGACCTTTAATTCTTTGATAGATAATACATTTATATACAAATTGAGCTACATCATGTTTTAAATTAAACTAATAGAACAATTCTTCACAAGCAATTAAAGTAGCTTGAAGCCCTCTATGGCCCATGTAAGATGGTGCATGCATTTTGTTCATAACCATGACATTAAATGGTACAAATACACACAAATTCTTCTGGAAATACAAAAATCCATTAACAAAAGTATAATCATTGAAAAAAAGAAGGCTAGAGTCATGCATATAACACTATATATCACAAAAATTAGGATAGAAGAGTAAGTAGAAAGCATGAAATCAAAAGATTGAATTAGTACTAAAGACAATGATTTAAGTAAACAGTTTTTATCTTGTCAAAACCAAGCATATAATGAGTAGAGATATGATCATAGGGATGATGACTAAGAGCATCAGCTTCAACATTAGCATGTCTTAGTTGATATTGAATCATAGGGTGAAAATTCTAAAAAATGAAGCCAATTTAATATGCTTATAAAAAATTAATTATTGAGAATGGCTTGCTAATCGATCCTTATAAAATCTTTTGAACCTATAAGGTAATGGTTCCATAATAGTTAATAGTTATTTATTATAGATGCTATAATTTTTCTCAGAGGATTTCAGTTTGCGGCTCTCCTAGGCAATGGAATGATCGTTCTGCGTGAGGACAATACCTAGTATCAATAAGAAATGCTAATTAAAATCAAGTCATTGAAATATAAGAGCATACTTCAACAAATAATTTAAAGAGTAGAAAGATTCTTGTTAACTAGACCCCCAATGAAAAATACTAATTTTATGAAGTTTTAGTGACAAAACAAGCAAATAAAAATTACTCACATACTTTCTATAAAAACCAATTAATCCAAGAAAAGAACGAGCTTCATGCACATTCCAAGAAACAAGTCATTCTTTACTAGTACGTACTTTATTTGGATCAACACTAATGCCTTGGATAGAAACAATATAACCTAGATATTCAATTTGGAATATAGTTTTTTGCAAGGTTAACATATAAATGATTAGCTTTCAATCAATCAATTACTACTTTTAAATGTTCTTGATGTTCACTTTTTGATTTACTAAAAACCAAAATATCATTAATAAACATGATTAAATGATATTTATAATCAGTAAAAACTTTGTTCATAAGCCTAGAAAAAATTGCATGGCATCCATTAAACCAAAAGACATAACCACAAATTATCCAAATTTCTATAGAAATCTATTTTAACAATGTCAACTGTGTCCATATAAATTTGATGGTATCTAGATTTTAAATCAATTTTCCAAATATTGAAGCTTCCATTAATTTATCTAGTAAATCATCAACATGGGGTATAGGATATGGATATTTAATAATGACTCTCTTAAGTGTCTTATAGTCAATCCACATGCGGTATATTTTATTTTTATTTTCTAAAAGAAATATTGGTTATCCCAAAGGGTGAAAAGCTAGAATGAATGAGGCCTTTATCTAGAAGTTCAATTGTCAAAAGTGGTTTGTGCCTATAAGGCACCTTATACAGAGGTGAAGGTCCAAGAAATAAATGTATCTTGTGGCTCCTTAAGTGGGTAAAAACTATGATGGATAGTCATCAACCAAACAGTCCTTATAGGTAGCCACAAAATGCTTTTGTGATAGCATAAGAAGTGTAGTCTCAGGATCCTCAACATGTGTGACATAAATCATGTAGGCTTTACTTTGTTTCCTAAGGGCACACTTGGTCTGGATATTTGAAATCAAGGGGAATAACTCTAAATTGGTATTGCCAAGAAAAGTAATACATTCTCCTTGAAATTAAAAGGTTATTGAAGGAATGCAATAGTCAATCTCAAGGTTATACTAATGGCAAAAAGGCATACCTAAAATGATATCACAAGACTATAAAGGAGCCACGAGAAAATTACATTTCTCTTTATAAGAAACCATGGTTATTCTAAGGACTTTAACTTCACAAGTTCCATTATATCTTATTCCTTGAAAAGTAAATTTTGTGTTATATAGTGATGCAGTGGTTTCCAAATGTAGTCTTTTAATTGGTTTCTCAATAATAAAACCATGTGAGCTACTTTCATCATGCAAGATAACTACATATGAACCTTGAATAGTGCCTTTCATCTTTAATAAAGCATGTGGGGAAGTATGCATACCTTGCTTATCTTCAATTATTACCCCTTGTTGAAGAGAGTTTGTGGTCAATCACGATTATAGTTTGGCATTTTTTCTATATTTTGTAATTGAGCAATGTTATTGTTGATATTATGTTATTGCAGTTATGATTGTTGTTGTTGTTGGGCAGTTTAACCTGGCAATTTATACAAAGATGGCCAAGATGACCACAAAGGTAGTAGGTCAATTCAAACTTCTTACATTGAACATTGAGATTTTTATTTTGAAAATTCATCTTGGATATTCCAAGTAGTTAGTCCATAGTGTCTCTAGGTACGGTGTAAAAGAGTTTTCTGTTCATGATATAAATCATAGAGTTCTTATGTTTGTAGAAGAACTTCATTAGGATTCACATGAGAAACTTTCATACATAATTCAATCATTATTACCCAACATCCGACTTCGATATCACTTAATTTTATAAGTTCTTTTGTAACTGTCATGCAATTTTCAGTTGTACCTTGTATATTGACAAAAATTAAGTCTATGGGAACCCACAACTTGATCAACTGGAGGTAATTGACAGTTTCCAGGCTAAGTCACATTAGTTCAAGAGAAATATTTGCCTGGAAATCAAGAGAAGTGCCAAAAGTCCACTAGGTTTGTATGGGGACCTGGAATAATGGACTTATATGACTTATAAGTGATCTAAATGGTCAAACTTTAGTGTGGGAGCTGAAGGAAGTGCAGCCCGCAGTTTTCGGCGCAATTTTTGGGCATGCATACCTGTGGTAGATGGAGGGTGAGCTGAAGGCTATGGTGCATGCTCCAAAGCATGCAAACTCAGGGCAAACTGAAGCTAAAGAAGGAGATACAAACAAAGAAGGTAAGAGTCCTTCTTGCCCGTCCATTTGGTATAACGAAAATGAATGGTATGATAGTCTATAAAAGGGGAAAACTGAGAAAAAGTATTCAGCCTGCTCTTATGTACGTCTTCTTCCATTCTCTTACCATATTCATGGTCCAATGAAGCCCTTCTTGTACCCAAGTACTTGAGTGACTTTGGAGCAAGCAAAGGGGAGAATTTTGGAGGTGTATGGGTTGTTTTGGACTAATAAAACCAGTCATAAACAGGGCAACCCACTGTTCTTGTCCATTTTGAAGAGAAATCAAGTGATATATATGGCTATAAGTGAAGGAATTGACCTCTTAACATCAGGACTTCATTTGAGAATGATTAGAGAGGCTTATTCTTGAGATTATGTGCATTTTTGGAGCTTGTTTATGGGCTGGAAAATGCTATTATAAAACAGGGATGAAGTATTTTATACTTTGACAATGCATTAGCGTCGGACCCAAGCGAACTACTTTACGCAGAAATGCCAGGTCCGAAGTGGATTCACGCTGCACTTGGTTCAAGGAGAATGGGAAACGAGAGGGATGTAAGGCTCAACCGCTCTGCCATAAGGCATAGTCCCATTTTGTTCCCCTAAAACAGTGTAAATCGGGTTACATCATAACTCTAGGTCTACGCTTTTGTTGTTCGTGTCCTTTCACAATCATCCTGCTGTTCCTCGGGATTTGAGAAAAGTTCCCGGCCAACCGGGACCACCCATCCGTAGGACGGACCTATGGCCCATCCTCCACACTCTCCCCGGATTGTTTTAGTTATTTAATTATCTAATACATTAGTTAGACATGTAACAACCAGCTTCTTTAATTAACTCATTATGCACTGGTTCCTTCACGTAATCTTATCACTTGACATAGAAAAACAATATCAAACAAGTTCCTTATTAACAGGTCATCATATTTATCTTTGAAATACAAAGAGTCCAGCCCGTAGGCTTATCCACAATCCAGCCGAAGGCTATCTAGTAATCCACAGGGATCACTAATCCAAGTTTCCGCCCATAGAGTAGTATGCGAGCCTGGAGATCCAATCCCGAGTCACGTTAGTCTCTTGTGCACGACCCGGAAGGCGATAGATTTACGGCCAGAGTCCCCCCCTACCACCCAAGCGTCCTCCTGCTCCAAGTAGCGCTTAACGAAGAGACCTCTCGCGGCGGGTTCGGTCCACTATCCCGGCACGGTCAACAACCCCCTTGGTTAGGGTCACGCAGGCAGTCGGGGGTAACTGAAGTTGCCTCTCCCTTCAGGACTTTAACCTGAAGTATAGATATCCATTTATCTTTTAATTCATTGATCAAACAAAGCCAAACAGTGCTCTAAAATCTATAGCAAGCAAAAACATTTCCATTGATCATTTTTGTTGTTGGTAAACTGCTAAGGAATGAATCCTTCCTTTCGAATGCGTCCAGCACTCGATCCGAGATGACTTGCAACTTGGAAAGATCCCCTATATCCTGGGTTAGGGCGTACCCTATTAACCCAACTTGGTCAAACCTTGAGTTCATTGGTTACTTCCGTCTATCGCGGCTAGTCTTTAGTTTCTAAACAATCTTCCTTACTCAAGAAGGATACTAAAGTATTCATCCTCTTGCAAGATAGCTTGTGTAAGGATCCGCCATCCTCGTCGCAAGAATTTGGCCTTTTTCTTGTGATCCAATCACAAGACTATATGACTCCGCACTTGCTGCGCAAGTGTCGCATCTTACTATGCGACAATGGAGTCACGAAACAATTTGTTTCAAGTTCTTTAGACTGACATCGTTAGACCTAGGGATTCCAAATTTCATCTTTGTAAGATTCCCAGGGACAAACCCTAGTTCATTTTACGATTACAATTCACTGTCCCTGCATTCAGTGAATGTGGGCAAGTATTTAAGGTATAAGCGTTTCCTAGAATTTAACTTATTCCGAATGAGTATTCTGCGGCTTAGGTGTTTAGGTTTTATGCCAATTTGGTTAACTCTAGAAGATAATTTCAAGATTACTTCCACATGATTCGTTGACTATGCGTAAATTGATTTTTCAATCCATAACTTATCGGTTTGAGGTCAGGCAAGGTTAATTTCAACTCATCTTCCCTTTTCTTTGCGAACAAAATTCATGCTAAATAAGCAACATTTTCTTTGCTAATTTATGTAGTTAACAACGATAATTTCATAGAATTTATGCATCGTAAGAGTCATTTCATGATTTGCACTTTCCATGATGATTCATTGCAAAAAGAATAGGGTTTAATAGTGCGAGATGCAGTTTTATACCTTTAGGCTTAACCGAAGTATACTATTTTAATGGGTAACAATCTAGCTCATAATTCATTTCAATGCATAAAGCTATTTGCTAAAAATACGTTTATGCTTTATTTATTTTGCATGTTCCATTAAAT
The DNA here is from genome assembly GCF_053477565.2 of Lygodium microphyllum. Taxonomy (NCBI): domain Eukaryota; kingdom Viridiplantae; phylum Streptophyta; class Polypodiopsida; order Schizaeales; family Lygodiaceae; genus Lygodium; species Lygodium microphyllum. The sequence continues at coordinate 27,653,038 of NC_141155.1, forward strand.
GTATTAATGACTAAATTATTCCATCATGAACAACTAGGACAAAATATATCCTATTTCTAACAATTAACCTTGCATGATTGAATTACAACGATATAAAATAAAAATTAAGAAGGAAAACCTGGGTTTGGGGTGAGATATCCACGTGGATACCCGGAGATGATCCTCCCACGGCTACACCTTGGACTTTCTTAGGAGGCATCACAATTGTAGTCCTTCGGACGTGGAAGCAGCTCTACACTCCTTTTCGAAATTCCACGGTCACTCCCTTGCACTTCAATACTCTTCTTTTTTTTTTGAGTAGGGGAAAAACCAAAGTCCCAAGGGTAGTTTGAAAAGGGCAAGGAACGTCTAAGGGGTTTAACCACGAGGAGGAGGGGTAGTAAGACCTCTTCAAAGCCTTAGTACTTTTGGGGGGGAAAACGGTCTTGTAAAGCCCAAAAAAAAAGGCTATAGGTGGTTAAAGCAAGGGGGGGTGATAATAAGCACAATTAGGGCCCTTGGAGGGTTTTACGATACGGGGGTGAAAGGGGTTTCAAGGGATAAACACGGGGGGGGGGGGGGGAATGATTCCGAAGCCAAACGTAAGGGCTAATAGAAAATTAAGAACACTAGGAGGGGGGTTCCAAAATACCATGGAAAGAGCTTATAGGGGTTAAAACCGGAGGGGGGGGGAGTGGGGGGGTGTGGTTTCAAAATGCATAAAAAAGGGGGCCTTGGGAAATTTTGAGGCATGGGGGTGAAAGGGGGCTTAAGGGCCCTTAGAAGCTTCCCCCCCAGGAAGCTTCTAAAGCTTCCACGTGGAAGGAGGGGGGTGTGTTAAGGCTATCAGGTCGACGATGGAAGGCCGCAGCGGCTCCTCCCTGGGCACTCGAAATGTGGCAAACCGAACGGCAATCTTCCCTCCTTTTTTTCGACTTCAGCTCCTTCGTCACGCATCGAGGTAGTACACTCCCTTCCTCCTCCTTCTCACAGCAGCGGTACTGCACTGTGATGTGGTGGCAATGTCGTCCTCTCCCTCATGATTCAAAATGGCAGCCCTTCTCCCCCTTTTTTTCACGGCGGCAGCCCCTCTCTTAAATAGGGGAGGGAGGGGAATCCTCCCTCTCCTTATGTGTCACATTGCATGGCCTCCCACACCAGCGATGTCATATTGCTGCGCATTCGAGGTGTGAAATCCACCCAAAAGTTGTGTGTGGGATTTGATACTTTGTACATATTTAGTTGTTGTGATTATACTTTTGTTCTGCATAGGCAGTATAGTGAAGAGGGTTTGGAGCAAGAGGAATTTATCAATAATGCTCTGGTTGACATGTATGCAAAATCTGGTATGCTTGGAAAAGCCCAAGAAGTATTTGACAATATGTGAGATCAAGATGTCGTATCCTGGACGACACTGATTAGGCTATGCTAAACATGAACCATTTGTCAAGGCACTTGCTTCTTATCATCACATGCAAGCTGGTTCAAATGGGACCGTATATACAAGCTGGAAAGGCAGGCTTTCCCTCAAACTCTTCTATGGGAAGTCCAAGTTGCCATCACCTGAACTTTATTTGCAAGCTAGGAATGCAGTGATAATGAAATATAGGGCAAACTCCAGGACTTCACTAAGATTATCAGATATTCGAGGACTGAATAATTTTGATGACAAAGATTTGGCTCAAATACTGGACTTTCTGGTGCATTGGGGTCTAGTCAATTATCAAGCAGAACTGAAGTCGGAGAGTGTGGGATTCAAGTACCCAACAATTGTTCCAGTTTACTTGGACTAGGATGAACAGGGATCATTACTTTTAACATCCCTTCCTTTGACACCATTAGAATATTTGCATCAGTTTGAACCCCTGCATGCTCCTGCAATGGCTTTGAAGTGTCTAACTATAGAGCATGAACCTCCTGTGGTAATTGCTGAGAATGTTGTGAAAGAAGCTCATGGTGTTTCTCAGAGCACTAGCATGGGAAATTGTTGCAGTTCGTGTGCCGCATACTGTTCCCACCGCCACTATTATTGCAAAAAACAGGCAGACTATATCCTTTTCCCTGACTGTTTCAGTGATAAAAAACTTGGCATTGGAATGGTAACCATAGATTTTATTCTACTAGATGGCACTGAGCCAAATATGATCACCTTTATTTGTGTGTTGGGTGCATGTGCTGATCTTGCAGTCTTAGAAGAAGGGGCAGCTTTTCTGCGTGTTGTATGGCAAAAAGGGGGGAAGATGTTTTTTTTGGGATGAAATCTGGTAGAAAGAAAAAGCTCCTGCGATTATAGGCTGTAAGGCTTTATTGGTCGCATAAGAATAGCTCTTACAGGGAGGAGGGAGCTCTGGGTTCCGAATGGTGGAGGATCATAGATCTAGGCCTCCTCTCAGTGCAAAAGGGGACGCTTGTGCTCGATGCCAAAAATCCATTCGAATATGATGAAGATGATAAGGAGGCAGATGCTGTATGGGATAACATGTACCTCCACCTCGTCCAAAGAAAAGATCTGCTCAACCATATCCACATAAAACTGCTTCTCTGCAGCCTGCTTTCCCTTCTCTACTTTATTCTTCAACAAATCACTACGAACGTCTTTCTGTGAACCATCCTTTTACCAATTTTGGGAAGCCTATTATGGTCACTCCTGTAGCATCCACTTGGATGCACCTTTTGGAGAAGTCAAATAATGCAAGTTTGAACAGGGGTGATGAGTATAAGGGAAGCCGAATAAGAAGCTGATCGCAGGGAGGGGAACGAAGGATGTCGTAGGAGAAAGAGATGCAAAAGACAAAAGGCCATCTCTGTTCAAGGCAGAAGACAGGAGGCCATCTCTGTTCGAGGACGAAGACAAGGATGGAGCTTGGGAAGTCGAACATCAAAGTTTTGCAAGATTAAGGGAAGAGGCGTGGTGTTAGTCAATATGGTAGTGGTGATAGGCCTGTTCGATATTAAATCAGTTACAGAGATTGATCTGGACCTTATGAAAGGCTAGGTGGATGCCCTTCGTACGAGGATCGCTATTGACAGAACTGAATTCAGAGTTTTTGTACATCTGCAGGGTAATCCAATGCACTGTGGAATATTGATGGGATCTATTGAAACAGTTAATTATAGTGGCAATAACAGAAGCCATGATCTTTGTTGGCCTCATCTCCTTCAGTGTGATTTCGATGCTGCTCAAGACAATACTATGGAGGGGAGTTCTACGTATACTATGCATTTGATCAACAGTTTTTTTTTTACTGAGAAGCTGTTCCATTTTAAAGACAAAATAAAGTTTAGATGAGCTTTGAATTCCATGAAGTGATGCTGTTCCTGATGCTGTTCTTGAGAAATTTTATAAAGACTGGATCTTTATTGATATGAAAGTCCTCGGTTTCTGAGGTGAATGTCCGCAACAGAGATTTGTCACCCTACAGCTATACATAAAAGGGAAATAGGGACAACATTCTGGACCTGGAGTCTGTGAGTGAATAGGGGCTTTATGTCAACAATTTACAATGGAAGTTATGCTCAATTCTTCCACTTGAAATTCTTATTTAAATCATATTAAGAGCAGAAGAGTTCAGCTTGATACTCAGAACTTATGACCTGCGTAAATCTTCACCTTTTTGCTTGTAAGAGTGTATTTCATATAGCACTGGTGTTCTCTCTGTCACAAGGAAGATTTTCTATAGGGTTCAAAACTGTTCAAAGAATTCTTAAAGGCTGTGGATTCGTCTAAAGAGTTGTTGAAATATAAATATGATTCTTTGTGGAGGCTGCCACTATTGACCTTCTATCCTGAAATAAGTCAAGGTCCTTTGTGGTCGCGACTTTGCTTTCGAAACCCTTTGACATCTTTGGTGAACCCGACGTGAAAGCATCGCAGAAATTTCAGGATGGGAGATACTTCTGCATCCATTTCAGCTTCTTCTACTGTAATATTTCCACGGATCGTATCACTTCCCACACGCCGTACAAACCCTGTGCAAAGGGTATTTCTCGCATTTGGATTATTGGCCGCGTAATGTGTGAGCCGCATGATAGAAATAGGGCCTCTGCAAGTGGTAAATTGAACCGGGGGATAAAAACCGCTAACCGCACGGGAACACCCTCTTGGGAGGGGCAAATTCAATTAATTGATTGCAAATTTTTTTATGTATTTATCCCTTTCCCCCAGCCGATGCATGGCTGGAGGGAAGGGAGTATGTGGGGGGGATGGGAAAGTGGGGTTGCATGGGCAGTTTCCCCCACGTGGGGGGAGACCCATTCCCCACCCCCCCATGGCCTATAAAAACACCCCCCTTGATGGGGGTGTGCTTAAGGAGAAGACTGGAGAGGACTCTGTGGGGAGAGAAGAGGAGGAAGTCGTGTGAGTGGGAAGAAGAGAGGAGAGGGAGTCTGCAAGGCCGTGCTGTGCCCCGCCAGCCTGCCGTGCTGCTGCCCGCCAGCCCACCACCGCCGCGCTGCCGCCCAGCCCACCGCCAGCCGCTCTGCCGTCGCCCTGGCCGCCGGATTCCCCACGGACTGATCCCCCGTCCGCCGCTGATCACCTCGCCAGGCCGCCAGCCATCGACTCGCTCCACGGTCCTGCCCCACGTGCCTCAAAGAGCTCCTTGGAAGCTTCTATAGAAGCTTCCATAGGGGGGGCCTCCCTAGACCCCCTTCCCACGACCCAAAATTCCCAACCCCCTATCCTTTGACACCCATTTTAAGGGGCAATTTTCTACCCCTTGGCCAAAAGGCCTTTCCCACCGCATATTCCCCGAAGATCCCTTAAAGACCGGGATTTCCAAAGAAGAAGAGACGGCGGAGCCTCAAAGATCACCGCAAGATCCTTCGAGTGATCTCCGCAAGAAGGGTTAAGCCGCAAGCCGTTCAATTACCGCGCCGATTCGAATTCGTGGAGAGTCCGAAGCTTTAGTCGAAGTTCTATTCCGGAGAGGAAACCGTCCGCATATGAGCACAAAGGCAGATCGTAAGTCGAATTTACGACTACGATGGCTCCTAAAAGATCCCAGGAGGCAACCGCGGGAGGTTCGACTCCAAACGTGCAAGTGGACATCACCCCGACACCACAAGTCTAGGTTCTTCCGTGTTAAATTCCGCATAAGAAATGATTAGGCGCGCTTAGGAAGGGAATTTCAAGTTACGTTTAAATTAAAAGCATTGAAAGAAATGTATCTTTTTGAGCATTATGAAGGATTGAACGGTTAGGGATTTAGATGCATGTAGATGGTATTTTATTAAGGTAAAGAATCTAATCCTAAGCAAGAAGACGAAGTCTATATGTGCATTAGTTGCCATCCTAGATATGATGAATTAAGCGTATATGCACATTAGGTAACATACCTCTCATAATGATTTCATAGGGAAAGTCTAGCACCATAAGATTTCATTCGGAAGGAACTAATAGGGCACTAAAAACGAACGTATGACTTGAAACATAGTTATAAGATGGAATAGCATAACACTAGTTTTCGTTGAGTATCATCACGACTTAGTGGCTAGGAGAATGTTAGGAAATTACGTAGTCTTCATGAGAAAAGGATCAATTATTAAAGAGTCGTAATTAGGTATAAATGCATAAGATGCCAAAGGATAAACTACAAGGTTGTAGGCACGATTGTTGATGCAAGACCTAGTAGGCCCTAGGAAAAGTTAGTAACCAAATTATCATGCACCAAGGAAAGGTTGTATGATTCGCCGATGCATAAGTTCGAGAGCATAAACTATAAAGTAATAGGTTTGATTTATTAAGAAAGTTAGCGTACATATTAGTGAGTAGTTTTACCTCACCAAGAGAACGGCAATCAATCGCTTGATTACGCGAATTCGATTCCGTAAATTTGGTTATCACCCTAGAAGGATCATCCTTGTCACAAACAAGCATAATTGAATTGGTTAAGTAATATGAACCACAAGGAATCGTATAAACATAGGAATCCTAAGAGATAACTAGGATTTAGTGCAAGGATAATTTGTCCTCGCTTTAGACAAAAATTGTGAACCTAAGGATCACGGTGGAACTCCGACAGAGTTGCACATTCTAGAATCATGACCAAACCTAATTGTAATGACTTGAAGAATACCTAAAATCCTGTTACTCGGATAGGGTTAAAAAAACCCGCAGTCGGAACACTAAGGAAGGGATAGGAGGATTCCATAGAATAGATGCAATACTTGCGCACAAGCCGCAACATTGTATAGACTTGGAATTTGTCCGCAAAGAGTATTGTCATCTCTCGAAATGAGGTTGACAAGTTATTGAAGGGAGTTAGATTATTGAGGATGAGTAATCATCCTGTTATTCACTTTCCTTGGGGAAAGTTGCCAAGGAAAAAGGAAAGTTAAGTAAATTGCCTTGAAGCAGTTGTCCGACAATAATCTAAAGCGACATGGTCGCTGGATCCTGCCACAATAAACCTAATGTATTGGAAGGGTATGACCCTAACCCAAGGATGATGGGAATCTTGCTAAGTTGCAATGGATTCCGGATCGAATGCGGGTCGCATTCGGAGATAAGGAGTTACTCCTTGACAGTTTGCCAGCCAACCGGCCATTTGAATTTGACTGTGCTTGTGACAGTTAGAAAAGCACTGTTTGCATTGTTTGATCAATGAACTAAAGGAGGAAAACATATTTAAACGCTTCAGGTGAAAGTCCTGAAGGGAGAGGCAGCTTCAGTTACCCCCGACTGCCTGCCTAACCCTAACCAAGGGGGTTGTGAACCGCGCCGGGAACGTGGACCGAACCCGCCGTGAGAGGTCTCTCCGTTGAGTTCTACTTGGAGCAGGAGGACGCTTGGGTGCCAGGGGGGCTCTGGCTGTAAATCCCTCGCCTTCCGGGTCCTGCACAAGAGACTAACGTGACTCGGGATTGGATCTCGAGGCCCGCATACTAGTCTACGGGCGGAAACTTGGATTGGAAGTCCTTGGTGGATTCCTGGATAGCCTACGGGCGGATTATGATACGCCTACGGGCAGGAAACTCCTTGTATTGCAAAGATAAAAGGATAAATGATAATAAAGGAGCTGTTTGACATGGTTTTCTTTGTGTCCGTGATAAGATTACGTGAAGGAACCAGTGCCTAACAGGGATAATCAAGGAAGTTGTTTGTATATGTCAAACTAATGTGGTAGGTAATTACATAACTAAAACAAACTGAGGAAAGTGCGGAGGATAGACCATAGGTCTGTCCTACGGATGGGTGGTCCCGGTTAGCTGGGAACTTTTCTCAAGGTCTCAACGGACAGAGGATGGTCGTCATCACCAAAGCAAGAAAGGAGAACGATGACTTAGGAATACAAATCACCCGATTCAGGCTGTTTTAGGGGAACGGAATGGGACTATGCCTTTTGGCAGAGAGGTCGAGCTTTGCATCCCTCTCGTTTCCCATTCTCCTTGAACCAAGTGCAGCATGAATCCGCTTCAGACCGGGCGATTTGCGTAAAGTAGTTTGATCAGGTCTGACGCTAGACGCTGTTAGCAAATGACCAATAATTCCATTCGATCCTAAGTGGGAAGCGCCCAGGACACTTCCGTTACGGGGCAGAGGCGGAAAGGCCTAGATTACAAAACCCACAACATTCCATGGGAGTGCCGGGTGGAGTCTTCTAGACAACCTTTCCGATGGACTGCTAAGACGTGTCCTAGAGGATGTTAGTGGACACGTTACAGTTGGTATCAGAGCCGACTTATAATGGAATTGTCTTCATAAGATTTCATTAGAAGTGAAGTAAAGAATTTGCTCCTGTCCAAACATTTTCTCATCTTCGATATTGTCTTGCAGAATTACGAGGCGTGGAATAAATTTCTGGTGTTCCAGATCATGCTCATGACTGCGATGCATTCTCCGCATTACAGGCAGAGAATTGAGATGATGAACATCTTGGAGCGGATTTATAACCCATCACCTCTATATGTAGAGCGAAGATGGACTGGGTCTTCAGGAATCTATTACATAGCTGCCCACCGGTTCGCCTATCTACAGACCAACTTGAAGAGGATCAAGTGGTTGGAAGATTTGAAAGTCGTGAAGCTGTTCATTTTCGTGGAAGCTCACGTGAACTTGACTTTGCATATTCGAGGTCGTAGAGTTGAGTTAAACTCATATGTATATGAAGAAGTAACCCGTGTAATCCCAGCTGATAGAATTAAGGTATTGGGCTGTCATGGGAAGTATGGTTTCCAGCGGGAAGGATATCCCGAACTTCCGATGAATTATCGATTCCTAAAGATACATGACCCAAAACCCTATTACTACACAGTTCCTGTAGACAAATCCAACACTATGTTGTTCGCCCCAAACTGAATGTAATTATCATCATTTGAGATGTGTATGAGAACGCCATATAAATAAATAAAGGACTTCTTTTCACTATCCGATTGTGCATCAAGTTATTGCAAAAAGTTAGTTGCTTCATGAGTTACGAAATAAGTTGAAACAAAGATAAGATAATCATGTAATAACGTTAAGAACTTTTACTCAGGCGCAAGTTCCAAATTCGTCCCCTACGGCAAGTACGACTGTGATCCAGGAGAAGAAGTTCCTCCTCAAACAGATTAAGCCACCCGAGTTTGACGGGAGAGGCAGATTCGTCCAGTCAGACGCTGAGATTTGGATTGAATCTATGGAGGACTACTTCGAAGCCGCTGGCACTGCACCTACCAATCAGGCCATGCTCGCCAAATTGAAATCACCGGTGAAGCCAGACTATGGTGGAAGCAATGGTGCAGGGATCAAGGGATCTCAGAGGGTTCCGTTACTTGGGAGAAGTTAAAGCAAGCCGTACAAGGGAGATATTTGCCACCAGCATATCGTACTCAGAAAATGAATGAGTTTTATGAGTTAAAACAGTTAGGACTCACGCTGGACGCATATTACTCTAAGTTTGTCTCACTTCTGAAGTATGCGCCACAAATGGATACGACACAATAGGTATCCAAATTTTGCGCAGGCTTAAATCCACCTGTAAATACTCGTCTCGAATCTATGAGACCATCAGATCTTCAGGATGCACTCATCCGAGCAGCACCTATAATTCAGGAAGTGCAAGCTAAACCAAGGAGTATTAAGAGTTGGACTTATAGCAATCCAAGCAGAGGAGCATTCAGACCGCAAGTTAAGAGAGTTCAAGGCCACAATCAGGGACAAAGGAAGAAAGCAAGGGCAAATAACGTCAACAACTTTGTTCCTACTCACGGTAATGGCCGGAACATTCGATGTTTCCACTGCAATGAACTCGGTCACTACAGAAGGGAATGTCCCAAGCTTAGCGAGGGACACCGTCAAGGTGTTGGCCGCGGAGAGGGAACCGCCAACCGTGGTAAAGGAAGAGATGCCTGCGTCTCCCATAGGCAAAGATGTAATGCAGAAGAAGAGGAAGACCCGACTATGGAAGCGGAATTCGAAAGAGCAACAGTCCATGCCGCTTTACACAGGAAGGGTCCAAACCGCCAGTTCTCGGTAATTCAAACGCCGTCGGAATATCAAGGTAAAGGGTTCAAAACCTTGATTGATTGTGGTAGTACCCATTCTTTCATCTCACCAGCATGTGCTAGGAGATTAGGAATAGCCACAGTAGAAGCACCTACCCTACTTGTGGAATTGGCAAATGGTCATGAGGTAACTTGTGCTAGGCAAACTGCTAAGGAGGAATTCTATCTGGGAGGAAAGAAGACCTCGGTCAAATTCAGAGTTATGAATTTGGGTATCCATGAGTGTCTACTTGGGATGGATTGGCTTAAGCCTAATGACGCTCACATCCATTGTGGAAAGGGTCAAGTTTCCTTTCGAAACTCTGACAGGGAGTTTGTCACAACTCAAGGTGAGGCAGGGGTGCCGAGAATCTAACTAGCCAAGATATCGCGGATCATAAAAGGGGTTAGGAAAGGATTACCCGTGTACTTGATCAAACTTAACAAGTTAGATCAAAAGCAAGAGGCTCATGAAGGACCCTCTTGGCTAAAAGAATACGCTGATGTGTTCCCTGAGGAATTAACTGAACTTCCACCGCCAAGAGAAGTTGATCATGAGATAAGGCTAATGCCCGGAGCTGCGCCAATTGCAAAGAGACCTTATAGAATGTCCATTCCAGAGGCTATTGAGTTGAAGGAGCAACTCAAGCAACTGTTAGACCAAGGCTACATCAGACCAAGCAATTCGCCATGGGGAGCTCCAGTTCTATTCCAGAAAAAGAAAGATGGGACACTTCGACTATGTATTGATTACCGTGGATTGAATCAATCAACAGTCAAGAACAAGTACCCTATTCCTAGAATAGATGAGCTTCTTGATCGCCTTCAGGGTGCGAAGATCTTCTCCAAAATTGATCTCAGATCAGGCTACTATCAAATCAGGATCAAGGATGAGGATATTTCAAAAACAGCCTTCAATACAAGATATGGGCACTTTGAATTCTTGGTTATGTCATTCGGCCTTACAAATGCACCTGCCACCTTCAATAGGTTAATGCAGGATATTTTAAGGCCATATCTTGATGATTTTGTGCTTGTCTTCTTCGACGACATTTTAGTTTATTCTAAACAGGAAGAAGATCATGAACCCCAACTACGGATTGTGTTAGAGACAATGCGGTCTCATAAGCTGTATGCAAAAATGAAGAAGTGTGCATTCTTCAAACGTCAGATTGAATATCTAGGATTCATAGTATCATCAGAAGGAATATCAGTGGATCCAGCCAAAGTCAGAGATGTGCTTGAATGGCCAATACCAGTATCTGTCAAAGAGATACGGAGTTTTCTTGGCTTGACAGGATGGTATAGGATCTTCATCAAAAACTATGCTTTGATTGCAGCACCTCTTACCGACTTACTAAAGAAGTAGACTTCTATTATATGGTCAACTCCCGAGCAAAATAGCTTCGACCAATTGAAGCAATGTTTGGTATCAGCACCTATTCTGAAACTTCCTGATCTCAGTAAGGAGTTCGAGGTAGTAACTGATGCTAGCATTCTTGCATTGGGCTGTGTTCTTATGCAGGAAGGTCATCCAGTAGCGTATTCTTCAAGGAAATTGAAGAGTCACGAAAAGAATTATGCTACTCATGATCTGGAGTTATTAGCTGTCATCCATGCTCTAAAGCTTTGGAGACACTACTTGTTGGGAAACAAGTTCACTCTAGTAACCGATCATAAGAGTCTCAAATGGATTTTTACCCAGAATGAGCTCAACATGAGGCAACGTCGATGGATTGAAGTATTGGAAGAATATGATTTTGAAATCAAGTATCGGCCAGGAAAGGAGAATGTGGTTGCCGACGCACTTAGTCGCAAGGCATTCCTAAACTCTCTAATCTTGCAGAATCCATCAACGGCCAGATCCCTAGCTACGAAGGTATCTATGCCAAGCAACCCTATACTCGAACTAGCTAGAGAGGAAGCATGCCATGACTTAACCTACCAAACAATGATAAAAGAAATATCTACCAAGGATCAGAATCCGAAGTTGCAAGCAAAGTATCATGAATTTTCTGTTGAAAATGGACTTATTTACTATAGAACAAGACTATGTATACCAGCAAGCCAGTCACTTAAGCAGAAGATATTGTGGGAAGCTCATGATTCCTCTTTCGCCGGACATCCCGGTTATGCAAAGACTCTTAATGCAGTCAGGAAAAGTTATTATTTGGAGAGACTCAAAGGTGACGTCCTCAAATATGTCACCGAATGTTTGTCTTGCCAACGCATCAAGGCTGAACATGTCATGATGCCAGGGAGATTGCAACCACTTGACATTCCCCAAATGAAATGGGAATTCATCAGTATGGATTTTGTGGTGGGTTTACCTCAAGTCCAAGGAGGATACAACTCCATTATGGTTGTAGTTGACATGCTTACTAAGGTTGCACACCTGATTCCAGTGAAGACAAATTATAAAGCCTCCGATATCGCAAGAGTGTTTATTAAGGAAATATTCAAGCTACATGGGTTACCTAGAAGGATCATTAGCGATCGAGATTCTCTTTTCACTTCTCACTTTTGGAAAGCTATCTTTGAAGCTATTGGGACCCAACTCTGTTTTAGCACCGCCTACCATCCCCAAACAGATGGACAAACAGAACGGGTAAATCAAATCATTGAGGATATACTTAGGGCTTACTGCTGTCGAGAGCCAAAGAGGTGGATTCAATACTTACCATTAGTAGAATTTGCCTACAATGCTTCTTATCAGCAGAGCATTCAAATGACTCCTTTTCAGGCATTGTATGGTCATGATTGTCGAAGTCCTCTAAATTTTTCTGATCCTACCCTGAGAGTGGAAGCCTCAAGACAAATGTTGGAGGACATGGATGACCAAATAAGGTCAATAAGACAAGACATACAAGCAGCCAAAGATAGACAAAAGGCATATGCGGATTTGAAGCCCCAAGAGAGGATTTTCGAAGAAGGAGACATGGTCTTCATTCGTGTACGCCCCAAGAAGAGTTCTTTATCTCTAGGTAAATGCAAGAAGCTAAGTCCAAGGTACTGTGGACCATATAAAATCCTCAAGTGCCTAGGACCCAATGCTTATAAACTACAACTCCCTGACAACCTAAAAGTCCAAAATGTATTCCATATTAGTCTTTTGAAAAAGTATGTACCCAACCTAAATCATGTACTTGATGACCAACAAATTGTAATGCCTAGTCAAGGAATCCTTGAACTAAGGCCGGAAAAGATTTTAGATATCAGGGAGAGACAGTTGAGATCTAGAACCTTGAGAGAATGCCTCGTCCAGTGGAAAGATTACCCCGAAGAGGATGCTACCTGGATGGATGAAAGCTCTCTCAATCTTCAATATCCCCAGTTTATCTCGAGATGAGGACATCTCGATTCTTCTAAGGGGGAGAGAATGTAATATTTCCACGGATCGTATCACTTCCCACACGCCGTACAAACCCTGTGCAAAGGGTATTTCTCGCATTTGGATTATTGGACGCGTAATGTGTGAGCCGCACGATAGAAATAGGGCCTCTGCAAGTGGTAAATTGAAACGGGGGATAAAAACCGCTAACCGCACGGGAACACCCTCTTGGGAGGGGCAAATTCAATTAATTGATTGCAAATTTTTTTATGTATTTATCCCTTTCCCCCAGCCGATGCATGGCTGGAGGGAAGGGAGTATGTGGGGGGATGGGAAAGTGGGGTTGCATGGGCAGTTTCCCCCACGTGGGGGGAGACCCATTCCCCACCCCCCCATGGCCTACAAAAACACCCCCCTTGATGGGGGTGTGCTTAAGGAGAAGACTGGAGAGGACTCTGTGGGGAGAGAAGAGGAGGAAGTCGTGTGAGTGGGAAGAAGAGAGGAGAGGGAGTTTGCAAGGCCGTGCTGTGCCCCGCCAGCCTGCCGTGCTGCTGCCCGCCAGCCCACCACCGCCGCGCTGTCGCCCAGCCCACCGCCAGCCGCTCTGCCGTCGCCCTGGCCGCCGGATTCCCCACGGACTGATCCCCCGTCCGCCGCTGATCACCTCTCCAGGCCGCCAGCCATCGACTCGCTCCACGGTCCTGCCCCACGTGCCTCAAAGAGCTCCTTGGAAGCTTCTATAGAAGCTTCCATAGGGGGGGGCCTCCCTAGACCCCCTTCCCACGACCCAAAATTCCCAACCCCCTATCCTTTGACACCCATTTTAAGGGGCAATTTTCTACCCCTTGGCCAAATGGCCTTTCGCACCGCATATTCCCCGAAGATCCCTTAAAGACCGGGATTTCCAAAGAAGAAGAGACGGCGGAGCCTCAAAGACCACCGCAAGATCCTTCGAGTGATCTCCGCAAGAAGGGTTAAGCCACAAGCCGTTCAATTACCGCGCCGATTTGTATTCATGGAGAGTCCGAAGCTTTAGTCGAAGTTCTATTCCAGAGAGGAAATCGTCCGCATACGAGCACAAAGGCAGATCGTAAGTCGAATTTACGACTACGATGGCTCCTAAAAGATCCCAGGAGGCAACCGCGGGAGGTTCGACTCCAAACGTGCAAGTGGACATCACCCCGACACCACAAGTCCAAGTTCTTCCGTGTTAAATTCCGCATAAGAAATGATTAGGCGCGCTTAGGAAGGGAATTTCAAGTTACGTTTAAATTAAAAGCATTGAAAGAAATGTATCTTTTTGAGCATTATGAAGGATTGAACGGTTAGGGATTTAGATGCATGTAGATGGTATTTTATTAAGGTAAAGAATCTAATCCTAAGCAAGAAGACGAAGTCTATATGTGCATTAGTTGCCATCCTAGATATGATGAATTAAGCGTATATGCACATTAGGTAACATACCTCTCATAATGATTTCATAGGGAAAGTCTAGCACCATAAGATTTCATTCGGAAGGAACTAATAGGGCACTAAAAACGAACGTATGACTTGAAACATAGTTATAAGATGGAATAGCATAACACTAGTTTTCGTTGAGTATCATCACGACTTAGTGGCTAGGAGAATGTTAGGAAATTACGTAGTCTTCATGAGAAAAGGATCAATTATTAAAGAGTCGTAATTAGGTATAAATGCATAAGATGCCAAAGGATAAACTACAAGGTTGTAGGCACGATTGTTGATGCAAGACCTAGTAGGCCCTAGGAAAAGTTAGTAACCAAATTATCATGCACCAAGGAAAGGTTGTATGATTCGCCGATGCATAAGTTCGAGAGCATAAACTATAAAGTAATAGGTTTGATTTATTAAGAAAGTTAGCGTACATATTAGTGAGTAGTTTTACCTCACCAAGAGAATGGCAATCAATCGCTTGATTACGCGAATTCGATTCCGTAAATTTGGTTATCACCCTAGAAGGATCATCCTTGTCACAAATAAGCATAATTGAATTGGTTAAGTAATATGAACCACAAGGAATCGTATAAACATAGGAATCCTAAGAGATAACTAGGATTTAGTGCAAGGATAATTTGTCCTCGCTTTAGACAAAAACTGTGAACCTAAGGATCACGGTGGAACTCCGACAGAGTTGCACATTCTAGAATCATGACCAAACCTAATTGTAATGACTTGAAGAATACCTAAAATCCTGTTACTCGGATAGGGTTAAAAAAACCCGCAGTCGGAACACTAAGGAAGGGATAGGAGGATTCCATAGAATAGATGCAATACTTGCGCACAAGCCGCAAAATTGTATAGACTTGGAATTTGTCCGCAAAGAGTAATGTCATCTCTCGAAATGAGGTTGACAAGTTATTGAAGGGAGTTAGATTATTGAGGATGAGTAATCATCCTGTTATTCACTTTCCTTGGGGAAAGTTGCCAAGGAAAAAGGAAAGTTAAGTAAATTGCCTTGAAGCAGTTGTCCGACAATAATCTAAAGCGACATGGTCGCTGGATCCTGCCACAATAAACCTAATGTATTGGAAGGGTATGACCCTAACCCAAGGATGATGGGAATCTTGCTAAGTTGCAATGGATTCCGGATCGAATGCGGGTCGCATTCGGAGATAAGGAGTTACTCCTTGACAGTTTGCCAGCCAACCGGCCATTTGAATTTGATTGTGCTTGTGACAGTTAGAAAAGCACTTTTTGCATTGTTTGATCAATGAACTAAAGGAGGAAAACATATTTAAACGCTTCAGGTGAAAGTCCTGAAGGGAGAGGCAGCTTCAGTTACCCCCGACTGCCTGCCTAACCCTAACCAAGGGGGTTGTGAACCGCGCCGGGAACGTGGACCGAACCCGCCGTGAGAGGTCTCTCCGTTGAGTTCTGCTTGGAGCAGGAGGACGCTTGGGTGCCAGGGGGGGCTCTGGCTGTAAATCCCTCACCTTCCGGGTCCTGCACAAGAGACTAACGTGACTCGGGATTGGATCTCGAGGCCCGCATACTAGTCTACGGGTGGAAACTTGGATTGGAAGTCCCTGGTGGATTCCTGGATAGCCTACGGGCGGATTATGATACGCCTACGGGCAGGAAACTCCTTGTATTGCAAAGATAAAAGGATAAATGATAATAAAGGAGCTGTTTGACATGGTTTTCTTTGTGTCCGTGATAAGATTACGTGAAGGAACCAGTGCCTAACAGGGATAATCAAGGAAGTTGTTTGTATATGTCAAACTAATGTGGTAGGTAATTACATAACTAAAACAAACTGAGGAAAGTGCGGAGGATAGACCATAGGTCTGTCCTACGGATGGGTGGTCCCGGTTAGCTGGGAACTTTTCTCAAGGTCTCAACGGACAGAGGATGGTCGTCATCACCAAAGCAAGAAAGGAGAACGATGACTTAGGAATACAAATCACCCGATTCAGGCTGTTTTAGGGGAACGGAATGGGACTATGCCTTTTGGCAGAGAGGTCGAGCTTTGCATCCCTCTTGTTTCCCATTCTCCTTGAACCAAGTGCAGCATGAATCCGCTTCAGACCGGGCGATCTGCGTAAAGTAGTTTGATCAGGTCTGACGCTAGACGCTGTTAGCAAATGACCAACGATTCCATTCGATCCTAAGTGGGAAGCGCCCAGGACACTTCCGTTACGGGGCAGACGCGGAAAGGCCTAGATTACAAAACCCGCAACATTCCATGGGAGTGCCGGGTGGAGTCTTCTAGACAACCTTTCCGATGGACTGCTAAGACGTGTCCTAGAGGATGTTAGTGGACACGTTACATCTACGATTCCAGCTGTGTCCTCTACTTCAGCTCCATCAATGACTGCTGCGTCAAGTACTTCAACAGATGATCTAAAGCAGATTTTGCAAAATATGTCCATGTATATGCAGCTTCAAAATCAACAGACACAATTGTATATGCAGCAGCAGTAGCAATTGCATCAACAGCAGTTGTCCCAGCAAAGGCAACTATATTCGGAGCAAGAGAATGCAATCAGCGTGACTAAGGCGATTGAAGCAGTTGAGAATGAGAAGAAGCTATTTGATGGCCGTAATGTCTCAGCATATTTGAAGACATATGAGATCAAGATGGGTTTTTTTGGAGTTCCAGCTGGACTTATGAGTAAGTATTTCCTTCGTCTTGTCACACCTGCCTTGAGGGCGAAAGTGACTGATCTTTTTATTCAAAATTCACATTGGCAAGATTTTAAGAAGGCTCTGAAAGAAGAGTATTTCCTTGAGGACTTTGGGATGGCTACACGACGGTCATTCCGAGAGTGGGTCTACATGCCAAACAAAGGTTTAGCTGCTTCAGAGTTGATTCGAGAATTTGAAGAGAGGTATAGTCAGCTTGATGCTATTGAACAAAGAGCATTGGATGTTGAGAAAGTTGAGCTTTTCTTGCAAGCTGCAGATCCTGCTCTTCAGGAAGAATTGGGAGAGCTTCTTGAGGATCGCACGAAGCCTATGGGTCTTAAAACAGATTGGCAAGATGCCCACGATGCAGTCTCGACTTTGACCAAGAGAAGGATATGGAAGACCTGCCTACAGAATGGTTCTATGACACCGACACCGTCTTCTGCTCCTATGCCTGCTTCTATCCCTGTTATTTCTTCTCCTCCTCAGCCAGTTTCTTGGCCTATGCCAGTGCCTACTGTTTTCACTCCTCCTATTCCTCCTGTTCCACGATCGATGCCAGCACCTTCTGCTCCAAAACCATCCACTCCGTCAGTGCCTACCTCTCTTGATGACATAATCAAAGGCATAACGGATTTGACACTGGAGTCAGTTAAAGCAGAGTTGGTGGGAAAAATGAAAGAGCAGTTTGCTTCGACTGCGCCTACTATTTCTTCTAGTGCTCCTACTGCACCTAGGAGTGCTCCTAGTGCACCTAGGAGAGATCGGAGATGTATTTGGTGTGATAGTACGGACCATCAGCATTGCAGGGATTGTGAATCTTTTCAGGATGCAAGGAGGAGAATTTGGTATTTTGGGGACAAGATGGTAAGATTTGGTTGACTGAAACAGGAGCTCCGCTTGCTACCAACTTTGGTAAAGGTGGAATGAAGAAGTTAGTGGATGACATGGCTACGCGTACTTCTTATGTGACAGCTAGAGGAGATGCTTCTACATATGGAGTCCAGATTGAGAAGGGATCAGAAAATCAGTCAGCACTATGGACTTATGCTATGGAGACTGCAAACAAGGGAAAAATTCAGCAAACTGTTTTGACTAGTGCAGGCTCTAGCATAAGATCTGAGACAGGTTGGGATTCGCCTGTTGATAGGTACTCTATTTATGCCTACTTGGCTAAGTCTCAGGGAGCAGATGTACTTGTTGAGGAGAAGCGTAAGAGGGATGAAGAAAATCCAAGTGCAGCTAAAAACACTAGAGGGGGTGAGTTTGTTACTCCACCTACTGCAGGACCGTCTTTGAGACCAGGGCCAGAACGACATATGGAAGATGCTCAAAAGAGAGAAAAGAGGCAAGAGCCTAGAGAAAGAAAGCACCCAGGGTTTAGATTGATGTCCGATATTGAGACATCTACAAACATGAAGAAAATCTTTAATGACAAGATACTTGGCAGTGAGGTGACTTTTACTATTTCTGAGGTTTTGGGCATCTCGAAAAGAGAGTTTCAAGATCAGTTTCAAGAGGTCCTGAAGAGGAAAAGACATGCATTGCCTACTACTGATACACAGGGAGTTTGGATTGGGGAGTTGGATGAGGATGAGGATGAGGTTATGGTTGAGAATGCTTCTATTTTTCCGCAGATAGAGAAGAGGGTTCAGCCTATGCATTATGCTGAGACTGATGAGCCTATCTTGATACCGCGTAGTCATTTTTCGCAGAGTCATTGGGCTAGGGCAACTACAGAGACGATGGTGAAAATTGGAGAGAAACAGGTGCCTTATGTTGCTTTGGTGGATCATTATATTGAAGGATGTCTTTGGGATATCTTCTTCCTTGATCCTTATCTGATAGTAACCTGACCTGAGATCAATCTTGGAGAAGATCTTCGCACCCTGAAGACGATCAAGAAGCTCATCTAGTCTAGGAATAGGGTACTTGTTCTTGACTGTTGATTGATTCAATCCTCGGTAATCAATACATGGTCGAAATGTCCCATCTTTCTTTTTCTGGAATAGTACTGGAGCTCCCCACGGTGAACTGCTAGGCCGGATGTAGCCCTGATCTAGCAGTTGCTTGAGTTGTTCCTTCAGCTCAATTCCTTACGGTATGGACATTCTATAAGGTCTCTTTGCAATTGGCGCAGCTCCTAGTACTAACTTGATCTCATGATCCACTTCTCTTTAAGGCGGGAGTTTAGTCAACTCTTCAGGGAATACGTCCGCGTATTCCTTTAGCCAAGAAGGTCCTTCATCAGACTCTTGATTCTGATCTAACTTGTTGAGTTTGATCAAGTAAACAGGTAATCCTTTTCTGACTCCTTTTATGATCTGAGATACTTTGGCCAATTGGATTCTTGGACTCTAGCCTCACCTTCAGTTGTGACTAATTCCCTTTCAGAGTTTCAAAAGGAAACTTGACCCTTTCCACAGTGAATGTGGGCGTCGTTAGGCTTAAGCCAATCCATTCCGAGTAGACACTCATGGATACCTAAATTCATGACTATGAATTTGACCGAAGTCTTTTTTCCTCGCAGAAAGAACTCCACCTTAGGAGTTTGCCTGATACAAGTAACCTCACGACCATTTGCCAATTCCACAAGCATGGTAGGTGCTTCTACTATGGCTATTCCTAATCTTTTTGCACATGTTGGTGAGATGAAGGAATGTGTACTGCCACAATCAATCAAGGTCTTGAAACTTTTACCTTGATAATCCGAAGGTGTCTGAATCACCGAGATTTGGCGATTCGGCCCTTTCTTGTGTAGAGCGGCATGGACTGTCGCCCTTTCAAACTCTGCTTCCATGGTCGGATCTTTTTCTTCTTGTTCTTCGCACATTTGCCTATTGGCAATGCAGGTGGTTCTTCCTTTGCCTTGGGAAGCAGCTCCTTGACTACGGCCCGTTCCTTGGAAAGGCGCTTGGTGATGTCCTCCACCAAGCTTGGGACATTGCCTCTTGAAGTGACCAAGTTCGTTGCAGTGGAAACAACGGAGGTTTCGGTCATTACTTTGAGTAGGAACAAAGTTTTTGACGTTATTCCTCCTTGCTTTCTTTCTTTGCCCCTGATTATGATCTTGAACTCTCTTCATTTGAGGTCTGAATGCTCCTTTGTTCAGGTCATTATAAGACCAAGTTTTGTTACCCCTTGGTCTAGCCTGCATCTCCTGAATTATAGGCGCCACTCGAATGAGTGAGTCCTGAAGATCTGATGGACGCATAGATTTGAGACGAGTATTGACTGGTGGATTTAAACCCGCACAAAATTTGGATATCTGCTGTGTCATGTCCATCTGTGGTGCATACTTAAGAAGGGAGACACATTTAGAATAGTATGCATCAAGCGTGAGCCCCAGCTGTTTTAGCTCGTAGAACTCATTCATTTTTTGTGTGCGATAAGCAGGTTGTAAATATCTTCCCTGCACGGCTTTCTTCAGCTTCTCCCAGGTAGCGGATCCCTCTATGATCCCTTGATCCCTGCACCATTGCTTCCACCAAAGCATAGCCTCGCCGGTGAGCTTTAGCTTGGCGAGCATAGCCTGATTGGCAGGTGCAGTATCAGCTGCTTCGAAGTAATCCTCCATGGATTCAATCCAAATTTCAGCATCAGCTTGGGCGAATCTGCCTCTCCCGTCAAACTCAGGTGGCTTTATCTGCTTGAAAAGGAACTTCTTCTCCTGGATTACAGTAGTACTTGATGTAGGAGGCGAATTAGGAACCTGTACCTGGGGTTGTGCCTGGATAAAGGTTTCTTAACGTTATTATACAATAATCGTCATTGATTTATATTACATCTTTAATTCAGCTATTACGTAAGCAATGTAGCTACTTGCATAATCAGGCATTGATAAAAAGAAGTCTTATTTGTATTTATATGGGCATAGCCCTTTTGGAATACAACATTTCTTGCGATGATAAGCCAATTGTTACATTTAGTTTGGGGAGAACAACGTTGTATTACATTTATCTACAGGAACTATATAGTAGTATGGTTTCGGGTCATGGATTTTCAGAAATCGGTAAATCATTGAAAGTTCAGGATATCCTTTCCATTGGAATCCATACTTCTCATGCCAGCCCAACACTTTAATCCTGTTGGCGGGGATTATACGGGTTACTTTCCCATATACATATGAGTTTACCTCAACCCTCTGACCTCGAATATATAAAGTTGAGTTTACGTGAGCTTCCACAAAAATGAACAGCTTCACGACTTTCAGGTCTTCCAACCACTTGATCCTCTTTAGGTTGGTTTATAGATAAGCAAACCGGTGGGCGGCTATATAGTAGATTCCTGAAGCACCCGTCCATCTTCGTTCCATGTACAAAGGTGATGGATTATAGATCTACTCTAGGATGTTCATCATCTCAACCCTTTGTCGATAATGCGGAGAATGCATTGCAGTCATAAACATGATTCGAAATACTAAGAACTTGTTCCACGCTTCGTAATTCTGCAAGACAACATTGAAGGTAAGGAAATGTTTGGACAGCAACATTTGCTTTACTTCAACTAAATAAGATTTCATAAAAACAATTCTGTTTTTGGTTGGCTCTGATACCAACTGTAACGTGTCCACTAGCATCATCCAGGACACGTCTTAGCAGTCCATCAGAAAGGATGTCTAGAAAGCTCCACTCGGCACTCCCATGGAATGTTACGAGGTTTGCGATCTAGGGTTTTCCGCGTCTACCACGTAGCGGAAGTATTCCGGCCGTTACCACTTAGGATCGACCTAAATTATGGTTTTCATGATTGGTCATTTCCTAACAGCCACTAGCGTCGAACCCAAATGAACTACTTTACGCAGAAACGCCAGGTCCGAAGCGGATTCACGCTCCACTTGGTTCAAGGAGAATGGGAAACGAGAGGATGCAAGGCTCAACCTCTCTGCCATAAGGCATAGTCCCATTCCGTTCCCCTAAATCAACGTAAATCGGGTTACATCATAACTCTAGGTCAACGCTTTTGTTGTTCGTGTCCTTTGACGATCATCCTGCTGTTCCTCGTGATTTGAGAAAAGTTTTCGGCCAACCGGGACCACCCCATCCATAGGACAGACCTATGGCCCATCCTCCGCACTTTCCTCGGGTTGTTTTAGTTATTTAATTATCTAATACATTGGTTGGACATGTAACAACCAGTTTCTTTAATTAACCCACTAGGCACTGGTTCCTTCACGTAATCTTATCACTTGACATAGAAAAACAATATCAGACAAGTTCCTTATTAACAGGTCATCATATTTATCTTTGAAATACAAAGAGTCCAGTCCGTAGGTTTATCCACAATCCGCCCGAAGGCTATCCAGTAATCCAAAGGGATCACTAATCCAAGTTTTCGCCCGTAGACTAGTATGCGGGCCTCGAGATCCAATCTCGAGTCACGTTAGCCTCTTGTACAGGACCCAGAAGGCGATAGATTTACGGCCAAAGCCCCCCTGGCACCCAAGTGTCCTCCTGCTCCAAGTAGCACTTAACGGAGAGACCTCTCGCGGCGGGTTCGGTCCACTATCCCAGCGCGGTCATCAACCCCCTTGGTTAGGGTCACCAGGCAGTCGGGGGTAACTGAAGTTGCCTCTCCCTTCAGGACTTTAACCTGAAGTATAGATATCCATTTATCTTTTAATTCATTGATCAAACAAAGCCAAATAGTGCTCTAAAATCTATAGCAAGCAAAAACATTTCCATTGATCGTTTTTATTGTTGGCAAACTGCTAAGGAATGAATCCTTCCTTTCGAATGCATCCAGCACTCGATCCGGGATGACTTGCAACTTGGAAAGATCCCCTATATCCTGGGTAAGGGCGTACCCTATTAACCCAACTTGGTCAAACCTTGAGTTCATTGGTTACTTCCATCCATTGGCTGGTCTTTAGTTTCTAAACAATCTTCCTTACTCAAGAAGGATACTAAAGTATTCATCCTCTTGCAAGATAGCTTGCATAAGGATCTGCCATCCTCGTCGCGAGTATTTGGCCTTTTTCTTGTGATCCAATCACAAGACTATATGACTCCACACTTGCTGTGCAAGTATCGCATCTTACTATGCGACAATGGAGTCATGAAACAATTTGTTTCAGGTTCTTTAGACTGACGTCGTTAGACCTAGGGATTCCAAATTTCATCTTTGTAAGATTCCCAGGGACAAACCCTAGTTTATTTTACGATTACAATTCACTGTCCCTACATTCAGTGAATGTGGGCAAGTATTTAAGGTATAAGCGTTTCCTAGAATTTAACTTATTCCGAATGAGTATTCTGCGGCTTAGGTGTTTAGGTTTTATGCCAATTTGGTTAACTCTAGAAGATAATTTCAAGATTACTTCCACATGATTTGTTGACTATGCGTAAATTGATTTTTCAATCCTTAACTTATCGGTTTGAGGTCAGGCAAGGTTAATTTCAACTAATCTTCCATTTTCTTTGCGAACAAAATTCATGCTAAATAAGAAACCTTTTCTTTGCTAATTTATGCAGTTAACAACGATAATTTCAAAGAGTTTATGCATCATAAGAGTCATTTCATGATTTTCACTTTCCATGATGATTCATTGCAAAAAGAATAGGGTTTAATAGTGCGAGATGCAGTTTTATACCTTTAGGCTTAACCGAAGTATACTATTTTAATGGGTAACAATCTAGCTCATAATTCATTTCAATGCATAAATCTATTTGCTAAAAATACGTTTATGCTTTATTTATTTTGCATGTTCCATTAAATGTATTAATGACTAAATTCTTTCGTCATGAACAACTAGGACAAAATATATCCTATTTCTAACAATTAACCTTGCATGATTGAATTACAACGATATAAAATAAAAATTAAGAAGGAAAACCTGGGTTTGGGGTGAGATATCCACGTGGATACCCGGAGATGATCCTCCCGCGGCTATGGCTTGGACTTTCTTAGGAGGCATCGCAATTGTAGTCCTTCGGACGTGGAAGCAGCTCTACACTCCTTTTCGAAATTCCACCGTCACTCCCTTGCACTTCAATACTCTTCTTTTTTTTTTTTGAGTAGGGGAAAAACCAAAGTCCCAAGGGTAGTTTGAAAAGGGCAAGGAATGGCTAAGGGGTTTAACCATGAGGAGGGGGGGTAGTAAGACCTCTTCAAAGCCTTAGTACTTTTGGGGGGGAAAAGGGTCTTGTAGAGCCCAAAAAAAAAAGGGCTATAGGTGGTTAAAGCAAGGGGGGGGGGGGGGGGGGGGGGAATGATTCCGAAGACAAACTTAAGGGCTAAAAGAAAATTAAGAACACTAGGAGGGGGGTTCCAAAATACCATGGAAAGAGCTTATAGGGGTTAAAACCGGGGGGGGGGGGGGGGGGGGGGGGGGAGGGGGGGGTTTCAAAATGCATAAAAAAGGGGGCCTTGGGAAATTTTGGGGCACGGGGGTGAAAGGGGGCTTAAGGGCCCTTAGAAGCTTCCCCCCCAGGAAGCTTCTAAAGCTTCCACGTGAAAGGGGGGGGGTGTGTTGAGGCTCTCAGGTCGACGGTGGAAGACGGCAGCGGCTCCTCCCTGGGCACTCGAAACGTGGCAACCGAACGGTAGCCTCCCCCCCTTTTTTTCGACTTTAGCTCCTCCATCAGGTGTCGAGGCAGCGCACTCCCTTCCTCCTCCTTCTCACGGTAGCAGTACTGCACGGTGATGTGGTGGCAACGTCGTCCTCTCCCTCACGATTCAAAATGGCAGCCCTTCTCCCCCTTTTTTTCATGGCGGCAACCCCTCTCTTAAATAGGGGAGGGAGGGGAATCCTCCCTCTCCTAATGTGTCGCATTGCATGGCCTCCCACACCAACGAGCTCCCAGCGAAGGAGCTTCCGCTTCCTTGTTATTCCCCTCCCCTTTCAGCACATCAGTCCGCTGGGGAGGGGAATATATAAAACAATTTGTATTATCCTTTTTTTAAAAAAAATGTTTACACGAACGTTACAATACTAGCATCTCTCCATTCGTTAGTTGAAGTAGATGTAGATGTATCATACTCTCTACTATCAATAATACATCTTTCATTTGAATATAGACCTATCTTTTCAAAAATTTTAGCTGTATGTCTAGTACACCTACTTTCATTGGGTTTATCATTGACATTATTATCCTATTTTGATAAATCAGGAACTTTCTTCTTTAGAATGATAATGGTTGAACTTCAAAGATCTCCAATATTTATTCTTAAAAAATCATATAGTAATATATCTACCTCATCAAGTGTCAATTGGCATATACATTGGCTTGAGATTTCTCAATTTCATATAATTTTGGTATTTCCTATTAAGTTCATGGTCAGTATGTACTTACTTGCAAGCATGTCCTTTTGATTTATTTGAAGCTAGTGTACCTTTATGGCATACATCCTTTTTGATTTAGTATCCTTATAAACTTCTAAGACTTTGGCCATTCGTAGAACAAATGACCCATCTCATGTTATCCCCCATTATGCACATGTTATTAATAAAACAATGTGAGATTTTGAAACAGTTATGTTAATGTGTAAGAGATGCCAATTAAGTGTTTTAGTTAAATAAGTATAAAATATTAGTACATTTGGATATTTACATATTATTAAATGGTGATATAGTTTCTAAAATTTAACTCATACATTCAAAAAACAAGTAAATAGAAAAATGTATAATAAGGCATTTAACATTAGAAAGTAGCCACATTTGTATTTTTTAAAAAACCACTCTACTATTTTAAGTCACCTTAGTCTAATACCAATAGCATATTAGGCTAAACTAGCAATAAGGATCATGTGACAACATGCTGTTTAATGGAAGGAGGAAAAGAAATTGAGTGGAAAAAAATATCTAATTAGTTTTTGGGAAAAAAAAGGAAGGATAAAAAATAGGTATTTCTTTTTAAAGGAATGAATGAGTAATAACTTAAAATACAAAATAGCCTATTATTTAATATAAAAATAATGAAAGAGGAAATGTGTGTCATGCTCTCTCTCTCTCTCTCTCTCTCTCTCTCTCTCTCTCTCTCTCTCTCTCTCTCTCTCTCTCTCTCTCTTTCCCCTAAACATATGTTTACTTTCTTTTCTTTTGATAAGAAATACACCTCCATCCACAATTCAAGTTAGGTTAGAGCCCCTAGAGCTAGTGCAAGATCCTAAGATTGTGAGGATTTTGGTGGCATGAGTGCTTCACAATGAGAAGAATGGATTTGATCATGACACCATCAAGTATCCTTTCATCAAAGCATGTGTTTGTCGATGCTTCTCTCCTCATTCTTTACAAATATCTAAAGTTGAAATCCCTCTAAAGCCTATTCATAGTTAGACTATCCCAAACTCACTTAAGACTGTATTGTTTCATACAACCTTTGGGAGGCAATTCAAGCTACCAAATGATTTCATAATCGACTCCAAAAATTTGAGCATACTATAGCTGTGATCTACCATATACAACAAAACTTTTCAATCTTTGGAACAAGTTTCCAATCAAATCATATGAGCTTCAAGTGTCAAGATAACATTTTAGGGCATAAGATAGTTGTAACTTATTCGTTCCATAGAACTATGAATGCTATCATCTAATGCATAGTTGGAAAAACACACATTTAGTATGGTAGGCTATCTTTTAAAACACAAATTCAATTTGGCTATATATCTTTAATTAATCATGGAAAAAATAATTCCAACATGAAAAAAGAAAAAAAGCCATCTACTAGAGAATATCATATTTAAGCATAAAAACCTATTAATAGGAGGGATAAAGTCACTGCAATTTATTTTAACAAATATGAACTACTTTTCTCTCAACACAAAATCCTCAACAACTAAATGCATCTAAAACTTGTCATTGTGCAAACATAAAGATAATAATTTGGTAGCATATTTAATTTCACAATCTCATTAGAGTAATGAATAAATGTGCTTCTTATGGTAACAAAACAAGCTCTATACAAAGCTCTTACTTGAAATTTAATCACATGTCATCATTGAGATCTTCTAGTAAGTATCATTGATGCACAACTAATATGTAGTACTTGTGGCTTAGTTGCAATTGCAATATTAGACTATGCTCTCATAGAAGAATGTGAGTCTATTGAAGATATGGAAGTTTCAATAGCTCTCTTGAGAATGATCCTTATTCTTGCTTCCAAGTAGCACATGATAAACATCATCATAAGCAAACGTCAATCTTCTCATACCAAAAAAGACTATAATGTACATGTCATTCCACTATTGTTAGACTACACGAGAAGAATTATTTGTGTTGAGCTATTTCAAATATAGCTTTTGAGTATCATTGAAAATTTTATTTTAGTCTCAAGAAAAACAAGGGTAGTTGCAAATGTAAACTTGGATTGACTATTAATTCTTGACAATCCCTTAGTTCCATGTACACCATTAACTAAAACATTAGTTATTGTAAACCGAGCTACAAGGCCCAAAGGTAGTAATAAACATAAGTGCAAGTAGGTTGTCCACATATCCTTGGGAGATGTACATTTGATTCACCTTGACAAGAGGAGAACTAGGGCATGCCCACATCATGGCATAGCGAAGATAGAGAACCAGGAACTTCCAATATACCACATTATGTCCATGTATAATTGTACTTCACCTCTATGAATGTAATAATCCCATTGGGACCATTCAAAGAAAGTCTCAACCCCTTGAAAACTTTAAAAATTCTAGGTTGAATGTGTGGATATGGAAACAACCAATCCAATGCTTCTAAGCCTCAAGGAAGTGGTGTACTAACCTAATTCCAACTTTGATGTTAACAACATTAGGTGTTAACCTAGTCTAGAAAGGAGATAAGTGTCATGTCATCCTCTTGGATAGAAGCCCTGGGTAACTCCATAAAAGGAAGAGTAATTGATAGGAGGATAGGAGTGAGTATCTCAAATCAATTTGTTTTTGAAGCTTGGGGCAACCCACCCATTGAATATGTATACTTCAATCTGACAATAGCCATGGATCCACCAAGCTTTGTAATGTTATGGGTATGAATTCCTATACTAGTTTGTTTTATCATGAAGAGAGTACACTACAATATGCTACTTGGAAATCCTTGGATGCATAACACAATATTTATTAAGGACTAGGGCAATGATCTAGACTTCCTAAGTAACATGACAATGTAGTCCACAAAGAGATGTAAAGCTAGAAGACCATTGTGGTTGATTTAGATGTAATTATTAACATGCTAAGAGAGACCCAAGCTATTCTAGTATGCTAGGACCACTCACAATAAAGCATTTACACACAAAGAGAGCTAGCGTAAAATGGAATGTTTTATCTTGACGTGAAAATACTTTTGTCATTTTAATTGATGACTCCGCTTCCTAATGGAATGGAATAAGAATTGAAAAACAAGGAATATCAAAGTCAAAAACCTTATTACTTTCATTAAGAGGGTATGGCATTATAATGGTGGTTTGCGATGTAAATGCAATGCAATAGAGGTATAATATAAAAACAATCTACAATCCTTAATATCCAACCATGTTTCTTGATAATTTCTAGTACAAATGGCAAGCAAAATGCTTTTCACACATCGAGGTTAAAATGACATGTTTTAGTTTGCTAGTTTAAGAGATATTTAAAGTTCCTTCCACCCCACATGGGAACATAGGTGAGAGAAAACATTAACATGTAATGCACCTAAACTATCCCACAATTAAAAAAAGGCACATTATCTTGCACAAGAGAGACACCCTTCTTTCTTTTACACACACACACACACACACACACACACACACACACACACACACACACACACACACGTGAATGCTTTTCACACATCGAGGTTAAAATGACATGTTTTAGTTTGCTAGTTTAAGAACTATTTAAATTTCCTTCCACCCCACATGGGAACATAGGTGAGAGAAAACATTAACATGTAATGCACCTAAACTATCCCACATTACAAAAAAGGCACATTATCTTGCACAAGAGAGTAACCCTTCTTTCTTTTACACACACACACACACACACACACACACACACACACACACACACACACACACACACACACACACACACACACACACACACACACAGAATGACCAAAACATGTTTTTTAAACAATCTCTTAGAGAGAGTGTGAGTAAAACATGTTTTAATAATGGTCTCTTCATTTCTCACGTTGTGAGATATCATAAATATTTCTACTATCATTCTAAGTTCTACTTTTAATCACAAGAATGGTCTTATATCTTATCATGTACTTTGAAAAAGGTGTTAGCACCAAATGAGAAGCTCACACCTATTCATACTATTTCAAGCTGTCAACTTGTCTTTTTGCAATGTTCAATTTGTATATCCTCCATTACATGTAACACAATCTTTTCTACACTTGTTGAACTTTGCATGATTTACAAGAAGGAGAGGGCTTGAAGTCTCCCAATGCTTTAACCAAAAGATTTCTATATGTTCATCAAAACATGAAAAGGTGTTAGATACATGCCTACATATGAATAAAATGAGGCAAAACAACAACGATTTGCAATCTTTCATTCTCTCTCTCTCTCTCTCTCTCTCTCTCTCTCTCTCTCTCTCTCTCTCTCTCTCTCTCTCTCTCTCTCTCTCTCTCTCTCTCTCTCTCTCTCTCTCTCTCTCTCTCTCTCTCTCTCTCTTTCTCTCTCTCTCTCAAAGCTGACTTCTCAAAACTCTCCTTAATATTGGTGCATAATTTTTTACTTTGTCCATTTCTTTGAGGGATGAATGCTATGTGATGTGCGATATAAGTTAACTTGGGGTAAAGTGTTGGGAACAAGCACCATGTTCTCACTACACACTACAATAGCATTTGACCCAATGGAAATTGCTAACAAACAAACCACTCCAATAAGAAATACAAATCACTTATATGAGCAACAATCAAGCTACCATATGATGATGATTGTTGGGTTTCACAATGTCATATTGAAGTATTTATGCTATAATACACAAGTTGGTCAAGGATATTTACACTACAATCAAATCAAACTTTCACAACTTCAAATAGAATACTAACACCAACATTAGAAGGGGAGCATCAACCTTTTTTTAGTGAGAAATAAGGGTTACTTGCATTTTAGCAAACTACCCACCATAAAAACATCAATAATATGAGAAGTATGGAGTAATAAAAGTTTGCAATCTTGAGCAAACCTCTAATGAAATAAAAAGTACTTCAAAGATGATACATCTTTAAACATATGTCCTTGTTTGATTGCAAATACTATCAAAGTATGTTTGACTAGTCTCATATAAGTATTGAAGTTCCCACATGCCTCTTGTTTTTGCTCAACAATGTGGCTTAGCCATTAAGCTTCTATTGTCAAAAATCAAAATTCACAACACATTAACTTATATTTGGAGATATTTTCCAACACAATTTGCAAAATCAAATTGTAGTGTTCAGAAAAGGCCTAAAAATAGTCTATCATAAATCACATACCTTTCAAAATTTTAATTTTTTAAAAAATAAGAAATACATGGAATTCAATTTTTTAAAAATCACTCCAATTTTGTTAGTCAAAGGTTTGGGGCCCACAACCTCTGCTTTGGCTCACATAATGGATTGATCTTGCTTATGGTCATCATCAAAATCCTCTTCATTTTCATCATGGGCATGTAGCTATAGTAGGAAGAGTTAAGCTTTCTTATGATCATCATCAACATAGTCTTCATCATCATTATTATCATGATAGGCCTGGGATACATATTAGCATGGGTCCAATGGTCCACGCCAATCACCCATGATAATATAGTGTAAAGATTTTTAGAAACAATACCGATCGTAATAAATCTGCTCTTGCTACATTCAAACTTTCTACTACACATCTTGCTATCATCTCACCCACACGCTTGATGACAAATTTTAGCATTTTCCATAGAGTAATAAATTAAAGCCACCCCTAAAAGGAACACTAGTCTCAAGTGACTAAAAAGCGTGAATGAGAAATGAACCTCTAGGCTCTACCGGTCAAATACTCTTCAGTGCTTCGGATCCTCATCCCCTCAGTTTTCGTCATCATTCTCATCATGATTGCGTCTCCCATCATGAAGCACTCCCGAATCCCCCCTTCAAATCCACACCAGCTAGCCAGAAATGGACCATTAGCCCTCAAACACATCTACTCTCTTCTCCTCATCAGTCGGATACCCCCAAGTTTAGCGGGTCAATCCAAAGAAAAAGCACATGGGCTCCTCGATCATCACGCTGGTCCAAATAAAAAATAGTGCTCAGATGTGCACCGAATAAGCCTTGAAAAGCTTTTTGTTTCTAAATTAGAGCTAAGAAATGAATGCTATTCCACATATCTTCAAAACTTTGCCTTCTTTTCTTTTTCTATAGCTATGTTAAGTAAAACCATCGATACACAATAGTGAAATCCTGTCAATGTGAGTAATCCCAAAATTTGAAGTGCTTTAAAAAGGACTTCATCCTTGTAGACCCAAATTGTGACCATGTAACCGAGGACCATTCTCCCCCCAAAATGGCCCCACCACCCCATAATAGCCTCTCTCAATGCTAACCTAACCTCAACTTGGAGAACCTAAGATTTTTTCCTTTTGGACTTTGTGATAGTGTTTCTCTTTTTTTAAAATATAAATAATCGGCCATATGCTTTGGATATACATTCATGCCTAACAATCTTCAAGATGCTAGAATATACTTTCATCGAAATCATGTATGTGTTGTTTTCCTAAAAAGCTTTGTAGCACCATGGAAGCCATTGAAATAGGCCATGAAATTCATAATGAGTTCATGAAATGTATTTTAGAATATTTCAGTGGCTAGCATGTTGATAGATATGTATGGATGACCTGACTCCACATGTATCCAAAATCCATTGATAACATTGTATTAGATCTTGAAAAGTTGAGAATATCTTTGATCATTTGTCAAACCTTGATATTGACTCATTGAGTTGGTGGCTATCAATCTTGAGCCTAGATGAGCATATGTTTGTAATGGCCATTCAAGTGTGGTGGCTTCACTGATAGAGAAGCAACTTGTATGATGAGAGCTCACTGAGTTCATGTCAAGAAAGTAGATCTACTAATCAATTGTCTTTTGCATAAAGCTTAGTATCTATGCCCCAATACTTACAAATTTGGCACCAAGGGATAACAAAATTTAATCTAAGTATCTAGTGTTGGTACTAAGCTTAGTATTTATGCCCTAAGTATTGCATATTTTGACATTAAAGGATACCAACATCTAGTATAATCATATATGTTGTTTTAGTCATTCAATAAAATTCTAATAAATTTACAATCCAATTTAAGTACTTAAAAATGACTTTCTTTGAGTTGATTGTGTATGACTTGTTATATAATCTAATGAAAGCACTCAAAATTATTTTTACAAAGCTTAATATATATGCCTAGTCATTCTTAGTAGAGTTAGAGATGCTTTATGTCACATTTTTTACAAACTTAGCATCAATTAAGATCAAAATCTAGTGCAAATATTTATATCATGTTAATAACAACATGTTCTAATCTAATTAAAATACACAACCACATGTAAAATTACTAATCGTTTATGTATATGTGTAATGTAATGGTAATAACAATGTAAAATCTTACATATAAGAAAGGGGTACAAAACAATTTTTTATTATACATTGTACAAATGTAAAAAAGGGGGCTATATTACTCTTTTAGGAGTCATAAGTAGGGGGGTTTTGAAGAGTCATCACTTGTAGATGATATGTCTTCTCTTTGACGAGTGAATCCCCTCAGAGCTAGAGGACAAACGCAAAACAATATGATCAAGGCACAGATTTTGCTCTATGTGGTGTATCAAACAAGAGGATTGATAGCTGTCACCAAATGGGCCCTCGTACCCTATGAGATAAATATTTTAGAATGATTAACTATATATCCTAAGTATTAATAACTCATCTCTCTCTCTCTCTCTCTCTCTCTCTCTCTCTCTCTCTCTCTCTCTCTCTCTCTTTCTCTCTCCCCCCCAAATCCCAAAAAATTTAATGTGGGTTAAATGCACCTTAATGTATGCGCTCTTCCCACCCCCATCTTTCTCTCTCTCTCTCTCTCTCTCTCTCTCTCTCTCTCTCTCTCTCTCCCAAATCCCACAAAATTTAATGTGGCTTAAATGCACCTTAATGTATGCGCTCTTCCCACCCCCCATCTCTCTCTCTCTCTCTCTCTCTCTCTCTCTCTCTCTCTCTCTCTCTCTCTCTCTCTCTCTCTCATTCTGTCCGTCTATCCTTCTTGCAACTTGCACGATGACCTGTGATCTGCGAGCTGTGACTTGCACTATTGATTACTTCCTCCCCAGCTACAATATGCATCACTAAGTGTGCCCATTCTTCCTCCTTACAAGATACATCATTTGTCCTCCTTACAAGCTACAACATCGTGCTACCTACAAATTGCATCATGGCTATTGTGACATGTCCTCCCTATGAGCTGCATCATCAACTATAGTTCACGACTTGCATGATGACCTGTGAGCTATGACTTGCACAATTGAGTTCTTCCTCACAAGCTACAATGGGCATGATGACCTATGAGCTATGACCTGCATCATTGAGTGCTTCCTCATAGGCTACAACACCCACACCATTGAGTGCTCCCTCACAAGTTGCAACCTGCATCATTGTGGCCATTGTGAGCTATGCCCTCTCGAGTTCTTCAACACAAGCTAAAACCTACATCATTGTGCCATTTGTGAGGCACAAGCTATGACGTGTATTGTATTTCCCCTTATGAGCTATGAGCTATTGAGTGTTTCCTACATCATCATGCCTATTGTGAGCTATAGCTATAAGCTACAACCTGCACCATCATTATCATCTTGCCTATTGTGAGTTGCAACTTGCATCATTGTACCCTTTTGTCCTTGCCACTTGCAACATGCATCCTCAAGAGCTTCCCTTCACTCTTCCTCTGTATTTTCAAGTTACATTTGTAGCTTGCCATAAAAGTGAGAAGCAATGATAACACTTGGGCAACACTCCTACAACTTCGGCTTGCTTTGCTTATTGTCTACCACCATAGAATGGGTGCAACACTAGTGTGAAGTAGCCATAAAGACCTACTCATCAATGGCATCATGATCATCACCACCATGAAGGAGCAATAATAGTCCTAGTTGTGCTCACCTTTCTTCTTGTCCACCACCACTATAGAAGCCTACAATAGTATGTTTTATGCTATGTTGCTTCTTCTACTTCACTTCACTATTGTTTCTTTTCTACATGACCATTGTGTTTTTGAAAGCTTGAAAACTTTGAAGCTTGAAATTTGGGCTCGATAGGCTAAAATTTTTAACATAATCTTGAGTTTTACCAAATTAGAAAAAGTCTCAATTTTAAAACCATGGAAAATTAAGGACAAAAGGTATCACTACTTTATGAGAAGTTAGATTATGATCTGCTATTGGACCTGACACATAGTTTTGTACATATAATCATGGACTACTTCATGTTCATGAAACTCTAGAACACAATGGTAAGCTTGAGGTCATTTTGGCATCTTCTAACATAAAATGAAACATGGGATTAAAAGGTGCAACAAAAGGAAACTAAAAGGACACTGAACGTGAAAAATCCCATTTGAAATGGTCTAAAGATACATTACTAGTTTAAGCCTTCAAAATTGTACTCATCAACCCCACACTTGAGACTATATATTCGTCATGGCCTTCAGCACCTACATATCCATTGCAGCCTTCCCATAATTGCTTCTACCAACATTATATTTGATTTTTCTTGCTATTTACTATGTATGCATGTACATGTTCACATATACATATACGTACGTGATAGGAGGGACTATTCGATTGGCATGCACCATGTATTCAACATATACATGTCATGAGGACTAATAAGGTAATCCTATTGCATCAATCACTGTGTGTATATGTGCACTCTTTATATGCATATGCATTCCAAGGAGAGGTTGCTAATTAGTATACACTATGTATGTTATGAGGTGTTTCTTCCTTATCGTGTATTATTTGCATGTTTGAGTTTTTGCTTAAACGCATGTTGTCTTGTTACTTGTGTGGCATGCGGCTTGGCATGTGTAATGTATTCAACATATACGTGTCACTATACCCCTGTCTCTTGATAAGTGTATGTAGGAGGTTGTTAGTTAAGCACTTAGTCATGAATTCAGTAAGTGAGTGTCTTTTGATGAGCATATCACAATTAACTTGGCATTGTGTCAAGAACTCAATCGTGAGGTGTCATTTTCATTGTGACAGCCTCCCTTTTCCCCTAGATATGGATGAGCACTTTGTCATGAATCTATCTATACACTGTCTTGATGGCTTACACATGAATAAATAAGTGATGGGAATTTGGTCATATATCCGGCTACACAACGTCTTGACATGCTAATTATTTCGCATTGTTTGATGGGATGGGCATTTAGGTGGTATATTTGGAAAAAAAATCTCCTCACATGTGTAGTTTTTTAAAACTCTCACAATGTTCTTACATTTTTTGTATTATCGATTGGTCTCTAAATGATCTGGATCCAAGAAGGTTAACTATAATGCTATTGGATTCTTTAGTTTACCCATTTCTTTCTAGAAGAAAGTAGAAGTAAAGTCCATCTTGGATACTAAGTCATTACATAATGCAACCTAGAAGTAATTACCATCAAGAAAAAAACTTAGGAATATCATACTTCATATCCAGGTAATTAAAATATACATTGCATGCAACCATTGATTGAATGCCTCTATGTTGTATATATGAAAGTGCATGCATCTCATTCTCTACTATGCTTCTAAATGATGCAATGATACACAATTTCTTTTCATAGTATGAAAATCCATTTATACATGTGTAATGGTCAAAACATTGGTGTTTGTGTTTTGAAGTACATAGCAAAACAATTATCTGGGCTAGTGTTTGTGTTTTGAAATACATAACAAAACAATGATCTTGGGCATATGCAAGAATCATTGAATCAAAAGTTTAAATTTCAACTTTGATAATATGATTCTAATACACATGTTTATTTCTATCAAAATCAAGTCTAGTATGCAATGGAAAATTATCAATAAATCTATGACTAAGTGCATCAATAATGATATTGGCATGCTTATTTTGATTATGAAAATTAATGAATGAATGAATACCATTTGATATATCAAACAAAGATGAGTCGTTGTGAAAGGAAATGTCTAGTAGCTTATTGATTAGTTCTTATAAGAACTTTCTTGTGCTGCTGAGGGCTATAATCAACCCCATGCTTTTTTGGATTGGGTGAAAAATGGAATCTAGGCTTCCATGCTAACATCTGCAATATTTCTTCTATGTTTTCATTGAGACTCATAGCCCTGCATTGTCATAGGGCACTTGAAACATCTTCTCATGCTAGTAGCTAGCTTGCTCCTACTACCACAACCTAGGATCTTGGGACTTATGCTCTAGCCTCTATTTTCCTAGCTTTGTGCCTACTTATTTCTTGCATCACATCTAGAGTGAGTATCTTCCCAAGTCCCTTTGGGAAATAATAGGTAAATTACATAAGTGAACTCTAGAACTCTCACTCTTCTAGCATATGGACCTCACCATCCCAGAACTGACATGGTTCAATTCCCATCTCTATGAAAAAGGCACATTTGGCACTCATCTAGGTGGTGTAGCAAATTTCCACGTGATTCTTTCCACTGTCTCGTTTATTTTATGCATGGTATCTATCATTAGCCCTTGTGAAATTGACTCTATATCATCTAACAAATCCCATTTTTCTATGGAGATCTTAGCCTCCCTTAACTTAGTGATTCGAATCGATTCATCTGATGCCAATCATTTTCAGATCCTCTATGGAGAACTTAGCCTCCCTTAACTATGCATAGCACACAATCCTCATCACCCCCAACACTAAATCATAAGCATATTACAATATAACTGCATTGGATTGTATTAGCTCAACAAAAATATTATGGAACTCATCATACTCAAAGGAAATAAAATTTTAAGACTTGCTACCTTCTACTTCCATTCGCTCCATATAATATAATACAATATAATATAATATGACAAAATTGAGTGAATAAAAATTAATGTAATGTAAATAAAATGAATACTTATTTAACTTAAATTTATCTAATGCCAATCTAACTTGTTATATCATGTAATTGCAGGTTTTAACTAAAGATAGAAATAGAGAATTCTCACTCACTCACTCGTGATCATGGTTTTAAACTCAATGTGTAATGATCTAATGCAATCTATATTACATTTCCAATGTTTTTCATTTAATGCAATCACTTTTTTTAAAATACTACAAGAATTTTTTTCATATATGTGTGGTTTTTAATTGTGATTATGAGTTTTATCAAGTTTTTTTCATATCTTTATATGCAAGTGCAAGGTTCAAGCCTTCATTGCCGTGCTTATACACTTGCTTCTTTTTATTGTAGAGAGTTTGTGATTTAGGATGGCCCTCAACATTGCCAAAGCACTCTAAATTTTCTTAATAGAGGCTATATCATCATGCATAGAAAAGAAAATATCCCTTATCAATAGTAATGATGTTGCCTTTATCAATTTTTGCAATCAAGCATGTGCAATTGTGCATACAATGTTGCAACAACAAGGGCTTTCACACTTAATCATTAATGTGCTCTGGGATCTTGAGAGAAATTTGCATCTTTGTTGCACAACACTACTCGCAAATGAACCCAATATGTTAGAATATGTTCAAGAGTTAGTGCCAATGTCTACATGGAAGGAGAAGTTAGCCTTCTGGAATACGAACTGGAGAGAGGAGATGGTGCGTGCAATGGAAAAGGACTTGTCTAGTGCAATTTCTTTGCCAAAGTGTCTTAAGACCACCATAGGTGCAAGTCGTAGTTTCAATTCCATCAGGCAGAAAGGTGATCTATCAGGGGCATGAACTTTACTGTGGACATTAAGGAATCACTAATGTGCACTAACAATTGCCATTCCCTTTGATGCTATCAAGCCAGGGAGAGTTATTGGCCAAGGTGCCTTCGAACAATGTGTCAAAGCTACCATAGATAATATTTGTTATTTTCCTTCAAATTTAAAATATAACACTAAAATATACAAGGTCTCCAATA
Source organism: Lygodium microphyllum (assembly GCF_053477565.2). Classification (NCBI taxonomy): domain Eukaryota; kingdom Viridiplantae; phylum Streptophyta; class Polypodiopsida; order Schizaeales; family Lygodiaceae; genus Lygodium; species Lygodium microphyllum. Next base: position 27,690,981 of record NC_141155.1, read on the forward strand.
ATTCCAAATTACAACAATTTTAAGTGGAGCTTGGGATGCAAAAAGGTTAATGCATCAATTGTACAATGCATTGCCTTTACTTCTGAGCTCCCTTGGGTTACAATCTTCCCATTCTTCAATGGTGGTACATCGAATGATATATTGACGTGGAACCCTTTTCAAGAATCATGTAAATATAGAAGAATAATCAAGTGCCTACATAATCCATCAATGGGATTCAGACATGGTTTTGACATGGTGCCCAATGTAGAGGAGATGGCTAGAATTGTGGGTGTCATCAATAATATGCTGAACATGATTCATGCATTGGTAGATGGGATGAAGATCGTGCATAGTGCAAGTGTCATCCATTCAGATTTGCATACTAACAATATGGTACTAGAATCCACTATAGATAACACCCCTAGGGCTAGTATCATAGAGTGGGGGGGGGGGGCACTAATGCTTGTTTTTGGAATGACAAGACCATTCCTCAACTTGCAATGTGTAGAGTTAGATGAACCCATGCACATTATAGATGAGCATAGACAAAAAGGAGCACTAGAAAGAAAAACAAGACCATGGATTGCACCCAAAATCACGATCCACTCTTCCAGCTTGCATATGGCAAGGAGTTAGATGTGTATGCAATTTGCTAGTTCTTCATCTGCCTCATTGATTTTTAGTGCTTAGGCCACCAAATCTTGCTCATCCTCAGAGGAGGGAATATATCTAGCCAAAGGTCGGCTAGTTCGAGGGTCATTATTATCTCCTTTTAACAATGTAGAGGTAGCATGTACGTTAGTAGGGGATGTTTTTCAAAACTCCATCTCAATGTCGACTACCTCCTTCCAATTATGAAGAAAGACTAGACCATTATCCCAGTCTTGAATGAGACGTGCATTGTGTATCCAAGGTCAACCAAGAAATATGTTATAGTCAACTCCTTTTATAACAAAAAAGTTTATCTTGAATTGGGCTCCTCCAATATTGACCCACCAATCCCCCAAGACTCCTAGTAGTCCAACTTTGAATCTATTGGCCATGGTTAGATTAAAATACGTTGGTCCAATTGGTGGATTTCCCTAGGCTTGAAGTACGTTCTGATTAACTATCCTCACACTAGTTGCAGTTTCCCCATGATCCCTTGTTGTATAGTGTCTCCATGGGTTTCCATGGGCCAAACCACATGTTGCTTGGCTTCTTCCCAAAATGTGTTTACCCCCAAGACACTTAGGGTTCGAGGCACACTAAGGCAAGATTGTGGAGCAAGATGGGATCAGTTAGGGTTTGTGCCTTCTACCCATGGTTTTAGTCCTTGCCAAACCACTTGACTACTTTTGATTAGAGTTCTAAATGGATGGTAACTTTAGTTAATACAAGTGCTACAATTATGGAAGGTTTGAGATTTTCATAGAATATCATGAGTAACTTGCAACATGAGCTAGGCAAACGTCCTAATCTATGGGGCACATTCTATTTGGTGGATCAATTTTGTGATCTCATCTCTGGTCATGGCCTTTCTTGGCGAGATACGTCATGTATGCGAGAGAGGTTGGGGATACTGAGCATCTCGTAATTTGCTCTTTCTATAGCTCTTCCTACATTGCCTTTATTAATTCTTTACATTTGTCATCAATAGCAACTAACTATTGAATTGGGTCAAGATACGAGTTATCTTCATGGTTTGAAGTGCTATTGTAGCACTCTCTGCACTAAAGATGGGAGTAGTTTGTGAAATTGAGGAGAGGCCATAACTCTTAATTTGAGTTGAGCTCTCTTCCTCCATTTCTTGGTATTCTTTTGACCAATGATGAAGCCATCCATTGTCATTGGGCCTTCAATAGTTACTCTCCCCACCTTTCTTTGCATGCGGGTGATAGCATGCACACTAGAATGGGAATACTATCCATGCGTAGAACATTTTTACTATAAATTGCCTTAAGGGTAGTAAAGTCACAATGGCCTTACTACCACTTACCTTGCATTGTGGGCAATCAAAACACATGTGGGATTCTGCATTTCGGATAGCATTGATCAACTTCATTTCCCTTAGCTTTCTCATGTTTCTATGGATACCTTAAGGAAACATGTCCTGGTTGTCCACAAGTCCAACACGTAAAGGGGTCTCTAGTTGAAGGTGTACCTCGCCCCTAGCCTTGTCCCAACATCATAATCAGTATATGTCTGTAATCCATGAGAATCAGGTGTCCTTTGTCATCAAAATAGACAAAAGGATTCATGTATTCTTCCTCCTTCATTGGTTCCTCAATGAAATGGGTAGGCAGATGGATGATTATCAGATTGGGGTTCTAGGTATTCTTGAATGATTATTTTCTACCCTATGTGTGACTCCTCAATACTTTGGATTACATAAAGATTTTCACCTTTTTGCTAAAGGTAGATGAAGTTCGGCTAAATTTGTAAAGGTCAAATGTTACATTTGATCACATATGGCAATGTTCCATTAATCTTGTCATTAGTAAATACTATATAAAAGGACCATTTTTTCTCAAAAATTTCCCTAATGTGGTTGCAAAATTATGACTCCAAACACAAGTTTCCAATTTGACAACTTTGTGCATACATGACATCTATTTCTACATTTACATTTATGTTTATCAATTCAAAGACTATGTGTATTATCACGCTTGTCGCTCGTAACATACACACAATGGCCACTTGATGTGTGGGAAAGCCTACCTATAGATACACCCATAATTTTTCTTTTTGAGTTCATAAAATGCATCTATTTGGCCATCTAATCCCTTGTAGTACATATCTTGACCTTTTTTTTTGCATGTATTTTTGTCATGGTATTCACTAGTCTATCCTTCATTTGTTGAAGTGGTGGGATATCATTGGGACCATTATCAAAAATAGTTAAAGGAAATAAACATATTTTAGTTTTAATAGAATTATCTGTCAAAGCATTGCTTGATGCAACCACTAAAGTTGTAGGAAAATATTTATTAAAAGATGTGATAATAAGACATCCTTGCCCTAAAGCCATTGTGTTGGAATATAAAAGTAATGGGCTAACAAAATGTTTAAACAAAACACAAGCAAACAATTTCCATACATGTAGACCCTTTATAAATAAAATTGAAATGATAATTCCTTATCTTGTTCATGTAGAGAGATTCTTAATCTAAGTTTTGATTAAGTTGGTCATTCAAGGCACTTTAGGGTTGAGATTGATCCCCCCTCCCCCCAAAGAAAAACATTCTCAAAAAAATCCTATAGCTACAAAGGTGTGACATTTGGTACAAAAATTTCAAGTGAACACAACCATTGACAACAACAATAAATTATAACAACCCAGTAGTAGTCTCAACAAGACAAAAGCGAGTTTATGGCAATAATATAATACACAAGGATTATGAAATTTGAGAAAAATTATTGTCTTAATTATCCGAATAAAATAAAAGTTTGAAGGAAATACTTCATTATAAATGGATCAATCCTTATTGTGTCACTAATAGGATATGAAAGAGCTGCATTAATAAAGTACAAAGAATACAAAAAAGCACACACCATAGCACATCTAACTAGGATAAATGATTTTTCCAAAATTGATATTGATGCTAGTTATAAGATATAGGATGAGAGTGGACACATTGAAAAAACTATGAAACTGAAGATACTCTTAAAGGAAAAATCCTGACCCTATCGTAAAGAAGATATCAAACATGGCATCACTCTGAAACACTATAGATAATCTTGTACTACCTTTTCTACTACATGGGTAGGGGATGTGACCCGTTGACCCTTTGGTCCAATTGACCTCCCTAATTGTGTGGATGCTCATCCATGTAGCCACCCTTGATATCTAGCTGATCCCACCCATGCCAATTGAATTAGGCATTGAAGCAACCTAAGAAGCCCAATGATTATGGCCCACTATCTATATGTCATGAAATAAAGATGGAGAGCAGCATTTTGGTCTTCACTCTCTTTTCTAAATAGCTGAGCATTTTGACACTTGTAGCAATGTGGGTCAAGGATTAGTAGTTGTTTATAATGATTCATGATTTCATCCAATTCACTAGTTCAACATTGGTGTATCTCTCATGGGCTCCTCCACATTCGGTGGTAGTTGGTGCTTCACATTTGTATATGAAAATAGATAAGAGCACCCTGCCACCACCCCTTTTCGAGTGTTCATGTCAAATGTCTAATGCTCTTGATCAACGTGATGAAAGTCAAACACAAGTAATTTTTTCCATGACTATGAAATTCCAACCAAAGTCCACATTTCGCCAGCGGAATAGAAATTAGTCGAGCTGCAACCTACAGGAGTCAAGGACCATGTTTCCATCACATATTGGTGCGCAGATCGGATGCCATATGCTCGCGTAGTGAATGCCGGAAGGTCCCCAAGAACAAAAGAACTCTACTTTTTGCACAAAACTCAAGGTAAAAAGCATGCACGACATGAACAAGAGACCAATTGGGTGCAATCTCCCCCCATGCCTTGTGTAAGCGCTCCACAAAGCATGTATTTTTATGTATTAATCATCTTCAAGCTCAAATAATAGCCCAAATTACAAAATAGCACGCTTTTGGATTTTGAGTTTGCTTTAGCACAAAATAGAAATAAAGCTAATGGGCAGGCGCCCAAAGAGTCAGGCATACCTAGTACAATGTCCAAATACAAATATCATAATCGTGCGTCCATGCGCATACAAAATAATAAATAAATATCCAACGCCTCAATAAATAGGCATGACAAAATATAGGCGCCATGCCTAAGGTATGCGCCCATCAAAATATAAGTGATAACTCGAATACTCGCTATCCTCCAATGCTTTCCTCCGCCACTGCTGCTATCTCTACACATCAACTGAAGCATTCATAATCATTAGTAAAATAATACAATTAAACCGACAAAAGTGAATACCTAGCAGTCTTCAACTACATAAATAAATCAACTGGTTAGAAATCAATCCTAACCTTAATTTATTATAAGTGCGCACTCAAAACTCATAAACGTTTATTAATTTAATATGTATTTTACGGAATCACTCACTATGGAATCACCCGTGTACACACTAAATTGATGAAACGCCTGAAAAGGATAGGCGTTCCCATCAACTTCTCGCACAAAGAATCCACTTTGTGTATGAGCCCCGGTCATCAAAGTTTACGGAATCCACCGTAAAACCTCACGGAATCCACTATGGCACGGAATCCACCGTGAGATATGCCTCCTGGCATCACATATATACACACATCTCATCATCGACTAGCTTGCCTTCATTTAGCAATAGTTACGCTATTGCCGATCCTTTGAACAAGTTGCCATGATCCTCTACACATTCAATTAATCTGACGCCCGAAAAGGAGAGGCGTCCCGGTCAACTTCTCACACAAGGAATCCACCTTGTGTATGAGTCCCGGCAAATAAATAGTTTTACGGAATCTACCAAAAAACCTCACAGAATCCACTGTGGAATATGCCTCCAGGAAAAAACATCTCAACTATTAAATACAAACAACATTATAATAGATAAGAGGATTTGAAAAACTCGATAGATTGAGAAAGACAAGAGAAAAACACATGATTGGGCCCAACTTCCCCCATTGAAAAAGCTATGGTTTGCCATCCTTAATTATATATTATAGTTGTACATGGATATTTGCATTCATATCTTGCACACAATTTCAAAGAAAGCACAAATATCAATTGAAATACATAGTTTTAAGAGTGAAGAGGTATCCTATAACATGTTGCAATTGTTGTAGAGAATTTTGTGCTTTGAATCTTGACGTTTTGACATCACTATCGCATGCGCAACGTGCCATAACCCCCAAAATGACTCTTGAAGCTCTGAATTTCAATTCTGAATGAGGGACAAACGAAAAAACTCAGTTTTCACCCTGTTCTCTTGTTTTACAGGCAATCCTGTTGCTTTTATAAAGAAAGCTAGAAAAGCCTTCTAAAACTTAACCACATTAAGAAAATAGCAAGGTATTCCTTAAAGATATATTATTTCAATAAAAACATATCTTGAATCTTATATTCTAAAATAATCTATATTAGAAACAAATAAATTAATAGTACTAAGGACAATGATCTAATTATTACTAAAGAAGTTTAAACTTATAACTTACAAATAGAGTAATGATTTTAATAATACAATATCATATAAATACATACTATTATATATTATAATTAAGCTAACTAATCATAATTATAAAATTTACGATTGGACTTATGCTAACGCCCAGTGTTAACCAATGCCACCACCACATACTCTACACATCAACTGAAGCATTCACAATTGCTAGAAAATAATTAAATAAAACCCAACAGAAGCGAATACCTAGTAGTCTTCAGCTAAAAAATAATTAAAATAGTTTGGAACTCTATCTGACCTTAATTTAATTCAAGTGCGCACTCTAAACTCATAATGTCCATTAATTTGATATGTATTTTGCAGAATCACCCGCTGTGAAATCACCCACATGCATATTCAATTAATTTGATACTTGAAAAGGACACACGTCCCCATCAACTTATCGCACAAGGAATCCACCTTGTGTACGAGTCCTGATAAATAAATAGTTTTACATAATCCACCGAAAAACCTCATGGAATCCACTGTGGAATACACAACTTGGCATCAGATCCACTATGAGAGTTTGCGTATGGGAAGACGTTAGATGTGTATGCAATTTGCCAGCTACATGGGTAGGGGATGTGACCCATTGACCCTTTGCTTCAATTGACCTCTCTAATTGTGTGCATGCTGATCCATGTGGCAACCCATGAGATCTAGCTCATTCTTAGATATGATCAATGCCCCACCCTCATTAGGTGCTACCAATGATCCATGTGCTCAAAGTTGTAAGGCCCCCATTATGAGGAGAAGCCAAATGTGAGCTCGGACATTGGTTGAGTCCTGACTTGTATATCAGATGAGGTCTATGTGACCGGATGGCAAAAAGGTGACTGTTGTGGGTCTAATCTTTGGGTTAGATGGAGTGGTTAAGCTGGTAGCAACTCGAGGTGCATTGCATCGAGTTGCGGGGTAAGGGAGTTAAGAGGAGCCCCTATTGTGGGGTCCGGGGGCCGCGGAAGCGGCTCCTGGCTGGGGGGGTCCCAGGGGGGACTAGCGGCCTCCTTGGCGGGGGTTCGGGGGCAGTGCCCCCGGCACGATGGTAAAGGGAATATTCCTTGGCTGACTAGTGGAAGCTTATATGGTAGGTCGGTCAGGTCGACCTCACGGCCTTCGCAGGCTATAAAAGCTAAACCCCTTCACAGCCATCGATCACTCATCTTTCACCCAGTCAAAGTTGTTGTTCCAGCTAGCCTTAAGCTCTTCATCTATCTTCTGTCTAGATTGCCATCTAAGCTTCACACACTGGAAGTGCATGGGTGGATAGAGCCATCTTTGTATTAGTTGTTTGGAGTTAAAGAATTTACTAATTCTCCTCTTATCTATTGTGTACTCTCTATCTCTTTCTCAGATTTTGTTCGTTGCGCTGTATAATATTTTACACTCATCCCACCCATGCGAATTAAATCAGCCATTGATACAACCTGAGAAGTGCAGTGATTATGGCCAATCACTATTTATGTGTCATGAAATAAAAAAGATAGGGACTAGCATTTTGGTTTCCACGCTCTCTTTTGAATAGCTAAGTCCCACCACCTTTTTTCAAAACACATAGAACGCAAGCTACACTTTAGCATGGCTTTCACATGCCAAATAGGATGTTAAAGGTTGATATCATTGAAGCCTCAAGACATCTACATGCATTCGTTTATTGGCCATAGGTTGTCGATAGATGAAACAATTTGCGGAACCTCATAACTTTTGCTTTCATGTAAAAGTTTTGAAACTCACAAAATTAGCAAGGCTTTGTACATGCACGTTGTTTGTGTGTGACCCGAGAGAGAGAGAGAGAGAGAGAGAGAGAGAGAGAGAGAGAGAGAGAGAGAGAGAGAGAGAGAGAGAGAGAGAGAGAGAGAGAGAGAGAGAGAGAGAGAGAGAGAGAGACTCTCTGTGTGTAACTCATTTGAGTGCATATTTGATGTCTAGAGCAAGGAAGATTTACATTGTACAATGGAATGGTCAAGTTATGTGTTATGTCCTTGTTTGTGTGTGTGTTGTGTTTGTTTTGCATGTAGTAGTCATGTTTATGTCTATCTACTATCATGTGCACACATGTTAACCAAATGTTGCGTATGTCTTACATACACCATTCTACCATGAAGTAATCTACAAATTTGAAGTGTAGCCACCCTGGTAATTCTAAAATGCTACAAACATGTTTAGACACAACTACTAAGCACTTTTAACGAGCTACTAGACATTCACCATTTCCCAATTCACCACTTTGCACATGCAAGTTTCATCTGGGTGCTTATCACTTGCCTCTCATGCTAAGGCATACCTATATGAGGTGAACACTAAATATTCTACTTATGTGTTTAGCATGCATATTTGGTAATGCACCTCTCTTATGACAAAAGGAAAAAAAAACACCTACAATCAACAAAAAAGTAATACCATGGGAGATATCATATAACAAGGTAGTCTCCTCCTCATTTGTTTTGGCAATGGGGGTGTGCAAAGATTATTAGGTAATTCACACCAAAAGCATGTGTCAAGAAGCTTTTGGTGTCCACTAGTCTGCAGGGCTGCAGGAGTGAAGGGCCAGATTTCCATCATCACGTCCCGGTAGTGATATCCTCAACTAGCCTGCCTTCATCCAGAAAGATCGCTCCCTTAGAAGTATATTAATATGCCACGTCCCGCTGTGTCTACGACGACTCTCCTGATCCTCTATATAACAATAGTTACGCTATTGCCGATCATTCTGCACAGGTCGCCATGATCTTGCCACCTCTCATCGTAATATCATTCAGATGCTTCATCAAGTTGAAGCTCCATATACCATATTTGTCACAATGTATAGGATTCTTGACTCAATTAGATCATCAAGATAAACAAAGTGTTGAGAAGTTATAATGGCGTGCATCTAAATTATAAATCTTACTATTCACCTATGCAAGTCTTTCCACAAGTCATCCTCAACCTCTTCATTGTCATGTTATGCATGTTAAACAAAGGTCCGAATTTGTGAGATTAAGGAGCCTACTTAATTGAAGTGTAGTTAGAGTTCATGTGTCATCAATGGTACACTATAATCACATGCAACACAAGAAGGAATGTTTTGGATGTTCGGCTTGGGTTATAAGGACAAGTACAATGCAAAGCTTATGAATGTTGCCTCAAACTTTTTTATCAACTTAGAAGAAAGTTTTGAAATAGCACCATGACATGCATTTTCATGGCTTATCATGTAATACTCCCCGTCTGCAAGGCATAGGAACCCCCCCTAATTTTAATAAGAAAATAATTGAAATTTTTTTATTACCACCCCCCTTGTCGTCACTAACACGAAGAGGGAGTGGCATCGACAGGGAGACATCATGACGACGAGGAAGAGGGGAAGGAGGATGTCGACGATGCTGAGGGGGGAGAAAGAGGAAAATGCTGTATTGATGATGACAAGGGGGAAGAAGGAGTGAACAACAATGACGAGGGAGGAAATAAGGATATGACCATGCCAAGGAAGGAGTGGAGGAGAAAGGCGACAACGTGGCCAAACGTCCCCCCCCAAATAATACTCCTCTTTAACTTATAAAACCCCCCATCGCAAAGAGAGGAGGAGAGAGGAAGAGAACCTTCTTCTCCTTCTCTTCCCCTCCTTAGAGGATGACCACATGCGAGTACCCTTATCCTTGTTCCCGCGAGCTTATCCCTCCCCCCCTCTTGAGGTCGTAAGGAAAAAGGAAAAGGCCTTAACGACAAGGACATAAAGAGAGAGAGAGAGAGGCCGAGAGAGCTTTTAAAGTCCGTAGCTTGAGGAGTTTGATGATCAAAGCACTCAAAGTCAAAGCACAGGAAGAAGGAGAAGCATGAAACCCAAGAGAAGCACTTCGGACCTACAGCAATCAATTGCAAGTGCAACATCTGTTCCGCCCACACCACAAGCTTTCCAATTACTATCTAAATCATTAAGTAGGTTATCACATTAATAAGTTGGTTGAGATTGGGCTCCAAAATTGGAAATATTGCAATGACTTCTTGGAATCGATTGATAAACCTTTTTTATAGTTACTATATGGTAATCCTATGCCCTTGTCATAGAAACCCATTTGCATTGGGATCAAGAGACCCAAGAAGGGTAAACATCAACATAAGTCTCCAAAGTAAGTTACTATGCAATCTTAGTCAATCAACAGGAGCCTTAGAAGTCAAACCTAAACTTGGGAGGTAAACTCACTCTAGCATCAACACTAAGTAGAAAAATTAGAACCAAACCCCTAGGAAAACATCTACAATTTGTGAGAATCCTTAAGTTAATCAAATTCAAGGTATTACTTTAACTTAATAACTGAGTATGAATCCCTTGTTGATGGCCAAATATATATTGTTTTCAAATTATTCTCAGTGCTTATAAAGATATGTTATTATGCAAAGACTATCACTATGAGATTGTGAAAAAACCTAGAAAAAAGGTTCCTACATGCATGCTTATTCGTTCAGTATTCTTAAGATATTATTTCTTATAAATTCCCTTTCAATGTATGGAATGTAGAAATTAACCTAAATAGGTTCACAAGTAGGATTTGTGGTTGGCTGACACGTTGTCGTCGCGTTAAGAGTTGAAGGTCTTCCACCGGGGCTTTTAGTGTAGAAGAAGAGTTTGGGATTCAAGATTCAGGAAGGAAAAATGGATTGGGTTTTAATAAGATTCGGTGTTTAGAAAGAATTTAGGTACGGAAGAGGAATTCAAGCCTTCTCACTTTGTACTTAGCATACATGAACAGAAGGAATAAGTCTAACTTGATTACATCAAATGCTTCAGGATGCATACATCATTTCATAAAGGATATTTTCAGATTTCTAATTCATTTATGAATGTCAAATGCAAGCTCTAATGGCACTTATTTCATATACATAGATGGATTTCAATCCTTTGGGTCAAGTACATTGTTGATAGAATCAAATGCATCCAAGATTTGGGCCAAAGATACATGAAAAGAATGGGAAAAGAATAATCTTAGCTTCAGCCTGTTTTAAAACAGAAAATTTCAGCCCATAAACAAATTCAAAATGAGTGCATATACTCAAGAAGAAGCACTTTTGATCATCTATGAACAATGTCTTGAAGAAAAGAGGTTATTTTCCTCTATTACAACCATAAAAAACCCATATCCTCACCCTTTGCTTGCCCCAAAGTCATTCAAGTACTTGGGCACAAGTCGGGCTTCATTGGACCAAGAATAAGGTAGAGAAGATGAGAGAAGTCGTGCATAAGAGCAGGCTGAATCCTCTTCTCTCAGATTTTCCCTCTTTATAGACAGTTTCAGCATGTATTTTTGTCAGACCAAGGAGGCAGAGAAGTGGAGCTCTCACCATGTTTACATCTTCAATAGATGGGCCTGTTCATCTTCAGTTTGCATGCTCCACTTCATGCATCTCAACTCCAGCTTTCTTCCAGTCTTCCTCAGACAGTGTAGCCTGCATTTTGCGCCGAAAAATGTGGGCTGCTCTCTGCTCTATCCATGGTCACTTTTTGACTAGCCTAGGTCACTTGCTGGTCACCTAAGTCAGTTACTTTTGGTTCCTTGTGGACCTAGTAGACTTTTGTCAGTTTTTGGCAACATTTTTGAGATTTGTCCATATTTTTGTACGTGAATTAATGCGATTTATCCAGCAGACTGTCAATTACTTTCAGATGTACAAGTTATAGGTTCCCATAGACTTATTTTTCATAAATGTACATGGTATAACTGCAAATTATATGCTAAATACAAAAGAACTTGTATAACTAAGGTACATATTGGATAATAATGCCTAAATTTTGTATGCAAATATCTCATACAACTTCCAATGAAACTCTTCTGTGTTTATAAGAATCCCATGATTTATATCATGGACAGTAAACCCTTTGACAACGTATGTACCAATAACCTACGTATTAATCCCTAAGGTAATTATACTCCTTGGGAGATAAGGGCTATGGACTATATCATTCCTTGTAAAGCATTCAAATGAAATTGTTTTGGTTTATGTCAAAATATCTTGAGATATACTTTGTTGCTAGTTAAGAGTAAATTATTTGCCTCAACTCTTGATTGAAATGGGAGAACTCCTTGAGGAGGAGAGTTTGCTTATTTTAAGGCTTAATAGACATGCAAGGGTTTACTTAGGACTAAAAGTAAGATGCCTTGACTGTCCGGTAGCTACTATGTTTATTAATCCTATTCGAGAATTGGGCTAGATACAAACAACAACTCCAGGCCTCAAAGTAGAGAGCTCAAGGGATTAGGAAAACTCGAGTCAAAGTAAAGACCACTACTTTTATACTTGTTGGAAAGGAGGTTGGGTTATCGATCAATGTATATGATGTATAGAACTTACATCTTGTATAGTGTTTGAAACCTTGACATATGCCCTAGTTGAAGGAAGGAAGTATTAAGTAAAATTTTGCATAGCAGCACTCTTGGGTCCCAAGGGGGAGACCGAATATGCAGATGGAAATGTTATATTGCCTATGCTTGCATTGTTTGAAAAAATACAATTGGTTGTTGATTGAGCGAACAACACCCTAAATGCTTTTACATTCAACTAATTGTTGGATTGTGGTTTGGATGATTATTCCAAGTGCTTGTGATTTGTGCACTACAACGGAATGGGGCAATAGCGACGCCGATTAGCGACGGCGGATATCGGCGTCGCTATAGGCGTCGCTATTTGCGTCGCAATTGGCGTCGCTATTTGCGTCGCATTTGCGACGCAAATAGCGACGCCAATTGCAACGCCGCAGGGAAAAAAAGCGCGGCCGAAACTAGAGCGCCGTTTTCATTTTCTTTTCTTCGCCTTTTGAGAGCGAGAGCGAGGGAGAGAGCCAAGGCTTTGTGAGAGAAGAGGAGGAAGAGACTTGCTGCCGCCGCCGCCGCTGCCACCGCCGCCGTCGTTGTTCACGAAGGAGAGGAGGAGCCCTCGTTGCAAAGAGAAGCCGCCCACGCTCGCCATATCTCATTGGTGAGTCTCCCTCTCTCTTTCTTTTACTTGTTGAAGGTTTAAATAGTTCTCTTTTGTTTGTTTAGGAGAGGAAAAGAAAGAGAAGGAGAGGGAGAGGGAGAGAGAGGGAGAGAAAGAGAGGGAGAGGGAGAGAAAGAGAGGGAGAGTGCATTCTCTCTCTCTCTCCCTTTTGCTTGTTTAATGTTTAAATTACTTTCTTCTTTGCTTGTTTAGGAGAGGAAACGAGAGAGTAAGAGAGAAAGAGAGGGAGAGGGAGAGGGAGAGGGAAAGAAAGAGAAAGAGAAAGAAAGAGAAATAGAAATAGAGGGAGAGGGAGACGGAGTGGGAGGAAATAGGAGAGGGAGAGAAAGAGAAAGAGAGGGAGAAGGAGGGAGAGTGCATTCTCTCTCTCCCTCCCTCTCCCTTTTGCTTGTTTAATGTTTGAGGGGACTTTATTTTTTGCTTGTTTAGGAGAGGAAATGAGAGAGAAAGAGAGTGAGAGGGAGAGGAAGGGGAAGGAAATGAGAGAGGGATAGAAAGAGAAAGAGAGGGAGAGTGCATTGTATCTCTCCCTCTCCCTTTTGCTTGGAGGATGTTTAAATCACTTTATTTTTTGCTTGTTTAGGAAATGAGAGAGAAAGAGAGATAGAGAGGGAGAGGGAGAAAGAGAGAAAGAGAGGGAGAGGGAGAGGGAGAGGGAAAGAAAGAGAAAGAGAAAGAAAGAGAAAGAGAAATAGAGGGAGAGGGAGAGGGAGGGGGAGGAAATAGGAGAGGGAGAGAAAGAGAAAGAGAGGGAGAAGGAGGGAGAGTGCATTCTCTCTCTCCCTCCCTCTCCCTTTTGCTTGTTTAATGTTTGAATCACTTTATTTTTTGCTTGTTTAGGAGAGGAAATGAGAGAGAAAGAGAGTGAGAGGGAGAGGAAGGGGAAGGAAATGAGAGAGGGATAGAAAGAGAAAGAGAGGGAGAGTTCATTGTATCTCTCCCTCTCCCTTTTGCTTGGAGGATGTTTAAATCACTTTATTTTTTGCTTGTTTAGGAAATGAGAGAGAAAGAGAGATAGAGAGGGAGAGGGAGAAAAAGAGAAAGAGAGGGAGAGGGAGAGGGAGAGAGGGAGGGAGGGGGAGGGGAAGGAAATGAGAGAGGGAGAGAAAGAGGGAGGGGGAGGGAGAGGGAGCGAGGGAGAGGGAGAGGGAGAGGGAGAAAGAGGGAGGGAGAGGGAGAGGGAGGGGGAGGGAGGAAATGAGAGAGGGAGAGAAAGAGAACGAGAGGGTGAGGGAGAGGGTGAGAGAAAGAGAGGAAGAGAGGGAGAGGGAGAGAAAGAGAGGGAGAGGGAAGGGAAGGAAATTTAAGATAATATACGTATTGATAATGGTATGCAATGTGCTTTGCATACGGCCACGTACTTCATCAAAATGAACCCAAAATTATTGTTATAGAAGAAGAAACCCTTAAATTGAGTATAGGATAATTTCTCTCAGGTCTTATGACTATGAGTAGAATTGATTGAAATAAAATTTATTACTATAGTTATAAAATTTCATAGATGGCACGCATTAATTTTAAAATGGATTACTTATACTCAAAGCCGAGATATAACAAAAAATTATCTACCGGGACAAACAAATCGTTGAGCATGATACAAGGCCGAGATATAACATCAGAAAATCTCTCGACTACTAAATACAATGCAAGGTTTATGGTCAACTTGCAACTTGACGTACATCTCCATAAAGCTATCCATTTAAGCCTCGTTTGCTGTAATGTAGATAAGATGGCAAACAAATAAGGTCCTATTGTTCAAGACCGCGAGTCGTATCTTAATCAGCGTGTCCCATGTCCTTGCTCTCAATGCAAGTTGGCAATTAGACGAAAACGCCGATTGTCTATAGAACCCGTACGACGATTTGGCGAGTTTCAATCTGAGATCATTGATCAGGCGATTGCAGATTTTCAGCAAACGGTAATTTGAAGTTAGCATTTTTCATGCATTGTACTCTCAAGCTAATTGAAAACCATACACAATAAGATTGGGTCTTGTTGGCAAATTTTGTATCCAGGGGGGTGATGTCTCAACCCAAGGGGGAGTGCACCCTTTGTGGCCAATTAGAAGAGTTCGTGGACGTGCGATGGATGGATTGCAGGAGCCAATCAACCACTCGCAAGGCCCATCTATATCGTCAATGCCAGAGGAGACAGACAACCTTCCCGACTTGCCTACAATCTTGGAGCCTGAGATGGAGGCAATGATCGATGCATTGATTCCCATGGATGTTGAGACATCTGACCCGCTTAGAGAGGAAGCATCCATACCATTATATGATGGGTGCCGAGTATGTCGGTTGAAGACATTGCTTGCACTCTTAAGTGTGCAAGCAAAATACGGTTGGAGCGATACGAGTGTGACTAAGTTATTCAGGTACCTTGCACACAGACTTCATTGTTTTTTTAAAAACAGTATTATTGCAAACATGGATGGATTTTTCAAGGTGTTTTATGATTTTTTCAGGTTATTGAAATATCATATATTGCCACCTGCAAACACCATGCCTGAGTCTCGTGATGATGCACGACATGTTTTATGGAAGCTTGGCATGGACTACAATAACATCCATGCATGTATCAACGACTACATATTGTTTCGAGATGAATACGAGACTATGGAGACATGTCCAAAGTGTGGTGCTCACAGGTATCGACAGGACTTGCAAGGGCAGACCATCCCTCAAAAAGTCCTCATACACTTTCCGCTCATCCCCCGCATAAACCACATGTTTCGCACGTCTGCCATGGCAAGCTTGACAACGTGGCATGTGCAGAATAGGTCCACGGATGGAGTGCAACGAATATCAGCAGATTCGTGCGCATGGAGCCACATTGACTCTACCTTCCCAGGCTTTGCGCGAGAGCCAAGGAATCTTCGGCTCGGTCTCGCCATGGATGGTGTGAACCCATTCGGTCTGCGCTCGACTTCTTACAGTGTGTGGCCTATAGTGCTTGTCAACTACAACATTCCTCCATGGCTTTCTACGAAGAAAGGACATCTCATCCTTAGCTTGCTCGTCCCGGGCCGCTACAAAGTAAAAAATATGGACGTGTATCTTCGTCCATTAGTCGATGAGCTTAAGATTTTGTGGGAGGAGGGGGTCACGGTGCAAGATATGAGCAGGCGTGATGGTCGGCGGTCAGCCAACATTCGAGCCATTCTCATGTGGACAATGCATGACTTTTCGGGATTGGGAGAGTGCTCAGGTGAGCAGACCTTTGTTCTCGCCGGTAATATCTATATTTTATTTCATTCAATCAAGTATTCACTAGGTCATGGATCGCCTTGCAGGTCTCGTTACCTCAGGTTATCATGCATGTCCATTGTGTGGGCCACAGTTAGACTCCCGAAGGTCACGAACCATGAAGAAGATGGTATATCAAGGACACGCCGCTTTCTTGCCGGAGGATCATGAACTCAGGGAAGGTTTTCTTGGACGACCTTCAGCACGTATGAACGCTGCAAGCTGGTACGAGCTGAAAATGGTAAACCCCGAATCACATCCAAATGGAATGCGACGGTTCTCAGTTTTCTACGAGTTGCCATATTGGACCCACTTACAGGTCAACCACTTGTTGGATCCCATGCATATTTTCAAAAATGTGGGCAGCTTGCTATGGGACCACATCACAGGAAAGAGAGACACTATAGGGTCACGAATGGATTTAAAGGAGGTAGGTAAGATGGAGGCGCTTTGGCCGCAGTCGAGTACTGAAGGGGGAGTGCAGCTTCCTCGCGCTCCCTGGGTTTTGTCTACCAAAGAAGAGCGCATTGTGAAGCAAGTAATCAAGTCTATCCGCACTCCGATGGGTATGATGCGTTCTCTCAGGTCCGCATTTTCTAAAGATGACCAAATGTCTGGGCTAAAATCCCATGATTGGCATAAGATATGTCAGGTTTATGAACAGAATGGATTTTAATTAGCGTGGACATTTTGAAATTTGAAAAGTGACCATTATTCTTAATGCTTTCTCATTTGTGGCAGTTTGTCCTACCGATCGCGATCGCGGGATGCCTAACTCCAGAAATTCGCGGGGCCATTTACAAGCTGTCGACTTTGGTGCAATGGATCTCATAGAAAGAGATTAAGACGTCCTCTATTGAATCCGCAAGGCGGGGAGCAATTGAGACGGTCTGTCTCTTTGAGAAATACCTGCCCACTAGCATGCTCACGATACAAGTTCACCTTCTTGTGCATCTTGTGGATGAAGTGGAGATTGCTGGACCTATCCATACGCGATGGATGTTCTTCTTGGAGCACTTCATGAAAACCCTGAAAGGCTTTGTGCGACAAGGAGCTCGTCCGGAAGGTAGCATGGCGGAAGGTTGGTTGGTGTCAGAGGCGTTAGTGCATATCTCACAATGGCTACCAACGGTGGAACCAGACAATGAAATGCTATGGACGCTGAAGGACGATGATAGGCTGACTGGAGATGTGGTGGTTGGAAATGGGGTAGAAAAAAGAATGGATGCCTCAATGGAAGAGAAGGTGAATCGCTTTTGTATGTTGCACCATGCCTCCATGGAGACGTGGCTCGCCAAGTACCAGATTGCAAGGCAAGATCGAGAGGAAGCGCGAGCTGAATTCCGACGCAGCACGCGTCACCGACCGATTCGATATCCCGAAGGCATGGAGGAGATGCCGCGGTTTATGTCAACACGATGGTTGCATGGAGCCTTGATCGCAGCATCCAGCGAAGGCACAGAGGTCTCAATGGAGGAGTGGGAGTTCTCGAGGGGATGTAGTCCAAAGGTAATGAGGGGTTTAGAATGTGTCGTATCTAAATTTGTTTGCTACATCTAATTTGAGTGTTTCAATGTGCAGTACAAAATATATAGTGCAGCGTGGTCACGCGGACGGCATTTTCAGGTGGAGCGTATTGACAAAATGCGCTCCACAATGGACTGTGGTGTCATGGCAAGGTTTGAGCAAGAGAGCCGGCGACGAGCAATGGATCCGAACACGGTTGTGGATGAGATGGAGTATTTTGGGAATTTGCAAAGTATTATTACGGTGGATTACCGTAGCTTCTCCATGATAATATTCGATGTGCAGTGGTTCAAAGTGGTACTTGGAGGAGCTGGCGCAACAGTTCGACGAGGTCCATCTGGATTTCTCGAAATAGATTCCGAAAAAAAATGGATGGATTTGCGCGACACCTTTGTGTTGACAGCCCATTGTGAACAGGTACAACTAGTCATTTGCTTGCTAATTGTAATACGACATGGTTTATGTCACAATGGTTTGAAGACGGTTTGTAAGTGTTTGTGAACAGGTAATCTTCTATCCAAATCCTCGACAACCTCGATGGTGGTATGTTATACCTTCAACTCCTCGAGGTGCGAGAGTATACGATCAAAGCGATGTTCCAGGCATAGATGAAGAAAATATGCAAATAGAGGGATCGAAATTACAAGGGATGGAGGCCACCTTGAGCTTGGAGCCCGCATCGGCTAACAATGATGGAAATACAGAAGTCGTAGAATTTTTTGAGAACGAGGCAGACTCCTTCTTTTGTGGTGACATGTCTATCGACCTTCCAGTGTATGCAGAGTTGTGTCAGGAGATTAACATGGAACCATAGAATACTTCATTCTTGGAGAATTGTATTACTCAATTCATTGTTTAGATCTTCCATAAAGGTAGATAAGATATGCATTTTAAGAGGGATTTTTCAAAAATGATTTATATTAATGTGCTTTGTATAGTTTAAATTGATTATTCTAACATTATTTTTTATCTGTGCAAGTATCGACATTTTCAGGATGAGTCGAGGGATGAGCGATGAGGAGTTTCAGGAGATGATGGCACGTATGTCTCCAGATCAGCTCGCGAGATTCAGAGAGATAGCAGATCAGGAGCTATCTCGTTCTTCGTCAGGGCGCTCTGCTAGATCAGCTTCAGCGCGATCAGATGCTTCAGCTTCGAGCAGACGATCTCGACGCTCGCGACTTGGGCCAGAGGGAGGGACTGCGACTGCAGGAGGATCAGGGGGGGTGCTGCTGTGAAGACACGGACGCGGTGTCTCCGTCTCGTCGTTCTGCTAGAGCTCGGTCACCTCCAGGATTTGTCACACCTGTGGGGACGTCCACTCCAGTTACTCCGACTTTTGCGCAGCCGTCGGCAGATGTCACGCCTTTTGGTGGCACCCCCTCTGGTGGCACTCCTTTTGGTGGCACCCCCTCTCGTGGCACCCCTTTGAGTGGCACTCTGGGAGAGGGTACCCCCGTCGGTACACTGGATGTTCAGGGGTCTCCTGGATATGCCCAGGAGCGTGGACGGAGATGTGAGAGGGCCCATACAAGACACACTCCTAGGGATTATGGATACCTAGTGGATGGCAGGTCAGGAGCCATCATCATGAATGATGAGGGGAGGAGGGTGATGGCTCGCATGAGGGAGTTGTGCCAACAAGTTTTTCGGCACAACGTCCTGGATCATTGGAGGAACATACCCGAGGGGAGCAAGGAGTACATAGTAGCATCCTTGCACGAGGAGTTCCCGGTGCCAGCCGTAGTGGATAGATTCTCTACGGGCTGGATGATGGATTGCATGCGTGCATACATGTCACATAGACGATCCGACGCACGCAAGGCAATCAAGAGTGGGGCTCCAAAGCCCGAGTGGTTAGATGCAGACGACTGGCGCCGACTGAGGGAGGAGGCTACAAATTCTCCAGGACGTTGGAGTCAGCAGCGCGAGGCGGCGAGGGCACGAATTGAGGCCGGATCGGTACATCATCTTGGGAGTGGCGGCCACGGGACATATTTGGAGGACTTTGTAAGTTTCTCTTTTGTTTTGCTTATTTATTTTTTTGAGATATTCTTTGTACTGACAATCATGTTTCTAATAGTTAGCATTTTGTTTTCTTTGCAGCACTCCATTACAAATCGCGATCCGCAAGGCCTTGAGACTCGATATGCAGAGAGGCACGGTCTCAGATCATTGATTGACCGATTGTATAGACGCGGCGGCCCAGTAAGTCACTCATCTTTCTTGTCCGTAGTTACCATGAGATATTTGAATGCATTATTGTATGGTGGATTGATATGTTGTTTCTTTTTCTGCAGAGTCCGTTTGATGCTCCTTTACAGCGGGAAGAGCTTTCGGGGGATGACGATTTGTAGCTCGCCCTTGGATCCTTAGAGCTCACATACCTTTAGTTTTTAGTCGCCCGATCTATGTAGACATTTTCTATGTATTAGTGATATTGTTTTATGATTGTACCAATCGCATTTTATGCGATATCATGTATTTATTTCATCTATCAGTTTTATGATTTCAGTATACATTCTTTTTGTTTGCAAACGCTTTGTATGCAGCAGTGCAGAAACTATTTTGTATGGCTCTCATACAACACACAGTGCTATATGTGGCAGGGCAGCACAAATTTTTTTTTCTCTGTTACCGTCGCTATTTGCGTCAAAATTTACTGCACGCGTCGCTATTGTCGTCGCTATCAGCGTCGCAAATTCTTTGTAACCGTCACTATATGCGTCACATTTGCGACGCATATAGCGACGATTCTATGGCGTCGTCAATAACGACGCTTTTTGCGACGACGGGGGCAAATTTTGTTGTTTGTATTTTCGTCGCTTTAAACGTCGCTATAAGGTCTATATCTTGTAGTGGTGGTAAATTCATGGCAGGGCTCTATGATGACAAGTTGCCATGGGATAAAGGAATGTTTTCTTGGAAGATGATATTAGGCTGATTGCCTTGATTGTGTTTGATTCTTAATTGGATTAATCAAGGAAATGATATTTTTGCATGGGTGGATCATCTCCAAGGTCACTGCATTTCAACCTGAGAAGGACACTACTCGATTCATCGGCCGAAGGTCAAGTGGTGAAAAGGCCAACCACGGAAAGTGGTCAAGAAGAAGGATGGCTCCTTCAATGATGTTAACAAGATTACAATCAAGAATCGATACCCCATACCTAGAATCAACAACTGTCTAGATGAGCTCAAGGGAGCTTGCTACTTTATTAAGATAGACCTAAGGTTTGGCTATCATCAAATATGCATGAGGGTAGGTGATAAAATCAAAATAGCATATAGGACTCTGAACGGGAGTTGTATCACTTTCTTGTTATGCCATTTGGGCTAACAAACACCTCTGCCACTTTTCAGAGTCTTATGAACAAGATCTTGTATCCCTTCCTTTTTTTAGTTTGTGCTTGTCTTTTTTAATGATATACTCATCTACACCAGGACATTGAGAGAGTACCTATAGTATGTATGATAGATATTTAATGTAATATGGGAGCATAGATTTTTTGCCAAGGAAAGAAAATGTATTTTCATGCAGACTGAGGTTGAGTAGTTGGGCCATATTATGAGTGAAAAGGGGATCCAAGCTAGCCCCAAGAAGGTGGAGTGTATTCAAGGTTGGTCCATACCCTCTAAGACTACCTCTTTACGTGGCTTTCTTTTATCTCTCCTCCTTTTATCAAAGCTTTATTTGCCATTATGCTACCATTGCAACACCATTAACAAATAGACTAAAAAAAGAGGCTTTTTCTTAATGCTTTGGCTACTCGCAGCTTGCAACACCTAACATAATTGCTTACTTCAGCCCCCATTCTTATGTGTTCCCCAACTTTACAAAAGAATTCACTATACAATATGATGCTAGTGGAAGGGGTATTGGGATTGTTTGCTACAAGAACATAGTATTATAGCCTTTGAGAGTTGCAAATTGGATGAAAAAGAGAGGCAACTGCATGTTTAATGATCAGGAGATATTGACAATCATTGATGCTATTAAAAAGTGGCACCACTATCTATATAGCAGTAGATTTAAGGTGAAAATTTACCATCGGGTGCTCAAATACTTCCTGATGTGGAAAATTTTGACTCCTAAGCAAAGGTGGTGGGTGGAAACTTTGCAAAACTATGATTTTGAGATCACTCATACTAATCCATGGAAGGACAATGTGGTGGTTGATTCACTCTCCCGTATGTGGGCATGCAAAGTCTCATCCATCACAAAACTTCATAGTGA
Organism: Lygodium microphyllum; assembly: GCF_053477565.2. Taxonomy (NCBI): domain Eukaryota; kingdom Viridiplantae; phylum Streptophyta; class Polypodiopsida; order Schizaeales; family Lygodiaceae; genus Lygodium; species Lygodium microphyllum. The sequence continues at coordinate 27,713,063 of NC_141155.1, forward strand.
TTGGATAGAGGAACTCCAAGAGACCTATTTGGTCAATGTTGAATTTATCCCTATCTTTTAGAAATTATAGCAAGGCACTATAAATGAGTGCTCCCCATATCAGCTCAAAAATGGTCTCATCTAAGCACATGGCTAGATTGTTTTTCCCCACACCTCCTCTTTCACATAGAAGATCCTAGAAGAGATGCATTCTTTGCCAATTGCTGGTCACCTAGGGGTGTTTAAAACCTATGATCGCATGGAAGTTGTGATAGTGAAGAGAGAGTATTTTTATTAATGCATGATGATTGATCTAACCCTCTTACACCTTAAATACCATGGGTGTTACTAGTATTTTTCCTATCATTTCCATATATCCTGCTTGTTACAAAGCGATCTTGACTCAGAAGGTTTTTGTCCCCAAAAACAAAAGGAGAGTTGGGGGGGGGGGGGGGGGAGGGAGAGGCAACAAAGTACTAATGTGTGCAAGAATACAAGGAAAATGAGTAAAGGAGGGGCCTGAGTACCATGTGAAATGGGGCCTAGAGAGGCATAGGGAGTATGGGGCATCATGCAAGTGGACCCACACACAAGACAATCCACCATTTCATGAAAATTAGGGCCTTGGATGAAGTGGATAGCATGTTCTCGAGAATAGGATTACTATAAAAAAAGAATCATAACTTTGGGTAGGGAGCTCTAAATAGGATGGCTGAGGTTTCAGTGTGGAGCTCGTGAAGTGGATTGGCCTAAATGAATTTCATGATAAAAATTGGTGCAAAATAGTTTGCTATTCAAGTTTGCTATTCAGAAGCAGTCCTGCAGTCCAAACAAGGCCAACTCGGTTAAGTTTTAGCCAAAACAACATCCCTGAGGTGGGAAAATTCCTCCAAAATGGATGTTGGTCTCCAAGAAGCTTTCTCTAGAGGTAGATCTTGCCATTTGATCAAGTATTCCCGGGATCAATCGGGTGTGAAGCTACTTTTCTCTCTTCCCAACAACTACTTTAGGAATGCATTGAATAAGACATTCTCCAACATTCACGGGGAGCAATTCCTTCACATAGTCTTTTGGGGACCTAATGAATGGTTTCAGCTGACTCATGTAAAAGACATCATGGATCTTAGTGCAGGGAGGGATTTGGAGGCGATAGGCCAAGTCACCCACTTTCTTAACTATCTTATATGGCCCATAATAGCGGTGTGCCAACTTATTGCATGAGCCATCCTTGAGTGTGGCATATCGAGAATTGGGGTCCTTGAGAAGTACCAACTCATCACCTTCTTGAAACTCAAGAGAGCACCTCCTTTCATTAGCATAGAGCTTCATATGGTCTTGGGCCATTTTAACGTTCACTTTGCACTCTTGAAGCAAGGCATGAATGTGGTCTAATTTCTCTTTCCCATGTGGATTGAGCTTTTCACTAAATATGATTGTAGGGAGGGGCACACAATAGCCATATAAAGCCTTGAAGGGAGACACTCCAATGTTAGAATGAGTGGAGTTGTTGTAAGCAAACTTATCCAAGTGCATCCATGAATCCCATACATGCTGGACATCGTGACAAAAATGTCTCAAGTAGGTTTCAAGCCACTTGTTGACTCGTTGTATTCGACCATCAATTTGGGGGTGATAGGCTATAGATGGAGCCAATTTCATCCCCATGGAGCTGAAAACTATCTACCAAAAATGGCTTATGAATTTGTCTTGGTCATACACTATGACATGTGGTAACCCATGCAACTTGCATACATGATCCATAAATTGACTAGCCACTTGAGATGTTGTAAATTGCGTATAAGGTGTAAGAATCCTAGATTAGGGCAAACAATTATTATCAAGTACATACCCTTCACCTTCATCTCCAACTTCCATGGCTTCGTCCTTCCTTCTCTCCTCTTTTTTGTCTTTCTCTCTCCTCTTCTAGTCTTCCTTTCTCTTCTTCTTCCTCCCTTTCTCTCTCTTCAGCTCTTCTCCTCTCTCCTCACAGCTTCATTCATTACAAGTGGTATCAGAGCTTCAAGATTTGGTCATTTTCTTCTTTCTCCTTTCTTCCTTTTCAAATCCCAAAAACCCTAGTTACTTAGCATAGAGGTACAGGTACAACAAGGACTGCAGTTAACTTTAGCTTTTTGGAGCAAGTAAGAGCTATGGCTGGAGACTCAAACATATCTAGAGATAAAATGGTTAAAACATCACGTTATCACTTTTTTTCATGCAAATTTTAAGGGTTGTGTGCCAAGTTTGGAGTCTCAAGGGTTAGAGGAGGACCAAAACTCAACTACTTTTTGCTTTAGCCCGTTTCTTTCTCCTCTCATGCAAGCTGCCATAGCCACATAGCAAAGAGAACTCTTATTTTCCCTCGGAGCAGCTATGGGATTACACACCATTACAATCATATTGTTTTCTTCCACTGTCTCATGGGATGTAACTACTTTATCACAATAATTATTCACTTTGTATAGCTTTTTTTTGTAAAATCAATGAATTTTATATATTTAAGTATGAAAATAAAAAATAAAAATACTGATTAAAAAACATCACCCACACTTTCTTGAATAAATTCATCATCCAATAGCTTGAGACTAATGCTATACAAGTGTCCCATTGTCTTAATGTATTTTCTTCAACATCTACTCTCCAAATATTTGGACGTATACAATCATGTTTTAATAGAGATAGCCTATGCACTCCTTTGTTTCCACAATTATTTCTCTAACTACTACTTGAAAATACTTATTACTTGTATTATTGTCAGTTATATTTTTTGCTATGATGATATCATCTTTCTCCAACTAAAGAGGTATGCAGCCAAGTTTCCCTAACTCTAGTAATCTAGTATGTTAAGATAAATCTTTTGTCTCATAAGCTATGATTTTATTGCCCTTAGGAATAGGAATAAACTTATGTAGCAATAAGCTTATGGGTTGTATGCAATTCCAATAAAACCTAAGCCTTTCTTGTTGTAATACACTCATCCCTATATTAACGTCGACTAATAGCTCCTCTATATCATATTTTCTTATCATGCATTTCTTTTAATATTCTCCACTTTTAAAAGTAAAGTTCACCCCTCTCACTTGTATAGAGAAGAATTGGTTATTTGAGCCTTCCATGGACTTGTGCTTGTTGGGACGTCTTCACATGTATTATCTACTTTAACTACTACATAATCTCCAAATTTGTAAATTTCTCCGTTGTAAAGTACTTTTTGGTAGCATGTAGCTATAGTCTCATCAATGCAACCATCTTCTTAGGACAAAAAATTTAGAACATACCTTTTCTCTTCACAAGAAAGTCCTCTATGTATCCTTTTTTTGGGAGGTATTAAAACTCATTTATGTTTAATCATGTTGAAGCACGGTGATGTGTCATGTTCCATACATAATACTTTCCAAGTTTTCTTTGCCTTTGCAACATATGAAATTTCTAATATTCCATCCTCATGTAGTGGATAGCAAATAGAACTCTCATGATTAGCAATTACAAGACCATCAGGAAGTGAAACACATTGGTGGCCTTGAACAAGTATTTTTTCTATTGATAAAAGGCCATCTCTTTTGTCATGTAGTGCTCTAAATGCCATGGTAAATAAAGTTCTGGTATGAAAAGTTACATAAGATATCTCATTTTTTTGGCCATTTGTTTTAATCCCTATATATGACAATACCATGCGCTCAAAGGTATAACACCAAAAAATGTCATGTGAGCCATGTCTCAAAATCTCATCTAATAACTCACCATTTCTTACTACATGCTCTAGTGGTGAAGAGGTTGGACCAAAATATTCATCTTTTCGAATGCGCCAAGCTACAAGCAAAGCGCAGACTACTTCAATGCTTTTCTTAGACCAACCTTTTTCTCTATTGTAATTGTAAAATGCATGTGCTATATCCACCAAAAGAATACCTAAATCACTAAATTCCTTTGGAATACCCTCTACTAGGCTTATGATCCATGGAAAGCACCATTGTATAAAAAGTTGATTCTCTGCTACTTTAAAGCTTTCATAGTATTTACTTAGAGTGTGCAGCCACCATCCATATCAAATAGAAGGAGTAAGCTTATAGATCATTTTTGAACAGCTGTCAATGGCTTTCTCTATCTCATTTAATAAATTTTTATTTAGAGATAATATATATTTACTAAACAAATTAAGTGAAAGATTATGCATTGTACCATATACTAAATCTAATAACAGATCCAACCCATAGAAGTTGTATAATCTCCAAAGTGACAACTCTCCAGATAACCCTTCTATCTTTAGTATATTCTCTTTCTCGCCTATCGTCGTAGCTCTCTTTTCTTCAGATAAGGCTATGATCATATCATTAGCTTTTCGTTTGATTGGTGGATACCTAACCTGGTATCTATTTAAATTGCATATGTATCTACCTTAAAAGGATTGATTGTCAGTATCTAGATTTGCATGAGCTTTGTCTCTGCAGCAAAGGAACTAACCACCATCTTTAAAGGCGCTTATTTTACATTGTGCAGGATGGTCCCCAATAACCATCATTAACATTGCTCGAATTCTATATATTTTGGAATGGCATATCCAATCTCCAAATATGCATTTTAGTGAATAATTATAAAAAATATCAAGACCATTAATATATAGGTCTTCTAACTCAGTAATTAGAGGCCGCAAAAAGGCATAAAATATGTCACTAATTTTTCCTATGACTTTGCAAGTACTCAAGGGCAGAAACAACACGGGAAGGGCACCTATAGTAGAATCTTTTCCAACATTAAGAACCTTTATTTCTACCACACCACAGTCACGCTGAGTTGTTCGAGATGCTTGGAACCCATCCCAATGGAGAAGAGGAGCCAAGTTACGAGGATCACCTTTTAACATATGTTTTTTATGTTGGTTTTGAGAATGTCATTGTTTGCATACAAAGTTATAATCCCGATTCGTTTCATTATAGCTCATTCCTAGGACTTTAGAAAAACAAGATCTAGGAAATGTAGTATATACTTTCTTACATGATACATTCTTACACACAACATCCATCTCATATTCAGCTCTTGGATTCCAAAACTTTTAAACTTCTCTACATTTTGACCTATCCCAAAATTCATTTATATATTCAGGACACTCATCTATCTCTTTACCTAACCACCTATCTTTTTGACACCACATTGTTTGCATGTCATGACAAAAAGTTTTACTTTGAGCTAAAAGTTTGATTTTTTTTCCTTTTGGTAAATAATCAAAAGCTGTAGTGTTCTTTCTAGGCTTTAAACATCTTTTACACTTCTCACTACAAGTGAAAAAATCGCGTTTAAGCTTAAAATTTTTTGCTCCATCTTTAAATCCACATGTGACAACATTTCCACAATACAAGCCCTCATTGCTAGGTAAAAAGTACTCAACTTCATGGGGATTTGTTTCATCTCCTATACATAGCCTATAATGTTATGGTCTCACCATTCTAGGCTCATGAAACATTGTGTTTAATTGTTCCCAACATGCTGGAACTCGCACACCATCCAAATCACAATCCCATGTCTCTGACAATTGGATCAATAGTTTACATAAGCTCGGATTTGCTTTTTCTACACTAGGTTTTCCAACTCTTTTTCCACCCAAATCCCCAAATAAGAGTTGAAGCATATTATCTTGAGCTGTGATTGAGATTTTTTGTTTGTCCCAAAGTGACTGAAGCTCAATGAGTTTGTCTATAATTTGATGAGCTAGTGATCCCATTATATGGTTATTCTGACTATTAGATTCACTCTCATCATCTTCGTTGTGGTAGTTATAGTTACTCTCATTGTGTTCCTCTTGGCAAAGGCCATTGCTATTCTCATTAAGATTCTTGACAAAAGAGTCACATGGTGGGGTTTCATTTTCATTATTATTGTTGATGCTATCAGTAAGGCCATTGTTATTAATCTTATTATCACTTTATATAATGAGATTATTATAACTACTATATGAATGTGTTTCATCACTACTTAGAAGACCTACATTTCTACCCAACCCATTATATGCAAATTTGAATTGTTGATGTTTGAAATATGTGGAAGGGGCCACATAGTGCCCACCACCACAATATGCAACACAATCGCACCACATCCATTTTTTATTAACAGGAGACAACTCCACTCTATTTGCTTGATCTTCAAAAACAATATCAACACCTTCTTCAATACGAGGATACAAGTTACCAACAAAGTCATGATTATTGTGTATAAAGTAGGTGCTTCTATTTACTAATTGCCAACCCTGAGGTGTGCGTGCACATTTGTAATTACAAGTACATTTGCGTAAATTCCCTACTAAAGATTTGATTTAATCTTGATGCAATGGAAAACCTAGCATAAATATCAAGCTACTATACATATTAATTAAATATTAAGCTAGTATAAATGGAAGTATGAAATTTCAGGTGATGAGATAACTTGGCTCCAAAGATGTGATGTACAATCTCAATGTGATGAAGGACATGCAGAATGAACTTCCCTTTTTAGAGATTATATATTAAAGCAAACAATTAAAGTAAAAAATCAAAATGACCATTATATTTTCAAATGCAAGACCCTTTATATATTTTTAGAGAGAGAGAAATATGTTTTATATGACCAAAAAAAGGGACATATCTCCCACCTTATTAGAGTAAAATTGAATTTATGGATTGCAAGAAAAATTCTGAAGACCTTACAAGTTACAACCTTATAGAGTCTTTACAACTTATGAAGAGCTTGGAACCTTTCAAAGTAATACCCTTAATTGTTTGTAGTCCAACATAGTAGGATTTTGTCTAGTTAACGTGGACACATGGCACTACTACATGAGAGTGTCAGTGTACTAATGACACCCAAAGAAGCATAAAAACAAGGCACAAAAATGTCCATGCATATATCATAATTTCATCTTTTGTAAAGGGGATAACATTTACATTGTTCCAAAATCACTAAAATACACATCTGTATGACGGGGCCACATCCACATCCACCATCATAAATAAATGGTATACACAAAAGTGTTACGTGCATGTATTTGTAAAGGGTAGGAATACTCAAAATTAAAGGCCAAAGGTCTTATAATATCAAATGTATCAAAGTTTCCAAGAAATATTAAAATACGAAGGGGTGTGCTTTTTGGGGAAGAGGTGGGGTGGAGTGCACGAGTGGTTATGTCAAAGATGCGGGATCTAGAGCATGGCGAAGGCGGAAGCTATGGAGGATGGAAGATAAAGACACACCTCATGTTGACATGACAATGTAGACAACTGTTACACAAGTGAATTAGGTTTCAAGATTGAGACTTGAACTCATAAACAAAATCTTGTGTATGGATAACAATGACACAAACACTTGACAGAGAGACAAGCACTATTGCATTATCATCATATGAAAGTGATAGTTCAAGTACATCATTATATAGAGTCCTTTGGTAGCACTGAACATCCACTGTGCATATGGGATTTTGTCTCTCTCCATAGAATGGACTGCATCTTCCTAGCCTAGCTGTGCTATACAAAGGGACTAAAGTAGGTGTGATTGCAAATATCTCAACACCCCTCCTCAATCACAACCAAAAGTACAAAGTGTGTAGAGGCTTTAGTGAAAGCAACACCTGCAAATTTTGGGCACACCATAAACATGGCAAAACACCAGAGGCTATCGCTGAAAAGGCTAAGTGTGGGTACCACAAACATGATGGACATCCAGAGGCTGTAGCAAGGGCCTTACAAAGTGTACAGAGGTTGTAGTACAAGGATAACTGAGGAGTTTTACAAGTTTATGTTTGAGACATTAGGGCTAGAAAACACAAAACTAAAAAAGTCTATCTGAATAGAAGGACTGATGAGGTTTGTCCTTCTCCTGGTGGTCTTCTTCTTCTTCTTCCTTTGCTCCATTTTCTTCTTCTTCTTATACTGCAATTACATAGGCCTTTTGGGACCTCTTCCTTGCATGGCAGAACTTCTCAGTGTGTCCAGTCCTTTTGCAGAAGTCATAGAAGAGCTGATCCTTCTTGCCTTTGTACCTATTGCCAACATATAATGCATGCTCATCTCTAGAGGTACCATCCTCTCGGGGTGTAGTGAGCTTACCTTGATACCGAAATGAGTTTCCTCCTCCCTTACACAAGCCGGTAGCTCCACAATCCTAGATGTTAGCTCAAGCATCCTCGAGCCTCCTCCATCTCCAACCTCCATCCACCATAGCCGCGTGCGAGACAAGAGAAGAGAAGAGAAGAGAGGAGAAGAGAGAAGAGGAGATGATGAAGAGCTTCACCCTCTTGATCCCTCACTCCCACATACTCCCTCACACCCTCACACTCTCACACTCCCTCCCTCAAGAGCACACACACAAGCAAGATGAAGAGAAGAAGGGAAGAAGAGGGGACTCTTGTTAGCCACACACCAAAGTGTGAGCTTCCATTCACTTTTTGAACTTTATATATACAAATCCTAAAACCCTAGGGCACCCGTCCCTTTTTACATGACCGGCCACTCTGACAAGGTCCCTTTTTCTAAATCCCTCTTCTTGCCTCACGCCCTAAGCCTATACCCATCTATTCTTTTACAAGTGGCACAAGTCCAAAGAGCCTAGCACTCTTTTACAAGAGTTTTTAGAGTTTTTGAGGCGTCTTTCCTTTAAAATTTCTCTTTTTGCCTCAGTTTAGCTTTAGAGGCTGTCTCTATGCCTTTGCTCTTTTTCCATTCTTTTTTCGCTTTTTCCTTCATTTTTCGGCCATCTCGATTTGAGGTTAACAGAGCGTGAAGAGGCTGCAAAGTAAGTCAAGGAGTTGTTAGAGATGGGTTTCATTGAACAGATTTATTCCCAATATGCATCCCTTGTCTTGTTAGTTAAGAAGAAAGATGGCTCCTTTCGCATGTGCATTGACTACAGAGACTTGAACAAAATTACGGTGAAGAACCACTACCCCATCCCACGGATTGATGATTTGCTGGATGACTGGAAAGGGGCATTCTTTTTCACTAAGATTGACTTGCACTCTCACTACCATTAGATTCGTATGAGGGCAGGAGATGAGGTCAAAATGGCCTTCAGGATGATTGATTGTGGAATTTATCATTTTCTAGTGATGCCTTTTGGAACAAAATCCTACAACCCTTTCTGTTCAAGTTTGTGCTTTTTTTCTTTGATGACATCCTCATTTACAGCAAGTAATCTAAGGAGCACTTGACACACGTTAGAAGGGTGTTTGACATATTATGAGAGCATTGACTCTTTTCTAAGGAAAGAAAATGCACCTTCATATAGACATCTGTGGAGTACTTGGGACACATTGTGAGAAAAAATGGCATACACGATTACCTAAAGAAGGTGCAATGTGTTAGGGACTCGCCCACTCCTTCCACCACCACTTCTTTGCCTGGCATCCTTGGTCTCTCTTCATTCTATCGATGCTTCATTAAGCACCATGCCACCATTGTAGCACCTTTGACTGATCGCCTAAAAAAGGAGTAATTCTTTTGGGATGCCACTACTGATCATAGATTCAAATAGTTAAAGGATGTGCTTACTTCCATTCCCATCCTTGTCTGCCCTAACTTCTCTAAGTTTTTTACCATTCATTGTGATGCCAATGGTAGGGATATTAGTGTAGTATTGTTGCAAGAGCATGGTGTGATTGCATTTCAGAGCCGCAATCTTGATGAGAAGGAGATGAAAATGAATGTATATGACTAGGATATTTTGGCCATCCTCCATGCCATCAAGAAATAGCACCACTATTTCTATGGTAGTCATTTCAAAGTAAAAAGTGACCACAGAGTCCTCGAGTACTTCTTGACTCAGTCCACTTTGACTCCTAAGCAAAGGCGATGGGTGGCAACCATACAAAACTATGACTTTGACATTTCACACACTCTAGGCAAGGATAATATTGTGGATGATTCTCTCTCTCAAATGTGGGCATGCAGAGTACCCTTTATTTCAGAATTGCACTGTGATTGGATTGAAGAGCTTCAAGAGGCTTACTTGTTAGATGATAACTTTAGCCACATATTCTAGAAACTACAGCATGGTGATTGGATTAAAGAGCTTCAAGAGGCTTACTTGTTAGATGATAACTTTAGCCACATATTCTAGAAACTACAGCATGGTGTCATGGCTGAAAACTCCCAATATCAGCTCAAGCATAGTCTTATTTGGTCCCATGGCAAGATTGTCATCTCACACACTTCACCCTTCATGCAGAAGATCATGGAAGAGATGCATTCTTGCCCTAGTGCTGGTCACTTGGGTGTTTTCAAAACATATGACATGACTGCCAAGAGCTTTCATTGGAAATGCTTATGGAGGGATGCCAAGGACTTTGTGACCAAATGTATCCCATGCCCACAGAACAAGTACAGTACACTCTGGCCCGATGGCCTCTTACAGCCTCTCCCTATCCCCAAAGGGAAATGGACCCACATCACAATGGACTATATCACTGGCCTTCCCGTGACCAAAAAAGGGTGGAACAATATCTATGTGGTAGTCGATCAGCTCACCAAAGGTGCCCACTTTATCCCCACTAAGAACCAATACAGTACCTCTCAACAGGTGGCCATTTAGTTTATGGAAAATGTCTTCAAATTGCATGGCTTACCACAAGTCATAGTCCATGATCGGGATGCAAAGTTTATGAGCAACTTCTGGTAGATAGTTTTCACCTCCATGGGGACCAAGCTTGCTCCATCCACTACATACCACCCTCAAACTAATGGCCAAACTAAAAGAGTAAATAAATGGCTTGAGACATATTTGAGCCACTTTTATCATGATGTATAACACAGTTGGGATACGTGGCTCCAGTTGGTTGAGTTTTCATATGATAATTCCACCCACTTTAGCATTGGATTTTCCCCTTTTGAGGCCTTATATGGGTATAAGGTTCCCCTCTCCACAATCTTTTTTAACGATACGATTAACCCTTAGAGTCACACTGAGTTGGATCGCATGTAAGCCTTACTTCAGCAATGTAAAGTAAACCTTCAAAAGGACGAAACACACATGAAGCTCTATGCTAATGAGAAACGAATGTATTTGGAGTTCCAAGAAGGGGAATTGGTCCTTTTGAAAGTGCCTACGTCCCCCTACTCAACTCTCAAACAAGGCAACAGTTACAAGCTGACCCACTGCTTCTATGGCCCATACCGGATTTTGAAGAGATTTGGTGACTTGGCCTACCACTTAGAACTTCCCCCCACCACCAAGTTCCACAATGTGTTTCATGTTAGCCAACTGAAACCTTTCATGTGCTCCTCAATGGACTATGTGGAAGAACTTCCCCCATAGATGAAGAAGGCATCACTCAATATATCCTTCAGGCCATCATTGGGCAACGTGATAAGCATCAAATGGCATGATCTACCCTTGGAAGAAGCCTCTTGGCACCCAACAACCATTGTCAATGAATTTACCTACATCCAAGTGGCCCCCTGGCCTGAAGACTCTAGCTAGTCATACCCCATTTGACCACTTTTTCCGGCAGACTGCACATTGTTTTAGAATAATTTTGTACTAACCCAAATCTTAGGCATGTGCATCCTAGATAGCATGAAAGTACTCGTCATAAGCTCCATTTTGATATGTGGTACGCCCTATATGGAGAAGCCTATCAAAAGTTATGACCCGTTTACTTCAACAGGCTGGTCCTGGACAACATGTTGTTCCTAGTCTTTACCCATCCAATTTTCATTGTAAAAGGACTCAAAGTAGTAGTCTGCAACCCTCCCATAGTCCACCCATCACTCCTCTCTACTTATCCACCCAATTTTCATTGTAAAAGGACTCAAAGTAGTATTCTACAACCCTCCCATAGTCCACCCATCACTCCCCTCTACTTATCCTTGTTTTTTAGGAAAAAAACCTTCAAGGTAAGGATGGATTGTAACAAGTGGGACACACCGACTAGGGGTTTGACACCCAATCACACTGACTAGGGTATATAAGGTGTAAGAGTCCTAGATTGGGTCAAACAGTTATTATCAAGAACATACTCTTCACCTTAATCTCCAACTTGCATGGCTTCCTCCTTCCTTATCTCCTCTTTTCTTTCTTTCTCTCTCCTCTTCTAGTCTTCTTTTCTCTTCTTCTTGCTCCCTTTCTCTTTCTTCAGCTCTTCTCCTCTCTCCTCACAACTTCATTCATTACAAAATGTTGTTCCTGTTACAACTATATATATCATCTCTCACTTGACTTAGGTCTCACCTATATATACTAACTCTACATCAATATGTCTCACCTATATATACTAACTCTACATCAATATGAATCATTCTTTGGGTATCACCTATATATACTAACTCTACATCAATATATCTCACCTATATATACTAACTCTACAACAATATGAATCATTCTTTGGGAGCATGTCTTGTGTATCTCTCTCGTACTCTCTCTTGACTTGGGTCTCACCTATATATACTAACTCTACATCAATATGAATCATTCTTTGGGAGCATGTCTTGTGTATCTCTCTCATACTCTCTCTCTCTCTCTCTCTCTCAACAATTCCAACCCTTCTTAGTTGTGGGTCCACTTGCCTTCGAGCATGGGCAATGGCTGCAACAATCCACTTGGCTTAAGGTTGTTGTCCTTATTCTACTAACAAGGCACACATTCAGACAGAAAGTCCTTAGCATCTTTCCATAGGCCTCTCCAATATAGGCTTGTTTGCTAAACCAATCTACAATTGTTGAAATCATATCATTATGGGCTCAAGTAGTTGGCCAACCAGTAATGAAATCCATGGAAATTTATTACCACTAACTAGTAGAAGTGGATAAAGGCATGAGTAAGCCAAATGTTTTACCATGATGACGTTTAATTCTTTGATAGATAATACATTTATATACAAATTGAGCTACATCATGTTTTAAATTAAACTAATAGAACAATTCTTTGCAAGCAATTAAAGTAGCTTGAAGACCTCTATGGCCCATATAAGGTGGTGCATGCATTTTGTTCATAACCATGACCTTAAACGGTACAAATACACACAAATTCTTCTGGAAATACAAAAATCCATTAACAAAAGTATAATCATTGAAAAAAAGAAGGCTAGAGTCATGCATATAACACTATATATCACAAAAATTAGGATAGAAGAGTAAGTAGAAAGCATAAAATCAAAAGATTGAATTAGTACTGAAGACAACAGTTTTTATCTTGTCAAAACCAAGCATATAATGAGTAGAGATATGATCATAGGGATGATGATTAGCATGTCTTAGTTGATATTGAATCATAGGGTGAAAATTCTAAAAAATGAAGCCAATTTAATATGCTTATCAAAAATTAATTATTGAGAATGGCTTGCTAATCGATCCTTATAAAAGCTTTTGAACATATAAGGTAATGGTTCCATAATAGTTAATAGTTATTTATCATAGATGCTATAATTTTTCTCAGAGGATTTCAGTTTGTGGCTCTCCTAGGCAATGGAATGATCGTTCTGCGTGAGGACAATACCTAGTATCAATAAGAAATGCTAATTAAAATCAAGTCATTGCAAGATAAGAGCATACTTCAACAAATAATTTAAAGAGTTGAAAGATTTTTGTTAACTAGACCCCCAATGAAAAATACTAGTTTTATGAAGTTTTAGTAACAAAGCAAGCAAAGAAAAATTACTCACAAACTTTCTATAAAAACCAATTAATCCAAGAAAAGAACGAGCTTCATGCACATTCCAAGAAACAAGTCGTTCTTTACTAGTATGTACTTTATTTGGATCAACACTAATGCCTTGGATAGAAACAATATAACCTAGATATTCAATTTGGAATATAGTTTTTTGCAAGGTTAACATATAAATGATTAGGTTTCAATCAATCAATTACTACCTTTAAATGTTCTTGATGTTCACTTTTTGATTTACTAAAAACCAAAATATCATTAATAAACATGATTAAATGATATTTATAATCAGTAAAAACTTTGTTCATAAGCCTAGAAAAAATTGCATGGCATCCATTAAACCAAAAGACATAACCACAATTTGTCCAAATTTGTATAGAAATTTATTTTAACAATGTCAACTGTGTCCATATTAATTTGATGGTATCTAGATTTTAAATATATTTTCCAAATATTGAAGCTCCCATTAATTTATTTAGTAAATCATCAACATGGGGTATAATTTATGGATATTTAATAATGACTCTCTTAAGTGTCTTATAGTCAATCCACATGTGGTATATTTTATTTTTCTTTTCTAAAAGAAATATTGGTTATCCCAAAGGGTGAAAAGCTAGAATGAATGAGGCCTTTATCTAGAAGTTCAATTGTCAAAAGTGGTTTGTTCCTATAAGGCACCTTATACAGAGGTGAAGGTCCAAGAAATAAATGTATCTTGTGGCTCCTTAAGTGGGTAACACCTATGATGGATAGTCATCAACCAAACAGTCCTTATAGGTAGCCACAAAACGCTTTTGTGATAGCATAAGAAGTGTAGTCTCAGGATCCTCAACATGTGTGACATAAATCATGTAGGCTTTACTTTGTTTCCTAAGGGCACACTTGGCTTGGATATTTGAAATCAAGGGGAATAACTCTAAATTGGTATTGCCAAGAAAAGTAATACGTTCTCCTTGAAATTCAAAGGTTATTGAAGGAATGCAATAGTCAATCTCAAGGTTATACTAATGGCAAAAAGGCATACCTAAAATGATATCACAAGACTATAAAGGAGCCACGAGAAAATTACATTTCTCTTTATAAGAAACCATGGTTATTCTAAGGACTTTAACTTCACAAGTTCCATTATATCTTATTCCTTGAAAAGTAAATTTTGTGTTGTATAGTGATGCAGTGGTTTCCAAATGTAGTCTTTTAATTGGTTTCTCAATAATAAAACCATGTAAGCTACTTTCATCGTGCAAGATAACTACATATGAACCTTGAATAGTGCCTTTCATCTTTAATAAAGCATGTGGGGAAGTATACATACCTTGCTTATCTTCAATTATTACCCCTTGTTGAAGAGAGTTTGTGGTCAATCACGATTATAGTTTGGCACTTTTTCTATATTGTGTAATTGAGTAATGTTATTGTTGATATTATGTTATTGCAGTTATGATTGTCGTTGTTATTGGGCAGTTTAACCTGGCAATTTATACAAAGATGGCCAAGATGACCACAAAGGTAATAGGTCAATTCAAACTTCTTACATTGAACATTGAGATTTTTATTTTGAAAATTCATCTTGGATATTCCAAGTTGTTAGTCCATAGTGTCTCTAGGTACGGTGTCAAAGAGTTTTCTGTTCATGATATAAATCATAGAGTTCTTATGTTTGCTGAAGAACTTCATTAGGATTCACATGAGAAACTTTCATACATAATTCAGTCATTATTACCCAACATACGACTTAGATATCACTTAATTTCATAAGTTCTTTTGTAACTATCATCCAATTTTCAGTTGTACCTTGTATATTGACAAAAATTAAGTCTATGGGAACCCACAACTTGATCCAACTGGAGGTAATTGACAGTCTGCAAGCTAAGTCACATTGGTTCAAGAGGAATATTTGCCTGGAAATCAAGAGAAGTGCCAAAAGTCCACTAGGTTTGTATGGGACCTGGAATAATGGACTTATATGACTTATAAGTGACTAAATGGTCAAACTTTAGTGTGGGAGCTGAAGGAAGTGCAGCCCGCATTTTTTGGCGCAATTTTCGGGCATGCATTCCTCTGGCAGATGGAGGGTAGGCTGAAGGCTATGGTGCATGCTCCAAAGCATGCAAACTCAGGGCAAACTGAAGCTAAAGAAGGAGATACAAACAAAGAAGGTAAGAGCCCTTCTTGCCCATCCATTTGGTATGAATGACGAAAATGAATGGTATGCCAGTCCAAAAAAGGGGAAAACTGAGAAAAAGTATTAAGCCTACTCTTATGTACGTCTTCTTCCATTCTCTTACCATATTCATGGTCCAATGAAGCCCGTCTTGTACCCAAGTACTTGAGTGACTTTGGGGCAAACAAAGGGGAGAATTTTGGAGGTGTATGGGTTGTTTTGGACTGATAAAACCAGTCATAAATAGGGCAGCCCACTGTTCTTGTCCATTTTGAAGAGAAATCAAGTGATCTATGTGGTTGTAAGTGAAGGAATTGACCTCTTAACATCAGGACTTCATTTGAGAATGAATAGAGAGGCTTATTCTTGAGATTATGTGCATTTTTGGAGCTTGTTAATGGGCTAGAAAATACTGCTTTAAAACAGGGCTGAAGTAAATTTTATACTTTGACAATGCATTTCATGAGATTTTGAACTATGTCTTGGATGTAGTAAAGTCTACCACCAAAATACTTGTATCTTGGAGTTGTTGTCCATTAGTATTCATGAAATAGAAACCGTTTGAGCTTGCATTTGAAGTATGCATTTGGATTAAATCTAAGATAATCCCTAAATATATTGGCTTATTATCCGCATATGCATTTGATGTAATCAAGTCAAAGTCTTTCATTCCATTCATGTATGCTAAGTAAAAGAAAAAGCTTGAGGTCTTCTTCTTCAACTAAGTCATCTCTAAAACCCAAGTCTTATCAAACCCCAATCTTTTCTCCCTCTCCTAACCTTGAATCCCACACTCCTCTTCTGCTCTAAACCCTGGTGGAAGACCTTCAACCCCCAGCACGACGACAACAGATTTCAGTGGATGATGAGGTGGAGCAACATTTGGATGGAAAGAAATGAAAGTCTTTCATGGATTGTGGTTGTTATTATGAAAATGGTTTTGAGCAGATTTTTGTATATAGAGGATGTATGTTAATAGCTTGGAATTACTTTTTAGCATCATGCACATGGGATATGGCAGTCTACAAAGAGAAAGGCTTAAGAAAATGAAGTTTAGCTCGTATACCTAATTGAATTTTGTCTTCATATTTTCATTGGAGCATGTCTTTTGGAAGAGAATCAATTTTACCTTGTATACTTGATTGAGTTCTATCTTCATATTCTCATTGGAGCATTTCTTTTCGAACTTCTTCTAGCATTCACAACAACAAAACTGTGGCCAAAATTGCTTAGTGTAGGTAACTACAAGGTTGCATTCTTGCCATGAAAAATCTACCTAGTTTTACAAAGCATTAAGATGGAATTAAGAGGGTAGGAAAGAATTCTTGAAATACTTGTGAAACAAATCCCATGTAAGAGGATGATCAACACCTTGTAGAGTACATTCCACCATAGGGACACTTGATCTTGGTAGAACACTTGAGCTTATCCTTCTCCGAAAATGATTCTTGATCAAAGTAATCATTAAACTATCTTGATGATGATTACAAAAACTTGCTATCTTTCTTACCATCAAATTTTTTAAATTGGAGAGACTTATAGCTAATGTGTTTTTCCTTCTGGATTTGTTGTGCATCCAAGATGCCTTGAAGAATACATGCAATGTAGTCATCTTTTTCTTGAAGAGGCGAGTTTTATTATGCTTCTCACTTGTGAAGGCCACAAGTAATTTAGTACATTTGGATATTTACATATTATTAAATGGTGATGTAGTTTCTAAAATTTAACTCATACATTCAAAAAACAAGTAAATAGAAAAATTTATAATAAGGCATTTAACATTAGAAAGTAGCCACAATTGTATTTTTTAAAAAACCACTCTACTATTTCAAGTCACCTTAGTCTAATACCAATAGCATATTAGGCTAAACTAGCAATAAGGATCATGTGACAGCATGCTGTTTAATGGAAGGAGGAAAAGAAATTGAGTGGAAAAAAATATCTAATTAGTTTTTGGGAAAAAAAAGGAAGGATAAAAAATAGTTATTTCTTTTTAAAGGAATGAATGACTAATAACTTAAAATACAAAATAGCCTATTATTTAATATAAAAATAATGAAAGAGGAAATGCATGTCATGCTCTCTCTCTCTCTCTCTCTCTCTCTCTCTCTCTCTCTCTCTTTCCCCTAAACATATGTTTACTTTCTTTTCTTTTGAAAAGAAATACACCTCCATCCACAATTCAACTTAGGTTAGAGCCCCTAGAGCTAGTGCAAGATCCTAAGATTGTGAGGATTTTGGTGGCATGAGTGCTTCACAATGAGAAGAATGGAGTTGATCATGACGCCATCAAGTATCCTTTCATCAAAGCATGTGTTTGTCGATGCTTCTCTCCTCATTCTTTACAAATATCTAAAGTTGAAATCCCTCTATCCTCTGCACAGGTCGCCATGATCCTGCCACCTCTCATCGTAATATCATTCAGATGCTTCATCACGTCGCCATGCCCGCGCGCGCTTCTCATAAGCTGCGCCACATCCACAGTAAGTGGACTACGCACCAGGGCATCGATATAACCGCTTTTTATAATTAGTCTACCATTTCTAATTAAGGCCATCCTCATACCTACTCTTGCATTTCTTAAGGCCATCGTCACACCTTCTCTTGCATCTCGGATGTTCACACTCTCTACATTATTGTGATACAGGAAAGACGACTAGTGACCGATGCTCCGGCACCCGAAAATCATAATAATAATAATAATAATCATCATCATCATCATAAGAGCGCATAATATTTTTAATGCAAAAATTTAGGAGGTATATGAACAAACATGTATATTCTTGTAATGCCAAAGAGCACTATAATAATAGTTGCTCTATACTTATTGCGAAGTGTACTAGCACGTTCACTAACGTTTCTCTATTGCTACTCCTCTTCATGTGTCTGTTTATTAAAGAAAGAGCAGGTTGTCATTCTTCAACTCGAGTTTCCACTCATATCTATGAATTGGATACATAATCTTTCTTTCTTTCATGCCTATGTGTTTCATTAGCTGGATATAAAGGACTAAAATCAACCAAAGGTCCTTGATGAGTAACATTCGTGTTTTCAACACTTTGGGCCGTTGCAAGAAGCCATTCTAAATAGGTCATTTAGAATGGGTACCTAGTTTTTGGATCAATGCTCAATGCATGATAGTTCCAAATTGCTCCAGATGGTAATATATTACTAAGATTACCAAGTCTTTCTTCTAAAAGGACATGAGATGAGAGAAGGCTTTCTAGGAAGGCAACCAAATTAGCACATCACTGGGCTAATTGGAAGACTAGCTATTCATATTATAAGAATCGCAAAGCACTATCCCACATCATGAAGAGGTTATCCTTTTGTATGCTCGACCATAGTGGGAATGGGTCATTAATGCCATCAATCCGGTCTAGTCATTAATGCCTTCTTTGTGTGTGTGCGTGTGTGTATGTGTGTGCATACGCGTGTGCACATGTGTGTGTCTCTATTCAAAAGCTCATTGGTCAAGTTAGGTAGCTAGTTAATGTAATGAAGACACAAAAAGAAAGAAAGAAAATAGAAGGGTGAAGTAGAGACATCAAGTCATGTCTCTTTAAGACCTCTACTAAACCCTCCTTATATGTCCCTCATTAAATTTTACTACCTCCTTCTTCTTCCTCATAGAAAATATGGCTTGGTCAATGATCCTAGTTTAGAGGAAGCAACATCAAGTGTGGTGCTCCCCATAGATGTGCAACATATATATTCATGGCTTAGGTTTATTATACTTGAGTTCTAAGTTGAAGCTCCATATACCATATTGGTCACAATGTATAGGATTCTTGACTCAATTAGATCATCAAGATAAACAAAGTGTTGAGAAGTTATAATGGCATGCATCTAAATGCTAAATCTTACTATTCACCTACGCAAGAAAGTGTTTCCACAAGTCATCCTCAACCTCTTCATTGTAATGTTATACATGTTAAACAAAGATCCCAAATTGTGAGATTAAGGAGGCTACTTGATTGAAGTACATGTAGTTAGAGTTCACGTGTCGTCAATGGTACACTATAATCGCATGCAACACAAGAAGGAATGTTTTGGATGTTTGGCTTGGGTTATAAGGACAAGTATAGTGCAAAGATTATGAATGTTGCCTCAAACATTCTTATCAACTTAGAAGCAAGTTTTGAATTAGCACCATGCCATGCCTTTTCATGGCTTATCATATAATATTCCCTACCCGCGGGGCATA
Organism: Lygodium microphyllum; assembly: GCF_053477565.2. NCBI lineage: Eukaryota > Viridiplantae > Streptophyta > Polypodiopsida > Schizaeales > Lygodiaceae > Lygodium > Lygodium microphyllum. The sequence goes on from NC_141155.1 coordinate 27,733,027, forward strand.
GGAACCCCCCCTAAATTTTAAAAGAAAATAATTGAATTTTTTTTATTACCACCCCTTGTCGTCGCTGACATGAAGAGGGAATGGTGTCAACAAGGAGACATCGTGATGATGTGGAAGAGGGGAAGGAGCATGTTGACAATGACAAGGGGGGAGGAAGAGGAAAAGGACGTGGCGATGATGACAAGGGGGAATAAAGAGTGAATGATGATGATGAGGGAGGAAAGAAGGATATGACGATGCCAAGGAAGGAGTGGAGGAGGCAGGCAATGACGTGGCCAAATGCCCCCCTCCCCCCAAATTATACTCCTCTTTCCCTTATAAAATACCCCATGGCAAAGAGAGAAGGAGAGAGGGAGGCCAAGATGCTGTACAAAAGAGAGGGAGAGAACCTTCTTCTCCTTCTCTTCCCCTCCTTAGAGGGTGACCACACACGAGTACCCTTATCCTTGTTCCTGCGAGCTTATTATCCTCCTCCCCCCCCTCCCCCCCATCGTAAGGAGAAAGTAAAAGGCCTTAATGGCTTGGATGTAGAGAGAGAGAGAGAGAGAGAGAGAGAGAGAGAGAGAGAGAGAGAGAGAGAGAGGTCTCTGGAGCTATTAAAGTCTGTAGCTTGAGGAGTTTGATTATCAAAGCACTCAAAGTCAAAGCACGGGAAGAAGGACAAGCATGGAACCCAAGAGAAGCACTTCAGACCCAAAGCATCCAATTGCAAGTGCAACATTTGTTCCACCTACATCACAAGATTTCCAAATACTATCTAAATCATTAAGTAGGTTATCACATTAATAAGTTGGTTGAGACTAGGCTCCAAAGTTGGCAATATTGCAATGGCTTCTTGGAACCGATTGATAAACCTATATTATATTTATTATATGGTAATTCTATGCCCTTTGTTGTGGGAGCTCACGCTTAACCGCCAAGACCCACGGACTGCTTATTGTTTCAAGCATTTCAAGCGAGCTCTAATGGCTATCTCTCACCTAGCCGACATGCCATCGATCCTACGAGTGTAGTGAGCTTACCTCGATGCCGAAATGAGTTGCCTCCTTTCTTGCACATGCTGGTAGCTCCACGATCCTAGATGCTAGCTCAAGCATCCTCAAGGCTCCTCCATCTCCAAGCTCCATCTACCATAGCCGCGCGCGCGAGAAAATAGAGAAGAAGAGAAGAGAATAGGAGAAGAGGATATGGTGAAGAGCTTCACCCTCTTGATCCCTCACTCCCACGCACTCACTCCCTCACACTCTCACACTCCCTCTCTCAAGAGCACACACAAGCAAGGAGAAGAGAAGAAGAGAACTCTTGTAAGCCACACACCAAAAGAATGAGCTCTCATTCACTTTTTGAACTTTATATACAAAACCCTAAATTCCCATGGGCACCCATCCGTTTTTACATATCCGACCATTGTGGCAAGGTCCTTTTTTCTAATTCCCTCTTGCTTTCCCATGCCCTTAACCTATACTCGTCTATTCTTTTACAAATGGCACAGGAGGGAGCTTGGCACTCTTTTACAAGAGTTTTTAGAGTTTTTTGAGTGCCTTTCATTTAAAACTACGCTTTTTTGCCCCAGGTTAGCTTTAGGGGCCCTCTCTATGCCTTTGCTCTTTTTCCATCTTTTTTTCGCTTTTCACTTCATTTTTCTGCCATCTTGCATTGGGGTTAACATTACCCCCTCCAAGATAGGTGGCAGTCCCATGGCACTTCTGGCCGCTGTTGGGGAATGGTCAACAGTTGGCAAATTGTTCGGGTGAGTGTAGGGCCACATGTATACTCTCGGGTGCTTGTGGAAGCTTGGTGTTGATGTTTGTCAGAGAAGCCAATTGGATGCCAAGTGGATGATGGGGGCCTCCAAAGTTGGTAGTTTGTCACCTTTTGTAATGCCTGAAAGGAGAAGCTGCGCTGCGCTACCTAAGGGGAGTGTCTTCCTTATTGTGTGGTGCATCGTGCTCGTGCTAGTGGAATGGGGAGGTGAATCTAACCACAGGCAAGTTGCCTGGGTGACGTCCCACACTTGAGGACCCCATTCATGCAAAGGGAGGTGCAGTGCAAGTAGCTTAGGGTGACAGGTCTAACCATAGGTGAGTGTTGCCTCCCTAGGTATATCCTACCCTTGATGGGCCCTGAGCGTGAAGTGGGGGATCAAAAGGGCTAGGGGGTTAGCAGTGGAGCCGGCCGACCGAAGCCACCGGGCATGCCTAACTTGAGGACCCCTAGGTGCAGTGATCATGTTTTATGTGGTGCTAAGTGCTTCTTCAAATGAGTCGTTTTCTCCATGTCCTTGTGTAATGTTCCTCTTGCTTTTCCTTTCCTGCTTTTTTTTTAAATTACAATTATTACACTAGTAGGATGACAGCCAATGCCTAATTCTCATCATCTGAATTAGGTGGAGAAGGGGTCGGATGGATTTACTAAAAATTTGTCAACTCTGTATGTATCCTTTAAGATTCATGAGAATGTGGAGTGAAGTGGTGGAGAGGAAGGGATGATTACATTTGGTGAATTGACTGTCGTTCATGTCTACCAGGAGAGCTAGGCAAAAAGAAGGGAGGAGGTTAGCCCTCATCATCAGGCGCACCATGGCACAGCTCTCGATGGCGTTAGGATCAAAGAAGAGGGGAGGCAGGCCACTTTCTTGCGGAGTCAGGTCCTACTTAAGTAATAATTTAAGAAGCCTAAGATAATTACATGTAGTTATGAGAGCTAGATTAGGGCAAGATTAGAAGTCGGCAAGGAAGCGAGTCATGGAGTCATCCAAGCTTTCCGATTTGAAGATGAGGGCATGTTCAAAAGAGATAACATTAGAGTTGTAGATAATGGAAAAATTATATCGCCCATGGAGGGTGGCATAAAAAATCCACTCCTACCCTACGAGGGTACACCATAAACGTGGGGTTGTTCCTCTTATAGGACAGGGTGTTCCAAATAGCCATCCAGGCCAGCATGCTGATGTCCACACCCGTCTCCTCCATAGGGGCTGGTAGTTATAACCTTGCATGGAAGGGTACTTCAAACGCTTTATCTTGCCAGAATGTGGCTTCTTCAGTTCCCCAAAGAGTGGGGTTTTTCTCTCTTTCTTCCAATCACTTCTGTCCTAGTCGGCTACCAATCCTAATCACCTCCTCCATCACCTTGAGTGATAAGACCCTTTGCAAGCTGTTGGGCATGAGAAAACTGAAAGTGAATGGGTATTTTTCTCTTTTCTATCGCTCCCAAACTACCAGTTCTACATGGAATCCCACGGGAATGTCATCAGGGCATGGTGGGAGGAGTGTGGACGGCTACATGACTGGCTTGGCCCTTAGCTGCTTTCTGGTTTCTTCTACTAATTTTTTTCTATTTTCCTTGAGTGCAGCTTGTCTTTCCGCAGATGTGTCTACCGGTTGTTGCTCTTGGGAATGCGGCGAGGGGGGCTGTGAGATCACCTCTTCTCTAAACCTTTCCATATTGAATTGAAGTTCAACTTCATCCCCCTGTCGGTCTCCTTGTTATGTTCCCTCTTCAAACCCTATCGCATCAATTTCCTGGGGGATTAGATACTTATGTTGATCATCCAAGCTCAACTTAACTCTGTAGGTTAGGGTGGCATATCTGCAACACTGCGTGCAGAGCTCTATGTGTGATACTGAGTTTCTTCTTAACCACCTCCAATGACTCTCCTTCTTCTGGGCAGGTGATGTCCATCATTGTATCTAGGAAGGCCTTTTGCTGGGTATTAAAGGCTACCTGGGCGGCTTCTGCTTTGCTCTGTACAAGGATCTTCTCTTTCTCTACCACAGCCAGGGGCTGTGCCAATGTCTTCACCCTTCTTTCATTTTGCCTTGCCCATTCCTCGGCTCTCTTCTTCATCTCTTCCATGCTCTCACCCTGTCTCTAGACCAGGGACACAAGTTTCTTCTCTTAGTCCTTTAGCTCTTTGGTCATAGTTTCATGTTCTTTCTTTCCTTGGTCCAACTTATTGGTCATGGTTTCGATCTCTTTCTGCTGCTACTCCAACTCCTGCTTTCTTTCCTCGTCCCTAGTGGTAAACTCAGCCATAAGCTTTTCAATCTGATCGGTTTTTGCAGTCAACTCTTCAAGTTGCATGATCAAGAGCTTGTATTCTCTTTGCATCTTCACGAGTTCCTATGTTTCATCCTCCAGCTTTTGCCTCCATCCCTCTTCCCTGTCATCCTTAGCCTTCAGCTCCTGTTCGAGATTAGAGATCTCCCTTTGCTGCATGGCTATTACTCCGATCTTTTCGAGCTGAAATGTAGCCACTGACTCCTTTTCTGCTATCAACTCAGCCACAGCTATCTTCCTTTCCTCCTTAGCCTTCTCTAATTGTGAGAACAACTCAGCAATGCACTCGTTTGTTGTGTGGATGGGAGTGGTCGAGGCATCCACTTTCTGGCACTTCAGTTCCTGCTTGACTTGGCATCCGGCCTTTTCTGCCCTGTGGTTGTGGTCTCCATGCTCTTCCCTTGGGCCAGTTCTTTGTTAATAAAGTATTGCATCCACATCACAAAGTTTGAGACATCTTCGTTGGTGGGGATGCTCGGGGTGAGGGTTGTTGCTTCGGTGGAAGGCACCAGAAGGGTCGGAATAGGGTGAATGGGAGCCTTGCCTTTGCCCTCAGTGACAGCTGGCAGTACGATTTCTAGCACCTGTGTGCTGGAACCGGGCCCCTCCTCTCTAAGCGGACTCATAGTCCCCCAAGTCATCTGCCCTATTTTGCTGTTCGATTGACCAGCTTGTGGCTTTGACCAAGTCTTTTTCCTCCTTCCTTCTTAGCTCCTCCTCTTTTTTAGCAGCTCTTATCTCCCTCTCTTTCTATGTTTTCCTAGACTCTTCTTCTAATCTATTTGCTTCCTATTTTTTCTTCTTCTCCCTCTCTTCGGCCTCCATGAGGGATTCCCTCTTTGCCCTCTCTAAATCCTCTTTCTCTTTTTTCCAACCTTCATCTTGCTTCTTCTTATGTGTCATCTTATTAACAGGTTTCTTTGCTATTTCCTTGCTCCTCTATTCCTTTTGTTCTTCCCCTTCTTCTTCACTCTTAGTTCTGTCACTGGATAACTCTTTGTCCTAGTGAGGGGGCGATCTCTCGGGTGTTTGTCCCTCTCTCCTTCCTCAGCATCCTGAGCCTGTTTCACCGGCTCCTCAATGAGGACAGTTAAAATGCTTCCATAGCCAATGGATGAGGCTTTAGCTGAGGCCTTCTTCCTTTCTGTGGTCTTGGACGCTGGAGAATCCCCAGCTGCTGGTTTACTATCCAAAGCTAGTGCTTTTGCCACCTGGTCAATGGTCTTACGTACATAGCCATTTTAGTCGACTTCATCCAAGGTGCAAGCTGCCACATTCTCTAGCATAGGCACACTGATTTGATGCATCAAGGAGTTGTAGCACTGGCTGTAAAAGAGCACATGCACTAGCTTTGCTTGTAGACAGGCTTTCGCATCAGGGATGTTGTGGATGCTGATGCCGTCATTGGTCAGCACTTCTTCCCTCTTTATCTTAAGCATGGAATAAACATATCTCTTATGCTTTTTCTACCTTTGGCTCCAACCACAATGCCTTCTCCACCAAGGCTAGGTTCAAGTGTTCTTGCACATGCTTGGCCTTTTTTCCCCTTCCCACCATCACGGTGCCACACTCCTGGTCTGGGTTGTACATCCTAAGGAACTCCACACACTTCGTGTGGTTAGGCTCTTGTGCAAACTTCTCAATGTACTTTGTGAGGTTGCACTGCTTGACAACTCTCTTGGATGTTTCCTCCTTGGTCACTACACCCTCTATGTTATGGATGGTTTGAAATTTGAGCTGGTTGTAGGTGCGATTTTCTAGGGTGATGCGATATTGTGTCCTTTCCTCCTCCATGAACGGGAGTGGGTGGGCATGGTCTTGTTGCAACATCTTTCGTTCTTGTCATGAACCCAAGTTTTTATTAGTGCTTTCAAAATAATAATTTGCTGGAAAAGAAAGACTCTATGTGTTTATTGAATAAAAGCATTAAAATCTAATGTAGAGTCTTTCCTTCAGATCCGACCCCCCTTTTTTTTTTCAAAGTTCTCGTGCCATTTTTCCTACCTCACTCATTTTTTACGTGTTTATGCATTTGCTTGATTTTCCTTGGTTTTGGTTTGATTCACCTTGTCCCCCCCTTTCAGCTTAAGAAAAATCTTTTCTAGAATTGAAAGTTAGGAGATTAAGGGCATTCTACAATTTACTCTAGGATTTACCGACGTAGGAGCTAAGTATAGGAATTGGGATTGTACTCTAACTGAGCTATGCGGTCTAGATCAAAGGGTCGAATGCCTATGTATGTGACGTATGTGAGAATATCTGTTAGAAAGTCACCAAAGAATCGAGATAGGGGTGTCCTTTGATGTGCTCTTCCATGGGTCGGCCACAAAGAGTGGTTAACACTCTATACGAGGTTGGCGCGATGTAAGTGGGGTCGTACTCCACTATTTTGATTGCACAATGCTGCTCATCATTGGTCATTATTTGGCATCCTTCAACTTCCCATTACAATCGAAGAGTGTACCAGTGCCTTAAGAATGGGGATTCAGTATCAGCAAGTTTTGATAATTCTGTGATTTCTTAGTCAGTGATGGAAGAAGTGGTGCATTTATCATAGAACGTGATGAGGCGTTGTTTGATGGCCTACTCTTTCGATATCTCGTTGGTGAGCAATTCAACAGTGGAGCTAGAGGCTTTTGCAAATGCAAATTCAAACGTCTCCCAATAACAGTGCATCGTTCGATCTTCATTTGCGAAAGGTTTTTGCAGTAGGCCTAAATCCAAGAGATCATAGCTCAGAGCTAGCGACATGAAAGTGGCATCAGGACCTCTAATGTAATCAACCACATCCTCCTCTATGTCCTCAGTGAGATTGGCAGCCAGTGTTAAGAATGATTTCCGCTCATAAGGGGGTCGAAAGCATGTTGGCAGTTGGGGTTTGATAAAACTAGAGCCTTTGACAACAGATAGTTGCATTTACGGGTGTTCTTGGGATTGCGGTTGGAACTCTTGAATTAGGACTGGGGTAGTAGCAGTGATGTCTGATGGACTGTTGCCTTTGGTATGGATCAGGGAAGTCTGAGCGGCTCTATCGGGTATTGAGTCATGTGACAGTGTTTGTTGTTTGGGCCTATAGGCTTGTTTGACTTTCTTGGGCATATGTACGGATGAGCTTGATGGATATGGGACTTGAAAGCGCTGCGGTGTCTATCTTTGAGGTTTTATGCGGCTTGATGTGATCAAACTTGAGGGCGGCATGTGCGTAGTACCTCCGGTCGTGCGGGCCTTAGGAGTCCATATCCAGGCATTTCCCTCATAGTATCCTTGCACATGCAAGAGGTCTTTAGGGACCATCTTGGCTTGATCATACGTCAATTTTGATAACTCCATACCTTAGGGTGTTCGTCTTCTTCAAGAAGACTATCATCATAAAGATTTATTGAACTCTTGGGCTTCTCATCTGATGGAGACTTCAATCTCTCTTCATACCTTACATCATCAATATGAAGTTTCTTCTGGACCTGCAAGAACTCTTCTTCTGTATGTAGCCCCCCCTTTTCGTATTCTATGATCTGATTAATACATGTATATAAGGCTATAGAGCTATCTTGGAAATTCTCTCCCTCAACATCAAGACTTGCTAGTAGTTCTTGTTCATAACCTATAAAATTCATGTCATTTTTGCCCCAACCTGCAAGGATTGCTAAGTAATAATCTTCTCTAAGATCAAAAAGATGTTGAATATCATTTAGCAACACATATCTCTTCTTGTTGATAAGATAAATGGGAAATGTTGGAACACATGCAAGAGGACCTTCTTCATCAACCTGTGCACTTGGCTCGATCTCCTTTTCTTCCACCATTGTGATATTGTCACTCTTGAACAAACCTACATCAAAACCTTGGACAAGTTGATTCTCAACATCTTCTTGGAACATCTCCTCCTTCTCTTCGACCTCCTTATCCATACTTGCAATATCCTCTAGCTTTCCATGTTGGTCTATATCTGGAGAAGAATTTTCCATGTACTGAAGATACACAATAAATCCAATGTCCTTGTGGATCAGAAGGCATTGGTGTTGATACCTATGGAAAGGGCAACATGTTTCTTTCTTTCTGAATTCCTCATCAATGAGGTTGAACCTGCCTAGCAAAGTTGACCTGGATGTACTGGTGGCTCCCATGACATCACTATAATGAACAAATCCATTGACTTCCAAACCTTGCACATGTCTATCATAAAAACATCTGTACTCCTCAAGTTTATCTTCAAGATCCTCCAATAACTCCTTCAAATCAAAAGGAACATTGAAAATTTCCCTGATATAGCCAAACTTGGAAGAATTTCCAGTGGTGTGTAAGAAATCAAAGAGCCTATCATTAGATGTCTCCATTAGCTCCTCCTCATCCATTTCTTCTAGAGATAGCTTCCTCTTTGTCATCTTGACCAGGAAAAGATTTATCCCTGAAAACAAAGTAGAATAGAAACAATATCCAATAAAACAAGATGGAACCATGGAAAGAGGCCCCAAAATTGCATTTTTCAAGACAAAAAAATCAAAAAATGAGAAATTTTTTTAGTTGACCGGTGAAACGCAAAAATTAAAGTGTCCAAGGCAAATGCCTGTGAAAAAATCGTGTTTCACCGGACACTACCTTGAAGACGAAAATTATTTCAATATCTCACCGGTGAAACGCGATACTTAGCAAAATATCACTAACAGGGACATTATTTCGCGTTTCACTGGTCAAAAGATGCAAATCAAGAAGAGAAACATGAACTATAAATTAATTCTATGGAAACACAGAAATTTATGATAGAATCATTTCTGGAAAAGCTATGCTGCTTTTAATAGATACAAAGCACATAACATCTGTAATTATTCAAGTGTTATTAAAAATTCTTTCTATATTAATCAAATTTATTTTGTTAAAATACTTGTAATATAAAAAAAATTAGCCTATCAAAGATTGTTGAACTGCTCTTCACACAGGAAGCAAGGACCTTGAAGGGAAGTCGAGACAAAATTTCGACAGAAAAGAAGAAAATGTCAGAGAAATGGCTTCGAAATGCTTTTATATTGAGCGTTAAGCATATGGTGATAGTTCTAACGAAAAAGTTTGTGTAATGATGGAAAAATAAACAGGACCGCAAAGTTGGATGAAATTTCCAATATTTTTGCATGCACGAAATGCCTCAGAATACGTGCACACGTGTCTCACTTAACGCATCGTATCAAACTCCTCAAAAGACGTGCGCACTCCCTTTTTTCGAAAATACGTCACACATGTGTTACATAACACTTTTCCAAGTAATGATTGTACCATAGATTAAAAAAATTCCGGTAAGCGAGAATACGTCACACGTGTGTTACTTAACACTTTGCCAAGAACTTTGAGTCCATGCAAATTCACCGCCTTCGCCTTTCACCGCATTTCCAGCAAGCAGAAAACATTGCTAGTCCGCCTTTACCTTTGGTGTTCCTTCCAATCTCCAAGCATTTCACTGCTTCCCCAACAAAGGAAACCTTCGAGCATATTCTCGTCATTAGGCTGAGATTGTGAAGAATAAGCTAAAAAGAAGGTATGGTTTTCTGCATCTTGCTTTTCAATAACAGGCTCCATTCAATGCATTCTTTTGATACTTTTCCTTAATCATTTATGCTGTTATGAGCTTATCAACACTACAAAAGAATTTTATCCACAGTGGGAGCATTCCTTAATGTTGTGGAGATTTAAGGAAATCTTCAAACTTCTTCCCTAATTCTGTGGATACTTTATGTAATTTTAAAAGCTTTCCTTAGATCAAAGCTCTTTTTTCTTGGTTTTGTCGATTTCTTTGCTATTCATGAGTTGTCCGGTGAAATGCGAAAAGAACGTGCTTCAAGGATGCCTCCTATCTTAAATTCACATTTCACTGGACACAATGGACAACAAGTCCAGTGAAACGTGAAAAGAAGCAGCTGCAAGGAGGCGCCTTGCTTGACACTCGCATTTCACTGGGCACGCTCGAGAAAAATTCAGCTGAAGCGCGAAAACGACATGCAGCATGGATACCTCTTGTCTGAGACTCGCGTTTCGCTGGACATGCTAGAGAAGAAGTAACATGTCTTTTTTTGGCAGATGGCTAGGACTAAGCTAACAACAAGAAAGGAGAAGATTGATCCTAGGGATTTAACATCAAAGATTCATCAGTCTTCAAAGCGTCAGAAGCTCTCTAGAAAGTCAAAGCCAAAGAGAAAGTTTTCTCAAAATGTCAGGTGCCTAAGGGAGATTAGGAAGGCAGTAAAGGCTCTTGACAATGCAATTCCAAAGTTGTCTTTTCAGAGGCTTGTCAGGGAAATTTGTGACAAATATAGTTTGGATAGTTTCAGATGGACAAGAACAGCTCTTGATTGTATACAAGAAGCCACAGAGGATTTTTTAGTTGAGTTTTTTCAAGATGCCTATATTTGTGCTGCTCATGCTCATAGGCTCACACTCATAGACAAGGACATGGTAATTCTTAGTACATAGATTTTCAAAGGTCCTTGAGCCAATTCCCCTCACTGATGTGAAGACATTTAATATCCTTAATGTGCCCCCAGCTAGGAGAAAGAAAGATGATTCTGGTCTCAGGGTTGAGGATGTCACCCATGAGAGGGATACAAGGCAACATGAAAAAGAGGAGAAAGCTAAAGAGGAACAAGCAGATAAATGGAGAGAGTGTAGGAGGCAAAGGGTTGAAGAAAGGGAAACAGAGCAACTAGAGTCCTTTGAAAATGAGCTAGCCACCCTTCTTGAAGCAACTAATCCAAAAGGATTCAGTGTGTTTTGTTTCTTACCTGGTGACTTAGGCAAAAGAATTGAGGTTATCTCCTTTGATGATGTATGTGTTCAGATTCTTAAGGATAAAAGAAGAGAAGTAAATGACAGTGTTATTCTTATTGGCCTAAGGTATATCCATCCATAATTACCTATACTTTTTGATTTTTTTTAACAATAATATTTTTCTTGTTTATACTCACTATTTCTATGCCTTTTCTGGGTGTATAATGCATGAGTTTCCTTTGGATATATAACAAAAAATTGAGGTGTATCTCATTCTTTATGAGGAACAAGCTTGATACAAGTTTTATTGAGCGTTGGTTCAATCTGATTGACTTCGATACTTTGAAGCTCCTTATAATTCCATATAATGAAAAGTAAGTGATTCAATATTCTATTAGAGTTTTTGAGATTTTATACTACTAATTTGTTGAGATATGATTGCTTTTAGTTCTCATTGGGGTTTGATTGCAATAGACCTTGTGGATAAGCAATGTTTTTTAATCAACTCTATGAAAGGAAGCCATGGAAATGCTAAATTGTAAGTTATATTATCCAAGGGCTCCTTGATATTTCAATTCTTTTTTTTTGTAAGTACTCTAAATTTCAACATATTTTATATATAGAGGTGCCAAAAGATTAATTGAAGAGCTAGAGAAAAGACCCAATATGCCGTCTAATTTGCTTGCAACAATGCAATATAGACAAGTTGCGGTAAGTTATTCATTAAAATAATTGAAACATGAGTTTATTCTATGAACTACCATCCGTTCTCTTTATAGTTTTACTTTGTGTTGGTGGTTGCAGTGTCCCCATCAGGATGATAGCCATTCTTGTGGCTGGAGGGTGATTGCAAATGCTAGAAGAATGGTTAACTTTGTTTATCTTAATGATGATAAACATGTAAAGGTAATATGAAAGATACTAAACTTTAAGATAGATATTAATTGCAAATAGTCCATTGATGATAAAAATATAGTCTATTGTAAGAACAATAATGAACTAAAACTCTTTTTTCTATAAATGTGTGACAGTTTTCGAAGGATTGCTATACATCTGAGCATGTTTGGTACATTAGAGCAAAGCTCTTGAAGTATATAATGGTCAATTGTATACATCCAACAACAGAGATTGGTGGGGATTTGCACCATGAAGGAGATGCGGTGCCTATAACCACGGAAGGGGAACCCACAGCTTCAACACCTTCTATACCCAAGACATCAAAGAAAGGCAAAAGGACTCCTAGAAAGGATAGTTCTCCAAAAAAGAAATAGCTTTGCCATATCGCCTTGTAAGCCTTCATATATAGAAATTTGCCCTTCAGCCCTTGTATATCTCATAGAGATGGCAGATAGACATCTGCTACAAAATTTGTACATATATTTTATATTGATAGTAAAGATATCTTTTCTTGAATGTCCTTGCAATGTATATTATTTTTTCTCCTTTTTTATATCTATAAAAAATAAATTACAAATGTTTGTTAGTTAGAAAGTGAGATCTTGATATACATCTAAGTAGATATAATATGATGTGAAAACTTACTCGTTTCTTGTCAAGTTGGAATACAAAGGAGCATGGTAGTTCAATGTCTTCATTTTGTAAATCCATCCTCACTTGATGTAGCGTACATGATTTTCTGATCTTTAATATTGCAATAATATCCTCGTTGAACCAAATATCAAGATCCACTATAGGATCTTTGCTGAAATCATTAAGATTCTGGTTTAAAGCAACTATACTACTACCAACAAAATGCCATCGACTATAGTAAAAGCTAAGGATAAAAATTTGAGTAGCAATCATATATTTACAAGCTATAGAGTCTTGATCTATCTTACATATAATTTTTCCTTCTGTCCTTGTATCCCATCCTTCATCAACAAATTGTATGATATGATCATATGTTAGTCTCTTCACTGAAAGCATGGTTTTTGTTATTCTTATCTCCATATTAGAGAAGAAATCAATAAATATATTAATAGGCATAAATAAAGTAACTTTGCTTAGTCTACTTGAGATATTAGATTTTAGTGCATTCGAGATCTCAAAAAATATCTTACATCTATAGCCCTCACTAGTAGCTGGACTTCGCAAAGGCCACTCAAAGCTTGAAAAATCTAGCAAAGGAAGGAGTTTTATTGATCCCCATTGGCAACGCCACATAGGAATAACATAAGAATGGTCATAAAAGAATATTCCATTCTCTGCAAGCTCTGTCTTCTTTTTGCCTCTATACATTTCTTCTCCAATTGAACCATGTATAACATCAATAACATCAATAATAGATTCCACTGGTTGCCATTCCTCAAGATTAGAGGGATAGACATCTACAAGACAAATAAATATTATAATGGAAAAACCTAAACCATGTTTAAGAAAGGAAAAACTTTAAGAATCTAATTCTTACAATTTGGTTTATGCATTGGAAGCTTTGAAGATCCAGGTTTTAAACACAGCTCTCTATGCATGAACACATGTTGCACTAGTACCTCTTTGATGCTATTCTTATTTACTCCAAGCTTAAAATCTCGGATTCTGCCCTTCCAAGCAAAGATAAACGAGCTCTCATGTCTTTGCCTTTTTCCACGTTTTGCTTGTTGCATGGTGATCCAACTACCTTTGCTAATGATAGTAGGAATCCATCTTCCATCAGTTTGGAATGATTTAAACACTGATATGGATGTGATTTGGGAGCTTGGACACCTTGTTGAAGGTCGAATTTCTGTATCCATGGTAGAAGAGAGAGAGACATGCAGAGAGAGAGAGAAAGAAAGAAAGAAAGAAAGTTATATTACCGACTTCTAAAGACCAAAACTGGCCTATGAGACAAACTGTGATACAACTGATGAGGTCCAGCTATCCAAAATAAAAGTGCTGAATGAAAAGCTAAAAACTGGAAACTGAAAATACGGTGCTGTGAGTGTGATAAGTATCGTGTATGTGTATGTGCGTATGTAGCTCTGGTACTCCAGATAATGGCTACAAAAGGGAAACAAATGTCGGCTGTGATAGGGGAACAACTGTCGGCTGTGATAAAGTGGTGCGATGTGTATATGTAACAGATACAGGGAGATATACTATCCTGGGATGTAGTAGCAGTCGTCGAAGTCGCTAATAGCAGGTGATCCCTCCTGGATGCAGGATGTGGTACATCGGCGGTGGAGAAAGAGCAAACTGGAGACCTGAGATCCAATGTGTCGAGTGTCGTCGGATCTCAGTCTGCTGTCGATGTAAATCAAGAATCCTCCGGATCTCCTGTCGGTGTGGCTGTGGGGTCCGAAACCCACGGATCCTCGTGCGGCATCGGGTATGCTGGTCCTCAGCCTGCTGTAGTGTGAGCCGGGAGGTCTGGCTGGAGGCTGGTACAGTAGCTCTCACTCTGCGTGTCTGAAAGAACTGTGTAATAGTCGTCTGGGTGGGCCCCTCTTTGACTGGGACCCGCTGTGTGCTCTGCTCTCTGATATGCCATGCCTCTCCCAGAAAATGGCCAAATGATCTCTGATCCATATCAGAGAGAGAGAGAGAGAGGACAAGGCTACCATAACGGAGGGAAAAACAATAGATGAATAAAAGAAAGGAGGGAAAAAACTGAGCGCCATGCTTTTCACCAATTTGAATTTCTATTACATCAGTCATTATCATTAATCTAGAAACATCATTAAATAAAAGTAGCCGAGACTCTACGCCATTAATGCAAAAGATGTCATAATCACGAATATAAGAGACTAAAAATACATAATAAAAATACAAATTCGTAATATTATTATATTTATATATTTTTATAAAATGATTTTTTTAAAATAGAAGTTTCATTACGGAGGCTTTGCTCTTATTGGTCTAGAGCACTCTCTCTCCACATCCTAAAAGGCATTTTTGAGACCTCAAAACTCCCCTAATGATAACTTCTCAACACTTTGTTTATCTTGATGATCTAATTGAGTCAAGAATCCTATACATTGTGACCAATATGGTATATGGAGCTTCAACTTAGAACTCAAGTATAATAAGCCTAAGCCATGAATATATATGTTGCACATCTATGGGGAGCACCACACTTGATGTTGCTTCCTCTAAACTAGGATCACTGATCAAGCCACATTTTTTATGAGGAAGAAGAAGGAGGTAGTCAAATTTAATGAGGGATATTTAAGGAGGGTTTAGTAGAGGTCTTAAAGAGACATGAAATAATGTCTCTACTTCACCCCTCTATTTTCTTTCTTTCTTTTTGTGTCTTCAATACATTAACTAGCTACCTAACTTGACCAATGAGCTTTTGAATGGAGACACACACATGCGCACACGCGTATGCACACACACATACACACACGCACACACACAAAGAAGGCATTAATCAATAGACCGGATTGATGACAACAATGACCCATTCCCACTATGGTCGAGCATACAAAAGGATAACCTCTTCATGTTGTGGGATAGTGCTTTGTGATTCTTATTATATGAATAGCTAGTCTTCCAATTAGCCCCATTGATGTGCTAGACCTTACTAAAAAGCCTTCTCTTATCTCACTTCCTTCTAGGAGAAAGACTTGATAACCTTAGTAATATTACCTTCTCGAGCAATTTGGAACTATCATGTATTCAGCATTGATCCAAAAACTAGGTACCCATTCTAAGCGACCTATTTAGAACGGCTTCTTGGAACGGCCCAAAGTGCCCAAAACACGAATGTTACTCATCAAGGACCTTTGGTTGATTTTAGTCCTTTACATCCGGCTAATGAAACACATAGGCATGAAAGAAAGAAAGATTATGTATCCAATTCATAGATATAAGTGGAAACTCGAGTTGAAGAATGACAGCCTGCTCTTTCTTCAATAGACAGACACATGAAGAGGATTAGCAATAGAGAAACGTTAGTGAACGTGCTAGTACAATTTGCAATAAGTATAGAGCAGCTATTATTATAGCGCTCTTTGGTATTACAAGAACATACATGTTTGTTCATATACCTGCTAAATATTATGCACTTTTATTATTATTATTATCCATGTAAATAATGTTCGGGTTCCGGAGCGTAGGTCACTAGTCGTCTTTCCTGAATCACAATGTAGAGACAGTGTGAACATCCGAGATGCAAGAGTATAATTTTACGACTGCAGTCTGTTTCGACCCTCCGACTGCAGTCTGTTTCGATGAATGACAGGCTTCAAGCCGCTGAGGACGTGGCCTTGGTGCCCCCCTTCAAGGGGTAACAATCATAGCACACAATTAGATGGTAAGCAAGCTTTAGATAGATAGAAGGGGACGGGTGAGTCAAATCATTATCAATTATAAAAAGCGGTTATATCGATGCCATGGTGCGTAGTCCACTTACTGTGGTTATAGAGGATCAGGAGAGTCGTCGTAGACACAGCTGGACGTGCCATATTAATATGCTTCTAAGGGAGCAGTCTTTCTGGATGGAAACCTTGCCCTTGACTCCTGCAGCCTTGCTCGACTAATTCCTATTCCGCGTGGCGAAATGTAGACTTCCGTTGACGTTTAACAGTCCGGTCATGGAAAAAATTACGCGTGTTTTGACTTTGGTTGCGTTGATCAAGAGCCTCGCGCATCACGACCCGCGGCAGCCCTCAAATTTGAAAGGCACTACATCGTTTCTTTTTGAAGGGCAAAAATGAGCTTGTCCTTCTTAAAAGGTGAGTAAAAATGAAGATTAACTTTCATATTATAAGTATATTTATTAGGCACATTTCTTAAATGAAGGATTGTTTTTTGAAGCATACTTCACTTAGACTTCTCTCTACTATTTAAATAATTATGAATCCATGCCAAGTTAAAGCATTCCACAACATGTATTCAAATTCTAAAACATGTAGACAACCATATGATGACCCGTGGGCCCAAAAAAGGGCAATTTGGTTAAAACTAGAGTCCCAGCCAAATTAGGGGCGATCTTGTGTCTTACTTTTGGGACTCTCAAACTTTGATTTATGTGTTAGAGGCCATTGATCCACGTCCTGTTTCGTCATGCCCAAAATAGTATGTTTGTAATGTGGCTACCGGCTAACGTGTACGCCAAAACTCCATCATGGTACATCTCATTCTTTCGCACTATCTTATTAGATTCCTCCTCTTGGTTCATGACTCGTCAACTGCGAAGGCAATCAACAATGAATACCTTAGAGCACCTTCCCATGCCCCCTTTATGAAACGCACACAAGTTAGCATAGGTCTTAAAAATGCAGCAGGCTGATTTTGTGAGTTTCAAAACTTTTACATGGAAGCAAAAGTTATGAGGCTCTGCAAATTGTTTCATCTATCGACAACCTATGGCCCATAAACGAATGCATGTAGATGTCTTGACGCTTCAATGATATCAACCTTTAACATCTTGTTAGATGACTGCGTGTGAAAGCCATGCTAAAGTGTAGCTTGCATTCTGTGTGTTTTGAAAAGGGGCGGTGGGACTTAACTATTCAAAAAAGAGCGTGGAGACCAAAATGCTACTCCCCATTTTTTTTATTTCATGACATATAAATACTGATTGGCCATAATCATTGCGCTTCTTAGATTGCTTCAATGGCTAATTCAATTGGCATGGGTGGGATGGGCTAGATCTCATGGGTTGCCACATGGATCAGCATGCACACAATTAGGGAGGTCAATTGAAGCAAAGGGTGAATGGGTCACATCCCCTATCCATGTAGCCAGCAAATTGCATACACATCTAACTTCTTCCCATATGCAGACTGTCATAGTGGATTTGATGCCAAGTTGCATATTCCACAGTGGATTCGATGAGGTTTTTCGATGGATTATGTAAAACTATTTATTTGTCAGGACTCATACACAAGGTGGATTCCTTGCGCGATAAGTTGTTGGGGATGCCTGTCCTTTTCAGGGTGCAAGATTAATTGAATATGCATATGGGTGATTTCACAGCGGGTGATTTCGCAAAATATATATCAAATGAATGGACATTTATGAGTTTAGAGTGCACACTTGAATTAAATTAAGGTCAGACAAAGTTTCAAACTATTTTAATTATTTTGTAGCTAAAGACTACTACGTATTCACTTCTATTGGGTTTTATTGAATTATCACTATAACAAAAAGGCTACATAGGCGCGCTTGTAGACACAATATTTGAATTGTGTTTAAAAATGTCGGGCGAGTTTCTTACCGCTTCTACTAGTGCGTATAAAATTTTGCGTCTACAAGTGCGCTTATAGTGAAAACTACACGCGCATATAGATGTAAAAACATATACAAATATAAACGCACCTATTGACGCACTCCGTAAATATATAATCATATTTATAAAAAAGTAGATATATTCAAATTATGCATCTATAGAGGTGTGTAACTGCGTGTTTAAAAAGGCGTGTACTCTATAATTTTTTTACGATTATAGACACGTATTTTTCCTGTAATTTAGATGCGTAGATAGACGCGCAAAACAGAGTATTGAAAAAAAAACCAGAGAGCATGTGGCTTTGCTCTGTGGTTTTTTTACCCCCATCAAATTGTATGCTTAGGGAAAACAAAGAAAGATTATTATACTAAAAGCAAAAGAATGTGGAGAGCCAAAGTCCATATATTGATAATAACACATGATGAGCGTACTGTGCTAAACCATTTGTACGGAAAACAAAAAAATGTAGAACATGAAATTTCATATATAAAGATAAAACATTTTTACATGACGAGTTCTAGTGCTTGTGATCTCAAGCATGGTCATGGTCGCAAGCACTAGCTGAAAGTAATACATATCAAAAATAAAAACTACAAGGCCAAGGGAAGGCATGCATGCATGGGGCTCCTCTACATCTCCTCAGAAGAGGCATCATCGTCTCTACCACCCCTGTTGTCAAGGCTGTTGCCACCACCGCTATTGCTAGTCTCCCCTTCGCTATCCTCGACAGCATAGGGTTTGCCTACACAAAGGATTAATGTATATTATAAATAATAAATTAGAGTTACCTATACTTTTCATGTAAAAAATAAAACATACCTCTTCTGGCTGTGGAATCCTCATGGCACGATTGTATTGCTCCTCCATGATCAGTCCCTCCTCGTAGAAATGCTGCCAAGTGGATGTCCGGTTATGACCTCGATGGTAGCCTACCTCTCTAAGAGTAGGCATCCTATCAACGATATGATACTACAAAACAATTTTAACATACAATGTATTAGAACACACTACATAATGAATTGAAACAAATTACAAAATTTAATTTAAAAAAGGAAATCAAATAATACTTACAAACTCAGCCCCCATGACTCCCTCCCACCTGATCCATAATACGACAATCCCATGATTGCCATCTGGATATGTCGCATCTCTGCATGCTGGTGACTTGTCCTTTTCTCTACTACTCTCTTCTTGGTCTCTTTCTACTCCTTGTGGTGGCAATTGGGTGGTTGGCCATATCCAGGACACCCCTGCTCTTGTCTCTACAGTGACTCCTTGGCGTACGTCATAAGGTTAGACCTCTTGTTATGAAGCGCGTCTCTCAGCTTTGACTGTCCTCAATCATCTGAGAATCGTAAATTCTCGGGATTAGGGTACCTTCTATGTACTGCCCTTAGCACCTCTTGCCACAAACTACTTTTTTGGTGCTTGAAGGGAATCATACAATCTTTGTATGTGGCATGCATGACACTCCTCAAGTAGGCTATCACTTCCCTCCCCTGAGGGTTATGCAAGATACCACCAATATCTGTGATAGAGTAGTACATTTGTGGAGGCTCACCTTTCTCATTTCCCGATGAGGGTGATCGAGAGCCACCTCCTAGGAAACCCCCACAAAGCCCTTGACTTCCTCGCCCAACTACCCTCTACCTCACTCGATGCACGTGCTTCTGCAGATGCACGTGCTTCGGCCGATCCATGTACTTCAGCTGATCCCTGTGCATCAGCTGGTTTGTGTGTATGCATAGCTCGTGGAGTACCTGTTAGAGGTGTACCAAGGTTTGGTGTTTGTGCGGCAACGCTAGGCAAAGATGCGATAGGTGTCCCAGACATGACACTAAAAACCTCCTCTGCAGTGGGAGGGCGACCAAGATAACTAGTCATCTCCCCCATGAATTGCTCCTTGTTCAGAAAACCTCCGAAAAAACTACTAACACCTCTAGAAAACTCCGCTAACATGTTGTTCATGCGTTCCAAATCAGGATCAGTGCTGGAAGATCTAGGATTCCACATCTACACAAGTAAAAGTCCATTACTACCTGCGTCTATACCCGCGTTTATACCCGCATCTGTTAGCGCATCTATATCTGCGTCTACTCTGCATTCTGGACGTGCCAACAAACGTGAAAGCATAATACTAAACAAACAAAAAAACTCACACCTTAACTCTAATTAGTTATGCCGACAGCGCGTCTATATACGTGTCTAAAAACACGTGTAGACTGTCAGCAAGACGCGCAAAGTCGGACCATATTTTCAAAAATTGTGGCGCGAAGCCTCCATAGATTGTTTGAAGCATGTAAAGAGAGAGAGAGAGAGAGAGACAAACAGATAAACAGAAAGCAAAGAAGATTGAGAGAGAGAAGAAGAACTCACCTTCTTTGCTTGTTCCGATGGGTGGCGGCTAGGTTGCAAGCTCCTTGTCCTCCTCCTCTCTTCCCTTGGTAGGTTGCTTGATTCTTCTTCTCTTCCTTGCTGTTTGGCTCTTGTCCTTTACTCTCTGTCTCTTCCTTCCTCCTCTTTTTACTCTTATTTCCTTCCCTCCTTATCTTCATGAAGTGATAGATAGATATGATTAGTGATGTCGAGCTCGAACTGTAGAAAATGTGCAAAAAACGCAGGAAATCACTGGTTTGAAAAAAAAGCCATAAGTTTTTTTTAAAAAAATTTATATACGCGTGGCGCATTTGTAAGTGTGTATAATTGCATGTCTATATGCGTAGATAAAAGATATTACACGCATTGATAAATGCGATTACAATTAAACTTATTAAAATGCTAGCTTATGGTTGTTTTTGGATCAACATGACTTTCCTAGTCTTTCAATATCAAAATGTTTGTCTCCATGTTGTAAGTATCAAAATATTTAGGGAATATGACATATATGCCAAATGAAATCATATATGCCCTTATGATTCAGGTGCAATTATGTCATCTTCTACTAGTATGGGACATG
This sequence comes from Lygodium microphyllum, assembly GCF_053477565.2. Lineage (NCBI taxonomy): Eukaryota > Viridiplantae > Streptophyta > Polypodiopsida > Schizaeales > Lygodiaceae > Lygodium > Lygodium microphyllum. The sequence continues at coordinate 27,753,951 of NC_141155.1, forward strand.
TTGAGTCAACAAACAGTACATCCTCCTGTGAGGATGAGACATTGTGTCTTCACAATCGAGACGCTTGGCTACGACGGAAAATCAAATGTATGTGTGATCGTTGTCGAGGATGTTTTTTTCAAGCACGTCGAATCACAATGTCACACCTCAGCATGTACAGAGAGTGGGACCAAGAAAAATACCCAGTAATTTTTACTATTTTATTTGCACAAATATTATTGGTTTATGTTGCATCTTCACCATTAAACAAAACCCCCTTTTTTTATTGAGCAGGATGCGGTACCACATCCCCAAATGGTCCCTCCAGGGCATCGAGAGGCTGCGAAGCGTCGACACGAGGAGGCAGAGTTCTCAAGAAGAGTAGAGACTGATGATGACAATAATAGCCCTCTGCAAATGCCCCATCAAGTTTTGGAGAAAGAGATTTTGAACAACATAGTGCACGATTTATTTTTCCATGAGGTTCGGGGGGAGGGCGCCACTAGAGAGACAGATGACCCGCTACACATAGCTTCGAAAACTCCATTGTACGAAGATTGCACATACTCCGTTCTATGTGCATCTCTCTAGATACTGAACTTACAAACTATTTATGGATGGAGTAATGCTAGCTTGAATGCATTATTGAAGTATGTATCATTTGATATTAATTCATAACTGCTTCTAGACAATATTCGCGGTTTGTTAACTCTGTTTGTATAATATATGCATGTTATTGTCACAAATACTTCCAAATGGAAATAAATTACCAACTAGAAGGGAGCAAGCAAGGCGTTTCTTGACATCTCTTACAGGTCTCGATTACGTTAAAATCCATGCATGTGTCAATGATTGCATCTTGTTTTATGGTGATCATGCATCTGCACGACAGTGTCTTATTTGTGGTGAACCAAGATACAACCAGGAGATGAAATCAATGGATGTGCCTCGTAAGGTTTTGCGATATTTTCCTATTATTCCACGTATTCAACTTATGTTTAAGTGTGAATCTATTACAAGACTCATGTCATGGCATGCTAGTCACCATTCAAGTGATGGAAAGTGGAGAATTCCTTCAGATACACCAACTTGGTAACACGTAGACAATTTGTGGCCTACTTTCAACGAAGAGCCCATAAATTTGAGATTTGGTCTAGGATTAGATGGAATAAATCCATTTGGCATCAAAAGCACCTCATACAGTGTATGGCCAGTGGTATTGGTGAACTATAATATCGCTCTGTCCATGCCAATAAAAAAAAAGACATGTAACGTTGTCCCTTTTGATTCATGGAAACACAAAGTAAAAAACATGGACATTTACTTAGAGCCTTTGATCGAGGAGCTAGAAATGCTAAGGAGAGGTATTGAGGCGCAAGATGTGAGTGCATCACTGTTCTCTAGAGATTTCACTTTAAAGGGCATGTTGTTGTGGACCATGCATGACTTTCCAAGCTATGGACTATGTTCAGGTAGTTTCGTACTCTATTTTATTCATTCTTACCCTTAATCAAATATATGCAATCATTAACCCACTTGTTTTTAAAGGTCTAACTACATCAAGATATCATGCATGTCCAATTTGTGGTCCCTCTCTGGTTTCTTCTAGACGACCGACACGCTTGAAGAAGGTTATCATGCATGTCCAATTTGTGGTCCAATTTGTGGTCCCTCTCTGGTTTCTTCTAGACGACCGACACGCTTGAAGAAGGTTATCATTAGGATATCATGCATGTCCAATTTGTGGTCCCTCTCTGGTTTCTTCTAGACGACCGGCATGCTTAAAGAAGGTTATCTATGACAATCATCATCGTTTTCTTCCTATTGACCACCCAAAATATGCACCCCCCACTAATGGAAGAACTCCACAATCTCTGATCATTCAAGATTGGAAGGACACTTGGACACACGCCAATGATCATCCTCCACTCGACGGTAACTAGGTTACTTCTTTTGTTTGTCTTTAAAGTACACTCCATTATAAGAATGAGAAATAATATATTGTTTGTGCCTTAGCATCTCTATATTTTTTCGTCTCCCATATTGGACTGAACTCAAGATCAATCACCTATTGGACCCCATGCATATATTCAAGAATGTTGCCTCTACATTATGGGATCACTTAATCGGGGCTCGTGATTCTGTCATTGTAAGGGAGAATTTACGTAGCATTGGACGTATGAGACGAGCTTGGCCATGCCATGCATCTGACCCAAAGGAAAAATCGAGTTACCACATGTACCTTGGATGTTATCGAAGACCGAAGAAAAGATAGTGAAGCAACATATATGTAGCTTTCGAACTCCCATAGAATATATGAGATACCTCAAGGGAGCCTTCATAAAGAAAAAGAAAAGAGGTGTGGAGCAACTATCTGGTTTGAAGTCTCACGATTCACACAAAATGATTCAGGTAAGGATTTTCATAGCCATAAATATATTAATTAGTGGAGTAACTATATAGACTAATTAAGAATGTATGAATATTTACATACATTTCATCCTTCCTACTAGCGTATCCCATTGTGTTTCGAAAGATGTGCGTGATATCATTTACAAGATGGGTGAGCTCACGAGATATGTATATATTATACTTATTTTTTAGTTTACTTATTATGTACATCACGTAGTAAACCCGCTTGAATTTATGGACAAAACTAATCATCGCTCTCAATTGCATGTTGGTAGATTTGTGAGTTTGAAGGAAATCGATCCAAATACGTTGCAAGAGGCTCGAGTATTGTCCATTGAGGTGGTTTGTTTGGTGGAGGAAACTTTTTCTTGCTCCATTTTGACTACTCAAGTACACTTACTCGTACATCTGATTGATGAGATCGCAATTTGTGGGGTAGTTCATGCAAGGTGGATGTTTTTTCTAGAGCGTTTTATGAAAACCCTAAAAGATTTTGTAAGGCAAAATGCACGGCCCGAGGGAAGCATGGCTGAGGGTTGGTTAGTGCAATCATCCCTTGTACAAATCTCTGAATATCTTACTAAAGTGAACCCCTCTTTACTACGACTATGGAAAGATGATGAAGATTTGAGGATAACCTCTGTAATACCTCAAGGAAAAGGAAGGAGCAAAGTGCTAATGAAAGAGGAACTTCATAAGTTAAATGTATTTTGTGTGCTTAACAGCGAAGTAATGAGCAAATGGGTGACACTATATAAAGAAGCAAGGGCAAGAAGAGTAAGCGAAAGGCAAGTATCTCATGCTAGACATGGACGTAATGTCCCATATCCAGAACATTTAAATGCGCTTCTACATCATATTGATATAGATTGGCTACATAAAAAAATGGAGAAGATGGAAAAAGAGGAGGCGATGGATATATTGCAAAAGGAGTGGGAATACACACGAGGTTGCTTATCAAAGGTGAGACATACTTATACTTAAATTATCTTTAGTTATATATGATATAATAATTTTACATGTTTCATCTTTAACTAAATCATTAATATGATCTCAAGAATGTACTACTAGTGCACATTGTTCAATGCTATTTGGTGTGAAGGTAAACATTTTCAAAAATGTATAGATGTTAAGAGAAATACCCAGGATTGTGGTATCCTTGTAAACTTATAGGATACCAATGGCACCATGGAAGGTTATTATGGCTTGATCCAACATATTTTGAAGCTTGAATTTAGGATATTTTTTATATATGTACTAGATGTAAAGTGGTTTAAAGAAGTAGTAACAATGGGTGATCATTGCACAATTAGACGTCATCCAAGTGGTTTTGTAGTGATTGACTCTACAAAATTTCACCAAGGCAAGAATGACACATTCGTACTACCTCAACAATGCGAGCAGGTATATTAGAAGCTATTTATTTTCATATATATTACTTCTTGATTGTAACGTCCACATAAAAACTTTTTTTAAAGGATAATACAAATTTTTTAAATATATATTCCCCTCCCCAGCCGACTGATGTGCTAGAAGGGGAGGAGAATAGCAATGAAGTGCAAGCTCCTCGGTGGAAGCTCACGGGTGCAGAGTGCCATGCCTCTCGCCACGTCGAGACGGAGGATTCCCCCCTCCCCTCCCCTATTTAACCAAGGGGAAAGATCGCCACAAGGGAGGGACGAGATGGAATGCCGCCAGTCTGAGGAGGGAATTAGACGAAATTTGTGAGGAAAGGGAAGGAGGGAGGAGCCACCTCCATTAAAGCCAACGCTACTGCCTGCTCGCCATTGGGAAGCACCACCTGCACTCGGCGGTCCCTTGTACGCAGAAGATCAAGCTCCCCTCCCGCATCTCCTCGTTGCATGCCTACTTGCCATTTGGCTTCTTCTTCCACATGGCGTGGAAGCTTCCAAGGGGCCCTTAAGCCCCTTTTCACCCCCCTCTCCCCCCCCCCCCCCCCCGTGTCCTAAAATTTCCCCCCTTTTTTCACCCCCCTCCCCCTCGGGTTTTAAAACCCCTTAAGCCCCCTTTCACCCCCCCCCCCCCCCCCCAGGTTTTAAAACCCCTTAAGCCCCTTTCACCCCCCTTCTTGTGCCTTTTCAAAACCCTTCCATACCTCCCATGACTTAACCTTTAAGCCCTTTCCATGACATATTGAAAACCCTCGTGTGTAAAATCCCTTATCTCCTTTCCCTTGAGACATATTGAAGACCCCCTCATGTTTAAAGCTCATAAGGTTTTTTTTTCCTTAGCCTTCCCATGTTTCCCGTGGGCTTTATAAACCGTGTGCTTTATAAAATTCCTTAAGCCTTTCTCTTGGACTTAGGGATTACTCCCCATTTCTCCCGTGGTTAAAACCCTTAGCCGTTCCTTACCCTTTTTAAAATACCCTTGGGACTTTGATTTTTTCCCCTACTCGAAAAAGAGAAGAAAAGTATTGAGGTGCAAGGGAGCGACAGTGGAATTCCGAAAAGGATTGTAAAGCTGCTTGCACGTCCAAAGGACTACAATTGCGATGCCTCCTTAGAAAGTCCAAGGCGCAGCCGTGGAAGGGTCATCTCCCGGTATCCATGTGGATATCTCACCCCAAAACCAAGTTTTCCTTCTTAATTTTTATTTTATATCGTTGTAATTCAATCATGCAAGGTTAGTTGTTAGAAATAGGATATATTTTGTCCTAGTTGTTCACGATGAAGGAATTTAGTCATTAATACATCTAATGGAACATGCAAAATAAAACGTGAATCATCATGGAAGGTGCAAATCATGAAATGATTCTTACGATGCATAAACTCTATCAAATTATCGTTGTTAACTGTATAAATTAGCAAAGAAAAGGTTGCTTATTTAGCATGAATTTTGTTCGCAAAGAAAAGGGAAGATTAGTTGAAATCAACCTTGCCTGACCTCGAACCGATAAGTTAAGGATTGAAAAATCAATTTATGCATAGTCAACGAATCATTTGGAAGTAATCTCGAAATTATCTTCTAGAGTTAACCAAATTGGCATAAAACCTAAACACCTAAGTTGTGGATTACTCGTTCGGAATAAGTTAAATTCCAGGAAACACCTATACCTTAAATACTTGCCCACATTCACTGAATGTAGGGATAGTGAATTGTAATCGTAAATTGAACTAGGGTTTGTCCCTAGGAATCTTACAAAGATGAAACTTGGAAACCCTAGGTCTAACGACATTAGTCTAAAGAACCTGAAACAGATTGTTTCGTGACTCCATTGTCGCATAGTACGATGCAACACTTGCACAGCAAGTACGGAGTCATATGGTCTTGTGATTGGATCACAAGAAACAGGCCAAATTCTCGCAACGAGGATGGCGGATCCTTACGCAACTTATCTTGCAAGAGGATGAATACTTTGGTATCCTTCTTGAGTAACGAAGATTAATTGGAAATTAAAGACCAGAAACTGAAGTACCCAATGAACTTAAGGTTTAACCAAGTTGGGTTAATAGGGTACGCCCTAACCCAGGATACAGGGAATCTTGCCAAGTTGCAAGTCATCTCGGATTGAGTGCTGGATGCATTCGAAATGAAGGATTCATTCCTAAGCAGTTTGCCAACAACAAAAACGATCAATGGAAATGTTTGTGCTTGCTATAGATTTTAGAGCACAGTTTGGCTTTGTTTGATCAATAAATTAAAGATAAATGGATATCTATACTTCAGGTTGAAGTCCTGAAGGGAAAGGCAGGTTCAGTTACCCCCGACTGCCTGCCTGACCCTAACCAAGGGGGTTGTTGATTGCGCTGGGAACGTGGACCGAACCCGCTGCAAGAGGTCTCTTTGTTGAGCGTTACTTGGAGCAGGAGGATGCTTGGGTGCCAGGGGGCTCTAGCCGTAAATCCCTCGCCTTTCGGATCCTGCACAAGAGGCTAACGTGACTCGGGATTGGATCTCGAGGCCCGCATACTAGTCTATGGGCGGAAACTTGGAATAGTGATCCCTGTGGATTGCTGGATAGCCTTCAGGCGGATTGTGGATAAGCCTACGGGTTGGACTCTTTGTATTTCAAAGATAAATATGATCACATGTTAATAGGGAACTTGTCTGATATTGTTTTTCTATGTCAAGTGATAAGATTACGTGAAGGAACCACTGCCTAACGGGTTAATTAAGAAAGCTGGTTGTTACATATCCAACTAATGTGCTAGATAATTAAATAACTAAAACAACCTGAGGAAAGTGCGGAGGATGGGCTATGGGTCCGTCCTATGGATGGGTGGTCCCGGTTGGTCGGGAACTTTTCTCAAATCATGAGGAACAGTGGGATGATCATCAAAGGACACCAACAACAAACCTCATTTACGCTGTTTTAGGGGAACGGAATGGGACTATGCCTTATGGCAGAGAGGTTGAGCTTTGCATCCCTCTCGTTTCCCATTCTCCTTGAACCAAGTGCAGTGTGAATCCTCTTCGGACCTGGAGTTTCTTCGTAAAGTAGTTCGCTTGGGTCCAACGCTAGTTGCTATTAGGAAATGACCAATCAGGAAAACCCTAAATCAGGTCGATCATAAGTGGGAACAGCTAGAATACTTCCGCTACGTGGCAGACACGAAAAGCCCTAGATCGCAAACCCGGTAACATTCCATGGAAGTGCCAGCGGAGCTTTCTAGACATCCTTTCCAATGGACTGCTAAGACGTGTCCTAGATGGTACTAGTGGACACGTTGTCGTATTGCTGCGCATTCGAGGTATGCAAACCACCCAAAAGTCATGTGTGTGATTTAATACTTTGTACATACTTAGTTGTTATGTTTGATCTTTCATTCTATGCCGAAGACGGAGAAGAATAAGTAATTTTGGTAGACTGGTAACCCGAGATGCAACTGCCCAAAAGGAAGAAGAAACATGCAAATAAAGGTGTGGAAAGCTTACCTGCAGATCTTGGCCCAAAGGAAGGGGAAATTCAAATTTTTTCTGGTCAATCAGGAACCAAAGTAACTGATGCTGAACCTAGTGTTATTTGAGGTTTACCTCAGGAGAATTAGTGGCAAATACTGAAGGCAAGCAAGCTGATGCACGTGCGAGTTATCCTACTTTAGGTAATGGTCTGGCTGAAAAGAAAGAAAAGAAGAATGCGTGTGGAAAGAATCAAAAGGTTGCAGAGGATGGTAAACATATACTTGGTAACAATGTCTCTACTAGTTGTAACGGAACTGCAAAAGAATTACCAAGGATAGAGTCTTTAGAACAAGGGGATAAAGAAGATGTGGATCAGGCTGGAAAGAAAAAGCTTTTGAGCTATTTTTAAAAGGAGGCATTTTGGGCGGGACGAACAGAAAGAAACAGAGGATGGCATTAGTGACGGGGAGGAAGGGAAGAAGACAATACTCTGCGCAGAATTCTGGGAAGGAGATCATGGCTGATATAAAGAAGGTCGTAGGAGCTCTGCAACTAAGGGTGAAGATAGAGAAATGAGAAGGAACGAAGATGTTTGGGATCGGGAGGACGGAAGAGGCTGCAATAGAAAGGGTGTTGTCTTGTCTACTGTCCGCGGTTAACCACATGCCAGTTCAGAGAAAAAGCAGCTGCAGAACCAGATGTCCGCGCCTTGTGACATCAGGAAAAAGGTGGAGGAGGTCCTCGGATCGGACAAGTCTTTGAAGCTTTCGTGAAGAAACAAAACTAAATTTGACCCTGTCTTCTTCATACGAAGTCAAACAGGAGCTTCATAATTGTAATCCTGATTCGGTGCATTTAAGGAATACTACAGACAGAAGACAAGGAAGAATTTGCAATGTTTCGTGTGCAAGATTAGACTATTTACCGTCAAGAGCAGTGGGATTTATTTTGATTTCAATTCCTCTTCATAAATTTGACAAGAACGAGAAGCTGCAACGACGATGCATCAACAGTAGAGGACCAGGATTGACAAAGAAGATGGAGGTGATAAGGGACTTAGAAGCGACAGTTGAGGAATGAAATGAAGGAAGAATCAATAAGGCAAATTCTGCGTTCGGAACAAAGGAGAAGGGAAGCTGAAGACGATGAGGGGCAATTCATGGAAAGACAGATGTATGATAAAGCCTGTGCTCGATATCAAAAATTGAAGTTCCTATTGCAAGATCTACAAAACCAATGAACTGTCCTGCGCTTGTTGATTAGAAGAGAGGTAAACAGAGTCGTGGGAGAATCTTCCATTCTAACTATGGCGCTTTCTTCCCAGCAGCGACGAAGAGCAAATATGATAGTATTTTCAACAATTTGGACTGACTAGAGTGACAAAACCCACCTCAAGCACACAGAGAGAAAGAGAAAGAGAGAAGTATGGTAAATTTCAGCAGCAAAGCTCATACAGAGTATATCTCACCTTTTCAGTGAGAAGCAGGAAAAAGATGACAGTTCCTGCAACAAGGCTGTGAGATCATCTATGATGTTAGCTGTCATAGTTCTCGCCATTGTCCTTGTTAAACGGGTACAAGCATGATGATTCTCTACGAGCCATCAAGGAGCGCAAAATGGTCTTGGACTTCATGCTCCTGTACTGGCTAAAGTCAGTGAATTTGTCGAAATAAGCATTTTCCAAGAATCTCAAGGTCCGTCTGAAATTATAATATCGTCAGCAAATATGCCCTCTTCCAGCAGCAGGACAACAATCCAAATTTGTATTTTATTGTGACCTCGAAGATATTGCCATAGACATCATATTCGGTGAATTGCCACCATCGGGAGAGGTGCTTATGGTGTTGCCTGCTCTGCGCTCAATTCTGAGACCAATGAGCCTGTTGCTATCAAGAGAATATGCAATGTCTTTGACAACAACATTGATGCAAAGAGGACTTATAGAGAATTGAGAATCCTTCGACATCAGGATTGATTGTGAATGAAATAACCATTCTGTGCAAACAAAGGAGGTTTAATAGATTTGGGCTGTACAACGCTTATGAAAGAAGAATTGCAGGGAGGAAGGAGATCAATTCCCTCGGTTCCTCTTGGAACCTCTCTGAAAACACTCTCTATAGTTAGTACAACTTTACTTAATGAATCTTTGATGACAGTATTCTGCAATGAAATGCCATGAGTAAAACAGAGAAGATGAACTTAAGAAGCTGACATTTTTCAGGATCAAATACTGAAGTGAAATTTCATGCTTTATATTAGCAGTCAGTTGAGAAGAGAAAGAGAGTATAAACTAAAACTCTTATATTCAGTAAAAGTCCTTGAAGGGTAACTTGCTTTGATTTAACTCTTTCAACTGAACAGTCTGAATTTTTGGAGGAAACAAGAAGAAGAGCATTTGGATTTTTGTAAGAGGAAAATTCTTGGAACTTCATTCACAGGACAATTGGTTATGCTTCATTGAACTAAAATGAAACAGAATCTTGGTATCATGAATTTTGGTATCATTTTCTCATCTTGATTGTTTGCTTGATTGATCTTCAATCCTGAAATTAGATAAGGTCCTCTGTGGTTACGACATTGCTTTCACAAATCCTTCGACATCTTTGGTGAACCCGACGTGAAAGCGTCGCAGAAATTTCAGGATGGGAGATACTTCAGCCTCTATTTCAGCTTCCTCTACAACTCCAGCTGCCTCTACTTCAGCTCCATCAATGACTGCTGCGTCAAGTACTTCAACGGAGGATCTAAAATAGATTTTGTAGAATATGTCCATGTATATGCAGCTCCAAAATCAGCAAACACAAATGTATATGCAGCAGCAACAACAATTGCATCAACAACAGTTGTCTCAGCAAAGGCAACTCTATTCGGAGCAGGAGAATGCAAACAGCGCGACTAAGGCTATTGAAGCAGTTGAGAGTGAGAAGAAGCTATTTGACGGGCGTAATGTTTCAGCATATTTGAATACATATGAGATCAAGATGGGATTTTTTGGAGTTCCTGCTGGACTTATGAATAAGTACTTCCTTCGTCTTGTCACACCTGCTTTGAGGACAAAGATGACTGATTTATTTATTCAAAATACACATTGGCAAGATTTTAAGAAGGCACTAAAAGAAGAATACTTCCTTGAGGACTTTGGTATGGCTACTCGACGGTCATTCCGAGAGTGGGTCTACATGCCAAACAAAGGTCTTGCTGCTTCGGAGTTGATTCGAGAATTTGAAGAGAGGTATAGTCAGCTTGATGCCATTGAACAAAGAGCATTGGATGTTGAAAAAGTTGAGCTTTTCTTGCAAGCTGCAGATCCTGCTCTTCAAGAAGAATTGGGTGAGCTTCTTGAAGATCGCACGAAGCCTATGGGTCTTAAAACTGATTGGCAGGATGCTCAGGATGCAATCTCGACTTTGACCAAGAGGAGAATATGGAAGACTCGCCTACAGAATGGTTCCATGACACCTACACCATCATCTGCTCCTATGCCTACTTCTATCCCTGTTATTTCTTCTCCTCCTCAGCCAGTTTCTTGGCCTATGCCAGTGCCTACTGTTTCTACTCCACCTATTCCTCCTGTTCCACGACCGATGCCTACACCTTCTGCTCCAAAACCATCCGCTCCATTGGTGCCTACTTCTCTTGATGACATAATCAAAGGTATTACAGATTTGACACTTGAGTCAGTCAAAGCGGAGTTGGTGGGTAAGTTGAAGGAGCAGTTTGCTTCGACTGTGCCTACTACTTCTTCCAGTGCTCCTACTGCACCTAGGAGTGCTCCTAGTACTCCTAGGAGAGATCGGAGATGTATTTGGTGTGATAGTACGGAGCATCAGCATTGCAGGGATTGTGACTCTTTCCAAGATGCAAGGAGGCAGAATTTGGTATATTGGGGGCAAGATGGTAAGATTTGGTTGACTGAGACAGGAGCTCCACTTGCTACCAACTTTGGTAAAGGTGGAATGAAGAAGTTAGTGGAGGACATGGCTGCGCGTACTTCTTATGTGACGGCTAGAGGTGATGCTTCTGCATATGGAGTACAGATTGAGAAGGGATCAGAGACTCAGTCAGCACTATGGACTTATGCTATGGAGACTGCAAACAAGGGGAAAATTCAGCAAACTGTTTTGACTAGTGCAGGCTCTAGCATCAGATCAGAGACAGGTTGGGACTCGCCTGTTGACAGGTACTCTATTTATGCTTATTTGGCTAAGTCTCAGGGTGCAGATGTACTTGTTGAGGAGAAGCGTAAGAGAGATGAAGAAAATCCAAGTGCAGCTAAGAAGACTAGAGGGGGTGAGTTTGTTACTCCACCTACTGCAGGACCGTCTTCAAGACCAGGGCCAGATCAACAAATGGAAGATGCTCAAAAGAGAGAAAAGAGGCAAGAGCCTAGAGAGAGAAAGCAGCCAGGGTTTAGATTGATGTCTGATATTGAGACATCTACAGACATGAAGAAAATCTTTAATGATAAGATACTTGGCAGTGAGGTGACTTTCACTATTTCTGAGATTTTGGGCATCTCAAAAAGAGAGTTTCAGGATCAGTTTCAGGAGGTCCTGAAGAGGAAAAGACATGCATTGTCAACCACTGATGCACAGGGAGTTTTGATTGGAGAGTTGGATGAGGATGATGATGAGGTTATGGTTGATAATGCTTCTGTTTTACCGCAGGTAGAGAAGAGGGTTCAGCCTATGCATTATGCTGAAATTGATGAGCCTGTTTTGATACCGCGTAGTCACTTTTCGCGGAGCCATTGGGCTAGGGCAACTACAGAGACGATGGTAAAGATTAGAGAGAAACAGGTGCCTTATGTTGCATTGGTTGATCATGGTTCAGAGATTAATCTCATTGTTCGTGGAGTTTATGAGAGTAACAGATGACCTATGGATGTAGAGCATGGGTGGCGTATGAGAGCCGCTAATAATACTGCAGGTGATTTATATGCTGCTTGCCCTAGTGTCAGGGTTTCTATTGGTGATGTAGAGGAGGATTTTCATTTCTTTGTGCAGGATTCATGCTCGTATCCCATAATTCTTGGACAGCCATTCATTACAGAGATGCGCATGGAAACAAAGGTCATGGATGATGGATCTGCTTATGCACGGATTCGCAGTAAAGATGGTATGAGAGTAGTTCAGTTTATGACTGTATGTGTGAATCATGTTAGAAACAGGGATACTCTCAGAGATGCACCCTTACCCACTGTGAGGGATTCGGGTTTTCACTAGGTACCGCCGTTTCGCGAGACGACGGTGGTACAGAGGAGAGGAGATTGGAGTTCTCGCCTCCTGGCAGCAGTGTTTTCTCCTCCGGTTATGTTGGGATTTCAACAAACAGTTCGATGAGCTATCAGAAGACTTCTAGGTTGCCTAGAGCTGCCAGGCAGTATATATGCAGGAAGGAGAAAATTTTGAAAAATGCAGGAATTTTGGAGGATGATGAGCACATAGATGGTATGTATGACAGTGTGATTTGTGCAGATACGATGTCAGAGATGGGAGATATGCTGAAAACTGATATGCTGAATTGTCATGGTAATGTATTAGTGCAATCCCTGGACATGTTTCATGAAATTGCAGATTTTGTGTCACAAATTGAGTCAGAGGCTGAGGAAACTCAGCAAAGAGTGTTGAGTGCTGAAGAAAATCAGCAAAAAGAGTTTCCAGCTGGTTATGATCAGCTTTCAGAGAGACAGAGGGCTGAAAAATTTCAGCCAACAGAGTTTACTGCTGAAATATTTCAGCATTCAGAGTTTGGGGCTGTTTCTATGCAGTCCATAGAGCAGAGGGCTGAGAATATTCAGCCATTGGAGTGCAGAATTGCTGATTTACAGCAAGGTTTATGTAATGCAGAAGAGCATAATGAAGCCAGGGTTGACACGAAATACAAAACTGTGGATAAGAAGGTGAAGCCGGTTGCTGTACCGCTTCCACCTGACAGTGATCAGCAAATAGAGAGGGCTGCTAAACAACAAATTTTGAGGAATCCGGAGCATATTGGTCATAAATTTTCAGCAGAAACACTTGGTGAATTGAAAATTGAAAATGGTGATTTCTTGTTACCCATGGAGAAGCAATGCTTTCAGGAGATGCTTGAGCGTCATGGAAGGGGATTTGCTTTTGTCCCACATGAGATTGGATGTGTGAATCCTGATATTGTTGCTCCTATGGTCATCTTTACTATTCCTCATATTCCATGGAATCTCCGACCTATTCCAGTGCCTAAAGCACACTTGCCAAAGCTGATTGATTTATTGAATGAGAAAATCAGGATGGGAATCCTTGAGCCTTCATCTGCACCATACTCAAACAGGTGGTTTACAGTTCCAAAGAAGAATGGTACTCTTCGATTTATTCAGGACATGCAGCCAGTAAACAGAGTTACTATCAGGAATGTTGGTATTGGGCCAGTTGTGGATGAGTTTGCAGAGGCATTTGCTGGACGTGCCATCTATTCTTTGGGTGATTTGTATTCAGGTTATGATCAGTTTCAGCTGGCTTTGGAAAGCAGGGACATAACCACCATGAGAACTCCTATTGGGCTTGTCAGGATGTGTACCTTGCCTCAAGGTGCCACTAATTCTGTTGCACATATGATGAATGCCATGCATAAGGTCCTTCGTGATTACATACCTCAGCTTACTATGCCTTTCTTGGATGATGTGCCCATTAAGGGGTGTGCAGAAGAAGAGAAGAATGAGAGCCTAAATGAGCAGGGATGCAGGTACTTTGTGGCTGATCATATTTCAGCATGTGAGAAGATTTTGGCCAAGTTAGAAGAAGTGAACTTGACACTTTCAGGGCAAAAATCTGTTTTTGGAGTGAATGAGGTTGTCATTGTTGGGCATATGTGTGGATATTATGGCAGGAAACCTTCACCTGATAAGGTGAATGCTATAGGCAAGATTGCTGAGTATTGTTCTACTACTTCAGAGGTACGGAGATTCATTGGTGCTTGTGTGTTTTATATGATTTGGATACCTCATTTTGCACACATAGCAGATTGTTTGTATCAGCTGCTTCGAAAGGGGCAGAAATTCTATTGGGATGAGAGCCACACTAAAGCCATGCGGAAATTGAAGAAGTTATTGCAGAATGCTCCTACTCTCAGGAAAGCGGATTATAATTGTGATAGGCCTATTGTATTGACAGTTGACACTAGTCCAATTGGCATAGGTTGGGCTGTGGGTCAAGATGATGCAGATGGAAATAGGTATGCTATTCGGTTTGGGGCGAAAGTCCTAAACGAGAGACAGAGGAGATATCCGCAAATCAAGAGGGAGTTATTGGGGATTGTCATGGCTCTCAAATGTGACAAGGAGTACTTTATTGGAGCTTCAGTTGTGGTAGAGACAGATTGCTTGCCATTGATTGGTATGATTACGAGTTGCTCTACTCCGGATATAGCTATGTTGAGATGGATTGCATACATCAAGTCATTAAATCCGGAATTTAAACACATAGCAGGGAAGGATAATCCAGTGGCAGATATGTTGTCTAGAGCCAGGTATGATGATGAGGAGACTCTACTTACAGAAGAGGATGATGCAGAAATTTCAGCCACTATGGTTGATCATGTTTGTCATGTCTATGATATTGTGGCTTTTACAAAAGAACTTTATGATGGAGATTGGTTGCAGATTGGCAGGTACCTTAGTACACTAAGCAAAAGAGATGAATGGACAGATGAAGAGTTCAAGAAGATCAGAAGGAAAGCTTATGGTTATTTTCTCAAGGACGGATTTCTTTGGAAGCATCCAAAGAAAAGAGGCGGATTACCTTTGCGGGTTGTCTGCGATAGAGAAACACAGTTACAGGTGATGAGAGAGTTTCATGAGAGTCCTTGGGCTGGTCATAGAGGAGTATGGGCTACTTATGAGAAGATCAGGGAGAAATATTGGTGGAAAGGCATGTACAGAGATGTTTCTCACTTTGTTGAGACTTGCAGAGACTGCCAGATGTATTCAGTAGTGCGTCATAGAGATGAGCTTCATCCGACCTATCCGCTATACATTCATTATAAGTGGGTAGTTGATTTGGTTACCATGCCTATGGGTCTATGGCAGATGAGGTACATTGTTTTGGCTAGAGAGGATCTTACCAGTCATGTTGAGGGCAGATCTTTGAGAACGAAGACCACTAGTGCAGTGTGTAAGTTCTTATTGGAGGAAATTTTCTGCAGGTATGGTTGTGTGGGTAAGATCACTGCGGATCGTGGTGAATTGGATGCAGATGAAGCTAGGGAGTTTTTCTCTCAGCTAGGAATCAAATTGGCTCTAACCACAGCATATAATCTAGAGAGAAATGGGAAGAGTGAAAGAGGGCATCCGCCGATAGTGAAAGCATTAGCCAAAGCATGCAGAGGACGGATTGGAGAATGGCCGAGACTTCTACCATTTGCTTTATGGGCTGATCGTACGACTCATAGTGTTACTACAGGATATATGCCTACAGAGTTGATGTATGGTCAGAAACCTGTTATGCCGATTGAGACTTGTGCTTTGACTTGGTCAGTTTTACCATGGCAGGAGGATTTGACGAGAGAGGAGCTGTTAGCTCTTCGGATTCGACAGTTGGAGAGGAGACCTGAGGATATTCAGCTAGCTATTGACAGGTTGAAAGTTGCTAGACTAAGGAACAAGGACAGGTTTGATAGCCGGCATCGCTTGCGGCCTAGAGCAATAGAAGAGGGAGATTGGGTTTTGGTCTTTGATAGCAGCCTTGAAAATCAGCATACTGCACTTCGAAAGATGGTGAAAAGATGGTTTGGGCCATACATAGTCAGACATGTCTTTGATAATGCAACATATGAGTTGACAGAATTGGATGGAACAGTGCTTAGAGTGCCTATTGCTGGAAAAAGAATCAAGATTTTCAAGAAAAGAGATGATGAGGATTATGCATTGGAAGAATTTTCGAGAGAAGAGCAACGACAAGAAACTCCAATGGAAGAGACAGATGATATGGCTGGATATCCTGTTGATCTACCGGAAATGCATAACAAAGAGATTGATTTGTTTGTGGATCTTGATGATAATGATCATGGGTAGTTGGCCCATCCGGAGGATGCGCAGGATTAGAGGGGGTGGATGTCGTATTGCTGCGCATTCGAGGTGTGCAAACCACCCAAAAGTCATGTGTGTGATTTAATACTTTGTACATACTTAGTTGTTATGTTTGATCTTTCATTCTATGCCGAAGACGGAGAAGAATAAGTAATTTTGGTAGACTGGTAACCCGAGATGCAACTGCCCAAAAGGAAGAAGAAACATGCAAATAAAGGTGTGGAAAGCTTACCTGCAGATCTTGGCCCAAAGGAAGGGGAAATTCAGATTTTTTCTGGTCAATCAGGAACCAAAGTAACTGATGCTGAACCTAGTGTTATTTGAGGTTTACCTCAGGAGAATTAGTGGCAAATACTGAAGGCAAGCAAGCTGATGCACGTGCGAGTTATCCTACTTTAGGTAATGGTCTGGCTAAAAAGAAAGAAAAGAAGAATGCGTGTGGAAAGAATCAAAAGGTTGCAGAGGATGGTAAACATATACTTGGTAACACTGTCTCTACTAGTTGTAACGGAACTGCAAAAGAATTGCCAAGGATAGAGTCTTTAGAACAAGGGGATAAAGAAGATGTGGATCAGGCTGGAAAGAAAAAGCTTTTGAGCTATTTTTAAAAGGACGCTTTTTGGGCAGGACGAACAGAAAGAAACAGAGGATGGCATTAGTGACGGGGAGGAAGGGAAGAAGACAATACTCTGCGCAGAATTCTGGGAAGGAGATCATGGCTGATATAAAGAAGGTCGTAGGAGCTCTGCAACTAAGGGTGAAGATAGAGAAATGAGAAGGAACGAAGATGTTTGGGATCGGGAGGACGGAAGAGGCTGCAATAGAAAGGGTGTTGTCTTGTCTACTGTCCGCGGTTAACCACATGCCAGTTCAGAGAAAAAGCAGCTGCAGAACCAGATGTCCGCGCCTTGTGACATCAGGAAAAAGGTGGAGGAGGTCCTCGGATCGGACAAGTCTTTGAAGCTTTCGTGAAGAAACAAAACTAAATTTGACCCTGTCTTCTTCATATGAAGTCAAACAGGAGCTTCATAATTGTAATCCTGATTCGGTGCATTTAAGGAATACTACAGACAGAAGACAAGGAAGAATTTGCAATGTTTCGTGTGCAGGATTAGACTATTTACCGTCAAGAGCAGTGGGATTTATTTTGATTTCAATTCCTCTTCATAAATTTGACAAGAACGAGAAGCTGCAACGACGATGCATCAACAGTAGAGGACCAGGATTGACAAAGAAGATGGAGGTGATAAGGGACTTAGAAGCGACAGTTGAGGAATGAAATGAAGGAAGAATCAATAAGGCAAATTCTGCATTCGGAACAAAGGAGAAGGGAAGCTGAAGACGATGAGGGGCAATTCATGGAAAGACAGATGTATGATAAAGCCTGTGCTCGATATCAAAAATTGAAGTTCCTATTGCAAGATCTACAAAACCAATGAACTGTCATGCGCTTGTTGATTAGAAGAGAGGTAAACAGAGTCGTGGGAGAATCTTCCATTCTAACTATGGCGCTTCCTTCCCAGCAGCGACGAAGAGCAAATATGATAGTATTTTCAACAATTTGGACTGACTAGAGTGACAAAACCCACCTCAAGCACACAGAGAGAAAGAGAAAGAGAGAAGTATGGTAAATTTCAGCAGCAAAGCTCATACAGAGTATATCTCACCTTTTCAGTGAGAAGCAGGAAAAAGATGACAGTTCCTGCAACAAGGCTGTGAGATCATCTATGATGTTAGCTGTCATAGTTCTCGCCATTGTCCTTGTTAAACGGGTACAAGCATGATGATTCTCTACGAGCCATCAAGGAGCGCAAAATGGTCTTGGACTTCATGCTCCTGTACTGGCTAAAGTCAGTGAATTTGTCGAAATAAGCATTTTCCAAGAATCTCAAGGTCCGTCTGAAATTATAATATCGTCAGCAAATATGCCCTCTTCCAGCAGCAGGACAACAATCCAAATTTGTATTTTATTGTGACCTCGAAGATATTGCCATAGACATCATATTCGGTGAATTGCCACCATCGGGAGAGGTGCTTATGGTGTTGCCTGCTCTGCGCTCAATTCTGAGACCAATGAGCCTGTTGCTATCAAGAGAATATGCAATGTCTTTGACAACAACATTGATGCAAAGAGGACTTATAGAGAATTGAGAATCCTTCGACATCAAGATTGATTGTGAATGAAATAACCATTCTGTGCAAACAAAGGAGGTTTAATAGATTTGGGCTGTACAGCGCTTATGAAAGAAGAATTGCAGGGAGGAAGGAGATCAATTCCCTCGGTTCCTCTTGGAACCTCTCTGAAAACACTCTCTATAGTTAGTACAACTTTACTTAATGAATCTTTGATGACAGTATTCTGCAATGAAATGCCATGAGTAAAACAGAGAAGATGAACTTAAGAAGCTGACATTTTTCAGGATCAAATACTGAAGTGAAATTTCATGCTTTATATTAGCAGTCAGTTGAGAAGAGAAAGAGAGTATAAACTAAAACTCTTATATTCAGTAAAAGTCCTTGAAGGGTAACTTGCTTTGATTTAACTCTTTCAACTGAACAGTCTGAATTTTTGGAGGAAACAAGAAGAAGAGCATTTGGATTTTTGTATGAGGAAAATTCTTGGAACTTCATTCACATGACAATTGGTTATGCTTCATTGAACTAAAATGAAACAGAATTTTGGTATCATGAATTTTGGTATCATTTTCTCATCTTGATTATTTGCTTGATTGATCTTCAATCCTGAAATTAGATAAGGTCCTCTGTGGTTACGACATTGCTTTCACAAATCCTTCGACAACGTTACAGTTGGTATTAGAGCCGACCAACGGATTTATTTTTAGGAAATCTTAATAAGATGAAGTAAAGCAAATGTTGCTGTCCAAACATTTCCTTACCGTCAATGCTGTCTTGCACAATTACGAAGCGTGGAACAAGTTCTTGGTATTTCGAGTCATGTTTATATCTGCAATGCATTCTCCGCATTATAGACAAAGGGTTGGGATGATGAACATCCTGGAGCAGATCTATAGTCCATCACCTTTGTACATGGAACGAAGATGGACGGGTGCTTCAGGAATCTACTATATAGCCACCCATCGGTTTTCTTACCTACAAACCAACTTAAAGAGGATCAAGTGGTTGGAAGGCCTGAAAGTCGTGAAGCTGTTCATTTTTGTGGAAGCTCACGTAAACTCAACTTTACATATTCGAGATCGAAGGGTTGAGATGAACTCATATGTAATTGAGGAAGTAACCCGTGTAATCCCCGCCGACAGAATAAAGTGTTGGGCCGCCATGAGAAGTATGGATTCTAACGGAAAGGATATCTTGAACTTCCAATGACTTACCGATTCCTGAAGATCCATGACCCGAAACCT
The DNA here is from genome assembly GCF_053477565.2 of Lygodium microphyllum. Classification (NCBI taxonomy): domain Eukaryota; kingdom Viridiplantae; phylum Streptophyta; class Polypodiopsida; order Schizaeales; family Lygodiaceae; genus Lygodium; species Lygodium microphyllum. Next base: position 27,773,649 of record NC_141155.1, read on the forward strand.
TACTATTATACAGTTCCTGTAGATAAATGTAATACAATGTTGTTCTCCCCAAACTAAATGTAACAGTTGGCTTATCATCGCAAGAAATGTTGTATTCGAAAGGGCTAAGGCCATATAAATACAAATAAAGACTTCTTTTTATCAATGTCTAATTGTGCATAAGAGTTGATAAAAAGTTAAGTAGCTGCATTGTTTACGTGAGAGCTGAACTAAAGAGGTAATATAAATCAACGACAAGTATCGTATAATAATGTTAAGAAAACCTTTATTCAGGCACAACCCCAGGTACAGTGTCGTGCTGCTGCACATCCGAGCCGTAAACACCTCCATTTTTGTTGTGCATCTGTGTTATCTTTTTGCGTGTGTTTCATTGTGTTTGATTGCTACATTATCTTTCCGTCCTTTTCAGTACCCGCATCCAATGTACATACTCCACTTGTGTGTTTGTGTTTGTGTGTGTTTCTGTTTGTATGCATGTTATGTGTGTGTCAGAAAAATATGAAAAAGTGATGCCAAAGGACATTATCAAGCTGTTAATTTCAATTATGAACTCCAAGAAAAGTGCAAGAAACCGTGGAATCAAAGGAAGCTTTGTAGAAGTCGACATTTAAGCTATGAAGATAAAGGTTGCACGTGAACAAGGCCAACGGAATCTGCAGGACAAAGCATTTTTGAAGAAGATACATTAGCACTATATGCCATGGAGGAGAAGGGTTCATATGCCTTTGTCGTAGACTTTTTGAAGGGAGGAGTCTCTGCGGCTATCTCAAAGATTGCTTCTTCCCTCCTTGTGTATTCCCTTGATTATGCTAGAATTCGCCATGCTAATGAAGTCAAGACTACAAAGAAAGGAGGGGAATGTCAATTCAATGGACTCTTGGATGTCTACAAGAAGACTCTTAGAAAGTTTCTATAAATTTGGAGTTGTGATGGTAATGTCACCCACAGAGGATCTTCAGATTATCGACTTAAAGGTGTCCGTCCGGATGGATCTAGGAGAAAAGCCTATAGAGGCTACTGTTTTGAGAGAAGGCTTTCTGTTTCAAAAGTTGGAGGGAAAGACCAAAAGCTTTGCATCCTCAAAATAGCCTTACCGATGCTATGTTGAGATTAGGGCGCTCAAAATTCAAAGGGTAATACTGTACAGTTGAAGAGAAAAGCAGCCGACTCTGCTGGCACACTCGAGAGAAGTAAACAAACTTTCAAAGCTAAAAAAGATTGGGGCGCATTGCTATGGGAATTATGATCCAAGCTATGAAAAGCTTGTGGTCATTGTTGATGTCATCGACCAGAACAGGGCTCTAATTGACGCCCCAGACATGGTGCGTGAAACAGGGAACTTCAGGCGGCTTTTCACTCACTGATTTGGGGAGATGGACATTCCGAGAATGCCAAGGAAAAAGCAACTGTCAGAAGCGGATTGGGACCCCGAATGGCAACCAGGTTACCTACAGCAAGTGCCGATTGGGCCTCGAGAAGAAGACCAAGGAGCTCACCACGCTCTGCGACATCGATATCCTTCTCATCTTGATCTTTCCTCCCCTTTGGCGAATTGAGCTGGATCCTTGGGAAACCAGGAGTAGCAGGGAGTTTCGGAGGAGATTGATTAGTGGCAACGGAAGTTGCAGAATAAAGTTGACAAAGAGGACGGAGGCTGGAAATGATCGATATGAGGATCTTAATGATTGGTGGACTACGCCATCACCTTTACTGGAGAGCTCTCTCTTAGGCTTTTCTTCCCATGATTGCACCCAACTCTCTGGCAGAGAGAGAGATTCTAAGATACGATGTTTCTCCCTAGGCAACTTTCTGTTCCTGAAGCTGGTAGACTGGGTCGGAGTTGAAGACGAAGGAGAAGTAGAAGCTTGCTACGATGGGAAGGCACACGAAAAAAAACGAAGACGGCAGGCAAATGACACGAGACAATGCGTATCAAACGGGGAGTAGTGACGCAGGACAAATCGGGATAACAACGGCATCGACAAGCAAAAGGTGACAAATCAAAGGCAAAACTACTAGAGTCAAGCCATCAAATCGTTCCTTACAGCCAACCAGCACAGCAGATTTATCCAGAAAGTCTCCTAAATATGGCAGTCTTAGATGCTGCACCTTAAGCAACTTGGGAAGCAGACCAAAGATCAAACAATGTGATGGCTCTTCAGCCAGAAACAATTCCAGTGCTTGGTCAAAGTGACCCAAATAATGGTTTAGATTGTATGCCCAGTGGTATCTTGCCTTATGAAAAGCAGTTGGAAGGCATCAACAGTAGGTGCCTTTTGGGCTACTTATTTGCCTCAGTTGGAGGTGATATTGGAGCTGCTAGTGGTGTTGATATTTGAGCTGATGTAATTGGTATTTATGGGGCTAGTTTGGCTAGGAAAATATTGGGTTTCGCTGCCCCCAAATAGGAGGTATTGCTAGCCACAGTCAGACAGGGTTGCTCTCAAAAAGCCTGCTGTCCACTGCTATTGCCTTCTCATGTGGCAATCTCTTGCTGAAATTTGAATGCTGAGAATAGCCTTGAATTGGTGCTAAATGTTGGGTAGACTTATGGGTTGATTGCTCAAATGATTAGATCGAGAAAAGACTCAGAATTGTTTCCCACAGACAGGAGGCCTTGCTGCCCACAGAACTTCATTATATTAGCATTGTATGGATTTTTGAGAATTGATCACAGGGATTGCTGCCCAGCAGAACTCATCAAGCCTATGTGCGAATGGCAAAACTGTTCTCGAACACCTGAATGCAAAGCTGGTTATGAGATACTACAGATTTTTCTGAACATGGACCTCATGTAATTTACTAGACAGGCAATATAGTGAACTTTGGCATCAAAAATTCGATTTCTTCTTGTTAGCCTCTTTCCTTGCTGCAACTTGAACTCCGTGTTCAGCAGCTCTTACATGAAATCTATGACAAGAGGTTCCTAATTCGCCTCCTACATCAAGTACTGCTGTGATCCAGGAGAAGAATTTTCTTCTCAAGCAGTTTAAGCCACCCGAGTTTGACGGGAGAGGCGGATCTGCTCAAGCTGATGCTGAAATTTGGATTGAATCCATGGAGGACTACTTCGAAGCAGTCGTACTGCACCCGCCAATCAGGTTATGCTCGCCAAGATAAAACTCACTTGCGAAGCTAGGCTTTAATGAAAGCAATGGTGCAGGGATCAAGAGATCGCGGAGGGATTCGTTACCTAGGAGAAGCTGAAGAAAGCCGTGAAAGGAAGATATTTACCACCTGCTTATCGCACGCAGAAAATGAATGAGTTCTATGAACTAAAACAGCTGGGGCTCACGCTTGATGCGTACTACTCTAAATTTGTCTCACTTCTTAAGTATGCACCGCAGATGGACATGACACAGCAGGTGTCTAAATTTTGTGCGGGATAAAATCCACCAGTCAATACCCATCTCGAATCTATGCATCCATCAGATCTTCAGGACGCACTCATTCGAGCGGCACCTATAATTCAAGAGGTGCAAGCTAGACCAAGGGGTAACAAAACTTGGTCTTATATTGACCCGAACAGAGGAGCATTTAGACCTCAAATGAAGAGAGTTCAAGGTCATAATCAGGGATAAAGAAAGAAAGCAAGGACGAATAACGTCAACAACTTTGTTCCTACTCAAAGTAATGGACGAAACCTCTGTTGTTTCCACTGCAACGAACTCGGTCACTTCAAGAGGCAATGTCCCAAGCTTGGTGGAGGACATCGCCAAGCGCCTTTCCAAGGAACAGGCCGTGATCAAGGAGCCGCTTCTCGAGGCAGAGGAAGAACCACCTGCATTGCCAATAGACAAATGTGCAAAGAAGAAGAAGAAGAAGAAGATCTGACCATGGAAGCAGAGTTTGAAAGGGCGATAGTCCATGCCGCTCTTCACAAGAAAGGGCCGAATCGCCAGTTCTCGGTGATTGAGACACCGTCAGACTATCAAGGTAAAAGTTTCAAGACCTTGATTGATTGTGGCAGTACACATTCCTTTATTTCACCAGCATGTGCAAAAAGATTAGGAATAGCCACAGTAGAAGCACCTATCCTGCTTGTGGAATCGGCAAATGGTCGTGAGATTACTTGTACCAGGCAAACTGCTAAGGTGGAATTCTTTCTGGGAGGAAAAAAGACTTTGGTCAAATTCAAAGTCATGAATTTAGGTATCCATGAGTGTCTACTCGGAATGGATTGGCTTAAGCCTAACAACACCCACATTCACTGTGGAAAGGGTCAAGCTTCCTTTCGAAACTTTGAAAGGGAATTAGTCACAACTTAAGGTGAGGCTGGAATACCAAGAATCCAATTGGCCAAAGTATCTCGTATCATAAAAGGAGTCAGAAAAGGATTACCTGTTTACTTGATCAAACTCAACAAATTAGATCAAAAGCAAGAGTCTCATGAAGGACCTTCTTGGCTAAAGGAATACGCGGACGTATTCCCTGAAGAGTTGACTGAACTTCCGTCTCAAAGAGAAGTGGATCATGAGATTAAGTTAGTACCAGGATTTGCACCAATTGCAAAGAGACCTTATAGAATGTCCATACTGGAAGCAATTGAGATGAAGGAACAACTCAAGCAACTGCTAGATCAGGGCTACATCTGGCCTAGCAATTCACCTTGGGGAGCTCCAGTACTATTCCAGAAAAAGAAAGATGGGACACTTCGACTATGTATGGATTACGGAGGATTGAATCAATCAACGGTCAAGAACAAGTATCCTATTCCTAGAATAGATGAGCTTCTTGATCGTCTTCAGGGTGCAAAGATCTGCTCCAAGATTGATCTCAGGTCAGGTTACTATCAGATAAGGATCAAGGAAGAAGATATCCCAAAGACGGCCTTCAATACAAGATATGGGCACTTTGAGTTCCTAGTTATGTCATTCGGGCTTACGAATGCACTTGGCACCTTCAATAGGTTAATGCAGGATATCTTTAGGCCATATCTTGATGATTTCATGCTTGTCTTCTTCAACAACACTTTAGTTTATTCTAAACAAGAAAAAGATCATGAACCCCAACTTCGGATTGTCCTTGAGACAATGAGGTCACATAAGCTGTATGCTAAAATGAAGAAGTGTGCATTCTTCAAGCGTCAGATTGAATATCTGGGATTCATAGTATCAGCAAAAGGAATCTTAGTGGACCCAGCCAAGGTCAGAGATGTGCTTGAGTGGCCAATACCAGCATCCGTCAAAGATATACGTAGCTTTCTTGGATTGACAGGATGGTATAGGGTCTCCAGGTATAGGGTCTTCATCAAAAACTATGCTTTGATTGCAGTACCTCTGACGGACTTACTGAAGAAGCAAACTTCCATTGCATGGTCAACTCCCGAACAAAATAGCTTCCACAGATTGAAGCAAAGTTTGATATCAGCACCTATTCTAAAACTTTGAGATCTCAATAAGGAGTTCGAGGTAGTAACTGATGCTAGCATTCTTGCCTTGGGGTGTGTACTTATGCAGGAAGGTCATCCAATAGCATACTCTTCAAGAAAGTTGAAGAGTCATGAAAAGAATTATGCTACGCATGATTTGGAATTGCTAGCTGTCATCCATGCTCTAAAGCTTTGGAGACACTACCTGTTGGGTAATAAGTTTACTCTAGTAAGACCATAAGAGTCTCAAATGGATCTTTACCCACAATGAGCTCAACATGAGGCAACGTCGGTGGATTGAAGTGTTGGAGTATGACTTTGAAATCAAGTACCGACCAAGAAAAGAGAATGTAGTTGCCGATGCACTCAGTCGCACGGCATTCCTTAATTCTCTAATCCTGCAAAATCCATCAACAGCTAGATCTCTAGCTACAAAAGTATCTATGCCAAACAACCCTATACTTGAGTTAGCTAGAGAGGAAGCATGCCATGATCCGGCCTACCAAAAAATGCTAGGATAGATCTCTATCAAGGATCATAATCAAAAGCTGCATGCTAAGTATCATGAAATTTCTATCAATAATGGACTTGTCTACTATAGAACAAGGCTGTGTATACCAGCAAGCCAGTCACTTAAGTAGAAGATATTGTGGGAAGCTCATGATTCTCCTTTTGCAGGACATCTTGGCTATGCTAAGACTCTTAATGCAGTTAGGAAGAGCTACCATTGGGAGAGGCTCAAAGGTGACATTCTCAAATATGTCACCGAGTGTTTGTCTTGCCAACGTATCAAAGCCGAACATGTCATGATGCCAGGGAAACTGCAACTGCTTGACATCCCCCAAATGAAATGGGAATTCATCAGTATGGATTTTGTTGTAGGCCTACCCCAAGTCGAGGGAGGATACAACTCCATCATGGTTGTGGTTGACATGCTTACTAAGGTTGCACACCTTATTCCACTAAAGACAAACTATAAAGCCTCAGACATTGCAAGATTGTTGTTTAAGGAGATATTCAAGCTACATGGTTTACCCAGGAGAATCATTAGTGATCGTGATTCTCTCTTCACATCACACTTCTGGAGAGCTATCTTTGAAGCTATTGGGACTCAACTCTGTTTTAGCACCGCCTACCATCCCCAAACGGATGGCCAAACAGAGCGAGTAAATCAAGTCATCGAGGATAAGCTTAGGGCATATTGCTGTCGTGAACCGAAGAGGTGGATTCAATTCTTGACTATGGTTGAATTTGCCTACAATGCTTCTTACCAACAAAGCATTCAGATGACCCCTTTTCAAGCATTATATGGTCATGACTTTCGAAGTCCCCTAAACTTCTCAGATCCAACCTTAAGGGTTGAAGCTTCAAGGCAGATGTTGGAAGAGATGTGACCAAATAAAGTCAATAAGACAAGACATCCAAGCGGCCAAGGATAGACAGAAGGCATACGCGGATTTGAAGCGTCAAGATAGAGTCTTCGAAGAAGGAGACATGGTCTTCATTCGCGTATGCCCTAAAAAGAGTTCCCTATCCTTAGGAAATTGCAAGAAGCTAAATATAAGTCCAAGGTATTGTGGGCCGTACAAAATCCTCAAATTCCTAGGACCTAATGCTTATAAATTGCAACTTCCTGAGAACCTAAAGGTTCACAATGTATTCAATACCAGCCTATTGAAAAAATATGTACCTAATCCTAACCATGTACTTGACGATCAACAAGTTGTAATGCCTAGTCAAGGAGTCATTGAACTAAGGCCTGATAGGATCTTAGATGTTAGGGAGAGACAATTAAGATCCAGAACCCTGAGAGAATGCCTCATCGAGTGGAAAGACTATCCCGAAGACGATGCCACTTGGATAGATGAAGGCACACTCAACCATCAATATCCCCAGTTTATCTCGAGATGAGGACATCTCGATTCCTCTAAGGGGGGGAGAATGTAACGTCCGCATAAACATTTTTTTTAAAGGATAATACAATTTTTAAAATATATTTCCCTCCCTAGCCGACTGATGTGCTAGAAGGGGAGGAGAACAGCAATGAAGCGCAAGCTCCTCAGTGGGAGCTCACAAGTGCAGAGTGCCATGGCTCTCGCCACGTCGAGAGGGAGGATTCCCCCCTCCCCTCCCCTATTTAACCAAGGGGGAAGATCGCCACAAGGAAGGGACGAGCCGGGATGCCACCAGTCTGAGGAGGGAATTAGAAGAAATTTGTGAGGAAAGGGAAGGAGGGAGGAGCCGCCTCCATTAAAGCCAGCATTGCTGCTTGCTCGCCGTTAGGAAGCACCACCTGCACTCGGCGGTCCCTCGTACGCAGAAGATCAAGCTCCCCTCCCGTAGCCTAGTATGAGCTGGAAGTTGTCCTATAAATCATTGAGGGTTGGAAGTCGCTGCCAATATGGCCCAAACCATTGCACCATGGCCCAATGCATTTCCAACAAATGCATAACCTTTTCAGATGATCATCACATGACCAACATAAACATCATTATGAAACAAGGGCATATAATTGCCAACATAGACATAATCATACCACAAAGTTGCAATTCTCCATAGTAGTGCACTTCCGGTTACTTGACCAAGAGTCCACAAGGAAGATTGAAGCCTCAATAGTGCCAAAGTTCCCAGCTATCCAAGACTCAAGGAAGAGGAATGTCCAAGATGCAAGAACTATGAGAGATGCTCAACAATGAGAATAAAGGTATAGAGCCAAAATTCCCCAATTTGTGGTTCCTAATAGAATCTTGAGGGCTAATAAGCATCCACCTTTGCAATGTTGATTCATTGTAGCCATAGATTACTATGAAAGAGCCTCAGGATTCAATAGCCAATGCCTAGCACTCACTTACTAGCACAAGTTGTTAGATAGTTTAAAGCTTTTGATCTTTTCCATGGAAACTTGAAACTCTCATGCTCTAATTCTAGAATCCTGTTTGGACCTGATTGTGTCTACCTACCATAGGCCATTTCCAACTATAGGGGCACTCCTTGCAGCTCATTGAATGAAGATCCTTTGATATCTAGACTCCTTATATGCCATGTTATTGAAGATGCATCAAAATAGCCATTGAAGTTGCATTATGGAATGGAGTTCTTGAAGGGGCACTCCTTGCAGCTCACATCAAAACAACCATTGAAGATGCATTCTAGAATGGAGTTCTTGAAGGGCTTTCCAAACAACCTCCAAAGTATCAGTGGATCATTAGACTTCTCAAAGAGATGAAGGAAAATCTAGAGGGCTTGGTTCTGAATAGTTGAAACCAGAAGTTGAAGTATCCCCCGACAATGAAAGGCGGTCAGACCAAAGATGCCAGTAATGTTTGTGATTACTTGTGCCGGCACAATAGGAGAAATGTAAGCATCAATCTCTTCAGCACGAGTATTAGCATGTGTATACTATCAATGGCCTTCTTAGATAGTAGAAAAATACTCCTTGCTCAACTTACTGTCAAGCTTCATTGTCTTCTCACCAGGTTTCTAGCCCTACAGGAGACAGACCTCATCTGGTTTGTCTTGCACGTATTGAATAGCGTGAAGGGTCCTAAGGGTCTTATCCACACTATGCTCGATTGCAAGATTGTTGATGGTAGCATGCTGAATAATGCCTTGCTTGTCAATTATAAAAAGACCTTGAAGGGCAACACCCTAGCTAGGAATGAGGATGTTGTAGGCTTTTGAAATGGATTTTGTTAAGTCAACAACAATTGGGACAAATAACTTAACATACTAGCCAATCATGTTTCAATATAAGTCTTATGGTAACCTTCCATGAAAATAACTTCCAACCTTTCATGCATTCAAATATGTCCTTATAAGTTCTTTAATAGCACTACAAACCCTCCCAAGGTCACAAAAGAGACAATGTTAAAGAGGCTACAAATACCATTAATCTTCCACTCAATAGAGAACTTAATAACTTCCAAGAAGCATAGGCCTGAACAATACTGGAACAAAGTACATGGCCTTTGAAAAGTTTTGAGTATCCCAAACAAAGAAACTATGATCGGCATATACATCAACTGCAAAAACCAAAACATCTGATGTAAGAACAGTGATTGAAGAGAAACCTTACTAATGTATTATCAAAACTGAAGCACTTTATGCCTAACAGCTTTAAGCTTCTTCTCAGTGTAAGGACTCACTAATGTTATCTCAAAATAAAACTTACCAAGCTTGTGCGATGTTGCAAATCGTCAAGCAATAGCATCAGGATATGAGATCCCATTTACATTATGTACGGCAAGGTAGGAGCATGTGTTTGTATCTGTCAAGTCATGGAATCCAAATGGTGTTGGTCAAGGCAAAGGTACACAAAATACAAGAGAATCAAGCATGAAAATCCGCACAATACCATCATTGCATGCACAAGGAACATGCAAACTTGAAATGGCTAAACCATGGCCTTATGGAACCTGCAACAAGTAGTTGAAACTATTGTTGATGTCTATAGATAGGCAACCACAAAAAGATCCTTTTTTGCATTAGAGAATACCTTAAGATTAACCCATTTTTTCAATGCAAGTCCATGATGTAGAAGGCATAGTATTCCTGTTGAACATCATATGTGTCAACCACAATCCTCAATTCATTAATTATACAAAATTAGCAGCAGAATTGAGAACAGTGCCAAATAGAAAAATTTGGTTAAAGCTTGCTTGGGCATACCTATGCAGGTCAAGGCATAAACCAGCTGGATATCTCCATCTCGTGAATCTTCTGAAGATGTTACTACCACAAAAGGATTTTCATGCAGACTACCAAGATGAACATTTCTCCCATCTAGGACCAGACCTGAGCCTATTCCAGATTTTTGTCATCCTGCTGTATTATAACAAAAAAACTTCCATTTGAAGCAACATGGATCCCACTTATTGGCATGGATGCAGTTTTTTCTCTGAATTTCGCTATCAGTGCTGAAGACTTGAAATCCTAGAGGCAAACTAAACCATCATGTGAAAATCCAGTTGAAACAAGATGTTTTCCTAGGCACAAAAAGGAAGCATAAAAATTCATCTAGAGTTTCCATATTCATTCCTATTATTGATGCATATGCTTATGCCAGTATTTCAAAAACATGTTGCACTGCAAACTTTCACCTCCCAAAAAATGGATGCCTACTACTACTATTGATATGGAGGTTAGCCAACCAAGCCAAAGCTCTAACTCATTGTTAGGAGAGAATTGCACACATGAAACTCCATATTTGTGCAATTTCAGCTCAGCTAGGCAAGACCCATCTGTCACATCCCAAATAAGAGCAACTAGTTGATGCCGAGACTAAAACAACAAAAAATCACCCTGCTTAGTGCCACGAAACCTCCAGCCCTATAGCTATCTACATAAGAACTTTTCAACTGACTATTGGTGGAGGACTGAAATCGCAGTCATTTTGTAGATGATATATACCTCTCCAGTGGCAATAAGTTTTCTTCCATGAGGTGAATAAGCAACACACGCCAATGCTTTTGGAGTCACTGTAACATTGGCCATTGCAAAGCTGCAAGCCCACCCATTTGCATTGCCAGTTGTGAGCCCAATAACCTTTTCCAATTGAAGCTGAAAATCAAAAGGGCATCATTGATATAAAAGACTTAGTAAAATCATTTTAGCAAAGAAAACAGAAGCTTGTGCCACTTCTTTGTGTCTCCTAGCTGAGTTATTAGAATACGCAAGTTTGTGATTTGGCAACCTCCATATACAGTAAGTCAACATTGATTAATATAACATCACCATTGAAATATGCAAGTTTGTCTGCACACTAATGCATTTCAAGTGCTTCTCGTTGATTTAGCTTCATTCCCTCATTGTATACATGCATTCTTATGTGCGAAGCATTCCTTAATTGTCTAGATTCTGTGTGTACATGTCTTCAAATGTGTACATATGCCTATTTAGAATAACAATAATGGCGATCAATGCTACCTTTTCAAAGGATTTAGGGCGGCGAGCTTTGCGCTTGAGAAGCCTCATGCTGTGGGATGAGGAGTCTGTCTAGAAACAGCTGTGAACGCAAAGGAGGTTATGCCATAGCAATTCAGAAAAGAAACAAACAAGCCTTTCTTCTCACGGTTGCAAAAATGATTGCAAGGAAAGATGGAGGAGGCATGCTCACCGTAGGTGGAAGAGGTCGTCAATTGCAGTGAGATAGTTCTCGAAGTCCGCGTGGTAGGACAAAAACAGTGTAATAAGAGGCAGCAACAACGGCATTGCCCTACTCGATGAAAGGAAAAATGGCGTGACACCAACCATGGGTCAAAACCAAACCCAAAGATAAGTTAACTAAAATTGCAAGTACATTTACACCACGCTTTACAATGATCGGTTCTCGACATGCAATAAGGCTCTCGTGTACATCAAGACACACACTCCGTGCGTACATCTATTCCCCAACCTTAGGTTCACAAGATGCTAGGAATATGTTTGCCCAAAATAGGAGCTTAATGTGCCAATCATAATAGCTCAACACACTTAGGCCAAGTATATCAATCAACTTTTTTTCCACATTACTTATCGAGTTTGAGTGAGGAGTTTTGTAGCAAGTGGCTCAAGGGTGTGTGGGTAGCCATGGAAAGGGATAACCATTAAGGCCACTAAATCCATTATTGCAACATTAAGACCAGCCTAAAACATGGCCACTCTTCTTGTGCATGCAAGAGAGCTTATTGGCAAACAAGAATTTGGGGTGGTTGTTGGGGAGAATGACCAAAATAGAAAGAAGAAGTTAATAACTGAGGAGACAACTATGGAGCTAGATTATGTAGTTGTTTCTCTATTATAGTGTCTTGCCTTCTCATCTAAATTGGTTGTCCAACATAAGTATGTGGGTTGGATTTCTTTCCTTGATATGCATGTCTAGTTGGATGGTGTAGTGCATGCTCTTAAAAAAGTACTTGGGCATATTCTCTATGTGCCTACTATGGCCTCCTCCTATGGTAATCCTAGACATAAAGAAAAAATTTATTCTTTGGGAGAGGCATCAGGAGCCATCAAAATGTATGGAGGTTTTTCACCCTCATGGGCTTGAAGTGTTTTTTCACATTAAATTTAGATATTTTCCAAATGCATGTTACATCTATAGAATTGGGAGGGCATTATGCTAAGGATGATCGTTGAGGCTATTGAAATCTCTCACCATAGTTTAAAAATTGAATATACAAAACTTAGGAGAGTTCCTGAGAAATGATGAATCATGAAAAAAGCAAGAGAGAGTACTTGACACAAGATTGGGCACAAGGCCTCCTCTAAAACCCTAAGAGTACTTGACTTTTGTTAAAAAGTGATTGAGGTACGGGCCTCCCTTCCTCTCTCACCTTAGCATTTTATAAAGAAACACAACTAAATTGACATAGTTCCTGATATTGTTGCACTAGCATATATTAGAATATGCTTGTGAACACTCACCAATTATTTAGGTTTTTGGAAATACGAATACCAATCTTTTCTAAATTGGGCACCATGTCAGGACCAAGTCTGAATCCCATTGATGGATTGTGCAAATGCTCGATTATTCTTATGTATTTACATTCTTGAATAGGACCCCACATCAAATTATCATTCAGTGTACCACCATTGAAAAAGGGGAAAATTGTAACGCAAGGGGGCTCAAAAGTAAAGGCAATGCATTGCACAATTGATGCATTGACCTTCTGCATCCCATGCTCCACGTGAAATTGATGTAGTTTTGTGTTGTTGGAGCCCTTGTACACTTTAACTCAATATGCTAAATTTGAAGGAAGATAACTGATATTGTCTATGGTAGCTTCAACACACTATCCGAAGGCACCTTGTCTAATAACTCTTCCTGGCTTGATAGCATCAAAGGGAATGCCAATTGCTAGTGCACATTGATGATTCCTCAATTTGCACAATATAGTTCCTGCCCTTGAAAATTCCCTTTGCTGATTGGTGGGACCAAAACTAGGACTTGCGCCTATGGTGGTCTTAAGACGCTTTGGCAAAGAAATTGCACCAAACAAGTCCTTCACCCTCTTTGAGCGTGCCACCTTCTCTCTCCACACTTCGTGTTCCATAAGGCTAGCTTCTCCTTTGATGTAGACGTTGGTGCTAACTCTTTAAGATCTTCTAGCATATTGGGTGCATTTCTAAGGCAGTGTGCAGCAAAGATGCAAATTTTTCTTTGAATCCCAAAGCACATCACTAACTAAGTGTGAAAGCCCTTGTTGTTGCAACATTGTTTACATGGTGGGACATGCTCGGTTGCGAAAGATGACAAAAGTAACATCGTAACTATTTACAAGGGATATTTGATTTTCTGTGCAAGATGATATGGCCTCTATGAAGCAAATATGGAGAGCTTTGGCAATGTTGAGGGCCATCGTAAATCACAAACTGTCCATAATAAAGAAAAGCAAGAATATAAGCATGATAACGAAGGCTTAAAACCTACATACTTGCATATGGACATGACAAAAACTTGACAAAACTTATAATCACAATTAAAATACATACACGATTGCAGTATATGAAAAACATTGAAATACACCTTTGTAATATATGAAAAACATCGAAAATGTGACATAGATTGCATTAGATCTTCAATTAAAAATATAATTGCCACCTATGATTGATTCAAATAAATTAGTGTGACATGTGATCTTTGATTGAAAACAAAATTGTGTAACATCAATCTTAAGTTATATTGCCATTGCATATAAACCTTGATTAAACTATGCAATTGCATGATACCATTTAGACATCGAGAATGTTACATAAACTACATTAAGTTGTAGTTCAAAAATAAAAAAAACACAAAAACATTACCACTTTTTTTAACAACTACACATGCGAGGACATTTTTTGGCTGAGTATATGACCTGAATGCTCATTCCATCAAACAATACCAGATAATTAGCATGTCAGGACATTGTATAGCCAAATATATGACCAAATGCCTATCACTTATTCATCCATATGTAAGGCAAGGCACTATTTAACCAAATTAATGACCAAGTGCCCATCCATATCCAAGGGAAAAGGGAGGGTGTCACAATTAAAATGACACCTCTATGTCGAGTTCACGACACAGTGCCAAGTCGATTATGACATGCCCACCAAAGGACACTCACTCACCAAATTCACAACTAAGTGCCTATTTGGCAAGCACCTTTTAGCCCTACATACACTTGTCACAAGATAGAGGTATCATGGCATGTATATGTGGAATACATGGCACATGCTAATCCACATGTCCCACAAGTAACAAGACAACTTGCATATACGCCAAAACTCAAATATACAAATAATGCACGACAATGAAGAACCACCTCATGACATATATAGTTATGCCGATCAGCAACCTCTTCCTTACAATGCATATGCATATGAAGGGTACACATATACACATAGTCATGAGAGCTCCCAAGCAAACTTTGAACTACAATAGTTTATACTTTTTGTAGATAACTTGCAATAACAAAGATAGAATCAATCATACAAGACACATAAGTAGCATGCATATCAAAATACATGATAAAAAAGATGGGATCAATCATATTATAGATATTTTCTTTTATCTACAAGGTTATTAAGTCACTAGCTACTCATATAATTTGTGGATGGGTCTTTAAAGATTTGCCATGCCCTAAAACACAATTCGTAGCTGGTTCTTTTACTTCAAGAACTAGTGCCAATTCTTAAAGAAAGGAAAATGATTTTAAATATCGCACAAATCTTGATTGCTTGAGGGGACACATATTTACAGAGAGTAAAATAGCATGTGCTATGGGGAGAAAATGTGTTGTAACAAGAAACCCTTTCAATCTAGAATTCTTTAGTTAGCCACATTTTGAATATGCCCTCTATTATATAATTGGCATTACCTTTTCAAATTATTATGAGCCACACAAAGATAAGTTCTTATATAACATTGTTCTAAACATGAGACAATGAAGAACATGCAATAGACTATGGAGAGACCCTAGCAAGACCAAAACATGTTATTTTGGACAAAAAACCTACGAAGAAATGTGGAAAGAACAACTAACAACACCCTAGAAAAGTCCAAACACATCCATACAAAACCTACTAATGAATGCAAAAAGAATAGCCAACAATGCCTAGCAAAGTCCAAACATATCCTATGAGCTAGGTTTATTCCATGGAAGGTTATTCCAAATTCTTGAAAAGAGATCGATTTTGCAAATAACATTTTTTAAAAGCTACTATGGTATCAACTCTCTCTCTATCTCTCTCTCCCCCTCCCTCCAGCCTCCCTGCCCCCCCCCCCTCTCTCTCTCTCTCTCTCTCTCTCTCTCTCTCTCTCTCTCTCTCTCTCTCTCTCTCTCTCTCTCTCTCTCTCTCTCACATGCTCATTTTGAAAGTGTAGTCATATGCATGTTTTTCATAAACTTCTTTAATATTTTACATTTGAATTCCATGAATTGGAGTTAATAGCCACCTTCCATATATGAAAGTGTCACTTGGAGCTTGTACTAGTGTAGCATAACATTACCATATTTTTTGGTCTCTATGGTAAAAGGTTAGGAGTAGGGTCAACTAAAATTGAGACAAATTCCATGTTTGTATACAATGATATTGTATGATCAAGTTCTTCAAAAATAACTTTGGCAATGACTTTTTTTATGTGCACAGCCATAAACTCATGAGAAAGGGTATAGTGAGAGTAATCCATACCACAATCTTGAAGCACATCAAGCTACAGGTCCACTATCAACTCTACCTACATGTGGTTGTTGCGTCACTCTTGCACTCTATGTTCAATCAAATTCTCAGCTTGAGTCATGAACTTACGGATGGTGCAACTCTTAAGAGCCATCTCATACACATGTCAAATCAACTTGTGGAGATATTGAAGGAGTGTTGAAGATCATGTGGTCTCATGTGGTCATCATTTGGCTACACAACTACAACACTCATGCCACTAAACATGTCCATACCCAAGGCTTTTGGATGCCTCGCTTATGCAACCTTCGCAAACATTCTAAGAGCTCCAATGGCCCTTGCCCATAACTCTTGGCTCCCATCACATCTAAGCAGTTCTATTGTCTACAACTGACAACTCCATGACTACATAAGTGGAAGGCATTATTCAAGACCCCTTTTTGGTAAGAAAGTCCTTGCTAGTTTTATGAATTGATAATACCCTTGTGTAAAAATTACACACACAGAATATCGATACTCCTTTTATGAATAAATTTATGCCTTTTTTTTCCCCTTCTGTGAATGTATATATGTAATACTATCTTTTCAAAAAATCCCTTCTTTTGATCTCACGTGATGCACACTTTTATACATAGTAAGTTACCCGAGAGTAAATCACCTCGCGGAGTCATAGGACTAAGGGGAGTACAGAGGCCTCGAATAGATTACCTAAGGGATGTCCACTCAAGAATGGGTGAGCCAAGCCTATGAACCAACTAGGAGACAATAGCAAGGATATTAAAGGCATCATAATCCACCAAAAAAGAGAAACCAAAGGCCATGGGATAGGCATGCAAGCAATAGGGGATGGTAGCTTGATGACAAAGAAAAGAGATCGCCACATTAAAGAAAGGAAACTCTAATCCCTAAAGAACCTCCTCATGATCGTCAAAATCCCCCTTTGAAACAAGAAGGGCCAAAGAATCCATAACCACATCTTTGAGATAGCTTACAAATATGGATTGAAGATCGAAATGCTATTAGCAAGGTTGAATATCACCAACAATTATCTTTTACCATGGGCTTGTTTTGGGTGTGGGTATTACTTAATTCAGTTTCAGGCTTTAGCTACTTTCAATTATTTGGAGTTGTACTAGGAATGCAAGCATTTGCAATCTCAAACTTTTCCATGGGATTCTTTTGGGTGCAGGCATTAGTGATGCGGGAAAACACATGAGCATAGAATGAGTTTTCCACTAGCTATAGCATTTTCATAGATCCAAGCTTGCTATACTAATCATCAACTTCATTCTCAACATCCAAAGCTCTATGTACTCTAAGACAAAAGCCTCATAGACCCCATGTGTCTGCAACCCTTATGTACTTAACTATGGCTTACAATGAAATGTCAAAAATGTGTATTTTGTAGCATGGCATGATGCTCTTCATCGTTAAGTTGTAATACAACATCTTGTAGAGCATCTTCATGTTTTTTCTTTACAGCTAAAAATCTTTCCAAGTTGCACAGCTCTGTGCGTATTCTTGCTGACTCTTTCCCAGCCTATCACACATATACCAACCAGAGTGTTTGAGCAAAGCACAATGAAATCATGGGTAGTCATATGTATATAGTGAAACTTGCAAGGTGCAGATCTAACCTTGAACACAAAACATTAACATACACTATATAGCTCGCTATGAACTGATTCAAGTTCTGCATCCAGTTCTAGTACAGTGTCTGGATGATGTGTTTCCTTAAACAAAGAAGAATGCTACTAAGAAAAGAAAATCTTGTAAATTCTAGCAAATTTCCTAACCAAACACTATACCAGTACATGTTGGCCTAAGAAAGCATAACCATACACAAATTTTAATTTTAGCTTTAAAAATGGGAAAGTAGAGTGATAACAAGCCTGCAATTCAGTTGCACACCTCTTTAATACTTGAAGATTCAACTGGAGATGTGAAGCAATTAGTTCGACAATATTTCTCCCACCAATTCAGGTACTTTTCCAACTTTTCTTGAAGAGTATTGAACACTCCATCAAAGCCCTTTAAGACAGCACAAATAAGTATCAAGAAAGACCTGCACAAGGAATAGAAAGAGGCTCAATAGTGTTTGGTTGATTTGCTCTGAGGAAACACATACTTGAATTATCAAAACACACACACACACAAATAGAGAGGCCGTGAGCAAGAAAATTGTACAATTTGGTTAGGAAAAGAAATTGCTCTAGCTAAATATTCAATTTTAATACCAACTAAAGTCCACGACATTGTCTACTCTCAAAGATTTCTTATCAAGAAGACCCATGGTCTCAGTGTCATACACACTGATTGCATTCTTGCCTATCCAAGAAAAATACTTATCATATCTGCCTCCCGCCCATCTGCAGCAGAAAGAAAGCCTCCATTAATCTCAATTAACTTAAAATGATAATAGAGAAATAGAGAATAAGCTGAGAATAACTATACTTGAACACTAGCCAAGAGACACGAGCCACACCCCCTGTTCCACTAGTTGCAAAATCATATGCACTTCCCTTAAATTCTCTAAGCACTTTCCCAGTCCTCACATCATAAATATTAAGTGTCGCCCTCTAGATAAACATATCTAGACATCAATAAACACTTGTGCAAGCAGTTTTCCAAAGAACAAAAAAATTCATAAATAACCTATGTATCTCTGGGGTTGCTTGGTTCATGAAGTCAATCAGCCTAACCTGAAAGAGAAAATCACAGAATTGATACAAGAGCCAACATTCATATTCAGCAACATGCCCAACTTACAAACCATAAACCAAAGAAGATGAGTCATACTTGAGGATGAATGTATCGCATTATTCGATTAAAGGTCTAGGCACCACCCCATATAGCTGCACCTTGTCTATGAATTGTGGCAAGGTAAGACCCAAGGGGAGACCATTGCACAAAGCTCTCTGTCCAAAACTGTTGCAAAAGCTAGTTGTCAATATACAACATGTTTTTTTGCTACAACTATCTAAACTGTAGAAAATTCAACTTACAGAATAGTGGTAAATAGGTTCGGGTTTCCCTAATCTAGCGTCATTCCAATAAACTTCAGTCTCTGATCCAAACCAAATGACAAACTGGTCTCGACCTCGTTCATCCCTCAAACAAGTTAAAAGATTTTCCTGAATACACGTAAATCAGGGTGAGATGATATCTGAGAATCTAGAATGTTACAGATGCACCTACAAGAGGAGAGGAGCAGATAAGGAGAATTGATCAATGCAAGTGTAGTATAGCCGGAGTGGATTAATGGATAGTTGGAAATAGGAAGCAGAAGCTTGATGTATAATAGTGGAAGCTTCTTTGTACGATGAGAATGAAGCTTGTTACTATATGGGCTAGTACAGTGATGGAAGGCAGCACTTTGCCAAGAACCCCTCCATATTAATAATTTTTTTAAATTGTGTTTTTCCTTTCGAATTTTTAATAGAGCACGCACATTTATCACCCAAAGGCTTTCATCTAGCACTTTCATATACTTGTCAAATTCATCAAACATGTTGATATGGGACTTATCCAATTTGTAGCCATTAGTTTGTTTTCTAGTTGTTTGAGCCTCCTGAAAGCATGAAAATTGTATAAATTATAAGTTCAAAGGCCAAATGTATGATCCAAACATGGACTTCTATGGATACCAGACAAAGATAAATCAAAGAACAATCCACAAATTGGCATTCACATTTGAGAGTCGAGCTAGATCTGAGGCATTGTGTACTCTATAAAAGCATAGCCTTTAGTCTTTTTAGTTTCTTCATCCTTGGGCATCCAAAGGCCATGCTCTCTAGTAACTCTAATTTGACCAAAAATCTTCTGAATCATAACCTCAAGCTTCTCGTACTTTTCTGGATACATTTGTCATTAAGAAAATGGTAGCCATGCGCACCTCTTGATCTCGAAATCTTCACTAGGGAGTAAGATAATGTCGTCAAGGTTGACTTGGGGGAAGTTGATGTTAAGCTGGATGTCATCCTCCTGCAAGAGGTCAGGGGAGAGGCAATGGGGAGCCTACGGCAACTCGACGAGCTGCGCCATAGCCGCGAGCACAGAGGAACAACACAGAGAGGGGGACGATAGGCCCTCCAACCAATCCTTATATAGACATAAATTCTAAGGAAGAAGAATTTGAAGCTTGGCTCTCTAAGTAGGTTTTAGATTTACAAATTCTTTGTGTTCTCTTTTTTTCCTCCAGATTTTCATAATAGTGAAATTATGTGTGAGGCGGTTTTAGTCATGAAACATGGGTAGACCAAATTTCTAGATGCTTGTTCAGACCTTTGCAATGGTACCAGTTGGGATATCTGACCACTTCCCAATGTTTATTAGTAATCTCTAGGTGTTCTCTGAGAGCCTTGCTAATATTCTATTATTATTATTATTAGAAAGAAGCTTTGGGAGAGGGAGGACATGTGTCATTCCAAGACTTCCTTGCGAATGTATTTATGACGGCCATGTGTCGGCCTGCATGCCCAACTGTGAACACCCATGTGCAATGGGTGCTTTCTTCCATTTGTCTCGTATCACATATGCACAATCCCATGATTAAGAGACCCTGCAGAGAGTATAAAAGAATGTATGGGGAACACAAGGCTCAAATCTTTCATGGCCCTAGCACCTCAATGAAGGGTAACAACCACTATAAAATCTGATACACGACAAACCTATCATTAAGATGGACTTAAGGGGATGTACATGAACATGTACGAATATTAGATTAACTTTAATATTGACATATAGATATTACTAGTATAATAATGGGAAGAATGAGTTAAATGGTCTTTAGTTGAAAGGGAGTTGATTTTGTGGAGATTGGATAGGTGGAATTGATTCCCCTTCTCTGCATCTTCCCCCCACCCATCCCCTTTCCACCCCACACCCCCCCTACCTCCCTAAAAAAGTGTGCTTTTGAAAATAAGGTAACCCCCGACCCCCCCCCCCCCCCCCCCCCCCGAGTTAGTACCCTGAAAAACAAAAGTACTATGTTTACCTATTGAGGCTCATCATACCCATTTGTAAACTGATCCATGTGAGTTTTGTAAATTAACAATACCCTTCTATAAAAAATCATGTATATGAAATATAAAAACCCCTTCTGTGAATAAAATTATACGTCTTGAAATATTTTCTTTTGTGAATGTACATATGTAATCTTATCTTTTTTTATATTCCCCTTTTTTGAACTCACGTGATACACATTTTTGTACACAGTGACAGCCCCGAGGTTTTAGGTAGAGCTCTGTCTTGCTTTGCAACTTTCAAGATGCATGCTTCAAAGATTTGACTAGCTCAAGTTATTGGACCATGAGTACCTCAAACCTTTTGGTTCTAAGAATTGTGTATATGTATGTATAAATACAAGATTAGATGTAATGATGAGTAATGTGTGTGTGAGTCATGTGTATGAGTATGTAAAGAAGGAGCAAGGATAAGTAGTATGTGACATGTGTCTATGTATGTGCTATGTGTATGAGTACATATGTACATGTGGTGAATATTTCTATATATATCCCATAACTTATAAATACTGTGGTGAATGTAGTATATTTATTTTAATATTTTTTTTGCATGAATTGCAAAAGAGCCTTCAAAATCTTGATATACCTTAGAAATGTTGGCAAATTAAAAAATTTGGAGTTATAACTCAACCTACTTGAGTTTCGAAAAAAAATCCAGAAAAATAAAAGTATAGCCATTTGGTGACATATAGCCACTAGAATCATCTATGGTTATGGCCTCTCCTCAATTTCACAAGCTACTCCCATATTTAGTGCAGAGAGTGCTACAATAAAACTTCAAACCATGAAGATAACTCGTATCCTGACACAATTCAACAGTTAGTTGCTATTGATGACAAATGTAAAGAATGAATAAAGGCAATGTAGGAAGAGCCATAGAAAGAGCAAATTATGAGATGCTCAGTATCCCCAATCTCTCTCCCATACATGACGTATCTCACCAAGCAAGGCCATGACCAATAAATGAGATCACAAAATTGATCCACCAAATAGAACATGCCCCATAGATTAGGAGGTTTTCCTAGCTCATGTTGCAAGTCACTCATGATATTCTATGAGAATCTCAAACCTTCCATAATTGTAGCACTTTTGTTAACTAAAGTTACCATCCACTTAGAACTCTAATCAAAAGTACTCTAGTGGTTTGGCAAGGACTAAAACCATGGGTAGAAGGCACAAACCCTAACTGATCCCATCTTGCTCCAAATTCTTTCCTTAGTGTGCCTCCAACCCTAAGTGTCTTGGGGGTAAACACATTTTGGGAAGGAGGCAAGCAACATGTGGTTTTTCCCATGGAAACCCTTGGAGACACTACACAACGAGGGATCATGGGGATACTGCAACTAGTGTGAGTATAGTTAATCAGAATGTACTTCAATCCTAGGGAAATCCACCACTTGGACCAATGTATTTTAATCTAACCATGGCCAATAGATTCAAAGTTTGACCACTAGGAGTCTTCGGGGATTGGTGAGTCAATATTGGAGGAGCCCAATTCAAGATAAACTTTGTTGTTATAAAAGGAGTTGACTATAACATATTGCTTTGTTGACCTTGGATACACAATGCACATCTCATTGAAGACTAGGATAATGGTCTAGTATTTCTTCATAATTGGAAGGAGGTAGTAGAAATTGAGATGGAGTGTTGAAAAACATCCCCTACTAACCTACATGCTACCTCTACATTGTTAAAAGGAGATAACAATGACCCTCAAACGAGCCAACCTTTGGCTAGATATATTCCCTCCCCTGAGGATGAGCACATTAGGGCCAAAAACGCTTCAAAAAATGCACTTTTGTTAATCACGGGACTAAGGAAAGGGCCAAAGAGAGTTCGCCACGTGTGCAAGAATATGGTATTCTTGTCTCCTCTTTTTTAGAGATAGTGGAGTCCATTTCGTGATTCTCTCTTCTTTTTTAGCCAAAACCCCTAAAGTCTGACATGTTTTGGAGTCCCAAAGACGTTATTTACTTACAAATCTGACAAAATACATGACAGAGATGTGATGAAATTAATAATGAGTTTTTTGAAAGTCGGGAGATCTTTCAATATTGTTTTTGGCGCCCAATACATACTCATTTGGGTTCTTGGCGCTACTTTTTAGTTCATTCACCCCTCTTTGAGCTTCTTTCTCTGCGCTTTCATTCTTTTCATGGCTTCCTCCAGGCGCCCTTCTCGTTTAATACACTCTTGCACAGTCTATAGCCAGGGAGTAGATGGAAATTTTGAGCCCAAAACCTTTGCTGTAAATGATTGGGTTACCATGCTGCCATCTTGCAAGGGCTCCCATAAGGTGAAAAGAAGAAAACGAGAAGATATAAAACATCACTGGAAGGGGCGTATCATTGCCTTCAAAATTATGCCCGAAGGCTGGTTTGTCAAGGTGCAACATGTTTACATGGTCAAGGATATGCACTTGCCTCCAAACGAACATGTTCCCCAACAAACACATTGTAAGTTATAAGTTGAATAACGTATATAATTCTTTTCCATTTATGCAAGTTCTAACAAACGGTTCGTCATTGTAGATATCTTTCCGTCAACAAGTATTGAATGGCAACCTGTGGAAAGCCTAAGTGGGACTTTCCATGCCATTCATAAGGTATTGGCAGACATTATTTATGCCGATCAAACTGTGTCTTTTTATAGTGAATGCAAGGTTTTTATATATTATGCACAATATGTGGTTCCCTCTAAAGCGGATAGGTATGGGAATATCGAAGATTTGCCATTGCCAAGTCTTTCATCTCTAAATTGGGAGATTCCTGACAAGGTAACAGTGCAGAGTTTCAAATTCAAAATATCTCAGGATATTCAAAAGTCCATGACAGCTGGAAGGATCTCACGAAGAATACGTTTATCATGGTTTGTACCCCTCCATATCTTTGTCGCTTGCTTCAAAACATCAAATTTACAAAGAACGAAGGTATCCTGGTTAAGTAGAAACTTTTCGGAAGAGGATTTGGACAACACTATAGGGACGCATTGGAAATCTAGAGAGTGCGATCATAAAGGTGATATCTTGAGGTGCAGTGCATGCCCTCAATCCTTGGCTTTGGCTTACAGTATCCCTCGCCAAAATCTTGCTTTGGCCTTTGATTACAGGCGATACAAACGAAGATTGGGTATTTGGGTTCCCTTGGATTCTGATACAGAGAACACAACATATAAACTTGTGGTACACGTTTTTCCGCATGAAGAAGTAAAGAAGGTGAGTGTTACTTCCAATTGGAGTCTGAAAGATGTGAGGGATACCTTGGAATTGCTAGACAATACATCCCCTAGATATAAGTTCAAAGTGAATGGTGTAACAATTGGTAAAAGAGCCGAGCGCTCTTTCTTTTGTACGAGTTGTTTGTCTCCCACAATTGTGAGTTTGGGACCTTAAGAATGAAAACTTGGCAGGAATTTATCTTAACAGACTATCCTCAAGATATTTTTTAATGGGAACTTCATAAGCTATCGTGAAGCAAGTCGCCTTTCGAATGTGTATAAATAAAATGTACATTGCATCCGATTTACAAGTGAAAATTATCATTACACAATGAGGTACAAAAATTGCATGAAAATGTACAAGGCCAAAATAATAAGGCTCGTGTATAAAATATACATTACATTCGATTTACAAGTGAAAATTTTCATTACACAATGAGGTACAAAAATTGCATAAAAATGTACAAAGCCAAAATAAAATGGCTCGTGTATGCTTATGTTTGCTATTTTCATTCTTTATCGATTTCTTCAAAGATATTTTTCCTCACAGGGCCTTTCTTTGATTGTTGAAAAAATTTGACCTTTACAGGTAGTCTCCTTTCTTGGGGCTTAAGAGGGGATGGATCAAATTTAAGAGGAGAGAGCACTGGCATTCCTTTTTTCTTAGACTCTGCAGCAGTGGTCCCATTGCCTTTTCCCTTGCCCTTGTCTTTACCATTACCATTGTCCTTACCCTTTCCCTTGACCTTTCCCTTGCTTGTGCCCTTTGCCATTGAAGTTTTGGGAGGAAGAGGGGAGTCAGGATCATACGGTGTGATTGCTTTGTCTAGAATCAGCTCGATGCATCTCTCCCTTATCCACCAAATATATGATTCAGGATAGTCTCTACACTGTAAGAATAAATGTTATAAGTTAGTGAAAAGACATCATGATAAGGGTTACACAAACATCAAATGAAATAAACTTACATTCACTCCTTCTATTTGTAACAGCTTTGAATCCACTGTTCTGCAAATGTTTGAGATAACTCTCCATCCACAAGAATGCGCATCGCTTTGCAATGGAACTTCTTGTAGAAGAAAAGTATACGGCCTTTGAGGATCAACAAGATCCTCGTATGTTGTATCCAAAAATGTAGAAACGAGTCTAGCAGCATTGCAAAAGGAAGCTTTGTAAGTTCAAAATATTATTTATAAAAGAAATTAAAGTAAGTAATTTTCTTCCAACATACATTCGTGCTTGACCGTGAACACCGCTGAGAGAATTCATAAAGATAATTTCCCTTGAAAGACAATTAATGTAGATGAGACTCCAATGCCCTCTGCAAATTCATAAAAGAGGTGAGTAGAAGGGTGAAAGCAAATGAACATAAATTCTCCTCTACAGTAAAAGAAAAATACCTTTCTACATAAGGGAAAAAGATGTGGTAATTTCTCACACTATCGAAGCTACGAAAAAATGGTGAAATATTAGAACCAGATTTTGCAAAAAGTCCCACAGAGAGAAGTGGATCAACAATGTATATGGTTCTTCGGATATCGAGAGTGAGAGAGGACACCAATGCCCTTCAGATAATAGCAAAAGCTATTCAATACCAATTTCATCCAAAATATAATTGAAAAGACTTAACTTATGCAACAAAAAACCCTACCTTATGCAACAAAATACCACGGAGTCAGATAGTTGGAGATCCCTTTTTTCCAACATGGGCTTGTCCTCGGGAGATATACTAAGATATTCCTCCTCAGATTCCCCAGCAACATTCACAAGAATCTGCCCATACACTTTGCCCATCCTCTCGCTGTTGACGGGAGCAAGTGATGCGGCTTTCCTCTTGTAAACATCGTCTTCAGTTTCAAACACCTCCTGATTTTTTTCACTCAAGAAAGCCTCTTGCTGTGTGGCACCCCTTGTAGGGTAAAGGTCAGTAACATCTTCAACATTTAGCTTTTTCTCTTTCCTGGACAATTTTGGGGGAACGTTAAGGATTTCAAAGGCTTTTTGATCATTGGAAGGCAAGGGCCTCAGGACTTTGTCAAACCTATACCTCACTCTGCTAATGATGCTGAAATCTGTATTCATAAGGGTGATCCTATGAGCATGGGCAGCAGCAATGTAAGCGTCGTTCATGAAATCAATAACAAAATCTTCTGCGGCCTCTTGGAGGGCAAGAATGGCTGAGAGTTGCCACTTCTTATTTAGACCAGAGACAGTTGCCACTTGAGACAATCTATCAGAGATCTCTTTAACCACCCTTATAAAAGCAGCTTTTGGAATGACATGCTGTGTAGCTCTCTAGGCTTTCCTGATCTCACTGAAACATCTTTGCATATAGAAGAACCTGGACTTCCTCTTCCTCTTCTGTGGCTTGGGGTGTTCAGTGGCTTCAGCAGATGTGGGCTCAGGTACCATTGTAGGGAATGAATCTTTCACAGGGTTAGCCTCATCCTTTGCTTCCTCAACTTCAGGTGAAGAAACATTTATGGAAGATGTAAGGACAACACCTGGTGTAGGAGGGATTTCTGTTGTAAAATGCTCTGGAGCCTGTGATGGACCAGCTTCTTCTACCCCCTTAGATTCATCAAATTTTAACTTTCTTCTACCCCCACTGTCCTTCCCATCTAAATACACTCTTCTTGCAGTTTGCTTTGTCCTTGCCATCCAGAAAAGGTAAATAACAACCAGAAGGACAAACTGAAAGACAAACTGGTGAGGAAACTGACGAAATGAGCAATTCCGATATGGCGCGATATGAACAAAGCGAGCAGAATGGAACAACGCCCTCGCTCCGTATCAGAGATGCGAAGATGATACGGTGCGAGTAGGAGCAAACGACCACCACGTTTGCGCGCCCTCGCTCCGTATCGGAGATGCGAAGATGATACGGCACGAGTAGGAGAAAACGACCACCACGTTTGCGCGCCCTCGCTCCGTATCGGAGATGCGAAGATGATACTGCGCGAGTAGGAGAAAACGACCACCACGTTTGCGCGCCCTCGCTCCGTATCGGAGATGCGAAGATGATACGGCGCGAGTAGGAGAAAACGACCACCACGTTTGCGCGCCCTCGCTCCGTATCGGAGATGCGAAGATGATACGGCGCGAGTAGGAGAAAAGGACCACCACGTTTGCGCGCCCTCGCTCCGTATCGGAGATGAGAAGATGATACGGCGCGATTAGGACAAAACCACCACCTCGTTTGCGCGCCCTCGCTCCGTATCGGAGATGAGAAGATGATACGGCGCGATTAGGAGAAAACGAGCTCACCGTTTGGACGCCCTCGCTCCGTATCGGCACACCTCTTTTTGCTAGCGAAGAGCTCGAGAATTGAAAAGTGTACACGTCGGACAAATGACCACTTATATACCCAGGTAAATCATGACACGTGTCCGATACTGATTGTGCCACGTATCTGCATTTATGGTCCGTATGCTACGTGTCAAGTAATGACCGGTCCACTTGTTCGCCACGTGGTTTTCGGCCACGTGTTGCCCAACGGCTACTGCCACGTGTATGACACTAACGGGTATTGCCAGGTGGCATAATCTGCGCCTACATAAGGGTGTGTTTCTTATCTGTACGGCTTTTTGGCATAATCTGCGCCTACATAAGGGTGTGTTTCTTATCTGTACGGCTTTTTTCGGTTTCTGACCTTTGTTTCTATTGCTGATACGGCGCGAGGGCGACTGTTGGTTTTCTTCGCTTTCCTCTCTTCGCTTCGTT
This sequence comes from Lygodium microphyllum, assembly GCF_053477565.2. Classification (NCBI taxonomy): domain Eukaryota; kingdom Viridiplantae; phylum Streptophyta; class Polypodiopsida; order Schizaeales; family Lygodiaceae; genus Lygodium; species Lygodium microphyllum. Next base: position 27,801,627 of record NC_141155.1, read on the forward strand.
TTGGAGGTTCAGTAGTTCCTGAAGCTCGTGTGATCACCTTTGTTGTGGCTCTTGCGCTTCTTACTGGGATCACCGATACGGCGCGAGGGGGCCTTTCCGTCTGAACCGTTTCTCTCTTATCGCGCCGTATCGTCAGAAGTTGGAAACATGTCTGAACCCATACAATCCAAGGTTTCTTCAGGAACTGGTAAAAGAAGAAGGCTTTCAAAAGGGTCAAGTTCATCAACAGCTGATCAGCCTGTGCATTCTTTTTCCTCTCCATCCTCTGCCACCAGTGTGAGAAAGCCAAGTACATCTTCAGGGAAGCGAACGCCAGTAGTGAGAGGTCAAGGAGTATCAGAGCTCATTGATATCACTCCATCAGAGAGGCTACTTGATTTTATGCTTCAGAATGGAATGGATCTCTCATTCTATGGATTTGTGAAAAATATTTTTAATCCTGATTGGGAACTTGACAAAGTTCTGAAATCTTGTGAAAAATATATTATGGAGGACTTTTTGGAGTTTGAAACTCTTGCAGGTCCTTCTGTTGAAGTTGGCACAATTGACTATGTCCATATTCCCATTGGGTCAATAGGAAATGAAAAGGCAGTATTTACTAGGAAGTCCAGGGCCCACTCTATGGAGAGGTTTCATTCAACAGACATATTTTGCTGCACTCATTCCAAAAACTGCAAGATGATGAGAAAATCTGCTGCTTTTATTATATTCATCCTTGTTAAATACCCTATGAGAGCTGAGGAGCAACAGTTGGAGGGAGCAAAGAGTGCCAGCTTTTGCATGTTGGATGATCTGGCAGATGAAAGGGAAACAGAGGAGGTTGTAGATACAGATTTTGAGGCTTCCATTGCTGAGAATTTGGATGTTGCTCACTTCAAAGCTGAGACTATCATTGAGGAGAGCCAAGGAGATACAAACCCTCAACCTGATGAGAGTTCTCACCATATTGTTCCTTCCCTGCCATGTATACCTTTCGAGGACAAGGAGTACATTTTACTATCAGATATTCAAAAACTTTTTAATCTCAGGGAAGATTATTGTCTTGCAATTATTGCAGAGGCATCTGATGCTGCTAATGGGATAATTGACACAGAAAATGAAACAAAGGAAGAGATTCTGAAACTTGATAAAGAAACTCTAGATGATAAGTTTATTGATGCTGGTGAGGCATTCTCTCTTTGTTTTGAAAAGGCCAAAGAAGCTGAAAAGGAGTTGAGTATTACTGATGAGGACTTCGATCGCATTCAAAGCGAGCTCGGTATTTCCAATTTTGGAAGAGAGGAGTCTGAATATGTTAAAGAATTGACTAACACCAATGAGACAGCATCATCAATTAATTTATGGAATCCGTTTAGATTGGAGTACGATGAAAATCAAGTGGTAAGATAATTTTGAATTTGCTTTTACACATTGGTAGGTTTACATTTCATGCTCATTCAGTATGGCTTTTATTTGCAGTTGGAGATTGCCGATACAGATAACTTCTTGGGGCGTGGCAAAGGATCGAGAGCTGCTAGTAACACCACCAAAGACATTGCACTCGGCCACTACTTGGCTAGGATTGACCCTGAATCCTTTTTTGTACTTCATAGTAGTTTCTCAGAGGACGCAGCATGGCCGATACTTTGTATTAAAGCTCTTACAAGGCTTCTAGGTTTCTCAGGATTACAATATAATGCCCACAAAATAATGTTTTTGGAAAAGACTGCAGCAATTAGGATTTTTGGCTACGGTCCAGGTTACTCTGCTTCTAGAGCAGGATACTTTTTGGCGTTTTCATCCTACGCCTTAGCTGCAGACAGAACTGATGTAAAATCTATAGTTGGCTACAAGAGAAAAAAATTTCTACGTTATAGAGGAAAGATTCCTGAGGAGGAAGAGAATGTGAGGGTTTTGGAAAACTAGCTTTGTATATATTCTTTCTTATATATAAAAGTGCGATTGCTCATGTGTCATTGCCGTCTTTTATTTGCATTCTTTGAAGTTGTCGTCGAAAAAACCAGTTGAATAGCTCCTCCAAAGCATTGCTTTTTGTAACTCCTCCCCCATGCCTTGTGCTTCGAAAATAACTTGTGTGTGCTTGATAGTGGGATTTTTCCATGCCTTGGTTGCTATAAGTTGCTAAGGGGCCATGCTCCTCCACAAAGAAAGGTCCATGAATATGAAGAATATGCTGCAATACAAAGTAACACAAATTTTATACCAATTGAAAAACCTGTCAAAATAAGCCGATATTAAATAATTATTACTTTACCAGATAAAAAGTGATATCTTTTTCTCCCCATGCCTCTTTTATCGCCTGAACAAGCTTTGTGATTGATCTTTTGAACTCTTCCGCATATGTATATGTTGTCTTATGTTGCCTGAGGAGTTTCAGAAAAACATCAAGGTGTATCCAGACCTCCATTCTAAGAAACGCAAGCCTCGGCGTGCTTGCAACATTTGTTGTGATCTCACATAGCTCTCTCCAACACTCCCAAGCCGCATTCACCTGCTTTCCTGAATGATTTCCTAAGAATCGTCTAGCTTTTGAGCCTCCCATAGAGACATCGGCCAAGATATCTCTTGTTTTTCCTGAAAGTATTGGATCCTTTCTTAAGTGAACTTGGCCCCCATGAAATCCCATTTTCGATAGCAATGCCTCGCATTTATCAATACACTCATCTGATAAAGATAATGGCTTAATGGAATATACGTAGTCGAGATGCAACCTGAGAAGCTTATCGATTATTCTAATCTCTGCATGCAAAGTACAAATATGAACATTCTTAAGAGAGATGGAAAGAATGGGATCCCAGATGTCTTCTATGTTTTTAAATTTACTCAAATCTATAGAGTCTCTATTTGGGGCTCTTCTTACTGGTCGCAAACTACTCCAATCTTTGGATCCAATACTTTCCATGCAATAAATGCAAGGATATTTTGCATTTGCACCATTACATATTCCAAGCATACATTTGATAGTTTTCAAATCAGCACTCATATGCCATTCCACATTAAATTTACCAACCCCATCAACTACCAACATTTCGCCTTCACTTTGAGACTTAATGATATTTGGAATACCTGTATGGTTGAACAACCATTTCAACGTTTGATGATTTTCAATTGGTACCTGGGCTGCACCAATCCACCAAATCTCCATCTCGAATTGGATCTTATGCAATGGAGCTTTGCCCTCGCCATTGCCATGGTCCAATGCCATGTTCATGAGGCAAATGCTAATTCTTTCCATCTTCTGTCCCTTTCGAATCTGTGCTTCATCCAACTTCAAGGCAAACTTTAGAACACCATAACTTTCTTCTACTGTGATTTTATACATGTGAACCATTGCAATTTGCACCTTTTTTAGATCAACCCATATATTGTTAAACTCATTGTAATAAAAAATTGCCTGTTTTTTTTGTTTTTCATAGGACATAGACCTTTCGATGTGAAAGTAATCTCCAAAAACATGTGGAATCTTGCGATTCATGGAAATTCTTGCAGTGGAAACTGCAAGGGCTCGGGGCAATCCAAATATAGTTACCCTATTGCGTTTAAGATTTTTAAACCATAATCCAGAGATAGCACGGTAACCTTTTCAACTTATACCCACAGTATCGCATGTCTCTACGATTTCATTTGCTTTCACTGTGCCTTTTAAATCCTTCACTAACTCTCTCAGAGTTGGACCTCTCAAATCCACATTTTCTGGTGACTTAAGAATCCTCAAAATGTCTTTCTTATTCATGGTTTCCTTCAAAAGTTTGATTCTTTCCTCATTCTCTCGGATATTTATGCCTAATATGTTAGAGACATATTTCTTTGTAAGATTTAGTCTCCTTTTCTTTGCTCTCTCACACAAGCTGGTTATATTTTTTAACGGTCTCTTCCTCTCTCTAAATCCTACTGGAGTTTCTCTCAAGCGTATTAGCTTATTCTGCAATGAATTATTAACATTTTTCAAAATATCAATCTGACTTGTCAACTCTAAAATTTTTGTTTGTGTAGTTTCTAGTGCTTTTTTCATTTCGTGCACTTGGGCTATATATGTGTAAGATGTAGAGTATAACCTCATACAGTAGCCAAGCATTCCATTATAACCTTCTCCAGCATATCTTATATAGTCATGGACATTCAAAAAAGGAGGTGGTTTACCTGTAGAAGGATCCCTGGGATAGATATTTCCATCCACCCACAAATCTATATGCTTCATTCCTTGTGTTCGCAACCTATTGGCTTCAATCTCATCTATCAATACTCGATGATGTATACTTCTCCAAGATGTGTAAGTCGGATCTAGCTGAATAGATAGCTTGTATTTACGTGTGCTTGCGCCTGTGTTATTTGAAGTAGTATTGCTAGACATTCTAGCAAATGAACCGAGCAAGAATCTCACAGTGATAGAAAGCAAGTGCAGCAAAAGGAATGGTAAAAGAGAATAGTGTATAGAAAGAAAACGCGGGAGCAAACAAATGCGAAGTTCGTACGAAAATCTCGAAAATACAAAATCTCTCAAGTTCCAAGACAATAAACGGCCGAAAAGGTGACCCCTGACCTGGATTAAAAGATGAGGGCAATTAATGGCCGACCTCTTCAATGAACCAAATATTCTCTCATTAATCACATCTGGACAACCAAATTTAGAGGTTTTATTCTTCCTAAACCTCAACTAATTAGCAACTTAATCACTTTCTTACAAGTGCCATTTTTGAAGCGTTTTTGGCCCTAATGAGATTCAGTGGCCTAATCACTAAAAATCAATGAGGCAGTTCATCAAATTGCATACACATCTAACACCTTGCCATATGCAAGCTCGCAGAGTGGGTCGTAGATCTTGGGTGCAATCCATGGTCTTCTTTTTCTTTCTAGTGCTCCTTTTTGTCTATGCTGATCTATAATGTGCATTGGTTCATCTAACTCTACACATTGCAATTTGAAGGCTATTCTTGCCATTCCAAAAATAAGCATTAGCCCCCCCCCCCCCCCCCACTCTATGATACCGGCCCTAGGGGTGTTATCTATAGTGAAATCAAGTACCATATTGTTAGCATGAAAATCTAAATGGATGACACTAGCACTATGCACGATCTTCATCCCATCTACCAACGCATGAATAATGTTCAGCATATTATTGATGACAAGCACAATTCTAGCCATCTCCTCTACATTGGGCACCATGTCAAGACCATGTATGAATCCCATTGATGGCTTACGTAGATGCTCGATTATTCTTCTATATTTACATTCTCGAAAAGGGTTCCACTTCAATATATCATTTGATGTACCACCATTGAACAATGGGAAGATTGTAACCCAAGGGAGCTTAGAAGTAAAGGCAATGCATTGTACAATTGATGCATTAACCTTTTGCATCCCACGCTCCTCTTGAAATTGTTGTAATTTGGCATTATTGGAGCCCTTGTATGTTTTAGTGTAATATTTTAAATCTGAAGGAAAATAACCACTATTATCTATGGTAGATTTGACACATTGTTCGAAGCCACCTTGGCCAATAACTCTCCCTTGCTTGATAGCATCAAAGGGAATGGCAATTGTTGGTGCACATTGGTGATTCCTCAATGTCCGCAGTAAAGTTCATTCCCGTGATAGATCACCTTGCTGCTTGATGGAATTGAAACTACGACTTGCACCTATGGTGGTCTTAAGACACTTTGGCAAAGAAATTGCACCAGAAAAGTCATTTGCCCTTTTTGCATGCACCATCTCCTCTCTCTAGTTTGTATTCCATAAGGCTAACTTCTCCTTCCATGTAGACATTGGCACTAACTCTTGAACGTCTTCTAACATATTGGGTGCATTTTGGAGAAGTGTGCAACAAAGATGTAAATTTCTCTCACGATCCCAAAGCACATCAATGATTAAGTGTGAAAGCCCTTGTTGTTGCAACATTGTACGCACGATTGCACATGCTTGATTGCAAAAGTTGACAAAGGCAACATCATTACTATTGATAAGGGATATTTTTTTTTCTATGCATGATGATACAGCCTCTACTAAGAAAATTTTAGAGTGCTTTGGCAACGTTGAGGGCCATCATAAATCACAAACTCTCTACAATAAAAAGAAGCAAGTGTATAAGCACGGCAATGAAGGCTTGAACCTTGCACTTGCATATAAAGATATGACAAAAACTTGATAAAACTCATAATCACAATTAAAAACCACACATATATGAAAATAAATATTTTTGTCTTTTAAAAACAATGATTGCATTAAATGAAAAACATTGGAAATGTAATATAGATTGCATTAGATCATTACACATTGAGTTTAAAACCATGATCACAAGTGAGTGAGTGAGAATTCTCTATTTCTATCTTTAGTTAAAACCTACAATTACATGATATAACAACTTAGATTGGCATTAGAGATAAATTTAAGTTAAATAAGTATTCATTTTAGTTATATTACATTAATTTTTATTCACTCATTTTGGTTATATTATATTATATTATATTGTATTATATGGAGCAAATGGAAGTAGAAGGTAGCAAGTCTTAAAATTTTATTTCCTTTGAGTATGATGAGTTCCATAATATTTTTGTTGAGCTAACACAATCCAATGCAATTATATTTTAATATTCTTATGATTTAGTGTTGGGGGTGATGAGGATTGTGTGCTATGGTTAAGAGAGGCTAAGATCTCCATAGAAGATCTGAGAATTATTGGCATTATGTGAATCTATTTGAATCATTAAGTTAAGGGAGGCTAAGATCTCCATAGAAAAATGGGATTTGTTAGATGATATAGAGTCAATTTTACAAGGGCTAATGAAAGATTCCATGCATAAAATAAAGGAGACAGTGCAATGAATCACGTGGAAATTTGCCACACCACCTAGGTGAGTGCCAAGTTTGCCTTTTTCATAGAGGTGGGAATTGAACCATGTCAATTGTGGGATAGTGAGGTCTGTATGCTAGAAGAGTGAGATTTCTAGAATTCACTTATGTAATTTACCTATTATTTCCGAAAGAGACTTGGGAAGATACTCACTCTAGATGTGATGCAAGAAATAAGTAGGCACAAAGCTAGGAAAAGGGTGGCAATAGCATAAGTCTCAAGATCTTGAGTTGTGGTAGTAGGAGCAAGCTAGCTATTAGCATGACAAGATATTTCAAGTGCCCTATGACAATGCAGGGCCATGAGTCTCAATGAAAATAGAGAAGAAATATTGTAGATGTTAGCCCGAAAGCCTATATTCCATTTTTCACCCAATCCAAAAAAGCATGGGGTTGATTATAGCCCTCAAAAGCACAAGAAAGTTCTTATAAGAACTAATCAATAAGCTACTAGACATTTCCTTTCACAACGACTAATCTTTCTTTGATATATCAAATGGTATTCACTCATTTATAATTTTCATAATCAACATAAGCATGCCAATATCGTTATTGATGGACTTAGTCATAGATTTATTGACAATTTTCCATTGCATACTAGACTTGATTTTGATAGAAATAAACATGTGTATTAGAATCATATTATCAGAGTTGAAATTTAAACTTTTGATTCAATGATTCTTGCATATGCTCAAGATCATTGTTTTGCTATGTATTTCAAAACACAAACACTAGCCCAGATAATTGTTTTGCTATGTACTTCAAAACAAAAACACCAATGTTTTGACCATTATACATGTTTAAATGGATTTTGATACTATGAAAAGAAATCGCGTATAATTGCATCATTTTAGAAGCATAGTAGAGAATGCGATGCATGCACTTTCCTATATACAACATAGAGGCATTCAATCAATGGTTGCATGCAATGTATATTTTAATTACCTGGATATGAAGTATGATATTGCTAAGTTTTTTTCTTGAGGGTAAGTACTTCTAGGTTGCATTATGTAATGACTTAGGATCAAAGATGAACTTTACTTCTACTTTCTTCTAGAAAGAAATGGGCAGAATAAAGATTCCAATAGCATTATAGTTAACCTTCTTGGATCCAGTTCATTTAGAGACCAACTGATAATATAAAAAGCATATGAACATTGCGAGAGTTTTAAAAAACTACATAGGTAAGGACATTTTTTGGCCAAATATACGACCTAAATTCCCATCCCATCAAACAATGCCAATTAATTAGCATGTCAGGATGTTGTGTAGTCCAATATACGACCAAATGCCCATCACTTATTTATTCATGTGTAACCCATCAAGACAATATTTAGATAGATTGATGACGAAGTGCCCATCCATATCTAGGGGAAAAGGGAGGGTGTCACAATGAAAATGACACCTCACAGTGGAGTTCATGGCACAATGCCAAGTTGATTGTGGCATGCTCATCAAAAGACACTCACTTATTGAATTCATGGCTAAGTGCTTATTTAACAACCTCCTACATACACTTATCACGAGACAGGGGTATAATGTCATGTATATGCTGAATACATGACACATGCCAAGCCACATGTCACACAAGTAACAAGACAACATGAGTATAAGCAAAAACTCAAACATGCAAATAATACATGATAAGGAAGAAACACCTCATAACATACATAGTGTATACTAATCAATAACCTCTCCTTGGAATGCATATGCATATAAACGGTGCACATAGACACACAATGAGTGATACAATAGGATTACCTTATTAGTCCTCTTGCCATGCATATGTTGAATACATGGCGCATGCCAATCGAATAATCCCTCCTATCATGTACGTATATGTATATGTGGACACATACATGCATACATAGTAAATAGCAAGAAAAAACAAATACAATGTTGGTAGAGGAAATTATGGGAAGGGTGCAATAGATATGTAGGTGTTGAAGGCCATGATGGATATATAGTCTCAAGTGTGGGGTTGATGAGTACAATTTTGAAGGCTTAAACTAGTAATATATCTTTAGACCATTCCAAATTGTATTTTTCATGTTTAGTGTACTTTTAGTTTCCTTTTGTTGCACCTTTCAATCCCATGTTTCATTTTATGTTATAAGATGCCAAAATGACCTCAAGCTTACCATTGTGTTTTAGAGTTTCATGAACATGAAGTAGTCCATGAGCATATGTACAAAACTATGTGTGAGGTCCAATAGCAGATCATAATCTAACTTCTCATAAAGTAGTGATACCTTTTGTCCTTACTTTTCCATGGTTTTAAAATTGTGACTTTTTCTAATTTGGTAAATCTCAAGGTTATGTTAAAAATTGTAACCTATTGAGCCCAAATTTCAAGCTTCAAAGTTTTCAAGCTTTCAAAAACGCAATTGTCATGTAGAAAAGAAACAAAAGTGAAGAAGAAGAAGCAACACAACATAAGACTTACTATTGTAGCCTTCTATGGTGGTGGTGGACAAGAAGAAAGGTGAGCACAACTAGGACTATTATTGCTCCTTCATGGTGGTGATGATCATGATACCATTGATGAGTAGGTCTTTATGGCCACTTCACAATAGTGTTGCACCCGTTCTATGGTGGTGGACAAGAAGCAAAGCAAGTGAAAGTTGTAGGAGTGTTGCCCAAGTGTTATCATTGCTTCTCACTTTTATGGCGAGCTATAAATGCAACCTGTAAATGCAGAGGAAGAGTGAAGGGAAGCTCTTGACGATGCATGTTGCAAGTCGCACATACAAAAGGGTACAATGATGCAAGTTGCAACTCACAATACGCAAGATGATAATGATGGTGCAGGTTGTAGCTTATAGCTATAGCTCACAATAGGCATGATGATGTAGGAAACACTCCATAGTTCATAGTTCATAAGGGGAAAGACAATACACATCATAGCTTGTGCCTCACAAAGGGCACAATGATGTAGGTTGCAACTTGTGTTGAAGCACTCAAGAGGGCATAGCTCACAATGGCCACAATGATGCAGGTTGCAACTTGTGAGGGAGCACTCAACGGTGCAAGTGTTGTAGCCTGTGAGGAAGCACTCAATGATGTAGGTCATAGCTCATAGGTCATCATTCCCATTGTAGCTTGTGAGGAAGAACTCAATTGTGCAGGTCATAGCTCATAGGACATCATGGAAGTTGTGAACTATAGTCGATGATGCAGCTCATAGGGCAGACATGTCAGAATAGCCATGATGCAATTCATAGGTAGTATGATGTTTTAGCTCTTGTAGGGAGGAAAAATGATGTAGCTTGTAAGGAGGAAGAATGGGCACACTTAGTGATGCATATTGTAGCTTGTGAGGAAGTAATCAATGGTGCAAGTCACAGCTCGCAGATCACACGTCGTCGTGCAAGTTGCAAGGAGGATAGACAAGCATAAGGGGAGAGAGAGAGAGAGAGAGAGAGAGAGAGAGAGAGAGAGAGAGAGAGAGAGAGAGAGAGAGAGAGAGAGAGAGAGAGAGAGAGAGAGAGAGCATACATTAAGGTGCATTTAAACCACATTAAATTTATGGGATTTGGGGGGAGAGAGAGAGAGAGAGAGAGAGATGAGTTATTAATACTTAGGATATATAGTTAATCATTCTAACATATTTATCTCATAGGGTATGGGGGCCCATATCAATCCTCTTGTTCGATACACCACATAGAGCAAAATCTGTGCTTGATCATATTGTTTTGCGTTTGTCCTCTAGCTCTTGGAGGATTCACTCGTCAAAGAGAAGACATATCATCTACAAGTGTTGACTCTTCAAAAACCCCCTACTTATGACTCCTAGAAGAGTAATATAACCCCTTTTTTACTTTTGTACAATGTATAATAAAAATTTGTTTTGAACGACTTTCTTATATGTAAGATTTTACATTGTTACTGCCATTACATTACACATATACATAAACGATTAGTAATTTTACATGTGGTTGTGTATTTTAATTAGATTGGAATATGTTGTTATTAACTTACATGATATATATATTTGAACTAGATTTTGATCTTAATTGATGCTAAGGTTGTAAAAATTGTGACATAAAGCATCTCTAACTACTAAGAATGACTAGGCATATATACTAAGCTTTGTAAAAATAATTTTGAGTGCTTTCATTTGATTATATAACAAGTCATACACAATAAACTCAAAGAAAATCACTTTTAAGTACTTAAATTGGATTGTAAATTTATTAGAATTTTATTGAATGACTAAAACAACATATATAATTATACTAGATGTTGGTATCCTTTAATGTCAAAATATGCAATACTTAGGGCATAAATACTAGGCTTAGTACCAACTCTAGATACTTATATTAAATTTTGTTATCCCTTGGTGGCAAATCTGTAAGTATTGGGACATAGATACTAAGCTTTATGCAAAAGACAATTGATTAGTAGATCTACTTTCTTGAGATGAACTCATGTGAGCTCTCATCATACAAGTTGCTTCTCTAGTAGTGAGGCCACCACACTTGAATGGCCATTACAAACATATGCTCATCTAGGCTCAAGATTGATAGCCATCAACTCAATGAGTCAATACCAAGGTTTGACAAATGATCAAAGATATTCTCAACTTTTCAAGATCTAATACAATGATAAATGGATTTTGGATACATGTGGAGTATATGTCTATCAACATGCTGGCCACTAAAATATATTTTCTAAAATACATTTCATGACCTCATTATGAATTTCATGGCCTATTTCAATGCCTTCCATGGTGCTACAAAGCCTTTCAAGAAAACAACACATACATGCTTTTGATGAAAGTATATTCCAACATCTTGAAGATTGTTAGGCATGAATGTATATCCAAAGCATATGGCCAATTATTTATATTAAAAAAGAGAAACACTATCACAAAGTCCAAAAGGAAAAAGTCTTAGGTTCTCCAAGTTGAGGTTAGGCTAGCATTGAGAGAGGCTATTAAGGGGTGGTGGGGCCATTTTGGGGGCAGAATGGTCCTCGATTATATGGTCGCAATTTGGGTCTACAAGGATGAAGTCCTTTTTAAAGCACTTCAAATTTTGGGATTACTCACATTGACAGGAATGCACTATTGTGTATCTATGGTTTTACTTAACATAGCTATAGAAAAAGAAAAGAAGGTAAAGTTTTGAAGATATGTGGAATAGCATTGATTTCTTAGCTAAGGTTACTATTCCTTAGTTCTAATTTAAAATCAAAAAGCTTTTCAAAGCTTATTCGGTGCGCATTTGAGCACTATTTTTTTATTGGACGAGCGTGATGATCGAGGAGCCTAGGTGCTTTTTCTTTGGATTGGGGGTATCCGACTGATGAGGAGAAGAGAGTAGTTGTGTTTGAGGGCTAATGGTCTCTTTCTGGCTAGCTGGTGTGGATTTGAAGGGGGGATTCGGCAATGCTTCATGATGAGAGATGCAGTCATGATGAGAATGATGACGAAAACTGAGGGGATGGGAATCCGAAGCAGTGAGGAGTATTTGAGGCTAATGCTTTTATTGGAGACATCTTTAGTGGAGGAGAAGAAGTGTCGTCGTTCAAGCCAGGAGAAGCTGGTCATAAGGAGTTTGTTGTCATAGCCAATGCTGGGGGAGACTACAGCATGATATGGGGGGAGCCATTTGTGATCATGATCGCTGGGGCTGATGGTCAGCATGTTTACAAATGGAGGCTATCGGCATGCTTGAGGGGGGCAAAGGACATGAGCAGAATGGTGTTTTCCATGGAGACTACCTATGTGTTAGAAGTGATGAAGGTGGTCATGGTTTGAGTCAGCATACGTTTGGCTATGTTAGTGATGCTAGGGGTAGTGTATTACAATTCACCGTCTGTGACTGCTGTGGAAGGACTTCACCACTACACCAAGAAGCTAATACTTGACAAGGAGTTGGTTGTGACTTGAAGAGCAACTAGTGGTTGATGGCTCACGTTATATATCGGCTTGCTCTATGGGGGATAGCCCTAAGACAAGCCATGTGTTAGTGACCCAACACTTTCTAGGGGCTGTTTTATATATTACTTTATAATATTATTCTTATGTTATACTTTTTCATCAGCATGCGTGGTAGTTGGGTAGTAAAGCATAAGGCTCTCAGGTAGAGGATGCAAGTTTCGGGGTTGCATCTTGAAATTTCTTTTGTTCCCAAAGGGGGGGCTTTCATTTTGACCGGATGGAATTGGTGCCATGTCTTTAATGACAAACGTGATTGATGTTTAAGATGGAAGTGAATGTAAAGTATGGCCTATTATTTTATGCAAAGTACATTGCATCATATTTGTATAGTATTGAGTTTATTCATTCGTATTTCTGAATGGTTGCAAGAGTGTTAGTATGAGGTTTTTTTAATTCAAGAATAGAAGATCTTTTGGAAGATGCAATTGTTTTGAGCCTTTTCTTTGAGTTCTAATCCCAAGCTTTGTCACATGATACATGTGAATTCATTGAATTCTTTTGAAAGAAAAAATCGATGTTGATGCTATATCTCTAACAATAGAAGAATTGTTGTGATTTGTGGATCTGATTTGGTGCTCCTGAAGATTTGCAATGATTATCTTTGTGTGGATATCTTATGTTTTTGAGTTATATGAGAAGATTTTGTTTGTGTTTTGTTAAAAAATATGTTACGTGTACAAAAGTTGAGATTTTCTTGGTTGTCTTGAAGCTTTCTCTAGCTGTATTAGGCACTGCTTTGGTTGTTCTTTCTTAGGTTGTTGCATAAGATGTGGATGAAATGCGAACTCAATACCTTCCATTTTCATGTGTTGGTTGTGATTGCTCTATTTCATGATTTTCTTGAGGCTACAATAGGTTGTTTTTTGGGTTTTTTTCAATTGTATTTGGTCCTATGTTGATGGAGTTTCCAATTGAGTTTAGCACCTACACAAAGTCATATATCCCTAAGTCGAATCCTTGTCTTCTTGTCTTTGGGTTGTGCGGTGTGTTTCTGTATTTCACTACTCATTAGATATCAGTTGCCTGCTATGTGTCACAAGGATGGAAGGAGGCTATAGATCATTGCACTTTCTTATACCACACCACGCATGAACCTTGGGTTTTCACCTGTCGCATGCAACACCCATATCATGTGCCAAGACAACTACTAAGGGTTCAATATTAACCTTCCTTTCCTCCACTATGTGCCCCCCTTTCCCTTCCCCATTTTCTCTCTCCACTATCATATGATGGAGTATCATCCACCGTATGAGCATTCCAAGTGCTTCACATTTTGGGAATGTTGAGGAGCCTAACATTAGTGAAACAATGTGTTGTAACCCCTAATCTATGTAGAATGCATAATAGGACTGCAATGCCTCATATGAAAATACATGTCACTGCTATAGGCAGTGCAAAGAATACACAATCCTATATTAGGCAATGCATAGGAAACACAAATATAATAATATAGAAACATGATAATACATACTACATCACTAATACTCAGAGAATTAGAAACATAGAACATAGAGAATATACTGAAAATAAACAAAAACATAGTGAATCATTTCTCCAATTTCTAGATCTCATACATCATCATAGGAATCCATCATATAATAGGCCGTGAATATAAGGAATGATCAAAATGTGAATGATGCCATAAATATCTCTTCACGCCATGCTCAAAACTACCTACATAGCTATAACTTCATGAGGCATTTTAAGTCTACTTTATATAGAAAATAGTAAAGACTAAGGTTCTAACCTATGCTAAGGGCAAAGATAATGTGTCAAGCTAATGGGTAACACCACCTGCCATAGCTTGGTGGATGGCTGGTATAGCCATGACTCAAACCGTTGCATGTCATGGTGTCAAATGCCTTATCAAGAGTTGGCATACCTAATGAGAAAATTTATGCCTTACTCATAGTCTTGCACCATGAAATAAGCCACAAGGAGAAATGATAAGTAAAGCCTCTCTAGTAGGATACTTTCTAGTGTGGTTGCATAATGCCCTCAGAAGACAGTCACAAAACATAGGTATACATTGCATAAGTATGATGGAAAAAGGAAAGAAATTCTAACACTAGTACAAAAGTGTCTCATGAGCTATGAGGTTCATGAGCATCATGAGAGTTAGTAATGGACTACTCCAGTGCATATTGCTCATATGATACAAAAGGTAGAACATCAACTTCATGAATCTTGTCAGATGTAAGCTCCCTAATCTTAACGTTTACTGATATCATGCAATAGATCATTGATATCATCCTTCATAACATCAATATTCGAGGACTGACTTTCAGCACTGTCATGTTGTTTAACACTTTGTAAGCTCAGAACCTAGGTTTAGGTGGTATATAAGTAAGAAACAACAAACCTTAACTAGAATCCATAGCCTTTTTCAACCCAGTGAGGAGGAGAGAAGTGGTCAGGCTTTGTTGTAATAAGACAAGATACCAAGAAGTATGAAAAGTATGGAGACATAGTAATCCTATCCAAAATTCTATCATACTCAACTTTCATTCCTTCAAGCTTCTCCTTGAAAAAATCCTTCTCATGAGCCAATGCTTTCAAGTTTTCAAAAACAAGTGATTGTTGCAGCACTGCATATGGACGAGATATAACCTGAGATATCCTCCCAGCAATGGAAACTCACCAATCATGCATAACCCTATCAATGCATTTTTCATCATGGTAACAACAGTCTACATAAACATTAATCTATTAAGATCTACATTCAAATCTAGTAATGTCTTGAACCTTTCATCAATGTCTTGACTTTGTTGCATAGTATTAATGGTTACTTACTCCAAATTTCTACTTTTCTACATCAGGTCACCACTTTCCTTTGTCAGGTTAATTATCATATGCAATGGTGAATCTACTGCATGTAGGGTGAACTTATCGCTTACAGCGGTAACCTTATTTTTTGCTACAATAACCTTGCTTCTTGCTATGGTAACCCTTTTTCTTATAGCATTGTTGTGGTTTCCCACAGTAAGGTTGCAAATGCCTTCATTAGGATTGCAGTTGCCTTCATCAGGATTGTAGTTTCCTGTAACATAAATGACCATCTGTTTTGTCCATTCAAGACAAATAAATACTATTGCAAGCACTAAAATATCATAAGTGTAATGAGATATTCAAAGTTAGAAAACTATTTATCACACAAAACTAGCAAATACCATAATGTCCATAGAAATCCGCACTACTACTGCTTTGGACACTACAATAATGACTTGTATAAAATTGATTCAGACTACTACTGAATCTATGAATCCTTCTATGACTCACCATAATCAAGATGAATTAATATTCGGAGCCTAAATCCATTAATTGCAGGTTTAACAATGTCTCCTTGCATTGTAGCTAGAATGAAAGACTCAGCAACTATTGAAAGGTAATGTACCATAGTTCTATAGTACAACCATTTCAATGAAATATAACAAGGTTAACAACTCATCATATACAATGACATCTATAATGTATAATAGTGAATGAAGATATAAAGCCATAACAAAATAAGTAGATCAGCACTCCAATGGTACACAAAGTGATCACTTTATGATCTACATCATAATTTCCCATGGCAGTTTGCTTTAGATAATTTAAGTAATCCTTTACAGCATCAATCCAAACTAGCATTACATATATTTGCTGATTGTCAGACTCTTGAGACTGTTGATCTTCAAATTATTTTGTAATTACTATTTTAAATCTTGATGTAGCACTTCTTGTTCATGTTACTGCTATAAGTATAGGAAAAATGCAAAGTGCTAATCCAGGAAGTTTGGTTGCTGCTATAGGAAATCTAGTTACTATTGTGTCAAGATACCATTGCAGGAACTCAAAGTTTTGCTATAAGAATTGCTAAATTTTAGGTTATTGCAGATCAATTTGAAGCTCTCTTGATACAAAAAATTGTAACATACTCTTGTTATAAGTATCCAACTCATACAGAATTAGCACTTTCATGCTAAAAAACCAATCAACATGAATAACATCAACCATTCTTGTTGCAATATGAACTACATAATTATCTAGTGTAGGTAATTGCATACTTTCAAATGCTCCAACTTCAATTATAGACTGATCAGAGTCCTCAAGAACTTCAAAAATAGAAGTTCGAATTCAAGCATCAACAACCTGATTATTCAATGCATAGAGATCCTCAAGAATAATGTCTTGACTTGAAGCATAAGAAAATACCAATTATGTATGCAAATAAGTAATTTCATTATCCTTCTGTAGAACAACTTCTTCAAGAGCATTAATAACTTCAAAACAAAGAGAAATTGGAAATGCATTGCATTCCTTGGTTGTGAAACCTCCTGATACAGTAATGCTTTCTCTTCTTAAAGCTGATTGGTAACAAAAAAAGCTTCAATTGCTACAACATTGGCCACACTTCTCTCCTTTTCAAGCTCAATAGAAAATCAATGAATCATCTCAATTCGAGATTGAATTATAGAGTGTACCTCATGCGAAACTTCAAAAAAGCCATGCAAACTGATTCCATTCTCCAATTCTTTATATTCAACCAACTCTTGCAAAGGAAATGTAGTGCCAATCTTGCAATCTTGCTCATCTTGCAAAGAAATTACAATACTAATCTTGCAATCCCATAATTCTTGTAGCGAGACACTAACTTCTCTTTAGATCGAGAATGCAATAACCTGAAATATTATCTTGCATGCTAGAAACATCCGTATCATGAACAAATACATCCAAAGATGGTGCATTTTTCACTATGAGTAGTAGCACTTCTTCAAGTTCTTGCAAAGTTTCTTCATTGCAATCCAGCTTAGTAGCTACGTTATCTTCCTTAACATCAATAAGAGAACTAAGAAAATCATCCACAATGATATTCTCATTGTGAAAACCATAATCCTCAAACTTATAATCCATAACAACATCATCTTCTTGAATAGATAATTGATCTTCTTGATCACCAATTTGATCATCTTCATTGTTTATAACTTATGCCTTGTTTTCTTCTTGATTAAAGCTAATTGAAGCTAATTGGAGATTGATTATGATGGTTTAAAAAATACCAAAATATGGAAAATACCTTGAGATTATTGATTTAACGTGTTTGACAATCCACTCTCCCATTGGCAAGTTGCTCTATTGGGCTCGGGGCACTCTCCCATTGGCAAGTTGCCCTCTTTCACTCCCTTTACCTCAATCTTTGGCAAGGCCATAGGTAAAGAGCACCAATCATCATCATCATCACTTTGAATTAGTATTTGAATCGAAAATTCAAAACATCTTCATATCTTTCCTTGAGCTTTTCAATTGCTATAAGCAATCTCCCAATATGCTTAATAGAATAAGACCTAACTTTCTTGCCTTCATGATCATCATGCCATTCATAAGCATCATGAAGGATATCTTCAAAATAATCCAACTTTTCCCATGCTTTATCCGTATTCAAACTTGAACCCTTCTTTTTTGGCCCTATTGATGAAAACCTCTTGTGGATACCATCAAACTCATTACATAAATCAAACATGCAAGAATACTTGCAAGATTTTCCTTCTTCACAAGATCCATGAAATAACAATAATTCTTTGAAGTATGTCCAAACTCAAAACAAAGTTTGCACCTCTTTTTATTCTCCTTTCATTTACCCATTCTAATTAATCAGATTGAAAATTTAAACTTCATAATCGAAAATGAAACATGAATGCTATCTCATTAATCCTGTGTAGGCTTCCTGTAGTAGGCAAAATATGCAAGTTCCTATTTCTCAATAGATTTAGGTGGAGTTTGTTACAAAGAGGATATTTCTACAATAATTCTTGCATTTTGAAATATTTTTGTGAACAACTTGTCTCTATTTTCATCTAGGATTGAAAATCTTCATGCTTCTACTCTTGTAATTTTTTGAAACTCTTGCTATTGTTGCTTTGCTAATGGTTTCTATAATTCCCCAGACTTGCTACTAGAAAAATTAACACAGTAATTGTTTGTCATATAAGAAGAAAGAAAAAATTAATTTTATGAGCTATATCACCCTACTCTAGTAATATATCATTGCTTCGGGAATACATCACTACTTTAGGAAATTGTCACTACTTCAGGTTGTGACAAAAAACTTGAAGATTTCTATAATCAAATAGACACGTATTTTATAAGGCTCTAATTCCAGAGATAGAGAATAACATAGGGAGGGTTGTATCATCTTGATTCTGAAAATGTGTAGTAACTTTATAAAAGAAATTCGAATTTCTGCCCTCAAACTTTGGCATTTTTGCTGGTGTTTTAACATAGAGAAACAAGGAACCAATTGCATGATATACACATAGAAAATCCTTTGAACTCTATACAACAAATTCATTTTTTTTCCATAAAACAAAGTTGATTTTCATAGAGCTTGAAACTAGAGGTTCAAGATGACAATCTCAAGATCGTGGTGGCAGGATGGTGTGCAGATCGGTCGCAGTATGCTTACGTAGTGGATCCCGGAAGGTCCCCAAGAACAATGAACTCTACCTTTTTGCACAAAAAACAATGTAAAAGCATGCAGACAAGAGACAAGAGACAAATTGGGTTCAATCTCCCCCATGCCTTGTGTGTGCGCTTCACAAAGCATGTATTTTATGTATATTTCAATCTTCATGCTCAATAATAGCCCAATTTACAAAAATATGACAAGCTTTTAGCTTTTGAGTTTGCTTTCTACAAAAATAGGAAAATAAAGCTAATGAACGGTGCCCATAGAGTCTGGCACGCCCAATCTCAATGTCCAAATAGAAATAACATATCCGTGCCCATAGGCGCATACAAAATAATAATCAATAATCAATGTCTCAATAGACATAACAAAATATAGGCGTGGCGCCTATCAAAATATAATCCAAAGGTCGAATACTCGCTAGACTCCAATGCTTTCCTCCGCCACTGCTGCTATCTCTACACATCAACTGAAGCATTCACAATCGTTAGTAAAATAATACAATTAAACAGACAAAAGTGAATACCTAGCAGTCTTCAGCTACATAAATAAATCAACTGGTTAGAAATAAATCCTAACCTTAATTTATTACGAGTGCGCACTCTAAACTCATAAACGTTTAATAATTTAATATGCGTTTTGCGGAATCACCCGCTATGGAATCACCCATGTACACACTAAATTAATGAAACGCCCGAAAAGGACAGGCGTCCCCATCAACTTCTCGCACAAAGAATCCTCTTTGTGTATGAGCCCCGGTCATCTAAGTTTACGGAATCCACCGTAAAACCTCACGGAATCCACCGTGGAATATGCCTCCTGGCATCATACCCCCGGGGTGGGATAGCAATTGACCTCAATTGCTATTAGCTCAATGTGGAGCTAACAGAGTGGGGAAAGCATTTAAGTCTCTAGCGTGCATCCATTGTGCTTCCTCTATAGGATGGTTCTTAAATTTTACTAGATATCTAGAATACCTTCGGCCAGTTCTAGTGGTCATGTAGTCAGTGTCTATGATGGCTTCTGGTTCAAGTATTTCAGTCTCTTCTTCTAGTAAAGGTGGATTTTCATAAACAGGGTGGATAGGTAATTGGCCTCTAAATGGTCTCAATAAACTAATATGAAATGTATTATGAATTTTCCAATGAGATGGCAATTCTAACTTGAATGCATTATCATTAATCTTATGAATAATTCTAAATGGTCCATAGAATCTAGGAGCTAATTTGACAACTGGATGTCTATCTACACTTTGCAGTCTACGCTTTTCTATTCTAAGCCAAACATAATCATCAAGTTTGAAATTCATGGCTTGTCTTTTCTTGTTGGCTTGTTTGGTATATGATTGTTGGGCTTTAGCAATCATATCCTTAACCTCATCAAAAATACTGTTATGCATACTAGCAATATCATTAGCACCCTGAATTCTATTAGACAAAGATGCAACAGGTGTAGATAATCTATATCCATAAATAACTTCAAAAGGTGCTTTCTTTGTAGATGTGTGCGGTGTATTGTTATATGCAAACTGTAATAAATGCAAATGAGTATCCCATGTCTGAGGTTTAGAGATAGTATATGCACGTAAAAGATCTAGAATGGTACTATTTGTGGCTTCTGTTTGTCCATTTGTTTCTGGATGAAATGCAGATGAGAAATCAATCTTTGTGCCTAGATTTGCAAACAGTGTAATCCAAAAATTATTACAAAATCTAGAATCTCGATCTGAAATAATCACTTTTGGCAATCCATGGTTAGTAAAAACAGTTTTCAAAAATAACTGTGCTGCTTGTGATGCTGTTAAAGTTTTCTTACATGCAATGAAATATGCTTGCTTACTAAATCTATCTACAATTGTCCAAATCATGTCATGGTTAGATTTAGTATTTGGTAAACCAGTAATGAAATCCATAGATATATGTTCCCAAGGTTTAGATGGAATAGACAAAGGCATTAATAATCCATACTGTTTACCATGATATCTCTTTATTATTTGACAAATCAAACATTCAGAAACGAAATTAGATACATCTGCATCCATATGCGGCCAATAAAAATCTTCAGTTAACATGCGTAATGTAGATATAATACCTCTATGACCTTGATATGGGGGACAATGAATTTCATTCAAAACAAAAGATTGGAATGGAATAGTAACACACAATCTCTTTTCAAAAAACATAAATCCATCATTGTATGACAATGAATCAACAGGAATGAAATTATTTTGAACTAATTTTTGCCAATCAGAATGAAAAGTAATATCCTGGTGATATGTATCTTTCATAGCAATCAAAGAATCAAAAGATATGATAGAAATATTATGAATTGCAGGTCTTCTACTCAATGCATCAGCAACTACATTTTCTTTTCCAGGTTGGTATTGAATGATAGGATGAAAACTTTGAATGAAGGAAGCCCATTTGATATGACGGTCAGAAATTTGGGGTTGACTAAGTAGATGTCTAATGCTTTGCTGGTCGGTCTTTATCATGAATTCTGAACCCATTAAATAATGCTTCCACTGTTTTAATGCTTGTACAACTGCTAATAGTTCTTTGTCATAAGTGGAATATTTGAGCTCAGAGGGTTTCAGCTTAGAACTAGAATATGCTATTGGATGGTTGTCTTGCATTAGTACGGCTCCTATTCCTGATCCGCTAGCATCGGTCACAACTAGAAAGAATGGTCTGTTAAAGTCAGGAAATTGTAGAACAGGGGCATTAGTTAATGCACGTTTCAGTAAATCAAAGGATTTCTGCTGAGTTTCAGTCCATTGATAAACAATTCCTTTCTTAAGAAGTTTGGTTAGTGGTAAAGCAAGTAATGAAAAATTACGTACAAACTTCCTATAAAAACTAGCAAGACCAAGGAATGAGCGTAATTCATGCACATTTTTAGGAACAGGCCAATGCAATATTGCATCAATTTTCTTAGGATCAACTTTAATTCCTTCTTTTGATACAATATGACCTAAATATTCTATTTCTGTCTTAAAGAATTCACTCTTTTCAGGATTTGCAAACAATTGATTTTCTTTCAGTAATTGAAAAACTAATGATAAATGCTCATAATGCTCTTTTTCACTTTGACTAAACACCAAAATATCATCAAAGAAAACAATCACACAATACTGATATTTCAGAAAGATACGGTTCATCATTCTACTGAAAGTAGCAGGTGCATTAGTTAATCCGAATGGCATGACTAAGAATTCGTAATGGCCAAACTGTGTCTTGAATGCGGTCTTAAATATGTCGGATCTATCTAGCCTCACCTGATGATATCCAGACTTAAGGTCAATTTTACTAAATATAGAAGATCCTTGCAGTTTGTCCATAAGGTCATCAACTCTAGGTATAGGATACCTATTCTTTACAGTGATCTTATTTAATGCTCGGTAGTCAATACACATACGATAGGTATTATTCTTTTTCTTGACTAAGAGTACAGGTGCACCGAATGGAGAACTGCTAGGTCGAATTAAGCCTCTATTTAATAATTATTCAACTTGACTCTGGATTTCTTTTTGCTCTATTTGATTGTGCCTATATGGTGCTTTGCAAGGTGGTTGTGTGCCAGGAATTAAATCAATCTTATGGTCTTCTGGACGTGAAGGAGGTAAACCTGGTGGTAGGTCTTCTGCAAAACAGTCCTTAAAATATGCAAGAAATTCCTTATGCCTAGGGTGCATATGATTTTCCTTTACTTGCAATTCATTCACCCAAATGAGATATGATTTAGTATTCTTGCGTAATGCACGTTTTGCTTGAGTATGCGAAAGCAGTGGAAAAATATGAGATGCATGCATACCATATAATGTAATAGATTTTCCTTGAAAATTAATATTCATTGTGTGTGTGGAATAATCTATATTTGGATTATGCTGGTGTCTCCAAGGCATTCCTAAAATAATGTCGCTTGACTGTAATGGAACAACTAAGAAATTTCTTCTTTCAATGTATGCACCAATTTGAATTTCTAAATCTTGAACTTCTTGTGTGCCATTGTACCTAGTGCCTAAAAATGCAGCTTTTATGCGATAATGCGTAGGTACTGTATGCAATTTTAATTCCTTTACCAATTTTGCTGAAATAAAGTCATGAGTACTACCGTGATCATGCAAAATAGTTCTTTCCTTTCCATGCACCATACATTTCATAGTCAACAATGAATGTGGAGTAGGCATACCTGGTAAAGTGTCGGAAGTAGTAGTAGGATCATCCTCATCTTCAGTAAAATCTGGCATATCCTCATGTTCGTCTTCATCCATGGCTCCAAGATAGTTGATATGTGCTGGTGGCTTCTTTGAATGACAATTTGCTGCGAGATGCCCTGGCTGGTGACACTTATAGCATATTGGCTTGGCTTTGGTTACATTATTTGCAATGGCTGGAAGTCTGAGTACATTTGGATTTGGTTGTGGAATAGGCTTTGGATTTGAATTGACAGTGGATGGTAATGCAGGTGGTTTAGGCCAATTCTTGCGGAAAGATGGTGATGAGAAACGACCTGGATTAAACCTTCTAAAATTGGAATTGAATTGTTTAGATCCATAATTACCATTGGCTTGGAATTGCTGTGGTCGTCTATCTCTTCCGCATAACTTATCTTCAGTGTCGTGAGCTAAGGAGATGGCGTCTTCAAGGGTAGCAGGCTTGAACATGTTCACTTCAGTGTAGTAATGTCCAAGAAGTCCAGACATATACTTCCGCTTATGTGTCATCTCTGGTACGTCTTCAAGCATGCATAGTTGTAGGAATGCATTCCAAAAATGCTCTGTATACTGTGGAATAGGCTCACGATCCCGTTGTTGAAGTAAATCCCATTGCTTGATAGCCTTCTCATGAAATTGCGGTGGAAGGAAATTCTGCATGAACTTCTTCTTGAAATCTTCCCAAGTAGTAGGACATTCTATGCTCTTGCGTACTACAGTCCACCATAGTGATGCTCTGTCTATCAGATGATTAGTAACACACTTGATTTTATCTTTTTCGGGATAAGTTTCCTCATGGAAATAGTCATCAAACTGGCTAATGAATGATAAAACAGTCTTTCCTTCTCGTATGCCATTGAAAGTGCGAAACTTGAAACTTCGTTTACTTATCTTGGATTCCTTGCGAATGGTTTGTGCTTCAAGAGTGGCGTCGATGGTACGTCGAATCAAATCTTCAGCTTGAGGTTCTTCTTTGTCGGTAGACGCTCTTTGTAGTTTTGTCAATTGCGCTTGCAATGCTTGCCTAGCCCTTCGCTCTTCTTCCAATTGTAGCATGATTAGATCCAGCTTTTGTTCCATGGTAGGCTCAGGTAGGTCGTCTTCAGTCATAGGATCATCCATATGTGGGGTAGTCATCCTGTAAAACTCAATAAACCTTTCTCACTCAAAATCAAGTTAGCGGGATGAGCGTAGCTCAAATTCGGGGTTACAAGGCTATGTATTTTCGGATATTTCTTTGTCTATTTTCAGAAAATCTGCAATATTTCCGTCTTCGTTTGCTGAAAATACTTCAACGAACTTGTAGATAGGTAGAACACCTTGCCACGAACAACTTTCCAGTTCAGAGTTTTTGTATAGGAACAAGTCTTCTAGGAGTTTTGAGCACTAGTCAGTTCTCACTCCAGTTGACTAGTCTGACTTGCAGAGTTGCAGACTTAGCAGACTTGCAGAGTTGCTGACTTGCTGAACTTAGGCCGACTTGCAGAACTTGCAGAACTTGATTCCACTTGACTTGTAGAACTTGACTTTTGCAATGCAGGACCCGGAGTTTGTCAACCTGTGTGCCTTGTCTAACTTGAGTAACTTTGATTAGACTTAAGTGATTAAGCCTTTAAGCTTAATCAAAACACAGTCGTCGTCTGATTTTCGTGGGGGGGGCGTTTTTTGGCCACGCGGAAAAATCGGAGGCATCTTCTGACACCACGATTGAAATTTGTGGAGCTTCTTCAATTCTCTAAGCCTTTAAGCTTCAAGACTAAGCTTTTTTGAAGAAAAAAGATATGAGCTTCTTACTGTATATCCACGACTTCATGTAGGAGATGGATGCGTGGTCCTCCGCCTACAGAGCCTGGTCCTTCGCGATCTGACAGTGGAAACAGGGGTTCTTGATCGCCAGAAGTCTGCCTGTATCGACGGTTCGCGATGAGATTGACTGTAGAGCCCGTTTGTTCCTGGAGCTCCGCCTTCGCCCGAGATTGGTAGCGATTGGAAGCTCTTGATCTCTGCTCCACTCTGATACCACTGGTGCGCAGATCGGTCGCAGTATGCTTACGTAGTGGATCCCGGAAGGTCCCCAAGAACAATGAACTCTACCTTTTTGCACAAAAAACAATGTAAAAGCATGCACGACAAGAGACAAGAGACAAATTGGGTTCAATCTCCCCCATGCCTTGTGTGTGCGCTTCATAAAGCATGTATTTTATGTATATTTCAATCTTCATGCTCAATAATAGCCCAATTTACAAAAATATGACAAGCTTTTAGCTTTTGAGTTTGCTTTCTACAAAAATAGGAAAATAAAGCTAATGGACGGTGCCCATAGAGTCTGGCACGCCCAATCTCAATGTCCAAATAGAAATAACATATCCGTGGCGCATACAAAATAATAATCAATAATCAATGTCTCAATAGACATAACAAAATATAGGCGTGGCGCCTATCAAAATATAATCCAAAGGTCGAATACTCGCTAGACTCCAATGCTTTCCTCCGCCACTGCTGCTATCTCTACACATCAACTGAAGCATTCACAATCGTTAGTAAAATAATACAATTAAACCGACAAAACTGAATACCTAGCAGTCTTCAGCTACATAAATAGATCAACTGGTTAGAAATAAATCCTAACCTTAATTTATTACGAGTGCGCACTCTAAACTCATAAACGTTTATTAATTTAATATGCATTTTGCGGAATCACCCGCTATGGAATCACCCATGTACACACTAAATTAATGAAACGCCCGAAAAGGACAGGCGTCCCCATCAACTTCTCGCACAAAGAATCCTCTTTGTGTATGAGCCCTGGTCATCTAAGTTTACGGAATCCACCGTAAAACCTCACGGAATCCACCGTGGAATATGCCTCCTGGCATCACAGGATCGCCAAAGTGTCGCCGCTCATAATCTATGCAGAATGCATAATAGGACTACAATACCTCATACGGAAATACATGTCACTACTATAGGTAGTGCAGAGAATACACAATCTTGTATCATGCAACTCATAGGAAACCCAAATATAATGATATAGAAACATGAGAATACATACTACAACATCAATATTGAGAGAATTAGAAACATAGAGCATAGAGAATATGCTGAAAATAGATAGAAACACAGTGAATCATGGCACCAACTATTAGATGTCATATATCATCATAGAAATCCAACATACAATAGGTCATAAATATTTGAAATGATTAAAATGTGAATGACACCACAAATACCTCTTCAAGCCACGTTGAAAACTGCCTACATAACTATAACTACATGAGGCATTTTAAGTCTACTTCATATAGGAAATAGTAAAGACTAAGGTTCTAAACCATGCTAAGGGCAAAGATAATGTATCAAGCTAATGGATAACACAATGAATACAAGAAATTATATCCTTTTTAAGGAGATCTATGCCTTAGAGGACTTTTTAGGACTATACTATGGTGATAACAGGGTGTGTGCTATGATGTTTTTGGTACCTTACCATTGCAAAATAATTAGAGTATATAGCTGAAGGAAAGCATTTAGCTTTATCCTAGCCTTTAGTAAAGTAAAAGCTAGCATTAGCTTTGGAATGCCATCTTTGCTGGGGAATTACGAGCTTTTTGGGAGGGATTGTAGCATGGGATTTTAGCATGCATGGAGGAAAAGGAGAAGGAAGTCGACGTCAAGCACACAAGGATGAATAGAGGAGAAGAGGGCGCACGTATGGGAGAATATGAGAGGAAATTCATGGCAGGAAAGTGTTGAGGAGTGAGGAAAATGAGCCGAGAATTTGTGGTGGGGAAGTGATTCTTCTGATCTATATGTCTTTAGCTTAAGAGGGAGTGGATGGGGGAATGGCATGCAAGGACAAAAGGAGAGAAGAGGAAGACACACTGAACTGATTGGGAGATGCAATCATGTAGTTCTGATGAAGGAGAGTAAAGAGAGTGGCTTCTTCATGTTGACTACGTCAGAGCTGAAAGGGTTTAAGCAATAATTGGTACTGATTGTCAATAGACTAAAGATGAAGTGAAGACGAAGATGTTGCAATTTGTACAATGACTGCTACAGGACGAGGGGTGATCATGGTGTTGGAGAGACGGTCGGCTTTGTCATTAATTCATGTGAAACTGCAAAGTTGTCTGTAAGCACTTGAGAGAAACCAGTTGTCCTGAATAGTAGGATTATCCGAAGTGTTTGGATGAGACGTTGAGGAAGCAAGATCATGACGCTAACCTCAATATATCAGATCGCGGCTTTATGATTGAACTGCAATGTACCACTCATTCTCTGATCGTGCTTGAGCATGTCTCAATAGCAGCCTCTCCTTTCGGATTTTCCACGAACTTGCTACGTCAGCTTTCTCAACCATTTTGATGATCAGAGATAATGAGTCTATTTACCGCCTTATGAGGTCGTCATTGAGGTTGCTATTAGCCAGGTTTTGTGTTTTCAAGTTGCTCAAAGCAACAGCACAGATGAAAGATCTTGGGTTGAAGCTACAACACTTCTCCTCGTTAGTGGAAAACTGTGTGTTGTCATCCGGAACAACATGAGCATTGTAATGATGGATGTTACAAAAGTACGAAACCAATAACAGCATGGAATGATTAATAGCAACATGATTAATAATATTGTTAGAGTTATATGAGCAACAACGTGGTCCTCTGAGATCACAATGTGATCAACGCAAGGCAACAATTTATGGAAAACAATTTTCACTTAGTCTTCCACCATCACGTTTAGCTTTAACTCCATCAGCACCCCTTTTTTTTCTCTAGTTTCGCCACTCTCTTCATAATTGTCCCAAAATCTTCAAGTGCTTTATCTCCAGAGCTACAATCATACATTCATGCTCTGAGCTCACAATGTCTATGATTCTTGTTCTCTCTAAAGACTATTTGGGATGCAATACTTGAACTCCAAAGTATGAATTTGATGCCAATAATTTAGTCATCCTCAAAGTATAGCGTTGTTTGTAGTTGAGCAGTTATACCATGACACTAAGTAAGAAGAGCAAAGTTTCCATGTCCAAGAGCTTGAGCTTACATTTTAAAAGAGTGTAATTCCTAACTTGCCACGGCTTCCATTTACATGAAGTTGGTTGTGTCCTTGTGAATTGGAAGATCCTTTTTCTTGAGCTTTGAGAATATTAGATGTTGTGCTATCTTTGCAAGTGTTTATGTGAAAAAGAATGAGTTCTATCTCATGTCAAAAAACATGCTTGATGTGTTGATGTGCTTTGATTAGGGTTGCCTTTAGAGGCTTGGTTTTGACCTCTCTACGGAAACATTATGCTTGGAAAAAGTGGAGATCTAAATAGAGTCTAGGGTTAGTTTTTACCACTCATGAGCCATGGAAGCACTTGGATGAAGTGGAGGGCTAACATCTAGCATTTTTTCATATGAGATTTGTCGTTTGAGTTCAAAGAAATTGATAGAGATTTACTAAGGGTTTTTCATAGTGTTGTGCAGTAATTTCAAAGCATCTCTTCTTGTGTTTCATCAAATCTATCTCTTTCTCTATCCACTTTCTTAACTCACTTTTCAAAGACCCAATGTATTTGTGGCCTACGCATGCATTTTCTTGACTCCATCCTCCTATAAAGGCATGTACATCTAAGCCATGCATGTTGGTGCCTTTATCCTCTTGACTAGCACCAATGTCTAAACTACCTTTCATATTGTCTATTACTTCAATTCCTTGCATATATAGTGGATGTTCCCCCCTTAACCTTTGCCTTCTATGGCTAGTGAAATGTAAAAGCTTTGCATCCACCTTGAGCTTCCTCCATGTGGTGATGAATATATATTTATGTGGCATGTAGTTACTTAGGATATATAAATGATTATTGAGCTTTGAAGATTACAAGAAGAGTGGAGGTGAAGAACAATAGGGGCATAGGTAAATGGAAGAAGCTAGTTGTGGGGATCTCGGGGGTTACTCTTAAATATATATATGTATCACGCAAGTTCAAAACAATGGGTTTTTTAAACATCATTTTTATACATTTTGTATTTATATAGAACGATGCCATATAAAGATGTTACTTACAAATTAGTACCTACACAAAGTCATATATCCTTACTGAACTCCTTGTCTTCGTGTCTTTGGGTTGTGTAGTGTGTTTTCGTATTTCACCCCTCATTAGACATTGGTTGTCTGCCATTTGTAACAAGGATGGAAGAAGGCCGTAGATCGTCCCACTTTCTTACACCACATTGGGCATGAACCTTGGTTTTTCGTCTATCTCATGCGATACCCATATCATGTGCCAACACAGCTACTAAGGGTCCAATATTGACCTTTCGTTCCTCCGCTATGACTCTGTGCCCCCCTTTCCCTTCCCCCCTCTTCTCTCTCCATTGTCTTATGGAGTATCATCCACTACAAGATATAGGCATTATACCAACGTTTAAAGCGACGAAAATGCAAATAACAAAATTTTCCCCCGTCGTCGCAAAAAGCGTCGTTATTGGCAACGCCATAGAACAGTCGGTATCACCGTCGCTATTAGCGTCGATATTGGTGTCGGTATCAGCGTCGCATATCGACGTCGATATCAGCGTCGCAAATGCGGCGCTAATACTGACACTGATAGCGACGATTTGTGACGTAAATAACGACGCCAATAACGACGTGAGCAGTAAAAATTTACGACACTAATAGCGACAGTAACAGGGAAAAAAAATTTGCGGCAGGGCAGGCTTTATTAGAGCCATACAAAATAGTTTCTGCACTGTGTACAATGCACTTGCAAACAAAAACAATGTATACTAAAATCATAACACTGATACATGAAATAAATACATGATTGCATAATAAGCGATTGGTACAATCATGACAAGATATCACTAATACATAGAAAATGTCTACATAGATCAGGCGACTCAAAAATAAAGGTGTGTGAGCTCCAAGGATCCAAGGGCAAGCTACATATCCGTGTCCCCCGAAAGCTCGTCCTGGCGCAAAGGAGCATCAAACAAACTCTGTAGAAAAATAAACAACACATCAGTCCACCATACAATAATGCATTCTAATTAAACATGGTAACTACGAACAAGAAAGATGAGTGACTTACAGGGCCACCGCGTCTATACAATCGGTCGATCAATGAAGTGAGACCATGCCTCTCTGCATATCGAGTCTCAAGGCCAATCGGATCGCGATTTCTAATGGAGTGCTGCAAAGAAAACAAAATGTTAACTATTAGAAACATGATTGTTAGTACAACAAATATTATTAAAAAAATAAAGAAACAAAAAAAAGAAAATTTTACAAAGTCCTCCAAATTTGTCCTGTGGCCGCCACTCCCAAGACTATGGACCACTCCGCCCTCGAGTTGTGCCCTCGCTGCCTCGCGCTACTGACTCCAACGTCTTGAAGAATGTGTAGCCTCCTCCCTCAGTCGACGCCAGTCGTCTGCATCTAACCACTCAGGATTTGCAGCCTTGCTCTTGATTGCCTTGCATGCGTCGAATAATATATGTGACATGTATGCACGCATGCAATCCATCATCTAGCCCGTATAGAATCTATCTACTGAGGCTGGAACTGGAAACTCCTCGTACAAGGATGCTACTATGTAGTCCTTGCTTCCCTCAGGTATTTTCTCCCAATGATCCAAGAGGTTGTGCCAAAAAACTTGTTGGCACAACTCTCTCATGTGAGCCATCACCCTCCTCTCCTCATCATTCATGATGATGGCTCCTGACCTACCATCGACTAGATATCCATATTCCCCTGGAGTCTGCCTAAGATGGGTCATCTCCCATGTGCGTCCATGATCTTGGGCATATCCAGGAGACCCCTGTGCATTCGGTGTACCGACCGGGGTAATATATCTCGGAGTGGCACCCACAAGGGTGCCACCTGCTGACGACTGAGCAAAAGCTGGTGTAATTGGAGTAGACGTCCCCACAGGTGTGAGAAATCCCTGAGGTGACGCAACTCCAGCTGAACGATGAGATGGAGACACCGCGTCCGTGCCTCCAGAGCATCCACCTAAGCCTAAGCCACGCTCCCTGGAAGGGCCATGAGAGCGAGGAGTCGCACCTGTATCCCTTGTCAACCGCGCGCTCACTGCCTTTGTATCTCTGTAGCATCCCCCTGACCCCGAAGTACTCCCTTTCTCTGGCCCAAGTCTAGAGCGTCGAGCTCGTCTACTCAAAGCTGAAGCATCCGATCGCGCTGAAGTAGATCTAGCAAAGCGCCCTAACGAAGACTGAGATAGCTCTTGGTCTGCCATATCTCTGAATCTTACAATCTGAAAAAAATCATAAACACCTTGAAAAAGCACAAATGTTTGTAATAATAGTGCCGAAAAAAATAATCAACGAAGCGTATATAAAAGGTAACTGAACAACTCAGTCACACTCGTATCGCTCCACCTGTATTTTGCTTGCACACTTAAGAGTGCAAGCAGTGTCTTCAGCCGAGATACTCAGAACCCATCATATAATGGTATGGATGCTTCCTCTCTAAGCGGATCAGAAGTCTCGACATCCATGGGAATCAATGCATCGATCCTTGCCTTCATCTCAAGCTCCAAGATTATAGGTAGATCTGGAAGATTGCATGTCTCCTCTGGCATTGACGGTATAGATTGGCCTTGCAAGTGGTGGATTGGCTCCTGCACTCCATCCATCGCACGCCCACGTACTCTTCTAATTGGCCACAAATGGTGCACTCATCCTTGGGATGAGACATCACCTCCCTGGATAGAAAAATTTGCTAGCGAGACCCAATCAAATTGTATATGGTATTCAATTAGCTTGTGAGTACAATGCATGATTGATATTAACTTTAAATTACCATTTGCTGAAAATCCGCAATCACCTGATCAATGATCTCAAATTGAAACTCGCCAAATCATCGTACGTGTTCTATAGACAATTGGCATTTTCGTCTAATTGCCAGCTTGTATTGAGAATAAGGACATGGGACACGCTGATTAAGATACGTCTCACGATCTTCAACAACAAGATCATCTTCGTTTTCCATTTTATCTATGTTACAATGAACAATTTGTTTCTGTTATCATTCTTTTCTTTTCTTAGATTGTATCATAGAACACTAGTATTTAGTATCTAGTACTCAGTATCTAGCACATAATGTCATAGCATCTTAGTATCTAGTACCTAGTACTTTAGTATCATAGTGCCAAGTACCCAGTACTATGATACTATGTAGCAGGTGCTAGGGTACCCTCTCTTTCTCTCTTTCCCTATTAGGTTTAATGATGTTTATCTCTTTTTCTCTCTCCTTTCTCTCTCATATTTCTTTTTCTCTGTCCTCTCCATCTCATTTCCCTTTCTCTCTTTCTCCCTCTCTCACCCTCACCCTCTCTTTCTCTCTTTCTCAATTAGGTTTAATGATATTTCACTTTTTCTCTCTCCTCTCCCTATCTCATTTTTTTCTCTCTCCTCTCCCTCTCTCATTTCTCTTTCTCTCTTTCTCCCCCTCTCTCATTTCCTCTCCCTCCCTCACCCTAACCCTCTCTTTCTCTCTTTCCCTATTAGGTTTAATAATTTTTCTCTTTTTCTCTCTCCTCTCTCTCTCATTTCCTTTTCTCTCTCCTCTCCCTCTCTCATTTTCCTTTCTCTCTTTCTCTCCCTCTCTCATTTCCTGTCCCTCCCTCATCCTGACCCTCTCTTTCTCTCTTTCTCTATTAGATTTATTGATTTTTTTCTATTTTTCTCTCTCCTCTCCCTCTCTCATTTCCCTTTCTCTCTTTCTCCCCCTCTCTCATTTCCTCTCCCTCCCTCACCCTAACCCTCTCTCATTTTCCTTTCTCTCTTTCTCTCCCTCTCTCATTTCCTGTCCCTCCCTCATCCTGACCCTCTCTTTCTCTCTTTCTCTATTAGATTTATTGATTTTTTTCTATTTTTCTCTCTCCTCTCCCTCTCTCATTTCCCTTTCTCTCTTTCTCCCCCTCTCTCATTTCCTCTCCCTCCCTCACCCTAACCCTCTCTTTCTCTCTTTCCCTATTAGGTTTAATGATTTTTTCTATTGTTCTCTCTCCTCTCTCTCATTCATTTTTCTCTCTCCTCTCGCTCTCTCATTTTTTCTCTCTCCTGTCTCTCTCTCTCTCTCATTTCCCTTTCTTTCTTTCTCTCTCTCTCTCATTTCCTCTCCCTCCCTCACCCTAACCCTCTCTTTCTCTCTTTTCCCATTAGGTTTAATGATATTTTTCTCTTTTTCTCTCTCCTCTATCTCATTCCTTTTTCTCTCTCCTCTCCCTCTCTCTTTTTCCTTTCTTTCTTTCTCTCCCTCTCTCATTTCCTCTCCCTCCCTCACTTTGACCCTCTCTTTCTCTCTTTTCCCATTAGGTTTAATGATCTTTCTCTCTTTTCCTCTCTCCTCTCTCTCTCAATTTTTTTTCTCTCTCATCTCCCTCTCTCATTTCCTTTTCTCTCTTCCTCTCCCTCTCTCATTTCCTCTCCCTCCCTCACCCTCATCCTCTCTTTCTCTCTTTCCCTATTAGGTTTAATGATTTTTCTCTTTTTCTCTCTCCTCTCTCTCTCTCTCTCATTTTTTTTCTCTCTCCTCTCCTTCTCTCATTTAACTTTCTTTCTTTCTCTGTCTCTCTCATTTCCTGTCCCTCCCTCACCATGACCCTCTCTTTCTCTATTAGATTTAATGATTTTTTTCTCTTTTTCTCTCTCCTCTCCCTCTCTCATTTTTTCTCTCTCCTCTCCCTCTCTCATTTTTTCTCTCTCCTCTCCCTCTCTCATTTTCCTTTCTTTCTTTCTCTCCCTCTCTCATTTCCTCTCTCTCCCTCACCCTGACCCTCTCTTTCTCTATTTTTTCATTAGGTTTAATGATCTTTCTCTTTTTTTCTCTTTCTTCTCTCTCTCTCATTTCCTTTTCTCTCTTCCTCTCCCTCTCTCATTTCCTCTCCCTCCCTCGCCCTCACCCTCACCCACACCCTCTCTTTCTCTCTTTGCCTATTATGTTTAACATCTTATCTCTTTTTCTCTCTCCTCTCATTCTCTCTTTTTTCTCTCTCCTCTCCCTCTCTCATTTCCTTTTGCTCTCTTCCTCTCCTTCTCTCATTTCTTCTCCCTCCCTCTCCCTCTTTCATTTCCCTATTATGTTTTAGTCTCCCCCTCCCCCCCCTCCCTCTCCCATTTCCTCTCTCTCTTCCTCCCTCTCCCTCTCTCATTTCCTCCCCCTCCCTCTCCCATTTCCTCCCTCTCCCTCTCTTTAATTTCTCTCTCTTTCTCCCTCTCCCTCTCCCTCTCCCTCTCCCTCGTTTCTTCTCCCTCTCTCATTATACACAAATTATACAAAAAATAAATAAATAAGAGAGAGAATACACTCTCCCTCCCTCTCGTTCTCTCATTTCATCCCCCTCCCTCTTCCATTTCCTCTCTCTTCCTCTCCCTCTCCCTCTCTTTCTCTCTTTGTCCCTCCCTCCCTCCCTCCCCCTCCCCCTCCCCCTCCCCCTCCCCCTCCCTCTCCCATTTCCTCCCTCTTCCCCTCCCTCTCTCTCTCATTTCCTCTCCCTCTCTCAATATATATACACAAATCATATAAGCAAAAGTAAAAGAGAGAGAGAATACACTCTCCCTCCCTCTCCCTCTCTCATTTCCTCCCTATCCCTCTCTATCTCCCTCTCCCTCTCTTTCTCTTTCTCTCCCTCTCTCATTTCCTCCCCCCTCCCTCTCCCTCTCTTTCTCTTTCTCTTTCTCTTCCCCTCTCTTTCTCTTTCTCTCCCTCCCTCTCCCTCTCCCTCTCTTTCTCTCTCATTTCCTCTCCCTCCAATATACACAAATTGAACCCTAAACAAGCAAAAGAGAGAGAGAATGGACTCACCGTAAAGATATGGCGAGGGTTTGGCGGCTCCTCTTCGCGACGAAGGCTCCTCCTCTCCTTCGCGAACGACGGCGGCGCGGCAAGCCTTCTTCCTCTTCCTCTCTCACCCTCTATGCAAAACGGTCGCTCTCTCCCTCTCCCTCTCCCTCTCCCTCTCCCTCTCCCTCTCGAAATGTCTCACGAAAATGCGCGAAATGAAACGCACTCGGGTTTCGGCCCTCTTGTTTTTCCTTGTGGGGCGTCACTATTTGCGTCGCTATTCCTGTGTCGCTACCTGCTATCGCTATACCTCTCTTTCCTTGTAGTGATCTACCGTATGGAAATTTCAAGTGCTTCACATTTTGAAAATGTGGAGGGGCCTAACATTAGTAAGACAATGCGTTGCAGCCCCTAATCTATACAGAATACATAATAAGGCTGTAATGCCTCATACAAAAGTACATATCACTACTAAAGGCACTGCAGAGAGGAGAATACATGATCATGTATCACACACCTCATAGGAAACCCAAATATAATGACATACACAAGGAACTCTAGACCATTTGCTATGCAGTGAAATTAATCCAAAGTAGTAAATTCATCAGATTTCGTAATTATAACTTGCAAAATTGCTCCCTGAAAATTTTACTACATATAACTCAAAAGAATCCTACATATAACTAGTAAACCTATTGCTTTTCTTATATAGTTATTCTTTTTTTAATTGTAAAATGTAATCTTCTTGATAGACAGACCCATTTGCCATACAATGAAGCCTTTGCAACTAGGAATTGCATCAATTGTCTGCACAAGAACTAGCTGAGTGTAACATAATTCCAATAAAACATTTGGATCAGTTTATGAGAAACCACCTTGTGAGATTATGACTAGTTTTACAATGTTCAATATATACCCACATGAGCAAAACACTTCAAGTCTAGCTACACACCAGGCAAATGCCCCCACTCGACATCAAAATAGTCTGTGCTTTTGTTTACACATTGGACACATATCAAAATTTCTAAAAGGTGTGTTTAATTTACTGGTAAGAGCTTAATGGGACTTGCACCTCATAGATTATGGGCTCAAGGCCTGTCAGATCCTCTGTTTCCTTAACTTGCATTCACGGGTCCAACAAGCTCCTCTGATCACAAACGTTTGATGTGAACTCTAGACCGTGGATCTTAGTGTGTTTTAAACTTACGTAGCTGTTAAAGGCTCAAGCAGTTTTAATTATCTGATATGAAGTTTAGGTTGGAGATCTGAACAGTCCTCCAACTTACAGTTCTG
This sequence comes from Lygodium microphyllum, assembly GCF_053477565.2. NCBI lineage: Eukaryota > Viridiplantae > Streptophyta > Polypodiopsida > Schizaeales > Lygodiaceae > Lygodium > Lygodium microphyllum. Next base: position 27,838,158 of record NC_141155.1, read on the forward strand.
ATTTCAAGAGGCACATAAAATTTGAAGCCCTTATTATCAAGTTTAGGAACCGATCGTAAGATTTTAACTTCTTACTATTAAGTTCTTATTATTAAGCTTAGGAAAGTATGAACAATATCATTTACAAAAGTCACAACTACTGATTTGTAATCAAACATTTGTGGTTACACATATTAAGCCTACAAAAGAAGAAGTTATGATAAACTCAAGGGGAGTTGAACCCCAAACACAATTTGTGTCTGCCGAGGAGTCTACGCACACAATTCAAAATAAATACACACACACACATGATTGCCTTTCATGCCTCTCTCTCTCTCTCATGCATACTATTTAGTAATAGCATATGCCTTGAATTCCATATATACACGTGTATAGCTCCCACATGCACACAAAACTATGTCCTCTAAGAAGATCCAAAACTTAAATAGTGAGTGAATCTACATGTCAAAATAAAACATCACCTCTACTTTTACATCATCTAGTTATTTTTTGTATTCCTATCCAATTTGTGTTGTATTTTTTAGTAATATTTCAAAAGACAAACCATAAAGCATCCCATGAATGATAGAGACAAACCTACTCATCTCTTAAGGTTGAATAATCAACGTTAACAAATCTTATGTTTGTTAAGTCAAAGATCTAGACTATTACAAAGATATAGCCTATTTTGTAGAGATATGTTCAGGATAATAATAAGGAACATTATTTGAGTCCTTGAATATCGATGAGTTAACTACACTTTTACAATAACATATCAATAATGAATCATTAGGTTACTTGTTGAGATTTAAAGGTGCTAATGTCAACAACTTGTGCTTAGACATGCGCTTATCAAGAGAGCTTGCATGTGTTTGGGCTGGGCCCTGTATATGCTAGTAAGTTTACGACACTCCTTTACAATTATTCATATCTATCATAGGCCCTACTTTAATTGTCCAATATCAGAAGCAAGATAAGATAATATTGCAAATCCAAACACCGTGACCTTCTTTTGATCTTTGTTAGGACAAAATGCCTTCCATGTCTTCCACTATTGAAGCATGTATGAGAGAGAGAGAGAGAGAGAGAGAGAGAGAGAGAGAGAGAGAGAGAGAGAGAGATATTCATCTAAAATGGCAATAAAAGAATATATATATATATATATATATATATATACATGCATGGAGGAGAATGAAAAATATACAAAGAGATAAAAGTCCCTCTCAATTTTTGTTGATTGAGAGAGAGAGAGAGAGAGAGAGAGAGAGAGAACATGGAGAGCATGCATTGTTGCTATAATTACTTTAGATAATATTATGTAATAACGCAAGCATTGAAATGTTGCTAAGAAGTTGTTTGATCCAAAAGCAATAGCTGTATAGCCATAAAAGACATGGGCCACAATTGCTAGGAGGGACATAGCTAATGAGTCTCTCAATAGACAAGCATATGACATTCCAAGTTATGAGGGAGATCCTCCTTGTTGGAAGATCTCCCTCCAAGTCCTTTCTACAAGAAACCTTCTTACAGGCATCCACTGAGAGGAACCTAGTGAGCTTCTTGAGATAGATTTGAACAGTTAGCTTTTGACTCTTTCCTAGTTATAATTGACTAAATTACATTGTAAACCAATAACTCACAACATGCCATTGTGACCCATACAGCATGACTATCTTGGATGGATGTGTCCCAGTTGATGATAAATATTAGATCATCTTAAGTTTTTGGTGTACAATTAATTTTTCTAAAACAACTTTCATTTTCTCCCTACACATAGAGGACATCCCAATGTATAATAAGATCACCAAAACTACTTGTGTTTCCTTAACTTACATTCATGGGTCCAAGACACTCATTTGATCACAAACGTTTGATGTGAAGTCTAAACTATCGATCTTGGCATTCTTTGAACTTACATATCTATTAAAGGCTCAAGAAGTTTTAATTATTTAATATCAAGTTGTTAACCAGAAGACGAACAAAGTGAAAAATCTAGAAAAGCTAAAGCAGAAGACAAAGGCCAAGGCAAAGTGAAACGGAAGACGAAAACGCGCCAAAAAATATCTAGAAACACAAGAAGCGCAGAAAAGTCCTGAATAAGGGAAAAAGAAGCACAAGGAAAAGTGCAAGTCAATACTTTTGTAAAAGAGCATAAGTGCATCATGATTTAATTTAAGGAGCGCTAGGCTCTCACCTGTGCAATTTGTAAAGGTAAATGGGCGGTAGGAATGAAGCTAGAAAGATAGGAGGACAATGGGAAAAAGGGCCTAGGCCACGACCGGCCATGTAAAAAAGTGGGTCTCCTCTTTTTCTTCTTCTTCTTCTTCTTGCTTGCTTGAGCTTGTGCTTGAGAGAGGGAGTGTGAGAGTGTGAGGGAGGGAGTGTATGAGGGTGAGGGACCGAGGAGGAGAAGCTCTCCATCTTCTCCTCTCTTCTTCTCTTCTTTTCTCTTCTCTTGTCTTGCTCGCGAGGATGGAGCTTGGAGCATGGAGCTTGAGGATGGAGCTTGCTTGAAGCTTGCACTTGGATCGTGGAGCTACCGGAGTGCGCGGGAGAGAAGGTAACTCAATCGGCACGGAGATAAGCTCACTACACCCGTAGATATGGATGGCACGTCAGCTATGTGAGAGGTAGCCATTAGTGCTAGGCTTGGAACGCTTGAAACAATAAGCGGTCTGTGGGTCTTGGCGATTGAGCGAAGGCTCCCACATTGTCAGAGAGAGAACTAGGGAGAGAGAAGAATACAGAAGAGAGAGAAAGACTGCACGAAGAGAGAGAAGAAGAGTGACGAGGAGAGAGAAATACTAGATTTAGAGAGAGAAAGACAGGAAAGAATGGGAAGCCATAGAAGCTGTGAGCAAGAAGGGAGAGAAATTCTGTAATTGTATTATTGTGTCAAAAAGATATGTAAAATTACATGTCCTCTCCTTTTATACCAATGTCAGTGTGACATAGCATAATATCAATGTTATTTACACTAATTTCTTATTCTCAGCTTCTTACAATCCATCCCCACTCAAAATGAAGTTTTTTTCCTCAAAAACAAAGATCGGACTTATTGGTATAACCAAGTAATGGACTGCAGAGTACTACTCTATACAACATTACAAGTGGTAAAAGAAAAGATTACCTAATATTCAATAGTAGTACTAGTTTATGCAGAGGGTCAAGGTCAACCTGTAGCCAACCGGATCAAAAGGGAAAGTAGTATCGCTGCCATGCATTGGATCAACTTTCATAAGGTCAAAGTCAAGTACAGCTAGAAGCATGATCGTCATGGTTGTATTAACTAGCTCTTTCATAAGCCTCTCAAGCATCACCATGCTCTATATGACTGAAGCATATGAAGCTGAAGTCACCATTGCATGGACTACATCAACCCCTAAGTGTTGTATATTCATGGACCCTGCATTCTTAGTGATGTCCAAGCATTTAAACTGCAGGTCTGTGGACTAAAGGGGCTCTCGCACGGGGTCATGATCATCCAAATCCACATGTTGCCCATGATCTGCTTTCTTGAACTGAGGTTCTTGTTGTGGACCCATACCAAATTAGTCTTCAACAAGATCTTCTCCATCCTTTGCATCATAATATTCAAATACCAAAAGTATTTTGGCAGTCTTTGCCCTGCATGTGGCTTGATGATTATAAGATATTGGCTTAGCACATCGATAGCATAAGCCCGCAACATGCAGTTCCCGTATGGTATCACTAGTAAGGTGTCTAACACGTTTAGCCTTAGATAGCAATTTACACACTTGCTCATCGCCATTGGTCAACTCAGTAATAGTTTTGACATGCTGCTCATAGTCATCTTGCTGCTCATGTACAATAGATGGTTGTCCATGCTCATGACCATAATGCTCATGTTGTCCATACTGCATATGGTGATAATAGTCCTGCTACGCATCAGAGGGACAGTTTGGTTGAGCATATGCATTTGCTTCCATTGATGTTTGCTGCTCACGTACATAAGCATACTGCCTTTGATCATTGATCCCACAGCATTGGTCATGCTGTCCATAATCTCCATGAGAATACATGTCACAAAAATGTTCATACTGCTGTCCAAATACATCTATTTGTTGTTGCCTACTACCAAAACTTTGGTCATATTGTTGCCCATAAACATGCTACCCAAGATTACATGATGACTGTCCAACATGATTACAATGATGTCCTTGCATCCTAGGCTGTCCATAAGTATGATGATTTGCAAGCCCATGAGTATAGGTATTAGCATGATGTCAGTCATAATCACTTGCTTGCTGCTGATCAAAGCTAGAAGGGTACTGACAAGCATAACCATTTCTATCACATCCATAAGAATTGGGCTGCTTAACCAAGAGAGCTTCACAAGTATAATCATAACTATGTTGCTGAAGAGGTGGATGCTCATAAGCATAAGCATGTTGACCATAATAGCCATTCTGCTGCCAAGGTTCAATGGAATGATACTCATCAGCATATACATGTTGGCCATAAGCATAAGCATTTGATTCAGGTGTATCATCAGCATATACATGTTGGCCATAAGCATAAGCATTTGATTCAGGTCTTGCTCTTTTTTCCATAACCGCCTTCACAAGAGCAATACACTAATCAGCTAAAACTCCAAGTTTGTCAATATTAGCCTGTGTTTGAAGCCAACCTTGTTCACTAGAGCTGGAGCTATTCACAAGAGCAATACACTGATCAGCTAAAACTCCAAATTTTTCAATATTAGCCTGTGTTTGAAGCCAACCGTGTTCCCTAAAGCTAGAGCTATTGATCTCAGCTACAATTGCAGTCAAGTTGAAGAGATATGTTGTTCCTGTCCTTGCCTTAAAATTTTGGTTTCATTCATCTGACATGCATACTCCCAAAATACACAGTCCTCAAATCAAGACCAACAGACATATTCAACTGTACCCTGCCCTGAGATTCAACACATGCAGACCAAAGGACAAATCTCTGAATGCCCTGCTCCTAAGCTCAATAGCAGCGGTTGAGCCCAAAATCCAACTGTATGCTCCCCAACAAACACCACAACAACTGCCACAATAGTAGACAGAGGGGTGTGGTCACTCAGCCACTTTGCCAACAGCATGTGGTTCCCGAGGGTACATATAGATTTCAAGGCAGGCAGTCTGATGGAATGTCTGCATGGTCTCCAGTTTTGCCCTTTGTTCTCACAGCTACCAGCGACCCGGTTAGGTGTGCAACCAATGGCCTGCCATGCCAATTGCCTCTGTACTACCTTCGCTTAAATCTGCTACAGATGATTGGACATCACTTCTGGGGCCATCAGATTTTGTTGCTAGCTCTCAGCCAGCTTTGATGGATATTTGTGCGTCCCTCCTTTAAGATTGAAGAAGGCGCTGGAGAGTCTGTGACCGTTGTATGAAGAGATTCACTCTTGAAGAATTCTGTGCATGTAGCAATGTCTTCCTTGGATTCAGGGGCCTTCCACAATGAAGACGCCAAAGAGGCTTTTCCAAGAAATGCCTGGTTTGCTACCAATCAGTTTCCTTGGATTCAGTTTTGATAAGTGCCTTGCCTTCTTTGCCAAAAGCCTTAAGTGCTGCCTTGATCACATCTTACACAGATACATCACATTCAACAAGAAGTCGAATTCCCTCGATACTACCAACCAAAGTCAGATTGACAAGCATCCTTGCAGGGGCAGCTCTGCTGTGTTGAACTGAAAGATGTTGAAAAACTGGAGTAGATCCTCATCGAGAGAGAGCATCTGGAAAGTTCGCAGGCTCCCCCAGTTGAAGAATCTTGTCATGAAACATGCTAATCATTCGGCAAGTCAGCTTATAAATCTTTTGGAGAAATTATTGAAATATGATCCTGCGGACACGCTTACAGCCAAAAAAAGCCTTGGAACATTCTTTTTTCAAGTCTTCATCAAGGGTATAAAGCCTTCTGTAACCTGAGGCATCATTAGTTGGGGTAGAGTAGGACTTTTGTCAGTGGAAGGCTATTGATTCTACACCTGAAATTGGAGTAGATCCTTCACCTTGGAAGAAGAGGCACAACTATGTAAGGAAAACTGCTAAATTGGCCACAAAGTTTTTTTAATTAATCCAGCCACTAGTCAGCCTAACACTGCTGGATTAATCTTGGCCGGATCGAGAGATTTCAAGACTGAGTTGAGCCAGTCTGATATGTTTGATCCTCGGCTTCAGGCCAAGGTTCTAAAAATTGAGGATGTTTCATATAGAGGGGAGAATGGATTCAATCAAGCCATTGAGCTCTTTGCTGAAATTCTTGCCAATGTAAAGTTTATTCAGGAGAAACGGCTTATTGGCAAGTATTTTGAGGAGATTAGTCAGGACACTGGGAAGTATGTATTTGGGATCGAGGACACTCTTAAAGCTCTAGAAGTGGGAGCCGTTGAGATGCTTATTGTGTGGGAGAACCTTGATGTCAACCGATACACCCTTAAGAATGCTGTAACTAGAGAGATTCTGGTAAAACATCTAACAAAAGAGCAAGAATCAAACCAATCTCACTTCAGGGACCCTGCCTCCGGTGCAGAGCTTGAGGTATAGGAAAAGGTCTCTGTACTGGAATGGTTCGCTAATGAATACAAGAGGTTTGGCTGCACTCTAGAGTTTGTAACCAATAGGTCACAGGAAGGCTCTCAATTCTGCCGAGGTTTTGGAGGAATTGGTGGAATTCTGTGCTACCAACTTGATATGAGGACCTTTGATGAGCTTTCTCACAATGAACAGGCAGAGGAGGTCACCTCTCAGATGAATTATACCGTTCATATACCCCCTACTCCTGACAACAGGCCTCTGTCCTGCCCCTGGCCCCCATCGCCTACAAGCTCAATCCCTCCAACAACCGGTGTGACCATAGCCAATTCGTCTGCAACACCATCTTCAGCGGCGGCAACACCCGTTCCGCAACGCAGCGACTGGCACGCAACAGTTTGGAGTGGAGGATGGACCTGACGATGCTTCTCACCGCCAAGTCCTCAAAGTTGGAAAACGAGCTGCCATTTTGTCTCCACACCTTCAAATTTGATCAAACCTCCTGGCATAGCTTGTGTGGAGTCCAAGAAAGTTGCTATGTCTAGTATTTCTTGACTGCTGTGGTCTTCAATGCTGTACCTGTGCACAGTAAGGTTTCTTGAAACTGACAAGAAACTAAATGTAAAGGAGTGAGAAAGGAAGGATCTAAAAACTAAGCTCTGATACCACTTTTCAGAGAGAACTAGGGAGAGAGAAAGAGGAGAGAGAAAATTGTAGAAGAGAGAGAAAGACTGTAGGAAGAGAGAGAAGAAGAGTGACGAGGATAGAGAAAGACTAGATTTAGAGAGAGAAAGACAGGAAAGAAGGGAAAGCCATAGAAGCTGTGAGCAAGAAGGGAGAGAAAGTCTGTAATTGTATTATTGTGTCAAAAAGATATGTAAAATTACATGTCCTCTCCTTTTATACCAATGTCACTGTGACATGGCATAATATCAATGTTATTTACACTAATTCCTTATTTTCAGCTTCTTACACACATTTTGGTTCCGTTGCCGGGACCAACGGATTCAAGCCTTCAGTGCTTGTGTGCTTCGAATCGAGCATCGAAGTAAGGGTTTTTCCCCGAACTAGTGCTTGAGATAGATAGGTAGGAAGCGAGGGAGTTTGAAGAGGTATTTGATCTCCTTAGCAAGTAGGGTTTTGGTTTTTTGGATTTGGAAAAGCATGTTGAAGTAGGGTAGTTACTTGCTTTGTGATTTGGATGCATTAGAGTAGGAAAAAAACAAAGAAAAAGAAGAAAAACAAGTATCAGGGTTTCTGCCATAACAGGGCATGAGGATTTGATTCCTTTGGCAATTTGCATTTTGAAGTATATGGTCTATTCCAGGTGTATACAACTCTTCCCCTCCATCCATAGCTTTGATCGAGAGGTGTGTATGACAGGCTATAACCTGAATCGTGTGATTCAAGCGATTTATTGTTGCGCCGGCAAAAACCGCACCGCGCTCGACGTGTCCGAGTGACGGCGATCTTGGGCCGAGTCCCAGAATCGGCCCTCGGACCACTCAAAGATTTGGCCCTCAGCACTGCCGACTCAGCCCACTTGACTCAGACACCCACCGCTCAGCCCATCCGAATTGAGCATTCGGATCAACTTTGAAATTGGGCCTTGGCCCACTTGACTCGGCCCACCTGACTCGGCCCTTGGCCCACTACCGCTCGGACCACTTGACGCGGACGCGTGGTAATTTGGCCCTCTGACCACTCGGCCACTCAGCCCTCGACCCACTACCACTCGGCCCACTCAACGCGGTCCTCACCCACTCGGCCCTCGGACAACCAAACTCGAACTCGCCGAGTTTGACATTTGGACCAGTTACATTCGGCCTTTTCTACTTGGCCCTCGGACAGGGCCGAATCAAGCATTCGACACCTGCAATTCGGGCCTGTTAGGCTGAGTTTAGATTTTTTTTCAAATTTTAATATGTAGACCTTGAAATTGACCAAGAGACCATATAGAGCCGAAACCACCTCATAGATCCATCACTGGGCTGAAATCTAAAAGCAAGTAGTACAAAATTGTCTGTAGAACGGTCCTTTAAATCACATATGGCATTTACCATAACGGCCCTGCGGGCGAGGGGGACTACCCCCCCCCCCCCCCCCCCCCCCCCCCCCCCCCCGGACCCCTGCAGAGGGGGCTCCCTCCGCACCTCCCCCAAGTAGGTTGGAGAGAGAACACATGCCATGACAGATCCTCCAAATTAGACCTTGGTGTAGTAATGGCTCTACACAAGCATGGATTCTCACTTGCAAAAGAGCGACCAAAAGCCCATACCCGAACAGAGACAAACAAAGACCCTAGAATCTCAATGGATCAATCTAGCCAACAAGGGAAAAAATGTTAAGTGTTACATTTGGACTGAATCTAGTCAAAGCGAAAATCAACAACATCAAGCTACAACAGCGAGGATGGCTAGATATGATAGTCCTGACGATAGATGCTCCTTGAGTAGCACTGCATTGACGATCCAAGACACCAGTGGAGAATCCATATCTGGTTGTGTAGTTGGGGAATCAAGGGCATTTGTCAGAAGGCTTAAATTTGCAAGCCAAGACCCAGAAGACTAAGACAGAATACCACCTGCTTATCTTAGGGTCAAACTCACCATGAAAAGAGAGCATACCATCGATGCTCTGATTGATGAAGGGGCAAATTTCAATATCTTGACCTATGAGGCATGGATCCTTCTAGGCCAACCAAAGCTATCATCGACTAATGCAACTCTTAGCCCTTACGGGGGACACCCATAAGCACTTATAGGGAAGTGCAAATTCCTCACGACAATTGAAACTGAGAGCTTGCCTATCATGTTTCATGTTCCTCCAAATAATGCTACTTGCGGAAAGAAAACCCTCCTTGGAAGACCCTTCAAAAGGGCGACCAAGTGTGAGGCCGAGTATATAGCACAGAGGATACACTTGACACTACCGGGTGTGAGGATAGTCACGACCTTTAGTAAGGGGAACCTCATCAAAGCTCGAGGGAAAGGCAAGGAAGGTACTGACATAACAGTCAAGCCTATTAACGAGAGCGAGGACTTGTTAGAAGAGTTGATACAAGCACAGGTCGAACAACGAGAACTAGTGAGTGAGGCCATGCCTAAAATAAGAAGGTCAAGAGACAATGCCAAGGACGGGCTTTGGACTTACAAATATCATAGAAAACCCCAAATGAAGCCCAAGCCTTATAGACAAAGGCATCGATGGAGGGTCAACACAATGCCACAATGGATATCTAAAGCATTGCTAAGTGCTCAAGGGTATTACACCATAGGTAACCGATGGATTTGGGTGCCAAAACCCCTTGCTAAACCTCCCTTGTCGACTAAAGACTAGATCGTATCAAGAGGAAAGAAGCGTAGGAGGAGATCTAAACGAAAAACCAAGTCTCAAGTCAACAACAGTGGAGTGACCGAGCCCCTCATGGTTGAAATCAAGAAACCAAACGGCACCAATCGGAGGGTAGATCCTCAGCGTAGAGTGCTTGGCAAGCACATATCAGATGTAATCGTTGAGGATACGCAAAAGCCACTAGTGCCCAAAAATCCTTTGATTTTTCGAGAGGATAATAGGCATCATAGGCATAATATTGCTCATGGTAAGGTTAAATGCTCAACAAAGCAAATAGCAAAATCATCTAACAGCCACGAGCAAATCTCAAAGCCACTTAGGAGTCCCAAGTCTCCTACACCCTCTTGGACACAAGAAGCACAACAGTCGTCAAGTGCGGGTACTCAATCCCAATCTCTACCTACATCTCAGCTTCCAAATGTCCAAAAGGCAGGACATGACACCACTCTTAGCTCTCAACCTAAGGTGATGCCTGTGCGACCTACTGTGACTAGATCAACTCATGCTCGATCTACACAGGTGAATGCTCAAAGGGCAACAAAAGACATGACCACTTCTGATCGCCCTAGGGACTTGACACCGCAATCCACCAAGAGTAGCCAGCCCATTGGACTAGCCGCTACTACTTTCAATCAGGGATCACAGCAGTCCCAACCCTTGGCTGTGACAATGCTCCTTGCAGAACGTGTCCTTAGCAATTCACCTAGGAAGGAGGTACCGCAAATAGTGTCCTTGCCAACTCCAACACTTTCAAAGCACCTAAAGCATAGGCTTGAGGAGAAATCTTTCAAAGATGTGGCCAAGGAGATGGTACATCTGACCAATCAACCTAGCAAGGCTATTCGGCAGGCCGCACCTATGTCCCATCAGGACACACCAGAGAAGGGGAAAGCTGAGGCCCAGCCAAGCACATCAATGATTGACCTAGTTCAAGGTCCCGAGTCTTCAAGGGATACACCTCGATTACCTAAGAAAAAGAAGAGAAAATAAAGAAAACAAAAATGGCAGTTGCAAGTGGCTGTAGACCCCAAGAAGATTGAAACCAAGAGTGCCGAAGAGCTAAGGAATAAAGCATTGAGACCATCCACCAATGAACCCATTGATGTCTCTCCTAATAGCGGTGAAACCTCAGACACTTCCATGTGATCTGAAAAATCAAAGCAGCCGTTACCATCAATGGTTGCTTTCAACACTCAATCCACCGATAATAAAACTTGCATTGACCAATCAAGAGTGGATACAATGCTGTCACAACAGGGTGACAAATCTACACTGGTCACATCTGAGGAGAACCATGATAAAATAGTAGCAAAACCTCAGGAAAAATGCACAAACCCCGAGAGCGCAAGAGATCCTAGTGTTGACCAATCTTGCTCATCTAGGCTTGAGCCCCCAGCTATGCTAAAGCCTAGGCAAACTCCTAGAACCTTGCATGAGATAGCAACCGAGCAAGCCCTTGTTGAACATAGAAGTGTCGCAGAATGCTTAACTGAGTTGACGGCTAAGCTCAAAGTGTTCGCACAAGTCTACGTCTTGACAGACATGGGCGCATTCCCTAAGGAGCAGCTTGCAAATTACTTGCCATTTTCCCTATCCTGGGAAGAGCAAGAACATCTTGATGAGCACTATGACAAGCTCCTGTATGAACGCATGCGACTCACCTCTGACGAGGAAGCCGATGAACTACACTTAACTGTAACATTCAATGATGTGCTCTGCCAACCAAATCTCTTAGAGATAGAGCAACTAAAGTGAGAATCAGAGGATCGAAGTCAATTTGAACAACGTTGGTTTGAAAACCGTGTTGCAATGGCCGAACTAGAAGCCCAAATCATGACAGTCTCAAAAGACCAATTGGCCAAATGGCGTTCTCAAAGAGACCCAACCTATGAGGCGCCAACTTCCTTTCGAGTGTGCTAGCTGCCATTCAGTGTGTGGACTTAGCTGAAACTAGCCAAGAGAACTCTCTGTTTGATAAGGTTCTCACTGAGAAGGAGTTACATGTTGCCAGTAGACTCGGACAAGGTTCCATGCTACTCGATGTTACAAAATATCTATCGGTATTGAGTAAGCTGTCACGAGTACTAGATGCGTATGCCACACTTCGGTACAATCCAGAGTTCTACAATTGGCTTTTATCCTCGTGAAGTAACATGGATCTGTATATATATATATATATAGACAATGATTTTTGTGTGATCGTGTATAGACAATATCAACGCACACAAGCAATGATAGTCAAGTGCAAGGAGAAGAGTTGGATTTGACAGGCTAAGCTCCTCAGGTCCTCCTCTCATCACACATTTAGAAGTCGTGTGACCATTCCCACCTCCTGGAGGAGGGCATGCAACCCTCATTATCACCATACAAATCTCTGACCAACATCTCTGATGGTGTAGATGGGGCACCATCCCTTTCTATACACCTTTCCCCTTTTTCGGTCTATCCTTCCAGGGATGAGCCCTGCACCACTCCATGACAACCCTTTCTCTAATGGTCTATCCTTCCAGGGATGAGCCATCCCACTCCATGACAACAAATCCACACAACTTAGCATAAGCCAAGATCTGCTAATGGCTAGAGGCAAAATGAACATCATCATGGGGGCCATCCCTCTACAACAAACGTTGCATGCCTGACCTCTCCCCTCCTCATCATATGCGCTTGATAACCCACTGTATAATCCCTTCCATGCAAATAGTTTTATCCTGCCTCAAGGCTTAATCCTTGGTTCCCATTTTGCGGGTCCCCCTACGGTAGCTGACAAGGAGCACTCAGTGCAGTTGGCTTGCAAGGATGCTATCTGCCACCATCAAAGGGAGCATGTAGCAAAAGTGCCTCCGCCGAAACACTACATACCTACCCTTAAAATGTATGCAAAGAAACAAGGCTCCAAGCGACACCGGCCCGGACGTAGACCAAAAGATTCCCAGGCCAGGGGAATAGAAGCTTAAGGGAGCACACGGGGAGTGGCAACACCCGTTGTGTGGTGCCCCACCAGACGCTCAGGCACCAGGTGCTCGAAAGAGAAAAGGGCAGCTCGAGACAAGGAAGAATTTGATGCATTGCTCAAAAGCATTCTGGAAACAGTTGCGGCCAGGAACTACACCATTCAGGTCCCAGCTGACATCTTTCCTGCCCAACCTCACAAGAGCCCCTCACTAGTAGAGCCTCAGTCACCCAACCACCTGGACTCACCCCGCCTTGTGCAAATAGAGTAGCCCCTATGATATATAAGTAGCTTAACTAAGGCTATCCTACCATAACTTTTTGTCTTTAAATGATTAAAGGGGGAGGCTCTCCATCTGTATGCACTTTTCTTACCTATTGCTAATATATGCCACGTCTTTAATAAGCACCGAAATATGCATCGCAATCAGCATCATAGGATTTTGATAAAGTAATATCTTAGCATGATTGCATTTGGTCGTTGTATTTGATACATGGGACTAGCATATACTCTCATGAAGTGACAAGTGGATGCAGGATGACGCAAGTCTTCGTGCGAAAGTGTTCAATGCCCAAGCATCGCAAGACCAATGACCCCACAAAGAGCCGCGACAAAGCCACGCTGTCCAAAGAGAAAATCACCTGTGCAAGTGCCCACATCGCATGGCCCAAAGCATGATCTTAACCACTTCCTCTTTCTGGGTTACACTCTACGCCGGGCACTCATGAAAGGTGTTACCCCAATTGTACCAATATCGCACGTTACAAAGAGGGTTGCAATATCTCAAGTGTATCTCTCCATCTCAATGACTACTTCTCTAACAACGAGGCTAGGGCACAATCATCAGTGTAATATCCATTTCCTAAGCCTTCCAAGCTTAACATTTCCCAACCCATTAAAAAGCTGATAGCCTCAACATATTGCAATGGTTGTACGTAGCCAAGTCCAAAAAACAAAATAAGAGAGGAAAAAATAGAAAAGAAATAAAAAATAAAGAAAAAAACGCAAGAAAAAGAAAGAAAAAAAAAACGAAAAGATACGAAGCACCCACGATCACATCACAGCACCTAGGGGTCCTCAAATTAGGTACGTCCAGTGACCTTGGTCGGCTGGCTCCATCCCTAGTTACCTAGCCCTTTAGCATCACCCACAATTATTCAGGGCACATCAAGGGTAGGACATACCTAGGGAGCTTGTCTTGCCTATGGTTAGACCTGTCACCCTAACCCATTCGCACGATTCCCTCTTGCACTCTGCCTTAATACCATTTCAATCAATTGTGGTAAGCACCGCACGAATGGCCATGAAAAGTACACCATCCTCATCAATAGCAAGCTCAACCGTGCGATGTCCTTGTGTTCAATTCTACTACATCGTGCAGTCACAATGCAAAGGATGTCTCATACACCTTCACACGTACTTCTTCTCAACATTGACAACTTTGCTTCATCCATACATTGTTATGAGAAACTCACATAATATTTGCACGAGCACTCACATAATATCTACACCAAAATATATACACAGTTTGGGTCCTAAAGTACAGGACAATACTCTCAACTTTCTTAGAGTTTGACCTGTCTCCCAAACTAATTGAACTATGTCTTGTGCACGATAGAGAAGACTAGCACTACCCCTAGGGAGAGACCACCTATGAGAGATTTTCAATTGCAAGTATTGAAGACTCCAACGATAGTGTCATTTGCTCGAGCGTCGACACCCAACTCTGAATTCTTACCCTTTATCATCCTGCAAGCCCGCCAAGAATTATCATGTACAGAATCCCCAACAAACCACCACTTGTGCTGGCCATCAGTGCAATCCCCAACAAAGAACAGTCCTACCACCAACTTCAACAACCCTACCACCAACCACCTAGGCTAGCAACGTGCCCCCAACGACATTCCTCCACACCACCACCAACACTCCTCCACGACAACCACTGATGTCCCTTCCAACCACGTCTTCAGTGCATGCCAAAGCTTTCTACCTACGACGGTGAGTGCTATGGGACTGGCACTCGTCTAGGAGGGCGGTCATGTTAACCGAAAGACGAACAAGGTGGAAAATCTAGAAAAGCTAAAGCATAAGACAAAGACCAAGGCAAAGTGAAACAAAAGACGAAGGCGCGCCAAGAAAAATCTAGAAACACAAGAAGCGCAAAAAAGTCCTGAATAAGGGAAAAAGGCGCACAAGGAAAAGCGCAAGTCAATACTTTTGTGAAAGAGTGTAAGTGTATCATGATTTAATTTAAGGAGCGTCGGGCTCTCACCCGTGCAATTCGTAAAGGTAGATAGGCGGTAGGAAGAAAGCTAGGAAGATAGAAGGACAATGGGAAAAAGGGGATAAGGGGATGATCGCCCAAAACGGATTTAGAGTATTGTATATAAAGTTGAAAAGTGAATAAGAATCTCATTCTTGTATATGGCCAAAAGTGGGTCTCTTCTTCTTATTCTTCTTCTTACTTGCTTGAGCTTGTGCTTGAGAGAGAGAGTGTGAGGGAGTGTGTGAGGGTGAGGGACCGAGGAGAAGAAGCTCTCAATCTTCTCCTCTCTTCTTCTCTCTTCTCTTGTCTTGCTCGTGGTGATGGAGCTTGGAGCGTGGAGCTTGAGGATGGAGCTTGCTTGAAGCTTGCACTTGGATCGTGGAGCTACTGGAGTGCGCGGGAGAGGAGGTAACTCGATCGGCATGGAGGTAAGCTCACTACACCCATAGATATGGATGTCTCGTCGGCTATGTGAGAGGTAGCCATTAGTGCTCGTCTTGGAACGCTTGAAAAAATAAGCGATCGGTGGGTCTTGGCGGTTGAGCGAAGGCTCCCACACAAGTCGATGTTGTAGATCTAAACACTCTTCCAACTTACAGTTCCAATTTCAAGAGGCACATAAAATTTTAAACCGTTATTATCAAGTTTAGGAACCGATCATAAGATTTTAACTTCTCACTATTAAGTTCTTATTATTAAGCGTAGAAAAGTATTAACAATATCATTCACAAAAGTCACAAGTGTTCATTTTTGTAATCAAACCTTTATGGTTGCACATATTAAATCTACAAAAGAAAAAGTCACGAGGCTAGGGCACAATCATCAGTGTAATATCCATTTCCTGAGCCTTCCAAGCTTGACATTTCCCAACCCATTGAAAGGCTGATAGCCTCAATATATTGCAATGGTTATACACAGGCAAGTCCAAAAAAAAAAGAGAGAAAAAAAGAGAAAAGAAATAAAGAAAACAATGCAAGAAAAAGAAACAAAAAATAAAACAAAAAAAAAAATAATAATGAAAAGATACAAAGCACCCACAATCACAGCACAGCACCTAGGGGTCCTCAAATTAGGTACGTCTGGTGACCTTGGTCGGCTGGCTCCATCCCTAGTCCCCTAGCCCTTTAGCATCACCTACAGTTGTTCAGGGCACATCAAGGGCAGGACATACCTAGGGAGCTTGTCTCGCCTATGGTTAGACATGTCACCCTAACCCATTCGCACGATTCCCTCTTGCACTCCGCCTTAATACCATTGCAATCAATTGTGGTAAGCACCGCACGAATGGCCATGAAAAGTACACCATCCTCATCAATAGCAAGTTCAATCGTGCGATGTCCCTGTGTTCAATTCTACTACATCGTGCAGTCACAATGCAAAGGATATCTCATACACCTTCACATGTACTTCTTCTCAACATGGACAACTTTGCTTCATCCATACATTGTTATGAGAAACTCACATAATATTTGCACGAGCACTCACATAATATCTACACCAAAATATATACACAGTTTGGGTCCTAAAGTGCAGGACAATACTCTCAGCTTGGTTAGAGTTCGACCTCTCTCCCAAACTAATTGAACTATGTCTTGTGCACGATAGAGAAGACTAGCACTACCCCTAGGGAGAGACCACCTATGAGAGATTTTCAATTGCAAGTATTGAAGACTCCAACGATAGTGTCATTTGCTCGAGCGTCAACACCTAACTCTGAATTCTTACCCTTTATCATCCTACAAGCCCGCCAAGAATTGTCATGTACAGAATCCCCAACAAATTACCACTTGTGCTGGCCATCAGTGCAATCCCCAACAAAGAACAGTCCTACCACCAACTCCAACAACCCTACCACCAACCACCTAGGCTAGCAACGTGCCCCCAATGACCTTCCTCCACACCACCACTAACAATCGTCCACGACAACCACCAATGTCCCTTCCACCCACGTCTTCAGTGCATGCCAAAGCCTGCTACCTACGACGGTGAGTGCCATGAAACTCGCACTCGTCTAGGAGGGGGATAAAGTTAAAAATATAGAAAAGCTAAAGCAGAAGACAAAGGCCAAGGCAAATTGAAACAGAAAACGAAGGTCCACCAAGAAAAAGAAACACAAGAAGCACAAAAAAGTTCTGAATAAGGGAAAAAGGCGCACAAGGAAAAGTACAAGTCAATACTTTTGTAAAAGAGTGTAAGTGCATCATGATTTAATTTAAGGAGCACTGGGCTCTCACGCATGCAATTTGTAAAGATAGATGGGCGGTAGGAAGGAAGCTAGGAAGATAGGAGGACAATGGGAAAAAGGGCCTTGGCCACAGTCGGCCATGTAAAAAAGGGGATAAGGGGATGATTGCCCAAAACGGATTTAGGGTATTGTATATAAAGTTGAAAAGTGAATGAGAAGCTCATTCTTGGTATGGCCAAAAGTGGGGCTCCTCTTCTTCTTCTTATTCTTCTTCTTGCTTGCTTGAGCTTGTGCTTGAGAGAGGGAGTGTGAGAGTGTGAGGGAGTGAGTGTGTGAGGGTGAGGGACCGAGAAGGAGGAGCTCTCCATCTTCTCCTCTCTTCTTCTCTTCTTTTTTCTTCTCTTGGCTTGCTTGTGGCGAGTGGAGCTTGGAGCGTAGAGCTTGAGGATGGAGCTTGCTTGAAGCTTGCACTTGGATCGTAGAGCTACCGGAGTGCGTAGGAGAGGAGGTAACTCGATCGGCACGGAGGTAAGCTCACTACACCTGTAGATATGGATGGCGCGTCGGCTATGTGAGAGGTAGCCATTAGTGCTCGTCTTAGAACGCTTGAAACAATAAGCGGTCCGTGAGTCTTGGCAGTTGAGCGAAAGCTCCCACACAAGTTGACGTACATCTGAACACTCTTCCATCTTACAGTTCCAATTTCAAGAGGCACATAAAATTTTAAACCCTTATTATCAAGTTTAGGAACTGATCATAAGATTTTAACTTCTCACTATTAAGTTCTTATTATTAAGCTTAGGAAAGTATTAACAATATAATTCACAAAAGTCACAAGTGTTCATTTTTGTAATCAAATCTTTATGGTTGCACATATTAAACCTACAAAAGAAAAAGTCACGATAAACTCAACAGAAGTTAAACCCCAAATACAATTTGTGTCTACCGAGGAGTCTACTTGCACAATTCAAAATGAATATTTGCATATATATATATATATATATATATATATAGGCAATATTGCCTTTTAGAGGAAATCATACCTCTCTCTCTTTCTCTCTCTCATGCATACTATTAGGTAAAAATGTATGCCTTTAATTCCATATATATATATATATAGGTGTATAGCTTCCACATGCACACAGAACTATGTCCTCTAAGAAGATCTAGAACTTAAATAGTGAGTGGATCTACATGTCAAAATAAAAGGTCACCTCTACTTTTACATCATTTAGTTATTTTTTGTATTCCTATCCAATTTGTGTTGTATTTTTTAGTAATATTTCAAAAGCCAAACCATAAAGTATCCCATGAATGATAGAGACAAACCTACTCATCTCTTAAGGTTGAATAATCAACGCTAACAAATCTTATGTTTGTTAAGTTAAAGATCTAGACTATTACAAACATATAGCCTATTTTGTAGAGATATGTTCGAGATAATAATTAAGAATATTATTTGAGTCCATTAATACTGATGAGTTAACTACACTTTGACAAGAACAGACCAACTAATAATCATTAGGTTACTTGTTGACATTGAAAGGTGCCAATGTCAAAAGCTTGTGCTTAGAAATAGGCGCATGTGTTTGGGTTGGGGACTATATATGCTAATAAGTTACAGCACTCCTTTATGATTGTTCATATATATTGTAGGCCCTACTTTAGTTGTCCAATATCACAAGCAATAGAAGATGGTATTGCAAATCCAAACACTATGACCTTGTTATCTTAAATTTTAAAGAATCACAAGATAATATAAAACTCCCATCTCCCAACTTGCATATGGGTCCTACTTTTACACTACCAATTAAATTTTGAAGATCTTACAACTTTTGAAGAGCTCAAAACCTTACAAACTAATACCCTTAATTGTTTGTAATTCAACAACTTATTAGACTTTTGACTGGTAAAGGTGGACACGTGGCACTGTTACATCAAACTGTCAGTGTACTCCCAATACATTAGTTGGGTCGATTGATAGCATGCTTCGACTACTTATTCTCTCTTATACTCCCAGTATACTAGGTGGGACTAGCTGTACACTTCCACTACTTGTTCTCTTTGATATTCACATGCAAGGTAAGGATGCTACAACTATAACATGTATTCTTAAAAGCTATTATAATGCAAATAAAAAAAGCATGTGCAAGCAAAGTGTTACCATTTGGTGGACATTCTCACCACGTTTGTTTCAATCTAGGCAAAGATGGTCATGCTCATCTTCTGAATGCTTCATTGTGCATTGAAATATATGGAGAAAATATATATTAGAGATGTAGACTCTTTTAGATATACAAACAAGTCCACTCGAGACTTGGAAGCTACAAATATCACTGGTGAGACATTAAAGCGACTTCTTTAGTTCTAGAATCGTTCAGAAACAAAAAAGAGAAATTCAATAAGAAATTGACATTTGGGCAGCAAAGACCCACCACCCGGAATCATGTCTTGGACAAGTTACTAATATTTGCCACATGCAGAACATGTGTAGTATTCACAAATACTTTTTTACTATTGCCCCAACTGTAGAAGTGTGAATCAACCTAAGATAAGAACCCTCCATTAGCTGTCATTTTAATAAGTAATTATAAACTCAAACAAACTTTTTCAAAAAGAAAATTATCATCCTAATGTTGCAAAAACCAAAGCGAATATATTTCCCCTCTATTACATTTTGAAACTCCCACCATCCCCAAACCACAACGTCTTTTATTTTCCCTTTTGTAACAAAACTTTAAACAATCGACCGTACTTTGTAACAAAACTTTAATAAGTAGGCGCAAGGGAATGAGACAACACTCAATAGTTAGCAGCTAGTTGGAGTTAACGTTCTCTACGTACATCGTACTATTCAACTAGCACATCTTCATCGTGGTCTACAAATTTGTATAGCTCCAAGGTAAGAAAGCGTCTGTCTTAAAAACATTTTCTTCATAGTTCATATATAAATCAGCTGCACATACGTCTATCATCTCCTCTATATAATATATGCTAATCATAGTTCATGAGAAGAACTAATATTTCTTCTCTTCTGGAATCTCATCTCATTGTTGCGCAATTAGGATTCCCCAGCACCGTAATAAGGCACAAAAATATAGAGACATCATAGATTTCAATATCGGTCACCGACATCGACACTGCTTAGCTATCCAGGTACAATTTTGCAATGTATTACAAGTTTCTTTTCACTATGATTTGATAACATAGTATGGTTGTATTGTCGATATATTATAGTGATCATCTTTTCAATGTTTTGCAATGGTGGGTATTATCAATAGATGTTGGGATACAAGCTTGTGTTGTCCTTTTGGTTTAGCTTGCAAAGTGTTGTCTTGAGGCAACCAACATACACTGAATGCCCCAAATTTTATTGCAACTAACCTTGCAATGTGCTATCTTGAGGCACAACCCTAGATTTTATTGGTAGCTACAGAAATGTGTTGTCTTGAGGCAACAACCACTAAATGCCCTGAATGTCCAACATTTCACTAGTAGCTACAGCAGAAGTCAAGCTACCGATACTAGTAATGGTGGGTAATATAAATACTATTAGTCGATTCTTAGTTCTATTAATTGGATATGTATTACTGGATATGATTAATCCAATGCTTAGTTCTATAGATTAGATATGCTTCATCAAAGTGTGGTTTTTAAAAATTTGTTTGGACATTGTTCACATGCCATGCACACAAGTGATAATCAACATCAATGTGAGTCTGAATGAAACCTCAGTAGTGCCATGGAAGCTCTGGCACTAATGCCATGGAGTTCCCCGCATTAGTCCTAATGACATCAGGGGCCTTGATAAGCACTATCCTGCAGCTAGATGAGGTCAGTTTAGTCTTTTGCTCTCAGCTTAGTCCAATGCTGAGGCTGAAACAAATAATGGTTATTGTCCAATAGTTCAACATGAGGCTAAAACTGAGGTTGAGACTGAAACTGAAACTGAAACAAATAATGGTTATTGTTCTACAGTTAAAGAAGTAACAATCAACATGAGGCTGAAACCAAAAATAAGGGTTATTGTTTTGTAGTTCACCCATCATGTAGACAAGTGATAAGCATCATGAATGTGAGACTGAATGTAATAGAATAAAATGATTATTACTATTTCTAGAGATATCTAAGCCATGCTTATGCCATCACTCTACGAGCCACTACAGTAAAATGGAAATCAGGTATTGTTACACACTGATGAGAGGAGCCTGAAACAAATCACGATTATACCTGAAACAAATTAGGATTATACCTTCAGAGCTGATTTCAATCATAACGTTCATCAAAGTTGTGGTTTTTAATTCACCTGTCATGTAGACATGTGATAATCAACATCAATGTGAGACTAAATGAAACAAATCAAGATAATACCTTTAAAAAATCAGGATTATACCTTCAGAGCTGATTTCAATCATAACCTTCATCAAAGTCTTGTTTTTCAAATTCTGCTTGGACATTGTTCACCTGTCATGTAGACAAGTGATAATCAACATCAATGTGAGACTGAATGAAACCCTTGTAGTGCTTGGGAAGCTTTGGCACTAATGCCATGGAGTTGGCCACATTAGTCATGATAACTTCAGGGACCATAGAAATCCACTTCACTCTAGCATATCTGCCAGAAGCATACTGGTGCCATGAAATAGAACCTTCATGACATTCAACACAAATGATCTTGTCTGAAAGCCAATAGGTACATTAGAATCACAAAGAGCCACATAACAAATGCTCCTGTCTGTTAGAAGCATACTGCTTGCACATTGGTCTAGTGAAACACAGAAGAAGAACTATTGCTCTGTATTGCTTGATTGAATCAGATTGATCTTGACAGACATCTCTGATCAATGCCTCAACCTTCACTTCAAGGAAGTGGAAGCATTTGGTCAATTAGTCCAAGATGAGAAACTTGATTCTCTCCACACTCTCTAGCTTGGCTAACATTTTGCGGGATGGAAGATAACCAGTGCAATGCAGCACATACTGCTTGCGAAGCAACAACCACCTGCAAAGTTCTTTGAGAGTATAGTAGCAGACAGAAAGACCCTCTGCCCACTTATTCTTACTATCTGTGTTGTCACAGATTCTTACTATCTGTGTTGTCATAGACATTATCCAACACAAACTGCTTGCACGTTTGTCTAGTGAAACATAGAAGAAGAAGAACTATTGCTCTTTATTGCTTGATTGAATCAGATTGATCTTGACAAATATCTTTGATCAATGCTTCCACCTTCACTTCAAAAGGAAGTGGAAGCATTTGGTCAAGTTCAGGATGAGGAACTTGATTGTCTCCACACTCTCTAGCTTAGCGAACACTTTGTGGGATGGAAGATAACTAGTGCAGTCCAGGCATACTGCTTGCACAGTAGCAACCACCTGCAGAGTTCTTTGAGAGCATAGTGGCAGACACAGAAAGACCCTCTATCCACTTATTCTTAGTATCTGTGTTGTCATAAACATTATTGATAAGCTGGATGTTGTCAAAAATAAATCGCACTGCATTAAGGTAACTTGAAATGGAGGAGAAGACCTGCAACAAGACCTTACACTTGCCATGGTTCAATCCATGATCAAGCCTCAGCTTAGAGGTCTGCGAAATTATATCCAGGGCCAGATTTAGAGAAGAACATAGAGTATGCTCTGGATGAAAGCATACAGTTGCATTGCTATGATAGCCAGTTTCAACTCAAATTACTCATGAACCTGCTGGTTTCAAAGGACCTCTGAACAAAATTGAGTTAAAAAAAGTAGTCTATTTGGGATAGTAAAGCTTCCTTAATATTCCGGAACAGATTCAACCAATAACTTGGGAATTATAACTTTAATCCAGTGAAAGCACTCAAGTCTGTATGTAGCAGATGCTTTTCAAGGCAATGTATCTGCTGGACAAAGCCATTCATGCACTTATACTCCATATCTGCTCGTTGTTGACTGCTTCATGAAAAATAATGAAACCCAGTGAAACAAGTGACTTGAGTTGTGGACTTATGTGGCCTGAGTTTCATGCTACAATACTCAATCCTAAACCAGTTCCCCTGTACAGCCTTCTTGTTGAGCTATCTACCTGAGAGAAAGCTTTGAAGACCTCCTTTCGCTTTTCTTCACTGATGCCAATTCCAGTGTCGCTAACAGAAAATAACATAGCCAGGCTCTTATCATCATCCGCCTTGCCCTTGTGCTAATATGTTATATGCTTAAGAGACTCTTGCTATTTCATAGAGAGATGCCTACATGTTGTCTGTTGATCAGTACTGTATAGGAAGCACCAAGATAATCTGTATGCTGAAGACTAGACTCTTGCTATTTGAGAGAGGGATGCTCTGTAGGTTATTCGCTGATGAGTATTGTATGATGAAGATTGTCTAAAACGTGCGCTTACAACCTCAAATCATTGTACAATAATAGAATAAACTCTGTGCACACTTGCATTAAAGCTTCCGCAACCATCGGGAAGCCCAGGGTCAGCATGGCTTTCCCAATCATTAAGAGAGCTGATCTCACGATTACTATGGCCTGCCTCACCATCTCCATTACTGAATGTTTCCCAACCACGATCGGGTGATGCAGGCTTCTCGCCCATTTCCTGGGAAGATTGGCCTGCAAAGAGTGAGAAGCTCCATTATCACGGCTTTGCATCTTGAATAATGTTACTCGACAGCATCATTTGCATGGTTAGAGAGATAGTTACCTTGATTAGGATGACTGGAGGATGTGGCAACCCTGTAGCCTACTCTGCAACCACGATGTTAGATGTTTCATAATTAGTAGCAGCTGTAGGTACTATAGAGTATGCAGCATAATCACAACAGGCCATGGATCTGCATAGGATTGTCCAGGGAGGACCTAGTTGCGATTCATTATCCCAAATAGTATTGAGATTCAACAAATATAGAAGCTGATCTTATATACAACAGCAAATGTGATTTCACCCATGATGGCTTCAGGATCCAGATGAGGACTAGTATGATAGAGAGATACAAATATGATAACAACGCTGATCAGATGCCTTAGCGGTGTGAATATAATGCAGTGACAACCAGACAGATAATATGCATGTTGTCTCACGGGCTGAAGATTCTTCCCCCACATTGTCATAATGGAATTTGAAAATCGACGGCTGCGGCATGCTGACGCAGTAATCGGCAGAAAAAACAGACCCCCCCTTAAAATTCGATGATAGGCAGCTCATAAGCTTAGTCACCTAAGCTACAAGTCATAAATCTTCCTAGTCTACCAAGTTCTGTAAGTTGTCTTACTCTGCAAGTCCTGTAAGTCACAGAGGATCAAATCCAACTTATCTCAATTACTCCCATAAAGACTATTCCTGCGCAGAAGCACAGAACTATAAAATTGTTCCCTGGAAGACTATGTTCGCATACGCAGACTTGCTGAACCAGTTTCAGCACACATAGAAGGTCATACGCAGTTTTTACAAAGACAACAAATCCCACAATCGCAAAGGATAAAGACCGTAAAATCCAAACAAAAATCTATAAGCCTTGTATACCCGACTTTGAGCTATGCTCATCCCGCTAATCAGATTTTGAGAGTGTGAGGTCTTTTGGATTTTTACAGGATGACAGAACAAAATATGGATGATTTCATGGCTGAAGGTGATCTTCCTGAACCTACGATGGAAAAAAAATTGGATTTGATTATGATGCAACTTGATGAAGAATGAAGAGCCCAACAAGCTTTGCAAGCTCAATTGGCCAATCTACAACGAACTACCACTAACAAAGATGGACCACAACCCAAAGATCTTATCCGACGTACCATCGATGCGACGTTTGAAGCTCAATCCATCCGCAAAGAAACAAAGATAAGTAAAAGAAATTTCAAATTTCGTACTTTCAATGGATCTCGAGATGGAAATACTATACTTGCATTTATCAGTCAGTTTGATGAATACTTTCATGAAGAGACATATGTTGAAAAAGACAAAATTAAATGTATCATTAATCATTTAGTCGATCGAGCATCTCTTTGGTGGACTATAGTTCGCAAGAGCATTGATTGTCCCACTACTTGGGAGAGTTTCAAAAAGAAGTTTTTGCAGAATTTCCTTCCTCCTCAATTCCATGAAAAAGCCATAAAGCAATGGGATCTTTTATAGCAAAGAGATCGTGAGCCTATTTCCTAATACACTGAACGTTTTTGGAATGCCCTACTGGAACTACGCATGCTTGAAGACGTACCTGAAGCGACTCACAAATGCAAGTTTATATCTGGCTTACTTGGACATTACTATGCTGAAGTCAATATGTTCAAGCCTACAACTCTTGAAGATGCAATTTCTTTGGCTCATGACACTGAAGACAAGATTCGAGGAAGAGACAAGCGTCCACAACAATTTCAAACAAATGGTAACTATGGTTCTAAGCAATTCAATTAAAATTTTAGAAGATTCAATCAAAGTCGTTTTCCTTCATCATCTTTCCGTAAGTTTTGGACAAAACCACCTGCTTTGCCATCAAATACCAATCAAAACCCTAAGCCATCCTCAGAGCCAAGTCCCAATATTCCTAGACTTCCTGCCATTGCCAACAATGTATCTAAAGCCAAACCTATAGTTTGTTACAAATGCCATCAACATGGACATCTAGCAGCCAATTGCCAATCGAAGAAACCACCTGTCCATATCAATTATCTTGGAGCAATGGAAGATGAAGAGCGTGAGGAAATGCCTGATTTTACAGAAGATGATGATAACATTGCTACTCCTTCAGATACTTTACCACGTATGCCAACTCCACATTCTTTGTTGACAATGAAATGTTTAGTGCATGGTAAAGAAAAGATTATTTTGCATGATGATGGTAGCACACATGATTTTATTTTTGCAAAGTTAGTGAAAGAATTGAATTTACAAACTGTTTCTACACATTATCGCATTAAAGCAACATTTCTAGGCACAAGATATAATGGAACACAAGAGGTGCATAACTTCGAAATTAAAATTGGTGAATACACTGAACGTAGAAAATTCCTAGTTGTACCTTTGCAATCTAGTGATATTATCCTAGGTATGCATTGACATCATCAGTATAATCCTGACATAGATTATTCCATGCATTTAATTAAAATTCATTTTCAAGGAAAACAAATTACGTTGCATGGTATGCACACATCCAATAATTTTCCACTGCATACTCAAGCTAAACGTGCATTACATAAAAGTAGTAAATCTTATTTAGTTTGGGTCAATGAACTTCAAGCTAAAGAAAAACATATGCATCCTAGGCATAAACAATTCCTTGCTCAATTTAAAGATTGTTTTGCTGATGATTTACCACCTGGACTACCTCCTTCATGTCTCGAAGATCACAAAATAGATTTAATTCCTGATACACAACCACCCTGTAAAGCACCATATAGACATAACCAAATTGAACAGAAAGAAATTCAAAATCAAATAGAGGAATTGCTTAACCGAGGATTACTTAGACCTAGTAGTTCTCCATTTGGCGCACCTGTTTTATTGGTAAAGAAGAAGAATAATACTTATCGCATGTGCATTGATTATCGTGTCCTGAATAAGATTACTGTTAAGAATAGATATCCAATTCCTAGGGTAGATGATCTTATGGATAAACTACAAGGTTCTGCCATATTTAGTAAGATAGACCTTAAATCTGGTTATCACCAAGTGAGATTAGATAAATCTGATATATTGAAAACTGCATCTAGAACACAATTTGGACATTATGAATTTCTAGTGATGTCTTTTGGATTAACTAATGCACCTGCTACATTTAGTCGAATGATGAATCACATATTTTTGAAATATCAGCATTGTGTTATTGTATTCTTTGATGATATCTTAGTATTCAGTAAAAATGAGAAAGAGCATTATGAACATCTGTCTTTAGTTTTCAAGTTGTTGAAAGATAATCAATTGTATGCTAATCTAGAAAAGAGTGAATTCTTTCAAGCAGAAATTGAATATCTAGGTCATATTGTTTCATCAAAAGGTATTAAGGTCGACCCTAAAAAGATAGAAGCAATATTGAATTGGTCTATACCCAAAAATGTGCATGAGTTACGTTCTTTTCTAGGTCTTGCTAGTTTTTACAGAAAGTTTGTGCGAAATTTTTCATTACTTGCCTTGCCTTTGACTAAACTTTTAAAGAAGGTTATTGTTTATAACTGGAATGATAATCAACAAAAATCTTTTTTATTTATTGAAACATACATTAACCCATGCTCATGTATTACAACTACCTGATTTCAATAGACCATTCTTTTTAGTAGTTACTTATGCTAGCGGATCTGGAATAGGAACTGTATATATGCAAGATAATCATCCCATAGCCTACTCTAGCTGTAAACTGAAACCATCTGAACTTAAATATTCTACATATGATAAATAATTGCTAGCTGTAGTACAAGCTTTACGTCAATGGAAACATTATTTAATGGGTTCCGAGTTTATGATTAAGACTAACCAACAAAGCATTAGACATCTCCTTAGTCAACCCCAAATATCTGACTGATATATCAAATGGGGAGCTTTCATTCAGAGTTTTTATCCCCTTATACAATATCAACCAGGAAAAGAGAATGTATTAGCCAACGCTTTAAGTAGAAGACCGACCATTCATAATATTTCTGTGATATCATTTGATTCTCTTATCCCTATGAAAGATACTTATCATCAGGATATTACATTTCAATCTGATTGGAATAAATTAGTTGCAAATAACTGGATTCCTATTGATTCAATGTCTTACAATGATGGATTCATGTTTTATGAAAAGATATTATGTGTTACAGTTCCATTTAGATCTTTTGTTTTGAATGAGATTCATTGTCCTCCATACCAAGGTCATAGAGGTATTATCTCTACTTTGCGTACATTGACTGAAGATTTTTATTGGCCACATATGGACATTGAGGTATCTAACTTTGTTTCAGAATATTTAGTTTGTCAAAGAGTTAAGAGACATCATGGTACACAGTATGGTTTACTAATGCCCTTATCTATTCCATCACGACCATGGGAATAGATTTCTATGGATTTTATTACTGGTTTACCTAACACTAAAGCTAACCATGATATGATTTGGACTGTTGTAGACAGGTTTAGTAAACAAGCATATTTCATTCCATGTAAAAAAACTCTAACTGCATCTCAAGCAGCTCAATTGTTTTTGAAAACTATTTTTACTAACCATGGTTTACCAAAAGTTATTATTTCTTATCTGATTCTAGATTTTGTAATAATTTTTGGATTACTTTGTTTGCTAACTTAGGAACAAAGATTGATTTTTCATCTACATTTCATCCTGAAACTAATGGTCAAATAGAAGCTATTAACAGTACTATTTTAGATCTTTTACGTGCTTACACTATTTCAAAACCACATACATGGGATACACATCTACATTTACTTCAGTTTGCATATAACAATACACCATACACAACTACAAAGAAAGCACCATTTGAAGTTATTTATGGTTATAGATTACCTACACCTGTTGCTTCATTATCAAATAAGATTCAGAGTGCTAATGATATTGCTAACATGCACGCTACTGTTTTTTATGAGGTTAAAGATATGATTGCCAAAGCCCAGCAATCATATACAAAACAAGCCAATAAGAAAAGACAAGCCATGAATTTTAAATTTGATGACTATGTTTGGTTATGTATAGAAAAATGTAGATTACGAAGTGTAGATAAACACCCAGTTGTGAAATTAGCACCTAGATTCTATGGACCATTCAAGATCATACACAAAATCAATGACAATGCATTTAAGTTAAACTACCACCACATTGGAAAATTCACAACACCTTTCATATTAGTTTATTACGACCCTTTAGAGGCCAATTACCTGTACACTCTGTCTATGAAAACCCACCTTTGTTAGATGAAGAGACTGAAATCCTTGAGCCTGAAGCTATTATAGATACTGACTTTATGACCACTAGAACTGGCCATAGATATTCTAGATATTTGGTCAAGTTTAAAAACTATCCGGTTGAAGAGGTCCAATGGATGCATGCTAGAGACTTAAATGCTTTTCCCACTCTATTAGCTCCACATTGAGCTAATAGCAATTGAGGACAATTGCTATCCCACCCTGGGGGTATGATGCCAGGAGGCATATATCACGGTGGATTCCGTGCCACGGTGGATTCCGCGAGGTTTTAAGGTGGATTCCGTAAACTTTTATTATCAGGGCTCATACACAAAGTGGATTCTTTGTGCGAGAAGTCGATGGGGATGCCTATCCTTTTCGGGCATTTTGTTAATTTAGTGTATACATGGGTGATTCCATAGCGGGTGATTCTGCAAAATACATATTAAATTAATAAATATTTACGAGTTTAGAGTGTGCACTCGTGATAAATTAAGGTTAGGATTGAGTTCTAACCAATTGATTTATTTATGTAGCTGAAGACTGCTAGATATTCACTTTTGTCGGTTTAATTGTATTATTTTACTAACGATTGTGAATGTGTAAAGATAGCAGCAGTGGCGGTGGATAGCATTGGAGGATAGCATGTATTCGAGTTATTATCTATATTTTGATGGGCGCATACCTTAGGCATGGCGCCTATATTTTGTCACGCCTATTTATCAAGGCGTTGGATATTTATTTATTATTTTTGTATGCCCCCGCACGATTTAGATATTTGTATTTGGACATTGTATTAGGTATGCCTGACTTCTTGGATGCCCGCCTGTTAGCTTTATTTCTATTTGGCACTAAAGCAAACTCAAAAGCCAAAAGTGTGCTATTTTGTAATTTGGGCTATTATTTGAGCTTGCAGATGATTAATACATAAAATACATGCTTTGTGGAGCGCTCACACAAGGCATGGGGGAAGACTGTACCCAATTGGTCTCTTGTTCATGTCGTGCATGCTTTCTACATTGAGTTTTGTGCAAAAAGTAGAGTTCTTTTGTTCTTGGGGACCTTCTGACGCTCACTGCGCGCGGTCACGGCATCCGATGTGTGCACCATAAATCACCCGCTATTGAATCACCCACTTGCAAATTAAATTAACAAGATGTCCAAAAAGAACAGGTGTCCCCATCGACTTTTCACACAAGGAATCCACCTTGTGTATGAGCCCCGGCAACAAATATAATTTTATGGAATCCAGCGCAAAACCTCACGGAATCCACCGTAGAATATGCCTCCTAGCATCATACTCCCAGGGTGGGATAGCAATTGTCCTCAATTGCTATTAGCTCAATGTGGAGCCAACAGTGAGGGGTATGCACTTAGGTCTCGAGCGTGCATCCATTGGGCCTCTTCAACAAGATGATTTTTAAACTTAACTAAATATCTAGAATATCTACGGCCAATTCGAGTGGTCATAAAGTCAGTATCTAGAATAGTTTCAGGTTCAAGGATTTCAGTTTCTTCTTCTAGCAAATGAGGGTTTTCATAGACAGGATGTACAAATAATTGGCCTCTAAAAGGTAATTGACTTGATGAAGGAGATGTAGGAGTGGTCCTTTGCTTCCTCAGGCCGGTCCTTTGTTATCAAAGGCTGTAGACAGAGGTTCTTGACCGCTAGGTATCGACCGTTTGAGATGAAACTGACTGTAGAGCTCGATCGTTCCAGGAGCTCCGCCTTGGCACAAGATGGGTAGCAATTGGAAGCTCTCGATCTCAGCTTCGCTCTGATACTACTAGTGTACAGATCGGATGCCGTAAGCACGCATAGTGAGCGTCAGAAGGTCCCCAAGAATAAAAGAACTCTACTTTTTGCACAAAACTCAAGTAAAAAAGCATGCACGACATGAACAAGAGACCAATTGGGTGCAATCTCCCCCCATGCCTTGTGTGAGCACTCCACAAAGTATGTATTTTATGTATTAATCATCTTCAAGCTCAAAATAATAGCCCAAATTACAAAATAGCGCGCTTTTGGCTTTTGAGTTTGCTTTAGTGCCAACTAGAAATAAAGCTAATGGGCGGGCGTCCAAGAAGTCAGGCATACCCAATACAATTTTCAAATACAAATATCATAATCGTGCGTCCATGTGTATACAAAATAATAAATAAATATCCAACGCCTTGATATGCGCTCATCAAAATATAAGTGATAACTCTAATACACGCTATCCTCCAATGCTTTTCTCCGCGACTGCTGCTATCTCTACACATCAACTGAAGCATTCACAATCGTTAGTAAAATAATACAATTAAACTGACAAAAGTGAATATCTAGCAGTCTTCAGCTACATAAATAAATCAATTGGTTAGAAATAAATCCTAACCTTAATTTATCACGAGTGCGCACTCTAAACTCATAAACGTTTATTAATTTAATATGTATTTTACAGAATCACCGCTATGGAATCACCCATGTACACACTAAATTAACGAAATGCCCGAAAAGGATAGGCGTCCCCATCAGCTTCTCGCACAAAGAATCCACTTTGTGTATGAGCCCCGGTAAACAAAGTTTACGGAATCCATCGTAAAACCTCACGGAATCCACCGTGGTACGGGATCCACTGTAAAATATGCCTCCTGGCATCGGGATTTTCTCAGTGTTGTGGTAATTATAGTTTAAATGCATTGTCATTGATTTTGTGAATGATCTTGAAAGGTCCATAAAATCTAGAAGCTAACTTTACAACAGGGTGCTTGTCAACACTTTGTAATCTTCGCTATTCAATACGTAACCAAACATAATCATCAACGTTGAAACTCATAGCTTTTCTTTTCTTGTTGGCTTGTTTTGTATATGATTGCTAGGCTTTCGCAATCATATCTTTAACTTTATAAAAAAAAGTAGCATGCATATTAGCAATATCATCAGCAGCTTGAACTTTGTTTAACAATGATGTAACAGATGTAGGTAAACTATATCAATAAATAATTTCAAACGGTACTTTATGTGTAGCTATATGTGGTGTGTTATTATATGCAAACTGAAGTAAATGCAAATGTGTATCCCATGTTTGTGGTTTTGAAATTGTGTATGCACGCAAAAGATCTAAATTGGTATTGTTAGTAGCTTCGGTTTGCCCATTTGTTTCAGGATGAAATGTAGATGAAAAATCAATCTTTGTTCCTATATTAGTAAAAAAAGTATTCCAAAAATTATTGAAAAATCTAGAATCACGGTAAAAAATAATAACTTTTGGCAAACCATGATTAGTGAAAACATTTTTCAAGAACAATTGAGTAGCTTGAGATGCACTTTATGTTTTCTTTCATGGAATGAAATATGCTTGTTTGCTAAACCTATCAACAATAGTCCAAATCATGTCATAATTAGCTTTAGTATTAGGCAAACCAATGATAAAATCCATTGAGATCTATGATGCCAGGAGGCATATTTCACGGTGGATTCCATGCCACGGTGGATTCCGTGAGGTTTTACGGTGGATTCCGTAAACTTTGTTGATCGGGGCTCATACACAAAGTGGATTCTTTGTGCGAGAAGTTGATGGGGACGCCTATCCTTTTCGGGCATTTCATTAATTTAGTGTGTACATGGGTGATTCCATAATGGGTGATTCTGTAAAATACATATTGAATTAATAAATGTTTATGAGTTTAGAGTGCGCACTCGTGATAAATTAAGGTTAGGATTGATTTCTAACCAGTTGCTTTATTTATGTAGCTGAAGATTGCTAGGTATTCACTTTTGTCGGTTTAATTGTATTATTTTACTAACGATTGTGAATGCTTTAGTTGATGTGTAGAGATAGCACCAGTGGCGGAGGAAAGCATTGGAGGATAGTGTGTATTCGAGTTATCACTTATATTTTGATGGGCGCATACCTTAGGCATGGCGCTTATACTTTGTCGCGCCTATTTATTGAGGCGTTGGATATTTATTTATTATTTTGTATATGCATGGGTGCATGATTATGATATTTGTATTTGGACATTGTATTGGGTATGCGTGACTCTTTGGGCGCCCGCCTATTAGCTTTATTTCTATTTTGTGCTATAGCAAACTCAAAAGCCAAAAGCGTGCTATTTTGTAATTTGGGCTATTATTTTAGCTTGAAGATGATTAATACATGCTTTGTGGAGCGCTCACACAAGGCATGGGGGGAAGATTACACCCAATTGGTCTCTTGTTCATGTCGTGCATGCTTTTTACCTTGAGTTTTGTGCAAAAAGTAGAGTTCTTTTGTTCTTGGGGACCTTTCGGCGTTCACTACGTGAGCATACATCATCCAATCTACGCACCAGTGGTATCAGAGCAAAGTTGAGATGGAGAGCTTCCAATCGCTACCCATTTTATGCGAAGGCAGAGCTCCTGGAACGATCGAGCTCTACGGTCAATCTCATCGCGAACGGTCAATACGGGTGGATTTCTGGCGGTCAAGAACCTCTGTTTACAGCCTCTGATCGCGAAGGACTGGCCTGTAATGGCGAAGGACCACTCCTACATCCTCTTCTCCAAGTCGTCAATACATAGAGATAAGTTTCAAAACTTTATAAGCTTAAAAGCTTGATATAAAGCTTATAAAGCTTAAAGAAGCTTTAGAGCTTCAAAATTTTCAATCGACGGCAGCAGGGCGGCCTTTCCGTGATTTTCGCGACGTCAAAAAACGGTCCGCCCCCCACAATTCGATGATTTCAATCACTAAGCTTAAAGCTTAGTTACTTAAGTACTAAATCACATAAAGCTCCACAAAATCTGCAAGTTTCGTAAGTTTGCAACTCTGCAAGTCCGACAAGTAACCTGAAGTCAAAATTGACTTGTGCTCAAAACTCCTATAAGGACTGTTCCTGCATAGAAGTACCAAACTGCAAAGTTGTCCCCTGGAAGGTTCTGTTTGCATACACAGACTTGCTGAACCAGTTTCAGCATACGCAAAAGGTCAAAATGCAGATTTTTCAAAGATTTCAAATCCTGTAATTGCCAAAGACGAAGGCTGTGAAAGCCACACAAAAATATATAAGCCTTGTACACCCGATCTTGAGCTACGCTCATCCCGCTAATTGGATTTTGAGAGTGTGAGGTAGTTTGAAGTTTTGCAGGATGACGGAACCACATATGGATGATTTAATGGCTGAAGGCGACCTTCCTGAACCTACGGTGGAACAAAAGTTGGATTTAATTATGATGCAGTTGGATGAAGAACGAAGAGCTCGGCAAGCCTTACAAGTTCAATTGGGAAATTTACAAAGATCGACTATCG
Source organism: Lygodium microphyllum (assembly GCF_053477565.2). Taxonomy (NCBI): domain Eukaryota; kingdom Viridiplantae; phylum Streptophyta; class Polypodiopsida; order Schizaeales; family Lygodiaceae; genus Lygodium; species Lygodium microphyllum. The sequence goes on from NC_141155.1 coordinate 27,872,561, forward strand.
ATAAAGAGGAACCACAATCTGAAGATCTTATCCGACGTACCATCGATGCGACTCTCGAAGCTCAATCTATCCGAAAAGAAACAAAGATAAGTAAAAGAAATTTCAAATTCCGTACTTTCAATGGCACTCGAGATTGAAAAACTATTCTTGCATTCATCAGTCAGTTTGATGATTACTTTCATGAGGAAACATACGCTGAAAAAGATAAAATCAAGTGTGTCACTAATCATTTAGTGGATAGAGTATCTCTTTGGTGGACCGTGGTTCGTAAGAGTATAGATTGTCCCACTACCTGGGAGAATTTCAAGAAGAAGTTTATGCAGAATTTCCTTCCTCCACAATTCCATGAAAAAGCCATAAAGCAATGGGACCTTCTTCAGCAAAGAGATCGTGAGCCTATTCCTCAATACACTGAACTCTTTTGGAATGCATTACTCCAGTTACGCATGCTTGAAGACGTACGTGAAGCGACTCACAAGTGCAAGTATATGTTTGGATTACTTGGGCATTACTATGCTGAAGTCAATATGTTCAAGCTTGCAACTCTTGAAGATGCAATTTCTTTAGCTCATGACATTGAAGACAAGTTTAGAGGAAGAGACAAGCGTCCACAACAATTTCCAGCAAATGGTAACTATGGTTCTAAGCAATTCAATTAAAATTTTAGAAGATTCAATCAAGGTCGATTTCCTTCATCGTCTTTCCGTAAGTCTTGGACAAAACCACTTGCTTTGCCATCAAATACCAATAAAAACCCTAAGCCATATTCACAGCCAAATCCTAATATTGCTAGACTTCTTGCCATTGCAAACAATGTATCTAAAGCCAAACCTATAGTGTGTTACAAATGCCATCAACCTAGACATCTAGCACGCCAATTGCCAATCGAAGAAGCCACCTGTCCATATCAACTATCTTGGAGAAATGGAAGATGAAGAACATGAAGAAATGCCTGACTTTACAGAAGATGAGGATGACATTACTACTCCTTCGGATACTTTACCAGGTATGCCAATCCACATTCTTTGCTGACAATGAAATGTTTATTGCATGGTAAAGAAAATATCATTTTGCATGATGATGGTAGTACTCATGATTTTATTTCTGCAAAGTTAGTGAAAGAATTGAAATTATAAACTGTTCCTATGCATTATCGCATTAAACTAGCATTCTTAGGCACAAGGTATAATGGAACACAAGAGGTGCATGATCTAGAAATTCAAATTGGTGAATATACTGAAAGAAGGAATTTTCTAGTTGTACCATTACAGTCCAGTGATATTATTTTAGGTATTCCTTGGCGTCATCAGCATAATCCTGATATAGATTATTCCACGCATTCAATTAATATTCATTTTCAAGGAAAACATATTACATTGTATGGTATGCATGCATCTAATGCTTTTCCACTGCTTACTCATACTCACGCTAAACGTGCATTACGCAAAAGCAGTAAATCTTATCTAATTTGGGTGAATGAACTGCAAGCTAAAGAAAAACATATGCACCCTAGGCATAAATAATTCCTTGCACAATGTAAAGATTGTTTTGCTGAAGATCTACCACCTGGCTTACCTCCTTCACGTCCTGAAGACCACAAAAAAGATTTAATTCCTGGTACACAACCACCTTGTAAAGCACCATATAGGCATAACCAGATAGAGCAAAAAGAAATTCAAAATCAAGTTGAGGAATTACTAAATAGAGGATTGATTAGACCTAGTAGTTCTCCATTTGGCGCACCTGTTTTGTTGGTAAAGAAGAAGAATAATAATTATCGTATGTGCATTGATTATCGTGCCCTAAATAAGATTATTGTAAAGAATAGATATCCAATTCCTAGGGTTGATGATCTTATGGATAAACTACAAGGTTCTGCCATATTTAGTAAAATAGATCTTAAATCTGGTTATCATCAGGTGAGATTAGATAAGTCTGACATATTTAAGACTGCATTTAGAACACAATTTGGTCATTATGAATTTTTAGTGATGCCTTTTGGATAGACTAATGCACTTGCTACATTTAGTAGAATGATGAATCGCATATTTTTGAAATATCATCATTGTGTTATTGTATTCTTTGATGATATCTTGGTATTTAGTAAAAATGAGAAAGAACATTATGAACATTTGTCTTTGGTTTTCAAGTTGTTGAAAGATAATCAATTGTATGCTAATCCGAAAAAGAGTGAGTTCTTTCAAACAAAAATTGAATATTTAGGTCATATTGTGTCATCAGATGGTATTAAAGTTGATCTTAAGAAGATAGAAGCAATATTAAACTGGCCTATACCTAAAAATGTGCATGAGTTACGTTCTTTTCTAGGTCTTGCTAGTTTTTACAAGAAATTTGTGCAAAATTTTTCATTACTTGCTTTGCCTTTGACTAAACTTTTAAAGAAAGGTATTGTTTATCATTTGTCTGATAATCAACAGAAATCTTTTGATTTATTGAAACATGCATTGACCCATGCTCTTGTATTACAACTACCTGATTTTAATAGACCATTCTGTTTAGTAGTTACTGATACTAGTGGATCTGGAATAGGAGCCGTACTTATGCAAGATAATCATCCCATAGCCTATTCTAGTTGCAAACTAAAACCTTCTGAACTTAAATATTCCACATATGATAAAGAATTATTAGCTGTGTACAAGCTTTAAAACAATGGAAACATTACTTAATGGGTTCTGAGTTTATGATAAAAACTGATCATCAACAAAGTATTAGACATTTACTTAGTCAACCTCAAATATCTGACCGACATATCAAATGGGCAGCCTTTATTCAGATTTTTCATCCCCTTATTCAATATCAACCTGGTAAAGAAAATGTAGTGGCCGATGCATTAAGTAGAAGACTGACTATTCATAATATTTCTGTTATATCATTTGATTCTCTAACTCCTATGAAAGATACATATCATCAGGACATTACTTTTCAAGCTGATTGGAATAAATTAGTTGGAAATAACTGGATTCCAATTGATTCACTGTCTTATAATGATGGATTCATGTTTTATGAAAAGAGATTATGTGTTACAGTTCCATTCAGATCTTTTGTTTTGAATGAGATTCATTGTCCTCCATATCAAGGTCATAGAGGTATCATATCTACTTTGCGTACATTGACTGAAGATTTTTATTGGCCACATATGGACACTGATGTATCTAACTTTGTTTTTGAATGTTTGATTTGTCAAAGAGTTAAGAGACATCATGGTAAACAGTATGGATTACTTATGCCTTTATCTATTCCATCGAGACCATGGGAACAAATTTCTATGGATTTTATTACTGGTTTACCTAATACTAAAGCTAACCATGATATGATTTGGACTGTAGTAGACAGTTTTAGTAAACAAGCATATTTCATTCCATGTAAGAAAATTTTAACAGCATCTCAGGCAGCACAATTGTTTTTGAAAACTGTTTTCACTAATCATGGATTACCAAAAGTTATTATTTCTGACCGTGATTCTAGATTTTGTAACAACTTTTGGATTACTTTCTAGGAACAAAGATTGATTTCTCATATGCATTTTATCCTGAAACTAATGGACAAACAGAAGCCACTAATAGTACTATTTTAGATCTTTTAAGTGCTTACACTATTTCTAAACCACATACATGGAACACACATTTGCACTTACTGCAGTTTGCATATAACAATATACCACACACATCTACAAAGAAAGCACTGTTTGAAGTGATTTATGGTCATAGATTGTCTACACCTGTTGCATCTTTATCAAATAGAATTCAAAGTGCTGATGATATTGCCGATATGCATGCTACTATTTTTGATGAGATTAAAGACATGATTGCCAAAGCCCAGCAATCGTATACAAAACAAGCCAATAAGAAAAGACAGGCCATGAATTTCAAAGTTGATGACTATGTTTGGTTGAGAATAGAAAAACGTAGATTACAAAGTGTAGATAAACACCCAGTTGTGAAATTAGCACCTAGATTCTATGGACCATTTAAGATCATTCACAAAATCAATGACAATGCATTCAAATTAGAACTACCACCTCACTGGAAAATTCACAACACATTTCACATTAGTTTATTACGACCCTTTAGAGGCCAATTACCTGTACACCCTGTTTATGAAAATCCACCTTTGTTAGATGAAGAAACTGAAATACTTGAACCTGAAGCTATCATAGATACTGACTTTATGACCACTAGAACTGGCCGAAGATATTCTAGATATTTAATCAAGTTTAAAAACCATCCTGTTGAAGAGGCCCAATGGATGCACGCTAGAGACTTAAATGCTTTCCCCACTTTGTTAGCTCCACATTGAGCTAATAGCAATTGAGGACAATTGCTATCCCACCTCGGGGGTATGATGCCAAGAGGCATATTTCATGATGGATTCCGTGCCACGGTGGATTCCGTGAAGTTTTACGGTGGATTCCGTAAACTTTGTTGACCGTGGCTCATACACAAAGTGGATTCTTTGTGCGAGAAGTTGATGGGGAAACCTATCCTTTTCGGGCGTTTCATTAATTTAGTGTGTACATGGGTGATTCCATAGCGGGTGATTTCGTAAAATACATATTAAATTAATAAATGTTTATGAGTTTATAATGCACACTCGTGATAAATTAAGGTTAAGATTGATTTCTAACCAGTTGATTTATTTAAGTAGCTGAAGACTGCTAGGTATTCACTTTTGTTGGTTTAATTGTATTATTTTACTAACAATTGTGAATGCTTCAATTAATGTGTAGAGATAGCAGCAGTGGCGGAGGAAAGCATTGGAGGATAGCGTGTATTCGAGTTGTCACTTATATTTTGATGGGCGCATACCTTAGGCATGGCACCTATATTTTGTCGCGCCTATTTATTAAGGCGTTGGATATTTATTTATTATTTTTCATGCGCATGGACGCATGATTATGATATTTGTATTTGGACATTGTATTGGGTATGCCTAACTCTTTGGGCGCCCACCCATTAGCTTTATTTCTATTTTGTGCTATAGCAAACTCAAAAGCCAAAAGCATGCTATTTTGTAAATTGGGCTATTATTTGAGCTTGAAGATGATTAATACATAAAATACATGCTTTGTGGAGCACTCACACAAGGCATGGGAGGAGATTGCACCCAATTGGTCTCTTGTTCATGTCGTGCATGCTTTTTACCTTGAGTTTTATGCAAAAAGTAGAGTTCTTTTATTCTTGGGGACCTTCCGGCGTTCACTACGTGAGCATACAACATCCGATCTACGCACCAATCTATTCCCATGGTCGTGTTGGAATTAGTAAAGGCATTAATAAACCATATTTTTTACCATGGTGTCTTTTAACTCTTTGGAAAATTAAGCATTCAGATACAAAGTTAGATACATTAGATTCCATGTGTGGCCAATAAAAATCTTCAATCAATGTACGCAAAGTAGAAATAATTCCTCTATGGCCTTGGTATGGGGGACAATGAATTTCATGTAAAAAAAATGATCGGAATGGAACAGTTACACATAATCTTTTTTCATAGAACATAAATCCATCAGTGTAAGACAATGAATCATTGGGAATCCAGCTATTTGCAACTAATTTATTCCAATCAACTTGAATACTAGGGTCTTGGTCATAGGTATCTTTCATAGGGAGAAGAGAGTCAAAATATATCACAGAGATATTATGAATAGTCGGTCTTCTAGTTAAAGCATCGGCAACAACATTCTCTTTTCCGGGTTGATATTGTATGAGTGGATAAAAACTTTCAATAAAAATAGCCCATTTAATGTGTCGATCAGATATTTGTGGTTGACTAAGGAGATGTTTAATGCTTTGTTGCTCAGTTTTGATCATGAATTCAGATCCCATTAAATAGTATTTCCATTGACGTAAAGCTTGTACTACAGCTAGCAATTCCTTATCATAGGTAGAATACTTAAGTTCAGAGGGTTTAAGTTTGCAACTAGAGTAGGCTATGGGATGAGAATCTTGCATAAGGACTGCTCCTATTCCAAATCCACTAGCATCAGTGACTACGAGGAAGAATGGTCTATTGAAGTCACGTAATTGCAATACAGGAGCATGAGTTAAAGCATGTTTCAGTAAATCAAAGGACTTTTGTTGATTGTCGGACCAATGATACACAATGCCTTTCTTTAATAATTTTGTCAAAGGTAATGCAAGCAATGAAAAATTTCTCACAAATTTTCTATAAAAGCTAGCAAGACCTAAGAAAGAATGTAATTCGTGCACATTTTTAGGTATGGGCCAATTCAAAATTGCTTCTATCTTTTTAGGGTCAACTTTAATATCTTTAGATGAAACAATATATCCTAAGTATTCAATTTGTGTTTGGAAAAATTCACTATTTTGAGGATTAGCATATAATTGATTCTCTTTCAATAATTTGAAAACCAAGGATAAATGCTCATAATGCTTGTTCTCATTCTTACTGAAAATCAATATGTCATGAAAGAAAACAATAGCATAATGCTGATGCTTCGATTCATCATACGACTGAATGTGGCTGGTGCATTAGTTAAACCAAAAGGCATAACAAGGAATTCAAGTGTCCAAATTGTGTTCTAAATGCAGTTTCAAATATATCAGATGTGTCGAATCATACTTGATGGTATTCAGATTTAAGATCTATCTTGCTAAGTATTTCAGATCCTTGTAATTTGTCCATAAGATCATCTACCTTAGGAATTGGATATATATTCTTAACAGTGATCTTATTTAGGGCATGATAATCAATGCACATCCTATAGGTATTGTTTTTCTTCTTCACTAATAAGACAAGTGCACAAAATGGAAAACTACTAGGTCTAATGAGTCCTCGGGTTAACAACTCTTGAACTTGGGCTTGAATTTCTTTCTATTCAATTTGGTTATGTCTATATGGTGCTTTACATGGTGGTTGTGATCTAGGAATTAGGTCTATTTTGTGATCTTCGGGACGTATAGGTGGTAAGCCAGGTGGTAAGTCAATAGCAAAACAATCTTGAAATTGTGAAAGAAATTGTGTGTGCCTAGGATGCATTTGATTTTCTTTGGCTTCAATTTCATTCACCCATATTAAGTAAGATTTGCTACCTTTTCGTAATGCACGTTTAGCCTGTGTATGACTAAGCAATGGATAATTATCGAAAGTGTGCATACCATGCAATGTGATTTGTTTCCCATTAGAATGAATCTTCATTGAATGAGTGGAATAATATTTATCAGGATTGTACTGATGATGCCAAGGGATTCCTAAGATAATGTCACCAGATTGCTAAGGCACAACTAAGAAATTTCTACATTCAACATAATCACCAATTTGAATTTCTAAGTCATGCACTTCTTGTGTTCCATTGTATCTAGTGCCTAAGAATGCAATCTTGATACGATAGTGAGTAGAAACAATATGTAAATTCAATTCTTTAACCAATTTTTCATAAATAAAGTCGTGTATGCTTCCATCATAATGTAAAACAATCTTTTCTTTACCATGCACAAGACATTTCATCGTTAATAAAGAACGGGGATTTGGCATACCTGCTAAAGTATCTGCAGTAGTACCGATATCGTCATCGTCTTCCATAAAATTTGGCATTTCTTCATGGTCTTCATCTTCTGTCACTCCCAAAAAATTGATGTGCATAGTTGGCTTTTTGGTTTGACAATCTGCCACTAGATGTCTAGGCTAATGACATTTATAACAGACTATGGGTTTGGCTTTAGACACATTATTGGTAATAGCGAGAAGTTTAGGAATGTTGGGATTTGGTTGGAAAGATGGCTTAGGGTTTGGATTTGTGTTTGATCTTAAAGCAGGGGGTCGTGTCCAGGATTTACGGAATAAAGATGGAAGGAAACGGTTTTGATTGAATCTTCAAAAATTTGAATTGAATTGTTTTGAACCAAAGTTACCATTAGTTTGAAATTGTTATCGTTGCTTCTCTCGTCCTCAAATTTTGTCATCAGTGTCATGGGCCAAGGAAATTGCATCTTCAAGAGTCGTTGGCTTGAACATGTTCACCTCCGCATAAAAATGTCCCAGTAAGACAGACGTAGACTTGCGTTTATGGGTTGCCTCAAGTAAATCTTTGAGCATTCGAAGTTGCAATAAAGCATTCCAAAAACGCTTGATATATTGTGAAATAGGCTCACAATCCTTCTGTTGCAGAAGATCCCATTGTTTGACTACTTTTTTGTGGAATTCGGGTGGAAGGAATTTCAGCAAAAATTTCTTTTGGAAAGTCTCCCAAGTAGTAGGACAATCAATGCTTTTGCGGACAATAGTCCACCATAAGGATGCTCTGTCCACTAGATGATTAGTGACACACTTAATTTTGTCTTTCTCGGCATACTGTTCTTCATGGAAATAATCATCAAATTGACTAATAAAAGCAAGTACAGTCTTTCCATCGCATTATCATCGTGTTGGGGGTCGAAGGTCTACCACCGGGGTTTAGAGCAGAAGAGGAGTGAGGGATTCAAGGTTAGGAGAGGGAAAAAAGAATGGGGTTTTATAAGTCTTGGGTTTTAGAGATGATTCAGTTGGAGAATAAGACCTCAAGCTTTTTCATATACTTAGCATACATGAATGGAATTAAAGACTTTGACTTGATTACATCAAATGCATATGAGGTTAATAGACCAATACATATAGAGATTTTATCTCAAATTTAATCCAAATACATATTTCAAATTCAAGCCCAAACGGTTTCAATTTCATGAATGCCAATGAACAACAATTCCAAGATACAAGTATTTGAGTGGTAGACTCCACTACTTCCAAGACATAGATAAAAAACTCTTAAAATGCATTGACAAAGCTTTTAATTCACTTCAGCCCTGTTTTATAATAGTAATTTCCAGCCCATAAACAAGCTCCAAAAATGCACAAAATCTCAAGAATAAGCCTCTCTAATCACACTCAAATGAAGCCCTGATGTTTAGAGGTCAATACCATCACTTGCAACCACATAGATCACTTGATTTCCCTTCAAGAAGACAAGAACAGTGGGCTGCCTTGTTTATGACATGTTTTTGCAGTCCAAAACAGCTCCATACACCTCCAAAATCTCCCCTTTACTTGCCCCAAAGTCACTCAAGTACTTGCGCACAAGAGGGGCCTCAATGGATCATGAATACGGTAAGAGAATGGAAGAAGACGTACATAAGAGCAAGCTGAATACTTTATCTCTATTTTCCCCTTTTATGGACTGTCATACCACTCATTTTCGTAATACCAAATGGATGGGCAAGAAAAACTCTCACCTTCTTTGTTTGTATCTCCTCTCTTTCTTCAGTTTGCTCTGAGTTTGCATGCTTTGGAGCATGCACCATAGCCTTCAACTCTCCCTCCATCTGCCACAGGTATGCAAGCCCAAAAATTATGCCGAAAAATGCAGGCTGCTCTTCCCTTCAGCTTCCACAAAAAAGTTGACCATATAGGTCACTTGCAAGTCACACAAGTCCATTATTTCAGGTCCCATACAAACCAAGTGGACTTTTGGACACTCTTCTTGATTTCCAAGCAATTACTCCTCATGAACCAATGTGACATAACATGTAGATTGTGAATTACCTCCTGTTGATTAAGTTGAGGGTCCCCATAGACTTAATTTTTGTCAATTTTCATGATACAAACTGAAAATTGCATGTCAAGTTACAAAGGAACTTATGAGATTAAATGATATCTAAGTCAAATGCTGGGAAATAATGACTGAATTATGTATGAAAGTTTCTTGTGTGAATCCTAATGAAGTTCTTCTGCAAACATAAGAACTCCATGATTTATATCATGAACACAAAACTCTTTGACATTCACCCCTTCCCAACCTGCACATCCTCTAGCATGTGCCATTTCATAAAATTATAGGTTAAGGAGGCTCTTCTTCTAGTATATCTTCATCTTCATCCTCTAAGTCTTTTTCTTTTCCTTGTCTTCAAGTAGATGGCTCACATCCAAGTCATCAAGCTCAAACGTAGAAGACTCTCTTCGTTTGAAGAGCTTGATACATTTGCCGGCTATTGGTATCTTGACCATGGTCCCATCCATTTCAGCCAAAGTGTAAGTAGCTTTATCATGTACCACCTTCACCACATATGGTCCAAACCATCGCTTGGCTAGCTTCCTATGAGCACTATAGTGATTGTCCAGGCTGTTGTCATAGACAAGTACCCAATCATTCTCTTGGATAGCTCTTGGACGGAGTCAATGACACTTGTCAAACCTCTTCTTATTCTTAAACCTTGCTGCCTTCAGCCTTTCAATGGCTGACTTGACATCCTCTGCCCTTCTTTCAAGCTGCCTTATGCATAAAATCAGCAGCTCTTCTCTATTTACGCCTTCATCCCAAGGCAGGATACTCCATGTGATAATAGACTCCTCAATAGGCATAATAGGTGGCTACCCATATATTAGTTCAGCCGGCATATAACCTGTTACTACACTATGGGTAGTTCTATCAGCCCATAATGCGAATGGAAGCATTTTAGGCCATTGTCTCATCTTCCCTTTGCAAGACTTTGCCAAAGCTTTGAGAATCGGTTGGTGACCTCTTTCACTCTTACCATTGCCTTCAGGATTGTAGGCTGATGTAAGAGATAACTTGATTCCCAATTGAGTAAGAAATGGAGAGCCTCATCGGTATCCAATTCTCCTCTATTAGTAGTTACTTTGGCAACACAACCATACCTGCAAAACACTTCTTTAAGTAAAAATCTACAAACAGCTTGAGTGGACTTTGTTGTCAAGGCTTTTCCTTCCACTTGATTTGTGAGATCTTCTCTAGTAAGCACTAGATATCTCATGTTCCAAATTCCTGTAGGCATGGTTACTAAATCAACAACCCATCTATAATGAATAGATAAAGGAAAGGCAGGGTAAAGCCCATCTCTATGCTTAACCATAGAGTACATTTGACAAACATGACAAGTCTCAACAAAATGCTCAATGTCTTTATACATTGGCGAAGGAAATTCGGTATGGCAGCCTCTATACTATGCCAAACTCCCTTCTGCCACAAAGTGAATGAGATAAGGGCACCACCTAGTCATGGAAGAGCGGACTAGGACGCTATGCAAGAGGGAGAGGAGATTGTAAGGGAGAAGAGATGAAAACTAAGAGAGGAAGAGAGAGAGAGAGAGTGAGTGAGAGTGAGAGAACTATGAAAAAATAGATGAATCAATAAACTTAAGAGATGGAGAACCCTCGAGACATAACCAATATACACAATATGGACACCAATATCATGGGCTTATTACATTGTAGAGCATACATAAGCTATAGTAAGAGAAGGAATTCCATAAGCTCATGAGGGAGAATGGGGAAGGCTCAATAGAGCTGAAGGAGGCCTCTTTGCTCTCTCTCTTCTTACAAATTACAAAGGAGAAGGCCTCTTTATATAGGCCTTGAGGGTGTTTAGGGAGGAGGTTAAGATGTAATAGGAATTAACACCACCAAAGCTACATTAAGGCGGTTCCACCAATATGGAAGCTCCATCTAGATGTTTTGTTGACCAATTTGTACTTAATCAAGCTCCATCATAGGTGAGTTGTCTCCATTCTCCCCCCCATAGCTTGAGTCCAAGAGCTCTCCTATAAAAAAATATAGAGAATCTTCATAAAATAAGATCATATCTAGCAATAAGAGAGAGAGAGTAATGAGAGTTCATACATTACTACTACAACTAAGGATGATTTGAGGGTGATTTAGGAGGGGAATTCTAATGGTTTATTAGCTTGAGAGAGAGGATAAGAGAGGGGAAAGGGTTGGGGGTCTAATGAATGATGTTTTATGGAAGTGTTAAGTGTGGGGAAGGAAGTATGGATGTGTATTAAATTGGGAGGTGGTCTCCACTGCAGTTGGAAAAAGTTGGCATCCACCATTTTGGCCATATCTCCCGACTCGTAGCTCCAAAAAATTATAAAAAAATACCAGCCGAAACTTCAGCTCACGCGCTACAACTTTCATGTTGAAAAGTTTTTTTGGATCGGAGTGGAAGTATTTTTAAAAAATCTTACAAAATCATGTGCCTGATTTTTCTTCCACTAATGCTTCCAAGAAGGGTCCCATTTGGTTGAATTGTCATAAGGCTCCAAAGTCATGACATTATGAGCCTCACATGCCCTTTGGATGGATCCAAATCCATTTCATATCTTTCCTTTTCACATTATACATTTTCCCTTCACCTTCCTCCATTGATCTTTACTCTTCACCCCCCCTTGGTAAACCGGTCCATGAAATATTTTCATCCAGTGATTTCTTGGATTTTCCAAGAGGTTGTTCCCACCCTCTTCTTTATTTCAAAGCTCCAAATGTACAAAAAATCAACAAAATGTTAGAAAAATATTTTTTGTGATTTTCTCGGATCATATAGCCCCCCCCAACCTGGCTAGAGGTATTTATGCCTCTAGACACTCTTTGGTATCTTGAGCGAACCCCACCCTGATGTGATAGGGTTTTAAGCGCCATCCATTTACACTGGTCTTGTGAACTTTTCCCTCAATGTCTTGAAGTTTGTAGGAGCCATTGTTGAATTTTTTTGTGACCCAAAACGGTCCCTCCCACCGGTAGAGAAACTTGCCATCCTTTCTTTTATCAAAGCGATTGTCATATCGAAGCACTAAAGATCCCTCCTTGATGTTTTTATCTGTTAGCTTCTTGTTGAAATTTTCTCTACGCTTCTCAGCTTCCTGGGAGTAGTGGTTGATGGCTTCTTCACGATCCAATTGTAGCCTCTCTAGGTCCAGTAATCTTTGATGTAACTTCTCCTTTTGAGAGCCTACTGTGCCACCTAATACTCGAAGGCTAGCTAATTTTACCTCAATAGGCAAAAGAGCCTCTTGTCCATAAACTAGATGAAAAGGTGTGAACCCTAACATGGTTTTGAAGGAGGTTCTGTAAGCCCATAGAGCTCCACTAAGGTGCTTGTCCCAATCCCGGGGCCTTGAATGTACCTGTTTGCTGATGATTTTACAAATCATTCCATTTACCTTTTCAACCAATCCATTGCATTGAGGGTAGTAAGGGGTAGAGTGTCGTCGTTGAATATTTAGCTTTTGCATGAGTTCACCCACCACATTAGCTCTAAACCCTGGTCCTCTATCTGATAGTATTTCAAGAGGGGTACCAAACCTACAACAAATGTGGTCAAAGATGAATTTACTCACTTCCTTAGCAGTGATTCTTCTAGTTGGCATAGCCTCGGCCCATCTAGTCATGTAATCTACCCCCATGATAATATACTCTTTTCCCGATGGAGTGCGTGGTAGAGGCCCTATGGCATCAATTCCCCACTTCTCAAAGGGTCCATAGACCTTGATTGGGGTTTGGGGTTCTGCTATGAGCCGTCGTGGTCCTGATTTCTGACATTCTTCACATGTTTGACACCAATATTTGACATCTCGGTGTAGACTGGGCCAAGTAAAGCCGGCTTGTAGAACCTTTCTACTTGTGATGTCGTGTGCAAAGTGGCCTCCACACACATCATCATGGCAAGCTTTTAAGATTTCTTCAATATCCCATTTTGACGGCACTTTCCTAAGCACACCATCCTTACCAAGACAATACAAACTGTCATTTATTATGCGATATCTTGTAGCCTTCCGAGCCAGCCACTGTCTTTCTCCCTTAGTCAGGTGTTTGGGAGCTTCTCCTTGTTCTAAGAGATGTAGAATATCTTCTAAGTCTTCCTTGCCTTGTCGAAGTGGGGGTTTGATAGCCACTGCTCCCACCATTGACTCATTCAGCTTTGATGATGCTAGATGGTCGGCATCTTTGTTCTGGTCTCTTGGCACATGATGTACTTGTGCCTCCCTAAATCTTCTCATAAGAGATTTGGCCTCTCTCATTTTACTAGAGAGGTTTGTATTTTTGCATGCCCATGTACCTTGCATCTGCCTTACCAATAGCATGGAGTCTCCAAAAGCATTCAATCTCTCGATTGAATTACTAAGACACCAACAAAGACCATGAATTAAAGCTTGATATTCTGCCTCATTGTTAGAGTGGACACCTTCCAAGATGATTCCTTCACAATAGATTTTCTCTCCTAAAGGAGAGAAAACAACGATGCCTGCGGCTGCCTTATCCTTAGTTCTCTTGTATGCACCATCAAAGTAGAGGCTATAAGCATCTACAAGAGTTTTTATGGATGGGGGTGGTGGAAGGTTCTTTCTTTTCACCACGAGATTTTTCTCATAGCACCTATTTGTCAAAATATCAGCCAAGCATGCCCGAGTTGTTTTTTCAACCTGCACTGTATAGTCAAACTCTTGAAGTCGGACCACCCACTTTGCTATTTTGTCAGAGATTTCCATATGTTGTAGTGCATAGGGAAACATATCCTCCACAGTGATGATCACAAACCTCTTTGGAAGTAAATATGGCCGAAATTTGGTTACTGCAAACATGAGGGCCAACACTAGTTGTTCCATGGAGGTGTAAGCCTTCTCTGAGGCTTTCATGAGGCGGCTGGCAAAATACACAGGCCTCATGAAGGATGTTTTTGGATCTTTTTGTAGGAGAGCAGCACCAATGGCCTCTTCTCCCACACTAGGGTTTACAAAGAATGTTTCTTCCCAACAAGGCTGGAGGATTATAGGAAGTGACCCCAACATTTTCTTTATCTCCTTAAAATGTCCTTCACTTTGTTCACTCCATACAAGTGTTTCTTGGCGTGTCAGTTGCTGCAGGGGGTATATGGCCTGAGAGAGTAAGTGTATAAATCTACCCAAATATCTTAGCTTTTGTAAGAAGGAGACCAATTGTTTGATGGAGGTTGGGGAAGGTAGAGCTAGCAATGTTTCTACCTTATTTGGATCTACCTCAATTCCTTCAATTGACACTACATGCCCTAGTAGTGTAACCTTGCTTTCCCCAATGTGACATTTATCCTTATTTAGTTGTCCACCCAACCTAGCTAAGCGAGTAAATCCTTCATCAACCTTGCGTAGATGTATGTTCCTTGAGCTGTAAATACAAAAGTCATCTATGAAAACCCTTATGGACTTACCAAAGTAAGGTTGGAAAACCATATTCATGAATCGTTGAAAGGTTGCTGGGGCATTTGTGAGACCAAAGGGCATGACCCGAAAGGCAAAACAACCCCATGGTGTGATGAAAGTGGTCTTCTTTTGATCCTCCTCTGCAATGCGAATCTGGAAGTAGCCAGAGTAGCCATCACACACCGTATACCGCTCATGTCCCGCTACTTCATTCAAGATTTCATCCTGAAATGGGAGAGGGAAGTGGTCCCTCTTTGTTGCAGCATTTAGTGGCTTGTAATCTATGCATACTCGCCACTTACCATTTTTCTTTGGCCTCACTACTACTGGGGAGACCCATTCTGAATCTTCCACTGGGTATATGAATCCTGCATTCAAGAGTCTCTTCACCTCCATCAACAGTGCATCCTGTTGCACAACTCCCAGTCTTCTCAATCTTTGTACTATAGGTTTGCTTCCTTCTTTGAGTTGGATGTGATGCTTCACTGCAGTGACACCTGTAATGTGAGTATAATCAGAAATAAACAATGATGCATGCTTCTTGAGAACATTCACATAACCCTCCCTTTCTTCATCCTTTATATCCTTGGATATCATCTTCTCTAGGCTAGCATCCCACACATCTTCTCCTTGGATTCTTGGGTTGTCTTCTGATAAGGTAGGTTCTTTTAAGGTGACGCCCATAACTTCGAGAGTGCTATCACTCTCTCCGCTTGAACTTTCTTCCTCTTCTACTGATGAGGAACATCCACTTGAGCTCCACTCATCGGCAGACGTTTCTAGTTCAAGGTTCTCTTGATGCCCACTCTTCAAGTTGTAAACCACCTTTTGATCGTGGCCACCCACCTTACGTGGCCTCAACTCCAGATCTCCTGTTGCCCAATCTTGCCTAGCTCCGATGCCCATAAGCCAAGGTCTCCCTAGGATGAGGGGATATCCTTCCCCCTTTACTGGCATCACGTAAACATCCACTGCTGCAGTGATTCCAAAAACAGAAACTCTCAAAGCTTTCACTACACCCACACATGTGACCGCATCATTGTTGGCCATCTTTGCCCTGAAGGTTGAGGATTCCATTACTTCTAAACCTAATTGATGCATAAGTTTTTCTGTCATGACACAAACCTCTGCTCCACTATCAATGTATGTTTTTCGAATCCGTTGACCTTTAATTTGAGCCTCCACTATAGGCACTATATCTTTGAGTCCATATGCCTTGATTGCACTAACCATTTTACCTTGCCTTGCCCTTGTGCTTACCATTTTTGACCATTGTCGTCGTAGCTTTGGAGAGGCATGAAGTAGTTGTGGCCAAGTAATTTTTGGCCCTTGAGAGCTCACATCTGCTACCAGATCATAAGGTTGTGTCCTAGAACCCAAAGGGAAGTCAGAGATATCAATTTTAGACCTAGTTCGAGTCTTTCTCTTCTTCCCTTCATCTCCAGGTGCCCGTGATGTACTTGCCTCATTGGTTGCTTCCTTGCTTGCCTCAGTCTGGACACGTACCCGCTTGATAGGCATGGTCTCTACTACATCTACCTTCATCTTACCTCTTGCTATTTCTTCTTGGAGCCTTCTATCCCTGACCACCTCCTCTATTTTTATGACATTAACATTTGGTTGAACAACAGGGGTTTCAGCTTGAACATAAGGTGGTTGTAAAATTGCAGGTCGTGACTGTTCTTGCTCTTGAGTCCTAGCACGAGGAGGGCTTACTTGTTGTCGAGGACCTCTGGCAGGGTGATCATATCTTCTAGGGTGAGGACAATTGTACATGCCATGTCCATTTTCTCCACAGTTGTAACACAACATCTCCCTTGCTTGTCGCCGCATTTGTGGTCGATTCCCACCATTCCCCTCGATAGGTCTTCTTGCACCTTGCACAAGATTCACTCTCAAACCCTCTAGTTGATTAGTAAGATTGTTTATTTGTTGGATCATGTCTTCTTGACCTCTAACAAGGCCTGGTGCATTAGATACATTTGGGGAAACTTGAGAGGCCTCCATAGTTGTGATGTTGTTTCCCAAACCTGTTTGGCTAGCTTGGGCTTGGTATAGAATCTTTCGATTCTTTTCCCTAGTGATTCTCAAAGCATCTTCAAAAGTGTTTGGAAATTTCACCTTTACCTTCTCCCTGAGCAAGGGATACAAACCTGAAATAAATCGATCCTTTTGAAGGCAGTTTGGAGCTCTCTCTCCAGGGTTCAGTGAGTCTGACCACTGCCCCCAAAGCTTCAAAAACCCTTCCTCATAAGTTGCATAACCATAAGGATCACTTTGATGGAGGGCCAAAAGCCGTTGCCATAACTCTTCAGCTGAGTTAGTTTGTTGAAATCTTTGCAAGAAAGCTGCCTTCAATCCTTCCCATTCAGCTCTTTGGGCCGGATTTAGAGTTTGGAACCACATTCTAGCTTCTTCCTTGAGCACCAAAGGAAAAGCCCTCAACTTTAATGCTTCGTCATCCCTCCCAGAGACAAGGAAGGCCATCTCAAGGTTGTCCAAAAAATCCAATGCATTTTCTCCATTGCGCCCAAAGAAGCTTGGAAATGCCATGTTGCCTTAGTAGAGTACAAAGATGAACACGTCTAGACTTAAGTTGTATTTTATGAGGGGAAGGATGAATGGGTTTACAGATGCATTGATTTCAGCAAGACGTCTAGGCCCCAATATGCTTCTAATAATGCCTTGGAATCTAAGCTTTGTGCTGGCTACAATATGCACAGTTTGCATAGCAAGTGGACGGATAGGTCCATACAACTCATTGTGATTCATGAGAAACTATTATAATAGGATAAAGACATGTACATTGAAGGATGCATTGTAGTCTAGCATTGGGAAGATTATAGGTTCTGGTGATACAAGAATTTCCCTTAATCTTTCAGCCCCAAAGTACATGACAAGACGCTGTTGGAAGAAAATCTTCCTACTGATGCATACATTAACTTGGATGTTTTGTACAGAGTGGAAGGTGTAGAAATTCGGGCCATTATTATTATTCATGAGTAGAAACTACTTAAGGGAGTAGAGGGAATGCACTTTTTTGAATTATGAAGGATTTTTCCCAGAATGTTTCTTTTTGGATCCCACCAACTTTGCTATACGGAGAATTTGCTCACCAGTGATTGTTCTTGCCTTAGTGTGTCCATCCTCGGCGACATATATTTCATAAGGTGTGATGGCCACCTTTTCAACCACACCCAGCCTTCGAGCTAACAACAGTTGAAGGTAGTCTCCATACTTTGCACTTCTACAAAACTCCACACCGTTCATGCATAGTTGTCCTCCTTTGATGTGGATTAGGCCAGAGAGAGAGAGGGATTTGATGATTTGAAGACGAGGACCTTCCGGAAGAGCCTTTACTTTGTTTGCAAAACACTCACCACAATTATGAGAACCTAGTAATTGATGGCAACATGATTTTTTCCATTGTGAGAGAATGGAATTTCTAAGGTGAACACCTTTTACCCGCATACGTGCCGTCATCCGATAGGCATACTTCCTTTCTTGGGCTTCCTTGGGAGACCATTGTGGGAGTCGTGGACTTCGATCAGCTTCAAAAAGAGTTGGTGAAGGCGTTGGAGAAGAGCCACTTCGAGTACTTGTTGTAGAGGATGCACCACCATGTGTTGTATCGTCCCGCATGGATGAGAATGTCCTCAGCGGGGGCACCAATTTATGGCGAAGGAAATTCGGTATGGCAGCCTCTATACTATGCCAAACTCCCTTCTGCCACAAAGTGAACGAGATAAGGGCACCACCTAGTCATGGAAGAGCGGACTAGGACGCTATGCAAGAGGGAGAGGAGATTGTAAGGGAGAAGAGATGAAAACTAAGAGAGGAAGAGAGAGAGAGAGAGTGAGTGAGAGTGAGAGAACTATGAAAAAATAGATGAATCAATAAACTTAAGAGATGGAGAACCCTCGAGACATAACCAATATACACAATATGGACACCAATATCATGGGCTTATTACATTGTAGAGCATACATAAGCTATAGTAAGAGAAGGAATTCCATAAGCTCATGAGGGAGAATGGGGAAGGCTCAATAGAGCTGAAGGAGGCCTCTTTGCTCTCTCTCTTCTTACAAATTACAAAGGAGAAGGCCTCTTTATATAGGCCTTGAGGGTGTTTAGGGAGGAGGTTAAGATGTAATAGGAATTAACACCACCAAAGCTACATTAAGGCGGTTCCACCAATATGGAAGCTCCATCTAGATGTTTTGTTGACCAATTTGTACTTAATCAAGCTCCATCATAGGTGAGTTGTCTCCATTCTCCCCCCCATAGCTTGAGTCCAAGAGCTCTCCTATAAAAAAATATAGAGAATCTTCATAAAATAAGATCATATCTAGCAATAAGAGAGAGAGAGTAATGAGAGTTCATACATTACTACTACAACTAAGGATGATTTGAGGGTGATTTAGGAGGGGAATTCTAATGGTTTATTAGCTTGAGAGAGAGGATAAGAGAGGGGAAAGGGTTGGGGGTCTAATGAATGATGTTTTATGGAAGTGTTAAGTGTGGGGAAGGAAGTATGGATGTGTATTAAATTGGGAGGTGGTCTCCACTGCAGTTGGAAAAAGTTGGCATCCACCATTTTGGCCATATCTCCCGACTCGTAGCTCCAAAAAATTATAAAAAAATACCAGCCGAAACTTCAGCTCACGCGCTACAACTTTCATGTTGAAAAGTTTTTTTGGATCGGAGTGGAAGTATTTTTAAAAAATCTTACAAAATCATGTGCCTGATTTTTCTTCCACTAATGCTTCCAAGAAGGGTCCCATTTGGTTGAATTGTCATAAGGCTCCAAAGTCATGACATTATGAGCCTCACATGCCCTTTGGATGGATCCAAATCCATTTCATATCTTTCCTTTTCACATTATACATTTTCCCTTCACCTTCCTCCATTGATCTTTACTCTTCACC
Organism: Lygodium microphyllum; assembly: GCF_053477565.2. NCBI lineage: Eukaryota > Viridiplantae > Streptophyta > Polypodiopsida > Schizaeales > Lygodiaceae > Lygodium > Lygodium microphyllum. Next base: position 27,892,470 of record NC_141155.1, read on the forward strand.
CCCCCTTGGTAAACCGGTCCATGAAATATTTTCATCCAGTGATTTCTTGGATTTTCCAAGAGGTTGTTCCCACTCTCTTCTTTATTTCAAAGCTCCAAATGTACAAAAAATCAACAAAATGTTAGAAAAATATTTTTTGTGATTTTCTCGGATCAACATGTTTTGCCACCAAAATTTTTGTGCCCCATATGCCTCTATGGCCAGCCAATAGGCTTTCATGAAATTCTTGCGTGACATGTCTTTGAGTCTTCTTGTCTTCTAGGACTCAAATAGACGCTCCTCCTTTCTTCTTCGCATGTTTCCAAAGGTAGCCATCTTTGAGAAAGAAGCCATAAGCCTTTCTCTTGATTCTCTTGAATTCTTCATTAGTCCAAACTTCCTTCTTTGTCATAGTGCTCAAGAATTGGCCAATTTTTAGCCAATCATCTGCATAATATTCTTCCTTAAAATGAGAACAAATTAAAACAAAACATTGTGCATGCTGTCTTTCAGCTGCCCACCGTCCTTCCATGGTTGTTTCTTCTTTCTTTGCTATTGTAAATTCAGCTACAGCAGCTGTACCGTTTGTACCTGTCGTAATTAATGATGTACCTGCATTTATGACAGTTGTACCATCATTAAGAATAGTTGTACTTGTTGTTTTCAGATTTGAACTTGCAATTATATCATCATTTTCAGCAAATATAGACTCTGTTTCTTCCTCATCCATCATCTCTTCTTCATCTTTATATCTGGCATGCGAAAGCATGTCAGCAATTGGATTATCTCTTCCTACAATATGTTTCAAATTAGGATTTAAGGATTTAATATAGGCTATCCATCTTAGCATAGCTATGTCGGGAGTGGAACAGTTCGCAATCATGCCCAAGAGTGGAAGACAATCTGTTTCAACTACTACATGTGTGCCCATGAAGTACTCTCGATCACACTTCAATGCAGTTACAACTCCCCAAAGTTCTCTTTTAATTTGAGCATACCTTCTTTGACGTTCATTACCTTCGCTCCAAAGCGGATTGCATATCTGTTGCCCTCAAGATCATCTTGACCGACTGCCCAGCCTATCCCAATAGGACTTGTGTCAACCGTGAGTATGATAGGCTATCCATTAGAGTAATCAGCCCTCTTCAAGGTGGGGGCTGAAATCAACAATTTCTTCAATTTTTGAACAGCTTGAGTATGCTCTTTTTCCCACATAAACCTTTGGCCTTTTCTTAATAGTTGATAAAGATTTTCAGCAACATGAGCGAAGTGTGGGATCCAAATAAGATAGAACACATATGCTCCAAGAAATCTTCTTACCTCCGAAACATTTGTGCATATTTCTCGCATTTTGTTGATAGCATCAATCTTGATTGGAAAAGGCTTTCGGCCATATGGGCCACACATATGCCCAACCACAAGAACTTCTTCAACTCCAAAAACAGATTTAGCTCCTGAAAGAGTAAGATGCAGTCTAGACAAGATTTGAACACAATCATTAATATGATTGGAAAAAAACTTGCAGCATCCAAGCTCATTGAGCTCTTCATTCTTCTCATGAATTTCACATCATTTGATTGGTACATCATCAAGGAAATGAAGAGTTAGTTGGGGAATATAATCTCTCAATACTTTATGCATGGCATTCATCATGTGAGCCACTGAATTTGTAGCTCCTTGAGGTAGAGTACACATGCGGACTAAACCAAGAGGCGTCTTAATTGTGGTAAAGTCTCGGCTCTCCAAAGCAAGCTGAAATTAGTCATAGCCCGAATATAAATCACCCATGCAATAGGTTGCTCTACCTGCAAAAGCCTCAGCAAATTCATCAACAATTGGCCCCGAACCAACATTTCTAATAGTGACTATATTGACAGGCTGTAAATCTTGAATGAATCACAAAGATCCATTCTTCTTAGGCACGGTAAACCATCGGTTAGAATATGGAGCTGAAGATGGCTCCAATATTCGCATCTTTATCTTTTCATTTAAAAGCTCCAGTAACTTAGGAAAATGATCCCTTGGTACCGGAATTGGTTTAAGATCCCTTGGTACCGAAAAGAGTCCACCAATGTCTTCATTTTTGGCTTCTATGGTTGCAATGATTGCCTCCAATCGAATCCCTTGAGTATTCATCTTCTCTTCATCCTGCAAATACACATGAAGAGCTTGCAAAAAAGCATGCACAAATTCTTCAGTTTCTTCACCAACATATTGTCTTTTCCATTTAATTACATCAATTATTACATCATGAAATCCTCATTTTGCAATTCCAAGAATTTCACCCAATGTAAATTCAATTTTGCTTCCAATAATCCTTTCTTCTAGGATTCGCTTTAGATCCGTTGTAGTCTCTATGTCAGACTGCAGCTTGTAGCGGGGATGTTTACCTTTTCTCTTCCCTTCCGTCTTCTTTGCTTGTAGGGCATTTTCCATATCATGCTTTGGCGGTGGTGGTTGATTTTCAGCAGCCTTCTGTTGATCCGGTTTACTTCTTATCACACGTTTAGTTGGCCCCGAAGAGGAGGGATCGGCAACATCTTCATCTCTTCTTCTTTTTTCTTCTACCATAGCTTCTTGATTATTGATTTCAGCCAATGGAGCGAAAGCTGAATATGAATCAACTGGCTCGGTCCATCCGGTTCTTCCTCAGATGCATTGACTGGCAGTAGTTAAATCATCTTTGGATACCTTGCCTCACTCCATGCGATCTAAGGCCTGCATCAACACTTTAGATTTTGCATCAGCTTTACATGCTTTAACAATTTCATTAGTTGGCTCAGTTTGCAGCCCATAGGTAGCTGCATCAACAGCTGCATAGGTTGTTCTTATTGCCAAATCCTCCAGTCTTTTCTTCATGCCACCGTTACCAAAATTTGGCTCAAGAGGAATCCCAGTTTCGGTCACATGAATTTTACCATCCTCCCAAAAGACTAATTTTTGTGCCTCAGCTTCACGGAATGCACTGCACTCCCTCTTGTCATTCTATAGGCTATCACACCAGATACATCGTCTTTTGAAGCCTTCTCGTACGGGTCTTTGGACAGTTTTCTGTCCTCTTTCTTCACTTTCACATCAAGCCTTTCCACCTTGGAATTAATCTCCGTTAGATTAAGATGGAGATCCTGCATGCTCTTGATCAGCTCGTTCATAATATCCTTCTTTGAAGGTGGAACAGTAGGATTTCTTAGTTGCTCGGCCATAGAGACAAGAGGTCGAGATACAGGAACAAGCTCTTTTATGGACTCAGATGGTGTAGAGGTAGACCCCCACCTTAGGCGCATTCGCTCTCTCCGAGCAATCATATTAACTGCTTCAGTGACATCATCCCCATCCCCAGCAGTCTTCAATCCCGTCTCAGAGTCAAGATCTTCAAGCCGATCGATTAGCTTCTCTTGAAGAAAAGGATCCGTAACCTTTAGAAACAATTCAATCTTCTGGCTCTCCATACTCTGTTGATCATCAGGATCTAGTTGAGAAAATTTTCTTTCAAATTCATGGTGAAGAGCAGGGCAGTTAGTCCCTTATTGGGCCTTTCAACCCATTCAGTGAATATTTTCTTCGTCATGAGGCCAAAATCTTCAAGAAATAATTCTTCTCGAAGAGCCTTCTTGAATGCAAACCATCCTGCATCTTTTTGAAAAAGACCATGAATCCGGTCCTGGAGGCCATGCATGGCCAAACGGGAAAAGTATCGGCTCCAAGCGTGATGAGGGACTCCAAAGAAGACCATCTTGTTAGTATAGAGGCGGATAAAAGAGGACGCATTTTGCCCATTAAATTGCTTGAGAGCTCCTGCCCAACTGCTTCCAAAGCTTTAATGGCAGCGGCATCATTCTGTTCTTCATCTTATCTCCGTTGTTGCTGTAGTTGCATCTCCTACTGATATTTCAATTGTTCTTGTTGGCTCTTTTGCATCAGACGAACCAACTGCTGCAAGGCATCTCCTCCCGAACTTCATGATTCTCCCATTGTACTTTCTCTTCTGCAGCCGACCTTCACGTCGGGTTCACCACTTCGTCGTGTTGGGGGTTGAAGGTCTATCACCGGGGTTTAGAGCAGAAGAGGAGTGAGGGATCAAGGTTAGGAGAGGGAGAAAAGAATGGGGTTTGATAAGTCTTGGGTTTTAGAGATGATTCAGTTGGAGAAGAAGACCTCAAGCTTTTTCATTTACTTAGCATACATGAATGGAATTAAAGACTTTGACTTGATTACATCAAATGCGTATGAGGTTAATAGACCAATACATATAGAGATTTTATCTCAGATTTAATCCAAATACATATTTCAAATGCAAGCCCAAACGGTTTCAATTTCATGAATGCCAATGAACAACAACTCCAAGATACAAGTATTTGAGTGGTAGACTCCACTACTTCCAAGACATAGATAAAAAACTCTTGAAATGCATTGACAAAGCTTTTAATTCACTTCAACCCTATTTTATAACAGTAATTTCCAGCCCATAAACAAACTCCAAAAATGCACAAAATCTCAAGAATAAGCCTCTCTAAACACTCTCAAATGAAGCCCTCATATTTAGAGGTCAATACCATCACTTGCAACTATATAGATCACTTAATTTCCCTTCAAGAAGACAAGAACAGTGGGCTGCCCTATTTATGAAAGGTTTTAGCAGTCCAAAACAGCCCCATATACCTCCAAAATCTCCCCTTTACTTGCCACAAAGTCACTCAAGTACTTGGGCACAAGAGGGGCCTCAATGGACCATGAATATGGTAAGAGAATGGAAGAGGACGTACATAAGAGCAGGCTGAATACTTTATCTCTATTTTTTCCTTTTATGGACTGTCATACCACTCATTTTCGTAATATCAAATGGATGGGCAAGAAAAACTCTCACCTTCATTGTTTGTATCTCCTCTCTTTCTTTAGCTTGCTTTGAGTTTGCATGCTTTGGAGCATGCACCATAGCCTTCAGCTCTCCCTCCATCTGCCATAGGTATGCAAGCCCAAAAATTGCACCGAAAAATGTGGGTTGCTCTTTTCTTCAGCTTCCACACAAAAGTTGACCATATAGGTCACTTACAAGTCACACAAGTCCATTATTTCAGGTCCCATACAAACCAAGTGGACTTTTGGGCACTCTTCTTGATTTCCAAGCAATTACTCCTGATGAACCAATGTGACATAACCTGTAGACTGTCAATTACCTCCTGTTGATCAAGTTGAGGGTCCCCATAGACTTAATTTTTGTCAATTCGCATGATATAAACTGAAAATTGCATGTCAAGTTACAAAGGAACTTATGAGATTAAATGATATCTAAGTCAAATGTTGGGAAATAATGACTGAATTATGTATGAAAGTTTCTTATGTGAATCCTAATGAAGTTCTTCTGCAAACATAAGAACTCCATGATTTATATCATGAACAAAAAACTCTTTGACAGTGTGACCCATTGAAAGTACGAAATTTGAAATTTCTTTTACTTATCTTTGTTTCTTTTCGAATAGATTGCGCTTCAAGCGTTGCATTAATTGTACGTTGTATAAGATCTTCAAATTGCGGTCCATCTTGGTCGGCGGTAGATCATTGCAGATTGGCCAATTGAGCTTGCAAAGTTTGATGTGCTCTTCGTTCCTTTTGAAGTTGCATTATAATTAAATCCAGTTTTTGCTCCATCGTTGGTTCGAGTAGGTCACCTTCAACCATAAAATCTTCCATGGTTTGATCAAACATCCTGCAAAATTCCAAAAGACATCACACACACTCGAAATATTGTTAGCGGGATGAGCATAGCTCAAATTCGGGTTTAGAAGCTTTATTATTTTTTTAAAAAATGGCTTTTTGTAGTATTTTTTCTTTGCGGATGCAAAATTTGATATCACGGTCGTCTTCCAAGAAGATAATTCGTGCGCGCAGTCTGCGGGTAGCAATCTGTTTACTAGAATTTGGCTCTATCAGTCCATAGGTGTGAACAGGGACTTGCAAGAGGTTGAAGACGAGTTCAGGATGGACCTAGTGTGAACGCCAGCCAAGGAGGAATTTTAAGATTGATTTTGAAGCTTTAGGAACCTTAGAGTATTAAGCTTTATTTAAAAGACTTGAATTTTTTTATGAATCGAATCGGGACAAGAAGATGTTGACGGCGGATTCGTCTCGCTGAGATTTGGGAGGATTAAGCTTTACTAAAAAGCTTATTAAGCTTTTAAGCTTAAATTCACTTATCTGTCTTCCCTTGTCTTGAAAAAAAAAAAATGTGTTGATGAAGAAGCTTCCCATGTGGTCCTCCGCCTGTAGAGGCCGGTCTTTTGTGATCCAACAGTGTACCAGGAGGTTCTTCACTGCTAGGAACACGTTGGTATTGACGGTGTTGTGCTGCTGCGCATCCGAGGTGTGAAATCCACCCAAAAGTTGTGTGTGTGGGATTTGATACTTTGTACATACTTAGTCATTGTGTTTATATTTATTTTCTGCATGTGAGTATAGTGGAGAGAAGTTTGGAAGCATTTGGAATCAAGCTTGATTTTGGTGATGTCACCGAAATGGATACATAAATCCTATTATTGCTAGATATGTTGGATTGGAAATGAGATTAGTGGTGTGTGGGTGCCCCTTTGTGGTGATGAGGAGTATGCACACCCTCGGTTTGTGCACTTGTCTATAACCTGTATGTTCTATGTTTGTTTGGTCTCTACACAGGCATATTACAATAGTCCATGTCTTGCATCCATGATGTACAGCCTGAGAATTGTGAATGCCTTAAGGCTATGGGACATATATAAGTCCTACAGGGGAGAACAGAGGAAACATGAGCAATAGAAATAAGTCTAAATGATGCTGAGGCTTGGATGAAAATGGCAGAGTTACTAGTATCTACTGATACAAGTGACACACTGGATGACCTCTCATGAGCTTACTATTGCATTTGGATGGTACAAGTGCAGTTGTAGAAGACATTGGGCGACAGTTGATCACATATGGGCGTAGAAAACCTCTTCCTGAATTGTTTGCAAGAATAAATGACCGTTTCATTTATGACAAGGAATTGACTGGCAGAAAGTGTGATGGCCTTCAATACAAATTATAGTGATGCAGGGCGGATAGGGACTGATCGAGGAGAGGTTGTATCATAACCACCAAGAGTGGGAGTGACTGGATTGCTTTTCTAGTGAAGAAAAAGGGCTGCTTTTATGAGTGCAATATATTGGGCTGAGGAGAAAAAGCGCAGGGGATGACTATTTTCAAATGGGCTTTTTGGGGGGAAGAGGCTTAATTGAGAAGAAGAGAGGGAGAAACCTACGAATTTCAAGCAGAGAATGAAATTGGGGAGAAAACTGTGGGGGACAAAGAAGAAGGTGGTGAAGACAAAAAGGATTTGACGAAGCCTGCAAACAACGACGAAGGAGCCGGGAGGACGAGGGTGCTGAAGCGAAGAGAGGTCGAGTTGAAGGAAGGAACGGTGCGATGAAGAATCTAACGCCGAAGATGAACGCAAGGTGATGATGAATCATCAACGAATGACAGACGAATGGAACGAGTGAAGACAAGGAGGGTGACTAGAAGACATGGAAGAAAAAGCTGCAGTTGGCGTTCTGCAGAAGAGGATGTAGGAGGATGCGCTTTGAAACCACAGCACGACACAAGATGACAATGTGAAAGCTGACGCTGAAGCGGGATCAGGAGCAGAAGAAGTTTGTGCTCGGGTGATGATTCATCAGTCCTGACTGAAGGAGGACGAAAGGAAGGATGACACAGATGTTGCTGTGATAGAGAGCCAATGGACGCTGATGATGAAGAAGGACGTTGAAGGAAATCAGAGAGAAGGACGGGGAGCGCTACTGAGGAAGAGAGAAGAGGATTTTTTGCAAATCGAATGGAGCCCGGGCGGTGCAGGAGAAGAAAATCAACATGGAGGAGATGAAGAAACAGCTTGTAATGTAAGTTAAATTTTCATCCATCCCAGATACTTGTTATATCTGCAGAGCCTCAGGCCACTTTGTGAAGGCATGCCCTACCAAGCAAGCCGGAGGGGAAGCAGAGGACAGGGATGCGATGCAGACTGAGTCTAATGCCCAGAAGCTTGTCCCGAAATTCCGTGATGCAACTTCTTCCAAGGAGGACAGCCACCAGACAAAACAAAATTGCCCAACAGAGCTTGCAACCCAAGGGAGGACAACCCCCCAAGCAGGCAGCAGGAAGCAACACTCCCCCTTCAAAACCAGATAGGCCACTCTCCGAAGGGTAATCCAAAGGTAAAACACAGATTGATGTTGTGGGAAGGAAGGAGACCAACAAGGAAAATGTGGATAACTTTCAACCGCCTTCAGGACTAAGGGCTCTTAACAAAATCTCAAGCAGCCGGCCTGTGCAAAGCAGTGAGCTGGATATGGAGAGAAACATCACAGCCCAAGTTAGATCCCACTGACAATTGGAATCAGTGCATCAGTGCAGTAGTATCCTTCTCCAAAGGGTTTGGACACAACAATGCTCGAAGGCAAAGGCAAACTGAAGCTAAGGCTGCAAAGTTTAGAATAGTGGTGAGGAAGGTCACTGAAGTCTTCCCTAAAGACCTCTTTGTAAAGAGACTTCTAAGAGGTGTAGAAGAATTCATTAAGACCCAATAGAAGTGTGTGCAGACAGCATGGATGCAACTCAGAGTGAAGCAGGCAGAAACCGTTGTCAATTGTGTGCATTTGAAATCTTGCTTCTCATAAGCTTGGACTCTAATAAGAGCTTGTATACATGGCATGGGTCAATTGCATAGATCACATGTGGTTTGTTATGATGTTTCTCTATGCTCAGAGATAACTTGGCAGTAATACAATTGTTACTTGGCATCATATTTGTCTTGATTATTTGCTTCGATTAATCTTCTGTCTTGGAATTTCTCAAGAACCTCTGTGGTTGTGACTTTTCTTTCAAAAACCCTTCGACATCTTTGGTGAACCCGACGTGAAAGCGTCGCATAAATTTCAGGATGGGAGATACTTCAGCATTCATTTCAGCCTCTTCTACAATTCCTGCTGTGTCCTCTACTTCAGCTCCATCATTGACTGCTGCTTCAAGTACTTCAATGGATGATCTAAAGAAGATTTTGCAGAATATGTCTATGTATATGCAGCTTCAAAATCAGTAGACACAATTGTATATGCAGCAGCAGCAGCAATTGCATCAACAACAGTTGTCTCAGCAAAGGCAACTATATTTGGAGCAGGAAAATGCAATCAGCGCGACTAAGGCGATTGAAGCAGTTGAGAATGAGAAGAAGCTATTTGATGGCCATAATGTTTCAGCATATTTGAAGACATATGAGATCAAGATGGGGTTTTTTGGAGTTCCAGCTGGACTTATGAGTAAGTATTTCCTTCGTCTTGTCACACCCGCCTTGAGGGCAAAAGTGACTGATCTTTTTATTCAAAATTCGCATTGGCAAGATTTTAAGAAGGCCCTAAAAGAAGAGTATTTCCTTGAGGACTTTGGGATGGCTACATGACGATCATTCCGAGAGTGGGTCTACATGCCAAACAAAGGTCTAGCTACTTCAGAGTTGATACAAGAATTTGAAGAGAGGTATAGTCAGCTTGATGCCATTGAACAAAGAGCATTGGATGTTGAGAAAGTTGAGCTTTTCTTGCAAGCTGCAGATCCTGCTCTTCAAGAAGAATTAGGAGAACTTCTTGAGGATTGCACGAAGCTTATGGGTCTTAAAACGGATTGGCAAGATGCCCAGGATGCAGTCTCGACTTTGACCAAGAGGAGGATATGGAAGACTCGCCTACAGAATGGATCTATGACACGACGCCGTCTTCTGCTCCCATGCCTACTTCTATCCCTGTTATTTCTTCTCTTCCTCAGCCAGTTTCTTGGCCTATGCCAGTGCCTACTGTTTCTACTCCTCCTATTCCTCCTGCTCCAAGACCGATGCCGGCTCCTTTTGCTCCAAAACCATCCGCTCCGTCGGTGCCTTCCTCTCTTGATGATATAATCAAAGCCATAATGGATTTGACACTAGATTCAGTTAAAGCAGAATTGGTGGGAAAATTGAAAGAGGAGTTTGCTTCGACTGCACCTACTATTTCTTCTAGTGCTCCTACTGCACCTAGGAGTGCTCCTAGTGCACCTAGGAGAGATCGAAGATGTATTTGGTGTGATAGTACGGACCATTAGCATTGCAGGGATTGTGAATCTTTTCAGGATGCAAGGAGGAATAATTTGGTATTTTGGGGACAAGATGGTAAGATTTGGTTGACTGAAACAAGAGCTCCACTTGCTACAAACTTTGGGAAAGGGGGAATGAAGAAGTTAGTGGATGACATGGCTGCGGGTACTTCTTATGTGGCAGCTAGAGGAGATGCTTCTGCATATGGAGTTCAGATTGAGAAAGGATCAGAGAATCAGTCAGCATTATGGACTTATGCTATGGAGACAGCAAATAAGGGAAAAATTCAGCACACTATTTTGACTAGTGCAGGCTCTAGCATCAGATCTGAGACAGGTTGGGATTTGCCTGTTGATAGGTACACTATTTATGCCTACTTGGCTAAGTCTCAGGGAGCAGATGTACTTGTTGAGGAGAAGCGTAAGAGGGATGAAGAAAATCCAAGTGCAGCTAAAAAGACTAGAGGGGGTGAGTTTGTTACTCCACCTACTGCAGGACTGTCTTTGAGACTAGGGCCAGAACGACAGATGGAAGATGCTCAGAAGAAAGAGAAGAGGCAAGAGCCTAGAGAGAGAAAGCAGCCAGGGTTTAGATTGATGTCCGATATTGAGACATCTACGGACATGAAGAAAATCTTTAATGACAAGATACTTGGCAGTGAGGTGACTTTTACTATTTCTGAGGTTTTGGGCATCTCGAAAAGAGAGTTTCAAGATCAGTTCCAAGAGGTCTTGAAGAGGAAAAGACATGCATTGCCTACTACTAATACACAGGGAGTTTTGATGGGAGTTGGATGAGGATGAGGATGAGGTTATGGTTGAGAATGCTTCTGTTTTTCCGCAGATAGAGAAGAGGGTTCAGCCTATGCATTATGCTGAAACTGATGAGCCTGTCACTTTTCGCGGAGTCATTGGGCTAGGGCAACTACAGAAACGATGGTAAAAATTGGAGAGAAAGAGGTGCCTTATGTTGTTTTGGTGGATCATGGTTCAGAGATTAATCTCATAGTTCGTGGAGTTTATGAAAGTAATAGATGGCCTATGGATGTAGAGCATGGGTGGCGTATGAGAGCTGCCAACGACACTGGATGTGATTTGTATGCTACCTGTCCCAGTGTCAGGGTTTCTATTGGAGATGTAGAGGAGGATTTCCATTTCTTTGTGCAGGATTCATGCTCTTATCCCATAATTCTTGGACAGCCATTCATCACAGAGATACGCGTGGAAACAAAGGTAATGGATGATGGATCTTCTTATGCACGGATTCGCAGTAAAGATGGCATGAGAGCAGTTCAGTTTATGACTGTGTGTGTGAACCATGTTAGAAACAGGGATACTCTTAGAGATGCACCTTTGCCCACTGTGAGGGATTCGGGTTTTCATTAGGTACCGCTGTTTCGCGAGACGACGGTGGTACAGAGCAGAGGAGATTGGAGTTCTCGCCTCCTGGCAATAGTGTTTTCTCCTCCAGTTTTGTTGGGATTTCAGCAAACAGTTCGATGAGCTATCAGAAGACTTCTAAGTTGCCTAGAGCTGCCAGGCAGTACATATGCAGGAAGGAGAAAAATTTGAAAAATGCAGGTATTTTAGAGGATGATGAACATATAGATGGGATGTATGATAGTATGATTTATGCAGATACGATGATAGAGATGGAAAATATGCTGAAAACTGATATGCAGAGTTGTCACAGTAATGTATCAGTGCAATCCCTGGACATGTTTCATGAAATTGCAGATTTTGTGTCACGGATAGAGTCAGAGGCTGAGGTGACTCAGCAAAAAGTATTGAGTGCTGAAGAAATTCATCAAACAGAGTTTCCAGCTGATTATGATAAGCTTACAGAGACACAGAGGGCTGAAAACTTTCAGCCAAAAGAGTTTACTGCTAGAATATTTCAGCATCCAGAGTTTAGGGCTGTTCCTATGCAGTCCATAGAGCAGAGGGCTGAGGATATTCAGCCGCCGCTAGAGTGCAGAATTGCTGATTTACAGCAAGATTTGAGTAATACAGAGGATCATAATGAAGCTAGGGTTGACACGAAATACAAAACTGTGGATAAGAAGGTGAAGCCGGTAGTTGTACCGCTTCCACCTGATAGTGATCAGCAAATAGAGAGGGCTGCCAAACAACCAATTTTGAGGAATTCGAAGCATATAGACCATAAATTTTCAGCAGAGACTCTTGCTGAATTGAAAATTGGAAATGGTGATTTCTTGCTACCCACAGAGAAGCAATGCTTTCAGGAGATGCTTGAGCGACATGGAAGGGGGTTTGCTTTTTTTCCGCATGAGATTGGATGTGTGAATTTGGATATTGTTGCTCCTATGGTGATCTTTACTATTCCTCATATTCCATGGAACCTCCGACCTATTCTAGTGCCTAAGGCACACTTGCCAAAGCTGATTGATTTGTTGAATGAGAAAATCAGGATGGGAATCCTAGAGCCTTCATATGCACTATACTCAAATAGGTGGCTTACGGTTCCAAAGAAGAATGGTACTCTCCGATTTACACAGGATATCAGCCAGTAAACAGAGTTACTATCAAGAATGTTGGTATAGGTCCAGTTGTGGATGAGTTTGCAGAAGCATTTGCTGGACGTGCCATCTATTCTTTAGGTGATTTGTATTCGGGATATGATCAGTTTCAGCTGGCTTTGGAAAGCAGGGACATAACCACTATGAGAACTCCTATTGGGCTTGTCAGGATGTGTACCTTGCCTCAAGGTGCCACTAATTCTGTTGCGCATATGATGAATGCCATGCATAAGGTCCTTTGTGATTACATACCTCAGCCTACCATGCCTTTCTTGGATGATGTGCCCATTAAGGGGTGTGCAGAAGAAGAGAAGAATGAGAGTTTAAATGAGCAGGGATGCAGATACTTTGTGGCTGATTATATTTCAGCTTGTGAGAAGATTTTGGCTAGGTTAGAAGAAGTGAACTTGACACTATCAGGGCAAAAATCTATTTTTGGAGTAAATGAGGTTGTCATTGTTGGACATATGTGTGGGTATTATGGCAGGAAACCCTCACTTGAGAAGGTGGATGCTATAGGCAAGATTACGGAGTATTTTTCTACCACTTCAGAGGTACGGAGATTCATTGGAGCTTGTGTGTTTTATATGATTTGGATATCCCATTTTGCACACATAGCAGATTGTTTATATCAGTTGCTTCGAAAGGGGCAGAAATTCTATTGGGATGAGAGCCACACTAGAGCCATGCGGAAATTGAAGAAATTATTGCAGATTGCTCCTACTCTCAGGAAAGCGGATTATAATTGCGGAAGGCCTATTGTATTGATAGTTGACACTAGTCCAATTGGCATAGGTTGGGCTGTGGGTCAAGATGATGCAAATGGAAATAGGTATGCTATTCGGTTTGGGGCAAAAGTCCTAAACGAGAGATAGAGGAGATATCCGCAAATCAAGAGGGAGTTACTGGGGATTGTTACGACTCTCAAATGTGACAAGGAGTACTTTATTGGAGCTTCAGTTGTGGTAGAGACAGATTGCTTGCCATTGATAGGTATGATTACGAGTTGCTCTACTCCAGATATAGCTATGCTGAGATGGATTGCATACATCAAATCATTAGATCCAGAATTTAAACATATAGCAGGAAAGGATAATCCAGTGGCAGATATGCTGTCTAGAGCCAGATATGATGATGAGGAGACACTACTTGCAGAAGAGGATGATGCAGAAATTTCAGCCACCACTATGGTTGATCATGTTTGCTATGTCTATGATATTGTGGCTTTCATAGAAGAACTCTATGTTGGAGATTGGTTGCAGATTGGCAAGTACCTTATTACACTAAGCAAAAGAGATGAATGGACAGATGAAGAGTTCAAGAAGATCAGAAGAAAAGCCTATGGTTATTTTCTCAAGGACGGATTTCTTTGGAAGCATCCGAAGAAAAGAGGTGGATTACCTTTACGGGTTGTCTGCGATAGAGAGACACAGTTACAGGTGATGAGGGAGTTTCATGAGAGTCCTTGGGCTGGTCATAGAGGAGTGTGGGCTACTTATGAGAAAATCAAGGAGAAATATTGGTGGAAAGGCATGTATAGAGATGTTTCTTACTTTGTAGAGACTTGCAGAGATTGCCAGATGTATTCGGCAGTGCGACATCGAGATGAGCTTCATCCGACCTATCCGCTATGCATTCATTATAAGTGGGTAGTTGACTTGGTTACTATGCCTATGGATCTATGGCAGATGAGGTACATTGTTTTGGCTAGAGAGGATCTTACCAATCATGTTGAGGGCAGATCTTTGAGAACGAGGACCATTAGTGCAGTGTGTAAGTTCTTATTCGAAGAAATTTTCTGCAGGTATGGCTGTGTGGGTAAGATCACTGCAAATCGCGGTGAATTGGATGCAGATGAAGCTAGGGAGTTTTTCTCTCAACTAGGAATCAAGTTGGCTCTAACCACATCATACAATCCAGAGGGAAATGGAAAGAGTGAAAGAGGGCATCCGCCGATAGTGAAAGCATTAGCCAAAGCATGTAGAGGACGGATTGGAGAATGGCTGAGACTTCTACCATTTGCTCTGTGGGCTGATCTTACGACTCACAGTGTTACCACAGTATATATGCCCGCAGAGTTGATGTATGGTCAGAAACCGGTTATGCCGACTGAGACTTGTGCTTTGACTTGGTCATTTTTACCTTGGCAGGAGGATTTGACGAGAGAGGAGCTCTTAGCTCTTCAGATTCGGCAGTTGGAGAGAAGACCAGAGGATATTTAGCTAGCTATTGACAGGTTGAAGGTTTCTAGACTAAGAAATAAGGACAGGTTTGACAGCAGGCATCGCTTGCAGCCTAGAGCAATAGAAGAGGGAGATTGGGTATTAGTCTTTGATAGCAGCCTTGAAAATTAGTATACTACACTTCGGAAGATGGTGAAAAGATGGTTTGGGCCGTACATAGTCAGACATGTCTTCGATAATGCAACATATGAGCTGAGAAAATTGGATGGGACAGTGCTTAGAGTGCCTATTGTAGGAAAAAGAATCAAGATTTTCAAGAAAAGAGATGATGAGGATTATGCATTGGAAGAATTTGCAAGAGAAGAGCAACAAGAAGAAACTTCAATAGAAGAGACAGATGATATGATAGATAATCTTGCTGAAATACCGAAAATATACAATGAAGAGATTGATCTGTTCGTGGATCTTGATGATAATGATCATGGGTAGTTGGCCCATCCGGAGGATGCACAGGATTAGAGGGGGTGGATGTCGTGCTGCTGCACCTCCGAGGTGTGAAATCCACCCAAAAGTTGTGTGTGTGGGTTTTGATACTTTGTACATACTTAGTCGTTGTGTTTATATTTATTTTCTGCATGTGAGTATAGTGGAGAGAAGTTTGGAAGCATTTGGAATCGAGCTTGATTTTGGTGATGTCACTGAAATGGATACATAAATCCTATTATTGCTAGATATGTTGGATTGGAAATGAGATTAGTGGTGTGTGGGTGCCCCTTTGTGGTGATGAGGAGTATGCGCACCCTCAGTTTGTGCACTTGTCTATAACCTGTATGTTCTATGTTTGTTTGGTCTCTACACAGGCATATTACAATAGTCCATGTCTTGCATCCATGATGTACAGCCTGAGAATTGTGAATGCCTTAAGGCTATGGGACATATATAAGTCCTACAGGGGAGAACAGAGGAAACATGAGCAACAGAAATAAGTCCAAATGATGCTGAGGCTTGGATGAAAATGGCAGAGTTACTAGTATCTACTGATACAAGTGACACATTGGATGACCTCTCATGAGCTTACTATTGCATTTGGATGGTACAAGTGCAGTTGCAGAAGACATTGGGTGACAGCTTCTCACATATGGGCACAGAAAACCTCTTCCTGAATTGTTTGCAAGAATAAATGACCGTTTCATTTATGACAAGGAATTGACTGGCAGAAAGTGTGATGGCCTTCAATACAAATTATAGTGATGCAGGGCGGATAGGGCTTGATCGAGGAGAGGTGGTATCACAACCACCAAGAGTGGGAGTGACTGGATTGCTTTTCTAGTGAAGAAAAAGGGCTACTTTTATGAGTGCAATATATTGGGCTGAGGAGAAAAAGCGCAGGGGATGACTATTTTCAAATGGGCTTTTTGGGGGGAAGAGGGTTGATTGAGAAGAAGAGAGGGAGAAACCTACGAATTTCAAGCAGAGAATGGAATTGGGGAGAAAACTGTGGGGGAGAAAGAAGAAGGTGGTGAAGACCAAAAGGCTTTGACGAAGCCTGCAAACAATGACGAAGGAGCCGGGAGGACGAGGGTGCTGAAGCGCAGAGAGGTCGAGTTGAAGGAAGGAACGGTGCGATGAAGAATCTAACACCGAAGATGAACGCAAGGTGACGATGAATCATCAACGAATGACAGACGAATGGAACGAGTGAAGACAAGGAGGGTGACTAGAAGACATGGAAGAAAAAGCTGCAGTTGGTGTTCTGTAGAAGAGGATGTAGGAAGATGCGCTTTGAAACCACAGCACGACAGAAGGTGACAATGTGAAAGCTGACGCTGAAGCGGGATCAGGAGCAGAAGAAGTTTGTGCTCGGGTGATGATTCGTCAGTCCTGACTGAAGGAGGAAGAAAGGAAGCAGGACGCAGATGCTACTGTGATAGAGAGCCGATGGAAGCTGATGATGAAGAAGGACGCTCAAGGAAATCAGAGAGAAGGACGGGGAGCGCTACTGAGGAAGAGAGAAGAGGATTTTTTGCAAATCGAATGGAGCCCGGGCGGTGCAGGAGAAGAAAATCAACATGGAGGAGATGAAGAAACAACTTGTAATGTAAGTTAAATTTTCATCCTTCCCAGATACTTGTTATATCTGCAGAGCCTCATGCCACTTTGTGAAGGCATGCCCTACCAAGCAAGCCGGAGGGGAAGCAGAGGACAGGGATGCGATGCAGACTAAGTCTAATGCCCAGAAGCTTGTCCCGAAATTCCGTGATGCAACTTCTTCCAAGGAGGACAGCCACCAGACAAAACAAAATTGCCCAACAGAGCTTGCAACCCAAGGGAGGACAACCCCCCAAGCAGACAGCAGGAAGCAACACTCCCCCTTCAAAACCAGATAGGCCACTCTCCGAAGGGTAATCCAAAGGTAAAACACAGACTGATGTTGTGGGAAGGAAGGAGACCAACAAGGAAAATGTGGATAACTTTCAACCGCCTTCAGGACTAAGGGCTCTTGACAAAATCTCAAGCAGCTGGCCTGTGCAAAGCAGTGAGATGGATATGGAGAGAAACATCACAGCCCAAGTTAGATCCCACTGACAATTGGAATCAGTGCATCAGTGCAGTAGTATCCTTCTCCAAAGGGTTTGGACACAACAATGCTCGAAGGCAAAGGCACACTGAAGCTAAGGCTGCAAAGTTTAGAATAGTGGTGAGGAAGGTCACTGAAGTCTTCCCTAAATACCTCTTTGTAAAGAGACTTCTAAGAGGTGTAGAAGAATTCATTAAGACCCAATAGAAGTGTGTGCAGGCAGCATGGATGCAACTCAGAGTGAAGCAGGCAGAAACTGTTGTCAATTGTGTGCATTTGAAATCTTACTTCTCATAAGCTTGGACTCTAATAAGAGCTTGTATACATGGCATGGGTCAATTGCATAGATCACATGTGGTTTGTTATGATGTTTCTCTATGCTCAGAGATAACTTAGCAGTAATACAATTGTTACTTGGCATCATATTTGTCTTGATTATTTGCTTCGATTGATCTTCTGTCTTGGAATTTCTCAAGAACCTCTGTGGTTGCGAATTTTCTTTCGAAAACCCTTCGACAACGGATTTCCATGAGATTGACTATAGAGCTTGATCATTCCAAGAGCTCCACCTTCGCGCGAGATGGTAAGCAATTGGAAGCCCTCGATCTCAGCTTCGATCTGATACCACTAGTGCACAGATCGGATGTTGTATACGCATGTAGCGAGCGCCAAAAGGTCCCCAAGAACAAAAGAACTCTACTTTTGCACAAAAAACAAAAGAGAAGACTTGCACGACATGAAGCAAAAGACTAATTGGGTACAATCTGCCCCCATGTCTTGTGTAAGCGCTCCACAAAGCATGTATTTGATATATTATTCATCTTCAAGCTCAAAAAATAGCACAATTTACAATTAGCAAACTTTAGCTTTTGTGTTTGCTTTTGTCCCACTAAAGAATTAAAGCTATTGGACACCCAAAGAGTCGGCCTGTGCCCAAATACAATGTCCAATAATAAATATTTAAATCGTGCACGCATGCTTATACAAAATAATAAATAAATATCGGGCACTTCAATAAATAAGCACGTCAAAATAAATATTGGCACCACGCCTAAGATGCGTGCCCATCAAAAATGATAATCTTTTCTAAATAACTTGAATATACGCTATCGCCTAGTGCTTCCCAACGACACCGTTGCCTGCTCTACACATCAACTGAAGCATTCACAATTGTTAGAAAACAATAAAATTAAACTGACAAAAGTGAATACCTAGCAGTCTTGAGCTACAAAATAAATAAATTGGTTAGAACTCAATCCTAACATTAATTTATTACGAGTGCGCACTCTAAACTCATAAACTTCCATTAATTTAAATATGTATTTTGCGGAATTACCCGCTATGGAATTACCCACTTTCACATTAAATTAACAAGACGCTCGAAAAGGACAAGCGTCCCCATCGACTTTTCGCACAAGGAATCCACCTTGCGTATAAGCCCCGGCAACAAATATAATTTTACGGAATCCAGCGCAAAACCTCATGGAATCCACCGTGGAATTATATGTCTCCTAGCATCACAAGTTATTTATTATAATGAGGTACAATCATTTTTAAAATGTATAATCCCTATATTTCATCTTTAAAGTAGTCATAAATGATATTGATAACTTTCTCTATCAGAAAGAACATCGTTTATGGAGCTATTAAATGACTCTACAAAGATTTGATATCTTTACAATTTGTATATATAAAATAAAAAATTACTTATATTTATAAAATATTTTTTACGACAATACATAATGATCATGAGGATGATATTATTAAGGATTTACAAAATGAGAATTTAGAGATTGTTGCTGCGAGAAAAAGTAACCATACATACAAGACAGCTTTAAATTTTCAAATTAAATATTGGCTTTTATCTTTGTAAGTCTTTTGTATGAAGTATAATTATCTAAAATAGTAATGGTATTTTGAAGGTGATTGAAAAAATGCAATCCAATAGGGAAAGTAGAAAGATAACTCATGAGAAAAAAAAAAGGTGCGTGGTCTTATGAAAATTTATTGTTCTTTTAATTGAGATTAGAACTTCATATTGATATATGTCAATACAAGAGAAAGGCCCTATAGATGCGCACTGTATACGCAAAATAGCAGGCGCGTTTATAAGCACGTGTATCAGCGCCTCTATTCATGCTAGTATACAGAACGCATCTATATACCCGCGTTTATAAATGCGCCTATAGATGCGAAAATAAACGCACATATTTTTCATTTCTCATAAAGTCCCTAAATATGACCAAACATCTTAAGAGCTAGTACTTTTTTGAATACATTACCAACTTTACTTCTTTGTGAGTATTACAAATATACATCCAATCATTCAAAGCTAATTATATATGCTACAATGAATGATCAATCTCATCTTCAATGAGATCGGCCCTTGCTAGACTATCTACCTCTAGGTCTATGTTACCAATAAGCAATGAAACAAATAGTTCTATCCCACTGTCAGATGTATTGCTATGCTCAATTTCTTCATCATCATCTGCAACCATATTGTTATCCTCTTCTGCGCTTCCTTGAACATCCTCGCAGGGATCATCTTGCACTGCATCATGTATATCATCGATCATGGCATCATCATGTGTATCATCATTGATTGCTGGATTTTCATCAACTATCTCTATGTTGGTAGCATTGCCATATATTGGTTTTGAACGATTAGATATGGGGATGACATGCCACCATCCGTTATTGTTTACCATTGGGCGATACACAACCTGCATTTAAAAAATAAAAAGTAAGCAACTTAGATATTTATTGTATTTTGAGAATGTATCAATAAGTAATATATATAAAAATAAATAGCTTCTAATATACCTGCTCGCATTGTTGAGTTAGTACGAATGTGTCATTCTTGCCTTTGTGAAATTTTGTAGAGTCAATCACTACAAAACCACTTGGATGACGTCTAATTGTGCAATGCTCACCCGTTGTTACTACTTCTTTAAACCACTTCACATCTAGTACATATATAAAAAATCTTCTAAAGTCAAGCTTCAAAATATCTTGGATTAAGCCACAATAACCTTCCATGGTGCCATTGGTATCCTGGAAGTTTTCAAGGATACCACAATCCTGGGTATTTCTCTTATCATCTATACGTTGAGTTTGAAAATGTTTGCCTTCACACCAAATAGCATTGAACAATGTGCACTAGTAGTACATTGTTGAGATCATATTAAAGATTTATTTAAAGATGAAACATGTGAAATTATTATATTATATATAACTAAATATAATTTAATTATAAGTATGTCTCACCTTTGATAAGCAACCTCATACGTATTCCCACTCCTCTTGCGATATATCCATCGCCTCCTCTTTTTCATATTCTCCATTTCTTCATGTAGCCAATCTATATCAATATGACGTGGAAGCGCACTTAAATGTTATGGATATGGGACATTACGTCCATGTCTAGCACGAAATGTTTGCCTTTTGCTTACTCTTCTTGACCTTGCTTCTTTATATAGTGTCACCCATTTGCTCATTTCTTCGCTATTAAGAACACAAAATACATTTAACTTACGAAGTTCCTCTTTCATTAGCACTTTGATCCTTCCTTTTTCTTGAGGTATTATAGAGGTCATCCTCAAATCTTCATCATCACACATACATTTGATTTTCTGTCATAGCCAAGTGTCTCGATTGTGAAGACGCAATGTCTCATCCTCACTGGAGGATGTACTATTTGTTGACTCAGCATGTCCCATACTAGTAGAAGATAACGACATAATTACACCTGAATCATAAGGACATATATGATTTCATTTGGTATATATGTCATATTCCCTAAATGCATTGATACTTACAACATGGAGGCAAACATTTTGATATTGAAAGACTAGGAAAGTCATGTCATGTTGATCCAAAAACAACCAAAAGCTAGCATCTAATTAGTTTAATTGTAACTGCGCGTCTATCAGCATGTGTAATATGTCGTATTTGCGCATATACATGCGCAATTACACGCGCTTACAGATGCGACACACAAATATTAAAAAAAATTAAAAAATTTTGTGGCTTTCTTTTCAAACCAGTGCTTTCTTGCGTTTTTTGCGCGTTTTCTGCAGTTAGAGCTCGACATCACTAATCATATCTATCTATCACTTCATGAAGACAATGAGGGAAGGAAATAAGAGTAAAAAGATGACAGGAGGAAGGAAGAGCCACAGAGTAAAGAACAAGAGCCAAACAGCAAGGAAGAGAAGAAGATTCAAGAATCTTACCAAGGGAAGGGAGAAGGAGGACAAGGAGCTTGCAACCTAGCCGCCACCCGTCGGAACAAGCAAAGAAGGTGAGTTCTTCTTCTCTCTCTCAATCTTGTTTGCTTTCTCTGTCTGTTTGTCTATTTCTGTCTCTCTCTTTACATGCTATAGACTGTCATCTATAGAGGTTTTTTTGCCCGTTTTTTAACCAAGTTTGAAAAAAATGGTATGACTGTGCGCGTCTGTCAGCGCTCTAGATGATAGTGTAGATGCAAGTGTAGGCACGGAAATAGATGCGCTGACAGACGCATACAGAGATGCAGATATAGACGTAGCATATAATATGTTTTATCTGCACAGGTTAATATGATTTTTCTTGTGTAGATGTGGAATCCTAGATCTTCCAGCACTGATCCTGAGTTGGAATGCATGAACAACAACTTAGCGTAGTTTTCTAGAGGTGTTAGTAGCTTTTTTGGAGGTTTTCCAAACAAGGAGCAATTCATGGGGGAGATGACTGATTATCTTGGTCGCCCTCCCACTGTAGAGGAGGTTTTCAGTGTCATGTCTGGGACACCTATCACATCTTTGCCTAGCACTGCCGCACAAACACCAAACCTTGGCACACCTCTACTAATAGGTACTCCACGTACTATGCATACACACAAATCAACTGATGCACAGGGATCAGCTAAAGTACATGGATCGTCCGAAGCACGTGCATCTGCAAAAGCACATGCATCGATTGAGGTAGAGGGTAGTCCCCGTCGAGGGAGGAGGGAGAGTCGTGCGGGAGGACAAGGAGGTCGAGGGCTTTGTGGGGGTTGCCTAGGAGGTGGCTCTCGATCACCCTTACTGGGAAATGAGAGAGGTGAGCCTCCACAAATGTACTACTCTGTCACACTTATGTTAGTGGTATTTTACATAACCCTCAGGGGAGGGAAGTGATAGCCTACTTGAGGAGTGTCGTGCATGCCATATACAAAGATTGCATGATTCCCTTCAAGCACCAAAAAAATGGTTTGTGGCAAGAGGTGCTGCGGGCAATACATAGACGGTACCCTAATCCTGAGAATTCACGATTCTCAGATGATTGGGGACGGTCAAAGGTGAGAGATGCGCTTCATAACAAGAGGTCTCACCTTATGACGCGCGCCAAGGAGTCACTGCGGAGACAAGGGCAGGGGCGCCTTGGATATGGCAAACCACCCAATTACCACTGCAGGGAGTAGAAAGAGGCCAAGAAGAGAGCAGCATAGAAAATGGCAAGTCGCCAGTATGCACACACGCGACGTATCTAGATGGCAACCATGGGATCGTCGCATTATGGATCGGGTGGCAGGGAGTCATGGGAGGTTGAGTTTGTAAGTATTATTTGATATATTTTTTAAAATTAAATTTTACAATTTATTTCACTTCATTATGTAGTGTGTTCTAATACGTTGTATGTTCAAATTGTTTTGTAGTATCATATCGTTGGTAGGATGCCTACTCCTAGAGAGGTAGGCTACCATCGAGGTCATTACCGGACGTCCACTTGGTAGCATTTCTACGAGGAGGGACTCATCATAGAGGAGCAATATAATTGTGACATGAGGATTCCACAACCAAAAGAGGTATGTTTTATTTTTTACATGAAAAGTATAGGTAACTCTAATTTATTGTTTGTAATGGTATTTATATACCTTAATCCTTTGTGTAGGCGAACCCTGATGCAATTGAGGATCGTGAAGGGGGGACTAGCAGTAGCAGTGGTGGCAACGGTAGTGGTGGTGGTAGCGATGATGATGCCTCTTTTGAGGAGATGTAGAGGAGCCCCATGCATGCATGCCTCCCCTTGGCTTGTAGTTTTCATTTTTGATATGTATTACGTTCAGTTAGTGCTTGTGACCATGACCATGCTTGAGGTCACAAGCACTAGAACTCATCATGTAAAAACGTTTCATCTATATATATGAAATTTCATGTTCTACATACATTGTTTTGTTTTCAATACAAAAATCTTTGAAATAATCTTTCTGTGTTTTTCTTAAGCATACAATTTGATGTTGATGGGGTTGCTCTCTAGTTTTTTTTTTACACATCTGTTTTGCGCGTCTATCAGCGCGTCTAAATTGCAGGATAAATGCGCGTCTATTCTCGTCAAAAACTTGCAGAGTAAATGCTTTTTTAGACACGCAGATACATGCGTGTATAGACGCACAATATGAATATATTCACTTTTTTTATAAATATGATTATATATTTACGTAGCGCGTCAATACACATATTTATATGCTTGTCTATATGGGCGTGTAACTCTGACTATAAGCACGCTTTTAGACACGAAATTTTAGACGCAGCAGTAGACGTGGTAATAAACGCGCCCGATATTTTTTAACACAGTTCAAATTTTGCGTCTACAAGCGCGTCTATGGAGCCTTTTTGTTGTAGTGTGTATTGATCATGATGTAGGGTCTTAGTTCTATCCAAGATTTTGGAAGATCTCATTCTTTGTCACAACACAAAAGAGTTCAATCATCTCATCTTACGACTACTTCGGTATGTTATAAATGTTTACTATCATATTTACTTTATAACTAAGGATTATAACTACTAATTTTATGAATAATATTTTGAAATTGTTTCTCATTTATACATAATGATTATGTAGTATAAGTTTATACTTATATCAGAACATTTATCAATTATAGATTATAAGTGATAATATTGGATTGTGTTTCTTACCCTTTATGTCTCTTCAACTTATGTAGGTGAAAACATATACTGATGAAGATCAAGAGACCATATTTATGAAGTTTTTTGACATTCAAAATATTAACGAGTTATATTTGTCATTGAAATCATCTTTCAACATCATAAAGAGATATGCCACCTTTGAATGACATTGTAAAGAGAAAAAATCTTTTGTGATTAAAAAACTTATTGTAAATTGGCTTATTTATACAAAAAAATTGTTATTACGAAAAGTGTGAACAATACACTAAGTCTTGATGATGTACTCATATTAGAGTGACACATTTATATTAAAACCTCTTATGAAAACTTTAATTTATTTAGCAAGCTATTATTACGAGTGCTATTATTTAGCAAGCTCTTCATTTGGAGCTTTTTAAGTACTTCTTGAAGCTTTTTAGTCATCACTTGGATTTTTTTGGTTATTTTATGGAGCTTTTTGTTTGATTATGTTATCGCTTTGAATTTAATTGTTTTGCAATTGCAAACTAATTAGATCAATTATATTAGGATGTTGAATTGCAAACTAATTGCAAACTATTGAATGCTTTGATCTCTAACAAAAAATAGGTATGCAACTACTTCTAAAGCATGAAGTTTTAGCATAATTTTATAAGTTTATGAAGTAATCCCAATTTAAGTGAGATCCAAAATCCAGAGTCATACATAATTCCCGAGCATCATCAAGCCCCATGGCATGCATTACCAATACAAGGCATCATTTTAAAAATAATGCAACTACAAATCAGGTGAAATCATCATTGTCACTAGGATGAACAGATGGCAGTCTGCATGCCACATCAACTAAGCACTGGTTGTAGAGGCTAAAGTCACCCTCAAGGCACATGCAAAAACGATGCATCTCTATGCATGCTCTACCAAGGCCGCCACAACCTGAAAAAATATCCAGCACATAGTCGAGATCCTCTATGAACCTAGCAAGGAGCCACCTACAAAAGAAACCATTTAATAACATCCATAACAAAAGCATGACATATCTCAATGCAAAGTGTAAACTAGTCTAAGAGTGTATAACGCACCTATAAAAAACTAGTGATCTTTCTGCACCCCCTCGAACCTCTACACCATCCACATAAGTGTGCTCAAATGATGTGCCCTGGAGGTCTGTCTTGAAGAGGAAGCTATGAGAGGCAGGAAACCTGTATGGGCTAACCCTCTCGCCAGCCTCTCTATCATATGAAGGGACATGCATCCCTCGATAAAACAAGCCAATAGTAAGGTCCATGACCTAGTAATGCAGAATCATCTTGTTAGCTACTTAAACTTTTATTTTAAAAAGTTACAAGTTTGTCTTCAACACACTTACCTCCTCTCGAGTATCAGGGTGTCTATATCCACCCTCACACATGAGAGTCCATGTGCGATGGAGCTTCAATCCAATGGCATGAGCTCCTCTAAGCACTTCTCTAAGTGTTGTGCAAGTCCCAAAGTCACCAAGAACCCCTCATCTGCCAAGAATCTATGGGCTAGGTCCATGACACCTTTGACAAGTGCACTAGAAAATGTATTCCATTCGGGAATCCCTTTCAAATGTAAAGATGTATAAGACCATGCAATATCACATGAGTTTATAAACTAAACTAATGCAAGCACATATACCTTCTACCTCAAGGCCAACAACAAGCAAAGATGTAGGAAAATCGGCAAACAACAACTTAGCAACCTCATATGATGGGACACCATTACACTGGTAAGAGTTGATGGTATTTCCCTCCATGAAGTGCTTAATGCTAAAATTGAAAACGCAATGACAAAGCATAAATAACCATTACAATAGATGTGTATATAGAGAATGGTGATAAAATATACCCATCCAATGCAAAATCATCAATCGATGTCACGTCTACCAACAGAGCATCTACGATAGTTTGGTATTGAAATCCTAACATCAAAATAAATTTTACTTAGAAATGTTGATGTTGGCTAAATGTTAAGACTCAGAATGTAAAGCTAGAAATCTACATACCTGTCTTGCATATAGCGGGACGTCTACAAGACTCTTGTATGTGCTCTGATGACTGAGTCATGAACGACATAGCCCAAGATGGTGTAGTATGTTGCAAAGATCCCTCAAAGTGACCCTTACTTTTTTCCTTTTCTTTCCAAATGCTATGCATGTCAAAACCATCTTTTTTGCCTAAAGTTCTAAAGAAAAATAGGAAGGAAAGCAAATTATTTAGTGTTTAATTAGATTTTATATTATCTTCAAAAAAATATAAAAATGTACTTTTAACATGACTCTAATAATCCAAAAAATGATACTTGATTCACCTTCTAATTCTTTATCTAATGAAACAACTTTCTCTTTGTGTTTAGACCTTCTCTTTGTTGTACCAACCTCATTTGATTCACTTATATTACCTATGCAATATAAAGACAACAAAATAATACTTTAATAAATTGACTCGTCAAATGAAAATCCTAAACTCTATCATTCATGCAAATTGGCTTACCCTTGCTATGCTTCAACACATCATCTATCGTGGGGATATTCTTTCGTTTTCCCATGGACTTTTTCTTCATTGTAGTATCAATAGTTGCATCACTAATGGCACCTAAGTAGTGAGAAGTCAACACAATATAATATCATATTCATGAAAATTAGAACAAGGCTACTTGGATCAAACTAAAAATTTGCATTCCATCCAATATACCCTTTGCCATGCTACCACCACAAGTCGCCTTTATCCCCACAACATGAGGGACCATGTCTATTGTATTGGACATTTCTAATTTGCAAAAACAACAAAGTTAAGAAAACAAAAAAGTCTAAAAAGTTATGATAAGTTTCATGTTAAACAAATACATTTTTAGAAAGTACCATTTCCTTCATCCTCTTCTTTGTGCATAGAAATTACTCTATTTTGTTCCAGAAATCAAGGTACTTGTATCCTTTGTCCCTCAATTTATCTTGCTCTTTGTTTATGAATTGTTTTCTTTTTGCCTCTGGCAATGCAAGCTCCTTGAGGCGGGCCTCCTCTTTGAGTATGGCAGAGTTATAGTCATCCTAAATAGAAAAATCAATACACTATTCTTAGTTATGGTTAAATTCAAGATACCACAATTTGTTATGCTGAAAACTAAAATACTATACCAAACTTTTTACCTTCCACACCAAAAGTGATATTAGCAAACATGGGTTCTTGTACCATGGACCATTGCCATGGTTACTTTTTCCCTCAATTTCATACTCTATTTCAGCCCACCATCTTTGAGAAGGGCTCATCCTTTCCAAAATGCTTTGTTTATCAGCGATGCCAAACTTTTGGAACGTGAAAATTTCATGGCCTAGGTTGGGTTTGACATGTGCTCTTGTTACACTACAACATTGAAAATTGTCTTTAAATTTTAAGATTCACACATAAATAAAACCTATTCACATTCACATAACTAATAAATGAAACCTATTAGCATTCACACGTAAATGAAACCTATTGGTATAAATAAAATATCTTGACATTCACACATAAATTATCTTTATATTTTGAGATTCACACATTTAAAAAAAAATGGCAATATTCACACACAATTGATGATCTATTAACCCAATTGAAAAAGTTAATAGTGATAAGTATACTTATGCATTTGATGTATCCAATGCTAACAATAGTTCTCCTTCTTTCTTCTTCTCCACTTGAATGAATTGACATAGAACTCTAACATGTCGCGAAATATCTTCATTATAAACTACATACATCAAATAATAAAATAAATCATTAGTCAAAGAAGGAAGTATCATCACAATAAACAAGAGAAAGCAAGACAATGCATAGTTACCTTCCTTTATCCTCTTCATCCATGTCTTCAACCTATGATTACTGTCCCATACCAAAAACTTGCACCCTCTTAAATCAGCCCACTCATCACTCAATTCATCTTCAAACCTTTGGTTAACTTCTCTCCAAAGAGGGCCCCACTCTTCCAAATTTTGGGGAGATACATCCATTAGCTCACCAGTGGGCCTTCTCAAAGAAACCAAAAATTTCCCCATTGTTTCCATATAGGAAGCATTATCGAAAAATGAAATCAACCATGTAGCAGAACTAGATGCAAGCCTTATAGCCTCATAGGGCACAAGTCTACACAAAGGGATAGGAGGAGGAGAAGTAGACCTCGTTACAAAAAATGAGGCCAACACATCTGACATAAGCCCAAACTTGACATTCTCTCCAATGTGTCTATCATGCTCACTGACCTCTTTCTTTTATTCATTAGCAACATCCTCATTCACCTCTTCATTTTCCTCATGTACAGTTTGCAAATCTAAAGACCTCCCTTGTGTTGTTTCACCACACTCCGTGGTGGTAGTGTGGGTGCTCATAAGATCAGCATGAATGTCATTGCTTGCTTCATCCATGCTATCCTCAAGCGCTTCATCATCAATGAAAGGACATTTTTTCCTTGGTTTTCCACCCTTGTTATTTGGAGATTCAGAGAATGCACGGGAGGATGCTTCTTGATCGATACTTACTAGTCTATTGCATAGACCGGATCTTAACCTTGTAATTGGAGTATCTACAAAAATAATTTGAAAATAAAATATAACATTTATATGGAACTTTAAAAGAGTTGCTTAACCATTAAGAATAGAATATGTAAATTTAAAAGAGTGATTGAATGACTTACTTGGACGGCCCCTTTTGCTTTGACCTCTCCTACCACCACCACGCCGACCTCTAGCCATGCTTAGAAGCACTAAAAAAAACCACAAATCATTTTAAAAATGAAGACAACTAAACTAAATCACATGTTCTATTAATTAATCTCCACCAAAATATGACCATTTGATGCAGATAACACACTTTCATATAATTTGTTATTTGGTTTTAATAAATGTATTAAAATTTCGTCATCATTTGAACCTCCTGACCACATTTTCACCCCCGCACCCCCAAAGGGGGGATACTCCCAACGCCTTATTCCTATCTGCGTTGACGCAGATAATGCTGAGTCTTTGACAATTCCCAATCCAAAAAAATCAAATCATGTCACACTTATTTCTTTAGGATGATTTGCGTACGATTTAAAAATGGTTTAATTTTTCATGCCTTGGACTCGCGCGGTTTACACCTACTCTATATGGAGGGGGATGTAGGGGGGGCATCAACCCCCCCAAAGCCAAAAATTGTAGGTAACTTGGCTATAGAAGAGGTTTAAGGGGCGGTTTAGGAAGGAGTAGTGGTTTAAGGATGAGGGGCTGAGAGGGGAGTGGTTTAGGGAGCAGGGACTGAGAGGGGAGTGGTTTAAGGAGGAGGGGTTGAGAGGGGGGCGGTTGTGCACTACCCGCCCCATTTCATAAGATACCCCGCCCCC
The DNA here is from genome assembly GCF_053477565.2 of Lygodium microphyllum. Classification (NCBI taxonomy): domain Eukaryota; kingdom Viridiplantae; phylum Streptophyta; class Polypodiopsida; order Schizaeales; family Lygodiaceae; genus Lygodium; species Lygodium microphyllum. Next base: position 27,922,162 of record NC_141155.1, read on the forward strand.
CCACCAAGTCGTCTGCGTTGACGCAGACAGCAGGCAGGTACTGAGGGTTCCCCCTCCTCGCCTTCTCCCTCTCCTCCTCCTCCCTCCAAAGGGGGCTGCGCCCAACCCGCGAGAGTTGTCTGCGTTGACGCAGACATCCCCGGGTGTCCCAAAGGTCTCCTCCTCTCCCATTTTTTCAGTTTATCGTCTCCTTCTCTACCTCCCCTTTCCTTTTTCTCCCCTCCCATTGTTGTCCTCTCATTGTCTACCTGCTCTTCCATTTCTTTCAGCCATGTAGGAAAAATGAAACTTGAAATATAGATTTTCAGCCCATAAGGATGGAGTGTGGAGCTTACCCGGTGAGTTTGATGGAGAATGTTGATCTTGTTTGAGCTTGTTGCAGGGGCTGCTCTCCTTCTTGCTTCTTCTTTATGCCTTCCCACTTGCAATCGGAGAGAAGAAGAGGGAAACAAAAGAGAAAAGGAAGAAGAAGAAAAAGAAGAAGAAGAAGAAGAAGAAGAAGAAGAAGGACAAATAAAAAGATATGTTTAAACCGTTACACACAACTTTCAATGGCAAGCGGTACGTGCATATTGAACATCCATCATGAGAGAATGTTTCTCTCAAACACCGAAAAATTATTTACTAAAAAATGTAAATGCTGACGGCGCATGATATCTGACAAAATAAAACGTGCTTATAAAAATATGTGCTACAACACGACATGATTTTCGAAAAGATATGATTTATTTTTTAAAAGACATGTTTTTTTAAAAAAATTATTTAACTAAATCTTGTGATTTTTCAATATGTAGACCTTTTTTAATGATTTGGTTCATTAATGGATTGATTCGCAACTTCGACCGTCACTAAGAACTTGCCCATGGAGTAAGAGCTCATTTAATCCATATTTGATGGGGGTAACGGACTATTATTTCTACGTTCAAAGAAATTGATAAATAATAGGCATGCTATTAGATATAATATTTTGCCTTCATAGCTCCATTGTTTGCTGAGTTTCAAACCGGCTTTTGTGAGAGACGATGGCAGAAGTTACTCTTCAATGGTCAATCGGCTCCGAATCACTGGAACGTGTTGTGCCCCTGAGGGATGGAAAGATTCTTGTGAGCCCTTATTTTCTTCAATCACTTCTACCCCTTGACCGGAAGCTGGTAGGTTTGTATGCTATTTTCCAACTTGATGCTTACAATGAAGAGATCGCGGTTCATGGCCAACTTGATATCAATGGTGCGGAGCAATTTTTGCTCGATTCTTCTCTTTCATGTCAGTATAAAATAGGACATTGTGATACCACTTTCACCATGGACCAAGATGAAGGACTACACATTATAGAAAATAGCAAACAAGCTCATTCACTTTCAGGACCTGTTGTAGACATTACATCCGATTCCTTCACAGAGACATCATCTCAAACTTCTTTGCCACTTATAACAAATGCTTTTTGTGCACCCGTCTCAACTCAAACTATTGGCTTAGAGTCGGATGATGGACTTGATAGTCCTCATTCATTTCCACAAATAAAGAAAGAGATTTTACCTTGGATTGCTAATAGCCCCAGAGGAAAGAAGTTGAAGGCTTTATTGCAGATGACTGAAGGCCCTTTTTTTGTTAGTGAGATTCCGAGAGAGTACAATGGTTCTGTTGCTTTCGTTCTTCTGCCGACATATGCCACATCTTCAAACATGGATGGGATGCAGCAACAATATGATGGTCATGTCTGGACAAGACCCCATCCAACTAATATCTTCCTTGATGCTACTTCGAGAATTAGCCATTGCCTTGGAGACTTACAATGTCATCGAGTCAATTGTCCTTACTATGAGAGCAACAATCAACATAATAAAATGTATTTTCATGGTCACCTCAATAGCACAGTGAGCAAGGGGCTACTTGCAAGTGAAGAAAAACATTCAATCACGTGTCACTATTGTAGTAAAGTTGTCACTTGTTATGTAACTTGTGATTGCAAAGTTTATTACATTTTGGCAAAGGACACAAGCATGAAGAGATTGATGCTTCATGTAGGCACTCACACACACAATGTGCAACCAGGGACTTCAATGGCTGCAATTAAAAAATTTAGATCTCTAGTTCACTCAGTTTTGCAAGTGAATCGACACTGTGGTGCTAGGAAGATTCAAATGATTGTAGCAAAACAAATTATCACTGAATCTTTGACAACTAACGGTTCAATGGTGGAGGGAGAACAAGAGCTAACAAACTTTTTGGAGGAGTTGATGCCATTGGTTCAAAAGCAGAGGTTACTTTCGGTTATTCAAGTCTGCAAACTATAGTTTGTAGCATTGTTATTAGTTTAACAAACTTTCGTTTGTTAAGGTTGCAGGTTCAATAGTATCGTGACATGCCAGAAAAAAAAAGAAACATGTGTTGTTGGAGATGGCTTTGATAACATTTTGGAGTTGAAAAAAAGATGCATGTTTCCTTTTTTTCATGGCAATAGATTTCCAGGGCAAGGAGGGGTGGGTGAAAAAAGTTACATTTTCAAGATGTCTACTAAAGGACCCGGCTTTGGAGTGGAATTGGTTAATCGAATGCGACGCTTAGGAAATGGAGACCTTTGCAAGTCTTGGGTTCACTTTGACTTTACACACACAATAGATGACTGGGCAACAATGTCTTGTTCTGTGTACGATCCATGGTTTGTTCAGGTACCTTACTTGTTATCAATTTTCGTTGACATATTCTAGTTGCTAATCACTGTATTTCTTATTGCAGCTTGAAGGGGATCATGGTGATTGCTATTTGTGATACAAAGGAAGAGGATACAGAAACACAAATTCTTTTTTGGAGATGCCTTAATAATGTGATGCTCGAGTGTGGACACCCTCCTGTAGACTTTGCAGGTTTTATGGCGGATGAAGCCGGTGCAAATTGGATGCCAATTCGCACTGTTTTCAATGCCGGACCTGACAATGTTTTGGAAGGAAGAGAGCGATCATATTTGTTTCACTGGGAACAAAGCTTACAAAAGCACACAACAAAATATGTGCCTTCAAACCTTCGGAAGCATCACTTGAATTTATGTGAGAGGTGGTGCATTTCAAAATCCATTGAAGAGGGCAAGAGAAATGCCACAGCTATACAAAATTGGTGGCAGTTAGTAGGACTACCTCTAGATAGTACTATACCATTGAAGAGATGGATCAAATGGTGGGAGAATAGGATAGACCATTGGGGTAGTACTACACATGTAAATGTTTTTTCTTTTTCTATTTGTTACATACACATGTACTAATATCATTGGGGTGGGAATACCCAAGTATGAGAACAAAATAGACTGTAAGAGGAATTGTTGAGTTTTTTATTGGGTTATAGGCTTCCTTGAGTCCTTGGGAGAGGGCTTGTATTCCCAACACAAATCTTTCTGAGAGCGTGCATGCAAGTTGGTTGGCAGGGGAGGATGGAAAGAAGAAAATTGGTTTGTATGATGCATGCGTCACTGACTTGATCAACTCATATATTCAATGTTCAAGGCAACTAGCCTTCACAACTGGAAGATACTCTAGAAGTGGTCCCGACATGGATGCTCTTATTAATAGGGTGGTTGCAAGAAATACCCCTTCACTGCATTCATAGTTCGAACAGTTCAAGGAGCAGTTCTTGGCATCCCCATGTACGGAGAGCCTTTCATTTTTGGAAATAAAGAAACAGTTCAAAGAAAAAGAAGAACTCTAGATGGTTGTAGCTCTCATAAACCTGGCTATGTAATGGAGTCAAGGGATAGAAAACAAAAAGGACGACCACACAAGATAAATTTTCAAAATAGAAATGACCAACCTACAGAAGTGGGCTTGGACCATGAGGTGCATGCAGTGCCGATTGAAATGGATCTCCCAACTAATATTCTCTCAGAGGAGGAAATGCATAGAAGTTTATGGGCCATCCAGAGAATGCCTGTTCATTGCAAACGAAAATGTTTTGGTATTATAAATAGAAAGAAGTGATGCAACGTGATAGAAAGTAGATCACCTGGGTTCCTATGCCCTTCATTTTGGTCAGAGAGGGAATTTCAAGGTAAGCCTATTGCACAATGGTTCTGTTTTTGCAGTCATGATGTGGAGCATACATGGGATGTTGATAAACAAGTTAAGCATGTGCCATTGCGACCAAGGATTTGGTCTATTGACAAGGGCACCAATGCTTCTGCAGAGGAGATTTCAATTCTTATAAAAGGAAGTTTTGTATTCAAGCATGATGGCATTCCACCTACCCCCAAAAATACTACGACCCATGGGACAAAACCACTTACCTCTTCAAGTGGCAAGTGTAGAAAAAAATGGAGACATGGTATTTCTAAGGATGCAGAAAGAAAAATTGCATTGGCTAAGGCATTGGATGTAGTTTTCATGGAAGAGAAAGTAGTGGTGGCAAATGAGAAAGTCATATTTTATGTTATGTCAGAGCATTTGTATGAGGTGCATGTCAATCTCGAGCCCTTCTGCACGTGTCCTGACTTTCAAAAGAGAGAGTTGGAAAGTAAACCCTTCCTGGCCTCCAAGCACATGCATTATGTCTACATTCATGTGCTTGGGATGGACAAAAATCAACATATGATGATGCATCAACCTTCCCTTAAGCATACTGATTTAAATTTTATGCTTGCCCTTCTGTGACGCATAAAATGCAAATCAAAGACTTGAGAGTTTTATGTTGGCTATTTTTCAATGAGATGGGAACCATGCAGTACTGAATGAAAGATTTAAAGGGCATATGAAGAAGTGGAGGTGGACGTTCATTTTGGATACATGATGTGAAGGGACCACATATTTGGTATTTTTCTTTTTGAGCATAATGAAAACTCTAGTAAAAGTAGACATTATTAATCATGGACCAGTTATCCATTTGTGGACATGATTGGACGAGGATCCAAAAGTGAAATTATTGATCATGCTTTTTTGATTCATTGAGAGGGCCATCTATTTATAGGTTAGGGATCTCTTTATAAACTATGCTTATTTAGTATGCAAAGTCATTTCATTTTTCCTGATTTGATGCTTCAACTTCATTTTTGTTGAGCCAATTTTTTTTCAAGGTAATCTAGATCTTGCTCCTCTTCTCCTATTATGAAAAGCATGCAAGTTTATTGTTTGCCTTTTGCTATGATGAATACATCCATAAAGCTTGGTATTCACTGAGGGGGGTACCTATTTGTAGGTGATGGATCTCATTATAAATCATGCTTATTTTGTGTGCAAAGAAATTTCATTTTTCTTAATTTTAATGCTCCAAGTTCATTTTTGCTAGTTGTGACAATTGTTTTCTCAAGGTAATCTCGATTTTGTTTCATAAAGCTTGTTGATCACTTTGTTTTAATTCCCCTTAGAGGATTGTCTATTTATATGTGAAATATCTCTTTATAAATCATTCTTGTTTTGTGTGCAAAGCATTTTCATTTTTCCTGATATTGATGTTCCAAGTTCGTTTTTGTTGATTGTGATACTTTTTTCTTAAGGTAATCTTGATCTTTGTCCTTTACTCCTATTATGGAAAGCATGGTTACATAGAATCTAATCATGTATCATCTACTCTAGTCACATTTCTAATATATATTATGGTTGCTTCTCCTTCCCATGTTACACCTTCTCAATTGTTTGCTTCCCCTTATCACGTTATCAAGGTGTTTTCAATCTAAACCATGTTCTAATTTCTAATTTTCATTTGTTAATTGGGTATTTTTTATCTAAAGCATGTTTCATCTAACCTTTGATTGGCAAGTTTGCTATTGATATAAACCATGGCCAAGTTTGATGTTGAACCAAACCATAATATGGTTGCTTCCTGTCCTTATGCAACAACTCTACTCTTTGCTTCTCTTTTGCATATTGCTCTTCCTTCCACTTTCCATAGTTAATTCTACTAATTTTTAGTTTTAGCACAAGGTTTTCTTTAAATTCTAAATGAGTCAAATCATGCCTAAACCTACACAGGAGGAGCTAGACATGAGAAGGACCTTCAGAACCGCAAATGGTAAACTAGATTCGTTGTCAAAAGCTACAAACTATGATGAGAAGTGGTTAATAAATGATGCAACCTTTGCCATTGGAAAGGTTGAACAAATACTTGGCCAAATTTTTCAACAAGAGGATGAAAATGATATATCCCTTGTAGATATGTTAGAGTTAAAGCTCCTATAACCATTGCATATATGAGAAGCTTTGGAGTGATTAGTAAAAAAGATGAGGAAGATATTGACATTTGTTGCTATCAAGTCCACATATCGATACTATATAATAGTTTTATATAAGTGGCTTTCATAATTTGCCTAAATAGTTGCAAGAGAAATAATTATATTTTCCTATATTGAGTTCTTTTTGTGTTTTGTTTAGATTGACTTATAATTTTAGAGATTAGTCTGATTGATAAGGGTACTTTTTGAGATGTGTGGTAGAAACCCAATTTTGTTCATTTTTCTCTCTTCGGTATATTTTGAGAGTTTGAAAAAAATGGTCCCTTGAATAGCTTGTTTAATACAAATTTTCAATATGGGTAACAAGATTATCCCTCATAAAGTTACAAATTTTGTGAAAAAACTCCAAGTTTTGGCAAATACATTGAAAAACTCCAAGTTTTGGAAAATTTTGTGGAAAAACTTCAAATTGGGGGCTTGCTTTTTTAAATCCCCCACTTTTTACTAGTTGAGACTTTTGCTAGATATGCTTTAATCTATCTAGTAAACTTCTCTTTTTTTGCTATATAGCAAATGGTTTAGAGTTCCTTGTGATAGAAACATGATAATACATACAACATCACTAATACTCACATAATCGAAAATATAGAACACAGAGAATATGTTGAAAATAGACAGAAACATAGTGAATCATGGCAACAACTATCAGGTCCCATATATCATCATATGAATCCATCATACAACTGGTTAATGTGAATATACATGTCATTGATGTAGGCAGTGTGGAGAATACATGTCATTGATGTAGGCAATAATTGGTACTGACTGCGAGGAAGGTAGGATGATTTCCAATAGACTAAAGACGAAGTGAAGACGAAGATGCTGCAATTTGTATAATGACTGCTACAGGACGAGGGGTGATCATGGTGTTGGAGAGGCGGTCAACTTTGTCATTAATTCATGTGAAACTGCAAAGTTGTCTGTAAGCACTTGAGAGAAACCAGTTGTCCTGAATAGTAGGATTATCCGAAGTGTTTGGATGAGACATTGAGGAAGCAAGATCATGACGCTAACCTCAATGTATCAGATCGCGGCCTTATGATTAAACAGCAATGTACCTGCCACTCATTCTCTGATCATGCTTGAGTGTGTCTCAACCATTTTGATGGTCAGAGATAATGAGTTACTGCCTTGCGAGATCATCATTGAGGCTAGTCGAAACTCAAAGCAATAGCATGGATGAAAGATCTTAGATTGGATCAAAGTCTTCAGCATATATGCCAAGAGTTGTTGAAGCTACAGCACTTCTCCCCGTTGGTGGCAAACTGCGTGTTGTCATCTGGAACAACATGAGCATTGTAATGATGCAAGCTAGAAATGTATGAAACCAACAGCATCATGGACATGATTGATAGTAGCATGATCAATAATATTTTTAGAGTTTTAGGAACAAGAACGAGGTCTTCTAAGATTACAGCATGATCAACAAGGCAACAATTCATGAAAAACAATTTTTGCTTACTCTTCTACCTTCACATTTAGCCAAACTTTAACTCCATCAACACGCCTTATTTGTCTTTACTTCCACAACTCTCTTCATGATTGTCCCAAAATCTTCAAGTGCTTTATCTCCAAAGCTACAATCATATATTCATGCTCTGAGCTCACAATGTATTAAAGTCAAGTCTATGTTTCTTGTTCTCTCTAAAGACTATTTGGGATGCACTACTTGAACTCCAAAGTATTAATTTGATGCCAAAAATAATAATTTAGTCATCCTCAAAGTATAGTGTTGTTTGTAGTTGAGCAGCTATACCATGACACTAAGTAAGAAGAGCAAAGTTTCCATGTCCAAGAGTTTGAGCTTAGATTTTACAAGAGTGTAACTCCTAACTTGCCAAGGCTTCCATTTACATGAAGTTGGTTGTGTCCTTGTGAATTGGAAGATCCTTTTTCTTGAGCTTTGAGAATATTAGATGTTGCGTTATCTTTGCGAGTTTTTATATGAACAAGAATGATTTCTATCTCATGGCAGAAAACATGCTTGATGTGTTGATGTGCTTTGATTAGGGTTGCTTTTAGAGGCTTGGTTTTGACCCCTCTACGGAAACATTATGCTTGGAAAAAGTGGAGAACTAAATAGAGTCTAGGGTTAGTTTTTACCACTCATGAACCATGGAAGCACTTGGATGAAGTGGAGGGCTAACATCTAGCACTTTTTCATATGAGATTTGTCATTTGAGTTCAAAGAAATTGATAGAGATTTACTAAGGGTTTTTCATAGTGTTGTGCAGTAATTTCAAAGCATCTCTTCTTGTGTTTCATCAAATCTATCTCTTTCTCTCTCCACTTTCTTAACTCACTTTTCAAAGACCCTGTGTATTTGTAGCCTATGCACGCATTTCCTTTTGACACCGCCGTCCTATAAAGGCATCTACATCTAAGGCATGTCCGTTAGTACCTTTGTCCTCTTGACTTCCACCAATGTCTAAACTACCTTCCATCTTGTCTATGCTTCAATTCCTTGCATATGCAGTGGATGTTCCCCCCTTAACCTTTGCCTTCCAAAACTGGTGAAGTGTAGGAGCTGTGCATCCAACTTGAGCTTCCTCCATGGTGATGAATATGTTTATGTGGCATGTAGTTACTTAGGATATATAGATGATTAGTGAGCTTCAAAGATTGCAAAAAGACAGGAGGTGAAGAACAATAGGGGCATAGGTAAATGGAAGAAGCTAGTTGTGGGGGATCTGGGGGGTCACTCATAAATATATATATGTATCATGCGAGTTTAAAATAATGGGTTTTAAAAACACCATTTTAATAAATTTTGCATATACATAAGGGTATCGTATAAAGAGGTTACTTATAAATGGAATTTAAAAATGTCATGTTTTATTCAAGAAAAAATAATAGATAAGGATATTTATAAATAGGCCTTGGATGCATGTTGTCACACCATTTTTGAGTAAACTAAAAACCCCTAGTAAAGCGTCTTGTATAGGTAGGTTTTTTTGTGCTTGGTTGTTTGTGTGACTATTTGTCTTGTTATTTCTTAACTAGATTTTTTGTGCTGGCTTAGACTAGGGATTTTCTTGACATTGTTTGTTGATCTTTTGTGCCTGGGAACTTAACTTTCTTGGTTGAGTCTAGTGTTTTTTTGGACACATTGGAGTTAGATTTTGATTGTAGCTGCTAACATACTGAATGAGATATACTTTCTTGCCAATATTCTTGCAATTGTTGGATGCATAACACTTGAGGGTTGTCTCCATATTTTCTTCACTTAATTCCATGGCATGGGTTGGGTTAAAGTACTTATTGCATCATCGTTAAGCACTAGCATGGCATGATGCTTGTTGTTGTAGCTATATGTAGTAAATCTTAGATACATGCACACTCAAGAGAGCATATTTTATTGTGCATATATGTTTCTTGCAGACATGAGAGTTGGGATGTTTATCACTGAATTAGAAATGTTAGGCTGAGAGGGTAAGGAGGATGGGTGATTTTGAGGGTTGTAAAGGACTCCTCTAGTTGCGAGATGGGATTTCTACCTTGGTCAACATCATGAGGACCACTATTTTCTCAAGAGTTTGTGAAATTTGGGTGGGTGAAGAGAAGTACAATTAATTCTTTCAATGAGTGATGAGAGGTGAGGTTAAGGATTCTAATTAAGCAAGAAATTGCGTTTGCATTGTGCATGATGCACTAGCACTTGTAAGTAGGACATGCACAATCTTTTTCTGTACATTCATCTTTTCGTGTATTGTATGGATTGTATAATTGCATGGCATGGGTTTGAACTTTGCACTTTTTCTCAAATCGTGAATGATTGAGCATTGAGTACATCTTTAGAGCATGTTTTGTTCAGGACATGTTGCATTGAATTCAAAGTAGGTACATCAGGAAAAATCAATACTCTTTTGGGGATCTAAAAGAGACTAGAACTCTTTTTTGAAAAAGGTTGATTTTGCATGGAGCTACATGACTTATGCTTGGAAATTTCTTTGAGCTTGGGTTCCTTGAGCACATAGCTTATATTTTGGTTTGGAGTCGCATTGACCTTGAAGATGAGAGAAATCTTGAAATCTATGGATTCATGGATCTATTAGCATGCCTTGATGATCTCAGAAACATGCTAGTTAAGTTCAGCACAAATTTTCTTATGAGGAGAGGATGTTTGTTGTCTACATGGATGGGTTTTGGGTGTGGCATTTAAGACTTCTAGGGATTTATGGAGAAGCATCATTAAGCTCAAGGCTGTCATGTGGAAATGATGGTGTTGGTCCTCATTCAACTTTGAGCCAATTATTTAGCCTTGGACTTAAGACCCCACATATCAATGTACACATTACTGGGCCATGGTACCAATAGACCCATGTAAAATTGGGCATTACACTTGAGGGATATGGGATGCTCTTAAGTGCAAGAGAGAACCATAAGGAAGTAACTACATGAGAGCCAAAATATGATTGGGCTTTCACACTGTTAGAGGGTGCTCTATATGGTGTTGGGAGAACAAGGCTAGAGAAAAGGCTCTTTTTGAAGCTATTTACTTAAAATTTGACTTTGCATATGCACATTGAGACCTTGGATCTAGTTTACATGCTATGAAGTATGATGAGTGTGTGATACACCACTTTTAGAAGGCCTTGGATTTAAACCATGATCATATGGATGCACTTTACAATCATGGTGGGCTGTGCTTGGCAAAGAAAGATGGTGGCATTCTAGAAGCAAGTGGATGAGAACTTGAAGAAGCTTTGACATTCGACTAAGTCATCATTTATGACATTCTCAAGTTTACTCATAATTCTATTCATTGTGTGGGACATACACCATATGCTGGCAAAGTTGGACTTGGAATCACACTAGTTACACAGTATTTCTATTCATCGTGTGGGATGATGTACAGTACACGCTATTAAAATATTGAGGATGCATGCTAAGGAGGATCACTGATGAGGAAATATACAATCATAATGAGACATAAGCATTGACAAAGAAGAACAACTCATATTATCCAAGCATAATGAAAGTACAACAAATGAGAATGATTGATTGGAATGACTGTGGGGATGAGTGCCTTTTATAGGCTTACAGTAGGTGAGGAAAAGTGGAAAGTGACTGTCGTATTCACCAACTGTGGTTTTAATAAAACAAGCATACATGACCTAGTTTAAAGCTTTATCTACAATGTGTTTCTTTGCCTTGTTTTTTCCTCACAAAGAGGCTATGGTGGATGTGATTGCACATCTCTCAACACCCCTCCTCAATCACAACTAAGAAAGACACTAAGTATACAGAGGCTATCATGAGTAGAACCTTGCTAAGTGTAGACATGGAAACAACAAACTATACAAAGCTAGAGGCTGTTGCAAGGCCTCACTAAGTGTGTTGAGATTGTAGTGTGCAGAGGTTACATGAGGAGTATAGGAGCTTATGGTGGGAACATGAGGCAAGTCCACATTTTAAACTTAAAAAAATCTATTAGGAAATGAGATACAAAAGAGGGACAAGTGAGTCCTATCCTTTTGTTCGTGGGTGTCTTCTTCTTCTTCTTCTTCATTGTTGTCTTCATCTTCTTTGACTGTAGCAAGATATGGTTTTTGAGACCTTTTCTTAGCATAGCAAAACTTCTCAATATGCCCAATTTTCTTACAAAAATCACACACTATGCTCTTCTTCCCTTTCACATAAAGGAGTTGTTGGTCTCCTCTTGGAATGCTTATTTCTCCCTTGCTCTTGATCTTCTTTTCCTCTTCCTAGAGAGAGGCTTTGATATCCACAAGCTTCAGCTTTGACATGTTGATTAATGTGGTAGACACATTATCAAACTTCGGTGGAAAACTCTTGAGAAGCACTCCAATGCAAATGTCTTCATCCATCTTCATGTTGATCCTTGCAAGTTGTGTCAACAAGCTTTCCATATAATTCAAATGAGTTGCAAGTGAGGTATTACTTTTCATGTCATGTCAAGCCTAAAAATTTCAATTAGTAAGCCATATTTGGAGGATTTTGAATGAGCTCCAAAAAGGGTTTTTTGTCAATCCCATGTTGCTTGAGAGGTTTCACAATCATCAACATGATGAATGTAGATGTCATCAAGTTCGAGCTATAATAGCTTGAGCCTTATCATCATTTTTATCCCATATGACTAAAAGTGCAGCTTACCTTGGTTTCTTCTCTTGAGCACTAGTGATTCACCACAAGTATTTCTTCTTCAGGATCAGCTTGATCCTAGTTTTCCATGTATGGAATCCAATACCATTAAATCGAGCTGTAGGTGAGTCCTTGCCCATGTTGAGATTGCAAGATCAGCATCAAATCAACTCCAAAAATTTCAAATTTTAGTTGAGTACAAGTGCCAAGAAGCACTACGTGATTAGTATCAAGAGATACTAGGTGATTAGGTCACTCGTATACCCTTTGAACTTGGGATCTTCAAGATCTTGCAAGTCCGAGTCTTCCCTTCCTTGATTTGATGCTGGAGTAGCACAAAAAACTCAGATTTGATTAGAGGCAAAACTGATTGTGTCAGATAACATAAGTGCTAAAAGCATTAGATGAGTGTCAATGGACACTTTGCTTCTATCTTCTTGGATTGCTTGCAAATCTGCCAACATTTCCCCTTCTTGCTGGTAAATCACTTGAATGCTTGCTGAAATAAGGTTGTGTTTGTTGAAGACTGAGTAATTCTCGGTAGCAAAGACTTGAGTTTACCGAGATTGAGCCACGGGAAATGAAGCTTGAATGTTAATGGCTATGGTGTTGATGCTTGAGATCCTCAAGACTTCAAAAAACTTCAAGAACTTTCTCTCTCTACTGATTAGATCTTGGTGGAGAATAAGTAGGCCAATGAATCAAAGTGGCAAGAACTTTAGTGAGTGAGAGAATAAAGTGAAAGATGAAGGTTTAGGAAGTACCGATGACTCCATATACTAGGATGCATAGAGTCATTGCACTATAGTTTTTAAGATTAGGATAGATTAAAACCTTTTAGGCAATGAGCTGAGCTTCAACTTCATCAACCACTGTGTTCATACTACTGACTTGTTCCATTGTGTCAATTCAAAATGTTGCTGAGATGGGTCAAGATATCAGAGATAGGATTGGGTAGCATTTGTTGTAGTTTGCATTGCATGAACTAGTTATTTATCGTTTCGTGTAGGTTATAAAGAAAGAGTTGGTAATGGAATGTAATTACACTTTAGAAGTAGCAAATGAAATCAAGTTTTGAAACATATCATTTAAGAAGAAAATAAAACTATATAAGGGGAGAGATTAAGGAATAAGGGCTCTTCTCTCATTGCAAAATATCACTTATGTAAAGAATGAAGAGGGTCACGCCCAGAAGAAAATGGAGAAAAGTGGCTAAAGGCCCTTGATAAGGAGAATAGTGTTTTACTCCTACAACTACGGTGTCGAAGGGTTTTCAAAAGCAAAGTCGCGACCACAGAGGTCCTTGATTAATTTCAGGATAGAAGATCAATCAAACGAGATCACGATTCAATTTGAAAGAAGGTCATCTCAATTTTGGATAATGGCATCAACTGCTTCAGCTTCATACTCATTGACAAAGTGAAATCATGGTCTCAAAGAGAATCAAGCAAGTGCAAACTGCATTGTGGTTACTGAACTCAAAAATCTCTGCAAAAACATTTGGCTATAGATGTCATAGCTCTTAAGAAAGTAGTAATTGTATTACATAGATATTTTAGAGTAGTTGTTCATGGCCTCTTTGTCAACCAGTAAAGCTTTAGCCTATCAGTATTGTCCCTTTGTTGACTGTTAGGATGGGTCTGTTTAGATGGCATCGAGTAGTCACAAAGGTGGAGCAGATGGAATTCGGAGATCAAGAGGATGCCAAGAGCTCTTGAAGCTAGGCATGCAAACCCTCCTACTCCTGGTTTGATACCTTATAATAGTTGGAAAGTACTTTTAATTTTCTATTTCTTGGATCTCTTGACTGGTTTTCTGCAATGTCTCTGTTTATTAGCACTGTTGCTAGAGTTCACCTCATCTAGGGAGTCCAAATAAAATGGAAGTAGCTCCTCTTTGCCATAGCTTGATTCCCAGTTAAGTTAAAGCTCATTATCATATTGAAGAGGGGATGGACGATTTCAGGGTGCCGAAGTTGAATGGCTATCAGAGTTTCAATGGCAAACAGGATAACGACACAGCAGCAGAAGCACGAATGGACAAAGAAGATGAAGACCAGCAGATAACGATGACTTTCCTCTGAATTATCTTCATCCACTCTTCTTCCCCTTCTATGGTCGTAGCATCTTCACCTTCTTCATTCTACGTTGCCTCTTGCCGACTTTCCTTCGTCTTCACAACTTTCGCGTTTGATCTGTGTTCCGTCCTTCCGCTTCATCTTTAGAGTTCACCTCCCAGTCCCTCGTTGTTTGTCATCCATCAACGTGTTGGAGCTTCCCGTCGCAGCCTCCATCGTCCCTCCAATATCAAAGAGTTCCTCAATACTTCATTCGTCAATTGCCGCAGTGTCTTCTGATTAACTCCAGCTCTTCCTTTGCAACATGTTGCACCTCACTGGCTTCTACATCCTTTGTTATTGCTCTTCTCAGTCGTAGCAGTGACTGAGACTCTGAGCTCTTCTAACAACAACATCCACCTCGTGCTTCCTCTTCCCCAGAAGCTTCTCAATCGTCCCCCTTCCCCAAAAGATTTCTTGCTTTTTCTTTTCCTCAGCATGCGCTCAAAAAAGCGGCCCTTTTTCTTTTCTAGAAAAGCGTCCCCAGTCATGGCCTCCTTGAATTTGAAATTCCAAGCGCGAAAGCTCTTCATCTTCCTCACCACTGATATCCATGTCACTATCACTATTCTCAAGATTCAAGAAATCAAGAGAGTCTGGATCCGTCTCCTTCTGTGAAGCCTCATAATCACTTTCTAGATCGTGCTGAATAGATACCTTTCTTCTTGAAAGGTTGAGCTTCTGTACGTTATTACAGCTCACAGATTTAGAAGACCCCTTGCACTTACCAACTTCAGGCATGCCTTCAGGGTGACTCCCAACAGAGCAGCTTGATTCACTTCTAGAAAAATGAGGCCTCTGTACAGTTTTACAGTTCAAAATTTCAGGAGACTCTGCATGATAATGAGCATCAGATACAGTTGCATTGTCATTTTGCCCAGTATACTTGCCCTCAAAGCTCTTCTTAGCACCATGTAACTCCGTTCTGTCCTCATCCAGACTATTTCTCTCATGATGAGAGCTGGGACCTACATCCTTCTTGGTTTTCGGACCGAGTACTGAATGAACAAGTGGACATTTAGTTCCACACTCTTGGCATTGTAAGTTCCTTTCAAAGTTCACATACCTACACTTGGGACACTGCCGCTCTCCAGAAAGTGTCTGTTGAGGTGGTCGACTAACATGCACCAATAAACTGTACGACATTTTTATGACAAAATTTCCTCATAATATATACTTCCTGAGCAAATTCTCTTTGTAAGTCATCATTCAATCTATTTGGTCTCAAGACTTTAATGGCTACATCCTGTCCACAATATGTACCTCTAAACAGATCTCCAAATGACCCACTTGCCACTTTATGGTTGAACTTGAGTTGGCTGTAATCGATTTCCCAATCATCTTTTCTCAGGAGCCATCCATCTTTAGGTGCCAGTCTCAGCTGTCATGACTCCAGTTTGGGCTTGAATACGAGCAACACCAAAGTCGGCAGCAACCAGGACTCTATAGATTGAGTAAGATGCTTCAAGCACAGGAGACAGACTAGTGATAGAGGTAGACCCATTTGTGGGTAAAAGTAGTCTACCATTTTGACTCCCCAACCTTTCCCAGTCATCAAAGCATCAAACATTATATAGGCATCATGTTCAACAAACCTAGCAGATAGAAGAGCACCAAGCTCACCTTTAGCTCCATGTGTGTCACTTCCTAACACCATGATTTTGAAATAAAAAACCTGTCTCGTCCACCTTCAAGTGGGCTTCATCACAAGGGCCTTAATCTCTTGCCATTCTTCACAAACATATCGACCACTATGCTTCCCACAAATATATTCCCTTCCAAACCCCTCTCCACTATACTACCCATGCAGAACAAAAATGCAAACACAATGGCTAAGTATGTACAAAGTAACAAATGTCACACACACAACTTTTTGGTGGATTCCACACCTCGGATGCATAGCACTACGACAATGGTGTGAGTAGCTTGTGGCTCAATGGATCATAACCATTGGAAATTGAGGTATAGAGGTTTTGAATATACTTTGCCATCATTTTTTTAGAAATATTGTTGGGAACTAGGCTAATGTCATGATGTTTAATGGGGATTGATAGAATTTACTTTCTTTAAACTAAGAGGAAAACACCTAGGAAGGTTTTGAAACTTCATAATGGATTGTGCGATCTGAATTCAAGGTCTTTAGTTCATTATTTTTTGGTCATTTTGCTCTACATTCTGTATGTTCTATGGCTACAAGGGGCATTGTTGTTTTCTTTGGTTTGCTCATATTTGGTCATACATTAATGGTTTTATCTAGTTGAGTTCTTCACTTTGGCAAAGTCATACATTGTTTTGGCACTCATTTTATCTCATATCTTTGGGTTGTGAGATAGGATTATCCTTGATCACTCCTCCATAATATCTTTTTTTGTGTCCCCACTGAGGAATACCGATTTGAATTTGGCTTAACTATTTGACTTGGACTTGTGTTTTGAGGTTTGATTAACTAATTGTGATCATTTTTAATGCTAGTTTTTTCCTTGAATTTCATGGTTTAAAAGTAGAGGATCCTCAACAATTCCTTGAAAAACTGGAGCTTGGATGCATAGTCGAACATATTATTGTTGACGATCTTACCTTGAAACTTCAAATTTTAAGGTTTCAATTGCTGAATGAAGGTAGAAATTGGTTTAAGGATTATGAAGAACGTTTATGACTAAGAAATCCCCCTATTCTTATAGTGTATGAAGCTACCAAGTAGGAATTTCTTGACTGATTTAAAGAGAATGAGACCTCCCATGACCTTTGGCAAAAGCTAGAAGTCATCTGACTTTGGGATTGTTAGAACATATCTCTTAGCATAGGAGAGAGAGCACCCGAATTGTTAAAAGTAAAACACTTTCTGAAATTTTTTTTAGGTGAGGTAAGAACTAGACTAGAAATTGAGGAACCTAACACTTTTGAGGAAGTAGTAATAATTGCAATTGGAAAAGAAAGAAAAACCAAGAAACTAAAAAAGAGAGAAACATTTAGAACATTTAACATTGAGAGTAGAGACCAAAGTTTGTAAGGAATGGGAAAAACTATCATTTTTTAGCAAAAGAAAGTGCGCAGCTAGCTCGTGAGAATGTAGTTAATTGTTTGTGCAACTATAAAACATGAGGTTGAGAGCTTTGAGAGGATGGCCTTTGGGAAGAGGTAATTGGGGACCTATAGGATAGACTAGTCAAGAAAATTTAGGAGAAAGAGGAGGAAATGGAAGAGGATATATCAGGAGACCATTGTCTTGTTACTCTTATGAAGGGATAGGTCACATAAGCACAAATTTTCATTATCCACCTAGAGCAAGAGGGGATATGTATCCTTTACTACAAAATCTTTCAAACAAACAAAATGATGATGGTATTGAAATTAGAGACCATTCCACATCCCAAGCACAAAGATCAATAGAGGAAGAGAAAGGAAAGAGTATCCTAAATTGTATTCTTGTTGAAAATGAAAGTGAGGAAAACAAAATAGTTGATGTGATGCCTACAAGAAACAAGAGCAAAGATGTAGAGAGAGATTACCATGAAACTAGAAAGGTTAGTAAGAAAAAAGGGAGAAATGCAAAGAAATGAGAAAAGAAAGAGGAGGGTGAAAAATCAAGAGAACCTAGAAAACATTATCATTCTTTCGACATTCCATTGGGGGAAGGGGAAAGTGACTATGAGATGAGAAGAGATATGATGGGTAGGAAAGCATGCATATCTTTTGTAGAGTTAATGGAGTTTCGCCCTAGGGTGAGAGGACAGTGGAAAAAGCTTTTAAATCTAAAGGAAAAGGAGAGAAAAAGAGGAACACTGAGAGTCTTGAGTGTAGAGGAATTACCAAATATTTGTCTTGTGGTAGATGCATGGTACAATAATCAAAATATACGAAGGGATATATAGGTGGAAGAGCTTAAGTCAATGTGGTTACTTAAGACTGTGTAGAGAATAGTTTGGTCTTAAAATTATTGAGGGATCAAGGTTTCAAGTCCGACATGCTTATCCTAAAGTGAAGTGCTTAGGTATAATTTGAAAATTGGAGGTCAAGGTTTATGGTGTAGCCATGAAGATTAATTGTCATGTTATACCAGCAAGGTTGGGGGATTTTCCTCTTATTCTAAATAAAGCTTGGCTTAGGAAGGCATGTGCAATACAAGATTGGGAGAGAGGAACCATAACAATCTATGACATGGTTGCAAGGAAGGAACTAGTGAATGAGGGTGATAGTGAAATAGAAGAGGAGGAGAGTGATAGTACTAAGGAAGATGATAGTGAAGATGAGAGTTTTGAGAGTGATTTTGATCAAGAAGTTTCATTTATTGCAATAGAGCTAGTGAAAGAGAGAAAGCAAGAGGGGAAAAAAACTAAGATCTGCTAAGTTTTGAAAGAGGTGGGGAGAGGCAAGGAAGTTTAGAGAGCCTAAAAAGTTCATTTTATTTGGAAAATTATGAGAGTTGAGATTGTCTTGTTTATTTTGATGATGAGAGAAGTGATGATATCTTTGATAAACCTTAGTGTTCGAGGGATGAGGAGAGAATTAACGAGGATTTCTTGAGATTTTTAGAGGATTAAGAGGGGGAGAGATTGAAAGTTAGAAGAATTGACTATGAAGTTGAGGATTTGGATTGGTTTCCTAAAGAGATTGATGTGGCTAAGTGTGGTAATGAACTTCTAGTTGAATAGGCTAATCAAGAGAGTGTCAAGACTATCTTGTTTGTTCTAATGATAACAGAAGCGGTGGTAGCTTTAATAGACTTGAGTGTTTCAGATATGATGAGAGCATTGAAGAGGATTTTTGAGATTTTTAGTGGATCAAGAGGGGGAGGGCTTGCAAGAGGCTTGATGATGAAGTTGAGGGTTTGGATTTTTTGCCTAAAGAGATTGATGTGGTTGAGTGTGGTAGTGAGCTTCTAGTTGAAGAGGCCAATCAAGAGAGTGTTGAGGTTATGGATTTTGACTCTTATTGTGATGATGTTGTTGTTTGTGATTTTGGTGAGTCTTGTATTGCTTGTGAGTTGGTTGATGATGGTGAGAGTAGCCTTGGAGAGGCTTTTGTTTGTGAGATTGTTGACGTTGTTTTGAGTGAACCGAATTTCATACTTCTTGATGCTTGTGTTGACGGTTGTATGGATGTTTTGGGCTACAATGAAGAAGAGAAGACTTTGTCAAATGGTCTAGTAGTTTCTTTAAGTTCTCCTAAAATTGCTAATGATTTTTGTAATGACCTTGATTGGGGATTTGAGGATCTCAAGTAGTGATAAGGACATGAGAGAAATTTTGAGTAAGGATCTTTAGAGAATTCAAACATTGAGAGAAAATAGATCTAAAACCAGGGAAAAGGGGTTGCAAGGTGTTAGTGACATGGCTATTTAGAATTGGAAGTTGAGTATTTGGATGAAGTTTTAGACATGAATTTGTTACCTTATGATGAAGTTTTTTATGATGATGTTGACATGGAAGCTTCTTTATTCTTGTGAAGATTCTCATGAGATTGGTTGTAAGGATGTTATGAAGGGGTTGACCACACTTTTTGTGTTATAGACTCATCAGAGTCTTGTGTTGTTCATGAGTTATGTGATATGGTTGGGTGTTCAAGATTGATCCCATGGCTTGATGTGTTTGGTGTTTATGGTGTTGTGAGTCAATAGGTTACTCAATTTGATGTTTTTGATTATATGGTTGTTTGTTTTGTTGAGTTGAAACACCTGTGTCTAGTACCGTGTGATGAAGTTTCTAATTGCTTGGATATGTATATTGTTGAGAGTGAGTTTGGAAACAAAGAAAGGGTTGAGATCATATTGGATAACTTTGGATTTATCATGTTCTTTCCTAGGGTGGATGAGATGGATTTGTGAAAATTTTTGGATGATATGTTTTTATTTGATGATGTGAGCTATTTTGAGCCTTTTAGATTGGGAAAATTGGTTAACTTTGAAGAGAATTGTAGGGATGGTTTTTGGTCTCCCACTAAGGAGTTATTAGAGACTGATGAGGAGATGATTTGGTTATACCTTGAGTTATTTAGGGAGCATGGGGATACATCTTTGGACTTGATTTTTGGTTGGTTCATAGATATTTCATCTTTTTGTGAGAGCAGTTGCTACGTATGAATGCTAGTAGAGTAGGGGGAGGGCTAAGTGTGTCACACATTTCGTGTAAACTAAAAACCCCTAGTAAAGCATCTCATAGGTAGGATTTTTTGTGCTTGGTTGTTTGTGAAATTATTTGTCTTGTTGGTTCTCAGCTAATTTTTTTGTGTTTTCTTAGACTAGGATTGTTTTTTCACATTGTTTATTAATCTTTTGTGCTTGAGAACTTGATCATCTTGGCTAAGATCAGTGTTGTCTTGGAAAAACTGGAGCTAGATTTTGATTGTAGCTATTGAATAAGGTATACTTTATTGCTGATATTCTTGCACACTACAAGGATTATGGGTTCATAAGCACTTTGCATTGCATTTGTCAAGTACACTACACTTGGGGGTCGTCTCTTGATTTTCTTCAATTATTCCATGCCATGGATTGAGTTAAAGCACTTATTGTACTCTCATTGATCACTAACATGACATGATGCTTGTTCTAAAATGTGTTTAAAGTAACAGAGAGTGCCACAATAGGCTTGTGTTTCATCATAAATAGAATGAACTAGAAACACGATTACAAGAAAGACTTAGAAATAATAAATAACTAGATGGAATAGCTATATGCAGTAAATCTTAGATGCATATGCACTTAAGAGAGCACCCTTTATTACGCATGCAATTTCTTTGCACTCATGAGAGTTGAAACATTCATCACTGAATCAAGAACTTCAGGGCTGAGAGGGTAAGGAGGATGGGTGAGTTTAAGGGTCATGAAGGGCTCCTCCAATTGTGAGATGGGATTTCTACCTTGATCAACATCATGAGGACCATTATTTTCTTGAGAGTTTGTGAGGTTTGTGTGGGTGGAAAGGAGTAAAATTATTTATTTCACTGAGTGATGAGAGGTGAGGTTAAGGATTCTAATTAATCAATAAATTGTGAATGCATTGTGCATGATGCAATGGCAGTTATAGACAAGCTAGGCACAATCTTTTTCACTGCATTCATCTTTTAATACATTGCATGGATTGTATAATTGCACAGCATAGGTTCTGACTTTGCACTTTTTCTCAAATCATGAGTGATTGGACATTGAGTTCATCTTTAGAGCAGGTTTTGGTTAGGACACATTGCATTGAATCAAAAGTAGGTACATCATGATAAATCAACACAACTTTTGGGATCTAAAAGAGGCTAGAACATTCCTTGAAATAGGTTGACTTTGCATGGAGCTATATGACTTATGTTCAAAAATTACTTTGAGCTTTGGTTCCATCAACACATAGCTTCTATTTAGTTCGGAGTTTCTCTAACCGAGTTGATGAGATGAATCTTTAAATATATGGTTTGATGGATCTATCAGCTTGCCTTGATGATCCAAAAAATATGCTAGTTTAGTTTAGTACATAATTTTCTTATGAGGAGAGGATGCCTATTGTCTACATGGATGTATTTTGGG
Organism: Lygodium microphyllum; assembly: GCF_053477565.2. Taxonomy (NCBI): domain Eukaryota; kingdom Viridiplantae; phylum Streptophyta; class Polypodiopsida; order Schizaeales; family Lygodiaceae; genus Lygodium; species Lygodium microphyllum. The sequence continues at coordinate 27,944,101 of NC_141155.1, forward strand.
TGTGGCATTTAAGACTTGTAGGGAGTTATGGAGAAGTATCACTAAGCTCAATGCTTTCATGTGGAAATGTTGGTATTGGTCCTCATTCAGCTCAAAGCAAATTATTTAGTCTTGGACTTAAGACTCTACATATCAATGTACACATTACTCAGCTAGGCTAGCATTTGGTTTAGGAGTTGGCACAAAAATGTTTTCATCAAGGCATGCGTTTTAGTTTACCAATGTTTTTGCCTAGCATGCTAAGGCTATACGACTTGCATTTACAATTAAGGAGGAGTACTTAGAACTCAAAAGATGGTGTTTGGTGAAAACCAATGGAGATACCTTTTTCCAGAGACCAATGTACAATTGGGCATTATGCTTGAGGGACATGGGATGCTCTTAAGTGCAAGAGAGCACTATAAGGAAGTAGCTACATTAGAGCCAAATTCTAGGGGTTGATTTGTAAGGTTTTGGGAGTACAAGGCTACCAAAAAGGCTCTTTCTAAGGCTACTTACTTTAAAAATGACTTTGCATATGCACATTGTGACCTTGGATCTACTTTACATGCTATGAAGTAGGATGAGCATGCGATCCACCAATTTTAGAAGGCCTTAGATTTAAAGCCTGATCATATGGATGCACTTTACAATCTTGGTGGGATGTTCTTGGCAACAAAAGATGGTGGTGTTCTACTAGTAGATGGATCAAAACTTGAAGAAGCTTTGGTAGTTGGCTCAGTCATCATTTATGACATTCTTAGTTTTTCTCATAATTCTATTCATCGTATGTGACGTATAGCATATGGTGGCAAAGTTGGACTTGGAATCACACTAGTTACATAGTAACTCTATTCATCATGTGGGATGTACATCATGTGGCAGTAGAGGTGGACTTGGAATCACACTAGTTACAAAGTATGATATGGACCTTATGTGTAACATTGAATCATAGATTAGAAAACAGTTGGTTTAGAGTTTTATGAGGAGACGTTGATGACTGCATATATACTAGGATGCATATAGTCATTGTACTACAGTTTTTAAGATGAGGATTGAACATAACCTTCTAGGCAGTGATAGGATCTTTGACTTTATCAGTAAGCATGTTCATACGATTGAGCTCATTCTTATTGTATCAATTCACAATGTTGTTAAGATGGGATAGAATGTTAGAGATAGGATTGGATAGCACTTGTTGCACTTGACATTGTATGAACTACTTGTTTACCATTTCATGCAGGTTGCAAAGAAGTTTAAAAAACTGAATGCAATTGCACTTTAGAAGTAAAAAACCAAATTAGATTTTGAGAGCTCTTCTCTCATCAAGAAGGAATATACATACTGAAGGTGTCTCTAGAGTATTCTAGCGAGTGTGAGATGGTGGCCTACAATATGGCAAAAAGCTTAAATTATTGAGAGAAGAGCAATATGGCTTTTCATTAGGGTTCAAAAGGTATAAGAGAGCTAAAATATTTTTAGAAATGCATGTTTTTAAAGAAGGAAAGAAAACTATATAATGGGGAGAGATGAGGGAATAAGTGCCCTTTTCATGATTGTGAGATATCACTTATATGAAGAGAGACGAGGGTCACACCTAAAAGAAAATGGAGAAAGGTGGCTAAAGGCCATTCATAAGGAGAATAGTGTTTTTCAAACTTCTACAACTATAATGCAAGGATCTTGTAGCTCAATGAATCATAACAATGTACTTTGCATCATGTTTTTAGAAATACTCTTTGGAACTAGGCTTATGTCTTGATGTTTAATGGGGATTGATAGAATTTACTTTCTTTGAACTAAGAGAAAAACAACTAGGAAGGTTTTAAAATTTCATCCTAGATTTTGCGTGTGGTTATTATCCAAAGTCAAGGTCTTTAGTTTATTGTTTTGTGGTTGTTTTGCACTACAGTCTCTATATGTTGTGGCTAGAAGAGGCATTGATGTTTTCTTTGGTTTGCTTGTGTTCTTCACTTTAGCAAAGTTAGACATCTGTTTGGCACTTCTTTTCTCTCATTTCTAAATTGGGTTGTGAGAGAGGATTATCCTCGATCACCGCTTGTGTGACAACGTGATATAGAGAGTATATATATGAGATATATATAGTGAACCCCCCCCCCCCCCCCCCCCCCAAGTGGGGAATAGATGCAAGTTAGTTATGGGGGGATACGGGCCACAAGTTGAACTTAGTGATAGAAACAATTGCAATGAGTATAACTGCTATATGTAGCGGTTTGGATATTTTTGTCCTCGTTTGATTGCAAATACTATCAAAGTATGTTTGACTCGTCTCATATAAGTATTGAAGTTCCCACATGCCTCTTGGTTTTGCTCAACAATGTGGCTTAGCCATTAAGCTTCTATTGTCAAAAATCAAAATTCACAACACATTAACTTATCTTTGGAGATATTTTAAAACACAATTTACAAAATCAAATTGTAGTGTTTAGAAAAGACCTAAAAATAGTCTATCATAAATCACATACCTTTCAAAACTTTAGTTTTAATCAAAATAAGAAATACATGGAATTAAATTTTAAAAAAATCACTCCAATTTTGTTAGTCAAAGGTTTGGGGCCCACAGCCTCTACTTTGGCTGCTAGGAATTGTTACTCACATGATGGATTGATCTTGCTTATGGTCATCATCAACATCCTCTTCATTGTCATCATGGGCATGCAACTATAGTAGGAAGAGTCAAGCTTTCTTATGATCATCATCAACATAGTCTTCATGATCATCATTATCATGATAGGCTTGGGATACATATCAGCATGGGTCCAATGGTCCACGCTGATTACCCATTCTAATATAGTGTAAAGTTTTCTAAAAACAATACCGATCGGAATCAATCTACTCTTGCTACATTCAACATTTTTACTACACATCCTGATATCATCTCACCCACACACTTGATGAAAAATTTTAGCATTTTCAATAGAGTAATAAATTAAAGCCACACCTAAAAGGAACACTCGTCTCAATCAACTAAAAAGTGTCAATGAGAAATGAATCTCTACCAGTTAAATGTGGGGTCCATACTGATATCTATCCCCACCCATCATGATAGGTTGTCTTGCGTCTTTATAGGCCTTCATTAGAGGTTTGTTCAAGATTGCAAACTTTTATTACTCCATACTTCTCAGATTATTGATGTTTTTTAGGTGGGTAGTTTGCTAAAATGCAAGTAACCCTTATTTCTCACTAAAAAAAGGTTGATGCTCCCCTTGTAATGTTGGTATTAGTATTCTATTTGAAGTTGTGAAAATTTCATTTGATTGTAGTGTAAATATCCTTGACCAACTTGTGTATTATAGCATAAATACTTCAATATCACATTGGGAAACCCAACAATCATCATCATATGGTAGCTTGATTGTTGCTCATATAAGTGATTTGTTTTTCTTATTGGTGTGGTTTGTTTGTTAGCAATTTCCATTGGGTCAAATGCTATTGTAATGTGTGGTGAGAACATGGTGCTTGTTCCCAAAACTTTACCCCAAGTTAATTTATATAGCACATCACATAACATTTATCCCTCAAAGAAATGGAAAAAGTAAAAATTTATGCACCAACATTAAGGAGATTTTTGAGAAGTTAGCTTTGAGAGAGAGAGAGAGAGAGAGAGAGAGAGAGAGAGAGAGAGGACAATGAAAGATTGCAAATTGTTGTTGTTTTGCATCATTGTATTCATATGTAGGCACATATCGAACACCTTTTCATGTTTTGATGAACATATAGAAATCTTTTGGTTAAAGCATTGGGAGACTTCAAGCCCTCTCCTTTTTGTAAATCATGCAAAGTTCAACAAGTGTAGAAAAGATTGCGTTACATGTAATGGAGGACATACAAATTGAACATTGCAAAAAGACAAGTTGATAGCTTGAAATAGTATGAATAGGTGTGAGCTCCTCATTGGGTGCTAATACATTTTTCAAAGTACATGATAAGATAGAAGACCATTCTTGTGATTAAAAGTAGAACTTAGAATGATAGTAGAAATATTTATGATATCTCACAACGTGAGAAATGGAGAGACCATTATTAAAACATGTTTTACTCACACTCTCTCTAAGAGATTGTTTAAAAAACATGTTTTGCTCATTCACTCTGTGTGTGTGTGTGTGTGAAAGAAAGAAGAGAGACTCTCTTGTGCAGGATAATGTGCCTTTTTTGTATTGTGGGATAATTTAGGAGCATTACATGTTAATGTTTTCTCTCACCTATGTTCCCATGTGGGGTGGAAGCTCAGGGGGTCCATTAGGGTTTACCGTATGGTACCACGTGAGTGTAAGGGAGGGGGGTTATTTAAGGGAAGAAAGGTACATTTTATAAGGTAAGGTCCCATAAATAGGGGGTAGATAAGGGGTATTTTCATATATTTCTTGCACGTAGGTGACGTCTCCTTATTACTACTAGTGAATCCCCCATGAGTGGAAGGAATTTAAAATAGTTCTTAACTAGCAAACTAAAGCATGCCATTTTGACCTCCATGTGTGAAAAGCATTTTCCTTGCCATTTGTACTAGAAATTATGAAGAAACATGGTTGGATAGAAAGGATTGTAGATTGTTTTTATATTATCCATCCATTGCATTGCATTTACATCGCAAATCACCATTATAATGCCATACCCTCTTAATGAAAGTGATGAGTTTTTTGACTTTGATATTCCTTGTTTTTCAGTTCTTATTCCATTCCATTAGGAAGCAGAGTCATCAAGTAAAATGACAAAAGTATTTTCACATCAAGATAAAACATTCCATTTTACGCTAGCTCTCTTTGTGTGCAAATGCTTTATTGTGAGTGGTCCTAGCATACTAGGATAGCTTGGGTCTCTCTTAGCATGTTAAAAATTATATCTAAATCAACCACAATGGTCTTCTAGCTTTACATCTCTTTGTGGACTACATTGTCATGTTACTTAGAAAGTCTAGATCATTGCCCTAGTCCTTAATAAATCTTGTGTTCTACATCCAAGGATTTCCAGGTAGCATATTGTAGTGTACTCTCTTCATGATAAAACAAACTAGTAGAGGACTTCATACCCATAACATTACAAAGCTTAGTGGATCCATGGCTATTGCCAGATTGAAGTATACATATTCAATGGGTGGGTTTCCCCAAGCTTCAACAACAAATTGATTTGCAATACTCACTCTTATCCTCCTATCAATTACTCTTCCTTTTATGGAGTTACCTAGGGCTTCTATCCAAGAGGATGGCATGACACTTATCTCCTTTATAGACTAGGTTAACACCTAATGTTGTTAACATCAAAGTCAGAATTAGGTTAGTACACCACTTCTTTGAGGCTTAGAGGCATTGGATTGGTTGTTTCCATATCCACACATTCAACCTAGATTTTTAAAGTTTTCAAGGGGGCGGGACTTCCTTTGAATGTTGCTTATGGGATTATTACATTGGTAGAGGTGAAGTACAATTATGCATGGACATAATGTGGTATATTGGAAGTTCCTGGTTCTCTATCTTGGCTATTCCATGATGTGGGCATGCCCTAGTTCTCCTCTTGTCAAGGTGAATCAATGGTACATCTCCCAAGGATATGTGGACCTGTGGGGGATGACACATGTTCCATAATAGACAAGCTAGTTGCACTTATGTTTATTGCTACCTTTGGGTCTTGTAGCTCGGTTTACAATAACTAATGTTTTAGTTAATGGTGTACATGGCACTAAGGGATTGTTAAGAATTAATAGTTGATCCAACTTTACATTTGCAACTACCCTTGTTTTTCTTGAGACTAAAATAAAATTTTCAATGATACTCAAAAGCTATATTTGAAATAGCTCAACACAAATAATTATTCTGATGTAGTCTAACAATAGTGGAATGACATATATATTATAGTCTTTTTTGGTATGAGAAGACTGATCTTTGCTTATGATAATGTTTATCATGTGCTACTTGGAAGCAAGAATAAGGATCATTCTCAAGAGAGCTATTGAAACTTCCATATCTTCAATAGACTCACATTCTTCTATGAGAGCATAGTCTAATGTTGCAATTGCAACTAAGCCACAAGTACTACATATTAGTTGTGCATCAATGATACTTAGACAACCTATTTCCCAAGTGACTAAAATTTATATATAAAAACTAGCTTATTTTACATGGGATTAGTAATGTTTTTTTAAAAGCCATCCCCTTTTGTCTCCTAGAAGATCTCAATTATGACATGTGATTAAATTTCAAGTAAGAGCTTTCTATAGAGCTTGTTTTGCTACCATAAGAAGCACATTTATTCATTACTCTAATGAGATTGTGAAATTAAATATGCTACTAAATTATTATCTTTATGTTTGCACAATGACAAGTTTAGATGCATTCAGTTGTTGAGGATTTTCTGTTGAGAGAAAAGTAGTTCATATTTGTTCACATAAATAGCAGTGACTTTATCCCTCCTATGAATAGGTTTTTATTCTTAAATATGATATTCTCTAATAGATGGTATTTTTCTTTTTTCGGGTTTGAATTATTTTTTCCATGATTAATTAAATATATATAGCCAAATTGAACTTGTGTTCTTAAATATGGCCTACCATACTAAATTTGTGTTTTTCCAACTATGCATTAGATGAAAGCATTCATAGTTCTATGGAGCCAATAAGCTACAACTATCTTATGCCCTAAAATGTTAGCTTGACACTCGAAGCTCATAAGATTTGATTGGAAACTTGTGCCAAAGTTTGAAAATTTTTATTGTACATGGTAGATCACAGTTATAGTATGCTCAAATTTTTGGAGCCGATTATGAAATCATTTGGTAGCTTGAATTGCCTCCCAAAGGTTATATGCAACAATAGGGTCTTAAGTGAGTTTGGGATAATCTAACTATGAATAGAATTTAGAGGGATCTCAACTTTAGATATTTGGAAAGAATGAGGAGGGAAGCATCGACAAACACATGCTTTGATGAAACGATACTTGATGGTGTCATGATCAACCCCATCCTTCTCATTGTGAAGCACTCATGCCACCAAAATCCTCACAATCTTAGGATCGCACTATCTCTAGGGGCTCTAGCCTAAGTTGAATTGTGGATGGAGGTGTATTTCTTATTGAAAGGAAAGAAAGTAAACATATGTTTAGAGGAGAGAGAATGAGAGAGAGAGAGAGAGCATGACATGAATTTTCTATTTCATTATTTTTATATTAAATAATAGGCTATTTTGTATTTTGAGTTATTAGTCATTCATTCATTTAAAAAGAAATACCTAATTTTTATCCTTCCTTGTTTTTCCCGAAAACTAATTAGATTTTTTTCCCACTCAATTTCTTTTCCTCCTTCCATTGAACAGCATGTTCTCACATGATCCTTATTGCTAGTTTAGCCTAATGTGCTATTGGTATTAGACTAAGGTGCCTTAAAATAGTAGACTGGTCTTTTTTAAAATACAAGTATGGCTACTTTCTAATGTTAAATGACTTATTTTAAATTTTTCTATTTACTTGTTTTTCGAATGTATGAGTTAAATTTTAGAAATTACATCACCATTTAATAATATGTAAATATCCAAATGTACTAATATTTTATACTTCTTTAACTAAAACACTTAATTCGCATCTCTTACACATTAACATAACTATTTCAAAATATCACATTGTTTTATTAATAACATGTGCATAATGAGGGATTACATGAGATGGGTCATCCATTCTACAAATGGCCAAAGTCTTAGAAGTTTATAAGGATACTAAATCAAAAAGGATGTATGCCATAAAGGTACTAGCTTCAAATAAATCAAAAGGACATGCTTGCAAAAAAGTACATATTGACCATGAACTTAATAGGAAATGCCAAAATTATATGAAATTGAGAAAACTCAAGCCAATGTATATGCCAATTGACACTTGATGAGGTAGATATATTACTATATGATTTTTTAAGAATAAATATTGGAGATCTTTGAAGTTCAACCAGTATCATTTTAAAGAAGAAAATTCATGGTTTATCAAAATAGGATAATAATGATAAACCCAATGAAAGTACGTGTACTAGACATACAACTAAAGATTTCGAAAAGATAGGTCTATATTCAAATGAAAGATGTATTATTGATAGTAGAGAGTATGATACATCTACATCTACTTCAACTAACAAATGGAGAGATGCTAGTATAGAGATGGTGAAACATAAGAGGAAGATCAATAAGACTAAATGTCTTGCAATAATGAAAATTTTCCATGTTTTTAAGATTATAATAATCTTTAAAATCTTAGATAAGCTTTTGGGTAGTGGCCATTTCATGAAAGAGAGAGGGGGGACCCATTACGTCATATCCCTTTTCCCACCAAGGCCTTGAATACACTAAGGTCTTTAGAACAATTTTCCACCTAAGCATTATTTATATGTGAGGGTAATGGAGTATTGTTTTCATAATGCAATAAGGCTTCTTTAATCACCATTCTTGCACAACAAAGGGTGGATAGAAAACTACTCAACACGGCTTTTCCCACATGTAGAGGATTCTCTTCCCTCGATTTGTTTAAAGGTTGTTCCCATGCATATTTCTTTTTCTTCATCCAAAATTCATCCACAAAGATCTCTTTGTTAAGAATCTTCGTAGCCATTTGTTCTTGAGCTCTATCCATTTACAAAAACCTTATATAAGGATGTTCCAAAGATTTTTATTATTCCTAGAGCTTGTCCACATGCCACCTTTCTTTGTGGATATATTTATTCATATATTGTTTTAACAAGCATATTATTCCTTGAAGATGACAGAGTCGTCACAAATTGATGAAATGAATGTTGAATCTCCCCTTATAAAGATTACCCTTTAGTAAAAAATTGATCTCCTAGATCATAATTTGTCAGAAGTTACTTGTGGCCTTCACAAGTGAGAAGCATAATAAAACTCGCCTCTTCAAGAAAAAGATGACTACATTGCACGTATTCTTCAAGGCATCTTCGATGCACAACAAATCGAGAAGGAAAAACACATTAGCTATAAGTCTCTCCAATTAAAAAAAATTGATGGTAAGAAAGATAGCAAGTTTTTTTTATCATCACAAAGATAGTTTAATGATTACTTTGATCAAGAATCCTTTTCCGAGAAGGATAAGCTCAAGTGTCCTATCAAGCTCAAGCGTCCCTATGGTGGAATGCACTCTGCAAAGTGTTGATCATCCTCTTACATGGGATTTGTTTCAAAAGTATTTCAAGAATTCTTTCCTACCCTCTTAATTCCATCTTAATGCTTTGTAAAATTGGTAACATTTTTCATGGCAAGAATGCAGCCTTTAGTGATTTTGGCCATACTTTTGTTGTTGTGAATGCTAGAAGAAGTTCAAATAGAAACGCTCCAATGAAAATATGAAGATAGAATTCAATCAGGTATACAAGGTAAAATTCATTCTCTTCAAAAGACATGCTCGAATGAAAATATTAAGACAAAATTCAATTAGGTGTACAAGCTAAACTTCATTTTCTTAAGCCTTTCTCTTTGTAGAGTGCTATATCCCACGTGCATGATGATAAAAAGTAATTCCAAGCTATTAACATACATCCTCTACATACAACAATCTACTCAATACTATTTTCATAATAACAACCACTATCCATGAAATAATATCATTTCTTTCCATCCAAATGTTGATCCACCTCATCATCCACTTAATTCTGTACCTAGAGACTATGGACTAACAACTTGGAATATCCAAGATGAATTTTCAAAATAAAAATCTCAATGTACAATGTAAGAATTTTAAATTGACCTATTACCATTGTGGTCATCTTGGCCATCTTTGTATACATTGCCATGTTAAACTGCCCAACAACAACGTCAATAATAACTCAAATAACATAGTATCGACAATAACATTGCTCAATTACACAATATAGAAAAAGTTCCAAACTATAATCTTGATTGACCACAAGCTCTCTTCAACAAGGGGTAATAATTGAAGATAAGCAAGGTGTGCATACTTCCCTTCATGCTTTATTAAAGATGAAAGGCACTATTCAAGGTTCCTATGTAGTTATCTTGTACGATGAAAGCAGGTCACACGATTTTATTTTTGAGAAACTAATTAAAAGACTACATTTGGAAACCACTGGATCACTATATAACACAAAAATTACTTTTCAAGGAATAAGATATAATGGAGCTTGTGAAGTTAAAGGCCTTAAAATAACTATGGTTTCTTATAAAGAGAAATGTAATTTTCTTGTGGCTCCTTTATAGTCTTGTGATATCATTTTAGGTATGCCTTTTTGCCATTATTATAACCTTGAGATTGACTATTGCATTCCTTCAATAACCTTTGAATTTCAAGGAGAATGTATCACTTTGCTTGGCAATACCAATTTAGAGTTATTCCCCTTGATTTCACATACCCATGCCAAGTGTGCCCTTAGGAAACAAAGTAAAGTCTACATGATTTATGCCACACATGTTGAGGATCCTGAGACTACACTTCTTATGCTATCACAAAAGCATTTTCTGGCTACCTATAAGGACTGTTTGGTTGATGACTATCCATCATAGTTGTTACCCACTTAAGGAGCCACAAGATACAATTATTTCTTGGAGCTTCATGTCTGTATAAGGTGCCTTATAGGTACAATCCACTTTGCCAATTGAACTTCTAGACAAAGGCCTCATTCATTGATAACTAGTATTTCTTTTAGAAAAGAAAATAATATATACCGCATGTGGATTGACTATAAGACACTTAACAAAGTCATTATTAAATATCGATATCCTATACCCCATGTTGTTGATTTACTAGATAAATTAATGGGAGCTTCAATATTTGGAAAATTGATTTAAAATATAGATACCATAAAATTAATAAGGACATAGTTGACATTGTTAAAATAGATTTCTATGCAAATTTGGACAATTTGTGGTAATGTATTTTGGTTTAACGGATGCCATGCAACTTTTTCTTGGCTTATGAACAAAGTTTTTACTAATTATAAATATCATTTAATTGTTTTTTAAATGATATTTTGGTTTTTAGTAAATAAAAAATTGAGCATAAAGAACATTTAAAAGTAGTAATTGATTGATTGAAAGCTAATCATTTGTATGCTAACCTTGCAAAAAACTATATTCCAAATTGAATATCTAGGTTAGATTGTTTCTGTCCAAGGCATTAGTGTTGATCAAAAGAAAGTACATACTGGTAAAGAATGACTTGTTTCTTGGAATTTGCATGAAGCTCGTTCTTTTCTTGGATTAATTGGTTTTTATAGAAAGTTTGTGAGTAATTTTCCTTTGATTGCTTTGTTACTAAAACTTCATAAAATTAGTATTTTTCATTGGGGGTCTAGTTAACAAAATTATTTTGACTCTTTAAATTATTTATTGAAGTATGCTCTTATCTTGCAATTACTTGATTTTAATTAGCATTTCTTACTAATATTAGGTATTGTACTCACGCAGAACGATCATTCCATTTCCTAGGAGAGTTGCAAAATGAAACCCTTTGAGAAAAATTATAGCAGCTATGTTAAATAACTATTAACTATTATGGAACCATTACCTTATGGGTTCAAAAGCTTTTATAAGGATCAATTAGCAAGCCATTCTCAATAATTAGTTTTTGATAATCATATTAAATTGGCTTCATTTTTTAGAATTTTCACCCTATGATTCAATATCAACTAAGACATGTTAATGCTGTAGTTGATGCTCTTAGTCATCATCCCTATGATCATATCTCTACTCATTATATGCTTGGTTTTGACAATATAAAAATTGTTTACTTAGATCATTGTCTTCAATACTAATTCAATCTTTTGATTTCATTCTTTCTACTTACTCTTCTATCCTGATTTTTGTGATATATAGTGTTATATGCATGACTCTAATCTTCTTTTTTTCAATGATTATAATTTTGTTAATGGATTTTTTTATTTCTAGAATAATTTGTGTGTCTTTGTACCATTTAAGGTCATGGCAATGAACAAAATGCATGCACCACCTTATATGGGCCATAGAGGTCTTCAATCTACTTAAATTGCTTGCAAAGAATTGTTCTATTATTTTAATTTCAAACATGATGTAGCTCAATTTGTGTCTAAATGTATTATTTATCAAAGAATTAAATGTCATCATGGTAAAACATTTGGCTTACACATGCCTTTATCCATTTCTACTAGTTAGTGGTAATAAAATTCCATGGATTTCATTACTAGTTGGCCAACTACTTTAGCCCATAATGATATGATTTGGACAATTGTAGATAGGTTTAGCAAACAAGCCTATATTGGAGAGGCCTATGAGAAGATGTTAAGGACTTTGTATCTCAGTGTGTGCCTTGTCAGCAGAATAAGGACAACAACCTTAAGCCAAGTGGATTGTTGCAACCATTGCCCATTCTCAAAGGCAAGTGGACCCACATTACAATGGATTTGATCACCGATCTACCCACAACTAAGAAGGGTTCGAACAACATTTTGTAATGAATGAAGTTGTGAGGAGAGAGAAGAAGAGCTGAAGAGAGATAAAGGGAGCAATAAGAAGATAAAAGAAGACTAGAAGCGGAGAGAGAAATACAGAAAAGAGGAGATAAGAAAGGAGGAAGCCATGGAAGTTGGAGATGAAGGTGAAGAGTATGTTCTTGATAATAATTGTTTGCCCTAATCTAGGACTCTTACGCCTTATATACCCCAATCAGTGTGATTGGGTGTCTAACCCCTAGTCGGTGTGTATCCCGCTTGTTATAATCCATCCCCATCCTGAGGTTTTTGCCCTAAAAACAAGGAGAAGTAGAGGGGAGTGATGTGTGGACTATGGAAGGGTTGCAAAGTACTACTTTGAGCCCTTTTACAATGAAAATTGGGTGGGTAAAGACTAGGGACAACATGTTGTCCAAGACCAGCCTGTTGAAGTAAACAGGTCATAACTTTTGATAGACTACTCCAAATAGGGCGTACCACATGTCAAAACAAAGATTATGACGAGTAATTTTATGCTATGTAGGTTGCACATGCCTGATATTTGAGTAAGTACAAAAATATTCCAAAACAATCTCCAGTCTACAAAAAAAAAGTGTTTAAATGGGGCATGACCGGCTAGTCTCTAGGCCAGGGGGACTACTTGGAGGTAGGTAAATTCCTTGGCAATGGTTGCTGGGCACCAAGAGGCTTCTTCCAAGGGTAGGCCGTGCCATTTGATGAGGTATTCTTTGATGGATTGAGGTCGTAAGTGCTTATCGCGCTGCCTAGTAATGGCCTCAAGGATATACTAAGTGATGCCTTCTTCATCTATGGGGGTAAGTTCTTCCACATAGTCCATTAAGGATCCCATGAAAGGTTTCAGTTGGGTTACATGAAACACATTGTGGATCTTGGTGGTGGGGGGAAGTTCTAAGTGGTAGGCTAAGTCACCAAATCTCTTCAAAATTCGGTATGGGCCATAGAAGCAGTAGGCCAGCTTGTTATTGTTGCCCTGTTTGAGAGTTGAGTAGCGGGACATAGGCACTTTCAGAAGGACCAATTCCTCTTCTGGGAACTCTGAATTCCTTCATTTCTCATCAGCATAGAGCTTCATGTGTGTTTGGGCCTTTTGAAGGTTTACTTGACATTGCTGAAGTAAGGTTTACATGTGATCCAACTCAATGTGACAAGGGTTGATCTTATCGTTAAATAAGAGTGTGGGAAGGGGAACCTTATACCCATATAAGGCTTCAAAATGGGAAACTCCAATGCTAGAGTGGGTGGAGTTATCATATGCAAACTCAGCCAACTAGAGCCACGCATCCCATTTGTGTTATACATCATGGCAAAAGTACCGCAAATATGTCTCAAGCCATTTATTCACTCTTTTAGTTTGGCCATTAGTCTGAGGGTGGTATGCAATGGATGGAGAAAGCTTGGTCCCCATGGAGGTGAAAATTGTCTACCAAAATTTGCTTATAAACTTTGCATCCTAATCATGGACTATGACTTTGTGGTAAGCCATGCAATTTGAAGACATTTTCCATAAAATAAGTGGCCACGTGAGAGGTAGTGTATTGGCTCTTAGTGGGGATAAAGAGGGCACCTTTGATGAGGTGATCAACTACCACATAGATACCATTCCACCCTTTTTTGGTCACATGAAGGCTAATGATATAGTCCATTGTGATGTGGGTCCCTTGCCCTTTAGGGATAGGGAGAGGCTTTAAGAGGCTAGCAGGCTGAAGTGTACTGTCCTTGTTCCGTTGGCATGGGATATATTTGGTCACAAAGTCCTTGACATCCCTACATAAGCCTTTCCAATGAAAGCTCTTGGAAATCCTGTCATATGTTTTGAAAAAACCCAAGTGACTAGTAGTAGGGCAAGAATGCATCTTTTCCATGATCTTTTGCATGAAGGGTGAAGTGTGCAAGATGACAATCTTGCCATGGGACCAAATAAGACCATGCTTGAGTTGATATTGGGAGTTTTTAGCCATGACAGCATGTTGTAATTTATAGAATATGTGGGTAAAGTGATCATCTAACAAGTAAGCCTCTTGAAGCTCTTCAACCCAATCACTATGCAATTCTTAAATAGAGGCTACTCTGCATGCCCACATTGAAGAGATTGAATCAGCCACAATATTATCCTTGCCTAGAGTGTGCCAAATGTCAAAGTCATAGTTTTGTAAGGTTGCCACCCATTTTCTTTGCTTAAGAGTCAAAGTGGATTAAGTCAAGAAGTAGTTGAGGACTCTGTGGTCACTTTTTACTTGGAAATGACTACCATACAAATAGTGGTGCCATTTCTTGATGGCATGGAGGATGACCAACATCTCCTGGTCATATGCATTAATTTTCATCTCCTTCTCATCAAGATTGTGGCTTTGAAATACAATCACAACATGATTTTGCAACAATACTGCACCAATATCTCTGCCATTGGCATCACAATGAATGGTAAATAGCTTAGAGAAGTCAGGGCAGACAAGGATCGGGGTGGAAGTAAGCACATCCTTTAACTATTTGAATCTATGATTAGTAGTGGCATCCCAAAAGAATTACTCCTTTTTTAGGTGATCAGTTAAAGGTGTTGCAATGGTGGCATAGTGCTTAGTGAAGCATCAATAGAATGAAGAGAGACCAAGGAAGCCATGCAAGGAAGTGGTGGTGGAAGGAGTGGGCCAATCCCTAACACATTGCACCTTCTTCAGGTTAGCTTATATGGAATTTTTTTCTCACAATGTGTCCCAAGTACTCCACATATGTCTACATGAAGGTGCATTTTCTTTCTTTCGTAAAGAGTCATTGCTCTCACAATATGTCAAACACCCTTCTAACGTGTGTCAAGTGCTCCTCAGATGACTTGCCGTAAATGAGGATGTCCTCAAAGAAAACAAGCACAAACTTGAACAAAAAAGATTGTAGGATGTTGTTCATGAGGCTTTGAAAGGTGACGGGGGCATTAGTCAACCCAAAAGGCATCACTAGAAAATGATAAAGTCCACGATCAGTTGTCCTAAAGGTCGTTTTAACCTCATCTCCGGCCCTGATACGAATTGGATGGTAGCGAGAGCGCAAGTCAATCTTAGTGAAAAAGAATGCCCCAATTCATCCAGAAAATCATCAATCTGTGGGATGGAGTAGCGGTTCTTAACTGTAATTTTGTTCAAGTCTTTGTAGTCAATGTACATGTGAAAGGTGCCATCTTTCTTCTTCACTAACAGGACAAGGGATGCATATTGGGAAGAACTCTGTTCAATGAAACCCATCTCTAACAACTCCTTGACTTGCTTTGTAACCTCTTCACGCTCACATTTGGAGAGTCTGTAAGGGGGCTTGTTCGTCGCTGGCTTGGAATGGGGCTCTAGGTCAAGTGGGTGTTCCACTTGTCTCTTAGGAGGAAGGGATGTAGGCAACTGAAATAGGTCATTGCATTCCTCAAGTAAGGCCTGCAAGGATGAATCATTAGATACTGCAGATGGCTGACTGGAATTGTCCTTACTCAATTGCAAAACAAAGATTTGTGAGCATTTCTTAAACGCCCGTTTGAGTTGCTTTGCTATAATGAGTTACAAATTAGCATGATCTTGAACTCCCTCTAGGTGGATAGGTTTTCCATGTATCATAAAATCCATGTAAAGTTGAGAGAAGTCCATAGAAATTTTCCCCAATTGATTCACCTAATCATAGCCCAAGAAAACATCAATGGGGCCCATATCTAAGGCAATCAGATCAACTAGTGCCACATAATTTTCAGCCAAGCATAAGGGAACTCTAGGACATACATGTGTGCTGATTTCTTCTTCTTCATTTCCTACTTGAACCTTCAAGGGGTGGTGTAGTGCCATAGGGGTGCATTTCAACCGATTAATAGCTGATTTATTGACACAACTGTGAGTGCTACCACTATCCACAAGGATGAAGAAATGTTTTCCATTGATACTGCCTTGAATGCAAAGGGTAATAGGGCTTTGTAAACCTGTCCAAGCATCCAAGGAGATCGAGAAAAGGGAAGTGGGAGGTGGGTGGGATGTCAAATCAAGTATCCATGATGGATCACTGCTCTTGTTGAAGGGAAATCCATCCTTCGGGTCATAGAATTTCTCGTGGTCAACATCCTCAGTAGGCTTAGCTTGGTTAGTGGGCATGTCATTCTCATCATTGTGCCAATCTTCCATGACATACATGCTATGAACTTTGATCTTAGCTGTCTTGTATGGGCATTTGAAAGCATGATCAGCAATGTACTTATCTCCAGAGTTAAAGCATGGGCCCTTTTCCTTTCATTTCTTCACAACACCTGAAGAAATGAATTGTTGGCCGCTAGATCCATGGGAAGGTGATGCAGTGGACTATTTATTTTTAGCATACTTATTCTCAGCATTAGAGCCAAATGCTATTCCAAAAGTGCCCATTTTTCTTTCAGCATGGAAGGCGGGATAAGTGGGTTCTTTGGGGTTGTTATTAGGCATAGAAGTGCCTTGAAAACCAACTCTGTATGGGGCTAATCGTGAAGGAATGCAGGATTGTCCAACACTTTGATAAAAATGTTCATTCTTACAGTACTTTCTTTCATATCCTTACCTAATTCAATTGCATCAACCGTGTGCTAGGTTTTTGGGCCATGACATCTGCGAATAGGCTCGGTTCCAACCTATAGATATACTTATGCAATTTAGCATCATCGCTAATGCTCTCTAGATACATGATCAAGTTCATGAACTGATTTGTGTACTCAAGTACACTGAGGTTACGCTGGTCAAGGGTGTACCATCGTCTTGCAAATCGCTCTTTTTCCACGGGAGACACAAAAACTTGGGCCATTTGCATTTTGAAATGTTCCTAGTCAATAAACTGATGATTCTCTCGATTGATATAGCGCCACCATGTGTGGGCTAATCCTTCCAAGTGGAGAGAAGTGAAAAGTATTTTTTGATCATCAGTGCAAGGGTAGATATTGAAGTAGGATTCCAACTTGGACATCCATTCCTCCAAGTCAAACGGTGAGGAGGATTGTCCATTGTACTTTGTTAGGATGATCTTGTCACGTAGATCCTTGGGGCCATGCTGCCCATGAAACTGGTGCACAGATCGGATGCTGTGTGCGCGCGTAGTGAGCACTAGAAGGTCTCCAAGAACAAAAGAACTTTACTTTTGCACAAAAAACAAGAGAGAAAGCTTGCACGACATGAAGCAAAAGACTAATTGGATATAATCTCCCCCCATGCCTTGTGTGAGCGCTCCACAAAGCATGTATTTGATATATTATTCATCTCCAAGCTCAAAAAATAGCCGAATTTACAATTAGCACGCTTAGGTTTTGTGTTTGCTTTTGTCCCACTAAAGAATTAAAGCTATTGGGTGCCCAAGGAGTCGGGCGGTGCCCAAATACAATGTCAAATTAAATAGAGCGTCCATGCACATACAAAATAATAAATAAATGTCAAGCACTTCAATAAATAAGTGCATCAAAATAAATATTGGCACCACGCCTAAGATGTGCACCCATGAAAAATGATAATTTCTTCTAAATAAATTGAATACACGTTATTGTCGAGTGCTTCCCAATGCCACCGCTGCCTGCTCTACACATCAACTGAAGCATTTACAATTGTTAGAAAATAATAAAATTAAATCGACAAAAGTGAATACCTAGCAGTATTTAGCTACAAAATAAATAAATTGGTTAGAACTCAATCCTAACCTTAATTTAGTACAAGTGAATACCTAGTAGTCTTTAGCTACAAAATAAATAAATTGGTTAGAACTCAATCCTAACCTTAATTTAGTACAAGTGCGCACTCTAAACTCATAAGCGTCTATTAATTTAAATATGTAATTTGCAGAATCACCCGCTATGGAATCACCCACTTGCACATTAAATTAACAAGACGCCCGAAAAGGAGAGCCGTCCCCATCGACTTTTTGCACAAGGAATCCACCTTGTGTATGAGCCCCGACAATAAATAAAATTTTACAAAATCCACCGCAAAACCTCACGGAATCCACTGTGGAATATGCCTCCTGGCATCAGAAACCCATGCTGTCCATACATCCCTTCGTGGCCATACATGCCTTGTTGTCCATACATCCCATGTGGTGCATTAAGTCCATGTTGTCCATTATAATTAGGCTTTCCATGATTGCCATGGTTCCATTTGTACCATCTTGTCATTGATGGGGTTGATTTGGGGCTCCTAGGGAGAGAGGGGTAAATTCAACCAAGGGTGGGAAAAGGCCTCAATGGGATATTGATTGGACAAGGAAATTCAATAGGGTTTCATCATGTGAATGAGAGGGTTTACCAATCTTGTAGGTAGAAGGGGGAATTCCCTTAGCACCAAGTATACCCTGTGGACGATGCAACAGTTTCTGATGTGGAGGACGTCTAGACTCATGCCTAGAGTCATTGGCCTTCTCTTAGGATGAAGCAATCGCTAATTGAGAAACAAGAGTAGTGAGATACACCAAGGTCTGTTGAGTCTCTGAGTTTGAGAGAGCCATGTGCTCAATCACTTAATCAAACTTGGACATCATTTGGCAGTGGTTTGCGACCATATCATTATATCGTTCCATATGATGAAGCTCATGCTGACAGAGGGTGTGATTGAGCAGGGTGTGCGGATATATTTTGGGAATTTCCTCCCGTATGTCACCATGGTAATCCTGTGTAAAGCTTGGTTCCTCATTCATGGAGGTCTTGGAGTCCCTAATCTCCCTTTGGAGTTCCTCTTGGGCCTTGCTTTTGTCTTTCTGGCCAGCCATCTGGATGCAATCGACAAGAGCTACTGTTAGTAAAAGGGGTGTAACTTTTTGTAGAAAACTCTGATTGATGACATTTCTTTACTAAATTTGGAGGTGAAAGAGTCCTCTTTGAGATGAGCTATCAACCTTTGTGACAGAAAATGATCCGAATCACAAAAATGGGTGCAACTTTCAAAGTGTAGCTTCGATTGGGGAGGCTTTTGATTCAAACCAGAGGGGACAAAGCCCTCTTTGAGGCGAGCTATAGGGCTTACTCCCAAATTCAAAAAGAAATTTTTGCAATAGGATTTTTGTGAATGTCCTAGAGGATTGTGATAAAAAACAGTGCATGCCCCTTATTACAAAAACCTTATATGGATAGAGTATAGTGAGAGAGGCTTGATCAGCAACATAAATAACATCCTTAGCATACTGGGCATTATCGCAAACATCATTTCATACCCATATTCTCTGCCATTAATGCATAAGTAAATTCACTTCGATACATCTTCTAACTACATGCATTTCAAGTGTTATACATGGGTGCCATGAGCATTGTGGGGGTGTCCAAGGGGGAGCATTGCATCAGGGAGAGTGGAGCTCATGATAAGTACTTGCACCTCCATACAAGTATCATCCTTTGGATCATTGGGAGGGGGGAAAAGTTTCCCACGGGCCAGGTAGTGTACCCCTCAGGGTCTTAAGTGGTAAGGGAGGGTCACCTCTCTTTTGTCTTATGACCTTTCCTGGCATCGGCCTTTTTCCTTAGCTACAGTATACATGGCAAAATTTTTATTAAGCAATCAGCATGAGACGCATTGGAAAGGAGACATTGAGCCTTTTCATGATATGGAAGGAATGAAACAAAGGTTGGGGTGTTGAGAAACACGGACCTAGAACTAGATTGGCTATGGTAGACACAAGTCAAAAACAGAATACATTATTAGAATAAGGAATTGTAACTCAAGTGAATTAGGTTACAAGATAGATTCGCTTTAACTCATAAACACAATCTTGAGTGACTCAAACTAAAAAGTACCATATATTGAAATGAGTGTCAAGTACATGCTTATATAACTTTTGGATAGTACCACTATCCTCATTGTGCATATGGGATTCTGAACCCTCTTCCTAGAGCATATTTATCTATATTCTAGCCTCTTTAGGGCATACATCTAGCCTCTATGGGCAAGCATCATTTTCTATTTCAACCCCTCCCCCCTCAAATGATGAGTCTCTACCCTTGTTGAATTTCCCCCTCCTGCATACAAACAAGGACCAGGAGACTAGCTCTTTGGCAGCCTAGTCAAGTTAAGGCTTGAAACTTTACATTCTTGGTAGGGTTTTTACACCCACTATGGGAAAAAAAATCCATTATGGAAAATAAGGATCCACTATGGAAAATTCTTTGTTGTCAACAACGGAAATTTCTTTATCTTCTTTATCTTCTTTGTGCTTCTTTGGTAACCTTCGATGATGTCTTAAATCTTCTTGTCCTTCATAATCTTCTTGGTCTTGTTTTCTTCATGCTCTTCATCTTTGACTTGTGTTCTAGTATTCTTTGTGAGGTTCCTTTTCTCAGTGAGTTTGAGATGGATACAAATAAGTACATTGCTGTGACTTGAGATGACTTGTTGAACCATTACATAAATCTTGGGATACATAGAATTCAGGATTCTGGTGGTTTTTGAGTCATTGCTATGTTTTGGGCATGCATGATGAACATATTTCTCCTTGTATAGCTCTCAGTTTTGGAGTACATGGCTTGACATGGCATTGGACATTTAAGCATGGTGTAGGCAAATCATCTCAAGTGCGAGAAGGTCTTACCAATTGGCTTTCCGCTCAATGGCAGTGTCTAATATCTTTTATAGAGAGTGCTTTGTGGGAATGACAGAGGATAATGCAAACTTGGCTTTTCAATCAAGTGTTCATAGGAATTGTCAAAGATCAAGAAAAACAATATATAAGATCACTCTTATTCCCTTTGTACCTTCACATGAAAACACCTTTTAAAGTGATTTAAGGAATGAGTTCGGGGTATAAAGCAGTGGGAACAGGGGATGGATAGAACCGGTTTGAGAATACGAGTGTGAAAGAGGTTTATAGAGAAGCAATGTGAAAGGAGATATTTTAGTAGAGGCTTTTTAATATTCCAACTAAGACCGCATGGAAGGCTAGATCAATGGGCGATAGATTGATTCGAAAAATGCACCAATTATGCCAATGCCTAGAGCTATCGTTGGTTTGGTCTTGTACTATAGCAATAGCCTCCAACACTAGTGCTACTATTATATAGGTCTAGCACACCTTGAAGCCCACTTCTATTGTAGACGACTTGCTTCCTGTCACTCTTTTAGGCCCAGTAGGCCTTAGAGATGTCCCGAGAGTGAAGTGTAGCAGAGTGGAATCATGTCTGGTTCGGAGGCCTGTGAGAGGCAGTCCTGGTGGAACTATAGGGCTACTTTAGAAAATAGGTGGAGGCAGAGATAATATAGCCAAGAAGGGAGCTCGTATGGCCTTGTTGCAGCCCTAGGTTTTTGGCATTGTCCTTGATGCAGTAACAAGCGTTGCAGTGAGCTAGCTACTGGAAGCTGAGGGTCTGCTTGTACAAGCTATTGTGGGAGCTTTTCCTCAATCACCAAGACCCTCGGACCACTTATTGTTTCAAGCATTCCAAGCCGAGAACTAATGGATACCTCTCACATAGCTGACGTGCCATCCATATCTACGGGTGTAGTGAGCTTACCTCCATGCCGATTGAGTTACCTCCTCTCTCGTGCACTCCGATAGCTCCACAATCCAAGTGCAAGCTTCAAGCAAGCTCCATCCTCAAGCTCCATGCTCCAAGTTCCATTGCTGGGAGCAAGACAAGAGAATAGAAGAGAAGAGAAGAAGAGAGGAGAAGATGGAGAGCTTCTCCTCCCCGGTCCCTCACCCTCACACACTCACTCACTCACACTCTCACACTCCCTCTCTCAAGCACAAGCTCAAGAAATCAAGAAGAAGAAGAAGAAGAAGAAGAAGAAGAGGAGAGGTACTTTTGGCCACACACAAGAATGAGCTTCTCATTCACTTTTTAACTTTATATACAAAACCCTAAATCCCTCTTGGGCGGTCATCCCCTTATCCCCTTTTTTACATGGCCCGTTGTGGCCTAGGCCCTTTTTCCCATTGTCCTTCTATCTTCCTAGATTCCTTTCCACCGCGTGTCTACATTTACAAATTGCACGAGTGAGAGCCCGGCGCTCCTTGAATTAGACCATGATGCGCTTGCGCTCTTTTACAAAAGTATTGACTTGCACTTTTCCTTGCACGCCTTTCTCCCTTATTTAGGACTTTCCTCCTTGTGCGTCTTTGTCTTCCGTTTATCTTTGCCTTGGCATTTTTCTTCTGCTTTAGCTTTTCTGGATTTTCCACCTTCGTTTGTTTGAGGGTTAACATTACCCCCCTCCTAGACGAGTGCCAGTCCCATGGCACTCACCGTCGTAGGTAGTAGGCTTTAGCATGCACCAAAGACGTGGGTGGCAAGGATGTCTGTGGTTGCCATGGCGGAGTGTTGGTAGTGGTGGGGAGGAAGGTCGTTGGGGGCATGGTGGTGGTTTAGGTGGCTGGTGGTAGGGCTATTGGAGTTGGTGGTAGGGCTGTTCTTTGGGGGGGTTGCACTGATGGAGTACAAGTGGCGGTTTGTTGGGGATTCTGTACATGATGATTCTTGGCGGGCTTGCAGGGTGATAAAGATAGAAATTCAGAGTTGAGTGTTGATGAAGAGCAAACGACACCTTCGTTAGAGTCTTCAATAACTGCAATTGAAAACCTCTCATAGGTGGTCTCTCCCTAGGGGTAGTGCTAGACTTCTTATCGTGCACAAGACATATTTTGATTTGTTTGGGAGATAGGTTGAACTTTAAGCAAGCCTGGAGTATTGTCCTGCACTTGAGGACCCAAACCGTGTATAGGTTATAGTGTGAATATTAAGTGAATACACGTGTGTATTTAGGTATTACTTAGTTAGAAGACTGTCGGCTTGGTTCCTTGTATAGCAATGGGTCAGTGAAGCAAGGGGCTAAGTTGATAGAAAAATTTGTCGATGAAGACGGGGAGTACACTTGAAGATTGCTTGAGACATCATTATGGTCTTGTCAAGGCAATGTAGCATAATTGAGCTCCTTGATGTCTTAGCTTTTGGTAGCTAGTGGCTACTTGTAGTGCTTGAAAAGTATGGTGTACTTTTCCATTGTCTTTCATGCCTTGCTTACCACTGTTGATTGTAAAGGCATTGAGATGGAGTGCAAAAGAATTGTGCAAGTGGTTCAGGGTGATAGGTCTAACCATAGGCGAGGCGAGCTTCCTAGGTATGTCCTGCCCTTGATGTACCCTGAACAATTGTGGGGGATGTACAACGGGCTAGGGGATTAGGGACGGAGCCATCCAACCAAGGTCACTGGACATACCTAATTTGAGGACCCCTAGGTGCGGTGCTATGATCGTGTGTGTTTTTTCTTTCTTTCTTTCTTTTTCCTTTTTTCCTTTTCTTTTCTTTTCTTTTCTTTCTTTATTTCTTCTTTTTTTTTTGGTGGAAAAAATGAATACAATCAATGCCATACATTGAGACTGTTAGCCTTTCCTTTAGATTGAGAAATGTTGGGATCTAAAGGCTATGAAGAATGGATATTACAGAGATGATTGTGTCACCAGCCTTGATGCTAGAGGAACTATTATTGAGATGAAGAGATACACTTGAGATTTGGCAAACCTCTTTGTAACATGTGAGACATCAAACAATTGAGGTAGCACTTGGAGTGAGCTGTGTAGGACAAGGGCAGAGCATCTTGCAAATTGAATCCTGGATGATGAAGAGACGTTCGCCATTGTTGAGAGCGTGGCTCCTGCCCAAACATAAAGTTTGGCCAAGAAGGAGGAGGTAATCGATAATTATGCTTTGGCCATGCTCAGTTGCAATATGTGCTTTCTGCAGAGGTGTCCTTGGGTTCTCATCCAGTGGCACTTCCGTCATGGCTTTTGTTTCTTGGTATTCATGTCACTTCCTCCATAATGGTTCTTTGTGGGGTTGGTGGTCTTGTGGTGACTTGGATATTAAACACTTCTAGACATTGACCTGTGTCATTTTTCATTCACTTGGAAAGGCGTGAGAGCACATGCAAGTCACATGTTTCAACCATAATGAAAATGTCCAGCTAAACAAGACATCGCCAACCTGAATCCCTTAGTTTTGACTTGATGCGTATCACCTGTACTTGGTCATGATTGCCCATGGGGTGTGTTGGCCTTTGCTTCTTTTGGTATTATCTACATAGTCACAAAACACGTTGTTTATTTATGTACATGTTGATGAAACCATGTCACGTCACGAGGATAAAAGCCAATTGTAGAACTCCGGATTGTACTGGAACGTGGCATACGCATCTAGTACTTGTGGCAGCTCACTCAATACCGATAGATATTTTGCAACATCGAGTAGCATGGAACCTTGTCCGAGTCTACTGGCAACATGTAACTTCTCCTAAATGAGAACCTTATCAAACAGAGAGCTGTCTTGGCTAGGTTTAGCTAAGTCTGCTCCCCGAATGGCAATCAGCACTCGAAAGGAAGTTGGTGCCACATAGGTTGGGTCTCGTTGAGACCACCATTTGGCCAATCGCTCCTTTGAGACTATCATGATCTGGGCTCCTAGTTCGGCCATTGCAATGCGGTTTTCACACCAACGTTGCTCAAATTGACTTTGACCCTCTGATAGTCGCTTTATTTGCTCTATCTCTAGGAGGTTTGGTTGGTAGAGTATATCATTGAATGTGACAGTTAAGCGTAGTTCGTCAGCTTCCTCATCTGAGATGAGTCGTATGCGTTCATACAGGAGCCTGTTATAGTGCTCGTCAAGATGTTCTTGCTCTTCCCAGGATAAGGGAAATGGCAAGTATTCTTCAAGCTTCTCTTTAGGGAATGCACCCATTAGCATCCAATTTGGTTCAGCATTCCGAGACACTTCTATGTTCAATGAGGGCTTGCTCCATTGCTATCTCACGCAAGGTTCTAGGAGTTTGTCTGGGGTTTAGCATAGTTGGGGGCGACCAGCAAGTTTATCCAACGCTAGGATTTCTTATTCTCTCAGGGTTTCCATGTTTCTCCTAAGGCTTCGTTATTGCATCATGGTTCTCCTTGGATGTGACTGGTATAAATTTGTCACCCTGTTGTGACAACATTGTATCCACTCTTAATTGGTCAATGCGAGTTCTATTGTCGGTGGATAAAGTGTTGCAAGCAGCCATTGATGGTAACAATTGATTCGATTTTTCAGAGCACGCGGATATGTCTGAGGTTTCACCGCTATTAGGAGAGGCATCAATTGGTGCGGTGGTGGATGGACTCGATGCTTTATTCCTCAGCTCTCCAGCGCTCTTCGTCTCAATGTTTTTGGGGTCCACACCCACCTACAATTGCTATTGTTTTCGTTGTTTTCTCCTCTTTTTCTTGGTCAGTGAAGGTGCATCTCTCAACGACTCAGAACCCTAGACTAGGTCAATTGTTGATGTGCTTGGTTGGGCCTTAACATTCACTTTCTCTAGTGTGTCCTCATGGGACATAGCCGTGGCCTGCTAAATAGCCTTGCTAGGTTGAGTGGTCAGATGAGCTGTCTCCTTGGCCACATCTTTGAGAGGTCTCTCCTCAAGCCTAGGCTTTAGTTGCTTTGGAAGTGCTAAGAGTTTTCAAAGACACTAGTTGCAGCACCTCCTTCATAGGTGTACTGCTAAGGACACGCTCCACCAGGGGCGTAGTCATGGCCAAGGGCTGTGACTGCTGTGATCCCTGATTGGAAGTAGTAGCGGCTAGTTCCATGGGTTGGCTACCCTTGGTGGATTGCGGTGTCAAGTCCCTATGGCGATCGGAAGTGGTCGTGTCTTTTGTTGCCCTTTGAGCATTCATCTGTGTAGATCGAGCATGAGTTGATCTAGTCACATTAGGTTGCTTAGGCATATCCTTTGGCCGAGAGCTACGGATGGTGTCATGTCCCACCTCTTGGACATTTGGAAGCTTAGATGGAGATAGAGATTGGGATTGAGAATTCGACTTTGACGACTGATGTAGTGCTTCCTGTGTTCGTTTGGAAAAAGAGGGTGTAGGAGATCTAGGACTCTTAGGTGGACTTGGCACTAGCTGAATGATTTGCTCGAGGCTATTAGACGATTGTGCTATTTGCTTTGTTGAACAATCAGCCTTCTCACGAGCAGTGTTGTGCCTCTGGTGCTCATTATCCTCTTGGGAAGTCAAAAGCTCCTTGAGCACTAATGGTCTTTGTGCACGCTTAATGGTTACATATGACCTATGCTTATTAAGCATGCTAGGCCTTGGCTGTTTCTTTTGCATGCTCATGTTTTGTTTCTTGCCTCGAGACCTAGAGTTTCTCTTAGGTTTCCTCCTGTGCATCATTGCTTTCGGTGCAATTTGGCCTTCAGATGATAGAGGTGTTTAGCAGGGGGTTTTGGTATCCAAATCCATCTGTTACCTACGTAATACCCTTGAGCACATAGCAACGATTTGGATATCCATCGTGGCGTTGTGCTGACCCTCAATTGATGCCTTCATCTATAAGGCTTGGGCTTCTTTTGGGGTCTTCTACGATATTTGTAAGTCCAAAGCCCATCCTTGGCATTGTCTCTTGACCTTCTTGTTTTAGGCATGGCCTCACTCACTGGTTCTCGTTGTTCGACCTGTACTTATATCAGGTTTTCCAACAAGTCCTTGCTCTCGTTAGTAGGCTTCACTGTTACGTCAGCACCTTCCTTGCCTTTCCCTCAATGTTTGATAAGGTCACCCTTGCTAAAGGTTGTGACTATCCTCACACCTGACAGCGTCAGGTGTATCCTCTGTGCTACATAGTCAACCTCACACTTGGTCGCCCTTTTGAAGGGTCTTCCTAGGAGGGTTTCTTTCCCACAGCTAGCACGATTTGGAGGAACATGAAATAGGATAGGCAAGCTTTCCGTTTCAATTGTCGCAAGGATTTTGCACTTCCCTATGAGTGCTTGTGGGTGCCCCCCATAAGGGCTAAGATTTGCACTAGTCGGTGTGAGCTCTAGTTGGCCTAGTAGGGTCCATTATTCATAGATCAAGATATTAAAATCTGCTCCTTCATCAATCAGAGCATCAATAGTATGCTCTGTTTTTGCAGTGAGTTTGACCCTAAGATAAGCAAGTGGTACTATGTCTTCGTCTTCCGGGTCTTGGCTTGTAAATTTAAGCCTTTTGACAAATGCCCTTGAGTCCCCAACTGTACGACCAGATATGGATTCTCCACCAATGTCTTGGGTCGTTTGTGCAGTGCTGCTCAAGGTACATCTCTCGTCAAGAGTGTCATATCTAGTCATTCTTGCTATTGCAGCTTGATGTTGCATTTTGCTCTGACTAGACACAGTCTGAACACAATGTCTTTGTGTTCTCGTGGTGTGGCCCTTTTGCCTTTGATGGCTAGATTGACTTGTTGAGGTTCTAGGGTCTCTTTTTGTCTTTGTTTGGGTGTGGGTATCTATTTGCTGCTTTATAAGTGAAGATCTATGCTTGTGTAGAGCCATTACTACACTAGGGCCTAATTTGGAGGGCCTGTCACGGTGCGCGTTTCCTCTCCAACCTTCTTGGGGGAGGTGCAGAGGGGGCCATTACTGTAAACGCCATGCGTAATTTGGAAGACCTTTTATAGCCAAATTTTGAACTACTTGCTCTAAGTTTTAGTCCACTGATGGATCTGTGATGTGCCTTTAGCTCTACGTAGCCTTCGGGGTCAATTTCGGGATTTAAATGCGTCAAAATTTGTGTTCTAGACACTTGTCCGATTTTGACAGTTTTCTATTCGATTCTCAGATCTCCGATTTTCAGGAGTCCGATTATCAGAGTCGGACATCCAATTTTGGTTTGTCCGATCGGCCCAGTGGTCCGATTTTGGTTACCTCCGATTTCTAGAATCGGATGTCCGATTTTGACAGGTGTCCGATTTTGAGTGGTCCGATTCTAGGAATCGCATTAGACATGGTGGTCCGATTCTAGTAGTCGAAGGGACGGGTGGTCCGATTCTAGGAATTGGATTGGACGGGGTGGTCCGATTTTCAGAGTCGGACGGTTTTTTGGAGAGGTCGGATTATCGAAGTCGGACGGTCCGATTCCAAAGATAGGGAAATCCTATTCTGGGACTCGGACGAACTGGTCCGATTGCGTGGCCGACGGCCCACGAGTTGCATGCGACACTTTAGACTGACGTCTACTTCACCAAATCGCGCCGAGTTGCCTAATTAGATGCAAAGCCACAGAGGGAAATGCTTGGCGTACCTGAAAATGGCGTGGCGCTCGAATCGACCAGCACGCTGATGATCTCCCCGTAGGTCTCTCTCTCTCTCTCCCTGGCTCTCAAGCTCACTCTCTTCTCAGAGGGCAGGATGTCAAATGTGGCCTGTCTTGGTCCCCGGGCCTCTTATTGCCCCATTCTAGCCTGATGTGACCTCAGAGGTTAGTCCCTCATACTCTTTCAGCCAGAAATCTGG
Source organism: Lygodium microphyllum (assembly GCF_053477565.2). Lineage (NCBI taxonomy): Eukaryota > Viridiplantae > Streptophyta > Polypodiopsida > Schizaeales > Lygodiaceae > Lygodium > Lygodium microphyllum. The sequence goes on from NC_141155.1 coordinate 27,972,792, forward strand.
ATCTATGCCCCTATTTCCTTGTTTCAACCAGTTATACAACAACAAAAAACCCTGTTGTTTTCCTTCTTTTTTCCTATCCTAACCTCACCCTAATCAACAAAAATAAAAACCAGAGATGGAGATGAATGGTCCTACTCTAATATTCAACAACAAATCAAAAACCTACTTGCTAAGGAGATCAAATATCTCTTCAAACTCCCTCGCTTCCTACCTATCTACCTTAAGCACCGGTTCGGGGAAAACCCTACTCCAATGCTCGATTCAAAGCGTGCAAGCACTCAAGGCTTGAATCTGTTTGTCTCGGCAATGGAACCAAAATGTGGGAGCTTTCGCTCAACCGCCAAGTCCCTTGGGCCGCTTATTGTTTCAAGCGTTCCAAGCCGAGCACTACTGGCTACCTCTCACATAGCTGACGCGCCATCCATATCTACGGGTGTAGTGAGCTTACCTCCATGCCGATCGAGTTACCTCCTCTCTCGTGCACTTCGGTAGCTCCACGATCCAAGTGCAAGCTTCAAGCAAGCTCCATCCTCAAGATCCACGCTCCAAGCTCCATTGCCGCAAGCAAGAGAAGAGAAGAGAAGAGAAGAGAAGAGAAGAGAAGAAGAGAGGAGAAGATGGAGAGCTTCTCCTCCCCGGTCCCTCACCCTCACACACTCACTCCCTCACACTCTCACACTCCCTCTCTCAAGCACAAGCTCAAGCAAGCAAGAACAAGAAGAAGAAGAAGAAGAAGAAGAAGATGAGAGCTACCTTTGGCCACACACAAGAATGAGCTTCTCATTCACTTTTCAACTTTATATACAAAACCCTAAATCCCTCTTGGGCGGTCATCCCCTTATCCCCTTTTTTACATGGCCTGTTGTGGCCTAGGCCCTTTTTCCCATTGTCCTTCTATCTTCCTAGCTTCCTTTCCACCACTCGTCTACATTTACAAATTGCACGGGTAAGAGCCCACGCTTGAGAACGGAATTTAGATGACGGGAAGTGCTTAAAAATAGCTAAAAATTATGAATATCAAGGGAAAAATATTCACCGTCAAAGGCGGTGGCTCGATCTAGGACGATTTTAAGCGTCAAAGTGCTTTAAAGGTGCCCGAGCGACACTTGTTTATTTTTCATAATTTTTCAGACACTTGTGCAGGTTGACACGAGCTACTCGCCAATGCAGGATGCTAAGCCGGATGCCCAGGATTTTTCAGAGCTCGATTCCGAGTCCGGACGAGGAAATGGCCAAGAAACCGCTCAAGATGCGAAGGGGTGGACAAAATTTGGCTAAAGTGGGCAAGTGACCTTTGGGAGCCCAAACTTTAAATGTCACATGAAAGTTTCATGCAAATGAGGATGAAGAAATCGTGGAGAGAGGGCGCCATCAATAGGCGCCGAAAAATGTGCCATGTTGATAGAGATGCTCCCTCCTGCCTGCAAACAACCATGCCAACTGATCACTGCCCCTCATTCCCCCCTGGATGCCAATCACTTCGCCGCCCTTCGCTCGCGCAATGATGCTCTCTTTGAAGATCTCTGATTTTAGTCTTTCTCTCTCCTCCCTCTCTCTTCTAAAGGCAAGTTCATGTGGGAAGAAGAAGGAAGAAGAAAGAATGATGGAGGCTTGTCCGGCATGGATCGGATTGCTCCACGGGCTGGAAATGGTAATTTGTGGTTGTGCTGGACATGAAGTGCTGCTGATTTTCAGATTTGCAGCCATGGACATGAAACTTGAAACACGCAAATAAGCGGTAATTCAAAATTTTCAAAGGAAATTTGAGATTTCATGGCTTTTGATTGATAAAATGTTGTTCATGTGGGCTAAAAATTGTTTAAGTTGCTGTTTTCCATGAGTACTTGCTGATCATAATCAGAAAATCAGAAAAATATGCATCTTGTGGTTCAAAATAATACACTAAAACACGTAAAATATGGAAAATCAAGGGAAAATGATGTTTCTGGGCATAAAAATGGAAAAATTAATAGGAACACCAACTAAACTTTCATTTTTGCTGCAAGAAGGAACTAAGGGCCATAGCCCATAACCTATTTTGAATTTTCGGTGATAAAGTAATGCAAAAAATAAGGAAAAATACAAGGAAATGGAGAAAAATCACTAAAAATAGGAGAAAAATGCATTTTGGGTGCAGAAAATTAAGAGCAATGTTTGTGGGGACTGAAGCATGAGTATTTGCCTCAGTTCAACCCCACCTTCTTGTTCTAGTGTGTTTTTCCCGCTTCTTATATATAAAATGATGGCAAAATACCCTATAAATCTATACAACAATACAACATTCGATCGATGGGAGGGTAGAGTGGTTAAAGTGTGTCTAAATGTGGAGTAAAGTGATGAAAAGATTGTTGTTTTGGTTTTCATGCCATATAGGTTGGTGAGTAATTATAAAATAAGGGCCTAGTAGTACGAGGGTTTCCTCGGTGCTAGGTTTGTGCAACGCCACATAAGAACGGTAGTTGGAAGTCATTAAAAGGATGTTTTCCACATGTGCACAATATTGATTTCATAACTGTTTGAGCACTGGGCATCCACACAAATGCATAAATCATGGAAATATTTAAAGGTATCAGAAATCCTGGATGCATAGCAATTGTTTTCATTAGGACATTGACCCACGTTGAGTGAGAGACAGGACACCCTAAGCCATAGGCTAGTCGTGGGGTCTAGGGAAAAGAGAAGTAAGGACAATGGTACATTCCTGTATACGATTAAATGGTACCTTGAGTGGACTTTTGTGCGAAATGTTTATATGTTGAGCGACGCATCGAGGGGCCAATCCCCAAGGTGTAGGAGAGTCGCAGAGGGTTGACAGCATTTAGCCGTAGGAGGAACCCCATGTGTATGTGATTCGAGCCTTTTGGCTATGTGAAAGGGACTCCCTCTGAGGAGTAATATTGGGTTAGGATCAGTTGGACTACAACGTATTACAAACGCAATGTTTGGGAAGGCAGAGATTTTGATAGACGCTCCTAACCGCGAGGCCGAGGGGTTGTCTTGTGCGTAGTGATGAGGCCCGGCTAGTGCATGAGCCAGTGCCGGCCCGGTTTTTGGTCCATCAACGCTCCTTGAATTAGACCATGATGTGCTTGCGCTCTTTTACAAAAGTATTGACTTGCACTTTTCGTTGCACACCTTTCTCTCTTATTTAAGGCTTTCCTCCTTGTGTGTCTTTGTCTTCCGTTTATCTTTGCCTTGGCATTTGTCTTTTGCTTTAGCTTTTCCGGATTTTCCACCTTCGTTCGTTTGAGGATTAACATTACCCCCTCATCCCCTTTTTTACATGGCCGGCCGTGGCCTAGGCCCTTTTTCCCATTGTCCTTCTATCTTCCTAGCTTCCTTTCCACTACCCATCTACATTTACAAATTGCATGGGTGAGAGCCCGGTGCTCCTTGAATTAGACCATGATTCTCTTGCACTCTTTTACAAAAGTATTGACTTGCGCTTTTCCTTGCGCGCCTTTCTCCCTTATTTAGAAATTTCCTCCTTGTGCGTCTTTGTCTTTCGTTTATCTTTGCTTTGGCCTTTGTCTTCTGCTTTAGCTTTTCCAGATTTTCCACCTTCGTTCGTTTGAGGGTTAACAGCTATGTAGTCGCTGCAGTATCCTGGGGGAGGATGTGACAATAGGCTATGAAGTATAGAGCTTCAAGGCTCTCTTTACTCTTCTCTCTGACTCAAAACCTATTTGAAAATCTTCTCTGTTAGTTGTGGCTTCTGTGAGCAATGACTCTCAGACTTGCTACTCTGAAAAAACCAAATTTGTCAAGCTGAAGCAGTAGCAAATGACTTGCTGCTTCATCCACTTCTTTTTCTATTCTCTCTCGATCTCAAAACCAGAAATTAGACCCCTTTTTTCTTTGGACAATCAACCCCCTTGCTTAAGCAGGCCCTTAGCTACCCTCAAGGGGACACCAATATGAATCATGAACTAGCCTTCAATGGGTGGCTACACCACAACATCTCCTTCTTGGAGCTCCTTTACCTCATACACACCAATGGATGTTGAGTAGCTTGAGAGATTGGAATGGAAATAGGCTAAAATATTGTAGATCTTGCAAGGAAGAACAAAGCACACCATTAGCTACCTAGCTTAGCCATGGCTTTGATACCATGTTGAGAAACACACACTTGGAACTAGATTGGCTATGGTGGACACAAGTCAAACACATGATACATTATCAGAATAAGGAATTGTAACTCAAGTGAATTAGTTTCCAAGATAGATTAGCTTGGACTCATAAATACAATCTTGAGTGACTCAAACTAAAAAGTACCATATATTGAAATGACTATCAAGTACATGCTTATATAGCTTTTGGATAGTACCACTATCCTCACAGTGCATATGGGATTCGAAAGCCTCTTCCAAGAGTATATTTGTCTATCTTCTAGCCTCTTTAGGGCATACATCTAGCCTCTATGGGCAAGCATCATTTGCTACTCTCAATAGGGGTTACCTTGCCAGTCCATTGACTCAATGGCTACTACTTACCCAATTTACAATGGGTATTATTCATTTTGGGGCTTATCCAAAGTCACACAACAAAATGGGGGTTAATGTGAGTCAATACAATGAATTTGAGGAAGAGATATGATGCATGCACATAAAGAGGATTGAGCTACTAAACCTATGCAATCTTGATTCTCTCTAACAAGGGATTAAGCTTAAAAAGTAGCTAAATTTGAGAGATTAAGATCAGATTGGCATACCTCTTTAATGCTTCAGGAGACCATTGAAGCATAGCTCATCATGATGCCTGTTTGCTTCATGGATCAAGTCCGGTTGGTTGGGACATCCATGGAAGAAGACTTCAGCATTTGAATGCTCCTACTAATGAGGATGGCTCACATGCTTGCCCAAGCTTGAGCTTTAGAGAGGGAAAGCTTCAAGTGAAGCTTTCATGGTTGCTCATAAAGCTCCCATTCATGCTAAACTCCATATCTTCAATCCGGGTAAGAGAAGTCATTCATGAGTTGAAGGGCTTGTGGGGGTTGAGCTCTTAATGTCAAAAATAGCTTTAGTTGAAAAGTCCATGGTTGCCCAAACTATCCAGCTGCTATCACCTTGGAGGTTGATTCCCAAGGCCAGGATTGTCAAGGAAGAGGTAAGAGTGTTGATCAAGTGCCTCAAGTGGTAGAGGGAAGCAAGGGAGAAAGGCTGCAACAGATGGGAGAGCAGGCAAAGCAAGGAACAATAATGCAAAATGCGTCACAAATTGCGGGCTGTTCCTTGGGCTCTCTCCTGGCCCTGTGACCCTTCTTAAGGGTATTGCCCTTGGTCAAGGGCAAGTGGGGAAGGCTCCTAGGACTTCAAATGGGCACTCCCATGGATGCTTCAGGGGAAAAGAAGATATCGCTTTGCTATGTGGCTATGGCAGCTTTCCTAGGAGGAGAGAAAAAGAGGCTGAAGCAAAGTAGTTGAATCTTGGTCCTTATCTAACTCTTGAGACTCCAAACTTGGCCTGAACCCTTAAAATTTGCATGAAAAGAATTGACAACCTACTGTTTTAACCATTTTACCTCCATATATGTCTAAGTTTCCCACCATAGGTCTTGCTTGCTCCAAAAAGATAAAGTTAACTGCAGTCCTTGTTGTACCTGTACCTATAAGCTGCGTAAATAGGGTTTTTGGGATTTGAAAAGGAAGAAAGAGGAAAGAACAAAAGGACCAAATCTTGAAGCTCTAATACCACTTGTAATGAATGAAGCTATGAGGAGAGAGGAGAAGAGGTGAAGAGAGAGAAAGGGAGCAAGAATAAGAGAAAAGAAGACAAGAAGAGGAGAGAGAAAGATAGAAAAGAGGAGAGAAGGAAGGAGGAAGCCATGGAAGCTGGAGGTGAAGGTGAAGGGTATGTTCTTCATAATAACTAGTTGCCCTAATCTGGGACTCTTACACCTTATATACCTTGGTCACTGTGAGTGGGTGTCTAACCCCTAGTCAGTGTGTATCCTGCTTTTTACACATTTATGTGGTAGTTGATATGCTCACTAAAGTAGCCCATTTTATCCTGAACAAGTCACGATTCACAACATCTCAAGTGGCTAGTCAGTTTATGGAGCATGTATTCAAGTTGCATGGGTTACCGCATGTCATAGTGTATGACCGAGACAAATTCATAAGCCAATTTTGGTAGACAGTTTTAAGCTCCATGGTGATGAAATCGGATCCATCTATAGCCTATCACTCCCAAAGTGATGGTGGAATATAATGGGTCAAAAAGTGGCTTGAAACCTACTTGAAACATTTTTGTCATGATGTCCAGTATGTATGGGTTTCATGGCTGCACTTTGGCTAGGTTTGCTTACAACAACTCCACTCATTCTAGCATTGGAGTGTCTCCCTTCAAGGCCTTATATGGCTATCGTGTGCCCCTCCCTACAGTCATATTTAATGAAAAGCTCAATCCACATGGGAAAGAGAAATTAGACCACATGCATGTCTTTCTTTAAGTGTGCAAAGTGAACCTTAAAAAGGCCCAAGACCATATGAAGCTCTATGCTAATGAAAGGAGGTGCTCTCTTGAGTTTCAAGAAGGTGACTTGGTACTTCCCAAGGTCCCCAATTCTCGATATGCCACACTCAAGGATGGCTCATGCAATAAGTTGGCACACTGCTATTATGGGCCATATAAGATAGTTAAGAAAGTGGGTGACTTGGCCTATCGCCTCCAACTCCCTCCCTCCACTAAGATCCATGATGTCTTTTACATGAGTCAGCTGAAACCATTCATTAGGTCCCCAAAAGACTATGTGGAGAAATTGTCCCCGGTGAATGTGGGGGAATACTTGATCAAATGGCAAGATCTACCTCTAGAGGAAGCTTTTTGCAGACCAACATTCATTTTGGAGGAATTTTCCCACCTCAGGGATGTTGTTTTGGCTAAAACTTAACAACAATTTGCCATGTTTGGATTGCAGGACTATTTCTGAACAGCAAACTATTTTGCACCAATTTTGATCGTGAAATTATTTTACCCCAACCTGCTTCACGAGCTGCGCATTGAAACCTCAACCATCCTATTTAGAGCTCCTTACCAGAAGTTATGCTTGTTTTTTCATAGTAGTCCTATTCTGAAAAACAAGCTATCCAGTTCATCCATGGCCCTGATTTTCATGAAATGGTGGATTGTCTTATGTGTGGGTCCACTTGGATGATGCCGCATACTCCCTATGCCTCTCTAGGCCGCATTTCACATGGTACTCAGGCCCCTCCTTTGCTCATTTTCCTTGTATTCTTGCACAGAGTAGTACTATGTTGCCTCTCCCTCCCCCTCCCCACTCTCCTTTTGTTTTTGGGGACAAAAACCTTCTGAGTCAGGATGGCTTTGTAATGAGCGGGATATATGGAAATGATAGGAAAAATACTAGTAACACCCATGGTATTTAAGGTGTAGGAGGGTTAGATCAATCATCATGTATTAATAAAAATACTCTCTCTTCACTGTGACAACTTCCATGCGATCATAGCTTTTAAACACCCTTAGGTGACCAGCAATGGGCAAATAATGCATCTCTTCTAGGATCGGCTATGTGAAAGAGAGGGTGTGGGGAATTACAATCTAGCCGTGTGCTTAGATGAGACCATTTTTGAGCTGATATGGGGAGCACTTGTTTATAGTGCCTTGCTATAATTTCTAAAAGATAGGGCTAAATTCAGCATTGAGTAAATAGGTCTCTCAAAGTTCCTCTATCCAATCACTATGAAGTTCTGTGATCGATGAGACTTTGCATGCCCACATACGGGAGAGTGAATCAACCACCACATTGTCCTTCCATGGATTAGTATGAGTGATCTCAAAATCATAGTTTTGCAAAGTTTCCACCCACGGCCTTTGCTTAGGAGTCAAATTAGGCCACATCATGAAGTATTTGAGCACCCGATGGTCAATTTTCACCTTAAATCTACTATTATATAGATAATGGTGCCACTTTGTTATAACATCAATGATTGTCAATATCTCCTCATCATTAAACATGCAATTGCCTCTCTTTTTCATCCAATTTGCATTTCTCAAAGGCTATAATACCATGTTCTTGTAGCAAAACAATCCCAATACCCCTTCCACTAGCATCACATTGTATAGTGAATTCTTTTGTAAAGTCGGGGGACACATAAGAATGAGGTTTGAAGTAAGAAATTATTTTAGGTTTTGGAAGTTGGGATTAGCCAAAGCATTAAGAAAAAGCCTCTTTTTTAGTCTATTTGTTAATGGTGTTGCAATGGTAGCATAACGGAAAATAAATCTTTGATAAAAGGAGGAGAGAAAAAGAAAGCCATGTAAAGAGGTAGTCTTAGAGGGTATGGACAAATTTTGAATACACTCCACCTTCTTGGGGCTAGCTTGGATCCCCTTTTCACTCATAATATGGCCCAAATACTCAACCTCAGTCTACGTGAAAATACATTGTCTTTCCTTGGCAAACAATCTATGCTCCCATAATACATTAAATACTTATCGTGCATACTATAGGTGCTCTCTCAATGTCCTAATGTAGATGAGTATATCATTGAAAAAGACAAGCACAAACTAAAAAAGGAAGGGATACAATATCTTTTTCATAAGACTCTGAAAAGTGGCAGGGGTGTTTGTTAGCCCAAATGGCATGACAAGAAAGTGATACAACCCCCAGTTAGAGTCCTATATGCTATTTTGATTTGATCACCTATCGTCATGCATATTTGATGATAGGAGGAAGGCCCTGGTCACCTTGTTCATCTTCTCTTCTTCTCTTTTCTTCAATCAAAACTTCTTTATGATTGACGTCAGCCAAATGTGCAAAGGTGGAAAAAGAATCTATCGGTTCTTTCCAACCAATTATTCCTCGAATGCATTGATTGGCATTAGCCAAATCTTCTTTGGCTTCTTTACCACGTTCCATTTGATCTAGTGCTTGCATCAATAATTTAGATTGCACATTAGCTTTACATGCTTTCAAACTTGATTTAGTTGGCTCAATTTGCAGCCCATAGGTAGCTGCATCAATTGCTGCATATGCATTCTTTACATCTAATCTTTCTAATCTTTTCTTCATTCCACCATTGCCAAAATTTGGCTCCAGTGGAAGACCAGTTTCAGCTGCATGAATTTCTCTGTCTTTCCAAAAGACAAGCTTCTGTGCTTCAGCTTCACGGAAAGCAGAACACTCCCTCTTGTCATGTTGTTGGCTGTCACACCAAATACAATGCCTCTTAAATCCTTCTCTCATGGGTCTTTGAGTTGATGATCATCCTTGCTCTTCAACTTTGACATCCAACTTCTCTACTTTGGAACTAATTTCTATAAGATTCAAATGAAGGTCATGCATGCTTTTAATAAGTTCATCCATGACATCATTCTTAGAAGGAACACAAGAAGAAAGAGTTGGTTGATTAGTCAAAGGAATAGGGGATTTTGAAGGTGGAACAAGCTCCATCAATGGATTTGTTGAAGTTGAAGTAGAGCCCAATCTTAGTTGCATTCGCTCTCTTCGAGCAATCATGTTAACTACATTAGTGCAATCTTGACTCCTGATTCGGAGGTAGCATCTTCTAGGTGATTAGCAAGATTTTCTTGCAGAATTGGATCTGCAGCCTTAAGGAATAATTCAATCTTTTGAACTTTTGTTGGTCTTCAACATCAAGTTGTCCAAATTTACTTTCAAATTCATGGTATAGAGATGTTGCAGCTAAACCTTTGTTGGGTTTTTCAACCCATTCAGTGAAACTTTTCTTCATCATAAGGCCAGAGTCTTCTAAGAAGAATTCTTCGCGTAGGGCTTTTTTGAATGTAGCCCAATCTGCATCTTGTCGGAAAAAGCCATGGATTCTTTCTTGACGACCATGCTTGGCTAGTCTGGCAAAATAAAGGCTCCATGCATGTTGCGGTACACTAAAGAAGCGCATTTTCTCAATATACAAACGAATGAATACAGAGACATTTTGACCATTAAGTTTTTTTAATTCATGCCCAACTTCTTCTAGGACCTTGATAGTTGTGGAATCAATCTTCTCTTCTTCTTGCCTTTGTTGTTGTTTTTATAACATTTGGATTTGTTATTGTTGAGTTTGCTGCAGCATGCACACTAATTGTTGTAGAGTATCTCCTGAAGAATCCCCCATCTTGGAGTTCTCTTGCACCGACCTTCACGTTGATTTCACCAATGTCGCAGCATGTAGGGTTGAAGGTCACCACTGGGGTTTGGCAAGAGAAGAATGTATGGGGGTTCAAGAGCTTAGACTCCAGAGATGGTAGAGATAAGAGAAGGGTTGAAGGTTTCAAGCCAAGTTCCTGAAGATAAGTGACAACAGGGTGAAGGTAGATTCAAGGAGAGGAGTAGAAGAAAGAGAAGGGGTTTGAAAAGGTTGAATATGTAGAAGAATACTTCCAAAAAGAATTAGAAAATATAGAAGAATGCTAACAGAGATGAAGCCTGTCAGTTTCTTTCAGCATTATGGGAAAATATAACTCTAATAGACAAAAACATGTACAAAATAATACCTTCATCTATGCTGCTCAGATCGTCAATCCAATCCTTCCAATGGCTCCGAAAGGGGGATTAAATACCAAGACACCTGGCCAAAATCCTACCAGATCACTCCTTCATCTCCCACTTTCGGAGTGTTGTTCACTGCCTGAAAACAGTTATTGCACATTGCACGATTTCTCTAATCTCTCTTTTTACATAAAATCGTCTCAAATTAGCTGAAAGCTACATGCTTTCTTTTACATGTCATCCTAATCTAGAAGTTATCTATAATTTTGTAGATTTTTTTACGATAGATAATATCTAGAATATTAAAAATTGACTAAAATATAATATTTTTGAACCATGGATACTAACAGTAATGTCTAAAATGACATTGGCTCTCTAAATCTAAAAGGAAGCCATACTCTACATTGTTTTTACACGGTGTGTGTGTAGCAGTGTCGTAATGTTATGAGGACATAGTGTGAAAATGTACAGAATGCATCATCATCCGACTTCTCTATTGATCCAGAGAGTTCATGTGATCTGAGCCATTAGTTCTAGTGCGAGTTGCATGAATTATTTGAAAATACTAGATTTTTGGATAATTTTAGTCTATTTTTTATATTATTTATTGTAAAAATCGAAAAAAGTTAGAAAAAAGCTTCTAGATTAGGATGGCATGCAAAAAGCTAGTTGCTTTTTCAGCCAGTGTAGGGAATTTTCATAAGAAGGACAGATTAACGAAATTGCGTACGTCGCCATCGCTGTAAACAGGTTAAAAACTACAGATTGAATTGAAAGAAGAAGAAGGAGTGATCTGGGAGATCCGTGAGCAGGTGTCCTGGCGTTTTACCCCCCCTTTCGGAGCCAACGAATCCATCAGATTTGGGTTCTGGGTAGCAGAGAAAGAGCTAATTTTTTTAATCCACGTTTTTGGTCTACGAAGGAGCTCCAGGAGAACTAATGCCTGGAGATTGCTTCTGAGTAGAGCAAAGATTCTAGGTTCTTTCAATACATATTGTTTTAATTCATTGTGATTTGTTTTTGTCGTGTTTACCACTTCGGTATTCTCTGTCTTCTCTTTCATCTCCTATCTCTACTTCCTTCTACTTCTGATCCCCGGTGGATTCGACCTTTCGACAAAAACCCCTCTGACATTGGTGAACCCGACGTGAAAGGTCATCACAGAAGAAGGAAAGATAAGATGGGAGAACCTTCAAATACAATCTCCAGTGATGTTTTGCAACAGTTGGTGTAAAATATGAATATGCTTATGCAGGTACAACAACAGCAAGAGGTGATGCAAGCTTCAGCTCAAACAGAAAGTGTTGTGATGAATGCTTTGCAAGCAGTTGAGCATGAGGTGAAGTTATTCAATGGCAAGAATGTATTTGCATATGTACATACCTATGTTCAGAAGATGGAATTCTTTGGAGTGGCTCAATCTACATGGAGCCGGTATTTTGTACATGTTAATGTTCATGAAAACTGAAAGCACGGATTATTGAATTATACTTGCGGGATGCTGACTGGGTAGCCTTCAAGAAAACACTCAGGGAAGAATTTTACATTGAGGACATCAGTTTGATTACGCGCAAGACTTTTCAGGAGTGGGTTATACAACCCAAAAAGGGTCTTGTGGCTACATAATTGTTAAGAGAATTTGAAAGTAGATTTGAGCAGTTGGATCTTGCATAACAGCAAGCTCTTGCAAGTTAGAAAATTGAATTGTTTCTACAGGCAGCTGATCGTGAGCTTTAAGAGAAGCTTGATGATCTGCTGGAGGATCAGACTACAGAGACAGGTTTGAAAACAGAGTGGCGACATGTCAAGGAAGCTATTACTGCACTTATGAAGAAACATAGAAGAAGAGAAAGATTGCATGCCTCTAGCTTTCCCATTGTTATGGGTAAGACAGTTGAAGTATCCAGTAAGCCACCCGCTTCTCTGGCTAACCCTATGGATGTACCTGCTATTGTTCCCTCTGTTAGGGAAGATGTCTTAGATGAATTGGTCAAAGGGATGCGGGATCTTCAATTGAAGGTTGCAAAATTGGAGGAAAAAGGACAAGAGAAAAGGGGATGGGCAGCAGCCCCTAAGCCTGGAAAAAGATGTATGTGTTGTGACAGTTTGTAGCACGAGAGAAAGGATTGTGCTGCCTATCAGGAGGCCTTGGCATGACAACTTATCTTTTGGAAAGATGGCAAGATCCATGCACAAGAAACGGGATTGCCTCTTGCTTTGAATTTTGGAAAGGGAGGTATGCAGAAGTTGTTGGAAGACTTGGCTTTCTGAAATGCTTATGTGACGGTACATGCTTTTACTTTTGGTACAATTGGATAGAATGCATAGCCAAGTGATGGTTGGTCCAAAGGTTGAAATATGGACACATGCTTTACATGTAGCTGAAAAGAGAAAGGTCACTGATAGTGAAATGTCTCATGTCGGGCAAGACATTTGTAGCATAATTGGTTGGGAGTCACCGGTAGATGCATATTCAGTGTATGCATATTTAGCAAAGATACAAAACACAGATGTACTTGTGGAAGAAAAATGAAAAAGAGATGAAGATATTGCAGGGACATCTAAAAGAATGACAAAAAGAAGTATGTATCAGCCTAAAGCTGCAAGACATTCATGGCATAATTGGTTGGGAATCACCGATAGATGCATATTCAGTGTATGCATATTTAGCAAAGGTACAAAACACAGATGTACTTGTGGAAGAAAAATGAAAAAGAGATGAAGATATTGCGGGGACATCTAAAAGAATGACAAAAAGAAGTATGGATCAACCTAAAGCTGGAAATCAGTCACCTCCTGAACATGATATGGAAGAGGTCAGTCAGACGCAAAAATAGGATAACAAACAATAGGGAAAAAAGAAGGGCAAACAGCCAGGGTATAAGCTACAATCTGATATTGAGACAACCACGGATCTTAAGAAGGTTCTTGAAGAACGGATCTTAAACAATCGGGTGGAATTTACCTTGGGAGAGGTGCTTGGCATTGCCAAGCGAGAATTTCATGATGAGATCATTGACATAATTAAAAGGAAGCATGAGTTTCTTGGTGATACCACTAGTGCATTGCTACAATTTGAAGAGGAAACTGGTTTGTTGAGTATTCAAGCTGAATATGAGCATGAAGTAAGTACATGATTGTCTATGCAGGATGCTACTAATCAATGGATAGCAAGTGGAAAAGAGAAGAAAGTGGCTCAAAATGCAGTCTTATAGCAATATGCATGGTGGAGTAAGGCAAATGAAACAATATGGAGAAGAGACTCTAGGATTTATTCCTCGAAGTCACTACACAAGAAATCATTGGGCTAGAGCTATCACTGAAACAGTAGTGAAAATAGGGGAGCGTGAAACTCCTTGTGTTGCTTTACTTGACCATGGGTCTGAGATAAATGTCATTGAGCGGGGATTGTATGAAAATGGTGCATGGCCTGTGGACACTGATCATGGTTGGTGTATGAGGGCTGCAAATAATTCTTCAAGGAGCTCTATGCTACATCTCCTAATGTAAAAGTGACAATTGGTGATGTACAAGAAGAGCAACACTTCTTTGTGCAAGATAATTCCTCATATGCAGTGATTTTGGGACAGCCCTATACTACGGGTGTGCGTATGGAAACAAAGGTGCTTGATGATGGTTCTGCTTATGCAAGAGTCAGAAGTAAAGATGGGAGGAAAGCAGTCCAATTTCTTACTATTTGTGCTAATCATCCTAGAAATCGTGATACGCTTCGAGAGTCTCCTTTGGTTCCAAATGCGAGGGAATTCAAAGACCTAGATTTTCATTAAGCACCACCATAATGCGGGGCTACAGTAGTGCTGATCAGAGGGTGTACTCGCCTCTTGATGAAATGAACCATGTATTTACTATTGGTAATTCTCAGTTTACACCAAATAGTTCATGTTGGTTTAAGCTTATGGAAGCTATGTGTAGGGTTGAACACATATCTATGAAACGGGTTATTAAGAAACTAAGATAATTGGGGATGTTAGCTGAAAATAATGGCATTTCAGGCATCTTTTATGGGCTGAATATTACTGACACTATGGCTGCAATTTCAACAACTATACATGCAGAAAATGAGGCTGAAAATAGAGTGTTGTCAGTATGTTCTTTGGATATGTATGATGTTATAGCATTGTTTTCTTAGCAGGAAGGATTACAATGGGCTGAAGCACTTGTGGAGACAAAGTATAAGGCAGTTGACAAAAAGGTGAAACCAATTGCTTTGCCACTTCCACCAGAGAGTGAGGGTATGTATGAAAAAGTGTCAAGGTAGCCAAGCTTACGGGATCCTAAAGATATAGGTCATCAATTTACATCTGAAACATTACAGGAATTGAAAGTTGGTGCAGAAGGGTTTCTTTTGCCTGCTGAGAGAAACTGTGTTATGCAGATATTAGCTAGACATGGGAAGGCATTTGCATTTCAACCAAGTGAAATAGGTTGTGTGGATCCAAATGTTGTCTCTCCTATGGTCATATTTACTGTGCCACATGTACCATGGAACTTGAGGCCTATTCCAGTGCCTAAAACTTACTTGAAAAAGCTGATGGATTTGCTAAATGAAAAGATTTGATTGAAGATCTTGGAGCCTTCTTCAGCCCCGTACTCAAATCGTTGGTTTATTGTGCGCAAAAAGAATGGGGCTTTGAGATTTAGCAGGAAGAGATAACCCAATGGCAGACATATTATCTCGAGCACGCTATGAGAATGATGATGTGATGATGGATGAGGAGGAAGAAGATGACTTTCTTATGGTTGAAAATGATGTTACAAGAGGGAATTTACTAATGCAAAGTGTTGCTACAGCATTAACAGAAGCTTGGACAACAAAGAGAAGACACTTTAGATGTTTTGCATCTTGTGCAGAAGTGTTTCTGGAAGACAAATATGTAGGAGAATGGCTAAGAATTGGGCAATATCTCAGTACATTAACAAAGAGAGATGAATGGTCAGATGAGGATTTTAAGAAGATCAAGAGGAAAGCCTATGGATTTTTCTTAAAAGATGGATACTTATGGAAACATGCTAAAAAGAAACAGAGTATGCCATTGCGAGTTTTGGGTGATAGAGCTTCACAAGTAAAAGTAATGCAAGAATTTCATGAAAGTTTGTGAGCTGGTCATACAGGTGTTTGGGGTACTTTTACAAAGATCAAAGAAAGATATTGGTGGCAGGGTATGTATAAGGATGTTGCTCACTTTGTGGAAACATGTACGACATGTCAAATGTATTCAACTGTGAGACATCGGGATGTATTGCAACCCACATATCCATTGTCTCTTCATTTTATGTGGGTGGTGGATTTGGTCAAAATGCCTACAGGTCTTTGGCAAATGAGATATCTTGTGCTTGTTTGTGAAGACTTGACTAATCAAGTGGAAGGGAGAGCTCTACGTACTAAGGCGACAAATGTCGTATGTACTTTTCCCTTAGAAGAGATCTTTTGTCGATATGGCTGTGTGGGAAAAATTATAGGAGATAGGGGTGAGTTGGATGCAGATGAAGCTCATGATTTCTTTGCACAGTTGGGGATAAAGCTTGCTTGAACTTCAGCCTATAACCCTGAAGGAAATGGCAAAAGTGAAAGAGGTCATCCACCTATTGTGAAGGCATTGGCAAAAGCATGTGGAGAGAAGATAAAAGAGTGGCCACGATTGCTTCCTTATGCTTTGTGGGCTAACAGAACAACTCAAAGTGCTGTTACAGGATATATGCCTGCAGAATTGATGTATGGTAAAAAACCTATCATGCCAATAGAAGAGATGACTGTCACATGGACTGTGTTACCTTAGGAGGAGGAGTTGAATCGAGAGGAGTTGTTTGCCTTACGCATTAGATAGTTGGAAAGAAAGTCAGAAGACATAGAGGCAGCAACTACAAAGTTAAGGGCAGCAAGGATACAAAACAAGAAACCATTTGACAAAAGACATAGACTTAGACCAAGAACCATACAAGATGGGGATTGGGTATTGGTTTATGATAGCATTTTAGATAACCAGCATAGTGCCATGCGTAAAGTTTCCAAGAGATGGTTTGGACCCTATGTGGTAAGACATGTGTTTGATAATGCTACTCATGCATTAAATGAGCTGGATGGGACAGCCATAAAACTTCCAGTAGCAGGGAAAAGAATCAAGTTATTCAAAAGGTGGGAATCTACTTCTTATGAGTTTCCAGAATTGGAAGAAAATAGTGGCCATGATACACGGGCTAGCCAGGAAGATATGGAAGGTGAAGAAGTAAAGGATATGGTTGCACAGGATGAGGAGGACTCAGAATCTGGTGACAACTAGGATTTTGGCACATACCGGAGGATGTGCAGGTTCAGAGGGGGTGGATGTCGTGATGTTATCTGAGGACATAGTGTGAAAATGTATGGAATGCATCATCATTCGACTTCTCTATTGATTTAGAGAGTCAATGTGATCTGAGCCATTAGTACTAGTGCGCGTTGCATGAATTATCTGAAAATACTAGATTTTTGGATACTTTTAGTCTATTTTTGATATTATTTATTGTAAAAAACGAAAAAGTTAGAAAAAAACTTCTAGATTAGGATGGCATGCAAAAAGCTAGTTGCTTTTTCAGCCAGTTAGGGAATTTTCACAAGAAGGATAGATTGACGAAATCGCGCGCGTCGTGATCTCTATAAACAGGCTAAAAACTGCAAATTGAATTGAAAGAAGAAGGAGTGATCTAGGAGATCCGTGAGCAGGTGTCCTGGGAAGTTTTACCCCCCTTTCAGAGCCAACGGAGCCATCAGATTTGGGTTTCGGGCAACAGAGAAAGAGCTGATTTTTCTAATCCACGTTTTTGGTCTATGAAGGAGCTTCAGGAAAACTAATGCATGGAGATTGCTTTTGAGTAGAGTAAAGATTCCAGGTTCTTTCAATACATATTGTTTCAATTCATTGTGATTTGTTTTTGTCGTGTTTACCACTTGGGTATTCTCTATCTTCTCTTCCATCTCCTATCTCTACTTCCTTCTACTTCTGATCCCCAGTGGATTCGACCTTTCGACAAAAACCCCTCCGACAGCGGCACGACAGCGTAGTGTACTTGGGATTCTACATCCCATCCATGCATCCATAGATATGGAGAAAATGTAAGTAATGGCACCCCATCCATCTCATGAGGAAGACAAGCACTGGGGTCAAAGGGAAATCCTTCCAAGGAATCAAAGAATTGCTCATGGTCAAGGCCCTCCTCATAATGAGTATTTTAGCATTAGGCATAGGAGACATAGCATTCGAGTCCTCATCCTCATATTCATAAGCTTTTAAGACATGCATGCTATGAAACTTAATATATTAGATGTTGGTATCCTTTAATGTCAAAATATGCAATATTTAGGGCACAAATACTCAGCTTAGTGCCAACACTAGATACTTAGATTAAATTTTGTTATCCCTTGGTGTCAAATCTATAAGTATTGGGACATAGATACTAAGCTTTATGCAAAAGACAATTGATTAGTAGATCTACTTTCTTGACATGAACTCATGTGAGCTCTCATCATACAAGTTGCCTCTCAATCAGTTAGGCCACCACACTTGAATGGCCATTACAAACATATGCTCATCTAGGCTCAAGATTGATAGCCACCAACTCAATGAGTCAATCTAAAGGTTTGACAAATGATCAAATATATTCTCAACTTTTCAAGATCTAATACACTGTTATCAATGGATTTTGGATATATGTGGAGTCAAGTCATCCATACATATCTATCAACATGTTGGCACTGCAATATCTTTTCTAGAATACATTTCATGGCCTATTTCCATGGCTTATATGGTGTTACAAAGCTTTTCAAGAAAACAACACATATATGATTTCGATGAAAGTATAATCCAACATCTCGAAGATTGTTAGGCATGAATGTATATCCAAAGCATATGGCCAATTATTTATATTAAAAAAGAGAAACACTATCACAAAGTCCAAAAAGAAAAAAGCTTAAGGTCTCCAAGTTGAGGTGTGGTTAGCATTGAGAGAGGCCATTATGGGGGGTGGGGCCATTTTGGGGGGAGAATGGTCCTCGATTACATGGTCACAATTTGGGTCTACAAGGATGAAGTCCTTTTTAAAGCACTTCAAATTTTGGGATTACTCACATTGACAGGAATGCACTATTGTGTATCTATGGTTTTACTTAACATAGCTATAGAAGAAGAAAAGAAGGAAAAGTTTTGAAGATATGTGAAATAGCATTGATTTCTTAGCTAAGGTTACTACGCCTTAGTTCTAATTTAAAAACAAAAAGCTTTTCAAAGCTTATTCGGTGCACATTTAAGCACTATTTTTTGTTGGACCAGCGTGATGATCGAGTAGCTTAGGTGCTTTTTCTTTGGATTGGCCCCCTAACTTGGGGGTACCCGACTGATGAGGAGAAGAGAGTAGATGTGTTTGAGAGCTAATGGTCTATTTCTGGCTAGCTAGTGTGGATTTGAAGGGGGGTTCGAGCAGTGCTTCATGATGGGAGACGCAGTCATGATGAGAATGATGAGGAAAACTGAGGGGATGAGGATCCGAAGTAGTGAAGAGTATTTCAGGCCAATGCATTTATTGGAGACATCTTTTGTGGAGGAGAAGAAGCGTTGTGGTTCAAGCCGACCATAAGGAGCTCGTTGTCATAGCCAATGCTGGGGGAGACTACAACGTGATATGGGGGAGCCATTTGTGATCATAATCGCTGGGGCTGATGGTCAGCATGTTTACAAATGGAGGCTGTCGGCATGCTTGAGGAGGGCAAAGGACATGAGGAGAATGGTGTTTTCCATAGGGACTACCTATGTGTTAGAAGTGATGAAGGTTGTCATGGTTTGAGTCACCATAGTTTTGGTTATGTTGGTGATGCTAGGGGTAGTGTATTACAATTCACCGGCTACTATGGAAGGACTTCACCACTGCACCAAGAAGCTAATACTTGACAAGAAGCTGGTTGTGACTTGAAGAGCAACTAGTGGTTGATGGCTCACGTTATATATCGGCCTACTCTGCCGGGCGATAGCCCTAAGAAAAGCCATGTGTAGGTGACCCAACACTTTTTAGGGGGTTTTTTATATATTACTTTATAATATTATTAGTATGGTATATGTTTTCATCAGCATGCGTGCAAGTTGGCTAGTAAAGCATACGGCTCTCAGGTAGAGGATGCATGTTTGGGGGTTGCATCTTGAAATTTCTTTTGTTCCCTAAGGGGGGGGCTTTCATTTTGACTGGATGGAATTGGTGCCATGTTTTTAATGACGGTCATGATTGATGTTTAAGATGGAAGTGAATGTAAAGTATGGCCTGTTATTTTATGCAGAGTACATTGCATCATATTTGTATAGTATTGAGTTTATTCATTGGTATTACTGAATGGTTGTAATAGTTTTAGTATGAGGTTGTTTTAATTCAAGAATAGAAGATCTTTTGGAAGATGGAATTGTTTTGAGCCTTGTCTTTGAGTTCTGATCCAAAGCTTTGTCACATGATACATGTGAATTCATTGAATTCTTTTGAAAGAAAAAGTCGATGTTGATGCTATATCTCTAACAATAGAAGCATTATTGTGATTTGTGGATGTGATTTGGTGCTTTTGAAGATTTGCAATGGTTATCTTTGTATGGATATCTTATGTTTTTGAGTTAGTTGAGAAGTTTTTGTTTGTGTTTGGTTGAAAAATATGTTACATGTACAAAAGTTGAGATTTTCTTGGTTGTCTTGAAGCTTTCTCTAGCTGTATCAGGCACTACTTTGGTTGTTCCTTCTTAGGTTGTTGTATAGATGTGGATGAAATGCGAACTCAAGACCTTCCATTTTCATGTGTTGGTTCTGATTACTCTATTTTATGATTTTCTTGAGGCTACAATAGGTTTTTTTTTGTGTTTGTTTCACTAGTATTTGGTCCTATGTTGATGGAGTTTCCAATACACAAAGTCATATATCCCTACTAGAATCCTTGTCTTCTTGTCTTTGGGTTTAGTGTGTTTCCATATTTCACTGCTCATTAGATATCGATTGCCTGCTATGTGTCACAAGGATGGAAGGAGGCTATATATCATCCCACTTTCTTATACCACATCAAGCATGAACCTTGGGTTTTCACTTGTCTCATGCAACACCCATATCATGTGCCAAGACAACTACTAAGGGTTCAATATTGACCTTCCTTTCGTCCACTATATGCCCCCCTTTCCCTTCCCCATTTTCTCTCTCCACTATTGTATGGTGGATTATCATCCACCAAAATTCCAAATGCTTCACATTTTGGGAACGTCGAGGAGCCTAACATTACTGAAACAATGTGTTGTAACCCCTAATCTATGTAGAATGCACAATAGGACTGCAGTGCCTCATACGAAAATACATGTCACTGTTATAGGTAGTGCAAAGAATACACAATCCTATATTAGGCAACGCATAGGAAAACCAAATATAGTGATATAGAAACATGATAATACATACTACATCACTAATATTCAGAGAATTAGAAACATATAACATAGAGAATATACTGAAAATAAACAAAAACATAGTGAATCATGGCTCCAATTGTTAGATCTGGATACTTTCTAGTGCAATTGCATAATGCCCTCAAAAGACAGTCACAAAGCATAAGTATGATGGAAAAAAGAAAGAAAGTCTAATAGTAGTACAAAAGTGTCTCATGAGCTGTGAGGCTCATGAACATCATGAGAGTTAGTAATGGACTACTCTTGTGCATATTGCTCATATGATACAAAAGGTAGAACATCAAGTTCATGAATCTTGTTAGATATAAGCTCCCTAATCTTAACATTTACTGATATCATGCAATACATCATTGATATCATCCTTCACAACATCAATATTCAAGGACTGACCTTGAGCACTGTCATGTTGTGTAACACTTTGTAAGCTCAAAACCAAGGTTGTGGTATATAAGTAAGAAACAACAAACCTTACCTAGAATCCATAGCCTTTTTCAACCCACTGAGGAGGAGAGAAGTGGCCAGGCTTTGTTGTAATAAGATAAGATACCAAGAAGCATGAAAAGTATGGAGATATAGTAATCCTATCCAAAAGTCTATCATACTCAACTTTCATTCCTTCAAGCTTCTCCTTGAGCACATCCTTCTCATGAGCTAATTGATTTAAGTTTTCAGAAACAAGTGATTGTTGCAGCACTGCATAGGGACGAGAGATAACCTAAGATATCCTCATAGCAATGGAAACTCACTGATCATGCATAACCCTAATCAATGCATTTTTCATCATGGTAACAACAGTCGATATAAACATTGATCTATTAAGATCTACATCCAAATCTAGTAGCTTCCTAACCCTTTCATCAATGTCTTGACTTTGTTGCAAAGCATTAATGGTTTCTTACTCCAAATTGCTATTTTTCTACATGAGGTCACCACTTTCCTCTATCAAGTTAATTATCATCTGTAGTGGTGAAACTACTGCATGTAGGGTGAACTTATCGCTTACAATGGTAACCTTATTTTTTGCTACAATAACCTTGCTTCTTGCTGTAGTAACCTTTTTCTTGTAACATTGTTGTGGTTTCCCCAAGAAAAATAAATACTATTGCAAGCACTAAAATATCACTAACATAAGTGTAATGAGATATTCAAAGTTTGAAAACTATTTATCACACAAAACTAGCAAATGGCCATAATGTCCATAGAAATTGACTTGTATAAAACGGATTCCGACTACTTGCTGAATCTATGAATACTTTCGTGACTCACCATAATCAAGATGAATTAATATTCGAAGCCTAAATCCATTAATTTCACGCTTAACAAAGTCTCTGTTGGGGGTAAAGGCGCCTCCGCCGTGCCGCCCCGTGTATTACTACACTGACAGTACCCGCCACTGCACATTGCAGGTGGCGGGCGCCCGTCACGTCACTTTATTCTTTATTCTTTTAGTGACAGTTTGAATAAAGGAAGGCCCGGTCACACATTGTGACTATTGGAGTTTCCATTTCTTGTCTCTCTCTTTCTTGCTCTTGCTCTCCCGCTATAGCTCGCGTGCAAGCTTCGATCCTTCTCACCTTTCAACTGGTATCAGAGCTTGGCATTCTCTTGATCGAGCTCGACTCGGTGCTTACCGACCTTCGCATCGAATCGCTTCACGCATTGGGTCTCCATCCCGGCAGCCATATCCGATCTCCCCAAGCTCTCGTCACTCCCCGACTTCCTGAGCACCTTCCCAGCCTATTGAGGCACCTTCAAGGCATTGATACTGAGGTATTTGATCATTCTTTCAGGGTTTTATTTCAGTCTACAGGTTGCAAACAGCAAGGGCAGCCATGGCTTCAAACCCTTGAAGCTTATTCCCCTCATATTGTGCCTTACACCTATCAAGGCTCAAAGAGGCTTGTCATAGGCCTTTGATAGGCCCTTCTTGAGCCCCCCATTACCCCCTTTTCAGCCCATGTGGAGCAGCAGCAAGTTCAGCACCAACAGGGCAGATTGCATCATTTTTTTCTAGGCTGTGAGCACTCATCTACTTCAGCTCCACACTTGGCCATTGCTTCTTGCTCTCTACCTTGATCAAGAGGGCTATAGACTTCATGTTTGATGTCATTCAAGCTTTGCGCATTGGTCTTGATCATTCGGGGCTGATCTCTTCAGATTTGGGACTGTCATAAATTGTCATAACAGGCTGAAAACAGGGCAGCACCATTGGCATTAGCATTTGTTGCTTATACTCCATTCCGGTGTCAAAGAGATCATGCAAGAGCTGCAGAACACGGGGTTCAAGGTACAACAAGAGAAGAGGCTAACAAGAAGAACTCAATTTTAGATGCCAAAGATCACTATATTGTTTGTCAAGTGAATCACAACAATGAAGCTGCTAATTACTCTTAACAAGTAATTGCAGTTATAAGCATAACGCCTTAGAAAAATAACCTAAGATCCCAAGAAGACTGGCAAGCTCAGTTGAAAGGAAGCACTCTGAGTAACAAAGCCACTTTTGATTTCAATCACCATCACGATAACTCCATGTGAGATTCAACCCAAGGAACAAATTGCTTTATAATGAAGGAAAGAAACCATGATCTTCCAAGGTGTCCACAGAAACATGAATAGATATCTGGATTTTCACGGGGGGGGGAAACACCAATTGAGGAAAGTAAATCTGCTTTTCTGTCCACCATGAAGGTTTGTTTGTCTGATGACTACAAAACTTGAACATGAAAAGCGTGAATAGGCATACAAAGTGTCCTTACAAGATGGCAGTATAATGACCAATAGCACAACGGGTAGTTACAAAACTCATGGAATCTCATATGTCTGATGCACAAATCTTATTCCAAATACCGGTCTCCTTCCATTTACAAGGAGGTTTGAATCCCAAAACCTGTCATCTGATGATAGACAGTATTGCCACTATGTAACTAGTTTGCATTCACTTACCGACATTAACCACCAGGCAGGTAATGTCCTGTGTTCCAAGAGGAAGAAGCCAGTAGTACTGCACCCACAGGAATAACTCGGTTTGATGGCTATGGTCTAGCTATGATGGGACCAAAGGTTGACAAAACTTGTGCAGCATTTCATTTCTTCACCACACTGCTGCTCGGCTGATGATTCAATCATGTAGCAAATTTAGTAGCTCCAGACAGTTCTGCAGTCCTGAGGATCCTGGAATTGAAGATGAGCATCTTGATGGGGCTAGAGAGGCAGTATTCATGCTAGGAATCGCCAGCGAGGGCAAATTCGAATTCCTCATGATCAGAGTCTCCATGGTCAAGATCAACAGAATCAGAGTCGAATCCTCCAAGTATACCATATGCCCGTCCTTGTACTGCTCAGAGATCATAGGCTTCACGCCAGAGCCAGCAAAGACCTTGAAAGGCCACAATTTGTTGTCGCTCTAGACAGAAGCGTCAGTGTACCATCTGCCAATTGGACGCTTGGCATCGAAGACAGTGTTGGTGGAGTTCATAGCGACCTGGTTCTTGACAACATCGAGAGGATTGACAATGATGGCCGACATAACAGCAGCACCCCCAGCCAAGATGACTTGTTCAGCAAAATCTAAAGTCGGAGGGAAGAAGACGACCAAGACGATGAATCAAGGTCTCAATTCGTGTTGAATTGTGGCGCGAGACAGAGGAACTCGCCAGAGTTGCCGCCACTCTCTCCAGTTTTTTCCATTCCCTCTCTGCTTTTTCCCCAGTAAACGGCATAGCCCCTCTCATCTCCTGATTTAGAGCTCTCTTCCTCGTAATTCTTCTCACGATTGATTAATGTAATATATATATAGCTTGCCTCTACTCAGTCTCATCATGACTCTCGTGAAAGAGATACCGAAACATGGAGATGCAGACATAGAGAGAGACAGGGAGAGCGAGAGAACGAAGAGAAGTGGCGAGACCAACAGAGAGATGTGTGCATCTCAGACTGTCGATGGAGGCGATGGCATTATGGTGGTGCTCAGAAATTGATCAATCTCCCCACCGATACTCCACGACCTCTGCTCCTCATCCCCGTGAGAAATTCCCCTCCTTTTTCCCTCTAATCCCTGCTTTTCGAAAATCTTCCCTCTATCTTTAGTTTCCAATCTTTCCGTTTGTGACTTCCTCTTTTCTTAGCTTTTTCTTTCCTTAGAACTCCCCCCAATTAGCATCTTCACACCAGCTCGACTTAAGTCTCCTACGTGCTGAGCCTTTTATGGTTACCCCAGTTTCAGCAGAACCCCATCCATGGGCGGTTGATCCAGAGGTGGGCAGAAATGCTCGTACAGCACCACTGTATGCAGAAGCATGATCCACTCGTCGCATTGTAGTTGCGACTCTTGCAATATCTGAAAATACAGCTAAGGCATTCTTGTCAGTCAACCTTACGAGTTCACACTCCCCGCAGCACATTTCAATGCTTAGCCTCCTTCTTTCCAACTCCTGGATGTGGAGAGTTATTATCATTAGGTATTTTTGATGTAGCTGGAGAAGGAGAAGACAAAGTCCTAACATGTTCACCAGCATCAGTTGTGCTTTCCACTCAACCTTGCTCAACATAGGCTGAAAGCATCTCATCATATTTGTCACTTTTGTCTCCAACTCCTCCCCACTATACTTATACGCATAAAATAAATGTTATCACAACAACTAAGTATGTACAAAGTACCAAATCCCATGCACAACTTTTGGGTGGTTTAAACACTTCGAATGCGCAGCAACACGACATCCACCCCCTCTAAACCTGCGCATCCTCCGGATGTGCCAACTATCCAGGATCATTCAATTCCATAAACAGGTCAAATCCATCTTCTGATTCTAGTAAACCTGTTTCTCCATCAGCTTCACCATCTATGTTTTCCGTCTCTTCTGCTTGTCTTTCTCCTACCTGCTCTTCTTCTGTCAATGCTTCAAGTGCATATTCTTCATCTTCTCTTCTCTTGAAAATCTTGACTCGTTTTCCAGCAATAGGCACCCTCAATAATGTTCCATCTAATTCAGCTAGCTCATAGGTACCATTGTCAAAAACCTTTTTCACTTCATACGGTCCAAACCATCTTTGAACCATTTTTCTCATACTACTATGCTGATTTTCTAGACTACTGTCGTAGACTAGAACCCAATCTCCTTCTTTTATGGCTCTAGGCCTCAAGCGATGCCTTAAATCTAACCTGTCCTTATTTCTGAGACGGGCTGCCTTCAAACGGTCAATGGCTAGCTGCACATCTTCTGCCCTTCTCTCCAGTTGACGAATCCGAAGGGCTAACAGCTCTTCCCTTGATAAATTCTCATGCCAAGGAAGAACACTCCAAGTGAGAGCACAAATTTCAGTAGGCATGACAGGTTTTTGCCCATACATCAACTCCGCAGGCATGTATCCAGTAGTCACACTATGTGTAGAGCGATTAGCCCACAATGCAAAAGGTAGTAATCTCGGCCAATCTCCAATCCGACCTCTACAAGCTTTTGCTAATGCTTTAACTATTGGCGGATGTCCTCTTTCACTTTTGCCATTTCCCTCTGGATTGTAGGCAGTAGTAAGAACCAATTTAATCCCAAGCCGTGAGAAGAATTCTCTAGCTTCATCAGCATCTAGCTCTCCACGATCAGCTGTAATCTTGCCTATACATCCATACCTACAAAATATTTCTTCCAACAAGAATTTACATACTGTAGTGGTGGTCTTGATTCTCAATGGTCTACCTTCAACATAGTTTGTAAGATCCTCCCTAGCCAAGACAAGATATCTCATCTGCCAAAGTCCCACTGGCAAAGTAACCAAGTCTACCACCCACTTGTAATGCATACATAGTGGATAAGTCGGATGCAACTCATCACGATGTCACACTAAAGAGTAAAGCTGGCAGTCCCTACAAGTCTCCACAAAGTGAGAAACATCTTTATACATTCCTTTCCACCAGTACCTTTCTTTGATTTTCTCATAGGTAGCCCACACACCTCTATGTCCTGCCCATGAGCTCTCATGAAACTCTCGCATAATCTGTATTTGCATCGCTACATCACAAACTACTCTCAAGGGCAAGCCTCCTCTCTTTCTTGGATGCTTCCAAAGAAAACCATCTTTCAAGAAATACCCATAAGCCTTCCTTCTGATTTTCTTGAATTCATCATCTGTCCAATCAGCTCTTCGAGTCAATGAACTTAGATACTGTCCAATTTGCAGCCACTCATCAACATAAAGTTCTTCAATAAAAGCTTCAACAGTAGATACATGACAATCATGAGTAAGGACAGAAGTAGCAAACTCTGTCTCATCATCTTCTGCAAGCATTGACTCCTCATCCTCATATCTCGCTCTAGAAAGCATGTCAACAACTGGGTTATCTTTCCCTGCTATGTGTCGAAATTCTGGATTCAATGATTTAATATAGGCAATCCACCGAAGCATCGCTATATCTGGAGTCGAGAAACTAGTAATCATGCCAAGAAAAGGCAAACAATCTGTTTCCACAACAACTGAAGCTCCAATAAAATATCCTTTGTCACACTTTAGTGCAGTGACTACTCCCCACAACTCTCTTTTGATCTGCGGATATCTCCTTTGTCGCTCATTAAGAACTTTAGCTCCAAAGCGGATAGCATACCTATTTCCATCAGCATCATCCTGTCCCACAGCCCAACCTATGCCAATAGGGCTAGTATCAACTGTCAACATGATCGGCCGTCCACACTGATAATCCGCCTTACGTAGAGTAGGAGCTGATTGCAACAGTTTCTTGAGCTTACGCATGGCTTTTGAATGCTTCACATCCCAATGAAATTTCTGCCCCTTTCGAAGCAGCTGATAGAGAACATCTGCAATATGAGCAAAATGAGGAATCCAAATCATGTAAAATACACAAGCTCCCACAAATCTCCGCACCTCTGAAGTAGTCGAGCAATACTCTGCAATCCTGTTTATGGCATCCACCTTTGCAGGAGAAGGCTTTCTACCATAATATCCAACCATATGCCCAACTATGATGACTTCATTAACAGCAAAGACAGATTTCAGCCCTGAAAGTGTCAAATTTACCTCCTCTAATCGTGTCAAAATTTGCTCACAAGCATTCAAGTGATCAGCCACAAACTGTCTACATCAACGCAAATCAAGACTTTCATTCTTTTCTTCTTCTGCACAACCCTTAATAGGCACATCATCTAGAAAAGGCATGGTATACTACGGAATATAGTCTCGAAGAACTCTATGCATAGCATTCCTCATATGAGCAACTGAGTTTGTAGCACCTTGAGGCAAGGTACACATCCTCACAAGACCAATAGGTGTCCGCATAGTAGTAATATCCCTGCTTTCCAAGGCAAGCTGAAACTGATCATAGCCTGAATACAAGTCACCTAGTGAATAGATGGCTCGTCCTGCAAAAGCTTCAACAAATTCATCCACAACTGGACCTGTACCCACATTCCTGATTGTCACTTTGTTCACGGGCTGCATATCCTGAATAAATCTCAAAGTACCATTCTTCTTTGGTACAGTAAACCACCTGTTAGAATAGGGTGCAGAAGAGGGTTCCAAAATCCCCATTTTAATATTCTCATTCAGCAAATCTATCAGCTTTAGCAAGTGTGCTTTAGGCACAGGAATAGGACGTATATTCCATGGTACATGAGGAACAGTGAAGATGACCATAGGTGCAACCAATTCGGGACTAATGCAGCCAATTTCATGTGGAAAGAAAGCAAATGCCTTACCATGACGTCCAAGCATCTCTCTAAAACATTCTTTTTCCACTGGAAGCAAAAAATCATCATTTCCAATCTTCAATTTTGCAAGAGTTTCAGCTGTAAACTTATGTCCAATATTTGCAGGATCCCTCAACATAGGCTGCTTCATAGCTTTTTCAATCTGTTCATCACTATCAGAAGGAAGCGGGCCAGCAACGGCTTAACCTTCTTATCAACTGTTTTATATTTTGTGTCAACCTTGGCATCATTCAAGCACTCTTTCCTTTGCTGCAATTTCTGCAAATTTTCAGCATTTTTCAACTCTGTTGGCTGAAAAATTTCAGCCTTTAGCTCTATGGACTACATGGGTGCAGTCTGAAACTCTGTATGCAGAAATTTTTCTGCATTCAACTCTGTTGGCTGAATGAATTCAGCCCTCGGCTCTATGGACTGCATAGATGCATCCTGAAACTCTGTATGCAGAAATTTTTCTGCATTCAACTCTGTTGGCTGAATGGATTCAGCCCTCTGCAATTCTATTAGCTGATCAAGATCAGCCATAAATTCAGTTTGCTGAGTTTTCTCAGCCTCTAACTCTGTTTGCAGCATAAAACCAGAAATTTCCTGAAACATATCCAAGGTTTGCACAGGTATGATCTTTGAACCCTTGCATACATCAGTTTTCAGCATTGCTCTCATCTCAAACAATGTATCTGCATAAGACATCCCTTCATACAATCCATCTACATGCTCTTCTGCTTGCAAGATACCTGCATTCTTCAACTCTTTCTCCTTACGACCAATGTACTGGCTGGCAGCTCTAGGCAAATCTGAAATTTTCTGATAACTTACCGAACTATCTGAAGTAAACCCAACAAAGTTATTGGAGAAAGACTGGCTGCCAGGAGGCGAGATCTCCTCTTTTCTCCGCTCCGTACCACTGGCGTCTCACAAGACAGCGGTACCTAATGAAAATCCAACTCCTTCGCAGGTAGTGGTGCCTCACGCAAGGAGTCCCTGTTTCTCGGATGATTTACCCCAACAGTCATAAACTGAACAGCTCGCATACCATCTTTACTACGTATCCGCGCATAAGCTGATCCGTCATCCATCACTTTTGTTTCCATTCTTGCTTCTGTAATGAAAGGCTGTCCAAGAATAATCGGATAAGAGCATGAATCCTGAACAAAGCAATGATAATCCTCTTCAACATTACCAATAGAAATTCTGATACTCGGACAAGCAGCATACATATCACCAGAAGTATTATTGGCGGCTCTCATGCGCCAGCCATGCTCTGCATCCATAGGCCACTTGCCACTCTCATAAACACCTCGAGCAATAAGATTAATCTCAGAACCATGATCAACTAAAGCAATCAAGGGAATTTGTTTCTCTCCAATCCTTACCACTGTCTCAGTGGTTGCTCTAGCCCAATGACTTCGTGAAAAATGGCTGCGAGGAATGAGAATAGGGGTCTCATCATCTTCATACTGCATAGGCTGCACTATTTTCTCCGATTGCGGATTAACAGAAGCATTCTCAACCATCACTGCATCATCATGCTCTTCTCCAAGAGCTCCATGCCACAATCCCTGTAAAGCAGGTCCTTCCATCGCATGTCGTTTCCTCCGCAAAAGATCCTGCATCTGATCCTGTATTTCTCTTCTAGCAATCCCAAGAGCCTCTCCAACAGTAAAAGTGACTTCACTATTCAAAATTCTTTCATGAAAAATCTTACTCATATCCGTTTGCATATCAAGGTCTGACAAGAGCTTGAATCCTGGCTCTTTTCTTGGTTGCCTCTTTTCTTTCTGTTTATCTCCCATCGGTTGATCAGAACCTGTTTGAGTTGGAGAATTTGACATAGGTGGAGCTGAAACAGGTGGTGAAACAAAGTCACCCCCTCTAGTCTTTTTGGAGGAGCTAGGACCCTCCTCATCTCTTCTTCTCTTTTCTTCAACCATGGCATCCAAACCCTGCGTTTTAGCAATATAAGCAAAAATAGAATACCTGTCAACAGGAGAATCCCATCATGTTTCTCCTCGGATGCTAGAGCCCACACAAGTCATAGTAGAAGTTTGAACTTTCCCTCTTCTCGCTATCTCCAAGGCAGAAGACCATAAAGCAGAGTCTCCATCAGATTTCTGCTCAAGCTGGACTCCAAAAGTTGAAGCATCTCCTCTAACACTCACATAAGCTGATCGCGCAGCCATATCATCAACAAGCTTCTTCATACCTCCCTTACCAAAGTTCGTGTCAAGAGGAGCGCCAGTCTCTGTCAGCCATATCTTCCCATCTTGTCCCCAGAACACTACATTCTTCTTTCGTGCTTCCTGAAAAGCATCACAATCTCTGCAGTGTTGGTGCTTTGTACTATCACACCAAATACATCGTCGCCCTTTTCTTTGACCAGCTGGAAAAGCAGTCACTGGAGCAGGTGCTACAGCAGGTACTGACATAAGTTGCTCCTTTAACTTACCAACTTCAGCTTTGACTGCTTCAATCGTCAAATCCGCCAAGCCTTTAATAACATCGTCTACAGATAAGGGCACTGGAGCAGCAGGTACTGGTGGATTCACAATAGGAAGAGTAGGCTTAGGCAAAGAAGCAGCAGGGGTAGAAGAAGAAGTCTCCAAGGATTTTTCAGGAACTGATCCTGTATTTCGATGCAATCTTACTCTCCTGCGCTGCTTCTTGACAAGGGCATTCACAGCATCAATGACATGTCTCCACTCAGTCTTTAAACCTGAATCAGTAGCTTGATCTTCCAAAAGATCATCCAACTTTTCCTGTAAATCAGCATCTGCAGCTTGCAAAAATAACTCCACTTTCTGCATCTCCAAAGCTTGCTGTTCAGTCCCATCCAACTGATCATAATGGCTTTCAAACTCTCGCAGAAGAGCGGTAACAGAAAGTCCCTTATTAGGCATAGAAACCCATGCTAAAAAATTCCTGCGATTCATAAGACCTGTATCCTCCAAGAAATATTCATCTTTTAATGCCTTTTTAAATTCAGCCCAACCTGCATGTGCCTCTTGAATTTCTGCAATTCGACCTTCAAGAGCGCGCACCACGATCCGCAAGAAGTAGCGGCTCCAAACATCTTGAGAAACCCCAAAAAACTTCATGTTTTCTTCATACAAATGCAGGTAAGTTGACACTTGCTGGCCATTAAACTGCTTCATCTCCTGTTGGACAGCTTTCAAAGCATCCATAGCATCACTGTCTCGTTTTGCATGAACTTGCTGCTGCATATACATGGTAAATGACTGAAACAGGTTCTTCATGACATTATCATCTGTCATCTCTTCTTGCGAGTCTCCCATCTTGCTGATGACGCAGCACTTTCACGTCGGGTTCACCAGAAATGTCAAAGAGATCGTGCAAGAGCTGCAGAACACGGGGTTCAAGGTACAACAAGAGAAGAGGCTAACAAGAAGAACTCAATTTTAGATGCCAAAGATCACTATATTGTTTGTCAAGTGAATCACAACAATGAAGCTGCTAATTACTCTTAACAAGTAATTGCAGTTATAAGCATAACGCCTTAGAAAAATAACGTAAGATCCCAAGAAGACTGGCAAGCTCAGTTGAAAGGAAGCACTCTGAGTAACAAAGCCACTTTTGATTTCAATCACCATCACGATAACTCCATGTGAGATTCAACTCAAGGAACAAATTGCTTTATAATGAAGGAAAGAAACCATGATCTTCCAAGGTGTCCACAGAAACATGAATAGATATCTGGATTTTCACGGGGGGGGGGAAACACCAATTGAGGAAAGTAAATCTGCTTCTCTGTCCACCATGAAGGTTTGTTTGTCTGATGGAAGAAGCCAGTAGTACTGCACCCACAGGAATAACTCGGTTTGATGGCTATGGTCTAGCTATGATGGGACCAAAGGTTGACAAAACTTGTGCAGCATTTCATTTCTTCACCACGCTGCTGCTCGGCTGATGATTCAATCATGTAGCAAATTTAGTAGCTCCAGACAGTTCTGCAGTCCTGAGGATCCTGGAATTGAAGACGAGCATCTTGATGGGGCTAGAGAGGCAGTATTCATGCTAGGAATCGCCAGCGAGGGCAAATTCGAATTCCTCATGATCAGAGTCTCCATGGTCAAGATCAACAGAATCAGAGTCGAATCCTCCAAGTATACCATATGCCCGTCCTTGTACTGCTCAGAGATCATAGGCTTCACGCCAGAGCCAGCAAAGACCTTGAAAGGCCACAATTTGTTGTCGCTCTAGACAGAAGCGTCAGTGTACCATCTGCCAATTAGACGCTTGGCATCGAAGACAGTGTTGGTGGAGTTCATAGCGACCTGGTTCTTGACAACATCGAGAGGATTGACAATGATGGCCGACATAACAGCAGCACCCCCAGCCAAGATGACTTGTTCAGCAAAATCTAAAGTCGGAGGGAAGAAGACGACCAAGACGATGAATCAAGGTCTCAATTCGTGTTGAATTGTGGCGCGAGACAGAGGAACTCGCCAGAGTTGCCGCCACTCTCTCCAGTTTTTTCCATTCCCTCTCTGCTTTTTCCCCAGTAAACGGCATAGCCCCTCTCATCTCCTGATTTAGAGCTCTCTTCCTCGTAATTCTTCTCACGATTGATTAATGTAATATATATATAGCTTGCCTCTACTCAGTCTCATCATGACTCTCGTGAAAGAGATACCGAAACATGGAGATGCAGACATAGAGAGAGACAGGGAGAGCGAGAGAACGAAGAGAAGTGGCGAGACCAATAGAGAGATGTGTGCGTCTCAGACTGTCGATGGAGGCGATGGCATTATGGTGGTGCTCAGAAATTGATCAATCTCCCCACCGATACTCCACGACCTCTGCTCCTCATCCCCGTGAGAAATTCCCCTCCTTTTTCCCTCTAATCCCTGCTTTTCGAAAATCTTCCCTCTATCTTTAGTTTCCAATCTTTCCGTTTGTGACTTCCTCTTTTCTTAGCTTTTTCTTTCCTTAGAACTCCCCCCAATTAGCATCTTCACACTAGCTCGACTTAAGTCTCCTACGTGCTGAGCCTTTTATGGTTACCCCAGTTTCAGCAGAACCCCATCCATGGGCGGTTGATCCAGAGGTGGGCAGAAATGCTCGTACATCACCACTGTATGCAGAAGCATGATCCACTCGTCGCATTGTAGTTGCGACTCTTGCAATATCTGAAAATACAGCTAAGGCATTCTTGTCAGTCAACCTTACGAGTTCACACTCCCCGCAGCACATTTCAATGCTTAGCCTCCTTCTTTCCAACTCCTGGATGTGGAGGGTTATTATCATTAGGTATTTTTGATGTAGCTGGAGAAGGAGAAGACAAAGTCGTAACATGTTCACCAGCATCAGTTGTGCTTTCCACTCAACCTTGCTCAACATAGGCTGAAAGCATCTCATCATATTTGTCACTTTTGTCTCCAACTCCTCCCCACTATACTTATACGCATAAAATAAATGTTATCACAACAACTAAGTATGTACAAAGTACCAAATCCCATGCACAACTTTTGGGTGGTTTAAACACTTCGAATGCGCAGCAACACGACACCGGTTGTGCTATTTGATGCCCGTATGCTGTCTACATGATGCCTAGTGCCTTGGGAATGTATGCACATGATTATGCCATGATTTTGGCCTGAAATATTGGTTGATTTGGGACTATTATTTACTGTTATACAGTGCTAGAAATAGGGCAGCCACACTTGGCATTGGCATTTGATGCTTATACTCTACTCCGGTTACCTTATTTGATGTCCGTATGCGGTCTACTTTCTACCCGGATGTATTGGGGATGTATGCATTTGGTTTGACCATGATTTTGGCTTGAATTCGGGGCTGAAATCTACTATTTAGAACAGTAAATACATGCTGGAATAACAGTGGGCTGAAGGTACTTTACAGGCTTTGGCACTTACCTACCGATACCGGATGTATGCTTTGAGCTTTGGCATGATGTCTCTGACATTTGGGGACGGCTTGGAGCATATGTATGAGATTATGGGATGCTTTTGAGCTTCGCATTAGCTCCTTCTTCACTGGCATTTGGACCGACTTGGCATGCTCATGGACCGCCTATGCCTCATGTCTCTGCTTGACAGTTAGGCTTTTGCATTACATGCTTTGGTTCGTGACATATGCTATTTGGTTTGCGTATGCCATACCGACATTTGGAGCTTGGATTTGGATGTATTTGAGCATTCCCGGCTTACTTGATCACTGATCTTGGTTGCTATTTGGATGTCATTGAGTTGACCGAGAGCTTATTTGGGCTTATGTATTGCTTCATGGTTAATACGACCGGTGCTTCATGTATGTCATGCTCTCTTGGATGCGCTTGATGCATTGACAGGGTCACTTATCACTGGTGCTTTCTCTTGGGTTTTTTGAGCTTCTGAGCTTGCTTTGTATGCCTTTTGTGCCAGTGGGAGCATTTTACATGCTTGCTTAACCTTTGACAGTTGCATGCTATTGGAGCACTTACATGTATTTGGAGCAGTTGATGTCTTGAGCAGCTACATACGCATTGAGACTTTGGGATCATACTCTGATCTTTATGGATATGCATTGATGTACTCTTGGTTCACAGGATGCTTATGAGCTGAGTCTCATATTTGGATCTTTCTCTTTGAGCAGACACCTATTTGTGTCAGGTTTTCGTAGTTACAAGAACACTTTGCCTAGAGTGTCTGGGGGTGTGCCTTTCACTGGCAGATGTTATTTTGACATGCTTCGGTGTTGAGCTCATGTTCTTTTCACTGTCATTGGCCTTGCTTATGTCCGTTTCATGCCGCCTTTGGACCTAGCATTGTTTGCTTGACATTGGATCCTATTTTGGGACAGTTTGCTCTCTAGACTGCATACCTGCAATTTATTACAGCAAGCAGTTATTGGTGGACTGAGGTGTACTTCTCATGCTGAAATATCCTGATTTGGTGTACTGCACCTAGTACTAAGTAGGCAGCAACTTTTGCCACAATTTGCTCGCCCTTTGGACCCCGTTTTGGTCATTTTTGGGTAGTTTCTGTAGTAAAACAGCAAGCAGTTTTGGATTGTTTGGGCATTTCCAGCCTGCATAATGGCGTCATCTTCGCATGATAGTGCCATCTTTAACATTACAAAGTTGGATGGTACCAACTACTCTTATTGGAAGAGTCAAATTTGGCAGGTCTTGGTGTAGAAATCTCAGATTAAGCCACTTCGGTTGAGTGGGGAGAAGCCTGAAACTATGGACAATGACGACTGGCTTGAACTTGATGAGCTATGCAAGTCCACGATTGTATTGTCTCTCACTGAACATGTACATTATAATGTATTTGAGAAAGCACAGAGTGCATGGGATCTATGGAATAAGATCAAGAATCTTTATGATAAGAAAAGTCCAGCGAGTCAGATGTACTGGTTGAAGCAGCTTATGGATCTGCGCATGAAGGATAATGCGACTATGTCTGCTCACTTGAGCCAGTTCCATGCTATACTGAAGAACCCGACTTCACAGGATATCACCTTTGGAGAGGAAGTAACTCCTCTTTTCTTGCTTGGGACTCTGAATGAGTCATGGGATGTATTCCGCACTGCCCTATGTGCCTCTAGTGCTACTCTAAAATTGGCAGATGTTGAGAGTGCTCTTCTTCAGGAAGAGGTGAATCGCAAAAACTTGGATGCCTCTCATGGTAGTCATGCTTTGACAGTTAGAGGCAGGAATGACAGGAATGATCGTGGTAATAACCGTGGTCGTGACTCGCAGAAGGGTCGGTCTAAATCTTGTGGCAAGTCACGTAGTAAGTCGCGTGGGCGCAATGCAAATGTCACTTGTCATCATTGTGGGAAAAAGGGCCATATTAGACCATAGTGTCATGAGTTGCACAATGAGAAGCGTAAGGATAAAGGGAAAGATAAAGTGCAGGAGAAGTCCTTTGATCGCAGCATAGTACCTGCGAAGTCCAGTGTCAAGATTGAGGAAATTAATGTTACGCAGAATGAGGAGTCCGATGGTGGTGATGAGTTTATACTTGCAGCTAGTTCTTCTGATGCTTCACACTTGACTGAGACATCTAGTATGTATGCACAGTGCTGGTTATTGGATTCCGGAGCATCCTTCCATGTGACGCCTGACCGTGAGTGGTTCCACTCTTACCGCACTATATCTGGTTCATTCAGACTTGGAGACGACAGGTCTCTTGACATTGTGGGCATGGGTGATATTCAGTTGCAGTTTTCCACTGGCAGTTCATTTTTGCTTAGGGATGTACGTCATGTACCTGCGCTTACGCGCAGTCTTATGTCAGCAGGACAACTGGATGATGCAGGATTTCATGTATGTTTTAGGGATTCTGCCTGGAAGATTACTCGTGGCAGACTTGTGCTTGCTAGAGGCGCCAAGTCTGGCAGCCTCTATTCTCTTGTTGTATCTGGGTCCTCAGTTGACCATGTTTTGGCAGTGGGTTCTATCCCACATGTATCACTTTGGCATGCTTGTTTAGGGCACATGTCTTTGAAGGGAATGAAAATGTTATCTAGTTTGCAGTATCTTCCGCCTTTGGATTATGCATGTTTTGACTCGTGTGATCATTGTCTTTATGGTAAGCAGAATAGGTCTACGCATAAGAAATCGGGTAGGCCACGCATGAGTGAGCCCTTGGCATTGGTGCATTCCGATGTTTGTGGGCCTATGCCTTGCATGTCTATGGGTGGCGCGAAGTACTTCGTTACCTTCATTGATGATTTTTCTAGGAAAGTGTGGGCTTATCCCATAAAGCAGAAGTCCAATTTCTTGGCAGTTTTTCAGAGATGGCTTGCTCTTGTTGAGAACCAGACTGGGTATAGGCTGAAATGCCTTAGGACAAATAATGGGGGAGAATATGTCTCGTATGCTTTTGAGCAGTTTTGTGATGACAGGGGTATTAAGCGTCAGTTGACCGCCCCTTACACCCCACCCCAGAATGGTTTGGCTGAGCGCATGAACAGGACTATTCAGGAGCGTGTGCGCTCTATGCTTAGCCATGCAGGCCTACCCCATAGTTTTTGGGCTGAGGCAGTTAGTATGGCAGTGCATGTCATAAACCGATCACCTTCCAGTGGATTGGATTTCCAGGTTGCAGAGGAAGTTTGGGCTGGTAAGCCACCCTCTTATGCGCATCTCCGTGTCTTTGGATGTGAGGCATTCTGCCATGTGCCCAAGGACAAGAGGAGTAAATTGGATCCAAAGAGCATTAAATGCTTATTCCTTGGCTATGGTGAGTCAGGAGAGATGGGCTATCGCCTATG
Source organism: Lygodium microphyllum (assembly GCF_053477565.2). Taxonomy (NCBI): domain Eukaryota; kingdom Viridiplantae; phylum Streptophyta; class Polypodiopsida; order Schizaeales; family Lygodiaceae; genus Lygodium; species Lygodium microphyllum. The sequence goes on from NC_141155.1 coordinate 28,010,687, forward strand.
GGATCCGTAGGCACGGAAAATAGTACGCAGCCATGATGTCGTCTTCCATGAAGACAAGATGCACAGGCAGCCTGAGAAGGTGGTTGAGATCCGCAGAGTGATCTTTCAGGAGGAGCCTAGAGCTCCAGCACAGCTAGTAGTACAGCCTGCAGCAGTTCCTCCACAGGGCCAGGGTGTTGGACAGGCAGTTAGACAGACAGTAGAGCCTGCGGTGAGACGGTCTGCTAGAGACAGACGCCCACCTGACAAATTTCAGCCCTCTATGCATTATGTTTTGGTTACAGATGCAGGAGAGCCTTTCACTTATGATGAGGCTATGCGCAGGGGTGATAATCACTCCTAGGAGAGGGCTATGCAGTCTGAGATAGACTCCCTGCATAAGAATGAGACTTCGGATTTGGTTGCCTTGCCTAAGGGCAAGAAGGCTTTACCATGCAAGTGGGTGTACAAGCTGAAAAGTACCCCTGGACACCCCAAGCCGGCATACAAGGCTAGATTGGTAGCAAAGGGTTTTAAGCAGGAACATGGTGTGGACTTTGATGAGGTCTTCTCTCTTGTGGTTAAGATGACCACCCTGCGCTTAGTCTTGGCTTTGGTTGCACAGCTTGACTTAGATCTATATCAGATGGATGTCAAGACGGCTTTTCTACATGGGGACTTGCATAATGAGATCTATATAAATCAGCCTAAGGGCTTTGCAGAACCTAGCAGGGAGCACCTAGTGTGCAAGTTGAAGAAGAGCTTGTATGGCTTGAAGCAGGCACCTAGGGAATGGTATCATAAGTTTGATGCCTTTATGCAGTCACAGGGCTATAGCAGGAGTGCTATGGATCCGTGTCTTTACACTACACACTGCAGGTGGCGGGCGCCCGTCACGTCACTTTATTCTTCATTCTTTTAGTGACAGTTTGAATAAAGGAAGGCCCGGTCATACATTGTGACTGTTGGAGTTCCCATTTCTTATCTCTCTCTTTCTTGCTCTTGCTCTCCCGCCATAGCTCGCGTGCAAGCTTTGATCCTTCTCACCTTTCAGTCTCCTTGCATTGTAGGCTAGAATGAAAGACTATTCAGAGCCTAAATCCATTAATTTCACGTTTAACAAAGTCTCCTTGCATTGTAGGCTAGAATGAAAGACTATACAACTATTGAAAGGTAATGTGCCATAGTTCTATAGTACAACCATTTCAATGAAATATACCAAGGTTAAAAACTCATCATATACAATGACATCTATAATATATAATAGTGAATGAAGATATAAAGCCATAACAAAATAAGTAGATCACCACTCCAATGGTACACACAATGATCACTTTATGATCTACATCATAATTTCCCATGACAGTTTGTTTTAGATCATTTAAGTAATCCTTTCGACCATCAATCCAAACTAGCATTACATATATTTGCTGATTGTCAGACTCTTGAGACTATTGATCTTCAAATTTCTTTTGTAATTGCTATTTTAAAGCTTGATGTAGCACTTCTTGTTGCTGTTACTGCTATAAGTACAGAAAAAATGCAAAGTGCTACTATAGGAAGTTTGGTTCTTGCTACAAGAATTTTGGTTACTATTGTGTCAAGATACCGTTGCAGGAACTTAGAGTTTTGCTATAGGAATTGCTGAAATTTAAGTTATTGCAGATCATTTTGAAGCTTTCTTGATGCAAAAAATTGTAACATACTCTTGTTATAAGTATCCACCTCATATAGAATTAGCACTTTCATGCTTAAAAACCAATCAACATGAATAACATCAACCATTCTTGTTGCAATATGAATTGCATAATTACCTAGTGTAGATACTTGCATACTTTCAAATGCTCCAACTTCAATGATAGACTGATCAGAGTCCTCAAGAACTTCAAAAATAGAAGTTGGAATTGAAACATCAACAACCTGGTCATTCAATGCATAGACATCCTCAAGAATAACATATTGACTTGAAGCATAAGAAAATACCAATTATGTATGCAAATAAGTAATTTCATTATCCTTCTATAGAACAACTTCGTCAAGAGCATTAATAACTTCAAAACAATGAGAAATTGGAAATCCATTGCGTTCCATAGTTGTGAAACCTCCTGATACAGTAATGCTTTCTCTTCTTGAAGCTGATTGGTAACAAACAAATCTTCAATTGCTGCAACATTGGCCGCACTTCTCTCCTTTTCAAGCTCAATAGAAAATCAATGAATTATCTCAATTGGAGATTGAATTATAGAGTGTACCTCATGCAAAACTTCAAAAAAGCCATGCAAAGTAATTCCACTCTGGAATTCTTTATATTCAACCAACTCTTGCAAAGGAAATGTAGTGCCAATCTTGCAATCTTGCTCTTCTTGCAAAGAAATTACAATACTAATATTGATCCAATCACTACAAGATATAGACCTTATAGCGATGTTTAAAGCGACGAAAATACAAACAACAAAATTTGCCCCCGTCAAAGCGTCGTTATTGACGACGCCATAGAATCGTCGTTATATGCGTCGCTATATGTGTCGCATTTGCGACGCATATAGCGACGGTTGCAGGGTATTTGTGATGCTCATAGCGACACCAATAGCGACGCGTGCAGTAAATTTGCGATGCAAATAGTGACGGTAATAGAGAAATTTTTTTTTTTGTGGCAGGGCAGCTAGCACTGTGTGCTGTATGAGAGCCATACAAAATAGTTTCTGCAGTGCTGCATACAAAGCGTTTGCAAACAAAAAGAATGTATATTGAAATCATAAAACTAATACATGAAATAAATACATGATATCGCATAAAATGCGATTGGAACAATCATGAAACGATATCACTAATACATAGAAAATGTCTACATAGATCGGGCGACTAAAAAATAAAGGTGTGTGAGCTCTAAGGATCCAAGGGCGAGCTAGAAATCCTCGTCCCCCGAAAGCTCTTCCCGCTACAAAGGAGCATCAAACGGATTCTGCAGAAAAAGAAACAACATATCAATCCACCATACAATAATGCATTCAAATATCTCATGCTAACTACGGACAAGAAAGATGAGTGACTTACAGGGCCGCCGCATCTATACAATCGGTTGATCAATGCCCTGAGACCGTGCCTCTTTGCATATCGAGTCTCAAGGCCTTGCGGATCGTGATTTGTAACAGAGTGCTGCAAAGAAAACAAAATGCTAACTGTTAGAAACATGATTGTCAGTACAAAGAATATCTCAGAAAAACAAATAAGCAAAACAAAAGAGAAACTTACAAAGTCCTCCAAATATGTCCTGTGGCCGCTACTCCCAAGATGATGTACCGATCCGGCCTCGATTCGTGCCCTCACCGCCTCCCGCTGCTAACTCCAATGTCCTGGCGAATTTGTAGCCTCCTCCCTCAGCCAGCGCCAGTCGTCTGCATCTAACCACTCGGGCTTTGGAGCCCCACTCTTGATTGCCTTGCGTGCGTCGGATCGTCTATGTGACATGTATGCACGCATGCAATCCATCATCCAGCCCGTAGAGAATCTATCCACTGCGGCTGGCACCGGGAACTCTTCGTGCAAGGATGCTACTATGTAGTCCTTGCTCCCCTCTGGTATGTTCCTCCAATGATCTAGGACGTTGTGCCGAAAAACTTGTTGGCACAACTCCCTCATGCGAGCCATCACCCTCCTCCCCTCATCATTCATGATGATGGCTCCTGACCTGCCATCCACTAGGTATCCATAACCCCTAGGAGTATGCCTAAGATGGGCCCTCTCCCATCTCTGTCCACGCTCCTGGGCATATCCAAGAGACCCCTGTACATCCGGTGTACCGATGGGGGTACCCTCTCTCGGAGTGCCACTCAAAGGGGTGCCACCAAAAGGCGTGCCATTTGTCGACGGCTGCGCAAAAGCCGGAGTAACTGGAGTGGACATCCCCACAGGTGTGACAAATCCTGGAGGTGACGCAGCTCCAGCTGAATGACGAGACGGAGACACCACGTCCGTGTCTCCACAGCAGCACCCCCCTGATCCTCCTTCAGTCGCAGTCCCTCCCTCTGGCCCAAGTCGCGATCGTCGAGATCCTTTGCTTGAAGCTGAAGCATCTGATCGCGCTGAAGCTGATCTAGAAGAGCGCCCTGAGGAAGAACGAGACAGCTCCTGATCTGCCATCTCTCTGAATCTCGCGAGCTAATCTGGAGACATGCGTGCCATCATGTCCTGAAACTCCTCATCGCTCATCCCTCGACTCATCCTGAAAATGTCGATACCTGCACAGATAAAAAATGATGTTAGAATAATCAATTTAAACTATACAAAGCACATTAATATAAATCATTTTTGAAAAATACCTCTTAAAATGCATATCTTATCTACCTTTATGGAAGATCTAAACAACGAATTGAGTAATACAATTCTCCAAGAATGAAGTATTCTATGGTCCCATGTTAATCTCCTGACACAACTCTGCATACACTAGAAGGTCGATAGACATGTCACCACAAAAGAACGAGTCTGCCTCGTTCTCAAAAAATTCTATGACTTCTGTACCACTTTGAACCACTGCACATCAAATAGTATCATGGAGAAGCTACGGTAATCCACCGTAATAATACTTTGCAAGTTCCCAAAATACTCCATCTCATCCACAACCGTGTTTGGATCCGTTGCTCGTCGCCGGCACTCTTGCTCAAACCTTTCCATGACACCACAGTTCAGTGTGGAGCGCATTTGGTCAATACGCTCCTAGAAATGTCGTGGAGTTTGTGCAAGAGCTGCTGAACACGGGGTTCAAAATGCAGCAAGGAAAGAGGCTAACAAGAAGATCTCAAATTTTTATGCCAAAGCTCACTATATTGCTTGTCAAGTGAATTACAACAAAGAAACTGTCAACAAACAAATTTTGTTCAAGTCCTTTTTATCTCAGCATATAGCTTTTTCAACAAAGATTTTGTAGCTTCATCAGTTCATAAAGTGTCAAAGTTTCCTGAGCAAGCCCATGTTCATTATATGCTGTCAACAAAATTGTTCATCATACAATATCCTGCTGGTATCTCAACAAGTGAGCCACACCTTGAGTACATTGTAACCAAAGAATTGCCAATTGGAAGAACCTTGTCAAAACCTTTCTGAAAAATCTCAGTATGAAGGCTTTACCCTTCTTCTTTATTTCTGCATCCCTCTCTCCACTCTTCTTTGGGTGTTAATAGAGATTAGGGTGATGGCTAATCTCGTCTGTAAGAAGCTGGGCATAATGTCTCTCCTACAAGCTCTGGTACATCTTCATCATCAACTGCAACCTGTGTAGCATGTTTTTGGTACTGTTGAGCTATCTTCTTAAGATTGGCAAGGTTATCTGGACCAAGCTGGTTGATTATACTGGGCAGATGTATCAAACGGCTTCTTGTTCAGTCTTCTTTGGCGAGACTATCTACCTTTCCTGCAACAATAGATAGCTTGCGCTCCCTTCACAGTCATGCTTCAGGATTCATCAGCCCACGATATGATTTACCATCTCCTACAGAGTTTATGTGAAGTTGTCTTGCAAATAAAGATGACAGAGATGGTCTTTCATAAGATAGAACAATTGAACCATATGAAAGAAAGCTCATTCAGAATGTTTTTCTGTTCAAAGATGGATCATGTTTATTTGATCTTCTGTTGTTCCTATTCCTGTTGTAACAATGCCAACTTTGCCTGATTGTTCTCAGCTGCCTTCTTAGCATGCTCAGCTACCCGTCGCTCTCGCAGCCTAAGTTCTCGAATATGTCTTGGTGGCGTTTGAAATGTTTCCAATGGCTTATCTGCAAATGGGTGCTGATCATCCACGAATACTCTCAGATTCCGTGTTCGATGATAACACAGCCTATTTTTGGGAAGCATGCGAAGCATAGCTTTGCGTTCCGCCTTTTAGAATGCAGGAATGTACAAAGGGGAGGATGGGTGAGGGAGCGAATAGGAGAAGGGCGGTTCCGCGTGTGCTGGAGAGAGTGGACCACAAGAGCAAGCGATTCGATTCGATGAATTAGACTTCCCAGGAATCAAAGATAAGCCTGGGGATGGAAATTGCCCTGTAGATTGCCAGAATGAGACAATTAAGGATCCAGAGGTTATGTACAGAAGCTTGCTATTGCGAGAGACAGACTGCCACCATTAATTGCCACTAATCGATTCCCTTCGAAACTCTCTACTGCTCCTGGTTTCCCCCCCCCAAGGATGAAGACGTCCCCATCTCAGTAAGCCTTCAAGATCCGAATCAGTGATTCAATCACAGCTGGTGCGGCTTCTGAGCTTAAGAGAATACTACTCTACTTGATTGACCCCGCCTATAAACAGAGCAAGTTACAACATCCTTTTTGCTGGCAATCAAGAATACGCCCTGCTAATGATTCTGCAGTGAATCTCGGTTTCCTTGTTCCCTGGCGGCCTGATCTGGTCTCGCAGACTTCAACAATTGCCACCATAGAAAACCTTCGGAGGATGAACATCTCGAAGACAGTGAGTCCCTGTCGAAGTCCCTCCCTCCACGATATGTCTGGTCTTTTTCAGCTCTTTTTACCACTGCCTTTCATAGCTTGGACCATATTGATGCTTCGGATTTTTCTCTGCTTTTTCTCGTGATCATGGGCCGAAAAAACCGAATGGCGCCTCCCCAGAATTAGTCTTCCCTCCTTCGTTTTCTCCTCTGTTTTTAGTTTTTCTTTTTCTTGTTCACATGTCAAAATTAGGCAAGTGACCTTCCTCATTCATCTGAGACTCCAATCTCTTGATTTTTGTGTATATGTCACGAGAATCCATGCAGCTTTTGTCTCCTGCCACAAAACCATAGAGTCTGTGGTCAATTTCAACAAAAGCTTCTCCTAGCTTCTTATGTGATCTCATGGAACATTGTCACATCTTCTGTATCTCATTAGCTTCTTCCCACATTCCGGCACTTGTATAAAGGTCTGACATGAGCATATAAGCTGAGGCATCATGTGAGTTCAATGAGAAAATTTTTGTCAAAGCATTGCTGTGCTAGCAATATGTCACCATGCCTTTTGCATTGATTTAACATTGACATCCACGCAACAAAATTATTTGCAAGAGGCATATCTTGCAGCAACTCTGCTGCCTCCTTTAAATGTCCTTCTTGTAGCATATCTTCAAAACACTTGCACCAAGGCTGTCATGTTGGAGCAAACTTTGACTGCAGAAACAAAAGTGACTTCATTTGGTTGTTTGAAAACAGTAACCTTTTTCCTTAACCCTGAAGTTCCTGGTTTTGACCTTCGTACCGAGATGTATAGCATGTGGTGATCTTAAAGACTGTCATTGCACACATAACTAGAACAAATAGCAGCAGGACAAAGATCCTTTGGCATCAGTTTTTCATATTTTTCTAATACACACACATCATGCATCCAAACAAAATCATACACATGCACTAAGGGAATATGTACACTGGATGCAGATTATCGTAATGCTTCACACAAACAATGAGTCACATGCAGAAACTAACACAAATGCACAACAAAAGAAATGGAGGTATATACGACTCGGATGCGCAGCAACACGACAACGCTCCACCCGAAAATGCCGTTAGCGTGACCACACTGCACTATATATTTTGTACTGCACATTGAAACACTCAAATTAGATGTAGCAAGCAAATTTAGATACGACACATTCTAAACCCCTCATTACCTTTGGACTACATCCCCTCGAGAACTCCCACTCCTCCATTGAGACCTCTGTCCCTTCGCTGGATGCTGCGGTCAAGGCTTCATGCAACCATTGTGTTGACATAAACCGCAGCATCTCTTCCATGCCTTCGGGATATCGAATCGGTCGGTAACGCGTACTGCGTCGGAATTCAGCTCGCGCTTCCTCTAGATCTTGCCTTGCAATCTGGTACATGGCGAGCCACATCTCCATGGAGGCATGGTGCAACATACAAAAGCGATTCACCTTCTCTTCCATTGAGGCATCCATTCTTTTTTCTACCCCATTTCCAACCACTACATCTCCAGTCAGCCTATCATCGTCCTTCAACGTCCATAGCATTTCATTGTCTGGCTCCACCGTTGGTAGCCATTGTGAGATATGTACTAACGCCTCTGACACCAACCAACCTTCCGCCATGCTACCTTCCGGACGAGCTCATTGTCGCACAAAGCCTTTCAGGGTTTTCATGAAGCACTCCAAGAAGAACATCCATCGCGTATGGACAGGTCCAACAATCTCCACTTCGTCCACAAGATGCACAAGAAGGTGAACTTGTATCGTGAGCATGCTAATGGGCAGGTATTTCTCAAAGAGACAGACCGTCTCAACTGCTCCCCACCTTGCGGATTCAATAGAGGACGTCTTAATCTCTTTCTGTGAGATCCATTGCACCAAAGTCGACAACTTGTAAATGGCCCCGCGAATTTCTGGAGTTAGGCATCCCGCGATCGCGATCGGTAGGACAAACTGCCACAAATGAGAAAGCATTAAGAATAATGGTCACTTTTCAAATTTCAAAATTTCCACACTAATTAAAATCCATTCTATTCACAAACCTGACATATCTTATGCCAATCATGGGATTTTAGCCCAGACATTTGGTCATCTTTAGAAAATGCGGACCTGAGAGAACGCATCATACCCATCGGAGTGCGGATAGACTTGATTACTTGCTTCACAATGCGCTCTTCTTTGGTAGACAAAACCTAGGGAGCGCGAGGAAGCTGCACTCCCCCTTCAGCACTCGACTGCGGCCAAAGCGCCTCCATCTTACCTACCTCCTTTAAATCCATTCGTGACCCTATAGTGTCTCTCTTTCCTGTGATGTGGTCCCATAGCAAGCTGCCCACATTTTTGAAAATATGCATGGGATCCAACAAGTGGTTGACCTGTAAGTGGGTCCAATATGGCAACTCGTAGAAAACTGAGAACCGTCGCATTCCATTTGGATGTGATTCTGGGTTTACCATTTTTAGCTCGTACCAGCTTGCAGCTTTCATACGTGCTGGAGGTCGTCCAAGAAAACCTTCCCTGAGTTCATGATCCTCCGGCAAGAAAGCAGCATGTCCTTGATATACCATCTTCTTCATGGTTCGTGACCTTCGGGAGTCTAACTGTGGCCCACACAATGGACATGCATGATAACCTAAGGTAACGAGACCTGCAAGGCGATCCATGACCTAGTGAATACTTGATTGAATGAAATAAAATATAGATGTTACCAGGGAGAACAAAGGTCTGCTCACCTGAGCACTCTCCCAATCTCGGAAAGTCATGCATCGTCCACATGAGAATGGCTCGAATGTTGGCTGACTGCCGACCATCGCGCCTGCTCATAACTTGCACCGTGACCCCCTCCTCCCACAAAATTTTAAGCTCATTGACTAATGGACGAAGATACACATCCATATTTTTTACTTTGTAATGGCCCGGGACGAGCAAACTAAGGATGAGATGTCCTTTCTTCGTAGAAAGCCATGGAGGAATGTTGTAGTTGACAAGCACTATAGGCCACACACTGTAAGAAGTCAAGTGTAGACCGAATGGGTTCACACCATCCATGGCGAGACCGAGCCGAAGATTCCTTGGCTCTCGCGCAAAGCCTGGGAAGGTAGAGTCAATGTGGCTCCATGCGCGCGAATTTGCTGATATTCGTTGAACTCCATCCGTGGACCTATTCTGCACATGCCACGTTGTCAAGCTTGCCATGGCAGACGTGCGAAACATGTGGTTTATGCGGGGGATGAGTGGAAAGTGTCTGAGAACTTTTTGAGGGATGGTCTACCCTTGCAAGTCCTGTCGATACCTGTGAGCACCACACTTTGGACATGTCTCCATAGTCTCGTATTCATCTCGAAACAATATGCAGTCATTGATACATGCATGGATGTTATTATAGTCCATGCCAAGCTTCTGTAAAACATGTCGTGCATCATCACGAGACTCAGGCATGGTGTTTGCAGGTGGCAATCTATGATATTTCAATAACCTGAAAAAAATCATAAAACACCTTGAAAAAACACAAATATTTGCAATAATACTGTTAAAAAAAAAAACAATGAAGTCTATGTGCAAGGTACCGGAATAACTCAGTCACACTCGTATCGCTCCAACCGTATTTTGCTTGCACACTTAAGAGTGCAAGCAATGTCTTCAACCGAGATACTCGGCACCCATCATATAATGGTATGGATGCTTCCTCTCTAAGCGGGTCAGATGTCTCAACATCCATGGGAATGAATGCATCGATCATTGCCTCCATCTCAGGCTCCAAGATTGTAGGCAAGTCGGGAAGGTTGTCTGTCTCCTCTGGCATTGATGGTATAGATGGGCCTTGCGAGTGGTCGATTGGCTCCTGCAATCCATCCATCGCACGTCCACGAACTCTTCTAATTGGCCGCAAAGGGTGCACTCCCCCTTGGGTCGAGACATCACCCCCCTAGATACAAAATTTGCCAACAAGACCCAATCTTATTGTGTATGGTTTTCAATTAGCTTGAGAGTACAATGCATGAAAAATGCTAACTTCAAATTACCGTTTGCTGAAAATCCGCAATCGCCTGATCAATGATCTCAGATTGAAACTCGCCAAATCGTCGTACGTGTTCTATAGACAATCGGCGTTTTCGTCTAATTGCCAACTTGCATTGAGAGCAAGGACATGGGACACGCTGATTAAGATACGTCTCGCGGTCTTGAACAATAAGACCTTCTTCGTTTGCCATCTTATCTACATTACAGCAAACGAGGCTTAAATGGATAGCTTTATGGAGATGTACGTCAAGTTGCAAGTTGACCATAAACCTTGCATTGTATATAGTAGTCGAGAGATTTTCCGATGTTATATCTCGGCCTTGTATCATGCTCAACGATTTGTTTGTCCCGGTAGATAATTATTTGTTATATCTCGGCTTTGAGTATAAGTAATCCATTTTAAAATTAATACGCGTCATCTATGAAATTTTATAACTATAGTAATAAAATTTATTTCAATCAATTCTACTCATAGTCATAAGACCTGAGAGAAATTATCCTATACTCAATTTAAGGGTTTATTCTTCTATAACAATAATTTTGGGTTCATTTTGATGAAGTACGTGGCCCATGGCAAAGCACATTGCATACCATTATCAATAAGTCTATTATCTTAAATTTCCTTTCCCTCCCTCTCCCTCTCTTTCTCTCCCTCTCCCTCTCTTTCTCTCTTTCTCTCACCCTCTCCCTCTCCCTCTCGTTCTCTTTCTCTCCCTCTCTCATTTCCTTCCCCTCCCTCTCCCTCTCCCTCTCCCTCTCTATCTCTCTTTCTCTCTCATTTCCTAAACAAGCAAAAAATAAAGTGATTTAAACATCCTCCAAGCAAAAGGGAGAGGGAGAGATACAATGCACTCTCCTCTCTTTCTCTTTCTATCCCTCTCTCATTTCCTTCCCCTTCCTCTCCCTCTCGCTCTTTTTCTCTCTCATTTCCTCTCCTAAACAAGTAAAAAATAAAGTGATTCAAACATTAAACAAGCAAAAGGGAGAGGGAGAGAGAGAATGCGCTCTCCCTCCTTCTCCCTCTCTTTCTCTTTCTCTCCCTCTCTTATTTCCTCCCCCTCCCTCTCCCTCTCCCTCTATTTCTCTTTCTCTTTCTCTTTCTCTTTCTTTCCCTCTCCCTCTCTTTCTCTCTTACTCTCTCGTTTCCTCTCCTAGACAAGCAAAAAAGAAAGTAATTTAAACATTAAACAAGCAAAAGGGAGAGAGAGAGAGAGAATGAACTCTCCCTCTCTTTCTCTCCCTCTCCCTCTCCTTCTCTTTCATTTCCTCTCCTAAACAAGCAAAAGAGAACAATTTAAACCTTCAACAAGCAAAAGAAAGAGAGAGGGAGACTCACCAATGAGATATGGCGAGCGTGGGTGGCTTCTCTTTGCAACGAGGGCTCCTCCTCTCCTTCGCGAACAACGGCGGTGGTGGCGGCGGTGGTAGCAAGTCTCTTCCTCTTCTTCTCTCACAAAGCCTTCGCTCTCTCCCTCACTCTCGCTCTCAAAAGGCGAAGAAAAGAAAATGAAAACAGCGCTCTGGTTTCGGCCGCGCTTTTTTTCCCTACGGCGTCGCTATTGGCATCGCTATTTGTGTAGCAAATGCGACGCAAATAGCGACGCCAGTTGCGACGCCAATAGCGATGCCGATATCCGCCGTCGCTAATCGGCGTCGCTAATCGCCCAATTCCTTGTAGGGAATCCCATAATTCTTATAGCGAGACACTAACTTCTCTTTAGATCGAGAATGCAATAACCTAAAATATTATCTTGCATGCTGGAAACATCCGTATCTTAAACAAATACATCCAAAGATGGTGCGTTTTGCACTATGAGTAGTGGCACTTCTTCAAGTTATTACAAAGTTCCTTCATTGCAATTCAGCTTAGTAGCTACATTATCTTCCTTAACATTAATAAGAGAACTAAGAAAATTATCCACAATGATATTCTCATTGTGAAAACCATAATCCATAACAACATCGTCTTCTTGAATACATAACTGATCTTCTTGATCACCAATTTGATCATCTTCATTGTTTATAACTTGTGGCTTGTTTTCTTCTTCATTAAAGCTAATTGAAGCTAATTGGAGATTGATTATGACAGTTTTAAAAATACCAAAATATGGAAAATACTTGAGATTATTGTTATAAAGTCTTTAACAATCCACTCTCCCATTGGAAAGTTGCTCTGTTGGGCTTGGGACACTCAAGGATTCTTGGCTTTTTTGGCTCTTGTCCTCCCTCACTCCCTTTACCTCAATCTTTGGCAAGATCACGGGTAAAGAGCACCAATCATCATCATCATCACTTTGAATTAGAATTTGAATCAAAAATTCAAAACATCTTCATATCTTTCCTTAAGCTTTTCAAGTGCTATAAGAAATCTCCCAATATGCTTAACACAATAAGACCTAACTTTCTTGCCTTCATGATCATCATGCCATTCATAAGCATCATGAAGGATATCTTCAAAATAATCCAAGTTTTCCCATCCTTTATCCATATTCAAACTTGAACCCTTCTTTGTTGGCCCTGTTGATGAAAACCTCTTGTGGATATCATCAAACTCATTACATAAATCAAACATGCAAGAATACTTGCAAGATTTTCCTTCTTCACAAGATCCATGAACATAAGAACAATTCTAGTATGTCCAAACTCAAAACAAAGTTTGCACCTCTTTTCTTCTCCTTTTATTTACCCATTGCAAATAATGGGGTTGAAAATTTAAACTTCATAATTGAAAATGAAACTTGAATGCTCTCGCATTAATCCTGTGTAGGCTTCCTGTAGTAGGCAAAAGATGCTTCCTATTTCTCAATACATTTAGGTGGAGTTTGTTACAAAGAGGATATTTCTACAATAATTCTTCCATTTTGAAATATTTTTGTGAACAACTTGTCTCTATTTTCATCTAGGATTGAAAATCTTCATGCTCCTACTCTTGTAATTTTCTGAAACTCTTGCTATTGTTGCTTTGCTAATGGTTTCTATAACTCCCGAGACTTGCTGCTAGAAAAATTAACACAGTAATTGTTTGTCATACAAGAAGAAATGCATAATTAATACTCTGAGCTATATCACCCTGCTTCAGTAATATATCACTGCTTCAGGAATACATCACTACGTTAGGAAATTGTCACTACTTCAGGTTGTGACCAAAAACTTGTTGATTTCTATCATCAAATAAACACGTTTTTTATTAGGCTTTAATTCCAAAGATAAAGAACAATATAGGGAGGGTTGTATCATGTGTAGTAACTTCATAAAAGAAATTCAAATTCTTGCCCTCAAACTTTGCCATTTTTGCTAATGTTATAACATAGAGAAACATGGAAGCTGTGGCCGGATATACACATAAAAAAACCTTTGAACTCTATACAACAAATTCATTTTTTGTCCAAAAAACAAAGTCAGTTTTCATAGAGCTTGAAACTGGAGGTTCAAGATGACAATGGCAAGATCATGGTGGTAGGATCGCCAAAGTGTCGCTGCTCATGATCTTTGCAGAATGCATAATAGGACTACAATACCTCATACGGAAATACATGTCATTGCTATAGGCAGTGCGGAGAATACACAATATTGTATCAGGAAACAATGGCAAGATCATGGTGGTAGGATCGCCAAAGTGTCGCTGCTCATGATCTTTGTAGAATGCATAATAGGACTACAATACCTCATACGGAAATACATGTCATTGCTATAGGCAGTGCGGAGAATACACAATCTTGTATCAGGAAACTCGTAGGAAACCCAAGTATAATGACATAGAAACATGAGAATACAAACTACAACACTAATATTGAGAGAATTAGAAACATAGAGTATAGAGAATATGCTAAAAATAGAGAGAAACATAGTGAATCATGGCACCAACTATCAAATGTCATATATCATCATAGAAATCCATCATACAATAGGTCGTAAATATTTGAAATGATCAAAATGCGAATGACACCACAAATACCTCTTCAAGCCACGTTGAAAATTTCCTACATAACTATAACTTCATGATGCATTTTAAGCCTATTTCATAAAGGAAATAGTAAAGACTAAGGTTCTAAACCATGCTAAGGGCAAAGATAATGTTTCAAGCTAATGGATAACACAATGAATACAAGAAATTATATGCTTTTTAAGGAGATCCATGCCTTAGAGGACTTTTTAGGAATATATTATGGTGATAAGAGGGTGTGTGCTATGATGCTTTTGGTACCTTACCATTGCAAAATAATTAGAGTATATAGCTGAAGGAAAGCACTGAGCTTTATCCTAGCCTTTAGTAAAGTAACAGCTAGGATTAGCTTTGGAACACCATCTTTGGTGGGGAATTACAAGCTTTTTGGGAGGGATTGTAGCATGGGATTTTGGCATGCATGGAGGAAAAGGAGAAGGAAGTCGGCGTCAAGCACGCAAGGATGAATAGAGGAGAAGAGGGCGCACGTATGGGAGGATACCATGAGTGTTGAGGAGTGAGGAAAATGAGCCGAGAATTTGTGGTGGGGAAGTGATGCTTCTGATCTATATGTCTTTAGCTTAAGAGGGAGTGGACGGGGGAATGGCATGCAAGGACAAAAGGAGAGAAGAGGAAGACACACTGAACTGATTGGGAGATGCAATCATGTAGTTCTAATGAAGGAGAGTAAAGAGAGTGGCTTCTTCATGATAACTGCGTCAGAGCTGAAAGGGTTTAAGCAATAATCGGTACTGACTATGAGGAAGGTAGGATGATTGTCAATAGACTAAAGATGAAGTGAAGACGAAGATGTTGCACTTTGTACAATGACTGCTACAGGACGAGGAGTGATCATGGTGTTGGAGAGACGGTCGACTTTGTCATTAATTCATGTGGAACTGCAAAGTTGTCTGTAAGCACTTGAGAGAATCCAGTTGTCCTGAATAATAGGATTATCCGAAGTGTTTGGATGAGACATTGAGGAAGCAAGATCATGACGCTAACCTCAATGTATCAGATCACGGCCTACCACCCATTCTCTGACCATGCTTGAGCATGTCTCAATAGCAGCCTCTTCTATTGGATTTTCCACGAACCATTTTGATGGTCAGAGATAATGAGTTTATTTACCACCTTACGAGGTCGTCATTGAGGTTGCTATAAGTCGGGTTTTGTGTTTTCAGGTTGCTCTAAGAGTCCAGGACAGTTGAAACTCAAAGCAACAGCACAGATGAAAGATCTTAGATTGGATCAAAAGTCTTCAGCATATATGCCAAGAGTTATTGAAGCTACAGTACTTCTCCCCATTGGTGGCAAATTGTGTGTTGTCATCCGGAACAACATGAGCATTGTAATGATGGAAGCTAGAAATGTATGAAACCAATAGGAGCATGGTCATGATTGATAGTAGCATGATCAATAATATTTTTAGAGTTTTAGGAACAAGAACGTGGTTTTCTAAGATTATAGCATGATCAACAAGGCAACAACTTATGAAAAACAATTTCTGATTAGTCTTCTACCTTCTCATTTAACCAAACTTTAACTCCATCAACACACCTTGTTTGTCTCTACTTCCACTACTCTCTTCATAATTGTCCCAAAATCTTCAAGTGCTTTATCTCCAAAGATACAATCATACATTCATGCTCCGAGCTCACAATGTATTATAGTCAAGTCTATGTTTCTTGTTCTCTCTAAAGACTATTTGGGATGCACTACTAGAACTCCAAAGTATGAATTTGATGCCAATAATTTAATCATCCTCAAAGTATAGCATTGTTTGTAGTTGAGCAGCTACACCATGACACTAAGTAAGAAGAGGAAAGTTTCCATGTCCAAGAGCTTAAGCTTACATTTCACAAGAGTGTAACTCCTAACTTGCCAAGGCTTCCATTACATGAAGTTGGTTGTGTCCTTGTGAATTGGAAAATCCTTTTTCTTGAGCTTTGAGAATATTAGATGTTGTGCTATCTTTGCGAGTGTTTATGTGAAAAAGAATGAGTTCTATCTCATGTCAGAAAACATGCTTGATGTATTGATGTGCTTTGATCAGGGTTACTTTTAAAGGCTTGTTTTTTATCACTCTCATGCAACATTATTCTTGGAAGAAGTGGAGAACTAAGTAAAGTCTAGGGTTAGTTTTGACCACTCTTGAGCCATGGAAGTGCTTGGATGAAGTGTAGGGCTAATATCTAGGAGTTTTTCATATGAGATTTGTTGTTTGAGTTCAAAGAAGTTGATAGAGATTGTACTAAGGGTTTTTCTTAGTGTTGTGTAGTAGTTTCAACGCATCTCTTCTTGTGTTTCATCAAATCTATCTCTATCTCTCTCCACTTTCTTAACTCACTTTACAAAGACCCCATGTATTTGTGGCCTAGGCACACATTTCCTTTTAACATCGCCCTCCTATAAAGGCATCTACATCTACGGAATGTCCATTAGTACCTTTGTCCTCTTGACTGCTACCAATGTCTAATTTACCTTCCATCTTGTCTATTGCTTCAATTCCTTGCGTATGTAGTAGATGTTCCCCCCTTAACCTTTGCCTTCCAAAACTAGTGAAATATAGATGATTATTTAGCTTTGAAGATTTCAAAAAGACAAAAGGTGAAGAACAATAGGGGCATAGGTAAATGGAAGAAGCTAGTTGTTCACTCGTAAATATATATATGTATCATGCGAGTTCAAAATAATGGGTTTTAAAAACACCATTTTAATACATTTTGCATATACAGAAGGGTATCATATAAAGAGGTTACTTACAAATGGAATAAAAAATTGTCGTGTTTTATTCAAGAAAAAATCATAGATAAGGGTATTTATAAATAGGCCTTGAATGCATGTTGTCACACCATTTTTGAGTAAACTAAAAACCCTTAGTAAAGCATCTCGTATAGGTAGGTTTTTCTGTGCTTGTTTGTTTGTGTGACTATTTATCTTGTTGCTTCTTAACTAAATTTTTTGTGCTGGCTTAGACTAGGCATTTCTTGACATTGTTTGTTGATCTTTTGTGCCTGGGAACTTAATTGTCTTGGTTGATACTAGTGTTTTTTTATTGAAGTTGGATTTTGATTGTAGTTATTAACATACCGAATGAGATATACTTTCTTGCCAATATTCTTGCACTTGTATGCATAACACTTGAGGGTTGTCTCCATATTTTCTTCACTTAATTCCATGCCATGGGTTGGGTTAAAGTACTTATTACACCATCATTGAGCACTAGCATGGCATGATGCTTGTTGAAGGTATATGTACTAAATCTTAGATACACGCACAGTCAAGAGAGCACATTTTATTATGCATATATGTTTCTTACACACATGAGAGTTGGGATGTTTATCACTGGATTAAAAATGTTAGGCTGAGAGGGTAAGGAGGATGGGTGAGTTTGAGGGTTGTAAAGGACTCCTCTAGTTGCGAGATGGGATTTCTACCTTGGTCAACATCATGAGGACCATTATTTTCTCAACAGTTTGTGAAATTCGGGTGGGTGGAGAGAAGTAAAATTAATTCGTTTAGTGAGTGATGAGAGGCGAGGTTAAGGATTCTAATTAATCAAGGAATTGTGTTTGCATTGTGCATGATGCACTGGCACTTATAGATAGGATATGCACAATATTTTTCTATGCATTCATCTTTTCGTGTATTGTATGGATTGTATAATTGCATGGCATGGGTTTCGACTTTGCACTTTTTCTCAAATCGTGAATGATTGATCATTGAGTACATATTTAGAGCATGTTTTGTCTAGGACATGTTGGATTGAATTGAAAGTAGGTACATCAAGAAAAATCAATACTCTTTTGGGGATCTAAAAGAGACTAGAACTCTTTTTTGAAAAAGGTTGATTTTGCATGGAGCTACATGACTTACGCTTGGAAATTTCTTTCAGCTTGGGTTCCTTGGGCACATAGCTTCTATTTTTTTTTGTAGTTGCATTGACCTTGAAGATGAGAGAAATCTTGAAATCTATGGATTCATGGATCTATTAGCATGCCTTGATGATCTCAGAAATGTACTAGTTAAGTTCAGTACAAATTTTCTTATGAGGAGAGGATGTTTGTTGTCTACATGGATGGGTTTTGGGTGTGGCATTTAAGACTTATAGGGATTTATTGAGAAGCATCATTAAGTTCAAGGCTTTCATGTGGAAATGATGGTGTTGGTCCTCATTCACCTTTGAGCCAATAAATTAGCCTTGGACTTAAGACCCCACATATCAATGTACACATTAATGGGCCATGCTACCAATAGACCCATGTAAACTTTAGAATTACACTTGAGGGATATGGGATGCTCTTAAGTGCAAGAGAGATCCATAAGGAAGTAATTATATGAGAGCCAAAATATGATTGGACTTTCACACTACTAGAGGGTGCTCTAGAGGTGCTCTAGTATAGCGTTGGGAGAACAAGGCTAGAGAAAAGGCTCTTTCTGAAGCTATTCACTTAAAATTTGACTTTTCATATGCACATTGAGACCTTGGATATACTTTACATGCTATGAAGTAGGATGAGTGTGTGATCCACCACTTTTAGAAGGCCTTGGATTTAAGCCATGATCATATGGATGCACTTTACAATTGTGGCGAGGTATGCTTGGCAATGAAAGATGGTGGTGTTCTAGAAGCAAATGAATCAGAACTTGAAGAAGCTCTGACATTCGGCTAAGTCATCATTTATGACATTCTCGAGTTTTCTCATAATTTTATTCATCGTGTGGGACATACACCACATGCTTGCAGAGGTGGGACTTGGAATCACACTAGTTACACAGTAATTCTATTCATCATGTGGGATTATGTAGAGTACATGCTATTAAAATATTGAGGATGCATGCTCACGAGGATCACGGATGAGCAAATATACAATCATAATGAGACATAAGCATTGACAAAGAAGAACAACTGATATTGTCCAAGCATAATGCAAGTACAACTGATGAGAATGACTGATTGGAATGAGTGCGGGGATGAGTGCCTTTTATAGACTTACAGTAGGTGGTATTGGTAGGTGAGGTCAAGTGTAAAGTAACTGTGGTATTCACCAACTATGGTTTGAATAAACCATGCATACATGACCTGGTCTAAAGCTTTATCTGCAATGTGTTTCTTTGCCTTGTTTGTTCCTTGCAAAGAGGCTATGGTGGATGTGATTGCACATTTCTCAACACATGCTGGCAGAGGTGGACTTGGAATCATAATAGTTACATAATATGATGTGGACCTTGTATGTGAGATTGAATCATAGATTGGAAAATGGTTGGTTGAGATTTTTATGAGGAGGATGTCGATGATTGCATATACTAGGATGCATAGAGTCATTGTAGTATAGTTTTTAAGATTAGGATAAATTAGAACCTTCTAGGCAATGACTCGAGCTTCAACTTCATCAACCACTATGTTCATACCACTGAATTGTTCCATTCTGTCAATTGACAATGTTGCTGAGATGGGTCAAGATATCAGAGATAGGATTCGGCAGCGTTTGTTGTAGTTCGCATTGCATGAATTGTTTATTTACCATTTCATGTAGGTTGTAAAGAAAGAGTTGGAAATGGAATGTAATTACACTTTAGAAGTAGCAAACCAAATCAAGTTTTGAGAGATCTTATCTCATCAAGCAGGGGCATATGTACCGAAGGTAATTTTAGAGTTTTCTAGTGAGTGTGAGATGGCAGCTTGCAATATAGAGAAAATTTGAAAGTATTTAAGAGAAAATCAATAAGGCTTTTCATTATGGTTCAAAACACATAAAAAAGCTTAAAGATATTTAAAAATGCATATCATTTAAGAAGAAAATAAAACTCTACAAGGGGAGAGATTAGGCAATAAGGGATTGTCTCTCATTCAATGAATCGTAACAATTGGAAATTGAGGTATAGAGATTTTGATTATGCTTTTCCATCATTTTTTTAGAAACATTATTGGGAAATAGGCTAATGTCTTGATGTTTAATGGGGATTGATAGAATTTACTTTCTTTAAACTAAGAGGAAAATACCTACAAAGGTTTTAAAATTTCATAATGGATTGTGCATGTGGCTATGATCTGAACTCAAGGTCTTAGTTCATTATTTTTTGGTCATTTTTCTCTACATTCTGTATGTTCTGTGCTACAAGGGGCATTGTTGTTTTCTTTGGTTTGCTCATATTTGGTCATACATTAGTGGTTTTATCTAGTTGAGTTCTTCACTTTGGCAAAGTCATACATTGTTTTGGCACTCATTTTACCTCATGTCTTTAGGTTGTGAGAGAGGATTATCGTTGATCACTGCTCCATAATATCTTTTTTGCATCCCCACTGAGGAATACCCATTTGAATTTGGCTTAACTATTTGACTTGGAATTGTGTTTTGAGGTTTGATTAACTGATTGTGATAATTTTTAATGCCTAGTTTTTTCCTTGAATTTCATGGTTTAAAAGGAGAGGATCCTCAACAATTCCTTGAAAAACTGGAGCTTGGATGCATATCGTACATACTATTGACGACTTTACCTTGAAACTTCAAATTTTAAGGTTTCAATTATTCAATGAAGGTAGAAATTGGTTTGAGGATTATGAAAAACGTTTATGATTAAGAAAACCCCCTATTCTTATAGTGTATGAAGCTACCAAATAGGAATTTCTTAATTGGTTTAAAGAGAATGAGACCTCCCATGACCTTTGTGAAAATTTAGAAGTCACCTGACTTTGGCATTGTTAGAACATGTCTCTTAGCATAGGGGAGAGAGCACCCAAATTGTTAAAAGTAAAACACTTTGTGAAAAAATTTCAAGGTGAGGTGAGAACTAAACTAGAAATTAAGGAACCTAACGCTTTTGAGGAAGTAGTAATAATTGCAATTGAAAAGGAAAGAAAAATTGAGAAACTGAAAAAGAGAGAAACGTTTAGAACATTTAACATTGAGCATTAAGGAGTTATTAGAGACTGATGAGAAGATGATTTGGTTATACATTGAGTTATTTAGGGAGCATGGGGATACATCTTTGGACTTGATTTTTGGTTGGCTCATATATATTTCATCTTTTTGTGAGTGCCAATTTCTACGTATGAATGCTTGTAGTAGGGGGAGGGCTAAATATGTCACACATTTTCGTGTAAACTAAAAACCTCTAGTAAAGCATCTCATAGGTAGGATTTTTTGTGCTTGGTTGTTTGTGCAATTATTTGTCTTGTTGCTTCTTAGCTAGTTTTTTTGTGTTTGCATAGACTAGGATTGTTTTTTGACATTGTTTATTAATCTTTTGTGCTTGAGAACTTGATCATCTTGGCTAAGATCGGTGTTGTCTTGGACAAACTGGAGCTAGATTTTGATTAAAGTTGTTAAATAAGGTATACTTTCTTGTTGATATTCTTGCACACCTTAAGGGTTATGGGTTTATAAGCACTTTGCATTGCACTTGTCAAATACACTACACTTGGGGGTCAACTCCTGATTTTCTTCAATTATTCCATGCCATGGATTGAGTTAAAGCACTTATTGCACTATCATTGAGCACCACGGGGGGTTCACTCATAGTAAGGAAGACATGTCATCTGCATGCAAGGACTTCTAAAAAAAACCCTATTTATGAAGCTTGTAAGACTAATATATCCCCCTATTTAAGCTTATAAGATATATATATGTATGACTTTTTGTGTCCCTTTTCTTAAATGCAAGTCTTCATAGAACATATACTAACTTTCTTTTAAAAAGTTGGAATTATCCTAAGCAATTAAAAGTATCAAAATGGTCATATCACAAAGTGATTTATGTAGTGGCACTTGGATACCATCGAAGTATGTGTCGAAATGTTTTTGAGTGCCTGTGCCCCTTTACCACATGAGGAGAGAGAGTAGGGGAATCAAACCCCTTTATACTTAAAGTGACTACACCAAGCTCTCTTTGGAAGAAGGGGAGTTGAATCTCTCTACCAAAACCATGGGAGAGTGCCAAGTCCCTCTCTCCCACACTATGATTAATTCAATAACCCTACTATGTGAGAGTTTAGGGGTTTAACTTTACTTGTAAATTTCTCTTGTATGCCATGGAGAAACCAATCTATGGAGAGAGGTGATCAAATGCATCCCCCCCCTTCTTTTTTCCCTCTATCCCCTCCTTAAATTTAAGTTCAATATAGGAAATTAAGAGGGGTCTACCTCTAATGTATATGCTTAAGTGTCCCCTTCCAAAAACCCCCCTCCCTTACACTCACGTGATGCCATACAACATCTATAGTGAACCCCCTGGGTTGAGCACTAGCACGACATGATGCTTGTTCTAAAATGTGTTTATAGTAATAGAGAGTGCCGCAATAGGCTTGTGTTTCATCATAAATAGAATGAACTAGAAACACAGATACACTCATCATATAGTGAACCCTTACACTCATCATAAATAGAATGGATTGAGTTAAAGCACTTATTGTACTCTCATTGAGCACTAACACGACATGATGCTTGTTCTAAAATGTGTTTAAAGTAACAGAGAGTGCCACAATAGGCTTGTGTTTCATCATAAATAGAATGAACTGGAAACACGGTTACAAGAAAGACTTAGAAATAATAAATAACTAGATGGAATAGCTATATGCAGTAGATCTTAGATGCATATGCACTTAAGAGAGCACCCTTTATTATGCATGAAATTTCTTTGCACACATGAGAGTTGGAACATTCATCATTGAATTAGGAAATTCAGGGGTTGAGAGGGTAAGAAGGATGGACAAGTTTAAGGGTCATGAAGGACTCCTCCAATTGTGACATGGGATTTCTACCTTGGTTAACATCATGACGACCATTATTTTCTTGAGAGTTTGTGAGGTTTGTGTGGGTGGAGAGGAGTACAATTATCTCTTTCAATAAGTGATGAGAGGTGAGGTTAAGGATTCTAATTAATCAAGAAATTTTGTATGCATCATGCATTATGCAATGGCACTTATAGAGAGGCTAGGCACAATCTTTTTCAGTGCATTCATCTTTTAATGCATTGCATGGATTGTATAATTGCACATCATAGGTTCTGACTTTGTGCTTTTTCTCAAATCATGAGTGATTGAAGATTGAGTACATCTTCATAGCAGGTTTTGGTTAGGACACATTGCATTGAATCAAAATTAGGTTCATCATGAAAAATCAACACAATTTTCAGGATCTTAAAGAGGCTAGAACATTCCTTGAAATAGGTTGACTTTGCATGGAGCTATATGACTTATGTTCAAAAATTTCTTTGAGCTTCGGTTCCATCAACACATAGCTTCTATTTAGCTTGGAGTTTCTCTAACTATGATGATGAGAGGAAGCTTTTAATCTATGGTTTCATGGATCTATTAACTTGCCTTGATGATCTCAGAAATATGCTAGTTTAGTTCAATACATAATTTTCTTATGAGGAGAGGATGTTTATTGTCTACATGGATGGGTTTTGGGTGTGGCATTTAAGACTTGTAGGGAGTTATGGAGAAGTATCACTAAGCTCAATGCTTTCATGTGGAAATGATGGTGTTGGTCCTCCTTCAACTCATAGAAAATTTTTTAGTCTTGGACTAAAGACTCTACATATCAATGTACACATTACTCAGCTAGGTTAGCATTCGGGTCTGGAGTCGGCACAAAAATGTTTTCATCAAGGCATGCTTTTCAATTTAGCAATGTTTTTTCCTAGCATGCTAAGGCTATACGGCTTCCATCAACAATTAAGGAGGAGTACTTAGAACTCAAAAGATGGTGTTTGGTGAAAACCAATGGAGCTACCTTTTTCCACACACCCATGTACACTTCAGCATTACACTTGAGGGAGATGAGAGGATCTTAAGTGCAAGAGAGCACTATAAGGAAGTACCTATATTAGAGCCAAATTCTAGGGCTTGCTATGTAAGGTGTTGGGAGTACAAGGCTACCAAAAAGGCTCTTTCTATGTCTACTTACTTTAAAAATGACTTTGCATATGCACATTGTGACCTTGGATCTACTTTACATGCTATGAAGTAGGATGAGCATGCAATCCACCAGTTTTAGAAGGCCTTAGATTTAAAGCCTGATCATATGGATGCACTATACAATCTTGGTGGGATGTTCTTGTCAGCAACAAAATATGGTGGCGTTCTACAAGTAGATGGATGAGAGCTTGAAGAAGCTTTGGAAGTTGGCTCGGTCATCATTTATGACATTCTTAGTTTTGCTCATAATTCTATTCATCGTATGGGATGCATAGCATATGGTGGCAGAGTTGGACTTGGAATCACACTAGTTACATAGTAGTTCTATTCATCATGTGGGATGTACATCATGTGGTAGTAGAGGTGAACTTGGAATCACACTAGTTACAAAGTATGATGTGGACCTTATGTGTAGATTTGAATCATAGATTAGAAAATAGTTGGTTGAGAATTTTATGAGGAGACGTTGATGGTTGCATATACTAGAATGTAGATAGTCATTGTACTATAGTTTTTAAGATGAGGATTGATCATAACCTTCTAGGCAGCGACAAGAGCTTTAACTTTATCAGCAAGCATGTTCATACGATTGAGCTTGTTCTTATTGTGTCAATTCACAATGTTGTTAAGATGGGATAGGATGTTAGAGATAGGATTGGATAGTGCTTGTTGCACTTGACATTGTATTCTCTCATCAAAATATGCATTTTGTCTTACCACCTCGCCTGGCATCGACCTTTTTCCTTGGCTGGAGTGTACATAGAAATTTTTTTATTGAGCAATGAGCATGAGATGCATTGGAAAGGAGACATTGAGTCTTTTCATGAGATGCAAGGAATGAAACAAAGGTTGGGGCATTAAGAAACATGGGCCTAGAACTAGATCGGATATGGTGGATAGAAGTCAAAAATACAATACATTATCAGAATAAGGAATTGTAACTCAAGTGAATTAGGTTGCAAAATAGATTAGCTTGGACACATAAACACAATCTTGAGCGACTCAAACTAAAATGTACCATATATTGAAATGAGTGTCAAATACATGCTTATATAGCTTTTGGACAGTACCATTGTCCTCACTGTGCATATGTGATTCTGAACCCTCTTCCTAGAGCATATTTGTCTATCTTCTAGCCTCTTTAGGGCATACATCTAGCCTCTATGGGCAAGCATAATTTGTTATTCTCAACACCCCCCCCTCAAATGATGAGTCTCTACCCTTGTTGGCTTCCCCCCCTGCATACAAACATGGACTAGGAGACTAGCTCTTTGGCAGCCTAGTCAAGTTAAGGCTTGAAATTTTACATTCTTGGTAGGGTTTTTACATCCACTATGGGAAACAAAATCCATTATGGAAAATAAGGATCCACTATGGAAAATTCTTTGTTTTCTTTATCTTCTTCATTTTCTTTATGCTTCTTTGGTACCCTTCAATGATGTCTTAAATCTTCTTGTTCTTCATAATCTTCTTGGTCTTGTTTTCTTCATGCTCTTCATCTTTGACTTGTGTTCTAGTATTCTTTGTGAGGTTCTTTTTCTCAGTGAGTTTGAGATGGATAAAAATAAGTACATTGCTGTGACTTGACACGACTTGTTGAACCATTACATAAATCTTGGGATACATAGATTTTAGGATTCTGGTGGCTTTTGAGTCATTGCAGCATTTTGGGCATGCATATTGATGAACACATTTCTCCTTATATAGCTCTCGGTTTTGGAGTACATGGCTGGACATGGCAATGGACATTTGAGCATGGTGTAGGCAAATCATTTCAAGTGCGAGAAGGTCTTACCAATTGGGTTTCCACTCAATGGCAATGTCTAATATCTTTTACAGAGTGCTTTGTGAGAATTACATAGGATAATGCAAACTTGGTTTTTCAATCAAGTGTTTGTAGGAATTGTCAAAGATCAAGAAAACCAGTATATAAGATCACTCTTATTCCCTTTGTACCTTCACATGAAACACCTTTTAAAGTGATTTAAGGAATGAGTTCAGGGTAGAAAGTAGTGGGAACAGGGGATGGATAGAACTGGTTTGAGAATAAGAGTGTGAAAGAGGTTTACAAAGAAGCAATGTGAAATGAGATATTCTAGTCGAGGCTTTTTAATATTCCAGCTAAGACGGCATGGAAGGCTAGATCAATGGGCAATAGATTGATTTGAAAAATGCATCGAGTATGCCCATGTCGAGAATTGTCGTTCATTTGGTCCTGCACTATAGCAATAGCCTCCAACACTGTTGCTACTGCTATATAGGTCTAGTACACCTTCACACCCACTGCTATTGTAGACGACCTGTTTCATGTCATTCTTCCACTCTTGGTAGGCCTTAGAGATGTCTCGAGAGTGGCATGTAGCAAAGCGCACTATTGGTTAGAATTGGAGGCATGCAAGAGGAAATCTGAGTGGAACTATAGGGCAAGCTTCACGGAATAGGTGGAGGCAGAGATACTATAGCCAAGGTTGACACCGCACCGGTCAGGAAGGGAGCTGGTGTGGCCTTGCTAGAACCCCAGGTTTTTGGCATTGTCCTTGATGCACTAACAAGTGCTGTTGTGGGCTAGCTACTGGGAACCGAGGGTTTGCTTGTTTGTAGAGGCTATGTACGCCACTTCAGTAGCTTGGGGGAGGATGTGAGAATAGGCTTCTTTGTTAGTTGTGGCGTCTGTGAGCAATGACACTTAGATTTTCTACTGTGAAAAAACCAAATTTGTCAAGCTGAAGCAGTAGCAAATGACTTGCTTCTTCATCCACTTCTTCTTCTCTTTTCTCTCGGTCTCCGAATTAGAAAGTAGACCCCTTGTTTCTTTGGACATGAAACCCCCTTGCTTAAGAAGGCCCTTAGCTACCCTATTAGCTACCTAGCTTAGCCATGGCTCTGATACTATATTGAGAAACACGAACTTGGAACTAGATTGGATATGGTGGATGCAAGTCAAACACACGATACATTATTAGAATAAGGAACTGTAACTCAAGTGCATTAGGTTCCAAGATAGATTAGCTTGGACTCATAAACACAATCTTGAGTGAATCAAAGTGAAAAGTACCATATATTTAAATGACTATCAAGTACATGCTTATATAGCTTTTGGATAGTACCACTGTCCTCACTGTGCATATGGGATTGTGAAACCCTCTTCCTAGAGCATATTTGTCTATCTTCTAGCCTCTTTAGGGCATACATCTAGCCTCTAAGGGTAAGCATCATTTGTTATTCTCAATAGGGGTAGGGGTTACCTTGGCAATCCTGGCTACTACTTACCCAATTTACAATTGCTATTATTCATTTTGGGGCTTATCCAAAGTCACAAGACAAACTGGGGGTTAATGTTAGTCAATACAATGAATTTCAAGAAGAGATATGATGCATGCACACAAAGAGGATTGAGCTACTAAACCTATGCAATCTTGAATCTCTCCAACAAGGGATTAAGCTCAACAAGTGACTAAATTTGAGAGATTAAGATCAGATCAACATACCTCTTTAATGCTTGGGGAGACCATTGAAGCATAGCTCATCATGATGCCTATTTTCTCCATCAATCAAGTTCGATTGGTTGGGGCATCCATGGAAGAAGAATTCAACATTCGGATGCTCCTACTAATGAGGATGGCTCACGTGCTTGTCCCCAAGCTTGAGCTTTAGAGAGGGAAAGCTTCAAGTGAAGCTTTCATGGTTGCCCATAAAGCTCCCATTCATGCTAAACTCCATGTCTTCAAACCGGGTAAGAGAAGTCATTCATAGGTTGAAGGGCTTGTGGGGGTTGAGCTCTCAAGGTCAGAGATAGCTTCAATTGAAAAATCCATGGCTGCCCAAACTATCCCAAAATATCTAGCTGTGATCCACATTGGAGGTTGATTCTCAGGGCTAGGATTTTCAAGGAGGAGGATGTAAGAGTGCTGATCAAGTGCCTAGAGTGGCAGAGGGCACCAGGGGAGAAAGGCCATAGCAGAGGGGAGAGTAGGCAGAGCAGGGAACAATAATGAAAAATGTGCCACAAATCGCGGGCTGTTCCTTGGGTTCTCTCCTGGCCTGTGACCCTTCTCAAGGGTATTGCCCTTGGTCAAGGGCACGTGTAGAAGGCTCCTAAGACTTCAAGTGGGCACTCCCATAGACTGCTTAAGGGGAAAAGAAGAGTTCTCTTTACTATGTTGCTATGGCAGCTTCCCTCGGAGGAGAGAGAAAGGGGTTAAATCAAAAAGTAGTTGAGTTTTTGTTCTTCTCTAACCCTTGAGACTCCAAATTTGGCCTCGAACCCTTAAAATTTTCATGAAAAGAAGGGATAGCCTACTATTACACCGTTTTACATCTAGATATGTCTAAGTCTCTAGCCATAGCTCTTGCTTGCTCCAAAAAGCTGAAGTTAACTACAGTCCTTGTTGTACTTGTACCTGTAAGTTGAGTAACTAGGGTTTTTGGGATTTGAAAAGGAAGAAAGGGGAAAGAAGAAAAGGACCAAAGCCTGAAGCTCTGATACCACTTGTAATGAATGAAGCTATGAGGAGAGAGGAGAAGAGTTGAAGAGAGAGAAAAAAGAAGACTAGAAGATGACAGAGAAAGATAGAAAAGAGGAGAGAAGGAAGGAGGAGGCCATGGAAGCTGGAGATGAAGGTGAAGGTTATGTTCTTGATAATAATTGGTAGCCCTAATCTGGGACTATTACACCTTATATACCCTGGTGAGTGTGAGTGGGTGTCGAACCCCTAGTCCATGTGTATTCTACTTGTTACATATTTATGTGGTAGGTTATATACTCATTAAAGTAGCCCATTTTATCCTCACCAAGTCACAATTTACAACATCTCACGTGGCTAGTCAATTTATGAAGCATGTATTCAAGTTGCAAGGGTTACCACATATAGTGTATGACCAAGACAAATTCATAAGCCATTTTCGGTAGATAGCTTTCAGCTCCATGGGGATGAAATTTGCTCCATCTATAGCCTATTACCCCCAAACTGATGGTAAAATAGAATGGGTCAATAAGTGGCTTGAAACCTACTTGAGACATTTTCGTCACTATGTCTAGCATGTATGGGATTCATGGTTACACTTGGCTAAGTTTTCTTACAACAAATCCACTCATTCTTGTGAAATACGCGGGATCTAGAGCATGGCACATGTGGAGGCTATGGAGGTTGAAAGAGGAAAAAGAAACTCATGAAGACATTGACCTTGACTAGGACAAATTGTTACACAAGTGAATTAGGTTCCAAGATTGAGACTTGGACTCATAAACACAATCTTGTGTATTGACAATGACATGACACTTTACTGGAAAGAAAAAAGTACTATCATTGCATTAGAAAAAGAGTGCAAGTACAATGCTTTATAAGAATTGAGTGGTGGTACTTTCTCCTACTGTGCATATGGGATTCTGGTCCTGAGCCCTCACTGCTTCTCAGAAAGGGACTAAAGTAGGTGTGATTGCAAATATCTCAACACCCCTCCTCAATCACAACCAACGGTACAAAGAGTATAGAGGCTTTAGTGAAAGCAACACCTGCAAAGTGTGGCCACACCATAAACATGGCAAAAACACCAGAAGGTGTCGCAGAAAAGGCTAAGTGTGGGTACCACAAACATGGTGGACATCCAGAGGCTGTAGCAGGGACCTCACAAAGTGTACAGAGGCTGTAGTACAAGGATAACTGAGGAGTTTAAAATTTTATATTTGAGGCATTAGGGCTAAGAAACACAAAACTAAAAAAGTCTATCTGAATAGAAGGACTTATGAGGTTTGTCCTTCTCCTGGTTGTGTTCTTCTTCTTCTTCTTCTTCCTTTGCTCCATTTTCTTCTTCTTCTTTTATTGCAACTAGAAAGGCCTTTTGGGACCTCTTTCTGGCATGGCAGAACTTCTTGGTGTGTTCAGTCCTATTGCAAAAGTCACAAAAGAGTTGATCCTTCTTGCCTTTGTACCTGTTGCCAACATAGAATGCATGCTCATCTCTAGAGGTACTTGGTTCTTTCTTAGTTTTTAGCTTCTTTTCCTCCTCTAGCAGTGATGCTTGGATATCAACAAGTTTAGGATTTGGCATGTTGATTAAATTTGTTGATACATTATTATATTCAGGAGGCAAACTCTTAAGTAGAACACCAATGCAAACATCTTCTTTCATTTTAATGTTGATTCCTGCAAGTGGGTTAGAAGTCCTTCCATATAATTTAGGTGTGTGGAAAGTGATGTGCTGGACTTCATTTCAAGCCTGGAAAACTCAATTAGGAGACCATACTTTGATGATTTAGACTATGCACCGAACAAGGTGTCAAGTCTCTTCCATGTATCCAGTGAGGTCTCACAGTTATCCACATGGTGGATATAGCTGTCATCTAGCTCCAGTTTGATAATGGCCTCAGCCTTATCATCATTCTTTTTCCAAGTGACAGCAAGATCCGCATCACGAGGCTTCTTTTCTTTTCCAGTGGTAATGGCCCAGAGGCCCTTCTTCATCAGCAGGATCAATTTGATGCGGGTCTGCCAGGTATGAAACCCGACTCCTTTGAAACTTGCAGTTGGAGAATCTTTTCCCATGTTTGACTTGAGATACTAGCAACAAATTAGATTCAAATGACTAAGAATAACCAAGAATGAGTTTATCTTTGTATGTGTCAAAAGACACAAGCAATGGCAGTGAAGTATCAAAAGATACTAGTTTGAAATTTGATGTTTATTGCTTGGGTTTGACTTGATGATCTTCAAAAACTCTTCATAGCTTTCCCTCCTTGCTGATTTTATGGTTGAATAATTGCTGAAAAATTCAAATTAGAGTGGCCTTGGATTGGTTTAAGTGGCAAGAGAGAAAATGAAGGAAAAATGAGCTTAAAGGTAAGTGGCTATGGCTGTCCTGTCAAAACAGGGACAAGCAACTGGTAAATGAGCTCCCACGTGTTCCACAGGTTGAATCTGCTCAAACCCTTTGAGATGGAGGACCCTCACTAATGGTTCTAACTCCCCCTAAGAGGGTTTGTACTTAGTATGCTCGAATTGAGAGATCTAAGCCTTCAAAGTGGTCACTGTCAAAACTGTGCTCAGATTTTGGGAAAATGCAAATGCCAGGCACGGTGTGCATCAATATCCTTGATTTTTGTGCCAAAAAGTTGTGCCTTGACCTGAAAAACAACTCTCGAGAAGAAAACTCAAAGAGATATGGCCTGGTTGATGAGATATGGTTGCTCCAACAAAGGTAGGTAGGTGTTGTCCAGAGACAGAGTTATGGCAGCAACTCTGAAAAGAGGCAATGCTGAAGCTATAGTTGCCCAATCTCAATGGTTGAGGTGCCAAGAACGATCTTTGGAAGTAGAGAAACACTTCTCCAGAAGGAAGTTTAGAGAGACTTGGCCTGTGGAGAGAGATATGAAAGCTTCAAACTGACAGGGTGCTACTGTCTATGGCTGCCATGGAAGCTTCACTAAAGGTAGAAATGCAAATGAAGTTGGAGATAGGGTACAATACTCAAATTGAGCTGAGAAGAGATGGAAAGGAGCTAAGAGGAGTGAAAGGAGAGCTGGGACATGCTCAACTGAGCTCTGATACCATGTGAATACACAGGATTTAGGGCATGGCAGATGCGGAAGCTATGGAGGTTGAAAGAGGAAAAAGAAACTCATGAAGAAATTGACCTTGACTGGGACAAATTGTTACACAAGTGAATTAGGTTCCAAGATTGAGACTTGGACTCATAAACAAAATCTTGTGTATTGACAGTGACATGACACTTTACTGGAAAGAAAAGAGTACTATCATTGCATTAGAAAAAGAGTGCAAGTACAATGCTTTATAGGAATTGAGTGGTGGTACTTTCTCCTAATGTGCATATGGGATTCTGGTCCTGAGCCCTCACTGCTTCTCACAAAGGGACTAAAGTAGGTGTGATTGCAAATATCTCAACAATTCTAGCATTGAAGTGCCTCCCTTCAAGGCCTTATATGGCTATCGTGTGCCCCTCCCTACAATCATATTTAGTGAAAAGCTCAATCCACATGGGAGAGATAAATTAGACCACATGCATGCCTTGCTTCAAGAGTGCAAAGTCAACTTTAAAAAGGCCCAAGACCATATGAAGCTCTATGCTAATGAAAGGAGGTGCTCTCTTGAGTTTCAAGAAGGAGAATTGGTACTTCTCAAGGTCCCCAATTCTCGATATGCCACACTCAAGGATGGCTCATGTAAGAAGTTGGCACACCGCTATTATGGGCCATATAAGATAGTTAAGAAAGTGGGTGACTTGGCCTATCACCTCCAACTCCCTTTTTGAAAGATAGGGCTGAATTTGTGAAGTTCTGTGATCAATGAGACTTTTCATGCCCACATACGGGAGAGTGAATCAACCACCACATTGTCCTTCCATGGATTAGTATGAGTGATCTCAAAATCATAGTTTTGCAAAGTTTCCACCCACCGCCTTTGCTAAGGAGTCAAATTAGGCCACATCATAAAGTATTTGAGCACCTGATGGTCAATTTTCACCTTAAATCTACTACTATATAGATAGTGATCTCATGATCATGAAACATGCAGTTGCCTCTCTTTTTCATCCAATTTGCGACTCTCAAAGCCTATAATACCATGTTCTTGTAGCAAAACAATCCCAATACCCCTTGCACTAGCATCACATTGTATAGTAAATTCTTTTGTAAAGTTGGGACACATAAGAATGGGGGTTGAAGTAAGAAATTCTTTTAGGTGTTGGAAGCTGCGGTTAGCCAAAGCATTAAGAAAAAACCTCTTTTTTTAGTATACTTGTTAATGGTGTTGAAATGTTAGCATAATGGCAAATAAATATTTGATAAAAGGAGGAGAGACAAAGAAAGTCATGTAAAGAGGTAGTCTTAGAGGATATGGACCAATCTTGAATACACTCCACCTTCTTGGGCTAGCTTAGATCCCCTTTTTACTCATAATATGGCCCAAATTCTCAACCTCAGTCTTCATGAAAATACATTTGCTCTTTGCTCCCATAATACATTAAATACCTATCGTACATACTATACGTGCTCTCTCAATATCCTGATGTAGATGAGTATATCATTGAAAAAGACAAGCACAAACTAAAAAAGGAAGGGATACAAGATCTTCTTCATAAGACTCTGAAAAGTGGCAGGGGTGTTTGTTAGCCCAAATGGCACGACAAGAAAGTGATACAACCCCTGGTTAGTCCTATATGCTATTTTGATTCCATCACCTACCCTCATGCATATTTGATGATAGCCAAACCTTAGGTCTATCTTAATAAAGTAGCAAGCTCCCTTGAGCTCATCTAGCAGGTCGTTGATTCTAGGTATGGGGTATCTATTCTTGATTCTAATCTTGTTAAGGTCATTGAAGGAGCCATCGTTCTTCTTGACCAACAAGACAGGAGATGCATTGGGGGGAAGAGCTAGGCTTGATAAATCCCATCTCAATGAGCTCTTTAACTTTCTTAGCAACTTCCTTGTGCTCACACTTAGAGATCCTATAAGGTGGCTTATTGACTGGTTTTGAGTGGGGTTCCAAGTCAATGGGTTGATCCACTTGCCATTTTGGTGGGAGAGTTGTAGATGGTTGAAATAGGTCCTTATATTCATCCAAAAGATCATTCAAGGTTGCATCCTTGATCAAATTAGTAGATTGATTGAAACATCCTTTTTGAAATGCAAGACAAAGATTTGTGAGTATATCTTAAACTCCCATTTCAATTTGTTTGCTATAATTAGCTAAAAATCTACATTATCCCTAATCCCATCTAAGTGCATAAGCTATCCATGCATCACAAATTCCACGTATAGTTGAGAGCAATCCATAGCAATTTTGCCCAACTGTTTCAATTGGTTGCAACCCAAGACAAAATCAATGGGTCCCTTATCAAGTATAATGAAATACAATTGCTTCATAATTTGCAACCAAGTTGAGTAGTACCTTAGAGCATATGTGAGTGTTGATTTGCTCATTGCCATTAGCCACCTCCACCTTAAGGGGATGTTGTAATTTTGTGAGAAATAATCTCAAACGGTCAAGGGATAATTTATTTATAAAGCTATATGATATCAACAAGAACAAATATGTGCTTTCCATTTATGTTTCCTTGTATGCATAGTATACTTGGGCTTCTACATCCCATCCATGCATCCATAGATATGGGGAAAATGGAAGTAGTGGCATGTGGGGTGTCATATGATCAACCCCATCCATCTCATGAGGAAGACAAGCACTGGGGTCAAAGGGAAATCCTTCCAAGGAGTCAAAGAATTGCTCATGGTCAAGACCCTCCTCATAATGAGTATTTTAGCATTGGGCATAGAAGCCATAGCATTCGAGTACTCATCCTCATATTCATAATCTTCCAAGACATGCATGCTATGAAACTTGATAGTGGTTATCTTATAAGAACATTGAGAAGCATGATTGGTTGTATATTTGTCCGTGCATTTGAAACATAAACCCTTAGCTTTTCTATCCTCAATCACTTCTAATGGAATAAATTTCTGACCATTGGGGCTGATGCATTGTTTGGTTTGTTTATATCATACTTAGTGTCTCCCTTTGGGCTAGTTATCTGGCTAGAACTACCATGTTTTCTATCACTATTAAAAGTGGAAAAAGTAGGTATTTTGGGGCTGCCACTAGCTACGTTAGTGCTATGATAAATCCTACCATATTGGCCCTACCTTATGGGGTTTCTTTGTTGTCCAAAATTAAGCTATAAATTATCACTCTTGTGGTACTTTTGGCCATATCATTCAACCAACTCTATGGCCTAAAACAAGCTTGATGGCTTTTGAGCCATTACATCAACTTTGAAAGGCTTTGTTCTAGCAAATAAATGTACTTATGCATCCTTGCAACACTAGTAGGCTCTATAATGTACATTGTCAAGTTTGTGAACTGATTTATATACTCTCCTAAGATACGTTGATCAAGTTTGTACCATCTTCTTGCCAACCATTCCTTTTCTACCGGGGGACACACATACCTACACCATATGCATCTTAAAGTCATCCTAATCATAGAATTGCTAATTTTCCCTTTGTATATAACGCTATCACCCTCTAAATGAAGAGAGATCAAAAGGATCTTTGCCTCATTGGTGTGTAGCTAGATGTGAAAATAAGCATCTAGCTTAGAGGTCAACTCTTCCAAGTTTGTCAAGGATGTGGACTGTCCATTAAAATTGGTAAACATGATTTTGTCATGGCTCATTAGTGCCTTGCTGCCCATACATTCCATGTGGTCCATGTTGCCTATGTATATGCTATCCATGAGGGCTATCCAAATTGTCCATAAGGCCCTTCCTACCCATGATTACTATGTGGAACATGCTGCCCATGACTACCATGTGGGGCATGCTGCCCATGATTACCATGTGGGACATACTATCCATACATTCCATGTTGTCCATAAGCACCCTATGGAGAGTGGGCTATTCATGACTTTGGGCAAGCATGTAGCTACCATTTCTATTGGCCACTATCTTGTGGAAGGGTTGGACAGATTGATAATGGGGGATTGAGAAGGATGGGCTCATCATTCCTTCTTGAGAGCTCACTTATCTCATAGGTGTTGAAGGGAATACCACACGTCCGAATGATGCCTTGTTGGCCATACATGATCTCCAAGAAGGAAGGAGGCTGATTAAACTGATGCTCTTTTTCTTGCATTGAGAGGGTTGCCAAAATGCATCTCCTCATGATCCTCTTAGATGGAGCTAGGGCCACTCATTGATGCCTGAGAATCCCTAATTTCACATTGAAACTCCTCATGGGCCTCTGCCTTGCGTCTTTGTCCTACCATGTTGAGTGTTGTCCAAATAAACCCTCTAGCACAAAATCTGAGATATTTTTAGCCAGGGAGCTCCGATCTAGGAGCTTTTTGATTGAAAATAAAGGAGAGAGTGCCC
This sequence comes from Lygodium microphyllum, assembly GCF_053477565.2. Lineage (NCBI taxonomy): Eukaryota > Viridiplantae > Streptophyta > Polypodiopsida > Schizaeales > Lygodiaceae > Lygodium > Lygodium microphyllum. Next base: position 28,046,904 of record NC_141155.1, read on the forward strand.
TATACAAGGTTATGCAAAGAGTTTTATTACATAAAATTTTAAGAATTGGCTATAAGTAACTTTCTGTGGGGCTGTATAGAAGGGCACTGTAGCCTGTCCCCTTACAGGACCACTACACACAAAAGTGGCTATAACTCTCTGGATCCCCAAGAGGAACATCAAGGAAAAGGGATTTCTACTGCAAGAAAATCTATCTTGTAACATCAACAAACTTTTATTTTATTCTTTTGATGACCAAAACAATGAAAACAACAATTCTTCATGCAGCATCATAGTAGATATTCCCCACGGATTTGATAGAATCAATCATAATCTTCAACATCCTCATAGAATCCATCAGTAGAACAAGGAACATAAAGGAATACACCATTTTTGAATGGGAATAAATCACATAGTAATTGAATGAGACCTAACTGTCCTAACTAAGGGGAAAGAGAGAGAGAAGGACTGCAGAAGAAGAGGGAGAGGAGAGAGAAAGGCAAGAAGAAGAGAGAGAAAGAGGGAGAGAGGAAGAAGAAGAGGAAGCCATGGGAGCTTGAGAAGGTGAAAAGAGAGTTTCTTGATAATTTCTGTGATGCCTCAAAATACCCTCTTACACCTTATATACCGTCAGTGTGACTGATATGTTCCCATGCCATATTTCCATGATCCCCGTTCATTACAAACCATCCCATCCCATAAAGTTTTTGTCCTCAAAAACAAGGGATGTAGTCATGTACTATAAGAGTGTGCTGTAGGAAATCAGCCAAAATAACTTTGTGTGGGAAACTCCGAATGGTACAATTGAGGTGTCGTTACGGAGCCCATGGGATGTACTTTCAGCCCATGTGGATGAGGGGGGGCTGCAATCAGGTCAAGACCAAAACTGGTACAAAATAAAGGGTTGTCCAGGAATTTCTAGTGTGAAGTCCCAGATGGTATGGCTGGAGAAAAACAGCCATAACTTCCATTAGGGAACTCCGATTGGGGCAAGTAAGGTGTTGGCACGGAGCCCTCGAGGTATAATTTCAGCCCATGTATGGAGGATGGGGCTGAGAATGGACTAGGACCAAACCTAGTATAAAATAGGTGGCTGTCTAGATGCAGACTGCAGCCCAAAATAGGGGTCATGATGAAGTGCCAGCCTCCTTGAGGTGTGGAAATTCATCCAATATAGATGATGGGCGCCAAGAGGCTTCCTCTATTGGTAGGCCTTGCCATTTGATCAGGTATTCATGTATGGAACGGGTGCGGAGTTTCTTTTCACATTGCCCAATGATCGCTTCTGGAATGTACTGAATACGGCCCTCCTCATCTATGGGTGGGAGCTCCTCTACATGATCTTTGGGAGTGCCAATGAAAGGTTTCAATTGGCTCACGTGGAAGACATCATGGACCTTAGTGATGGGAGGGAGTTGGAGGACACAAATTGTATATGCAGCAGCAGCAACAATTGCATCAACAGCAGTTGTCTCAGCAAAGGAAACTATATTCGGAGCAGGAGAATGCAAACAGCGCGACTAAGGCGATTGAAGCAGTTGAGAATGAGAAGAAGCTATTTGATGGCCATAATGTTTCAGCATATTTGAAGATATATAAGATCAAGATGGGGTTTTTTGGAGTTCCAGCTGGACTTATGAGTAAGTACTTTCTTCGTCTTGTCACACCCGCCTTGAGGGCAACATTTTAAGAAGGCCCTGAAAGAAGAGTATTTCCTTGAGGACTTTGGTATGGCTACACGACGGTCATTCTGAGAGTGGGTCTACATGCCAAACAAAGGTTTAGCTGCTTCAGAGTTGATTCGAGAATTTGAAGAGAGGTATAGTCAGCTTGATGCCATTGAACAAAGAGCATTGGATGTTGAAAAAGTTGAGCTTTTCTTGCAAGCTGCAGATCCTGCTCTTCAGGAAGAATTGGGAGAGCTTCTTGAGGATCGCACGAAGCCTATGGGTCTTAAAACGGATTGGGAGAATGCCCATGATGCATTCTCGACTTTGACCAAGAGGAGGATATGGAAGACCCGTCTACAGAATGGTTCCATGACACCGACACCATCATCTGCTCCTATGCCTGCTTCTATCCCTGTTATTTCTTCTCCTCCTTAGCCAGTTTCTTGGCCTATGCTAGTGTCTACTGTTTCCACTCCACCTATTCCTCATGTTCCACGACCGATGCCTGCACCTTCTGCTCCAAAACCATCCGCTCCATCGGTGCTTACCTCTCTTGATGACATAATCAAAGGCATAACGGATTTGACACTGGAGTCAGTTAAAGCAGAGTTGGTGGGAAAGTTGAAAGAGCAGTTTGCTTCGACTGCGCCTACTACTTCTTCTAGTGTTCCTACTGCACCTAGGAGTGCTCCTAGTATAGCTAGGAGAGATCGGAGATCTATTTGGTGTGATAGTACGGACCATCATCATTGTAGGGATTGTGAATCTTTTCAAGATGCAAGGAGGAAGAATTTGGTATATTGGGGACAAGATGGTAAGATTTGATTGACTGAGACAGGAGCTCCACTTGCTACCAACTTTGGTAAAGGTGGAATGAAGAAGTTAGTGGATGACATGGCTGCGCGTACTTCTTATGTGACAACTAGAGGTGATGCTTCTGCATATGGATTCCAGATTGAGAAGGGATCAGAGACTCAGTCAGCACTATGGACTTATGCTATGGAGACTGCAAACAAGGGAAAAATTCAGCAAACTGTTTTGACTAGTGCAGGCTCTAGCATCAGATCTGAGAAAGGTTGGGATTCGCCTGTTGACAGGTACTCTATTTATGCTTATTTGGCTAAGTATCAAGGAGCAGATCTACTTGTTGAGGAGAAGCGTAAGAGGGATGAAGAAAATCCAAGTGCAGCTAAAAAGACTAGAGGGGGTGAGTTTGTTACTCCACCTACTGCAGGACCGTCTTTGAGACCAGGGCCAGAACGACAGATGGAAGATGCTCAAAAGAGAGAAAAGAGGCAAGAGCCTAAAGAGAGAAAGCAGCTAGGGTTTAGATTGATGTCCGATATTGAGACATCTACGGACATGAAGAAAATCTTTAATGACAAGATACTTGGCAGTGAGGTGACTTTCACTATTTCTGAGGTTTTGGGCATTTCGAAAAGAGAGTTTCAAGATCAGTTTCTGGAGGTCCTGAAGAGGAAAAGAAATGCATTGCCTACTACTGATACACATGGAGTTTTGATTGGAGAGTTGGATGAGGATGAGGATGAGGTTATGGTTGAGAATGCTTCTGTTTTTCCGCAGATAGAGAAGAGGGTTCAGCCTATGCATTATGCTGAAACTGATGAGCCTGTCTTGATACCGCGTAGTCACTTTTCGCGGAGTCATTGGGCTAGGGCAACTACAGAGACGATGGTAAAAATTGGAGAGAAACAGGTGCCTTATGTTGCATTGGTGGATCATGGTTCAGAGATTAATCTCATAGTTCGTGGAGTTGATGAGAGTAACAAATGGCCTATGGATGTAGAGCATGGGTGGCGTATGAGAGCCGCCAACAACACTGCAGGTGATTTGTATGCTGCCTCTCCCAGTGTCAAGGTTTCTATTGGAGATGTAGAGGAGGATTTCCATTTCTTTGTGCAGGATTCATGCTCTTATCCCATAATTCTTGGACAGCCATTCATCATAGAGATGCACATGGAAACAAAGGTAATGGATGATGGATCTGCTTATGCACGGATTCGCAGTAAAGATGGCATGAGAGCAGTTCAGTTTATGACTGTGTGTGTGAACCATGTTAGAAACAGAGATACCCTCAGAGATGTACCTTTGCCCACTGTGAGGGATTCGGGTTTTCATTAGGTACCGCCGTTTCGCGAGACGACGGTGGTACAGAGCAGAGGAGATTGGAGTTCTCGCCTCCTGGCAGCAGTGTTTTCTCCTCCAGTTTTGTTGGGATTTCAGCAAACAGTTCGATGAGCTATCAGAAGATTTCTAGGTTGCCTAGAGCTGCCAGGTAGTACATATACAGGAAGGAGAAAAATTTGAAAAATGTAGGAATTTTAGAGGATGATGAGCACATAGATGGGATGTATGACAATATGATTTGTGCAGATATGATGACAAAGATGGAAGATATGCTGAAAATTGATATGCAGAGTTGTCACAGTAATGTATTAGTGCAATCCCTGGACATGTTTCATGAAATTGCAGATTTTGTGTCACAGATTGAGTCAGAGGCTGAGGTGGCTCAACAAAAAGTGTTGAATGCTGAAGAAATTCAGTAAACAGAGTTTTCAGCTAATTATGATCAGCTTACAGAGACACAGAGGGCTGAAAATTTTCAGCCAACAAAGTTTACTGCTGAAATATTTCAGCATTCAGAGTTTAGGGTTGTTCCTATGCAGTCCATAGAGTAGTGGGCTGAGGATATTCAGCCATTGGAGTGCAGAATTGCTGATTTACAGCAAGATTTGAGTAATGCAGAAGAGTATAATGAAGCCAGGGTTGACACAAAATACAAAACTGTGGATAAGAAGGTGAAGCCGATAGCTATACCGCTTTCACCTGACAGTGATCAGCAAATAGAGAGGGCTGCCAAATAGCCAATTTTGAGGAATCTGGAGCATATTGGTCATAAATTTTCAGCAGAGACTCTTACTGAACTGAAAATTGGAAATGGTGATTTCTTGCTACCTACAGAGAAGCAATGCTTTCAGGAGATGCTTGAGCGACATGGAAGGGGATTTGCTTTTTTCCCGCATGAGATTGGATGTGTGAATCTGGATATTTTTGCTCCTATGGTGATTTTTACTATTCCTCATATTCCATGGAATCTCCGACCTATTCCAGTGCCTAAGGCACACCTGCCAAAGCTGATTGATTTATTGAATGAGAAAATCAGGATGGGAATTCTTGAGCCTTCATCTGCACCATACTCAAACAGGTGGTTTACGGTTCCAAAGAAGAATGGTACTCTCCGATTTATACAGGACATGCAGCCAGTAAATAGAGTTACTATCAGGAATGTTGGTATAGGTCCAGTTGTGGATGAGTTTGCAGAAGCATTTGCTGGACGTGCCATCTATTCTTTAGGTGATTTGTATTCGGGATATGATCAGTTTCAGCTGGCTTTGGAAATCAGGGACATAACCACCATGAGAACTCCTATTGGGCTTGTTAGGATGTGTACCTTGCCTCAAGGTGCCACTAATTCTGTTGCACATATGATGAATGCCATGCATAAGGTTCTTCGTGATTATATACCTCAGCTTACTATGCCTTTCTTGGATGATGTGCCCAGTAAGGGGTGTACAGAAGAAAAGAAGAATGAGAGTCTAAATGAGCAGGGATGTAGATCCTTTGTGGCTAATCATATTTCAGCATGTGAGAAGATTTTGGCGAGGTTAGAAGAAGTGAACTTGACACTTTCAAGGCAAAAATCTGTTTTGGGAGTGAATGAGGTTGTCATTGTTGGACATATGTGTGGATATTATGGTAGGAAACCCTCACCTGATAAGGTGGATGCTATAGGCAAGATTGCGGAGTATTGTTCTACCACTTCAGAGGTACGGGAGATTCATTGGAGTTTGTGTGTTTTATATGATTTGGATACCTCATTTTGCACACATAGCAGATTGTCTATATCAGCTGATTCAAAAGGGGCAGAAATTCTATTGGGATGAGAGCCACACTAGAGCCATGCGGAAATTGAAGAAGTTATTGCGGAATGCACCTACTCTCAAGAAAGTGGATTATAATTGCGGAAGGCCTATTGTATTGACAGTTGACAGTAGTCCAATTGGCAGAGGTTGGGCTGTGGGTCAAGATGATGCAGATGGAAACAGGTATGCTATTCGGTTTGGGGTGAAAGTCCTAAATGAGAGAGAGAGGAGATATCCGCAAATCAAGAGGGAGTTACTGGGGATTGTTACAGCTCTCAAATGTGATAAATAGTACTTTATTGGAGCTTCAGTTGTGGTAGAGACAGATTGCTTGCCATTGATTGGTATGATTACGAGTTGCTCTACTCCAGATATAGCTATGCTGAGATGGATTACATACATCAAGTCATTAAATCTGGAATTTAAACACATAGCAGGGAAGGATAATCCAGTGGTAGATATGCTGTCTAGAGCCAGATATGATGATGAAGAGATGCTATTTGCAGAAGAGGATGATGCAGAAATTTCAGCCACTATGGTTGATCATGTTTGCCATGTCTATGATATTGTGGCTTTCATAGAAGAACTCTATGTTGGAGATTGGTTGCAAATTGGCAGGTACCTTAGTACACTAAGCAAAAGAGATGAATGGATAGATGAAGAGTTCAAGAAGATCAGAAGGAAAGCCTATGGTTATTTTCTCAAGGATGGATTTCTTTGGAAGCATCCAAAGAAAAGAGGCGGATTACCTTTGCGAGTTGTCTGCGATAGAGAGACACAGTTACAGGTGATGAGGGAGTTTCATGAGAGTCCTTGGGCTAGTCATAGAGGAGTGTGGGCTACTTATGAGAAAATCAAGGAGAAATATTGGTGGAAAGGCATGTATAGAGATGTTTCTCACTTTGTTGAGACTTGCAGGGACTGTCAGATGTATTTGGCAGTGCGTCATCGAGATGAGCTTCATTCGACCTATCCGCTATGTATTCATTATAAGTGGGTAGTTGATTTGGTTACTATGCCTATGGGTCTATGGCAGATGAGGTATATTGTTTTGGCTAGAGAAGATCTTACCAATCATGTTGAGGGCAGATCTTTGAGAACGAAGACCACTAGTGCAGTGTGTAAGTTCTTATTGGAAGAAATTTTCTACAGGTATGGCTATGTGGGAAAGATCACTACGGATCGCAGTGAATTGGATGCAGATGAAGCTAGGGAGTTTTTCTCTCAGCTAGGAATCAAGTTGGCTCTAACTACAGCATATAATCCAGAGGGAAATGGGAAGAGTGAAAGAGGGCATCCGCCGATAGTGAAAGCATTAGCCAAAGCATGCAGATGACAGATTGGAGAATGGCCGAGACTTCTACCATTTGCTTTGTGGGCTGATCGTACGACTCACAGTGTTACCACAGGATATATGCCTGCAGAGTTGATGTATGGTTAGAAATCGGTTATGCCGACTGAGACTTGTGCTTTGACTTGGTCAGTTTTACCTTGGCAGGAGGATTTGACGAGAGAGGAACTCTTAGCTCTTCAGATTCCGCAGTTGGAGAGAAGATCAGAGGATATTCAGCTAGCTATTGACAGGTTGAAGGTTGCTAGACTAAGAAATAAGGACAGGTTTGACAGCAGGCATCGCTTGCGGCCTAGAGCAATAGAAGAGGGAGATTGGGTATTAGTCTTTGATAGCAGCCTTGAAAATCAGCATACTGCACTTCAGAAGATGGTGAAAAGATAATTTGGGCCGTACATAGTCAGACATGTCTTTGATAATGCAACATATGAGCTGACAGAATTGGATGGGACAGTGCTTAGAGTGCCTATTGCTGGAAAAAGAATCAAGATTTTCAAGAAAAGAGATGATGAAGATTATGCATTGGAAGAATTTTCAAGAGAAGAACAACGAGAAGAAACTCCAATGGAAGAGACAGATGATATGACAGATAATCTTGTTGATATATCGGAAATGCATAATGAAGAGATTGATCTGTTTGTGGATCTTGATGATAACGATCATGGGTAGTTGGCCCATCCAGAGGATGCGCAGGATTAGAGGGGGTGGATGTCGTATTACTGCGCATTCGAGGTGTGAAAACCACCCAAAAGTTGTGTGTGGGATTTGATACTTTGTACATATTTAGTTGTTGTGTTTATACTTTTATTCTACGTGGAAGAGGGTTTGGAGTAAGAGGAATTAATCAATAATTCTCTGGTTGACATGTATGTCAAATGTGGAAGTTTAAACGAAGCGCATTAAGTCTTCAAGGGCTTGTTAGAAATAAATTAAGTGTCATGGAATGCTTTAATGACAGGATATATTCAAAATGGGTTCAGTCTCACTGCCTTGGATCTCTTTAGGGACATGTAACAGGAGGGTGTGGTTCCAACTAGAGCTACTTTTCTATGCACCTTGAAAGCTTGTGGTAGCATAGGAGCCTTGCACTCAGGCCAATCTTTACATTGTGAGATATCAAAAATGGGATTTGAAAGAGAATTGATTGTGGGAAATTCTCTGATAAATATGTATAGCAAATGTGGTTCCCTTGCAGAGGCTCACAGGATGTTTGATAAGTAGCCGCTTCGAGATATAGTTTCATGGAAGGCTTTGGTTGCAGCACATGCTGAACATGGGCTTAGTGAGGAAGTCTTGATTTGCTTCAAGTGGATACAGCTGGAAGGTGTGTTTGTGGATACCAGCACATTCATTCTCTGCTTAAAACCTTGTGGCACAGAAGGAGATTTAGAAACAGGGCATAGCATACATTCTGAGATAACTAGGAGAGGACTTGAGAAAGAGCTATACATGGGGAGTACAATGGTGGACATGTATGGGAAATGCTACTCTCTTGCAGAAGTAGTCCAAGTGTTTGATGGGCTGCCAGTTTAGAACATAGTCTCATGGACTGCACTGATTGCAGGATATGTGCAGGAAGGGCATGGTGAGCTAGCACTGAAGTGTTTTGAGTAGATGCAACTTGAGGGCCTTTATTTGTGTGTTGAAGGCCTGTGGCTCCATACCAGCTCTGCAGATAAGGGCAAACATGATGAGATTGTTAGAGAAAGGTTGCTGGACAAAGACATTGTTGTTGGGACTGCATTGGTAGATATGTACAGCAAATGTGGCTTGCTTGCAAACGCACAAGAAGTGTTTGACAAGCTTTCCTTTCATGATGTGGTCTCATGGAGTGCTTTAATAGCAGGATATACTCAGAGTGGTCTTGCTGAGGAAGCAGTGAAGTGCTTTGAACGAATGCAATATGAGGGATTGTCTCCAAATGCATTCACTTACACATGCATATTGAAAGCCTGTGGCAGCATAGGAGCTGCTGATAAGGGCAAAGAGATACACAAGGAGATTGTTCAAAGAGGGCCGCTTTTCTGTTTTAAATTAAAAAAAGGTTACGTGCTGTATAGACAATTTGGGGGGCGCAGGGAATTTTGGAATCGGGAGGCTAATGTAAGTTTTTTTCTCTCCGTGAGGGAAAAGGGAGGCAATCTCTGTATTCACGGGGGGGAAGAGAAGAGGATCGGGGGCTGAAAGACAACATTGCTGTGTAACAAGCAGAAGCAACTGTTGGTGGAGCAGGTCGCGGATCTGCGTAAAAAGGAGCATCTACTCCTTCAGGAGAACGAATTACTGAAATCTAAGCTTTTTGAGATGTCGGTGATGCAAGCACATAGTGTAATTAGTACCCAGGACATTCAGGACACATCAAGTGTGAAGTCTTCAAAGCTTGTAGCAATCGAGGCGTCATCTTCAAGGCTACCAACTGCTGGGTCTGTGTAGTAGAATGACTCCAGCATAACAGCTGCTGAAACCACCCTTCAGCTTGGATATTACACGGGCTGACAACCACCAAACTCCTTTCCCATCCATCATCTGATAAGGAAAGCCTGAACGAACCTTACCAGTTTGGATGAGATGTTGCAGTGGCCTTGCCAATATACATATGGATGGGAAACTGTACTGTGAAAGGCCTTTGCCATGGTGGATGGAATTGTACAATAAAAGTTCATCAGTCCACTGATATTAAATATAGACTGTTAAAACAAAAAGTCATATGCTATCAAGTATACCTCAGACTTTCACAGGTCACAATGCCTACCACTTGAAAGCAAACAGCAGACAACAAAGAATAAACTTTCCTCGCCACTGAGATCGATGATAGGACGTTTCTTTACATGTCAAAAGAAACAACCACTATTTGAGATGTGACATCTAAAGAGTGCAGAGGTAAGAGGAAATGCATCAGTAAATATTGACCAGACAGAGACTCTGCTTTTGAAGGGAGATTTATAGAAATAGCCCATCATAACAACATATTGCCACCTATTCATCCTATTTTGCTTGGATTAGCCCTAAAAACTTGATGTTGAACTCACTGTAAAAGAGAGGCATCTACTTTCAGTGGACTACAAGAATGTTATTGGTGCACTCTACCTGTATGACATGTTGAAGCCAAAACAGAATTTTTTGATTGAGTTATGGAATTATTGTATGGCTATTAAAAATATATGACTCAGAGTTGAATGCTAGAACCATCTCTGACATTGGATTATTCATTTGATTGATCTTCCATCTTGACATATATCAAGGTCTTCTGAAGACACGACTTTGCTTTCACAAACCCTTCGACAACCAGCTTCATGCACATTCCAAGAAACAAGTCATTCTTTACTAGTATGTACTTTATTTGGATCAACACTAATGCCTTGGATAGAAACAATATAACCTAGATATTCAATTTGGAATATAGTTTTTTGCAAGGTTAACATATAAATGAGTAGGTTTCACTCAATCAATTACTACTTTTAAATGTTCTTGATGTTCACTTTTGATTTACTAAAAACCAAAATATCATTAATAAACATGATTAAATGATATTTATAATCAGTAAAAACTTTGTTCATAAGCCTAGAAAAAATTGCATGGCATCCATTAAACCAAAAGGCATAACCACAAATTGTCTAAATTTGTATAGAAATCTATTTTAACAATGTCAACTGTGTCCATATTAATTTGATGGTATCTAGATTTTAAATCAATTTTCCAAATATTGAAGCTCCCATTAATTTATTTAGTAAATCATCAACATGGGGTATAGGATATGGATATTTAATAACGATTCTCTTAAGTGTCTTATAGTCAATCCACATGAGGTATATTTTATTTTTCTTTTCTAAAAGAAATATTAGTTATCCCAAAGGGTGAAAAGCTAGAATGAATGAGGCCTTTATCTAGAAGTTCAATTGTCAAAAGTGGTTTGTGCCTATAAGGCACCTTATACAGAGGTGAAGGTCCAAGAAATAAATGTATCTTGTGGCTCCTTAAGTGGGTAACACCTATGATGGATAGTCATCAACCAAACAGTCCTTATAGGTAGCCACAAAATGCTTTTGTGATAGCATAAGAAGTGTAGTCTCAGGATCCTCAACATGTGTGACATAAATCATGTAGGCTTTACTTTGTTTCCTAAGGGCACACTTGGCTTGGATATTTGAAATCAAGGGGAATAACTCTAAATTGGTATTGCCAAGAAAAGTAATACGTTCTCCTTGAAATTCAAAGGTTATTGAAGGAATGCAATAGTCAATCTCAAGGTTATACTAATGGCAAAAAGGCATACCTAAAATGATATCACAAGACTATAAAGGAGCCACGAGAAAATTACATTTCTCTTTATAAGAAACCATGGTTATTCTAAGGACTTTAACTTCACAAGTTCCATTATATCTTATTCCTTGAAAAGTAAATTTTGTGTTATATAGTGATGCAGTGGTTTCCAAATGTAGTCTTTTAATTGGTTTCTCAATAATAAAACCATGTGAGCTACTTTCATCGTGCAAGATAACCACATATGAACCTTAAATAGTGCCTTTCATCTTTAATAAAGCATGTGGGGAAGTGTACATACCTTGCTTATCTTCAATTATTACCACTTGTTGAAGAGAGTTTGTGGTCAATCACGATTAGTTTGGCACTTTTTCTATATTGTGTAATTGAGCAATGTTATTGTTGATATTATGTTATTGCAGTTACGATTGTCGTTGTTGTTGGACAGTTTAACCTGGCAATTTATACAAAGATGGCCAAGATGACCACAAAGGTAATAGGTCAATTCAAACTTCTTACATTGAACATTGAGATTTTTATTTTGAAAATTCATCTTGGATATTCCAAGTTGTTAGTCCATAGTGTCTCTAGGTATGGTGTCAAAGAGTTTTGTGTTCATGATATAAATCATAGAGTTCTTATGTTTGTAGAAGAACTTCATTAGGATTCACATGAGAAACTTTCATACATAATTCACTCATTATTACCCAACATTCGACTTAGATATCACTTAATTTCATAAGTTCTTTTGTAACTATCATCCAATTTTCAGTTGTACCCAGTGTATTGGTTCTTAGTGGGGATAAAGTGGGCACCTTTGGTGAGGTGATCAACTACCACATAGATATTGTTCCACCCTTTTTTGGTCACGGGAAGGCCAGTGATATAGTCCATTGTGATGTGGGTCCATTTCCCTTTGGGGATAGGAGAGGCTGTAAGAGGCCATCGGGCCAGAGTGTACTGTACTTGTTATGTGGGCATGGGATATATTTGGTCACAAAGTCCTTGGCATCCCTCCATAAGCATTTCCAATGAAAGCTCTTGGCAGTCATGTCATATGTTTTGAAAACACCCAAGTGACCAGCACTAGGGCAAGAATGCATCTCTTCCATGATCTTCTGCATGAAGGGTGAAGTGTGTGAGATGACAATCTTGCCATGGGACCAAATAAGACTATGCTTGAGCTAATATTGGGAGTTTTCAGCCATCACACCATGCTGTAGTTTCTAGAATATGTGGCTAAAGTTATCATCTAACAAGTAAGCCTCTTGAAGCTCTTCAATCAAATCACCATGCTGTAGTTTCTAGAATATGTTGCTAAAGTTATCATCTAACAAGTAAGCCTCTTGAAGCTCTTCAATCCAATCACAATGCAATTCTGAAATAGAGGGTACTCTGCATACCCACATTTGAGAGAGAGAGTCATCCACAATATTATCCTTGCCTAGAGTGTGTGAAATGTCAAAGTCATAGTTTTGTATGGTTGCCACCCATCACCTTTGCTTAGGAGTCAAAGTGGACTGAGTCAAGAAGTACTCGAGGACTCTGTGGTCACTTTTTACTTTGAAATGACTACCATAGAAATAGTGCTGCTATTTCTTGATGGCATGGAGGATGGCCAAAATATCCTAGTCATATACATTCATTTTCATCTCCTTCTCATCAAGATTGCAGCTCTGAAATGCAATCACATCATGCTCTTGCAACAATACTACACTAATATCCCTACCATTGGCATCACAATGAATGGTAAAAAACTTAGAGAAGTTAGGATAGACAAGGATGGGAATGGAAGTAAGCACATCCTTTAACTATTTGAATCTATGATCAGTAGTGGCATCCCAAAAGAATTATTCCTTTTTTAGGCGATCAGTCAAAGGTGCTACAGTGGTGGCATGGTGCTTAATGAAGCATCGATAGAATGAAGAGAGACCAAGGATGCCAGGCAAAGAAATGGTGGTGGAAGGAGTGGGCCAGTCCCTAACACATTGCACCTTCTTTAGGTAAGCGTGTATGCCATTTTTTCTCACAATGTGTCCCAAGTACTCCACAGATGTCTATATGAAGGTGCATTTTCTTTCCTTAGAAAAGAGTCAATGCTCTCACAATATGTCAAACACCCTTCTGACGTGTGTCAAGTGCTCCTTAGATTACTTGCTGTAAATGAGGATTTCATCAAAGAAAAAAAGCACAAACTTGAACAGAAAGGGTTGTAGGATTTTGTTCCAAAAGGCATCACTAGAAAATGATAAATTCCACAATCAATCATCTTGAAGGCCGTTTTGACCTCATCTCCCGCCCTCATACGAATCTGATGGTAGTGAGAGCGCAAGTCAATCTTAGTGAAAAAGAATGCCCATTTCTAGTCATCCAGCAAATCATCAATCCGTGGGATGGAGTAGTGGTTCTTCACCGTAATTTTATTCAAGTCTCTGTAGTCAATGCACATGTGAAAGGAGCCATCTTTCTTCTTGACTAACAAGACAAGGGATGCATATTGGGAATAACTCTGTTCAATGAAACCCATCTCTAACAACTCCTTGACTTACTTTGCAACCTCTTCACGCTCTGTTAACCTCAAATTGAGATGGCCGAAAAATGAAGGAAAAAGTGAAAAAAGAATGGAAAAAGAGCAAAGGCATAGAGGCAGCCTCTAAAGCTAAATTGAGGCAAAAAGAGAAATTTTAGAGGAAAGACGCCTCAAAAACTCTAAAAACTCTTGTAAAAGAGTGCTAGGCTCCCTGGACTTGTGCTACTTGTAAAAGAATAGATGGGTATAGGCTTAGGGCGTGAGGCAAGAAGAGGGATTTAGAAAAAGGGACCTTGTCACAGTGGCCGAACATGTAAAAAGGGACAGGTGCCCCTGGGGTTTTAGGATTTGTATATATAAAGTTCAAAAAGTGAATGGAAGCTCATTCTTTGGTGTGTGGCTAACAAGAGTCCTCTCTTCTTCCCTTCTTCTCTTCATCTTGCTTGTGTGTGTGCTCTTGAGGGAGGTAGTGTGAGAGTGTGAGGGTGTGAGGGTGTGAGGGAGTATGTGGGAGTGAGGGATTAAGAGGGTGAAGCTCTTCACCATCTCCTCTTCTCTCTTCTTCTCTCTTCTCTTCTCTTCTCTTGTCTCGCACACGGCTATGGTGGATGGAAGTTGGAGATGGAGGAGGCTCGAGGATGCTTGAGCTAACATCTAGGATTCTGGAGCTACCGGCTTGTGTGAGGGAGGAGGAAACTCATTTCGGTATCAAGGTAAGCTCACTACACCCCAAGAGGATGGACGGCACATCAGCTAGGTGAGAGATAGCTATGAGAGCTCGCTTGGAATGCTTGAAGAAATAAGCGGTCCGTGGGTCTTGGCGGTTGAGTAAGAGCTCCCACATTTTGGTTCCATTCCTAGGACCAATGGATTCAATATTGAGCACTTTCACACCTCATATCGAGCATCGAAGTAAGGGATTCATCCCCTAACTAGAGCTTGAGGTAGGTAGAAAGTTTTGGTTTTTTAATCTTTGAAAAAAGTAAGTATTTTGCATTATTTTGCTAGTTTGATGATTGAAAAAGATGGAGAAATCATTTCAATTTTTTTCCTTCAACCTTTGTTGCATTTAGAGTAGGTTAGGATTAGGAAACCAGATAGGAAAAGCATAGGATTTGCTATTGTAAAATAGGGCAAAACAGGGCACAAGTCATGCAAAAATGGGAAAGAAGAATGCTTGGGATGTTAATGTCGGCAAGTGAGCGACTGGGGACATCAAAACCTTACCAGGGAAGAGATTTAAGAGACAAGAGATCAATGAAGAGCTCATTTCATACCCTGACATTGAGAGAGAGTGAGAGTGTGTTTTGAGCATTAATTCGATTCAACTTGCCATTGGGGAGTTTTTCGCGCGATTCAAGTACATCAGGACCTCCCTGCTATGTATTTGTTGTGATCTGGAAGGCGGCGCGCTTGGTGGTTGTGCGGATCGTTAGATTCAACGAAATCATTCTCGATGCGGCCGTCATCGTGCACGGCTCAGCTTGTCCGAGTGATGGCGATTCTGGGCTGAGTATCAAAATCGGCCCTTGGCCCACAATTTTCCATTTGGCCCACTTCGCCCAACTACACTCGGCCTATCGGAGTGAATCTCTCGGACCACTTGATACTTGGCCCACTTGACTCGACCACTCGACCCTCGGCCCTCGGCCCAACCCCACTTGGACTAGTTATTATTTGGCCCACAACTTGCAATTCGGCCCACTCAGCCAACTACACTCAGATGCCTTTCATTCCGCCCGTCCGAGAGTGAAGCACTCGGACCACTTAGACACTTGGCCTACTTGATTCGGCCACTCGGCCCTTAGTCCAGTTGGCCCTTTTCCACTTGATTCGGCAACTCGGCCCTTGGCCTACTCAAACCAGTTACTATTCGGCCCTCAGCCCATTCAGCCCTTGCAATTTGGATGAGTTGGGCCAAGTCAGGATTTTTCCAAATTTTTCAGCCGCGTAAACCTTTGTGAGTCCTCCTGACGCATGAAACTCGATTCTAGAGCAGGGAATAGGCAAATTTGGAGGATGCTATCACTTAGTAGCTCGAGTAGGCTATTTCTAAATCCAGAGTCCTAGCGACAACCAATTGAGCCAAAGACCCTTAACAACCGTAAAACAGGCAAGACAACGTAGTGAGAAACCCTAAAAACTCACAAGATGGCCAAACGTAGGTCAACAAGCCTATTAGATCTAAAACAAAGCGAGAGAGTGCGTAAGCCGCTTAGATACTTGTTTTTCGCACTCACCCTGAATTTTCTCTCTTGAAGTACACTTAAGGATAGCTGAAAGCCTGACTGAGCACAAGTGCATGGGAAAGAACATACACATATTAAGTAGAGATAAATTGAGGATTGGATGCAACAAGTTAAGGAAATCAATCAAATAAACACCTCAAGGAATCCACTAGTAGGAGAAGATCCCAAGACATAGACGGACAACCAAAGCACAGAGTAGGATCAATCAAGTGGTACTAACGAAGTGGATCCGACCAACTTGCTCAATCATATCGATAGCTTCGTGGAGCATGAGAACGCAATCATGTTAGAGGAAAGATCAAACCACAGACCGAATGAGGAACTCAACTTAGGAGTTTTTCCAGAGGCAATTCAACAATTGGTAAGCAGCTACGATGCACACGCTCGATATGAGCACCACGACAGAACGATAGAAGCCATCATAACAGACTTGGAAGAGGAACAAAAACTAGCCTACAAGGCACTGCAAGGCATAGTTAAATACAACCAAGACTAGCATGCTAGGATCTTAAGGCAGAACACAGAATTGCACGAAGTATAGTGGGTGCTGAACTTGGCAGGTGGGAATCGGACCAATCATGAGAGAGCCCTGGAAGGAGACTTAACATTGAGTGAGCTTCTCATGAAGCGAGTGCTCCACAACACAACAGCGGAGCAAAGTGTTGAAGCACTAGTGACATCATTACTAGCAGGATTAGGAGCAAACCAAGGCTCTAAGGGCTAGTCTAAAATCCCAATTGTTGCAAAGAAACTCAAGAAGTCATAAACCCTAGAGATATACCTAGACCACCTGGTCCCAATGTGACTCATCCACCAAGTGATGCTCCAGTCCACTACTACATGGAGGAGCCAAATGAGGAAGAGACTTATGTATACCCATATGTCTCGCACGACAACAAGGGCAATGCAGTCCTTATGGACTATCGACTAGTACTGGTGATGGTGTTAGGAAGAGGCCAAGGTTGAGGCCTAGGAGGGCAAATGCAGGATCTAATCATATGTTGGACTTGTGGTCATCCAGGGCATGTCTCATCATGTTGTCTTGAAAGGGAGCAACCAAATAGGGACAAGGCAGACCTAAGGTGCCCTCAGTGCAAAATAACTCACCTCTTCATTGATTGTCCCAAGCAAAAACCATCCTCAAGTTCAGCCAACATGCCATCTAACCTATTGGGGTTTTTTGGCGTCGAGAACCTCGATGGGGAGGCCACACCTATCCCATTGTGTGTCATGACCTTAGCACAGACAAAGCAGGCCGGCATATCATTGCTAGGTCCGAGAAACCTTGATGCAGCCTCGATTGGGAAGAAGAGCTGTAAACGGAGAAAGAAGAAACTCGAAGCTAAGATCACGCTGAAAATCGAGAGTGCCACTACTCTGCCTGCTCGAAAGAAGGTCATTGACATAGAGGTAGAAATCTCAGCTCCTAAGACGGCGGGAAAGGGAAGTCCTAAGGTAGGGGAGTACCCGAATCCAAAGTGCCAACTAGAGGCTATCAAGAAAGTGAAGGAATGGGTAAAAGAGGCCTAAAAGCACCTAAAACATGCTCAGCCCATCCTAGAGGATGAGATTGAAGATCTCTCCAACATAAGCACGCTAGTCTCACCCCCTCGACCAAAAATGAGAGATGCGACTGTGCCGCAAGCGGTACCGCTTAGGCAAAGCCTTTATACTATAGGCCAGCAAATCTGTCACGGTCATTGGCCATGACAATCTATAATAAGAGAAAGACGAGCAGCCAATGACCTCCTTACCACGCTAGTGACCACCCCTGAGACGCTGAGCCTGGGGGACCTCCTTAGGTAGCATTCCACCCTATGGCAAGACTTGAAGCAGTAGGTTGAAGGATCACGAGAGCAAGCTATTGCAGACCTGTATGACCATGATACAGAAACAAAAATACCAAGCTCGATGCTGCACTCTATGCCTAAGTCCTTGCACGTTAATGCTCTCTAGGAAGGCACCAAGATGCATGCGGTCTTACCTGCCTTAGCCCTAGGCGACACAACTAGAAAGGGGATTGTAGACACAGGAGCACGGGTTAGTGTACCAAGCCACACAATGCTTCAAATGTTGGGAAACCCGCCTCTCGAGACTGCCAAGTTTAATGTGACACTAGCAAACAATGTGAGAGTGAAACCATTCGGCGTACTTAAAAACTGGTCAGTGAAAATCACAAGCGTCCACTTTTCAGTTGACTTTATGGTCATGAAGGGAGTGGACTACCATATCCTATAGGCCGGCCCTTGAAAGATTGGGGTAGCAGCTTAATCTTCCTTGAAAATAGAATGGAAGTTGTGAGGGTAGAGATGGACACATGGAAGACCTCATTAGTTGACTTGGATGCCATCTCCGCGATACTTAAAGGTAACACTCAGGTCAAGAAGTCCTATGGGCCCTTGACCAAGTTTATCCCATGCCTAGAGGATGAGCGAGACTGGATGCATGTCCTTGCTATGATTGACTTGCCATTCTCAGATCATGAGGCATATGAGCAAGCCATCAAGATAGTTAGTAGGTCAAAAGACACACCCTCTGTACCTGTTTGCATGATGGCAGGAACCCCTCGTGGGCGACCAAAACTTGTCACATTCCGATTCCCAAATAACAAGCAGAAACTCCAAGAGATTCTGGAGCATTTGACTAGAAAGCTAGCTGCAAACTTCAAGCCACTCCAAGATCTGTTAGACAAACCAAGGTGGCAATGGACCAGGGTGCATGACTTAAACCTCATGTAAAATTGGGCCCTAGTCTCTGATCAGAGACAAGAGATATACCAAAACCTAGGAGAGGATGAGCAGTCAGACAAAGATGACTCCCATGATGAGTACAGAGTCTATCAATCTTTCAGTGATGAAAGTAACGGTGAGATAGACACGGTGGAATACAACATTGAGGAACGAGAAATAGAACAGATACAAGAGGACTCCAAGCCATAGAAAAAGGATGTCTTTAAGATAGAGCGAGGGGTCATGTGCATGGATTGTGACTGTGCGTGGTTGGAACACATAAGAGCCATAGATTTTGAACAAGTAGGCCTAACCCAACCAGGTATGCCACCAATGCTTAGAACAAAGTCACCCTCCAAGTTGCGACTGCCCAGGAGAAACCACCTCTTCTAGCAAAAACAGTGAGTTTGATTCTGAGTCAGAAGTGAGCTCAGATAACGTCCCAGAAATACCTAGACCATCTAAGACCAGATGCATCAGGGGGACCTAACCGTCCACCAAAGGCATAGACGGTTGAAGGAAGAAATGGAAAAATAACCTAGGGACACGCAAATGGAAGAGCAAAGAAAGCCATAGGATCTCCTGAAGAGATTTACGAAATTCAAGAAGGGTGAAAGGGTAGTAATATTGTTGGGTGCTAAATACCAAGGGCAAACAAGTGAACCCATCGCACGACTAGCCAAGGCTAAGGAGGTGAACCTAGCACAGGAGGGGGAGACACCCCGACCAGTCTTAATTTCCGATGCCTTGACTGAGGAAGAGGAGAGAAGTCTTGTTGCTCTCTTGTGAGAGTATATAGACATGTTCACTTGGTCCTTAAAAGAGCTTAAGGGGGTGGATCTGAGTGTAGTGACTCATAACATACCCATGACACCAGACGCAACGCCGATCAAGCAGCGGCCATACCCGATGAATCCAAAACATGTTCATGCAGTCAAAGAGGATATTGACAAGCTAATGAGAGCAAGATTCATTCATGAAATCAAGCACACAAAACTAGGTATCGCCCATAGTCATAGTGATGATGAAGAACAGAAAGATTAGAGTGTGCGTCAATTACAAGAAGGTGAACGCTGCCACTAGGAGAGACAACTACCCATTGCCGTACATCGAGCACATGCTCGAAAGAGTGGCGGGCAAAGAGGCCTTCAGCTTTCTGGATGGCTTCTCTAGATAAATCAAGTGCAAGTGCATCCTACCGACAAGCATTAGACTGCCTTCGCCATTGAGTGGGACGTCTTTGCTTACGTGGTCATGCCCTTCGAGTTGACTAATGCCCCATCCATCTTTCAACACCTCATGTACACCATATTTAAAGAGGTGCTTTGCAAGGAATTTGAGGTCTTCGTGGATGACTTGTGTGTTCACTCGACTTGGAGAGAACACTTAGACAAACTCTGAGAAGTCTTTGAGTGGTGTCACCTATATCGTCTCACCCTGAACCCCTTAAAGTGCCAATTCTGGGTGAAACATGGATGCATCCTAGGGCACATTGTGTAATATTCCCGTTTGAAAAATATTACTAAACCAACCTCTCACGCACCGTAAACTTGTGCAAGATTATCTTCAGTGCTGGCAGTTAATCTATAACCGTGCGTGAGAAATGGAGAACTCCATCATTGGCAAAGTAAGGCCGGGGATTCAAACCCGCATAGCCGCAGGGAAACATCCTCTTGGGAGGAGGTTAAGAGGATAATTGACAATTAATTTCAATTTTTTTATTATTCCTTCTCCCCTAGCTGATGCACGGCTGGAGGAGAGCGAGTGTGGGGGGATGGGCTAGTAAGGGCTGCATGAAGAGGTTGGGGGGGAGAGCCATGCAAAGGGCCACGTGGGGGGAAGTCCCATCTCCCCCTTGAAATATAAAAACCCCCCCTTAGGGGGGGGGTAAGGAGGTTGTGGAAGGAGGAGAAGATTCCATATGCCATCAGTCGTGGAGAATGCCATCCTCACGCCACCGCCTGGCGCTTGACAGATGCTGCCGCCAGCTCTGCCACAGGCTATCACACCACCACCATCCCTCGTCAAGTCCACCCTACTTCCTCCCGCAAATGACATCATCGATATCCATGCCCTTATGTAGTTGGTTTGAGTCAGAAACTTCATAGAAGCTTCTCTAGGAAGCTTCTAAGGGGCTTCTCTAAGCCCCCCTTCCCATTAGATCACTCAACAAGCCCATCCCTACCCCCGAGGCTTTGAAGAGGAAGCCTATAAGGCCCTTCCTACCAAATCTCCCACAAAGCCCCCTAGGCCTGGTTCTTTGTAGAGAAGAAGAGGGGTTTCTCTAAGCCCCCTTCCCACTAGATCCCTTCCCTCGGGATTTTTATGAGGGGAAGAAGAAGTTCATAAGCCTCCTTTATCCCACCAATCACCACAAGCCCATTCCTAGGCCGGGATTTAAAGTCCCCATTCCCGCAAGCCCCCATAAAACCATTCCTAACCCTGGAATTTCAAGGAGTAGAAAAGCTCTCAAGCCTCCATTTCCGCAAGGGCGGTTCACAAGAACCCTTTTGCGAACCCCTCCTATCCTGCAAAAAGGCCCAAGCTCCGAACCCCAAGACCTTCCATAAGCCAAATTTTGCAAGTTCGTACTTCTGTCAAGGAGTTGTACTTCAAAGGTAATTTCCGCGTATGAGGGAGACGGCCAAAGATCATAACACTACGAACCAAGGCAAGTAATTCAAATCTGCGAAGGCAAACCAGAAGTCGAAATCAGGATTGCCCCTAAAAAGTCACAAGGCTCACTTGTAGGAGGATCATCTCCTAATATTCATGTGGATATTTCACTGAGCCCACAAGTCTAGGTTTTCTTCCTATTTTTGATTTACGTAGAAGTATTGCAGTTATGCACGGTTATTTCATGGAATTAGGATGCACTTATGCTTGTCAAATCCACCTAGCTAAATGCGATTGAAATAAATTGGCTAGTTAAAATTTGCTTAAAGTAATTCACAATAGGAAGTTGGTCATTTGTATTTTCAATGGAATGAATGAAAAGAACATAAGGTGTCTATGCATTTTAGTACCTCACTAGCAAGTTGCCTTTTGTGCATTGCAAAGTGACGAGTCTAGAACAACTAATGACTATCATTACAAAGTCGAAATTATTTTAGTACACCTTTGATTATGCATGGAAAGATTAAATCGCATGTCATATTTTTAGAAAAATCTTCTTTGTAATGATTCATTAAGGAAGTCGTTATCAACAGTAGAAAATTACAAAGCATGGAAAAGATTCTAAGGGCTGCATGAAATAGGTTAACTCTAGCTTCAATTGGCATTAATCTCATTTAACTAGGTAGTAGTTAGGAAAAGGTTGCATGTTGCACATTCCACATACGCAAGAATTTCATTCATCAAGGGTTTACCTAGGGAAAGGCTGCATGTTTCATTTAAGCGTAAAATCTTAAAAGCTTAGTGGCATGAATCCTGAATGCATGTCTTAGTAGAATCAATGGAAGTTATGCCAAAACTTAACATGCGCGTTGCTCTTAGCAAGAAAATTTAGGGATTGTGAATCTAATCATACATAGAGGTAATGAATGATGTGCTTATGTGAATTGTGTCGTAATGCAACTAGTTTTCCCCTTTTAGATCAAGACAACATCTTTAGGAATGGACCATCCTTATCGTAAGACAAGTAAGCTGGATTACCCAAAACACCTAAACCGCAAAGGATTCATATAGGATGGTTAAATTGATATAATATACTCCAAGTGCTAACTAGGTTTAGCACGTTAAATACTTGACCTAGTTGCACTTGTTGCCAAGTCAAAACCCTCATACCGAAAGGTCATGCCCACATTCACGGAATGTCGGGACAATTGGACGCACTTGCAAGAAACGATCTAGGGTTTCTACCCTAAGGATCACTTAATCAAATGTTGAAACTCGGATTGAGTTGGAATCCCTAGGACTGAACGTTGTCGGCCTAGTGCAATTGGGAACCCTAGGACCGAACGTTGTCAGCCTAGCGCAATTGGGAATGGGTTGGATATGAAGACACCCTAAACCCTGCTTCTTGTCTAATCATGATTCCCAGACCAGAAAACTCCGTTCGATGGGTGAAAAGATCCCATGGAAGAGATGCGACACTTGTGCAACAAGTTTCAACATCGCATGATCTTGAGGTTCGATCACAAGAGAGTTGCCAATTCCTTAGAATGAGATTGGCAGATTCTTGCGCAAGTTTATCTTACAAGAGGATGAGTATTCATTCTGTTATATCACCTTTCTTGGGAAAAATTTCCAAGTTAAGATAAGGTGATTAGGTCTTTACTTGGAAGCAAAGGACCAATCAGTAATTTGAAGCGACATAGTCGCCATGATTTATTGTTAATAAAACTCAAGGTATTGGTTGAGTGGGTTAATAGGGTACAGCCCTAACCCAAGGAAAAAAGGGAGAACAGACAAAACCTTGGGGATCTTGCCAAGTCGCAATTGATCCCGGATTGAATGCTGGATGCATTCGGAGAGAAGGATTCACTCCTTAGCAGTTGGCCCAATAAACGACCACTGGAATTTATTGTGCTTGTAACAGCTTAGAAAGCCTTGTTTGCATTGTTTGCTCAAGGAGTTAAAGGATGGAAAGATATTTAATGCTTCGGGTTGAAGTCTTGAAGGGAGAGGCAGCTTCAGTTACCCCCGATTGTCTGCCTGACCCTAACCAAGGGGGTTGTTAGCCGTGCTGGGTGTATAGCTGACACCGGGAACGTGGACCGAACCCACCGCGTGAGGTCTCTCCCTTGGGCACTACTTGGAGTAGGAGGACGCTTGGGTGCCAAGGGGGGCTCTGGCTGTAAATCCCTCGCCTTTCGAGCCCTGCACAAGAGGCCAATATGACTTGGGATTGGATCTCAAGGTCCGCATACTAGTCTACGAGCAGAATCTTTGTTTAGTGATCCCTCCCTATGGATTGCTGGATAGCCTTCGGACGGATTATGGATAGCCTTCGGGCGGATTATGGATAATCCTGCGGGCTGGACTTTATGAATGTATTCCAAAGATAAATATGATAACCTATTGAAAAGGAACTTGTTTGACATTTCTTTTCTATGTCAAGTGCTAAGATTACGTGAAGGAACCAATGTCTAACGGTATAATTAAGGAAGTTGCTTGATGCATGTCCAACTAAATGTGGTAGGTAATTAGACAACTAAAGCAACCTTGAGGAAAGTGCAGTGGATGTGGCCATGGGTCCGTCCTACGGATGGGTGGTCTCGGTTGGCCGGGAACTTTTTCAATCCTAATGGACAGCAAGGAGATGTTCTCAAAGAAAATGAATAGCAAGGACGTTGACTTAGAGTCTAGGTTACAATAATCCCAGTTTTTGCTATTTTAGGGGAATGGAATGGGACTATGCCTTATGGCAGAGAGTTCGAGCCTTGCATCCCTCTTGTTTCCCATTCTCCTTGAACCAAGTGCAGTGTGCATCCGCTTCGTCCCTGGAATTTGTGCGTAAAGTAGTTCGCTTGGGGTTCGACGCTAGATGCTATTTATGAAATGAGCATTAGGAGAAACCCTAATTTAGGTCGGTCTTAAGTGGGAACAGCTGGATTACTTCTGCTACATGGCAGACGCGAGAAGTCCTAGATCGCAAAACCCGTAACATTCCATGGGAGTGCCGGGCAGAGCTTTCTAGACTCTCTTTCCGATGGACTGCTAAGACGTGTCCTGAAAGGGAAGAGGTGGACACGTTACAGTTGGTATCAGAGTTGACCAATGAAGGATTTATTTTTTATAAGAAATCTTAATAAGAAGAAGTAAAGCAAATGTTGCTGTTAAGAACATTTCTTACTTTCAATGATGTCTTGCAGAATTATGAAGCATGGAACATGTTCTTAGTGTTCCGAGTCATGTTTATGACCGCGATGCACTCCTCAGATTATCAACAAAGGATCGATATGATGAACATCCTAGACCGTATTTATAATCCATCACCTTTGTACGTGGAATGGAGGTGGACAAGTGACTCAAGAATCTACTACATAGCTGCCCATCGGTTTGCGTACCTTTGAACCAACCTAAAGAGGATCAAGTGGTTGGAGGACCTTAAGATCGTGAAGCTATTCATTTTTGTTGAAGCTCACGTAAACTAAACTTTACATATCGAAGGTCGGAGGGTTGAGCTGAACTCATATGTATACGAGGAAGTGACCCGCATAATCCTCGCCGACAGGGTCAAGGTGCTGGGACGCTACAAGAAGAATGGGAATCAAAGAAAAGAATACCCTAATCTTCTGATGACTTACCGATTCCTGAAGATCCATGACCCAAAACCATACTATTATCCAGTTCCCATAGCTAAATGTAACACAACATTATTCTCCTCGAACTGATGTAACAGTTGCTCTATAATCCCAGGAATTATTGTATTCCAAAAGGGCTATGCCCATATAAATGAAATAAGACTTCTTTTTATCAATGTTTGTCTTGTCTATGAGAATTGATAAAAAGTTAAGTGGCTAGGTTTCTTGGTTGATAGCTGAATCGGGTATGAAATATAATCATAACGATTAGCAAGTTGTAACAAAACAAATTTCTCTATCCAGGCACAACCCCAGGTACAGGTTCCCAGTCCGCCACCTACATCAAGTATGGCCGTGATCCAGGAGAAGAAGTTTCTTCTCAAGCAGATCAAGCCGCCAGAGTTTGATGGAAAAGGAAGGACTGTCCAAGTTGATGTTGAGATTTGGATAGAGTCCATGGAAGATTACTTTGAAGCGACCGGTACTGCACACGCCAACCAGGCTATGCTCGCCAAGCTAAAGCTTACCGGCGAAGCCAAGGTTTGGTGGAAACAAAGGTGCAAAGATCAAGGGATATTAGAAGGATCCATTACCTGGGAAAAGCTAAAGAAAGTTGTGCAAGGAAGATACTTACCTCCTGTGTATCGCACAAGTTTGGGAGTCCCAGTCCTTCCATTTCCTTTGGCAGAGTGCAGTCTTCCCATACTACCTTTGGAATTTTAAATTGTTCATTGCTTCCTAACCATAAAAAATTTCTTGCAAGAGTCTCTACCTTTTTGATTCCGACTTTTGAAGGTCTCCTGCAAGCTAAGAAATAGATTGTGGAGGGGATAAGGATATGCTTTAGTACCACCACTCTGCCAGCAAATGAGCACTGGAGTCGATTGAGATATTCAAGCTTCTTTTTGACTTTATTCAGCACCCATTCCCATCTTTATTTCAATGAGACTACAAAGCCCATTGGAATTCCAAGAAGCTTGAAGACTTTGCCTTCTTCCAACTCCTTGCATCCTGCATCAATCATCCATAAGGGAGGAGGATTAATTAGTGTCGTTATACCAATTTTACTTGGATTAACAATAGATCATGATGCTTGATAGAATTCCTGTATGCATCTCCAAAAGGCTTCTATGGAAGAAGGATCATTATTGACTATGCCATTTGTGTCATCCACGAACAAATTAGGCACCATATCTCTGTTCTTAGGAAGTTTGATTCCTTTGAGTCTTCCCTCTTTAATCTCCTCCTCAATTAGCCAACCCAATGTATTTGAAGCTATTGCAAATAGTAGAGGGACCAGTGGATAGCCATGTCTTATGGACCTGTAAAGGGGGAAAGGAGTAGACACATCTCCATTGATTGCCACTTTAGCATTCGCATTACCGAATAATGTACTTACATACTTAATAAATCTTCCCTCGAAGCCCATATCATGCAATTACCGTAAGGCAAAGCACCAATCTAGCCGATCATAGGCCTTATCAAAATCAATTTTAAATAATAAAAAGTTTTGTTTTTGTTTTTGGGCATGTTCAAAACCCTCCCAAAGGCTAAGAATGGCATTTAAGATAAATCTACCCTTCACAAAACCTTTCTGTTCTTTTCTCAGCCATCCATCTAGATGAAGGCTGATTCTTCTTGCCACCAGAGCTTTTGCAAATATTTTATAAGCAGATGAAAGGCAGGTTATTGTTGGAGAGATTAGCCATGTCATCTCTTTTATGAATTAGTCTAATCACTCGATTGATATCTGTAGGTAGTGCACCAAATTTTAGCAACTCCTTCCATACCATTAGTAGAGGGGACAAAACAGAGTTTTTGTACTCTTTGAAGAATTCATTTGGGGAGTCCATCTAGGCCTAGACTCTTGCCATTAGCTAGGCTATCTATGGTTTCCGAGAGTTCTATCTCGGAAATATCAGAATCTACTATCCTTGCCAGGGATTGTGTGACTACTTTAGGTCTTATTCTTGCTATTTTGGTCATAGCCAGCAATGTCTCTAGAGATTATTGACTAGGTGAAGAAAAGATTCCTCCAAAGAATACTCAGGCTGTCTCTAGATTCTCCTCTTTGGTTGAGGAAACCGAATTATCCTTTTTTCATAAGCATGGGGACTAGATCTCTATCTTTTTTTTCTTTAACATATTGAACATCTCTTTTGTTGGTTTGTCGTTATTTCCAGGCCACCATGTTCTAAGATACAATTGTGTTGCCTCTACTTCATCCTCTTCTAGCATCCTTGATTCACACTTCTCAGACAGTTGGTGCAATAGTACTAAAAAAGTGTTTGTGAATACTACACATGTTATGCGTGTGGCAAATATTAGTAACTTGTCCAAGACGTGATCTGGAATGGTGGGTCTTTGCTGCCTAAATGTCAATTTTTTATTGAATTTCTCTTTTTTCTTTCTAAACAATTCTAGAAATAAAGAAGTCACTTCAATGTCTCACGAGTGATATTTGTAGCTTCCAAGTCTTGAGTGGACTTGTTTGTATATCTAATAGAGTCTACATCTCTAATATATATTTTCTCCATATATTTCAATGGAAAACGAAGCATTCACGAGATCAACACGACCATATTTACCTATATTTAAACAAACTTGGTGAGAATGTCCACCAAATGGTAACACTTTACTTGCACGTGCTTTTTTGATTTGCATTGTAGCTTTTAAGAATACATGTTATAGTTGTAGCATCCTTACCTTGCATGTGAATATCCAATCACATATTTCACATGTTATAGGTTGTACATGGGTCTTTAATGTTATCAACATGCAAACAACTCTTTTGGTCAAAATATCCAATCACGTATTTCACTTAAAGAGAGACAATCCTCTATCTCTCTCTCTCTCTCTCTCACTCTCTCTCTCTCACTCTCTCTCTGTGTACAGTGTATGTATGCCATATTATACTAGTAACTATTATTTCCATTCTAATATGAAACAAACTTGTTAAAACTTTAAAGTTTACCCACAATATTCAATATTGAAACGAACTTGTTAAAACAAACTCGAGAGTCGACGGTTTGGCTGTTGGCATTCGCTCGGTGCCACCAAATGGACTTAGCCTTGGAAGTTGGCCCTTCAAGAGGTAGCCTGGTGGGCGCCTTCATTGCGAGACTCGTTACTAGTGGACCGTGGCCCGTGAGATTGGTCATCGGAATCATTGATCACTCAAGCCTGGGCCTTGAAGGGATCGCGTGACGTGAACAGGATTCACACTCCCAGCTGCCGCTTACCAAAGAATGTGCACGCAATGCCAATCTCTAGGCTCGCCGCTCCATGCCTTGTTGGCCACCAGGGGATATGACTCGGCGCTCGTGAGTCCAGCGGCCAGCCTCCAAATAGGCTATAGCTACAAGTGGCCGCTGGCCAACCTCCAAGAGATTCTGCTTAGGGCACCCACTAGGACTGACAAAACTGCAACCGTCCAGCCTCAACAACACTTGATGTCAGGGGAGGGGCGTATTACATAATACTATAGGTGATGATGGACGTTGGATGAATGTTCAATGGAGTGATGAGTCTGGCATAGCAGCTAGCCTAGGCCCTATAGGATGCAAGGCCAAGCCTCAAGGACTCAGGAGTGGAGCAGCCTTGGGGTGTGCACCATGCAGGTCCTACAAGCTCAAGCCTCACAGGTTGGGCAGTGGGAAGGCGTAGTTGTAAGATGCAAAAAGACTAAAGTCGAAACTCAAGTCTTGCATGATGATGAGAGTTTTAACTTTTAGGCTTTTAGCCATTTTCCATTTGAATTTCGGAAATTGGCACTCTTTCTGTCTCTCTCTCTTGTCTCTCTCCAATTTGCTGACAGCAATCCCATCTCCTGAGTCAGCTTTAATTATAATTAAGGATAAAACGTTTAAAGTTTAAAGTTTAAACTTGACAATTGAAAAGGTTAATAATAATGAAAAATTAGAATTTACATATTAATATGTACATTTGATTATTGAAAATCATTTTTCATTTATATTTAGAAAGATCTTATCCTTCTACTTCAATCACGAGAAGGATATTCTCCTTCTATGAGAAAGGTGAACCGGCCTAAAACCTTTTCACTTGTATTTTTAACAAGTAGACAATTCCTCCTCACATTGAATCGAACAAGTTTTCTTCTAAAAAGAACCAACTATAGGATGAAGTGAACCCGCCTTTTCCGAAACACTGATATTACTTATTAA
This sequence comes from Lygodium microphyllum, assembly GCF_053477565.2. Taxonomy (NCBI): domain Eukaryota; kingdom Viridiplantae; phylum Streptophyta; class Polypodiopsida; order Schizaeales; family Lygodiaceae; genus Lygodium; species Lygodium microphyllum. The sequence goes on from NC_141155.1 coordinate 28,076,048, forward strand.
AATGACAGCTAATGGAGGGTTCTTATCTTAGGTTGATTCACACCTCTCTTTTTTTTTCTGTGAAGACGAGAAGTTGTATTAAAATTAAAGTAAAGGTAAAAGTATTAGTAAATGTGGGCTTGAGTAGGAGTCCCACCTAGACTTAGCTAACTTAGTAGACTAGTAGAATAACTTGGCTTGTCTTTACATGTTCAGACTTCTTTTTCCATTACATCAAGCATGCCAACAGTGGATTTTTGAAACATTTCAAGGAACCATGTTTCTCTGCGCTCCATTTTCTTTTTCCTTTCTTAATGGTTAAATAACTTCCTCATCTCAATGCCAAGTCCTTCATACGGGTCCTTCTTTTTCTTCTTGGTTGAGGGATGTTTGTTGCAATCCCTGGCTAATTGCTTTCTTTGACTCTTGACCTGAAACAAAAATTCTTCCTTAAAACTATACATTGGATCCACATTCACTTGTTCAAACAGTTTTCTATTTCTAGAGACCCAAATCAGCCACAAAAATAAACTGCGCAACTAGTTCCAAATGACTAGATGCACTCCATATATTTCGCCCTATATTATTTATTTCCATGTTAGGGATGAGGGATGGAAGGGAGCTATCATTTTTTGCAGCAAATTAACAACATTCTGATTATCTTGGCACGAGAAGAAAAGATGGGGAATGGTTTCCTCTTCTTTTTAGCATCGAGGGCATAAGCCTATGCCTAATCCTAATTTTTTGTCCTGGAGATTGTCCAAATAGCTTTCAACTGAATCTACCACAAAAGACTGGATTTTTTGGTTGGATGTTGGGAATCTAGATCATGACAAATCTGTAGTTCCAGTGGTGATGATTCCAATTGATGTGCCATCCTATTTAGTTTTTTGACCAATTTGTTGGGTGAGACATTTCTCTCTTGAATAGGTGGCACTAGTTTATCATTTAACAAACATATCCCTCTGACATTAAACTCTTTGTTCATCTGAATTGCTCGACAGATGTGGGCTCCCCATTTGTTTCTTCTCTGCATAAGTAATTTGATTTCTTCTTCAGTCAAGTTATACTAATTCATTAGAGTATTTGGATCTTTCCAATCACCTCTGATGTAATCCAAGATGTCTGACCATTGTTGGATTCCTTTCTTGAACATTTTGTATGCACCCAGGGTTTTTTTCTCCTCTACTAGTCCATCATTAAATATGTTGAGCCAAATTGAGTCAAAGGCACTCCATGGAAGAGTGAAGTTGCTAATTGAAAAAATGCCAACCTGATCTTTAAAAGTAAACCATGAGGTCTGGATGCTTCTCATCAGGTCTGAACACCCTTTTTCTTTTACTTTATCTTGACTGAAAACAACTGTCAATGAATCCATCTCCCTGCATCTTGGGTAGGTTGAGAAAGAGAATTTCCTAGAGAGCTGGCCTTGATGAGGATAGACCAATCTTCATTTTCATATTGGAATATTCTTGGAATCCATTTTGCTGCCAATCTTGTCCAAGTTTGGGAGTCCTAGTCCTCTCGTTTCCTTTGGCAGAGTGCAGTCTTCCCATACTACCTTTGGAATTTTAAATTGTTCATTGCTTCCTAACCATAAAACATTTCTTGCAAGAGTCTCTAGCTTTTTGATTTCGACTTTTGAAGGCCTCCTGCAAGCTCAGAAATAGATTGTGGAGGGGATAAGGATATGCTTTAGTACCACCACTCTGCCAGCAAACGAGCACTAGAGTCGATTGAAAAAGTCAATCTTCTTTTTGACTTTATTCAGCACCCATTCATGTAATTAGTGTCTTTATACCAATTTTACTTGGATTAACAATAGATCCTGATGCTTGATAGAATTCCTGTATGCATCTCCAAAAGGCTTCTATGGAAGAAGGATCATTATTGACTATGCCATTTGTGTCATCCGTGAACAAACTAGGCACCATATCTCTGTTCTTAGGAAGTTTGATTCCTTTGAATCTTCCCTCTTTAATCTCTTCCTCAATTTTCTAGCCCAATGCATCTGAAGCTATTGCAAATAGTAGAGGGACCAGTGGACAGCCATGTCTTATGGACCTGTAAAGAGGAAAAGGAGTAGACACATCTCCATTGATTGCCACTTTAGCATTCGCATTACCGAATAATGTACTTACATACTTAATAAATCTTCCCTCCAAGCCCATAGCATGCAATGACCGTAAGGCAAAGCACCAATCTATCTGATCATAGGCCTTATCAAAATCAATTTTAAAGAATAAAAAGTTTTGTTTTTGTTTTTGGGCATGTTCAAAACCCTCCTAGAGGCTAAGAATGGCATTTAAGATAAATCTACCCTTCACAAAACCTTTCTGTTCTTTTCTCAGCCATCCATCTAGATGAGGGCTGATTCTTCTTGCCACCAGAGCTTTCGCAAATATTTTATAAGCAGATGAAAGGCAGGTTGGAGAGATTAGCCCTGTCATCTCTTTTATGAATTAGTCTAATCACTCGATTGATATCTGCAGGTAGCACACCAAATTTTACCGACTCCTTCCATACCATTAGTAGAGGGGACAAAACAAATTTTTTGTACTCTTTGAAGAATTCATTTGGGGAGTCCATCTAGGCCTAGACTCTTGCCATTAGCTAGGCTATCTATGGTTTCGGAGAGTTCTATCTCAGAAATATTAGAATCTACTATCCTTGCCAGGGATTGTGGAACTACTTTAGGTCTTATTCTTGCTATTTTGGTCATAGCCAGCAATGTCTCTAGAGATTGTTGACTAGGTGAAGAAAAGATTTCTCCAAAGAATACTTAGGCTGTCTCTAGATTCTCCTCTTTGGTTGAGGAAACTGAACTATCCTTTTTTCAGAAGCATGGGGACTAGATCTCTATCTTTTTTTTTATTTAACGTATTGGACATCTCTTTTGTGGGTTTGTCGCTTTTTCTAGGCCACCATGTTCTAAGATAGAATCGTGTTGCCTCTACTTCATCCTCTTCTAGCATCCTTGATTCACACTTCTCAGACAGTTGGGGCAATAGTAAAAAAGTGTTTGTGAATACTACACATGCTATGCATGTAGCAAATATTAGTAACTTGTCCAAGATGTGATTTGGAGTGGTGGGTCTTTGCTGCCTAAATGTCAATTTCTTCTTGAATTTCTCTTTTTTCTTTCTAAACAATTCTAGAAATAAAGAAGTCACTTCAATGTCTCACGAGTGATATTTGTAGCTTCCAAGTCTTGAGTGGACTTGTTTGTATATCTAATAGAGTCTACATCTCTAATATATATTTTCTCCATATATTTCAATGCAAAATGAAGCATTCACAAGATCAACACGACCATATTTGCCTATATTTCAACAAACTTGGTGAGAATGTCCACCAAATGGTAACACTTTACTTGCACATACTTTTTTTATTTGCATTGTAGCTTTTAAGAATACATGTTATAGTTGTAGCATCCTTACCTTGCATGTGAATATCAAAGAGAACAAGCAGTGGAAGTGTATAGTTAGTTCCACCTAGTATATTGGGATTATCAGAGAGAACAAGTAGTCGAAGCATACTACCAATCAACCCAACTAGTGTATTGGGAGTACATTGATAGTTTGATGTATGTGCCACATGTCCATGTTTACCACTCAAAAGTCTAATATGTTGGATTACAAACAATTAAAGGTATTAGTTTGTAAGGTTTTGAGATCTTCAAAAGTTGTAAGGTCTTCAAAATTTTACTGATAGTGTAAAAGTAGGACCCATATGCAAGTTTGGAGATGGGAGTTTTATATTGTCTTGTGATTCTTTAAAGTTTAAGATCAAAAGAAGGTCATAGTGTTTGGATTTGCAATACCATCTTCTCTTGCTTGTGATATTGGACAACTAAAGTAGAGCCTACAATATATATGAACAATCATAAAGGAGTGTTGTAACTTACTAACATATATAGCCCCCAACCCAAACACATGAGAATCCTTAAGTTAATCAAATTCAGGGTATTAATCTAACTTAATAACTGAGTAGTATGAATCCCTTGTTGATGGCCAAATATAATGTTTTTAAAAAAATTACTATTGAGTGCTTATAAAGATGTGCTATTATGCAAAGACTATCCCTATGACATTGTGGGAAACCTACAAAAAACGGTTCCTACATGCGTGCTTATTCGTTCAGTATTCTTAAGATATTGTTTCTTATAAATTCCCTTTCAATGTATGGAATGTACAAATTAACCTAAGTAGGTTCACAAGGATAATTTGTGATTGGCTGATACGCATGTACCAATAACCTATGTATTAATCCCTAAGGTAATTATACTCCTTGGGAGATAAGGGCTATGGACTATATCATTCATTGTAAAGCATTTAAATGAAATTGTTTTGGTTTATGTCAAAATATCTTGAGATATACTTTTTCGCTAATTTAGAGTAGATTGTTTGCCTTAACCCTCAATTGAAATGGGAGAATTCCTTGAGGGGGAGAGTTTTCTTGTTTTGAGGCTTAACACACATGCAAGGGTTTACTTAGGACTAAAATTAGGATGCCTTGACCATCCGATAGCTACTATATTTATCAATCCGATACGTGTTGGGAAGGAGGTTGGGTTATTGATCAATGTAAGTGATCTATAGAACTTACATCTTATATAGTGTTTGAAACCTTGACATATGCCCTAGCTGAAGGAAGGGAGTATTAACTAAAATTTTGCATAGCATTGCTCTTGGATCCCAAGGGGGAGAGCAAATATGCAAATGGAAATGTTATCCTATCTATGCTTGCATTGTTTGGAAAAATACAATTGGTTGTTGGTTGATCAAACAACACCCTAAATGCTTTTACATTCAATTGATTGTTGGATTGTGGTTTGGATGATTATTCCAAATACTTGTAGTTTATGATAAATTCATGTCAGTGTGGCTATGATGAAAAGTTGCCATGGGATAAAGGAATATTTTCTTGGAAGATGATATTAGGTTGATTGCCTTGATTGTGTTTGATTCTTACTTGGATTAAATAAGGAAAGGATATTTTTGCATGGGTGGATCATCTCCAAGGTCATGCCGCATTTCAACCCGAGAAGGGCACTACTCGATTCACAGGCCGAAGGTCGAGTGGTGAAAAGGCCAACCACGGAAAGTGTGTCTCACTCCTAGGCCATTTGGGGCCAGGTAGAGCTCTAGACACCCCTTCCCTAGTCCGAAACAAAGTTCAATACTATTTTGAGCCCAATTTCCATGGCATTGGAAGTTCCTATTTGAGATAAAGGATGGAAATTATGGTGCCATGTGATTTGGACCGAGTACTTTGTTGGACAGAAGGGATACATAATTTCTCATGTATGGGCAGGAGACAAAGATTAATGTAAAGATAAGTTAAGGAATTTGTTTGAACTTGTTTATCAAAGAATTCTTGCTCTGTATTCGTGTTTGTGCAATAAATTACGCGAATGAACCCTATTCCCTAAAGGCTTAATTAAGGAAGCTGATTTTAAATGTCACCATAAATGTGATAGAACCTAATTAGAAAAATAAAGCTATCACCATAAATGTTAGCATAAATGTGATAGGACCTAGTTAGAAAACTAAATCTATGACCATAAATGTCATCATAAATGTGATAGGACCTAATTAAGGAGCCTGATTTTAAATGTCACCATAAATGTGATAGGACCTAGTTAGAAAACTAAAGCTATTAAGGGAAGCTGGTGGGCGGAACTCCCGACGGAAAATTTTTCCTATAGTAGGGTTGGTCCCAAAGAACTGGGACCAACCATCATTTGACCTTTAGGTAGTGCTAGGTTAGAAGTCAATTCATGTCGCTTTAGGGGGCCGGAATGGGACTATGCCCTATGAACAGAGAGGTTGAGTAGTGCATCCCTTTTTATTTCCCACTCTCTTTGAACCAAGTGCGACATGGATCTGCTTCAACTTGGGTATCTCTACGTAAAAAAGGCTATCGAGGACACGACACTAGAATGTTGTGACAAGACCTTGACCCCTAGGAACCCAAATTTCAGGTCGATCCTAGTGGGTTTGATCGTGAAAGTTTTGTTGTGAGGTGAACTTGGAAAAACCTGGGTGACAAACCATGGAACATTCCATGGGAGTGTCGGGCAGCAATGCTTAGATTTATTTCTCGATGGACCACTAAAATGTGCTTGGACAACATGGGCACGTTACAGTTGGTATCAGAGCGAAACTTCGTAATGATATGGGATTGATTTATGTATTGTTCTTAGACATATCTTAGACCGAATAACTTAAATGGTATGGCTTGATTGTTAAGCACGTTCTGCACCCATGAATGCTAACATGCAAGAGAAGAAATTCCTTCTCAACCAAATTAAAGTACCCGAGTTTGATGGAGAAGTGATAGACATCACAGCAGAGGTGGAGATATGGATTGAGTCAATGGATGACTATTTCTCTGCTGTAGGAATTGCCTCTACCAATCAAGCAATGATAGCCAAACTTAAGTTAGTTGGCCAGGCTCAGCTATGGTGGAAGCAAAGGTACAAAGATCAAGGTATTTCCAAAGCTGCTATCACTTGGGCTCAGTTGAAAGATGTTGTACACAAAAGATACCTTCCACCAACCTACTAGACTTTGAGAATGAATGAATTCTTCAAGCTAAAGCAGTTGGAATCAACTTTGGAAGCTTTCTACGCAAAGTTTGTAACCCTACTAAAATATGCACTACCTATGGATATTGCGCAGCAAGTATCCAAAATTTTCTATGGCCTAAACACTCCTCTGAACCATTGTCTTGAAGCAATGCATCCAAAATACTTACAAGATGCATTACTTTGAGCAAAGCCAATCACCCAAGAACTTAATTCGGGCAATTACAACAAAGATGATTCCTAATATCAAGGCAAGAGATGCCATACGTGTGGAGAGATAGGCAACATTTGTAGGAGATGTCCCTACTGTCAATGCTTTCACTGCAATGAGCTAGGACACATCCAAGAATTTCCCCCCTAGAAGATATTGAGCCTCCAAGAAACCAAAGCTACACATGTACAGTCTATGGATATATAGAGGAATCAGATGAAGAAGAAGACCTAGATCCCACTACACGTTTTCAAGATGATTAGCAAATTTTATCGACATGTAATACAACTTGTATTGGAATAAATCCTACTCTTGTAACTACGGTTAATTGCAATAATATGAGTTGCACTACTTGAGTCATTAAGAGTAGCACAGTGGGGACGCATGGTGTTGAATGTATGGTACTTGGGACTCTTGTTGAGTTTGCAAATCATTGTAAGCAGATCACTGGCCATGTATGGATGCTATGGTATGCTCTAGAGGTTATGTGAATGGTATCGTTAGTTTTCTAAGGCTTTTTCATCATAAAAATGTTAAAGATTGTTGATTTGGACCAAGGCAGACTATGAGACATGGTGCAAGCATTCCAAAACTATTCTAGAAAACCTATTACAGCAAAAGGGAACTGGAGAAATTAGCTAAAACCCCATACCTCATTTAGAAGAGGGTATTCCCCCTTCGAATAGATTTAGAAGTCTCCCTAATTGAAGCTCCCATTGGAGAGTTATAGCCACTTTTGTGTGTAGTGGTCATATAAGGGGATAGGCTGCAGTCCCCTTCTATACAGCCAACAGAAAGTTACTCATAGCCAATTCAAAAAAATTTATGTAATAAAACTCTTTGCATAACCTTGTATATGGAACTCTCTCCTTTATTTTCAATCAAAAAGCTCCTAGATCGGAGCCCCCTAACTAAAAATATCTCAGATTTTGTGCCAGAAGGTTTATTTGGACAACACTCAAGATGGTAGGACAAAGAGGCAAGGTAGAGGCCAATGAGGAGTTTCAATTAAAGAGATCATTGAGATGGGATTTATCAAGCCTAGCTCTTCCCCCCTATGCATCTCCTGTCTTGTTGGTCAAGAAGAAGGGTGTCTCCTTCAATGACCTTAACAAGATTACAATCAAGAATAGATACACCTACCTAGAATCAAGGACTTGCTAGATGAGCTCAAGGGAGCTTGCTACTTTATTAAGATAGACCTAAGGTTTGGCTATCATCAAATATGCATGAGGGTAGGTGATGAAATCAAAATAGCATATAGGACTGACAGAGGGTTGTATCACTTTCTTGTCATGCCATTTGGGCTAACAAACATTCTTGCCACTTTTGAGAGTCTTATGAACAAGATCTTATATCCCTTCCTTTTTTAGTTTTTTCTTTTCTTTTTCAATGATATACTCATCTACATGAGGACATTGAGAGAGCACCTATAGTACGTACGATAGGTATTCAACGTATTATGGGAGCATAGATTGTTTGTCAAGGAAAGCAAATGTATTTTCATGCAGACTAAGGTTGAGTATTTGGGCCATATTATGAGTGAAAAGGGGATTCAAGCTATCCCCAAGAAGGTGGAGTGTATTCAAGATTGGTCCATACCGTCTAAGACTACCTCTTTACGTGGCTTTCTTTGTCTCTCCTCCTTTAATCAAAGATTTATTTGCCATTATGCTACCATTACAACACCATTGACAAATATACTAAAAAAAGAGGTTTTTTCATAATTCTTTAGCTAATCGCAGCTTCCAACGCCTAAAAGAATTGCTTACTTCAACCCCCATTCGTATGTGTCGCGACTTTACAAAAGAATTCACTATACAATATGATGCTAGTGGAAGGGGTATTGGGATTGTTTTGCTACAAGAACATGGTATTATATCCTTTGAGAGTTGAAAATTGGATGAAAAAGAGCGGCAACTGCATGTTTAATGATTAGGAGATATTGACAATCATTCATGCTATTAAAAAGTGGTACCACTATCTATATAGCAATAGATTTAAGGTCAAAATTCACCATCGGGTGCTCAAATACTTCATGATGTGGCCTAATTTGACTCCTAAGCAAAGGAAGTGGGGGTGGAAAATTTGCAAAACAATGATTTTGAGATCACTCATACTAATCCATGGAAGGACAATGTGGTGGTTGATTCAGTCTCCCGTATGTGGGCATGCAAAGTCTCATCGATCACAGAACTTCACGGTGCTTGGATAGAGGAACTTCAAGAGACCTATTTGCTCAATGCTGAATTCAGCCCTATCTTTCAAAAATTATAGGAAGGAAATATAAATGAGTGCTCCCCATATCAGCTCAAAAATGGTCTCATCAAAGCACATGGCTAGATTGTAATTCCCTACACCTCCTCTTTCACATACCATATCCTAGAAGAGATGCATTCTTTGCCAATTGCTAGTCACCTAGGGGTGTTTCAAAACCTATGATCGCATGGAGGTTGTGATAGTGAAGAGAGAGTATTTTTATTAATGCATGATGATTGATCTAATCATCTTACACCTTAAATACCATGGGTGTTACTAGTATTTTTCCTATCATTTCCATATATCTTGCTCGTTACAAAGCCATCCTGACTCAGAAGGTTTTTGTCCCCAAAAACAAAAGGAGAGTGGGAGGGAGAGGCAACAGAGTACTACTCTGTGTAAGAATGCAAGGAAAATGAGCAAAGGAGGGGCCTGAGTACCATGTGAAATGGGGCCTAGAGAGGCATAGGGAGTATGGGGAATCATAGAAGTGGAACTACACACAAGATGATCCACCATTTCATGAACATCAAAGCCTTGGATGAACTGGATAGCATGTTTGTCGAGAAAAGGACTACTATAGAAAAACAATCATAACTTTGGGTAGGGTGCTCTAAATAATGGTTGAGGTTTCAATGCGGAGCTCGTGAAGCGAGGTGGGCTACAAAAAAATGCATGATCTAAATTGGTGCAAAATAGTTTGCTATTCAAAAGTAGTCTTGTAGTCCAAAGAGGGCCACCTATGGTTAATTTTTAGCCAAAACAACATCCCTGAGATGGGAAAATTCCTCCAAAATGGATATTGGTCTCCAAGAAGCTTCCTCTAGAGGTAGATGTTGCCATTTGAGCAAGTATTCCCTGATCAATAGGGTGTGAAGCTGATTTTCTCTCTTCCCAAAAATTACTTTAGGAATGTATTGAATAAGACCTTCTTAAGCATTCATGGGGGGCAATTCGTCCACATAGTCTTTTGGGGAACTAATTAATGGTTTCAGTCGACTCATGTAAAACACATCATGGATCTTAGTGGAGGGAGGGAGTTGGAGGCGATAGGCCAATTCACCTTAACTATCTTATATGGCCCATAATAGCGGTGTGCCAACTTATTGCATGAGCCATCCTTGAGTGTGGCATATCAAGAATGGGGGACCTTGAGAAGTACCAACTCACCTTCTTGAAACTCAAGAGAGCACCTCCTTTCATTAGCATAGAGATTCATATGGTCTTGGGCCTTTTTAAGGTTCACTTTGCACTCTTGAAGCAAGGCATGCATATGTCTAATTTCTCTATCTCATGTGGATTGAGCTTTTCACTAAATATGATTGTAGGGAGGGACACACGACAGCCATATAAGGCCTTGAAGGGAGACACTCCAATGCTAGAATGAGTGGAGTTGTTGTAAGCAAACTTAGCCAAGTAGAGCCATTGAGGGCTGAAATGATGAACGGGTTGCCTCTTGCCCATCCAACCTCCAATCCTCACTAAGAGAACTAAAGAGAGGCACCACCTAGCCAAAGGGAGGATGGGCTAGGACATCCCTTTTCTCAAAGAGAATCAAAAGAACCAAGACACAAATTTACAAGAGAGACTATATGTACTAGACACCCTATTAGAATATGAGAGAGAGAGATGAGAGGGGAGGGAGAAAAGAGGTAAAGGAAGCTTTCCATTATGTATTTATGGAATGAGAAGATGAGAAGAGAGGGAGACAAGAGGAGAAGAGGTAGAGGAAGCTTGCCACTATGCTACATCATAAAAGAAATTACTCATAGCTTACCTCAAAGAGATGAGGGTATTCTAGAGTGCTCTCATGTGCTTGTCATTGTCCTTCTTCCCCTCATTCTCCATGGGCTCTTTATATAGCCTCCATGGGTGATTAACATAATCCTAGATGATGTATGGCATCTTTGAAAATATGGAGAATAGCGGATGGGACAAGTCTCCACCTTAGTCATCATGCAAGAAGCCAAGGGTGGTGATAGACAAAATAGAGAAAGGGAGCTAGATTACAAGAGGTGGGTGCCCAAAGCACATTATTATAATATATTTACAAGAAGGATAGAATGGAAAGTTGGTGTGGTGAAAGAGAGAAGCAAATAGCCAGCAGTCTGCGCCTTTGTAACTTTAAATCCGTGAAGAATTTGAAAAAAGTTTCTTCTGCAACTTTGTAGACCAGGTCGAAACCAATCGAGTAGCATGTGAGTTTTCTTGAAATTCACTTTTTCTTGGGAGTTATTGAGATTATAAAAAAAGGCTTCCAAAGGCTGCTTTGACTTTAGTCCCCCATATATATATAAATACATATAAGCATGTGACAGAAGGGGTCCATGCTTATAAGCTTTTGTGTAAGATCCAAATGACACCATGATGTGGATATTGACTTGTCTGCTAGGGTGAGGTGTCCTCTAATGATGGTGATAGATTCCAAATCTTAGTGATGCAGGCGGAACCCATGTGTAGTTGGAGGCTAGTCCTTTGAAAAATCTATGCACTCACTCAACTCCTAGGTGTAATCCATTTCTATCTTCACTAAGATAACCATCCCTTTTACCCTTTACATTGACATGCCTCGTAAGAACTTGTTCCCCCCATTTGCTAGAGTTATCATAATCGAGAATCAATGTAGCATACCTAGTGCTTGAAGAGTAAACCCAAAGTGATATGGTAAGCTCTTGATAGGGGTTTTGGCCAAATTTTGTGGTAGTAATCCGAGTTGTAAAAAACCTGGATCATTAGCCCTCCCCTTAGGCTAGAGGCATTCATGCCTCTAGCTTGCTAATGATGGTCCAATAGAGCAAGGAGGACTGCACCCCCTCATTTGTGGCTCTTCATTGAATGACTTCTCCAAAGTGTTCATATTTCTTTGAAAATAAGGCTTCAATTGCCATCCATTTACCCTTGTCTTGTGAATCTTCCAATCCATGTCACCTAGCTTATAGTTGCCATTTGGATATCTCCTTATGACTATGATTGGCCCTTCCCACTTGAACACAAGTTTAGCATCCTTTCTGTTATCAAAGCGGTTATCATAGTGTAGCACAAGTGATCCTTCCCTTATGTGTTTGCTAGCCAGCTTCTTATTAAATGTCTTCCTCCTCTCTTCAGCCTGCATGGAATAGTGTTGGACTGTTGCTTTGCTGTCTAACTCCAGCCTCTCTAGATCCAAGATCCTTTCCTATAACTTCTTATCTTGATTCTTCTCTTGACTGGCTACTAAAATACGCAAACTGGCCAGATCCACCTCTATAGGAAGCAAAGCCTCTTAGCCATAGACGAGGTAAAATGGAGTATAGCCAAGTGAGGTATTGAATGAAGTCCTGTAGGCCCAAAGAGATGCACTCAATTTTTTATCCCAGTGCTTGGGGTGCATGTGTACTTGCTTGGTAATTATCTTACAAATCAACCCATTTACTTTTTTGACCAAACCATTATACAGTGGGTAGTAGGGAGTAGAATGCCAGTGCTTGATTTTTTAGCCTTTCCATTAGCTCCCCTACTAGGTTCACCCTAAAACCAGGACCTCGATCAGAGATAATTTCCAAAGGTGTGCCAAGCCTGCAACAAGTATTTTCAAACACAAATTTTTCCACTTCTTGGGCTGTGATCCTACTAGTTGCTGAAGCCTCTGCCCACCTCGCATGTAGTCCACACCCATTATGGGAGTAGCCCTATTGCATCAATCCCCCATTTCTCAAATGGGCCATATGTAGTTATGGGATTTTGTTCCTCATGCACTAGCTTCCTTGGTCCAGCCTTTTGGCAATCGTCACAAGTGCGGCACTAATGTTGCACATCTCGATGTAGACTAGGCCACACAAAACCAGCTTGGAGAATCTTCCTGCCGGTTATTTCTTGAGCAAAATGTCCGCCCCACAAACCCTCTCATGGCAGCTCTTAATCACATCCATAGTCTCATTTGTTCTTGGCACCCTTCTAAGCACTGCATCCTTTCCTTTGCAATACAACACATCATTTATCAAGCGGTATTTAGTGGCCTTAGTAGAGCCAGCAACCTTTCTCACTCTTACTCATATATGTAGGTGCCTCACCATGCTCAAGAAAATAAAGCACATCTTGTAGTTGAAACTTACCCTGAAACAAGGGAAGCTTTACTGTAATGATGCCCACCATTACCTCTTTCAATTTTTCAACTGCTAGAGCATCTGCGTCGCCATTTGTGCGCCTTGGCACAAAATAGATTTGGGCTTTCTGTAGCTTTCTCATGAGAGTTTTAGCTTCTCTCATTTTCACTGCTAAGTTATCATTTTTACAAGTCCAGATTCCTTTCATTTGCTTAACAATTAGCATAGACTCCCCTAAAACATTAAGTCGAGTGACACCATGTGAGAGACACCACCTCAAACCTAAAAGCAAGGCTTGATATTCTGCCTCATTGTTAGAATGGACATCCTCCAAGCTGATACCTTCTCCATAAAGTTTGTCACCTTCGGGACTGAACACCACTATTCCTGCTGCCGCTCTGTCTTTAATACGCTTGTATGCCCCATCAAAGTAGAGGGCATGGGCATTCTCCACTCGTGGCGGCTCCTCAAAAGGAGGTGTCTTCTCTTTTACCTTTTCCTTCTCTTTTTCCTTCTTTTGATGATAGCTATGGATCAACAAATCAGCTAGGCAAGCTCGAGTAGAATCCTCCACCTTGAAGGTATAGTCAAACTCTTGGAGTTGTATCACCCACTTAGCGATTCTGGCTGAAACATCCATGTGCTGTAAGGCATAGAGAAAATGCTCTTCTGTCGTGATCACTGTGAATGGCCTAGGGAGAAGATAAGGACGAAACTTTCTTATAGCAAACATTAGAGACAAAACCATCACCTCGGCCATCTTGTACCCTCGTTCTGATGCTGTCATTACTCTACTAGAAAAGTAAACCGGTCTCATTAGGCCAATTTTAGCATCCTTTTGTATTAGTGCTGCCCCTAGAGTATCTTCCCCAAAACTCGGATTGACAAAAAACTCCTAATCCCAACAAGGCTGTAAAATTAGGAAGGGTGCTAAGAGCCTTCTTCACCTGGTGAAAGCACCTTTCGCTTTCGTCACTCCACAGGAGCTCCTCAAAGTGGGTTAACTGTTGTAGTGGAAATATTAATTAGGAGAGGAGATGAATGAACCGCCCCATATATCGCACCTTCTGAATAAAAGAGGTTAGTTGCTTCATAGAAGATGGTGATGGCACCGCCAATAGGGCCTTAACTTTGTTTGGATCTGCTTCAATGCCCCTCTCACTTACGACATGCCCTAACAAAGTTACACTGCTTTCACCAATGCAACACTTCTCATGGTTTAATTGCCCCCCCATTTGTATGAGGCGGTTGAAAGCTTCATCCACCTTCCCTAGATGTAGAGCCTTAGACCTATAAATACAAAAATCATCAATAAAGACCCTAATGGATTTCCCAAAATATGGTTGGAAGACATAATTCATGAATCGTTGGAAGGTAGCTGGGGCATTTGTTAATCCAAATGGCATTACTTTATAAGCAAAACACCCCCAAGGCATAATGAAGGTGGTTTTCTGTTGATCCTCCTCAGCTATTCGGATCTGGAAATAACCTGAATACCCATCACAAACAGTGTATCTCTCATGCCCGGCCATCTCGTTGAATATTTCATCCTGAAAGGGAAGAGGAAAGTGATCTCTCTTTGTTGCAGCATTTAGCGACTTGTAATCCACACAAATCCTCCATTTTCCATTCTTCTTGGATATCACCACCATAGGTGAAACCCCCTCTGAGTCCCCTATTGGATAGATGAAGCCTGCCTTCAAAAGTCATTGCACCTCAGTAAGTAGAGCATTTTGTTGAACTACTCCCAACCGTCATAGTCGCTGCACCACTGGCCTTGCTCCCTCTTTTAGATTAATGTGATGTTGTACTGCTGTCATACCTGTGATGCATTCATAATCAGAAATAAAAAGTGCAGAGTGTTTTATCACCACTTTCATATAGGCTGCCTTCTCCTCAACTGATAGCTCCTTAGCAAACATTTTTTCTAACGCCTCCTTCTCGACCTTTGGAAGCTGCTGTGGAATTTTACTACTAGAAGGCCATTTTAATGTAATCCCCATCACTTCTAGAGAGCTTTCTTCCTCCTCATTAAAAGACTCTCCCTCTATCATAGATGACCAACCCTCGCTCGAACTCCATTCATCAGCGGTGGTCTCTAACACAAGATCCTCCTATCGGCCCTCCTTCATGTTGTAGATAGTGCTCTTCCATTTTTCCTGCAGCCCCTTTTGTGGCCTTAGCTTTAAATCCCCTATCTCCCAATCTTGTCTGGCTTTCATTCCCATTAGCCATGGTCGCCCAAGAATGAGCGGATAGCCGTCCCCCTTCACTGGCATCACATACATGTCAAGCTCCAATTGCACTCCACACACCTTTACCTTGACTTTCTTTATAACTCCCAAACAATTTACTCCTACATTATTAGCCATTTTGGCCCTAAATTTAGTAGTTTCATTTACCTCTAATCCTAAACAATGCATCAACTTTTTTGTCATGACACAAATCGCTGCACCTCCATCCACATATGTCTTTGAGACTCTCTGCCCAATTGATTTCGGCTTCCACTAGAGGCACAATATCTTTCATCTTTCTATTCTGGATTGCATTCACATGTCTATTCTTCATGGATCTAGTGCTTACAATCTTTAACCATTGTCGTCGCACTGTTGGAGATAGATGTAATAATTGTGGCCATGAAATTTTTGGTCCTCGATTCCTCACGTCAGCAAGAAAATCATAAGCTCTAGTACCTTTACCCAAGGAAAAATCATCTGGCTCAATGTGTCGGCGTGAGGGAGACCTCCTCTTTTTACTGTTGCGTGTCTTTGCAGCCATTGATGAATCTGCCTCCTCTTCCATATTTTCAACCTCCTTTGGTGGTGTAGGGTCCATTCTCTCAATTCTACGGGCTTTTTTCACCGGCATTGCTTCAACCTCTACTAATTTGGCCTTCCCTTTGACATCACTCTCATCTAAACTAATTATCATGACATCATGATTCTCTAGCGGTTGGACAGGCAAGGGTGGCACCTCTGCAATGGTCGAGGATGCTGGAGAACTTGAACCGGTGGTGGAGGCCCTGGATTCGGTGGAACAAACCTTTCCCTAGGTAGTGTCACTTTTGTTGTCCCCTCCTTCTTGGTTGGAATCCATTTCCTGGAAAACGCCTAGGATGAGGGCAAAAGTATATACCATGGCCAGTCTCCCCACAATTATAGCAAACATACTCTCTTTCTTGACTCCTTGGACCTCAATTTCCTTCATTTATGGGGGGAGGGGGTCGTACTCCTTGCACCAAATTTAACGAAAGGCTTCTAAGTTTATTAGTAATGCATTGTAGGAGAACTTGCTGTGGCATCTCTGGTTCAGGTGGGGCCTTTGCTATTTCTCTAGGCTTTGGCATGGTTGGTAAAACCTGCATGGGCTCAACTCCCCCCTTCAACTGGGCTTGATACTTCAATTTTCTATCTTTCTCCCTGGCATAAGTGACTAATTCTTCACAGGATGTGGGAAACTTTCCTTTGACCTTCTCCCTTAGTAGAGGATGAAGTCTGGTTAGAAAACAATCTTTCTTAAGGCAATCAGGTACTCTTTCTCCCTCGGCTAAGGAGGTTGTCCATTTATCCCACAATTTTATAAACATGCCTTCATAGGCTTGGTACTCCCCTAGTACGGTTTGGCAAAGATCTAAGAGTTGTCTCCAAATATCTTCAGGTGGCTCTATATCTTGGTACTTGTGCATGAATGCAGTCTTGAGATCCTTCCAATTACCCCTTGTAGCCTCCGAGAGAGCTTGATATCACACTCGAGCATCACCCTTTAGAACTAAAGAGAAGGCCCATACTTTGGTTGCTTCATCATCCTGGCCTCTGACTAGGAAGGTCATTTCTAAGTCATCCAAAAAGTCTAGAGCTTTCTCCCCTTTGTGCCCAAAAAAACTTGGAAATGCCATGTTGCCTTAGAAGAGTACGAAGATAAACACGTCTAGACTTAAGTTTTATTTTATGAGGGGTAGGATGAATGGGTTCACAGATGCATTGATTTCAGTAAGACGTCTAGGCCCAGTATGCTTCTAATAATGCCTTGGAATCTAAGCTTTGTGCTGGCTACAATATGCACAGTTTGCATAGCAAATGGACGGATAGGTCCATACAACTCGTGGTGATTCATGAGAAACTATTATAATAAGATAAAGACATGTACATTGAAGGATGCATTGTAGTCTAGCATTGGAAAGATTATAGGTTCTAGTGATACAAGAATCTCCCTTAATCTTTCAGCCCCAAAGTACATGACAAGACGCTGTTGGAAGAAAATCTTCCTACTGATGCATACATTAACGCGGATGTTTTGTACAGAGTGGAAGGTGTAGAAATTCGGGCCATTATTATTATTCATGAGTGGATACTACTTAAGGAAGTAGAGGGAATGCAATTTCTTGAATTATGAAGGATTTTTCCCAGAGTGTTTCTTTTTGGAACCCACCAACTTTGCTATACAAGGAATTTGCTCACCAGTGATTGTTCTTGCCTTAGTGTGTCCATCCTCGGTGACAAATATTTCATAAGGTGTGATAGCCACCTTTTCAACCACACCCAACCTTCGAGCTAACAACAGTTGAAGGTAGTCTTCATACTTTGCACTTCTACAAAACTCCACACCGTTCATGCATAGTTGTCCTCCTTTGATATGGATTAGGCCAAAGAGAGAGAGGGATTTGATAATTTGGAGACGAGGACCTCTCGAAAGGGCCTTCACTTTTTTTGTAAAACACTCACCACAATTATGAGAACCTAGCAATTGATGGCAACATGATTTTTTTCGTTGTGAGAGAATAGAATTTCTAAGGTGAACACCTTTTACCCGCATACATGCCGTCATCCGATAGGCATACTTCCTCTCTTCGGCTTCCTTGGGAGACCATTGTGGGAGTCGTGGAATTTGATCAGCTTCAAAAAGATTTGGTGAAGGCATTGGAGAATAGCCACTTGGGACACTTGTTGTATAGGATGCACCACCATGTGTTGTATCGTCCCACATAAGGAGGTAGAGAATTGTGGTTGAGAATGTCCTCAATGGGGGCACCAAAAATGAGGGCTGAAATGATGAACAGGTTGCCTCTTATCCATCCAACCTCCAATCCTCACTAAGAGAACTAAAGAGGGGCACCACCTAGCCAAAGGGAGGATGGGCTAGGACATCCCTTTTCTCAAAGAGAATCAAAAGAACTAAGACACAAATTTACAAGAGAGACTATATGTACTAGACACCCTATTAGAATATGAGAGAGAGAGATGAGAGGGGAGGGAGACAAGAGGAGAAGAGGTAAAGGAAGCTTTCCATTATGTATTTATGGAATGAGAAGATGAGAAGAGAGGGACACAAGAGGAGAAGAGGTAGACGAAGCTTGCCATTATGCTACATAATAAAAGAAATTACTCATAGCTTATCTCAAAGAGATGAGGGTATTCTAGAGTGCTCTCATGTGCTTGTCATTGTCCTTCTTCCCCTCATTCTCCATGGGCTCTTTATATAGCCTCCATGAGGGATTAGATTAAGCTAATCTTCATGATGAACATAATCCTAGATGATGTATGGCATCTTTGAAAATATGGAGAATAGCGGATGGGACAAGTCTCCACCTTGGTCATCATGCAAGAAGCCAAGGGTGGTGATAGAAAAAATAGAGAAAGTGAGCTAGATTACAAGAGGTGGGTGCCCAAAGAACATTATTATAATATATTTACAAGAAGGATAGAATGGAAAGTTGGTGTGGTGAAAGAGAGAAGCAAATAGCCAGCAGTTTGCGCCTTTGTAACTTCAAATCCGTGAAGAATTTGAAAAAAGTTTCTTCTGCAACTTTGTAGACCAGGTCGAAACCAATCGGGATGAATGTGAGTTTTCTTGAAATTCACTTTTTCTTGGGAGTTATTGAGATTATAAAAAATGAATTCCAAAAGCTGCTTTGACTTTAGTCTCCCATATATATATAAATACATATAAACATATGACAAAAGGGGTCCATGCTTGTAAGATTTTGTGTAAGATCCAAATGACACCATGATGTGGATATTGACTTGTGTGCTAGGGTGAGGTGTCCTCTAATGATAGTGATAGATTCCAAATCTTAGTGATGCAGGTGGAACCCATGTGTAGTTGAAGGCTAGTCCTTTGAAAAATCTATGCACTCACTCAACTCCTAGGTGTAATCCATTTCCATCTTTACTAAGATAACCATCCCTTTTACCCTTTACATTGACATGCCTCCTAATAACTTGTTCCCCCCATTTGCTAGAGTTATCATAATCGAGAAGCAATGTAGTATACCTAGTGCTTGAAGAGTAAACCTAAAGTGATATGGTAAGCTCTTGATAGGGGTTTTGGCCAAATTTTGTGGTAGTAATCCAGGTTGTAAAAAACCCGGATCACCGTGAATCCCATACATGTTCAAGATAGTGACAAAAATGTCTCAAGTAGGTTTCAAGACACTTATTTACCCGTTTTATTTGACCATCAATTTGGGGGTGATAGACTATATATGGAGGCAATTTCATCTCCATGGAGCTGAAAACTATTACAAAAAATGGCTTATGAATTTGTGTTGGGGTCATACACTATGACATGTGGTAACCCATGCAACTTGAATACATGCTTCATAAATAGACTAGCCACCTAAGATGTTGTAAATTGTGACTTGGTGAGGATAAAATGGACTACTTTAGTTAGCATATAACCTACCACATAAATTTGTAATAAGCGTGATACACACTGACTAGGGATTAGACATCCACTCACACTAACCGGGGTATATAAGGTGTAACAGTCCCAAATTAGGGCAACCAGTTATTATCAAGAACATACCTTCACCTTCATGTCCAGATTCTATGGCTTCCTCCTTCCTTCTCTCCTCTTTTTTGTCTTTCTTTCTCCTCTTCTAGTATTCTTTTCTCTTCTTCTTGCTCCCTTTCTCTCTCTTCATCTCTTCTCATATCTCCTCACAGCTTCATTCATTACAAGTGGTATCAGAGCTTTAGGCTTTGGTCCTTTTCTTATTTCCCCTTTCTTCCTTTTCAAATCCCAAAAACCCTAGTTACTCAGCTTATAGGTACAAGCATAACAAGGATTGTAGTTAACTTCATCTTTTTGGAGCAAGCAAGAGCTATGGCTGGAGACTCAGACATATTTGGAGGTAAAATGATTAAAATAGTAGGTTGTCACTTCTTTTCATGCAAATTTTAAGGGTTCCATACCAAGTTTGGAGTCTTAAGGGTTAGAGGAGGAGGAAAACTCAACTACTTTTTGCTTCATCCCCTTTCTCTCTTCTCCCAAGCAACTTGCCATAGCCACATAGCAAAGACAACTCTTCTTTTCCCCTAGAGCAACCATGGGAGTGTTGGGGTAAAAGGCTTTTGGGTCTGCCCATGTATAGTGCACTACAAGGGTACACACATATAGCGACGCTAAGTAGCGACGTTTTTTTTTTTGACATCGGTATTAGCATCGCTATCTGCGTCGCTAAAAATGTCACTATTTAGCGACGCTAATAGTGACGACTTACTCTGGTAACATTTCGCGGAAACCCAAATATTTCTTTCAAACGCGCGCGCGAAGGCGGAGAGAAAGAGAAACGGGGGTGAGCAAGGAAGCAAGCCACGAGCCGCACGCGAGGAGAGGAGCGTCGCTCACATGAAGAGATCATGGAAGAAGAAGAGAGCACGACGGTATGCCCTGTTTTGGTTTCTTTACAATCTTTGTTTTGCTTTGCAATGTAGGTTAGAAAGTGTTGGTTTCTCTTCGATCTTTGTGTTGCTTTGTGTTGCTTTGGAATGTAGGTTAGGAACTATTGAAAGAGAGAGAAATGGAAGCGAGTGTTTTCAAATTTTTTCTTGTGTTGGTTTTTATTCTTTGCAATGTAAGTTAAAAAGTGTTGGTTTTTCTTCAATCTTTGTGTTGCTTTAATTTGCAATGTAGGTTAGGAAGTGTTGAAAGAGGGAAATGGAAGAGAGTGTTTTTATATTTTTTCTCGTGTTGGTTCTCTTCAATCTTTGCAATGTATATAGGGTAGGAAGTGTTGAAATATATATAGTGGAGTGGTCCCAATATACAATATAGAATTGTTATTAAATTATCATTCCATTACATCGCAGTCAAGATGTCTAGCACTCACGACCAACATGGTGGTGATCATGAGGCTTGGCTCAATCAACGTGTCCCCTGTCCATGCACGCAATGCAAATTGGCCATTTTTCGGAAACGTCGTTTGTCCATAGAGCATGTGCAAGGGTATGGAGAGTTTCGAGTTGAGATAATTGACCAAGCAGTCTTGAATTACGAGATTGTTGTAAGTTCTCTCTTATTACTATATGACATGTAATTGATTTAAGTATAACAATTTGGGGTTATCTTAGAAGTTAGCTCCTTAACGTCCTTTACAGGGTCAAGGCCATGTCAATACATTGCAATCCGCAGATCTCTTGCATCCAGTAAGACGGGTTGGTCCGTGCTCTATACAAATGCCATCCGAGATAACTAACTGTCTCATAGAAGGTGATAACTCTCAACCCCCTTCTATGGGTGAGAATGCTGGAGACATGGACAATCCTCCTGCTTTTTTGGAGCCCGAGTTAGAGGACATGATCGAATCATTGCTTCCGACGGACTCGGAATCCCAAGATCCTTTAATTGCGGAGGCTGCTATTCCATTGTATGATGGGAGTCGGGTATCCTGTTTGAAGACACTTCTTGCCTTGTTGAGCATACAAACAAAGTATGGATGGAGCGATGCGAGTGTGACAGAGCTTTTCAGGTATATTATGATGTGTATGATTCTTTATTAAAAGCCATTAAAATGTGCTATGTAGTACTCTAATAATATCCTTCATTGCAATTTGTGGAACGTTGAAATCTTACATTTTTCCTACCCAAAACACGATGCCTGAGTCTCGTGATGATGCAAGACAAGTGCTACGAAAGCTAGGCATGGATTATAATTGCATTCATGCTTGCCACAATGATTGTGTTCTCTTCCGGGGAGAGTTTGAATTGTTGGCCACATGTCCCAAGTGCAGTGCGGATAGGTATCGAAATGACTTGCAAGGATAGACTGTTTCGTAGAAGGTTTTGAGGTACTTTCCGCTGATACCGCATGTTCATCACATTTTTCGGACCAAGATTTTTGCAAAGTTGACTACATGGCATGCGGAAAATCGATCCACTGATGGTGTATAACGTACACCAATTGACTCAAAAGCATGGCATCACATTGACGAAACTTTCCCTGACTTTGCAAAGGAGGCAAGGAATCTACGATTCCGTCTTGTCATGAATGGGGTAAATCCTTTTGGTTTACATTCCACCTCCTATAGTGTATAGCCCGTGGTCCTTGTTAACTACAATATACCGCCATGGCTTTCCACCAAGAAAGGAGACCTTTTGCTTAGCTTGCTTGTGCCTGGACGATACAAAGTCAAGAATATGGATGTCTACCTCTCTCCACTGATTGATGAGCTAAAGGAGTTGTAGGAGGGAATTGCAGTGGAGGACATGAGCAAACATATTGGTAGGTGATCCGCAACTATAAGGGCAATTCTTATGTGGACCATGCATGACTTTCTAGGTTATGGAGCATGCTCTAGTAAAGCGTGTTTTCTTATTTTGCTAATTTTCTTTGAGCAACGTTGGTGTTATGACATGCCTCATTGTACATCTGTGTTCTGTAGGGCTAGTCACGTCAGGTTACCATGCATGTCCTCTATGTGGACCAAGGTTGGATTCTCGTATGTCAAAATTTATGAAGAAGATGGTATTTGAGGGACATTGGGCTTTTTTACTAGAGGGTCATGTCATGAGAGAAGGATTTCTTGGTCGCCCTCCTGCGAGAATGAACGCATTGAGTTGGTTTGATCGTAGGATGGTGGACCAAGACTCGCTTCCCAGTGGAATGCGATGCTTCCCAATTTTCTATGAGCTGACTTATTGGAAAAAACTGAAAATTAACCACCTTTTAGATCCCATGCACATTTTTAAGAATGTGAGTAGCTTGCTATGGAACCACCTCACTGGGCAGCGAGACACACTAGGAGCGAGGATGGATTTGAAAGCAGTGGGAAAGATGGAACCATATTGGCCTGTAAGTGGCGTCGATGGTCGAGTGCAATTGCCGCACATTCCTTGGGATTTGTCTGGCAATGAAGTGTGACGAGTAAAGGAAAACATCAAGTCCTTTCGCACGCCGACTGGCCTAATGCGCTCTCTCAAAACAACATTCACAAAGAATGACCAACTGACAGGACTCAAATCCCATGATTGGCATAAGATGTGTCAGGTATGTACGGTATGAGGCTGCGTGTGGCATGACTCTGCATATTAGATTTCAGAATCTCCATTTGTTTATACACAATATTAATTACATGGTATTCACACTTCGTACTGCCGATCGCAATCACGGGGTCTCTGACATCGGAGGTACGGACAACCATTTACAAATTGTCCGAGTTGGTTCAGTTTGTCTCCCAAAAAGATATTCACACATCATCGATTAAATCCGCGAAATACATGGCAGTAGAGACTGCTTATCTTTTGGAGAAGTATCTTCCCACTAGCATGCTCATGAAACAAACCCAGCTTCTAGTGCATATTGTAGATGAGTTGCAAGTTGTAGGTCCAGTCCATAGTCGATGGATGTTTTTCCTTGAACGGTTCATGAAGACCTTAAAGGGATTTGTGTGACAACGGGCTCATCCTGAGGGTAGCATGGCTGAAGGTTCGTTAGTGTCAAAGGCCTTGGTGTACATTTCTGAGTGGTTGTCCACTGTGGACCGAGACAAAGGCTTGATATGGTTACTTAAGGAGGATGATCATCTAAATGGAGATGTCCTAGTGGGAAAAGGAATAGAGAAGAAGATGGACGCATCCATGGAGTCCAAGGTGAACCGATTTTGTATGCTGCATAGCACTACGATGGAGAAGTGGCTGCAACAGTATGAGGATGCTCGAGCTGAGCGAGAGTTTGCAAGATCTAACTTTCGACGGAGTACGTGGCAACGGCCCATTCTATATCCGAAGGGCTTAGAGGAGATGCCTCTACTCATGTCCACTAGATGGCTACATGAGGCCCTAACCAAAGCATCTCAAGATGGAGAAACAGTTACTGAAGAAGAGTGGGACTTCTCACGTGGATGCAATCCCAAGGTATGAAATCCCAAGAAATTACAATCTATACTGCAAATCGCAACTAATATACTTGTTCTTCTCCTAGTATAAGGTCCATAGTGCAGTATGATCACGTGGACGACATTTCAGAGTAGAGCACATCGACAAGTTATGCTCGACAATGGACTGTGGAGTGATGGCAATGTTTGAGCAGGAAAGCCAACGACGTGCCACAGATCCAAATCGTGTAGTTGCAGAGATGGAGTATTTCAGATATTTACAGAGTATCCTTGCAGTGGACTATCGAAGTTTCTCCATGACCATATTTGATGTGCAATGGTTCAAGGTTACTATCGAAGGAGCAGGTGCAATTGTTCGGTGAGGGCCAAGTGGCTTTGTTGAGATTGACTCAATGAGGAAGTGGACCGATTTGTGATACATTTGTTTTGCCAAATCACTATGAGCAGGTAAGAGTCCCTAATACTTGACGCGCTTTAGCAATCTCAAAGTGGACTTTTATACTAATCGTAATATGGATCAGGTCATCTTTTTCCCTAATCCGCAACAACCTCAATGGTGGTATGTCATTCCCATGACATCTAGGAGTATCCCCGTGTTTGCCAAAACCCGTACCGATCGTAGAAGAGACACCTTTAATAGCGGCAATGACAGAAGGCATACAAGAAAATAGGATGAACCGCATGGAGGACCAAGACATCTATGGAGATAGAGGAGATAGAGGATGGGTTTTTTGAAAATGAAGCAGAGCCCTCATTTTGTGGAGAATTTTGTATAGATCTCCCGGTATATACTGAGCTATGTCAAGATGAGATTGTGAAACCCTAAACAAAAGTGACTCGATCAAAATGTTCCTCCCACTACAGCAATGCCACTTTTTACAAATCGATTAGGATAGTTTGTATGTTTTTGGAGTATGGTGTTTTGTATTATCTAATTTTTTTATTATTTTAAAATGAAGTCTTGCTAATTAAGTCTTAGTTTTATTATGTCTTGCAATTAATTATCTAATATTATTATTTTTCCTTGTATGTGCAGGTTTAAGATTTGGGCACGGACAGCAAGATGAGTCGCGATTTTACAGATGACGACATTGACGTGATACTAGCGCGTTTCTCATCGGAGCAGCTAGCATGGGTCAGAGATAGAGCCGATGCATAGCTTTCCCATTCCACCTCAGCATGATAGGCAAACTCTAGATGGTCCGATGCTTCGGTCTCCAGTAGACGTAGTCGCAGGTCTCGCTTTGCTTCAGAGTCACATAGTTGAGGAGGAGGCAGCTCCTGTTGTGGGGAAACAGATGCAGTCTCTCCCACTCGCACTGCCAATAGGGAGTCGACACTGTCTTTCACTGGCGGTGGCAGGCAGACGTCTACTGCTCCCACTCCTTCACGTATCCCACCGATCACTCCTAGAGCCGATACGAAGTACACGAAACCCACTCCTCCAAGTATGTATTTTTGCATCCTTTTTCATTGTAGTACTTATCAATTCAAGTTGTGTTTGACACATTTGTATTAATGTCATGAAAGTACCCATTTGCAAAATCTTGCAGGTTACTCGTATCTCATAGATAAGGCCACTGGCCATTTATACATGAATGATGAGGAAAAATCTGTCATCTCTAGGATGCATGAGTTGTGCCAACAAGTATTTCGATACAACATTACAGACGAGTGGAATGAGATCCCAGATGCCAGTAAGAAGTACATAATCAATACATTGTATCGAGAGTTCCCTCAGCCCTCTAGAAATGAAAGATTTTTGAGAGGGTGGATGATGACGCTATGTGTGACTATCAGTCGCACAGGCGGTCTGATGCACGCGAAGTAGTCAAGCAGGGCAAATCAAAGCCAGAGTGGCTGGATACAGAGGACTGGAGTAATCTCCAGGATGAGGTGACATCCACTCTAGACAAGTGGAAGCAGCAGAAGGACGCAGCAAAGGCGCGATTGGACACACGATCGCTGCATCACCTTGGTAGCGGCGGCCACGAAACATTCCTGGCAGATTTCATAAGTATTAATATGGTAGAGTACTCTAATTTAATGACATCCATGTTGATGTATGTATTTCAAACATGAATCTCAAGTATGTTGTTTTTCAATGTTTGTGTGCCACAGCAAGGTTTTATGAATCGCAACCCGACTGCACTAGAGGTGACATACAGGGAGAAGCATAGCTTGAGTGCCCTGATCGAGAAGCTCTATGCTCGCAGAGAACCAGTAAGTAGTAATAAATATCATTCCTAATTTGAGAAATCTTTCATTATATGTTAGTTTGTATTTGGTACTCACAATTATATATGTATTTGCTATTGCAGACTCCCTTCGGTATGCCACTACAGCGAGAGGATTTTTCTGATGCAGATGAGTCGTAGAGAGCAGATTAGGCTACATAGGATTACTCCCCATCTTGTATAATGTAAGGCCTTATGGCCTCTATCCTCCATATGTAATAGCCAAGTGTATATGATTCGGACCTCTATGTTGTAGCATGACTCCATATTTGCTTTGTCGCAGTAGCACTTCTCAATTTAAGTTCTGTTATTTTCTTTGTCAATGCAGTGCACATTTGTGTTAATTAATGTCATGAAAGTACTTGTTTGCAAAGTCTTGTCATTATTTGGAATCGATTGTCTAACTTCTTTGATAGCAGGAATTGTCTCTTAGCCTTGTGTGGCTCTGACAATTTTTTTTTCTACAACCATTGGTATTAGCATTGCAAAATAATTCTGCAATCGTCGGTATTAGCATCGGAAATTCCTCTATAAAAGTTGCTATTTTCATCGCTAATTTCGTCGATATAGCGGCGCTAATACCGACAAAATTAGTGACGGAAATAGAGAGGCAAATAGCGATGGTTTTGTAGCAATGCTAATAGCAATGATGGGGATATTTTTCATATATAAGGAAAACGTCGTTATAAATGTCGTTATAGCATGTATATGTTGTAGTGGTGACTGCCCATATTCTTTATTCATATATATATGAAAGTGCAATAAGGTTGTCATAACATTGTTGACAGCACCTACATTATGTGTGCTCTTCTCTCTCGCTTCTCCTACATCCCTTTCAACTAGTATCAAAGTAGGTCCTTCAGGAGCGCTTCCTAGCCTTCCCTGGCATCTACATGAGTATGAGAGCTTGCTTCTCACTCAATTCTCAGCCATTCTTTGACATGAACAGTACGGTTTCATGAAGAGGCAGCCATAGCTTCCATCATTGAAGCTTGTTCTCTTCACCTCTTTCTTGGACTAGGCTTGTGTAGTCCTATTGTAGGCCTTCATTTGGCTCTTGCTTATCCCCTACCCACCCTGATTTGGCCCCTCAAGTACAGCAGCATGGTCATGTTTTATTTGCACATGTTTGAAAAAATGGCTCAAAAATCACTCTTTTTGTCATATCTCAGGCATTCGGAACCCGATTCAAGCAAGGTAAGAGTATAAGTTGGGGGTTTGGACGCAATGGTGATGTTGGATTTGTCAAATTCTGATGAGAGAATATTCTCTAATCGATTTCAGGTCTGAGATAGCATGTATTTGTATGCCTATGGATTATGTGATGCTTCTAGTGATGTCTATTGATACCAGATCACTTATGGATGTTATGCCTCTTATGTGAGACACATTTGGATCTGATTTAGCTCAGCCATTAACTGTTTTTGACTAGTCCCAGATCTATCCAAAATAGGGCAACCACCTATTACTTCAATTTTATGCTTATAGGTCTTGGCATTTGATGCCCAATTATGCTCCGTTGGTGCCTATACATACGGGAATGTATATCTATGGTTTGCCTATGGATTTGAGCTTGGATTGAGCATTGATTTTCTCAGTTTATAGAGGTTATATGCTATTGGAAACTTCAAGGTTGAAGCTATTTAATGATGTGCCAAGTTATGCCTATTGCTTATGGGGTGCTTCTGACTACTTGGGTTGATGTATTCACACATTTAGATGATGCCACATGGTTCTTCTATGCTCCAAAATTGTTTTGAGCTAAGATTAGAGCTCAATTTTATGGTTCACTGTCACTTCCTTGTAGTAGGCATTTCACTGTCATGACATGGTTTATGCCTAGGCTACCCAATGCGGGTTATGATGCCTTGGTGAATGCTTTTGGTTGGTTGTGGATGGCAGTTGTTTGATTTCATCTTGACACTCATTTGAGTATTACCTTGAGTATTTTGACATTGGTTGGCGTATTCCATATGCAGCTTGGATGCTATTTGGCCTATGATGCTTCGTTGATATCTTCTTGGATCTTGGATGTTTGGGTGATGCAGACTTATGTTTGAGCATTGATTGCTCCATTGTCTTGGTGGTTGGATGATGAGCTTTGATAGCTCACTCGGTCCTTGGATTTTTTACGGGCTACTTGGTTGATCAGTGGACTTGCCAATGCTTGGACTGCAGTTATGGCTTTTATGCTCCTTTGTTGCCTAGTCTCTATGCTAGTTGGGCTCTTGTTTCCCGTGCATGTTAGAGAGTCTATTATGTATGATGGCATGTCTATGCACATGGTCTACTTTCATATACCTTTCAGAGCCGCTTCTTTGGATGTTGTCGTATAGATGTTTGGGCCTTTTCTAGAGCTTGTCTCTTGCAAGATTTATTGCCGCTTGCCGGTCTTGGTTTGACTTGGTTTTTTTTTTATGACATGATGTACTACAGAGCTATGCATCTGCGTATGGTTATGGGGCTGATTTTATGGCTGCAAGCCATATGCTCTTTTGATAGATGTCTTAGCTTCTACACTATTGTGGGTGGTTATGTCATGCATTTGGCTACGACTCTTTTTCATGTGGGAGCTTCTGCATCTTATGCATCTTTGCTTGATGCCTTTATGTTCCCCTCTCCATTACGGATGGATGAGACCTTGCATCAACATGCTTCTACCACTTGTGCTTATGCCGATACTCATCTTGATGAGCAGGTTCCCTATGTTGGAATAGCCCTAGATTCTTCGAGTTTTGTGGATATGGATACCCTATTCTTGATGACTTGGATTCCTCGTCGTCTTCTGCAGATTCTACTTCTTCCAATGTTGTTTGCTTCCATTGTGGGAAGCTTGGGCATGTTAAAAGAAAATGATTTAGATGGATTAGAGAGTTGTAGAGACAAATATGGACTTGCATTGAGCAGAGAGTAATAGATATAGTAGATGCAGTGGGTGTTACCACTATTACTAGTGGGGAGGCACATGTAGTTACCCATCATGATACAATAAAGCATGTACTCTTGTCATCTAGTTTGCCTACAGATTACTTGCTTAGTGATCAGACCTTTGCCTATGCTTGGCTTTTGGATTGTTTGTCATCTTGTCATGGTGCCCCTCACAAAGCATGGTTCTCTTCTTATAGGGAGGTTGAAAGATGTCTTGACTTGGGCCTTGAGCAGTCTTATGCCATTGCTGGTATAGGAGACATACACCTTGCTCTACTTGATGGTACTTTTCTTATGCTTAGGGATGTTTTACATGTTCCCATGCTTAGTAAGAGCTTGATCTCCATCTATCAGTTGCATGATGCAGGTTACTTTGTTTCTCTTCAGGATAGGTCATGGAAGATCTATCATGGTTGCTTGGTTTTGGCCAGAGGTTCTAGAGTTGGTTCTCATTACCCGATGCATGTCTCTCATGTGGGAGATTCTATGGTTGCAGTTATCCAAATACCACATGCATTGTTATGGCATTATCATCTAGGCCATATGCACCATAGAGAGATGGAGATCTTGTCTCGTTCAGACTCATTTTTGCCTGCTATGTCACATGCAGATCTTGATACTTGCCCTTCTTGTACTCTTGGTCCTTCTAGAGCCTCTCTAGCTTATGGCGATCATGTGAGGCATGCTCCTCTAGATCTTGTCCATGTTGCAGTATATGGACCTATGCCTTCCCAGTCACTTGCTGGATCATCGTAGTTTGTGACCTTCATAGATCATGCTACCCACCATGTTTGGGCTTACCCTTTGGTGCGTATTGAGGATGCCACAGCTATGCTTGACAGGTTTATGGATTTTGCTGGTTGCAGGCCTAGATGCTTGCAGATGCATCATGAGAGCTATGCTATCTCTCATAGCTTATGAATCTCTTGTCAGCAGTAGTATGGCATTGATTTCTTATGCCCTTGGTATTATGGCATTGCTCATGGCATATGCCTGACCTTACAGGCAAAGTTTGCTACTATGCTTACCACGGTTGGATTGTCTTATGAATTTTGGGGTGAGGCCCCTATGATGGCAATCTACTTGGTTAATAGGACGTCGTGCTTAACTTTGGACGGTATTACACTGCATGAGGCATGGAGTGGTATGAGACCCTCCTATGATCACTTGAGGATATTTGGCTGCCAGGCCATTGTCAATATGCCACATGAGCCTATGTCATGCAGATGTCTTCTCCTTGGTTATGGAGATGGTGACTTTACAGCTTATAGGTTTTCAGATTTGGATGCCTAGTAGGTTTTACGTAGTCGTCATGCTATCTTTTATGAGACACAGACACCTCTCAGACCTCTTGATGTGCGTTCAATGCACTTTATGGATGAGTCTATAGCCATATGTCAGTCTTCTTCTTTGTTGAAGCTGCATACTATCTTGAGACCCCGTTTGACTTGTGTCTAGGATGGTGGCCCTCTTTCAGTGATTGACTCTGGAGAGTTTAGATGCTCTCTGCTGACTTTTATGCGCTACACTGATGCTATACACCACTCTGATACTTTATAGCTGTGAATTTATGAGTTGTGTTGCTTACTTCATGGGAACCAGTCATGGATTGCTCTATTATCTAAAGCTATGGGATCGCTTACCTCCTAGATGTCATGGACTTAGGCATGCATGACTCTTCTTGTGAGGAGGTTCCCGCCACTTATTGCACAGCTCGCTTTTTGATTGGGCGTTGTGGTGAGATGTCATGATTCCTCACCCTGTCTCTTTTATTTTCTTTTGTTTTTTCACTCCCTATCCCATTGGCCTTTTAGTGGGAGATTGTTGGGGTAAAAGGCCCTTGGGCCTTCTCGTGTACAATGACTATCCATATTCTTTATTCATATATATATGAAAGTGCAATAAGGCTGTCATAACATTGTTGAGAGCACCTACATTGTGTGTGCTCTTCTCTCCCACGTCTCCTGCATCCCTTTTAAGGAGTGCCCACTTGAAGTCCCAGGAGCCTTCCCTACTTGCCCCTGACCAAGGGAAATACCTTGAGAAGGATCATAGTCCATGAGAGAGCCCAAGGAAGAGCCTGCAATTTGTGGCGCATTTTGCATTGTTGTTGCTTGCTCTGCCTACTCTCCCCTCTGCTGCAGCCTTTCTCCCCTGCTGCCCTTTGCCACTCTAGGAACTTCATCATCACTCTTATCTCCTCCTCCTTGACAATCCTGGCCCCGAGAATCAACCTCCAAGGTGAACAACAATTGGATAGTTTGGGATAGCTTGGGTAGCCATGGATTTTTCAACTCAAGCTATCTCTGACCTTGAGAGCTCAACCCCCACAAGCCTTTCAGCCCGTGAATGACTTCTCTTACCCTGATTGAGGACATGGAGTTTAGCATGCATGGGAGCTTTATGGGAAACCATGAGAGCTTCACTTCAAGCTTTCCCTCTCTAAAGCTCAAGCTTGGGGACAAGCGTGTGAGCCATCCTCATCAGTAGGAGCATTCAAATGATGAAGTCTTCTTCCATAGATGCCCCAATCAATCAGACTTTATCGATGGAGAAACAAGCATCATGATGAGCTCTGCTTCAACGGTCTCTCCAAGCATTAAAGAGGTATGTTGAGCTTAATCCCTTGTTGGAGAGATTCAAGATTTCATAGGTTTAGTAGCTCAATCCTCTTTGTGTGCATGCATTATATCTCTTCTTGAAATTCATTGTATTGACTGACATTAACCTCCATTTTGTCTTGTGACTTTGGATAAGCCCCAAATTGAATAATAGCCATTATAAATTGGGTAGGTAGTAGCCAGTGAGTCATTGGATTACCAAGGTAACCCCTACCCCTGTTGAGAATAGCAAATGATGCTTGCCTATAGAGGCTAGATATATGCCTTAAAGAGGCTACAAGATAGGAAAATATGCTCTAGGAAGAGGGTTCAAAATCCCATATGCACAGTGAGGACACTGGTACTATCCAAAAGCAATATAAGCATATACTTAATATTCATTTCAATATATGGTACTTTTCACTTTGATTCACTAAAGATTGTGTTTATGAGTCCAAGCTAATCTATCTTGGAACCGAATTCACTTGAGTTACAATTCCTTGTTCTAATAATGTATCATGCGTTTGACTTGCGTCCACCATAGCCAATCTAGTTCCAGGTCCATGTTTCTCAATATGGCATCAGAGCCATGGCTAAGCTAGGTAGCTAATGGTGTGTTTTCTTCTTCCTTGCAAGCTCTACAATCTTTCAAACTATTTCTATTCCAATCTCTCGAGCTACTCAACATCCATCAATGTGTATGAGGTAAAGGAGCTCGAGGATTAAGCAATGGGGTTTCTTGTACAAAGAAACAAGGGGTCTACTTTTTGGTTCAGAGCCCTTCGGAGATTGAGAGAGAAGAGAAGAAGAAGTGGATGAAGCAACAAGTCATTTGCTACTGCTTCAGCTTGACAAATTCGGTTTTTTCACGGTAGCAAATCTGAGAGTCATTGCTCACAGAAGCCACAACTAACAAAGAAGATTGTGAAGCAGGTTTTGAGCTAGAGAGAAGATCAAAGAGAGCATATACTTCATTGCCTATTTCACATCATCCCCCAGGCTACTGCAGCGGCGTACATAGCCTCTACAAGCAGACCCTTGGCTCCTAGTAGCTAGCCCACCGTAGTGCTTGTTAGTGCATCAAGAACAATGCCAAAAACCTAGGGCTCCAGCAAGGACATACCAACTCCCTTCCTGACCAATGCAGTTTCAACCCTGGCTATAGTATCTCTACCTCCACCTATTACGTGAAGCTCGCCCCGTAGTTCCATTCGGACTGCCTCTCGTAGGACTCCGAATCGGACCAGTAGTCCGCTCTACTACATGCCACACTCGGGAAATCTCTAAGGCCTACCAAGCTTGGAAGAATGACAAGAAGCAAGTCATCTACAGTAGTAGTGGGTGTGAAGGTGTGCTAGACCTATATAGCAGTAGCACAGGTGTTGGAGGCTATTACTATAGTGGAGGACCAAACCAACAACAACTCTAGGCATTGGCATACTCAGTGCATTTTTCAAATCAATATGTCGCCCAGAGATCTAGCCTTCCATGCGGTCTTAGCTCCAATATTAAAAAGCCTATACTAAAATATCTCCTTTCACATTTCTTTTCTATAAATCTCTTTCACACTCGTATTCTCAAACCGGTTCTATCCATCCCCTGTTCCCATTGCTTTCTACCCCAAACTCATTCCTTAAATCACATTAAAAGGTGTTTTCATGTGAAGGTAGAAAGGGAATAAGAGTGATCTTATATACTGGTTTTCTTGATCTTTGACAAATCCTATGACCACTTGATTGAAAAACCAAGTTTGCATTATCCTCTACAATTCCCACAAAGCACTTTGTAAAAGATATTAGACACTGCCATTGAGCAGAAAGCCAATTGGTAAGAACTTCTTGCACTTGAAATGATTTGCCTACACCATGCTCAAATGTCCAATTCCTTGTCAAGCCATGTACTCCAAAACCCAGAGCTATATAAGGAGAAATGTGTTCATCATGCATGCCCAAAATGCTGCAATGACTCAAAAGCCACCAGAATCCTAAATTCTATGTATCCCAAGATTTATGTAATGGTTCAATAAGTCATGTCAAGTCACAAAAATGTACTTATTTGTATCCATCTCAAACTCACTGAGAAAAAGAACCTCACAAAGAATACTAGAACACAAGTCAAAGATGAAGAGCATGAAGAAAACAAGACCAAGAAGATTATGAAGAACAAGAAGATTTAAGACATCATTGAAGGGTACCAAAGAAGCATAAAGAAAATGAAGAAGATAAAGAAAACAAAGAATTTTCCATAGTGGATCCTTATTTTCCATAATGGATTTTGTTTCCCATAGTGGATGTAAAAACCCTACCAAAAATGTAAAATTTCAAGCCTTAACTTGACTAGGCTGCCAAAGAGCTAGTCTCCTAGTCCATGTTTGTATGCAGGGGGAAGCCAACAAGGGTAGAGACTCATCATTTGAGGGGGGGGTGTTGAGAATAACAAATTATGCTTGCCCATAGAGGCTAGATGTATTCCCTAAAGAGGCTAGAAGATAGACAAATATGCTCTAGGAAGAGGGTTCAGAATCGCATATGCACAGTGAGGACAATGGTACTATCCAAAAGTTATGTAAGCATGTACTTGACACACATTTCAATATATGGTACTTTTCAATTTGAGTCACTCAAGATTGTGTTTATGAGTCCAAGCTAATCTATCTTGCAACCTAATTCACTTGAGTTACAATTCCTTATTCTGATAATGTATTGTGTTTTTGACTTGTGTCCACCATAGCCAATCTAGTTCTCGGTCCATGTTTCTCAACACCCAAACCTTTGTTTCATTCATTGCATCTCCTGAAAAGGATCAATGTCTCCTTTCCAATGGATCTCAAGCTGATTGCTTAATAAAAATTTTGCCATGTATACTCCAGCTAAGGAAGAAGGCCAATGCGAAGCGAGGTGGTAAGACAAATTAAGAGAGGTGACCCTCCGTTACCGCTTAAGACCCTGAAGGGGTAAACAACCTGGCCCAGGGGAAACTTTTCCCCCCTCTTGATGAACCAAAGCCTGATACTTGTATCAAGTGTAGGTGCTTTCCATGATCTCCACTCTACCTGATGCAATGATCCCCCTTGGACACCCCCACAATGCTCATGGCACCCATGTATAGCACTTGAAGTGCATCCAATCAAAAGAGATGTATGACAGTGAATTTACTTATGCATTGATGGTAGAGAAGACATGTATGAAATGATGCTTGGGATAATGCCCAGTATGTTAAGGATGTTACTTATGTTGCTTACTAGGCTTCTCTCACTATGCTCTATCCATATATAAGGCTTTTGTAATAAGGGACATGCAATGTTTTTTATCATAGTCCTCTAGGACAGTCACAAACATTGTATTGCAAAAATTTCTTTTTGAATGTCGGAGTAAGCCCTATAGCTCCCCTCAAAGAGGGCTTTTCCCTCTCCGATTTGAATAAAAAACATCCCCAATCAGAGCTACACTTTGAAAGTTACGCCCATTTGCAGCTCCAGGATACACATAGTAATTCCATTACAGAAAATTCAGATCATTTGACAAAGATTAATAGCTCATCTCAAAGAGGACATTTTCACCTCAAACTTGAGCCAAAAATCTCATCAATGGGAGTTTTCTACAAAAGGCTACACCCCTTTATTGACAGCAGGTCCTGTGGACTGCATCCAAATGGCTGGCCAGAAAGGAAAAAGAAAGGCCCAAGAGGAACTCCATGAGAGAGATTAGGGACTCCCAGACCTCCATGAATGAGGAACCAAGATTGGCACATGATTACCATGGTGACATATAGGAGAAAATGCCCAAAACATACCTGTACACCCTACTCAATCACACCCTCTGTCAGCATGAGCTTCATCATATGGAATGACATAATGATATGATCGCAAACCACTACCAAATGATGTCCAAGTTTTATGAAGTGATCAAGCACATGGCTCTCTCAAACTCAAAAACTCAATAGACCTTGAAGCAGCTCACTACTCTTGTTTCTCAATTAGCGATCGTCTCATTCGAAGAGAAGGCCAATGACTCTAGGCATGAGTCTAGACGTCATCCACATTAGAAACCATTGCATGGTCCAAAGGGTATACTTGGTCCTAAGGGAATTCCCCCTTCTACCTACTAGATTGGTGAACCCTATCATTCACATGATGAGCCCCTGTTGAATTCCATTGTCCACCATGTATCCAATATTCCATTGAGGCCTTTTCCCACCCTTGGTTGAATTTCCCCCGCTCTCCCTAGGAGCCCCCAATCAGCCCCATCAATGACAATATGGTACAAATGGCCACAATGGCAATCATGGATAGCGTGGTTATAATGGACAACATGGGCTTAATGCACCACATGGGATGTATGGACAACAAGCCATGTATGGCCACCAAGGGATGTATGGGCAGCAAGGTTTTCATGGGTAGCATGGCCCCAATGATCTGCATGACACGATCATCCTAACAAAGTACAATGGACAATCCCCCTCACCATCTGGCTTGGAGGAATGGATGTCCAAGTTGGAGTCCTACTTCAATATCTACCCTTACATTGATGATCAGAAAATACTTTTCACTTCTCTCTACTTGGAAGGATTTGCTACACATGGTTGCACTATATCGATCGAGAGAATCATCACTTTATTGACTGGAAAAATGCAAATGGCCAAAGTTTTATGTCTCCTGTGGAAAAAGTATGATTGGCAAGATGATGGTACACCCTTGACCAATGTAACCTCACTGTATGTGAGAACACAAATCCGTTCATGAACTTGACCATGTATGTGGAAAGCATTAGTGATTATTCTAAATTTCACAAGTATATCTATGGGTTGGAACCGAGCCTATTGGCAGATGTCATGGCTCAAAAAGCTACCACACTATCGATGCAATTGAATTAGCTAAGAGATATGCAAGAAAGTACTGTAAGAATGAACATTTCAGTTGGACAATGTTGCATTCCTTCACAATTAGCCTCATACCAAGTTGGTTTTTAGGCACTTTTATGCCTAATAAAAACCCCAAAGTACCCACTTATCTCGCCTTCCATGCTGAAAGAAAAATGGGCACTTTTGGAATAGCTTTTGGCTCTAATGTTGAGAATAAGTATCCTAAAAATAAATAGTCCACTAAGTCACCTTTCCATGGATCCAACAATGAACGATTCATTTCTTTGAATGTTGTAAAGAAACAAAAGGAAAAGGGCCTATGCTTTAAGTGTGGAGATAAGTACACTGATGATCATGACAACTGTTGAGAGTGGAAAAAGACTGAATTTTTTTTTTATTTTTGTTGTTTTGAGGTCTGAATGATTGATTTTTGAGGGATTTAGAGTGATGTATAGTTTATAATGGAAGTGTTTGAGAGTGTTTTGAATAATATTGATTATTTTTTGGAAGATCATGATGATTTTCAGTGGAGATATGAAGCTCTGTGATATTCTGATAGGTTCTGTTAAGATTTTGATTGGTTCTGTATAGATTCTATTTTGTTCTGATTTTTTTCTTTATGAAACATGGATTAATGATTGATGAAGGTTGAGATCTTTTGGAAGTTTATTGAATAATTTTTTATAGTTTGGAATGTTTTGTGTATGAGTTATGAGGTTCTGATGACCTTCTGTAAACCTTCTGTAGAGCCTTTGTCTCTACTCTGTCTCTGCTCTGTAACTGTACTGTAGTTGTTCTGGTACTGTACTATATTCTTCTGTAGACCTTCTGTAAGTGTTCTGTAGAGAGTATGTGTGACTTTGGAAAAGTTTTATAACTTTTGGAAAGGATGAATCTAAGTTCAAAATAGCTAAAACAAGTGGAAGAAGGAGCTGCTGAAGATAAAAGAGAAGACTAAGTGACAGTGTAGTGAGCTATGAAGAGACACTATAGTGGCTCTGGTGACTCTTCATATTAGACATACCTCTTGAGAGGTGCATCCACGATCTAAAAATGATTATTTAGAGTCATTATGGGAGTATTTTAGTGAGGAGATGATGTATTGTTGAGAGAGAGAGAGAGATAGCCAGAGATAGTCAATTCTATCAAAATAGTGTAATTGTATATGAGAGAGTGAGAGAGAAAACTATGAAGACATTGAAGATGAATAATATGTGATTGATTTCCATTCAAAGATGGTGTATTCTTCTAGGTTCTTTGTTATATTGGTGGATTCTATGAAGATGTTGAAGATTATGATTGATTCTATCAAATCTGTGGGAGATATCTACTATGATGATGTGTGAAGATTTGCTATTTTCTTTGTTTTTATGATCAAAAGAATGAAATAAAATCTTGTTGATGTTACAAGATAGATTTTCTTGTAGTAGAATCCCCTTTTCCTTGGTGTTCCTCTTGGGGCTCCATGTTTTTGGTGTGCAGCTGCCATCAACAAGCATCAAAAGAGGCTGAAAATGAAGGAAATGGCATTGCCAAGAAGAGGAGAACTCAATGGATGTTTGCAAAGTTCCTTCTTCCACTGAAGAGTTGGATATTCTCATTATCAAAGACACTTTTCATAAGAAGTTCATCACACAATAGCGGAAATATTCACCATCATGATGCATGCTCTATGTGGTGGACTGTTTCCTCTTCCTGTTGAAGCAGCAGAAACTTGCATCTTGGTGACAAACTATTTGGGAACAAACTGAAGAGCAGAAACAGAGAGAATGACCATCCATGGAAGATTTGGCATTCATTAAGAAGTTTCCAGACATCATCAAGTGGGAGATCATGAAGAAACTTCAGGAGTCGTGGTCTGTGGAGATTCACGAAAACAAGAAGGAAAAGAGTTGGAATTTGTTTGTGGATGCTCAACAACAAGATACGTGGGATGCTTGGTGGACTGTCAATCTCCTGTTTGTCCAATTAACAACCCATTGAAAGTTGGTAGACAGAGTTTTTTTCACAACATATACTATTGAAACCCTCAGAAGCCGGCATTATTTTAATGACACAACAACAATCCTAAGAAGAATGAGTTTTGATACTTTCAGAATGGAATATCTCCCCCTCTGTAGTGGTTTGAAAGCTGAATTCAGAGATGTTGAAAAGAAGGAAGTAGAGGAGATGTTGGCCAGAGAATCCTCCAGAGACTGAAGCCCCCTCTGATACTATCTTTTTGAGTACAGACCAACTGGTTGGATCCAACCCCGTGATGAATGACGCAAGAAAGAGACAAGCGTTAGAATGAGTCTAGAGGTACGTGAGAAGAGAGAAGGCAAAAATAAAAGCTGAGAACGAGCTCGCAACAAAAGCCTCCTTTGATGCCCGAAAGGCACTCTTTACAGAAGTCCCCATGGCGACTCAAGGTCCCCTTCCTAGTCTGGAAATATTGATGACAGGCCAGCAAATGTAGTCCCATTGCCAGTTTTTAAGGGAGAGTACAATGAAGACCCTAATCTTCATGTAGCAGAATTCATGGTACCATGTGTGGCTAACAATGCCAAAACCCTAAGCATTGGTTAGTAATATTCCTCATCACTTTCAATGGCGTGGCATTTCAGTGGTATGAGAGACAAGTAGCAGGAACTTTTGGCACATGGGACGACCTGAAGTTGGCCTTCCTCACTAAATTCAGGCGTGAAGGTTTTGAAGAGCGGATGCAAGAGGAGTTCATGAACCTAAGTCAGTCCTCTGGAGAAAGAGTTGAAGCTTATTTCTCGCGAATGGAATCCATCTTGAAGAGATGGACTAACCATCATTTGGATGAAGGCATCCAAAAAGGAGTGTTTCTCAAGGGCCTACAACCAAAAGTTTGCAAGTTCATGGAATTGAGAAAACGAGTCAATCTGCAAGCTGCAGTGGAAGGTGCAAGGTTGTATGACGAAGTTGAAGCAAGGCTGTCAATGACTCCAAGAAGAGGAGTCTTACCTCCTCCCATGCCTAGAATGGTATACCCACTAAATGCAGTCCTAGGGACAGTTCCCTACCCCTATCCCCAGATGCAAACAGTGCCACAATATAATGCACCTAATCCATTGTGGTTGCCGCAGACTACAGTGTCTCAAATGATGGTTCAACCACAAAAACAGTGGTCTCAAACAGTTCCTCCAATGGCGACTCAACAACAATGGAACCCTACCAACTGGAATCAACAACCCCAAATCTCAGTAGGAGCTCTCAATCAGAACTAGAACAGAGGACCTTTTGGATCGACCCAACCAGTGTATGCAGTAATTACAGAAGCTTCCCAAAACCCTACTACAAGCACTTCAGGAGGTGAAAATTTGAAGGACTATTTATCCAACTCAGTTGCAAGTATCAAGAAAGAGCTTCTGGATGTGATTATAGAGCAACTAAAGACGCTGCAGGTGAATACCACCAATATATCCACTCCTGTGGGATCTAGAAGAGATGTGATGCGCTCTAATACATGGTGTGGAAAGTGTCATCAAGGGGGACACTTAGCCACTGAATGTACCCGAAAACCAACCATTCTTGGGGCCTTTTGTTCCTACTATTTGTGAAAGAACCATACAAAGGATATTTGCTCTCTGAAAGAGATGCATGAACGAAGACAGAAGGATGAAAATGCAAGATTCAACTTGCTGGAATCCAAAACGACAACACAAGATATTGGACCAAAGCCTAGGGAACTTGGTCCTAATTTTGGTCCAAGGAGGTTTCCCTCTCAAAGTTACTGAGGACGACAGTCTGGTGGTGGTCAGAGATTAGAGGTGGAATATTACAGGTGTGGAGAAAATGGTCATATCTCCCCAAATTGTCCAAAACCTAGACGATCTGTGGATTATAAGCCCTTATGCAACCGATGCAAAGGTGAAGGCCACACTGCAAAGGACTGTCCAAGCACAGCCCCTATAAAGGCCAATGGCACTGATAGCCAACATAAGGTACAAGAGCCTGCCTCCAATTTGGTAGAGTTGGAAGTTGCTGTTGTCACGTGCACCAAGAAAAATAAACTAGTTTTTCAAAACGAAAATAACTCTCCTGCCAAGACTGTGAAGTTAAACTTGTCAAAGGGACAGAGCAGTATAGAATAGAATAGTGCAGTACAGAGCACTACAGTGCCAGAGAGAGTTACAGAGATAATCTTAGAGACAAGACCAGAGGTCCAGAAGATAGATGATATAGAAGCACCTCCAAAAATAGAAAAAGTGTCGATGTTGCAATTATTATAAGAAAAAGGAAAGATGAAAATGGGTGTAGCCCCATTCCCCAGCAAGCTAGAGAAGCCAATGGATCCTATCAAAGATTATGACTTGGTCAAAGACCTAGATACTTTTAAACCTAACCTAACATTCTGACAGTTGCTGATGCTTTCTCCCAACTGCCAAAAGAAATTCAAAAGAATCTTGATAAGAAGACATGGACTAAGGATTTCTCCTTCAACAGCGACCAAGACCAATAAGGCCCTAGAGTCTGTAAAGGAAGTAGATGTGGCTAATGCCTTCTTAGATCTTGGAACCCTAGAGATTAGTATATGGATAGAAGGATGCTTTATTTTAGATGCATTGATTGATAGAGGCTCATCAGTAAACATAATGACGGATGTGACAATGAAGGACTTAGGGTTGCAAGGAATTCAATCTACATAGTGGCTTATCAGATTGGCAGACCAAAGCAGAATCAAACCGTTGGGCATCCTCCCATATGTAAAAACAACCCTTACAGGAAGAGACTATTGGCTGACATGCCTGATGGTCAAACCCAATTCTTATGGGACCTCATACCCTCTGTTGTTGGGAAGACCTTGGCTTTTTAAGCAAGAGCCAAAATGGACTGGTTCAAAGGAACCCTAACCCTAGGCAAAGGACCCAACAAAGTGGTGTTAAATCTGTATGATTCGCAAAAAGGCAATGGATCCATATCCATCGAAGTCATAACTGACTCCTCCAACGAGGTAACAGATGGTACATCAGGAGATGAAGAGGCTGTTAAGCAGATCTTTCCTAAGAAAATAGAGGCACAGTCCCTAACAGTGGGCACTATAAGCCAACTACCGAGGGAAGTAAAATCCTTGTCAATGGGAGAATACCTCCTACCCCAACTAGAATTAACTTCTGAAACCACCTGTGACAGTGGAATAGATGCATGGATGTACTGTTCTCCCTGTTACATGACATCGCAAAGACAGAGTAGAGGCAAAACAAATACAGAGACAGAGGAGAGGTAGAATAAAGATAGAGTGGATACAGAGACAGTCACAGAGATAGTAACAGACATAGATCTAGAGATAGAGGTAGAAGCAGAGTCAGAAGCTGTGACAGAAGTAGAAGCAGATGCAGAGGCAGAAGATCTGTTCTCCTCCTACAGAGCCTCTATAGAAGCAAAGACAGAGCCTCTAGAGGAAGAGGATGAAAATGATGAGAAAGAAAATGAAGCAGGTTATGAAAGTGCAGATGAAGAATTTCCTCTGATAGCGGATGATCTTGTTGATGTCCCTACAGAGATCTCAGAGGTCGAAGATCTCAAGGTATTGGATGGAATGACTATGGTTCCATTTGGGTTGGCCAATGGACCACAAAGCATGCAAAATCTATATAAGCAATGGATTAGAAGCATAAAAATTAAGTTCACCAATGGCTCATGTCGCCCTAATTGTTTAGTCTGGAGAAAAGATGATGATGATGCCCCTTGTCAATAGAAGCCAAAGCCCTTAGAGCCACGGCTCCTAAGAAGGTCAGTGCTATGTGACATTCCTTGATGCATCCTCTGAAGATGAATACCTAAGTCTAGAGGAAATCACCACTCATACAGAAGCAAACAAAGCACTGATACCCTTCCAGCAACCTTAATAGACGAAAGAGTCATCTATTCAGAAGGAGAACATTGGTTCTAGTGGAACATCAGACAAGGATACTACTCTCTTGAAAGAGTTGGACCTTTATCCAGAAGCCATCCATGGGACATTTCTCTGCGAAGTGGAAGGTGAAAGACAAGTAACATTCCTGGATACTAACGGTACAGAATGTCACCTGAAAGTGGGCCTCAATCTTCTAGAAGAAGAACTGGTGGTCTTGCAAGACCTACTCAAAGAGAACTTAGATGTGTTTGCTTGGTCATATAAAGACCTAAAGGGCATTGATCCTATAGTATGCCGACATCACATTGACTTAGAGCCTGTTGCCAAACCTGTAAGGTAAAGACAAAAGCGAATGAATCCTAATTATTTTGCTCTGGTGAAGGATAAATTATTAAAACTTCTTGAAGCAGAGTTCATTTATCATGTGGCTAATAGTGAATGGGTTTCGCCCATTGTGGTAGTACCCAAGAAGAACGAGAAACTTCGAATATGTGTCAACTTTCGAAAGCTGAATTCAAAGACAAAGAAGGATCATTTCCCTATCCCTTTTACAGATCAACTCTTGGACACAGTGGTAGGCCATGAGCTCTATTCCCTCTTGGATGGATTCAGCGGATATAAGCAAGTCCAAAGTGCAGAAGAGGACCAATCCAAAACAACCTTCACCAAAGAATGGGGGACCTATGTCTATAGAGTGATGCCATTTGGGCTCTCTAATACTCCTGCCACCTTCCAACGAGTAACGATGGCTGCCTTCCAAAATCATTTGCATGATTTCATTGAGGTGTATCTTGATGACTTTTGTGTCTATAGTTTGATCCGTGAGCACTGGGGAAACCTAGAGCAATGTTTTGACAGATGCCGTGAGTATAGAATTTCTCTCAACCCTGAAAAATGTGTCTTTGGTGTCTCATCAGGAGTTCTTTTGGGCCATATTGTCTCTGCATAAGGGATTGCAATAGACCCGGTGAAGATTGAGAAGATTTCTGCCTTAACAACACCAACAAACCTCAAGCAATTGAGAGGATCTCTTGGCCATGTGGGCTATTACACAGAGGACTTATTGCACATTTTGCAACCAAGGCAGTCCCTCTACAAATGCTCCTAAGGAAAGATGCGGATTTCCTTTGGACTAATGACTGTGAAGAGGGCTTTAATACCCTAAAACATTGCCTTATCCAAGCATCTATTTTGCAACCTCCTAACTGGACGAAGGAGTTCCATGTGCACACAGATGCATCGCTTGAAGGGCTAAGTGTTG
Organism: Lygodium microphyllum; assembly: GCF_053477565.2. NCBI lineage: Eukaryota > Viridiplantae > Streptophyta > Polypodiopsida > Schizaeales > Lygodiaceae > Lygodium > Lygodium microphyllum. Next base: position 28,120,037 of record NC_141155.1, read on the forward strand.
TCCTATGTCAAAAGGGCCCCTCTAAATTAGATCAACCGATATATTATGCAAGACAAAAGGTCACTGATAGGGAACAGAACTACACAGTGACAGAGCTTGAGTGCTTGGCAATGGTGTTTGCACTAGAGAAGTTTCGACACTATTTATTGTCAACACATGTCAAGTTTTATGTAGATCATGAAGCGCTCTCCTTCTTGATGAACAAAACAGATGTTAAAGGACGACTGATGAGATGGTTGCTACTATTCCAAGAGTTTTATTTTGAAGTAGTCACTAAGCTTGGCTGTTCCCATGTCCTAGCTGATCATCTATCACGGATCCCTCAAACAGAAGAAGAGGAGCAAGATGATCCAGACCTTCCTGATGCTTCTTTGTTTCTAGTTGAAACATTTACTCCCTGGTATGCAGACATAGCCAACCTCCTGGCAACTCAACAGTATCCTCCTGGCATCTCAAGCCGTGAGAAGAAGAAGTTTTTGTTAGAATCAGCCCCCTACACTTTGCTAGGTGGTGCACTATACAAGAGAGGCAAAGATGAAGTGCTGTGAAGATGTGTTGCAAGGGATGAAATCGGCATAGTATTGAAAAAATGCCATGACGAACCATGTGGTGGACACTTTGTAGGAGAAGCGACAGCCAGGAAGGCTCTATTAGTAGGATACTGGTGGCCGACCCTCCACAAGGATGCATACGATTACTGTAAGAGATGTGATGCTTGTTAGTGATGAGGAAACCCACCAAAACAAGTGCCATGCCATTGCAACCTATTCTTCCCCTAAAGCTGTTTGAGAAGTGGGGGATTGATTTCATGGGTCCCATTGATCCACCCACCAAATGGAAGCAAAATAGATACATCTTAGTATGTACAGATTAACAAAGTAACCAAAGGAAATGTCACAAATGTCACTTATGGTTCCTACTTGTATGCTTTCTTGACGTACTTTGGCCTAAAGAAGGGTGTACTACCACCTCCTCCATCTGATCCAGTAGTTCCCCCTCCACCTTTCGAAGAGTCAGATCCTATTGACATAGAGGATCTTGATTCCCTTTCTCCACTGGTCATTCAGTGAAAGCGCTTGAAGCGTATGGCAGATAAAAATCCCTTAGTTCTTCCTTCAGTCACAATTCTTACTACATCTGGCAGTGACCTCCCTGCTTACCTCACATGTAACAATTTGTTCATGGCACATAGAGAGGGTTCCTTGGACATATCAACCCCTTGACTGAACAGTTTAGTGTCGGGAGATGCCATTCCATTCCTTTGTAAAGACATCCAGAGTTCGATTGAACTTTCAGTTGACAGCTTGTGCTCAACAGCTGTATGCTTCTTTCTACGAAGAACTGATGCAGTCCAAAGACCAGTTGCATAAGGCAACCTCAGAGTTAGCCTCTGCTAAAGACACTTTTGTAGATATGTTTAAGCAGATGGAGCAGAAAACCCAAATGATTGAGACCTAGAGAGAAGAAATATTTTCTTTGAAGATTCAGTTAACAGAAGCTAAGTCAAAGGTCACTAGAGTATCAGAGGAGAAAGAAAGGATGTCCAAATAAGCTCAAGAGTTTCAGACTCTTTTAGATGCAAAACTCTCAGTGTTAGAGACTGCTCATAACACAGTGGAATCACAAGCTTCCCAAATCAAGCTGTTGCAAGACCAACTGGCACAGTCACAGTCCGTTCCTCCAAGTCCCAATGTTCCTCTGATTCCTTCTATCTCTAAGCAGGACTTGGTAGTTCTCTAGAGACAGGCCACATTGTGTCCCTTGTTTCAAGATAAAGTGCAAAGATTGCAATCTAGGATGGATTTGTTATGGTCTACATTTGAGCACTTTGAGGAGTATATTCCTCCGGACCATTCTTTCTTTGTCCACTATCAGTTGCAAAAGTTGGCCTTCTATATGAAGCTTTCAACGATGGATCTTCCTCTTTTAGAGGATGGTTGGAGTGGGGCTTGGTCTTCTGAGTTGCTAACAGAAGTGGTCCATATGGTGTTTGAAGATTCTGTGACGATGGATACCATGTTGCTGTCTTACATGTATCTACTACGGGGAGATCTGTTGATTTCAGATGATGTAGATATGGCCTGGTATGTGGGGGATGTGGTTTTGCAAGCTATTTTGTATGTCAACTATTTGGAGTTGCGGATAGATGACATGTTCCAGTGTTACTCTTCAAAAGTGGCTACTTACCCTGACAATTCATGGCACTCAATGATAGATTTTGTGGTCCTGAATCAACATCAAAATACAGCTTCTACCTATGTACTAAGGGTGGATCTCTTAGCTTATCTTTCCAAAAACTATCCATTTGATTCAACCTTTTTTTATGCCTATCAGAGAAGATCTGTCTTAGGTCCCTCTATTTCTAGCATATTGTACTATCAACAAATGGCTCATCGCTATGATACCTATCTTTCCCTTTATCAAACCAACTTAGCAGCAATCTTACCTCTTCTTTTTCAACCTCAATGTTTTCCTCAAATTTCTATATTTACCTATTGTTCTTTGATAAAAAATAGAGTATTTTTCCCTTCTCCACCATGCCCTTTACCATCTATCTATATACCTTCTACTTTTTATGTTTATCAATTAACACATTTCCTAACTGATTCACTTAAATTTTCAGCCACTCCTTCTTTAACTTATTCCTCATTTTATGATTTTGCCTACCCATCTCTTTATCTTCTTTTACTTATTCCACTTCCATCTCCTGCCACTTCTATTTCTCAACCCCCTCTGTTGGTTAGTGAATACGAAGGGTTTGATCAATATATTTCCATAAGAAGAGGATAGAGCTCGACTGATTCTCTTACAGGACCCCAGATAAACTGGCCAATAATTCCAGAGGACTAGACTAATGCTAGTCAAGCATACACAATTACCTTCATTTTGCTCACCAATATTCACAATCTCTAGATCCTTCAGTGAGATTGACAACTCATTTTGCTTGGTATCTAGCATATATGCATAGGCATTCCCATAATGATCAAAAGTCCATTCCAAAGCTTTGTATGAATGTGAATGTGAACATTGACTCCCACCAGTTGGATGTCCTATATTTTCATGCCCTATGTCTACCTAGCAGATACCTTGTTTTGCTAGAAAGGATGTGCTGCCTGCAATTCTTTCAAAATCCTCCAAAGACATTTGTAGATGAGTCCTTTTCTATGGATCGTTTTCGAAACCACCAAGCCTTCAAAAGGGATCACCTTCATCGATGCCTTTGCAATGTATTTTGGATGATTCTTAATGATATATATCTCTTTTTCGAGGTGTCATTGAGATGGTTGTGCTAGTGTTTTGTGTGTGTCTTGTAATAATTGTATATGATGAGTTCGTGCTAGTTGAATAATTTGTTCGAGAGCTCTTTTCAAACTATTGATGGTGGATGGAAAGCCTATGGTGGAAAGCTGAAGAAGAACCTCTCATATCCTTTACAAATTTGTTATGATTTTTAAATGATTAATCAGATGAGTTAACGAATAACGAAGCTTTCCTTTAGTATTTTTTCTAGAGATACAGGTGATAAGTTGAGGTCGTGGTTTGGAGAGATTATTGAAGATACTACGGAAGACAAAATTGAGCTCTTTAGTGAACTTATATTCTTCTTTTCCTTAGGTCATGAGGACGCTTCCTTTCTAAGTGTGGGGATATGTTGAGAGTGGAAAAAGATTGAAATTTTAACTGATTTTTGTTGTTTTTAATGTCTGAATGATTGATTTTTGAGGGATTTAGAGTGATGTATGATTGATAATGGAAGTGTTTGAGAGTATTTTGGACTATATTGATTATGTTTTGGAATATCATGATGATTTTCAGTGGAGATATGAAGCTCTGTGAGGTTCTGATAGGTTCTGTTGAGGTTCTAATTGGTTCTGTATACCTTTTGTATAGCTTCTGTTTTGTTCAGATTTTCTTCTGTATGAAACATGGATTGATGATTGATGAAGGTTGAGATCTTTTGGAAGTTTATTTTGAATAAATTTTGATAGTTTGGAATGGTTTGAGTATGAGTTATGAGGTTTTGATGACCTTCTGTAAACCTTCTGTAGAGCCTCTGTCTCTGTGTAGCTGTTCTGGTACTGTACTGTACTATTCTGTAGACCTTCTGTAAGTGTTCTGTAGAGAGTATGTGTGACTTTGGAAAAGTTTTATAACTTTTGGAAAGGATTAATCTAAGTTTAAAAGAGCTAAAACAAGTGGAAGAAGCAGTTTCTGAAGACTGAAGAGAAGACTAAGTGACAGTGATAGTAATGAGCTGTGAAGAGACACTGTAGTGGCTCTGGTGACTCTTCATATTAGACATACCTCTTGGGAGGTGCATCCATGACCTAAGAAGGATTATTAAGAGTCATTATGAGAGTATTGTAGTGAGGATATGATGTATTATTGAGAGAGAGATAGAGAGAGAGAGAGAGAGAGAGAGAGAGACAGCCAGAGATAGTCAATTCTATCAAAACAGTGTAACTGTATATGAGAGAGTGAGAGAGAAAACTATGAAGACATTGAAGATAAATAATATGTGATCGATTTCCATTCAAAGATGGTGTATTCTTCTAGGTACTTTGTTATATTTGTGGATTCTATGAAGATGTTGAAGATTATGATTGATTCTATCAAATCCGTGGGAGATATCTACTATGATGCTGTGTGAAGATTTGCTGTTTTCTTTGTTTTGATGATCAAAAGAATGAAATAAAAGCTTGTTGATGTTACAAGATAGATTTTCTTGCAGTAGAATCCCCTTTTCCTTGGTGTTCCTCCTGGGGCTCCAACAACTAAAGTCAAAGTTCATAGCATGTATGTCATGGAAGATTGGCACAATGATGAGGATGACCTTCCCACAATGATGAGGATTTTTATCATGAGAAATTATTTGACCCCGAGGATGGATTTCCCTTCAATGGAGGTGGTGATCCATCACAGATACTTTATTTGACATCCCACCGACCTCTCACTTCCCTTTGCTTGATCTCCTTGTATGCTTGGATAGGTTTGCAAAGCCCCAACGCCCTTCGCATTCAAGACAGTATCAATGGAAAACATTTATTCATCCTTGTGGATAGTGATAGCACTCATATTTTTGTCAATAAATCACTCATTGATTGGTTGAAATGCACCCCTATGGCACTACACAACCCTTGAAGGTCCAAGTATCAAATTGAGAAGAAGAAATCAACACACATGTATGTCCTAGAGTTCCCTTATGCTTGGTTGAGACTTATGTGACACAAGTTGATCTGATTGCCCTAGATATGGGCCCCATTGATGTTGTCTTGGGCTATGATTGGCTGAAACAATTGGGGAAATTTTCTATGGACTTCTCTCATCTTTATACGGAGTTTAGGATGCATGGACAGCCTATCCACCTAGAGGGATTTCAAGATCATGTTGATTTTTAGCTCATTATAGCAAAGAAACTTAAACGAGAGTTTAAGAAATACTCACAAATCTTTGTTTTGCAATTGAATAAGGATAATTTTAGTCAGCCCTCTATAGTATCTAATAATTTAGCCTTGCAGGCCTTACTTAAGGAATGCAATGACCTATTTTAGATGCCTACATCTCTTCCTCCTAAGAGACAAGTGGACCACCCAATTGACCTAGAATCCCATTCCAAGCCAATGAACAAGCCCCCTTACAGACTCTCCAAGTGTGAGCGTGTGGGAGCTCTTGCTCAATTGCCAAGACTCATGAACCGCTCATTGCTTCAAGCATTCCAAGCAAGCTCTCATGGCTATCTCTCACATAGCCGACGCGCCGCTGATTCACTTGGGGTGTAGTGACCTTACCTTGAAGTCGAAATGAGTTGCCTCCTCCCTCACACAAGCCGGTAGCTCCACGATCCTAGATACTGGCTCAAGCATCCTCAAGCCTCCTCCATCTCCAAGCTCCATCCACCATATCTGTGTGTGAGACAAGAGAAGAGAAGAGAAGAGAGAATAAGAGACAAGAGGAGATGGTGAAGAGCTTCACCCTCTTGATCCCTCACTCCTACACACACCCTCACTCCCTCACACCCTCACACTCTCACGAGCACACACACAAGCAAGATGAAGAGAAGAAGAGAAGAAGAGAGGACTCTTGTTAGTCGCACACCAAAGAATGAGCTTCCATTCACTTTTTGAACTTTATATATACAAATCCTAAAACCTCATGGGCACCCATCCCTTTTTACATGACCGACCATTGTGGCAAGGTCTCTTTTTCTAATTCCCTCTTCTTGCTTCATGCCCTAAGCCTATACCCATCTATTCTTTTACAAGTGGTAGAGGAGGGAGCATGGCGCTCTTTTACAAGAGTTTTTAGAGTTTTTAAGGCACCTTTCCTTTGAAATTGTTCTTTTTGCATTAGTTTAGCTTTAGAGGCCGCCTCTATGCCTTTGCTCTTTTTCCATTCTCTTTTCGCTTTTTTCTTCCTTTTTTTGCAATCTCGTGCATTGTGCTTGTGCTCATGGAATTGGGAGCTCATTCTAACCATACGTAGGCTTGGGTGATGTCCCACACTTGAGGACCCCATTTGTGCGGTAGGGAGGTGCAGTGAGTGTAGCGTAGGGTGACAGATGTAACCATAGGTGAGTGTTACCTCCCTAGGTGTGTCCTGCCCTTGGGATGCCCTAAGCATGAAGTGGGGGCAAAAAAGGGCTAGGGGGTTAGGAACGGGTCCAGCAGACCGAGGTCACTGGACAAGCCTAACTTAAGGACCCCTAGGTGTAGGGATTGTGAGCCATATGCCATGACGTGCGTGCGGATACACTTTTATTTCTTTCTTTTGTTCTTCGTTCTTATTTTCTTTGTTCTCTTTTTTTTTTGGGATTAGGTTTAGTAGTAGGGAATTGTTATCCTCCTCCTCAGGAGGGGGTGGTGAAGGAGATTTAATGGAGTGGCTCAAAAATCTCAAGCTTTGCATGAAATTATTAAGGTTCAAGTGAACATAGAGGGGAGTGGTGGAGAGGAATGGATGGCTACAGCAAGTGAACCGGCTATCATTCATATCTTTAAGAACATCAAGGCAAAAAGAAGGGAGGAGGCTTGCTCACATCATCAAGCAGGTTATTGCCCAACTATCGATTGCGTTAGGATCAAAAAAGAGCGGGGGAAGGCCGTGTTTGGCTTGTGTGGGTTCTTGCCTAAGTAAGATTTTTAGGAGCCTAAGACAGTTACAAGTCGTGATGAAGGCAGGATCTAGGCAACAGGATGAGAAATCAGCGATAAAGTGTGTCATGGTGGCATCTAAGCTATCCGAGGTGAAGGTGAGGGCATGGGCTAAAGTGGTGGTATAGGGATTGTATATTACAGGGAAGCCGTGATGGCCATGGCTATTTGGCTACTCATATTCGTCGAGGGTATGCCATGTGGGTAGGGTTGTTCTTCTTCGAAGGGAGAGTGTTAGAGAAGGCCATCCTGTGAATACATTGTCATCACAGATGCGCCTTCGCCACAGTGGTTGGCACTCGTATTCGGGCACGGACTAAGGCACTTCAAAAACTTTATTCTTCCAGTATTCCACATACTTGGTGCCCTAGAGGTTGGGATTCTTCTCTCTATCCTTCAGCCATTGTTGGCTTAGGCCGCTTCTGACATTGATAATCTCATCCACTATTTTAATGGAAAGGACTCGCGCAAGGCATTGGGGATGAGGAAGCTGAAGGTGAAGGGTTGCTTCTCCTTTTCTTGTCTCTCCCAGATTATGAGCTTTGCATGAAAACTAGGAGGCATGTCATTTTGGCATGGTGAGAGGGGTAAAGTCAACTAGGCCATAGGGTTAGCCCTTAATCTTTGTCTGCCTTCTTCCACCACCTTCCTCCTCTTCTACCTCAGGGTGGTTTTCCTCTCCACACATGCATCTACTGGCTGCCCTTGCCCTTCAAAATGGGGTGAAGTGGGTTGTGGAACTACTTTTTCTTCGAAACCGCCTAGGTCAATGTGTAGTTCTGTCTCACTGCTTGGGTACTCTTACTGTTGTACCCCTTCTAGGAATCCCAAAGCATCAATCTCCTAGGGGTTTAGGCTAGCTGATAGCAGATACCTACTAATGCCAGGAGACATATTCCACGGTGGATTCCATGACATTTGGCGGTGGATTCCGTAAAATTTTATTATCGAGGCTCATACACAAAGTGGATTCTTTGTGCGAGAAGTCGATGGGGACGCCTATCCTTTTCGGGTGTTTGTTAATTTTATGTGTACATGAGTGATTCCATAGCGAGTGATTCCGCAAAATACATATTTTAATTAATAAACATTTATGAGTTTAGAGTGCACATTCATAATAAATTAAGGTTAGGATTGATTTCTAACCAATTTATTTATGTAGTTGAAGACTGCTAGGTATTCACTTTTGTTGGTTTAATTGTATTATTTTTCTAACAATTGTGAATGCTTCAGTTGATGTGTAGAGCAAGCAGCGGTGGCAATGGAAAGCATTGGAGGATAGCGTGTATTCAAATTATCGTCAATTTTTTATGGGCGCGTATCTTAGGCATGGTGCCTATATTTTGTTGCGCTTATTTATCAAAGCACTTGATATTTATTTATTATTTTTGTATGCACATGGATGCACGATTTAAATATTTGTATTGGACATTGTATTTGGGTACCGCGCCTGACTTCTTGGGCGCCCATTAGCTTTAATTCTTTATTGGCAAAAAAGTAAACTCAAAAGCTAAAGCGTGCTATTTTATAATTTGGGCTATTATTTGAGCTTGAAGATGAATAATATATGAAATACATGCTTTGTGGAGTGCTCACACAAGGCATGGGGGGAGATTGCACCCAATTGGTCTCTTGTTCATGTCGTGCAAGCTTTCTTCATTGATTTGTGTGCAAAAAGTAGAGTTCTTTTGCTCTTGGGGACCTTCTGATGCTCACTATGCGCGCATACAGCGACTGATCTGTGCATTAGGGGGAGATTGCACCCAATTGGTCTCTTGTTCATGTCGTGCAAGCTTTCTTCATTGATTTGTGTGCAAAAAGTAGAGTTCTTTTGTTCTTGGGGACCTTCTAACGCTCACTACGTGCGCATACAATGACCGATCTATGCACCACTGGTATCAGAGCGAAGCTGAGATCGAGAGCTTCCAATCGCTTACCATCTTGCGCTGAAACGATCAAGCTCTATAGTCAGTTTTGTTGCGAACGGTCCATACCAGTGTGTTCTTGGTAGTCAAGAACCCCCTGCTGCACCCTCTGATCATGAAGGATCAGCCTCTGATAGGTGGAGGACCACGCGGATATCTCCTTCTTCAAGTCGTCTTCATACAGATAAGAAACACTAAACTCCATAGCCAAAAGCTTCAAAGCTTTAATACAAAGCTTCATAAGCTTTATAAGAAGCTTATAAAAAGCTTATTCACTCGAAATTTTCCGCCTGCGGTATCAGTATAAACTAACGGCCACCGATTCCGCCACCAACATACTCACGTCCTTGAAAATCGAATTGGTTTCCTTAAGCTTTTAAGTCTAAGCTTACTTACTCCTGCAAGTAACCAAAGTCATAAGGTCATTAAAGACTTACTCAACAACCATCAAAGAGGTAGTTCACACGCAGAAGCACAAAATTAGTCTATTACTCTCTGGTAGACCCTATTCACACTTGCAAACTTGCTGAACCAATTTCAGCAAACGCAGGAGTTCATACGCATATTATATGCAGTTTCTACGCAACATTATTCTTTTGGAAGACGGTTGTGACAACAAATTTTGCATACGTAAAGGACAAAGACTACAAAAGCCAAACAAAATATACAAGCCTTGTATACCTACCTTTGAGCTACGCTCATCCTGCTAATAAGATTTCAAGAGTGTGAGGTCTTTTGGATTTTACAGGATGACCGATCCAAACATGGACGATCTTATGGTGGCTGAAGGTGATCTACCCAAAACAACGATGGAGAAAAAGTTGGATTTGATTATAATGCAGCTCGAATCACAATGAAGAGTTCGACAAGCTTTGCAAGTTCAATTGGCCAATTTGCAACGATCTACCACTGACCAAGATGGACCAAAACCCGAAGATCTTATACGACGTACCATCGATGTGACACTTGAAGCCCAATCCATCCGCAAAGAAACAAAGATAAGTAAAAAAAACTTCAAATTTTGTACTTTCAATGGATCACGCGATGGAAAGAGTGTACTTGCTTTTATCAGTCAATTTGATGATTACTTCCATGAAGAAACATATGCTGAGAAAGACAAAATTAAATGTGTCACTAACCATTTAGTTGATCAAGCATCTTTATGGTGGACTGTGGTCCGCAAGAGCGTTGATTGCCCCACTACCTGGGAGACTTTCCAAAAGAAATTTTTGCAAAATTTCCTTCCTCATCAATTCCATGAAAAAGCCATCAAGCAATGGGATCTTCTACAACAAAGAGATCGTGATGTCGAAGGGTTTTGAAAGCAAAGTCGCAACCACAGAGGTTCTTGAGAAACTCCAAGATAGAAGATTAATAAAGTGAGATTAGGCTAAGCAACAGTAAACTCCAGGCTAAGTTTGTCTCCAGCAAGCTCTTGCATGAAGGCACCTGTTTGATTGTGATGGCATCAGACTAGGAGTTTGGGCTCTATCCAAGTTCTCTCTATTCTCAGATTGAGTTAATACTTCTGCCCAGGAGAAACAGATGAAACTTTGATGCAAACATCCAAGAAATCCATGTCTAAAGGAGATTTGGCACTGTTATCTGGATAATCTCTGTTTGCAGAAGATAGAAGACGCTTTGTATTTCCTGGGCACGAAATGAAAGCTCTATCTCTCTGTTTACTGCAAACCAGATTGTCAAACTCTATAGAGTTTTTACTGTACTTGGCACATTGCCCTATATAGGTTTTTTGGGTCTTCAATCTCCTCCCATATTGTTCAGATGGCCTAATTCAGTGATTGCTATGTCTAAAGCACCTTTCATCAGTGCTGAGTTCAGAGCTTTGAAGGGAGAAGATGTGATGGGAAAAGATATAGAGCATTCTTCCTTATATGTCTGTTATTTTTCAGTGTCTGGGGAAAGCTTTGCGGATTGTATTAGGAAGCATTTTGTATCTAGATTGTGTCGTTTCCTCAAAGTCTGGTGTTTCAGTTACATGTAGCTATTCAATAAAAGCATTAGGAATCCTTTTTCTCTGCAATTGCATTTACAAAAGCGATGTTTGTCTTTCTTATTCTTCCCCCCCTGGATTATCGTTTGTTGCCTTTCAGTTCTTTCAGCCTATCAACAAGATAAGCCACCATGCTGCTTGAAGTTGCTTGCCAATTTGGATCCCAATTGTCCTGAACATATGAAGGCTGCAACTCAATTAGATCTTGTGGCACTAGCCATTTTGGATTGGGATTCTTAGGCCGAGTTAGATCTTTAGGGCTTTGCATTTTATATGGATTTCCACAGCCAGGAAAGGTGCATTTTTCCCTATCCAGAGCTACACAGTCCAAGCAAACTAAATGTTTGCAAGGGGTAATTATCGGTAACCTACACCACTCGTCACATCTGTTACAAGTAAAGCATTTTTTATGACAGCATATTCCGTTGCTTTAGCTGCTGCATATGGTGCACACATGTAGTGTGAGCTTGGAAACTGTAAGTGAGCTTAAGATTGCGATCAACAACATGCACAGTGCCATCCCATAGAAATGTTTTGAACTGAGACTACTCCAGCACGCTCAGAGAAGCTAGATTTGTCTACCTGTTCTAAGTGATCTGGTCTATCCTCATCTGGCTCATCACTGCCAAACAGCTGATGGCATCTTAACGGAGCTCCCAAGATGGAGCCTGAGATATCTGTTGAAGCCAAAGCAGAAGGAAGCTCATCCACTTGAGTCACCACTGAACACTCTGAAGCTGACCCCTTCAAACACATCATCCTCTGCCTTCAATCGTCCCCCGATTATGTCCTTGAGCCATGCTAGTTTTTTCGTTGTCTTCTCCTTCTTCTGCGCCTGAATTCTGCACATTGGGTTCCTCCCCAAAAAAATCCCGTAAAATCCATGGAGCCAATAATAATCAATCACTGACGCTGAAGAGGAGAAAAGCATGACAAAAATAACTGTCGCCTTGCTGCTTTTCATCACAACCTTACATTTTCAATCTTCTCCTCCCTCCATACTGTAAAGGCTGTCAGTAGCTTACAGACCCACACCATCTTCCACTGTGACTTTTTCGATGACGGAGAGAGGGCTTGCATTAGCTAGGGTTGCAGAAATTCCTTGCCACTCAGAGAAAGCTCCCCCTCCCAAAAGCAGGGTAAATCCGTGCTCGCCGTGCTTTGATATGCATCCTCCTCCTCAAATTAACGGTCCTTCACAAAGCCGATGTCTTTGGCTTTAATCCCAAAGCACTGACGACAGCACATGATGTTGAACTTATGAACCAGCCATGGTCGAATACCCCATAAAAATGACATCAAAATGGAGCTCTTTACAAAACTCTGCGGAACCAGTTGATCTACATGCTGCCAATGCACACAGAATAGTAATGTCATCAAGTGGAACACCTTTCTTTCTCATTTGCCTTTAAAAGTGCATAGCGTTATCTTCTCGACCTTGTTCCAGATACACTGAAAGCATTGCATTCAATGCAACAGTTATATGTTCAAGTAGCCTATCAAAAACCTTTTCTGCTTCTGCAATGCTTCCACACTTCCCATACATGGATACAAGTGTGCTAGCAACAAAGCTATTTGAACCAAAGCCCTTTCTGCAGGCGTCAATGTATAATGCTCTACTGATCTCCAGAGACACCACATGATTTAGGTGCCCAGTGTCCAAAAAAGCCCTACATGGCTACAAGAAGTAAGTATACATGTAAATATAAGATGATCAAGTGCCAGGCCCTCTTGTTGCATAAGCTGAAGGCATTGATTAACCATCTTGTAATCACCACATGTCACATATCCATCAATCATTACACCCCAAGAAACAATAGCACGATCCTCTATACTCCAAACCTGAACAAGGTCATCTTAACCTCCAGCCAAGACATACTTGCTATCTGGGCTCCAAGATTAGCAAAGAAGGGAATCAAAATAACTTTTTCCTCCACAAATTAGTTGTTCAGTCTTGAAATCAAACTCTGAGATAGCCAACTAGTCCAACACTCACTAAATACAAGCCATTTGCAGAGAATGCAAAGTTATTGATAGAACCTTGGCATATGTGCCACCTTGCCAAGGGACTGCTCTTACTAACAGCTCCTATGTTGCTACAAGATCTCAAAATATATAAATAAGTGGTGATATCCATGTTGATGCACTCATGTTGCATTCTTTCAAACAATTCAAACACATCGACTAAGTATGTACAAAGTAGCAAATGCCACACACACAACTTTTTGGGTGGATTTCACACCTCGAATGCGCATCAGTACGACATCCACCCCCTCTAATCCTGCGCATCCTCCGGATGGGCCAACTAGGCATGATCATTATCATCAAGATCCACAGACAGATCAATCTCTTCATTGAGCATTTCCGGTATATCAACAAGATTATCTATCATATCATCTGTCTCTTCTATTGGAGTTTCTTCTCGTTACTCTTCTCTTGCAAATTCTTCCAATGCATAATCCTCATCATCTCTTTTCTTGAAAATCTTGATTCTTTTTCCAGCAATAGGCACTCTAAGCACTATCCCATCCAATTGGATTAGCTCATGTGTTGCATTATCAAAGACATGTCTGACTATGTACGGCCCAAACCATATTTTCACCATCTTTCGAAGTGCGGTATGCTGATTTTCAAGGCTACTATCAAAGACTAATACCCAGTCTCCCTCTTCTATTGCTCTAGGCCGCAAGCGATGCCTGCTATTAAACCTGTCCTTATTTCTTAGTCTAGCAACCTTCAACCTGTCAATAGCTAGCTGAATATCCTCTGGTCTTCTCTCCAACTGTCGAATCCGAAGAGCTAAGAGCTCCTCTCTCGTCAAATCCTCCTGCCAAGGTAAAATTGACCAAGTCAAAGCACAAGTCTCAGTCGGCATAACCGGTTTCTGACCATACATCAACTCTGCGGGCATATATCCTGTGGTAACACTGTGAGTCGTACGATTAGCCCACAAAGCAAATGGTAAAAGTCTCGGCCATTCTCCAATCCGTCCTCTACATGCTTTGGCTAATGCTTTCACTATCGGCGGATGCCCTCTTTCACTCTTCCCATTTCCCTCTGGATTGTATGCTGTGGTTAGAGCCACCTTGATTCCTAGTTGAGAGAAAAAATCCCTAGCTTCATTTGCATCCAATTCACCGCGATCCGTAGTGATCTTACCCACACAGCCATACCTGCAGAAAATTTCTTCCAATAAGAACTTACACACTGCACTAGTGGTCTTCGTTCTCAAAGATCTGCCCTCAACATGATTGGTAAGATCCTCTCTAGCCAAAACAATATATCTCATCTGCCATAGACCCATAGGCATAGTAACCAAGTCAACTACCCACTTATAATGAATGCATAGTGGATAGGTCGGATGAATCTCATCTCGATGATGCACTACCGAATACATCTAGCAATCTCTGCAAGTCTCTACAAAGTAAGAAACATCTCTATACATGCCTTTCCACCAATATTTCTCCTTGATTTTCTCATAAGTAGCCCACACTCCTCTATGACCAGCCCAAGGACTCTCATGAAACTCCCTCATCACCTGTAACTGTGTCTCTCTATCGCAGACAACCCGCAAATGTAATCCACCTCTTTTCTTCGGATGCTTCCAAAGAAATCCGTCCTTGAGAAAATAACCATAGGCTTTCCTTCTGATCTTCTTGAACTTTTCATCTGTCCATTCATCTCTTTTGCTTAGTGTACTAAGGTACTTGCCAATCTGCAACCAATCTCCAACATAGAGTTCTTCTATGAAAGCCACAATATCATAGACATGACAAACATGATCAACCATAGTGGCTGAAATTTCTGCATCATCCTCTTCTGCAAGTAGAGTCTCCTCATCATCATATCTGGCTCTAGACAACATATCTGCCAACTGGATTATCCTTTCCTGCTATGTGTTTGAATTCTGGATTTAATGACTTGATGTATGCAATCCATCTCAGCATAGCTATATCCGGAGTAGAGCAACTCGTAATCATACCAATCAATGGCAAGCAATCCGTCTCTACCACAACTGAAGCTCCAATAAAGTACTCCTTATCACATTTGAGATCCATAACAATCCCCAATAACTCCCTCTTGATTTACCGATATCTTCTCTGTCTCTCGTTTAGGACTTTCGCCCCAAACCGAATAGCATACCTATTTCCATCTGCATCATCTTGACCCACAGCCCAACCTATGCCAATTGGACTAGTGTCAACTGTCAATACAATAGGCCTTTCACAATTATAATCCGCTTTCCTGAGAGTAGGAGCAATCTGCAATAACTTCTTCAATTTCCGCATGGCTCTAGTGTGGCTCTCATCCCAATAAAATTTTTGCCCCTTTCGAAGCAACTGATATAAACAATCTGCTATGTGTGCAAAATGAGGTATCCAAATCATATAAAACACACAAGCTCCAATGAATCTCCGCACCTCTGAAGTGGTAGAACAATACTCCATAATCTTGCCTATAGCGTCCACCTTATCAGGTGAGGGTTTCCTGCCATAATACCCACATATATGTCCAACAATGACAACCTCATTCACTCCAAAAACAGATTTTTGCCCTGAAAGTGTCAAATTCACTTCTTCTAACCTGGCCAAAATCTTTTCACAAGTTGAAATATGATCAGCCACAAAGTATCTGCATCCCTGCTCATTTAGACTCTCATTTTTCTCTTCTTCTGCACACCCCTTAATGGGCACATCATCCAAGAAAGGCATGGTAAGCTGAGGTATTGGTACGCAGGTCGGTCGCTGTATGCTCACGTAGTGAATCTCGGAAGGTCCCCAAGAACAATGAACTCTTCCTTTTTGCACAAAAAACAATGTAAAAAGCATGAACGACAAGAGCAAGAGACCAATTGGGTTCAATCTCCCCCCATGCCTTGTGTGAGCGCTTCACAAAGCATGTATTTTATGTATATTTCCATCTTCATGCTCAATAATAGCCCAATTTACAAAAATATGACAAGCTTTTACCTTTTGAGTTTGCCTTTTACAAAAATAGGAAATAAAGCTAATGGACGGTGCCCATAGAGTCTGGCACGCCCAACACAATGTCCCAAATAGAAATAACATATCCGTGCGCATAGGCGCATACAAAATAATAATAAATAATCGATGCCTCAATAGACATAACAAAATATAGGCATGGCCCCTATCAAAATATAATCCATAGGTTGAATACTCGCTAGACTCCAATGCTTTCCTCCGCCACTGCTGCTATCTCTACACATCAACTGAAGCATTCACAATCGTTAGTAAAATAATACAATTAAACCGACAAAAGTGAATACCTAGCAGTCTTCAGCTACATAAATAAATCAACTGGCTAGAAATAAATCCTAACCTTAATTTATTACAAGTGCGCACTCTAAACTCATAAACGTTTATTAATTTAATATGCATTTTACAGAATCACACGCTATGGAATCACCAATGTATACACTAAATTAATGAAATGCCTGAAAAGGACAGGCGTTTCCATCAACTTCTCGCACAAAGAATCCACTTTTTGTATGAGCCCCGGTCATCTAAGTTTACGGAATCCACCTTAAAACCTCACGGAATCCACCGTGAAATATGCCTCTTGGCATCATACCCCCAGGGTGGGATAGCAATTGACCTCAATTGCTATTAGCTTAATGGGGAGCTAACAGAGTGGGGAAAGCATTTAAGTCTCTAGTATGCATCCATTGTGCTTCCTCTACAGGATGGTTCTTAAATTTTACTAGATATCTAGAATACCTTCGGCCAGTTCTAGTGGTCATATAATCAGTGTCTATGATAGCTTCTGGTTCAAGTATTTCAGTCGCTTCCTCTAATAAAGGTGGGTTTTCATGAACAGGGTGGATAGGTAATTGGCCTCTAAATGGTCTCAATAAACTAATGTGAAATGTATTGTGAATTTTCCAATGAGATGGTAATTCTAACTTGAATGCATTTTCATTAATTTTATGAATGATTCTAAATGGTTCATAAAATCTAGGAGCTAGTTTGACAACTGGATGTCTATCTACACTTTGTAGTCTACGTTTTTCTATTCTCATCCAGACATAATCATCAACTTTGAAATTCATGGCTTGGCTGTTCTTGTTGGCTTGTTTGGTATATGATTGCTGGGCTTTAGCAATCATATCTTTAACCTCATCAAAAATACTGTTATGCATACTAGCAATATCATCAGCACTCTGAATTCTATTAGACAAAGATGCAACAGGTGTAGATAACCTATATCCATAAATGACTTCAAACGGTGCTTTCTTTGTAGATGTGTGCGGTGTATTGTTATATGCAAATTGTAATAAATGCAAATGAGTGTCCCATGTCTGAGGTTTAGAGATAGTATATGCACGTAAAAGATCTAAAATAGTGTTGTTTGTGGCTTCTGTTTATCCATTAGTTTCTGGATGAAATGCAGATGAGAAATCAATCTTTGTGCCTAGATTAGCAAACAGGGTAATCCAAAAATTGTTACAAAATCTAGAATCACGATCTGAAATGATAACTTTTGGCAATCCATGGTTAGTAAAAACAGTTTTCAAAAATAATTGTGCTGCCTGTGATGCTGTTAAAGTTTTCTTACATGGAATTAAATATGCTTGCTTACTAAATCTATCTACAACTCTCCAAATCATATCATGGTTAGATTTAGTATTTGGTAAACCAGTAATGAAATCCATAAAAATATGTTCCCAAGGTTTAGATGGAATAGACAAAGGCATTAGTAATCCATACTGTTTACCATGATGTCTCTTAACTCTTTGACAAATCAAACATTCAGAAACGAAATTAGATACATCTGCATCCATATGCGGCCAATAAAAATCTTCAGTTAACATACGTAATGTAGATATGATACCTCTATGACCTTGATATGGGGGACAATGAATTTCATTCAAAATAAAAGATTGGAATGGAATAGTAACACACAGTCTCTGTTCATAAAACATAAATCCATCATTATATGACAATGAATCAACAGGAATGAAATTATTTTGTACTAATTTATTCCAATCAGAATTAAAAGTAATATCCTGGTGATATGTATCTTTCATAGCAATCAAAGAATCAAAAGATATGACAGAAATATTATGAATTGCATGTCTTCTACTCAATGCATTAGCAACTACATTTTCTTTTCTAGGTTGATATTGAATGATAGGATGAAAACTTTGAATAAAGGACGCCCATTTGATATGACGGTCAGAAATTTGAGGTTGGCTAAGTAAATGTCTAATGCTTTGCTGGTCGGTCTTTATCATGAATTCTGAACCCATTAAGTAGTGTTTCCACTGTCTTAATGCTTGTACAACTGCTAATAGTTCTTTGTCATATGTGGAATATTTCAGCTCAGAGGGTTTCAACTTACAACTAGAATATGCTATTGGATGATTGTCTTGCATTAATACGGCTCCTATTCCTGATCCGCTAGCATTAGTCACAACTAGAAAGAATGGTCTATTAAAATCAGGCAACTGTAAAACAGGGGCATTGGTTAATGCATGTTTCAGTAAGTCAAAGGATTTCTGTTGATTTTCGGTCCATTGATAAACAATTCCTTTCTTGAGAAGTTTGGTTAATGGTAAAGCAAGTAATGAAAAATTACGTACAAACTTCCTATAGAAACTAGCAAGACCAAGGAATGAGCGTAACTCATGCACGTTTTTAGGAACAGGCCAATTCAATATTGCATCAATTTTCTCAGGATCAACTTTAATTCCTTCAGATGATACAATATGACCTAAATACTCAATTTATGTCTTAAAGAATTCACTCTTTTCAGGATTTGCAAACAGTTGATTTTCTTTCAATAATTGAAAAACTAATGACAAATGCTCATAATGTTCTTTCTCATTTTGACTAAACACCAAAATATCATCAAAGAAAACAATCACACAGTACTGATATTTCAGAAAGATACAGTTCATCATTCTACTAAAAGTGGCAGGTGCATTAGTCAATCCGAATGGCATGACTAAGAATTCGTAATGACCAAACTGTGTTCCGAATGCAGTCTTAAATATGTCAGATTTATCTAGCCTCACCTGATGATATCCAGACTTAAGGTCAATTTTACTAAATATAGAAGATCCTTGCAATTTGTCCATAAGGTCATCAACTCTAGGTATAGGATACCTATTCTTTACAGTGATCTTATTTAAAGCTCGATAGTCAATACACATACGATAGGTATTATTCTTTTTCTTGACTAAGAGTACAGGTGCACCGAATGGAGAACTGCTAGGTCGAATTAAACCTCGATTTAGTAATTCTTCAACTTGACTCTGGATTTCTTTTTGCTCTATCTGATTGTGCCTATATGGTGCTTTGAAAGGTGGTTGTGTGCCAGGGATCAAATCAATCTTATGGTCTTCTGGACGTGAAGGAGGTAAACCTGGTGGTAGGTCTTCTACAAAACAATCCTTAAAATATGCAAGAAATTCCTTATGCCTAGGGTGCATATGATTTTCCTTTACTTGCAATTCATTCATCCAAATGAGATATGATTTACTACTCTTGCGTAATGCACGTTTAGATTGAGTATGCGAAAGCAGTGGAAAAACATTAGATGCATGCATACCATATAATGTAATAGATTTTCCTTGAAAATTAATATTCATTGTGTGTGTGGAATAATCTATATCTGGGTTTTGCTGGTGTTGCCAAGGCATTCCTAAAGTAATGTCACTCGACTGTAATGGAACAACTAAGAAATTTCTTCTTTCAGTGTATGAACCAATTTGAATCTCTAAATCTTGCACTTCCTGTGTACCATTATACCTAGTACTTAAAAATGCAGCTTTTATGCGATAATGTGTACGTACAGTCTGTAATTTCAATTCCTTTACCAATTTTGCTGAAATAAAATCATGAGTACTACCGTCATCATGCAAGATAGTCTTTTCCTTTCCATGCACCAAACATTTCATAGTCAATAATGAATGTGGAGTAGGCATACCTAGTAAAGTGTCAGAAGTAGTAGTAGTGTCGTCCTCATCTTCAGTGAAATCAGGCATATCCTCATGTTCGTCTTCGTCCATGGCTCCAAGATAGTTGATATGAGCTGGTGGCTTCTTTGAATGACAATTTGCTGCGAGATGTCCAGGCTGGTGACATTTATAGCATACTATTGGCTTGGCTTTGGTTACATTATTTGCAATGGCAGGAAGTCTAGGTACATTTGGATTTGCTTGTGGAATAGGCTTAGGATTTGGATTGACATTGGATGGTAATGCAGGTGGTTTAGCCCAGTTCTTGCGGAAAGATGATGAAGAGAAACAACCTGGATTAAATCTTCTAAAATTGGAATTGAATTGTTTAGATCCATAATTACCATTGGCTTGGATTTGCTGTGGTCGTCTGTCTCTACCGCGTAACTTATCTTCAATGTCGTGAGCTAGTGAGATGGCGTCTTCAAGGGTAGCAGGCTTGAACATGTTCACTTCAGTGTAGTAATGTCCAAGAAGTCCAGACATATACTTCCGCTTATGTGTCGCCTCAGGTACGTCTTCAAGCATGCGTAGCTATAAGAGTGCATTCCAAAAACGCTCTGTATATTGAGGTATAGGCTCACGATCCTGTTGTTGAAGTAGATCCCATTGCTTGATAGCCTTCTCATGAAATTGCGGTGGAAGGAAATTCTGCATGAACTTCTTCTTGAAATCTTCCCAAGTAGCAGGACATTCTATGCTCTTGCGTACTACAGTCCACCAAAGTGATGCTCTGTCTACCAAATGATTAGTAATACACTTGATTTTATCTTTTTCTGGATAGGGTTCCTCATGGAAATAGTCATCAAACTGGCTAATGAATGATAAAACAGTCTTTCCTTCTCATATGCCATTGAAAGTGCGGAATTTGAAACTTCGTTTACTTATCTTTGATTCCTTGCGAATGGTTTGAGCTTCAAGAGTGGCGTTGATGGTACGTCAAATCAAATCTTCAGCTTGAGGTTCTTCTTTGTCAGTAGACGCTCTTTGTAATTTTGTCAATTGTACTTGCAATGCTTGCCTAGCCCTTCGTTCTTCCAACTGCATCATGATTAGATCCAGCTTCTGTTCTATGGTAGGCTCAGGTAGGTCGTCTTCAGCCATAGGATCATCCATATGTGGTTCTGTCATCCTATAAAACTCAAAAGACCTTTCTCACTCAAAATCAGGTTAGCGGGATGAGCGTAGCTCAAATTCGGGGTTACAAGGCTATGTGTTTTTGGGTATTTCTTTCTCAATTTTCAAAAAATCTGCGATATTTCCTTCTTCATATGCTGAAAATACTTCATCGAACCTGCGTATGGGTAGAATACTTTGCCACAAACAACTTTGCAGTTCGGAGTTTCTGCGCAAGAACAACCCTTCTAGGAGTTTTGAGCACAAGTCAGTTCTGACTCCAGTTGACTAGTCTGACTTGCAGAGTTGCAGACTTAGGTGATTTGCAGAGTTACGGACTTGCAGAACTTAGCCGACTTAGTGAACTTGCAGGACTTTATCACGATTGACTTGCAGAACTTGATTTCTGGACTGCAGGACCCGGAGTTTGTTGACTTGCTGGAGATTTGTCTTGTGCGACTTGATTAAGCTTAAGGAATTAAGCTTAGTAGATTAAGCTTAATAAGGGAGGCTTAATGGAGCAGCAACGGCGCAAATCGTAGGGGGGGCGTTTTTTCCGCCACGCGGAAAAATCGGACCTCCTCCGAGATGAAACGATTTGATTTTTGAAGATTTAAGCTTCTTATCCAAGCTTATAAACTCTAAAGTTCAACTTTGAAAAAAGGGAGATATGGAATTTCTCACTGTATATCCACGACTTGTTTATGGAGATGAGGGAGTGGTCCTCCGCCTGTACAGCCTGGTCCTTCGCGATCTGATAGTAGAAACAGGGGTTCTTGATCGCCAGAAGTCTACCTGTATCGACGGTTCGCGACGAGATTGACCGTAGAGCCCAATCGTTCTAGGAGCTCCGCCTTCGCACGAGATGGGTAGCGATTGGAAGCTCTTGATCTCAGCTCCGCTCTGATACCACTGGTGCGCAGATCGGTCGATGTATGCTCACGTAGTGAATCCCGGAAGGTCCCCAAGAACAATGAACTCTACCTTTTTGCACAAAAAACAATGTAAAAAGCAGGAACGACAAGAGTAAGAGACCAATTAGGTTCAATCTCCCCCCGTGCCTTGTGTGAGCGCTTCACAAAGCATGTATTTTATATATATTTCCATCTTCATGCTCAATAATGGCCCAATTTACAAAAATATGACAAGCTTTTAGCTTTTGAGTTTGCCTTTTACAAAAATAGAAAATAAAGCTAATGGACGGTGCCCATAGAGTCTGGCACGCCCAACACAATGTCCCAAATAGAAATAACATATCCGTGCGCATAGGCGCATACAAAATAATAATAAATAATCGATGCCTCAATAGACATAACAAAATATAGACGTGGCGCCTATCAAAATATAATCCATAGGTCGAATACTCGCTAGACTCCAATGCTTTCCTCTGCCACTGCTGCTATCTCTACACATCAAGTGAAGCATTCACAATCGTTAGTAAAATACTACAATTAAACCGACAAAAGTGAATACCTAGCAGTCTTCAGCTACATAAATAAATCAACTGGCTAGAAATAAATCCTAACCTTAATTTATTACGAGTGTGCACATTAAACTCATCAACGTTTATTAATTTAATATGCATTTTACGGAATCACCTGCTATGGAATCACCCATGTACACACTAAATTAATGAAACGCCCGAAAAGGACAGGCGTCCCCATCAACTTCTCGCACAAAGAATCCACTTTGTGTATGAGCCCCGGTCATCTAAGTTTACGGAATCCACTGTAAAACCTCACGGAATCCACCGTGGAATATGCCTCCTGGCATCAGGTATATAATCACGAAGGACCTTATGCATGGCATTCATCATATGTGCAACAGAATTAGTGGCACCTTGAGGCAAGGTACACATCCTGACAAGCCCAATAGGAGTTCTCATAGTGGTTATGTCCCTGCTTTTCAAAGCGAGATGAAACTGATCATATCCCGAATACAAATGACCTAAAGAATAGATGGCACGTCCAGCAAATGCTTTTGTAAACTCATCTACAATTGGACCTATACCAACATTCCTGATAGTAACTCTATTTACTGGCTGCATGTCCTGTATAAATCGGAGAGTACCATTCTTGTTTGAAACTGTAAACCACCTGTTTGAATATGGTGCAGATGAAGGCTCAAGAATTCCCATCCTGATTTTCTCATTCAACAAATCAATCAGCTTTGGCAGGTGTGCCTTAGGCACTGGAATAGGTCGGAGGTTCCATGGAATATGAGGAATAGTAAAGATCACCATAGGAGCAACAATATCTGGATTCACACATCCAATCTCATGCGAGAAAAAAGCAAACCCCTTCCATGTCGCTCAAGCATATCCTGAAAGCATTTCTTCTCTGAAGGTAGCAAGAAATCACCATTTCCAATTTTAGTTTAGGGCTGTTCTTATGTAGTCCATAGAGGAGAGGGCTGAGGATATTTTAGTAGTAAACTCTGTTGGCTGAAAGTTTTCAGCCCGGAAACTCTGTTTGCTGAATTTCTTCAGCACTCAACACTTTTTGCTGAGTCATCTCAGCCTCTGACTCAATGTGTGACACAAAATCTGCAATTTCATGAAACATGTCCAGGGATTGCACTAATACATTACTGTGACAACTTTGTATATCAGTTTTCCGCATATTTTCCATCTCTATCATCGTATCTGCACAAATCATATTGTCATACATCCCATCTATATGCTCATCATCCCCTAAAATTCCTGCATTTTTCAAATTTATCTCCTTCCTGCATATGTACTGCTTGGCAGCTCTAGGCAACTTAGAAGTCATCTGATAGCTCATCAAACTGTTTGTTGAAATCCCAACAAAACTGGAGGAGAAAACTCTACTGCCAGGAGGCAAGAACTCCAATCTCCTCTGCTCTGTATCACCGTCGTCTCGCGAAACGGCGGTACCTAATGAAAACCCGAATCCCTCACAGTGGGCAAAGGAGCATCTCTAAGAGTATCCCTGTTTCTAACATGGTTCACACACACAGTCATAAACTGAACTGCTCTCATACCATCTTTACTGCGAATCCGTGTATAAGTAGATCCATCATCCATTACCTTTATTTCCATATGCATCTCTGTGATGAATGGCTGTCCAAGAATTATGGGATAAGAGCATGAATCTTGCACAAAGAAATGGAAATCCTCCTCTACATCTCCAATAGAAACCCTGACACTAGGACAGGCAGCATACAAATCACCTGCAGTGTTGTTGGCGGCTCTCATATGCCACCCATGCTCTACATCCATAGGCCATCTGTTACTTTCATAAACTCCACAAACTATGAGATTAATCTCTGAACCATGATCCAACAAAGCAACATAAGGCACCTGTTTCTCTCCAATTTTTACCATCGTCTCTGTAGTTGCCCTAGCCCGATGACTCCGCGAAAAGTGACTACGCGGTATCAAGACAAGCTCATCAGTTTCAGCATAATGCATAGGTTGAACCCTCTTCTCTATCTGTGGAAAAACAGAAGCATTCTCAACCATAACCTCATCCTCATCCTCATCCAACTCCCCAATCAAAACTCCCTGTGTATCAGTAGTAGGCAATGCATGTCTTTTCCTCTTCAGGACCTCTTGAAACTCTCTTTTTGAGATGCCCAAAACCTCAGAAATAGTGAAAGTCACCTCACTGCCAAGTATCTTGTCATTAAAGATTTTCTTCATGTCTGTAGATGTCTCAATATCGGACATCAATCTAAACCCTGGCTGCTTTCTCTCTCTAGGCTCTTGCCTCTTTTCTCTCTTTTGAGCATCTTCCATCTGTCGTTCTGGCCCTGGTCTCAAAGACGGTCCTGTAGTAGGTGGAGTAACAAACTCACCCCCTCTAGTCTTTTTAGCTGCACTTGGTTTTCTTCATCCCTCTTATGCTTCTCCTCAACAAGTACATCTGCTCCCTGAGACTTAGCCAAGTAGGCATAAATAGAGTACCTGTCAACAGGCGAATCCCAACCTGTCTTAGATCTGATGCTAGAGCCTGCACTAGTCAAAACAGTTTGCAAATTTTTTCCTTATTTGCAGTCTCCATAGCATAAGTCCATAATGTTGACCGATTCTCTGATTCCTTCTCAATCTGAACTCCATATGCAGAAGCATCTCCTCTAGCTGTCACATAAGAAGTACGCGCAGCCATGTCATCCACTAACTTCTTCATTCCGCCTTTCCCAAAGTTGGTAGCAAGCGGAGCTCCTGTTTCAGTCAACCAAATCTTACCATCTTGTTCCCAAAATACCAAATTCTTCCTCCTTGCATCCTGAAAAGATTCACAATCCCTGCAATGTTGATGGTCCGTACTATCACACCAAATACATCTTCGATCTCTCCTAGGTGCACTAGGAGCACTCCTAGGTGCAGTAGGAGCACTAGAAGAAATAGTAAGTGCAGTCGAAGCAAACTGCTCTTTCAATTTTCCCACCAACTCCGCTCTAACTGACTCTAGTGTCAAATCCGTTATGCCTTTGATTATATTATCAAGAGAGGTAGGCACCGACGGAGTGGATGGTTTTGGAGAAGAAGGAGCCGGCATCGGTCGTGGAATAGGAGGAATAGGAGGAGTGGAAACAGTAGGCACTCGCATCGGCCAAGAAACTGGCTGAGGAGAAGAAGAAATAATAGGGATAGAAGCAGGCATAGGAGCAGAAGACGGTGTCGGTGTCATAGAACCATTCTGTAGGCAGGTCTTCCATATCCTCCTCTTGGTCAAAGTCGATACTGCATCCTGGGCATCTTGCCAATCCGTTTTAAGTCCCATAGGCTTCGTGCGATCCTCAAGAAGCTCTCCTAATTCTTCCTGAAGAGCAGGATCTGCAGCTTGCAAGAAAAGCTCAACTTTCTCAACATCCAATGCTCTTTGTTCAATGGCATCAAGCTGACTATATCTTTCTTCAAATTCTCGAATCAACTCTGAAGCAGCTAGACCTTTGTTTGGCATGTAGACCCACTCTCGGAATGACCGCCGTGTAGCCATACCAAAGTCCTCAAGGAAATACTCTTCTTTCAGGGCCTTCTTAAAATCTTGCCAATGCGAATTTTGAATAAAAAGATCAGTCACTTTTGCCCTCAAGGCAGGTGTGACAAGACGAAGGAAATACTTACTCATAAGTCCAGCTAGAACTCCAAAAAACCCCATTTTGATCTCATATGTCTTCAAATATGCTGAAACATTACGGCCATCAAATAGCTTCTTCTCATTCTCAACTGCTTCAATCGCCTTAGTTGCGCTGATTGCATTCTCCTGCTCCGAATATAGTTGCCTTTGCTAAGACAACTGTTGTTGATGCAATTGCTGCTGCTGCTGTATATACAATTGTGTTTGCTAATTTTGAAGCTCCATATACATGGACATATTCTGCAAAATCTGCTTTAGATCATCTGTTGAAGTACTTGACGTAGTAGTCAATGATGGAGCTGAAGTAGAGGATGCAGCTGGAATTGTAGAAGAGGCTGAAATAGATGCTGAAGTATGTCCCATCCTGAAATTTCTGCGACGCTTTCACATCGGGTTCACCAAAGATATCAAAGGGTTTTGAAAGAAAAGTCGCAACCACAGAGGTTCTTGAGAAATTCCAAGATAGAAGATTAATCAAGTGAGATCAGGCTAAGCAACAGTAAACTCCAGGCTAAGTTTGTCTCCAGCAAGCTCTTGCATGCAGGCACCTGTTTGATTGTGATGGCATCAGACTAGGAGTTTGGGCTCTATCCAAGTTCTCTCTCTTCTCAGATTGAGTTAATACTTCTACCCAGGAGAAACAGATGAAACTTTGATGCAAACATCCAAGAAATCCCTGCCTAAAGGAGCTTTGGCACTGTTATTTGGATAATCTCTGTTTGCAGAAGATAGAAAACGCTTTGTATTTCCTGGGCACGAAATGAAAGCTCTATCTCTCTGTTTACTGCAAACCAGATTGTCAAACTCTATAGAGTTTTTAATGTACTTGGCACATTGCCCTATATAGCTTTTTTGGGTCTTCAATCTCCTCCCATATTGTTCAGATGGCCTAATTCAGTGATTATTATGTCTAAAGCACCTTTCATCAGTGCTGAGTTCAAAGCTTTGAAGGGAGAAGATGTAATGGGAAAAGATATAGAGCATTCTTCCTTATATGTCTGTTATTTTTCAGTGTCTGGGGAAAGCTTTGCGGATTGTATTAGGAAGCATTTTGTATCTAGATTGTGTCGTTTCCTCAAAGTCTGGTGTTTCAGTTACATGTAGCTGTTCAATAAAAGCATTAGGAATCCTTTTTCTCTGCAATTGCATTTACAAAGCGATGTTTGTCTTTCTTATTCTTCCCCCTGGATTATCGTCTGTTGCCTTTCAGTTCTTTCAGCCTATCAACAAGATAAGCCACCATGCTGCTTGAAGTTCCTTGCCAATCTGGATCCCAATTGTCCTAAACATATGAAGGTTGCAACTCAATTAGATCTTGTGGCACTAGCCATTTTGGATTGGGATTCTCAGGCCGAGCTAGATCTTTAGGGCTTTGCATTTTATATGGATTTCCACAGCCAGGCAAGGTGCATTTTTCCCTATCCAGAGCTACATAGTCCAAGCAAACTAAATGTTTGCAAGGGGTAATTATCGGTAACCTACACCACTCGTCACATCTGTTACAGTTGCCACCAACAAGTAAAGCATTTTTTATGACAGCATATTCCGTTGCTTTAGCTACTACATATGGTGCACACATGTAGTGTGAGCTTGGAAACTGTAAGTGAGCTTAAGATTGCGATCGACAACATGCACAGTGCCATCCCATAGAAATGTTTTGAACTGAGACTACTCCAGCAGGCTCGGAGAAGCTAGATTTGTCTACCTGTTCTAACTGATCTGGTCTATCCTCATCTGGCTCATCACCGCCAAACAGCTGACGGAATCTTAATGGAGCTCCCAAGATGGAGCTTGAGATATCTATTGAAGCCAAAGTAGAAGGAAGCTCATCCACTTGAGTCACCATTGAACACTCTGAAACTGACCCCTTCAAACACATCATCCTCTGCCTTCAATCGTCCCCCGATTATGTCCTTAAGCCATGCTAGTTTTTTCGTTGTCTTCTCCTTCTTCTGCGCCCGAATTCTGCACATCGGGTTCCTCCCCAAAAAAATCCCGTAAAATCCATGGAACCAATAATAATCAATCACTGATGCTGAAGAGGAGAAAAGCATAACAAAAATAACTGTTGCCTTGCTGCTTTTCATCACAATCTTCCATTTTTAATATTCTCCTCCCTCCATACTGTAAAGGCTGTCAGTAGCTTACAGGCCCACACCATCTTCCACTGCGACTTTTTCGATGACGGAGAGAGGGCTTGCATTAGCCAAGGTTGCAGAAATTCCTTGCCTCTCAGAGAAAGCTCCCCCTCCCAAAAGCAGGGCAAATCCGTGCTCGCCGTGCTTTGATATGCATCCTCCTCCTCAAATTAATGGTCCTTCACAAAGCTGATGTCTTTGGCTTTAATCCCAAAGCATTGACGACAGCACATGATATTGAACTTCTGAACCAGCCATGGTCGAATACCCCATAAAAATGACATCAAAATGGAGCTCTTTACAAAACTCTGCGGAACCAGTTGATCTACATGCTGCCAATGCACACAGTATAGTAATGTCATCAAGTGGAACACCTTTCTTTCTCATTTGCCTGTAAAAGTGCATTGCGTTATCTTCTCGACCTTGTTCCAGATACACTGAAAGCATTGCATTCAATGCAACAGTTTTATGTTCAAGTAGCCTATCAAAAACCTTTTCTACTTCTGCAATGCTTCCACACTTCCCATACATGGATACAAGTGTGCTATCAACAAAGCTGTTTGAACCAAAGCCCTTTCTGCACGCGTCGATGTATAATGCTCTACTGATCTCCAGAGACACCACATGATTTAGGTGCCCAGTGTCCAAAAAAGCCCTACATGGCTACAAGAAGTAAGTATACATGTAAATATAAGATGATCAAGTGCCAGGCCCTCTTGTTGCATAAGCTGAAGGCATTGATTAACCATCTTGTAATCACCACATGTCACATATCCATCAATCATTACACCCCAAGAAACAACAGCACGATCCTCTATACTCCAAACCTGAAGAAGGTCATCTTCACCTCCAGCCAAGACATACTTGCTATCTGGGCTCCAAGATCAGCAAAGAAGGGAATCAAAATAACTTTTGCCTCCACAAATTAGTTGTTCAGTCTTGAAATCAAACTCTGAGATAGCCAACTAGTCCAACACTCGCTAAATACAAGCCATTTGCAGAGAATGCAAAGTTATTGATAGAACCTTGGCATATGTGCCACCTTGCCAAGAGACTACTCTTACTGACAGCTCCTATGTTGCTACAAGCTCTCAAAATATATAAATAAGTGGTGATATCCATGTTGATGCACTCATGTTGCATTCTTTCAAACAATTCAAACACATCGACTAAGTATGTACAAAGTAGCAAGTGCCACACACACAACTTTTTGGGTGGATTTCACACCTCGAATGCGCAGCAGTACGACAGCGAACCTATTTTCCAATACACTGAACATTTCTGGAATGCTCTATTGCAACTACGCATGCTCGAAGATGTACCTGAAGCAACTCATAAACACAAATTTATGTCCAGCCTACTTGGATATTACTATGCAGAAGTCAATATGTTCAAGCCAACAACCCTTGAAGATGCAATTTCCTTGGCCCATGACACTAAAGATAAGATTTTCGGAAGAGACAAGCGACCACAACAATTTCCAACTAATGGTAACTATGGTTCCAAACAATTCAATTCAAATTTTCAAAGATTCAATCAAAGTCGTTTTCTTCCATCTTCATTCTGTAAATGTTGGACACAACCACCTGCCTTGTCATCAAACACCAATCCAAACCCTAAGCCATCCTCATAGTCAAATCCCAACATTCCTAAACTTCCTGCCATTACCAATAATGTATCTAAAGCCAAACCCATAGTTTGTTACAAATGCCATCAACCTGGACAGCTAGCAGCCAATTGCCAAACCAAAAAGCCACATGTCCATATCAATTATCTTGGATAAATCGAAGAAGAAGAACGTGAGGAAATGCCAGATTTTACAGAAGATGATGATGACATTGGTACTACTTTGAATACTTTGCCAGGTATGCCAACTCCCCATTCTTTGTTAACAATGAAATGTTTTGTGCATGGTAAAGAAAAGACTAATTTACATGATGATGGGAGCACACATGACTTTATTTATGCAAAGTTAGTCAAAGAATTGAATCTAAAAATTGTTTCTACACTTATCGCATTAAGGCTGCATTCCTAGGAATGAGATATAATGGAACACAAGAGGTGCATAATTTAGAAATTAAAATTGGTGAATATACTGAACGAAGAAATTTCCTAGTTGTACCTTTGCAGTCTAGTGACATTATCTTAGGAATGCCTTGGCGTCATCAATACAATCCTGACATAGATTATTCTACGCATTCAATTAAAATTTATTTTCAAGGAAAACAAATCACATTGCATGGTATGCACGCTTCCAATAAATTTCCACTGCTTACTCATACTCAGGCTAAACATACATTGCGTAAAAGTAGCAAATCTTATTTAATATAGGTGAATGAAATTCAAGCTAAAGAAAAATAGATGCATCCTAAGCATACACAATTTCAAGATTGTTTTGCTTCTAATTTACCACTTGGACTACCACCTTCACGTCCTGAAGATCATAAAATAGATTTAATTCCTGGAACACAACCACCATGTAAAGAACCATATAGACATAACCA
The DNA here is from genome assembly GCF_053477565.2 of Lygodium microphyllum. Taxonomy (NCBI): domain Eukaryota; kingdom Viridiplantae; phylum Streptophyta; class Polypodiopsida; order Schizaeales; family Lygodiaceae; genus Lygodium; species Lygodium microphyllum. The sequence goes on from NC_141155.1 coordinate 28,150,973, forward strand.
AATTTAACAGAAAGAAATTCAAAATCAAATAGAAGAATTGCTTAACAAAGGATTAATTAGACCTAGTAGTTCTCCATTTGGTGCACCTGTTTTATTAATGAAAAAGAAAAATAATACTTATCATATGTGCATTGATTATCGTGCCCTAAATAAAATTACTGTTAAGAATAAATATCTGATTCCTAGGGTAGATGATCTTATGGATAAGTTACAAGGATCTGCCATATTCAGTAAGATAGATCTTAAATCTGGTTATCATCAAGTAAGATTGGATAAATCTGATATATTCAAAACTACATTTAGAACACAATTTGGACACTATGAATTTCTAGTTATGCCTTTTGGTTTACCTAATGCATCAGCCACATTTAGTCGTATGATGAATCACATATTTTTGAAACATCAGCATTGTGTCATAGTATTCTTTAATGATATATTAGTATTCAGTAAAAATGAGAATGAGCATTACGAACATTTGTCTTTAGTTTTTAAGTTGTTAAAAGACAATCAATTATATGCAAATCTAGAAAATAGTGAATTCTTCCAAATAGAAATTGAATATCTAGGACATATTATTTCATCAGAAGGTATTAAAGTCGACCCTAAAAAGATAGAAGCAATTTGAAATTGGCCCATACCCAAAAATGTGCATGAATTACATTCTTTTCTAGGTCTTGCTTGTTTTTACAGAAAATTTGTGAGAAATTTTTCATTACTTGCATTACATTTGACAAAACTTTTAAAGAAAGGTATTGTGTATAACTGGTCTGACAATCAACAAAAATCCTTTGATTTATTGAAACATGCTTTAACTTATGCTTCTGTATTACAACTACCTGATTTCAATAAACCATTCTTCTTAGTAGTTATTGACGCTAGTGGATCTAGAATAGGAGCTGTCCTTATGCAAGATAATCATCCCATAGCCTACTCTAGCTGTAAACTCAAACCATCTGAACTTAAATACTATGCCTATGATAAAGAATTGCTAGCTGTAGTACAAGCCTTACGTCAATGGAAACATTGTTTAATGGGATCTGAATTTATGATCAAAATTGACCAACAAAGCATTAGACATCTCCTTAGTCAACCACAAATATCTGATCGACACATTAAATGGGTCGCTTTATTCAAAGTTTTCATCCCCTTATACAATATCAACCTAGAAAAGAGAATGTTGTAGCTGATGCTTTGAGTAGAAGACCAACAATTCATAATATTTCTGTGATATCATTTGATTCCCTTATCTCTATGAAAGATACTTATCATCAGGATCTTACTGTTCAAGCTGATTGGAATAAATTAGTTGCAAATAATTGGATTCCTATTGCTTCACTATCTTACAATAATGGCTTCATGTTTTATGAAAAAAGATTATGCTTGACTGTTCTATTTCGATCATTTGTTTTGCATGAAATTCATTGTCCTCCATATCAAGGTCATAAAGGAATTATATTTACTTTGCGTACATTGACTGAAGATTTTTATTGGCCACATATGGACAATGATGTATTTAACTTTGTATCTGAATGCTTAGTTTGTCAAGGAGTTAAAAGACACCATGGTAAATAATATGGTTCACTAATGCCATTATCTATTCCATCATGACCATGGGAATAGATTTCAATGGATTTTATCAATGGTTTACCTAACACTAAAGCTAACCATGATATGATTTGGACTGTTGTAGACAGGTTTGGCAAACAAGCATATTTTATTCCATACAAGAAAGCTTTAATTGCATCTCAAGCTGCTCAAATGTTTTTGAAAACTGTTTTCACTAACCATGGTTTGCCAAATGTCATTATTTCTGATCATGATTCTAGATTCTGTAATAATTTTTGGATTACTTTTTTGCTAACTTAGAAACAAATATTGATTTTTCATCTGCATTTCATCCTGAAACAAAACAAAAGCTACTAACATTACTATTTTAGATCTTTTGCGTGCTTACACCATTTCAAAACCACACACATGGGATACACATTTACATTTACTTCAGTTTGCATATAATAATACATCACATACAACTACAAAGAAAGCACCATTTGAAGTTATTTATGGATATTGATTGCCTACACCTGTTGCATCATTATCAAACAAAATTCAAAATGCTGATGATATTGCTAACATGCATGCCAGTATCTTTGATGAAGTTAAAGATATGCCAAAGCCCAGCAATCATATACAAAACAAGCAAACAAGAAAAGACACGCTATGAATATTAAAGTTGATGATTATGTTTGGTTACGCATAGAAAAATGAAGATTACAAAGTATAGATAAACACCCAATTTTGAAATGAGCACCTAGATTTTATGGACCATTCAAGATCATACACAAAATCAATGACAATACATTTAAACTAGAACTACCACAACATTGGAAAATCCACAACATCTTCCATATCAGTTTATTACAACCTTTTAGAGGCCAATTACCTGTACACCCTGTCTATGAAAACCCTCCTTTGCTAGATGATGAAACTGAAATCCTTGAGCCTGAAACTATTATAGATACTAACTTTATGACCACTAGAACTTGCCATAGATATTCTAGATATTTGGTCAAGTTTAAAAACCATCCCGTTGAAAAGGCCCAATGGATGCACGCTAGAGACTTAAATGCTTTCCCCACACTGTTAGCTCCACATTGAGCTAATAGCAATTGAGGACAATTGCTATCCCACCCCAGGGGTATAATGCCAGGAGGCATATTCCACGATAGATTCCGTGCCACGGTGGATTCCGTGAGGTTTTGCGGTGGATTCCATAAAATTTTATTACCACGCCTCATACACAAAGTGGATTTTTTGTGCGAGAAGTCGATGGGGATGCCTATTCTTTTAGGCGTTTTATTAATTTTATGTGTACATGGGTGATTCCACAAAATACATATTTAAATTAGTAAACGTTTATGAGTTTAGAGTGTGCACTCGTAATAAATTAAGGTTAGGATTGATTTCTAACCAATTTATTTATGTAGCTGAAGACTGCTAGGTATTCACTTTTGTTGATTTAATTGTATTATTTTTCTAACAATTGTGAATGCTTCAGTTGATATGTAAAGCAAGCAGTGATGGCAGTGGAAAGCATTGGAGGATAGCGTGTATTCAAATTATCATCAATTTTTGATGGGCGCGTATCTTAGGCATGGTGCCTATATTTTGTCGCGTTTATTTATCAAAGCACTTGATATTTTTTTATTATTTTTGTATGCGCATGGACGCACGATTTAAATATTTGTATTGGACATTGTATTTGGGTACCGCCTGACTTCTTGGGCGCCCATAAGCTTTAAATCTTTATTGGCACAAAAGCAAACTCAAAAGCTAAAGCATGCAATTTTGTAATTTGGGCTATTATTTGAGCTTGAAGATGAATAATATATGAAATACATGCTTTGTGGAGCGCTCACACAAGGCATGGGGGGAGATTGCACCCAATTGGTCTCTTGTTCATGTCATGCAAGCTTTCTTCATTTATTTGTGTGCAAAAAGTAGAGTTCTTTTGTTCTTGGGGACCTTCTGACGCTCACTACACGCACATATGGCGACCGATCTATGCACCAGCTACGTTGTTCCTCCGAGCTTAGCCCAACTGTAATGGGTTGGGAGGGCATGTGTAGCCTTGCTCGCAGGGCTCAACACACTATGCTCAATTTCGTTTTTACTGCCTTGAGAGATTCCCCTTTCTACTCATGAGTGGCATCCATTAAGGTATTCACGAAGATTTGTTTTTGAGTGCGGAAGGCCACTTGGGCTGCCTCTGCTCTCCCTTCTGCTAGGATTTTCTCTTTCTTCGCCAGAGCCAAGCAATGGCCAAGGTCTTGAGTCTTTGCTCATTCTGGCACGCCCACTCTTCAACTCTCTTTTTCATTTCTTCTTGTCTTTGCACCAAGGCCATGAGCATCCACTGCTGATCTTCCAGTTCCCTGCTCATTCTTTCTTGCTCTTCTCTTTTGAGGCTTAGTCTTTCGGTCATAGTTTCCATTTCCCGGTGGTGTTGCTCCTCTTCCTGTTTCCTTCCATCCTCTCCTGTGGTAAACTCCTTCATGTCATGTTCAATCCGACCTATTTTTGCAGCCAGATTTTCATCTATCGCTATCACCGCCAGATTTGCTCATTTTCTCGAGCTCTTGATTTTCATCTATGAGCTATCGCCGCCAGATTTGCTCCTTTTCTTCTTTAGTCTTTAGTTTCCTTTTTAGGTCGAGAATCTCCTTTTGTTGCATAGCCATTTGCTTTGTCTTTTTGAGCTGGAGGGCCACTATCGCTTCCCTTTCCGCCTCCAACTCGGCCATCGTGATCCTCCTTTCCTCACTTGCCCTATCTAACTACGAGAGCAATTCATCAACATACTCATCATGATTTGCAAGTGCCATCATAGTGGTAGGGATTGGGGTGGTCACGCTTCCATTCTTTGGTGTTTCGGCTCTTTCCTAGACTCGGCATCTATAGTTGGCCTTTTGTGCCCGGTGTCTGTGCCTCCCCACTCCTTCCTTGAGCTAGTTCCTTATTGATAAAATATTGCATCCACGCCACAAAATTGTTCACATCATTGCTCGCTGAGATGCTTGGGGTGGCAGTGGTGGCTTTGTTGGCGGGCACCAAGGGGGGCGGAATGGGATGGATGGGGGCCTCACCCTTGCCTTTGATGATCATGGGCGGCATGGCTTTGGGTGCTTGAGCGCTTGAGCCGGGTCTATCTTCCCTAGGTAGACTTAAAGTCCCCAGGCCATCAAGTTGGCTCTATTTTTCTATGGATTGGAGAATTGCTTCGGCCATGTTTTCCTCCTCTTGTCTCCTCAACTCTGCCTCCTCTTCCATAACTCTTCTTTCTCTCTCTTCTTCTATTTTCCTTACTTCCTTAGTCAACTTTTGAGCTTCTTCCTTCTCCTTCTTTTTCCACTCCGCCACCTCTCTCAGGGATTACTTTTGTGCTCTTTCCATATCTTCTTCTTCCTTTTTCATGTCTGCCTTCTATTTCTTCTTTTGAGTTGCCTTTCCATTGAACTCCTTTGTTTTTCTTCACCTGGATTAAGCCTCTTCCTCCTCCTTCTCTGTCTCAGTTTCTGTCTCGATTTCTGTCCGGTCGCTTGATTGCTCATCCTTTTGATGGGTGAGCAACCTGTCTGGGGACTCATCTACTCCTTTGTTTCCTTGTTTGGCCTCTTTCACAGCCTCTTGGATGATGGCTGTCAGTATGCTCCCATACCTGATGAAGGAGGATTTCGAAGAAGGTTTCTTCCTCTTAGTATTCTTACATGCGGGGGATTCTTTGCTTGTTTGTTTGTTGCCCAGGGTTAGTACTTTGGCTATTTGGTCTATTGTTTTGTGCACATAGCCATTCCAATCCACCTTATCCAGGGTGCGGGTTGCCACATTTTCCAGCACTGGTACACTGATCGGGTGCATGAGGGAATTGTAGTGCTGGCACGAGAAAAGGGCGTGCACCAACTTTGCCTACATGCGAATCTCAACATTGGGGATGTCTTGTATGCTGATGCCATCATTTGTCAAAGCTTCTTCCTTCTTCATCTTCAGTATAGCATACACATCCCTCTTACAATTTTTCTCCACCCTAGGTTCCAGCCCCAATGCTTTCTCCATACATGATTCATTGCCTCTACGTACGATTAGATTCACAATCCCTAACTTTTCTTGCTAAGACCAATGCGCATGTTAAATTTCGGCATAACTTCCATTGATCCTACTAGGACATGCATTCACGATTCATGCCACTAAGCTTTTAAGATTTTACACTTCAATGAACCATGCAGCCTTTCCCTAAGTATACCCTTGATGAATGAAATTCTTGTGTACGTCGAATGTGCAACATGCAACCTTTTCCTAACTACTACGTAGTTAAATGAGATTCATGCCAATTGAAGCTAGAGTTAACCTGTTTCATGCAGCCCTTGAAATCTTTTCCATGCTTTGCAATTTCCTATGGTTGATAACAACTTCCTTAATGAATCATTACGAAAAAGATTTTTCCAAAAATGCGACATGTGATTTAATCTTTCCATGCATAATCAAAGGTGTACTAAAATAATTTTGACTTTGTAATGATAGTCATTAGTTGTTCTAGACTCGTCACTTTGCAATGCACAAAAGGCAACTTGCTAATGAGGTACTAAAATGCATAGACACCTTATGTTCTTTCCATTCATTCCATTGAAAATACAAATGACCAACTTCCTATCGTGAATTACTTTAAGTAAATTTCAACTAGCCAATTTATTTCAATCGCATTTAGCTAGGTGGATTTGACAAGCATAAGTGCATCCTAATTCCATGAAATAACCATGCATAACTGCAATACTTCTATGTAAATAAAAAATAGGAAGAAAACCTAGACTTGTGGGCTCGGTGAAATATCCACATGAATATTAGGAGATGATCATCCTCCAAGTGCGCCTTGTGACTTTTTAGGGGTCATCGTGATTTCAACTTCTGGTTTGCCTTTGCAGATTTGAATTACTTGCCTTGGTTCGCAGCCTTATGATCTTTGGCCGTCTCCCTCATACGCGGAAATTCCCTTTGAAGTACAGATCCTTGACAGAAGTACCGACTTGCGAAATTTGGCTTACGGAAGGTCTTAGGGTTCGGAGCTTGGGCCTTTTTGCGGGAGAGGAGGGGTTCCCAAAAGGGTTCTTGTGAAGGGCCCTTGTAGAAATGGAGGCTTGAGAGCTATTCTTCTCCTTGAAATTTTGGGGTAAGGAATGGTTTTATGGGGGTTTGTGGGAATGGGGACTTTAAATCCCGGCCTAAGAATGGGCTTGTGATGATTGGTGGGAAAAAGGAGGCTTATGAACTTCTTCTTTCACTCATAAAAATCCCGCGGGGGGGTGGGGGGGGGAGGGACCTAGTGGGAAGGGGGGCTTAGGGAAACCCCTCTTCTTCTCTACAAAGAACCGGGCCTAGGGGGCTTGTAGGAGATTTGGTAGGAAGGGCCTTATATGCTTCCTCTTCAAAGCTCGGGGGTAGGGATGGCCTTGTTGAGTGATCTAATGGGAAGGGCGGCTTAGAGAAACCCCTTAAAAGCTTCCTAGAGAAGCTTCTATGAAGCTTGTGACTCAAACCAGCTACGTTAGGGTGTGGAGATTGATGACATCGTACGTGGGAGGAAGTAGGGTGGACTTGACAGGGGATGATGGCGGCGTGATAGCCTGTGGCGGAGTTGGCAGCGGCTGTCAAGCGCCAGGCGGTGGCGTGAGGATGACGTTCTCCACAACTGGTGGTGCACGAGAGCTTCTCCTCCTTCCAAAACCTCCTTACCCCCCCCTAAGGGGGGTTTTTATAGTCCAGGGGGAGAGGGGACCTCCCCCCACGTGGCTCTTTGCATGGCTCTCTTCCCCCCCACCTCTTCATGTAGCCCTTACTAGCCTATCCCCCCACACTCCCTCTCCTCCAACCGTGCATCGACTGCGGAAGAAGGAATAATAAAATTTTTTAAAATTAATTATTAATTATCCTCTTAACCTCCTCCCAAGAGGATGTTTCCCCACGGCTATGTGGGTTTGAATCCCCGGCCTTACTTTGCCAATAACAGAGTTCTCCATTTCTCGTGTGCGATTATAGATTAACTGTCGGCACTAAAGATAATCTTCGCACAAGTTTACGGTGCACGGGAGGTTGGTTTAGTAATATTTTTCAAACAGGAATATTACATTCTCTCCCCCTTGGAGGAATCAAGATGTCCTCATCTTGAGATGAACTGGGGATATTGTTGGTTGAGAGTGCTTTCATCCATCCAAATGGCATCCTCCTCGGGATAATCTTTCCACTGGATGAGGCATTCTCTTAAGGTTCTGGATCTTAGTTGTCTCTCCCTAACATCTAAGATCCTATCAGGCCGTAGCTCAAGGACTCCTTGGCTAGGCATTACAACTTGTTGGTCATCAAGTACATGGCTAGGATTAGGTACATACTTCTTCAATAGGCTGATATGGAATACATTATGAACCTTTAGGTTCTCAGGGAGTTGCAGTCTATAAGCATTGGGTCCTAGGCACTTGAGGATCTTGTATGGTCCACAATACCTTGGACTTAGATTCTTGAAATCTCCTAAGGATAGGGAACTCTTCTTTGGACGTACGCGAATGAAGACCATGTCTCCTTCCTCGAAGGTTCTATCTTAACGCTTCAAATCCGCGTATGCCTTCTGTCTATCCTTGGCGGCTTGGATGTCCTGTCTTATTGACTTTATTTGGTCATCCATCTCTTCCAGCATCATCTGCCTTGAAGCTTCAACTCTCAAGGTTGGATCTGAGAAGTTTAGGGGACTTCGACAGTCATGCCCATATAATGATTGGAAAGGTGTCATCTGAATGCTTTGTTGGTAAGAAGCATTGTAGGCAGTGGCAAATATTGAATCCACCTTTTTGGTTCACGGCAGTAGTGTGCCCTTAGCATATCCTCAATGACTTGATTGACTCGCTCCGTTTGACCATCAGTTTGGGGATGGTAGGCTCTACTAAAACAGAGTTGAGTCCCAATGGCTTCAAAGATAGCTCTCCGGAAGTGTGATGTGAAGAGAGAATCATGATCACTAACGATTCCTCTGGGCAACCCATGTAGCTTGAATATCTCCTTGATAAACAACCTTGCAATGTTTGAGGCTTTATAATTTGTTTTAATAGGATAAGGTGTGCAATCTTAGTAAGCATATCAATCACAACCATAATGGAGTTGTATCCTCCCTGAACTTGGAATAGGCCAACAACAAAGTCCATACTGATGAATTTCCATTTCATTTGGGGAATGTCAAGTGGTTGCAACTTTCCAGGCATTTTGACATGTTCGGTTTTGATATGTTGACAAGACAAACACTTAGTGACATATTTGAGGACGTCACCTTTAAGCTTCTCCCAATAATAGCTCTTCCTAACTGCATTAAGAGTCTTGGCATAGCTAGGATGTCCTGAGAAAGGGGAATCATGAGCTTTCCACAGTATCTTTTTCTTAAGTGAGTGGCTTGCCGGTATACATAATCTCATTCGATAGTAGACAAGTCCACTACTGATAGAGAATTCATGATAATTAGCCTATAGCTTTTGGTCCTAGTCCTTAATAGGGATCTCTCTTAGCATATTTTGATAGGCTGGATCATGGCATGCTTCTTCTCTAGCTAGCTCAAGTATTGGGTTATTTGGCATGGATACCTTTGTGGCTAGAGATCTAGCTATTGATGGATTTTGCAAGATTAAAGAATTAAGGAATGCCTTGCGAGCGACTGAGTGCATCGGCAATCACATTCTCCTTCCCAGGTCGGTATTTGATTTCAAAATCATACTCCTCCAGCGCTTCAATCCACTGACGTTGCCTCATATTGAGCTCGTTCTGGGTAAAGATCCACTTGAGACTTTTATGATCCATTTCTAGAGTAAACTTGTTACCCAACAGGTAGTGTCTCCAAAGCTTTAGAGCATGGATGAGAGTTAATAGTTCTAGATCATGGGTAGCATAATTCTTCTCATGGTTCTTCAGTTTCCTTGAAGAGTATGCTACAAGATGACCTTCTTGCATGAGCACACATCCTAAGGCAAGCATGCTAGCATCAATTACTACTTCGAACTCTTTACTGAGGTTCGAAAGTTTTAGGATAGGTGCTGATACCAAACTTTGCTTTAATCTATCAAAGCTAGATTGTTCGGCAGAGCTGACCATGCAATGGAAGTTTTCTTATTCAATAGATCCTTCAGAGGTGATGCAATCAAAGCATAGTTTTTGATAAAGACCCTATACCATCCTGTCAATCCAAGAAAATTGTGTATTTCTTTGACAGTTGTTGGTATTGGCCATTCTAGAACATCTCTGACTTCTGACTTTGATCGAATCCACTGAGATTCCTTCCGCTGATACGATGAGTCCTAGATATTCAATCTGACGTTTGAAGAATGCACACTTCTTCATCTTAGCATAGAGCTTGTGTGCTCTCATTGTCTCAAGGACAATCCCAAGCTGGGGCTCATGGTCTTCTTCCTATTTGGAATAGACTAGGGTATCGTCGAAGAAGACGAGTACGAAGTCATTAGGATATGGCCTAAAGATATCCTGCATTAACATGTTGAATGTGGCAGGTGCATTCATGAGCCCGAATGACATAACTAGGAACTCAAAGTATCCATATCTTGTGTTGAAGGCCGTCTATCGGGTGCTTGATCCTTATCTGATAGTAACCACACCTGAGATCAATCTTGGAGAAAATCTTCACACCCTGAAGACGGTCAAGAAGCTCATCTATTCTAGGAATAGGGTACTTGTTCTTAACATTTGATTGATTCAACCCTCTGTAATCAATACACAGTCGAAGTGTTCAATCTTTCTTTTTCCGGAACAACACTAGAGCTTCCCATGGTGAACTACAAGAACGGATGTAGCCGTGATCTACCAGCTGCTTGAGTTGCTCCTTCAGCTCAATTGCTTCCGAGATGGACATTCTATAAGGCCTCTTTGCAATTGGTGCAGCTCCTGGCACTAGCTTGATCTCATGATCCACTTCTCTTTGAGGCCGGAGTTCTGTCTCTTTAGGAAATACATCCGCGTACTCCTTTAGCCATGAAGGTTCTTCACTAGACTCTTGATTCTGATCTAACTTATTGAGCTTAATCAAATAGATAGGTAGTCGCTTTCTTACTCCCTTTATAATCCAAGATGCTTTAGCCAATTGAATTTTCGGCTTTCTAGCCTCTCCTTGAGTTGTGACCAATTCCCCTTCAAAGTTTCGAAAGGAAACTTGGCCCTTTCCACAATGAATGTGGGCATCCTTAGGTTTAACCCAATCCATTCCGAGTAAACACTCATGGATACCTAGGTTCATGACCCTGAATTTGACCAAAGTTGTCTTTCCTCCCAGAAAGAATTCCACCTTAGCAGTTTGCCTGGTACACGTGAGCTCACGACCATTTGCTAATTCCACAAGTAGGGTAGGTGCTTCTACTATGGCTATTCCTAATCTTCTTGCATACGCTGGTAAGATAAAGGAATGCGTACTGCCACAATCAATCAAGGTTTTGAAACCTTTACCTTGATAGTCCGATGGTGTCTGGATCACCGAAAACTGGCGATTTGGGCCTTTCTTATGAAGTGCAGAATGGACTGTTGCCCTTTCGACCTCTGCTTCCATGGTCGGGTCTTCTTCTTTGCACAATTCCCTATTGGCAACACAGGCGGTTCTTCCTCTGCCTCAGGTGGCAACTCCCTGGCCACAGCCAATTCCTTGGAAAGGAGCTTGACGATGTCCTCCACCAAGCTTGGGACACTACATTTTGAAATGACTGGGCTCGTTGCAGTGGAAACAACGGAGATTTTGGCCATTGCTTTGGGTAGGGACAAAGTTGTTGACATTATTGGTCCTTGCTTTCTTTCTTTGTCCCCGGTTTTGACCTTGAACTCTCTTCACTTGGGGCCTATATGCTCCTCTGTTCTGCTCATTATAAGACCAAGTTTTGTTACTTATTGGCCTAGCTTGCACCTCCCAAATTATGAGCGCATCTCCAATAAGTGCATCCTATAGATCTATTGGGCACATAGATTCAAGGCGGGTACTCACTGGTGGGTTTAAACCAGCACAAAATTTTGACACTTGCTATGTCATGTCCATCTGTGGCGCATACTTCAAAAGTGAGACAAATTTTAAGTAGTATGCGTCAAGAGTGAGACCCAGTTGTTTTAGCTCGTAGAACTCATTCCTCAACCTACCCAAGATGGAGGGAGATGGATCCACAGTTGTTTTTAGTAAAGCTAAAGTAAAAGAAAAAGGGTGTTCAGATCTGATGAGAAGCATTCAGACCTCATGGTTTACTTTTAAAGATCAGGTTGGCATTTCTTCAATCAGCAACTTCACTCTTCCATGGAGTGCCTTTGACTCAATCTGGCTCAACATATTCCATGGACTAGTAGAGGAGAAAAAAAACCCCGGGTGCATACAAAATGTTCAAGAAAGGAATCCAACAATGGTTAGACATCTTGGATTACATCAGAGGTGATTGGAAAGACCCAAACACTCTAATGAATTAGTATAACTTGACTGAAGAAGAAATCATCTTACTCATGCAGAGAAGGAAAAAATGGGGAGCCCACATCTATCGAGCAATTCAGATGAGCAAAGAGTTTAATGTCAGAGGGATATGTTTGTTAAATGATAAACTAGTGCTACCTATTCAAGAGGGAAATGTCTCACCCAACAAATTGGTCAAAAAACTAAACAGGATGGCACATCAATTGGAATCATCACCACTGGAACTACAGATTTGTCATTATCTAGATTCCCAACATCCAACCAAAAAAATCCAGTATTTTGTGGTTGATTTAGTTGAAAGCTGTTTGGACAATCTCCAGGACCAAAAAATTAGGATTGGGCATAGGCTTATGCCCTCGATGCCAAAAAGAAGAGGAAACCATTTCCCATCTTTTCTTCTCGTGACAAGATAATCAGAATGCTGTTAATTTGCTGCTAAAAATGATAGCTCCCTTCCATCCCTCATCCCTAACATGGAAATAAATAATATAGGGCGAAATATATGGAGTGCATCTAGTCATTTGGAACTAGTTGTCCAGCTTATTTTTGTGGCAGATTTGGGTCTCTAGAAATAAAAAACTGTTTGAACAAGTGAATGTGGATCCAATGTATAGTTTTAAGGAAGAATTTTTGTTTCAAGTCAAGAGTCAAAGAAAGCAATTAGCCAGGGATTGCAACAAACATCCCTCAACCAGGAAGAAAAAGAAGGACCACCATATGAAGGACTTGGTATCGAGATGAGGAAGTTATTTATCCATGAAGAAAGGAGAAATAAAATGGAGTGCAGAGAAACATGGTTCCTTGAAATGTTTCAAAAATCCACTGTTGTTATGCTTGATGTAATGGAAAAACAAGTCTCAACATGTAAAGACAAGCCAAGTTATTCTACTAGTCTACTAAGTTAGCTAAGTCTAGGTGGGACTCCTACTCAAGCTCACATTTTCTAATACTTTTACCTTTACTTTAATTTTAATACAACTTCTCGTTTTCACGGAAAAAAAAAAGAGATGTGTGAATCAACCTAAGATAAGAACCCTCCATTAGCTGTCATTTTAATAAGTAATATTAGTGTTCCAGAAAAGGCGGTTTCACTTTATCCTACAGTCGATTCTTTTTAGAAGAAAGCTCGCTCGATTCAATGTGAGGAGGAATTGTCTACTTGTGAAAAATAAAAGTGAAAAGGATTTAGGCCGGTTCATCTTTCTCGTAGAAGGAGAATATCCTTCTCGTGATTGAAGTAGAAGGATAAGATCTTTCTAAATATAAATGAGAAAGGATTTTCAATAATAGAGTGTACATATTAATATTTAAATTCTAATTTTGATTCATTATTATTAACCTTTTCAATTGTCAAGTTTAAACTTTAAAGTTGAAACATTTTATCCTTAATTATAATTAAAGCTGACTCAGGAGACGGGATTGCTGTCAGCAAATTGGAGAGAGACGAGAGAGAGAGAGACAAAAAGAGTGCCAATTTCCAAAATTCAAATGGCAAACGGCTAAAAGCCTAAAAGTTAAAACTCTCATCATCATGCAAGACTTGAGTTTCGACTTTAGTCTTTTTGCATCTTACGGCTACGCCTTCCCACAGCCCAATGTGTGAGGCTTGAGCTTGTAGGACATGCACTGTGCACACCCCAAGGCTGTTGCACTCCTGAGTCCTTGAGGCTTGGCCTTGCATCCTACAAGGCCCAGGCTAGCTACTATGCTAGACTTATCACTCCATTGAACATTCGTCCAACGTCCATCATCACCTATAGTATTATGTAATACGCCCCTCCCCTGACATCAAGTGTTGTTGACGCTGGATGGTTGCAGTTTCGTCAGTCCTAGTGGGCGCCCCAAGCAGAATCTCTTCGAGTTTGGCCAGTGACCACTGGTAGCTATAGCCTATTTGGAGGCTGGCCGCTAGACTCACGAGCACCGAGTCATATCCCCTGGTGGCCAACAAGGCATGGAGCGGCAAGCCTAGAGACTAGCATTGCGTGCGCATTCTCTGGTAAACGGTGGCTAGGAGCATGAATCCTGTTCACGTCGCACGATCCCTTCAAGGCCCAGGTTTGAGTGATCAATGATGCCAGTGACCAATCTCGCGGGCCATGGTCCACTAGTAACCAGTCTCACAATGAAGGTGCCCACCAGGCTACCTCCTGAAGGCTGAAGGGCCAACTTCCAAGGCTAAGTCCATTTGGTAGCACTGGGGCAAATGCCAATAGCCAAACCGTCGACTCTCAAGTTTGTTTTAACAAGTTCGTTTCAATACTGAATACTATGTGTAAGCTTTAAAGTTTTAACAAGTTCGTTTCATATTAGAATGGAAATAATAGTTACTAGTATAATATGTCATACATACAGTGTACACAAAGACAGAGAGAGAGAGAGAGAGAGAGAGAGAGAGAGAGAATTGTCTCTCTTTAAGTGAAATATGTGATTGGATATTTTGACCAAAAGAGTTGTTTGCATGTTGGTAACATTAAAAACCCATGTACAACCTATACAAACAATAAAATCCTTTACTCTCTTTTCATAAATTCATTACATTAACTTACACAACACATAGTTTACAAGCTTCGAAACATTACCCATGGTGGATATCATATCTAACAAGTCATGAGTGATTCAAAATAGCAAAGAAAGGTGAGAGGTGGTAGTTCTAAGTTTACATGATCATTGATAATACTCTGAAGCTGGATGGAAAGAAAGTACGACCAACAATGCTCGTAGGAGCACTCCCTTTGTCAACCATAGGCACACACACACACAGAATGTGTGTGTGTAACATGTATCGGCACTATGCGTGTGTGTGTGTGTGTGAGTGAAAGCTTAAAGGCAAAATATTAGTAGTATTTTTTTTTGCTTTGTGAACCATAGGTACAAACACTTATATATATATATATATATATATATATATATATATATATATATATATATATATATATATATAGAGAGAGAGAGAGAGAAAGAGAGAGAGAGAGAGAGAGAGAGTGTGTGTGTGTGTGTTAGTGAAAGATTAAAGGCAAATAGGTTAAAGGTTTGTGAGACATTGTAGTTTGAAGATAAAGGCTAGTCATTGGAGGAGCTTGGATTTTCAAAGGGAACGAATGCATAACAAAAGGTAGAAATTTTCAACAATTATAAAAAACACGATAAGATGGCAACCACTCTTTTCAACTTTGAGAAATGGCACCTAAATTGAAAGATAAGAGACAAGGAAACCTTCTTGTATGGGTTGGATTGAAAACATAGCCAAGCATCCTTCTAAAAAGGTAAAAGAAAATACGAATAATATTGGGAGCTCAACTTCAATTAATGTGTTATCTTCAAATGAATCATTCGATAACATGTCACTTGAAGAAATGATTGAATTTGAAAGGAAAAAAGAAGGCTGCTTACTTTTTCAAGAGGATTAGCAAGACCAATTTAAATGGCTTGTTTATGATAGAGATGAAGTAAAAATGTTTTGTAAATTTTGTTTGAAATATTATCATCCACATAGTGCATATTTGAAAGGGGGATCTATAAATTTTAAAATTAGCAACTTAAAATCCCATGTTCGCACATCATGTCATAAGTTTTCTATGCAAGCTATTTTACACAAAGGAAAAGACTCCATTGAAAAGAGTGTTAAAAGTAAGAGAAGTAAAAGATGAGGCATTACTTTCACTATTTAGAACGGCATATTTGATTGCAAAGTAAAATTCACCATTTTCTATGTTTCCTGAAATGATAAGCTTATTGCAAGATTGCCATGCACCATACACTACTACTCTTTATAATGATGATAAGGCATGTGTTGAAATGATTTTTTGCATGGCATCATCTCTTATGAAAAGTACAATAGAAAAGGTTTCAGCTAGTCCATGGTTTGGTGTTTTAATTGATGAGTCAAATGATATCTCCTCACATGGACATATGGTTATTTATTTATCATATCTTGAGGTTGATTGTGTTCCTAAAACGAGCTATTATGGTATCATACGTGTACATGATGGCACTGCAACATCTTTGTTTGAGGCTATTATTAGTGAGCTAAAGAAACGTAAGCTATATTTATCTAGATTCATTGCATTTAGGTCTGATGGATGTTCCACAATGGTAGGAAAGGAGAATGGTGTCCACGCCGTATTGAAAAAACACATTAATCCATTTTTAATATCAATTCATTGTGTTGCCCATCGTGGTGCCCTTGCAATATCTAGTGTAGCAAAAGAGATGCCTTATTGCAAAAAGCTAGAAAAACTTATTAATGCTATAGCTTCACATTTTAATGTTAGCACGAAGAGATTAGAAGGGTTGCAAGCTATGCAACAAGATTTGGCATGTCCCATTCTTCGACTGATGAGAGATGGTTAAGTAGATATAGAGCTATTAGTAGAGTGTGTAAGTCTTTAGATGCAATACTTGATATCACAAAAAGAGAGGCATTGCATATTTATGAAGAATTGGCTAAGTTCAAGTGTATTTATTGCTTACATTTCTTAGTCGACATTTTGAGAGGTTTAACAACACTAAGCCAAATGCTTTAAAAAGACTTTGTAGATGTCACAACTATAGATAGTCTTGTGAAGAATGAAATTGTATCCATAACACAATATTACATTGATTTTCATCCTCTTGATGTGAATGCATTAACCATTGGAGTATATGGATATGATATCCTTCCAGACTATGGACATGAAAAAGGATATTTATATACATTAAGAGGTGCTTTGCATAGAAAGAAATTTTATGAGCATGATTTAAAACATGAAATTAATAGAGAAGACTTTTACAAGGCCTTAGAATTTCAAGTTGTTTTTACCAATTCTGTGGTAAGTAACTTAAATTCTCAATTTCAAGATAATTCTATACTTAACTGTTTAAAAATACTTGTGCCTGCACAACATCCAATACATGAGAAGGTCTTAAAGAACTATGGAACCAAAGAGATAGACCAGTTAACTTCATATTATGGTTTCCCTAAAAAGATAAATATAGAAGAATTCCTTGCAATAATAGAAGTTGATGAGTTTAAGAAAGAATTTAGAAATTTTAAGCATCAAGCTTCTAGAGATTTAATACTTTTTACATTGCTGGAAATAACTTCAACACTTGCTTGCAATAGTATGTGGAGGGATGTTTATCCGAATATTCTTACTCTTTGTCAAGTAGCTCTTGTCCAATGTTTGAGCATTGCTATTTGTGAGAGAGGTTTTAGTGCTCGAGTTGTGATAAAGAGTAAGCTTCGTAATCATTTGGAGATTAAGAGTTTAGATGCATTAATGAAAATCTTTATTGAAGGGCATTCTAAGTTCACTGATATGGAGTTCATTGAGAGTATGGACTTATGGGTTGAAAAAACACATTGCCATTTATACACAAAAAAATATGCTCATTGACTTTGCAATAAATTTAGATATTCATAAGAGCAATTGATTTTTTATGGCCTATGATGATTTTGAAGTCACTATGCATTATTTGCACTTTTATTGTCTTGATTCTTTTGACTCTTAATCATTTTCTTATGTTAAACTTATTTTTCCCTTGGTTGCTTCTATATTTTAAAAAAAATCCTTTACATTTGTTTTTAGATCATGCTTGCTTTTAATAAAATGTACTCAAACTTTTTTGTTATCATTTTAGTTGTATTTCATTATGTTCTCTTTTATGTTAGTTTTGTTTTTTCTTTTTGTATCATGGTTGCTTTTAATAAAATGTGTTTGAGTTTTTCTAAACTTTTTTGTTTTTTGTTTTGCTTATATTTCATTATGTTATTTCTTGTGCTAGTTTTTTTTTTTGTTTATTCTATGCTTTTAACTTCTTTTCTTTTTTGTTTCTATTTTATATGTTCTCTTTATCTTTGTGCTTATAATGTATAGACTTCTCTAAGGCCATATGGCATAGACCCACTAAGAGCATAGAAACCACTTATATACATTTGTTTTTATCTGTTTAAATTTTAGATATGTAATGTAGATCAAGTTACTAATAATAAGAAGGGTTTTCATTTCTAAGGTATAAGAGAAGTAATTGAACAAAATCCAAGGAAAACTTTGAGATAAAAACCCTTTCAAATAATGAAAAAAAGATGATTATCTTTTCATTAAAGATTTAAAAGGAATTTAACCAATTCAATTTGTAGGGTCAAAGGAATTGGGCCGATTCAATTTAGAATGTAAAGGTTTTGAATGGTTCAAATTTTATGAAACCCCCTTAAGCTAAGAGAAGAAGAATCTGTGTTAGGTTCACAAATTTTTTTTTGAAACACTGAAGTAATATTAAACTTAAACAAAAAATTTCTAAAAGAAAATTATCACCCTTGTATTGCAAACACCAAAGCGAATATATTTTCCCTCTATTACATTTTGGAACTCCCGCCATCCCCAAACCACAACGTCTTTTCTTTTCCCTTTTGTAACAAAACTTTAAACAATCAACCATACTTTTTGCACGGGCTACTAGGTGCAAGGGATTTAGGGAATGAAACAACACTCAACAGTCAGCAACTAGTTGGAGTTAACGTTCTCTACGTACATCATACTATTCAGCTGGCACAACTTCATCGCGGCCTAGAAATTTGTATAGCTCCAAGGTAAGAAAGCGTCTCTCTTAAAAAAGTTTTCTTCATAGTTCATATATAAATTAGCTGCACATACGTCTATCATCTCCTCTATATAATATATGTTAATCATAGTTCATGAGAAGAACTAATATATCTTCTATGTTGGAATCCATCTCATTGCTATGTAGTTAGGATTCCCCCAGTGTTGTAATAAGGCACAAAAATATAGAGACATCATAAATTTCATTATTGGTCACCAACATCGACACTGCTCCTTAACTATCCGGGTACAATTTTGCAATGTATTACAAGTTTCTTTTCACTATGGTTTGATAACATAGTATGGTTTTATTATCGATATATTATAGTGATCATCTTTTCAATGTTTTGCAATGTTGGGTATCATGAATATATGTTGGGATACAAGATGGTGTTGTGCTTTTGGTTTAGCTTGCAAAGTGTTGTCTTGAGGTAACACACACTGAATGCCCCAAATTTTACTACAGGTAACCCTGCAATGTGCTATCTTGAGGCACAACCCCAGATTTTACAGGTAGCTACAGAAATGTGTTGTCTTGAGGCAACAACCACTAAATGCCCTAAATGTCCCACATTCGATTGGTAGCTACAATAGAAGTCGAGATATTGATACTAGTAATGGTGGGTAATATAAGTACTATTAATTGATTCTTAGTTCTATCAATTGGATATGTAGCACCGGATATGATTAATCCAATGCTTAGTTCTGTAGATTAGATATGCTTCATCAAAGTGTGGTTTTTAAAAATCTGTTTGGACATTGTTCACATGTCATGCACACAAGTGATAATCAACATCAATTTGAGTTTGAATGAAACCCCAGTAGTGCCATGGAAGCTCTCACACTAATGCCATGGAGTTGGCCACATTAGTCCTGATGAATTCAGGGGCCTTGATAAGCACTATCTGCAGATAGATGGGGACAATTTAGTCTTTTGCTCTCAACTTAATCCAATGTTGGGGCCGAAAAAAATAATGGTTATTGTCCAATAGTTCAACATGAGGCTAAAAGTGAGGTTGAAACTGAAACTAAAACTGAAACAAATAATGGTTATTATTCTACAATTGAAGAAGTAACAATCAACATGAGGCTGAAACGGAAAATAAGGGTTATTGTCATGTACTTCACCCATCATGTAGACAAGTGATAAGCATCATGAATGTGAGACTGAATGTAATCGAATAAAATGGTTATTACTATTTCTAGAGATATCTAAGTCATGCTTATGCCATCACTCTGCGATCCACTATAGTAATGGAAATCAGGTATTTTTACACACTAATGAGAGAAACCTGAAACAAATCATGATTATACCTGAAACAAATTAGGATTATACCTTTAGAGTTGATTCCAATCATAACCTTCATCGAAGTAGTGGTTTTTAATTCACCTATCATGTAGACAAGTGATAATCAACATCAATGTGAGACTAAATGAAACAAATCAAGATTATACCCAAAACAAATCAAGATTATACCCTCAAAGCAGTTGATTTCAATCATAACCTTCATCAAAGTCTCGTTTTTCAAATATTGTTTGGACATTGTTCACCTGTCATGTGGACAAGTGATAATCAACATCAATGTGAGACTGAATGAAACGCTTGAAGTGCTTGGGAACCTTTGGCACTAATGCCATGGAGTTGGCCACATTAGTCATGATGACTTCAAGGGCCATAGCAATCCACTTCACTCTAGCATATTTGCTAGAAGCATAATGGTGCCATGAAGTAGAACCTTCATGACATTCAACACAAATGATCTTGTCTGAAAGCCAATAGGTACATTAGAATCACAAAGAGCCACAAAACAAATGCTCCTGTCTGCCAGAAGCATACTGCTTGCACGTTGGTCTAGTGAAACACAGAAGAAGAAGAACTACTACTCTGTATTGCTTGATTGAATCAGATTGATCTTGATAGACATCTCTGATCAATGCCTCAACCTTCACTTCAAGGAAATGAAAGCATTTGGTCAAGTATAGGATGAGAAACTTGATTGTCTCCACACTCTCTAGCTTAACGAACACTTTGCGGGATGGAAGATAACTAGTGTAATCCAGCACATACTTCTTGCATAGAAACAACCACCTGCAAAGTTTTTTGAGAGCATACTAGCAGATAGAAAGACCCTCTGCCCACTTATTCTTACCATCTGTGTTCTCATAGACATTAATCTTACTATATGTGTTGTCACAGATTCTTACTATTTGTGTTGTCATAGACATTATCGAGCACATACTACTTGCATGTTGGTCTAGTGAAACATAGAAGAAGAAGAACTACTCATCTTTATCAATTGATTGACTCAGATTGATCTTGACAGACATCTCTGATCAATTCCTCGACCTTGACTTCAAAAGGAAGTGGAAGCATTTGGTCAAGTTCAGGATGAGGAGCTTGATTGTCTCCCCACTTTCTAGCTTAGTGAACACTTTGTGGGATGGAAGATAACTAGTGCAATCCAGGCATACTGCTTACACAGCATCAACCACCTGTAGAGTTCTTTGAGAGCATAGTAGCAGACAAAGAAAGACCCTCTACCCACTTATTCTTAGTATCTATGTTGTCCTCTCGGGTAGGTTACTCATGAATATATGTGTGCATCACATGGGTTCAAAATAATGTATTTTAAAAATAGAATTTCTATACATTTTTTACATACAAGTGGGTGTAATATATAGGGGTTATTTACAAATTGAATAGAAAAGGGTTATGTTTTATTTATAAACAATTCATACGTAAGGGTATTTATAAATAGGCCTTGAACGCACATGATGTAGAGGATATACATATAGTAACTTCCTCAAGGTTTTCCTAAACATTATTGATAAGCTAGATGTTGTCAAAAATAAATCGCACTGGATTAAGGTAACTTGAAATGGAGGAGAAGACCTGCAACAACATCTTACACTTGAGATGGTTCAATGCATGATCAAGCCTCAGCTTAGAGGTATGTGAAATGATATCCAAGGCCAGATTTAGAGAAGAACATAGAGTATGCTATGGATGAAAGCATACTGTTGCATTGATATGATAGCCAGTTTCAACTCAAATTACTCATGAACCTGCTGGTTTCAAAGGACCTCTAAACAAATTTGAGTTCAAAACATGTAGTCTATTTAGGATACTAAAGCTTCCTTAACATTCCGGGACAGATTCAGCCAAACAACTTGGGAATTATAACTTTAATCCATTGAAAGCACTAGTCTGTATGTAGCATATGATTTTCAACGCAATGTATCTGCTGGATAAAGCCATTCATGCACTTATACTCAACACAATATTAGTGAGTTTGGGAATCTCCCAATTCCCATTTTTTGAATACTAAAAAGGTGACACCCGGATAACATGCCCATAAGTTTCTCAAAACCATATGATGTAACCTATCATTGGAAAGCGCTTGAAAAATAGAATCTATTGAGCTATAGAGCGCTTGATTTGGAGTTATAGTGTTCAAGTTATGAA
Source organism: Lygodium microphyllum (assembly GCF_053477565.2). Classification (NCBI taxonomy): domain Eukaryota; kingdom Viridiplantae; phylum Streptophyta; class Polypodiopsida; order Schizaeales; family Lygodiaceae; genus Lygodium; species Lygodium microphyllum. The sequence continues at coordinate 28,173,045 of NC_141155.1, forward strand.
AAATCTAAAGATTTGACCACATGTCCCAAACTTATGGAAAATTCCCATATTCCCCAATATGGTGTTACTCCATATCTGCTCGTTGTTGACTGCTTCATGAAAAATAATGAAACCTAGAAAAACAAATGACTTGAGTTGTGGAATTTTGTGGCCTGAGTTTCATGCTACAATACTCAATCCGAAAGCAGTTCGCCTGTACAGCCTTCTTGTTGAGCTATCTACCTGAGAGAAAGCTTTGAAGACCTCCTTTCACTTTTCTTCACTAATGCCAATTCCAGTGTGGCTAATAGAAAATAACAAAGACAATCTCTTATCATCATCCGCCTTGCCCTTGCGCTAATTATTTGTTATATGCTTAAGAGACTCTTGCTATTTCAGAGAGAGATGCTCTACAGGTTGTCTGTTGATTAGTACTGTATAGAAAGCACCAAGATAATCTATATGCTGAAGACCAGACTCTTGTTATTTTTAAGAGAGGGGCGCTCTATAGATTATTCACTGATGAGTATTGTATGATGAAGATTGTCTAAAACATGCGCTTACAACCTCAGATCATTGTACAGTAATAGAATAAACTCTGTGCACACTTGCATTAAAGCTTCCGCAACCATCGGGAAGCCCAGGGTCAGCATGGCTTTTCAAATCATTAAGAGAGCTGATCTCACGATTACTATGGCCTGCCTCGCCATCTCCATTACTGAATGTTTCCCAACCAAGATTGGGTGATGTAGGCTTCTCGCCCATTTCCTGGGAAGATTGGCTTGCAATGAGTGAGAAGCTCCATTATCATGGCTTTGGATTTTGAATAATGTTACTCGACAGTATCATCTGCACAATCAGAGAGATAGTTATCTTGATTAGGATGACTAGAGGACGTGGCATCCCTGTAGCCTACTCTGCAACCACGATGTTAGATGTTTCATAATTAGTAGCAGCTGTAGGTACTATAGAGTATGCAGCATAATCACAATAGGCCATGGATCTGCATAGGATTGTCCAAGGAGGACCTAGTTGCGATTCATCATCCCAAATAGTAATGAGATTCAACAAATATAGAAGTTAATAATCTTATATACAGCAGCCAATGTGACTGCATCCATGATGGCTTCAAGATCTAGATGAGGACTAGTATGATAGAGAGATCAACAAATATGATAACAATGCTGGTCAGATGCCTTACACAAATAATATGCATGTTCTCTCACGGGCTGAAGATTATTCCCCCACATTGTCATCTCCATGCTTCTGGATAATACTATGAAGAAGCTGCAATGGAAGGAATACTGTGGATAGGGACCAAAACACTCTTGCAAGGATTGCAGCTTCTGCACTTCTTTGCATATTTCGGAGGAGAAGATCCCACGAGAGCGCTGACTTGCCTCGTTGTAAACCTTGATCTTGCATGTCGATCCCATGAGAGCCCTGACTCGACCGACTCAAGCGGAGTTACTCATTAGGGCTAGAAAACTGTGAAATGTAGGATTACCCACAAGCCATCGATAAATGGTGGGGCGTGATTCCTCTAAGAGAACTGATCAACATCCTATAGTTAGATCTCCAGGTTAGGGAGTAGTCTGCAGGTATCGAATGCAATTGTACAACTGGCAAGCGCGCAGCTGTGACCTCAGCTTCTTGCAGAGTATTGTCATTGATCCAGGCCGGCGCAGCAGCAACATCTATATCCCCTTTCCCAAGATGCTTCCTGCTCCTTCAATCCTTCCTTCATCAGTCCCTCTCCTTCCAATCGAAGCATGCAAAGAACAAGTCGCAGAGCATGCAGCCAGTAGACCCAACTAGTGTACTGGGAGTACACTGACACTCTGATGTAGTAGTGCCATCTGTCCACGTTAACCAGACAAGCCTAATAAGGTTTTCCATTGTATCAAGATTAAATCATGTCTTCAGTAGGTAATTTATGCAAATGTACTTGTAATTAGAAATGTACACGCACACCTCAGGGTTGGCAATTAGTAAATAGAAGCACCTACTTTAGACACAATAATCATGACTCTGTTGGTAACTTGTATCCTTGTATTAAAGAAGGTGCTGATATTGTTTTTGAAGATCAAGCAAATAGAGTGGAGTTGTGTCCTATTAATAAAAAATGGATGTGGTGCGATTGTGTTGCATATTGTGGTGATGGGCACTGTGTGGCCCCTTCCACATATTTCAAACATCAACAATTCAAATTTGCATATAATTGGTTGGGTAGAAATGTAGGTCTTCTAAGTAGTGATGAAACACGTTCATATAGTAGTGATAATAATCTCATTATACAAAGTGATAATAAGATTAATAACAATGGCCTTACTGTAGCATCAACAATAATAATGCAAATGAAATCCTAAGAGGTGACTCTTTTGTCAAGAATCCTAATGAGAATAACAATGGCCTTTGTCAAGAGGAACACAATGAGAGTAACTATAATTGTTACAACGAAGATGGTGAGAGTTGAATGTAATAGTCAGAATAACCATATAATGGGATCATTAGCTCATCAAATTATAGAGAGACTCATTGAGCTTCACTCACTTTGGGACAAACACCGAATCTCAATCACAGCTCAAGATAATATGCTTCAACTCTGATTTGGGGATTTGAGTGGAAAAAGAGTTGGAAAACGTAGTGTAGAAAAAGTAAATCCGAGCTTATGTAAACTATTAATCCAATTGCCAGAGACATGGGATGGTGATTTAGATGGCGTGAGAGTTCCAGCATGTTGGGAACAATTAAACACAATGTTTCATGAGCGTGGAATGGTCTAACCACAACGTTATAGGCTATGTATAGGCCATGAAACAAATCCCCATGAAGTTGAGTACTTTTTATCTAGCAATGAGGACTTGTAATGTGGAAATGTTGTCACATATGGATGTAAGGATGGAATAGAAAATTTTAAGCTTACACATTATTTTTTGACTTGTTGTGAGAAGTATAAAAAAAATTTAAAGCCTAGAAAGAACACTAAAGCTTTTGATTATTTACCAATAGGAAAACGAATCAAACTTTTAGCTCAAAGTAAAACTTTTTTTCATGACATGCAAACAATGTGGCGTGAAAAAGATAGGTGGTTAGGTAAAGAGATAAACAAGGATCCTCAATATATAAATGAATTTTGGGATGGGTCAAAATGTAGAGAACTTCAAATTTTTTGAAATCCAAGAGCTGAGAAATGAGATGGATGTTGTGTGTAAGAATGTATCATGTTAGAAGTATATACTACATTTCCTAGATCTTGTTTTTCTAAAGTCCTAGGAATGAGCTATAATGAAACGAATAGGGATTATAACTTTGTATGTAAACAATGACGTTCTCAAAACCAACATAAAAAACATATGTAAAAAGGTGATTCTGGTAACTTGGCTCTTCTTCTCCATTGGGATGGGTTCCAAGCATCTGGAACAACTCATCATAATTGTGGTATTGTAGAAATAAAGGTTCTAAATGTTGGAAAATGTTCTACTATAGGTGCCCTTCCCGTCTTGTTTCTGCCCTTGAGTGCTTGCAAAGTCATACGAAAAAGTAGTGACGTATTTCTGATGCCAGTAGGCATATTCCATGGTGGATTCCATGAGGTTTTTCAGTGAATTCCATAAAATTATATTTATTTTACCTGGGCTCATACACAAGGTGAATTTCTTGTGCGAAAAGTTGACAGGGACACCTGTCCTTTTCAGGTGTCACATTAATTTAATGTGCAAGTGGGTGATTCCATAGCAGGTGATTCCGCAAATACATATTTAAATTAATGGACGTTTCTGAGTTTAGAGTGCACACTCGTATTAAATTAAGATTAGGACCGAGTTTCAACCTATTCATTTATTTTGTAGCTGAAGACTGCTAGGTATTCACTTTTGTCGATTTAATTTAATTATTTTCTAACAATTGTGAATGCTTCAATTGATGTGTAAAGGAGATGACGGTGGCACTGGGAAGCACTGGGCGATAGCATGTATTCAAGTTATTTAGAAAACATTATCATTTTTTATGGATGCATGTCTTAGGCATGGCACTAATATTTATTTTTGTATGCTTATTTATTGAAATGCTTGACATATATTTATTATTTTGTATGCACATGGACACACAGTTTAAATATTCATTATTGGACATTGTATTTGGGCACTGCCTGAATCTTGGGTCGCCCAACCGCTTTATTCTTTATTTGGACAAAAGCAAACACAAAAATTAAGCATGGTAATTGTAAAATTGGGCTATCTTTTAGCTTAGAAATGAATAAAGTATTAAATACATGCTTTGTGGAGTGCTCACACAAGGCATGGGGGGACATTATACCCAATTAGTCTTTTTCTCTCATGTCATGCAAGTCTATTCTCTTGAATTTTGAGCTTAAAGTAGAGTTCTTTGTTCTTGGAGACCTTCTAGCGCTCGCTACGTACGCATACAATTCGATTTGCGCACCGGTGGTATCAGAGCGAAGCTTAGATCAAGGGCTTCCAATCGATTACCATCTCATGCAAAGACGAAGCTCCTGGAATGAATGGGATCTATAATTACTCTTGCGATAATCGGTCAATACGAGTGTCTTCCTGGCGGTGAAGAATCCCCTATGTGCTGTTGGATCACGAAGAACTAGTCTCTGCTGACGAAATACCACCCAAGAAGTTTCTTTGGAAGACATTTTCTTCTCAGAGATAACAGTAAGAAAAATATTCATTAATATTAGCTTTAAGCTTTACAAAGCTTAAGATTTGCTTAAGCTCTTCACAATTTGACGAATCGCTACGGGAGGATGTACTCAATGATGAGGCCATCAACGAAAAGCTACTGTCGTCCTGGTCGTCAGCAAAATGTTTGATCAAGCTTTTTAATTAAAGCTTAAATTTCTTTTAAGCTACTAAGGCTTAAAACTTTCAAGTTTCAATCTCCTCTTAAGTGGGCATTCACACTCAGCTTATACTGAAATCGTTTCAACCTCCCTGCAAGCCTCTGTTCATATCCGTGTTATCACATAGATAATTTCCAGCAAACAGATTGCCATACACAGTCTTCACGGGCAAAGAATTTGTCGAAGAAGGATTTCAGTAACTTTCGCATCCGCAAGAAGGATTGCTAAAAGCTATTTTTAAAAAAAGATCGCAAGTCTTGTAAACCTAACCTTGAGCTACGCTTATCCTGCTAACAAGATTTCGAGTGTGTGAGGTTGTTTGAAATTTTGCAAGATGACCGATCAAAATATGTAAAATTTTATGGTTGAATGTGATTTACCGAAACCAACGATGGAGAAAAAATTGGACCTAATTATGATGTAGCTTCAAGAGGAACAAAGAGCAGGTCAAGCTAAAAGCTATTTTTAAAAAAAGAGCGCAAGTCTTGTAAACCTAACCTTGAGCTACGCTTATCCCGCTAACAAGATTTCGAGTGTGTGAGGTTGTTTGAAATTTTGCAAGATGACCGATCAAAATATGTAAAATTTTATGGTTGAATGTGATTTACCAAAACCAACGATGGAGAAAAAATTGGACCTAATTATGATGTAGCTTCAAGAGGAACAAAGAGCAGGTCAAACTTTGAAACCTCCATTGGCCACTCTTCAATAATCTACTACCGATCAAGATAGACTGCAACATGAAGATGTTTGGGATAATGCCTAGTATGCTAAGGATGTTATTTATGTTGTTGGGATAATGCCCAATATGATAAGGATGAAATGATCATGCTTGGGATAATTCCTAGTATGCTAAGGATGTTATTTATGTTGTTGATCAAGCCTCTCTCACTATGCTCTATCCATATAAGGCTTCTATAATAAGGGAGAGTCAATGTTTTTTATCACAATCCTCTAAGACAGTCACAAACATCCTATTGCAAAAAATTCTTTTTGAAGCTCAAAGTAAGCCCTATAGCTTGCCTTAAAGAGGGATTCTCCCCCTCCGATTTGAATAAAAAATCTCCCCAATATTGGAGCTACACTTTGAAAGTTACACCCATTTTTGTGCACTAGGTCACTGTGGACAGGCCGCTCTAGGACAAGCACAGTAATCTCATTACAAAAAAATTTGATCATTTTCTATCATAAAGGTTAATAGCTCATCTCAAAGAGGACTTTTTCACCTCCAACTTGAGCCAAAATCTCATCAATCCAAGTTTTCTATAAAAAGTTTTGCCCCTTTTACTAATAGCAGGTCTTGTGGACTGCATCCAAATGGCTGGCCAGAAAGGCAAAAGCAAGGCTCAAGAGGAACTTTAGAGGGAGATTAGGGACCCCAAGACCTCCATGAATGAGGAACTAAGCTTTGCATAGGATTACCATGGTGACATACAGGAGAAAATGCCGAAAACATACCCGTACACCCTGCTCAATCACAGCGTCTATCAGTATGAGCTTCATCAAATGGAACAACATAATGATATGGTCGCAAACCACCGTGAAATAATGTCCAAGTTTGATCAAGTGATTGAGCACATGGCTCTCTCAAACTCAAAGACTTAATAGACCTTGGAGCAGCTCACTACTCTTATTGCTCAATTAGCAATCGCTTCATCCCAAGAGAAGGCCAATGACTCTAGGCATGAGTCTAGACATCCTCCACATCAGAAACCATTGCATGGTCCACAGGGTATACTTTTCGCTAAGGGAATTCCCCCTTCTACCTATGAGATTGGTGAACCCTCTCATTCACATGATGAGCCATTCTTAAACTCCATTGTCCACCATGTAGTCAATATCCCAGTGAGGCCTTTTCCCACCCTTGGTCGAATTTCCCCCGCTCTCCCTTAGGAGCCCCCAATCGGCCCCATCAAGGACAATATGGTACAAATGGCCACCATGGAAATCATGGATATCCTGGTTATAATGGACAACATGGGCTTAATGCACCACAAGGGATGTAGGGACAGCAAGCCATGTATTGGCCACCAAGGGATGTATGGGCAAGAAGGGTTTCATGGGTAGCATGGCCCCAATGATCTGCAATGACAAGATCACCCTAACGAAGTACAATGGATAGCAAGCCATGTATGACCACCAAGGGATGTATGGGCAGGAAGGGTTTCATGGGTAGCATGGCCCCAATGATATGCATGACAAGATCATCCTAACAAAGTACAATGGGTAATCTCCCTCACCATGTGACTTGGAGGAATGGATGTCCAAGTTGGAGTCCTACTTCAATATCTACCCATGCATTGATGATCAGAAAATACTTTACACTTCTCTCCACTTGGAAGGATTTGCTCGCACATGGTGGCACTATATCAATCAAGAGAATCATCAGTTTATTGACTGGGAAGATTTCAAAATGCAAATGGCCCAAGTTTTTGTGTCTCCTATGGAAAAAGAGCGTTTGGCAAGACGATGGTACACCCTTGACCAACATAACCTGATTGTACGTGAGTACAAAAATAAGTTCAGGAACTTGACCGTGTATGTGGAGAGAATTAGTGATGATGCTAAATTGCACAAGTATATCTATGGGCTGGAACCGAGCCTGTTGGCAGATGTCATGGCCCAAAAACCTACCACACTATTGATGCAATTGAATTAGCTCAGAGATATTCAAGAAAGTACTGTAAGAATGAACATTTTCAGTTAAGTCGTTGAAATCCTTCATTCCTTCACGATCAGCCCCATACGAAGTTGGTTTTCGAGGAACTGTTATGCCTAATAATAACCCAAAAGTACCCACTTATCTTGCCTTCCATACTGAAATAAAAATGGACACATTTGGGATAGCATTTGGCTCTAATGCTGAAAATAAGTATGCTAAAAATAAACAGTCCATTGCATCACCTTCCCATGGATCCAACAGCCAACGAGTCATTTCTTTTTATGTTATGAAGAAACGAGAGGAAAAGGTCCAAATGCCCATACAAGACAACTAAGGTCAAACTTCATAGCATGTATGTCATGGAAGATTGGCACAATGATAAGGATGACCTGCCCACTGACCAAGCTGAGCCTACAAAGGATGTTGATCACGAGCAGTTCTATGACCCGAAGGATGGATTTCCCTTCAACTTGGGCGGTGATCCTCGTGCACAGATCGGATGTTGTATGCGTGCGTAGTGAGCGCCAAAAGGTCCCCAAGAACAAAAGAACTCTACTTTTGCACAAAAAACAAGAGAGAAAGCTTGCATGACATGAAGCAAGAGACTAATTGGGTACAATCTCCCCCCATGCCTTGTGTGACTGCTCCACAAAGCATGTATTTGATATATTATTTATCTCGAAGCTCAAAAAATAGCCCAATTTACAATTAGCACGCTTTAGCTTTTGTGTTTGCTTTTGTCCCACTAAAGAATTAAAGCTATTGGGCGCCCAAGGAGTCAGGCGGTACCCAAATATAATGTCCAATACAATTATTTAAATCGTGCACCCATGCACATACAAAACAATAAATAAATGTCAAGTGCTTCAATAAATAAGCGTGTCAAAATAAATATTGGCACCATACCTAAGATTCATGCCCATAAAAAATGATAATAACTTGAATACATACTATCGCCCAGTGCTTCCCAACGCCACCACTGCCTGCTCTACACATCAATTGAAGCATTCACAATTGTTAGAAAATAATAAAATTCAATTGAGAAAAGTGAATACCTAGCAGTCTTTAGCTACAAAAAAAGAAATTTGGTTAGAACTCAATCCTAACCTTAATTTATTACGAGTGCGCACTCTAATCTCATAAATGTCTATTAATTTAAATATGTATTTTGCAGAATCACCCACTATGGAATCACCCACTTGCACATTAAATTAACAAGACACCCGAAAAGGACAGGCGTCCCCATCGACTTTTCGCACGAGGAATCCACCTTGTGTATAAGCCTTGACAATAAATAAATTTTTACGGAATCCACCGTGGAATATGCCTCCTAGCATCATACTCCCCGGGTGGGATAGGAATTGTCCTCAATTGTTATTAGCTCAATGTGGAGCCAGTAGTGAGGGGTAAGCCCTAGGTCTCGAGCGTGCATCCATTGGGCCTCTTCAACAGGATGATTTTCAAAACTTAACCAAATATCTAGAATATCTACGGCTTGTTCTAGTGGTCATAAAGTCAGTATCTAAAATAGTTTCGGGTTCAATGATTTTAGTTTCTTCTTCTAGCAAAGGAGGGTTTTCATAGACAGGGTGTACAGGTAATTGGCCTCTAAATGGTTGTAATAAACTCATATGAAAAGTGTTGTGGTAATTCTAGTTTAAATGCATTGTCGTTGATTTTGTGAATGATCTTGAAAGTCCATAAAATCTAGGGGCTAACTTCACAACAGGGTGTTTGTCAACACTTTGTAATCTTCGCTTTTCAATTCGTAACCAGACATAATCATCGACTTTGAAACTCATAGCTTTTCTTTTCTTGTTGTCTTGTTTTGTTTATGATTGTTGGGCTTTGGTAATCGTATCTTTAACTTCATAAAAAATAGTAGCATGCATGTTAGCAATATCATCAGTAGCTTGAACTTTGTTTGACAATGATGTAACAGGTGCAGGTAATCTATATCCATAAATAATTTTAAATGGTGCTTTTTGTGTAGCTGTATGTGGTGTGTTATTGTATGCAAACTGAAGTAAATGTAAATGTGTATCCCATGTTTGTGGTTTTGAAATTGTGTATGCACGTTAAATATCTAAAATGGTACTGTTAGTAGCTTTTGTTTGGCCATTTGTTTCAGGATGAAATGCAAATGAAAAATCAATCTTTGTTCCTAAATTAGCAAACAAAGTAATCCAAAAATTATTGCAGAATCTAGAATCACGGTCAGAAATAATAACTTTTGGCAAACCATGATTAGTGACAACAGTTTTTAAGAACAATTGAGTAACTTGAGATGCAGTTAATGTTTTCTTGCATGGAATGAAATATGCTTGTTTGCTAAACCTATCAACAATAGTCCAAATCATGTCATGATTATCTTTAGTGTTAGGTAAACCAGTGATAAATGTTGAGATATCGAGCTCCACTCGTGATACGCCAGGGTGACCGTTGTGTATTTATGTCACCGACTTGTCAGTTGCAGACGCGGTTGGTACACCGCCTATGAATAATAGCTACATGATAGCTATCCTTATCTACTCTAGTTCATGGCTCAGTTAGTATGCACCTTAGTTAGTTGAGTTTGGTTTGAGACCCATATATAGGGTTCTTCTATTTCTTTGTACTTGACTTCTTTTTGGCTTTCACAACTAAGAGGAGAAAAACTGTTTTCAGCCTCCACCCTTGTATGTATTCCCCCATTGTGCAAGCAAGAAAGCTACAAGTGAGACTCCTTTCTTCTCTCCCACAATCTTGACATGGTATCAGAGCCTTGTTCGTGGTAAGGAGCTCAAGAAAGCAAGCCAAGCTCGCGGTGTTCTGGTAAGAGGAGCAGTGTTGCTTTCATTTTCTGTTTTGGGAGCAGATCTCTGCAGGTACCATAGCCAGAAAGTGCAGGAGTGCATTGTCTCAGGTTGAGACGCCCTTCGCGGTGAAGCAAGAGGGCAGTATATGCTGTGGGAAGGGCTTTAGCCCTTGGCGACCTTGTTTTTTTTATTTAAGGCCATTTTGGGGCCTGTTTTGGAGGCGGAAGTTTTCTGCACGCACTCAGGAAAAGGCCCAGTATTATGCTGTGTGACCACTGTTCTACAGGTCGGTGAAAAGTTACTGTAGAAATTGCATTGTATGCCTGTGCGCAGAGACATTGGGAGTTACAGAATCATCCATGTTGCCTGTTGATGCAAAATCGTCACTAGGAAGTGACTGTGTGGTCAAATACCACTTTCGTCAGTTTTGCAGATTTGCCCTTGTGAGGCTGAAGCTGTGTTCTTTGCAGTGACAGAATTTTTTACAGTGTTCTGTAATGGTGTCTAATTCTCTTTCACAGATTGTCACTGAAAAGCTTGACAAGAACAACTTCCAAGCATGGAAGTTTAGAATGACAAATTTCCTTATGGGAAAAGGATATTAGGAATTTGTTGCAGGAAATGAAGAAGAACCAGTTCTTCCTGATGTTCCCAATCAACAGCAAATGCAGGCATTCAAAACATGGCATGAGAGAGCCATGAAAGTTATGTATTGGCTGTCTATCAGTATTTCAGACTCTATGATTGTGCATATTCAAGATGCAAGTACGCCAAAGGAGGCATGGGATACTTTGTCAAAAATGTATAGCACAAATACGCAAGCCAGGAAAATGCACCTCAAGCAAGAGTTGCATAATGTGCAAAGAGAAAGTATGAGCATCAACGACTACCACATGAAGGTGAAGAAGATTGCAGATGCACTTGCTTCCATTGGGTCACCAGTGGAAGATGATGATTTAGTTTCTGTGACCTTGAATGGTCTAGGAAAGGATTATGCACAGTTTCGAACATCCATTTCAGTTCGTGAAAGATTTCCTGATTTTGAGGAGCTGATTGCTCTTCTAATTTCTGAGGAGCAAAGAAATGGCGGTGCATCTTCTTCAGGAGGAACTTCAAAAGAAGCTGTCTTCTACTCAAATGCTGGAAGAGGTAGAGGTAGAGGTAGAGGAGGCCGATTTGGAGGCCATGGTAGAAATCAGAATATGCAACAAACTCAAGAAAACCAGTCCTATGGAGGAGGACGTGGTAACTCTAGAGGCAGGGGGAGCCAAAGGGGTCGTGGTGGATGGCAAAGAGGCCAAAATGCAAACAGTAATGTTGAATGCTACTACTGTAGTAAAATGGGTCATATGGCTAAAGACTGCTATAAAAAGCAGAATGACATCATGAATGGAAAACTGCAACAAGGGAATTATGCATCTTCTAGTAGACAGGGTGATGACAGAAATGAGCATTTGTTCATGGTGCAGCACATGAACAATTCTGTGACAAGTGCAGAAGAAAGCAATGATGTATGGTATGTTGACTCAGGTGCATCAAACCACATGACAGGTTATGCAGAATGGATGGAGGATGCAAGGAAAATGGAAAAACCAGGATTTGTGGAGACTGGTGATGATACTGCACATCCTATTGTGCAGATTGGAAAAATTCCTTTGTCTATGCAGGATGGGAATAAGAAATACCTGTCCGATGTATTTCATGTCCCGAATATCACCAAGAATCTGGTTTATGTTGGTCAAATGGTTGAGCAGGGCTTGCAGGTCAGATTTAATCCTCATGGATGCTTTGTTGAGGATATGAAAAATAAAGGTCGCTTGATAGCAAAAGGAAAGAAAAATGGCAAAATGTTTACGTTGGATGCAGACATGTCTGAATTGAGTGCAGCAATGTTTGCACATGGGACCGGTGTAGTTGCAGATATTGATATCTAGCATAAACGCATTGGTCATGTTAATGTACATCGACTTAAATCAATGCATGCCAAAAATATTATTGCAGGATTGCCCAAATTCAAGATTGCAGAAATGCATAAGGTATGTGAAGCCTGTCAGTTTGGAAAACAGGCAAGGAAACCATTTTCTAGACATGTTCAAGAGAGTAAGAAGCCATTGGAATTAATCCACTCTAATGTGTGGACTACTAAAGCTGCATCTCTTGGAGGCTGTCATTATTTTGTCAGTTTTATTGATGACTATAGCAGAAAAGTTTGGGTGTATTTTATGAAAAAGAAAAGTGAAGTTTTTGGGCATTTCAAAACTCTTAAAGCTATGGTTGAAAAAGAAACAGGCCTGCAGATAAAATGCCTAAGGTTAGATGGAGGGGGAGAGTACCTCTCAAATGAGTTTGCAAGGTTCCTGCAAGAGCATGGCATAAAGCAGCAATATTCATGCAGTCATACCCTACAACAAAATGGAATTGCAGAAAGGAAAAACATGCATATTGGAGAGGTATCTCGTGCCATGTTCAATGAAAAAGACTTGCCAGATTTTTATTGGGCTGAAGCAGTTGCTACATCAATCTACATAATGAACAGGACTCCCACTGCAGCAATACATGGAATGAATCCAGAGGAGAGGTATACTGGTAGGAAACCAAATATTTCTCATTTGAAAATTTTTGGTTGCATTGCCTATGTACATGTGCCAGATGAGTTGAGATCCAAGTTGGATCCAAAAGCTGAGAAGTGCATCTTTATTAGTTACTCTCTGCAGCAAAAAGGGTATAGATGCTATAACCCTTCTACTCGTAAGTTTACAGTGAGCAGAGATGTTGTTTTTGATGAGATGAGTAGTTGGTATAAACCAGTAAATGTGATTGATGATGTAGATGCACAAAATGGTAATGCTGCACAGAATTCACAGCAGGAGTCACAAAATATTAGTGGACCTGGAGCGTCCTCTAACAGTGGTTCACATTCTTCGCCATGGACAGGCAGATTGAGATCAGGAGAATCTTCTCAAAGTAATGCAGATAGTGGTATGCAGGTATCACGAAAAGGAAAAGAGAAGGTTGATCATCCCATGTTCGATGTGAATGCAGGTCACTCTTATGTGGATGGTGAATCCAGTGGCTCAGAACAGAGCATTGATGATGAGTTGGGTATTCCTTCTATTGTTACACCTGGAGTAAGGAAGACTAGGGATATTTTGAGAGCACCTGGGAGTGAACCTACTTTGCACAGGTCTACGAGAGCTAGGTATCCTGTGGATAGGCTAAAATATGATGGATTTACAGCCATTCACTATGCATATATGGTCAAAGTGATACATGAACCAGAACCCACTTCTTTTGAGCAAGCCATGGGAAAAGAAAAATGGGAGAAAGCCATGGATGAAGAAATGGATGCCTTGGAAGAAAATGCTACATGGGAATTGGTACCTTTGCCTAAAGGTAAGAATGCTATTGGCTGTAAGTGGGTTTATAAGGTGAAGCACAATGCAGATGGTTCTGTGAACAGATACAAGGCAAGATTAGTAGTCAAGGGGTATGCACAAATATATGGCATTGACTATAAAGAAACATTCAGTCCGGTTGCAAGGATGGCAACCGTAAGAACAGTCATTGCTATGGCTGCATCAAAGGGATGGTCTTTACATCAGATGGATGTAAAGAATGCCTTCTTGCATGGTGATTTGCAAGAAGAGGTCTATATGGAGCAGCCACCAAGTTATGTGCATGCTGTTCATCCTGAGTTTGTTTGCAGGTTGAAGAAAGCCTTGTATGGCTTGAAGCAAGCACCTAGAGCATGGTCTGACAAGATAGGACAGTATCTTGTCACTATTGGCTTTCAGATTTCCAAGGTAGATTTCTCACTTTATGTGAGAAAAACAGAGAAAGGTATTATGCTACTTGTCATTTATGTTGATGATTTGATTATGACAGGTGACAGTGATGAAGATATCCTTCATGTGAAAATGCTATTAAAGCAGAAGTTTGAGATGAAGGATTTGGGAGAGCTGTGTTATTTCTTGGGCATTGAGGTGATTAGATCACCAAGTGAGATACAACTCTTGTAGAGGCAATATGGATTGGACATGCTGTCCAAATATGGGATGACAGGCTGTAAGCCTATTTCAGTTCCTTTGGAGCAGAATGTGAAGCTGAGCATAGATGCAGGTGAGCTTCTAGAAGACCCTACTATGTACAGACGCATAGTAGGAAGTTTGATTTATATGACTATTACCAGGCCAGATTTTAGCTAGGCTGTTGGATTGGTAAGTCAGTTTATGCAGGCTCCAAGGAAACCACATTTGGATGCGGCTAGACGCATACTCAGGTATGTGAAGTCCACATTGCAGTATGGACTATTTTATGAGACTGGGGTTCAGATACAATTGCATGGATACACTGATGCTGATTGGGCTGGTAGTATTTCTGATAGACGATCTACCAGTGGATATGTGTTCTCTTTTGGGAGTGCTGCAGTCACTTGGAGCAGCAAGAAACAGCCTACAGTTGCCTTGTCGAGCACAGAGGCTGAGTACGGGGGTGCAGCAATGGCTGCATGTGAGGTAGCTTGGTTGCATAAGCTACTTTATGATATGCATCAGTCTACAGATGGGCCAGTTGTCATTTATTGTGACAACATGAGTGGTATACACTTGGCAAATAATCCAGTCTATCATGCTAGAAAAAAGCACATTGAGGTGCATTATCACTATGTGTGAGAGAGGGTTTTACTAGGTCTTATTGATCTAGTTTATGTCAGCATAGAGGATCAGGTAGCTGACATATTCACGAAGGCATTGGGCGCAGAGAAGCTGCGCAAGTTCAGAGACCTGCTTGGTGTGCAGGAATTGGGATTGAGCTCGAGGGGGAGTGTTGAGATATCGAGCTCCACTGGTGATACGCCAGGGTGACCGTTGTGTATTTATGTCACCGACTTGTCAGTTGCAGACGCGGTTGGTATACCGCCCATGAATAATAGCTACATGATAGCTATCCTTATCTACTCTAGTTCGTGGCTCAGTTAGTATGCCACCTTAGTTAGTTGAGTTTGGTTTGAGACCCATATATAGGGTTCTTCTATTTCTTTGTACTTGACTTCTTTTTGGCTTTCACAACTAAGAGGAGAAAAACTGTTTTGAGCCTCCACCCTTGTGTGTATTCCCCCATTGTGCAAGCAAGAAAGCTACAAGTGAGACTCCTTCCTTCTCTTCCACAATCTTGACAATAAAGTCCATTGAGATCTGTTCCCATGGTCGTTCTCGAATTGGCAAAGGCATTAATAAACCATATTGTTTACCATGGTGTCTTTTAACTCTTTGACAAATTAAACAATCAGATACAAAGTTAGATACATCAAATTCCATGTGTGGCCAATAAAAATCTTCAATCAGTGTACGCAAAGTAGAAATAATTCCTTTATGGCCTTGGTATGGGGGACAATGAATTTCATGTGAAACAAATGATCTAAATGGAACAGTTACACATAATCTTTTTTCATAAAATATAAATCCATCAATGTAAGACAATGAATCAATGGGAATCCAGTTGTTTGCAACTAATTCAGCTTGAAAAGTAGGATCTTGGTCATAAGTATCTTTCATAGGGAGAAGAGAGTCAAAAGATATCACAGAAATATTATGAATAGTCGGTCTTCTACTTAAAGCATCGACAACAACATTCTCTTTTCCAGGTTGATATTGTATGAGTGGATGAAAACTTTGAATAAAGGCAGCCCATTTAATGTGTCGGTCGGATATTTGTAGTTGGCTAAGGAGATGTTTAATGCTTTGTTGGTCAATTTTGATCATGAATTCAGATCCCATTAAATAGTGTTTCCATTGACGTAAAGCTTGTACTACATGTAGCAATTCCTTATCATAGGTAGAATACTTAAGTTCAAAGGGTTTAAGTTTGCAGCTAGAGTAGGCTATGGGATGAGAATCTTGCATAAGGACTGCTCCTATTCGAGATTCACTAGCATCAGTAACTACTAGAAAAAATGGTCTATTGAAGTCAAGTAATTGCAATACAAGAGCATGAGTTAAAGCATGTTTCAGTAAATCAAAAGAATTTTGTTGATTATCACACCAATGATACACAATGTCTTTCTTTAATAATTTTGTCAAAGGTAATGCAATCAATGAAAAATTTCTCACAAATTTTTTGTATAAGCTAGCAAGACCTAAGAAAGAACGTAATTCGTGCACATTTCTAATTGGCATATAATTGATTCTCTTTCAATAATTTGAAAACCAAGGATAAATGTTCATAATGATTATTCTCATTCTTATTGAAAATCAATATGTCGTCAAAGAAAACAATGACACAATGCTGATGCTTCAAAAATATGCGATTCATCATACGACTGAATGTGGCTGGTGCATTAGTTAAACCAAAAGGCATAACAAGGAATTCATAGTGTCCAAATTGTGTTCAAAATGTAGTTTTGAATGCATTAGATGTGTCCAATCTTACTTGATAGTATCCAGATTTAATGTCTATCTTGCTAAATATTGTAGATCCTTGTAGTTTGTCCATAGGATCATCTACCCTTTCAGTGTCATGGGCCAAGGAAATTACATCTTTGAGAGTCATTGGCTTGAACATGTTGGCCTCCGCATAAAAATGTCCAAGTAAGCCAAACATAAACTTGCGTTTATGGGTTGCGTCAGGTACATCTTCAAGCATTAGAAGTTGCAATAAAGCATTCCAAAAACGCTTCGTATATTATGAAATAGACCCACGATCCCTTTGTTGCAGAAGATCCCATTGTTTGATTTCTTTTTCATGGAATTGGGGTGGAAGGAAATTCTGCAAAAATTTCTTTTGGAAAGTCTCCCAAGTAGTAGGACAATGAATGCTCTTGCGGACAACAGTCCAACATAGGGATGCTCGGTCAACTAGATGATTATTGACACACTTAATTTTGTCTTTCTCAGCATACTGTTCTTCATGGAAATAATCATCAAATTGACTGATAAAATCAAGTACAGTCTTTCCATCGCATGACCCATTGAAAGTATAAAAATAGAAATTTCTTTTACTTATCTTTGTTTCTTTTCGACTAGATTGTGCTTCAAGTATTGCATCAATCATATGTCGTATAAGATCTTCAGGTTGCGGTCCATCTTGGTCGGCGGTAGATCATTGCAGATTGGCCAATTGAGCTTGCAAGGTTTGATGTGCTCTTCATTCCTCTTGAAGCTACATCATAATCAAATCCAGTTTTTGCTCCATCGTTGGTTTGAGTAAGTCACCTTCACCACCATAAAATCTTCCATGGTTTGATTAGACATCCTGCAAAATTCCAAAAGACCTCACACACTCGAAATCTTGTTAGCGGGATGAGCGTAGCTCAAAGTCGTGTTTACAAGGCTTATTTCTCTTTTTTTTTTCTTTTATGAAATTTTTTGTAGTATCTCTTCTTTGCGGATGCCGAATTTGATATCACAGTCATCTTGCAAGAAGATAATCTTGCGTATAGACAGGGTGTTGTAAACTGTTTGCTGGAATTGAATTTTTTCATAGCGCCGGGTGAACAGTGGCTTGTTGAGAGGGTAAAAAACAGTTCAGAGTTCACTAGTGTGAAACCAGGCAATTTGGAAGCTTCAAACTAGTTCAGGAATCCAAGTAGTGTGAACACCCATGATAGAAGGAATAATTAGTGACTTTTATGACTAAGCTTTTGAAGCTTAGTAAAGACTATAAGTCCTCTTCCTTCAACGGCGTGAAAAAAGAGGCCATTTACTAACGCCGCCTTCTCCCATGACATCCTCTTGCCACGATTTGACGAATTATTTAAGCTTAAGCAAAGCTTAAGCTTTTATTTAAGCTTTAAGCTAATATTAATGAAGTTTCTTACTGTTCTTCTCTGAGAGAAAAAAATGTGTTGATGAAGAAGCTTCTTGCATGGTCCTTCACCTGCAGAGGCCGGTCCTTCGCGATCTGAGTGCGTAGCAGGGGGTTCTTGACTGCCAGGAACATGCTGATATTGACGGATTGCCACGAGAGTGACTGTAGAGCTCAATCATTCTAGGAGCTCTGCCTTCGTGGGAGATGGTAAGCGATTGGAAGGTCTCGTTCTCAACTTTGCTTTGATACCACTGGTGCACAGATCCGATGTTGTATTCGCGCGTTGTCAAAGAGTTTATTGTTCCTAATATAAATCATGGGATTCTTATGAACACATGAGAAATTTACTTGGAGTTATATGAGGAATTTGCATACAAAATTCAGTCATTGTTACCCAAAAACCAACTTAGTTACATAAGCTCTTTTGTATTTAGCATATAATTTTCAGTTGTAGCATGTATATTGATGAAAAATAAGTCTATGGGAACCTACAACTTGATCAGCTGGAAGTAATTGACAGTCTGCAGGATAAATCACATTGATTCAAGTGCAAAAATATGGTTAGAACTCAAGAAAAATGCCAAAAGTCCACTAGGTCCATGGGGGACCTGAAGTAATAGACTAATGTGGCCAGCAAGTGACTTGAGTAGGTCAAAAAGTGACCTGGACCTGAGCAGAAAGCAGCCCGCATTTTTCGGCGCAAAATGCAAGCTGCGCAGCCTGACTGCTGGAGAGAGCTGAAGCAATGATGCATGCTTTAGAGCATGCAAACTGGAGATTAACAGCAGCTGAAGATGAAGATGCAAAGACGGTGAGAGCTCCACTTATCTGTCCATTTGATCTGACAAAAATGCATGGTATGACAGTCTATAAAAGGGGGAAATTTGAGAGAAAAGTATTCAGCCTGCTCTTATGCACGTCTTCTCTCATTTTGTCTACCTTATTCATGGTCCAATGAAGCCCGACTTGTACCCAAGTACTTGAGTGACTTTGGGGCAAGCAAAGGGTGAGGATCTTGAAGGTGTATGGGTTGTTATGGGTTGAAATAACCAGTCATAAATAGGGCAACCCACTGTTCTTGTCCATTTTTGTGAGCAAACAAGAGATTTAGGTGGTTGTAATAGAAGAAAATGACCTCTTTTCATCAGGACTTTACTCATTAATGTTTAGAGGAGCTTATTTATGAGTTTATGCATTCTTTTTTAGCTTGAATATGGGATGGAATTTTCAATTTTAAAATAGGGTTGAAGTAAAGATTGTATTTCTTCAATGCATTTCATGTACCATTGGCCCAAATCTTGAATGTATTTGAAATCTACCAACATAATACTTGTTCCTTAGAGTTGAGATCCATCTATGTACTTGAAATAAAAGCCATTAGAGCTTGCTATTTGGATTAAGAATCTGAGTATATCCTTTATGTTATGGATTATGTATCCAAAGGCATTTGATGTAATCAAGATAAGAGTTATTTATTCCATTCATGTATGCTAAATACATAAAAAAGCTTGAATTCTTCTTCCACATCTAAATCATTTCTAAAACCCGGATCTTGTTAAACTCCAATCTTTTTCCCTTTCCTGAACTTTGAATCACATACTCCTCTTCTACACTAAGCTCCGGTGGTAGACCTTCAACCCTTAACACGACAACATTGGTGAACCCGATGTGAAGGTCCGCTGCGGAAGAAGAAGTCCAATGGGAGAGTCATCAAGTTCGGGAGGAGATGCCTTGCAATAGTTGGTTCATCTAATGCAAGAAAGCTAACAACAACAATTGCAATTTTAGTAGCAGTTGCAATTGCAACGACAACGGAGACAAGAAGAAGAGCGGATTGATGCTACTGCCATTAAAGCTTTGGAAGCAGTTGGGCAAGAGCTCAAGCAATTTAATGGGAAAAATGTGTCCTCTTTTATCTGCCTCTATACTGACAAGATAGTCTTCTTTGGAGTTCCTCAACATGCCTGGAGCCGTTATTTTGCCTATCTGGCTGTGCATGGTCTCCAGGACCGAATACATGACCTTTCCAAAAAGACGCGAGATGGTCTGTGTTCAAGAAGGCTCTTCGAGAAGAATTTTTTCTTGAATATTCTGGCCTTATGACAAAGAAAACTTCACTGAATGGGTCGAAAGGCCCAATAAGGGTCTAACCGCCACTGCTCTTCATCGAGAATTTGAAAGCAAATTTGCTCAACTAGATCCTGACGATCAACAAGGTATGGAAAGCCAGAAGATTGAATTATTTCTAAAAGTTGCAGATTCTTCTCTTCAAGAGAAGCTAACTGATCAACTTGAAGACCCTCGCTCTAAGACGCGATTGAAGACTGCTTGGAGTGATGTCATTGAAGCAGTTAATATGATTTCTCGAAGAGAGCGGTTGCGCCTAAGATGGGGAGCAACCCCTGCATCAACTGAATCCATGAAGAAGCCTGTTCCAGTTTCTCAACCTCCTGTCTCTATGGCTGAGCAACCAAGAAATTTTGTTAGTCCATCTCCAAAGAAGGATGTCATGGACGAGCTAATTAAAAGCATGGGGGATCTCCATCTTAATCTAACGGAGATTAATTCTAAAGTGGAAAGGCTTGATGTAAAAGTGGAAGAAATGGGACGCTCAACAGCCCAAAGGCCTGTACGAGATGGCTTCAAAAAACGTTGTATCTGGTGTGATGGCCTACAACATGACAAGAGGGAGTGCGGTGCATTCCGTGAAGCTGAAGCACAAAAATTAGTCTTTTGGAAGGATGGTAAAATTCATGCAACCGAAACCAGGCTTCCTCTTGAGCCAAACTTCGGCAACGGTGGCATGAAGAAAAGATTGGAGGATTTGGCAACAAGAACAGCCTATGCAGCTATTGATGCAGCAACCTATGGGCTGCAAATTGAGCTAACTAATGAAATTATTAAAGCATGTAAAACTAATGCAAAATCTAAAGTGTGGATGCAGGCCTTGGATCGCATGGAGCAAGGCAAGGCAACTAAAGACGATTTAACCACTACCAGTCAATGTATCCGAGGAAGAACCGGTTGGACCGAGCTTATTGATTCATTTTCAGCTTTTGCGCAGCTAGCTGAAATTAATAATCATGAAGCCATGATAGAAGAAAAGAGAAGAAGAGATGAAGATGTTGCCGGTCCTTCTTCTTCAAGGCCAACTAAACACGTAACAAGAAGTAAACCAGACCAACAAAAGGTTGTTGAAAATCGTCCACCACCAGAGCTTGATATGGGAGATGCCCCTCAAGCAAAGAAGACAGAGGAAAAAGAAAAAGCAAACATCCCAGTTACAAGTTGCATCAAACATAGAAAGAATAGATGAAGATGTTGCCGGTCCTTCTTCTTCAAGGCCAACTAAACGCATAACAAGAAGTAAACCAAACCAATAGAAGTTTGCTAAAAATCGTCCACCGCCAGAGCTTGATATGGGAGATGCCCCTCAAGCAAAGAAGACAGAAGGAAAAAGAAAAAGTAAACATCCCAGTTACAAGTTGCATCAAACATAGAGACCGCAATGGATCTTAAACGGATCCTAGAACAAAGGATACTTGGAAGTAGAATTGAATTTACATTAGGTGAAATTCTCGAAATTGCAAAATGAGGATTTCATGATGTAATAATTGATGTAATGAAACGAGGATTTCATGATGTAATAATTGATGTAATGAAACGAAAAAGACAATATGTTGGTGAGGAAACTGAAGAATCTGTGCATGCTTTTTTGCAAGCACTTCATGTGTATTTGTAGGATGAATAGAAGCTGAAAACTCAAGGGATTCGATTGGAGGCAATCAAAGAATTGATTGCAGCCATAGAAGCCAAAGATAAAGACATTTATGAAGTAGAAACTGAAGAAGCCATTATGGTGGGGACTTCTCAATCTAAAGTGCAGCCCATGCTTAAGAAAGAAGCTCATCTTCATAACATGCAAGAAGAAAGTGATGCTCACTTTATTCCTAGTAGTCACTACTCCCGTACCCATTGGGCAAGGGCAACTACTGAAACCATTGTTAAAATCGGTGAAAAAAAGACTCCATGTATTGCCCTTATAGACCATGGTTCGAAGATTAATGTTATGTTAAGAAGTCTCTATGAGAATGGCGAATGGCCCATTGATGTGGACCCAAGATGGCGCATGAAGGCAGCCAATAACTCTTCTAATGATCTTTATGCAGCATGTCCTTATGTACAAGTTACTATTGGTAATGTAAAAGATGAATTTCATTTCTTTGTTCAAGATTCCTGCAGCTATCCTATCATTCTTGGACAACCATTTATTTATGAGTCTCGTTTAGAGACAAAGGCCCTTGATGATGGTTCATCATATGCTTGGATAAGAAGTAAGGATAATAACAAAGCTGTCCAATTTTTGACCGTTTGTGTAAATCACCACCGGAATAGGGATCGATTGAGAGATCATCCTGTTCCTCCTAATGCCCAAGAATTTAAGGGTTTTCGGGTAGCACTCCTATAAGTGGAGGCTATGGCAAAGCATCATGTCATAAAAAATTGCCTCCATATAAAAAGGAGGCAAGGCCAAAAGCTGACTTGCAAATTTTTACAGCCAATAGTGTGGGTTGTTATAAACAGCTTTCAGCCATGAATAGGGCTGAAAGAAATTATTTGTGTCATGTGAAAAAAGAGCTGAAGCAAATTGATGTTTTACCTAAAGATGAAGAAATTTCAAGGCTATTTTATGGGCTGAATTATAATGATACTATGGCTGAAATTTATATAGCCGTTCATATAGAAAATTAAGCTGAAAATCAGTCCATACAGGTATGTACATTGGATATGTATGACATAATTCAAGGATTTGCAGATTATGAAGCTTTTGGACAGCCAAACAAGGATGAAGTAAGAGTAGAAACAAAGTATAAAATAGTTAATAAAAAGGTCAAGCTGATGGCTACTCCTCTAACACCTGAAAGCGAAGGACTGGCAGAAAGGGTATCCAAACAGCCAAGCCTTTGAGATCCCAAAGATATTGGTTACCAATTTACAGCAGAAAGTCTACAAAAGCTGAAAATTGGTGAAGACTCTTTCGTCTTGCTAGCTGAAAAGCAAATATTCATGCAGATGTTAAAGAATCATGGCAAAGATTTTTCATTTTAGCCACATGAAATTGGCTGTGTGGATCCAAGCATTGTGGCACCAATGGTGATTTTTATGGTCCCACATGTTCCTTGGAATCTTAAACCAATTCTAGTACCAAGGGCTCATTTGCCTAAGTTATTGGAACTTCTAAATGAAAAGATAAAAATGCGAATATTGGAGCCATCCTCAGCTCCATATTCCAACCGATGGTTTACCGTGCCTAAGAAAAATGAATCTTTGCGATTCATTCAAGATTTACAGCCTATCAATAAAGTCACTCTTAGAAATGTTGGATCAGGGCCAATTGTTGATAAATTTGCTGAAGCTTTTGCAGGTAAAGCAATCTATTCCATGGGAGATTTATATTCAGGCTATGACCAATTTCAGCTTGCTTTGGAAAGCCGAGACATTACCACAATGAAGACGCCTCTTGGCTTAGTCTGCATGTGTACTCTACCTCAAGGGGCTACGAATTCAGTAGCACACATGATGAATGCCATGCATAAAGTATTGAGGGATTATATTCCTCAATTAACTCTTTCTTTCCTTGATGATGCTCCAATCAAAGGATGTGAAGTTCATGAGAAAAATGAAGAACTCAATGAGCTTGGATGTCACAAGTTTGTTTCTGATCATATTAATGATTGTACTCAAATCTTGCTAAATTAGAAGAAGTCCATCTTACTCTTTCAGCTACTAAATCTGTTTTTGGAGTCGAAGAAGTTCTTGTGGTCGGCATATGTGTGGTCCATATGGCCGAAAGCCTTCTCCATCCAAGATTGATGCTATCAGCAAAATGTAGGAAATATATACAAATGTTTCAAAGGTGAGAAGATTTATTGGTGCGTGTGTCTTCTACCTTATTTGGATACCACATTTTGCTCATGTTGCTGAAAGTCTTTATCAAGTGCTAAGAAAAGGCCAAAGGTTTATATGGGAAAAAGAACATACTCAAGCTATTCAAAAAGTGAAGAAATTGTTGATTTCATCCCCCACTTTAAAGAGGGCTAATTACTCTAATGGACAACCTATTATACTCACAGTGCACACAAGTCCTATTGGAATAAGATGGGCAATTGGTCAAGACGACCTTGAAGGCAACAGATATGCAATCCGCTTTGGAGCGAAGGTTCTTAATGAACGACAAAGAAGGTATGATCAAATTAAAAGAGAACTTTGGGGAGTAGTAACTGCATTGAAATGTGACAGGGACTACTTCTTGGGCACACACGTAATAGTTGAAACAGATTGCCTTCCACTCTTGGGCATGATTGCCAATTGTTCCACTCTCGACATAGCCATGCTAAGATGGATAGCCTATATTAAATCATCAAATCCTGATTTGAAACATATTGCAGGAAGAGATAATCCAGTTTGCTGACATGCTTTCGCATGCCAGATATAAGGATGAAGAAGAAATGAAGGATGAAGAAGAATCAGAGTCTATAAATGATGCTGTAAATGTAGGTACAAATCTGAATACAGCAAGTACAACAGGTTCAGCCCCGCTAAAACAAATTTTACATTAGCAAGGAAGGATGAAACAACCAAAGGACAGTGGGCAGCTAGTAGACAACATGCTCAATGTTTTGTTATGGTTTGTTCACACTTTAAAGAGGAATATTATGCATATGATTGGCTAAAAATTGGCCAATTTTTTAGCACTATGACAAAGAAGGAAGATTGGTTTAATGAAGAGTTCAAGAGAATTAAGAGAAAAGCTTATGGGTTTTTTCTTAAAGATGGTCACCTTTGGAGGCATGTGAAAAAAAAGGAAGGGCACTTGTTCATGTCTTAGGAGACAAAAAGACTCAAAGATAGGTCATGCAAGAATTTCATGAAAGCCTATTAGCTGGTCATAGAGGCATATGGGGCACTTTTGCCAAAATAAAAGAGAAAATTTGGTGGCAAAATATGTATAAAGACATTGAGCATTTTGTTGAGTCTTGTCATGATTGTCAAATGTACTCTATGGTTAAGCATAGAGATGGGCTTTAGCCTACCTATCCTTTATCCATTCACTATAGATGGGTTATTGATTTAGTAACCATGCCTACAGGAATTTGGAACATGAGATATCTAGTACTTGCTACAGAAGATCTCACAAATCAAGTGGAAGGAAAAGCCTTGACAACAAAGTCTACTCAAGCTGTTTGTAGATTTTTACTTGAAGAAGTATTTTGCAGGTATGGATGTGTTGCCAAAGTAACTGCTGATAGAGGAGAATTGGATGCTGATGAGGCTCGCCATTTCTTTGCTCAATTGGGAATTAAGCTATCTCTTACTTCAGCCTACAACCCTGAAGGCAATGGTAAGAGCGAAAGAGGTCATCAAAACCAATTCTTAAAGCGTTAGCAAAATCTTGCAAAGGAAAGATGAGGGAATGGCCTAGAATGCTATCATTTTCATTATGGGCTGATAGAACTACCCATAGTGCAGTAATAGGTTATACGCCAACTGAACTAATATATAGATAGCCACCTATCATGCCTATTGAGGAGTCCATTGTCACGTGGAGTATCTTACCTTGGGATGAAGGCATGAATAGAGAAGAATTGATGACTCTGCGCATAAGGAAACTTGAAAGAAGACCAGAAGATGTCAAGATAGCCATTGAAAGGCTGAAAACAGCAAGATTAAAGAATAATAAGAGGTTTGAAAAGCATCATCGACTCCGTCTAAGAGCTATTCAAGAGAATGATTGGGTACTTGTCTATGATAGCAGCCTGGACAATCAATATAGTGCTCATAGAAAGTTAGCCAAGCGATGGTTTGGACCATATGTTGTAAAAGTAGTACATAATAATGCTACTTACTCTTTGGCTGAAATGGATGGGACCATGAAAAAAATACCAATAGCCGGGAAACGAATCAAGCTATTCAAACGAAGAGAAACTTCAACTTAAGAGCTTAATGACTTAGATATGAGCCCTCTACTTGAAGACAAGTAGAAAGAAACAGACTTAGAGGATGAAAATGAAGATATATCAGAAGAAGACCCTCCTTAACATGTAATCTTATGAAATGGCACATGCCAGAGGATGTGCAGGTTAGGAGGGGTTGAATGTTAAAGAGTTTATTATTCATAATATAAATCATGGGATTCATATGAACACAGAAGAACTTCACTGGGAGTTATATGAGGAATTTGCATACAAAATTCAGTCATTGTTACCCAAAAACCAACTTAGTTATATAAGTTCTTTTGTATTTAGTATATAATTTTCAGTTGTACCATGTATATTGATAAAAAATAAGTCTATGGGAACCTAGAACTTGGTCAGTTGGAAGTAATTGACAGTCTGCAGGATAAATCACATTGATTTAAGTGCAAAAATATGGTTGGAACTCAAGAAAAATGCCAAAAGTCCACTAGGTTCACGGGGGACCTGAAGTAATAGACTAATGTGATAAAAAAGTGACCTGAGTAGGTCAAAAAGTGACCTGGGCCTGAGCAGGAAGCAGCCCGCATTTTTCGACGCAAAATGCGGGCTGCACAGTCTGACTACAACTGGAGAGAGCTGAAACAATGATGCATGCTTTGGAGCATGCAAACTAGAGATTAACAGGAGCTGAAGATGAAGATGCAAACACGGTGAGAGCTCCACTTATCTGTCCATTTGATCTGACGAAAATGCATGGTATGACAGTCTATAAAAGGGGAAAATCTAAGAGAAAAGTATTCAGCCTGCTCTTATGCACGTCTTCTCTCATTTTGTCTACCTTATTCATAGTCCAATGAAGCCCGACTTGTACGCAAGTACTTGAGTGACTTTGGGGCAAGCAAAGGGTGAGGATTTTGAAGGTGTATGGGCTGTTATGGGATGAAATAACCAATTGAGAGCGGAATTTTGATGCTGATAAGTGCTTAAAAATAGCTAAAAATTACGAATATCAAGGGAAAAATATTCAATGTCGAAGGCGGCGGCTCGATCTAGGACGATTTTAAGCGCCAAAGTGCTTTAAAGGCGCCCGAGCGACACTTGTTGATTTTTCATAATTTTTTGGACTGTCGTGCAGGTTGACAAGAGTTATCGACCAATGTGAGATGCCGAGCTGGATGCCCAGGATTTTTCAGAGCTCAATTCGGAGTCCGGACGGGGAAATGGCCAAGAAACTGGTCAAGATACGAAGAGGTGGACAAAATTTTGCCAAAATGGACAAGTGACCCTTGGGAGCCCAAGATTTTAATGTAGCATGAAATTTTTCATGCATAAAGGAGAGAAAAATGTGGAGAGAGGGCGTGGCCAGTAGGCGCCGAAAAATGCGCCCTTGTCTTGATCATGCATCATGCCCGCTCAAACAACCCGCCCAATTGATCATGGGGCTTCAATCCCCCCTGGATGCCAATCATTTCGCCGTGCTTCGCTCCTCCAATGGCAAACTCTATGAAGATCTCTAATTTCAGTCTTTCTCTCTCCTCCCTCTCTCTCTTCTAAGGGCAAATTCATGTGGTGAAGAAGAAGAAGAAGAAGAATGGATGGCAGATGCTTGTCCAATGAAGATCGGATTGCTCCGTGGTTCAAGAGGAAGGAAGATTGCTGATTGTGGACTGTCATGAGCATTAATGGTGGCTAGAAATCAGTCCCGAGATATAGCAAATAAAAACCCGCAGCCCGCAAAGAATGGTAATCTCATTTTTACAAAGGAAATTGATGTTTTATGCAATTTGCTTCATGAATATTTGTTCCCATGGGATGATTATGCATTAAAACCCGTAAAACACGCGAAATATGGGAAAATTGGGTGTTTTTGGTATATAAATGGAAAATATAATAAGACACACCAATTAAATTTGTGTTTTTGCTGCAAATGAACCTAAGGGCCATAGCCCACAACTCATTTTGTATTTTCAGTCATTTAATATTGTAAAAAATACAAGAAAAATAGGAAAAATGGGAAAAAATAAGAGAAAAATAGATTTTTGAGTGCCAAAAATTAAGGAAAAATAAGAACCATGTTTGTGGATGTATGGGGGGTCTGAAGTATGAGGTTTAGCCTCAGTTAAGCCTACCTTTATGTTTTAGTGAGTTTTTATTGCTTTTCATACAATAAAAACATGGAAAATGAACCCTAAACCTATGAACCATGCACAATCTAAACGGGTGAGGGGGTAGAGTGTATAAAAGGTATTTAAATGCTGAATGGAATGATGAAAAGCTTGCTGGTTTTTATGCATATCATTTAGGTTGGTTGATAATTAAAGATTAAGAACCTAGTAGCACGAGATATTCTCGGTGCTAGGTTCATGCAACGCCGCATACAAGCAATAGTCAAATTCATTGAAAGAATGCTTCTACACTAAACACAAATGCTGATTTTCTTAATTGTTTGAGCACGTGGACATTCACAATTTGCATGAATCATAAAGAAATGATAAAAGGTATCAGACAATACCTCTTGGATGCATGGCAATTGCTTTCTAGAGGAATATGACCAACGTTGAGTGAGTAAGGTTGTCCAAGCTGCAGGCTAGGCGTTGGGTCTTAAGGGAAAAGAAAAGTGAGGTATGGTACATTCCTGGATACGATCAATTGGTACCTTGAGAGAACTATGTGTGATATTGTGTTATATATGTTTAGCGATGCATCGAGGGGCTAATCCCTAAGGTGTAGGAGAGTCGTAGTGAGGTAGCAGCAGTTAGCCGTGGGAGGACCTCCTATGTTTGTACTTCGTGCTATTTGGAAATGTGCTAGGGACTCCCTCTGAGGAGTGTTAATTGAGTTAGATTTGGACTATGAGACGTGATACAAATGCAAGATGTTTAGGAAGATGATGTATGTGTCATCCACGCTCCTGGCCGCGAGGCTGTGGGGTTGTTGAGTGTATGATAGAGGTCCGGCTAGTACATGAGCCAGTGCCGGCCCATTTTAGGTCCCATCACCAGTCATAAATAGGGCAGCCCACTGTTCTTGTCCATTTTTATGAGCAAACAAGAGATTTATGTGGTTGTAATAGAAGACAATGACCTCTTTTCATTAGGACTTTACTCATTAATGTTTAGAGGAGCTTATTCATGAGTTTATGCATTCTTTTTTAGCTTGAATAT
Organism: Lygodium microphyllum; assembly: GCF_053477565.2. NCBI lineage: Eukaryota > Viridiplantae > Streptophyta > Polypodiopsida > Schizaeales > Lygodiaceae > Lygodium > Lygodium microphyllum. The sequence continues at coordinate 28,202,297 of NC_141155.1, forward strand.
GGGCTGGAATTTTCTGTTTTAAAACAACGCTGAAGTAAAGATTATGCTTCTTTAATGCATTTCATGTACCATTGGCCCAAATCTTGAATGTATTTGAAGTCTGCCAACATAATACTTATTTCCTAGAGTTGAAATCCATCTATGTACTAGAAATAAAAGCCATTAGAGCTTGCTATTTGGATTAAGAATCTGAGTATATCCTTTATGTTATGGATTATGTATCCAAAGGTATTTGAAGTAATCAAGATAAGAGTTATTTATTCCATTCATGTATGCTAAATACATAGAAAAAGCTTGAATTCTTCTTCCACATCTAAATCATTTCTAAAACCCAGATCTTGTTAAACTCCAATCTTTTTCCCTTTCCTGAACTTTGAATCCCATATTCCTCTTCTGCACTAAGCTCCGGTGGTAGACCTTCAATCCTTAACACGACGACAGTCTAGTGAGCGTCGGAAGGTCCCCAAGAACAAAATAACTCTTTTTTTGCACAAAAAATAAGAGAGAAAGCTTACATGACATGAAGCAAGAAACTAATTGGGTACAATCTCCCCCCATGCCTTGTGTGAGCACTCCACAAAGCATGTATTTGATATATTATTTATCTCCAAGCTAAAAAAAATAGCCCAATTTACAATTAGCATGCTTTAGCTTTTGTGTTTTCTTTTGTCCCACTAAAGAATTAAAGCTATTGGGTGCCCAAGAAGTCGAGCGTGCCCAAATACAATGTTCAATACAATTATTTAAATCGTGTGCCCATGCGTATACAAATTAATAAATAAATATCAAGCTCTTCAATAAATAAGCGCGTCAAAATAAATATTGGCGCCACGCCCAAGATGCAAGCCCATATAAAATGATAATAACTTGAATACACACTATTGCCCAGTGCTTCCCAACGCCACTACTGCCTACTCTACACATCAACTGAAGCATTCACAATTGTTAGAAAATAATAAAATTAAACCGACAAAAGTGAATACCTAGCAGTCTTCATCTATACAAAATAAATAAACTGGTTAGAACTCAATCCTAACCTTAATTTATTACAAATGCACACTCTAAACTCATAAACGTCTATTAATTTAAATATGTATTTTGTGGAATCACCTGCTATGAAATCACCCACTTGCACATTAAATTAATAAGACGCCCAAAAAGGACAGGCGTCCCCATTGACTTTTCGCAAAAGGAATCCACCTTGTATATGAGCCCCGGCAATAAATAACATTTTATGGAATCCACTGCAAAACCTCATAGAATCCACCGTGGAATATGCCTCCTAGTATCAGATCCGTCACGGATACTTGATTTGACAACCCACCCACCTCCCACTTCCCTTTTCTCTATTTCCTTGGATGCTCGGATAGGTTCGCGAAGCCCTAGTACCCTTCGCATTCAAGGCAGTATCAATTGAAAACATTTCTTCATCCTTGCTGATAGTGGTAGCACTCACAGTTTTGCCAATAAATCAACCATTAATCAGTTGAAATGCACCCCTATGGCTTTACACCACCCCTTGAATGTCCAAGTAGGCAGTGGAGAAGAAGAAATCAACACACATGTATGTCCCAAAGTTCCTTTATGTTTGGCTGAAAATTATGTGGCACTAGTTGATTTGATTGCCCCCTAGATATGGGCCCCATTAATGTTGTCTTGGGCTATGATTGGCTGAAACAATTGGGGAAAAATTCTATGAACTTCTCTCAGCTTTACATGGAGTTTATGATGCAAGGACAACTTATCCACCTAGAGAGTGTTCAAGATCATACTGATTTTCAACTCATTATAGCAAAGCAACTCAAATGGGAGTTTAAGAAATGCTCACAAATCTTTGTTTTGCAATTGAATAAGGACAATTCCAGTTAGCCCTTTGTAGTATCTAATGATTCAGCCTTGTAGGCCTTACTTGAGGAATGCAATGACCTATTTCAGATGCCAACATCCCTTTCTCCTAAGAGACAAGTGGACCACCCACTTGACCTAGAGCCGCATTCCAAGCCACTGAACATGCCCACTTACAGACTCTCCAAGTGTGAGCATGAAGAGGTTGCAAAGAAAGTCAAGTTGTTAGAGATGGGTTTCATTGAACACAGTTCTTCCCACTATGCATCCCTTGTTCTGTTAGTCAAGAAGAAAGATGGCTCCTTTTGCATGTGCATTGACTACAGAGACTTGAACAAAATTAGGGTGAAGAGCCGCTACCCCATCCCATTGTTGACGATTTGCTAGATGAGTTGAAAGGGGTATTCTTTTCAACTAAGATTGACTTGCGCTCTCACTATCATAAGATTCGTATGAGGGCAGGAGATGAGGTCAAAACGGCCTTCAGGACGACGGATCATAGACTTTATCATTTTCTAGTGATGCCTTTTGGGTTGATCAATGCCCCGTGCTTACAACCTCAAACCCACTACAAGGATATGAGGGTATAGCGATGGCCATTTGCAATGAGAAATAGCGGCGTTGCTATTTGCGTCACTATTAGCGACGCAAATAGTGATGGTACCGAGACGAAAAAACGCGGGCTGAAATCGAAGTGCGTCATTTTGCATGCATTTACGAAAGAGAGAGCGAAAGGGAGAGCGAACATCTTGTTGAGAGGGAGAGAAAGAGTGAAAGAGGGAGAATGAAGGCTTCTCACCGCCATCATCACCGTTGTCATTCGCGAAGAAGAGGAGGAGGTGTACGGAGGGCGAAGAGGAGTTGGCATCACGAAGAGGAGCTGCCAAACCCTTCTTCGAGCCTTTACGGTGAGTGCATTGTCCATTCTTGCTTTGCTTTTGTGTTTTCTCTCTCTCTTTTACTTGTTTTTGGTATAATTCGTGTGTATTGAGAGAGGGAGAGGAAATGAGAGAGAAAGAGAGGGAGAGGGAGAGGGAGAAAGAGGAAATGAGAGAGGGAGAGGGAGAAGGAGGAAATGGGAGAGGGAGGGAGAGGGGGAGGGAGATAGAAAGAGAGGGAGAGGGGGAGGGGGAGGGAGAGAAAATGAGAGAGGGAGAGGGAGTTTGCTCTCTCTCTCTTTTACTTGTTTTTGGTATAATTTGTGTGTATTGAGAGAGAGAGAGGAAATGAGAGAGAAAGAGGGAGAGGGAGAGGGAAGGAGAGGAAATGAGGTATAATTCATGTGTATTGAGAGAGGGAGAGGAAATGAGAGAGAAAGAGAGGGAGAGGGAGAGGGAGGGAGAGGAAATGAGAGAGGGAGAGGAAGAGGAAGAGGGAGAGAGAGAGGGAGAGGGAGGGAAAGGGAAAGAGAGGGAGAGGGAGAGGGAGAGGAAATGAGAGAGGGAGAGGAGAGAGAACAAATAAGAGAAGGAGAGGAGAGAGAAAAAGAGAGAAAAATGTAAGGAAAAGGAGAGAGAAAAAGAGTGAGAGAGCATTAAACCTAATAGGGAAAGAGAGAAAGAGAGGGTGAGGGTGAGGGAGGGAGAGGAAATGAGAGATGGAGAGAAAGAGAGAAAAGGTAATGAGAAAGAGAGAGGAAATGAGAGAGGGAGAGGAGAGAGAAAATAGAGAAAAAGAGAGAAAAATTATTAAACCTAATAGGGAAAGAGAGAAAGAGAGGGAGAGGGTGAGGGAGGGAGAGAAAATGAGAGAGGGAGAGGAAGAGAGAAAAGGAAATGAGAGAGGGAGAGGAGAGAGAAAAAACATTAAACATAATAGAAAAAGAGAGAAAGAGAGGGTGAGGGTGAGGGAGGGTGAGGAAATGAGAGAGGGAGAGAAAGGGAGGAAAAAATGAGAGAAAGAGAGAAAAAAATATGAGAGAGGGGAGGAGAGAGAAAAAATGAGAGAGGGAGAGGAGATAGAAAAAGAGAGAAAAAACATTAAACCTAATAGGAAAAAAGAGAAAGAGAGGGAGAGGATGAGGCAAGGAGAGGAAACGAGAGAGGGAGAGGAAGAGAGAAAAGGAAATAAGAGAGGGAGAAGAGAGAGAAAAAACATTAAACATAATAGGGAAAGAGAGTAAGAGAGGGTGAGGGTGAGGGAGGGAGAGAAAATGAGAGAGGGAGGAAAGAGAGAAAAGGAAATGAGAGAGGGAGAGGAGAGAGAAAAAGAGAGAAAAAACATTAAACCTGATAGGGAAAGAGAGAAAGAGAGGGTGAGGGTGAGGGAGGGAGAGGAAATGAGAGAGGGAGAGGAAGAGAGAAAAGGAAATTAATTGTTGTTGTTTGTTGTATTAGTGGTAGTAGTAGTAGTTTTTTTTTTCTTTTCTTGTTTATGGTTGTTTAGTTTTTTTTTGTAGTAGTAGTAGTAGTTTTTTCTTATTTTCTTGTTTATTATTGTACTAATAGTAGTAGTAGTTGTTGTTGTTGTTGTTATTTTTGTTTCTTCTTTTCTTGTTTATTATAGTGGTGGTAGTCATGGTGGTGGTAGTGGTAGTGGTAGATGTGGTGGTCGTAATCGTGGTAGTGGTAGTAGTGGTAGTTGTGGTCATGGTCATGGTCGTAGTCGTAGTCATGGTCGTGGTCGTCGTAATCGTGATCGTGGTCGTGGTCGTGGTCGTAGTTGTAGTCGTGGTCGTGGTCTTCGTCGTAGTCGTAGCCGTGATCGTTCAAGAAAAAGAGAGGGGGAGGAATAGAAAGAAGAAGAAAGAATGAGAGAGAGGGAATAAACATACAGCATAATAAAGAAAGACCTTCCAGTGTATACGGAGTTGTGTTAGGAGATTGACATGGAACCATAGGATACATCATACTTGGAGCATCCACTTACTCAATTCATTGACTAATCGCTTATAAGGGTACATAAGATACGCATTTTAAGTGAGATCATTTTTTAAGGATTCATATAACCGTGCTTTGTATTATTTAAATTGATTATGCTAGCATCAATTTTTGTCTATGTAGGTGACCTTTCCAAGATGAGTCGAGGGATGAGCGATGAGGAGTTGCAGGATATCTTCAGCCGCATGTCTCCAGATCAGATGGCGAGATTCGGAGATGTGGCAGACCAAGAGCTGTCTTGGACATCATCAGGTTGCTCTATTGGATCTACTTCGGCGCGAACAGATACTTCAGCTTCGAGCAGACGAGGTCAATGCTCCAGACTTGGGCCAAAGGGAGGGAGTGCTTTAGGGTCAGGGGGATTTTGTAGAGATACGAAGGTAGTGAGCCCACGGTTGGCACGGGATACGGGTGCGACTCCTCACTCTTGTGGTAGTTCTAAGGAGCATGGCTCAGGTGGTTGCTATGGAGGCACAGACGCGGTGTCTCTGTCTCATCGTTTTACTGGAGTTGCATCACCTTCAAGATTTGTCACACCTGTGGGGACGTCTACTCTAGTTACTCCGGATTTTGCTCAACCGTCTATAGGTGGTACCCCTATGGGTGCTACACTGATAGATACTACCCCAATCCGTACACCGGATGTACATGGGTCTCCTGGATATGCCCAAGAGAGTGGAATATGTAGGTGGGAGAGGACCCATCTTAGGCATACCCCAGCGGGATATGCCTATCTTGTCGATGATAGGTCAGGATCCATCATTATGAATGATGAGGGCAGGAGGGTGATGGCTCATACAAGAGAGTTGTTCTAACAAGTTTTTCGGCACAACGTCTTAGATCATTAGAAAAAAATACCGGAGGGGAGCAAGGACTACATAGTAGCATCCTTGCATGAGGAGTTTCTGGTTCCAGCAACAGCAAATAGATTTTCTACAAGCTGGATGATGGACGGCATGCATGCATATATGTCACACGAACGATCGGACGCACGCAAGGCACTCAAGAGTGGGGCTGCAAAGCCTGAGTGGCTAGACGCGGATGACTGGTGCCAATTGAGGGAGGAGGCTACAGATTATCCAGGACATTGGAGTCAGCAGTGCGAGGCAGCGAGGGCAAGACTAGAGGCCGGAGTGGTCCATCATCTTGGGAGTGGCGGCCACAGGACATATCTGGAGGACTTTGTAAGTTTTTCTTTTGTTTTGCTTGCTTATTTTTTTGCAATATCCTTTGTACTGACAATCATGTTTCTAACAGTTAGTATTTTGTTTTCTTTGTAGCACTCCATTACAAATCGCAATTCGACCGGCCTTGAGACTCGATATGTAGAGAGGCACGGTCTCGCTGCATTAATCGACCAATTGTATAGATGTGGCGGCCTTGTAAGTCACTGATGTTTCTTATCCGTGGTTACCATATTTAATTAGAATGCATTATTGTATGATGGATTGATGTGTAGTTGTTTCTTTTTTTGCAGAGTCCGTTCGATGCTCCTTTGCAGAAGGACGAGCTTTTAGATGGTCAGATATATAGCTCGCCCTTGGATCCTTAGAGCTCACACACCCTTCTTTTTTTGTCGCATGATTTGTGTAGACATTTTCTATGTAGTAGTGATATCTTGTCATGATTGTACCAGTCACTTTCATTATGTGATCATGTATTTATTTCATGTATCAGTGTTATTATATAAGTACACTTTGTTTTTGTTTTTTTTTCTCTATTACCGTCGCTATTACATCATACATTTACTACACGCGTCATTATTGGCATCATTATTAGCATTGCAGAGCATCGTTATCAACGTCATTATTTGCGTCGGTATCAATATCGTAAATGCGACGCTATTACCAACGTACATAGCAACGCTAATAATGACGCTAATACCGACTGTTCTATGGCGTCGCCAATAATGACGCTTTTTGCGACGACGGAGGCAAATTTTGTTATTTACATTTTCGTCGCTTTTAATGTCGGTATAAGGCCTATATCTTGTAGTGATCATTGTAAAGTAATAGAATATACTCTCTGCACACTTGCATTAAAGCTTCCGCAACCATCAGGAGGCCCAGGGTCAGCATGGCTTTCCCAATCATTAAGAGAGCTGATCTCACAACTACTAGATCTTATATACAATAGCCAATGTGACTGCACCCATGATGGCTTCAGGATCCAGATGAGGACTAGTATGATAGAGAGATCAACAAATATGATAACAACGCTAATCAGATGCCTTACACAGATAATATGCATGTTGTCTCACAGGCTGAAGATTCTTTCCTCACATTGTCATCTCCATGCTTCTGGATAATACTATGAAGAAGCTGCAATGGAAGGAATACTGTGGATTGGGACTAGAACACTCTTGTAGGGATTACAGCTTCTGCACTTCTTTGCATATTTCATAGGAGAAGATCCCAAGAGAGTGTTGACTTGCCTCCTTGTAAACCTTGATCTTGCATGTCGATCCCATGAGAGCCCTAACTCGATCAACTCAAGCGAAGTTACTCATTAGGGCTAGAAAACTGTGAAATGTAGGCTTACCCGCAAGCCATCGATAAATGGTGGGGCGTGATTCCTCCAAGAGGACTTATCAACATCCTACAGTCAGATCTCCGAGTTAGGGAGTAGTCTGCAGGTATCGAATGCGATTGTACAACTGGCAAGCGCGTAGCTGTGACCTTAGCTTGTGCAGAGTATTATCATTGATCTAGGCCGGCATAGCAGCAACATCTATATCCCCTTTCCCAAGATGCGACCTACTCCTTCAATCCTGATTCCCTCTCCTTCCAATCGAAGCATGCAAAGAACAAGTCATAGCATGCACCCAGTAAACCCAACTACTGTATTGGGAGTACATGAAAGCAACCCTCCCACGAACATAATCAACCACAAAACCAGGGACGAAGCACACAAAATCTATGTGTATGGCTCTTCCATTCATCTCAAAACTAAAAAGAAACCATAAATCTCTCTTTTAATACTAAACAAATTTGTTATCTTCATCATCATCATCCATAGCTTCAACCATTATGCAATAACAAAAGGGAAAAGAGGAATTTTTGCACAAAAGACAGAGGAGAGAGGAGAGAGAACAATTTTTTGGCACCACCAAAAGGAGAATATGCAATTGCACAAGAGAGAGGGAAGGGAAAGAGGCACATAACCACTCGTGCACTCCACCCCACCTCTTCCCCAAAAAGCACACCCCTTCGTATTTTATTATTTCTTTGAAACTTTGATACAGTTGATATTATAAGACCTTTGGCCTTTAATTTTGAGTATTCCTATCCTTTACAAATACATGCATGTAACACTTTTGTGTATACCATTTATTTATGATGGTGGATGTGGATGTGGCCCCCTCATATAGGTATGTATTTTAGTGATTTCGAAACAATGTAAATGTTATCCCCTTTACAAAAGATGAAATTATGATATATGCATGGACATTTTTGTGCCTTATTTTTATGCTTCTTTGAGTGTCATCATATTCGTCCCACACTGAAATGTGAAGTGTCTCCACGAACCTTGTCAAAGAAGAACCACTATCTAACACAAAACATTTCCAAAATTGTTAGTAAAATAACTTCGATCATGAGGCCTGGTCATGGTAGGGTATGAGACTCCAAATCCATGACCACTAGAGTAAGGAAACCCCTGCCTCCATCATACTCCCACACTAAAAAACTTGTATACTTGTTCAAGCATAGGGTTCAATATTCCACATGGATCATGAGCACAACTCCTCCATTTCAATAGAGAAAGAAAGATGAATCCACCATTTAGCTCAATAATACTTAAGGGAATGGGATTTGTTGTTGTATTTGAGCCTTTGTAAAAGTGTTTCGTTTGAAATGACTCTCTCCTATGGGCTTATGTGTGAGGGGAGAAAAACAAAATATGGGTTACCACCTTGGGAAGTACAAAACTAGGAAGTATAAAATTAACAAGGATAGGGATGGAAAGGTAGGTGGTGGTAATGGTAGAGGTGTTTGCTATTTTATGGTGGGGTAATAATTTGCTTGCTTGTGATGATGCAGCAAAGGTATTTCAAAATACAAAGAGGGAAAAAGTAGGTGGCTTTGTTTGTTTGTTTGTTTTTTTTAAGGGGGGAAAATGAGAGAAGGGGGACAGGTCGCTTGAGTAGGACTTGAGTTTATCTTAATGTGAGGTTGTGTTTCTCATAAAGGTTAAAGGTACTCATTTTTCTTTTACTTACATTAGGAAGGGATAAACATAGTAAAAATGTTAAAAAATAAAAAAACATTATTATTTGATTAATCAAAGAGATAATAAACCCTATCTCCCATATTTTGTGGTTGTTGGAGATCCGAGTAGTGGCCACCATGGATGAGATGGAGAGGTTGTGAAAAACATGCCCAGCAATGTGGCCAATATTGGTATAGATGAGGAGGAGGTTGTGCGATTAGCAGCAATCCAATCGCTTAGGTCTTCTTCTGAGCCTCGAAGATGCTGGGAAGCCATGGCGACTACTTGTGCTTTTGAATCAGCATAGCACAGTAATCTTATATTCTATCTTCTTAGAGATCTTGGTAGTGTGCAGATGGAGTACGATTGGCATCATTTAGAGGAGATAGCCAGATGGATCAAGAAGGAGAAAAAGCTTCTCCTTTTGTCTCTTGGAGACACAGACACCCTGCACTGCTATTTAATGATGCTTCTTCTTTATTTGTTCACAACCATTATCTTCGTCATTGTCTCTCAATATTTTCTTCCTTTCAAATTTTGGCATGCCAAGGTAATGCCTTGGCCATGGCCTATACTTGTCCTCCTGCGTGGAGGGCTTCGCGAAAAAGAATTAGACTTCTTGGCACGACCATGCACAAGGATGGGTGAAGTTGCCATATTGGCAACAATAGAGAGGCTGTGGTGGGGAGGAAGGATAATTAATATGCTCAATTTTCCCTTCTACTCTACTAGTGGAAGCAGGCCTTCTCGCCATGCACAGACTCCTCTTCCATCCCATAGTCAACATCAGGGTTTGTGGTAGTGCCCTTCTGTTCCTCCTTTCCTTGTCCTCTTTGTCATTGAGTTTGTCTCAGTTGAAGGCCACATTGAACGACAGTGCACGGCCTATGGTGGCTATTGCCATTGCTGGGGGATCTCCTTTCCTTTTTTTCTTCTTCATTTTCATCTTATGTTACTAATATCTCCTGCGGTGCCATGGCTACGGCTTCATCCATTGTTCCTTCTCCAAAATCAAGCTCTCCAATCGAATGATGTCATCTTCTTCTTCCATTACTTGGATTATGCATATGACTTTGGTTGCAGGTGCTTCACCAATGCTTCTCCTTACTTTCGACGTGTTATTCAGCTTTGGCCAATTTTTGCAGGTCCTGCATTCTACCTTAACTCGCAAATCCTATTCCAAATCCTGTGTAGAAGGAGAGGTTGCCTCAGGACATGACCACTCCCAATGGATGATCGACTAATGCTAGTCTTACACCAGCACTTCTCCTCCTCCTTCTTTCGCAGGGCAAAAAATGCAATCCTATTCCTCACATCTTCCTTCTCCCTTTTTCTTTGTACTTTTGGGACTTATAATTGTGATTTTTGATTTTCTACTTTGTTTGTTGAGAGGAGAAAGAGATATGGAAGATGGTGAGGAGTAATGCGTGACATGCAGTAGGGGCATGCGAATGACTAATAGGCAACAATGATCTATCTTCTTCTTCTGTCATCCTTTCTTCCTGCCATGGTTGTCCTCCTCTTCTTCATTGTCTTTTCGATCAAAGAGAATAATGACACCTTTCTTGCCTTCTTCTTTAATGCCTTAGCAGGCCTTCGGCTCAAATTGCTCTTGATGAAGGAGATGTTGGGTGCCATGCCTCTCTTTCTCTATCTTTATTTATATGCATCTCTTTGTAATCTCTCTTTACAGATTAGTAGTAGATAACAGATGTGTCATTCGAGGACATGGCAACAAGAAGTGCCCACACTTATTAAACATATAGGATGTTTTTCATTTTTCAACTTGAGGGCAACAAAGAAGGTGATTGCACAACTGCAGAGAGAAGGGGAAAAGGAAGACGAGTAGAGCCCATGTGAAGGGACATTGGGTGTGAGAGAAGCAATCTCTCTCTCTCTCTCTCTCTCATCTTTCTCTCATTAATGCAATCCTGTTATTTGAAATCTTTGTCCTCCTCCTTCGTTTTCTTCTATTTTTTTCTTCATTGCTTGTTAATTTATAATCTCAATCAAGTAGTTGAGATTAGCTTCTTCCCCGACTGCACACCAAAATGACAGCAAACCCTCCCATGAACATAATCAACCACAAAACCAAGGACAAAGCACACAAAATCTATGTGTATGGCTCTAGCATTAATCTAAAACTAAAAAGAAACCATAAATCTCTCTTTTAATAATAAACAAATTTGTTATCTTCATCATCTTCATCCATAGCTTCAACCATTATGCAATAACAAAAGGGAAAATAGGAATTTCTGCACAAAAGATAGAGGAGAGAGGAGAGAGAACAAATTTTTGGCACCACCAAAAGGAGAATATGCTATTGGACAAGAGAGAGGGAAGGGAAAGAGGCACATAACTGTTGAGATACTTGCAATCACACCTACTTTAGTCCCTTTGTATAGGACAACTTGGCTAGGAAGATGTAATCCATTCTATGAAGAGAGACAAAATCCCATATGCACAGTGGATATTAAGTGCTACCAAAGAACTCTATATAATGATGTACTTGAACTATCACTTTGATATGATGATAATGCAATAGTACTTGTCTCTTTTGTCAAGTGTTTGTGTCATTTTTGTCCATACACAAGATTGTGTTTATGAGTTCAAGTCTCAATCTTGAAACCTAGTTCACTTGTGTAACAGTTGTCTACATTGTCATGCCAACATGAGGTGTGTCTTTATCTTTCATCCTCCATAGCTTCCGCCTTTGCCATGCTCTAGATCTCGCATCTTTAACATGGTATTAGAGCTTAGCTGAGCATGTCTTAGCTTTCCTCTACTCTCTCTCAGCTCATCTTAATCTTAGGTCAACTCAAGTCCAGCTCATGGTTCCATTTCTCACCTCCATCACTACTTGACCCTCCTTGGCAGCCATAGCCAGCAGCACTGTGTCAACTTGAAGCTCGTGGATCTCTCTCCACAAGTCATATCTCAACATGCTTTCTTCTATACATTTGTTCCTTGACTCCCAAGGCTTCTCTGTATCACTTAAGAGCCTGAAATTGGCCACTCCATAGCTCAGCATTGTGAGTTTACACAGTTGTTGCCTTGTGTGTCTCCCATAGCTAGATAGACCCTACCAACTTTGAAGAGTTGGATCTTGCAATAGAGGGCATAACTCTCCCTAATGTCTTCTACAAACTTGTTTCCCAACTTCAGATGAATCATCGTGGCACAACATAGCTCGACATTGGCCACTATATGCAATGGCATTACTGAAATTTGTGGCTGCTGTCAAGTCTGCGCCTGCTGACGTTCGAGCTGCTACCGCCATCGCTACATACCGCAATCTAGACGAGGATCATAGGGATTTGATAGGACTTGAAAAGAGCTACATTTCCATAAAAAATGTTTTGAAAATTATCAACCATAGCTCCTGCAATCAGCAAAAAACCAGGCCCCTGTCATGAAACCCTAAAAATCCACCATTGCCAATTTTCCACTCAAGCTCAAAAATCTCATTATTTTCTCTCTCCTGCCACCTGGAGCAACACACTGCCACTCTGATCTATTGTTCTAGCATCAAATAAAGGAGGGGAAGTACCTAGAAATATTAAAGAAGGATTGACGACCCCGAACAAAGAAGATTCAAGCTCAACATCAACACAGACATAGCGTCCGCATACTCTGTTTTTACACTGTCATTACTTGTGTCTCTTAACACATTGTAATCTGCTCTTCCACTGATAAATCTCAAATTTTTGAAGTTGATTTGCTATTGTTTCCATAAGTCTAACATGGGCAAAGACTCTCCAATTGCTCGTTTCAAAGGAATCGGGTTTCACACCTGGCAGACCCGCATCAAACTCATCCTGATGAGGAAGGGCCTTTGGGCCATTAGTACTAGAAAAGAAAAGAAGCCTCGTGATGCGGATCTTTATGTAACTTGGCAAAAGAACGATGATAAGGCCCAGGTCATTATCAAACTAGAGCTAGACGACAGCTATATCCACCATGTGGATAACTGTGAGACCTCACAGGATACACGGAATAGACTTGACACCTTGTTCAGTGCACAATCTAAATCATCAAAGTATGGTCTCTTGATTGAGTTTTTCAGGCTTAAAATGAAGTCCAGCACATCACTTGCCACACATTTAAATTACATGGAAGAACTTCTAACCCAACTTGCAGGAATCAACATTAAAATGGAAGAAGATGTTTGCATTGTTGTTCTACTTAAGAGTTTGCCTCTTGAATATAATAATGTATCAACAACCTTAATCAACATGTCAAATCCTGAACTTTTTGATATCCAGGCATCACCGTTAGAAGAGGAAAAGAAGCTAAAAACTAAGGAAGAACCAAGTACCTCTAGAGATGAGCATGCATTATATGTTGGCAGCAGGTACAAAGGCAAGAAGGATCAACTCTTCTATGACTTCTGCAAAAGGACCGGACACACCGAGAAGTTCTGCCACGCAAGGAAGAGGTCCCAAAAGGCCTATCTAGTTGCAATCTAAGAAGAAGAAGAAAATGGAGCAAAGGAATAAGAAGAAGAAGACCACGAGGAGAAGGACAAACCTCATCAGTCCTTCTATTCAAATAGACTTTTTTAGTTTTGTGTTTTCTAGCCCTAATGTCTCAAGCATAAACTTGTCAAACTCCTCAGTTATCCTTGTACTACAACCTCTGTACACTTTGTAAGGCCCTTGCTACAGCCTCTAAATGTCCATCATGTTTGTGGTACCCACACTTAGCCTTTTCAGCGATAGCCTCTGGTGTTTTTCCATGTTTATGGTGTGCCCAAAATTTGCAGGTGTTGCTTTCACTAAAGCCTCTACATACTTTGTACTTTTGGTTGTGATTGAGGAGGGGTGTTGAGATATTTGCAATCACACCTACTTTAGTCCCTTTGTATAGGACAGCTAGGCTAGGAAGATGCAGTCCATTCTATGGAGAGAGACAAAATCCCATATGCACAGTGGATGTTAAGTGCTACCAAAGAACTCTATATAATGATGTACTTGAACTATCACTTTCATATGATGATAATGCAATAGTACTTGTCTCTCTGTCAAGTGTCTGTGCCATTGTTGTCCATACACAAGATTGTGTTTATGAGTTCAAGTCTCAATCTTGAAACCTAATTCACTTGTGTAATAGTTGTCAACATTGTCATGTCAACATGAGGTGTGTCTTTATCTTCCATCCTCCATAGCTTCCGCCTTTGCCATGCTCTAGATCCCGCATCTTTGACATAACCACTTGTGCACTCCACCCCACCTCTTCCCCAAAAAGCACACCCCTTCGTATTTTAATATTTCTTGGAAACTTTGATACATTTGATATTATAAGACCTTTGTTCTTTAATTTTGAGTATTCCTACCCTTTACAAATACATGCACGTAACACTTTTGTGTATACCATTTATTTATGATGGTGGATGTGGATGTGGCCCCCTCATACAGATGTGTATTTTAGTGATATTGGAACAATGTAAATATTATCCCCTTTACAAAAGATGAAATTATGATATATGCATGGACATTTTTGTGCCTTGTTTTTATGCTTCTTTGGGTGTCATTAGTACACTAACACTCTGATGTAGTAGTGCCATATGTCCACGTTAACAAGACAAAATCCTACTAAGTTGGACTACAAACAATTAAGGGTATTACTTTGAAAGGTTCCAAGCTCTTCATAAGTTGTAAAGACTCTATAAGGTTGTAACTTGTAAGGTCTTCAAAAATTTTCTTGCAATCCAGAAGCAAAACCCATATGTAAGTCGGGGGATGGGAGTTTTATATTGTCTTGTGATTTTTTAAAATTCAATTTTACTCTAATAAGGTGGGAGATATGTCCCTTTTTTTGGTCATATAAAACATCTTTCTCTCTCTCTAAAAATATATAAAGGGTCTTGCATTTGAAAATATAATGGTCATTTTGATTGTTTACTTTAATTGTTTGCTTTAATATATAATCTCCAAAAAGGGAAGTTCATTCTGCATGTCCTTCATCACATTGAGGTTGTATATCACATCTTTGGAGCCAAGTTATCTCATCACCTGAAATTTCATACTTCCATTTATACTAGCTTAATATTTAATTAATATGTATAGTAGCTTGATATTTATACTAAGTTGTCCATTATATCAAGATTAAATCATGTCTTTAGTAGGGAATTTACAAATGTACTTGTAATTAAAAATGTGCACGGACACCTCAGGGTTGGCAATTAGTAAATAGAAGCACCTACTTTAGACACAATAATCATGACTTTGCTGGTAACTTGTATCCTCGTATTGAAGAAGGTGTTGATATTGTTTTTGAAGATTAAGAAAATAGAGTGGAGTTGTCTCCTATTAATAAAAAATGGATGTGGTGCGATTGTGTTGCATATTGTGGTGGTGGGCGCTTTGTGGCCCCTTCTACATATTTCAAACATCAACAATTCAAATTTGCATATAATGGGTTGGGTAGAAATTTAGGTCTTCTAAGTAGTGATGAAACACGTTCATATAGTAGTGATAATAATCTCATTATACAAAGTGATAATAAGATCAATAACAATGGCCTTACTAATAGCATCGACAATAATAATGCAAATGAAACCCCACCATGTGACTCTTTTGTCAAGAATCTTAATGAGAATAACAATGGCCTTTGTCAAGAGGAACACAATGAGAGTAACTAAAACTACCACAACAAAGATGATGAGAGTGAATCTAATAGTCATAATAACCATATAATGGGATCACTAGCTCATCAAATTCTAGAGAAACTCATTGAGCTTTAGTCACTTTGGAACAAACACAAAATCTCAATCACACCTCAAGATAATATGCTTCAACTCTTATTTGGGGATTTGGATGGAAAAAGGGTTGGAAAACCTAGTGTAGAAAAAGCAAATCCGAGCTTATGTAAACTATTGATCCAATTGTCAGAGACATGGGATGGTGGTTTTGATGGTGTGAGAGTTCTAGCATGTTGGGAACAATTAAAAACAATGTTTCATGAGCCTGGAATGGTGAGACCAAAACATTATAGGCTATATATAGGCGATGAAACAGATCCCCATGAAGTTGAGTACTTTTTACCTAGCAATGAGGACTTGTATTGTGGAAATGTTGTCACATGTGGATGCAAAGATGGCACAGAAAATTTTAAGCTTAAGCGTGATTTTTTGACTTGTTGTGAGAAGTTCAAAAAATGTTTAAAGCCTAGAAAGAACACTACAACTTTTGATTATTTACCAAGAGGAAAACAAATCAAACTTTTAGCTCAAAGTAAAACTTTTTTTCATGACATGCAAACAATGTGGTGTCAAAAAGATAGGTGGTTAAGTAAAGAGATAGATGACTGTCCTGAATATATAAATGAATTTTGGGATGGGTCAAAATGTAGAGAAGTTTAAAATTTTTGGAATCCAAGAGCTGAATATGAGATGGATGTTGTGTGTAAGAATGTATCATGTAAGAAAGTATATACTACATTTCCTAGATCTTGTTTTTCTAAAGTCCTAGGAATGAGCTATAATGAAACGAATCGGGATTATAACTTTGTATGCAAACAATGACATTCTCAAAACCAACATAAAAAACATATGTTAAAAGGTGATCCTCGTATCTTGGCTCCTGTTCTCCATTGGGATGGGTTCCAATCATCTCGAACAACTCAGCGTGACTGTGGTGTGGTAGAAATAAAGGTTCTTAATGCTGGAAAAGATTCTACTATAGGTGCCCTTCCCATGTTGTTTCTGCCCTTGAGTACTTGCAAAGTCATAGGAAAATTTAGTGACATATTTTATGCCTTTTTGCGGCCTCTAAATACTGAGTTAGAAGACCTATATATTAATGGTCTTGATATTTTTTATAATTATTCACTAAAATGCATATTTGGAGATTGGATATGCCATTCCAAAATATATAGAATTCAAGCAATGTTAATGATGGTTATTGGGGACCATCCTGCACAATGTAAAATAGGCGCCTTTAAAGATGGTGGTTAGTTCCTTTGCTGCAGAGACAAAGCTCATGCAAATCTAGATACTGACAATCAATCCTTTTAAGGTAGATACATGTACAATTTAAATAGATACCAGGTTAGGTATCCACCAATCAAATGAAAAGCTAATGATATGATCATAGCCTTATCTGAAGAAAAGAGAGCTTCGACGATAGGCGAGAAAGAGAATATACTAAAGATAGAAGGGTTGTCTGGAGAGTTGTCACTTTGGAGATTATACAACTTCTATGGGTTGGGGATCTCTTATTAGATTTAGTATATGGTACAATGCATAATCTTTCACTTAATTTGTTTAGTAAATATATATTATCTCTAAATAAAAATTTATTAAATGAGATAGAGAAAGCCATTGACAGCTGTTCAAAAATGATCTATAAGCTTACTCCTTCTATTTGATATGGATGGTGGCTGCACACTCCAAGTAAATACTACGAAAGCTTTAAAGCAGCAGAGAATCAACTTTTTATACCATGGTGCTTTCCATGGATCATAAGCATAGTAGAGGGTATTCCAAAGGAATTTAGTGATTTAGGTATTCTTTTGGTGGATATAGCACATGCATTTTACAATTACAATAGAGAAAAAGGTTGGTCTAAGAAAAGCATTGAAGTAGTCTGCGCTTTGCTTCTAGCTTGGCGCGTTCGAAAATATGAATATTTTGGTCCAACCTCTTCACTACTAGAGCATGTAGCAAGAAATGGTGAGTTATTAGATGAGATTTTGAGACATGGCTCACATGACATTTTTGGTGTTATACCTTTGAGCGCATGGTATTGTCATATATAGGGATTAAAACAAATGGCCAGAAAAATGAGATATCTTATGTATCTTTTCATACCAAAACTTTATTTACCATGGCATTTAGAGCACTACATGATGAAAGAGATGGCCTTTTATCAATAGAAAAAATACTTGTTCAATGCCACCAATGTGTTTCACTTCCTGACGGTCTTGTAATTGCTAATCATGAGAGTTCTATTTGCTATCCACTACATGAGGATGGAATATTAGAAATTTCATATGTTGCAAAGGCAAAGAAAACTTGGAAAGTATTATGTACGGATTATGACACATCACCGTGCTTCAACATGTTTAAACATAAATGAGTTTTAATATCTCCCAAAAAAGGATACATAGAGGACTTTCTTGTGAAGAGAAAAGGTATGTTCTAAATTTTTTGTCCTAAGAAGATGGTTGTGTTGATGAGACTATAGCTACATGCTACCAAAAAGTACTTTACAATGGAGAAATTTACAAATTTGGAGATTATGTATTAGTTAAAGTAGATAATACATGTGAAGACATCCCAACAAGCACAGGTCCATGGAAGGCTCAAATAACCAATTTCTTCTCTATACAAGTGAGAGGGGTGAACTTTACTTTTAAAAGTGGAGAATATTAAAAGAAATGCATGATAAGAAAAGATGATATAGAGGAGCTATTAGTCAACGTTAATATAGGGATGAGTGTGTTACAACAAGAAAGGCTTAGGTTTTATTGGAATTGCATACGACCCATAAGCTTATTGCTACATAAGTTTATTCCTATTCCTAAGGGCAATAAAATCATAGCTTATGAGACAAAAGATTTATCTCAACATACTAGATTACTAGAGTTAGGGAAACTTGGCTGCATACCTCCTTAGTTGGAGAAAGATGATATCATCATAGCAAAAAATATAACTGACAATAATACAAGTAATAAGTGTTTTCAAGTAGTAGTTAGAGAAGTAATTGTGGAAACAAAGGAGTGTAGGCTATCTCTATTAAAACATGATTGTATACATCCAAATATTTGAAGAGCAGATGTTGAAGAAAATACATTAAGACAATGGGACACTTGTATAGCATTAGTCTCAAGCTTTGAAGTTATAAGTAGAAGGAAAGTAATCTTGTTGAATGGGGAATTGTGTTCTCTTCCTATGATGTGGAGTTTGTTAGACTAGAATTATTGTCACGTTCTTTTGAATAAGTCTTTGATATATATATCACATCTTTTGGATTGAGTTGCTTCTATGCATATGCATTGCATTGTTCTTAAATGAGTAGAGTTTTTGAAAGCATTTCAAGTTACATGTCAATCTTATCAAGTCACATGCATGTATAGGCAACATCTTTGAGATGGCATCTTCTAGTAAGAAAAAAATGATTTTCAACTAGCTCCATGTAGTGCTATAGGCTCAATGAAGAATAGCAAATCACAAACATTGATTTCTAAAGGAGGCATTGTGGCTGTCTTAAAGACTCCTTCCTATGAGCAAATGTTTCGACCTCCCAAGTTGAACGATTGTGACAAGAGTAAAAAATATAAAAAGTCATTTTTGTTGGAATTTGGTAGACACAACCAAAATGTTGTTTATTGTACAAACCATAGAATAGCTAAAAGTTGGCTAGATGGCCATAATATACATCATGATTTGCGGCACAATAAGGAAGAGCAATAGAATCTCATGGATATCATTGAAGAAAATCATCACACTATTTTACCTCTTGAGTTTCTTGGAGCTTCTTAATATAGAAGAGAGAAGATATATATATTTATCTTCGCGAAACTTTGGCTACACGTCAAAAGAATCAAAAGGCAAAAGCAAAAGCAACGGGTCTATTTCTAGTAAGTCATTTATATTACTTCTATGTTGTGGTTTCTTAAGAGTTGAATTTCTTATTTAATACAAATTTTCCTTGTACATGTAGGGAAAGTACATTACGAGACTTGAGGTTCCTATGCAAGAGGATGAAAGCTTTCAAGAGCAAGTCGAGACTAATATCCATGAAAAATATATATTGGATGATGAATTTATTCAAGAAAGTGTGGGTGATGTTTTTTAATCGGTATTTTTATTTTTTATTTTCATACTTAAATATATAAAATTCATTGATTTTACAAAAAAAGCTATACAAAGTGAATAATTATTGTGATAAAGTATTTAAATCCCATGAGACAGTGGAAGAAAACAATATGATTGTAATGGTGTGTAATCCCATGGCTGCTACGAGGGAAAAGAAGAGTTCTCTTTGCTATGTGGCTATGGCAGCTTGCATGAGAGGAGAGAGAAACGGGCTAAAGCAAAAAGTAGTTGAGTTTTGGTCCTCCTCTAACCCTTGAGACTCCAAACTTGGCACACAACCCTTAAAAATTGCATGAAAAAAAGTGATAACCTGATGTTTTAACCATTTTATCTCTAGATATGTTTGAGTCTCCAGCCATAGCTCTTACTTGCTCCAAAAAGCTAAAGTTAACTACAGGCCTTATTGTACCTGTACCTCTATGCTAAGTAACTAGGGTTTTTGGGATTTGAAAAGGAAGAAAGGAGAAAGAAGAAAATGACCAAATCTTGAAGCTCTGATACCACTTGTAATGAATGAAGCTGTGAGGAGAGAGGAGAAGAGCTGAAGAGAGAGAAAGGGAGGAAGAAGAAGAGAAAGGAAGACTAGAAGAGGAGAGAGAAAGACAGAAAAGAGGAGAGAAGGAAGGAGGAAGCCATGGAAGTTGGAGATGAAGGTGAAGGGTATGTACTTGATAATAATTGTTTGCCCTAATCTAGGATTCTTACACCTTATATACCCCTGTCAGTGTGAGTGGATGTCTAAGCCCTAGTCGGTGTGTATCGCGCCTATTAAACATTTATGAGGTAGTTGATATGCTCACTAAAGTAGCGCATTTTATCCTCACCAAGTCGCAATTTACAACATCTCAAGTGGCTAGTCAATCTATGGATCATGTATGCAAGTTGCATGGGTTACCACATGTCATAGTGTATGACCAAGACAAATTCATAAGCCATTTTTGGTAGATAGTTTTCAGCTCCATGGGGATGAAATTGGCTCCATCTATAGCCTATCACCCCCAAATTGATGATCGAATACAACGAGTCAACAAGTGGCTTGAAACCTACTTGAGACATTTTTGTCACGATGTCCAGCATGTATCGGATTCATGGATGCACTTGGCTAAGTTTGCTTACAACAACTCCACTCATTCTAACATTGGAGTGTCTCCCTTCAAGGCTTTATATGGCTATTGTGTGCCCCTCCCTACAGTCATATTTAGTGAAAAGCTCAATCCACATGTGAAAGAGAAATTAGACCACATTCATGCCTTGCTTCAAGAGTGCAAAGTGAATGTTAAAATGGCCCAAGACCATATGAAGCTCTATGCTAATGAAAGGAGGTGCTCTCTTGAGTTTCAAGAAGGTGAGTTGGTACTTCTCAAGGACCCCAATTCTCGATATGCCACACTCAAGGATGGCTCATGCAATAAGTTGGCACACCGCTATTATGGGCCATATAAGATAGTTAAGAAAGTGGGTGACTTGGCCTATCACCTCCAAATCCCTCCCTCCACTAAGATCCACGATGTCTTTTACATGAGTCAGCTGAAACCATTCATTAGGTCCCCAAAAGACTATGTGAAGGAATTACTCCCCGTGAATGTTGGAGAATGTCTTATTCAATACATTCCTAAAGTAGTGGGAAGAGAGAAATTTAGCTTCACACCCGATTGATCCCGGGAATACTTGATCAAATGGCAAGATCTACCTCTAGAGAAAGCTTCTTGTAGACCAACATCCATTCTGGAGGAATTTTCCCACCTCAGGGATGTTGTTTTGGCTAAAGCTTAACCGCAGTTGGCCCTGTTTGGACTGCCGGACTGCTTCTGAATAGCAAACTTGAATAGCAAACTATTTTGCACCAATTTTTATCATGAAATTCATTTAGGCCAATCCACTTCACAAGCTCCACACTGAAACCTCAGCCATCCTATTTAGAGCTCCCTACCCAAAGTTATGATTCTTTTTTTATAGTAATCCTATTCTTGAGAACATGCTATCCACTTCATCCAAGGCCTTGATTTTCATGAAATGGTGGATTGTCTTGTGTGTGGGTCCACTTGCATGATGCCCCATACTCCCTATGCCTCTCTAGGCCCCATTTCACATGGTACTCATGGTGCGCAGATCGGTCACTGTATGCTCGCGTACTGAATGCCGCAAGGTCCCCAAGAACAATGAACTCTACTTTTTGCACAAGTTACAAGGTAAAAAGCATGAACGATAAGAGTAAGAGACCAATTGGGTGCAATCTCCCCCCATGCCTTGTGTGAGCGCTTCACAAAGCATGTATTTTATGTATATTTCATCTTCATGCTCAATAATAGCCCAATTTACAAAAATATATCAATCTTTTAGCTTTTGAGTTTGCTTTTACAAAAATAGGAATAAAGCTAATGGACGGTGCCCATAGAGTCTGGCACGCCCAATACAATGTCCAAATAGAAATAACATAACCATGTGCATGGGCGCATACAAAATAATAATAAATAATCGATGCCTCAATAGACATGACAAAATATAGGCGTGGCGCCTATCAAAATATAATCCATAGATCGAATACTCGCTATCCACCAATGCTTTCCTCCGCCACTGGTGCTATCTCTACACATCAACTGAAGCATTCACAATCATTAGTAAAATAATACAATTAAACCGACAAAAGTGAATACCTAGCAGTCTTCAGCTACATAAATAAATCAACTGGTTAGAAATAAATCCTAACCTTAATTTATTACGAGTGCGCACTCTAAACTCATAAACGTTTATTAATTTAATATGCATTTTGCAGAATCACCCGCTATGGAATCACCCATGTACACACTAAATTAATGAAATGCCCGAAAAGGACAGGCGTCCCCATCAACTTCTCGCACAAAGAATCCACTTTGTGTATGAGCCCCGGTCATCAAAGTTTACGGAATCCACCGTAAAACCTCACGGAATCCACCGTGGAATATGCCTCCTCGCATCATACCCCCAGGGTGGGATAGCAATTGACCTCAATTGCTATTAGCTCAATGTGGAGCTAACAGAGTGGGGAAAGCATTTAAGTCTCTAGCGTGCATCCATTGTGCTTCCTCTACAGGATGGTTCTTAAATTTAACTAGATATCTAGAATACCTTAAGCCAGTTCTAGTGGTCATAAAGTCAGTGTCTATGATAGCTTCTGGTTCAAGTATTTCAGTCTCTTCCTCTAATAAAGGTGGGTTTTCATAAACAGGGTGTACATGTAATTGGCCTCTAAATGGTCTCAATAAACTAATGTGAAATGTGTTGTGAATTTTCCAATGAGATGGTAATTCTAACTTGAATGCATTGTCATTAATTTTATGAATGATCCTAAATGGTCCATAGAATCTAGGGGCTAATTTAATAACTGGATGTCTATCTACACTTTACAGTCTACGTTTTTCTATTCTCAACCAAACATAATCATCAACTTTGAAATTCATTGCTTGTCTTTTCTTGTTGGCTTGTTTGGTATATGATTGCTGGGCTTTAGCAATCATATCTTTAACCTCATCAAAAATACTGTTATGCATACTAGCAATATCATCAGCACTCTGAATTCTATTTGACAAAGATGCAACAGGTGTAGATAATCTATATCCATAAATCACTTCAAACGGTGCTTTCTTTGTAGATGTGTGTGGTGTATTGTTATATGCAAACTGTAATAAATGCAAATGTGTGTCCCATGTTTGAGGTTTAGAAATAGTATATGCACGTAAAAGATCTAGAATTGTGCTATTAGTTGCTTCTGTTTGTCAATTAGTTTCTAGATGAAATGCAGATGAGAAATCAATCTTTGTGCCTAGGTTAGCAAACAGAATAATCCAAAAGTTGTTACAAAATCTAGAATCACGATCTGAAATAATAACTTTTGGCAATCCATGGTTAGTAAAAACAGTTTTCAAAAACAACTATGCTGCTTGTGATGCTGTTAAAGTTTTCTTACATGGAATGAAATATGCTTGTTTACTAAATCTATCTACAACTATCCAAATCATATCATGGTTAGATTTAGTATTAGGTAAACCAGTAATGAAATCCATAGAAATTTATTCCCAAGGTTTAGATGGAATAGACAAAGGCATAAGTAATCCATACTGTTTACCATGATGTCTCTTAACTCTTTGACAAATCAAACATTCAGAAACAAAGTTAGATACATCAGCATCCATATGCGGCCAATAAAAATCTTCAGTTAATGTACGTAAGGTAGATATGATACCTCTATGACCTTGATATGGGGGACAATGAATTTCATTCAAAACAAAAGATCGGAATGGAATTGTAACACACAATCTCTTTTCATAAAACATAAATCCATCATTATATGACAATGAATCAATATGAATGAAATTATTTTGAACTAATTTATTCCATTCAGCATGAAAAGTAATATCCTGATTATATGTATCTTTCATAGCAATCAAAGAATCAAAAGATATGATAGAAATATTATGAATGGCAGGTCTTCTACTCAATGCATCAGCCACTACATTTTCTTTTCCAGGCTGGTATTGAATGATAGGATGAAAACTTTGAATAAAGGAGGCCCATTTGATATGTCGGTCACAGATTTGGGGTTGGCTAAGTAAATTCCTAATACTTTGTTGATCAGTCTTAATCATAAATTCTGAACCCATTAAGTAGTGTTTCCACTGTCTTAATGCTTGTACAACTGCTAATAGTTCTTTGTCATATGTGGAATATTTCAGCTCAGAGGGTTTCAGCTTACAACTAGAGTAGGCTATAGGATGATTGTCTTACATAAGTACAGCTCCTATTCCTGATCCACTAGCATCGGTCACTACTAGAAAGAATGGTCTATTAAAGTCAGAGGCAACTGTAGAACAGGGGCATGGGTTAATGCATGTTTCAGTAAGTCAAATGATTTCTGTTGATTTTCGGTCCATTGATAGACAATACCTTTCTTCAGAAGTTTGGTTAATGGTAAAGCAAGTAATGAAAAATTACGTACAAACTTCCTATAGAAACTAGCAAGACCAAGAAATGAGCGTAACTCATGCACATTTTTAGGTACAGGCCAATTCAATATTGCATCAATTTTCTTAGGATCAACTTTAATTCCATCAGATGATACAATATGACCTAAATACTCAATTTCTATTTTAAAAAATTCACTCTTTTCAGGATTTGCATACAGTTGATTTTCTTTCAATAACTGAAAAACCAATGACAAATGCTCATAATGTTCTTTCTCATTTTGACTGAACACCAAAATATCATCAAAGAAGACAATTACACAATACTGATATTTCAAAAATATACAGTTCATCATTCTACTAAAGGTAGGAGGTGCATTAGTCAATCCAAATGGCATGACTAAAAATTCATAATGACCAAACTGTGTTCTGAATGCAGTCTTGAATATGTCAGACTTATCTAGTCTCACCTGATGATAACCAGACTTAAGGTCAATTTTACTAAATATAGCAGATCCTTGCAGTTTGTCCATAAGGTCATCAACTCTAGGAATGGGATACCTATTCTTTACAGTGATTTTATTTAAAGCTCGATAGTCAATGCACATACGATAGGTATTATTCTTTTTCTTGACTAACAGAACAGGTGCACCGAATGGAGAACTGCTAGGTCTAATCAATCCTCTATTTAGTAATTCCTCAACTTGACGCTGGATTTCTTTTTGCTCTATCTGGTTATGCCTATATGGTGCTTTGCAAGGTGGTTGTGTGCCAGGGATCAAATCTATCTTATGGTCTTCTGGACGTGAAGGAGGTAAACCAAGTGGTAGGTCTTCTGCAAAACAGTCCTTAAAATATGCAAGAAATTCCTTATGCCTAGGGTGCATATGACTTTCTTTTACTTGCAATTCATTCACCCAAATGAGATAGGATTTACTACTCTTGCGTAATGCACGTTTAGCTTGAGTATGCGAAAGCAGTGGAAAGACATTAGATGCATGCATACCATATAATATAATAGATTTTCCTTGAAAATTAATATTCATTGTGTGTGTGGAATAGTCTATATCTGGGTTATGCTGGTGACGCCAAGGCATACCTAAAATAATGTCACTCGACTGTAATGGAACAACTAGAAAATTTCTTCTTTCAATGTATTAACCAATTTGAATCTCTAAGTCTTGTACTTCCTGTATACCATTATACCTAGTGCCTAAAAATGCAGCTTTTATGCGATAATGCGTAGGTACAGTTTGTAATTTCAATTCTTTTACCAATTTTGCTGAAATAAAATCATGAGTACTACCGTCATCATGAAAAATAGTCTTTTTCTTTCCATGCACCAAACATTTCATAGTCAATAATGAATGTGGAGTAGGCATACCTGGTAAAGTATCGGAAGTAGTAGTAGTGTCATCCTCATCTTCAGTGAAATCAGGCATATCTTCATGTTCGTCTTCGTCCATTGCTCCAAGGTAGTTGATATGAGCTGGTGGCTTCTTTGAATGACAATTTGCTGCTAGATGTCCACGCTGGTGGCATTTATAGCATACTATTGGTTTGGCTTTGGTTACATTATTTGCAATAACGGAAAGTCTAGGTACATTTGGATTTGGCTGTGGAATAGGCTTAGGATTTTGATTGAGATTGGATGGTAATGCAGGTGGTTTTGCCCAATTCTTGCGGAAAGATGATGAAGAGAAACAACCTGGATTAAATCTTCTAAAATTGGAATTGAATTGTTTAGATCTATAATTACCATTGGCTTGGAATTGCTGTGGTCATCTGTCTCTACCTCGTAGCTTATCTTCAATGTCGTGAGCTAGTGAAATGGTGTCTTCAAGGGTAGCAGGCTTGAACATGTTAACTTTAGCGTAGTAATGCCCAAGAAGTTCAGACATATACTTGCGCTTGTGTGTCATCTCTGGTACGTCTTCAAGCATGCGTAGCTGGAGGAGTGCATTCCAAAAACGCTCTGTATACTGAGGTATAGGCTCACGATCCCGTTGCTGGAGAAGATCCCATTGCTTGATAGCTTTCTCATGAAATTGCGGTGAAAGGAAATTCTGCATGAACTTCTTCTTGAAATCTTCCCAAGTAGCAGGACAATCTATGCTCTTGCGTACTACAGTCCACCAAAGAGATGCTCTATCTACTAAATGATTAGTAACACACTTGATTTTATCTTTTTCTACATAGGTTTCCTCATGGAAATAGTCATCAAATTGACTAATAAATGCTAGAACAGTTTTTCCTTCTCATATGCCAGTGAAAGTACGGAATTTGAAACTTCTTTTACTTATCTTTGATTCCTTGTGAATGGTTTGAGCTTCAATAGTTACATTGATGGTACGTCGAATCAGATCTTCAGCTTGAGGTTCTTCTTTGTCGCTAGACGCTCTTTGTAAATTTGCCAGTTGAGCTTGCAATGCTTGCCTAGCCCTTCGTTCTTCTTCCAATTGCATCATGATTAAGTCCAGCTTTTGCTCCATCGTAGGTTCAAGTAGGTCGCCTTCAGCCATAAAATCATCCATATGTGGTTCCGTCATCTTGTAAAACTCAAAAGACCTTTCTCACTCAAAATCAGGTTAACAAGATGAGCGTAGCTCAAGTCCGGGGTTACAAGGCTTATGTGTTTTTGGGTATATCTTTCTCAATCTTCAGAAATTCTGCGATTTATCCTTCTTTGTATGCTGAAAATGCTTCAGCAAGCGTGCGTATGGGTAGAGTACCTTCCAACGAACAACTTTGCAGTTCGGAGTTTCTTGCAGGAACAGCCCTTCTAGGAGTTTTGAGCACAAGTCAGTTCTGACTCCAGTTGACTTGTCTGACTTGCAGAGTTGCAGACTTATATGACTTGCAGAGTTGCAGACTTGCAGAACTTATTCGATTTACGGGACTTACAGAACTTGATCAGAAATTACTTGCAGAACTTGACTTCTGTGGTGTGTGACCCAAAGTTAGTAGTAACTTGATTGATTGGGAAGCTTTAGGTAACTTAGTAGATTAAGAAGCTTTTGGCTTCTTGATTCGCTGTCGATTTTGAGGACATGAGTATGTCCTTGGCAGAATTTTCGCCGCCCAGTAGATCCTCACGCCATTTTTTTCAGCGATTCGATTATTGAAGCTTCCTTAAGCTTCTAACCAAGCTTATTAACTTTTAACTTTAAGCTTTGAAGCTTAGTGAGAAAAGAGTTACTCTATTTATCCACGCTTTGATGAAGGAGATGAAGGAGTGGTCCTCCGCCTGTATAGCTCGGTCCTTCGCGATCTAATGATAGAAACAGGGGTTCTTGATCGCTGCCTGTATCGACGGTTCGCGATGAGATTGACCATAGAGCCCGATCGTTCCAGGAGCTCCGCCTTCGCATGAGATGGGTAGCGATTGGAAGCTCTTGATCTCAGCTCCGCTCTGATACCACTGATGCACAGATCGGTCGCGGTATGCTTGCGTAGTGAATGTCGGAAGGTCCCCAAGAACAATGAACTCTACTTTTTGCACAAGTTACAAGGTAAAAAGCATGAATGACAAGAGCAAAAGACCAATTGGGTGCAATCTCCTTCCATGCCTTGTGTGAGCGCTTCACAAAGCATGTATTTTATGTATATTTCATCTTCATGCTCAATAATAGCCCAATTTACAAAAATATATCAAGCTTTTAGCTTTTGAGTTTGCTTTTACAAAAATAGGAATAAAGCTCATGGACGGTGCCCATAGAGTCTGGCACGCCCAATACAATGTCCAAATAGAAATAACCTAACCGTGCGCATGGGTGCATACAAAATAATAATAAATAATCGATGTCTCAATAGACATGACAAAATATAGGCGTGGCGCCTATCAAAATATAATCCATAAATCGAATACTCGCTATCCACCAATGCTTTCCTCCGCCCCACTACTGCTATCTCTACACATCAACTGAAGCATTCACAATCGTTAGTAAAATAATACAATTAAACCGACAAAAGTGAATACCTAGCAGTCTTCAGCTACATAAATAAATCAACTGGTTAGAAATAAATCCTAACCTTAATTTATTACGAGTGCGCACTCTAAACTCATAAACGTTTATTAATTTAATATGCATTTTGCGGAATCACCCGCTATGGAATCACCCATGTACACACTAAATTAATGAAACGCCCGAAAAGGATAGGCATCCACATCAACTTCTCGCACAAAGAATCCACTTTGTGTATGAACCCCGGTCATCAAAGTTTACGGAATCCACTGTAAAACCTCACGGAGTCCACCGTGGAATATGCCTCCTGGCATCAACTCAGGCCCCTCCTTTCCTCATTTTCCTTGTATTCTTGCATACATTAGTACTTTGTTGCCTCTCCCTTTCCTCCCTCCCCCCCCCCCCCCCCAACTCTCCTTTTGTTTTTGGGGACAAAAACCTTCTAAGTCAAGATCGTTTTGTAACAAGCGAGATATATGGAACTGATAGGAAAAATACTAGTAACACCCATGGTATTTAAGGTGTAAGAGCGTTAGATCAATCATCATGCATTAATAAAAATACTCTCTCTTCACTATCACAACTTCCATGCCATCATAGGTTTTAAACACCCCTAGGTGACTAGCAATTGGCAAAGAATGCATCTCTTCTAGGATCTTCTATGTGAAAGAGGAGGTGTGGGGAATAAAAATCTAGCCATGTGCTTAGATGAGACCATTTTTTAGCTGATATGGGGAGCACTCATTTACAGTGCCTTGCTATAATTTCTAAAAGATAGGGATAAATTCAGCATTAACCAAATAGGTCTCTTGAAGTTCCTCTATCCAATCACTATGAAGTTTTGTGATGGATGAGACTTTGCATGCCCACATACAGGAGAGTGAATCAACCACCACATTGTCCTTCCATGGATTAGTATGAGTGATCTCAAAATCATAGTTTTGCAAAGTTTCCACCCACCACCTTTGCTTAGGAGTCAAAATTTTCCACATCAGAAAGTATTTGAGCACCCGATGGTCAATTTTCACCTTAAATCTACTACTATATAGATAGTGGTGCCACTTTTTAATAGCATCAATGATTGTCAATATCTCCTGATCATTAAACATGCAGTTGCCTCTCTTTTTTATCCAATTTGCAACTCTCAAAGGCTATAATACCATGTTCTTGTAGCAAACAATCCCAATACCCCTTCCACTAGCATCATATTGTATAGTGAATTCTTTTGTAAAGTCGGGGAACACATAAGAATGGGGGCTGAAGTAAGCAATTATGTTAGGTGTTGCAAGCTACGAGTAGCCAAAGCATTAAGAAAAAGCCTCTTTTTTTAGTCTATTTGTTAATAGTGTTGCAATGGTAGCATAATGGCAAATAAAGCTTTGATAAAAGGAGGAGAGACAAAAGAAAGCCACGTAAAGAGGTAGTCTTAGAGGGTATGGACCAGCCTTGAATACACTCCACCTTCTTGGGGCTAGCTTGGATCCCCTTTTCACTCATAATATGGCCCAACTACTCAACCTCAATCTGCATGAAAATACATTTTCTTTCCTTAGCAAAAAATCTATGATCCCATAATACATTAAATACCTATCATACATACAATAGGTACTCTCTCAATGTCCTGATGTAGATGAGTATATCATTAAAAAAGACAAGCACAAACTAAAAAAAGGAAGGGATACAAGATCTTGTTCATAAGACTCTGAAAAGTGGCAGAGGTGTTTGTTAGCCCAACCGGCATAGCAAGAAAGTGATACAACTCCCGGTCAGAGTCCTATATGCTATTTTGATTTTATCACCTACCCTCATGCATATTTGATAATAGCCAAACCTTAGGTCTATCTTAATAAAGTAGCAAGCTCCCTTGAGCTCATCTAGCAAGTTGTTGATTCTAGGTACAGG
Source organism: Lygodium microphyllum (assembly GCF_053477565.2). Lineage (NCBI taxonomy): Eukaryota > Viridiplantae > Streptophyta > Polypodiopsida > Schizaeales > Lygodiaceae > Lygodium > Lygodium microphyllum. Next base: position 28,232,856 of record NC_141155.1, read on the forward strand.
GTATCTATTCTTGATTGTAATCTTGTTAAGGTCATTGAAGGAGCCATCCTTCTTCTTGACCACTTTCCATGGTTGGCCTTTTCACCACTTGACCTTCGGCCGATGAATCGCGCAGTGTCCTTCTCAGGTTGAAATGCAGTGACCTTGGAGATGATCCACCCGTGCAAAAATATCATTTCCTTAATTAATCCAATTAAGATTCAAACACAATCAAGGCAATCAGCCTAATATCATCTTCCAAGAAAACATTCGTTTATCCCATGGCAACTTGTCATCATAGACCCCTGCCATGAATTTACCATAAATCACAAGCACTTGGAATAATCATCCAAACCACAATCCAACAATCAGTTGAATGTAAAAGCATTTAGGGTGTTGTTCGCTCAATCAACAACCAATTGTATTTTTCCAAACAATGCAAGCGTAGGCAAGATAACATTTCTATCTGCATATTCGGTCTCCCCCTTGGGACCCAAGAGTGTTGCTATGCAAAATTTTACTTAATACTTCCTTCCTTCAACTAGGGCATATGTCAAGGTTTCAAACACTATACAAGACGTAAGTTCTATACATCATATACATTGATTGATAACCCAACCTCCTTCCCAACAATATAAAAGTAGTGGTCTTTACTTTGACTCGAGTTTTCCTAATCCCTTGAGCTCTCTACTTTGAGGCCTGGAGTTGTTGTTTGTATCTAGCCCAATTCTCGAATAGGATTAATAAACATAGTAGCTACCGGACAGTCAAGGCATCCTACTTTTAGTCCTAAGTAAACCCTTGCATGTCTATTAAGCCTTAAAATAAGCAAACTCTCCTCCTCAAGGAGTTCTCCCATTTCAATCGAGAGTTAAGGCAAACAATTTACTCTTAACTAGCAACAAAGTATATCTCAAGATATTTTGACATAAACCAAAACAATTTCATTTGAATTCTTTACAAGGAATGATATAGTCCATAGCCCTTATTACCCAAGGAGTATAATTACCTTAGGGATTAATACATAGGTTATTGCTACATACATGTCAGTCAACCACAAATTCTACTTGTGAACCTATTTAGGTTAATTTCTACATTCCATACATTGAAAGGGAATTTATAAGAAATAATATCTTAAGAATACTGAACGAATAAGCATGCGTGTAGGAACCGTTTTTTCTAGGTTTTTTCACAATCTCATAGTGATAGTCTTTGCATAATAGCACATCTTTATAAGCACTGAGAATAATTTGAAAACAATATATATTTGGCCATCAACAAGGGATTCATACTCAGTTATTAAGTTAGAGTAATACCTTGAATTTGATTAACTTAAGGATGCTCACAAATTGTAGATGTTTTCCTAGGGGTTTGGTTCTAATTTTTCTCCTTAGTGTTGATGCTAGAGTGAGTTTACCTCCCAAGTTTAGGTTTGACTTCTAAGGCTCCTGTTGATTGACTAAGATTGCATAGTAACTTACTTTGGAGACTTATGTTTACGTTTACCCTTCTTGGGTCTCTTGATCCCAATGCAAATGGGTTTCTATGACAAGGGCATAGGATTACCATATAGTAACTATAAAAAAGGTTTATCAATTGGTTCCAAGAAGTCATTGGAATATTTCCAATTTTGGAGCCCAGTCTCAACCAACTTATTAATGTGATAACCTACTTAATGATTTAGATAGTAATTGGAAAGCTTGTGGTGTGGGTGGAACAGATGTTGCACTTGCAATTGATTGCTTTAGGTCCGAAGTGCTTCTCTTGGGTTTCATGCTTCTCCTTCTTCCTGTGCTTTGAATTTGAGTGCTTTGATCATCAAACTCCTCAAGCTGCGGACTTTAAAAGCTCTCTCGGCCTCTCTCTCTCTCTCTCTCTCTCTCTCTCTCTCTCTCTCTCTCTCTCTTTATGTCCAGGTTGTTAAGGCCTTTTCCTTTTTCCTTACGACCTCAGGAGGGGGGGGGAGGGATAAGCTCGCGGGAACAAGGATAAGGGTACTTGCGTGTGGTCATCCTCTAACGAGGGGAAGAGAAGGAGAAGAAGGTTCTCTCCCTCTCTCCTCCTCTCTTTGCGATGGGGGGTTTTATAAGTTAAAGAGGAGTATTATTTGGGGGGGGGACGTTTGGCCACGTTGTCGCCTTTCTCCTCCACTCCTTCCTTGGCATCGTCATATCCTTATTTCCTCCCTTGTCATTGTTGTTTACTCCTTCTTCCCCCTTTTCATCATCAATACATCATTTTCCTCTTTCTCCCCCCTCAGCATCGTCGACATCCTCCTTCCCCTCTTCCACGTCGTCATGATGTCTCCTTGTCGATGCCACTCCCTCTTCGTGTTAGTGACGACAGGGGGGTGGTAATTAAAAAAATTAATTATTTTCTTATAAAAATTAGGGGGGGTTCCTATGCCCTGCTGACAGGGAGTATTACATGATAAGCCATGAAAATGCATATCATGGTGCTAATTCAAAACTTTCTTCTAAGTTGATAAGAAAGTTTGAGGCAACATTCATAAGCTTTGCATTGTACTAGTCCTTATAACCCAAGCCGAACATCCAAAACATTCCTTCTTGTGTTGCATGTGACTATAGTGTACCATTGATGACACATGAACTCTAACTACACTTCAATCAAGTAGGCTCCTTAATCTCACAAATTGGGACCTTTGTTTAACATGCATAACATGACAATGAAGAGGTTGAGGATGACTTGCGGAAAGACTTGCATAGGTGAATAGTAAGATTTATCATTTAGATGCACGCCATTATAACTTCTCAACACTTTGTTTATCTTGATGATCTAATTGAGTCAAGAATCCTATACATTGTGACAAATATGGTATATGGAGCTTCAACTTAGAACTCAAGTATAATAAACCTAAGCCATGAATATATATGTTGCACATCTATGGGGAGCACCACACTTGATGTTGCTTCCTATAAACTAGGATCACTAACCAAGCCACATTTTCTATGAGAAAGAAGGAGGTAGTCAAATTTAATTAGGGACATTTAAGGAGGGTTTAGTAGAGGCCTTAAAGAGACATGACTTAATGTCACTACTTCACCCTTCTATTTTCTTTCTTTCTTTTTGTGTCTTCAATACATTAACTAGCTACCTAACTTGACCAATGAGCTTTTGAGTGGAGACACACACATGCACACATGTGTATGCACACACACGCACACACACAAAGAAGGCATTAATGACTAGACCGGATTGATGACAACAATGACCCATTCCCACTATGGTTGAGCATACAAAAGGATAACCTCTTCATGTTGTGGGATAGTGCTTTGTGATTCTTATTATATGAATAGCTAGTCTTCCTATTAGCCCTAGTGATGTGCTAATTTGGTGGCCTTCCTAGAAAGCCTTCTCTCATCTCATGTCCTTCTAGAAGAAAGACTTGGTAATCTTAGTAATATATTACCTTTTGGAGCTATCATGCATTGAGCATTGATCCAAAAACTAGGTACCCATTCTAAGCGACCTATTTAGAACGGCTTCTTGAGACGGCCCAAAGTTCCCAAAACACGAATGTTACTCATCAAGGACCTTTGGTTGATTTTAGTCCTTTATATCCGGCTAATGAAATACATAAGCATGAAAGAAAGAGATTATGTATCCAATTCATAGATATAAGTGGAAACTCGAGTTGAAGAATGACAGCCAGCTCTTTCTTTAATAGACAGACACATGAAGAGGAGTAGCAATAGAGAAACGTTAGTGAACGTGCTAGTACAATTTGCAATAAGTATAGAGCAGCTATTATTATAGCGCTCTTTGGTATTACAAGAATATACATGTTTGTTCATATACCTCCCAAATTTTTGCATTAAAAATATTATGCACTCTTATTATTATTATTATCCATTTAAATCATTAACGGGTCCCGGAGCATAGGTCCTTAGTCGTCTTTCCTGTATCACAATGTAGAGACAGTGTGAACATCCGAGATGCAAGAGTAGGTATGAGGATGGCCTTAATTAGAAATGGCGGACTATAATTTTACCTTAACTGTCCTGAATGGACCCTCCGACTGCAGTCTGTTTCGATGAATGACAGGCTTAATCAAGCTGCTGAGGACGTGGCCATGGTGCCCCCCTTCAAGGGGTAACAATCATAGCACATAATTAGATGGTAAGCAAGCTTCAGATAGATAGAAGGGGACGGGTGAGTCAAATCATTATCAATTATAAAAAGCGGTTATATCGATGCCATGGTGCGTAGTCCACTTACTGTGGATGTGGCGCAGCTGATGAGAAGCGCGCGCGGGCATGGCGACGTGATGAAGCATTTGAATGATATTACGATGAGAGGTGGCAGGATCATGGCGACATGTGCAGAGGATCGGCAATAGCGAAACTATTATTATATAGAGGATCAGGAGAGTCGTCGTAGACACAGCGGGACGTGGCATATTAATATGCTTCTAAGGGAGCGGTCTTTCTGGATGAAGGCAGGCTAGTTGAGGATATCACTACTTGTGGGTTCTCGTAATTACCGGGACGTGATGATGAGATGTGTGTGTATATGTGATGGAAATCTGGCCCTTGACTCCTGAAGCCTTGCTCGACTAATTCCTATTCCGCGTGGCGAAATGCATGCTTCCGTTGACGTTTAACAGTCGGGTCATGGAAAAAATTACGCGTGTTTGACTTTGGTTGCGTTGATCAAGAGCCTCGCGCATCACGACCCGCGGCAGCCCTCGAATTTAAAAGGCACTACATCTTTTCTTTTTGAAGGGCAAAAATGAGCTTCTCCTTCTTAAAAGGTAAGTAAAAATGAAGATTATCCTTCAAATAATTATGAATCCATGCCAAGTTAAAGCATTCCACAACATGTATTCAAATTTTAAAACATGTAGACAACCATATGATGACCTGCGGGCCCAAAAAAGGGCAACTTGGTTAAAACTAGAGTCCTAGCCAAATTAGGGGAGATCTCATGTGTAACTTTTGGGACTCTCAAACACTGATTTATGTGTTAGAGACCATTGGTTCGTGGGCTGAAAAAAGGGCAACTTGGTTAAACAAGAGTAGGTGTGGATGTCAGAGGTGAGGTTGATGCGCTACTCTTTGCCGCCTGTGCTGTTGGAGACACAAGGAACTTTGGACACAAAACTAGATAGAAAATACACATATCTAGTAAATGCACAAAATTTTTTAGTTAGTCACTAGGTTTTTAGTTTTACTAGATAAACATGAAGCTATAACTAGTGAAATCCATGTCTATATGGTAAAGTGAGAAGATTTTCTATATAACATCTAATATAGCCATGTTTAGTAGATTAAAAAATCAAGCTATAACTAGCAAAATAATTGTACATAGCAAGTGAGAACAAATTTGTGTATAACATCTAATATAGTCATGATTATGTAATTAAGTAACACACATCACCTTTTCCTTAAATGAATGCCATAGGTCCTCATAAGTATGTGAAAATTTGAGGTATAAAATGCCCTAACTCTTTATTTCTAGTGAAGAATGCTAATAGTAGATATGTCATACCTTTGGGAAAACCAAGATACACTAAGTTGTCTAGCATTTTGAGATTCAAGCTCTGGTGGACAACACATTGGGTTGGCAACAAAGGTGGGTAGCTCTATAAAGATAGAGACTCAAATACTATTGTTTGACACTCATCGAAGGCTACATATGATGGCATTAATGGGTATCCTTATGTGCTAATACTTTGCTATTCATGAGGGTAAGTTTAGAGCCTCCCTTTAAGCTGCTAAAGATTATAACATTGATGTATGCACGGAGAGTGGTTTTATTCTCATCCGGGAATCTTCTTTCAAGAGCTATATGGATTTGTATGCTTTCCATGATGTTTTCCTTTAAGTCAATATATGAGACCTCTATGCCTCTACACCATAGTTTGTTTTTTTTTTTTTTTTTAAAGCATCTCATCGACAACATATTAAGATAGTGATACAATAGTCATTTGCCATCGAAAGTGTGAGTTCACAATAAAGTTTTGTCAAATCCCTAAATGCTGGAGTGATGTATAAGCATATATAATTACATACATGATCTAGAAAAAATAATAAAATGATTAAATAGAACAATCACTTTTATTTTATAATCAACAAATTGCCATATATAAGGAAATTTGAAAGAAAAATTTACTTAAAATGTAAATATTTTTCTTTAAAATAATTAATATCATGAAAAGAATATAAAATAAGATACTTGTTGAATAAAATATTTTTAAAATTTATTAATCTGATGGCATAACTGTGTATTGGTGCATCACAAATGGCCAAGAGTTTGATATTGGATAGCTTTGCATCCCTTTCATTTATAAGTTTTGGGCATATTTAATGTTTGAGATTAAACCACCATTACATTTTTTTGCAATTCAAAAAAAAAAAACAAAGGTGTATTGGTTTTATAAAGATTTACAAGAGATTTACTAAGTAATAGAAAAAGAAATACATTAAAGCTAGAAGCTCCATCTTAGTGTGGGGGGGATGTTGGTGTAGTGGGAACCAATGCTTCCTAAGAAAGCTACGTTGTCTTTCTCATGATCCAACAAAACACAACAGCCTTGTCATGGCTACCCAATTAGCCTCTCTCAACAAACTCTCACACACACAATACAAATTGATCTTCCACGCATCCTGTAAGTGAAGCAACAGTTTTTCTTGGTCATATTTAATGTAAAAATTTCATAGACATCAACGAAGAAGTTTCATTCATAGTGTGACCTTCATTGAGAATATCAAAGTGAGCGTATCAAAGACATCGATCTATTTTCTGAAAGTAAGGGGAAAATCTTTGTTTAAAATACTATAAATAAAATAGTACAAATGTTTTTAATGATGCACAAGACACTTGTATATTCAAGCTAGAATGATTATCCATTGAGATGTGTAACTGAATTTATCATAATTCTTTACCCAGGAATCGAATTTCCATCTGCTCTTATAAAAGCTCAAAATCAGTTTCATCTTATATTTTTCAACCCCTGTGGAGTTTCAAAACTTGCCATATTTTGAGAATCTTAGATATGATTTTTAGAATTCGAGAAATTTTGTTGTGTTATTTGGATTTGATATACCAATAAATAATTATGTTTTTCTTTAAATTGAAAGGTAGAGCCTCTATCACCATCCTAATTATGGTAGCTTTAGAATAGAGTAGAGAAAATTTCCCCTTGCTAGCTTCTAGTGATTTGTTTTTCCTCAACGCTACAAGAGAAAGGCCCTATAGACACGTAGGGTGCATGCGAAATAGCAGGTGCATTTATCAGTGCATTTATCAGCACGTCTATTGGCGCTAGTATATAGACGCGAAAAACGCGTCTATATACCCACGTTTTTAAACGCGCTTATAGATGCGAAAATAAATGCATATATTTTTCATTTCTCATAAAGTCCCTAAATATGAGCAAACATCTTAATAGCTAGTATTTTTTAGAATACATTACCAACTTTACTTCTTTTTGAGTAGTACAAATATACATCCAATCATTCAAAGCTAATTATATGCTACAATGAATGATCAATCTCATCTTCAATGAGATCGGCCCTTGCTAGACTATCTACCTCTAGGTCTATGTTACCAATAGGCAATGAAACAAAGAAGTCTATTCCACTATCAGATGTATTGCTATGCTCAATTTCTTCATCATCATCTGCAACCATATTGTTATCGTCTTCTGCACTTCCTTGAACATCCTCGTGGGGATCATCTTGCACTGCATCATGTATATTATCAATCATGGCATCATCATGTGCATCATCATTGATTGTTGGATTGTCATCAACTATCTCTATATTGGTAGCATTGCCATATATTGGTTTTGAACGACTAGATATGGGGATGATGTGCCACCATCGGTTATTGTTTACCATTGGATGATACACAACCTGCATTTAAAAAACAAAAAGTAAGTAGCTTAGATATTTATTGTATTTTGAGAATGTATCAAGAAGTAATATATATGAAAATAAATAGCTTCTAATATACCTACTCGCATTATTGAGGTAGTATGAATATGTCATTCTTGCCTTGGTGAAATTTTGTAGACACTACAACAGAAACGAGGCATAGACGCGCAAAGTCGGGCGCGTCTATCACAGCGTCTATATACGTGTGTAAATGTGCATGTAAATAGACGCGCACTTTGCGTCTACATATCCACGCAAATAGACGCGCTTATACACACAAAAATAGACACTCACGTCAAAATTCAAATCATACTAAATCATTTCTTTTCAAACTACGCCTTTCCTTTTCTACATTTTTTGCAGTTCGGAAGCTTGAGTTTAGCCGACATGCAGTCTCTTCATGCCTCACCTAGTCTTTTCATGCCTCACCTCCTCATGCCTCACTTCTTCTTTAATTTCAAATACACAAGAAGGGAAAAAGGAAAGCCAAGGAGAGGAAGAAAAAGAGAACAAGAGAGAGGAGACCAAGAAGAAGCAGCAAGCAAGCATCAAGGGAGGGTAACTTACCAAGGAGGGGAAGAAGGAGAAGGAAGAAGCGCCACCACCCACCACACCAAACACCCAAGGTGAGTCTCTCTCTCTCTCTCTCTCTCTCTCTCTCTCTCTCTCTCTCTTTCTTTCTATCTTCCTCTCTCTACTCTGTATTTAGGATTTGTGATTCCATTATGTATTGCATTTTGTAAAACAATAATGGCGGTCGTCTGCTAAAATCAGCCGACCAAGTGCGTCTACATCTTAGTGTAGACGCACATATAGATGCGAAAAACGTTTCTCTGGGGTGCGTCTTTGAGCGCGTGTGCTCTGCAGTGTACACACGAGGATACACGCATTGAGAGACACCCACACAGACACGGGTATAGACGCGCACAAAGACACAGGTATAGACGCTGTATGTAATATAGACATTGTATGTAATATGTTTTATCTACACAGGGTAATATGATTTTTCTTGTGTAGATGTGGAATCTGGATCCTCCAGCACCCCATTCAACAAAGAGAAATTCATGGGGGAGATGACCAATTATCTTGGTCGCCCTCCCACTGTAGATGAGATTTTCAGTGTGATGTCAGGGACACGTATCACATCTTTGCCTACACAGGGATCAGCTGAGGTACATGGATCGGCCGAAGCACATACATCTGCAGAGGCACGTGTATCGAGTGAGGTAGAGGATAGTGCACATCGAGGGAGGAGGGAGAGTGGTGCGGGAGGACGAGGAGGTCGAGGGCTTTGTGGGGGTTGCCTAGGTGGTGGCTCTCGATCACCCTCACCGGAAAATGAGAGAGGTGAGCCTCCACAAATGTACTACTCTATCACTAATCTTGGTAGTATCTTGCATGACTTCGAGGGGAGGGAAGTGATAGCCTACTTGAGGAGTGTCGTGCATGCCACATACAAAGATTGCATGATTCCCTTCAAGCACCAAAAAAATGGTTTGTGGCAAGAGGTGCTACGGGCAGTACATAAAAGGTACCCTAATCCCGAGAATTCATGATTCTCAGATGATTGGGGACAGTCAAAGGTGCGAGACGCACTTCATAACCAAAGGTCTCACCTTATGATGTGCGCCAAGGAGTCATTGCGGAGACAAGAGCAGGGGCGCCCTAGATATGGCCAACCACCCAATTGCCACCGCAAGGAGTGGAAAGAGTCTAAGAAGAGAGCAACGGAGAAAATGACAAGTCACCAACATGCAGAGGCGCGACGTATCCAAATGGCAACCATGGGATCGTCGCATTATGGATCGGGTGGCAGGGAGTCATGGGAGGCTGAGTTTGTAAGTAATATTTGATTTTTTAAAAAAATCAAATTTTGTAATTTGTTTCACTTCATTATGTAGTGTGTTTTAATACGTTGTATGTTCAAATTATTTTGTAGTTCCATATCGTTGATAGGATGCCTACTCCTAGAGAGGTAGGCTACCATCAAGGTCATAACCGGGCGTCCACTTGGCAGCATTACTACGAGGAGGGACTCATCACGGAGGAGCAATATAATCGTGCCATGAGGATTCCACCACCAAAAGATGTATGTTTTATTTTTTACATGAAAAGTATAGATCAATAGGATTTATTATTTGTAATGGTATTTATATACTTTAATCCTTTGTGTAGGCGAACCCTGATGCAGTTGACGATAGCGAAGGGGGGACTAGCAGTAGCGGTGGCGACAACGGCAGCGGCACATGCAGCAGTGGTGGTAGCGATGATGATGCCTCTTCTGAGGAGATATAGAGGAGCCCCATGTATGCATGCCTCCCCTTGGCTTGTAATTTTCATTTTTGATATGTATTACTTTCAGCTAGTGCTTGCGACCATGACCATGCTTGAGGTCACAAGCACTAGAACTCATAATGTAAAAATGTTTCATCTATATATATGAAATTTCGTGTGCTACATACATTGTTTTATTTTCAATATCAAATCTTCGAAATAATCTTTCTCTATTTTCCCTAAGTATACAATTTGATGTTGATGGGGGAAAAATACCAGAGAGCATGTGGCCTACAAAGCCACATGCTCTCTGGTTTTTTTTTCATACCTCTGTTTTGCGCGTCTATCAACGCGTCTAAATTGTAGGATAAATGCGCGTCTATTCTCGTCAAAAACTTTCAGAGTAAACGCGGTTTTAGACGCGTAGATACACGCGTGTATAGACGCACAATATGAATATAGTCACTTTTTTATAAATATGATTATATATTTAGGTAGCGCGTTTACATCTGTATCTATAGGCGCGTCTAAGTGTGCGTCTACTTCTGCCTATAAGCGCGCTTTTAGACGCGATTTTGTAGACGGGAAAATAGACACGTTAATAAATGCGCTCGACTTTTTTTTCACAATTCAAATATTGCGTCTACAAGCTCGTCTATGGAGCCTTTTTGTTATAGTGAGAGTCAATCACTACAAAACCACTTGGATGACGTCTAATTGTGCAATGCTCACCCGTTGTTACTACTTCTTTAAACCACTTCACATCTAGTACATATATTAAAAAGCGCCTAAAGTCAAACTTCAAAATATATTGGATCAAGCCACAATAACCTTCCACGGTGCCATTGGTATCCTGGAAGTTTGCAAGGATACCACAATCCTGGGTATTTCTCTTATCATATATACATTGAGTTCGAAAATATTTGCTTTCACACCAAATAGCATTGAACAATGTGCACTAGTAGTACATTGTTGAGATCATATTAATGATTTAGTTAAAGATGAAACATGTGAAATTATTATATCATATATAACCAAAGATAATTTAATTATAAGTATGTCTCACCTTTGATAAGCAACCTCATGCGTATTCCCACTCCTCTTGCGATATATCCATCGCCTCCTCTTTTTCCATCTTCTCCATTTTTTCATGTAGCCAATCTATATCAATATGACGTGGAAGCGCACTTAAATGATCTGGATATGGGACATTACATCCATGTCTAGCACAAAATGCTTGCCTTTCGCTTACTCTTCTTGCCCTTGCTTCTTTATATAGTGTCACCCATTTGCTCATTACTTTGGTGTTAAACACACAAAATACATTTAACTTACGAAGTTCCTCTTTCATTAGCACTTTGCTCCTTCCTTTTCCTTGAGTTATTATAGAGGTCATCCTCAAAAATTCATCATCTTTCCATAGTCGTGGTAAAGAGGGGTCTACTTTAGTAAGATATTCAAAGATTTGTAAAAGAGATGATTGCACTAACCAACCCTCAGCCATGCTTCCCTCGGGCCGTACATTTTGCCTTACAAAATCTTTTAGGGTTTTCATAAAGTGCTCTAGAGAAAACATCCACATTGCATGAACTACCCCACAAATTGTGATCTCATCAATCAGATGTCGAGTAAGTGTACTTGAGTAGTCAAAATGGAGTGAGGAAAAGTTTCCTCCACCAAACAAACCACCTCAATGGACAATACTTGAGCCTCTTGCAATGTATTTGGATCGATTTTCTTCAAACTCACAAATCTACCAACATGCAATTGAGAATGATGATTAGTTTTGTCCATAAATTCAAGCGGATTTACTACGTGATGTACGTAATATGTAAACTAAAAAATAATTATAATGTATACATACCTCACGAGCTCACCCATCTTGCAAATGATATCACGTACATCTTTCAAAACACAATGGGATATGCTTGTAGGAAGGATGAACTGTATGTAAATATTCATACATTGTTAATTAGTCTATATAGTTACTCCACTAATTAATATATTTATGGCTATGAAAATCCTTACCTGAATCATTTTGTGCCAATCGTGAGACTTCAAACAGGATAGTTTCTCCACACCTCTTTTCTTTTTCTTTATGAAGGCTCCCTTGAGGCGTCTCATATATCTAGTGGGAGTTCGAAAGCTACATATCTGTTACTTCACCATCTTTTCTTCGGTCTTCGACAATATCCAAGGTGCACGCAGTAACTCAATCTTTCCTCCGGGTTCGACACATGGCCAAGCTCATCTTATACGTCCAATACTACGTAAATCCTCCCTTACATTGACAGAATCACGAGCCCCGATTAAGTGATCCCATAATGTAGATGCAACATTCTTGAATATATGCATGGGGTCCAACAGGTGATTGATCTTGAGTTCAGTCCAATATGGGAGACGAAAAAATATAGAGAACCTAAGGCACAAACAATATATTATTTCTCGTTCTCATATAATGGAGTGTACTTTAAAGACAAACAAAAGAAGTAAACTAGTTACCGACTCATGCCAAGTGGAGGATGATCATTGGTGTGTGTCCAAGTGTTCCTCCAATCTTGAATGGTCAGAGATTGTGGAGTTCTTCCATTAGTGGGGGGTGCATATTTGGGGTGGTCAATAGGAAGAAAGCGATGATGATTGTCATAGATAACCTTCTTCACGCGTGTCGGTCTAGAAGCAACCAAAGAGGGACCACAAATTGGACATGCATGATATCCTAATGTAGTTAAACCTATAAAAACAAGTGGGTTAATTATGACATATATTTGATTAAGGGTAAGAATGAATAAAATAGAGTACGCAACTACTTGAACACTCTCTATAGCCTGGAAAGTCATGCATGGTCCACAACAATATGTCCTTTAAAGTGAAATCTCTAGAGGACAATGATGCATTACATGTCCTTTTTTTATTGCCAGGGATGGAGGGATATTATAGTTCACCAATACCACTAGCCATACACTATATGAGGTGCTTTTGATACCAAATGGATTTATTCCATCTAATATTAGACCAAATCTCAAATTTCTAGGCTCTTCTTTGAAAGTAAGCCACAAATTCTCTAGGTGTTGCCAAGCTGGTGTGTCTGAAGGAATTTTCCACTTTTCATCACTTGAATAGTGACTAGCATGCCATGACATGAGTCTCGTAATAGATTCATACTTAAACATAAGTTGAATATGTGGAATAATAGGAAAATGCCACAAAACCTTACGAGGGACATCCATTGATTTCATTTCCTAGTTGTATCTTGGTTCACCACAAATAGGACACTATCGTGCAGATGCATGATCCCCACGAAACAAGATGCAATCATTGACACATGCATGGATTATAACGTAATGGAGACCTCCAAGAGATATCAAGAAACACCTTGCTTGCTCCCTTCTAGTTGGTAATTTATTTCCATTTGGAAGCATTTATGACAATAACCTACATATATTGTGTAAATAGAGTTAAAAAACTGTGAATATTGTCCAGAAGCATTTATGAATTAATATCAAATGATACATACTTTGATAATGCATTCAAGCTAGCATTACTCCATCCATAAATGGTTTGTAAGTTCAGTATCTCGAGAGATGTACGTAGAATGGAGTATGTGAAACCTTCGTACAATGGAGTTTTCGACGCTATGTGTGGTGGGTCATCTGTCTCTCTAGTGGCGCCATCCCCCCGAACCTCATGGGAAAATAAATCGTGCACCGTGTTGTCCAAAATCTCTTCCTTCAAAACTTAATGGGGTATTTGACGAGGGCTGCTATCGTCGTCATCAGTTTCTACTCTTCTTGAGGACTCTGTCTCCTCGTGTCGACTCTTCACAGCCTCTCGATGCCCTAGAGGGACCATTTGAGGATGTGGTACCACATACTGCTCAATTAAAAAAAGGAGGTTTTGTGCAATGGTGAAGACGCAACATAGACCAATAATATTTGTGCAAATAAAGAAGTAAAAATTACTGGGTCTTTTTCTTGGTCCCACTCTCTGTACATGTTGAGGCGTGACATTGTGATTCGATGTGCTCGAAAAAAACATCCTCGACAATGATCACACATACATTTGATTTGCGGTTGTAGCCAAGTATCTCGATTGTGAAGACGCAATGTCTCGTCCTCAGTGGAGGATATAGGGTTTTGTTGACTCAGCATGTCCCATACTAGTAGAAGATGACAACATAATTACACCTGAATCATAAGGACATATATGATTTCATTTGGTATATATGTCATATTCCCTAAATATTTTGATACTTATAACATGGAGATAAACATCTTGATATTGAAAGACTAGGAAAGTCATGTTGATCCAAAAACAACCATTATCTAGCATTTAATAAGTTTAATAGTAATTACGTGTCTATCAGCACGTGTAATATGTTTTATTTGCGCATACAGATGCGAAACTACACGCGCCTATAGACGCGCCACACAAATATTAAAATTTTTTAAAGAAAGTTGTGGCTTTATTTTCAAACCTGTTCTTTCTTGCGTTTTTTGCACATTTTCTGCAATTCAAGCTCGACATCACTAATCATGTCTATCTATCACTTCATGAAGACAATGAGGGAAGGAAATAAGAGTAAAAAGAGGACAAGAGGAAGGAAGAGCCAGAGAGTAAAGAAGAAGAGCCAAGCAGCAAGGAAGGGAAGAAGAATCAAGCAATCTACCAAGGGAAGGGAAAAAGAGGACAAGGAGCTTGCAACCTAGCCGCCACCCGTCGGAACAAGCAAAGAAGGTGAGTTCTTCTTCTCTCTCTCAATCTTGTTTGCTTTCTCTTTGTCTCTTTGTGTGTGTGTCTCTCTCTCTCTCTCTCTCTCTTTACATGCTTTAGACTGTCATCTATAGAGGTTTTTTGTGCGTTTTTTATAACAGTTTGCAAAATATGGTCCGACTTTGCGCATCTGTAGGTGCGTCTATATGACAGTCTAGACGCGTATATAGATGCATTGACAGATGCGGTATAGATGCAGTTATAGATGCAACGTGTAATATGTTTTATCTGCATAGGGTAGTAATGGATTTTTGGTTGTGTAGATGTGGAATCTTGGATCTTCCAGCAGCATTGATCCTGAGTTGGAACGCACGCATGAACAACACCTTAATGGAGTTTTCTAGAGATGTTATTAGTTTTTTTGGAGGTTTTCCAAACAAGGAGCAATTCATGGGGGAGATGACCAGTTATCTTTGTCACCCTTCCACTGCAGAGGAGGTTTTTAGTGTCATGTTTGGGACACCTATCACATCTTTGCCTAGCACTACTGCACAAACACCAAACCTTGGTACACCTCTACTAACAGGTACTCCATGCACTATGCATACACACAGATTAGCCTGATGCATAGGGATCAGCTGAAGTACATGGATCGGCCAAAGCATGTGCATTTGCAAAAGCACGTGCATCAAGTGAGGTAGAGGGTAGTGCCCGTCGAGGGAGGAGGGAGAGTCGTGCAGGAGGACAAGGAGGTCGAGGGCTTTGTGGGGGTTTCCTAGGAGGTGGCTCTCGATTACCCTCATCGAGAAACGAGAGAGGTGAGCCTCCAAAAATGTACTACTCTCTCACAGATGTTGGTGGTATCTTGCATAACCCTCAGGGGAGGGAAGTGATAGCCTACTTGAGGAGTGTCATGCATGCCACATAGAAAGATTGTATGATTCCCTTCAAGCACCAAAAAAATGGTTTGTGGCAGGAGGTGCTATGGGCAGTACATAGAAGGTACCCTAATCCCGAGAATTCACAATTCTCAAATGATTGGGGACAGTCAAAGGTGAGAGACACGCTTCGTAACAAGAGGTCTCACCTTATGACGCGCGCCATGTGGAGACAAGAGCAAGGGCACCATGGATATGGCCAACCACCTAATTGCCATTGCAGGGAGTGGAAAGAGGCCAAGAAGAGAGCAACAGAGAAAATGACAAGTCACCAGCATGCAGAGGCGCGACATATCTAGATGGCAACCATGAGATCGTCGCATTATGGATCGAGTGGCAAGGAGTCATGGGAGGCTGAGTTTGTAAGTATTATTTGATTTCTTTTTTTAAATTAAATTTTGTAATTTATTTCAATTCATTATGTAATGTGTTCTAATGCGTTGTATGTTAAAATTGTCTTGTAGTATCATATCATTGGTAGGATGCCTACTCCTAGAGATGTAGGCTACCCTCGAGGTCATAACCGGGCATCCACTTGGCAGCATTTCTATGAGGAGGAATTGATCACAGAGGAGCAATATAATCGTGCCATAAGGATTTCACAGCTAGAAGAGGTATGTTTTATTTTTTACATGAAAAGTATAGGTAACTCTAATTTATTGTTTGTAATGGTATTTATATACCTTAATCCTTTGTGTAGGTGAACCCTAATGCGGTTAAGGATAGCGAAGGGGGGACTAGCAATAGTGGTGGCAGCACCGGTGGTGGTAGCGACAATGATGCCTCTTCTGAGGAGATGTGGAGGAGCCCCATGTATGCATGCCTCCCCTAGGCTTGTAGTTTTCATTTTTGATATGTACTACTTTAAGCTAGTACTTGCGACCATAACCATGCTTGAGGTCACAAGCACTAGAACTCGTCATGTAAAAACGTTTCATCTATATATATATGAAATTTTGTGTTCTACATATATTGTTTTGTTTTTAGTACAAAAATCTTCGAAATATGTACAAATGTTTCAGCACAGGACGCTCATCATGTATTATTATCAATATATAGACTTTGGTTCTCCACATTCTTTTGCTTTCAGTATAATAATATTTCTCTCCTTTCCCTAAGCATACAATTTGATGTTGATGGGGGAAAAAAAAACAGAGAGCATGTGGCTTGAAAAGCCACAAAAGCCACATGCTCTCTGGTTTTCTTGTCATACCTCTGTTTTGCACGTCTATCCGCCCCTTTAAGTTGCAAGAAAAATGCGAGTCTATTATCGTCAAAAAATTGCAGAGTACACACCTTTTTAGATGCGCAATTACATGCATGTATAGACGCAGAATATGAATATATCTACTTTTTTATAAATATGATTATATATTTACGGAGCACATCAATAGGCACATCTATATGTGCATGTCGTTTTCACTATAAGTGCGCTTGTAGACGCAAAATTTTAGATGTGCTAGTAGATGCAGTAATAAACGCGCCCAACATTTTTAAACACAATTCAAATATTGCATCTACAAGCGTGTCAATGGAGCCTTTTTTTTGTAGTGCAATCACTTGTGTTTTTGTCGAAGGACATTACCTCAAGTCACTCATGTTTGGTCAAGAACATAATAGCCCCTTATGTCTATGATAGACAAGATCTATGATGTTTATCTTTATATATAATGTCCAAGAAGCTGTGGAACTAAATGTTGAGACATAGGCATATGAACCCTATGTATGAAAGGGTGGACAAGGGTAGTTGGGTGTGAATGAACTGGAGGGCAAGGGGAAATCCTAACCCTAGCCATCTAGAGGCTATTTAAACAATGTAGAGGTCACTCTCAATGTAGAGGAGAGTGTACCAGTTGTACTTGTGAACAACTAATTAAGCAAAATCTTCTTCTTGTACTTGAGCTCTCTCTCTATCCCTCTTGCGCATACTCTCTTTCTCTCACTCTAATATTTCAACATGGTATCAGAGCCACCTCTAATCCCTACAGGCTCCCCAAACCTCATCTCAACCTAAGTGCACAAGAAAAGCTTCATTTTCCCATCTTGGTCTTTCAATCTCCATAGCTAGCTAACACCTACCTCCATTGGAGGAGTTGGTGTGAGCAAAGGAGGCCATATTAGCTCTTGATTTCTTATGGGAACTTATTCCCCAAGTCAAGGCACATCATCACGTTGAGTCAAACTTGGACATTGGAGGCATATCATGCCCACACTACAACAGACATAGAAAAGGTGAATTTCAACCGGTCTTCACTCAAGCATCTCACTAAGTTTGACATTAGTGTTTCTAAACATTATTGATTAACCTTCTAATCACTTGCTTTGCTAGATATTTTTAAAATCAGGTATAAACGCATTGACCATTAAAACATCTCATCTTGTAACACGTTGTCGTGCTGCTGCGCATCCGATCCGTAAACACCTCCAGTTTTTGTTGTGCATTTGTGTTATCTTTTCGCGTGTGATTCATTGTGTGTGATTGATGCATTAAGATAATCCGTCCTTTCAATACCCACATCCAATGTACATACTCCACTTGTGTGTTTGTGTTTGTGTGTTTCAGTTTGTATGCATGTTGTATGTGTGACAGAAAAATATGAAAAACTGATGCCAAAGGACATTATCAAGCTGATAATTTCAATGATGATCTTCAAGAAAAGTGCAGGAAATCGTGGAATCAAAGGAGGGAGAGTAGAAGCTAACATTAATAAAGATTGATTCTTCCCTCCTGAATATGCTAGAATTCGCCATGCCAATGAAGTCAAGACTGCAAAGAAAGGAGGGGATACAGAGAATGCAGACATGAGGCGGATGGGGGAGATGAACCAGAGAGCTTTGTGACATCGAAGGTCATTGAAGCATTGAATCAGATCGTGCTATCGTGCTATTTTTCTAATGCTTGTGGTTCATGTCATCCGTGGTTGAACTTATGGACCTTGCTTCGATTGGATCACAACAGAAATCCTTTGCTACATCTGATTTCAAAGGTTGGTTATAAATTGGTACATTTGATACCATGGTTTCATGGGAGAAACCATTGAGGTAGTAAAAGAGAAGGCTTTCTGTTTTGAAAGTTGGAGGGAAAGATAAAAAGCTTTGTACTTTCAGAATAGCCTTACGAATGCTATGTTGAGAAGGGGGGAAAAAGCTAAGAAAAGGGGGATTTTTGAAAGGCTATGAATGGCGGGCTGCGCCCGGATTGGCATGCAGACACTGCGACATGTTTGTAGGGATTCCGGACCAAGATCGGCTGGCGAAGTACCAAAGTAATGACGGGAAGATCGAAGAGAAGAATTCTGGTTCACATCTTGAGTCGATGGAATCTGTTATTGCGGATGTTACTGAAGAGAAACAAGATGGCCTGGAAGACAACTCTCATTCTGCGAAAAGCGTCAATGAAACAGACGAGTAGAGAAATCCTTGGCGGATATAGCAAGACTCACAGAATTGACTCCTAAGGAATGTCGCCTCAAGTTTGAGACAGAGAAGAACGTTAACCTGAAGGATGAGATAGAATAGCTGATCACAAGAGTGAAGTTACTTGACGATGCAAATACTGTGGCTTCAGAAACCGTAAACAAACTCTTGATGGAAATCCACAGTTGGTTAGGGAGATGTGTGTGGGGGTGCCGGCTTTTCGAAGCTATTGTTCTGAAGTGAGCTAAAATTAAACAGGAACGCAAGAGTAAAGAAGAGGGACATGCTTTTGTGATGGAGTTTTTTTTTTCAAGAAAGTACAGGGCAACCAAACCATGGAATCGATGGGGAACGAGGAGGCAGAATCGATGAGGAATGAGGAGGCATAATCGATGAAGGAGAAGAATTGATCCATTTATTGGAGGCACTGAAGCTCTGATTAGTCGAATAAAGCATTATCGGCAACAACGCAGCATCTAACTTCAAGACTTGATCATCTCTCCGCTAACTAGGATCAAAGCAATGAGCTGCAAATTGAATTGAAGAACGATGACATTGCAAACTCTGGAGTTGTTTATCTTTACAATTTTGTGAAGAAGATGGTCATCGTAAGGTCACATCTTTGTGCGCAGAATCAAAATTCTTCAAGCTGCCGCCTTGCTGGGTGGAGACCTCCCTCTTCGACATGGCTGCCGATGGCGTCTTACCTGATCTGTCCCATCATCCTCAGTCGTCCTTGTCATCTCATCATAGATTCACAATATACCGACGAGTTCTCTGCACATGCTGTCGTCATCGTCCTCACTGAATTTCTATTGATCTAGCTACAAAGGCTTTACAGATTGCAGAGAATGCTCTATCTTGGAAGAGCGTCAGATGTTGGCTTACTTTGGATGGTTTTGAGGAGCTCGCAAACACGGCAGTGACAAGTTGTAGTAGCCAGTTTCTATGATGAAGAGAGGTTCAATATGAATGAACTGGAACTACTTCCTGAAGAGATACCAGCACTGGTGGCTTCTTGATCTGGCTCTCTGAATGTTGACTTGCTAGATGTTCAAGGACTTGACAATGTTGTGTTTGGCTGTACAACCTGCAGTCTCTAAATTTGTCTAATCTGACAACTTGCCATTGGGAACTTCAAAGACATCCTTCATATTTGAGATTTAGAGAAGTTGAACATGCCTATAATGGTGAAATAAAACTGTTTGATTTGAAGATGTGTAGAATTAGATGTGAAATCAGCACAGATAATGAGTTACTACAAATTTTTCTAAACATGGACCTCATGTAATTTACTGGGCAAGCAATATAGCAAACTTTGGCATCAAAAATTGGATTTCTTCTTGTTAGCCTGTTCTCTTGTTGCAACTTGAACTCCGTGTTCAGCAGCTCTTACACGAAATCTACGACATTTCTAGTGAACCTGACGTGAAAGATGGGAGACTCGCAAGAAGAGATGACAGATGACAATGTCATGAAGAACCTGTTTTAGTCATTTACAACCTATATGCAGCAGCAAGCTCACACGAAACGTGATAGTGATGCCATGGATGCCTTGAAAGCTGTCCAACAGGAGATGAAGTAGTTCAATGGCCAACAAGTGTCAACTTACCTGCATTTATATGAAGAAAAGATGAAGTTTTTTGAGGTTTCTCAAGATGTTTGGAGCCGCTACTTCTTGCGGATCGTGATGCGCGCTCTTAAAGTCCGAATTTCAGAAATTCAAGGAACACATGCTGGTTGGACAGAGTTTAAGAAGGCATTAAAAGATGAATATTTCCTGGAGGATACAGGTCTTATGAACCGCAGGAATTTCTTAGCATGGGTTTCTATGCCTAATAAGGGACTTTCAGTTACCGCCCTTCTGCGAGAGTTTGAGAGCCGTTATGATCAGTTGGATGGAACTGAGTAGTAAGCTTTGGAGATGCAGAAAGTGGAATTATTTTTACAAGCCGCTGATGCTGATTTACAGGAAAAGTTGGATGATCTTTTGGAAGATCAAGCTACAGATTCAGGTTTAAAGACCGAGTGGAGACATGTCATTGATGCTGTGAATGCTCTTGTTAAGAAGCAGCGTAGGAGAGTACGATTGCATCGTAATACAGGATCTGTTTCTCAAAAATCCTTGGAGACCTCTTCTTCTACCCCTGCTGCAAGTTCTATGCCTAAGCCTACTCCTCCTGTTGTAAATCCACCAGTTCCTGCTGCTCCAGTGTCCTTATCCGTAGATGATGTTATTAAAGGCTTGGCAGATTTGACGATTGAAGCAGTCAAAGCTGAAGTTGCAAAGTTAAAAGAGCAACTTATGTCAGTACCTGCTGTAGCGCATGCTCCAGCGACTACTTTTCCAGCTGGCCAAAGAAAAGGGAGACGATGTATTTGGTGCGATAGTACAGAGCACCAACACTGCAGAGATTGTGATGCTTTTCAGGAAGCGCGTAAGAAGAATGTAGTGTTCTGGGGACAAGATGGGAAGATATGGCTGATAGAGACTGGTGCTCCTCTTGAGACGAACTTTGGTAAGGGAGGCATGAAGAAGCTTGTTGATGATATGGCTGCGCGATCAGCTTATGTGAGTGTTAGAGGAGATGCTTCAGCTTATGGAGTCCAGCTTGAGCAGAAATCAGATGGAGACTCTGCTTTATGGTCCTCTGCCTTGGAGATAGCGAGAAGAGGGAAAGTTCAGGCATCCACTATGACTTGTGTGGGCTCCAGCATCTGAGGAGAAACGGGATGGGATTCTCCTGTTGGCAGGTATTCTATTTTTGCTTATATGGCGAAAACACAGGGTTTAGATGCCATGGTCGAGGAAAAGAGAAGAAGAGATGAGGAGGGTCTCAGCACCTCCAAAAAGACTAGAGGGGGTGACTTTGTTTCACCACCTGTTACAGCTCCACCTATGACGAGTTCTCCAGCTGAATTAGGTCTTGAACAACCTATGGGAGACAAACAGATGAAAGAGAAGAGGCAACCAAGAAAGGAGCCAGGATTCAAGCTATTGTCAGACCTTGATATGCAGATGGATATGAGTAAGATTTTTCATGAAAGAATTTTGAATAGTGAAGTCACTTTTACTGTTGGAGAAGCTCTTGGGATTGCTAGAAGAGAAATACGGGATTAGATGCAGGATCTTTTGTGGAGAAAACGACATGCGATGGAAGGACCTACTTTATAGGGATTATGGCATGGAGCTCTTGGGGAAGAGCATGATGATGCAGTGATGGTTGAGAATGCTTCTGTCAATTTGCAATTGGAGAAAATAGTTCAGCCTATGCAGTATGAAGATGATGATACCCCTATCCTCATTCCTCGCAGCCATTTTTCACGCAGTCATTGGGCTAGAGCAACCACTGAGACGGTGGTAAGGATTGGAGAGAAACAGATTCCTTTGGTCGCTTTAGTCGATCATGGTTCCGAGATTAATCTTATTTCTCGAGGTGTTTATGAGAGTGGCAAGTGGCCTATGGATGCAGAGCATGGCTGGCGCATGAGAGCGGCCAATAATACTTCTGGTGATATGTATGCTGCTTGTCCGAGCATCAGAATTTCTATTGGTAATGTTGAAGAGGATTATCATTGCTTTGTTCAAGATTCTTGCTCTTACCCGATTATTCTTGGACAGCCTTTCATTACAGAAGCAAGAATGGAGATGAAAGTGATGGATGACGGCTCAGCCTATGCACGGATACGCAGTAAGGATGGTATGCGAGCTGTTCAGTTTATGACTGTTGGGGTAAATCATCCGAGAAATAGGGACTCCTTGCATGAGGCACCACTACCTGCGAAGGAGTTGGATTTTCATTAGGTACCGCTGTCTTGCGAGACGCCAATGGTACGGAGCGGAGAAAAGAGGAGATCTCACCTCCTCGCAGCCAGTCTTTCTCCACTAATTTTGTTGGTTTTTCTTCAGATAGTTCTGTAAGTTATCAGAAAATTTCAGATTTGTCTAGAGCTACCAGGCAGTACATTGGTCGTAAGGAGAAAGAGTTGAAGATTGCAGGTATTTTGCAAGCAGAAGAGCATGTAGATGGGCTGTATGAAGGGATGTCTTATGCGGATACATTGTTTGAGATGGGAACTATGCTGAAAACTGATGTATGTAAGGGTTCAAAGATCATACTTGTGCAAACCTTGGATATGTTTCAGGAAATTTCTGATTTTATGCTGTAAACAGAGTTAGAGGCTGAGAAAACTCAGCAAACTCAATCTATGGCTGATCTTAATCAGCTTATAGAGTTGCAGAGGGCTGAAACCTTTCAGCCAGTAGAATTAAATGCTGAAAAAATTCAGCATATGGAGTATGAGGCTGCATCATAGCAGTCCATAGAGCAGAGGGCTGAAACCTTTCAGCCAACAAAGTTTAATGCTGAAAAATTTCAGCATACAGAGTTTCAAGCTGCACCCATGCAGTCCATAGAGCAAAGGGCTGAAAACTTTCAGCCAACAAAGTTGAGAGTTGCTGAAAATTTGCAGAAATTGCAGCAAAGAAAGAGTGCCTGACTGATGCCAAGGTTGACACGAAGTATAAAACAGTTGATAAGAAGGTTAAGCCAGTTGCAGGGCCGCTTCCTCCTGATAGTGATGAGCAGATAGAAAAAGCTATGAAACAGCCTATGTTGAGAAATCCTGCAAATATTGGACATAAATTTACAGCTGAAACTCTTGCAGAATTGACGATTGGAAATTATGATTTCTTGCTTCCAGTGGAAAAAGAATGTTTTAGAGAGATGCTTGGACGTCATGGTAAGGCATTTGCTTTCTTTCCTCATGAAATTGGCTGCATTAGTCCCGAATTGGTTGCACCTATGGTCATCTTCACTGTCCCTCATGTGCCATGGAATATTTATCCTATAGTGCCTAAAGCACACTTGCCAAAGCTAATAGAGTTGCTGAATGAGAAGATTAAGATGGGGATTTTAGAACCCTCTTCCGCGCCCTATTCTAACAGGTGGTTTACTGTACCAAAGAAGAATGGTACTTTGAGATTTATTCAGGATATGCAGCCCATGAACAAAGTGACAATCAGGAATGTGGGAACAGGTCTAGTTGTGGATGAGTTTGCTGAGGCTTTTGCAAGACGAGCCATCTATTCTCTAGGTGACTTGTATTCAGGTTATGATCAGCTTCAGCTTGCCTTGGAAAGCAGGGATATTACTACTATGCAGACACCTATTGGTCTTGTGAGGATGTCTACCTTGCCTCAAGGTGCCACCAACTCAGTTGCTCATATGATGAATGCTATGCATAGAGTTCTACGAGACTATATTCCGCAGTATACCATGCCTTTCCTAGATGATGTGCCTATTAAGGGTTGTGCAAAAGAAGAAAAGAATGAGAGTCTTGATTTGCGAGGATGTAGACAGTTTGTGGCTGAACACTTGGTTGCTTGTGAGTGAATATTGACACGATTAGAGGAGGTGAACTTGACTCTTTCAAGGCTGAAATCTATCTTTGGTGTTAATGAAGTCATCATAGTTGGGCATATGGTTGGTTATTATGGCAGGAAGCCTTCACCTGCAAAGGTGGATGCCATAAGCAGGATTGCAAAGTATTGCTCGACTACTTCAGAGGTGCGGAGATTTGTGGGAGCTTGTGTATTTTACATGATTTGGATTCCTCATTTTGCTCACATAGCATATGTTCTCTATCAGCTCCTTCGAAAGGGGCATAAATTTCATTGGGATGAGAAGCATTCGAAAGCCATGCGTAAACTCAAGAAGCTATTGCAGTCAGCTCCTACTCTTCGCAAGGCGGATTATCAGTGTGGACGGCCAATCATGTTGACAGTTGATACTAGCCCTATTGGCATAAGTTGGGCAGTGGGACAGGATGATGCTGATGGAAACAGATATGCAATCCGCTTTGGAGCTAAAGTTCTTAATGAGCGACAGAGGAGATATCCGCAGATTAAAAGAGAGTTGTGGGGAGTAGTCACTGCACTGAAGTGTGATAAAGGGTATTTTATTGGTGCTTCAGTTGTTGTGGAAACAAATTGTTTGCCTTTGCTTGGCATGATTACTAGCTGTTCGACTCTAGATATAGCGATGCTTCGATGGATTGCCTACATCAAATCATTGAATCCAGAATTTCAACATATAGCAGGAAAAGATAATCCAGTTGTGCTGACATGCTGTCTAGAGCGAGATATGAGGATGAGGAGTCAATGCTTGTAGAAGATGATGAGACAGAGTTTGCAACTTCTGTCCTTGTTCATGATTGTCATGTATCTACTGTTGAAGCCTTTATTGAAGAACTCTATGTTGACGAGTGGCTGCAAATTGGACAGTATCTAAGTTCATTGACTCGAAGAGCTGATTGGACAGATGATGAATTCAAGAAAATCAGAAGAAAGACTTATGGGTATTTCTTGAAAGATGGTTTTCTTTGGAAGCATCCAAAGAAGAGAGGTGGCTTACCCTTGAGAGTAGTTTGTGAGGTAGCGATGCAGATACAAATTATGCGAGAGTTTCATGAGAGTTCATGGGCTGGTCATAGAGGTGTGTGGGCTACCTATGAGAAAATCAAAGAAAGATATTGGTGGAAAGGGATATATAAAGATGTTTCCCACTTTGTGGAGACTTGCAGGGACTGTCAACTCTATTCTTTAGTGCGGCATCGTGATGAGTTGGATCCAACCTATCCACTATGTATGCATTATAAATGGGTGGTTGACTTGGTTACTTTGCCAGTGGGACTTTGGCAGATGAGATATCTTGTCTTGGCTAGGGAGAATCTTACAAACTATGTTGAAGGCAGATCTTTGCAGACGAAGACCACCACTACAGTATGTAAATTCTTGTTGGAAGAAATATTTTACAGGTATGGATGTATAGGCAAGATTACAGCTGATCGTGGAGAGCTAGATGCAAACGAAGCTAGAGAATTTTTCTCACGGCTTGGGATTAAGTTGGCTCTTACTACTGCCTATAATCCAGAGGGAAATGGCAAGAGCGAAAGAGGACATCCACCGATAGTTAAGGCATTGGCAAAAGATTGAAGAGGTCGGATTGGAGATTGGCCGAGATTACTACCTTTTGCATTGTGGGCAGACCGCTCTACACATAGCGTAACTATTGGATATATGCCTGTAGAGTTGATGTATGGGCAAAAACTTGTCATGCCTACAAAAATCTGTGCTCTCACATGGAGTGCTCTTCCATGGCAAGAGAATTTATCAAGGGAGGAGCTACTAGCTCTTCAGATTCGTCAACTAGAGAGAATGATAGAAGATGTGCAGCTAGCAGTTGATCGTTTGAAGGCAGCCCGACTCAGAAACAAGGACAGGTTTGATTTGAGGCATCACTTGAGGCCTAGAGCCATAAAAGAAGGAGATTGGGTTCTAGTCTATGACAGTAGTCTAGAGAATCAGCATAGTAGCATGAGAAAAATGGTTCAAAGATGGTTTGGACCGTATGAAGTGAAACAGGTTTTTGACAATGCTACCTATGAGTTGGGTGAATTAGATGGAACGGTATTGAGGGTGCCCATTGCTGGAAAACGAGTCAAGATTTTCAAGAGAAGAGAAGATGAAGAGTATTCACTTGAAGCATTGGCAGAGGAAGAGCAGGTAGAAGAAAGTCTAGCAAAAGAAGCAGAGAATATGGATAATGCAGCTGATGGAGAAACAGGTCTACTAGAAACTGATGAAGGACTGGACCTATTTGTGGACTTGGATGATCCTGGGTAGTTGGCTCATCCGGAGGATGCGCAGGTTTAGAGGGGGTGGATGTCGTGCTGCTGCGCATCCGAGCCGTAAGCACCTCCAATTTTTGTTGTGCATTTGTGTTATCTTTTCGCGTGTGATTCATTGTGTGTGATTGATGCATTAAGATAATCCGTCCTTTCAGTACCCGCATCCAATGTACATACTCCACTTGTGTGTTTGTGTTTATGTGTGTTTCAGTTTGTATGCATGTTGTATGTGTGACAGAAAAATATGAAAAACTCATGCCAAAGGACATTATCAAGCTGATAATTTCAATGATGATCTTCAAGAAAAGTGCAGGAAATTGTGGAATCAAAGGAGGCGGAGTAGAAGCTAACATTAATAAAGATTGATTCTTCCCTCCTAAATATGCTAGAATTCACCATACCAATGAAATCAAGACTGCAAAGAAAGGAGGGGATACGGAGAATGCGGACATGAGGCGGATGGGGGAGATGAACCAGAGAGCTTTGTGACATCGAAGGTCATTGAAGCATTGAATCAGATCGTGCTATCGTGCTATTTTTCTGATGCTTGTGGTTCATGTCATCCATGGCTGAACTTATGGACCTTGCTTCGATTGGATCACAACAGAAATCCTTTGCTACATCTGATTTCAAAGGTTGGTTATAAATTGGTGCATTTGATACCATGGTTTCATGGGAGAAACCATTGAGGTAGTAAAAGAGAAGGCTTTCTGTTTTGAAAGTTGGAGGGAAAGATAAAAAGCTTTGTACTTTCAGAATAGCCTTACGAATGCTATGTTGAGAAGGGGGGGGAAGCTAAGAAAAGGGGGATTTTTGAAAGGCTATGAATGGCGGGCTGCGCCCGGATTGGCATGCAGACACTGCGACATGTTTGCAGGGATTCCGGACGAGGATCGGCTGGCGGAGTACCAAAGTAATGACGGGAAGATCAAAGAGAAGAAGTCTGGTTCACATCCTGAGTCGATGGAATCTGTTATTACGGATGTTGCTGAAGAGAAACAAGATGGCCTGGAGGACAACTCTCGTTCTACGAAAAGCGTCAATGAAACAGACGAGTAGAGAAATCCTTGGCGGAGATAGCAAGACTCACAGAATATACTCGTGAGGAATGTCGCCTCAAGTTTGAGACAGAGAAGAACATTAACCTGAAGGATGAGATAGAACAGCTGATCACAAGAGTGAAGTTACTTGACGATGCAAATACTATGGCTTCAGAAACCGTAAACAAACTCTTGGCGGAAATCCACAATTGGTCAGGGAGATGTGTGCGGGGGTGCCGGCTTTTCGAAGCTATTGTTCTGAAGTGAGCTAAAATTAAACAGGAACGCAAGAGTAAAGAAGAGGGACATGCTTTTGTGATGGAGTTGTTTTTTTCAAGAAAGTACAAGGCAACCAAACCATGGAATCGATGGGGAACGAGGAGGCAGAAGCGATGAGGAATGAGGAGGCATAATCGATGAAGGAGGAGAATTGATCCATTTATTGGAGGGGTTGAAGATCTGATTAGTCGAATAAAGCATTATCGGCAACAAAGCGGCATCTAACTTCAAGACTTGAACATCTCTCCGCTAACTGGGATCAAAGCAATGAGCTGCAAATTGAATTGAAGAACGATGACATTGCAAACTCTGGAGTTGTTTATCTTTACAATTTTGTGAAGAAGATGGTCATCGTAAGGTCACATCTTTGTGCGCAAAATCAAAATTCTTCAAGCTACCGCCTTGCTAGGTGGAGACCTCCCTCAGACATGGCTGCTGATGGCATCTACGTGATCTGTCCCATCATCCTCAGTCGTCCTTGTCATCTCATCATAGATTCACAATATACCGACGAGTTCTCTGCACATGCTGTCGTCATCGTCCTCACTGAATTTCTGTTGATCTAGCTGCAAAGGCTTTACAAATTGCAGAGAATGCTCTATCTTGGAAGATCGTCAAACGTTGGCTTACTTTGGATGGTTTTGAGGAGCTCGCAAACACGACAGTGACAAGTTGTAGTAGCTAGTTTCTATGATGAAGAGAGGTTCAATGTGAATGAACTAGAACTACTTCCTGAAGAGATACCAGCACTGGTGGCTTCTTGATCTGGCTCTCTGAATGTTGACTTGCTAGATGTTCAAGGACTTGACAATGCTGTGTTTGGCTGTACAACCTGGAGTCTCTAAATCTGTCTAATCTGACAACTTGCCGCTGGGAACTTCAAAGGCATCCTTCATATTTGGGATTTAGAGAAGCTAAACATGCCTATAATGGTGAAATAAAACTGTTTGATTTGAAGATGTGTAGAATTAGATGTGAAATCAGCACAGATAATGAGTTACTACAGATTTTTCTAAACATGGACCTCATGTAATTTACTGGACAAGCAATATAGCAAACTTTGGCATCAAAAAATGGATTTCTTCTTGTTAGCCTGTTCTCTTGTTGCAACTTGAACTCCGTGTTCAGTAGCTCTTACACGAAATCTACGACAACGTCAAATTTAAGCGTGCTATGTATTAATCATTTATTTTTACTTTCGCACTTATTGGCCACTGTGCAAAGGACTAGACACTACCATTGCCTAGAGCGATCCGTAAGACCTTCCTATCATGGCCATGGCTTATGCCGATGTTAGAACTCAAATCCGTAAGTTTGATGGAAAAAAATTTCATCCATGGTAGGTACTAGTGAAGTATAAAATGATTGGAATGGGGCAACTCGCCCTTCATCAAAGGGACCAAGGTTATTGATCCATCAAACCCACTTGATGTAGAAGATGATGAAAGAGACCAATCCATAATCATGATTCATCTAGATGAATCCCTAATTCATCACATTGAACAACTCTCCATTGCCAAGGAGAAATGGGATGAGCTTGAAAAGTTTTATGGTGCTACAAACACAATATTAATGAGTTTGGGAATCTCCCAATTCCCATTTTTTGAATACTAAAAAGGTGGCACCCGAATAACATGCCCATAATTTTATCAAAACCATATGATGTGACCTATGATTGGAAATCACTTGAAAATGGAATCTATTGAGCTAAAGAGTACTCGATTTGGAGTTGTAGTGTTCAACTTATCACAAATCTAAAGATTTGACCACGTGTCCCAAACTTATGGAAAAATTCCATATTCCCCAATATGGTGTTTACACAAAAGAAATCTAAAATTTTCCTTAAGATCAAAATTTTTAGTCTGGATTATAGGTAAGCAGAAGACCTAAGTAAGTTCATTTCTCATGGCACAACTATCCTCAGTTCAAGCTCCAATTCATGATGAAGATGCCATTGCAATTCTTTTGAAATCTATACAGAAGGTATTCCCAACCCTTGTAATGACTCTTACCAATATCCCTAATTAAATATTGGAAATAACCATCCAATCTTGTTTAGATTATGAGAAAATAAGTCAGGGATCTACTCCAAGAGCCCATGAGCAACTCTTGGTTCATACTATCTCCACCAAATGCTCTTTTTGCAATAAGAAGGGACATCTTATCAGTAACTGTTGGAAAAAATATTTTGACAAAATGAAGTGTAAAAAATGTAAGAAGACAGGGCATATTACCATTAAATGTCCCCTAGCCATCCAAAGGCTATTTAAACAACCTAGAGGTCACTCTCAATGTAGAGGAGAGTGTACCAGATGTACTTGTAAACAACTCATTAAGCAATATCCTCTTCTTGTACGTGAACTCTCTCTCTCCCTCTCTTATGCACACTCTCTTGTTCTCACTTTGATATTTCACGTTGATATTCAATACCACTAACTTGAGGATTGTGTCATGCATTTCCCTTCCATAGAGGAATCCATATTGAGACTTATGTAGCATCTTTGGTCGTACGAACGTCACTCTTCATGCTTTCACCTTTACAATGATTTTGTAGATTACATTTAAAATGTGAGGGGCCTTACTATGTTTGGTTTATCTTGAATCCAATACTTGAGTCCTAGCTATGGTACAATCCACCACTTTCTTCTTGATTGGTATAGGTATTCTCTAATCTTATAGCTTGCCAAGACTAGTCTTTATGCTTTTTGTGCCAAGTCAATATGCGAGCATCTTCATCCATAATCAGGGGGGAAAAATCTAGCAAATCATACATCCTCTTCAAGTCATGCCATTTTTC
This sequence comes from Lygodium microphyllum, assembly GCF_053477565.2. Lineage (NCBI taxonomy): Eukaryota > Viridiplantae > Streptophyta > Polypodiopsida > Schizaeales > Lygodiaceae > Lygodium > Lygodium microphyllum. The sequence goes on from NC_141155.1 coordinate 28,263,886, forward strand.
CTTATCATATGCAATCGTGATATTGTTTCCATGGTCTAGTCCCCTACGAAGATGGTACACTCTTCTGAAATTTTTCCTTTCAAAGCTTCCCAAAGCCTTGATCTATTCATGGATGCAAACACATTTCTATATATTTCTCTATGAAATTCTTTTTCATTGGAGACATTGCCAACCAAACATAGAAATCTTTTGATGTGTTTAGGGTGCAAGGATTTATAACTAGTTGCATGTGTAATGCAACCAAGATACCTTCTCTCTTGATTGTCCTTGAAAGGAATTAATGTTTAGCTTCGAGATGGCCCTATGGATATTTTAACTTTACTACTATTTTTTTACAAATTCTAATCCTTCTATCATTGAAGCATGGGTTTAGGATGGCCATATTTACAAGAGTAGTAAGTGAGGATAGAGTATATCAAATCTCTATATCATCATATCATAGTAAAAGAACTAAAACTAAATCAATATAAGCCTTAATTATTTTATGCATCATATGGACATGTTTGTAATCATTCCTCATGACTTATGGAATTCTTCAATTGATGGATTCACGTGAGCACCACTGACACTTTTGGAAAACTATTTTATGTGTATTTTTCATGGGGCCTTTACTTTCCTCGTTATCTCCAAACAAGGGATTTGTACTATGTTTCTCTGAAATGTATTAGGGTTACACAGTGGTGTCAATGGGAAAATTTTAATGCGAAAGCTCTCAAGTGGGCAAGGAGTTAAGCGTCTCTCCAATTCTAGGACACTATCCACTAGCTAAGTCGTTGGGTCTCATTAGTTCACACATGTTCAATAGAGCATCCAAGAAAGTGAGATTGAAGAAGGGGGGGTGTGGGTGTACATGTCATCAATGTGACCCTTTAATTTACTCATGAACCATGATTTACAAGAAGTTAAAGTCATCAAAGCTCTTCCATGTATCAAGACTAGAAATCTTAAATACTTTAGTTGAAAATGCTTCAAATTGCATTTTTGTTAGACATCTCTACAATCTTTATCTATCAATTTTTTTCATCTACCATGAAAGTTAGGAAAAATATGTTCATGCATCATGCTCAACATCTGTGCCATGGCATATGCTATGATCATAAGCATGGGGAAGGAAGCCCATCATGGGATCATTTTCAAAGAATTCCCATAGGATGACCAAACATTAGAAACAAATGAAACTACATGGCCAAAAATATTTTACAAAACCCTTACAACAAATTCACTAATGGTAACACACTTTGGAAGGGTAGTCATCCGTCATCTTCTACCCGTCGTCTATCTTGAAGGGCAGTCGTCTACTCTCTGTCTAGGGGGGCCTTTGTAGCAGCATCCTCTCTGTGTTGAAGGCTTCCTGATCACAACTAGTCCCCCCCACCAAGGAATACGCCTCTAGAAAATTAGTAACCATGCCTTTGACAACATTCCCAATTGCCAAGGTCTTGATCTCCATCAAAATCATGAAGACCAATGCTCACCTATACAAGGATAAACAAGGAGATACTGGTGGATTTGGAGCTAAATTTGGCAAGGTAAATCATACATAGGATAAATTAATGTGAATTGAATTCATGTTCATATTAGTCCACCAATGATCATCAAAGCTAAATGAATTATAAGAATCGCATGTAGCAGCACATATGAACACTTCAATGTAGGCAAATTTGGTGATGATGAGCCTACTTGTAGAGGGTGAGGCATGCTTGGAAATTTCTCTTGTGGTGTAGAAGGGGTTGTGGGTATTGGTGGCAATCCTCTCCCATGGAAGGCAAATAAAAACTTTGGGTATTTGGGTAGAAAAGCATGACTACTACCTCCTCGTAGTTGACCCCAAGTTAGACAAACCTACTTGCCTGCTTTTTCAACTAAATCTCTACCTTTGTGCATTTGTGGATACAAATTCTCATGCCTGGGATTAGATATGTCTTGTCCATGTATTGGTGGACTCTCTTTGGATAGTAATCACCCATGGAAGGAAAATAAAAACTTTGGGTAGTTGGGTAGAAAAGCATGACTACTACCTCCTCGTAATTGACCCCAAGTTAGATGAACCTACTTGCCTGATTTTTCAACTAAATCTCTACCTTTGTGCATTTGTGGATACAAATTCTCATGCGTGGGATTAGACATGTCTTGTCCATGTATTGGTGGACTCTATTTGGATAGTAATCTACTACAGAGAGATGATCCAAAATGTAGATGTTCAAGAGCTTCAAATCTGAATAGGTATTCCTTCTTCTACTATGTTGTTGCTATAAAACATACTAGAGATAGATTATCTAGAATGTAGATGTTGAAATAACTCTGGCATGGCAATAGAACTATAAAAACTAGCTACTTTTGAATTATCTCTAGCATGGCAATAAATGATAGTGTAATATATGAGCTTGGTACAATTGTGTTGCATGCAACTAGGACTACATGGTCATCTCCCTGCGAGGGTTTTCTATGGCTGGAGATGACCTTGAAAACTCTTGGTTATTGATCTTTATCTAGGGTGCAAATGTTACCTCCATAGAATGTGATAGAGAGGTGTTATTAGTACACACGAATTTTAAGAAAGTAGAGGATATATTGGTTTAGACCTATGTGGAGGAAGCAATGCTTCGGGAAAAGGGGACTCAGAGATATGTATCATAATACATGAAGACCAACTTGCATAAAGTCAAGAAAGCCAGCTACATTATCTATTTTAGTGGAGACTATGGCAAGCATAAAGTCAGGTATGAAATGTTTGAATTACTTTTTCAAGATGCATACACACTTTTGTCTGATATGATAATGGACTCATACATTATAGATGTACATATTGATGTCCTAAAGTAATGGAGAAGTGTTTGGCATGCATCAATTAGCACAATCTTCGAATAATTGAGTGATATGATTGTTTTTAACCAACATCTATAGTATCACTTAGCACAATCTTTTGGATAACTAAGTGATGATTATCCTAATTGGTACTTCTTGGTTATGGCAGGGAATCTACTTCAACAGGGTATAGGGATATGGTTCAACTCTGAGGTCCAAAAACAAGTGGTACATTTTGACTAGAGGTAAGATTTGTTTGGAGGATGTAGGAACACACTATTAGTGAGTTTGGGAATCTCCCAATTTCCATTTTTTCAATACTAAAAAGGTGGCACCCGGATAACATGCCCATAAGTTTCTCAAAACTATATGATGTGACCTATCATTGGAAAGCGCTTGAAAAATGGAATCTATTGAGCTATAGAGCGCTCGCTTTGGAGTTATAGTCTTCAAGTTATGACAAATCCAAAGATTTGATCACATGTCCCAAACTTATGGGAAATTCCCATATTCCCATGTCCTAAGGTTAGGGCTAGCTATATACATTCCTTGAGAACTCGAAATCAACTTCATCACGGTTTTCTATCTCTGAATGAAGCTGCAGGTTTATTCATAAGAGCAGATCAGAACATATCATGATGTAGCAATCATTAGTTCCTTGTTATAATTTGGCTCATTCTGAAAATTATCACAAAAAACCTTTCATTAATCATACTTATTTGTGTTCCTTTTAATTTAAGAAATCATTTATTTGGTTGTGGCTTCTTTTGTTTCAAGCATATTAAAAGTGGCATATGTTCTAGAAACATCTTCATCCACAGCTATATTAGAAGTAACATCTATGTTAGAAACATTATCTTTTGTTTTAGGTATATTAGAAGTAGCATTTATGCCAGAAACATCACCAATTTTTTTCTAGTCCTAAGTGGGATCTTTTGTAATTTTCTACTACATCAATGGCTGCTAGTTCTATATCATCCAAACAAACAGGGGTATGTATGATGCAAGTAACTTCATTGGCATGTATGAGATCTTGAGATGTAGCATCCTCATAGGTTGCTACACTAATGGTTACTGCTTCTATGAAATATCTAGAAGCTGGTTAATTGACTCTACAAGAAGTATATCATCTGCAGGGACATACTCCTCCCTAGAAGTATCTTCTTCAATGTTTGGACTAACTAACTGCACTGCTATCACCAGGGATTTTGGAAATACACATCTAAAGTTTGGTTTTTGTAGTAGCATTCTCCACAATGGGAGATACAAAAGATTTAATTATTTCATTTTGTTGGCATCAATAGCTTAATTATATCATTTTGTTTTAGTGCAAATGTTAGTATCGATAGTTGCAATTCGTTATGATGTGGTAGTGTTTGTTTTGTTTTAGTCAAGAACTTAGCATCAATAGCAATTAGTTATGCTAGGGTAGTGTTTGGTTTTAACTGCCACCTTGTTGTACCAGTCAACACAATCTGTATAAGTCAGTGGTTATCATACTAGCTGGTACTTATTGGTTAGGGTGAGGAACATGCTTCAATACAACATAGAGATATAGTTGGACCTTGAGGTTAAAAAACTAGATGGTGCATAGTGACTGGAGAATTATTATTGACCCTCATTTGTCTAAGAATGAAGAGCTTGTTTTAAAGAGATACTTTTGACATTGCAAGTCAAGCTTTAGCACCATCAATCAATGTTGTGTGATTATACTGGAGGTTTCTTGGTCAAGATTTGCCTTTGATCAATTCTTGCACCTCTAGAAAAGTAGTGGGGTACAAGAGTTTTAAGGTGAGGTGTCATTTGAACAGATATCTCTCCTAAAACACATCAATAATAGCAATCCATAAATGTGTAATGATGTTGGATATGTGGCCTAGTGTGCTAGAAAATGGAGAGTTTGTTGGCTAGATGATAACATTAGCACTCCAAAATGGTGTAGTAGCTGGGCATTCTCCATGATGAGAGGTACGTCATGTTTGAACTCCCTTTTAAGGATACATTGAAAATTCTTGTTTATATCATGATATATTCATATACTAATGTACATGTTGATGGCCATAAGTTGTAGAGAAGTATCTTACTTGCACTTGCCATGTTGTCGTAGGACTTAGTCAAATTGGTGAAGTTATAGAGAAGTGTCTTACTTGCACTTGACATGTTGGTAGGACTTAGTTAAAGACACTATGGGTTTCTTGTATTGTTTGACTACTACAACAGAAAAGCAACTTCAAGGGGATGCTTACTCATGGAAGAGAGCTTTTCTTTGTTTACCTTTGAAAGAGATGCTCCAGAGTTCTACTACGATTAATGCTTAATTATTTCATTTTTCTTTAGTGAAAAAGTTAGCATCATTTGAAATTAGTTATGTTGGGGTAGTGTTTGAATCTATCTATACTAGTTAGCATAATCTATATAAGTGAGTGATGATTATACTAGTTGGTACTTCCTAGTTAGGGTGAGGAACATCCTTCAACACAACATAGGGATACGGCTGGGACCTTGGGGTTGAAAAAACAAATGGTGCATAATGAATTAAAAAATATTTTATATCCCCATTGGTCTATGTGAAGAGCTTGTTCTAAGGAGAGGCTTTTGACATTACAGGTCAAGCTTCACCATCAATCAATGTTGTGTGATTATACTACAGGTTTCTTGGTCAAGCATTGCCTTCAATCAATGTTTGCACCTTTAGAAAAGTAGTGGGGTACAAGAGTTTTAATGTGAGGTTTCATTTGAATAGATGTCTCTCCTAAAACACATCAGTAGTAGCTATCCACAAAGGTTTAATGATGTTGGATACATAGTCGAGTGTGCAAAAAATGTAGAGTTTGTTGGCTAGAAGATGATATCAACACTTCAAGATGGCGTAGCAGTTGGGCATTCTCCATTATGAAAGGTATGAATTATTTGAATATATTTTTAAGGATATATAACACTTTTTGGTTATATCACAACGAATTCATATACTAATGTACATGTTGATGGCCCTAAGTTTTAGAGAAGCATCTTACTTGCACTTATCGTGAAGTTGTAGGACTCAGTCAAATAGTGAAGATGTAGAAAAGTGTCTTACTTATACTTGACATGTTGTGGTAGGACTCAATCAAAGATGCTATGGATCTCTACTATTTTTGATCAGTACATCATAAAAGCTACTTCAAGGATGCTTGCTCATAGAAGAGAGCTTCAAAGATGCCTCCTCATGGAGGAGAGCACCTAAAGATGGAATTGGATTCATAGTTTTTTTTCCTAGAAGTGGATGAAGAACATCATGAAGCATCTAAAGATACTCATCTCAAGTCTTGGTTTGAATCAGTACGCCATCAAGCCAAATGAGTAAGAGTTTCTTATGTATGAAATGATGGAAAATTGTATTGCTATGAGTGTTTCCTGTGGCCTTATTTAGTGTACAAAGTTGTTATTCCCTCTAAGAGGTTTTGAACTATTTCTTTTTCATATTTAGACCAATGATGGTTGCATATGACGGTTTAAAAGTGATATACCCATAAGAGGATGTCTTCAATAATGGGCAAAGGGACAAAGCTTTTTGAGGCTTTGATTAGTATTGGTGCTGTTGCTAATGATACAACATTGTGAAAAAAGTGTGATAAGTTTGGTTAACCATATGCATTAATGTGGTAATGACCTACATCAATTACTGTATCTTAGGGTAAATTTGATGTATCTTGTGTAGAAGAAGTCAGACTTGAAGGCAATGCATGAGGGCTTATCATTGTAGAGATGCTTTGTATTGTGTCCACCATCTCCACCAATGTAACATGAGTAGTCTATTCTATTATTTTTACTATGAATACATTGATACATGTCAATCTCACCTTGATCATCCAGTCGCATTGGCAATAACTATTCTTGTCATGTGACCTTGGGTAGAATGTGAAACAAAAATATACTTTTATAAACATAAATATATTTATTTATGGCTTCATATTTATATTCACATATAAAGCCATAAAGGCTTATATATTATGATAATGCTTTATTGTGTTAACTTTTACACATTGGTCCTTGAAGTTCACTTTTCATTACAACTATAAAGACGAACAAAAGAAGTAAACTAGTTACCGACTCATGCTGAGTGGAGGATGATCATTGGTGTGTTTCCAAGTGTTCTTCCAATCTTGAATGGTCAGAGATTGTGGAGTTCTTCCATTAGTGAGCGGTGCATATTTGGGGTGGTCAATAGGAAGAAAGCGATGATGATTGTCATAGATAACCTTCTTCACGCATGTCGGTCTAGAAGAAACCAGAGAGAGACCACAAATTGGACATGCATGATATCCTGATGTAGTTAAACCTATAAAAACAAGTGGGTTAATTATGACATATATTTGATTAAGGGTAAGAATGAATAAAATAGAGTACGCAACTACTTGAACACTCTCTATAGCCTGGAAAGTCATGCATGGTCCACAACAACATGTCCTTTAAAGTGAAATCTCTAGAGGACAATGATGCATTACATGTCCTTTTTTTATTGCCATGGATGGAGGGATATTATAGTTCACCAATACCACTGGCCATACACTATATGAGGTGCTTTTGATACCAAATGGATTTATTCCATCCAATACTAGACCAAATCTCAAATTTCGAGGCTCTTCTTTGAAAGTAAGCCACAAATTGTCTAGGTGTTGCCAAGCTAGTGTGTCTGAAGGAATTGTCCACTTTTCATCACTTGAATGGTGACTAGCATGCCATGACATGAGTCTCACAATAGATTCACACTTTAACATAAGTTGAATATGTGGAATAATAGGAAAATGTCGCAAAACCTTACGAGGCACATCCATTGATTTCATTTCCTGGTTGTATCTTGGTTCACCACAAATAGGACACTATCGTGCAGATGCATGATCCCCACGAAACAAGATGCAATCATTGACACATGCATGGATTATAACGTAACGGAGACCTCCAAGAGATATCAAGAAACGCCTTGCTTGCTCCCTTCTAGTTGGTAATTTATTTCCATTTGGAAGCATTTGTGACAATAACCTGCATATATTGTGTAAATAGAGTCAACAAACTGCGAATATTGTCCAGAAGCATTTATGAATTAATATCAAATGATACATACTTTAATAATGCATTCAAGCTAGCATTACTTCATCCATAAATGGTTTGTAAGTTCAGTATCTCGAGAGATGCACGTAGAATGGAGTATGTGAAACCTTCGTACAATGGAGTTTTCGATGCTATGTGTAGCGGGTCATCTGTCTCTCTAGTGGCGCTATCCCCCCGAACCTCATGGGAAAATAAATCGTGCACCGTGTTGTCCAAAATCTCTTCCTTCAAAACTTAATGGGATATTTGAAGAGGGTTGCTATCGTCGTCATCAGTTTCTACTCCTCTTGAGGACTCTGTCTCCTCGCGTTGACTCTTCACAGCCTCTCGACGCCCTAGAGGGACCATTTGAGAATGTGGTACCACATACTGCTCAATTAAAAAAAAGAGGTTTTGTTTAATGGTGAAGACGCAACATAGACCAATAATATTTGTGCAAATAAAGAAGTAAAAACTACTGGGTCTTTTTCTTGGTCCAACTCTCTGTACATGCTGAGGTGTGACATTGTGATTCTATGTGTTCGAAAAAAATATCCTCGACAATGATCACACATACATTTGATTTGCGGTTGTAGCCAAGTATCTCGATTGTGAAGACGCAATGTCTCGTCCTCAGTGGAGGATGTACGGTTTTGTTGACTCAGCATGTCCCATACTAGTAGAAGATGACAACATAATTACACCTTAATCATAAGGACATATATGATTTCATTTGGTATATATGTCATATTCCCTAAATATTTTGATACTTACAACATGGAGACAAACATCTTGATATTAAAAGACTAGGAAAGTCATGTTGATCCAAAAACAACCAGTATCTAGCATTTAATAAGTTTAATTGTAATTGCGCGTCTATCAACGTGTGTAATATGTTTTATCTGCGCATACAGATGCGCAATTACATGCGCCTATAGACGCGCCACAAAAATATTAAATTTTTTTAAAGAAAGTTGTGGCTTTATTTTCAAACCAGTGCTTTCTTGCATTTTTTGCACGTTTTCTGCAATTCAAGCTCGACATCACTAATCATGTCTATCTATCACTTCATGAAGACAATGAGGGAAGGAAATAAGAGTAAAAAGAGGACAAGAGGAAGGAAGAGCCAGAGAGTAAAGAAGAAGAGCCAAACAGTAAGGAAGAGAAGAAGAATCAAGCAATCTACCAAGGAAAGGGAGAAAGAGGACAAGGAGCTTGCAACCTAGCCGCCACCCGTCGGAACAAGCAAAGAAGGTGAGTTCTTCTTCTCTCTCTCAATCTTGTTTTCTTCTCTTTGTCTCTTTGTCTCTTTGTCTCTCTCTCTCTCTCTCTCTCTCTCTCTCTCTCTTTACATGCTTTAGACTGTCATCTATAGAGGTTTTTTGTGTGTTTTTTATAACAGTTTGCAAAATATGGTCTGACTTTGTGCATCTGTAGGTGCGTCTATATGACAGTCTAGACGCGTATATAGATGCACTGACAGATGGGGGTATAGATGTAGTTATAGATGCAGCATGTAATATGTTTTATCTGCATAGGGTAGTAATGGATTTTTGCTTGTGTAGATGTGGAATCTTGGATCTTCCAGCACTGATCCTGAGTTGGAACGCATGAACAACACCTTAACGGAGTTTTCTAGAGGTGTTGGTAGTTTTTTTGGAGGTTTTCCGAACAAGGAGCAATTCATGCGAGAGATGACCAGTTATCTTTGTCACCCTCCCACTGCAGAGGAGGCTTTTAGTGTCATGTTTGGGACACCTATCACATCTTTGCCTAGCACTGCTGCACAAACACCAAACCTTGGCACACCAAACCTTGGTACACCTCTACTAACAGGTACTCCATGCACTATGCATACACACAGATCAGCTGATGCATAGGGATCAGCTGAAGTACATGGATCAGCCAAAGCACGTGCATTTGTAGAAGCATGTGCATCAAGTGAGGTAGAGGGTAGTGCCCGTCGAGGGAGGAGGGAGAGTCATGCAGGAGGACAAGGAGGTCGAGGGCTTTGTGGGGGTTTCCTAGGAGGTGGCTCTCGATTACTGTCACAACTCTATAAAAACAGAATCTGTATCCTTTTTCATTAATTTGTCTATATAATGATTTATTAAATTTATTTCCTTTCCACTAATTAGATATAAAATAAAGTGCATTGGAGCTGGCCACTGATGAGTGGTCACAAGTTATGGTTGACCCACGCGATGGGTTAGAGAAAAGATAGTTCACACTTCTACCTATATGGCTCGATTGGGCGCCTGTGACTAGAACTCGCGCATATCAAGGTTAGACTCCCACACAGAAAGGATTGATGCCTTGAAGTGTGGGCTAGATCCACCAGAACAGACAATTACAATCAACAAGATGGCATGATCATGAAATGCTTGTATAATGTGCATGTGTGGGTTGAAAGCTTGAAATGCACATTTCTTTGCATAGGAAAGTCACATGAAGATTCGGATACCATTTTTGCGATGTACACGGAAAAAGCTTTCATATGACACCCATATTGGGGGGTTCCCTAAATTTTAGGAGATCCCTAAATTTTAGGAGCCTCGAATTAGCCTAAAAATGCTAGTCCTAAAAAATAGGGATGTCATTCTAAAAATAGTAAGTTCTGTACTCTGACTGTGCTTACTAAATTTGGTTGTTTCTATTCTTGACAGTATTCAACCCAAAAAGGAAGGCCATAGAGAAGAGACAAGTGTCAAGACACTTGTCACACAAGTTTCCAAGTGTCCCACCACTTGTCACATCTCATAACATGTGGCTGGACACTTGTCTTGTGCTACTCCACTTTCCCCTTTTGTACTAGCTCTCCCCTCTCCTATAAATAAGAGCCCATTTTTCTTCATTGAACATCATTTTTCTTTACTGTAAACTCATGTACAGCACCCACAGATAGCCAGAAATTGGCCCCATCCATCCCCATCATCATCCCCCACTTCTCCATTATCAAATTCCTCCATATTCCCTCTTCTATCACTGCTGTTTTACAAGACAACAAGCCTGTAAATTCATTACAGCACCTCCTTCTTGAGCTCTTTCTTCCATTTTAGCTACAAGAAGCAAGCCCTATCCATGTACTGCTGATCAACGATGGAGAAAGGCTGAATTCCCCTTTTTCTTCTCTCATACTGTAAAGAAATCAATTCTTATCATTGCATAATAGATAATGCATGTGTGTTTGTACATCTTTGCATGATCTTGTGAGAGTGAGAATTACTTCTTCTCACTCTCAGGTTGATTGTAACTGAGCTCTTCCCTAAGGGACTTGGGTTGAGCAGAAATACATTCCTTCGGGGGGGGTTTCCCATCTTCAACCCTCAATCTTGTCTCCATTACTTTTACATTTTCATGGCTGTAATTTTGTGAGTAATTTTCATTTTCAGCTTTGTGTTCATTCTCTTTTATATTAAATCTCGAAAATAAGCGAATATCATAATTGTTAAGTATACTACGTTGTTCGGGGCGTTTACAGTGGTATCAGAGCTTTGGCTCGGTCCTCACCCCCAACACTGGTAGTGCTTACAACTATAAGTTTGTTTGTTTCAGCCCTTGCATTGAGTGCTTGAGCATATGTTTTTTCTTTAGTCTCAATGGATCAATCGAGTGCTATCCTTCAAGCCATTCAAAGTCTTAGAGAGGAGAATCAGCAAATTCGTGAGCAACTTCTCAAACTAGAAAAAGTTGAGAATCCCAAAGAATTCAAGGAAAGAAGCCCATCTACTTCAAAGAGACAAAGCCATACCAATGAAAGGAGCCGATCAAGAAGTCCAACTACTTCTAAGAGGCAGTCCCATTCTACTTCAAGACAAAGAAAGAGATCGCGTCGAAGCTCATCCTCTTCTTCAAAGTCATCTGGTGCCTATTCTGATGGATCCTCTTCTAGTAATGAAGAATCACACCCTTCTCGTGGAAGACCTCATCATCGTCAAAGGCGTCGACATTCTTCACCGTCGTCTCCATCTTCATCTCCATCAAGCACTTCATCATCTTCAACCTCAAGATTCGAGCATGGAGGAAGGCATAAGAAGAAGAAGAAGACTAAGTCACTATCTCAACTTGAAAAGAAGATCAAGTTCAGTATGTATGATGGTTCCCGAAATCCTGATCTTCTTCTGAAGTTTATTCCTCAATTTCAAATTTTGTATGGTCGTGACAAGTATAAAGAAAAATAAAAGATTAAGTTTGCAGCTTTACATTTAACCGACTTAGCCCATACTTGGTGGACGGGGTTGGAATATGATCATGCTGCCCCAAAATCATGGCGGTCCTTTTTTCGCCTGATACAAAGCCAATTTCTTCCTATTCATTTCAAAAGAGATGTAAAAATGGAATGGGATCGGCTTTGGCAAAGGAAAAATGAGTCACTTGGTGACTATACCAAGAGATTTTGGGAGCTACTTTTGAAGGTCCAACATTTCAAGAAGATCAGTAGTTCAGAAAAGCTTAGGAAGTTCCAAGGAGGTTTGCATTTTAAACTTCGTACTGCTCTTAATCATTATCATTGTTCTAGTGTCAAGGAACTCATTGACCATGCTGAGACATGGGAAATGGAGCACAATGGCAACAAATCATTCCAAAAGAATGATAAGAAGAGAGTAGCTGATGATGAGGAGTATTCAGCCCCAAATGAAGGACAAAAACAGTGGCAAAAGCAGCCATCAAATCAAAAGAAGATGAAGCCCTATGCACCTCCTAATGCTCCTCAATTTCGCTCCAATCTATATCCACAAGCAAAGAAATTTTCCGAAGAAGAAAAGCAACGCTTCATGAAAGAAGGGAAGTGCTTTAAATGTGGACAAACAAGCCACATAGCGAAGCAATGTCCAAACAAGGGACAAAGCAAGGTTTCTGACAACAAGCCTAAGTCGCCAGTGAAAATCAATGCTATCAGTGATGTAGTTGCAAACACAACTCACACTCCAGAGATGCGCAAATTATTAAAAGCTTGGGGACAGTTGCAAGGTAAGCAAGCACTATTCTTGATAGATCTTGGGGCGAATGAAAATATCATTTCCTTGCAATTAGCTAAAGAGCTTGGATTAAAAAATGAAGAGATGGACACTCCGGCAGAAGTTCGCCAAGCTTTAAATGATGATGAAAGTGACACAGTCAAGACTGTGATACCCTACATTGGCAAGCTCAAGTTTCAAATTCAAGGCTACAGTGATGAAGATACCTTCTGTATCGGAGACCTTGATGGTTGCGATGTGATTCTTGGCATGCCCTGGAATCATAGAGTAGATTCAACCATCTTCTCTCAGAAAAGGAAGGTAGAACTCACCAACAAAGGCAAGAAGTACAAGATCCAAGCTGGAGTTTCTGGGGATACCATACCTATGGTAAGCCATATGCAAGTCTCTAGAGCAATTAAGGATTGTGTTCAATGTTGTCTGCTTTATGTCACTGATGTAAAAGATAATATGAATGCTGAAAACCAAGAGCGACTTCAGCTCTTGGAAAAGTATAAAGATTGTTTTTCGGAAGATCTTCCTTATCAGCTTCCCCCAGAAAGGCCAGAAGACCATCATATTGATATTATTCCGGGCAGTTCTCCTCTTAATATAGCACCATACCGTGTGAGCCGTCCTCAACAAGAAGAAATCAGAAAGCAGGTCGAAGACCTACTCAACCTGGGCTAATTAGGCCAAGTAGCTCACCATTTTGTTCACCGGTTCTTCTTGTTCAAAAGAAAGATGGCACATTCAGGATGTGCATTGATTATCGAGCCCTCAACAAAATCACTGTGAAGAATCGGTTTCTTATTCCCAGAATTGACGACATTTTGGATCGTCTAGGAGGCTCAAAGGTTTTCAGCCGCATTGATCTAAAGAGTGGTTATCATCAAATTAGGGTAATACCACAAGATGTACACAAAACTGCTTTCCGTACTTCATACGGTCTTTATGAATTCTTGGTGGTTCCTTTCGGATTAACCAATGCACCAGCCACCTTTAATCGAATGATGGAGCGCATCTTTAGAGAGCATCGACCATATGTCGGTACTTTCTTTGAGGATATTCTTATCTTTAGCAAGAATGAAGAGGAGCATCATCAACACTTGGAAATTGTTCTACAATTACTACAACAAAATCAACTCTTGGTAAATGGTAAAAAGAGTGAATTTTTCATGCATAAAATAAATTACCTTGGGCATGTCATCTCTTCTGAAGGGATTCAGATGGATCCTGAAAAGATCAGGATAATCCAAGAATGGCCTCATCTTCATGATGTACATGAGGTGCGATCGTTTCTTGGCTTATGTTCTTATTACCGCCGCTTCATCAAGCATTTTGCACATATGGCTTCTCCACTTCATGACCTTACAAAGAAGAAGATCTCTTTCCAATGGAAGGAAAAAGAGAAGGCAGCCTTCACAAGGCTGAAAATAGCTCTTACTTCTGGACCTGTTCTTATCATTCTAGATCTGGTAAAACCATTTGTGGTGGAAGCAGATGCTTGCGGTGATTGTATTGGTGCAGTGCTAAATCAAGAAGGCCATGCCGTAGCCTTTGAAAGCCGCCGTCTAAATGATGTGGAGAAAAGGTATGACATTTATGAAAAGGAGCTCTTAGCAGTGGTTCATGCTTTAAAGATATGGAAACATTATCTTTTAGGCAATGAATTCCTTATTAAAACTGATCATCAAAGCTTGAAGTATTTCAATTCTCAAAAACATTTGCAGGAGAAACATGCAAGATGGGAAAATTTCTTGTCTATGTTTCATTTTCAAATTATGTACACTCAAGGGAAACAAAATGTAGTTGTTGATGCACTTTCTAGAGTGCCTCGCATTGCAACTATTACAGTGGCTCATCATGAAGATTTTCAAACGATGAAGAATACTTATGATGAAGATACTGATTTTGCAGCAATTTGGTCAAATTTACAGCAAGGAGGTTCTCATCCAGATTATTCCATCAAAGACGGTTACCTTCTCATGAACAATCGCCTTTGTGTCACTCTTCCTGTTCGACAAAAGGTGCTTAAAGAAAGTCATGAACCCCCTTATGCAGGGCATAGAGGGAGGGCAGCCACTCTAAGTGCAATTGAGCGCTACTTTTATTGGCCAACATTACGAAAAGATACACATAACTTCATTGAGGCTTGTCTGGTATGCCAAAAATCCAAATATGATAGGCAGAAGATTCCAGGATTGTTGCAACCTCTTCCAGTGCCCAAAGATCTATGGGAATCTATCACAATGGATTTCATCTCAGGTATTCCAAGAACACCTCAAGGTCATGATATGATTTGGGTCATAATTGATAGATTCAGCAAACAATCACATTTTATTCCATGTCATAAAACATTGAAATCCGCACAAGCTGTAAGACTTTTCATTCAACATATCTTCAGATTACATGGTATGCCTTCTGAGATCATTTCAGATAGAGACTCCAAATTCACAAGTAACTTTTGGCGTGCTTTATTTGAGAATTTGGGAACCACGTTAAAGTTCTCCTCAGCTTTTCATCCTCAAACTGATGGCCAAACAGAGGTGATGAATCTCACTCTTTTGGATATGTTGAAAGCTTATGTTAGTGAACATAAGTCACAATGGGAGAAATATCTTCCATTATTGGAGTTTGCTTACAACAATACAGTGCACTCATCCACAGGTAAAGCTCCAAATGAAATAGTACAGGGTAAAGTGATTCCTCCTCCAATTATTCGTACTAAAGATAAGATTTTTACTGCTGATGAGTTTGCTTCAGATTTAAAAACCGCAATGGATCAAGTTCGAGCCACTATCAAAGTTGCCTAAGAGCAACAAAAGAAGCAAGCAGATAAACGAAGAAGACCTTTGGCTTTTGAAAAAGGTCAATATGTCTTGCTAAAGTTTGATAAAAGCAGGCTCAAACAAGGTTCTGCTCAAAATTCATCTTTTCCAAAGCTCTCTAGTAGATACTTTGGACCCTTCAAAGTGATTGAGAAAATAAATGAAGTTTCTTATCGACTTGAGCTTCCTGCTCATTGGAAAATACACAATGCTTTTCATGTAAGTTTGCTAAAACCTTACATAGGACCAGAACGAAAGGAACCCATTACTGAAGATCCCCCAGAAGTTGAAGAAACAGAGCAACTCTTGGAACCTGAAAAGATTTTGTTTCTCAAGGATTGAACCACGAGAAGTGGCCTTGTGACACGAAAATTCTTACTAAAATTCAAGAATCTACCCACAACAGATGCACAGTGGGTAGATGAAAATTCATGAAGGATTACCCAAATATTCTACAGAAATATCAAGAAGCTTTTCAGCTGAGGACAGCTCAATAAAAGCCAGAGGGCTGTCACAACTCTATAGAAATAGAATTTGTATCCTTTTTCATTAATTTGTCTGTATAATGATTTATTAAATTTATTTCCTTTGCACTAATTAGATATAAAATAAAGTGCATTGGAGCTGGCCACTGATGAGTGGTCACAGGTTATGGTGGACCCACGCGGTGGGTTAGAGAAAAGATAGTTCACACTTCCACCTATATGGCTCGATTGGGCGCCTGTGACTAGAACTCGCGCATATCAGGGTTAGACTCGCACACAGAAAGGATTGATGCCTTGAAGTGTGGGCTAGATCCACCAGAACAGACAGCTACAATCAACAAGATGGCATGATCATGAAATGCTTGTATAATGTGCATGTGTGGGCTGAAAGCTTGAAATGCACATTTCTTTGCATAGGAAAGTCACATGAAGATTCGGATACCATTTTTGCGATGTACACCGAAAAAGCTTTCATATGACACCCATATTGGGGGGGTCCCTAAATTTTAGGAGATCCCTAAATTTTAGGAGGTCCCTAAATTTCAGGAGCCTGGAATTAGCCTAAAAATGCTAGTCCTAAAAAATAGGGATGTCATTCTAAAAATAGTAAGTTCTGTACTCTGACTGTGCTTACTAAATTTGGTTGTTTCTATTCTTGACAGTATTCAACCCAAAAAGGAAGGCCATAGAGAAGAGACAAGTGTCAAGACACTTGTCACACAAGTTTGCAAGTGTCCCACCACTTGTCACATCTCATGACATGTGGCTGGACACTTGTCTTGTGCTACTCCACTTTCCCCTTTTGTACTAGCTCTCCCCTCTCCTATAAATAAGAGCTCGTTTTTCTTCATTGAACATCATTTTTCTTTACTGTAAACTCATGTACAACACCCACAGATAGCCAGAAATTGGTCCCATCCATCCCCATCATCATCCCCCACTTCTCCATTATCAAATTCCTCCATATTCCCTCTTCTATCACTGCTGTTTTACAAGACAGCAAGCCTATAAATTCATTACAACACCTCCTTCTTGAGCTCTTTCTTCCATTTTAGCTACAAAAAGCAAGCCCTATCCATGTACTGCTGATCAACGATGGAGAAAGGCTGAATTCCCCTTTTTCTTCTCTCATACTGTAAAGAAATCAATTCTTATCATTGCATAATAGATAATGCATGTGTGTTTGTACATCTTTGCATGATCTTGTGAGAGTGAGAATTACTTCTTCTCACTCTCAGGTTGATTGTAACTGAGCTCTTGCCTAAGGGACTTGGGTTGAGCAGAAATACATTCCTTCGGGGGGGGTTGTCCATCTTTAACCCTCAATCTTGTCTCCATTACTTTTACATTTTCATGGCTGTAATTTTGTGAGTAATTTTCATTTTCAGCTTTAAGTGTTCATTCTCTTTTATATTAAATCTCAAAAACAAGAGAATATCATAATTGTTAAGCGTACTACGTTGTTCGGGGCGTTTACAATTACCCTCATCGAGAAACGAGAGAGGTGAGCCTCCAAAAATGTACTACTCTCTCACAGATGTTGGTGGTATCTTACATAACCCTCAGGGGAGGGAAGTGATAGCCTACGTGAGGAGTGTCGTGCATGCCACAAACAAAGATTGTATGATTCCCTTCAAGCACCAAAAAAATGGTTTGTGGCAAGAGGTGCTGCGGGCAGTACATAGAAGGTACCCTAATCCCACCTTATGACGCGCGCCATGTGGAGATAAGAGCAAGGGCACTGTGGATATGGCCAACCGCCCAATTGCCATTGCAGGGAGTGGAAAGAGGCCAAGAAGAGAGCAACAGAGAAAAGGACAAGTCACCAGCATGCAGAGGCGCAACATATCTAGATGGCAACCATGAGATCGTCGCATTATGGATCGAGTGGTAGGGAGTCATGGGAGGCTGAGTTTGTAAGTATTATTTGATTTCTTTTTTAAGTTAAATTTTGTAATTTATTTCAATTCATTATGTAGTGTGTTCTAATACGTTGTATGTTAAAATTGTCTTGTAGTATCATATCATTGGTAGGATGCCTACTCCTAGAGATGTAGGCTACCATCGAGGTCATAACCGGGCGTCCACTTGGCAGTATTTCTATGAGGAGGAACTGATCACAGAGGAGGAATATAATCGTGCCATGAGGATTTCACAGCTAGAAGTGGTATGTTTTATTTTTTACATGAAAAGTATAGGTAACTCTAATTTATTATTTGTAATGGTATTTATATACCTTAATCCTTTGTGTAGGTGAACCCTAATGTGGTTGAGGATAGCGAAGGGGGGACTAGCAGTAGCAGTGGCAGCACCAGTGGTGGTAGTGACAATGATGCCTCTTCTGAGGAGATGTGGAGAAGCCCCATGTATGCATGCCTCCCCTAGGCTTGTAGTTTTCATTTTTGATATGTATTACTTTAAGCTAGTGCTTGCGACCATAACCATGCTTGTGGTCACAAGCACTAGAACTCGTCATGTAAAAATGTTTCATCTATATATATGAAATTTTGTGTTCTACATATATTGTTTTGTTTTTAGTACAAAAATCTTCGAAATATGTACAAATGTTTCAGCACAGTACGCTCACCATGTGTTATTATCAATATATAAACTTTGGCTCTCCACATTCTTTTGCTTTCAGTATAATAATATTTCTCTCCTTTCCCTAAGCATACAATTTGATGTTGATGGGGAAATGCGAATCTATTATTTTCAAAAAATTGCAGAGTACACACCTTTTTAGATGCGCAATTACATGCGTGTATAGATGCAGAATATGAATATATCTACTTTTTTATAAATATGATTATATATTTACGGAGCACGTCAATAGGCACGTCTATATGCACATGTCGTTTTCACTATAAGCGCGCTTGTAGAAGCGAAATTTTAGATGTGCTAATAGACACGGTAATAAACACGCCCAACATTTTTAAACACAATTCAAATATTGCATCTACAAGCACGTCAATGGAGCCTTTTTTTTGTAGTGCAATCACTTGTGTTTTTGTCCAAGGACATTACCTCTCGTCACTCATGTTTGGTCAGGGACATAATAGCCCCTTATGTCTATGATAGACAATATCTATGATGTTTATCTTTATATATAATGTCCAAGAAGCTGTGGGACTAAATGTTGAGACATAGGCATATGAACCCTATGTATGCAAGGGTGGACAAGGGTAGTTGGGTGTGAATGAACTCGATGGCAAGGGGAAATCCTAACCCTAGCCATCTAGAGGCTATTTAAACAACGTAGAGGTTACTCTCAATGTAGAGGAGAGTGTACCAGTTGTACTTGTGAACAAATAATTAAGCAAAATCTTCTTCTTGTACTTGAGCTCTCTCTCTATCCCTCTTGCGCATACTCTCTTTCTCTCACTCTAATATTTCAACATGGTATCAGAGCCACCTCTAATCCCTACAGGCTCCCCAAACCTCATCTCAACCTAAGTGCACAAGAAAAGCTTCATTTTCCCATCTTGGTCTTTCAATCTCCATAGCTAGCTAACACCTACCTCCATTGGAGGAGTTGGTGTGAGCAAAGGAGGCCATATTAGCTCTTGATTTCTTATGGGAACTTATTCCCCAAGTCAAGGCACATCATCACGTTGAGTCAAACTTGGACATTGAAGGCATATCATGCCCACACTACAACAGACATAGAAAAGGTGAATTTCAATCGGTCTTCACTCAAGCATATCACTAAGTTTGACATTAGTGTTTCTAAACATTATTGATTAACCTTCTAATCACTTGCTTGCTGGATATTTTTTAAATCAGGTATAAACGCATTGACCATTATAACATCTCATCTTGTAACACGTCAAATTTAAGCCTTCTATGTATTAATCATTTATTTTTACTTTCGCACTTATTGGCCACTGTGCAAAGGACTAGACACTACCATTGCCTAGAGCGATCCGTAAGACCTTCCTATCATGGCCATGGCTTATGCCGATGTTAGAACTCAAATCCGTAAGTTTGATGGAAAAAAATTTCATCCATGGTAGGTACTAGTGAAGTATAAAATGATTGGAATGGGGCAACTGGCCCTTCATCAAAGGGACCAAGGTTATTGATCCATCAAACCCACTTGATGTAGAAGATGATGAAAGAGACCAATCCATAATCATGATTCATCTAGATGAATCCCTAATTCATCACATTGACCAACTCTCCATTGCCAAGGAGAAATGGGATGAGCTTGAAAAGTTTTATGGTGCTACAAACACAATATTAATGAGTTTGGGAATCTCCCAATTCCCATTTTTTGAATACTAAAAAGGTGGCACCCGGATAACATGCCCATAATTTTATCAAAACCATATGATGTGATCTATCATTGGAAATCACTTGAAAATGGAATCTATTGAGCTAAAGAGTACTCGATTTGGAGTTGTAGTGTTCAACTTATCACAAATCTAAAGATTTGACCACGTGTCCCAAACTTATGGAAAAATTCCATATTCCCCAATATGGTGTTTACACAAAAGAAATCTAAAATTTTCCTTAAGATCAAAATTTTTAGTTTGGAGTATAGGCAAGGAGAAGACCTAAGTAAGTTCATTTCTCATGGCACAACTATCCTCAGTTCAAGCTCCAATTCATGATGAAGATGCCATTGCAATTCTTTTGAAATCTATACAGAAGGTATTTCCAACCCTTGTAATGACTCTTACCAATATCCCTAATTAAATCTTGGAAAGAACCATCCAATCTTGTTTAGATTATGAGAAAAGAAGTCAGGGATCTACTCCAAGAGCCCATGAGCAACTCTTGGTTCATACTATCTCCACCAAATGCTCTTTTTGCAATAAGAAGGGACATCTTATCAGTACCTCTTGGAAAAAATATTTTGACAAAATGAAGTGTCAAAAATGTAAGAAGACAAGGCGTATTACCATTAAATGTCCCCTAGCCATCCAAAGGCTATTTAAACAACCTAGAGGTCACTCTCAATTTAGAGGAGAGTGTACCAGATGTACTTGTAAACAATTCATTAAGCAATATCCTCTTCTTGTACGTGAGCTCTCTCTCTCCCTCTCTTATGCACACTCTCTTGTTCTCACTTTGATATTTCACTTTGATATTCAATACCACTAAATTGAGGATTGTGTCATGCATTTCCCTTCCATAGAGGAATCCATATTGAGACTTATGTAGCATCTTTGGTCGTACGAACTTCACTCTTCATGCTTTCACCTTTACAATGATTTTGTAGATTACATTTAAAATGTGAGGGGCCTTACTATGTTTGGTTTATCTTGAATCCAATACTTAAGTCCTAGCTATGGTACAATCCACCACTTTCTTCTTGATTGGTATAGGTATTCTCTAATCTTATAGCTTGCCAAGACTAGTCTTTATGCTTGTTGTGCCAAGTCAATATGCGAGCATCTTCATCCATAATCAGGGGGGAAAAATCTAGCAAATCATACATCCTCTTCAAGTCATGCCATTTTTCCTTCTCATATGCAATCGTGATATTGTTTCCATGGTCTAGTCCCCTACGAAGATGGTACACTCTTCTGAAATTTTTCCTTTCAAAGCTTCCCAAAGCCTTGATCTATTCATGGATGCAAACACATTTCTATATATTTCTCTATGAAATTCTTTTTCATTGGAGATATTCCCAACCAAACATAGAAATCTTTTGATGTGTTTAGGGTGCAAGGATTTATAACTAGTTGCATGTGTAATGCAACCAAGATACCTTCTCTCTTGATTGTCCTTGAAAGGAATTAATGTTTAGCTTCGAGATGGCCCTATGCATATTTTAACTTTACTACTATTTTTTTACAAATTCTAATCCTTCTATCATTGAAGCATGGGTTTAGGATGGCCATATTTACAAGAGTAGTAAGTGAGGATAGAATATATCAAATCTCTATATCATCATATCATAGTAAAAGAACTAAAACTAAATCAATATAAGCCTTAATTATTTTATGCATCATATGGACATGTTTGTAATCATTCCTCATGACTTATGGAATTCTTCAATTGATGGATTCACATGAGCACCACTGACACTTTTGGAAAACTATTTTATGTGTATTTTTCATGGGGCCTTTACTTTCCTCGTTATCTCCAAACAAGGGATTTGTACTGTGTTTTTTTGAAATGTATTAGGGTTACAAAGTGGTGTCAATGGGAAAAATTTAATGCGAAAGCTCTCCACTGGGCAAGGAGTTAAGCGTCTCTCCAACTATCCACTAGCTAAGTCGTTGGGTCTCACTAGTTCACACATGTTCAATAGAGCATCCAAGAAAGTGAGATTGAAGAAGGGGGGGTGTGGGTGTACATGTCATCAATGTGACCCTTTAATTTACTCATAAACCATGATTTACAAGAAATTAAAGTCATCAAAGCTCTTCCATGTATAAAGACTAGAAATCTTAAATACTTTAGTTGAAAATGCTTCAAATTGCATTTTTGGTAGACATCTCTACAATCTTTATCTATCAAATTTTTTCATCTACCATGAAAGTTAGGAAAAATATGTTCATGCATCATGCTCAACATCTGTGCCATGGCATATGCTATGATCATGAGCATGGGGAAGGAAGCCCATCATGGGATCATTTTCAAAGAATTCCCATAGGATGACCAAACATTAGAAACAAATGAAACTACATGGCCAAAAATATTTTACAAAACCCTTACAACAAATTCGCTAATGGTAACACCCTTTGGAAGGGTAGTCATCCGTCATCTCCTACCCGTCGTCTATCTTGAAGGGTAGTCGTCTACTCTCTGTCTAGGGGGGCCTTTGTAGCAGCATCCTCTCTGTGTTGAAGGCTTCCCGATCACAACTAGTCCCCCCCACCAAGGAATACGCCTCCAGAAAATTAGTAACCATGCCTTCGACAACATTCCCAATTGCCAAGGTCTTGATCTCCATCAAAATCATGAAGACCAATGCTCACCAATACAAGGATAAACAAGGAGATACTGGTGGATTTGGAGCTAAATTTGGCAAGGTAAATCATACATAGGATAAATTATCATTAGCTAGATGAGCCTTATCATTTGTTAGTATGCTAATGTGAATTGACTACATGTTCATATTAGTCCACCAATGATCATCAAAGCTAAATGAATTATAAGAATCGCATGTAGCAGCACATATGAACACTTCAATGTAGGCAAATTTGGTGATGATGAGCCTACTTGTAGAGGGTGAGGCATGCTTGGAAATTTCTCTTGTGGTGTAGAAGGGGTTGTGGGTATTGGTGGCAATCCTCTCCCATGGAAGGCAAATAAAAACTTTGGGTATTTGGGTAGAAAAGCATGACTACTACCTCCTCGTAGTTGACCCCAAGTTAGACAAACCTACTTGCCTGCTTTTTCAACTAAATCTCTACCTTTGTGCATTTGTGGATACAAATTCTCATGCCTGGGATTAGACATGTCTTGTCCATGTATTGGTGGACTCTCTTTGGATAGTAATCACCCATGGAAGGAAAATAAAAACTTTGGGTAGTTGGGTAGAAAAGCATGACTACTACCTCCTCGTAATTGACCCCAAGTTAGTTGAACCTACTTGCCTGCTTTTTCAACTAAATCTCTACCTTTGTGCATTTGTGGATACAAATTATCATGCGTGGGATTAGACATGTCTTGTCCATGTATTGGTGGACTCTATTTGGATAGTAATCTACTACAGAGAGATGATCCAAAATGTAGATGTTCAAGAACTTCAAATCTGAATAGGTATTCCTTTTTCTACTATGTTGTTGCTATAAAACATACTAGAGATAGATTATCTAGAATGTAGATGTTGAATTACCTCTGGCATGGCAATAGAACTATAAAAACTAGATACTTTTGAATTATCTCTAGCATGGCAATATATGATAGTGTAATA
Source organism: Lygodium microphyllum (assembly GCF_053477565.2). NCBI lineage: Eukaryota > Viridiplantae > Streptophyta > Polypodiopsida > Schizaeales > Lygodiaceae > Lygodium > Lygodium microphyllum. The sequence goes on from NC_141155.1 coordinate 28,287,905, forward strand.
TATGAGCTTGGTACAATTTTGTTGCATGCAACTAGGACTACATGGTCATCTCCCTGCGTGGGTTTTCTATGGCTGGAGATGACCTTGAAAACTCCAGGTTAATTGACCTTTATCTAGGGTGCAAATGTTACCTCCATAGAATGTGATAGAGAGGTGTTATTAGTAGACAGGAATTTTAAGAAAGTAGAGGATATATTGGTTTAGACCTATGTGTAGGAAGCAATGCTTGGGGAAAAGGGGACTCAGAGATATGTATCATAATACATGAAGACCAACTTGCATAAAGTCAAGAAAGCCAGCTACATTATCTATTTTGGTGGAGACTATGGCAAGCATAAAGTCAGGTATGAAATGTTTGAATTACTTTTTCAAGATGCATAAACACTTTTGTCTGATATGATAATGGACTCATACATTATAGATGTACATATTGATGTCCTAAAGTAATGGAGAAGTGTTTGGCATGCATCAATTAGCACAATCTTCGAATAATTGAGTGATATGATTGTTTTTAACCAACATCTATAGTATCACTTAGCACAATCTTTTGGATAACTAAGTGATGATTATCCTAATTGGTACTTCTTGGTTATGGCAGGGAATCTACTTCAACAGGGTATAGGGATATGGTTCAACTCTGAGGTCCAAAAACAAGTGGTACATTTTGACTAGAGGTAAGATTTGTTTGGAGGATGTAGGAACACACTATTAGTGAGTTTGGGAATCTCCCAATTTCCATTTTTTGAATACTAAAAAGGTGGCACCCGGATAACATGCCCATAAGTTTCTCAAAACTATATGATGCGACCTATCATTGGAAAGCGCTTGAAAAATGGAATCTATTGAGCTATAGAGCGCTCGCTTTGGAGTTATAGTCTTCAAGTTATGACAAATCCAAAGATTTGATCACATGTCCCAAACTTATGGGAAACTCCCATATTCCCATGTCCTAAGGTTAGGGCTAGCGATATACATTCCTTGAGAACTCGAAATCAACTTCATCACGGTTTTCTATCTCTGGATGAAGCTGCAAGTTTATTCATAAGAGCAGATCAGAACATATCATGATGTAGCAATCATTAGTTCCTTGTTATAATTTGGCTCATTCTGAAAATGATCACGAAAAACCTTTCATTAATCATACTTATTTGTGTTCCTTTTAATTTAAGAAATCATTTATTTGGTTGTGGCTTCTTTTGTTTCAAGCATATTAAAAGTGGCATATGTTCTAGAAACATCTTCATCCACAGCTATATTAGAAGTAACATCTATGTTAGAAACATTATCTTTTGTTTTAGGTATATTAGAAGTAGCATTTATGCCAGAAACATCACCAATTTTTTTCTAGTCCTAAGTGGGATCTTTTGTAATTTTCTACTACAACAATGGCTGCTAGTTCTATATCATCCAAACAAACAGGGGTATGTATGATGCAAGTAACTTCATTGGCATGTATGAGATCTTGAGATGTAGCATCCTCATAGGTTCCTACACTAATGGTTACTGCTTCTATGAAATATCTAGAAGCTGGTTAATTGACTCTACCAGAAGTATATCATCTGCAAGGACATACTCCTCCCTAGAAGTATCTTCTTCAATGTTTGGACTAACTAACTGCATTGCTATCACCAGGGATTTTGGAAATACACATCTAAAGTTTGGTTTTTGTAGTAGCATTCTCCACAATGGGAGATACAAAAGATTTAATTATTTCATTTTGTTGGCATCAATAGCTTAATTATATCATTTTGTTTTAGTGCAAATGTTAGTATCGATAGTTGCAATTCGTTATGATGTGGTAGTGTTTGTTTTGTTTTAGTCAAGAACTTAGCATCAATAGCAATTAGTTATGCTAGGGTAGTGTTTGGTTTTAACTGCCACCTTGTTGTACCAGTCAACACAATCTGTATAAGTCAGTGGTTATCATACTAGCTGGTACTTACTGGTTAGGGTGAGGAACATGCTTCAATACAACATAGAGATATAGTTGGACCTTGAGGTTAAAAAACTAGATGGTGCATAGTGACTGGAGAATTATTATTGACCCTCATTTGTCTAAGAATGAAGAGCTTGTTTTAAAGAGATACTTTTGACATTGCAGGTCAAGCTTCAGCACCATCAATCAATGTTGTGTGATTATACTGGAGGTTTCTTGGTCAAGCTTTGCCTTTGATCAATTCTTGCACCTCTAGAAAAGTAGTCGGGTACAAGAGTTTTAAGGTGAGGTGTCATTTGAATAGATATCTCTCCTAAAACACATCAATAATAGCAATCCACAAATGTGTAATGATGTTGGTATGTGGCCTAGTGTGCTAGAAAATGGAGAGTTTGTTGGCTAGATGATAACATTAGCACTCCAAAATGGTGTAGTAGCTGGGAATTCTCCATGATGAGAGGTACGTCATGTTTGAACTCCCTTTTAAGGATACATAGAAAATTCTTGGTTATATCACGATATATTCATATACTAATGTACATGTTGATGACCATAAGTTGTAGAGAAGTATCTTACTTGCACTTGCCATGTTGTCGTAGGACTTAGTCAAATTGGTGAAGTTATAGAGAAGTGTCTTACTTGTACTTGACATGTTGGTAGGACTTTGTGAAATACACTATGGGTTTTTTGTATTGTTTGACTACTACAATAGAAAAGCAACTTCAAGGGGATGCTTACTCATGGAAGAGAGCTTTTCTTTGTTTACCTTTGAAAGAGATGCTCCAGAGTTCTACTACGATTAATGCTTAATTATTTCATTTTGCTTTAGTGAAAAAGTTAGCATCATTTGAAATTAGTTATGTTGGGGTAGTGTTTGAATCTATCTGTACTAGTTAGCATAATCTATATAAGTGAGTGATGATTATACTAGTTGGTACTTCCTAGTTAGGGTGAGGAACATCCTTCAACGCAACATAGAGATACGGTTGGGACCTTGGGGTTGAAAAAACAAATGGTGCATAATGAATTAAAAAATATTTTATATCCCCATTGGTCTATGTGAAGAGCTTGTTCTAAAGAGAGGCTTTTGACATTACAGGTCAAGCTTCACCATCAATCAATGTTGTGTGATTATACTACAAGTTTCTTGGTCAAGCTTTGCCTTCAATCAATGCTTGCACCTTTAGAAAAGTAGTGGGGTACAAGAGTTTTAATGTGAGGTTTCATTTGAATAGATGTCTCTCCTAAAACACATCAGTAGTAGCTATCCAGAAAGGTTTAATGATGTTGGATACATAGTCGAGTGTGCAAAAAATGTAGAGTTTGTTGGCTAGACGATGATATCAACACTTCAAGATGGTGTAGCAGTTGGGCATTCTCCATTATGAAAGGTATTAATTATTTGAATATATTTTTAAGGATATATAGACACTTTTTGGTTATATCACAACGAATTCATATACTAATGTACATGTTGATGGCCCTAAGTTTTAGAGAAGCATCTTACTTGCACTTATCGTGAAGTTGTAGGACTCAGTCAAATTAGTGAAGATGTAGAAAAGTGTCTTACTTATACTTGACATGTTGTGGTAGGACTCAATCAAAGATGCTATGGATCTCTACTATTATTTGATCAGTACATCATAAAAGCTACTTCAAGGATGCTTGCTCACAGAAGAGAGCTTCAAAGATGCCTGCTCATGGAAGAGAGCACCTAAAGATGGAATTGGATTCATAGTTTTTTTTCCTAGAAGGGGATGAAGAACATCATGAAGCATCTAAAGATACTCATCTCAAGTCTTGGTTTGAATCAGTATGCCATCAAGCCAAATGAGTAAGAGTTTCTTATGTATGAAATGATGGAAAATTGTATTGCTATGAGTGTTTCCTATGGCCTTATTTAGTGTACAAAGTTGTTATTCCCTCTAAGAGGTTTTGAACTATTTCTTTTTCATATTTAGACCAATGATGGTTGCATATGACGGTTTAAAAGTGATATATCCATAAGAGGATGTCTTCAATAATGGGCAAAGGGACAAAGCTTTTTGAGGCTTTGATCAGTATTGGTGCTGTTGCTAATGATACAACATTGTGAACAAAGTGTGATAAGTTTGGTTAACCATATGCATTAATGTGGTAATGACCTACATCAATTACTCTATCTTAGGGTAAATTTGATGTATCTTGTGTAGAAGAAGTGAGACTTCAAGGCAATGCATGAGGGCTTATCTTTGTAGAGATGCTTTGTATTGTGTCCACCATCTCCACCAATGTAACAGGAGTAGTCTATTCTATTATTTTTACTATGAATACATTGATACATGTCAATCTCACCTTGATCATCCAGTCGCATTGGCAATAACTATTCTTGTCATGTGACCTTGGGTAGAATGTGAGACAAAAATATACTTTTATAAACATAAATATATTTATTTATGGCTTCATATTTATATTCACATATAAAGCCATAAAGGCTTATATATTATGATAATGCTTTATTGTGTTAACTTTTACAGATTGGTCCTCGAAGTTTCATTACAATTATACCACTACTAAAACTACCCATGTATGAGTACAAATTATCTTTTTTATTTTACTAATTAACATGTATCATAATTTTTTTGAAACTATTAGTACTATATAAGAATATTTTGTTGTATTAATGGTTACAACTAGTTTTCTTGTATAGAAAAATTTTACTATATCTATGGTTTCAACTAGTTTTCTTATCTAGGAATATTTTACTAGATTAACTACGAATTTTAAAAATTTTCTATATTGAAATATCTGCTAGATCACTAACTTATAAAGTGTTCCACTTTTACTAGTTGAGACTTTGATAAGTGTCTAGAAAATCTCTCTTTTTTTACTATACGGAAAAGTGTTTAAAGTTCCTTGTGAGAAGACATTGGTTTGTAGGATGTTCAACTCCTAGCTCACATTCCCCAAGAATTCGAAGTCCACCTTGTCATGGTAGTCGCCCTCACACGTGAATAGATGCATGCATGCAGAGATCATCAGTAATAATCATCATCAATAGCATGAATGAATCGATCAATTGTACAAGTAGACAAACAATCAGAGCTCGAGTCTTAGACACGGAGATATATATATATATATATATATATATAGATCCCTTATGTAGTAGGCCGCCACTGTACTAGTAGAATTGTTAGGCACCAGCTTGATCTACATGTTGATGCTGCCATACAAGAACTTGTTCTTCAAAGCGAACCCAGATTAAGCTAATTCACCATATCCCAATGCATCATCATCACCATGCCAAAAACATACATATCAGCCCCAATAATACTCACCAACTAGCTGATGATCATTATTATGACGATGTATGATGTTGCACACAATAAATTTCTAACATTTTCCCCAACATGAAAAGAGGCTCTCTAGCCACCTTCATTTTTCTTATAGTGTTCAATATCATGTATACTGACCAACCCCTTTGTTTTGAGGGTGGGGGCTAGCAGCCCCTTCCTCCTAGTAGCTACACCTTGCTATGTATGTGATCCCTCCCTCACCTATCTACAAGTAGTTAGGAACAGGGGGTTGCCGGCTTCGGGTGGTGTAACAACTACGAAATAAAAATACCCTGAATTGGGGAAATATTTTTAAATTATTCCCTCCTTCCCCCCAGCTGACTGTCCTGCTGGGGGAGAGGGAGGGAAGGTAGGATGAGTAAGCATCCTTGTTGGATGCTCTGGACGGGACGTAGCCATGCCAAACGCCATGTAGGGGAGGGAGGATCCCCTTCCCTCTCCCTATAAAAATCATACTCAAGGGAGATGGAGGGGACGGCAAAAATGGTGACGCTGCCCAGAAGACCTGAAGTCGCCACGCTGCCATAGAAGCCTGAGGAGACGCTGCAAATCGAGGTGCTACCGAGGAGCAGCTGTACACGCCGCCCAGTCTCACCAATCGCAGCTACTGCTGCAGTCGGAACCCCTTGCCCAGATCATCATCAACCGAGAGGGGAAGGTGTTGGAGTGGTGAGAGGAAGTGCGAGTCTGATGTTGACATGCCGTGAAGGGATGCAGTCATGAGGGAGGGAAAGAGTGACGCCGCGAACAGCTCAAAGTGCGTCTGCCTTGCCACCATCCATCCGCCTACACGCCACCAAAACGGCAACCTGTCGACTGCCTCCACCCCCCCACGTGGCTCTTCTAGAAGCTTCCAAAGCTTCTAAGGGGGGGGGGGGGGGCCTCTATAAGCCCCCTTTTCCCCCCAACAAAAGTTTTACCTTAAAGGGCCTTCATATGACCCTTAAGCCCATTTCAAAATTCCCTCCTAAGGGCTCCCTTAGGCCCCTTTTTTCCCGCATTATTTCCCATTGAAGGGCCCTCATGTGATCCATAAGCCCCCTTCCCCCCCCCTCCCCTACATTTGACTTGAAGGGCCTTCATAAGCTTTTATCTTACACCATTTCCCCTCCATAAATTACCCTTGTAGGCCTTTGATGATGTGGGCGCGGTAAAGAAGTTTTCTCCCCAAATTCGATTTGAAGGGTCTTTATGTGCTTTCTTTAAAGCCTTTCCTTCCCCCCACATGCGAGATCCCCTCCTAAGGGCTCTTTTAGCCTCTTTTCCCCCCACACACAATCCCCTATTATCCAAAGCCCTTAAATTCTTTCTTGTGGTTCTCTCCCAAAGCCCCTACCATCGTTTTTATTCCCCTGCCCTTTGGAACTTTTCCACCCAATTCCGTGCAAATTCCACCTAATACCCTTGCCGAGACGGACAATATTGTAACTCTGCGCCCAAGATGAGAAAGCTGAATCCGCAATGGCTCCTAAGAAAGCCCAAGGCACAACCGCAGGAGGATCGTCTCCTAGCATCCACGTGGACATCTCACCACAAGTCCAGGTTTTCCTTCCTAATTTTAATTGTTCGTCGTTATAATTCAATTGGGCGTAAATGATTTTTTTAATGCTTTAGTTGATTTAGAAAAATTAGCTCATGACGGAGAAATTCAGTCATTAGTATTTTTAATAAAACGAACAAAATAAAATGAGCAGAAGATTGATATGCGTTTTTGTGCATTTGAATGAACTGAACTTAGATTATTGTCCATATTTTCAAAATGGCGTGAAGATAGTGCACTCCATTTAAGCACGGAAGTATAAATTGCATGTCGCATTATTAGGCCATATCTTCTTTGCACTAAGTCATTATGAAAAGTGCTAAGAATCCATAGGATAGTGCAATGCATGAAATGATTCTTAAGTTGAATAACTCTAGTCAATTGGTATAAATATCGTTTTTCAATTGTATAATTATTAGAAAAGGCTCCATGTTTTAGCATGAAACTTCTTCGTAAGTTATAGGATGATTAGTTGGAATGAGGCTACAACCTAACCTATGCTTGATCTTAAACCGGAAAGTTAGGATTTGAAAATCAACTTACGCATAGATAATAAATCATGTGGTTATGGAAATGATAGCATAATTATCTTCAAAAGTAGATATGTTAAATTGGCATAAACCTAAACACCTAAACCCACGGAGTACTCGTTTTAGAAAGAGTTAATTCAATTACAAAGAACTAACTAGGATTTAATATGTGACCTAGTGGTACGTATTGCTAAAACTAAAACTCATGCACCCTAAATACTTGCCAACATTCACAGAATGTAGGGACAGCGGAACATACTTGAGAAGTGATCTAGGGTTTTTCCCTAGGAATATCTTGCTAAAAAAAATATGGAACTTGGAACTGACAACGTCAGCCTGATGTAATCATGAACAGATTGTTTCCTAACTCCATTCAAAGGGTAAATAGTCCCATAGTTTGATGCGACACTTGTGCAACAAGTGCAGAGTCGTATGATCTTGTGATTGGATCACAAGGGAATGGCCAATTCTCGGAATGAGGTTGGCAGATTCTTACGCAAGTTATCTTGCAAGAGGATGAATAATCATCCTAATATAGTATCTTTCTAGGGTAAAGATAATTGCTTGGAGCAAAGGAAAAACCAGTAAATTGGAATAACATATGAACTTAAGGTATTGACCAAGTTGGGTTAATAGGGTACGGCCCTAACCCAGGATATAGGGAATCTTGCCAAGTCACAAGTAATCTCGGATCGAGTGTTGGATGCATTCGGACAGAAGGATTCACTACTTAGCAGTTGGCCAACAATAATGACCAATGGAAATGATTGTGCTTGTTATAGATGTAAGAGCACTGTTTTGCTTTGTTTGATCAAAGAATTAAAGGATAAATGGATATCTAATGTTTCAGGTTGAAGGCTTGAAGGGAGAGGCAGCTTCCGTTACACCCGAATGCCTGCCTGACCCTAACCAAGGGGGTTGTTAACCACGCCGGGAAGGTGGACCGAATCCACCGCAAGAGGTCTCTCCGTTGAGTGCTACTTGGAGCAGGAGGATACTTGGGAGCCAAGGGGGCTCTGGCCATAAATGCCCTGCACAAGAGGCTAACATGACTCGGGATTGGAACTTGAGGCCCGCATACTAGTCTATGAGCAGAATCTTGGATTAGTGATCCCTGTGGATTGCTAGATAGACTTCGGGCGGATTGTGGATAAGCCTACGGGCTGGACTTTATGTATTTCAAAGATAGATATGATAACCTATTAAAAAGGAACTTGTTTGACATTGTTTTTTTATGTCAAGTGCTATGATTACGTGAAGGAACCAGTGCCTAACGGGCTAATTAAGGAAGCTGATTGATACATGTTCAACTAAATGTGTTAGGTTATTAAATAATTAAAACGGAAAGTGCGGTGGATGTGGCCATAGGTCCGTCCTACGGATGGGTGGTCCTGGTTGGCCGAGAACTTTTCTCAAATCACGATGGAGAGTCCAGAGATTGTCAAACAACACAATCAACAAAAGGGTTGACCTAGAGTTATAATTGATCCCGATTTACACTGTTTTAGGGGAACGGAATGGGACTATGCCTTATGGCAGAGAGGTTGAGCTTTGCATCCTTCTCATTTCCCATTCTCCTTGAACCAAGTGCAGTGTGAATCCGCTTCGGACCTGGCGTTTCTGCGTAAAGCAGTTTGCTCAGGTTTGATGGTAGTTGCTGTTAGAAAATGACCAATAGGGAAAATCCTAATTCAGGTCGATCCTAAGTGGGAACGGCCGGAATACTTCCGCTACATGGCAGACGCGGAAAGTCTTAGATCGCAAACCCCATAACATTCCATGGGAGTGCCAGGTGGAGCTTTTTAGACATCCTTTCCGATGGACTGCTAAGACGTGTCTTCAAGATACAAGTGGACATGTTACAGTTGGTATTAGAGGGAACCAACAAAGGAATTGTTTTGATGAAATCTTAATAAGATGAAGTAAAGCAAATGTTGATGTTCCAAACAGTTCCTTACTTTCAATGCTGTCTTGCAGAATTACGAAGCATGAAACAAGTTCTTAGTATTCTGAGTCATGTTTATGATTGCAATGCATTCCCCTGATTATCGACAAAGGGTTGAGATGATGAACATCCTAGAGCGAATCTATAATCCATCGCCTTTGTACATGGAATGAAGATGGATGGGTGCCTCAGGAATCTACTATATAGCTGCCCACCGGTTTGCATACCTACAGACCAACCTAAAGAGGATCAAGTGGTTGGAAGACCTAAAAGTTGTGATGTTGTTCATTTTTTTGGAAGCTCACGTAAATTCAACTTTTCATATTCGAGGCCGAAGGATTGAGCTGAACTCATAAGTATATGAGAAAGTAACCCATGTAATCTCCACTGACAGGATTAAAGTGTTGGGACGCCATGAGAAAAATGGGTTCCAAAGGAAAGGATACCCTGAACTTCCAATGATTTACCGATTCCTGAAGATCCATGACCCGAAACCATACTATTATACAATTCCTGTAGATAAATGTAATACAACATTATTTTTCCCAAACTAAATGTAAACAGTTGGCTTATCACCCCAAGACATGTTGTATTCCGAAAGGGCTATGCCCATATAAATACAATAAGACTTCTTTTTATCAATGTCTGTTCCGTCGTTGAGAATTGATAAGAAGTTAAGTGGTTAGATTGCTTGATTGATAGCTAAAATCAAAATGAAATATGAATCGTAACGATTATTAATTAATAAAGAAACCTTTATCCAGGCACAACCCCAGGTACAGGTTCCCAGTTCGCCTTCTACATCAAGTACTGCTATAATCCAGGAGAAGAAGTTTCTTCTCAAGCAAATTAAGCCACCCGAGTTTGACGGGAGAGGCAGGTCCGTCCAAGCAGATGCTGAAATTTGGATTGAATCCATGGAGGATTACTTTGAAGCAATCGGTACTGCACCCGCCAATTAGGCTATGCTCGCCAAGCTGAAGCTCACCGGCGAGGCCAGGCTATGGTGGAAGCAATGGTGGAAGGATCAAGGGATCACGGAAGGATTCGTTACCTGGGAGAAGATGAAGAGAGCCATGCACGGAAGATACTTACCACCTACGTATTGCATGCAGAAAATGAATGAGTTCTACTAGCTAAAACAGCTGGGACTCACTCTTGACACATACTACTCTAAATTCGTCTCACTTCTAAAGTATGCGCCACAAATGGACATGACACAGTAGATGTCAAAATTTTGTGCTGGTTCAAATCCACCAGTAAATACCCCTCTTGAATCTATGTGTCCATCAGATCTTTAGGACACTCTCATTCGAGCTGCCCCTATAATTCAGGAGGTGTAGGCTAGACCAAAAGGTAACAAAACTTGGTCTTATAATGACCCGAACAGAGGAGCATTCAGGCCTCAAATGAAGAGAGTTCAAGGTCAAAATCAGGGACAAAGAAAGAAAGCAAGAACTAATAATGTCAACAACTTTGTTCCTACTCAAAGCAATGGCCGAAACCTCCATTGTTTCCACAGCAACGAGCCCGTTCATTTCAAGAGGCAATGTCCCAAACTTGGAGGAGGATATCGCCAAGCACCTTTCCAAGGAATGGGCCGTGGTCAAGGAGCCGCTACCCAAGGCAGAGGGAGAACCGCCTGCATTGCCAATAGACAGATGTGCGAAGAAGAAGAAGATCCAACCATGGAAGCAGAGTTTGAAAGGGCGACGGTCCATGCCGATCTACACAAGAAATGCCCGAATTGCCAGTTCTCGGTGATTCAGACACCGTCAGACTATCAAGGTAAAAGTTTCAAGACCTTGATTGATTGTGGCAGTACACATTCCTTTATCTCACCAGCTTGTGGAAAAAGATTAGGAATAGCCACAGTAGAAGCACCTATCTTGCTTGTGGAATTTGCAAATGGTCGTGAGGTTACTTGTACCAGGCAAACTACTAAGGTGGAGTTCTTTCTGGGAGGAAAAACGACTTCGGTCAAATTCAGAGTCATGAATTAAGGTATCCATGAGTGTCTACTCGGAATGGATTGGCTTAAGCCTAATGATGCCCACATTCATTGTGGGAAGGGCCAAGTTTCCTTTCAAAACTCTGAAAGGGAATTAGTCACAACTCAAGGTGAGGCTGGAAATCCTAAAATCCAATTGGCCAAAGCATCTCGGATCATAAAAGGAGTCAAAAAATGATTACCTGTCTACTTGATTAAGCTCAACAAGTTAGATCAGAAGCAAGAGTCTAGTGAAGAACCTTCTTGGCTAAAGGAATACGCGGATGTATTTCTTGAAGAGTTGACAGAACTCTCACCTCAAAGAGAAGTGAATCATGAGATTAAGTTAGTACCAAGAGTTGCAATTGCAAAGAGACCTTATAGAATGTCCATGCCAGAAGAAACTGAGCTAAAAGAACAACTCAAGCAACTACTAGATCAGGGCTACATCCATCCTAGTAGTTCACAATGGGGAGCTCCAGTACTATTATAGAAAAAGAAAGATGGAACACTTTGACTATGTATTGATTACAAAGGGTTGAATCAATCAACAGAGTCAACAACAAGTACCCTATTCCTAGAATAGATGAGTTTCTTGATCGTCTTCAGGGTGCAAAGATCTTCTCCAAGATTGATCTCAGGTCGGGTTAATATCAGATAAGGATCAAGGAAGAAGATATCCCAAAGACGGCCTTCAATACAAGATATGGGCACATTGAGTTCCTAGTTATGTCATTCGGGCTTACGAATGCGCTTGCCACTTTCAACAGGTTAATGCAGGATATCTTTAGGCCATATCTTGATGACTTCATGCTCGTCTTCTTCGACGACACTTTAGTCTATTCTAAACAGGAAGAAGATCATGAACCCCAACTTCAGATTGTCCTTGAGACAATGAGGTCACATAAGCTGTATGCTAAGATGAAGATGTGTGCATTCTTCAAACGTTAGATTGAATATCTGGGATTCATAGTATCAGCGGAAGGAATCTCAGTGGACCCAGTCAGAGATGTGCTAGAATGTCCAATACCAACATCTGTCAAAGAAATACACAGCTTTCTTGGATTGACAGGATAGTATAGGGTCTTCATAAAAAACTATGCTTTGATTGCAGCACCTCTGATAGACTTACTGAAGAAGCAAACATCCATTGCATAGTCAACTCCCGAATAAACTAGCTTCGACAGATTGAAGCAAAGTTTGGTATCAGCACCTATCCTAAAACTTACAGACCTCAATAAGGAGTTCTAGGTAGTAATTGATGCTAGCACACTTTCCTTAGGATGTGAGCTCATGCAGGAAGGTCATCCTGTAGCATACTCTTCAAGGAAATTGAAGAGTCATGAGAATAATTATGCTACCCATGATTTGGAATTGTTAACTGTCATCCATACTCTAAAGCTTTGGAGACACTACTTGTTGGGTAACAAGTTTACTCTAGTAACTGACCATACGAGTCTCAAGTGGATCTTTACCCAAAATGAGCTCAACATGAGGTAATGTCGGTGGATTGAAGTACTGGAGGAGTATGACTTTGAAATCAAGTACCGACCAGGAAAAGAGAATGTAGTTGCCGATGCACTTAGTCGCAAGGCATTCCTTAATTCCCTAATCTTGCAGAATCCATCAATAGCTAGATCTCTAACTACAAAAGTATCTATGCCAAACAATCTAATACTTGAGTTAGCTAGAGAGGATGCATTCCATGATCCAGCCTACCAAACAATGCTAAGGGAGATTTCTATCAAGGATCAAAACCAAAAGTTGTAGGCTAAGTATCATGAATTCTCTATCAATAGTGGACTTGTCTACTATAGAACGAGGCTGTGTATACTGGCAAGTTAGTCACTTAAGTAGAAGATATTGTGGGAAGCTCATGATTCCCCTTTCTCAGGACATCCTGGCTATGCCAAGACTCTCAATGCAGTTAGAAAGAGCTACCATTGGGAGAGGCTTAAAGGTGACGTTCTCAAATATATCACCAAGTGTTTATCTTGTAAACGTACCAAAGCCGAACATGTCATGATGCCAGGGAAGCTGCAACCGCTTGACATTCCCTAAATGAAATGGGAATTCATCGGTATGGACTTCGTTGTCGGCCTACCCCAAGTTCACGGAGGATACAACTCCATCATTGTTGTGGTTGACATGCTGACTAAGGTTGCACACCTTATTCCAGTAAAGACAAACTATAGAGTATCAAACATTGCAAGATTGTTTACCAAGGAGATATTCAAGCTACATGGGCTACCTAGAAGAATCGTTAGTGATCATGATTCTCTCTTCACATCACACTTCTGGAGAGCTATCTTTGAAGCCATTGGGACTCAACTCTGCTTTAGCACAGCTTACCATCCCCAAACAGATGGCCAAACAGAGCGAGTCAATCAAGTCATCAAGGACATGCTTAGGGCATACTGCTGTCCTGAGCTAAAAAGGTGGATTCAATACTTGCCTTTGGTTGAATTTGCCTACAATGCTTCTTACCACACAATGTGCGTAGGATCTAATGCTTATAGATTGCAACTCCCTGAGAACCTAAAAGTTCATAATGTATTCCATATCAACCTATTGAAGAAGCATGTACCTAATCCTAACCATGTACTTGATGACCAACAAGTTGTAATGCCTAGTCAAGGAGTCCTTGAACTAAGGCCTGACAGGATCTTAGATGTTAGGGAGAGACAACCGAGATCCACAACCTTGAGAGAATGCCTCGTCCAGTGGAAAGATTATCCTGAAGAGGATGCCACTTGGATAGATATAGGCACTCTCAACCTTCAATATCCCTAGCTTATCTCGAGATGAGGACATCTCGATTCTTCCAAGGTGGAGAGAATATAACAACTCCGAAATAAAAATACCCATTTCATACATGAATTCCCTCTTGGGAAGGGGTCATAGGGATAATATTTTTGAATTGGGTAATTTTTTTTAAATTATTCTCTCCTTCACCCAGCCACTGTCATGCTGGGGGAGAGGGAGGGAAGGTAGGATGAGTAAGCATCCTTGTTGGATGCTCTGGAGGAGATGTAGCCATGCCAAACGCCGCATAGGGGATGGAGGATCCCCTTCCCTCTCCCTATAAAAACCATACTCAAGGGAGATGGAGGGGATGTCAAAAATGGTGACGCTACCCAGAAGACCTGAAGCCACCACGCTGCCATAGAAGCCTGAGGAGACGCTGCAAATCGAGGTGCTGCCAAGGAGCAGCTGTACACACCGCTCAGTCACCAATCGCAGCTGTTGTTGCAGTCGGAACCCCCTACCCACATCGTCGTCAGTCGAGGGGGGAAGGTGTTGGACTGGTGAGAGGAAGGGAGCGTCTGATGTCGACGTGCCTTGAAGGGATGCAGTGGTGAGGGAGGGAGAGAGTGACGCCGCCAGCAGCTCGAACTACGTCCGCCTTGCCACCATCCATCCGTCTGCACGCCGTTGACTCGGCCACCTGTTGACTGCCTCCAACCCCCCTCCCCCCCCCACATGGCTCTTCTAGAAGCTTCCAAAACTTCTAAGGGGGGGGATCTATAAGTCCCCCTTTTCCCCCCCAACAAAAGTTTTACCTTAAAGGGCCTTCATATGACCCTTAAGCATGTTTCCCCCCTCTCAAAATTTCCTCCTAAGGGCTCCCTAAGGCCCCTTTTCCCACCCATTATTTCCCATTGAAGGGCCCTCATGTGATCCATAAGCCCCCTTCCCCCCCCTCCCCCGACATTTGACTTGAAGGGCCTTCATAAGCCTTTATCTTACACCTTTCCCCCTCCATAAATTACCCTTGTAGGCCCTTGATGATGTGGGCGCGGTAAAGAAGTTTTCTCCCCAAATTTGATTTGAAGGGTCTTTATGTGCTTTCTTTAAAGCTTCTCCTTCCCCCCACATGCGAGATCCCCTCCTAAGGGCTCTTTTAGCCTCTTTTCCCCCCACACACAATCCCCTATTATCCAAAGCCCTTAAATCCTTTCTTGTGGTTCTCTCCCCAAGCCCCTATCATCGTTTTTATACCCCTGCCCTCGGAAACTTTTCCACCCAATTCCGTGCAAATTCCACCTAATACCCTTGCCAAGACGAACAATATTGTAACTCTGCACCGAAGATGAGAAAGCTGAATCCGCAATGGCTCCTAAGAAAGCCCAAGGAAAAACCGCAGGAGGATCGTCTCCTAGCATCCACGTAGACATCTCACCACAAGTCCAGGTTTTCCTTCCTAATTTTTATTGTTCGTCGTTATAATTCAATTGGGCGTAGATGATTTTTTTAATGCTTTAGTTAATTTAGAAAAATTAGCTCACGACGGAGGAATTAAGTCATTAGTATTTTTAATAAAACGAACAAAATAAAATGAGCAGAAGATTGATATGCGTTTTTGTGCATTTCAATGAACTGAACTTAGATTATTGTCCATATTTTCAAAACGGAGTTAAGATACTGCACTCCGTTAAAACATGGAAGTATAAATTGCATGTCGCATTATTAGGCCATATTGTCTTCACAATAAGTCATTATGAAAAGTGCTAAGAATCCATAGGATAGTGCAAGGCATGAAATGATTCTTAAGTTGAATAACTCTAGTCAATTGGTACAAATATAGTTTTTCAATTGTATAATTATTAGAAAAGGCTCCATGTTTTAGCATGAATCTTCTTCGTAAGTTATAGGATGATTAATTGGAATGAGGCTACAACCTAACCTATGCTTGATCTTAAACTGGAAAGTTAGGATTTGAAAATCAACTTACGCATAGATAATAAATCATGTGGTTATGGAAATGATAGCATAATTATCTTCAAAAGTCGATATGTTAAATTGGCATAAACCTAAACACCTTAACCCGTATAGTACTCATTTTAGAAAGAGTTAATTCAATTCCAAAGAACTAACTAGGATTTAATACGTGACCTAGTCACACGTATTGCTAAAACTAAAACTCCTACACCCTAAATACTTGCCCACATTCACAGAATGTAGGGATAGTGGAACATACTTGAGAAGTGATCTAGGGTTTTTCCCTAGGAATATCTTGCTAAAAAAAAAATGGAACTTAGAACTGACAACGTCAGCCTAATGTAATCATGAACAAATTGTTTTGTGACTCCATTCAAAGGGTAAATAGTCCCATAGTTTGATGCGACACTTGTGCAACAAGTGTAGAGTCGTATGATCTTGTGATTGGATCACAAGGGAATGTCCAATTCTCAGAATGAGGTTGGAAGATTCTTACGCAAGTTATCTTGCAAGAGGATGAATAATCTTCCTAATATAGTATCTTTCTAGGATAAAGATAATTGCTTGGAGCAAAGGACAAACCAATAAATTGGAATAACATATGAACTTAAGGTATTGACCAAGTTGGGTTAATAGGGTACGGCCCGAACCCAGGATATAGGGAATCTTGCCAAGTCACAAGTAATCCCGGATCGAGTGTTGGATGCATTCGGACAGAAGGATTCACTACTTAGCAGTTGGCCAACAATAATGACCAATGGAAATGATTGTGCTTGTTACAGATGTAAGAGCACTGTTTTGCTTTGTTTGATCAAAGAATTAAAGGATAAATAGATATCTAATGTTTCAAATTGAAGGCTTGAAGGGAGAGGTAGCTTCACTTACCCCGACTGCATGCCTGACCCTAACCAAGGGAGTTGTTAACCGTGTCCGGAAGGTGGACCGAACCCGCCGCAAGAGGTCTCTGCGTTGAGCGCTACTTGGAGCACGAGGACGCTTGGGTGCTAGGGGGGCTCTGGCCGTAAATCCCTCGCCTTCTGAGCCCTGCACAAGAGGCTAACGTGACTCAGGATTGGATCTCGAGGCCCACATACTAGTCTACCGGTGGAATGCTAGATTAGTGATCCCTGTGGATTGCTGGATAGCCTTCGGGCGGATTGTGGATAAGTCTACGGGTTGGACTTTATGTATTTCAAAGATAAATATGATAATCTATTAAAAAGGAACTTGTTTGGCATTGTTTTTCTATGTCAAGTGCTATGATTACGTGAAGGAACTAGTGCCTAATGGGCTAATTAAGGAAGCTAATTGATACATGTCCAACTAAATGTGTTAGGTAATTAAATAATTAAAACAACTTGAGGAAAGTGCGGTGGATGTGGCCATAGCTCCGTCCTACGGATAGGTCGTCCCGGTTGGCCGGGAACTTTTCTCAAATCACGATGGACAATCAGGAGATTGTCAAAGAACACGATCAACAAAAGCATTGACCTAGAGTTATAATTTATCTCGATTTACGTTGTTTTAGGGGAACGAAATGGGACTATGCCTTATGGCAGAGAGGTTGAGCTTCGCATCCCTCTCATTTCCCATTCTCCTTGAACCAAGTGCAGCATAAATCCGCTTCGGACCTGGCGTTTCTGCGTAAAGTAGTTCACTCAGGTTCGACGCTAGTTGTCGTTAGGAAATGACCAATAGGAAAAACCCTAATTCAGGTCCTAAGTGGGAACGGCCGGAATACTTCCACTACGTGGCAGACGTGGAAAGTCCTAGATCGCAAACCCCGTAACATTCCATGGGAGTGCCGGGTGGAGCTTTTTAGACATCCTTTCCGATGGACTACTAAGACGTGTCCTGAAGATACAAGTGGACACGTTACAGGTGGGGGGCAAGCAACCCTTCGCTCCCAACAACCACGTCACAAGGAACTCTAAACCATTTTCTATATAACAAAAAGAAAAAAGTTTACTAGATAAATTAGAGCATATCTAGCGAAAGTCTCAACAAGTAAAAAGTGGATGTTTTGCTAGATATGTATATAGTAAAATCTTTACTAGATAGCAAAATTTATCTAAAGAAATTACACTATAGCTATTTGATTGAGTAGAAAATTTGCAAAGATTGCTAGTTACCGATTCTCTACAATTTATGACTTTTTCAAATAACTATATAGTAAATTAATACAATAATTTTTCTATCTAGTTAAAAAATCTAAATAAATTTTACTACATACATAAACTAACAAAACTACCATTCTTAAATTGATTTTAACTAGATATAACTCTATCTATCTAGTAAACCCCTCTTTTCAAGTTCATGGAAATGATTAATCACCATACAAATGATCTTAGTTTAGATGTAATAATACGATCAATTGTATAATGCATAAATATTAAAGAAATGATGAAGAGAAATTATACAAATAAGTTTACATATCATAAATTTAAGTTTTCACAAGAGGTTTTAATATAAATGTTTCTAATAGGAGTACATCATCAAGACTTAATGCATTGTTTGCACTTCTCGTAATAACAATTTTTTTGGTATAAATAAATCAATCTACAATAAGATTTTAAATCACAAAAGCATTTTACTCTTTATAATCTCCTACAAAGGTGACATCTCTCTTTATGATGTTGAAAGATGATTTCAATGATAAATATAACTCACCAATATTTTAAATGTCAAAAAACTTCATTAGTATGGTCTCTTGATCTTCATCAACATATGTTTTCACCTACATAAGTTTAAGAGACAGAAAGGGTAAGAAACACAATCCAATATTACCACTAATAATCTATAATCGATAAATGTAATGATATAAGTATAAACTTATACTGCATAACCATTATGTATAAATAAGAAACAATTTTAAAATGTTTTCCATACAATTAGTAGTTATAATCCTTAGCTATAAAGTAAATATGATAGTAAACATTTATAACATATTGATGTAGTCATAAGATGAGATATTTGAACTCTTTCATATTGTGACAAAGAATGAGATCTTCCAGAATCTTGGATAGAACTAAGCCCCTACATTATGATCAATACATATATCAATTTAAAGTTCTAATCTCATTTAAAAGAACAATAATTTTTCATAAGAGCACGCACCTTTTTCTTTCTTTTTGTTCTCATGACTTATATTTCTACTTTTAGTATTGTATTGCATTTCTTCAGTAACCTTCAAAATACCATCACTATTTTAGATAAATACACTTCATACAAAAGACTTATAAAGATAAAAGTAAATATTTAACTTGGAAATGTAAAACTATCATGTGTGTACGATTACTTTTTCTCACAGCAACAATCTCTACATTCTCATTTTGCAAATCCTTAATAATATCATCCTCATGATCATTATGTATCACCTAAGAAAACTATTTTATAAATATAGTTAAATTTTTATTCTATATATACAAATTGTAAGGATATCAAATCTTTGTAGAGTTATTTAATAGCTACATAAACGATGTCGTGTCTGATAGCAAAGAATCTTACAATATATAAGAAAGCTATCAATGTCATCTATGACTACTTTAAAGATGAAATATAGGGATTATGCATTTCAAAAATGGTTGTACCTCATTATAATAAGCAACTTGATCCTCAAATTGCAGTTGATACACATCCTCTTCTATATCCTATATATTTTTATTATTTCATATAAATCATTGTATGACATGTTCATATTTTACAAGTTCAATATTCAAAGACATAAAAGAAGTACACACCATTACAATCATATTGTTTTCTTTCACTATCTCATGGGATATAACTACTTCATCACAAGAATTATTTGCTTCGTATACTTTTTTTTGTAGAATCAATGAATTTTATATATTCAAGTATAAAAATAAAAACTAAAATACTTATTAAAAAGCATCACTCACACTTTCTTAAATAAGTTCATCATCCAATATATATTTTTCATGGATATTATTCTCTACTTGCTCTTGAAAGCTTTCCTCCTCTTTTACATAATAAGAATCTTAGGTCTCGTAATGTACTTTCCCTACATGTACAAGGAAAATGTGCATTAAATATGAAATTCAACTCTTACGACATCACAATATAGAAGTAAGGTAAATGACTTAGTGGAAATAGACCTGTTGCTTTTGTTTTTGCCTTTTGATTCTTTCAACGTGCAGCAAAAGTTTTGCGAAGATAAACATATATATATTCTCTCTTCCATATTTAAAAAGCTCCAGGAAACTCAAGAGGTAAAATAGTGTGATGATTTTCTTCAATGATATCCATGAGCTTCTGTTGCTCTTCCTTATCTGCCAGAAATCATGATGTATATTATGGCCATCTAGCCAACTTTAGCTATTCTATGGTTTGCGCAATAAACAACATTTTGGTCATGTCTACAAAATTCTAACAAAAATGACTTTTTATATTTTTTGCTCTTGTCACGATCGTTCAACTTGGGAGGTCGATAGATTTGCTCATACGAAGGAGTCTCTAACATAGCCACATTGCCTCCTTTAGGAGTCAACGTTTGTGATTTGCTACTCTTCATTGAGCCTATAGCACTATGTGGAGTTGGATGGAAATATTTTTTTTTCTTACTAGAAGATGCCATCTCAAAGATGTTGCTTACACATACATGTGACTTGATAAGATTGACATGTAACTTGAAATGCTTTCAAAAGCTCTACTCGTTGAAGAACAATGCAATGCATATGTATAAAAGCAACTCAATCCAAAAGATGTGATATGTGCATCAAAGACTTATTTAAAAAATATGACAATAATTCTAGTTTAAGAAACTCCACATCATAGAAAGAGAACACAATTCACCATTCAACAAGATTACTTTCCTTCTACTTATTCACGACAACCTCAAGCGCTACACCCCCTCCCGTGACCGCGAGAATGGAGGAGCCTCGCACGAGCATGGCACCAGTGACAGGGCCTTGTTGGAGGAGATGCTGGCCAGCTTGCTTGCCTCTCGGTCCTTTGTCGACCGCGATGGCAAGGACAGGGGCGAGGAGGAGTGCGAATTCAGAAGGAAAGGGCATGGCACTGAGAAGGAAGGCGGGGACGAGTATGAAGACAGCTCTGACAAAGCGGACAGAAGCCGCAATGCCTTGAGAAAGGTGTCAATCCACGAGCGTTTCGATAGACACTACCCCGGGAAGTCCTATGCAGCAGAGCGTGATAGATCTAAGAAAAGTGATGGTACTGCATGGATCGGGGTTGAAGAGTCTTCACTAAGGGCTCCGCCCTTCCGCCATAGCCACGGAGCTTTGGCTTTTTGTTAAAAGATATTGTCATCATCCGTCAACACCGTCACTCTCCTCCTCACAGCGAGATGCGGGCGTCGATAAACCTGGTCGAAGCTATGCGTCGGCACAACGACTGGCTCCCGCATTCGACGATCACCCTTCTTCTTGTGTACAGAGCCGAGAAAAGGCTTCTGTCCTCTTCCACCTTGCCATAGCCAGCTCTCCAGGGCCTTTCCTTCATGAGTGGAGATGCCGACTTCCACAGGATGGAGCAAACCGGAGGACCTCGTGGAGAATCTTAGCTCACTTAACACGACTGTCAGACTCAAGGCTCTTCGGGATGTCAAGAACCAGATTATTGGCAACAAGACCAAGAAACTTTCGTACATCAAGCTAGGGGCTGTACCTCGAGTGGTGGAGATACTGGCCAGCGACACAGAGACACCATTGCTGGTACAGTCTGCTGTTGCTGTTGGGAGTTTTTGCATGTGGAATTGAAGCTGGTGTAAAGGCTGTTCTGGACAACAGTGTTCTTAACCAGGTCAATTCCTATCTCTGAATAGGCTCTTTTTCCAACATTCATCAGGTCAGGATACTTCTTCTATTGGCTTCACTGGATCTGGCGAGGAAACCAAGTCAAATCTTGTCAGAGCTGATGGTGCCTTTCAGTAGCAACTTGCAAGTAGATTTGTGGAAGTTGATACTCTATCACACAGGGACAACTTCAATGGTACTGATTTGTGTGGTGAAGGGGGTTGTGACATGATCCTAGAGGCTTCGTCTGTAGGAGGCCCAACGTCAAGATGTTACTTATTTGTTGATATTGCAAATTTTCTTGCTCAACGTTGGGTTGATGCCATCTCATCTTTTGATTCAGTAGTGGTGGTGGTACATTTGGGTGAAAGTGAACATCTCCCAAGATTGTCTGCAAGATCTGGGAATGCTAGTCCAGAGAATCTGCAACAGGGCTAATTACATCTGGGTTTGTCATGGTAGACGACAACCTTCGCACGAGAATGTTGAGGTTTTAAAACTTCATTTCATGTTGAACATGGTTCCAGAAAGCTAGAATTTTTCAGAACCGGATGTTTGTATTGCAATGCTTAATGATGCTTGCCCTAGTTCGTTATTCCATCGATGCTTCATTCTCTACTTCTGGATGTTGATATTGCCATGCTTCATGATGATTGTCCTCGTTCATTATTCTCCTCGCTCGTTATTCCATTGATGAGCGTCTCTATTCTAGCTGATGATAGCTGATGATACATTGTTTCTTTTATATTCTTTCGAGCTGATGAGGTTCTATATTCCAGTTGATGACAAATTGTTTTATTTATATTTTGTTCATGGGGCCCCACATGTGTTATGTTGTCTATAGAGCGGCGTCGCGAATCATCTCTATAGACCTTGTGTTGTTCTAATGTCACTGTAATGTTTTTCTTTAAGTTTTGATGTGACAAATATACTGCTTACATCCCAAGTTTAGTTGAAGGAATTTCTTGGAGATTTTATATTTTGCAGTGATGTCGCTTATCCTTATTTTACATGTTGTATATTTAGGAGTGATAAAGCTCTTTTGATACCTCTGAGTAGGCTGTTGTAATTCAGGAATGATGTAGCTCCCTTCTCCGTTGATGTTGTAATTCACGAGTGATGTAGCTCCTTTGATGCCTATGAATAGGCTTTTGTAAGTTCAACTTTGTAATTTTATATTTTGAATATTAATATAATGGTAGGCCTATATAGAGCTGTGGATTTTTCCCTTGAGCCCCCAAGGGTTTTTTCATCCATAGTAAGGGACCTTTATTTGAGTGGGGGTGTTAGCTATATATAGTCTCTCTATATATAGCATCCTAGTAGCTATATATAGTCTGTCTATATGTAGTGCCCCAGGTCCCCTCTATATATTCCTATCATGTGTGCTCAGTTGACACACTTCTGGGGTTCCACTTCCAGTGTCTCATATCTCTCTTCTCTCCTCTCTTCCTTTCGTCTCTTGTTTTCCTCGCAGTTTCCAAGACTTATAACTTCAAAGCTTGAGAATAATGCTATATAAGTGTTCTATTGTCTTAATGTTTTTTCTTCAACATCTACTCTTCAAATATTTGGACATATACAATCACATTTTAATAGAGCTAGCCTACATTCCTTTGTTTCCACAATTACTTCTCTAACTACTACATGAAAATAATTATTATTTGTATTATTATCGATTATATTTTTTCCTATGTCGATATCATCTTTCTCCAACCAAGAAGGTACGCAGCCAAGTTGCCCTAACTCTAGTAATCTAGTATGTTGAGATAAATCTTTCGTCTCATAAGCTATGATTTTATTACCCTTAGGAATAGGAATAAACTTTTGTAGCAATAAGCTTATGGGTCCTATGCAATTCCAATAAAACCTTAGCCTTAGTTGTAATACACTCATCCTTGTATTAACGTCGACTAATAGCTCCTCTATATCATCTTTTCTTATTATGTGTTGCTTGTAATATTCTCCATTTACAAAACTAAAGTTCGTCCCTCTCACGTGTAAAGAGAAGAAATCGGTTATTTGAGCCTTCCATTGACCTATGATTGGGACGTCTTCACACGTATTATCTACTTTAACTACTACATAATCTCCAACTTTGTAAATTTCTTCATTGTAAAGTACTTCTTGGTAACATGTAGCTATAGTCTCATTAACTCAACCATCTTCTAAGAACAAAAAATTTAGAATATATATTTTCTCTTCACAAGAAAGTCCTCTACGTATCCTTTTTTTGGGAGATATTAAAATTCCTTTATGTTTAATCATGTTGACGCATGGTCATATATCATGTTCTCTACATAATACTTTCTAAATTTTCTTTGCCTTTGCAACACATGAAAAGTTCTAATATTCCATCCTCATGTAGTGGATGGCAAATAGAACTCTCACGATTAGCAATTGCAAGACTATCAAGAGGTGAAACACATTGGTGGCATTGAAAAGTATTTTTTCTATTGGTAAAAGGCCATCTCTTTCCTCATGTAGTGCTCTAAATCCCATGGTAAACAACTTTCTAGTATGAAAATATACATAAGATATCTCATTTTTCTGGCCATTTGTTTTAATCCCTATATGTGACAATACCATGCACTCAAAGGTATAACACCAATAATGTCATGTGAGCCATGCTTCAAAATGTCACCTAATAACTCACAATTTCCTGCTACATGCTCTAGTGGTGAAGAGGTTGGACCAAAATATTCATCTTTTCGAACCCTCTAAGTTGCAAGCAAAGCGCGGACTACTTCTATGCTTTTTTTAGACCAACTTTTTTCTCTATTATAACTGTAAAATGGATGTGGTATATCCACCAGAAGAATACCTAAATCACTAAACTCATTTGGAATACCCTCTACAATGCTTATGATGCATGGCAAGCACCTAACCTAGTATCTATTTAAATCGTACATCTATCTACCTTGAAAGCATTGATTGCTAGTATCCAGACTTGCATGAGTTTTGTCTCTACAACAAAAGAACTAACCACCAATTTTAAAGGCACCTATTTTACATTGTGCAGGATGGTCCCCAATAACCATCATTAATATTGCTCTAATTCTACATGTTTTGAAATGGCTTATTTGATCTCCAAATATACATTTTAGTGAATACTTATAAAAATTATCAAGACCATTAATATAAAGGTCTTCTAACTAAGTAATTAGAGGCCGCAAAAGGGCATGAAATACATCACTACTTTTTCATATGACTTTGCAAGCACTCAATGGTAGAAACAAGATGGGAAGGGTACCTATAGTAAAATCCTTTCCAACATTTAGAACCTTTATTTCTACCACACCACAATCACACTGAGTCATTCGAGATGCTTGGAACCCATCGCAATGGAGAAGAAGAGCCAAGTTACAAGGATCACCTTTTAACATATGTTTTTTATGTTGGTTTTGAGAACGTCATTGTTTACATACATAGTTATAATCCCCATTCGTTTCATTATAGCTCATTCCTAGGACTTTAGAAAAACAAATTCTAGGAAATGTAGTAGTATATACTTTCTTATATGATACATTCTTACACACAACAGCCATCTCATATTCAGCTCTTGGATTCCAGATATATGAACTTCTCTACATTTTCACCCATCCCAAAATTCATTTATATATTCAGGACACTCATCTATCTCTTTACCTAACCACCTATCTTTTTGACGCCACATGGTTTGCATGTCATGACAAAGAGTTTTACTTTGAGCTAAAAGTTTGATTTGTTTTCCTATTGGTAAATAATCAAAAGCTATAGTGTTCTTTCTACGCTTTAAACATTTTTTACACTTCTCACAAGTAGTTAAACAATCGCATTTAAGCTTAAAATTTTATGTGTCATCTTTACATCCACATGTGACAACATTTCCAAAGTACAAGTCCGCATTGCTAGGTTAAAAGTACTCAACTTGATGAGGATTTCTTTCATCGCCTATACATAGCCTATAACGTTGTGGTCTGACCATTCCAAGCTCATGAAACATCATGTTTAATTGTTCCTAACATGCTAGAACTCTCACACCATCTAAATCACCATCCCATGTCTCTGGCAATTGGATCAATAGTTTACATAAGCTCAGATTTACTTTTTCTACACTATGTTTTCCAACTTTTTTTCCACCCAAATCCCCAAATAAGAGTTGAAGCATATTATCTTGAGTTGTGATTGAGATTCTGTGTTTGTCCCAAAGTGACTGAAGCTCAATGAGTTTGTCTATAATTTGATGAGCTAGTGATCCCATTATATGGTTATTCTGACTATTAGATTCACTCTCATAATCTTCGTTGTGGTAGTTAGAGTTACTCTCATTGTATTCCTCTTGACAAAGGCCAGTGTTCTTCTCATTGAGATTCTTGACAAAAGAGGCAGATGGTGGGGTTTCATTTGCATTATTATTGTTGATGCTATCAGTAAGGCCATTGTTATTCATCTTATTATCACTTTGTATAATGAGATTATTATCACTACTATATGAAGGTGTTTCATCACTACTTATAAGACCTAAAATTCTACCCAACCCATTATATTTAAATTTGAATTGTTGATGTTTGAAATATGTGGAAGGGGCCACATAGCACCCACCACCACAATATGCAACACAATTGCACCACATCCATTTTTTATTAACAGAAGACAAGTCCACTCTATTTGCTTGATCTTCAAAAACAATATCAACACCTTCTTCAATACGAGGATACAAGTTACCAACAAAGTCATGATTATTGTGTCTAAAGTAGGTACTTCTATTTACTAATTGCCAACCTTGAGGTGTGTGTGCACACTTGTAATTACAAGTACATTTACGTAAATTCCCTATTGAAGACATGATTTAATCTTGATGCAATGGACAACCTAGTATAAATATCAAGCTACTATAAATATTAATTAAATATTAAGCTAGTATAAATGGAAGTATGAAATTTCAAGTGATAAGATAACTTGCCTCCAAAGATGTGATGGACAACCTCAATGTGATGAAGAACACGTAGAATGACCTCCCCACTTCCCTTTTTGGAGACTATATATTAAAGAAAACAATTAAAGTAAACAATCAAAATGACGATTATATTTTCAAATACAAGACCCTTTATATATTTCTAGAGAGAGAGAAAGATATTTTATATGTCCAAAAAAAGGGACACAACTCTCACCTTATGAGAGTAAATTTAAAAATTTAAAAATCACAAGACAATACAAAACTCCCATCCCCCAACTTACATATGGGTTTTGCTTCTACAGTGCAAGAAAAATTTTGAAGACCTTACAAGTTTCAACATTGTAGAGTCTTTACAACTTTTGAAGAGCTTGGAACCTTTCAAAGTAATACCCTTAATTGTTTGTAGAGTCTTTACAACTTTTGAAGAGCTTGGAACCTTTCAAAGTAATACCGTTAATTGTTTGTAGTCCAACTTATTAGGCTTTTGTCCGGTTAACGTGGACACGTGGCACTGCTACATCAGAGTGTCAGTGTACTCCCAGTACACTAGTTGGGTCTACTGGCTGCATGCTGCGACTTGTTCTTTGCATGCTTCGACTAGAAGGAGAGGGATTGATTAAGGAAGGATTGAAGGAGCAAGAAGCATCTTGGGAAAGGGGAGGGGATATAGATGTTGCTGCTGCACCGGCCTGGATCAATGACAATACTTTGCACAAGCTGAGGTCACAGCTGCACGCTTGCCAGTTGTACAATTACATTTGATAATGCAGACTACTCCCTAACTCGGAGATCTGACTATAGGATCCAAAGCCATGAAAATGGAGCTTCTCACTCTTTGCAGGCCAATCTTCCCGGGAAATGGGCGAGAAGCCTACATCACCCGATCGTGGTTTGGAAACATTCAGTAATGGAGAAGGCAAGGCAGTCCATAGTAATCGTGAGATCAACTCTCTTAATGATTGGGAAAGTCATGCTGACCCTAGGCTTTAATGCAAGTGTGCACAGAGTTTATTCTATTACTGTACAATGAGCTAAGGTTGTAAGCGCATGTTTTAGACAATCTTCATCATACAGTACTGAACAGCAAATAACCTATAGAGCGTCCCTCTCTCAAATAGCAAAAGTCTCATCTTCCGCATACATATTATCTTGATGCTTCCTGTACATACACTACTGATCAACAGACAACCTGTAGAGCATCTCTCTCTAAAAAAGCAGGAGTCTCTTAAGCATATAACAGATCTGCACAAGGGCAAGGGGGATGATGATAAGAGACTGGCTTTGTTATTTTCTGTTAGAAACACTAGAATTGGCATTAGTGAAGAAAAGAGAAAGGAGGTCTTTAAACCTTTCTCTCAGGTAGATAGCTCGACAAGAAGGTTGTATAAGGGAACTGCTTTAGGATTGAGTATTGTAGCATGAAACTCAGACCACAAAAGTCCACAACTCCAATCACTTGTTTTGCTGGGTTTCATTATTTTTCATGAAGCAGCCAACAACAAGCAGATATGGAGTATAAGTGCATGAATGGCTTTATCCAGCAGATATATTGTCTTGAAAAGCATCTGCTATAGAGAGGCTTAAGTGCTTTCAGTGGATTAAAGTTATAATTCCCAAGTTATTTGGCTAAATCTATTTTGGAATGTTAATGAAGCTTTACTATCCCAAATTAGTGCGCTTGGGAATCTCCTAATTCCCATTTTTAAAATACTAAAAAGGTAGCGCCCGGATAACATGGCCATAAGTTTCTCAAAACTATATGATGTGGCCTATCATAGGAAAGCGCTTGAAAAATGGAATCTATTGAGCTGTAGAGCACTTGATTTGGAGTTATAGTGTTCAAATTATGACAAATCCAAAGATATGACCACGTGTCCCAAACTTATGGGAAATTCCCATATTCCCCAATATGGTAGTATTCCAAATAGAATAAATGTCTTGAACTTAAATTTGTTCAGAGGTCCTTTAAACCAGCAGGTTTATGAGTAATTTGAGTTCAAGCTGGCTATCATAGCAATGCAAGTGTATGCTTACGTCCACAACATACTCTATGTTCTTTTCTAAATCTAGCCCTGGATATCATTTCGCAGACCTCTAAGCTGAGGCTTGATCATGCATTGAACCATGGAAAGTGTAAGGTCTTGTTGCAGGTTTTCTCCTCCATTTCAAGCTACCTTAATGGAGTGCCATTTGTTTTTGACAATATCCAGCTTATTAATAATGTTTATGACAACGCAGATACTAAGAATAAGTGGGTAGAGGGTCTTTCTGTGTCTGCTACTATGCTCTCAAAGAACTCTGTAGGTGGTTGTTGATGTGCAAGCAGTATGCCTGGATTACACTAGTTATCTTCCATCCCACAAAGTGTTTGCTAAGCTAAAGAGTGTGGAGACAATCAAGTTCCTCATCCTGAACTTGACCAAATGCTTCCGCTTTCTTTTGAAGTGAAGGTGGAGGCATTGATTAGAGATATTTTTCAATATCAATCTGATTCAATCAAGCAATAAAGAGCAGTAGTTCTTCTTCTTCTATGTTTCACTAGACCAACATGCAAGCAGTATGTGCTGGATAATGCTTATGACAACACAAATAGTAAGAATCTGTGACAACACAGATAGTAAGAATAAGTGGACAGAGAGTCTTTCTGTTTGCTACTATGCTCTCAAAGAACTTTGTAGGTGGTTGTTGCTATGCAAGCAGTATGTACTGGACTGCACTAGTTATCTTCCATCCCCCAAAGTGTTCGCTAAGTTGGAGAGTGTGGAAACAATCAAGTTTCTCATCCTAGACTTGACCAAATGCTTTCACTTCCTTAAAGTGAAGATTAAGGCATTGATCACAGATGTCTGTCAAGATAAATCTGATTCAATCAAGCAATATAGAGCAATAGTTCTTTTTCTTCTATGTTTCACTAGACCAACGGGCAAGTAGTATGCTTTTGGCAGACAAGAGCATTTGTTATGTGGCTCTTTGCGATTCTAGTGTACCTATTGGCTTTCATAAAAGATCATTTGTGTTGAATGTCATGAAGGTTCTACTTCATTGCACCAGTATCCTTTTGGCATATATGCTAGAGTGAACTGGATTGCTATGGCCTTAGAAGTCATCATGACTAATGTGGCCAACTCCATGGCATTAGTGCCAAAGCTTCCCAAGCACTACTAGGGTTTTATTCAGTGTCACATTGATGCTGATTATCACTTGTCTACATGATAGGTGAACAATGTCTAAACAGAATTTGAAAAATGAGACTTTGATGAAGGTTATGATTGAAATAAGCTATGAAGGTATAATCTTGATTTTTTCATTTAGTCTCACATTGATGTTGATTATCACTTGTCTTCTTGTCTGGTGAATTAAAAACCACAACTTTGATGAAGGTTATGATTGAAATCATCTCTGAAGGTATAATCCTAATTTGTTCAGGTATAATTGTGTTTTGTTTCAGGCCCCTCTCATTAGTGTGTAACAATACTTGATTTCCATTAGTGTGTTGGCTCCTAAAGTGATGGCATAAACATGGCTTAGATATCTCCAGAAATAGTAATAACCATTTTATTCGATTACATTCAGTCTCACATTCACGATGCTTATCACTTGTCTACATGATGGGTGAACTACAAGACAATAGCCCTTATTTTCTGTTTCAGCCTCATGTTGATTGTTACTTGTTTAACTATAGGACAATAACCATTATTTGTTTAAGTTTCAACCTTAGTTTTAGCCTCATGTTGAACTATTGGACAATCATCATTATTTGTTTCAGCCTCAGCATTGGATTAAGCTAAGAGCAAAAGACTAAGCTGTCCCCATCTAGTTGCAGGATAGTGCTTATCAAGGCCCTTGAAGTCATTAGGGCTAATGTGGCCAACTCCATGGCATTAGTGCCAGAGCTTCCATGGCACTATTGGGGTTTCATTCAAACTCATATTGATGTTGATTATCACTTGTGTGCATGACCTGTGAACAATGTCCAAACAAGATTTTAAAAACCACACTTTGATGAAGCATATCTAATCTATAGAACTAAGCTTTGGATTAATCATATCCAGTAATACATATCCAATTAATAGAACTAAGAATCGACTAATAGTACTTATATTACCCACCATTACTAGTATCAATATAGCTAGACTTCTATTGTAGCTACCAGTGAAATGTGGGACATTCAGGGCATTCAGTGGGTTTTGCCTCAAGACAACACATTTTTGTAGCGACTAGTAAAATCTGGGGTTGTGCCTCAACATAGCACATTGAAAGGTTAGTTGCATTAAAATTTGGGGCATTCAGTGTGTGTTGCTTCAAGACAACACTTTGCAAGCTAAACCAAGATGACAACACCAGCTTGTATCCCAATATCTATCGCAACACATTATTGATGATACCCACCATTGCAAAACATTGAAAAGATGATCACTATAATATATCAATAATACACCCATACTATGTTATCAGATCATAGTGAAAAGAAACTTGTAATACATTGCAAAATTGTACTTAGATACCTAAGGAGCAGTGTTGATGTCAGTGTGACCGATAATGAAATCTATGATGTCTCTATATTTTTGTGCCTTATTACAGTGCTGGGGAAATCCTAACTGCACACCAATGAGACTAGATTCCAGTAGAGAAGAAATATTAGTTCTTCTCATGAACTATCATTAACATATACTATATGGAGGAGATGATAGATGTATGTGTAGCTGATTTATATATGAACTATGAAGAAACCCTTTTTAAGAGAGATGCTTTCTTACCTTGGAACTATACAAATTTCTAGGCTGCGATGAAGATGTGCTAGCTGAATAGTAGGATGTTTCATTCCCTTGCGCCTAGTAGCCTATGCACAAAGTACAGTCGATTGTTTTGTTTTAGAATGAACAAAAGGGAAAATAAAAGAAGTTGTGGTTTGATGATGGCGGGAGTTCCAAAACGTAATAGAGGGAAAATTTATTCGCTTTGGTTTTTGAAACATTAGGATGATACTTTTCTTTTTGAAAAATTATGTTTGAGTTTATAATTACTTATTAAAATGATAGCTAATGGAGGGTTCTTATCTTAGGTTGATTCACACTTCTCAAATAGTTAGGGCAATAGTAAAAAAGTGTTTGCGAATACTACACATATTATGCATGTGGCAAATAGTAGTAACTTGTCCAAGATGTGATTCGGGGTGGTGGGTCTTTGCTGCCCAAATGTCAATTTCTTATTGAATCTATTTTTTCTTTTTAAACGATTCTAGAAATAAAGAAGTCACTTCAATGTTTCACCAGTAATATTTGTAGCTTCCAAGTCTCAAGTAGACTTGTTTGTATATCTAATAGAGTCTTCATCTCTAATATATATTTTCTCCATATATTTCAATGCACAATGAAGCATTCATAAGATCAACATGACAATCTTTACCTAGATTTAAAAAAACTTGGTGAGAATGTCCACCAAATGATAACACTTTGCTTGCACATGCTTTTTTATTTGCATTATAACTATTACGAATACATGTTATAGTTGTAGCATCCTTATCTTGCATATGAATATCAAAGAGAACAAGCAGTGGAAGCGTACAACTAGTCCCACCTAGTATATTGGGAGTATCAGAGAGAACAAGTTGTCGAAGCACGGTGCCAATCGACCCAACTAGTGTATTGGGAGTACACTGACAGTTTGATGTAATAGTGCCACGTGTCCACGTTGACCAGTCAAAAGTCTAATAAGTTGGATTACAAACAATTAAGGATATTAATTTGTAAGGTTTTGAGCTCTTTAAAAGTTGTAAGTTCTTCAAAAGTTTACTAGTAGTGTAAAAGTAGGACCCATATGCAAGTTGGGAGATGGGAGTTTTATATTGTCTTGTAATTCTTTAAAATTTAAGATCAAAAGAAGGTCACAGTGTTTGGATTTGCAATATCATCTTCTCTTGCCTGTGATATTGGAAAACTAAAGTAGGGTCTACAATCGATATGATTAATCGTAAAGGAGTGATCACTACAATGATTTAAGCTTATAGCGATGTCGAGTAGCGACGGCAGGTAGCGGCGTCGCTATTTGCAACACTTCACAGGGAAAAAAAACAGACCGAAACCGAGCGCGGCTTTATTTCGCGTTTTTGCGTTTTGTGTTTTGAGAGCAAGAGCAGGGGACATAGCGACCGTTGTGAGAGAAGGAGAGGAAGAAGACTTGCTGCTGCCACCTCCGCCGTTGTTCGCGAAGGAGAGGAGGAGCCTTCATCGTGAAGAGGAGCCGCCCCACAGTCGCCATATCTCATCAGTGAGTCTCCCTCTCTCCTTCTTTTGCTTGTTTAATGTTTAAATCACTTTCTCTTTTGCTTATTTGGAGAGGAAATGAGAGAGAGAGAGAGAGGGAGAGGGAGAGAGAGGGAGAGAAAGAGAGAGAGAGGCAGAGAAAGAGAAAGGGAGAGGGAGAGGGAGGGGGAGGAAATGAGAGAGGGAGAGAAGGAGAAAGAGAGGGAGAGGGAGAGGGAGGAGAGGGAGAGGGAGGGATAGTGCATTCTCTCTCTCCCTCTCCCTTTTGCTTTTGGAGAGTGTTAGGATATATTGTGAGAGGGAAAGGAAATGAGAGAGAAAGAGAGGGAGAGGGAGAGGGAGGGAGAGAAAGAGAGAGAGAGGGAGAAAGAGAAAGAGAAAGAGAGGGAGAGGGAGAGGGAGAGGGAGGGAGAGTGCATTCTCTCTCCCTCTCCCTTTTGCTTTTGGAGAGTGTTAGGATATATTGTGAGAGGGAGAGGAAATGAGAGAGAAAGAGAGGGAGAGGGAGAAGGAGAGGGAGAGGGAGGGAGAGTGCATTCTCTCTCTCCCTCTCCCTTTTTCTTTTGGAGAGTGTTAGGATATATTGTGAGAGGGAGAGGAAATGAGAGAGAAAGAGAGGGAGAGGGAGAGAGAGGGGAAGGAAATGAGAGAGGGGAAGGAAATGAGAGAGGGAGAGAAAGAGAAAGAGATGTATACTCAAATGAATAGCTTTATGGAGATGTATGTCTACTCAAATGGATAGCTTTTGTCTACTCAAGATGTAGTCCACCTGTGTGTGTATATATTGGAACGATAACATATCCATGATTATGGTAATGGTATGCACTTTGCTTTTTTTATGGGTACCATTACATCGACTCCTTAAGAGGGCTAAAAATTGGTCATACACTTTATAAAGTCTAATTAGGAGATTTAAGATGCAAGATAATAGACTTATCGATAATGGTATGCAATGTGCTTAACCATGGGCCACGTACATTAGTGACTCTTTAAGATGGCTTAAAATTGGTCATATCCTTCATAATGTCCAAGTAGGGGATCTAATTGTGATATGCATAATTCCTTGTTTTTGTATTAACTTTATAGGCATAACAAATTAGTAATCATGCCAACTAGTCAACGGAAGGACTAAAAGAAAATGATCTCCTAGCTAATGGTCATTATGGTACTTCATTAAAATGAACCCAAAAGTATTGCCATAGAAGAAGAATCTCTTAAATTGAGTATAGGATATTTTCTTCAAATGTTATGACTATGAGTATACTTGATTGGAACAAATTTTATAACTAATGCTTTCTCATTTGTGGCAGTTTGTACTACCGATCACGATCGCAGGATGCCTTACTCTAGAAATTCACGGGGCCATTTACAAGTTGTTGACTTTGGTGCAATGGATCTCACAGAAAGAGATTAAGACGTCCTCTATTGAATCCACGAGGCAAGGAGCAGTGGAGATGATCTCTCTCTTTGAGAAATACCTGCCCACTAGCATGCTCATGATACAAATCCACCTTCTTGTGCATCTTGTGGATGAAGTTGAGATTGCTGGACTTGTCCATACGCGATGGATGCTCTTCCTAGAGCGCTTCATGAAAACCCTGAAAGGCTTTGTGCGACAATGAGTTCGGCCAGAAGGTAGCATGGCCGAAGGTTGGTTGGTGTTAGAGGCGTTAGTGCATATTTCACAATGGCTACCAATGGTGGAACCAGACAATGAAACACTATGGTCGCTGAAGGACGATGATAGAGTGACTAGAGATGTGGTGGTTGGAAATGGGGTAGAAAAAAGAATGGATGCCTCAATGGAAGAGAAGGTGAATCGCTTTTGTATGTTGCACCATGCCTCCATGGAGACGTGGCTCGCCAAGTACCAGATTGCAAGGAAAGATCGGGAGGAAGCGCGAGTTGAATTCCGATGTAGTATGCATCATCGACCAATTTGATATCATGAAGGCATGGAGGAGATGCCAGGGTTTATGTCAATGCGATAGTTGCATGGAGCCTTGACCGCATCTCACGAAGGGACAGAGGTCTCAATGGAGGAGTGGGAATTCTCGAGGGGATGTAATCCAAAAGTGATGAGGGGTTTAGAATCTGTCGTATCTAAATTTTATATATGATATCTAATTTGAGTGTTTCAATGTACAATACAAAATATATAGTGCAGTGTGATAGCGCGGACGACATTTTCACGTGGAGCATATTGACAAAATGCACTCCACAATGGAATGTGGTGTCATGGCAAGGCTCAAGCAAGAGAGCCGGCGACGAGCAACGGATCCAAACACGGTTGTGGATGAGATGGAGTATTTTGGGAACTTGCAAAGTATTATTACGGAGGATTACCGTAGCTTCTCCATGATACTATTCGATGTGTAGTGGTTCAAAGTGATACTTGGAGGAGCTGGAGCAACAGTTCAACGAGGTCCATTTGGATTTCTTGAAATAGATTCCGAAAAAAAATGGGCGGATTTGCGCGACACCTTTGTGTTGCCGGCCCATTGTGAGCAGGTGCATGGAGTCATTTGCTTGCTAATTATATTACAACATGGTTTATGTCACAATGGTTTGAACTCAGGCATTAGTGTTTGTGAACAGGTAATCTTCTATCCAAACCCCCAATAACCTCGATGGTGGTATGTTATACCTTCAACTCCCCGAAGTGCAAGAGTATATGATAAAAGCGATGTTTCGAGCATAGATGAAGATAATATGCATATAGAGGGGTCGATATTGCAAGGGGTGGAGGCTGTCGAAAGCTTGAAGCCAACATCGGCTAACAATGATGGAAATACACGAGTCCAAGAATTTTTTGAGAACGAGGCGGACTCA
Source organism: Lygodium microphyllum (assembly GCF_053477565.2). NCBI lineage: Eukaryota > Viridiplantae > Streptophyta > Polypodiopsida > Schizaeales > Lygodiaceae > Lygodium > Lygodium microphyllum. Next base: position 28,323,711 of record NC_141155.1, read on the forward strand.
TTCTTTTGTGGTGATATGTCTATTGACGTTCCAGTGTATGCCGAGTTGTGTCAGGAGATTAACATGGGACCATAGGATACTTCATACTTGGAGCATCCACTTCCTCAATTCATTGACCAATCTCTTATAAAGGTACATAAGATATGCATTTTAAGTGAGATTTTTTTTAAATGATTTATATTACTGTGCTTTATATGATTTAAATTGATTATTCTAACATCATTTTTTATTTGTATAGGTGACATTTTCAGGATGAGTCAAGGGATGAGCGATGAGGAGTTGTAGGACATCTTCGCACGCATGTCTCCAGACCAGCTCCCGAGATTCACAAAGATAGCAGACTAGGAGCTGTCTCATTCTTCGTCAGGGCACTCTGCTAGATCTGCTTCAGCGCGATCGGATGCTTCGGCTTCGAGCAGACGATCTCGACACTCACGACTTGGGCTAGAGGGAGGGAATGCATCGGGATCAGGGGGATGCTGCTGTGGAGACACGGATGTGGTGTCTCTATCTCGTCGTTCAGCTGGAGCTGCCTCACCTCCAGGATTTGTCACGCCTGTGGGGACGTCTTCTCCAGTTACTCCAGCTTTTATGCAGCCGTCAGCAGGTGGCTTTGGATGCCACCCCTTTGGGTGCCACTCCAAGAGAGATTACCCCCGCCGGTACACCGGATGTAGAGAGGTCTCTTGGATATGCCCAGGAACATGGACGTAGATGGGAGAGGATCCATCTTAAGCAAACTCCTAGGGGTTATGGATATCTAGTTGATAGTAGGTCAGGAGCCATCATCATGAATGATGAGGGGAGGAGGGTGATGACTCGCATGAGAGAGTTGTGCCAGCAAGTTTTTTGGCACATCTTGGATCATTGGAAGAACATACCGGAGGGGAGCAAGGACTACATAGTAGCATCCTTGCACGAGGAGTTTCCGGTGCCAGCCTCAGTAGATAGATTCTCTACGGGTTGGATGATGGATTGCATGCGTGCATACATGTCACATAGACGATCCGACGCATGCAAGGCAATCAAGAGTGGGACTGCAAAGCCGGAGTGGTTAGATGCAGACGACTGGCACCGACTGAGGAAGGAGGCTACAGATTCTCCAGGATGTTGGAGTTAGTAGCGCAAGGCGGCGAGGGCACGACTTGAGGCCGGAGTGGTCCATCATCCTGGGAGTGGCGACCAGAGGACATATTTGAAGGACTTTGTAAGTTTTTATTTTGTTTTGCTTGTTTTTTTTTAATAAATATTCTTTGTACCGACAATCATGTTTCTAGCAGTTAGCATTTCGTTTTCTTTGCAGCACTCCATTACAAATCGCAATCCAATCGACCTTGAGACTCGATATGCAGAGAGGTACGGTCTCAATGCATTGATCGACCGATTGTATACACGCGGCGGCCTTGTAAGTCACTCATATTTCTTGTCCGTAGTTACCATGAGATATTTGAATGCATTATTGTATGGTGGATTGATGTGTTTCTTTTTATGCAGAGTCTGTTTGATGCTCCTTTGCGACGGGACGAGCTTTCGAGGGACGAGGATTTGTAGCTCGCCCTTGGATCCCTAGAGCTCACACACCTTTATTTTTGAGTCGCCTGATCTATGTAGACATTTTCTATGTATTAGTGATATATTGTTATGATTGTACCAATCGCTTTTTATGCGATCATGTATTTATTTCATGTATCAGTTTTATGATTTCAGTATACATTCTTTTTTTTGCAAGCGCTTTGTACACAGTAGTGCAGAAACTATTTTGTATGGCTCTCATAAAGCACACAGTGCTATATGTGGCAGAGCAGCTTGCTACCCTGCCACAAAATTTTTAATAGCGATGCCAATACCGATGTTTCTATGGCATCCTTAATAACGTCGCTTTTTGCGATGACGGGGGCAAATTTTGTTGTTTGGATTTTTCATTGCTTTAAACGTCGGTATAAGGCCTATATCTTGTAGTGGATGTAACTTACTAGCATATATAGCTCCCAATCCAAACACATGCACGTATTCCTAAGCACAAGTTTTTGACATTGGCACCTTTCAATCTCAATAAGTAACCTAATGATGATTAGTTGGTATGTTCTTGTAAAAGTGTAGTTAACTCATCAATATTAAAGTACTCAATTTTTGACTTAAAAAACATAAGATTTGTTGACGTTGATTATTCAACCTTAAGAGATGAGTAGGTTTTTCTCTATCATTCATGGGATGCTTTATGGTTTGGCTTTTGAAATATTACTAAAAAAATACAACACAAACTGGATAGGAATACAAAAAATAACTAGATGATGTAAAAGTAGAGGCGACTTTTTATTTTGACATGTAGATCCACTCACTTTTTAAGTTTTGGATATTTTTAGAGGACATAATTTTGTGTGCATGTGGGAGCTATACATGTGTATATATGGAATTAAAGGCATATATTGTTACCTAATAGTATGTATGAGAGAGAGAGAGAGGCATGATTTCCTCTAAAAGGAAATCTTGCATCTCCCTTTCTCTCTCTCTCTTTCTCTCTCTCTCTCTACAAATATTTGTTTTGAATTGTGCAGGCAGACTCCTCGGTAGACACAAATTGTGTTTGGGGTTCAACTCTCCTTGAGTTTATTATGACTTCTTCTTTTGTAGGTTTAATATGTGCAACCATAAAGGCTTGATTACAAATGAACACTTGTGCCTTTTTTGAATGATATTGTTAATACTTTGCTAAGCTTAATAATACAAACTTAATAGTAAGAAGTTAAAATCTTATGATTGGTTCCTAAACCTGATAATAAGGGCTTCAAATTTTATGTGCCTCTTGAAATTGGAACTGTAAGTTGAAGGAGTGTTTGGATCTACAACTTCAACTTGATATTAAATAATTAAAACTTCTTGAGCCTTTAATAGCTATGTAAGTTCAAAGAACGCCAAGATCCATAGTTTTGACTTCACATCAAACATTTGTGATCAAATGAGTGTATTGGACCCATGAATGCACTACAACAAAAAGGCCTCATAGATGCACATTTAGACGCGATTTTTGAATATAGGGAAAATATTACGGGCACATCTATCCGCACATCTATTTGCACGTCTACCATTTCGCGTCTATAATCGCATGTATCAACGAATTTACATGCAAAAATAGACGCGCAATGGATGCACATATACACGCGCATATAGGCACGCTGCTAGACGCGTTTTTACAAGTACTGGTAGACGCGAACAAAAAACAAAAGATGTCCTTTTTTTAAAAAGATATTTAATTTATTTTTTAAATTTGAATTATGAAGTGCGTGTATAAGCGCGTGTAGTCTGCACTATAGACGCGAGTATAAACGTGACTTATCTACAATGTAGACACGCGGATAGACGCGCAAAACAGAACTGGAAAAAAAAAACCAGAGAGCATGTGGTTGCATGCTCTCTGGTTTTTTATTCCCCCTCCCATACATCAAATTGTGCATTTGGGAAAAAGACAATGTATCTTACGGGCACGAGAATTGAAAATAAAAGTCCATGTATTCATTATATATCAAAAGCATTTACATGGGAAGTCTAAGTGCTTGCGAGCTAAAGCGTGGCCGCAAGCAGTAGGCTCAAAAATGGATCATACATATACAAGAAAAGAAGGCCTCATGAGGAGGTATGGTGCTCCTCTACGAATCTGAAGAGGAAACTTCTTCGCTAGTACCACCATGGCTACTAGCGTCGCTATCCCCCTCCTCGCTATGCTCCACATCTGGGTTCGCCTACACTCACAAAAGATCAGGGTTTCTTACATAGACAAGATGGAGAAAAAGTTATAATTAGCTATACTTTTAATAGGAAAGTAAGATAAACATACCTCCTTTGGCTGTCGAATCCTCATGGCCCGGTTGTATTGGTCCTCAGTGATGAGACCTTCCTCATAGAAGTGAAGCCATATGGCTCCGTAGTTATGGCCTCGATGGTAACCTACCTCTCTAGGAGTAGGTATCCTACCAACGATGGTAGTCTAGAAAACATTTAGATATATACAAATAATTATGAGTCACAATATATTAGAATAAAATATATAAAGAATTGAAAGAAATATAAATTTTAAAAAACTAGAAATCAAAATATACTTACAAACTCTACCTCCCACGACTCTCTACCGCACGATCCCTAATGCGACGATCGCATGGTTTCCATTTGGATCCGTCGCGCCTCTGCGTGCTGGTGACTCTTCACTTTCTCTGCTGCTTTCTTCTTGGCTTTCTTCCACTCTATGCGGTGGCACATAGGTGGTTGGCTATAGGCTCCACGCCCCTCCTCCTGCCTCCGAAGTGAGTCCCTGGCCCGTATCATGAGGTGGGATGTTTTGTTGTGAAGCATATCCCTCACTTTTGTGCGTTCCCAATCATCTGAGAATCGCTGACCCTCAAGATTTGGGTACCTCCTATGGACTGCCCTTAACACCTCATGCCACAAGCCGCTTTTCTGATTTTTGAAGGCAATGAAATAATCTTTATACATCGCATGCACGACGCTCCTCATGTACGCCATTATATCCCTTCCTTCATCATCATGAAAGATGCCACCAGCATCTGTAACTCTATAGTACTGGCGTACAACCTCCTCTATATGATCTATTAGTGAGGGTGATTGCTCACCACCTCCTAGGCAACCCCCACACAAGCCTCGTCCTCCCCCTCGGCTCTCCCTCCTCCCTCTCTGTTGACTACCCTCTGCCTCGCTTGACGCACGAGCTTCTACAGATGCACCTGCTTCTGCCGATGCTTGTGCTTCAGCCGATGCACGTGGAGCACGTGGAGTATCTACATATGGAGTACCTGCATGTGGAGTACCTGCATGTGGAGTTTGGCAGTAGTGCCAGGCAAAGACGTCAGAGGCGTCCCAGACATGACACTGAACACCTCGTCCGCTGTGGGAGAGCGGCCAAGGTGTCTTGTCATCTCTCCCATGAAGTCTTCCCTACTAGGAAAACCTCCAAAACATGCATTGACCCCCCTGCCAAAGGAGGCCAATGTATCATTCATGCGATCCTTATCCGGGTCATTGCTAGATGAACCAGGATACGACATCTACAAAAAAAACGTAGGAAAAAGACAAATTTATTTGCATACAAAAAAGCATATATTACCTACATTTTCAAAGAGCTTTCTTTAGACATTGAGCATAAAACTTAAGTGCTAATGCTTCTCATAAACAAGAAAACCGATAAACACAAACATGGGATTGGTCCCATTCATCATTGCAAAAATATATTGTTTACTATCAAAACTGGGAGACCTGGCGCTTGTATCCCCGCGTCTAAATTGCAGGTTAGATGCACCCTCAGACGCGCTCCAAAGTCAACCTTCTATGTAATGCGTCTATCTTCGCATCTAAGATGCAGCACACACGCGCTGTTAGACACACATCTAGGTCAATGTGCGTGTATAATCGCGTGTAGACTGCAGGTCAACCTTCTGTCTAGCGCGTGTAGACTGCAGAGCACACACGCTCTAAGACATGCCCTCAGATGCTATGAGAGGAAACATTTTTCGCGTCTATATCTGCGTCTACACTGAAATGTAGACGCGCTATCAGACGTGCTCGGTCGGCTAATTTTAGCCCGACGACCGCCATTGATGATTTACAAAATGCAATACATAATGGAATCACAAATCCTAAATCTAGAGTCAGAGCAGAGAGAGGAAGAGAGAAACAAAGAGAGAGAGACAGAGAGAGAGAGAGAGACTCACCTTGGGTGTTTGGTGTGGCGGGTGGTGGCACTTCTTCCTTCTCCTTCTTCCTCTCCTTGGTAAGTTACCCTCCCTTGATGCTTGCTTGCTTGCTTGTTGCTTCTTCTTGTTCTCCTCTCTCTTGTTCTCTCTTTCTTCCTCTCCTTGGCTTTCATTTTTCCTTCTTGTGTGTTTGAAATGAAAGAAGAGGTAAGTCATGAGGAGGTGAGGCATGAAGAGACTAGGTGAGCCATGAAGAGACTGCATGTCGGTTAAATTTAAGCTTCAGAACCACAAAAAACGAAGGAAAGGAAAGGCAAAGTTTGAAAAGAAATGATTTAAGTATGGTTTGAATTTTGACGTGTGCGTCTATTTTTGCGTGTATATGCATGTCTATTGTTCAGATAGACGCGAGGATAGACGCGAATATAGATGCGAAAATAGATGCTAATATAGACGGGAGGATAGACGCGAATATAGATGCACATTTAGGCTTTATCATAAATTTTTGTTTTTAAGATAAGTTCTAATAGTGAATTCTTATAATAAGTTTTAATGTATTTATGATGATTTTTATGTATTTAAAATTGAGATCTTATGTAAATTGAGATCTTATGTAAACATATGAATGACAAATATTTTAATTTGATGTTGTCATGAATTATTAGGTTTAATCATGTCGTCGTCATCACCTAGTGCGGTGCATGCTGATGAGTCAATGAGCACATCCTCAAGTGAGGATGAAACATTGCGTCTTCATAATTAAGATGCATGGCTACGACGAAAAATTAAATGCATGTGTTATTGTTGTCGAGGGTGTATTTTTCGAGCACGTCGAATTGCAATGTCACACCTTAGCTTGTATGGAGAATGGGAGCGAGAAAAATCATCGGTATTCATTGTTTTTTTTTACCACTAAGATTGCTAGTCTATGTTATGGGAATTATATATTAACGTACATGAAACTCCATTTTGTGGTTGAGCAGGATGCGCTGCCACATCCTCAGATGCTCCCTCCCAGGCGTCGAGAGGCTGCAAAACGTCGACGCGAGGAGGCAGAGTCTTCAAGAAGAGTAGAGACTGACGGCCATGATAGTAGCCCTCATGAAATGCCCCATCAAGTCGTAGAGGATGAGATTTTGGACAACATGGTACACCATCTATTTTCGCAACCAGTTCAGGGAGAATGTCACCCTACGAAGCCAGATGATCCACTATATGTAGCATCATCTACTCCGTTGTATGAAGGTTGTACATACTCCGTTCTTTGTACGTCCCTCGAGATACTTAACTTGCAAACAATTTATGGATGGAGTAATGTCAGTTTGGATGCGTTATTAAAGTAGGTATCAATTCAGTTTTATTTTGAAATCAGACAGAAATATATGACATTGGTGGTTTTTTAACTCACTTTTAAAAATATATGTAGGTTATTATCACAAATGTTTCCAAAAGGAAACAAATTCCCAACTAAGAGAGAGCAAGCAAGACATTACTTGACATCTCTGGGAGGCCTCGATTATGTCAAGATCCATGCACGTGTCAATGATTGTGTCTTATTTCGTGGGATTCATGAGTTCGCGCGAGAGTGTCATGTTTGTGGCGAATCAAGATATGAAGTGGGGATGAAGTCAATGGATGTGCCTCCTAAGGTTTTGCGACATTTTCCGATGTATAAAACTTATGTTCAAGTGTAAGTCTATTGGAAAGCCCATGTCATTGCATGCTAGTCATCGTTCAAGTGATGGAAAATGGAGGATCCCTACAGACACACTGACATGGCAACATATAGATAATTTGTGGCCCGTTTTCAAATAAGAGCCAAGAAATTTGAGATTTGGTTTAGATATGGATGGAATCAATCCATTTGGCATCAAAAGCACATCATACAGTGTATGGCCAGTGGTATTGGTGAACTATAATATTCCTCCATCCATGGCAATTAAAAAGGGACATGTAATGTTGTCCCTTCTGATTCCTGGAAAGCACAAGGTAAAAAACATGGACATTTACCTAGAGCCTTTAATTGAAGAGTTAGAAATGTTATGGAAATGTATTGAGGTGCAAGATACAAGTGCATCTGCATCCTCTAGAGATTTCACATTGAAGGCCATGTTGTTGTGGACCATGCACGACTTTCCAAGATACGGAGAGTGTTCAAGTACATGTATATAACTCTATATTTGAAATTCAAGACTTGAATCAATTGCACTTTATTAATTCACTTGTTTTTTATGATTTAACCACGTCAGGATATCATGCATGTCCTACTTACGGTCCCTCTCTAGTTTCCTCTAAGCCGACACGTTTAAAGAAGGTTATCTACGACAATCCTCATCGATTTCTTCCTACTGACCATCCCAAATATGTTCTCCTTACTAATGGAATGACTCCACAATCTCTAACCATTCAAGATTGGAAGGAGAGATGGATTAATGCCGACAGCCACCCTCCACTCGGCATGAGTCGGTAAGAAGTGCATTTCTCTCGATTGACTTTAAAGTATTTAGCATGAGGAATTGTTTACAGAATATATTGTTTGTTTGTTAGGTTCTCTATATTTTTTTGTCTTCCATATTGGACTGAACTCAAGATCAATCACCTGTTGGATCCCATGCACATATTCAAAAATGTTGTATCTACATTATGGGATCACTTGATAGGGGCTCATGATTCAGTTAATGTAAGGGAGGATTTACGTAACATTGGTCGCATGAGACGAGCCTGGCCACGAATTGGACCCAGAGGAAAGATTGAGCTATCCCATGCACCTTGGATGTTGTCAAACAATGAGGAAAAAATAGTGAAGGAACAAATATATAGCTTTCGAACATGCACAGGATGTATGAGATGTCTCAAGGGAGCCTTCATAAAGAAAAAGAAAATAGGTGTGGAGCAACTATCTGGTTTGAAGTCCCACGATTGGCACAAAATGATTCAAGTAAGGATATCTCTAACCATGAATATAGTAATTAGTGGAGTAGCTATGTGTAATCTTTGGGGTATGGTGACTTTTTCCTCAACTAATCATTTGATCTATGAATATTGTTTACATTCAGTTCGTACTTCCTACTAGCATATCCCATTGTGTATCCAAAGATGTACGTGATATCATTTACAAGATGGGAGAGCTTGTGAGGTGTGTATACATTGTATTTTTTCATTAAATATCTTTGAATTTCTACACAAAAATAAACAAGCACATCATACATCTTGACAGATACATGAGCTCGAAGGAAATTGATCCAAACACATTGCTAGATGCTTGAGTATTATCTGTTGAGGTGGTTTGTTTGGTGGAGGAAATTTTTCCTCAATCCATTTTAACTACTCAATTACATTTACTCGTACATTTGTTTGATGAGATCACACTTTGTGGGGCAGTTCATGTAAGGTGTATGTTTTTTCTTGAGCGCTTTATGAAAACCTTGAAAGATTTTACGAGGCAAAAAGCACGGCCTGAGGGAAGCATGGCTGAGGGTTGGTTAGTGCAATCATCCCTTGTTTATATCTCTGAATATCTTGCTGATGTGGATCCCTCTCAACCACGACTATGGAAAGATGATGAAGACTTGAGGATGACCTCTATAGTACCTCAAGGAAAGGGAATGAGTAAAGTGCTAACAAAAGAAGAACTTCGTAAGTTAAATAGTTTTTGTGTGCTCAATAGTGATGTAATGAGCAAATGGGTGACACTATATAATGAAGCAAGGGCAAGAAGAAAAAGAGAAAGAGAAGAATTTCGCACTAGATATGGACGTAATGTCTCATTTCCAGATCATCTAAATGCGCTCCCACGTCATATTGATATAGATTGGTTACATGAGAAAATGAAGAGAATGGAAAAAGAGGAAGAAATTAATATATCTTAAGAAGAGTGGGCATACGCACGAGGTTGCTTATCAAAGGTGAGACATACTATCAATTAATTTGTTTCTATAAGTTTTATTTTATATAAATAATTGACAAGTTTGATCTTTTATCTTTTACTACTAGTGCACATTATTCAATGCACTTTGGTATGAGGGTAAACATCTTCGAACTCAACGTATAGATGAAAAGAGAAATACCCAAGATTGTGGTGTCCTTGCTCACTTCGAGGATGCCAATGGTACCATGGAAGGTTATTGTGGCTTGATCCAAGATCTTCTGAAGCTTGACTTCAGACGATTCTTTATATATGTATTGGATGTGAAGTGGTTTAAAGAAGTGGTAACAAGTGGTGAGCATTGCACAATCAGACGTCATCCAAGTGGTTTTGTAATCATTGAGTCTACAAAATTTCACCAAAACAAGTATGACACATTAATACTACCTCAACAATGCGAGCAGGTATATATGCAAAGGCTAATATTTTTATATGTATACATGTGATATATATACACAATATAATAAGTACTTAATTTTTTTGCTTTTATTTTTCAAATACAGGTTGTGTATCATCCAATGGTAAATAATAATCGATGGTGGTATGTCATCCCTATATCTAATCGTTCAAAACCAATATATGGTAATATTACCGACATGGAGATAGTAGATGGCAATCCAACAATTAATGATGATGTGCATGATGACACCATAATGGATTATATGCATGATGTAGTACAAGATGAACCTCACGAGGATGTTCAAGGAAATGCAAAGAAGACAATAATGTGATTGTCGATGATATTGATGAAGTTATTGAGCAATATAGCAACACATCTGATAGTGGGATAGACTTATTTGTTTCGTTACCTCTTGGTAACATAGACCTAGAAGTAGATAGTTTAGCAAGGGCTGATCTCATTGAAGATGAGATGGATCATTCACTGTAACATACTTAATTTGCTTATTGATTCAATGTGTATTCCTAATAACTATATTTTTATAATTCAATGATTCAATGTGTATTCTTAATTCTATGGTTTTTATCATGCGCACACGTGCATGCTCAAGAATCAATTTCAGGTGGTTAAATAATTATTAACTTCGGTTTTTTAATTATATGAATTGCAATTTTAGGTGGTTAAATAATTGTGTGTCTGCTGGTGCGTCTGTATTAGCGTCTATTTGCGCAGATATATAGACGCAAAATTCGTGTCTATTTACACGCATTTTTACAGGCACTTATAGATGCTATGATAGACGCGCTCGACTTTGCGCGTCTAATATGTGTGTCTATGCCTCGTTTCTGTTGTAGTGATGTAAGTTAAGGAAACCCTAGTAGTTTTGGTGATCTGATTATACACTGGGATGTCCTCTATGTGTAGGGAGAAAATGAATAAGAGAACTAAGAAAATCATCCACAATGATATTCTCATTGTTAAAACCATAATCCTCAAACTTATAATCCATAGCAACATCATCTTCTTGAATACATAACTGATCTTCTTGATCACCAATTTGATCATCTTCATTGTTTATAACTTCTGGCTTGTTTTCTTATTGATTAAAGCTAATTGGAAATTGATTATAATGGTTTAAAAAATACCAAAATATGGAAAATACGTTGAGATTATTGATATAAAGTGTTTGATAATCCACTCTTCCATTGGCAAGTTGCTCTATTGGGCTTCGGGCACTCAAGGATTCTTGGCTTTTTTAGGTCTTGTCCTCTTTCATTCCCTTTACCTCAATCTTTGGCAAGACCATGGGTAAAGAGCACCAATAATCATCATCATCACTTTGAATTTAAATTTGAATCACTACAACAAAAAGGGTTCATAGACGCGCTTGTAGAAGCAATATTTGAATTGTGAAAAAAAATGTCGGGCATGTTTATTGACGCGTCATGCGCGTCTACAAATTCGTGTCTAAAATCACGCTTATGATCAGAGTTACACGCACATGTAGACGCGCCTATAGACGCGCGTATAAACGCGCTATGTAAATATATAATCATATTTATAAAAAAGTGGATATATTCATATTGTGCTTCTATACATGCGTGTATCTACGCGTCTAAAACCGCGTTTACTCTGAAAGTTTTTGACAAGAATAGACGCGCATTTATCCTGCAATTTAGACATGCTAATAGATGTGCAAAACAGAGGTATGAAAAAAAAAACAGAGAGCATGTGGCTTTGCAAGCCACATGCTCTTTGGTTTTTTTCCCCCCATCAACATTAAATTGTATGCTTAGGGAAAACAGAGAAAGATTATTTCGAAGATTGGATACTGAAAACAAAACAATGTATGTAGCACACGAAATTTCATATATATAGATGAAACGTTTTTACATTATGAGTTCTAGTGCTTGTGACATCATGGTTGCAAGCACTGGCTGAAAGTAATACATATCAAAAATGAAAATTACAAGCCAAGGGGAGGCATGCATGAATGGGGCTCCTCTATATCTCCTCAGAAGAGGCATCATCATCGCTACCACCACCGCTGCCTATGCCACTGCCATTGCCGCCACCGCTACTACTAGTCCCCCCTTCTCTATCCTCAACTGCATCAGGGTTTGCCTACACAAAGGATTAAGGTATATAAATACCATTACAAACAATAAATCATATTGATCTATACTTTTCATGTAAAAAATAAAATATACCTCTTCTCGTGGTGGAATCCTCATGGCGCGATTATATTCCTCCTCCTTGATGATTCCCTCCTTGTAGAACGGTTGCCAAGTGGACGCCCGGTTATGACCTCGATGGTAGCCTACCTCTCTAGGAGTAGGCATCCTACCAACGATATGGAACTACAAAACAATTTGAACATACAACGTATTAAAACACACTACATAATGAAGTGAAACAAATTACAAAATTCAATTTAAAAAAAGAAATCAAATAATACTTACAAACTCAGCCTCCCATGACTCCCTGCCAGGCGATCCATAATGCGACGATCCCATGGTTGCCATCTGGATACGTCATGCCTCTGCATGCTGGCGACTTGTCATTTTCTCCGTTGCTCTCTTCTTGGCCTCTTTCCACTCCTTGCGGTGGCAATTGGGTGGTTGGCCATATCCAGGGCACCCCTGCTCTTGTCTTCGCAATGACTCCTTGGCGCGCGTCATAAGATGAGACCTCTTGTTATAAAGCGCGTCTCTCACCTTTGACCGTCCCCAATCATCTGAGACTCATGAATTCTCAGGATTAGGGTACCTTTTATGTACTGCCCGCAGCACCTCTTGCCACAAACCATTTTTTTGGTGCTTGAAGGGAATCATGCAATCTTTGTATGTGGCATGTACGACACTCCTCAAGTAGACTATCACTTCCCTCCCCTCAAAGTCATGCAAGATACCACCAACATCAGTGATAGAGTAGTACATTTGTGGAGGCTCACCTCTCTCATTTTCCGGTGAGGGTGATCGAGAGCCACCACCTAGGCAACCCCACAAAGCCCTCGATCTCCTCGTCCTCCCTCGATGTGCACTACCCTCTACCTCACTCGATACACGTGCCTCTGCAGATGTACATGCTTCGGCCGATCCATGTACCTCAGGTGATCCCTGTGTAGGCAAAGATGTGATAGGTGTCCCAAACATCACACTCAAAACCTCATCTGTAGTGGGAGGGCGACCAAGATAATTGGTCATCTCCCCCATGAATTGCTCCTTGTTGAATGGGGTGTTGGAAGATCCAGGATTCCACATCTACACAAGAAAAATCATATCACCCTATGTAGATAAAACATATTACATACAGCGTCTATACCTGCGTCTATGTGCGCGTCTATACTTGCATCTCTGTGGGCATCTGTTAGCGCGTATATCCTCGCGTGTACACTGCAGAGCACACGCGCCCGCACACGCGCTCAAAGACGCGCCCCCAGAGAAACATTTTTTGCATCTATATCTACGTCTACACTGAGATATAGACGCGCTATCAGACGCCCTTGATCGGCTGATTTTGGCAGATGACTGCCATTATTGATTTACAAAATGCAACACAGACTCAGCAGAGAGAGAAAGAGAGAAACAAAGAGCGAGAGAGCGAGAGAGAGAGAGAGAGAGAGAGAGAGAGAGAGAGAGAGAGAGAGAGAGAGTCACCTTGGGTGTTTGGTGTGGTGGGTGGTGGCGCTTCTTCCTTCTCCTTCTTCCTCTCCTTGGTAAGTTACCCTCCCTTGATGCTTGCTTACTTGCTTGCTGCTTCTTCTTGTTCTCCTCTCTCTTGTTCTCTCTTTCTTCCTCTCCTTGGCTTTCCTTTTTCCCTTCTTGTGTATTTGAAATGAAAGAAGAGGTGAGTCATGAGGAGGTGAGGCATGAAGAGACTGCATGTCGACTAAACTCAAGCTTCAGAACCGCAAAAAACGTAGGAAAGGAAAGGTGTAGTTTGAAAAGAAATGATTTAAGTATGATTTGAATTTTGACGTGTGCGTCTATTTTTGCATGTATAAGTGCGTCTATTTGCACGGATATATAGACGCAAAGTGCGCGTCTATTTACACGCACATTTACACGCGCTTATAGACCTTGTGATAGACGCGCCCGACTTTGCGCGTCTATGCCTCATTTCTGTTGTAGTGAATCGGAAACTCAAAACATCATATCTTTCCTCGAGCTTTTCAACTACTATAAGAAATCTCCCAATATGCTTAACACAATAAGACCTAACTATCTTGCCTTCATGATCATCATGCCATTCATAAGCATCATGAAGGATATCTTCAAAATAATCCAACTTTTCCCATGCTTTATCCATATTCAAACTTGAACCCTTCTTTGTTGGCCCTGTTGATGAAAACCTCTTGTGGATACCATCAGACTCATTACATAAATCAAATATGCAACAATACTTGCAAGATTTTCCTTCTTCACAAGACCCATGAACATAAGAACAATTCTTTGAAGTATGTCCAAACTCAAAACAAAGTTTGCACCTCTTTTTCTTCTCCTTTCATTTGCCCATTGCAATTAATCGAACTGAAAATTTAAACTTCATAATTGAAAATGAAACTTGAATGTTCTCTCGTTAATTCTATGTAGGCTTCCTGTAGTAGGCAAAAGATGCTTCCTATTTCTCAATAGATTTAGGTGGAGTTTGTTACAAAGAGGATATTTTTGAAATAATTTTGTGAACAACTTGTCTCTATTTTCATTTAGGATTGAAAATCTTTATGCTTCTACTCTTGTAATTTTGTGAAACTCTTGCTATTGTTGCTTTGCTAATGGTTTCTAGAATACCTAGACTTTCCGCTAGAAAAATTAACACAGTAATGGTTTGTCATACAAGAAGAAATGCAAAATTAATACTGTGAGCTATATCACCCTACTTCAGTAATATATCACTGCTTTAGGAATACATCACTACTTCAAGAAATTGTCACTACTTCAGGTTGTGACAAAAAACTTGCAATTTTCTATCATCAAATAGACACATTTTTTATTAGGCTTTAGTTCCAGAGATAGAGAACAACATAGGGAGGGTTGTATCATCTTGGTTCTGAAAATGTGTAGTAACTTCATAAAAGAAATTTGAATTTATGCCCTCAAACTTTACCATTTTTGCTGGTGTTTTAAAATAGAGAAAGAGGGAAGCAATGGCAAGATATACACATAGAAAATCATTTGAACTCTATACAACAAATTCATTTTTTGTCCATAAAACAAAGTTGATTTTCATAGAGCTTGAAAATAGAGGTTCAAGATGACAATGGAAAGATCGTGGTGGCAGGATCGCCAAAGTGTCGCCACTCATAATCTATGCAGAATGCATAATCAGACTACAATACCTCATACGGAAATACATGTGACTGCTATAGGCGATGTGGAGAATACACAATCTTGTATCAAGCAACTCATAGGAAACCCAAATATAATGACATAGAAACATGAGAATACATACTACAACACTAATATTGAGAGAACTAGAATTGTAGAGCACAGAGAATATGCTAAAAATAGATAGGAACATAGTGAATCATGGCACCGACTATCAAATGTTATATATCATCATAGAAATCCATCATACAATAGGTCGTAAATATTTGAAATGATCAAAATGTGAATGACACCACAAATACCTCTTCAAGTCACGTTGAAAACTACCTATAGAACTATAACTTCATGATGCATTTTAAGTCTACTGATGCTTTTGGTACCTTACCATTGCAAAATAATAAGAGTATATAGCTGAAGGAAAGCACTTAGCTTTATCCTAGCCTTTAGTAAAGTAAAATCTAGCATTAGCTTTGGAACACCATCTTTGGTGGGGAATTACGAGCTTTTTGGGAAGGATTGTAGCATGGGATTTTGGCATGCATGGAGCAAAAGGAGAAGGAAGTCAACGTCAAGCACACAAGGATGAATAGAGGAGAAGAGAGCGCACATATGGGAGAATATGAGGGGAAATTCATGGCAGGAAACCATGACTGTTGAGGAGTGAGGAAAATTAGCCGAGAATTTGTGGTGTAGAAGTGATGCTTCTGATCTATATTTTTTTAGTTTAAGAGGCAGTGGATGGAGGATTGGCATGCAAGGACAAAAGGGGAGAAGAGGAAGACACACTGAACTGATTGGGAGATGCAATCATGTAGTTCTGATGAAGGAGAGTAAAGAGAGTGGCTTCTTCATGCTAAATGTGTCAGAGCTGAAAGGGTTTATGACAACACACATACTAAGAATAAGTGGTGCTGACTGTGAGGAAGGTAGAATAATTGGTACTAAAGATGAAGTGAAGACAAAGATGCTGCAATTTGTACAATGACTGCTACAGGATGAGGGGTGATCATGGTATTGGAGAGGTGGCCAACTTTTTCATTAATTCATGTGGAACTGCAAAGTTATCCAAAGTGTTTGGATGAGACATTGAGGAAGCAAGATCATGATGCTAACCTCAATGTATCAGATCATGGCCTTATGATTGAACTACAATGTACCTTCCACTCATTCTCTGATCATGCTTGAGCATGTCTCAATAAAAGCCTCTTCTTTTGGATTTTCCACGAACCATTTTCATGGTCAGAGATAATGAGTTTATTTACCACCTTAACACGTTGTCATTGAGGTTGCTATCATCCTGGTTTACCTATGTGTTATCATCCGGAACAACATGAGCATTGTAATGATGGATGTTACAAAAGTATGAAACCAATAATAGCATGGAAATGATTAATAGCAGCATGATTAATAATATTGTTAGAGTGATAGGAGCAACAACATGGTCCTCTAAGATCACAATGTGATCAACACAAGGCAACAATTTATGGAAAACAATTTTCACTTAGTCTTCCACCATCACGTTTAGCTTTAAGTCCATCAACACCTCTTGTTTGCCTCTAGTTTTGCCACTCTCTTCATAATTGTCCCAAAATCTTCAAGTGCTTTATCTCCCAGAGCTACAATCATACATTCATGCTCCGAGATCTCAATGTATTAAAGTCAAGTTTATGTTTCTTGTTCTCTCTAAAAAATATTTGGGATGCACTACTTGAACTCCAAAGTATGAATTTGATGCCAATAATTCAATCATCTTGAAAGTATAACGTTGTTTGTAGTTGAGCAACTATACCATGACACTAAGTAAGAAGAGAAAAGTTTCCATGTCAAAGAGCTTGAGCTTACATTTTACAAGAGTGTAACTCCTAACTTGCCAAGGCTTCCATTTACATGAAGTTGGTTGTATCCTTGTGAATTGGAAGATCCTTTTTCTTGAGCTTTGGGAATATTATATGTTGTGCTATCTTTGCGGGTGTCTATGTGAAAAAGAATGAGTTCTATCTCATATCAAAAAAACATGCTTGATGTGTTGATGTGCTTTGATCAAGGTTGCTTTTAGAGGCTTGGTTTTGATCCCTCTAGGGAAACATTATGCTTGGAAGAAGTGGAGAACTAAATAGAGTCTAGGGTTAGTTTTGACCACTCATGAGCCTTCGAAGCACTTGGATGAAGTGGAGGGCTAAGATCTAGGATTTTTTCATATGAGATTTGTCGTTTGAGTTCAAAAAATTGATAGAGATTGTACTAAGGCTTTTTCTTAGTGTTGTGTAGTAATTTCAAAGCATCTCTTCTTGTGTTTCATCAAATCTATCTATTTCTCTCTCCACTTTCTTAACTCACTTTTCAAAGACCTTGTATATTTGTGGCCTACACACGCATTCTCTTGACTCCACCTTCCTATAAAGGTATGTACATCTAAGCCATGCATGTTGGTGACTTTATCCTCTTCACTGGCACCAATGTCTAAACTACCTTTCATATTGTCTATTGCTTCAAATCCTTGCATATATAGTGGATGTTCCCCCCTTAACCTTTGCCTTCTATGGCTAGTGAAATGTAGAAGCTTTGCATCCACCTTGATCTTCCTTCATGTGGTGATGAATATATATTTATGTGGCATGTAGTTACCTAGGATATATATATGATTATTGAGCTTCGAAGATTGCAAGAAGACTGGAGGTGAAGAACAATAGAGGCATAGGTAAATGGAAGAAGCTAGTTTTGGGGGATCTGGGGGGTCACTCATAAATATATATATGTATCGTGCAAGTTCAAAATAATGGTTTTTATAAATACCATTTCTATACATTTTGTATTTATATAGAACTGTGTCATATAAAGAGGTTACTTACAGATTAGTACTAATACAAAGTCATATATCCCTATCGAACTCCTTGTCTTCTTGTCTTTGGGTTGTGTAGTGTGTTTTTGTATTTCACCCCTCATTAAACATTGGTTGCCTGCTATCTATCACAAGGATGGAAGGAGGCAATAGATCGTCCCACTTTCTTATGCCACATTGGGCATGAACCTTGGTTTTTTGTCTATCTCATGCAATGTCCTTATCATGTGCTAGTATAGCTACTAAGGGTTCAATATTGACCTTCCTTTCCTCCACTGTGACCCTGTGCCCCCCTTTCCCTTCCCCCCCTCTTATGGAGTATCATCTACCGTATGAAAATTTCAAGTGCTTCACATTTTGAAAACATGGAGGGGCCTAACATTAGTGAGACAATGTGTTGCATGCCCTAATCTATACAGAATACATAATAAGATTTCAATGCCTCATACAAAAGTACATGTCACTACTAAAGGCACTGAAGAGAGGAGAATACACAATCCTATATCACACACCTAATAGGAAACCCAAATATAATGATATACACAAGGAACTCTAGACCATTTGCTATGTAGTGAAATTAATCCAAACTAGTAAACTCATCAGATTTCCTAGTCATAACTTGCGAAATTGCTCCCTTAAAGTTTTACTACATATAACTCAAAAGAATCCTACATATAACTAGTACACCTATTGCTTTTCTTATATAGTTATTCTTTTTTGTATGGTAAAATGTAATCTTCTTGATAGATAGACCCATTTGCCATACAATGAAGCCTTTACAACTAGGAATTACATCAATTGTCTATAGAAGAACTAGCTAAGTGTAGCATAATTCCAATAAAACATTTGGATCAATTTATAGAAAACCACCATGTTAGATTATGACTAGTTTTACAATGTGCAATACATACCCACATGAGAAAAACACTTCGAGTCTAGTTACACACCAGGAAAATGCCCCCACTCGGTGTCAAAACAGTCTATGCTTTTGTTTACACATTGGACACGTATCAAAATTTCCAAAAAGGTGTGTTTGGTTTACTGGTAAGAGTTTAATGGGACTTGCACCTCATAGAGTATGGGTGCTCCAAGCTTGTCAGATTGTGTGTTTCCTTGACTTGCATTCACAGGTCCAATAGGCTCCTCCGATCACAAACATTTGATGTGAACTCTAGACCCTAGATCTTACTGTGTTTTGAACATATGTAGCTATTAAAGGCTCAAGTAGTTTTAATTATTTGATATGAAGTTTAGGTTGGAGATCTAAACACTCCTCCAACTTACAGTTCCGATTTCAAGAGGCAGATAAAATTTGAAGCCCTTATTATCAAGTTTAGGAACCGAGCATAAGATCTTAACTTCTTACTATTAAGTTCTTGTTATTAAGATTAGGAAAGTATTACTAATATCATTTACAAAAGTCACAAGTGCTCATTTGTAATCAAACCTTTGTGGTTACACATATTAATCCTGCAAAATAAGAAGTGATGATAAAATCAAGGGGAGTTGAACCCCAAACATAATTTTTGTCTGTCAAGGAGTCTACATGCACAATTTACAACGAATATTTGTATGGAGAGAGAGAGAGAGAGAGAGAGAGAGAGAGAGAGAGAGGCAGGATTGCCTTTCATGCCTCTCTCTCTCTCTCTGTCTCAATCTCTCTCTCTGTCTCTCATGCATACTATTAAGTAATAGCATATGCCTTGAATTCCATATATACACATGTATAGCTCCCACATGCACACAAAACAATGTCCTCTAACAAGATCCAAAACTTAAAAAGTGAGTGGATTTACATGTCAAAATAAAATGTCACATCTACTTTTACATCATGTTGTGATTTTTGTATTCCTATCCAAATTTTGTTTTATTTTTGAGTAATATTTAAAAAGCCAAACCATGAAGCATCCCATGAATGAGAGAGACAAGCCTACTCATCTCTTAAGGATGAATAATCAACATCAAGAAGTCTTATGTTTGTTGAGTCAAAGATCTAGACTATTACAAAGATATAGCCTATTTTGTAGAGATATGTTCGGGATAATATCTAGGAATATTATTTGAGTCCTTGAATATCAATGAGTTAACTACACTTTTACAAGAACATATCAACAATGAATCATTAGGTTACTTGTTGAGATTTAAAGGTGCCAATGTCAACAACTTGTGCTTAGGGATGCGCTTATCAAGAGAGCTTGCATGTGTTTGGGTTGGGGTCTATATATGCAAGTAAGTTTACAAAACTCCTTTATAATTATTCATATCTATCATAGGCCTTACTTTAACTGTCCAATATCACAAGCAAGAGAAGATAGTATTGCAAATCCAAACACTGTGACCTTCTTTTGATCTTTGTTAGGACAAAATGCCTTCCATGTCTTCCACTATTGAAGCATGCATGAGAGAGAGAGAGAGAGAGACAGAGAGAGAGAGAAAAAGAGGATAGTATAATATAGCCATACAAAATTACATGTCTTGCTCTATCCTTATTTACAGTGTGCATGTTGTCCATTGATCTAAAATGGCAAGAAAAGAATAAAGATATATATATATATATATGCATGGAGGAGAATGAAAATATACAAAGAGATGAAAGTTCTTCTCAATTTTTGTTGATTGATTGAGAGAGAGACAGGTAGAGAGAGAGAACATGGAGAGCATGTATTGTTGCTATAATTATTTTAGATAATATAATGTAGTAAGGCAAGCATTGAAATGCTGTTAACAAGTTGTTTGATCCAAAAGCAATAGTTGTATAGCCATAAAAGACATCGGCCACAATTGCTAGGAGGGACATAGCTAATCAGTCTCTCAATAGACAAGTGTATGACATTCCAAGTTATGAGGGAGATCCTCCTTGTTGGAAGATCTCCCTCCAAGTCCTTTCTACAAGAAACCTTCTTACAAGCATCCACTGAGGGGAACCTAGTGAGTTTCTTGAGATAGATTTGAACACTTACTAACTTTTGACTCTTTCCTAGTTATAATTTTCTAGATTACATTGTAAACCAATAACTCACAACATGCCATTGTGACTGATATAGCATGACTAGTTATAATGCGCAAGGGAATGAAACAACACTCAAGAGTTAGTAGCTAGCTGGACGTACATCATACTATTCAGCTAGCACATCTTCATCGCGGCCTAGAAATTTGTATAGCTCCAAGGTAAGAAAGAGTCTCTCTTAAAAAGGGTTTCTTCATAGTTCATATATAAATCAGCTACACATATGACTATCATCTCCTCTATATAATATATGTTAATCATAGTTCATGAGAAAAACTAATATTTCTTCTTTGCTAGAATCTTGTCTCATTGGTGCGCAGTTAGGATTCCCGCATCATCATAATAAGGCACAAAAATATAGAGACACCATAGATTTCATTATCGGTCACCGACATCAACACTGCTCCTTAGCTATCCAGGTACAATTTTACAATGTATTACAAGTTTCTTTTCACTATGATTTGATCAAATAGTATGGTTGTATTATCGATATATTATAGTGATCATCTTTTCCATGTTTTGCAATGGTGGGTATCATCAATAATGTGTTGCGATAGAGGTTGGGATACAAGTTGGTGTTGTCCTCTTGGTTTAGCTTGCAAAGTGTTTTCTTGAGGCGACACACACTGAATGCCCCAAATTTTACTGCAGCTAACCGTGCAATGTGCTATCTTGAGGCACAACCCTAGATTTTACTGGTGGCTACAAAAATGTGTTGTCTTAAGGCAACAACCATTAAATGCCTTGAATGTCCCACATTTCACTGGTAGTTACAACAAAAGTCGAACTACTCATACTAGTAATGGTGGGTAATATAAGTTTTATTAGTCGATTCTTAGTTCTATTAATTGGATATGTAGCACTGGATATGATTAATCCAATGCTTAGTTCTATAGATTAGATATGCTTCATCAAAGTGTGGTTTTTAAAAATATGTTTGCACATAAGTGATAATCAACATCAATGTGAGTCTCAACAAAACCCCAATAGTGCCATGAAAGCTCTAGCACTAATGCCATGGAGTTGGCCACATTAGTCCTGATGACTTCAGGGGCCTTGATAAGCACTATCCTACAACTAGATGGGGACTGTTTAGTCTTTTGCTCTCAACTTAATCCAATGTTGAGGCTGAAAAAAATAATGGTTATTGTCCAGTAGTTCAACATGAGGCTAAAACTGAGGTTGAAACTGAAGCTGAAACTGAAACAAATAATGGTTATTGTTCTATAGTTAAAGAAGTAACAATCAACATGAGGTGGCTATTGTCCTGTAGTTCACCCATCATGTAGACAAGTGATAAGCATCATGAATGTGAGACTGAATGTAATCGAATAAAATGGTTATTACTATTTCTAGAGATATCTAAGACTCGCTTATGCCATCACTCTACGAGCCACTACAGTAATGTAAATCAGGTATTGTTACACACTAATGAGACGAGCCTCAAACAAATCACAATTATACCTGAAACAAATTAGGATTATACCTTCAGAGCTGATTTCAATCATAACCTTTATCAAAGTTGTGGTTTTTAATTCACATGTCATGTAGACAAGTGATAATCAACATCAATGTGAGACTAAATGAAACAAATCAAGATTATACCTAAAACAAATCAGGATTATCCCTTCAGAGTTGATTTCAATCGTAACCTTCATCAAAGTCTTGTTTTTCAAATTTTGTTTGGACATTGTTCACCTGTCATGTAGACAAGTGATAATCAACATCAATGTGAGACTGAATGAAACCCTATTAGTGCTTGGGAAGCTTTGGCACTAATGCCATGGAGTTGGCCACATTAGTCATGATGACTTCAAGGGCCATAGCAATCCACTTCACTCTAGCATATCTACCAGAAGCATACTGGTGCCATGAAGTAGAACCTTCATGACATTCAATACAAATGATCTTGTCTGAAAGGCAATAGGTACATTAGAATCACAAAGAGCCACATAACAAATGCTCCTATCTGCCAGAAGCATACTGCTTGCATGTTGGTCTAGTGAAACATAGAAGAAGAAGCACTACTCCTCTATATTGCTTGATTGAATTAGATTGATCTTGATAGACATCTCTAATCAATGCCTCAACCTTCACTTGAAGGAAGTGGAAGCATTTGGTCAAGTCCAAGATGAGAAACTTGATTGTCTCCGCACTCTCCAGCTTAGCGAACACTTTGTGGGAAGGAAGATAACCAGTGCAATCCAGCACATACTACTTGCATAGCAACAACCACCTGCAAAGTTCTTTGAGAGCATAGTAGCAGACAAAAAGATCCTCTACCCACTTATTCTTACTATCTGTGTTGTCGTAGACATTATCCAACACAAACTGCTTGCACGTTGGTCTAGTGAAACATAGAAGAAGAAGAACCACTGCTCTTTATTGCTTGATTGAATCAGATTGATCTTGACAAATATCTCTGATCAATGCCTCCACCTTCACTTCCAAAGGAAGTGGAAGCATTTGCTCAAGTTCAGGATGAGGAACTTGATTGTCTCCACACTCTCTACCTTAGCAAACACTTTGTGGGATGGAAGATAACTAGTGCAATCCAGGCATACCACTTGCATAGCAGCAACCACCTGCAGAGTTCTTTGAGAGCAAAGTAGCAGACACAGAAAGACCCTCTGCCCACTTATTCTTAGTATCTGTGTTGTCATAAACATTATTTATAAGTTGGATGTTGTCAAAAACAAATCGCATTGCATTAAGGTAACTTGAAATGGAGGAGAAGACCTGCAACAAGACCTTACACTTGCCATGGTTCAATGCATGATCCAGCCTCAGCTTAGAGGTCTACAAAATGATATCCAGGGCCAGATTTAGAGAAGAACATAGAGTATGCTATGGACGAAAGCATACGATTGCATTGCTATGATAGCCAGTTTCAACTCAAATTACTCATGAACTTGCTGGTTTCAAAGGACCTCTAAACAAATTTGAGTTCAAAACATTTAGTCTATTTGGGATAGTAAAGCTTCCTTAACATTCCAGAACAGATTCAACCAACTAACTTGGGAATTATAACTTTAATCCACTGAAAGCACTCAAGTCTGTATGTAGCAGATGCTTTTCAAGACAATGTATCTGCTGGATAAAGCCATTCATGCACTTATACTCCATATATGCTCGTTGTTAATTGCTTCATGAAAAATAATAAAACCCAGCAAAACAAGTGACTAGAATTGTGCACTTTTGTGGCCTGAGTTTCATGCTACAATACTCAATCCGAAAGAAGTTCCTCTATATAGCCTCCTTGTTGAGCTATCTACCTGAGAGAAAATTTTACTATCCAAAATAGACTAAATTTTTCCTTGTTGAGCCAGTCTCTTATCATCATCCGCCTTGCCCTTGTGCTAATCTGTTATATGCTTAAGAGACTCTTGCTATTTCAGAGAGAGATGCTCTACAGGTTTTCTGTTGATCAGTACTGTATGTATAGGAAGCACCAAGATAATATGTATGCTGAAGACCAGACTCTTGCTATTTGAGAGAGGGATGCTCTGTAGGTTATTTGCTGTTCAGTACTGTATAATGAAGATGTTCTAAAATGTGCGCTTACAACCTCAGAGCATTGTACAGTAATAGAATAAACTATGTGCACACTTGCATTAAAGCTTCTGCAACCATCAAGAAGCCAGGGTCAGCATGGCTTTCCCAATCATTAAGAGAGCTAATCTCACAATTACTATGGCCTGCCTCGCCATCTCCATTACTGAATGTTTCCCAACCACGATCGGGTGATGCAAGCTTCTTGCCCATTTCTTGGGAAGATTGGCCTGCAAAGAGTGAGAAGCTCCATTATCATGGCTTTGGATCTTGAATAATGTTACTCGACAACATCATTTACATAATTAGAGAGACAATTACCTTGATTAGGATGACTGGAGGATGTGGCATCCCTGTAGCCTACTCTGCAACCACGATCTTAGATGTCTCATAATTAATAGCAGTTGTAGGTACTATAGAGTATGCAACATAATCACAACAGGCAAGAAGAAGAGAAAAGAAAACTAGAAGAGGAGAGAGAAAGACGGAAAAGAAGAGATAAGGAAGAAGGAAGCCATGGAAGTTGGAGATAAAGGTGAAGAGTATATTCTTGATAATAATTGTTTGCCCTAATCTAGGACTCTTACTCCTTATATACCCCAGTCAGTGTGATTGGGTGTCTAACCCCTAGTCGGTGTGTATCCCGCTTGTTACAATCCATCCTCACCCTAAAGGTTTTTTCCCTAAAAAACAAGGAGAAGTAGAGGGGAGTGATGGGTGGACTATGGTAGGGTTGCAAAGTACTACTTTGAGCCCTTTTACAATAAAAATTGGGTGGGTAAAGACTAGGGACAACATGTTGTCCAAGACCAACCTGTTGAAGTAAACAGGTCATAACTTTTGATAGACTGCTCCAAATAGGGCATATCGCATGTCAAAACGGAGCTTATGACGAGTACTTTCAAGCTATGTAGGATACACATGCCTAAGAATTGAGTAAGTACAAAACTGTTCCAAAACAATGTGCAGTCTATAGGGAAAAAGTGGTCAAATGGGGCATGACCAGCTAGTCTTTAGGCCAAGGGGCCACTTGGAGGCAGGTAAATTCCTTGGCAATGGTTGCTGGGTGCCAAGAGGCTTCTTCCAAGGGTAGGCCGTGCCATTTGATGAGGTATTCTTTGATGGATCGAGATCGTAAGTGCTTATCATGCTGCCCAATGATGGCCTCAAGGATATACTGAGTGATGCCTTCTTCATCTATGGGGGTGAGTTCTTCCACATAGTCCTTTGAGGAGCCCATGAAAGGTTTTAGCTGGCTGAAATGAAAAACATTGTGGATCTTGGTGGTGGGGGGAAGTTCTAAGTGGTAGGCCAAGTCACCAAATCTCTTCAAAATCCAGTATGGGCCATAAAAGCATTGGGCCAGTCTGTCACACTGTTGCCCTCTTTGAGAGTTGAGTAGCGGGACATAGGCACTTTCAAAATGACCGATTCCCCTTCTTGGAGTTTCAAATGCCTTTGATTTTTATTAGCATAGATCTTCATGTGTGTTTGGGCCTTCTTAAGGTTTACTTTACAATGCTGAAGTAAGGTTTACATGCGATCCAACTCAGTCTTTTAGTTTGGCCATTAGTCTGAGGGTGGTATGCAGTGGATGGAACAAGCTTAGTCCCCATGGAGGTGAAAACTGTCTACCATAAATCTCTCATAAACTTTGCATCCTGATCATGGACTATGACTTGTGGTAGGCCATGCAATTTGAAGACATTTTCCATAAACTGAGTGGCCACCTGAGAGGCAATGTATTGGGTCTTAGTGGGGATAAATAGGGAACCTTTGGTGAGGTGATCAACTACCACATAGATATTTTTCCACCCTTTTTTGGTCATGGGAAGGCCAACGATATAGTCCATTGTGATGTGGGTCCGTTTCCCTTCGGGGATAGGAAGAGGCAGTAAGAGGCAAGCGGGCCAGAGTGTATTGTCCTTGTTTTGTTGGCATGAGATACATTTTATGTCCTTCACATCCCTCCATAAGACTTTCCAATGAAATCTATTGGCAATCCTGTCATATGTTTTGAAAACACCCAAGTGACCAGCAGTAGGGCAAGAATGCATCTTTTCCACGATCTTCTGCATGAAGGGTGAAGTGTGTGGGATGTAAATCTTGCAACAAGACCAAATAAGACCGTGCTTGAGCTAATATTGGGAGTTTTTAGCCATGACACCATGCTATAGTTTCTAGAATATGTGGCTAAAGTGATCATCTAACAAGTAAGCCTCTTGAAGCTCTTCAACCCAATCACTATGCAATTCTGAAATAGAGGGTACTCTGCATGCCCACATTCGAGAGAGTGAATCAGCCACAATATTATCCTTGCCTAGAGTGTGCGAAATGTCAAATTCATAGCTTTGTAAGGTTGCCACCCATCGCCTTTTCTTAGGAGTCAAAGTGGACTAAGTCAAGAAGTACTCGAGGACTCTGTGGGGTCACTTTTTACTTGGTAACAACTACCATATAAATAGTGGTGCCATTTCTTGATGGCATGGATGATGGCCAACATCTCTTGGTCATATACATTCATTTTCATCAACATATTTTGGTCATATACATTCATTTTCATCTCCTTCTCATCAAGATTGCGGCTCTGAAATGCAATCATACCATGCTCTTGCAACAATACTGCACCAATACCCCTACCATTGGCATCACAATGAATGGTAAACAACTTAGAGAAGTCAGGGTAGACAAGGATGGGGGTGGAAGTAAGCACATCCTTTAACTATTTAAGTCTATGATCAGTAGTGGCATCCCAAAAGAATTAGTTCTTTTTTAGGCAATCAATCAAAGGTGTTGCAATGGTGGCATAGTGCTTAATGAAGCAGCAATAGAATGAAGAGAGACCAAGTAAGCTACACCAGGAAGTAGTGGTGGAAGGAGTGGGCCAGTCCCTAACACATTTCATCTTCTTCGAGTCAGCTTGTATGCCATTTTTGCTCACAATGTGTCCCAAGTACTCCACAGATGTTTGCATAAAGGTGTATTTTCTTTCCTTAGCAAAGAGTCAATACTCTCACAATATGTCAAACACCCTTATGACGTGTGTCAAGTGCTCCTTTGATGACTTGCTTTAAATGAGGATGTCATCAAAGAAAACAAGCACAAACTTGCACAGAAAGGGTTGTAGGGTTTTATTCATGAGGCTTTGAAAGGTGACGAGGGCATTAGTCAACCCAAAAGGCATCACTAGAAAATGATAAAGTCCACGATCAGTCGTCCTGAAGGCCGTTTTGACCTCATCTCCCGCCCTCATGCGAATCTGATGGTAGCGAGAGCGCATGTCAATCTTAGTGAAAAAGAATGCCCCTTAAAACTCATCTAGCAAATAATCAATCTGTGGGATGGGGTAACAGTTGTTAACCGTAATTTTGTTCAAGTCTCTGTAGTCAATGCACATGCAAAAGGAGCCATCTTTCTTCTTGACTAACAAGATAAGGAATGCATATTTGGAAGAACTCTGTTCAATGAAACCCATCTCTAACAAATCCTTGACTTGCTTTGCAATCTTTTCACACTCACACTTGGAGAGTCTGTAAGGGGGCTTGTTCATTGGCTTGGAATGGGGCTCTAGGTCAACTAGGTGGTCCACTTGTCTCTTAGGAGAAAGAGATGTAGGCATCTAAAATAGGTCATTTCATTCCTCAAGTAAGGATTGCAAGGCTGAATCATTAGACACTATAAAGGACTGACTAGAATTGTTCTTATTCAATTGCAAAACAAAGATTTGTGAGCATTTCTTAAACTCCTATTTGAGTTTCTTTGCTAAAATGAGCTGAAAATAAACATGATCTTGAACTCACTCTAGGTGGATAGGTTGTCCATGCATCATAAACTCCATGTAAAGCTAAGAGAATTCCATAGAAATTTTTCCCAATTGTTTCAACCAATCATAGCCCAAGACAACATCAATGGGACCCATATCTAGGACAATCAGATCAACTAGTGCCACATAATTTTCAGCCAAGCATAAGGGAACTCTGGGACATACATGTGTGCTCATTTCTTCTTCTCCATTTGCTACTTGAACCTTCAAGGGGTGGTGTAGTGCCATAGGGGTGCATTTCAACCAATCAATGGCTGATTTATTGACAAAAAATTGAGTGCTCCCACTATCCACAAGGATGAAGAAATATTTTCCATTAATACTGCCTTGGATGCAAAGGGTGCTAGGGCTTCGTGAACCTGCCCAAGCATCCAAGGAGATCAAGAAAAGGGAAGTGGGAGGTGGGTGGGATGTCAAATCAAGTATCCGTGATGGATCACCACCCGGGTTGAAGGAAAATCCAGCCTCTGGGGGTTCATAGAATTGCTCGTGATCAACATCCTCTATAGGCTCTTCCTAGTTAGTGGGCAGGTCATCCTCATCATTGTGCCAATCTTCCATGATATACATGCTATGAACTTATCTCCACACTTAAAGCATAGGCCCTTTTCCTTTCGTTTATTCACAACATCTGAAGAAATGAATCGTTGGCATTTGGATCCATGGGTAGGTGATGTATTGAACTATTTTTTTTTAGCATACTTATTCTCAACATTAGAGCCAAATGCTATCCCAAAAGTGCCCATTTTTCTTTCAGCATGGAAGGTGGGATAAGTGGGTACTTCGGGGTTGTTATCAGGCATAGAGGTGCCTTGAAAACCAACTCCGTAAGGGACTAATCAAGAAGGAATGTAGGATTTTCCAACACTTTGCTAAAAATGTCCATTCTTTCAGTACTTTCTTTCAGATCTCTCAGCTAACTCAATTGCATCAACATTGTGGTAGGTTTTTGAGCCATGACATTTGCCAATAGGCTCGGTTCCAACCCATACTTATACTTATGAAATTTAGCATCATTTCTAATGCTCTACACATACATGGTCAAGTTCATGAACTAATTTTTCTACTCACATACAGTGAGGTTACATTGGTCAAGGGTGTACCGTCATCTTTCCAATTGCTCTTTTTCCACTAGAGACACAAAAACTTGGGCCATTTGAATTTCAAAATCTTCCCAGTCAATAAACTCATGATTCTCTCGATTGATATAGTGCCACCATGTGCAGGAAAATCCTTCCAAATGGAGAGAAGTGAAAAGTATTTTCTGATCATCAGTGCAAGGGTAGATATTGAAGTAGGACTCCAACTTGGACATCCATTCCTCGAAGTCAAATGGTGATGGGGATTTCCCATTGTACTTTGTTAGGATGATCTTGTCACGCAGATCATTGGGGCCATGCTGTCCATGAAACCCTTGCTGCCAATACATCCCTTGGTGGCCATACATGCCTTGCTGTCCATACATCCCATGTGGTGCATTAAGCTCATGTTGTCCATTATAACCAGGCTGTCCATGATTGCCACGGTGGGTGGCCATTTGTACCATATTGTTGTTGATGGGGCTGATTGGGGGCTCTTAGGGAGAGCAGGGGAAATTTGACCAAGGGTGGGAAGAGGCCTTAATGGGATAAGGCCCCATGAAACCCTTGCTGCCAATACATCCCTTGGTGGCCATATATGCCTTACTGTCCATACATCCCATGTGGTACATTAGGCCCATGTTGTCCATTATAACCAGGCTGTCCATGATTGCCATGGTGGCCATTTGTGCCATATTTTTGTGGATGGGGCTGATTGGGGGCTCTTAGGGAGAGCGGGGGAAATTCGACCAAGGGTGGGAAAAGGCCTCAATGGGATATTGGCTACATATGGTAGACAAGGGATTTCAATAGGGACTCATCATGTGAATGAGAGGGTTCACCAATCTCGTAGGTAGAAGGGGGAATTCCCTTAGCACCAAGTATACCTTGTGGACCATGCAAGGGTTTCTGATGTGGAGGACGTCTAAACTCATACCTAGAGTCATTGGCCTTCTCATAGGATGAAGCAATTGCGAATTGAGAAACAAGAGTAGTGAGCTGCTCCAAGGTCTATTGAGTCTTTGAGTTTGAGAGAGCCATGTTCTCGATCACTTCATCAAATTTGGACATCATTTGGTGGTGGTTTGCGACCATATCATTATGTCGTTTCATATGATAAAGCTCATGCTAATAGAGGGTGTGATTCAACAGGGTGTATGGGTATGTCATTAGGGCCAAAAACGCTTCAAAAATGGCACTTGTAAGAAAGTGATTAAGTTGCTAATTAGTTGAGGTTTAGGAAGAATAAAACCTCTAAATTTGGTTATACAGATGTGATTAATGAGAGAATATTTGGTTCATTGAAGAGGTCCGCCATTAATTGCCCTCATCTTTTAATCCAGATCAGGGGTCACCTTTTCGGCCGTTTTTGTCTTGGAACTCGAGAGATTTTGTATTTTCGAGATTTTCATACGAACTTCGCATTTGTTTGCTCCCGCGTTTTCTTTCTACACACTATTCTCTTTTGCCATTCTTTTTGTTGCACTTGCTTCCTATCACTATGAGATTCTTGCTTGGTTCATTTGCTAGAATGTCTAGCAATACTACTTCAAATAACACAGGTGCAAGCACACGTAAATACAAGCTAACTATTCAGCTAGATCCGATTTACACATCTTGGAGAAGTATACATCATCGAGTATTGATAGATGAGATTGAAGCCAACAGATTGCGAACACAAGGAATGAAGCATATAGATTTGTGGGTGGACGGAAATATTTATCCCAGGGATCCTTCTACAGGCAAACCACCTCCTTTTTTCAATGTCCATGACTATATAAGATATGCTGGAGAAGGTTACAATGGGATGCTTGGCTACTGTGTGAGGTTATACTTTGCATCTTACACATATATAACTCAAATGCACGAAATGAAAAAAGCACTAGAAACTACACAAACAAATATTTTAGAGTTGACAAGTCAGATTGATATTTTGAAAAATGTTAACAAGTCATTGCAGGATAAGCTAACACACTTGAGAGAAAATCCAGTAGGATTTAGAGAGAGGAAGAAACCATTAAAAAATATAACCAACTTGTGTGAGAGAGCAAAGAAAAGGAGACTAAATCTTACAAAGAAATATGTCTCTAACATATTAGGCATCAATATCCGAGAGAATGAGGAAATAATCAAACTTTTGAAGGAAACCATGAATAAGAAAGATATTTTGAGGATTCTTAAGTCACCCGAAAATGCGGATTTGAGAGATCCAACTGTCAAAGAGTTAGTGAAGGACTTAAAAAGGCACGGTGAAAGCAAATGAAATTGTAGAGACATGTGATACTGTGAGTATAAGTCGAAAAGGTTATCGTGCTATCTCTCGATTATGGTTTAAAAATCTTAAACACAATAGGGTAACTATATTTGGATTGCCCCAAGCCCTTGCGGTTTCGACTGCAAGAATTGCCATGAATCGCAAGATTCCACATGTTTTTGGAGATTACATTCACATCGAAAGGTCTATGTCCTATGAAAAACAAAAAAAAAATGCAATTATTGATTACAATATGTTTAACAATATATGGGTTGATCTAAAAAAGGTGCAAATTGCAATGGTTCACATGTATAAAATCACAGTAGAAGAAAGTTATGGTGTTCTAAAGTTTGCCTTGAAGTTGGATGAAGCACAGATTCAAAAGGGACAGAAGATGGAAACAATTAGCATTTGCCTCATGAACATGGCATTGGACCATAGCAATGGTGAGGGCCAAGCTCCATTGCATAAGATCCAATTCGAGATGGAGATTTGGTGGATTGGTGCAGCCCAGGTACCAATTGAAAATCATCAAACGTTGAAATGGTTGTTCAACCATACAGGTATTCCAAATATCATTAAGTCTCAAAGTGAAGGCGAAATGTTGGTAGTTGATCGGGTTGGTAATTTTAATGTGGAATGGCATATGAGTGCTGATTTAAAAACTATCAAATGTATGCTTGGAATATGTAATGGTGCAAATGCAAAATATCCTTGCATTTATTGCATGGAAAGTATTGTATCCAAAGATTGGAGTAGTTTGCGACCAGTAAGAAGAGCCCCAAATATAGACTCTATAAATTTGATTAAATTTAAAAACATAGAAGACATCTGGGATCCCATTCTTTCAATCTCTCTTAAGAATGTTCATATTTGTACTTTGCATGCAGAGATTAGAATAATCGATAAGCTTCTTAGGTTGCAACTTGACTACGCATATTCCATTAAGCCATTATCTTTATCAGATCAATGTATTGATAAATGCGAGGCATTACTATCGAAAATGGGATTTCATAGGGGCCAAGTTCACTTGAGAAAGAATCCAATACTTTCAGGAAAAAAAGAGATATCTTGGCCGATGTCTCTATGGGAGGCTCAAAAGCTAGACGATTCTTAGAAAACCATTCAGGAAAGCAAGTGAATGCGGCTTGGGAGTGTTGGAGAGAGCTATGTGAGATCACAAAAAATGTTGCAAGCATGCCAAGGCTTTCGTTTCTTAGAATGGAGGTCTGGATACACCTTGATGTTTTTCTGAAACTCCTTAGGCAACCTAAGACAACATATACATATGCAGAAGAGTTCAAAAGATCAATCACAAATCTTATTCAAGCGATAAAAGAGGCATGGGGAGAAAAAGATATCACTTTTTATCTGGTAAAGTAACAATTATTTAATATGGGCTTATTTTGATAGGTTTTTCAATTGGTATAAAATTAGTGTTACTTTGTATTGCAGCATATTCTTCATATTCATGGACCTTACTTTGGGGAGGAGCATGGCCCCTTAGCAACTTATAGTAACCAAGGTATGGAAAAATCCCACTATCAAGCACGCACAAGTTATTTTCGAAGCACAAGGCATGGGGGAGGAGCTACAAAAAGCAATGCTTTGGAGGAGATATTCAATTGGTTTTCTCGACGACAACTTCAAAGAATGCAGATAAAAGACAGCAATGACACATGAGCAATTGTACTTTTATATATAAGAAAGAATATATACAAAGCTAGTTTTCCAAAACTCTCACATTCTCTTCCTCCTCAGGAATCTTTCCTCTATAACGTAGAAATTTTTTTCTCTTGTAGCCAGCTATAGATTTTAGATCAGTTCGATTTGCAGCCAAGGCGTAGGATGTGAACGCCAAAAAGTATCCTGCTCTAGAAGCACAATAACCTGGACCATAGCCAAAAATCCTAATTGCTGCAGTCTTTTCCAAAAACATTACTTTGTGGGCATTATATTGTAATCCTGAGAAACCTAGAAACCTTGTAAGAGCTTTAATACAAAGTATGGGCCATGCTACATCCTCTGAGAAACTACTGTGAAGTACTAAAAAGGAATCAGGGTCAATCCTAGCCAAGTAGTGGCCGAGTGCAATGTCTTTCAATGTACTACCACTAGCTCTCGATCCTTTGCCACGTCCCAAGAAGTTATCTGTATCAACAATCTCCAGCTGCAAATAAAACCCATACTGAATGAGCGTGAAATGCAAACCTACCAATGTGTAAAAGAAAATTCAAAATTATCTTACCACTTGGTTTTCATCGTACTCCAATTTACCTGGATTCCATAAATTTATTGATGATGACGTCTCATTGGTGTTAATCAATTCTTTAACATATTCAAACTCCTCTCTTCCAAAATTGGAAATCCCAAGTTGGCTTTGAATGCGATCGAAGTCCTCATCAGTAATACTCTACTCTTTCTCAGCTTCTTTGGCCTTTTCAAAACAAAGAGAGAGGGCCTCACCAGCATCAATAAACTTATTGTCTAGAGTTTCTTTATCAAGTTTGAGTATCTCTTCCTTTGATTCATTCTCTGTGTCAATTATCCCATTTGCAGCATCAGAAGCCTTTGCAATAATTGCTAGACAATAATCTTCCCTGAGATTGAAAAGTTTTTGAATATCTGACAGTAAAATGTACTCCTTCTCCTTGAAAGGTATAGATGGTAGAGAAGGAGCAGTATGGTGAGAACTCTCATCAATTGGAGGGTTTGCATCTCCTTGGCTCTCCTCAATGATAGTCTCAGCTTTGAAGTGAACAACATCCAAATTCTCAGCAATAGAATCCTCAAAATCGACATCTACAACCTCCTCTGTTTCCTTTACATCTGTCAGATCATCTAACATGAAAAAGCTAGTAGACTTTGCCACTTCCAATTGTTGCTCATCAGCTTTCAAAAGATATTTGACAAGGGTGAAAACAATAAAAGCAGCAGATTTTGTCATCATCTTGTAGTTTTGGAATGAGTGGAGCACAATATGTCTCTTGCATAAAACCTATCCAGAGAGTGGGTACCACACTTCTTAGTAAACACTAACTTTTCATTTCCTGTTGACCCAATGGGAACATGGACATATTCATTTGTACCAACTTCAATACAAGGACCTGCAAGATTTTCAAACTCCAAAAAGTCCTCCAAAATATATTTTTTACAAGATTTCAAAACACTGTCAAGGTCCCAATCAGGATTAAAGACATTCTTCACAATTCCATAAAAAGAGAGATCCATTCCATTCTGAAGGATAAAATCAAGAAGCCTCTCTGATGGAGTGATATCAGTAAGCTCTGATACTCCAAGACCTCTCATTTGCTGACTTTCGCTTCCCTGGAGATGTGCTTGGCATTCTCACACTGGTGGCAGAGCATGGAGAAGAAACAGAATGCACAGACTCATCACATATTGAAGCCCTTGAGCCTTTTGAAAGCCTTCTTCTTTTACTAGTTCCTGGCAAAACCTTGGAGCCTAGAAAATCTGTGGGTTCAAACATTACCGAAAAAAACCGTATGGATGAGGGACACCCCCTTATGCAGGCACGCAATAATGCCACCTGGCACTATCCGTTGGTTTTGACACGTGGCACTAGCCATTGGCCAACACGTGGCCGACAAACACGTGGACCGATCGTTAGTCGACACGTGGGCTTTGACACGTGGCACTAGCCATTGGCCAACACGTGGCCGACAAACACGTGGCAAACACGTGGACCGATCGTTAGTCGACACGTAGCATATGCACGATATGCGAACACGTGGCACAATCAGTGCAAGACACATGTTTGACACATGTCATGATTCACGAGGGTATATAAGGGGTTATTTTGCCTATGTGTACACTTTACATTTCTCGAGCTCTTTCGCCTTGCCTGTCGATACGGTGCGATCCAACTGTTGCATCTACTGCGTTTCTATTCTCTCGCATTGTATCGGTTATCGTCCTTACTTCAAAACGAGTGTGCCTCTTTGCTGATTTCCTTACTTCGGTGTTCTTCAGTCGGTGTGCCGATATGGAGCGAGGACGTCCTTCCGTAGTTTTAGTAACCTCCATCTCGCGCCATATCGGTCTTCTTGTCCTCTCCAATACGGAGCGAGGGCATGCTTCCATAGTCTTCATATTCTTCATATCGCACCATATCGGCATTTTTCTTCTCGCCTCCAATACGACGTGATTGTGATGATTCGTTTGGTTTGTTTGTCCCTTCTCGCGCCGTATTAGGCATATTGTGTTTTGAGCAATTTCCTATATCACTTTTCCTCCTTCTGGCTCTTCTATTTTCTTCTCTGTATGGCAAGGACAAAGCAAACTGCAAGAAGAGTGTATGTGGATAGGAAGACAGTGGGGGTAGAAGAAAGTTACAATTTGATGAATCTGAGGAGGAGCCCTCTTCAAATATTGCTGAAGCTGGGCCATTAGATGCCCCAGAGCATTTTGCCACAGAAATCCCCCCTACACCAGGTGTTGGCCTAACATCTTCCATGGAGTTAAAGCATTTCAGTGCATTGAATGTTTCTTCTCCTGAAGTTGAAGAAGCAAAGGGTGAGACTTTTCCTGTGAAGGATTCATCCCCTCCAATTGCACCTGAGCCTACATCTGCTGGAGCCACTGAACCTCCCAAGCCACAAAAGAGAAAGAGGAAGTCCCGGTTCTTCTATATGCAGAGGTGTTTCAGTGAGATTAGAAAAGCCCAGAGAGCTACACAGCATGTGATTCCAAAGGCTGCTTTCATAAGAGTCGTTAAAGAGATCTCTGATAGATTGTTCAAGTGGCAACTGTCTCTGGTCTAAATAAGAAGTGGCAACTCTCAGCCATTCTTGCTCTACAAGAGGCCGCAGAGGATTTGGTTATTGATTTCATGAACGATGCTTACATTGCTGCTGCCCATGCTCATAGAATTACCCTTATGAATAAGGATTTCAGCATCATGAGCAGAATCAGGTATAGGATCGATAAAGTGCTGAGGCCCTTGCCTTCCAATGATCAAAAAGCCCTTGAAATCCTTAACATTCCCCCGAAATTGTCTAGGAAAGGGAAAAAGCTAAAGGTTGAGGATGTAACTCACCTTTACTCTACAAGGGGTGCCACCCAGTAGGATTCTTTCTTGAGTGAAAAAAATCAAGAGGTATTGGAAACTGAAGACGAAGTTTACAAGAGGAAAGCCGCATCACTTGCTCCCGTCAACAACAAGAGGATGGGCAAAGTGTATGGGCAGATACTTGTGAATGTTTCTGTGGAACCTGAGGAGGAATACCTTAGTATATCTCCCAAGGACAAGCCCATGTTGGAGAAAAGGGATGTCCAACTATCTAACTCCGTTGTTTTTTGTTGCATAAGGTAAGGCTTATATATATATATTTTTTTGCATAAGGTAAGGCTTATAAGTTCAAGTATATTTTATATGTAATTTGTATTGATTTTGATCGATTCAAATAGATTTTGCTATTGACTGCAGGGCATTGGTATCCTCTCTCACTCTCATATCCGTAGAACCATATATATTGTTGATCCACTTCTCTCTGTGGAACTATTTGCAAGATCTAGGTCTAATATTGCACCATTCTTTCATACTTTCGATAGTGTGACAAATTACCACATCTTTTTCCCTTATGTAGAAATGTATTTTTCTTTTCTATAGAGGAAATTTTATAATCATTTGCTTTCACCCTTCTGCTCACCTCTATTTTGAATTTGTAGAGGGCATTGGAGTCTCATCTATATTAATTCTCTTACTAGAGAAGTTATCTTTATGAACTCTCTCAGCGGTGTTCATGGCCAAGCACGAATGTATGTTGAAAGAAAATTACTTGCTTTGATTTTATTTACAAAAAATATTTTGAACTTACAAAGCTTCATTTTGCAGTGCTGGTAGACTTATTTCTACATTTTTGGATACTACATATGAGGATCTTGCTGATCCTCAAAAGCCTTATACATTTCTTCTACAAGAAGTTCCATTGCAAAGTGACGCGCATTCTTGTGGATGGAGAGTTATATCAAATATTTGCAGAACTGTGGATTCAAAGTTGTTACAAATAGAAGGAGTGAATGTAAGTTAATTTCATTTTATGTTTGTGTAACCCTTATCATGATTTCTTTTCACTAACTTATAACATTTATTCTTATAGTGTAGAGACTATCGTGATTCATATGTTTGGTGGATAAGGGAGAGATGCATTGAGCTGATTTTGGACAAGGCAATCACACCATATGATCCCGACTCCCCTCTTCCTCCCAAAACTTCAATGGCCAAGGGCACAAGCAAGGGAAAGGGCAAGGGAAAGGGTAAGGGCAATGGCAATGGAAAGGGCAAGGGCAAGGGCAAGGGCAAAGACAATGGCAATGGGACCACTGCTGCAGAGTCTAAAAAAAAAGGAATGCCAATGCTTTCTCCTCTGAAATTTGATCCATCCCCTCTTAAACCCCAAGAAAAGAGACTACTTGTAAAGGTGAAATTCTTTCAACAATCAAAGAAAGGCCCTGTGAGAAAAAACATCTTTGAAGAAATCAATAAAGAAGCCACAAAGCCAACAAAGGAGAAGGCAGCAGATAGAGAATCAAAAGAGCAAACATAAGCATACACGAGCCTTATTATTTTGGCTTTGTACATTTATATGACATTTTTGTACCTCACGATGTAATGAAAATTTTCACTTATAAATCGAATGTAATGTACATTTTATTTATATACATTCGAAAGGCAACTTGCTTCATGATAGCTTATGAGTTCCCACTAAAAAATATCTTAAGGAGAGTCTATTAAGATAAATTCCTGCAAAGTTTTCATTCTCAAGGCTCAAAACTCAAAATTGTGGAAGACAAACAACTCGTATAAGAGAAAAAGCGCTCGGCTCTTTTACCAATTGTTACGCCATTCACTTTGAACTTATATCTAGGGGATGTATTGTCTAGCAGTTCCAAGGTATCCCGCACATATTTCAGACTCCAATTGGAAGTAACATTCACCTTCTTTATTTCTTCATGCGGAAAAATGTGCACCGCAAGTTTATATGGTGTGCAATCTGTATCGGAATCCAAGGGAACCCAAATACCCAATCTTAGTTTGTATCTCCTTTAATCAAAGCCCAAAGCAAGAGTTTGAAGAGGGATACTGTAAGCCAAAGCAAAGGATTGAAGGCATGCACTACACCTCAAGATATCAACCTTATGGTCGCACTCCCTAGATTTCCAAAGCGTCCCTATATTGTTGTCCAAATCCTCTTCCGAAAAGTTTCTACTTAGCCAGGATACCTTCATTCTTTGTAAATTTGCTGTTTTGAAGCAAGCCACGAAGATATGGAGGGGTACAAACCATGATAAACGTATTCTTCTTGAGATCCTTCTAGCTGTCATGGACTTTTTAATATCCTGATATATTTTGAATTTGAAACTCTGCACCGTTACCTTGTCAGAAATCTCCCAGTTTAGAGATGAAAGACTTGGCAATGGCAAATCTTCAATATTCCCATACCTATCCGCTTTAGAGGGAACCCCATACTGTGCATAATATATAAAAACCTTGCATTCACTAAAAAAAGACACAGTCTGATCGGCATAAATAATGTCTACCAATACCTTATGAATGGCATGGAAAGTCCCATTTAGGCTTTCCACAGATTTCCATTCAATACTTGTTGATGGAAAGATATCTACAATGACGAACCGTTTGTTAGAACTTGCCTAAATGGAAAAGAATTATATACATTATTCAACTAATAACTTATAATGTGTTTGTTGGGGAACACGTTCGTTTGGAGGCAAGTGCATATCCTTGGCCATATAAACATGTTGCACCTTGACAGACCAACCTTCGGGCATAATTTTGAAGGCAATGATATGCCCCTTCCAGTGATGTTTTATATCATCTGGTTTTCTTCTTTTCACCTTATGAGAGTCCTTGCAAGATGGCAGCATGGTAACCCAATCGTTTACAGTAAAGGTTTTGGGCTCCCAATTTCCATTTGTTCCCTGGCTATAGACTATGCAAGAGTGTATTAAACAAGAAGGGCGCCTAGAGGAAGCCATGAAAAGAATAAAAGCGCAGAGAAAGAAGCTCAAAGAGGGGTGAATGTACTAAAAAGTAGCGCCAAGAACACAAATGAGTATGTATTGGACACCAAAAAGAATATTGAAAGATCTCCCGACTTTCAAAAAACTCATTATTAATCTCATCACATCTCTGTCACGTATTTTGTCATATTTGTAAGTAAATAACGTCTTTGGGACTCCAAAACATGTCAGACTTTAGGGGTTTTGGCTAAAAAAGAAGAGAGAATCACGAAGTGGACTCCACTATCTCTAAAAAAGAGGAGACAAGAATGCCATATTCTTGCACACGTGGTGAACTCTCTTTGGCCCTTTCCTTAATCCTGTGATTAACAAAAGTGCATTTTTTGAAGCGTTTTTTGCCCTAATGTTTTGGGCATTTCCTCCTATATGTGACCATGGTAGTAATGTGCAAACATTGGTTCCTCATTCATGGAGGTATGGAAGACCCTAATCTCCCTCTGGGGTTCCTATTGGGCCTTGCTTTTGCCTTTCTGGCTAGCCATTTGGATGTAGTCCACAAGACCTGCTGCTCAATAAAAGGGGTGTAACTTTTTGTAGAAAACTCTGATTGATGAGAGTTTGGGCTGAAGTTGGAGGTGAAAAAGTCTTGTTTGAGATAAGCTATTAAATTTTGTGAGAAAAAATGATCAACATTTTTTGTAATGTAATTATTACAATGCCTATCCTGGAGCAGCATGTCCAGAGTGACCCTAGTGCACGAAAATGGGCATAATTTTCAAAGTGTAGCTCTAATTGGGGAGGTTTTTGACTCAAACTAGAGGGGACAAAGCCCTCGTTGAGGCAAGCTATAGGGCTTACTCCTTGCTTCAAAAAGAAATTTTTGCAATACGATTTTTGTGACTGTCATAGAGGATTGTGATAAAAAACACTTCCTATCCCTTATTACAAAAGCCTTATATGGATAGAGCATAGTGAGAGACGCCTTATCAGCAACATAAATAACATCCTTAGCATAATGGGAAGTATCCCAAACATCATTTCATACCCATTGTGTGTGCTATCAATGCATAATTAAATTCACTGCCATGCATCTCTTCTGACTACATGCACTTCAAGTGTTATACATGGGTGCCATGAGCATTGTGGAGGTGTCAAAGGGGGATCATTGTATTAGGGAGAGTGAAGCTCATGGGAAGTATCTGCACCTTGATATAAGTATTGGGCTTTG
This sequence comes from Lygodium microphyllum, assembly GCF_053477565.2. NCBI lineage: Eukaryota > Viridiplantae > Streptophyta > Polypodiopsida > Schizaeales > Lygodiaceae > Lygodium > Lygodium microphyllum. The sequence continues at coordinate 28,364,851 of NC_141155.1, forward strand.
GATCATTGAGAGAGGGGGGAAAATTTTCCTCCGTGCCGAGTTGTGTGCCCCTTTAAGGTCTTAAGTGGTAAGGGAGGGTCACCTCTCTTTTGTCTTACCACCTCGCTCACCTCTCTTTTGTCTTACCACCTTGCCTGGCATCGGCCTTTTTCCTTAGTTGGAGTATATATGGAAGAATTTTTATCAAGAAATCAGCATGAGATGTATTGGAAAGGAGACATTGAGCCTTTTCATGAGATGCAAGGAATGAAACAAAATAGGTTGGGGTGTTGAGAAACACGGACCTAGAACTAGATCGGCTATGGTGGACACGAGTCAAAAACACGATACATTATCAGAATAAGAAATTGTAACTCAAGTGAGTTAGATTCCAAGATAGATTATCTTGAACTCATAAACACAATCTTGAGTGACTCAAACTGAAAAGTACCATATATTGAGATGACTATCAAGTACATGCTTATATAGCTTTTGCATAGTACCATTGTCCTCACTGTGCATATGGGATTCTGAACCCTCTTCCTAGAGCATATTTTTCTATCTTCTAGCCTCTTTAGGGCATACATCTAGCCTCTATGGGCAAGCATCATTTGCTATTCTCAACACCCCCCCTGAAATGATGAGTCTCTACCCTTGTTGGCTTTCCCCCCCTACATACAAACATGGACCAGGGGACTAGCTCTTTGGCAGCCTAGTTAAGTTAAGGCTTGAAACTTTGCATTCTTGGTAGGGTTTTTACATCCACTATGGGAAACAAAATCCATTACGGAAAATAAGGATCCACTATGGAAAAATCTTTGTTGTCAACAACGGGAATTTCTTCATCTTCTTTGTGCTTCTTTGGTACCCTTCAATGATGTCTTAAATCTTCTTGTTCTTCATAATCTTCTTGGTCTTGTTTTCTTCATGCTCTTCATATTTGACTTGTGTTCTAGTCTTGTTTGTGAGGTTCTTTTTCTCAGCGAGCTTGAGATGGATACAAATAAGTACATTGCTGTGATTGGACATGACTTGTTGAACTATTACATAAATCTTGTGATACATAGAATTTAGGATTCTGGTGGCTTTTGAGTCATTGCAACATTTTGGGCATGCACGATGAACACATTTCTCCTTGTGTAGCTCTTAGTTTTGGAGTACATGGCTTGACATGGCATTGGACATTTGAGCATGGTGTAGGCAAATCATTTGAAGTGCGAGAAGGTCTTACGATTTGCTTGCCACTCAATGGCAATGTCTAATATCTTTTACAGAGTGCTTTGTGGGAATTATAGAGGATAATGCAAACTTGGTTTTTCAATCAAGTGTTCGTAGGAATTGTCAAAGATCAAGAAAACCAGTATATAAGATCACTCTTATTCCCTTTGTACCTTCACATGAAAACACATTTTAAAGTGAGTTAAGAAATGAGTTCGAGGTAGAAAGCAGTGGGAACAAGGGATGGATGGAAACCGTATGAGAATACAAGTGCGAAAGAGGTTTATAGAGAAGCAATGTGTAAGGAGATATTTTAGTAGAGGCTTTTTAATATTCCAGCTAAGACCACGGGGAAGGCCAGATCAATGGGCAATAGATTGATTCGAAAAATGCACTGAGTATGCCAATGCCTAGAGTTGTCGTTAGTTTGGTCATGCACTATAGCAATAGCCTCCAACACCAGTGCTATTGCTATATAGGTCTAGCACACCTTCACATCCACTGCTATGTTAGACGACTTGCTTCTTGTCATTCTTCTAGGCCTGGTAGGCCTTAGAGATGTCCCGAGAGTGGCGTGTAGCAAAGTGGACTGCTGGTCTGGTTTGGAGGCCTACGAGAGGCAGTCTGAGTGGAACTACAGAGCGAGCTTCACGGAATAGGTGGAGGTGGAGATACTACAACCAAGCTTGACACCCCACTAGCCAAGAAGGGAGCTGGTATGGCCTTGCTAGAGCCCTAGGTTTTTGGCATTGTCCTTAATGCACTAACAAGAACTATAGTGGGCTAGCTGCTAGCAGCCGAGGGTATCTTTGTAGAGGCTATGTACGCCGCTGCAGTAGCTTGGGGGAGGATGTGACAATAGGCTATGAAGTATAAAGCTTCAAGGCTTCCTTCACTCTTCTCTCTGACTCAAAACTTGCTTCACAATCTTCTTTGTTAGTTGTGGCTTCTGTGAGCAATGACTCTTAGATTTGCTATTGTGAAAAACCAAAAATTTCAAGCTGAAGCACTACCAAATGACTTGCTGCTGCATCCGCTTCTTCTTCTCTTCTCTCTTGATCTCAAAAGCAGAAAGTAGACCCCTTGTTTCTTTGGACAAGCAACCCCTTGCTTAAGCAGACCCTTAGCTACCCTCAAGGAGGGGACACCAACATGAATCATGAACTAGCCTTCAATGGCTGCACCGCAACACCTCCTTCCTGGAGCTCCTTTACCTCCTACACACCAATGGATGTTGAGTAGCTTGAGAGATTGGAATAGAAATAGACTAAAAGATTGTAGAGCTTGCAAGGAAAAAAAAACACACCATTAGCTAACTAGCTCAGCCATGGCTTTGATACCATGTTGAGAAACACGGACCTAGAACTAGATTGGCTATGGTGGACCCAAGTCGAACACACGATACATTATCAAAATAAGGAATTGTATTTCAAGTGAATTAGGATCCAAGATAGATTAGCTTGGACTCATAAGAACAATCTTGAGTGACTCAAACTGAAAAGTGCCATAGTGAAAAAACCCTTGGGGAGAACAAGGGAAAAACCCGAGCCCCTACACATACCTACAATATAAAAATGATTTACTATAAAGTTTTCTTGAATACAATGATAAATGCCTCAATCAGTGAGACAAGAACTTGGAACAATACCAAGTTCATGTCTTAATGAAATAAAGCAAGCTTCACTAAGAGCTTTTGTGAAGATCTCTGCAACCATTTGATCACTGTGACAATGCTCCACCATAATGGAACCTTTCTTGACTTCATGTCAAACAGAATGATAATGAATAGCAATATGCTTTGATTTACTATGTTGTATATAGTCTTTGGTAAGACTAATAACACTTTGGTTATCGCATCGAAGAGGTGTACTAGATGATGAAGGATGTCCCAAATATGCAAGTAGTTATCGAAGCCAAACTAGCTTGTGAGCTGCTAATGATGCAGCAACATATTTGGCCTCAGTTGTAGAAACCGCAACACATCATTGTTTCTTGCTGGACCAAGAAACCAAACATCCATTTACAAAGAAACAATTCCCACTTGTAGATCCCATAGATAAGTGCAAACTTGCCCAATCAACATCTGTATATCCAATAAGATCAAGAGAAGTTGAAGAAGATAAGGAAGAATCCTCTCGACGATGATAAATAAGACCAAATTCCTTAGTACCCTTGAGGTACTTAAGACTACGTTTTGCAGCAATCCAATGAATAGTTGAAGGGGAAGAAAGATATTGTCCCAAAAAGTTAGCTGCAAATAAAATATTTGGTCTTGTGTTAAACCAATAAATTGAAGACAACCAACAAGATTAGCAAAAGATTGATGAATGGTTGATTCTTCATTGCGTGTTGTAGATGTGCCCTTGGTAGGGCTCGAAAGAATGGGACTGTTGGCAAAGTGCGCATTTGTCAACCCAAACTTCTTAACAATATCATTAATAAACTTTGTCTGGCGAAGAAGAAGAATGCCTTGTTGTCGGTGTCGTTGAACTTGAACACCCAAACAAGAATGTATCTCACCAAGATCCACCATTTCAAATGCAGTCGATAAAATCTTCTTCATAGCATCCAAGAAATCAATATTATTTGGCACAAGAATAGTATCATCAACATATAGAGAAAGAATAATAAAACATTTGTCCTCCCTTTTGATGTAAAGATTTGGGTCAACAAAACATGCAACAAAACCTTTAGATGTGAGGAATTGATCAATCTTAATATACCAAGCACGAGAGGCTTGCTTCAATCCATATAATGCATGATGAAGCTGGCATACAAGATGCTCCTTTCCTACAATCATAAAACCTTCAGATTGCTCCATATAGATTTCATCTTCAAGATCTCCATTGAGAAAAGCCGTTTTAACATCCATTTGGTGAATTTCTAGATCAAATAGTGTTGCAAAAGCCAAAATCATATGAACAGTTGTGGAGCACACAACGAGAGAAAATGTTTCTTGATAATCTACTCCTACAATCTGCGAGTAACCTTTTGTAACAAGTCATGCTTTGAACTTATCAAATGAGCCATCAACTTTGGTATTGGTTTTATAAACCCATTTACATTTTATAGGAACATGATTTTGGGGGAGTTCAGTAAGAATCCATGTACCTTTGGAGATTAAAGAATCGTACTCAGCTTGCATAGCTTCTTCCCATTGATCCCTTTGAGACGAATTGATAGCTTCCATTTACGATATTGGATCCTCTTGGATAGACATAGCATCATCAAAGACGTCATATTCAATAGAATAGAATCCATGCTCTATCTCAATAGGAAGATCGACATAGATCTCCAAATTTTCATCAATCTTCTTTGGAGGTGAAGGAGGTTTATGATCATCAGAATTAGTAGACTCACAAAGCAAGTAAGGAAATGCACTAAGCAAAGATTGTGTATTATCTGAAACATCTAATGACCATGTGCCACCCATAGTCTTGTCAAATATAGCATCACCACTAATGATAACCTTTTGAGTAGAAGGATCATAAAATTTGTAACCTTTGGAATGATCTGAATAACCAAGAAAAATAACCTTCAAACCTGGAGGATCCAACTTATGTCGAGTGTCCTTGGGCACATGAATATAAGTAATGCAGCCAAATATGCGAAAGTAAGAGATTGAATGTGTCTTCCCTGTCCATATTATTATAGGAATTTTACTAGCAGGTGTAGTAGTTGGAAGATGATTTTGAAAAAAAACGGTTGTTAGAAGTGCTTCAGTCTAAAACTTTCAAGACAAACCAGAGTGTATAAGCATGCAATGTATAGCATTAAGAATAGTGCGATTTTTGCACTCAAAAACACCATTTTGCTGAGGAGAATAAGGAACTATAAACTCATGATGAATACCTTGATCCTTACAGAAGTCATCAAATAGATTGGATACATATTCACTGCCAATGTCATTGCAAAGCGTCTTTATAGAGAATTCAGTTTGAAGCTCCACACTTATCTTGTACTGTTTCAATATAGATAAAGCCTCAGACTTATGTCGAAGAAGATAGACATGTGTGTACTGTGAGAAATCATCAATGAAAGTTATAAAATATTGATATTGAGACTTTGAGGCAGGAAAACGACCGCAAATATCGATATGAACCAAATCCAAGAGAGCACAGGAATGTGATGAAGTAGAAGTGTGGAAAGGCGAACGATGGTGTTTTCCAAGTGCACAATACTCACATATTCCCATACGTGGATGAGATTTAAGATCCATACCTTGCACAAGACCATGACGATGAAGATCAAGAATTTTGGCAAAATCGGAGTGTGCAAATCGTTGATGCCACAATTTGCAATCTGCATCTACAGGGGTAGTAACAACATTTGCAACTGTATCGTTCAATGATAGCTCAAATAGATTACCATGTCGAGGAGCCATTGCTATAGTATGTCCGTCTTTTTCTATACGACATTGATTATGATCAAAGCCAACAAACAAACCAAGATCAACTAGACAAGCAACAGAAAGAATATTTCTTTGCAAATCTGGAACATGAAGAACTCCTCTTAATATTCAAGTGGATGAAACAGTCCCCATACATAAATCACCCACTCCTTTGACTTGACAAGTCGTATCATCCGCAAGGTAAACAAACTTCTTGACAGGAAGAGAATGATAATTGTGAAGCCACTGCGATTGGTATGTCATGTTTCCAGTGGCACCTGAATCAACGATGAATAGAGAACCATCATGAACATGAAGTACCTTTTTTGGAGAGATATCATGATGGACGAAATTAAGCTCCTGCTGAGTATGATCATCATCACTTGTAGTTTGTTGAACAATATAAGTGCGAGAATGTTCTTCATCATATCTGCGTTTATAACAACGATGAGATGGATGATCTGTATGTGCACAATAATCACAAGGAGGAAAACTTTTGGACGAGCGAGGTTGCTTTGTAGTAACTCCATGCTCCTCATCATATTGACGTGCGTAGCAATCAGAAGCCACATGGCCTTTCTTATCACAATAAGAACAATGTTTGTTAGGATAAGCAAGACGAGAAGATTTACTACCTTGATTAGGGCATCCACCCTGCTGAAAACTTGAAGCGGGACGCTTGCGAGCAACAAAAGCAGCATCAAAATCCCTTTGTTCGCGAGTGACCAAAACAACATCAGATTTTTCCAAATGATGCTCATGACATTGAGAATATTTAATAAGAGATATACATGCTTTGTCAAAGTGGATATCATCCTTGTTAGACAAAATAGTGATGATATTGTCATATAAAGGATCTTTGATGGTATGAAGAAGTTGAGTAACAATCTGATTTTTAGCAACAGGAGCGCCGAAGCACCAAGCTAATTGATAATGTCTTTAAAAGCCTTGATATGAGAGTGCATAGAAGTACCAACCTTATATTAAAGATTCTTCAAACAAGTTTGGAAATATAAAATTTCGGTGACCGATTTCTTCTCAAACGTTGAGATAAGACACTCCCAAACAACATGAGAGGTTTCCAGATGAAAAACATCCAACATAAGTGAGTCAGGAAGTGCAAACAATATATAACGATGAGCCGCTTTGTCACAACGAATCCAATCAGTATGATCAATTTTCCATTGTTCAAATAATGGGCCATCAGTAATCACAGAATTGTTATTCATCACATCAATAGGTTGAACTGGGCAAGACAGGTCGCCCAAAACAATATCAAATAATTCGTCACCTTCAAGAATTAGCATCATCTTTGCTTTCAACCTAGGAAAGCCTTGTCCTTGGAAGAAGGGAACCGAAAGTTGGCCAGATGGATATCCGTTAACAATTACGCAATTGGCCATGCCTATATGTCGAGAGAAAACAAATAAGATGAGATCGCAGAATCTGCAAACCATGATTAGGACGAGCATAGTTGAGATGCATGACAGTCAAAATAGGGAGATGCACATAAGAACGACGAAAAGTATTGAGTGACTAAAAAGAAAGCCCAAAATAGAGAGACGTAACGTGCAAGACGAGATGATGCATATAAGAAAAGTACTATTTTGGTCAAGCAAAGAACGTGAACGATAATAAAACATCGCTAAAAATAGCAAGATGTTTGCTTGTCGTAATCAACATCATTAACGAAGATAACAAACTATAATTAGGGATAAACGAAATGTAGTTAGAATTACAGTTTTAAATAAATAATCGCAGATTCGAGCAAAATTGTTGTCTTGAATCCTGAACTGTCATAACTTTTGATCCAGAACTCCGATTGACAAGCGGTGTTGAATCCGATTAACTAATACTTATAATTTGAACAAGTTCATGTATCAAATCATCACTTGTGCAAAGAATTCAATCAAGTATAAACAATGAAACAACTTATCTTCCTTGTTGTTGCTACGCATCCATAGCTCTGATACCATGTTGAGAGAGAGAGAGAGAGAGAGTACGAGAGAGATACACAAGACATGCTCCCAAAGAATGATTCATATTGATGTAGAGTTAGTATATATAGGTGAGACCCAAGTCAAGTGAGAGATGATATATATAGTTGTAACACATAAAGCTCCCATGCATGTTAAACTCCATGCCTTCAATTCGGGTAAGAGAAGTCATTCATGGGCTGAAGGGCTTGTGGGGGTTGAGATCTCAAGGTTAGAGATAGCTTGAGCTGAAAAATCCATGGCTATCCAAACTATCCCAAACTATCCAGCTACTGTCACCTTGGAGGTTGATTCCGGGGGCCAGGATTGTCAAGGAAGAGGAGGTAAGAGTGCTAATCAAGTTCCTGGAGAGGCAGAGGGAAGCAGGGGAGAAAGGTTGCAGTAGAGGAGAGAGTAGGCAGAGCAGGGAACAACAATGCAAAATGCGCCACAAATTATGGGTTGTTCCTTGGGCTCCCTCCTGGCCTATGACCCTTCTAAAGGGTATTGCCCTTGGTCAAGGGCAGCTGGGGAAGGCTCCTGGGACTTCAAGTGGGCAGTCCCATGGCTACTCCGGGGAAAAATAAGAGTTCTCTTTGCTATGTGGCTATGGCAAATTGTATGGGAGGAGAGAGAAACGAGCTAAAGCAAAAAGTAGTTGATATGTCTGAGTCTCCAGCCATAGCTCTTGCTTGCTCCAAAAAGCTAAAGTTAATTGTAGTCCTTGTTGTAGCTGAACCTCTATGCTAAGGAACTAGGGTTTTTGGGATTTGAAAAGTAAGAAAGGGGAAATAAGAAAATGACCAAAGCCTAAAGCTCTCATACCACTTGTAATGATTGAAGCTGTAAGGAGAGAGGAGAAGAGCTGAAGAGAGAGAAAGGGAGCAAGAAGAAGAGAAAGGAAGACTAGAAAAGGAGAGAGAAAGATAGAAAAGAGGAGAGAAGGAAGGAGGAAGCCATGGAAGTTGTAGATGAAGGTAAAGGGTATGTTCTTGATAATAATTGTTTGCCCTAATCTGGGATTCTTACACCTTATATACCCCGGTCAGTGTGAGTGGATGTCTAACCCCTAGTGGATGTGTATCCCGCGTGTTAAACATTTATGTGGTAGTTGATATGCTCACTAAAGTAGCCCATTTTATCATCACCAAGTCACAATTTACATCTCAAGTGGCTAGTTAGTTTATGGATCATGTATGCAAGTTGCATGGGTTACCTCATGTCACAGTGTATGACCAAGACAAATTCATAAGCCATTTTTGGTAGATAGTTTTCAGCTCCATGGGGATGAAATTGGCTCCATCTATAGCCTATCATCCCCAAACTGATGGTCGAATAGAATGAGTCAACAAGTGGCTTGAAACCTACTTGAGACATTTTTGTCACGATGTCAAGCATGTATGGGATTCATGGATGAACTTGGCTAAGTTTTCTTACAACAACTCCACTCATTCTAACATTGGAGTGTCTCCCTTCAAGGCCTTATATGGCTATCGTATAGTCATATTTAGTGAAGAGCTCAATCCACATGGGAAAGATAAATTAGACCACATTCATGCCTTGCTTCAAGAGTGCAAAGTGAATGTTAAAAAGGCCCAAGACCATATGAAGCTCTATTCTAAGATTAGTATGAGTGATCTCAAAATCATAGTTTTGCAAAGTGTCCACCCACCGCCTTTGCTTATGAGTCAAATTAGGCCACATCAGGAATTATTTGAGCACCCGATGGTCAATTTTCAACTTAAATCTATTGTTATATAGATAGTGGTGCCACTTTTTAATAGCATCAATGATTGTCAATATCTCTTGATCATTAAACATGTAGTTGCCTCTCTTTTTCATCCAATTTGTGACTCTCAAAGGCTATAATACCAAGTTCTTGTAGCAAAACAATCCCAATATCCCTTCCACTAGCATCACATTGTATAGTGAATTATTTTGTAAAGTCGGGGGACACATAAGAATGGGGTTTGAAGTAAGAAATTTTGTTAGGTGTTGGAAGTTGTGATTAGCCAAAGCATTAAGAAAAAGCCTCTTTTTTTAGTCTATTTGTTAATGTTGTTGCAATGGTAGCATAATGGCAAATAAAGCTTTGATAAAAGGAGGAGAGACAAAGAAAGCCACGTAAAGAGGTAGTTTTAGAGGGTATGGACCAATCTTGAATAAACTCAACCTTCTTGGGGCTAGCTTGGATCCCCTTTTCACTCATAATATGGCCCAAATACTCAACCTCAGTCTGCAAGAAAATAGATTTTCTTTCCTTGGCAAACAGTCTATGCTCCCATAATACATTAAATACCTATCGTACATACTATAGGTGCTCTCTCAATGTCCTGATGTAGATGAGTATATCATTAAAAAATACAAGCACAAACTAAAGAAAGGAAGGGATACAATATCTTGTTCATAAGACTCTGAAAAGTGGCAGGGGTGTTTGTTAGCCCAAATGGCATAACAAGAAAGTGATACAACCCCTGGTCAGAGTCCTATATGCTATTTTAATTTTATCACCTACCCTCTTGCATATTTGATGATAGCGAAACCTTAGGTCTATCTTAATAAAGTACCAAGCTCCATTGAGCTCATCTAGCAAGTCGTTGATTCTAGATACAGGGTATCTATTCTTCATTGTAATCTTGTTAAGGTCATTGAAGGAGCCATCCTTCTTCTTTACCAACAAGACAGAAGATGCATAGGGGGGAAGAGCTAGGCTTGATAAATCTCATCTCAATGAGCTCTTTAAATTTCTTAGCAACTTCCTTGTGCTCACACTTAGAGATTCTATAAAGTGGCTTATTGATTGGTTTTGAGTGGGGTTCCAAGTCAATGCGATGATCCACTTGCCATTTTGGTGGGAGAGTTGTAGATGGATGAAATAGGTCCTTATATTCATCCAAAAGATCTCTCAAGGTTGCATCCTTGGTTAAATTAGTAGACTGATATGAAGCATCCTTGTTTAAATGCAAGACAAAGATTTGTGAGTATATCTTAAACTCCTGTTTCAATTGCTTTGATATAATTAGCTGAAAATCTGCATTATCCCTAATCCCCTCTAAGTGTGTAAGCTATCCATGCATCACAAATTCCATGTAAACCTAAGAAATTCATAGCAAATTTTCCCAGTTGTTTCAACTATTTCCAACCCAAGACAAAATCAATGGGTCCCATATCAAGTATAATCAAGTCCTCATCCTCATATTCATAATCTTCCAAGACATGCATGCTATGAAACTTGATTTGTTATATCAGAACATTGAGAAGCATGATTGGTTGTATATTTTTCCCTACATATGAAACATAAACCCTTAGCTTTTCTTTCCTCAACCACTTCTAGTGGAATAAATTTCTGACCACTTGGGGCTGATGCATTGTGTGGTTTGTTTATAGCATACTTAGTGTCTTCCTTTGGGCTAGTTGTTTGCCCAAAACTACCGCATTTTCTATCACTATTAAAAGTGAAAAAAGTAGGTATTTTGGGGCTACCACTAGCCACATTAGTGCTATGATAAATCCTACCATATTGGCCCTACCTTACATGGTTTCTTTGCTGTCCAAAATTAGGATGTAAATTATCACTCTTGTGGTACTTTTGGCCATATCTTTCAACCAACTCTATGGCCTCAAACAAGCTAGATGGCTTTTGACCGTTACATTAACTTTGAAATGCTTGGTTCTAGCAAATAAATATACTTATACAACCCTGCACCAGTAGTAGGCTCTACAATGTACATTGTCAAGTTTGTGAACTAATTTATATACTCTCCTAAGATACGCTGATTGAGTAGGTACCATCTTCTTGCCAACCATTCCTTTTCTATCGTGGGACACACATACCTACACCATATGCATCTTAAAGTCATCCTAATCATAGAATTGCTAATTTTCCCTTTGTATATAACACTACCACCCTCTAATGATGAGGGCTGAAAAGAATCTTTGCCTCATTGGTGTGTGGTTAGATGTGAAAATAAGCATTTAGCTTAGAGGTCCACTCTTTCAAGTTTGTCAAGGATGGGGATTGTCCATTAAAATTTGTAAAAATGATTTTTTCATGGCTCATTAGTGCCTTGCTGCCCATACATTCCATGTGGTCCATATTGCCTATGTATATGATGTCCATGAGGTCCATGCTAGCCAAATTTTCCGTAAGGCCCTTGCTGCCCATGATTACCATGTGGGACATACTGCCCATAGGGCCTTGCTGCCCATGATTACCGTCTGGGACATCCTGCCCATATGTCCCAAGTTGTCCATAAGCACCCTATGGAGAGTGGGCTATCCATGATTTTGGGAAGGCATGTAGCTACCATTTCTAGTGGCCACTATCTTGTGGAAGGGTTGGATGGATTGGTAATGGGGGATGGGCTAATCATGCATTGTTGAGGGCTCACTTGTCTCATAGGTATTGAAGGGAATACCACACATTCAAATGATGCCTTGCTGGTCATACACAATCTCCAAGAAGGGAGGAGGCCAATTGGCCTCAATATTAGATTGATGCTCTTTTTCTTGCATCGAGAGGGTTGCCAATATCGATACGAGAGTGGTCATTTGCTCCATCAGCCTAGACATCATGGCCATCATCTCTCTATGTCTCTTAGCATGATGATTCTTATGTTGGCACAATGTGTGATTAAGCATAGAGTAATGGTCGAATTGAGGGGCATTTCTTCATGCATCTCCTCATGATCCTCTTGGATGGGTCTAGGATGATTCATTGATGCCCAAGAATCCCTAATTTCACAATGAAACTCCTCATGGGCCTCTGCCTTGCCTCTTTGTCCTACCATGTTGAGTGTTGTACAAATAAACCCTCTGGCACAAAATTTGAGATATTTTTAGCTAGGGAGCTCCGATCCATGAGATTTTTGATTGAAAATAAGTGAGAGAGTGCCCTATACAAGGTTATGCAAAGAGTTTTATCTAGAGTAAAAAGTGGTCAAATGGGGTATGACCAGCTAGAGTCTTTAGGCCAGGGGGCCACTTGGATGTAGATAAATTCATTGACAATGGTTGTTGGGTGCCAAGAGGCTTCTTCCAAGGGTAGGTCATGTCATTTGATGCTTATTGCGTTGCCCAATGATGGCCTGAACGATATACTGAGTGATGCCTTCTTCATCTAAGGGGGAAGTTCTTCCACATAGTCCACTGAGGAGCACATGAAAGGTTTCAGCTGGCTGACATGAAACACATTGTGGAACTTGGTGGTGGGGGGAAGTTCCAAGTGGTAGGCCAAGTCACCAAATCTCTTCAAAATCCGGTATGGGCCATAGAAGCAGTGGGTCAGCTTGTAACTGTTGCCTTGTTTGAGAGTTGAGTAGGAGGACGTAGGCACTTTCAAAAGGACCAGTTCCCCTTCTTGGAACTCCATATGCCTTCGTTTCTCATCAGCATAGAGCTTCATGTGTGTTTCGGCCTTTTGAAGGTTTACTTTACATTGCTGAAGTAAGACTTACATGCGATCCAACTCAGCGTGACTCTGAGGGTTGATCGTATCGTTAAAAAAGATTGTGGGGAGGGAAACCTTATACCCATATAAGGCCTCAAAAGGGGAAAATCCAATGCTAGAGTGGGTGGAATTATCATATGAAAACTCAGCCAACTGGAGCCACGTATCCCAACTGTGTTATACATCATGGCAAAAGTGCCTCAAATATGTCTCAAGCCATTTATTCACTCTTTTAGTTTGGCCATTACTTTGAGGGTGGTATGTAGTGGATGGAGCAAGCTTGGTCCCCATGGAGGTGAAAACTATCTACCAAAAGTTGCTCATAAACTTTGGATCCCGATCATGGACTATGACTTGTGGTAAGCCATGCAATTTGAAGACATTTTCTATAAAGTAAATGGCCACCTGTTGAGAGGTAGTGTATTGGTTCTTAGTGGGGATAAAGTGGGCACCTTTGCTGAGGTGATCAACTACCACATAGATATTGTTCCGCCCTTTTTTGATCGCGGGAAGGCCAGTGATATAGTCCATTGTGATGTGGGTCCATTTCCCTTTGGGGATAGGGAGAGGCTGTAAAAGAGGCCATCGGGCCAGAGTGTACTGTACTCGTTTTGTTGGCATGGGGGTCACAAAGCCCTTGGCATCCCTCCATAAGCATTTCCAATGAAAGCTCTTGGCAATCATGTCATATGTTTTGAAAACACCCAAGTGACCAGCACTAGGGCAAGAACGCATCTCTTCCATGATCTTTTGCGTGAAGGGTGAAGTGTGTGAGATGACAATCTTGCCATGGGACCAAATAAGACTATGCTTGAGCTGATATTGGGATTTTTTAGCCATGACACCATGCTATAGTTTCTAGAATATGTGGCTAAAGTTATCATCTAACAAGTAAGCCTCTTGAAGCTCTTCAATCCAATCACAGTGCAATTCTCAAATAGAGGGTACTCTGCATGCCCACATTTGAGAGAGAGAATCAGCCACAATATTATCCTTGCCTAGAGTGTGTGAAATGTCAAAGTCATAGTTTTGTATGGTTGCCACCCATTGCCTTTGCTTAGGAGTCCAAGTGGACTGAGTCAAGAAGTACTCGAGGACTCTTTGGTCACTTTTTACTTTGAAATAACTACCATAGAAATAGTGGTGCTATTTCTTTATGGCATGAGCCCGACGACAGCCATTGACGATTTACATAATGCAATACATAATGGAATCACAAATCCTAAATACACAGACAGAGAAGAGAGAGGAAGAGAGAAACAAAGAGGGAGAGAGAGAGAGAGAGAGAGAGAGAGAGAGAGAGAGAGAGAGAGAGAGAGACTCACCTTGGGTGTTTGGTGGCGGGTGGTGGTGCTTCTCCTTCTCCTTCTTCCTCTCCTTGGTAAGTTACCCTCCCTTGATGCTTGTTTGCTTGCTTGCTGCTTCTTCTTGTTCTCCTCTTTGTTGTTCTCTCTTTCTTCCTCTCCTTGGCTTTCCTTTTTCCCTTCTTGTGTGTTTGAAATGAAAGAAGAGGTGAGTCATGAGGAGGTGAGGCATGAAGAGACTACATGTCGGCTAAACTCAAGCTTTAGAACCGCAAAAAACGCAGGAAAGGAAAGGCGCAGTTTGAAAAGAAATGATTTAAGTATGGTTTGAATTTTGACGTGTGCGTCTATTTTCCCGTGTATATGTGTGTCTATTGTTCAAATAGATGCGAATATAGATGCGAATATAGACACGTAGATAGATGCGGATGTAAATGCGCATTTGGGATTTATCATAATTTTTTGTTTTTAAGATAAGTTTTTATAGTGAATTCTTGTTAAGTTTTGATAAGTTAAGATAAGTTTTAAGATGATGATTTTTGTGTATTTAAAATTAAGATCTTATGTAAACATATGAATGATAAATATTTTGATGTTGTCATGAATTAGGTTTAATCATGTCGACGTCGTCATCACCTAGTGCGGTGCAAGCTGGTGAGTCAATGAGCACATCCTCAAGTGAGGATGAAACATTGCGTCTTCATAATCGAGATGCATGGCTACGACGAAAAATTAAATGCATGTGTGATCATTGTCGAGGGTGTATTTTTTGAGCACGTCGAATTGCAATGTCACACCTCAGCTTGTATGGAGAATGGGACCGAGAAAAATCACCGGTATTCATAGTTTTTTTTTACCACTAAGATTGCATGTCTATGTTACGGGAATTATATATCAACGTACATGAAACTCCTTTTGTGGTTGGGCAGGATGCGGTGCCACATCCTCAGATGCACCCTCCTGGGTGTCGAGAGGCTGCAAAATGTCGACGTGAGGAGGCAGAGTCTTCAAGAAGAGTAGAGACTGACGAACATGATAGTAGCCCTCATGAAATGCCCCATCAAGTTGTAGAGGATGAGATTTTGGACAACATGGTACACCATCTATTTTTGCAACCGGTTCAGGGAGAAGGTCACTCTACGAAGCCAAATAATCCATTATATGTAGCATCATCTACTCCGTTGTATGAAGGTTGTACGTACTCCATTCTTTGTGCGTCCCTCGAGATACTTAACTTGCAAACAATTTATGGATGGAGTAATGTCAGTTTGGATGCGTTATTGAAGTAGGTATCAATTCAGTTTGGTTTATATATGAATCATAATATTAAGTGTTAATTCTATTTTGAAATCAGACAGAAATATATGTTGGTGGTTTTTTAACTCACTTTTAAAATATATGTAGGTTATTATTACAAATGCTTCCAAAAGGAAACAAATTGCCAACTAAGAGAGAGCAAGCAAGACATTACTTGACATCTCTGGGAGGCCTCGATTATGTCAATATCCATGCATGTGTCAATGATTGTGTCTTATTTCGTGGGATTCATGAGTTCGCACGAGAGTGTCCTGTTTGTGGCGAATCAAGATACGAAGTGGAGATGAAGTCAATGGATGTGCCTCGTAAGGTTTTGCAACATTTTTTGATTGTTCCACGTATAAAACTTATGTTCAAGTGTAAGTCTATTGGAAAGCACAAGGTAAAAAACATGGACATTTACTTAGAGCCTTTGATTGAAGAGTTAGAAATGTTATGGGAAGGTATTGAGGTGCAAGATACAAGTGCATCTGCATCCTCTAGAGATTTCACATTGAAGGCCATGTTATTGTGGACCATGCACGACTTTCCAAGATACGGAGAGTGTTCAAGTACATGTATATAACTCTATATTTGAAATTCAAGACTTGAATCAATTGCATTTTATTAATTCACTTGTTTTTTCAGGTTTAACCATGTCAGGATATCATGCATGTCCTATTTGCGGTCTCTCTCTAGTTTTCTCTAGGCCGACACGTTTAAAGAAGGTTATCTACGAAAATCATCATCGATTTCTTCCTATTGACAGATACGTGAGCTCGAAGGAAATTGATCCAAATACATTGCAAGATCTTTTATCTTTTACTACTAGTGCACATTATTCAATGCACTTTGGTGTGAGGGTAAACATCTTCGAACTCAACGTATAGATGAAAATAGAAATACCCAAGATTATGGTGTCCTTGCTCACTTCGATGTTGCCAATGGTACCATGGAAGGTTATTGTGGCTTGATCCAAGATATTTTGAAGCTTGACTTCAGACGATTCTTTATATATGTATTGGATGTGAAGTGGTTTAAAGAAGTGGTAACAAATGGTGAGCATTGCACAATCAGAGTCATCCAAGTGGTTTTGTAATCATTGACTCTACAAAATTTCACCAAAACAAGAATAACATATTAGTACTACCTCAACAATGCGAGCAGGTATATATGCAAAGGCTAATTTTTTTATATGTATACATGTGATACATATACACAATATAATAAGTACTTAAGTTTTTTTGCTTTTGTTTTTCAAATACAAGTTGTGTATCATCCAATGGTAAACAATAACCGATGGTGGTATGTCATCCCTATATCTAATCGTTCAAAACCAATATATGGTAATATTACCGACATGGAGATAGCATATGAAAATCCAACAAATAATGATGATGTGCATGATGACACCATAATGGATGATATGCGTGATATAGTACAAGATGAACCTTGCGATGATGTTCAAGGAAACGCAGAAGAAGACAATAATGTGATTGTCGATGATATTGATGAAGTTATTGAGTAATATAGCAACACATCTGATAGTGGGATAGACTTATTTGTTTCGTTACCTCTTGGTAACATAGACGTAGAAGTAGATAGTTTAGCAAGGGCTGATCTCATTGAAGATGAGATGGATCATTCACTGTAAAATACTTAATTTGCTTATTGATTCAATATATGTGTATTCCTAATTTTATGCTTTTTATCATGCACACACGTGCATACTCAAGAATCAATAGTCAATTTTAAAGCAAGCATTAAATTTTCCATAATAAAAAGGAAGTATTTTTTATCATCTTCAAGTACATAGAGAAATTACGAGATACATATTGCAATGCTTGTTACTAATTGTAAGGTTTCTGTCGCTTGCCGCTAATTACTTATATCAGGCTTGTCAACTGGAGGAACTGCCATTCATTAGAGAGCAATGAAAAAGTAATTATTAACTCTATTTTTTTAATTCAATGATTCAATGTGTATTCTTAATTCTATGGTTTTTATCATGCGCACATGTGCATGCTCAAGAATCAATTTTAGGTGGTTAAATAATTATTAACTTTGGTTTTTCAATTATGTGAATTGCTAATTTTAGGTGATTAAATAATTGTGTGTCTGCTAGCGTGTCTATATTAGCGTCTATTTGCGCGGATATATAGATGCAAAATTCGCTTCTATTTACACGCAGGCTTACACGCATTTATAGACGAACATATAAACGCGCCCGACTTTGCGCGTCTAACGTGCGCGTCTATGTCTCGTTTCTGTTGTAGTGGGAAGGCCACCAAATTAGCACATCACTAGGGTTAATAGGAAGACTAGCTATTCATATAATAAGAATCACAAAGCGCTATCCCACAACATGAATAGATTATCCTTTTGTATGCTCGACCATAGTGGGAATGGGTCATTGTTGTCATCAATCTGGTCTAATCATTAATGCCTTCTTTGTGTGTGTGCATACGCGTGTACGCATGCGTGTGTCTCCACTCAAAAGCTCATTGGTCAAGTTAGGTAGCTAGTTAATGTATTGAAGACACAAAAAGAAAGAAAGAAAATAGAAGGGTGAAGTAGTGACATTAAGTCATGTCTCTTTAAGACCTCTACTAAACCCTCCTTAAATGTCCCTCATTAAATTCGACTACCTCCTTCTTCTTTCTCATAGAAAATGTGGCTTGGTCAGTGATCCTAGTTTATAGGAAGCAACATCAAGTCTGGTGCTCCCCATAGATGTGCAACATATATATTCATGGTTTAGGTTTATTATACTTGAGTTCTAAGTTGAAGCTCCATATACCATATTTGTCACAATGTATAGGATTCTTGACTCAATTAGATCATCAAGATAAACAAAGTGTTGAGAAGTTATAATGGCGTGCATCTAAATGATAAATCTTACTATTCACCTATGCAAGTTTTTCCACAAGTCATCCTCAATCTCTTCATTGTCATGTTATGCATGTTAAACAAAGGTCCCAATTTGTGAGATTAAGGAGCCTACTTGATTGAAGTGTAGTTAGAGTTCATGTGTCATCAATAGTACACTATAATCACATGCAACACAAGAAGGAATGTTTTGGATGTTTGGCTTGGGTTATAAGGACAAGTACAATGTAAAGCTTATGAATGTTGCCTCAAACTTTCTTATCAACTTAGAAGAAAGTTTTGAATTAGCATCATGACATGCATTTTCATGGCTTATCATGTAATACTCCCCGTCTATAGGGCATAGGAAACCCCCCTAATTTTTATAAGAAAATAATTGAAATTTTTTTATTACCACCCCCTGTCGTCACTAACACGAAGAGGGAGTGGTGTCGACAGGGAGACATCATGATGACATGGAAGAGGGGAAGGAGGATGTCGACGATGCTGAGGGGGGAGAAAGAGGAAAATGATGTAGTGATGATGACAAGGGGGAAGAAGGAGTGAACAACAATGACAAGGGAGGAAATAAGGATATGACGATGCCAAGGAAGGAGTGGAGGAGAAAGGCGAAAACATGGCCAAACGTCCCCCCCCAAATAATACTCCTCTTTCCCTTATAAAACTCCCCATGGCAAAGAGAGGAGGAGAGAGGGAGAGAACCTTCTTCTCCTTCTCTTCCCCTCCTTAGAGGATGACCACACGCGAGTACCCTTATCCTTGTTCCCGCGAGCTTATCCCTCCCCCCCCTCTCAATGGTCATAAGGAAAAAGGAAAAGGCCTTAACAGCATGGACATAAAGAGAGAGAGAGAGAGAGAGAGAGAGAGAGAGAGAGAGAGAGAGAGAGAGAGAGAGAGAGAGAGAGAGAGAGAGAGAGAGAGAGAGAGAGAGAGAGAGAGAGAGAGAGAGAGAGAGAGAGAGAGAGAGGCCTCTAGAGCTTTTAAATTCCGTAGTTTGAGGAGTTTGATGATCAAAGCACTCAAAGTCAAAGCACAGGAAGAAGGAGAAGCATGAAACCCAAGAGAAGCACTTCGGACCTAAAGCAATCAATTGCAAGTGCAACATCTAATCCACCCACACCACAAGCTTTCCAAGTACTATCTAAATCATTATGTAGGTTATCACATTAATAAGTTGGTTGAGACTGGGCTCTAAAATTGGAAATATTGCAATGATTTCTTGGAACCGATTGATAAACCTTTTTTATAGTTACTATATGTTAATCCTATGCCCTTGTCATAGAAACCCATTTGCATTGGGATCAAGAGACCCAAGAAGGGTAAACGCCAACATAAGTCTCCAAAGTAAGTTACTATGCAATCTTAGTCAATCAACAAGAGCCTTAGAAGTCAAACCTAATCTTGGGAGGTAAACTCACTCTAGCATCAACACTAAGGAGAAAAATTAGAACCAAACCCCTAGGAGAACATCTACAATTTGTGAGAATCCTTAAGTTAATCAAATTCAAGGTATTACTCTAACTTAATAACTGAGTATGAATCCCTTGTTGATGGCCAAATATATATTGTTTTCAAATTATTCTCAATGCCTATAAAGATGTGCTATTATGCAAAGACTATCACTATGAGATTGTGGAAAAACCTAGAAAAAACGGTTCCTACATGCATGCTTATTTGTTCAGTATTCTTAAGATATTATTTCTTGTAAATTTCCTTTCAATGTATGGAATGTAGAAATTAACCTAAATAGGTTCACAATTAGAATTTTTGGTTGGATGACACGTATGTACCAATAACTTATGTATTAATCCCTAAGGTAATTATACTCCTTGGGAGATAAGGGCTATGGACTATATCATTCCTTGTCAAGCATTCAAATGAAATTGTTTTGATTTATGTCAAAATATCTTGAGATATACTTTGTTGCTAGTTAAGAGTAAATTGTTTGCCTTAACTCTCGATTGAAATGGGAGAACTCCTTGAGGAGGAGAGTTTGCTTATTTTAAGGCTTAATAGACATGCAAGGGTTTACTTAGGACTAAAAGTAGGATGCCTTGACTGTCCGGTCGCTACTATGTTTATTAATCCTATTCAAGAATTGGGCTAGATACGAACAACAACTCCAGGCCTCAAAGTAGAGAGCTCAAGGGATTAGGAAAACTTGAGTCAAAGTAAAGACCACTACTTTTATACTTGTTGGGAAGGAGGTTGGATTATCGATCAATGCAAGTGATGTATAGAACTTACATCTTGTATAGTGTTTGAAACCTTGACATATGCCCTAGTTGAAGGAAGGAAGTATTAAGTAAAATTTTGCATAGCAGCACTCTTGGGTCCCAAGGGGGAGGCCGAATATGCAGATGGAAATGTTATCTTGTCTATGCTTGCATTGTTTCGAAAAATACAATTGGTTGTTAATTGATCGAACAACAACCTAAATGCTTTTACATTCAACTGATTGTTGGATTGTGGTTCGGCTGATTATTCCAAGTGCTTGTGATTTATGGTAAATTCATGGCAGGGGTCTATGATGACAAGTTGCCATGGGGTAAAGGAATGTTTTCTTGGAAGATGATATTAGGTTGATTGCATTGATTGTGTTTGATTCTTAATTGGATTAATTAAGGAAATGATATTTTTGCACGGGTGGATCATCTCCAAGGTCACTGCATTTCAACCTAAGAAGGACGCTACTCGATTCATCGGCCGAAGGTCAAGTGGTGAAAAGGCCAACCACAGAAAGTGTCTCATTCCTAGGCCGCTTGGGGTCAGGTGGAGCTCTAGACACCCCTTGCCTAGTCTGGAATAGAGTTGAATACTGCCGTGAATCCAAATTTTTATGGTGTTGGAAGATCCTATTCTAGATAAAGGATGGAAATTATGGTGCCATATGATTTGAACCGATTACTTTTGTTGGATAGAAGGGATACATAATTTCTCTTGTATGGACAGGAGACAAAGATTAACATAAAGATAAGTTAATGAATTTGTTTGAACTTGTTTATCAAAGGATGCTTGCTTTGTATTCATATTTGTGTCGTAAATTATGCGAACCCTATTCCCTGAAATGCTTAATTCACGAAGCACCATAAATGTGACAAGACCTAATTAGAAAACTAAAGCTATCACCATAAATGTCACCCTAAATGTGATAGGACCTAGTTAGAAAAGTAAAGCTATGACCATAAATGTCACCATAAATGTGATAGGACCCAATTAAGGAAGCTGATTTTAAATATCACCATAAATGTGGTAGGACCTAATTAGAAAACTAAAGCTATCATGGGAAGCAGGTGGGCAGAACCCTCAACAGCGGGTGTGTCTTATGGCAGGGTTGGTCGCAGAGAATTGGGAGGCTTCTCACAAGGTTTTACCATCGTGACCTTTAGGCACTGCTAGGTTAGAACCCGATTCATGTCAGTTTCGGGGGTCGGAATGGGACTATGCCCTACACACAGAGAGGTTGAGCAGTGCATCCCTCTTGTTTCCCATTCTCTTTGAACAAAGTGCGGCATGGATCTACTTCAACTTGGGTATCTCTGCGTAAAGTAGGATATCAAGGACACAACACTAGAATGTTGTCAAGAGACCTTGACCCCTAGGAACCCAAATTTCAGGTCGATCCTAGTGGGTTCAATCGTGAATATTCCTTTGTGAGGTAGACTTGGAAAAGCCTAGGCGAAAAACCACGGAACATTCCATGGGAGTCCAAGTAGCGATGCTTAGATTCATTTCTCAATGAACCACTAAAACGTGCTTGGATGACACGGGGACGTTACAGTTGGTATCAGAGCGAAACTTTGTAATGATATAGGATTGATTTATGTATGGTTCGTAGAGATATCTTAAATAGAATAACCTAAATGGTATGGCTTGATTGTCAAACACCTTCTACACCCACGAATGCTAACATGCAAGAGAAGAAATTTCTTCTCAACCAATTTAAGGCACCCAAATTTGATGGAGAAGTGATAGACATCACAACCAAGGTGGAGATATGGATTGAGTCAATGGATGACTATTTCTCTACTGCGGGAATTTCCTGTACCAATCAAGCAATGATAGCCAAACTTAAGTTAGTTGGACAGGCTCAGTTATGGTGGAAGAAATGGTGCAAAGATCAAGGTATTTCCGAAGCCACTGTCACTTGGGTTCAGCTAAAAGGTGTTGTACGCAGATGATACCTTTGGCTAACCTACCAAACTTTGAGAATGAATGAAATCTTCAAGCTAAAGCAGTTGGAATTAACTTTGGAAGTTTCCTACTCAAAGTTTATTACCCTACTAAAATATGCACCCCCCTATGGATATTGCACATCACAAATATCCAAGTTTTTCTATGGCCTAAACACTCCCTTGAACCACCATCTTGAACCAATGTGTCTAACAGACTTCCAAGATACATTACTTTAAGAAAAGCCAATCACCCAAGAACTTAATCCGAGCAATTGCAACAAAGGTGATTCTTGATATCAGGGCGAGAGATGCCATACATGTGGAGAGATAGGGCACATCTGTAGGAGATGTCCCTACTATCAATGCTTCCACTGCAATGAGCTAGGACACATCCAAGAAGACTGCCCCCAGAAGATATTGAGCCTCCAAGAAGATGAACCTACACATGTGCAATCTATGGATATATAGAGGAATCAGATGAAGACGAACACCTAAGGCCCATTACACCTTTTCAAAATGATCAGCACATTTTTTTGACATGTAATACAACTTGTATTGGAATAAATCCTCCTCTTGTACCTATGATTAATTGCAATAATATGAGTTGCACTACTTGAGTCATTAAGAGTAGTGTAGTGGGGACGCATGATGTTGAATGTATGGTACTTGGGACTCTTGTTGAGTTTGCAAATCATTGTAAGCAAATCACCGGCCATGTATGGATGCTATGGTATGATCTGGAGGTTATGTATATGGTATAGTCAATTGTCTAAGGCTTTTGCATCATAAAAATGTTAAGCATTGTTGACTTGGACCAAGACAGACTATGACACACAGTGCAAGCATTCCAAAACTGTTCTAGAAAACATATTATAGCAAAATGGAATTGGAGAAATTAGCTAAAACCCCATACCTCATTTAGAAGAGGGTATTTTTCCCTTCGAATAGATTTAGAAGTATCCCCAATCAAAGCTCCTATTGGAGAGTTATAGCCACTTTTGTGTGTACTGGTCCTGTAAGGGGACAACAAGTTGCAGTCGCCTTCTGTACAGCCACAGAAAGTTACTCATAGCCAATTCAAAAACTTTTATGTAATAAAACTCTTTGCATAACCTTCTATAGGGCACTCTCTCACTTAGTTTCAATCAAAAAGCTAATGGATCGGAGCACCCTAGCTAAAAATATCTCAGATTTTGTGCCATAGGGTTTATTTGGACAACACTAAACATGGTAGGACAACGAGGCAAGATAGAGGCCCATTAGGAGTTTCAATGTGAAATTAGGGATTCTCGGGCATCAATGAATGACCTTAGATCCATCCAAGAGGATCATGAGGAGATGCATGAAGAAATGCCCCTCAATTGGACCATTACTCTATGCTTAATCACACATTGTTCCAACATAAGAATCATCATGCTAAGAGACATAGAGAGATGATGGCCATGATGTCTAGGCTGATGGAGCAAATGACCACTCTTGTATTGATATTGGAAACCCTCTCGATGCAAGCAAAAGAGAATCGGTCTAATATTGAGGCCAATCGGCCTCCTCCCTTCTTGGAGATCGTGTATGACCAGCAAGGCATCATTCAAACGTGTGGTATTCCCTTCAACACCTATGAGACAAGTGAGCCCTCAACAAGGCATGATGAGCCAATCCTTCCATCCCCCATTACCAATCCCTCGAACCCTTCCACAAGATAGTGGTCACTAGAAATGGTAGCTACATTCCTGCCCAAAATCATGGATAGCCCTCTCCATAGGGTGCTTATGGACAGCATGGGGTGTATGGGCAGTATGTCCCAGATGGTAATCATGGGCACTATGTCCCACATGGTAATCATGGGCAGCAAGGGCCTTATGGACAATTTGGCTAGCATGGCCCTCATGTACATCATATACATAGTCAACATGGACCACATGGAATGTATGGGCAGCAAATCACTAATGAGCCATGACAAAATCATTTTTACCAATTTTAATGGACAATGCCCATCCTTGACAAACTTGGAAGAGTGGACCTCTAAGCTAGATGTTTATTTTCACATCTAGCCACACACCAATGAGGCAAAGATCCTTTTCATCTCTCATCATTTAGAGGGTGGTAGCATTATATACAAAGGGAAAATTAGCACTTCTATGTTTAGGATGACTTTAAGATGCATATGGTGTAGGTATGTGTGTCCCTCGCTAGAAAAGGAATGGTTGACAAGAAGATGGTACTTACTTGATCAACATATCTTATGAGAGTATATAAATTAGTTCACAAACTT
This sequence comes from Lygodium microphyllum, assembly GCF_053477565.2. Taxonomy (NCBI): domain Eukaryota; kingdom Viridiplantae; phylum Streptophyta; class Polypodiopsida; order Schizaeales; family Lygodiaceae; genus Lygodium; species Lygodium microphyllum. The sequence continues at coordinate 28,389,799 of NC_141155.1, forward strand.
GACAATGTACATTGTAGAGCCTACTAGTGGTGCAGGGTTGCATAAGTATATTTATTTGCTAGAACCAAGCCTTTCAAAGTTGATGTAATGGTCAAAATCCATCTAGCTTGTTTGAGGCCATAGATTTGGTTGAAAGATATGGCCAAAAGTACCAGAAGAGTGATAATTTACAGTCTAATTTTGGACAGCAAAGAAACCACGTAAGGTAGGGCCAATATGGTAGGATTTATCATAGCACTAATGTGGCTAGTGGCAGCCCCAAAAAAATACCTACTTTTTCCACTTTTAATAGTGATAGAAAACATGATAGTTTTGGGCAAACAACCAACCCAAAGGAAGACACTAAGTATGCTATAAACAAACCACGCAATGCATCAGCCCCAAGTGGTCAGAAATTTATTCCACTAGAAGTTGTTGAGGAAAGAAAAGCTAAGGGTTTATGTTTCAGATGTAGGGACAAATATACAACCGATCATGCTTCTCAATGTTCTTATATAACCAATGAAGTTTCATAGCATGCATGTCTTGGAAGATTATCAATATGAGGATGAGGACTTGATTATACTTGATATGGGACCCATTGATTTTGTCTTGGGTTGAAAATAGTTGAAACAATTGGGCGAAATTGCTATGGATTTCTCTCAGCTTTACACGGAATTTGTGATGCATGGATAGCTTACACACTTAGAGGGGATTAGGGATAATGCAGATTTTTAGCTAATTATAGCAAAGTAATTGAAACAGGAGTTTAAGATATACTCACAAATCTTTGTTTTTCATTTAAACAAGGATGTTTCATATTAGTCTACTAATTTAACCAAGGATGCAACCTTGAGAGATCTTTTGGATGAATATAAGGACCTATTTCATCCATCTACAACTCTCCCACCAAAATAGCAAGTGGAGACTTGGAACCCCACTCAAAACTAGTCAATAAGCCACTTTATAGGATCTCTAAGTGTGAGTACAAGGAAGTTGCTAAGAAAATTAAAGAGCTTATTGAGATGGGATTTATCAAGCCTAGCTCTTCGCCCCTATGCATCTCCTGTCTTGTTGGTCAAGAAGAAGGATGGCTCCTGCAATGACCTTAACAAGATTACAATCAAGAATAGATACCCCATACCTAGAATCAACAACTTGCTAGATGAGCTCAAGGGAGCTTGCTACTTTATTAAGATAGACCTAAGGTTTGGCTATCATCAAATATGCATGAGGGTAGGTGATAAAATCAAAATAGCATATAGGACTCTGACTGGGAGTTGTATCACTTTCTTGTTATGCCATTTGGGCTAACAAACACCCCTGCCACTTTTCAGAGTCTTATGAACAAGATCTTGTATCCCTTCCTTTTTTTAGTTTGTGCTTGCCTTTTTTAATGATATACTCATCTACATCAGGACATTGAGAGAGCACCTATAGTAAGTATGATAGGTATTTAATGTATTATGGGAGCATAGATTTTTTGCCAAGGAAAGAAAATGTATTTTCATTCAGACTGAGGTTGAGTAGTTGGGCCATATTATGAGTGAAAAGGGGATCCAAGATAGCCCCAAGAAGGTGGAGTGTATTCAAGACTGGTCCATACCCTCTAAGACTACCTCTTTACGTGGCTTTCTTTTATCTCTCCTCCTTTTATCAAAGATTTATTTGCCATTATGCTACCATTGCAACACCATTAACAAATAGACTAAAAAAAGAGGTTTTTTCTTAATGCTTTGGCTACTCGCAGTTTGCAACACCTAACATAATTTCTTACTTCAGTCCCCATTCTTATGTGTCCCCCGACTTTACAAAAGAATTCACTATACAATATGATGCTAGTGGAAGGGGTGTTGGGATTGTTTGCTACGAGAACATGGTATTATAGCCTTTGAGAGTTGCAAATTGGATGAAAAAGAGAGGCAACTGCATGTTTAATGATTAGGAGATATTGACAATCATTGATGCTATTAAAAAGTGGCACCACTATCTATATAGCAGTAGATTTAAGGTGAAAATTGACCATCGGGTGCTCAAATACTTCTTGATGTGGAAAAACTTGACTCCTAAGCAAAGGTAGTGGGTGGAAACTTTGCAAAACTATGATTTTGAGATCACTCATACTAATCCATGGAAGGACAACGTGGTGGTTGATTCACTCTCCCGTATGTGGGCATGCAAAAATCAATCACAAAGCTTCATAGTGATTGGATAGAGGAACTTCAAGAGACCTATTTGGTCAATGTTGAATTTAGCCCTATCTTTTAGAAATTATAGCAAGGCACTGTAAATGAGTGCTCCCCATATCAGCTCAAAAATGATCTTATCTAAGCACATGGCTAGATTGTAATTCCCCACACCTCCTCTTTCACATAGCAGATCCTAGAAGAGATGCATTCTTTGCCAATTGCTAGTCACCTAGGGGTGTTTAAAACCTATGATCGCATGGAAGTTGTGATAGTGAAAAGAGAGTAGTTTTATTAATGCATGATGATTGATCTAACCCTCTTACACCTTAAATACCATGGGTGTTACTAGTATTTTTCCTATGATTTCCATATATCTCGCTTGTTACAAGCGAACATCATGCAAGTGGACCCACACACAAGACAATCCACCATTTCATGAAAATCAGGGCCTTGGATGAAGTGGACAGCATGTTCTCGAGAATAGGACTACTATAAAAAAATGAATCATAACTTTGGGTAGGGAGCTCTAAATAGGATGGTTGAGGTTTCAATGTGGAGCTTGTGAAGTGGTTTGGCCTAAATGAATTTCATGATAAAAATTGGTACAAAATAGTTTGCTATTCAAGTTTGCTATTTAGAAGCAGTCCTTGTTAGAAATCAAGCTCACCGTCAGTGTGTCTTCATCTATGACCGACATCTATGACAGCTAGTGTGTACAATTGTCTACATGTGACTACATTAAATAAGTCGGGTTAGTAGTCAGTCAGTGACCTGACTAGAGTTAGTCAGTCTAGTCTACATTTACACTAGGTCACTTTATCTTGTAGTGGGTGTGTGCTTTTCAGTTAAGTGTGTGGAAATGAAGGAATGAGCTTGAGAGCCTGAAGGCTCATGGATATGGAGTCTTTCCCTTTCTCTGTCTCTACTCTTTCAGCATGGTATCAGAGCTTCATCCATGAGGCTGTGGGAGAATGGGCATGACAACCTGCAGTGCAAAGGAGATGGAAGTAAGGAATGAGGAAGAAGCTGGACACTTGCAAATGAAGCCATAGTCAAAGGAAGGAATCAGCGTGGACTACCTTTTGAAAATCGTGGACTACCTCCTGAGTCTGAAAATCGTGGATTGCCTCCTGAAACCTGTGTCTGAAAATCGTGGACTGCCTCCTGAAACCTGTGTCCTGAAATCATGGACTGCAACCTGTGTCTAAAAATCGTGGACTACCTCCTGAAAAACAACAACCAGTATCTGAAAATCTGCGCCTGCTGATCTCAGTGGATAGCAACCTGTGCCTGAAAATCTGCGCCTGCTGATCTGAGTGGACAGCAACCTGTCAATCTTCAGTGGGGCACCTGGACAAGGTTCATAGAGCATATATGCTCACTATTGAAGGTATTTGAAGTGTGCAAGGAGTAAATGCTTGTGTGGGAGCTCTGTTATGAGCTGGAGTGACAGACACAGACCTGTAATCATCTCTGAACTGTTGTAAACATGAATGGACAGCATGCATTCAATCATTACTGACACACAGGAGCCTTGTACTATACTCAGAAGGCATCTTTGGAGCACAAGAATGTGTCAAAGCATGTATACATTGGATCAAATGTCTTGGAGCTGAGATCTCTTGCTCAGAATACTCAGATCTGAAAATCAATGACAGGCTGAAAACTGTCATACACAATCAATGACAGAATATTCAGATCTGAAAATCAATGACAGGCTGAAAACTGTCATACACAGTCAATGACAGAATACTCAGATCTGAAAATCAATGACAGGCTGAAAACTGTCATACACAGTCAATGACAAGTATTGTGCATTACTGAAGCAATACAGGTCATCTTGGGGGTTCCATCATCTATATGAACTGGCCTATACATGCTGAATGCATGGAGAATTGAAGCAAGCAATGAGCATCATTGAAAACTGAATTTTGAAGCTGAAATAAATGCAGTTACACTGTCCTGGTTAATTACAAACAGCTCATGAGGTTTATGCCATTGGTCAATGAAGACAGATTGTCTATGCCTACTCAGATGCTCATGTATTGAACTTGCCACTACAAAGTAAATGTATGACATGGTCAAAAGACATTTTGGAGCTGCTTGGAGCTTGGTATGCTGAATTCTGGTTGACTACAACCTGAAACTGAATTTGTTGACACACTCAGTTTTGGACTTGAAATTGCTGCTGGTTACTCACAGTTTACAGTTTTCAGACTGCATGTATGTACCCTGGCAGTGAGGTTACATAAGCTTAAGCTGAAGCAAACACATAGCTTATGTATTGACAGTTATATCTACAGTTGAGACCACTTGTTTGAGGGTTGTTTTGGGGTGTCAGTGGGCTGAAATACCTTGGTTTTTTTCTGCAATTTAGTGCAGAAAACTATCATAAACTGTTACGGACTGAACTTAGTCAGTCATACTTATTGGACTGCAGGGAATCAGGCACTTGATAGACAGTCTATTGCATCATGGCTAATGCACATGGGACTGACAATATCACTCAGATAGTTGGAGAGAAGTTGGATAATAAGAACTTTACATTATGGAAATTCAGAATGAAAAACTTTCTAGTTGGCAGAGGTTATTGGGATTTATGTACAGGAGATGAAGTTGCTCTTGAGTTGCCTACACACAATCCAACAAATGAACAGAAAAGAGCCTACAGGCTATGGAATGAAAGAGCATGCAAGGTGCTGCATTGGTTTTCCTTATGTATATCTGATGCTATGGTAATTCAAATCACTGGATGTGAGACTCTGAAGGATGCTTGGGACATACTGATGAAAAATTATGGAACCATGACACATGCAAGAAAGATCCAATTGAAACAGCAGTTCAACAACATGTCTAGGAATGGCAAGAGCATCCAGATGTATACCACGGAGATTAAGACCATAGCTGATCAACTTGCTACTATTGGCTCAACTGTATCAGAAGATGATATGATTACTATTGCTTTGAATGGCTTAGGCAAAGAGTACAAAGCTTTTAACACTTCCATTTCTGTCAAAGAAGAGCCCCCTAGCTGGGAAGAGCTAGTTGCTTTGTTGCTGCATGAGGAAGTCAAACTTGGTTTGAATATAGGCTCTAGTGCATCTCAGAGTAGAGACACTGTGTTCTACTCTAGCCAGCGTGGCAAAGGATCTAGAGGTCATGGTTCATTTCGAGGTCATGGTGACACTCGTAATACTTATGGACAGCAGCAACAGCAGAGTAATTGGCATGGTGCAAATACACAAGGCCAGCATGGATCTGGTGGGTTTAGAGGCAGGGGGAGATCACCCCGAGGTAGAGGTGGTGGTTCTGGTTCATGGCAGTCATCTGATCAGTCCAACAGGGACAAGGACTGCCATTATTGTGGCCGGTATGGGCATATTGCAAAGGATTGTTACAAGAAGCAAGGAGATATGAAGGCAAAGGGCAGACAGCATGGGCACTATGCATCTTCCAATGGTGCTCATGATGAGTCAGTTGATAGACTCTTTTCTATGCAGCATGTATCTAAAAATGCATCGAGACATGATAGAGATGACATGTGGTACATTGACTCTGGTGCGTCAAACCACATGACCCCGCATGGAGAGTGGTTTGATGAGATGGTTGCAGGTACACATGGTCATGTATGTACTAGGGATGATACCCAACATGACATAAAGCATAAAGGGATTGTTCCATTGATGATGCCTGATGGCAAGAAGAAAGGCCTGCAGGATGTTTTACATGTACTGACCATAACAAAGAATTTGTTATATGTGGGTCAAATGGCAGAACAGAATCTGCAAGTGAGGTTTAACAAGGATGGATGTTTCATTGAGGTGTAATATTCCCACCCGTGAATATTGACTTCCCGCACACGACGTAAACCTTGTGCAAAGGTTATCTCTCGTATTGAAATTATCGGCGGTGTAATGTGTGACCTGCACGCGAGAAATGGGGTCCTCCGCATTGGTAAATCAAACCCGAAAGTTCGAAACCACAAGTCTCACATAAACACCCTCTTGGAAGGGGAAATTTGAATATTCAAGGCAAATTTTTTTATTTTTATCCCTTTTTCCCCAGCCGATGCACGATGGAGAAAAGGGAGTGTGGGGGGATGGGACTTGAGAAGTCGTGGGCTGCATGGGAGGGGGGGGAAACCCATGTAGTGGCCACGTTGTGGAGCTCACCTCTCCCCCCCCTAGGCCTATAAAAACCCCCTCCCCAGGGAGCCAGGGTCTGGGGGTGGCGGGAGAGAAAGGAGGATCGAAAGGAGAGAAGGGAGCGTGACCACGTTGCAGCCAAGGAGATTGCCACCAGAGTCCGCCAGATCGCCGCCACAGTCCGCCAGGCTGCCGCCACGATCACAGGGGTCTTCTTCACAATTTATTTTCTGCCTGCCGTCGTAAAATCCCCCCCAATCATTACTTCTCCCACCCACGTTTTCTGTAAAGGACAGAAGCTTTCTAGAAGCTTCTAAAGGGAAGGCCCTAAGCCCTGTGCACGCGGTCTTTACCCAGTGAGCTTAAAATCCCACACCTTGTGACGGGTATTCCGGCATAAGAGGGAAGCGGATAGACGTGGAGGTTGTTTTGCCAAGGATAGGAGGAATCCGCGGAGTTAGAGTCATCAGCGATGGCGCCCAAGAAGACGCAAGGCGCACCTACGGGAGGTTCTTCCCCGGACTTACACGTGGATATCACCGCGGATCCACAAATCCAGGTTCCGTAAATCTATTTCCACATGAAGAGATGTTTTAAATACGCTTAACTCCATAGGGAAATTCATACTACGTTATCATTAATTCATGGGTAGTGTTAATAGTACATTCAATAAAATATAGATAAAGGGTCCGTGCATATCATGCATCTACAAAGTTATGAATGAAAAGCACTTATTCTCCTTGTGAGCTTAGTTGCAAACTGTCTCGTCATGCATCTTCAAAGTGGAAGCCGCATATGGCCTAGGATTATTGTTAAAGTGCATTGGTCATGTAGGAAAGGAGTATTCTGCATTTAGTCAATAACTCCCTTCGTTATGATTCGCGTGAGGGATTTATTAATTTCTGTTTCACGGTATGATAAAGAACCCCGATCTTATAAATGGCATGGAGGACGATGCTTGCAAATAGACTAAATCGACTCTTGCCTTATTATTGCATGAACTTCACTCACGATGTTGTTGTATCTAAGGGTCGCACTTTTACTTTCGCAAACTTCGTTTCATCATGTAACATGTAGGAATGATTGCATGGCTTATAAAAGCATGAAATGCAAATACTTAGACACAAGGTTGTAGGTGTTATCCATTGACCTAAATCCTAGTAAGCCTATGTAGATTACTCTTCAAATTATCTTGCCTTTTGACTTTAACTAAAAGGAAGGGATAGGTCTATTGCGGATCTTATGGCATGTGAAAGTAATGAATTACAGGTTTACATGTATTGTAACATTTTGCAACTATTTTCGACTTTAGATAGAGTATATCATCTCTAGGAAAGAATTGTCCTTGTCAAAGACAAGTAGGTCAATTTACCCAAGTCAATTGTAGTATCACGACCGCTAGGGTTTCGTATAGGCATAGCTAGCCGATTCAATAAAAACCTCAAGTACTAGTTAGGGCTTGGCACGTTAGAGATGTAGTCAAGTAACGTACTTGGACACCAAGTCGAAGTCCTCAAACCCAAAGGGCCTACCCACCTTCCCGGAAAATTGACCCAATGGGACGTGCAAGCAAATAATGATCTAGGGTTTCTACCCTAAGGATCATTCGACCTAGTGCTAGAGCTCCGTTTGAGTTGGAATCCCCAGGACCGAACGTTATCGGTCTAGTGCAATTAGGATTGGGGTGAGTGAGAAGACGCCCTAAACCCTACTTCGAGTCTAATCATAATTCTTGACCATAAAACACCATTCAAAAGTGAAATGATCTCTTGGAATGGAGGCGACACTTGTGCAACAAGTTGCAACGTCGCATAGCCTTGTGGTTTGATCACAAGAAAGTTTTGCCATTCCTTGGAATGAGGTTGGCATGTTCTTGCGCAAGTTTAACTTGCAAGGGGATGGGTAGTCATCCTGTTACATCGTCCTCATTAGGGAAAATTTGCCTAGTTAAGGGAAGTTAGGTACTTGCTCCGATGCAAATGATTAATCAATAAATTAAAGCGACATGGCCGCCAGGATTTACTATTAACAAAACCTAAGGCATTGGTTAAGTTGGGTTAACAGGGTATGACCCTAACCCAAAGACAATAGGAATCTTGCCAAGTTGCAACTGATTCCGGTTCGAATGCTGGATGCATTCGGAGAGAAGGATTCACTCCTTAACAGTTTGCCAAATAAAAGACCACTGGAATTGATTGTGCTTGTAACGGTTTAGAAAGCACTGTTTGCATTGTTGTTCAAGGAACTAAAGGATGAAAAGATATATAAATGCTTCAAGTTGAAGGCCTGAAGGGAGGGGCAGCTTCAGTTACCCCCGACTGGCTGCCTGACCCTAACCAAGGGGGTTGTTGACCGCGCCAGGAACATGGACCGAACCCGCCGCGAGAGATCTTTCCGTTGAGCTCTACTTGGAGCAGGAGGACGCTTGGGTGCCAGGGGGGCTCTGGCCGTAAATCCCTCGCCTTCCGGGTCCTGCACAAGAGGCTAACGTGACTCGGGATTGGATCTCGAGGCCCGCATACTAGTCTACGGGCAGAAGCTTGGAATAGTGATCCCTAGCGGATTACTGGATAAGCCTTCGGGCGGATTATAGACAAGCCTACGGGTGGAACCCTCTGTATTTCAAAGATAAAATGATGATATGATAATAAAGAAGTTGTTTGATATTGTTTTTCTATGTCACGTGATAAGATTACGTGAAGGAACCAGTGCTTAACAGGGCTAATCAAAGAAGCTGTTTGTTATATGTCAAATTAATGTGTTAGGTAATTACATAACTAAAACAAACCGAGGAAAGTGCGGAGGATGGACCATGGGTCCGTCCTATGGATGGGTGGTCCCGGTTAGCCGGGAACTTTTCTCAAAATCACTCGATGAATAGCGGGATGATCATCATCATCAAAGCTAATAATGAGAACGATGACCTAGAGTTACATCCTACCCGATTTACGCTATTTTAGGGGAACGGAATGGGACTATGCTTTATGGCAGAGAGGTTGAGCCTTGCATCCCTCTCGTTTCCCATTCTCCTTGAACCAAGTGCAGCGTGAATCCGCTTCGGACCTGGCGCTTCTGCGTAAAGTAGTTCACTCGGGTCTGACGCTAGTTGCTGCTAGCTAATGACCAAACAGGAAAACCCAAATCCAGGTCGATCCTAAGTGGGAACGGCCAGGATACTTCCGCTACGTGGCAGACGCGGGAAGACCTGGATCGCAAGTCCCGTAACATTCCATGGGAGTGCCGGGCGGAGCTTTCTAGACATTCTTTCCGATGGACTGCTAAGACGTGTCCGGGATGATTCTAGGGGACACGTTACAGTTGGTATCAGAGCCGACCAATGACAGAATTGTTTTTATAAGATCTCAATAAAATTTGTTGCTCATCGTCAATACTGTCTTGCAGAACTATGAAGCGTGGAACAAGTTTTTGGTGTTCCGGATCATGTTTATGACTGCAATGCATTCTCCGCATTATAGGCAGAGAATTGAAATGATGAACATTCTGGAACAGATTTATAATCCATCACCTTTATATATAGAATGAAGATGGACTGGGTCTTCAGGAATCTACTACATAGCTGCCCACCGGTTCGCTTATCTACAAACCAACCTAAAGAGGATCAAGTGGTTGGAAGATTTGAAAGTCGTGAAGCTGTTCATTTTTGTGGAAGCTCACGTAAATTCGACTTTGCATATTGAGGGTCAGAGGGTTGAATTGAACTCATATGTATATGAGGAAGTAACCCGTGTAATCCCAGCTGACAGGATTAAGGTGTTGGGCCGCCATGGGAAGTATGGATTCCAGCGGAAAGGATATCCTGAACTTCCGATGAATTATCGATTCCTAAAGATTCATGACCCAAAACCCTACTATTACACAGTTCCTGTAGACAAATCCAATACAATGTTGTTCTCCCCAAACTAAATGTAATGATTGGATTATCATCACACGAGATGTTGTATAAGGCTACGCCCATGTAAATATAAATAAGGACTTCCTTTATCAATATCCGATTGTGCATCAGGGTTGTTACGAAAAGTTAAGTAGCTTCATGATTTACGAGATAGCTGAACTGAAGATAAGCTAATGTCAATTATCATATAATAATGTTAAGAAAACTTTTACTCAGGCACAACCCCAGGTACAGGTTCCAAATTCGCCCCCTACATCAAGTACTGCTGTGATCCAGGAGAAGAAGTTCCTCCTCAAGCAGATAAAGCCACCCGAGTTTGACGGGAAAGGCAGATTCGTCTAGTTTGATGCCGAAATTTGGATTGAATCTATGGAGGATTACTTCGAAGCAGCTGGTACTGCACCTACCAATCAGGCCATGCTCGCCAAATTAAAACTCACCGGTGAAGCTAGACTATGGTGGAAACAATGGTGTAGGGATCAAGGGACTTCAGAGGGGTCCGTTACCTGGGAGAAGTTAAAGCAAGCCGTGCAGGGGAGATATTTGCCACCTGCATATCGTACACAGAAAATGAATGAGTTCTATGAGCTAAAACAGTTAGGACTCACCCTGGACGCATACTACTCTAAATTTGTCTCACTCTTAAAGTATGCGCCACAAATGGACACGACACAGCAGGTGTCCAAATTTTGCGCGGGCTTAAATCCACCTGTAAATACCCATCTCGAATCTATGCGACCATCAGATCTTCAGGATGCACTCATTCGAGCGGCACCTATAATTCAGGAAGTGCAAGCTAGACCGAGGGGTAACAAAAATTGGTCTTATAGCGACCCGAACAGAGGGGCATTCAGACCCCAAGTTAAGAGAGTTCAAGGCCACAATCAGGGACAAAGGAAGAAAGCAAGGATAAATAACGTCAATAACTTTGTTCTTACTCACAGTAATGGACGAAACCTCCGATGTTTCCACTGCAATGAACTCGGTCACTTCAAAAGGCAATGTCCCAAGCTCAGCGAGGGACACCGTCAAGGTGCAGGCCGCGGTCAGGGAGCCGCCACCCGTGGAAGAGGAAGAACTGCCTGCATTACCAATAGGCAAAGATGTGAAGAAGAAGAAGAGGAAGATCCGACTATGGAAGTGAAATTTGAAAGAGTGACAGTCCATGCCGCTTTACACAAGAAGGGGCCGAATCGCCAGTTCTCGGTGATTCAAACACCGTCGGACTATCAAGGTAAAGGTTTCAAAACCTTGATTGATTGTGGCAGTACACATTCCTTTATCTCACCAGCGTGTGCTAAGAGATTAGGAATAGCCACATTAGAAGCACCTACCCTATTTGTGGAATTGGCAAACGGTCGTGAGGTAACTTGTACCAGGCAAACTGCTAAGGAGGAGTTCTATCTGGGAGGAAAGAAAACCTCAGTCAAATTCAGAGTCATGAATTTAGGAATCCATGAGTGTCTACTCGGGATGGATTGGCTTAAGCCTAATGACGCTCACATCCACTGTGGAAAGGGTCAAGTTTCCTTTCGGAACTCTGAAAAAGAGTTTGTTACGACTCAAGGTGAAGCGGGAGTGCCAAGAATCCAGTTAGCCAAAGTATCGCGGATCATAAAAGGGGCTAGAAAAGGATTACCTGTGTACCTAATCAAACTCAACAAATTAGATCAAAGCCAAAAGTCTCATGAGGGACCCTCTTGGCTAAAGGAATACGCTGACGTATTCCCTGAGGAATTAACTGAACTTCCACCTCCAAGGGAAGTTGATCATGAAATAAGGTTAATGCCTGGAGCTGCGCCAATTGCAAAGAGACCTTATAGAATGTCCATTCCGGAAGCTATTGAGTTGAAGGAACAACTCAAGCAACTGTTAGATCAGGGTTACATCCGGCCTAGCAACTCTCCATGGGGAGCTCCAGTACTATTCTAGAAAAAGAAAGATGGGACACTTCGACTATGTATTGATTACCGTGGGTTGAATCAATCAACAGTCAAGAACAAGTATCCTATTCCTAGAATAGATGAGCTTCTTGATCGCCTTCAAGGTGCAAAGATCTTCTCCAAAATTGATCTCAGGTCAGGTTACTATCAAATCAGGATCAAGGATGAAGATATTCCAAAAACGGCCTTCAATACAAGATATGGGCACTTTGAATTTTTGGTTATGTCATTCGGGCTTACAAATGCACCTGCCACCTTCAATAGATTAATGCAGGATATTTTTAGACCATATCTTGATGATTTCGTGCTTGTCTTCTTCGATGACACTTTAGTCTATTCTAAACAGGAAGAAGATCATGAACCTCAACTTCGGATTGTCCTTGAGACAATGAGGTCTCATAAGCTATATTGAAAAATGAAGAAGTGTGCATTTTTCAAACGTCAGATTGAATATCTAGGATTCATAGTATCATCAGAAGGAATATCAGTAGATCCAGCCAAAGTCAGAGATGTGCTTGAATGGCCAATACCAGTATCCGTCAAAGAAATACGTAGTTTTCTTGGCTTAACAGGATGGTCTAGGGTCTTTATCAAAAACTATGCTTTGATTGCAGCACCCCTTACCGACTTACTAAAGAAGTAGACTTCTATTACATGGTCAACTCCCGAGCAAAATAGCTTCGATCAATTGAACCAATGTTTGATATCAGCACCTATTCTTAAACTTCCTGACCTCAATAAGGAGTTTGAGGTAGTAACTGATGCCAGCATTCTTGCCTTGGGGTGTGTACTTATGCAGGAAGGTCATCCAGTAGCATATTCTTCAAGGAAATTGAAGAGTCATGAAAAGAATTATGCCACACATGATCTGGAGTTATTAGCTGTCATCCATGCTCTAAAGCTTTGGAGACACTACCTGTTGGGTAACAAGTTTACTCTAGTAACCGATCATAAGAGTCTCAAATGGATTTTTACCCAGAACGAGCTCAACATGAGGCAACGTCGATGGATTGAAGCATTGGAGGAGTATGATTTTGAAATCAGGTATCGACCGGGGAAAGAGAATGTATTTGCGGATGCACTCAGTCGCAAGGCATTCCTAAATTCCCTAATCTTGCAGAATCCATCAACGGCCAGATCTCTGGCTACAAAGGTATCTATGCCAAACAACCCTATACTCGAACTAGCTAGAGAGGAAGCATGCCATGACTTGGCCTACCAAGCAATGATAAAAGAAATATCTACCAAGGATCAGAATCTGAAGTTACAGGTCAAGTATCATGAATTTTCCATTGATAATGGACTTATCTACTATAGAACAAGGCTATGTATACCAACAAGCCAGTCACTTAAGCAGAAGATATTATGGGAAGCTCATGATTCCCCTTTCGCAGGACATCCTGGCTATGCAAAAACTCTTAATGCAGTTAGGAAGAGCTACCATTGGGAGAGGCTCAAAGGTGACGTTCTCAAATATGTCACTGAATGTTTGTCTTGCCAACGTATCAAGGCTGAACATGTCATGATGCCAGGAAGATTGCAACCACTTGACATTCCCCAAATGAAATGGGAATTCATCAGTATGGACTTTGTGGTGGGCTTACCCCAAGTCCAAGGAGGATACAACTCCATTATGGTTGTAGTTGACATGCTTACCAAGGTTGCACACCTGATTCCAGTAAAGACAAACTATAAAGCCTCCGACATTGCAAGAGTGTTTATCAAAGAGATATTCAAGTTACATGGGTTACCTAGAAGGATCATTAGCGATCGAGATTCTCTCTTCACTTCACACTTCTGGAGGGCTATCTTTGAAGCTATTGGAACTCAACTTTGTTTTAGCACCACCTACCATCCCCAAACGGATGGACAAACAGAGCGAGTAAATCAAATCATTGAGGATATGCTTAGGGCATACTGCTGTCGGGAGCCGAAGAGGTGGATTCAGTACTTGCCGTTAGTGGAATTTGCCTACAATGCTTCTTACCAGCAGAGCATTCAAATGACCCCTTTCCAGGCATTGTATGGTCATGATTGTCGAAGTCCCCTAAATTTTTCTGATCCAACCCTAAGAGTTGAGGCTTCAAGACAAATGTTGGAAGACATGGATGACCAAATAAGGTCAATAAGACAAGACATACAAGCAGCCAAAGATAGACAAAAGGCATATGCGGATTTGAAACGCCAAGAGAGGGTCTTCGGAGAAGGAGACATGGTCTTCATTCGTGTACACCCAAAAAGGAGTTTTCTATCTCTAGGACAATGCAAGAAGCTAAGTCCAAGGTATTGTGGGCCGTATAAAATCCTCAAATGCCTGGGACCCAATGCTTATAAATTGCAACTTCCGAAGAACCTAAAAGTTCACAATGTATTCCATATTAGTCTCTTAAAAAAATATGTACCCAACCCTAATCATGTACTTGATGACCAACAAATTGTAATGCCTAGTCAAGGAGTCCTTGAACTAAGACCGGATAAGATTTTAGATGTTAGAGAGAGACAGTTAAGATCTAGAACCTTGAAAGAATGCCTCGTCCAGTGGAAGGATTATCCCGAAGAGGATGCTACCTGGATGGATGAAAGCTCTCTCAACCTTCAATATCCCCAATTTATCTCGAGATGAGGACATCTCGATTCTTCTAAGGGGGAGAGAATGTAATATTCCCACCCGTGAATATTGACTTCCCGCACACGACGTAAACCTTGTGCAAAGGTTATCTCTCGTATTGAAATTATCGGCGGTGTAATGTGTGACCTGCACGCGAGAAATGGGGTCCTCCGCATTGGTAAATCAAACCCGAAAGTTCGAAACCGCAAGTCTCACATAAACACCCTCTTGGAAGGGGCAATTTGAATATTCAAGGCAAATTTTTTTATTTTTATCCCTTTTTCCCCAGCCGATGCACGACTGGAGAAAAGGGAGTGTGGGGGGATGGGACTTGAGAAGTTGTGGGCTGCATGGGAGGGCGGGGAAACCCATGCAGTGGCCACGTGGTGGAGCTCACCTCTCCCCCCCCTAGGCCTATAAAAACCCCCTCCCCAGGGAGCCAGGGTCTGGGGGTGGCGGGAGAGAAAGGAGGATCGAAAGGAGAGAAGGGAGCGTGACCACGTTGCAGCCAAGGAGATTGCCACCACAGTCCGCCAGATCGCCGCCACAGTCCGCCAGGCTGCCGCCACGATCACAGGGGTCTTCTTCACAATTTCTTTTCCGCTTGCCGTCGTAAAATCCCCCCCCAATCATTACTTCTCCCACCCACGTTTTCTGTAAAGGACAGAAGCTTTCTAGAAGCTTCTAAAGGGAAGGCCCTAAGCCCTGTGCATGCGGTCTTTACCCAGTGAGCTTAAAATCCCACACCTTGTGACGGGTATTCCGGCATAAGAGGGAAGCGGATAGACGTGGAGGTTGTTTTGCCAAGGATAGGAGGAATCCGCGGAGTTAGAGTCATCAGCGATGGCGCCCAAGAAGACGCAAGGCGCACCTACGGGAGGTTCTTCCCCGGACTTACACGTGGATATCACCGCGGATCCACAAATCCAGGTTCCGTAAATCTATTTCCACATGAAGAGATGTTTTAAATACGCTTAACTCCATAGGGAAATTCATACTACGTTATCATTAATTCATGGGTAGTGTTAATAGTACATTCAATAAAATATAGATAAAGGGTCCGTGCATATCATGCATCTACAAAGTTATGAATGAAAAGCACTTATTCTCCTTGTGAGCTTAGTTGCAAACTGTCTCGTCATGCATCTTCAAAGTGGAAGCCGCATATGGCCTAGGATTATTGTTAAAGTGCATTGGTCATGTAGGAAAGGAGTATTCTGCATTTAGTCAATAACTCCCTTCGTTATGATTCGCGTGAGGGATTTATTAATTTCTGTTTCACGGTATGATAAAGAACCCCGATCTTATAAATGGCATGGAGGACGATGCTTGCAAATAGACTAAATCGACTCTTGCCTTATTATTGCATGAACTTCACTCACGATGTTGTTGTATCTAAGGGTCGCACTTTTACTTTCGCAAACTTCGTTTCATCATGTAACATGTAGGAATGATTGCATGGCTTATAAAAGCATGAAATGCAAATACTTAGACACAAGGTTGTAGGTGTTATCCATTGACCTAAATCCTAGTAAGCCTATGTAGATTACTCTTCAAATTATCTTGCCTTTTGACTTTAACTAAAAGGAAGGGATAGGTCTATTGCGGATCTTATGGCATGTGAAAGTAATGAATTACAGGTTTACATGTATTGTAACATTTTGCAACTATTTTTGACTTTAGATAGAGTATATCATCTCTAGGAAAGAATTGTCCTTGTCAAAGACAAGTAGGTCAATTTACCCAAGTCAATTGTAGTATCACGACCGCTAGGGTTTCGTATAGGCATAGCTAGCCGATTCAATAAAAACCTCAAGTACTAGTTAGGGCTTGGCACGTTAGAGATGTAGTCAAGTAACGTACTTGGACACCAAGTCGAAGTCCTCAAACCCAAAGGGCCTACCCACCTTCCCGGAAAATTGACCCAATGGGACGTGCAAGCAAATAATGATCTAGGGTTTCTACCCTAAGGATCATTCGACCTAGTGCTAGAGCTCGGTTTGAGTTGGAATCCCCAGGACCGAACGTTATCGGTCTAGTGCAATTAGGATTGGGGTGAGTGAGAAGACGCCCTAAACCCTACTTCGAGTCTAATCATAATTCTTGATCATAAAACACCATTCAAAAGTGAAATGATCTCTTGGAATGGAGGCGACACTTGTGCAACAAGTTGCAACATCGCATAGCCTTGTGGTTTGATCACAAGAAAGTTTTGCCATTCCTTGGAATGAGGTTGGCATGTTCTTGCGCAAGTTTAACTTGCAAGGGGATGGGTAGTCATCATGTTACATCGTCCTCATTAGGGAAAATTTGCCTAGTTAAGGGAAGTTAGGTACTTGCTCGGACGCAAATGATTAATCAATAAATTAAAGCGACATGGCCGCCAGGATTTACTATTAACAAAACCTAAGGCATTGGTTAAGTTGGGTTAACAGGGTATGACCCTAACCCAAAGACAATAGGAATCTTGCCAAGTTGCAACTGATTCCGGTTCGAATGCTGGATGCATTCGGAGAGAAGGATTCACTCCTTAACAGTTTGCCAAATAAAAGACCACTGGAATTGATTGTGCTTGTAACGGTTTAGAAAGCACTGTTTGCATTGTTGTTCAAGGAACTAAAGGATGAAAAGATATATAAATTCTTCAGGTTGAAGGCCTGAAGGGAGGGGCAGCTTCAGTTACCCCCGACTGGCTGCCTGACCCTAACCAAGGGGGTTGTTGACCGCGCCGGGAACGTGGACCGAACCCGCCGCGAGAGGTCTTTCCGTTGAGCTCTACTTGGAGCAGGAGGACGCTTGGGTGCCAGGGGGGGCTCTGGCCGTAAATCCCTCGCCTTTCGGGTCCTGCACAAGAGGCTAACGTGACTCGGGATTGGATCTCGAGGCCCGCATACTAGTCTACGGGCAGAAGCTTGGAATAGTGATCCCTGGCGGATTACTGGATAAGCCTTCGGGCGGATTATAGACAAGCCTATGGGCGGAACCCTCTGTATTTCAAAGATAAAATGATGATATGATAATAAAGAAGTTGTTTGATATTGTTTTTCTATGTCACGTGATAAGATTACGTGAAGGAACCAGTGCTTAACATGGCTAATCAAAGAAGCTGTTTGTTATATGTCAAATTAATGTGTTAGGTAATTACATAACTAAAACAAACCGAGGAAAGTGCGGAGGATGGACCATGGGTCCGTCCTATGGATGGGTGGTCCCGGTTAGCCGGGAACTTTTCTCAAAATCACTCGACGAATAGCGGGATGATCATCATCATCAAAGCTAATAATGAGAATGATGACCTAGAGTTACATCCTACCCGATTTACGCTGTTTTAGGGGAATGGAATGGGACTATGCTTTATGGCAGAGAGGTTGAGCCTTGCATCCCTCTCGTTTCCCATTCTCCTTGAACCAAGTGCAGCGTGAATCCGCTTCGGACATGGCGCTTCTGCGTAAAGTAGTTCGCTCGGGTCTGACGCTAGTTGCTGCTAGCTAATGACCAAACAGGAAAACCCAAATCCAGGTCGATCCTAAGTGGGAACGGCCAGGATACTTCCGCTACGTGGCAGATGCGGGAAGACCTGGATTGCAAGTCCCGTAACATTCCATGGGAGTGCCGGGCGGAGCTTTCTAGACATTCTTTCCGATGGACTGCTAAGACGTGTCCGGGATGATTCTAGGGGACACGTTACATGAGGAGTATGGAAATGGCTGCAAGCTAATTGCCAAAGGCAGAAGGGATGGCAGGATGTTTACTTTGGAAGCGATCATTCCTGAACTTAAAGCAGTTATGTTTGCTCATGATGAGAGTGCCATCAGAGATGTAGAGATCTGGCAGAAGAGAATCAGACATGTCAATGTACAAAAGCTGAAATCTATGCAACAGAAAGAAGTAGTACTTGGATTACCTAAATTCAAGTATAATGATTTTGGTCATGTATGCCCTGCATGTCAATTTGGGAAGCAGGCACGGTTTCCTTTCATGAGACATGTAAAAAACAGCACTAGGCCTTTACAGTTGGTACACTCTGATGTCTGGGGTCCTTCACATAATGCTTCCTTTGGCGGTGCATGATATTATGTCTCATTTATTGATGATTTCAGCAGGTACACTTGGCTTTATATCTTGAAACATAAGGATGATGTGTTTGATGCATTCAAAGACTTCAAGAAACATGCTGAAAATGAATTGGGCTGTTACATATCATGTTTGAGATCAGATGGAGGAGGTGAATATGTCTCAAACTACTTTGACAGGTATCTTGCTAAACATGGGATCAGAAGACAGCTCACATGCAGTTATACACCGTAGCAAAACGGTGTTGCAAAGAGGAAAAACAGGGTTTTGATAGAGTCAGCTAGAGCTATGCTGAATGAAAAATGTCTGCCAAATGGTTATTGGGCTGAAGCAGTGGTGACTACTGTATATGTGCTGAATCGAACCCCTACAGCAGGGATTCATGATGTCACTCCATATGAACGGCTGTATGGTCATAAACCTGATATTTCACACTTGAAGGTATTATGTGCATATGCCGGATGAGAAGAGGAAGAAATTGGATCCTAAGGCAGTGAAAAGTGTGTTTATTGGATATGCACAGGAACGGAAAGATTATAAGTGTTATGTACCTTCTACGCATGAGACATTCATATGTAGAGATGTGGTATTTGATGAGTTAGCATCTTGGTATGGGAATCCTGTTGCAGTGCCTACTGATGGCTCACCCAGTATGAGTCATGCTGAAAATACTCCTGCAGAGAGTACTTCCATGACTGGTCAGACAGGTGATGTATCATCTATAGTGAGTCCTTGGACAGGACGATTACGGAGTCGCACTACTACATCCACTGACACGGATATGTCAGTGAGGGGGAGAACAGATAAGGGAAAAGAAAAGGTTTTTGAAGATGTAACAGGTCCACTCACTGCAGGTTATGATTCATCTAGCAGTGACAGCTTAGATAGTGAATTGGGGATTCCGTGTGTTATGACGCCAGGTGTTAGATAGAGCCGTTATGTGCCACCTCATGAGAGGCAAGCTCACAGTGAGCCACAGCTCACGAGATCAGAGAGGGTCAGATGACCTGTTGACATGTATACTTACACTGGATATTCAGCCCGTCGTTATGCTTATATGACGAAAGTAACAGGTTTTAGAGAACCAAGTAAGTTTGATGAGGCAGTTTCAGATGAGAATTGGCGTGCTGCTATGGATGAGGAATATTCAGCTTTGGCTGAAAATTGTACATGGGATTTGGTACAGTTGCCTGAGGGCAAAACACCTATTGGATGCAAGTGGGTGTATAAGGTAAAATGTAAATCAGATGGATCATTGGAAAGATATAAGGCCAGGCTGGTTGCAAAAGGGTATGCGCAGCAGTATGGTCTTGATTATGGGGAGACTTTCAGCCCTGTAGCAAAGATGGCTACAGTTAGAACTATGATCGCTTTGGCAGCAGCTAGAGGCTGGAAACTATGGCAGATGGATGTAAAGAATGCATTTCTCAATGGAGAATTACAGGAAGAGGTTTACATGGAACAGCCTAGAGGCTATGTACATCCAGAATTTCCAGCACATGTATGTCAGCTGAAAAAGGCATTATATGGGTTGAAACAGGCACCTAGAGCATGGAATGCTCGCATCAGCAGTTATTTACAGCAAGATGGTTTCCGATTGGGAGATGCTGATCATAATTTGTTTGCGAAGAAGACAGATAGTGGCTATGTTTTCCTAGTTGTCTATGTTGATGACTTAATCATTACAGAAGATGATGAAAATGGGATTGCTGAAATAAAGACGTGTTTACAGGCTGAGTTTAAGGTCAAGGATCTTGGAGAGCTGAAATATTTTTTGGGGATTGAGATTGTCTCTACACCTGGAGGCATATGGCCGCTACAGAAGCAGTATGCTCATGACATGTTACAGGAATATGGTATGGCTGATTGCAAGCCTATGGATACGCCTTTGGAGCAGAATGTCAAGCTGCAGATTGATGTTAGGACAGAGATTGAGAATGTTACTATGTACAGACAGATGGTAGGCAGCTTGATCTATCTCATGATCACTAGACCTGACTTGAGTTATGCCGTGGGGCTGATCAGTCAGTTCATGCAGAAGCCTCGCAAACCACACTTGGATGTAGTCATAAGAATTCTAAGATATGTAAAGGATACCACAGATCATGGGCTGTTTTATGCATATGGGAAAACCCTTGACTTGATGGGGTACACTGATGCTGACTGGGCTGATTGCACATATGATAGGAGGTCAACCAGTGGCTATGCATTTGGATTGGGTAGTAGCATGATCAGTTGGCAGAGTAAGAAACATCCTACAATTGCATTGTCCAGTATGGAAGCAGAGTATCCTGGTGCGGCCTTAGCGGCCTGTGAGGCTAAGTGGTTACAGAAGTTACTGAATGACTTGGGAGTACACTTGGACAGCAAAGTCAAGCTGTACTGTGACAATTTGAGCAGTGTTATGTTAGCAAGCAATCCTGTTTATCATGCAAGATCAAAACACATTGAGGTTCACTACCATTTCATCATGGAAATGGTTTTAGCATATCAGATTGACTTGGAGCATGTGAAGACTGAAGACCAGGTAGCAAACATCTTTACCAAGTCACTTGGTAAAGATAAGTTCATTCACTTTAGACAGCTACTTGGAGTGATGCAGATGATTTGAGTTTTGTTTTTTAGCTTGAGGGGGAGTGTTAGAAATCAAGCTCACCGTCAGTGTGTCTTCATCTATGACCGACATCTATGACAGCTAGTGTGTATAGCTGTCTACATGTGACTACATTAAATAAGTCGGGTTAGTAGTCAGTCAATGACCTGACTAGAGTTAGTCAGTCTACTCTACATTTACACTAGGTCACTTTATCTTGTAGTGGGTGTGTGCTTTTCAGTTAAGTGTGTGGAAATGAAGGAATGAGCTTGAGAGCCTGAAGGCTCATGGATATGGAGTCTTTCCCTTTCTCTCTCTCTACTCTTTGAACAGTCTTGTAGTCCAAACAGGGCCAACTGTGGTTACGTTTTAGCCAAAACAACATCCCTGAGGTGGGAAAATTCCTCCAAAACGGACATTGGTCTCCAAGAAGCTTTCTCTAGAGGCAGATCTTGCCATTTGATCAAGTATTCTCGGGATCAATCGGGTGTGAAGCTACTTTTCTCTCTTTCCAATAACTACTTTAGGAATGTATTGAATAAGACCTTCTCCAACATTCACGGGGAGCAATTCCTTCACATAGTCTTTTGGGGACCTAATGAATGGTTTCAGCTGACTCATGTAAAAGACATCATGGATCTTAGTGGAGGGAGGGATTTGGAGGCGATAGGCCAAGTCACCCACTTTCTTAACTATCTTATATGGCCCATAATAGCGGTGAGCCAACTTATTGCATGAGCCATCCTTGAGTGTGGCATATCAAGAATTGGGGTCCTTGAGAAGTACCAACTCACCTTCTTGAAACTCAAGAGAGCACCTCCTTTCATTAGCATAGAGCTTCATATGGTCTTGGGTCATTTTAACGTTCACTTTGCACTCTTGAAGCAAGGCATGAATGTGGTCTAATTTCTCTTTCCCATGTGGATTGAGCTTTTCACTAAATATTACTGTAGGGAGGGGCACACAATAGCCATATAAAGCCTTGAAGGGAGACACTCCAATGTTAGAATGAGTGGAGTTGTTGTAAGAAAACTTAGCCAAGTGCATCCATGAATCCCATACATGTTGGACATCGTGACAAAAATGTCTCAAGAAGGTTTCAAGCCACTTGTTGACTCGTTCTATTCGACCATCAATTTGGGGGTGATAGGCTATGGATGGAGCCAATTTCATCCCCATGGAGCTGAAAACTATCTACCAAAAATGGCTTATGAATTTGTCTTGGTCATACACTATGACATGTGGTAACCCATGCAACTTGCATACATGATCCATAAACTAACTAGCCACTTGAGATGTTGTAAATTGTGACTTGGTGAGGATAAAATGGGCAACTTTAGTGAGCATATCAACTACCACATAAATGTTTGATAGGCAGGATACACACCGACTAGGGGTTAGACATCCACTCACACTGACCGGGGTATATAAGGTGTAAGAATCCTAGATTAGGGCAAACAATTATTATCAAGAACATACCCTTCACCTTCATCGCCAACTTCCATGGCTTCCTCCTTCCTTCTCTTCTCTTTTTTGTCTTTCTCCCTCCTCTTCTAGTCTTCCTTTCTCTTCTTCTTCCTGCCTTTCTCTCTCTTCAACTCTTCTCCTCTCTCCTCACAGCTTCATTCATTACAAGTGGTATCAGAGCGTCAAGATTTGGTCATTTTCTTCTTTCTGCTTTCTTCCTTTTAAAATCCCAAAAACCCTAGTTACTTAGCATAGAGGTATAGGTACAACAAGGACTGCTGTTAACTTTAGCTTTTTAGAGCAAGCAAGAGCTATGGCTAGAGACTCAAACATATCTGGAGATAAAATGGTTAAAAAAATAGGTTATCACTTCTTTTCATGAAAATTTAAAGGGTTGTATGCCAAGTTTGGAGTCTCAAGGGTTAGAGGAGGACCAAAACTCAACTACTTTTTGCTTTAGCCCATTTCTCTTTCCTCTCATGCAAGCTGCCATAGCCACATAGCAAAGAGAACTCTTCTTTTCCCTCGGAGCAGCCATGGGATTACACACCATTACAATCATATTGTTTTCTTCCATTGTCTCATGGGATGTAACTACTTCATCACAATAATTATTCACTTTGTATAGATTTTTTTTGTAAAATCAATGAATTTTATATATTTAAGTATGAAAATAAAAAATAAAAATACTTATTAAAAAACATCACTCACACTTTCTTGAATAAATTCATCATCCAATATATATATATTTCATGGATATTAGTCTCTACTTGCTCTTGAAATCTTTCATCCTCTTGCATAGGAACCTCAAGTCTCGTAATGTACTTTCCTTACATGTACAAGGAAAATTTGTATTAAATAAGAAATTCAACTCTTAAGAAACCACAACATAGAAGTAAGATAAATGACTTACTGGAAATAGACCCGTTGCTTTTGCTTTTGACTTTTGATTCTTTTGACATGCAGCCAAAGTTTCGTGAAGATAAAGATATATATCTTCTCTCTTCTATATGTAAGAAGCTCCAAGAAACTCAAGAGGTAAAATAGTGTGATGATTTTCTTCAATGATATCCATGAGCTTCTATTTCTCTTCCTTATTGTGCCGCAAATCATGATGTATATTATGGCCATCTAGCCAACTTTTAGCTATTCTATGGTTTGTACAATAAACAACATTTTGGTTGTGTCTATCAAATGCCAACAAAAATGACTTTTTATATTTTTTACTCTTGTCACAATTGTTCAACTTGGGAGGTCGAAACATTTGCTCATAGGAAGGAGTCTTTAAGACAGCCACAATGCCTCCTTTAGTAATCAATGTTTGTGATTTGCTATTCTTCATTGAGCCTATAGCACTACGTGGAGCTAGTTGAAAATCATTTTTTTCTTACTAGAAGATGCCATCTCAAAGATGTTGCCTATACATGCATGTGACTTGATAAGATTGACATGTAACTTGAAATGCTTTCGAAAACTCTACTCATTTAAGAACAATGCAATGCATATGCATAGAAGCAACTCAATCCAAAAGATGTGATATATATATCAAAGACTTATTCAAAATAACGTGACAATAATTCTAGTCTAAGAAACTCCAGATCATAGGAAGAGAACACAATTCCCCATTCAACAAGATTACTTTCCTTCTACTTATAACTTCAAAGCTTGAGACTAATGCTATACAAGTGTTCCATTGTCTTAATGTATTTTCTTCAACATCTACTCTCCAAATATTTGGACGTATACAATCATGTTTTAATAGAGATAGCCTACACTCCTTTGTTTCCACAATTACTTCTCTAACTACTACATGAAAATACTTATTACTTGTATTATTGTCAGTTATATTTTTTGCTATGATGGTATCATCTTTCTCCAACTAAGGAGGTATGCAGCCAAGTTGCCCTAACTCTAGTAATCTAGTATGTTGAGATAAATCTTTTGTCTCATAAGCTATGATTTCATTGCCCTTAGGAATAGGAATAAAATTATGTAGCAACATAAGCTTATGGGTCGTATGCAATTCCAATAAAAACTAAGCCTTTCTTGTTGTAACACACTCATCCCTATATTAATGTCGACTAATAGCTCCTCTATATCATCTTTTCTTATCATGCATTCCTTGTAATATTCTCCACTTTCAAAACTAAAGTTCACCCCTCTCACTTGTATAGAGAAGAAATTGGTTATTTGAGCCTTCCATGGACCTGTGCTTGCTGGGACGTCTTCACATGTATTATCTACTTTAACTACTACATAATCTCCAAATTTGTAAATTTCTCCATTGTAAAGTACTTTTTGTAGCATGTAGCTATAGTCTCATCAATGCAACCATCTTCTTAGGACAAAAAATTTAGAACATACCTTTTCTCTTCACAAGAAAGTCCTCTATGTATCCTTTTTTTGGGAGATATTAAAACTCATTTATGTTTAATCATGTTGAAGCACGGTGGTGTCATTTTCCGTACATAATACTTTCCAAGTTTTCTTTGCCTTTGGAACATATGAAATTTCTAATATTCCATTGTCGTAGAGTTCACGGAAGGGCTACAGAACACGGGGTTCAAGATACAGCAAGGAAAGAGGCTAACAAGAAGATCTCAATTTTTGATGGCAAAGATCACTATATTGTTTGTCAAGTACTTTACAAGAGAAGAGTCAAAATAATGACAAAGCATGACAATCTGTCCACTGCTTCACAATAAAGCGTAAGAGCTTGCTTTTCAGGGCACCAAGTAATTCATCCAGAATCAAAACTTAATTGTAGACAGTTTGATCAATCTCCAAGTCCAATGGATAAAACATCTGAAAAGTGCTTGCATAGGCTCCCTTTCTTCAAGTACTTTCCAGTCTTTTGTCAAATATGCATCCCACTCATCACGAAAGTTGTCTGCAACTTTGCATGCAGCATGACTGCCTCTCCAAACATGCTGAATAAGTAGAGTAGCTGAAGCGGTTCACAGAAAAATGAACTTTCACAATGCCACTAAAAATCATTCACAGTCAGTTGTCTATTCAGTAATGTTGGAGACGGATCTTAAATAGGATTTATCAGGTAACTCAGTTGTTGACACTGATGCAGTGGCCATGGCTGCAATGACTGTAATTAAACCATGGATTTATGAGATTGGCTATAACCTCAGTCTGCACCATGGCAAACACTGCCATATAATGGTGCAAGCACTGCCATATAACCTGCAAATGACAGACTTAGAGACTCCAGGTTGCACGTGTAAAATTATTCAGAGAGCCAGATCGAGAAGCAGCCAGTGCTCGCATCTTTCCAGGAAGTGGTGCCAGTTCATTCACATTGAATCGCTCCTCATCATAGAAACTGATTGTAACAACTCTACCTCCAAAATATCTCCCATTCAAGTCCATCAATGCCTTAGTAGCCTACTCAGCACACTCAAACTCCACAAAAATCCTTACAGTTTTAGTTGCAGGAAAATCTGGCTCTATGATCTCTTTCTGTTGTTCAGAGAGGATGCCATCTAACGGAAAATAAGGTCCGCCTGAGAGAGCTCCCAGTGACTGCGAGAGAGAAAGCCCCAAACGATGGCGTCGCCCCTCAAGATCCTCACCACCAATTCTTGATTAAACTTCCAACACTCCATTTCACAATTGATTGTAGTAAGGTTCAGAGCTATCAATTACACAACTGCAATCAACATGACAAAAACCCAAAATTCAGAGAGGTCTCTGTAATCTCAGGGCTTACAAGCGAGCTCATCATAAATAGATCAAGCAACCGTGATCAGGCGCGGAGGAATCGTCTTTTGTTACTGTTGAGGGTCTTCAGGCTGCTGAAAGTCCTTCATCTTGTAGATGACGGTGATGTAGAGGGAGTAGCTGGGGCATCTGGCAATCTCCCACAATCCACAAACAGGGGTACAAGGATATTTCCTAGAAAGGGATGTGAATCAAGGTGCAGCTACCGAATGTGGAGTACAGGCGTTTCACTTGTAGGAGGTTCTTTCTGTGTCTACACTGCTGCAGAGTTTGTAACAGTTGAGTGCTCATCATCAAAAGCCAAATTTAGATCGGTGAAGACTATAGCTGGCATCATGATGCTAGGGCACCCTGTGTTTGATTATGGTCTACTAGTTGGAGGGCAGCAGTCTGCTGCCGAGTCTGTGTGGTTCGGGACAATGCTTCTTTTCATCACTTGTGACTTAGGACCGCTGGAGTGAATGGAGGATTTGTTCATTGCAGGCAGGCTGCCAAAATAGAGCGAAATTGGTGATCATTAGTCACAAAACATGAGCACATTTTCTTCCTTAATAAAACGACCTCTGCGCTACTGCCGTCGATCCCGTTGTCATTAGCTATGAATCATCAACGACCCTCAAGGGAATTTGAACCAAGAAGCATGTACATCAATTCTCGAGAAGTCGAAACCAGACTGCGCCGTCCTGTTCCATGGATCAGTACCGATTGGATTTTTGAGGGTGTGCTAAGGATCAGAAGGCAGGTGTAAACGCTGCAAGATCCACCCGCAAGAAGAAAAGAGGAAGAAAATGCCTCAAGGTAAATCTAGAATCCATCGGCAGACCGTAAATTCTTCCCTCCCTCAGCTATTCGAAAATCTCCCCATTTCATAGCACACTCGGTGTGTCTGTAGAGATTGACTCTTCACAAGAGCTCGAAAAACTCTAATCAAGACGTGCTGTTCGCATCAAAAGAGAGCTCCCTCTCACTGCCTCATATGAGAAAACATTCCCAGTTGTCTTCAAAGCAACAATATGCAAATTCTGTAAGAACCTTCGCATCAAGTGTGTGTGGATCCTGTAGTGTGATGATATCATCTTTGTTGAAAGGCTCATTTGTCCCCCAAAAGATCCTTCCAGTTTTTTGGTTTCACCTTGAGCTTCCTCTCACCACGTTCCCTGAAGGCCTGCGCCGAAAATTCTAAAAAAAAACCCCTTTGAGACCAAGCTGTCCAAACCCAAAACAGCGATTAGAAAACCAATTTTAGCATGAGTCCTGCAGTGTCTTTCCACCA
The DNA here is from genome assembly GCF_053477565.2 of Lygodium microphyllum. Classification (NCBI taxonomy): domain Eukaryota; kingdom Viridiplantae; phylum Streptophyta; class Polypodiopsida; order Schizaeales; family Lygodiaceae; genus Lygodium; species Lygodium microphyllum. The sequence goes on from NC_141155.1 coordinate 28,417,715, forward strand.
GTAAAAAAAACCCAAGAAGCTTTTGTGCTTTTGAGGAATCTTAAAATTCCTAATACAAGAGAACTACTCCACTGCACATCTGCTTGCTCAAGTGCCTTCGCAAATGTCATCACCACCATAATCTTCATTTCATCCAGAAGTTCCAGCACCATTTTAACTCTGTTTGCTTTGGCAAAGCCATTAATGATGATTTCAAAGGTCACCCTGTTTGGCGTCATATGCATGTCCTGCATCATTTCTTGAAGATCATCATTGAAATTATCAGCTTGATAATGTCCTTTGGCATCCGTTTTTCATATTTTTCTAATACACACACATCATGCATCCAAACAAAATCATACGCATGCACTAAGGGAATATATACATTGGATGCGGATTATCAAAATGCATCACACAAACAATGAATCACACGCAGAAATTAACACAAATGCACAACAAAAGAAATGGAGGTGTATACGACTCGGATGCGCAGCAACACGACATCCATCCCCTCTAAACCTGCGCATCCTTCGGATGTGCCAACTATCCAGGATCATTCAAGTCCACAAACAGGTCGAGTCCATCTTCTGTTTCTAGTAGACTTGTTTCTCCATCAGCTTCATCATCTATGTTCTTTGTTTCTTCTGCTTGTCTTTCTTCTACCTGTTCTTCTTCTGTCAATGCTTCAAGTGCATATTCTTCATCTTCTCTTCTCTTGAAAATCTTGACTCGTTTTCCAGCAATAGGCACCCTCAATACTGTTCCATCTAATTCAGCCAGCTCATAGGTACCATTGTCAAAAACCTGTTTCACTTCATACGGTCCAAACCATCTTTGAACCATTTTTCTCATGCTACTATGCTGATTTTCTAGACTATTGTCATAGACTAGAACCCAATCTCCTTCTTTTATGGCTCTAGGCCTCAAGCGATGCCTTAAATCAAACCTGTCCTTATTTCTGAGACAGGCCGCCTTCAAACGATCAACTGCTAGCTGCACATCTTCTGTTCTTCTCTAGTTGACGAATCCGAAGGGCTAATAGCTCTTCCCTTGATAAATTCTCATGCCACGGAAGAACACTCCAAGTGAGAGCACAAATTTCAGTAGGCATGACAGGTTTTTGCCCATACATCAACTCCGCAGGCATGTATCCAGTAGTCACACTATGTGTAGAGCGATCAGCCCACAATGCAAAAGGTAGTAATCTCGGCCAATCTCCAATCCGACCTCTACAAGCTTTTGCTAATGCTTTAACTATTGGTGGATGTCCTCTTTCACTTTTGCCATTTCCCTCTGGATTATAGGCAGTAGTAAGAGCCAATTTAATCCCAAGCCGTGAGAAGAATTCTCTAGCTTCATATGCATCTAGCTCTCCATGATCAGCTGTAATCTTGCCTATACATCCATACCTACAAAATATTTCTTCCAACAAGAATTTACATACTGTAGTGGTGGTCTTCGTCCGCAACGGTCTGCCTTCAACATAGTTTGTAAGATCCTCCCTAGCCAAGACAAGATATCTCATCTGCCAAAGTCCCATTGGCAAAGTAACCAAGTCTACCACCCACTTATAATGCATACATAGTGGATAAGTCGGATGCAACTCATCACGATGTCGCACTAAAGAGTAAAGTTGGCAGTCCTTGCAAGTCTCCACAAAATGAGAAACATCTTTATACATCCCTTTCCACCAGTATCTTTCTTTGATTTTCTCATAAGTAGCCCACACACCTCTATGTCCAGCCCATGAGCTCTCATGAAACTCTCGCATAATCTGTATCTGCATCGCTACATCACAAACTACTCTCAAGGGCAAGCCTCCTCTCTTTCTTGGATGCTTCCAAAGAAAACCATCTTTCAAGAAATACCCATAAGCCTTCCTTCTGATTTTCTTGAATTCATCATCTGTCCAATCAGCTCTTCGAGTCAATGAACTCAGATACTGTCCAATTTGCAGCCACTCATCAACATAAAGTTCTTCAATAAAGACTTCAACAGTAGATACATGACAATCATGAACAAGGACAGAAGCAGCAAACTCTGTCTCATCATCTTCTGCAAGCATTGACTCCTCATCCTCATATCTCGCTCTAGATAGCATGTCAGCAACTGGATTATCTTTCCCTGCTATGTGTCGAAATTTTGGATTCAATGATTTGATATAGGCAATCCACCGAAGCATCGCTATATCTGGAGTCGAGCAACTAGTAATCATGTCAAGCAAAGGCAAACAATCTGTTTCCACAACAACTGAAGCTCCAATAAAATACCCTTTGTCACACTTCAGTGCAGTGACTACTCCCCACAACTCTCTTTTGACCTGCGGATATCTCCTCTGTCGCTCATTAAGAACTTTAGCTCCAAAGCGGATAGCATACCTATTTCCATCAGCATCATCCTGTCCCACTGCCCAACCTATGCCAATAGGGCTAGTATCAACTGTCAACATGATCGGCCGTCCACACTGATAATCCGCCTTGCGTAGAGTAGGAGCTGATTGCAACAGCTTCTTGAGTTTACGCATGGCTTTTGAATGCTTCTCATCCCAATGAAATTTTTGCCCCTTTCGAAGCAGCTGATAGAGAACATCTGCGATATGAGCAAAATGAGGAATCCAAATCATGTAAAATACACAAGCTCCCACAAATCTCCGCACCTCTGAAGTAGTCGAGCAATACTCTGCAATCCTGTTTATGGCATCCACCTTTGCAGGAGAAGGCTTTCTGCCATAATATCCAACCATATGCCCAACTATGATGACTTCATTAACACCAAAGACAGATTTCAGCCCTGAAAGTGTCAAATTTACCTCCTCTAATCGTGTCAATATTTGCTCACAAGCAATCAAGTGGTCAGCCACAAACTGTCTACATCCACGCAAATCAAGACTTTCATTCTTTTCTTCCTCTGCACAACCCTTAATAGGCACATCATCTAGAAAAGGCATGGTATACTGTGGAATATAGTCTCGTAGAACTCTATGCATAGCATTCATCATATGAGCAACTGAGTTTGTAGCACCTTGAGGCAAGGTACACATCCTCACAAGACCAATAGGTGTCCGCATAGTAGTAATATCCCTGCTTTCCAAGGCAAGCTGAAACTGATCATAACCTGAATACAAGTCACTTAGAGAATAGATGGCTCGACCTGCAAAAGGCTCAGCAAATTCATCCACAACTGGACCTGTTCCCACATTCCTGATTGTCACTTTGTTCATGGGCTGGATATCCTGAATAAATCTCAAAGTACCATTCTTCTTTGGTACAGTAAACCACCTGTTAGAGTAGGGTGCAGAAGAGGGTTCCAAAATCCCCATTTTAATCTTCTCATTCAGCAACTCTATCAGCTTTGGCAAGTGTGCTTTAGGCACAAGTATAGGATGTATATTCCATGGTACATGAGGAACAGTGAAGATGACCATAGGTGCAACCAATTTCGGGACTAATGCAGCCAATTTCATGTGGAAAGAAAGCAAATACCTTACCATGACGTCCAAGCATCTCTCTAAAACATTCTTTTTCCACTGGAAACAAAAAATCATCATTTCCAATCTTCAATTCTGCAGGAGTTTCAGCAGTAAACTTATGTCCAATATTTGTAGGGTCCCTCAACATAGGCTGCTTCATAGCTTTTTCAATCTGTTCATCACTATCAAAAGGAAGTGGGCCTGCAACCGGCTTAACCTTCTTATCAACTGTTTTATATTTTGTGTCAACCTTGGCATCATTCAAGCACTCTTTTCTTTGCTGCAATTTCTGCAAATTTTCAGCAACTTTCAACTCTGTTGGCTGAAAAATTTCAGCCTTTAGCTCTACGGACTGCATGGGTGCAGCCTGAAACTCTGTATGCAGAAATTTTTCTGCATTCAACTCTGTTGGCTGAATGGATTCAGCCCTCAGCTCTATGGACTGCATAGATGCATCCTGAAACTCTGTATGTAGAAATTTTTCTGCATTCAACTCTGTTGGCTGAATGGATTCAGCCCTCTGCTCTATGGACTGCATAGATGCATCCTGAAACTCTGTATGCAGAAATTTTTCTGCATTCAACTCTGTTGGCTGAATGGATTCAGCCCTCTGCTCTATGGACTGCATAGATGCATCCTGAAACTCTGTATGCAGAAATTTTTCTGCATTCAACTCTGTTGGCTGAATGGATTCAGCCCTCTACAATTCTGTTAGCTGATCAAGATCAGCCATAAATTCAGTTTGCTGAGTTTTCTCAGCCTCTAACTCTGTTTTCAGCATAAAACCAGAAATTTCCTGAAACATATCCAAGGTTTGCACAGGTATGATCTTTGAACCCTTACATACATCAGTTTTCAGCATTGCTCTCATTTCAAACAATGTATCTGCATAAGACATCCCTTCATACAATCCATCTACATGCTCTTCTGCTTGCAAAATACGTGCTTTCTTCAACTCTTTCTCCTTACGGCCAATGTACTGCCTGGCAGCTCTAGGCAAATCTGAAATTTTCTGATAACTTACTGAACTATCTGAAGAAAAACCAACAAAATTATTGGAGAAAGACTGGCTGCCAGGAGGCGAGATCTCCTCTTTTCTCCGCTCCGTACCACTGGCGTCTCGCAAGACAGCGGTACCTAATGAAAATCCAACTCCTTCGCAGGTAGTGGTGCCTCACGCAAGGAGTCCCTGTTTCTCGAATGATTTACCCCAACAGTCATAAACTGAATAGCTCGCATACCATCTTTACTGCGTATCTGCGCGTAAGCTGACCCGTCATCCATCACTTTTGTTTCCATTCTTGCTTCTATAATGAAAGGCTGCCCAAGAATAATCGGATAAGAGCATGAATCCTGAACAAAGCAATGATAATCCTCTTCAACATTACCAATAGAAATTCTGATACTCGGACAAGCAGCATACATATCACCAGAAGTATTATTGGCGGCTCTCATGCGCCAGCCATGCTCTGCATCCATAGGCCACTTGCCACTCTCATAAACACCTCGAGCAATAAGATTAATCTCAGAACCATGATCAACTAAAGAGACCAAGGGAATTTGTTTCTCTCCAATCCTTACCACTGTCTCAGTGGTTGCTCTAGCCCAATGACTTCGTGAAAAATGGCTGCGAGGAATGAGAATAGGGGTCTCATCATCTTCATACTGCATAGGCTGCACTATTTTCTCCAATTGCTGATTAACAGAAGCATTCTCAACCATCACTGCATCATCATGCTCTTCCCCAAGAGCTCCATGCCACAATCCCTGTAAAGCAGGTCCTTCCATCGCATGTCGTTTCCTCCGTAAAAGATCTTGCATCTGATCTTGTATTTCTCTTCTAGCAATCCCAAGAGCCTCTCCAACAGTAAAAGTGACTTCACTATTCAAAATTCTTTCATGAAAAATCTTACTCATATCCGTTTGCATATCAAGGTCTGACAAAAGCTTGAATCCTGGCTCTTTTCTTGGTTGCCTCTTTTCTTTCAACTTGTCTCCCATTGGTTGATCAGAACCTGCTTGAGCTGGAGAATTTGACATAGGTTGAGCTGTAATAGGTGGTGAAACAAAGTCACCCCCTCTAGTCTTTTTTGAGGAGCTAGGACCTTCCTCATCTCTTCTTCTCTTTTCCTCAACCATGGCATCTAAACCCTGCGTTTTAGCCATATAAGCAAAAATAGAATACCTGTCAACAGGAGAATCCCATCCTGTTTCTCCTCGGATGCTAGAGCCCACACAAGTCATAGTAGATGCCTGAACTTTCCCTCTTCTCGCTATCTCCAAGGCAGAAGACCATAAAGCTGAGTCTCCATCAGATTTCTGCTCAAGCTGGACTCCAAAAGCTGAAGCATCTCCTCTAACACTCACATAAGCTGATCGCGCAGCCATATCATCAACAAGCTTCTTCATACCTCCCTTACCAAAGTTCGTGTCAAGAGGAGCGCTAGTCTCTATCAGCCATATCTTCCCATCTTGTCCCTAGAACACTACATTCTTCTTACGTGCTTCCTGAAAAGCATCACAAACTCTGCAGTGTTGGTGCTCTGTACTATCACACCAAATACATCGTCGCCCTTTTCTTTGACCAGCTGGAAAAGCAGTCACTAGAGCAGGTGCTACAGCAGGTACTGACATAAGTTGCTCCTTTAACTTTCCAACTTCAGCTTTGACTGCTTCAATCGTCAAATCCGCCAAGCCTTTAATAACATCATCTATAGATAAGGGCACTGGAGCAGCAGGAACTGGTGGATTCACAGCAGGAGGAGTAGGCTTAGGCAAAGAAGTTGCAGCAGGGGTAGAAGAAGAAGTCTTCAAGGATTTTTCAAGAACTGATCCTGTATTACGATGCAATCTGACTCTCCTGCGCTGCTTCTTAACAAGAGAATTCACAGCATCAATGACATGTCTCCATTCAGTCTTTAAACCTGAATCAGTAGCTTGATCTTCCAAAAGATCATCCAACTTTTCCTGTAAATCAGCATCTGCAGCTTGCAAAAATAACTCCACTTTCTGCATCTCCAAAGCTTGCTGTTCAGTCCCATCCAAGTGATCATAACGGCTTTCAAACTCTCGCAGAAGAGCAGTAACAGAAAGTCCCTTATTAGGCATAGAAACCCATGCTAAAAAATTCCTGCGATTCATAAGACCTGTATCCTCCAGGAAATATTCATCTTTTAATGCCTTTTTAAATTCAGCCCAACCTGCATGTGCTTCTTGAATTTCTGCAATTCGACCTTCAAGAGCACGCACCACGATCCGCAAGAAGTAGCGGCTCCAAACATCTTGAGAAACCCCAAAAAACTTCATCTTTTCTTCATACAAATGCAGGTAAGTTGACACTTGCTGGCCATTAAACTGCTTCATCTCCTGTTGGATAGCTTTCAAGGCATCCATAGCATCACTGTCTCGTTTTGCATGAGCGTGCTACTGCATATACATGGTAAATGACTAAAACAGGTTCTTCATGACATTATCATCTGTCATCTCTTCTTGCAAGTCTCCCATCTTGCTGATGACGCAGCACTTTCACGTCGGGTTCACCAGAAATGTCGTAGAGTTCACGGAAGGGCTGCAGAACACGGGGTTCAAGATACAGCAAGGAAAGAGGCTAACAAGAAGATCTCAATTTTTGATGCCAAAGATCACTATATTGTTTGTCAAGTACTTTACAAGAGAAGAGTCAAAATAATGACAAAGCATGACAATCTGTCCACTGCTTCACAATAAAGCATAAGAGCTTGCTTTTCAGGGCACCAAGTAATTCATCCAGAATCAAAACTTAATTGTAGACAGTTTGATCAATCTCCAAGTCCAATGGATAAAACATCTGAAAAGTGCTTGCATAGGCTCCCTTTCTTCAAGTACTTTCCAGTCTTTTGTCAAATATGCATCCCACTCATCACGAAAGTTGTCTGCAACTTTGCATGCAGCATGACTGCCTCTCCAAACATGCTGAATAAGTAGAGTAGCTGAAGCGGTTCACAGAAAAATGAACTTTCACAATGCCACTAAAAATCATTCACAGTCAGTTGTCTATTCAGTCATGTTGGAGACGGATCTTAAATAGGATTTATCAGGTAACTCAGTTGTTGACACTGATGCAGTGGCCATGGCTGCAATGACTGTAATTAAACCATGGATTCATGAGATTGGCTATAACCTCAGTCTGCACCATGGCAAACACTGCCATATAATGGTGCAAGCACTGCCATATAACCTGCAAATGACAGACTTAGAGACTCCAGGTTGCACGTGTAAAATTATTCAGAGAGCCAGATCGAGAAGCAGCCAGTGCTCGCATCTTTCCAGGAAGTGGTGCCAGTTCATTCACATTGAACCGCTCCTCATCATAGAAACTGATTGTAACAACTCTACCTCCAAAATATCTCCCATTCAAGTCCATCAATGCCTTAGTAGCCTACTCAGCACACTCAAACTCCACAAAAATCCTTACAGTTTTAGTTGCAGGAAAATCTGGCTCTATGATCTCTTTCTGTTGTTCAGAGAGGATGCCATCTAACGAAAAATAAGGTCTGCCTGAGAGAGCTCCCAGTGACTGCGAGAGAGAAAGCCCCAAACGATGGCGTCGCCCCTCAAGATCCTCACCACCAATTCTTGATTAAACTTCCAACACTCCATTTCACAATTGATTGTAGTAAGGTTCAGAGCTATCAATTACACAACCGCAATCAACATGACAAAAACCCAAAATTCAGAGAGGTCTCTGTAATCTCAGGGCTTACAAGCGAGCTCATCATAAACAGATCAAGCAACCGTGATCAGGCGCTGAGGAATCGTCTTCTGTTACTGTTGAGGGTCTTCAAGCTGCTGAAAGTCCTCCATCTTGTAGATGACGGTGATGTAGAGGGAGCAGCTGGGGCATTTGGCAATCTCCCACAATCCACAAACAGGGGTACAAGGATATTTCCCAGAAAGGGATGTGAATCAAGGTGCAGCTGCCGAATGTGGAGTACAGGCGTTTCACTTGTAGGAGGTTCTTTCTGTGTCTACACTGCTGCAGAGTTTGTAACAGTTGAGTGCTCATCATCAAAAGCCAAATTTAGATCGGTGAAGACTACAGCTGGCATCATGATGCTAGGGCACCCTGTGTTTGATTATGGTCTACTAGTTGGAGGGTAGCAGTCTGTTGTCGAGTCTGTGTGGTTCCGAACAATGCTTCTTTTCATCACTTGCAACTTAGGACTGCTCGAGTGAATGGAGGATTTGTTCATTGCAGGCAGGCTGCCGAAATAGAGCGAAATTGGTGATCATTAGTCACAAAACAGGAGCACATTTTCTTCCTTAATAAAACGACCTCTGCGCTGCTGCCATCGATCCCGTTGTCATTAGCTATGAATCATCAACGACCCTCAAGGGAATTTGAACCAAGAAGCATGTACATCAATTCTCGAGAAGTCGAAACCAGACTGCGCCGTCCTGTTCCGTGGATCAGTACCGATTGGATTTTTGAGGGTGTGCTAAGGATCAGAAGGCAGGTATAAACGCTGCAAGATCCACCCGCAAGAAGAAAAGAGGAAGAAAATGCCTCAAGGTAAATCTAGAATCCATCGGCAGACCGTAGATTCTTCCCTCCCTCAGCTATTCGAAAATCTCCCCATTTCATAGCACACTCGGTGTGTCTGTAGAGATCGACTCTTCACAAGAGCTCTAAAAACTCTAATCAAGACGTGCTGTTCCCATCAAAAGAGAGCTCCCTCTCACTGCCTCATATGAGAAAACATTCCTAGTTGTCTTCAAAGCAACAATATGCAAATTCTGTAAGAACCTTCGCATCGAGTGTGTGTGGATCCTGTAGTGTGATGATATCATCTTTGCTGAAAGGCTCATCTGTCCCCCAAAAGATCCTTCCAGTTTTTTGGTTTCACCTTGAGCTTCCTCTCACCACGTTCCCTGAAGGCCTGCGCCAAAAATTCTTAAAAAAAACCCCTTTGAGACCAGGCTGTCCAAACCCAAAACAGCGATTAGAAAACCAATTTTAGCATGAGTCCTGCAGTGTCTTTCCACCAATAAAAAAAAACCCAAGAAGCTTTTGTGCTTTTGAGGAATCTTAAAATTCCTAATACAAGAGAACTACTCCATTGCACATCTGCTTGCTCAAGTGCCTTCGCAAATGTCATCACCACCATAATCTTCATTTCATCCAGAAGTTCCAGCACCATTTTAACTCTGTTTGCTTTGGCAAAGCCATTAATGATGATTTCAAAGGTCACCCTGTTTGGCGTCATATGCATGTCCTGCATCATTTCTTGAAGATCATCATTGAAATTATTAGCTTGATAATGTCCTTTGGCATCAGTTTTTCATATTTTTCTAATACACACACATCATGCATCCAAACAAAATCATACGCATGCACTAAGGGAATATATACATTGGATGCGGAATATCAAAATGCATCACACAAACAATGAATCACATGCAGAAATTAACACAAATGCACAACAAAAGAAATGGAGGTGTATACAACTCGGATGCGCAGCAACACGACACCATCTTCATGTAGTGGATAGCAAATAAAACTCTCATGATTAGCAATTACAAGACCGTCAGGAAGTGAAACACATTGGTGGCATTGAACAAGTATTTTTTCTATTGATAAAAGGCCATCTCTTTCCTCATGTAGTGCTCTAAATGCCATGGTAAATAAAGTTCTAGTATGAAAAGATACATAAGATATCTCATTTTTCTGGCCATTTGTTTTAATCCCTATATATGACAATACCATGCGCTCAAAGGTATAACACCAAAAAATGTCATGTGAGCCATGTCTCAAAATCTCATCTAATAACTCACCATTTCTTGCTACATGCTCTAGTGGTGAAGAGGTTGGACCAAAATATTCATCTTTTCGAACGCGCCAAGCTACAAGCAAAGCACAGACTACTTCAATGATTTTCTTAGACCAACCTTTTTCTCTATTGTAATTGTAAAATGCATGTGCTATATCCACCAAAAGAATACCTAAATCACTAAATTCCTTTGGAATACCCTCTATTATGCCTATGATCCATGGAAAGCACCATTGTATAAAAAGTTGATTCTCTGTTGCTTTAAAGCTTTCATAGTATTTACTTGGAGTGTGCAGCCACCGTCCATATCAAATAGAAGGAGTAAGCTTATAGATCATTTTTGAACAGCTGTCAATGGCTTTCTCTATCTCATTTAATAAATTTTTATTTAGAGATAATATATATTTACTAAAAAAATTAAGTGAAAGATTATGCATTGTACCATATACTAAATCTAATAATAGATCCAACCCATAGAAGTTGTATAATCTCCAAAGTGACAACTCTCCAAACAACCCTTCTATCTTTAGTATATTCTCTTTCTCGCCTATCGTCGAAGCTCTCTTTTCTTCAGATAAGGCTATGATCATATCATTAGCTTTTTGTTTGATTGGTGGATACCTAACCTGGTATCTATTTAAATTGTACATGTATCTACCTTAAAAGGATTGATTGTCAGTATCTAGATTTGCATGAGCTTTGTCTCTGCAACAAAGGAACTAACCACCATCTTTAAAGGCACCTATTTTACATTGTGCAAGATGGTCCCCAATAACCATCATTAACATTGCTCGAATTCTATATATTTTGGAATGGCATATCCAATCTCCAAATATGCATTTTAGTGAATAATTATAAAAAATATCAAGACCATTAATATATAGGTCTTCTAACTGAGTAGTTAGAGGCCGCAAAAAGGCATAAAATATGTCACTAATGTTTCCTATGACTTTGCAAGTACTCAAGGGCAGAAACAATACGAGAAGGGCACCTATAGTAGAATCTTTTCCAGCATTAAGAACCTTTATTTCTACCACACCACAGTCACGATGAGTTGTTCGAGATGCTTGGAACCCATCCCAATGGAGAAGAGGAGCCAAGTTACGAGGATCACCTTTTAACATATGTTTTTTATGTTGGTTTTGAGAATGTCATTGTTTGCATACAAAGTTATAATCCCGATTCGTTTCATTATAGCTCATTCCTAGGACTTTAGAAAAACAAGATCTAGGAAATGTAGTATATACTTTCTTACATGATGCATTCTTACACACAACATCCATCTCATATTCAGCTCTTGGATTCCAAAAATTTTAAACTTCTCTACATTTTGACCCATCCCAAAATTCATTTATATATTCAGGACACTCATCTATCTCTTTACCTAACCACCTATCTTTTTGACACCACATTGTTTGCATGTCATGACAAAAAGTTTTACTTTGAGCTAAAAGTTTGTTTTGTTTTCCTCTTGGTAAATAATCAAAAGTTGTAGTGTTCTTTCTAGGCTTTAAACATTTTTTACACTTCTCACAACAAGTCAAAAAATCACTTTTAAGCTTAAAATTTTCTGTGCCATCTTTACATCCACATGTGACAACATTTCCACAATACAAGTCCTCATTGCTAGGTAAAAAGTACTCAACTTCATGGGGATCTGTTTCATTGCCTATATATAGCCTATAATGTTATGGTCTCACCATTATAGGCTCATGAAACATTGTGTTTAATTGTTCCCAACATGCTAGAACTCTCACACCATCAAAATCACCATCCCATGTCTCTGACAATTGGATCAATAGTTTACATAAGCTCAGATTTGCTTTTTTACACTAGGTTTTCCAACCCTTTTTCCGTCCAAATCCCCAAATAAGAGTTGAAGCATATTATCTTGAGGTGTGATTGAGATTCTGTGTTTGTCCCAAAGTGACTGAAGCTCAATGAGTTTCTCTATAATTTGATGAGCTAGTGATCCCATTATATGGTTATTATGACTATTAGATTCACTCTCATCATCTTCGTTGTGGTAGTTCTAGTTACTCTCATTGTGTTCCTCTTGAAAAAAGCCATTGTTATTCTCATTAGGATTCTTGACAAAAGAGTCACATGGTGGGGTTTCACTTGCATTATTATAGTCGATGCTATCAGTAAGGCCATTGTTATTAATCTTATTATCACTTTGTATAATGAGATTATTATCACTACAATATGAACGTGTTTCATCACTACTTAGAAGACCTAAATTTCTACCCAACCCATTATATGCAAATTTGAATTGTTGATGTTTGAAATATGTAGAAGGGGCCAAAAGCGCCCACCACCACAATATGCAACACAATCACACCACATCCATTTTTTATTAATAGGAGACAACTCCACTCTATTTTCTTAATCTTTAAAAACAACATCAACACCTTCTTTAATACGAGGATACAAATTACCAACAAATTCATGATTATTGTTTCTAAAGTAGGTGCTTCTATTTACTAATTGCCAACCCTGAGGTGTGCGTGCACATTTGTAATTACAAGTGCATTTGCGTAAATTCCCTACTAAAGACATGATTTAATCTTGATACAATGGACAACTTAGTATAAATATCAAGCTACTATACATATTAATTAAATATTAAGCTAGTATAAATGGAAGTATGAAATTTCAGGTGATGAGATAACTTGGCTCCAAAGATGTGATGTACAACTTCAATGTGATGAAGGACATGCAGAATGACCTTCCCTTTTTGGAGATTATATATTAAAGCAAACAATTAAAGTAAACAATCAAAATGACCATTACATTTTCAAATGCAAGACCCTTTATATATTTTTAGAGAGAGAAATATGTTTTATATGACCAAAAAAAGGGACACATTTCCCACCTTATTAGAGTAAAATTGAATTTTAAAAAATCACAAGACAATACAAAACTCCCATCCCCCGACTTACATATGGGTTTTGCTTCTGGATTGCATGAAAATTTCTGAAGACCTTACAAGTTACAACCTTATAAAGTCTTTATAACTTTTGAAGAGCTTGGAACCTTTCAAAGTAATACCCTTAATTGTTTGTAGTCTAACTTAGTAGGATTTTGTCTAGTTAACGTGGACACGTGGCACTACTACATCAGAGTGTCAGTGTACCAATGACACCCAAAGAAGCATAAAAACAAGGCACAAAATGTCCATGCATATATCATAATTTCATCTTTTGTAAAGGGGATAACATTTACATTGTACCAAAATCACTAAAATACACACCTATATGAGGGGGCCACATCCACATCCACCATCATAAATAAATGGTATACACAAAAGTGTTACGTGCACGTATTTGTAAAGGGTAGGAATACTCAAAATTAAAGTCCAAAGGCCTTATAATATCAAATGTATCAAAGTTTCCAAGAAATATTAAAATACGAAGGGGTGTGCTTTTTGGGGAAGAGGTGGAGTGGAGTGCACGAGTGGTTATGTCAAAGATGCGGGATCTAGAGTATGGCAAATGCGGAAGATATGGAGGATGGAAGATAAAGATACACCTCATGTTGACATGATAATGTAGACAACTGTTACACAAGTGAATGAGGTTTCAAGATTGAGACTTGAACTCATAAACACAATCTTGTGTATGGACAACAATGACATAGACACTTGACAGAAGAGACAAGTACTATTGCATTATCATCATATGAAAATGATAGTTCAAGTACATCATTAGATAGAGTTCTTTGGTAGCACTTAACATCCACTGTGCATATGGGATTTTGTCTCTCTTCATAGAAGGGATTGCATCTTCCTAGCCTAGTTGTCCTATACAAAGGGATTAAAGTAGGTGTGATTGCAAATATCTCAACACCCTCCTCAATCACAACCAAAAGTACAAAGTGTGTAGAGGCTTTAGTGAAAGCAACACCTGCAAATTGTGGGCACACCATAAACATGGCAAAACACTAGAGGCTATCACTGAAAAGGCTAAGTGTGGGTACCACAAACATGATGGACATCCAGAGGCTATAGCAAGGGCCTTACAAAGTGTACAGAGGCTGTAGTAAAAGGATAATTGAGGAGTTTTACAAGTTTATGTTTGAGACATTAGGGACAGAAAACACAAAACTAAAAAAGTCTATCTGAATAGAAGGACTGATGAGGTTTGTCCTTCTCTTGGTGGTCTTCTTCTTCTTCTTCCTTTGCTCCATTTTCTTCTTCTTCTTGGACTGCAACTAGATAGGCCTTTTGGGATCTCTTCCTTGCATGGCAGAACTTCTCGGTGTGTCTAATCCTTTTGCAGAAGTCATAGAAGAGCTGATCCTTCTTGCCTTTGTACCTGTTGCCAACATATAATGCATGCTCATCTCTAGAGGTACTTGGTTCTTCCTTAGTTTTTAGCTTCTTTTCCTCTTCTAACAGTGATGCCTGGATATCAACAAGTTCAGGATTTGGCATGTTGATTAAGGTTGTTGATATATTATTATATTCAGGAGGAAAACTCTTAAGTAGAACAACGATGCAAACATCTTCTTCCATTTTAATGTTGATTCCTGCAAGTTGGGTTAGAAGTCCTTCCATGTAATTTAGATGTGTGGCAAGTGATGTGCTGGACTTCACACTACAAGAGAAAGGCCCTTTAGACGCACACTATACACGTGAAAAAGCAGGTGCATTTATAAGCGCATGTATCAAAGCGTCTATTTACACTAGTATACAGAACGCATCTATATATCCACGTTTATAAACACGCCTATAGATGCGAAAATAAACACACATATTTTTCAATTCTCATAAAGTCCCTAAATATGACAAAACCTCTTAACAGCTAGTATTTGTTTGAATACATTACCAACTTTACTTCTTTCTGAGTATTACAAATGTACATCCAATCATTCATAGCTAATTATATATATGTGATTTCATGCCCTATATACATCCAATCATGCCCTATACAAATATGATTGGATAGGGCATGATTGGATGTATATACGACATAATTACACCTGGATCACATGTAGCCAATGTGCACATGTCCTCTTTTCATCATCTTTAGCCAGTGTGTCCACTGGTTGGTGACTAAAATAGATCACTGTTATGGGAACTTATTGAAGTCAATGGAGCATCCTAAAAATGAGGCATCCTAAAAATGAGAGAGAGAGAGGACAATTAGCCTGTCCTAGCTCTCTAGAATCTATGTATACGATTCACGAACATAGAAATGGTGTCGTGTCTGCTATGTTAAGTTCTGAAACTGTTTACTATATATGAAAGGTGGGACGTTTTTAGTAGAGAGAGAGAGAGAGAGAGAGGTAGAGGTTTTGTTAAAGGTGGCCGTGGGTGTGTTCGAGGCTTCGGGAGGGCAAGGAAGACCTGTGTCGCCATGGGAAGCTTGTGGGGAACCATGAAACAGCGCAAGTCAGCTCCAACAGAATATCTTTCTCGTTTCTAGTCCTGCAACCTTGCCCTTCGTACCTGTCGTGCCCCCCCTCCCGCCCCTCTCTCTGTCTCTCTTTCTTTCTCTCTCTCTCTCAACACAGGTTGCATCCATGAAGTCTAAGCAGAGAGTTGGCCAGCCACAGTCATAGTAATCATAGATATCACGAAAAAAAGGAGAAAGAAAAAAGTAAGATTGTGTTCAGCGCCCATGAAGAAGGACAGTGAATATACTGACTGTTTGGTAGGAGATCCCAATTCACAGGGATTGACAATGGATCAAATGTGATGATCCTCTTATGAGAGACATCTGTACATATCATGGACTATGTAAGTCATTTGAGATCAATACGACGGCAGAAAGCGAGCGGCCTTGGAGATTGGCTCTCTGTGCCAGAGAAGTTTGTGGCATGTGATGGCCCTCATGGCATACCATTGATCAACCAGAGATCAATGATCGGCAGCAACATGATCATCAACAGTTGCACAAATTTATATGGAATGTCTATGCAGCCCGACAGTGAGGCGCACCTCGAGGCGTTGTCGAAGGGTTTTCGAAAGCAATGTCGCAACCACAGAGGACCTTGACTAATTTCAGGATAGAAGATCAATCATACATATAAGCAAGATGAGAGGGTTTGTATGTTGTAATAGATCCGCCAAACTCCCAATAAGACCTCATCTTCACAGACATGTCACCAGCAGTTGCAATTTGACTTCTGAGGTAATGTAACTGTTCAGCAACAAGTAAACTGAATGGTCCAGGGCCTGTGCAAATTCAGTCTTCTGTCGTCAGTACAGCAAGGGAAGATACAAGAGGCTGGAGTGGAATCAGTGCCCATCTATGAGAAACATACTTCAGTTAGCCAAAGACTTCCACTTTGGGTCTATCCGGGATAGTATCTTTCAGGAAGCAGAAATGGTTATCATTCATAGACAGAAATTTCAGTTTTTAGCTTCTCAAGTTCAGAAGTAGGATAATCGGGTTCGAGGAATCTAACACATAAGATTTGTTCTACAACTACAAGGTCCTTCTGCTCATCAAAAATTTTGGGAAAGAATTCAACTCCTTCAACCATCTTTAAGCTGACAATCTTAAACTTATCTCTGATCTGCTTTCTGTGCACTCAATCAGCATGCTGGATGAATTTTACAATCATTGTAATGATAGATTTCCCAGGTGAAAGAACACCGCTAGGAGGTCGCATAAAACAGCTCTTTGGAGCTGTCGTTTGGAATTTGAAAGCAATCGGTGAGCGGCTGACATTTTTGATTCTCACAGCACTTGTGGTCTGTTATCCTGGTTCATGTGAGAAGTAAAGCTTCTTGTCTGGTTTAAAAACTGAGCCTGCGCTTGTGTAGAGAGAGAGCTCTGACTACAGCTCTAACGAATGCTGAATCACTAGAATTGTCGTGTTGCTGTAGGTGAATGTCTGAATTCCAGACTTCAGCTCAGATAGGTATTTGTGATCATGGCGTCTCTCCACCACGTCCATGTTGGCCTACTATATGTCGATGAAGGCAATTGTCAATTAAACTGTCTCGCAAGGATTCAGGACAAACACTGTTCGATGCACATCCTCAGCGAAAAATGACATGTCTGTCACCCTCTGTGAATGGCCTCGGAGCAAATTTCGCAAAGCTGTGTTTATGTGTAGTATCCGTATGTGACGGTTGGGGCGTAGTCCATAACATATATAGCTTTTATTCACAGCTATTTGCCTTCCCACAACTAATGCAGGATCTGAACTGTGCATTGTGATGGGAGAGACCTCCAACTGGGGTTCCACCTCCCCTGGTAATCGGATGTCTATATCATACACCACATGCTCGCCCCTAAGGTGACGGCCCCTGGAAGATTATTGGTATTGAGTCTCCCAGAACCAGATGTTGGAGCGAGGCTTACTGGAGGGGCCGAAGGTACAGCAAGGGCAACAGTAGTAGCTGGTGGTTGTAATATCTCAGAATTTGTTTCAGAAGTGTGCAAAGCTACTGGAGGAAGTTCTAAAGATGTCGGAACAGCTATGTTACCCGAAGAGAGTGTAGTCAGAAGGGCCAATAGGCGTGCACTGTCAAGAGAAGGACTCGATGGGCTTGAAAGATTAGACTGTGGTAAACTTGGCTGAGGTGTTGCAGATAAGGGCACAGTTGGGGGTGCTGAAGGTGTTGGCTGAGAAAAATTAGACTGATCAAAATTATGAGGATATGGAGGCCGTGTTCCCTGATCCTGAGGGTAAGGTGAATACTGGTGATACGAGTTTCCTTCGTCTACTCTGATTGCTTCAAAGGTCGCAATTTGTTACCACAGCTGCTGCAGGTCCATTCTCCGTTTTCCACAGGATCGATTCTTCCCCCCTCCCATCGACTCCTTCAGCATGTTTGTCAATGTTTTCCTTCCTTCTGTCTTCTACGAGCATAATGATCTTCTCTGTCACAATAGCCTCCACTTCTCGCTTCGATCGTCGTTGTGTCCAACAGTTCCAAAAGAAATCACAGAGAGAGGAACCCAGACCAGACTCGTGATCCGCCAAAGAGTTTTTTTTTTCCCCCTTTGTCGGATTCTTCCGCGTCGTCAGCCTCCCAACATAGTTTTTTTGTCTGCTAATTTTGTCAAAGATAAATGCTTTTTCAAATAGCCCGCTAATTTCCCTCTGAATGACCCAATTCTGCTTTCCGGAAGACCCTTGAAAAGAAAAGTGGTCAGATCCATGAGCAGGGACAGAATTGATCTGAACTGTTCCGGTCTCCATTGTCTTGCTAATCGTGATTGCTTTGTTAATATCTCTTGTGAAAACACAACCCTGCAAAACAAAATTGTTTGCATTACAATGGTGGATTCCTTCCTCCACATTGCTGATTCTAATGACTGGAAGCACAGGCTCAAAAGGTTCTTCCCACGCAATCCTCACGTCAAGGCAAACTTTATCAATAAGCAAAGGCCATATCAGGTTTCCATCTCTTTTGTACTCCTGGCAGAATGTAGCACCTTTTTCCTTGGCATCCAAAACCAAACCTTCTATATACTTTGCAGATGACTCACTAACAACCGCAGTTATGTCAGAGTCTTCTTCTGGTGCACCGACAGTTAGCTTACTCATCTTTGAAACTACCTTCTGAACTAGCACTTCTAAGTTCTGCTACTGGTTCCATAACCAAAACAACTTTCACAGCAGTACAGCGCTGGCCACTGTATGAGAAACCACCCTTTACGATATTTTCTGCTGCAAGATCAAGGACGGCATCAAAAATATCAGAATTATTGAGTTGGGTATAGATTCTTTTTACTGTTTCAAGTGATGATTTGATATGACAGGCTCTCAGAACATTCAAAAAGGTAGCACTATCTGGCATATTCCCTTGGCACAACATCTAGGCATAAAGCACGATGGTCTCCTCACTTTCCTCTTGCACGGCATAGCCCAATATGAGAGTATTCCATGTAACTACATTTGGATACACTCTCTCCATTTGCATTTGTTCAAAACAGTTCAAAGCTTCAACAGCAAGCCCATACTCAGCATATCCTGAGATCATTGCATTCCACAAGACTGTATCCCTTACCTGTTGTCAAACATACAACTTTTTGGTGGATTTCACACCTCGAATGCGCAGCAATACGACATCCACCCCCTCTAATCCTGCGCATCCTCTGGATGGGCCAACTACCCATGATCGTTATCATCAAGATCCACAAACAGATCAATCTCTTCAGTATGCATTTCCGGTATATCAACAAGATTATCTATCATATCATTTGTCTCTTCCATTGGAGTTTCTTCTCGTTGCTCTTCTCTTGCAAATTCTTCCAATGCATAATCTTCATCATCTCTTTTCTTGAAAATCTTGATTCTTTTTCCAGCAATAGGCACTCTAAGCACTGTCCCATCCAATTCTGTCAACTTATATGTTGCATTATCAAAGACATGTCTGACTATGTACGGCCCAAACCATCTTTTCACCATCTTCTGAAGTGCAGTATGCTGATTTTCAATGCTACTATCAAAGACCGATACCCAATCTCCCTCTTCTATTGCTCTAGGCCGCAAGCGATGCCTGCTGTCAAACATGTCCTTATTTCTTAGTCTAGCAACCTTCAACCTGTCAATAGCTAGCTGAATATCCTCTGGTCTCCTCTCCAACTGTCGAATCAGAAGAGCTAAGAGCTCCTCTCTCGTCAAAACCTCTTGCCAAGGTAAAACTGACCAAATCAAAGCACAAGTCTCAATCGGCATAACAGGTTTCTGACCATACATCAACTTTGCAGGCATATATCCTGTGGTAACACTATGAGTCGTACGATCAGCCCACAAAGCAAATGGTAGAAGTCTCGGCCATTCTCCAATCCATCCTCTGCATGCTTTGGCTAATGCTTTCACTATCGGTGGATGCCCTCTTTCACTCTTCCCATTTCCCTCTGGATTATATGCTGTAGTTAGAGCCAACTTGATTCCTAGCTGAGAGAAAAACTCCCTAGCTTCATCTGCATCCAATTCACCATGATCCGCAGTGATCTTACCCACACAACCATACCTGCAGAAAATTTCCTCCACTAGTGGTCTTCGTTCTCAAAGATCTGCCCTCAACATGATTGGTAAGATCCTCTCTAGCCAAAACAATATACCTCATCTTCCATAGACCCATAGGCATGGTAACCAAATCAACTATCCACTTATAATGAATGCATAGCGGATAGGTTGGATGAAGCTCATCTCGATGACGCACTACTGAATACATCTGACAGTCTCTGCAAGTCTCAACAAAGTGAGAAACATCTCTATACATGCCTTTCCACCAATATTTCTCCTTGATTTTCTCATAAGTAGCCCACACTCCTCTATGACCAGCCCAAGGACTCTCATGAAACTCCCTCATCACCTTAACTGTGTCTCTCTATCGCAGACAACCCGCAAAGGTAATCGGCCTCTTTTCTTGGGATGCTTCCAAAGAAATCCGTCCTTGAGAAAATAACCATAGGCTTTCCTTCTGATCTTCTTGAACTCTTCATTTGTCCATTCATCTCTTTTGCTTAGTGTACTAAGGTACCTGCCAATCTGCAACCAATCTCCAACATAGAGTTCTTCTCTGACAAACATGATCAACCATAGTGGCTGAAATTTCTGCATCATCCTCTTCTGTAAGTAGAGTCTCCTCATCATCATATCTGGCTCTAGACAACATATCTGCCACTAGATTATTCTTCCTTACTATGTTTTTAAATTCCGGATTTAATGACTTGATGTATGCAATCCATCTCAACATAGCTATATCCGGAGTAGAGCAATTCGTGATCATAGCAATCAATGGTAAGCAATCTGTCTCTACCACAACTGAAGCTCCAATAAAGTACTCCTTGTCACATTTGAGAGCCGTAACAATCCCCAGTAACTCCCTCTTGATTTGCGGATATCTCCTCTATCTCTCGTTTAGGACTTTCGCCCCAAACGGAATAGCATACCTATTTCCATCTGCATCATCTTGACCCACAACCCAAACTATGCCAATTGGACTAGTGTCAACTGTCAATACAATAGGCCTTCCACAATTATAATCCGCTTTCCTGAGAGTAGGAGCATTCTGCAATAACTTCTTCAATTTCCGCATAGCTCTAGTGTGGCTCTCATCCCAATAGAATTTCTGCCCCTTTCGAAGCAGCTGATATAAACAATCTGCTATGTGTGCAAAATGAGGTATCCAAATCATATAAAACACACAAGCTCCAATGAATCTCCGTACCTCTAAAGTGGTAGAACAATACTCCGCAATCTTGCCTATAGCATTCACCTTATCAGGTGAGGGTTTCCTGCCATAATATCCACACATATGTCCAACAATGACAACCTCATTCACTCCAAAAATAGATTTTTGCCCTGATAGTGTCAAGTTCACTTCTTTTAATCTGGCCAAAATCTTTTCACAGGCTGAAATATGATCAGCCACAAAGTATCTGTATCCCTGTTCATTTAGACTCTCATTTTTCTCTTCTTCTGCACACCCCTTAATGGGCACATCATCCAAGAAAGGCATAGTAAGCTGAGGTATGTAATCTCGAAGGACCTCATGCATGGCATTCATCATATGCGCAACAAAATTAGTGGCACCTTGAGGCAAGGTACACATCCTGACAAGCTCAATAGGAGTTCTCATGGTGGTTATGTCCCTGCTTTCCAAAGCCAGGTGAAACTGATCATACCCTGAATACAAATCACCTAAAGAATAGATGGCACGTCCTGCAAATGCCTCTGCAAACTCATCCACAACTGGACCTATACCAACATTCCTGATAGTAACTCTGTTCACTGGCTGCATATCCTGAATAAATCGGAGAGTACCATTCTTCTTTGGAACTGTAAACCACCTGTTTGAGTATGGTGCAGATGAAGGCTTAAGAATTCCCATCCTGATTTTCTCATTCAATAAATCAATCAGCTTTGGCAAGTGTGCTTTAGGCACTGGAATAGATCGGAGATTCCATGGAATATGAGGAATAGTAAAAGTGACCATAGGAGCAACAATATCAGGATTCACACATCCAATCTCATGCGGGAAAAAAGCAAATCCCCTTCCATGTCGCTCAAGCATCTCCTGAAAGCATTGCTTCTCTATGGGTAACAAGAAATCACCATTTCCAATTTTCAATTCAGCAAGAGTCTCTGCTGAAAATTTATGACCAATATGCTCCGGATTCCTCAAAATTTGCTGTTTAGCAGCCCTCTCTATTTGCTGATCACTGTCAGGTGGAAGCGGTACAGCTACGGGCTTCACCTTCTTATCCACGGTTTTGTATTTCTGTCAACCCTGGCTTCATTATGCTCTTTTGCATTACTCAAATCTTACTATAAATCAGCAATTCTGCACTCCAATGGTGGCTGAATATCCTCAGCCCTCTACTCTATGAACTGCATAGGAACAGCCCTAAACTCTAGATGCTGAAATACTTCAGCAGTAAACTCTATTGGCTGAAATTTTTCAGCCCTCTGTGTCTCTGAAAGCTGATCATAACCAGCTGGAAACTCTGTTTGCTGAATTTCTTCACTCAACACTCTTTGCTGAGTTACCTCAGCCTCTGACTCAATCTGTGACACAAAATCTGCAATTTCATGAAACATATCCAGGGACTGCACTAATACATTACTGTGACAATTCTGCATATAAGTTTTCAGCATATCTCCCATCTCTGTCATCGTATCTGCACAAATCACACTGTCATACATCCCATCTATGTGCTCATCATCCTCCAAAATTCTTGCATTTTTCAAATTTTTCTCCTTCCTGCATATATACTGTTTGGCAGCTCTAGGCAACCTAGAAGTCTTCTGATAGCTCATCGAACTGTTTGCTGAAATCCCAACAAAATCGGAGGAGAAAACACTGCTGCCAGGAGGTGATAACTCCAATCTCCTTTGCTCTGTACCACCGTCGTCTCACGAAACGGTGGTACTTAATGAAAACCCGAATCCCTCACAGTGGGCAAAGGTGCATCTCTGAGAGTATCTCTGTTTCTAACATGGTTCACACACACAGTCATAAACTGAACTACTCTCATGCCATCTTTACTGCGAATCCGTGCATAAGCAGATCCATCATCCATGACCTTTGTTTCCATGCGCATCTCTGTGATGAATGGCTGTCCAAGAATTATAGGATAAGAGCATGAATCCTGCACAAAGAAATGAAAATCCTCCTCTACATCACCAATAGAAACCCTGACACTGGGACAGGCAGCATACAAATCACCTGTAGTGTTATTGGCAGCTCTCATACGCCACCCATGCTCTACATCCATAGGCCGTCTGTTACTCTCATAAACTCCACGAACTATGAGATTAATCTCTGAACCATGATTCACCAATGCAACATAAGGCACCTGTTTCTCTCCAATCTTTACCATCGTCTCTGTAGTTGCCCTAGCCCAATGGCTCCGCGAAAAGTGACTACGCGGTATCAAGACAGGCTCATCAATTTCAGCATAATGCATAGGCTGAACCCTCTTCTCTACCTGCGGAAAAACAGAAGCATTTTCAACCATAACCTCATCCTCATCCTCATCCAACTCCCCAATCAAAACTCCCTGTGTATCAGTGGTAGACAATGCATGTCTTTTCCTCTTCAAAACCTCCTGAAACTGATCCTGAAACTCTCTTTTCGAGATGCCCAAAACCTCAGAAATAGTGAAAGTCACCTCACTGCCAAGTATCTTGTCATTAAAGATTTTCTTCATGTATGTAGATGTCTCAATATTGGACATCAATCTAAACCCTAGTTGCTTTCTCTCTCTAGGCTCTTGCCTCTTTTCTCTCTTTTGAGCATCTTCCATCTGTCGATCTGGTCCTGATCTTGAAGACGGTCCTACAGTAGGTGGAGTAACAAACTCACCCCCTCTAGTCTTCTTAGCTGCACTTGGATTTTCTTCATCCCTCTTACGCTTCTCCTCAACAAGTACATCTGCTCCTTGAGACTTAGCCAAATAAGCATAAATATAGTACCTGTCAACAGGCGAATCTTAACCTGTCTCTCATCTGATGCTAGAGCCTGCACTAGTCAAAACAGTTTGCTGAATTTTCCCCTTGTTTGCATTGTCCATAGCATAAGTCCATAGTGCTGACTGAGTCTCTGATCCCTTCTCAATCTAGACTCCATATGCAGAAGCATCACCTCTAGCTGTCACATAAGAAGTACGCGCAGCCATGTCATCCACTAACTTCTTCATTCCACCTTTACCAAAGTTGGTAGCAAGTGGAACTCTTGTCTCAGTCAACCAAATCTTACCATCTGCCCCCAATATACCAAATTCTTCCTCCTTGCATCCTAAAAAGATTCACAATCCCTACAATGCTGATGGTCTGTACTATCGCACCAAATACATCTTCGGTCTCTCCTAGGTGCAGTAGGAGCACTCCTAGGTGCAGTAGGAGCACTAGAAGAAGTAGTAGACGCAGTCGAAGCAAACTGCTCTTTCAACTTTCCCACCAACTCCGCTTTGACTGACTCCAGTGTCAAATCTGTTATGCCTTTGATTATGTCATCAAGAGAAGTAGGCACCAATGGAGCGGATGGTTTTAGAGTAGAAGGTGTAGGCATCGGTCGTGGAACAGGAGGAATAGGTGGAGTGGAAACAGTAGGCACTGGCATAGGCCAAGAAACTGGCTGAGGAGGAGAAGAAATAACAGAGATAGAAGCAAGCATAGGAGCAGATGATGGTGTAGGTGTCATGGAACCATTTTGTAGGCGAGTCTTCCATATCCTCCTCTTGGTCAAAGTCGAGACTGCATCCTGAGCATCCTGCCAATCCGTTTTAAGACCCATAGGCTTCGTGCGATTGTCAAGAAGCTCACCCAATTCTTCTTGAAGAGCAGGATCTGCAGCTTGCAAGAAAAGCTCAACTTTTTCAACATCCAATGCTCTTTGTTCAATGGCATCAAGCTGACTATACCTCTCCTCAAATTCTCGAATCAACTCTGAAGCAGCTAGACCTTTGTTTGGCATGTAGACCCACTCTCGGAATGACTACCGAGTAGCCATACCAAAGTCCACAAGGAAATATTCTTCTTTCAAGGCCTTCTTAAAATCTTGCCAATGTGTATTCTGAATAAAAAGATCAATCACTTTCGCCCTGAAAGCGGGTGTGACAAGACAAAGGAAATACTTACTAATAAGTCCAGCTGGAACTCCAAAAAACCCCATCTTGATCTCATATGTCTTCAAATATGCTGAAACATTTCGGCCGTCAAATAGCTTCTTCTCATTCTCAACTGCTTCAATAGCCTTAGTCACGCTGTTTGCATTCTCCTGCTCTGAATAGAGTTGCCTTTGCTGAGACAACTGTTGTTGATGCAATTGTTGCTGCTGTTGCATATACAATTGTGTCTGTTGATTTTGGAGCTGCATATACATGGACATATTCTGCAAAATCTGCTTTAGATCCTCTGTTGAAGTACTTGACGCAGCAGTCATTGATGGAGCTGAAGTAGACGCAGCTAGAATTGTAGAAGAGGCTGAAATAGAGGCTGAAGTATCTCCCATCCTGAAATTTCTGCCACGCTTTCACGTCGGGTTCACCAAAGATGTCGAAGGGTTTTCGAAAGCAATGTCGCAACCACAGAGGACCTTGACTAATTTCAGGATAGAAGATCAATCATACATATAAGCAAGATGAGAGGGTTTGTATGTTGTAATAGATCCACCAAACTCCCAATAAGACCTCATCTTCACAGACAGGTCACCAGCAGTTGCAATCTGACTTCTGAGGTAATGTAACTGTTCAGCAACAAGTAAACTAAATGGTCCAGGGCCTGTGCAAATTCAGTCTTCTGTCGTCAATACAGCAAGGGAAGATACAAGAGGCTGGAGTGGAATCACTGCCCATCTATGAGAAACATACTTCAGTTAGCCAAAGACTTCCACTTTGGGTCTATCCGGGATAGTATCTTTCAGGAAGCAGAAATGGTTATCATTCACAACCAGAAATTTCAGTTTTTAGCTTCTCAAGTTCAGAAGTAGGATAATCGGGTTCGAGGAATCTAACACATAAGATTTGTTCTACAACTACAAGGTCCTTCTGCTCATCAAAAATTTCGGGAAAGAATTCAACTCCTTCAACCATCTTTAAGCTGACAATCTTAAACTTATCTCTGATCTGCTTTTTGTGCACTCAATCAGCATGCTGGATGAATTTTACAATCGTTGTAACGATAGATTTCCTAGGTGAAAGAACACCGCTAGGAGGTCGCATAAAACAACTCTTTGGAGCTGTCGTTTGGAATTTGAAAGCAATCGGTGAGCAGCTGGCATTTTTTATTCTCACAGCACTTGTGGTCTGTTATCCTAGTTCATATGAGAAGTAAAGCTTCTTGTCTGGTTTAAAAACTGAGCCTGCACTTGTGCAGAGACAGAGCTCTGACTACAGCTCTAACGAATGCTGAATCACTAGAATTGTCGTGTTGCTGTAGGTGAATGTCTGAATTGCAGACTTCAGCTCAGATAGGTGTTTGTGATCATGGCGTCTCTGCAGCACGTCCATGTTGGCCTACTATATGTCGATGAAGGCAATTGTCAATTAAACTGTCTCGCAAGGATTCAGGACAAACACTGTTCGATGCACATCCTCAGCGAAAAATGACATGTCTATCACCCTCTGCGAATGGCCTCGGAGCAAATTTCGCAAAGCTGTGTTTATGTGTAGTATCCGTATGTGACGGTTGGGGCGTAGTCCATAACATATATAGCTTTTATTCACAGCTATTTGCCTTCCCACATCCAATGCAGGATCTAAACTGTACATTGTGATGGGAGAGACCTCCAACTGGGGTTGCACCTCCCCTGGTAATCGGATGTCTATATCATACACCACATGCTCGCCCCTAAGGTGACGGCCCCTGGAAGCTTATTGGTATTGAGTCTCCCAGAACCAGATGTTGGAGCGAGGCTTACTGGAGGGGACGAAGGTACAGCAAGGGCAACAGCAGCTGGTGGTTGTAATATCTCAGAATTTGTTTCAGAAGTGTGCAAAGCTGCTGGAGGAAGTTCTAAAGATGTCGGAACAGCTATGTTACCCGAAGAGAGTGTAGTCAGAAGGGCCAATAGGCGTGCACTGTCAAGAGAAGGACTCGATGGGCTTGAAAGATTAGACTGTGGTAAACTTGGCTGCGGTGTTGCAAATAAGGGCACAGTTGGGGGTGCTGAAGGTGTTGGCTGAGAAAAATTAGACTGATCAAAATTATGAGGATATGGAGGCCGTGTTCCCTGATCCTGAGGGTAAGGTGAATACTGGTGATACGAGTTCCCTTCGTCTACTCTGATTGCTTCAAAGGTCGCAATTTGTTACCACAGCTGCTGCAGGTCCATTCTCGGTTTCCCACAGGATCGATTCTTCCCCCCTCCCATCGACTCCTTCAGCATGTTTGTCGATGTTTTCCTTCCTTCTGTCTTCTACGAGCATAATGATCTTCTCTGTCACAATAGCCTCCACTTCTCGCTTCGATCGTCGTTGTGTCCAACAGTCCCAAAAGGAATCACAGAGAGAGGAACCCAGACCAGACTCGTGATCCGCCAAAGAGTTTTTTTTTTTCCCTCTGTCGGATTCTTCCGCGTCGTCAGCCTCCCAACATAGTTTTCTTGTCTGCTAATTTCATCAAAGATAAATGCTTTTTCAAATAGCCCGCTAGTTTCCCTCTGAATGACCCAATTCTGCTTTCCGGAAGACCCTTGAAAAGAAAAGTGGTCAGATCCACGAGCAAGGATAGAATTGATCTGAACTGTTCCGGTCTCCATTGTCTTGCTAATCGTGATTGCTTTGTTAATATCTCTTGTGAAAACACAACCCTGCAAAACAAAATTGTTTGCATTACAGTGGTGGATTCCTTCCTCCACATTGCTGATTCTAATGACTGGAAGCACAGGCTCAAAAGGTTCTTCCCACGCAATCCTCACGTCAAGGCAAACTTTATCAATAAGCAAAGGCCATATCAGGTTTCCATCTCTTTTGTACTCCTGGCAGAATGTAGCACCTTTTTCCTTGGCATCCAAAACCAGACCTTCTATATACTTTGCAGACGACTCACTAACAACCGCGGTTATGTCAGAGACTTCTTCTGGTGCACCGACAGTTAGCTTACTCATCTTTGAAACTACCTTCTGAACTAGCACTTCTAAGTTCTGCTACTGGTTCCATAACCAAAACAACTTTCACAGCAGTACAACGCTGGCCACTGTATGAGAAACCACCCTTTACGATATTTTTTGCTGCAAGATCAAGGTCGGCATCAAACATATCAGCATTATTGAGTTGGGTATAGATTCTTTTTACTGTTTCAAGTGCTGACTTGATACGACAGGCTCTCAGAACATTCAAAAAGGTAGCACTATTTGGCATATTCCCTTGGCACAACATCTAGGCATAAAGCACGATGGTCTCCTCACTTTCCTCTTGCACGGCATAGCCCAATATTAGAGTATTCCATGTAACTACACTTGGATACACTCTCTCCATTTGCATTTGTTCAAAACAGTTCAAAGCTTCAACAACAAGCCCATACTCAGCATATCCTGAGATCATTGCATTCCACAAGACTATATCCCTTACCCATTGTCAAACATACAACTTTTTGGTGGATTTCACACCTCGAATGCGCAGCAATACGACAGCGTCCTCTATGAAGCTTATAATGCAGCCTACAGTGAGACTGTCAGAAGGTGAGATTCTTCCTAGTAGTTCTTACTTTTGGAGAGAGAGAGATAGAGAGAGAGAGAGAGATTACAACTTCAATTCTTAGCATTCGATTTGTACCCCGGTTAGCTTTCCAGCTTTTGTATACACATCAACATGCGTGTTTTACCTCAGTTTTTCCTTCTAAGATTCCAACTGTGACATGCTTTAGAAGTATCACAAGTTACGATGAGCATACTCATCCATACAAAGAAGCGATTTCCTTCTTTCCAACAATCGAGCTGTGCTTGAAGGCTCTCAGCAAAGGGATTGTGAGACTTTCAAACCAATCAGGTACGCTGAGAGAGAGACAGAGAGAGAGAGAGAGAGAGAGAGAGAGAGAGAGAGAGTGTGTGTGTGTGTGTGTGTGTTTTTTTTTGTAGTCGAGTGCAGTTTTCCATCTAGTCTAATGAACCGGTTGCTCCCATTTATGAATGACGGGATATTCATAGCCCTTAAAAAATTTTGAAATATTTTGTGCCACAATGTGAGTACTAGATTAGGTTAACCTCTACTAGATTGTTTCAAAGTCTTGAAACTAACAAGGACACATGATGGTACATTGCCCTACATATCTAGAAAGTGTAATTTGACACAACTGCTAATTAGTAGTATCAACATCTAAAACTAGCAAGGTTGCCTGAATCGAGTCTTCACAGTTCAAATTAGGCTTTAAATTTGATGCTCAAGGTTGGGCTTCAAGAAAAAATCAATGACACTTTTATCCTTTTTGGTGAGCTTCATTTTGACACCTTTGCTCTAAATTTAGGAATCAACTTCCAAGTAGCTTACAAGAGAGCATTCTTAGATGTAACTTAAGAGATAACAATTCTTAATATAAGATGGTAAGGTCCCATAATACATGATACAAAAAAGAAGTATAAACTAGTGTGGAAAATCACAATACAAACTTTGGTTTCATATTCTTAAGACCAAAAAGATTTCCAAGGTCTAGACTCTTGTACATCATAGTTAATTGATAAAGTTCATCATGATAGAAACAAGGTGAGCAACAAGCAAGAACTACAAATCAAGTAGTCTTTGTGCCTTTACTAGCTCCCATTTCTCATAGACGAAGGCCCATTCAATGCTTTTGATGTCAAGGCCAATAAGAGAAATTTGCATTAATGCCTCAAGAGTTGACACCATCAATCTACTTAGAGAAGCCTCCTTCACATGTTATTTATGAAGTAGGAAGAACCAAAAGAATTTTCCATAATCTCATCAAGTTTGGTTATGTTACTTGCCAATCAGAATTGTTGGAGAAAACATGCCATGCATCCTTCATACTCATTCTCTCTCATCCAAAATATAGCATGTTAGTGAATGCATAGATTTCGTTTCCCTCATTCATATACTAATTCTTTCCCTCCACCACATGTTTTAAAGAAGGATATTTTCTAGTCCATTCTATTCGAATTTTTCTAGAGTACTCTTTTGATGTTGTTGTGGGTTTTCCTGTGTTAGCTGCATTTTCTGAAGTGTTACCCGACATATCAAACATTTCTGTATCACCCTCCATTTCATTATCCTTGTCTTCATTTTCAATCTCATTTTCTTCATCTTCATCATGCTCTAGAGTATCGCCAAAGAGTTGACGATGAAGGTCTAGATTGACATCTGGATTGTCTTCTAGATAGACATTAAGATCTATATTTGGATTCACTTCTAGGTTGATATTTGGATTAACTTTCTCCTTTTGTTTTCCCTTCCCAAGCATATCAAATAAAGTTCATTGACTCATCTATTAAACAATGAAAAAGAGGTATTTCAATTATGGTTTTCACAAACTTTAATTTTTCTCAAATAATTTAACTAGATGCATACTTTAAAAAATTAGAACTCGTACCTTGATGCCTTTTGGATTCCTTGTAAGTTGTAACTCGTACATAAAAAATCCTCCAAATAAGTTCTATGGCCACCTTTTCCAAAGTGATGCATGTATAGGGCATGATTGGATGTATATATGACATAATTACACTTGGATCATAAGGACAAATGTGATTTCATTTGGTATATATGTCATATTCCCTAAATTCATGCATTGATACTTACAACATGAAGGCAAACATTTTGATATTGAAAGACTAGGAAAGTCATGTCATGTTGATCCAAACACAACCAAAAGCTAGCATCTAATCAGTTTAATTGTTACTGCGCGTCTGTCAGCACGTGTAATAAGTATTATCTACGTATATACATGAGCAATTACACGCCCTTACAGACGTGCTATGCAAATATAAAAAAAATTTAAAAAAAGTTGTGGCTTTCTTTTCAAACCAGTACTTTCCTACATTTTTTGCGCGTTTTCTGCAGTTCGAGCTTGATGTCACTAATCATGTCTATCTATCACTTCATGAAGACAATGAGGGAAGGAAATAAGAGTAAAAAGAGGACAGAAGGAAGATAGAATCAAAGAGTAAAGAACAAGATCCAAACAGCAAGGAAGAGAAGAAGATTCAAGCAACTTACCAAGGGAAGGGAGAAGGAGGACAAGGAGCTTGCAACCTAGCTGCCACTTGTCGGAACAAGCAAAGAAGGTGAGTTCTTCTTCTCTCTCTCAATCTTGTTTTTCTGTGTCTGTTTGTCTCTCTCTCTCTCTTTCTCTCTTTACATGCTATAGAATGTCATCTATGGAGGTTTTTTTGTGCGTTTTTTAATCAAGTTTGAAAAAAATGGTTCGAGTGTGCGCGTCTGTCTGCGCGTCCAGATGACAATGTAAACACAGGTATATGTTGAGAGAGAGAGAGTACAAAAGAGATACACAAGACATGCTCCCAAAGCCTGATTCATATTGATGTAGAGTTAGTATATATAGTTGAGACCCAAGTCAAGTGAGAGATGATATATATAGTTGTAACATCCTCACTCAAACAAAGGTCTCTGGCTGCTGCGAGTGAAAAAACCCTTGGGAAGAACAAGGGAAAAACCCGAGCCCCTACACATACCTACGATACAAAAATGATTTATTATAAAGTTTTCTTGAATACAATGATACATGCCTCAATCAGTGAGACAAGAACTTAGAACAATACCAAGTGCATGTCTTAATGAACTAAAGCCAGCTTCATTAAGAGATTTTGTGAAGATGTTTGCAACCATTTGATCACTGGGACAATGCTCCACCATAATGGAACCTTTCTTGACTTCATGTCGAACATAATGATAATGAATAGCAATATCCTTTGATTTACTATGTTGTATATAGTCTTTGGTAAGACTAATAGCACTTTGGTTATCACATCGAAGAGGTGTACTAGATGATGAAGGATGTCCCAAATCTGCAAGTAGTTGTCGAAGCCAAACTAGCCCGCGAGCTACTAATGATGCAGCAACATATTTGGCCTCAGTTGTAGAAACCGCACCACATCGTTGTTTCTTGCTGGACTAAGAAACCAAACATCCATTTACAAAGAAACAATTCCCACTTGTAGATCGCATGGATAAGTGTGAACTTGCCCAATTAGCGTCTGTATATCCAATAAGGTCAAGAGAAGTTGAAGAAGATAAAGAAGAATCCTCTCGACGATGATAAATAAGAACAAATTCCTTAGTACCCTTGAGGTAATTAAGAATACGTTTTGCAGCACTCCAATGAATAGTGGAAGGGGAAGAAAGATAATGTCCCAAAAATTTAGCTGCAAATAAAATATCTGGTCTTGTGTTTAAACCAATAAATTGAAGACAACCAACAAGATTAGCAAAAGGTTGATGAATGACTAATTCTTCATTGCGTGTTGTAGATGTACCCTTGGTAGAGCTTGAAAGAATGGGAGTGTTGGGCAGAGTGCGCATTTGTCAACCCAAAATTCTTAACAATATCATTAATAAAATTTGTCTGGCGAAGAAGAAGAATGCCTTGTTGTCGGTGTCGTTGAACTTGAATACCCAAATAAGAATGTATCTCACCAAGATCCATCATTTCAAATGTAGTCGATAAAAGCTTCTTCATAGCATCCAAGAAAGCAATATTATTTGACACAAGAATAGTATCATCAACATATAGAGCAAGAATAATAAAACATTTCTCCTCCCTTTTGATGTAAAGATTTGGGTCAACAAAACATGCAACAAAACCTTTAGATGTGAGGAACTGATCAATCTTAATATACCAAGCACGAGAGGCTTGCTTCAATCCATATAATGCATGATGAAGCTGGCATACAAGATGCTCCTTTCGTGCAATCATAAAACCTTCAAGTTGCTCCATATAGATTTCTTCTTCAAGATCTCCATTGAGAAAAGCCGTTTAAACATCCATTTGGTGAATTTCTAGATCAAATAGTATTGCAAAATCCAAAATCATACGAACAGTTGTGGAGCGCACAACAGGAGAAAATGTTTCTTGATAATCTACTCCTGCAATCTGTGAGTAACCTTTTGCAACAAGTCGTGCTTTGAACTTATCAAAAGAGCCATCAGCTTTGGTCTTGGTTTTATAAACCCATTTACATTTGATAGGAACATGATTTGGGGGGAGTTCAGTAAGAATCCATGTACCTTTGGAGATTAAAGAATCGTACTCAGCTTGCACAGCTTCTTGCCATTGATCCCTTTGAGACGAATTGATAGCTTCCATATACGATATTGGATCCTCTTGGACAGACATAGCATCATCAAAGACATCATATTCAATAGAATAGAATCCATGCTCTATCTCAATAGGAAGATCGACATAGATCTCCAAATTTTCATCAATCTTCTTTGGAAGTGAAGGAGGTTTATGATCATCAGAATTAGTAGAATCACAAAGCAAGTAAGGAAATGCACTAGCTAAGCAAAGACTGTGTATCATCTGAAACATTTGACGACCATGTGCCACCCATAGTCTTCTCATCAAATATAGCATCACGACTAATGATAACCTTTTGAGAAGAAGGATCATAAAATTTGTAACCTTTGGAATGATCTGAATAACCAAGAAAAATAACCTTCAAACCTGGAGGATCCAACTTATGTCGAGTGTCCTTGGGCACATGGATATAAGCAATGC
This sequence comes from Lygodium microphyllum, assembly GCF_053477565.2. Classification (NCBI taxonomy): domain Eukaryota; kingdom Viridiplantae; phylum Streptophyta; class Polypodiopsida; order Schizaeales; family Lygodiaceae; genus Lygodium; species Lygodium microphyllum. Next base: position 28,451,582 of record NC_141155.1, read on the forward strand.
AGCCAAATGTGCGAAATTAAGAGACTGAGGGTGTCTTCCCTGTCCAAATTGTTATAGGAATTTTACGAGCAGGTGCAGTAGTTGGAAGATGATTTTGAAAAAAAACAGCTATTAGAAGTGCTTCAGTCCAAAACTTTCGAGACAAACTAGAGTGTATAAGCATGCAACGTATAGCATTAAGAATAGTGCGATTTTTGCACTCAGCAACACCATTTTTCTTAGGAAAATTAGGAACTGTAAACTCATGATGAATACCTTGATCCTTACAAAAGTCATCAATATAGATTGCATACATATTCACCGCCATTGTCACTGCAAAGCGTCTTTATAGAGAATCCAGTTTGAAGCTCCACACTTATCTTGTATTGTTTAAATATAGATAAAGCCTCAGACTTATGTCGAAGAAGATAGACATGTGTGTACCGTGAGAAATCATCAATGAAAGTTATAAAATATCGATATTGAGACTTTGAGGCAGGAAAAGGACTGCAAATATCGATATGAACCAAATCCAAGAGAGCACAGGAATGTGATGAAGTAGAAGTGTGGAAAGGCGAACGATGGTGTTTTCCAAGTGCACAGGATTCACATATTCCCATACGTGGATGAGATTTAAGATTCATACCTTGCACAAGACCATGACGATGAAGATCAAGAATTTTGGCAAAATCGGAGTGTGCAAATCGTTGATGCCATAATTTGCAATCTGCATCTCCAGGGGCAGTAACAACATTTGCAACTGTATCGTTCAATGATAGCTCAAATAGATTAGCATGTCGAGGAGCCACTGCTATAGTATGCCCGTCTTTCTCTATACGACATTGATTATGATCAAAGCCAACAAACAAACCAAGATCAACTAGACGAGCAACAGAAAGAAGATTTCTTTGCAAATTTGGAACATGAAGAACTCCTCTTAATATTCTAGTGGATGAAACAGTCCCCAGATATAAATCACCCACTCCTTTGACTTGACAAGTCGTGTCATCCGCAAGGTAAACAAACTTCTTGACAAGAAGAGAATGATAATTGTGAAGCCACTGTAATTGGTATGTCATGTTTCCAATGGCACCTGAATCAACGATGAATAGAGAACCATCATGAACATGAAGTACCTTTTCCGGAGAGATATCATGATGGATGAAATTGAGCTCTTGATGAGTATGATCATCATCAATTGTAGTTTGTTGAACAATATAAGCTCGAGAACGTTCTTCATCACATCTGCGTTTATAACAACAACGAGATGGATGATCTGTATGTGCACAATAATTACAAGGAGGAAAACTTTTGGACGAGTGAGGTTGCTTTGTAGTAACTCCATGCTCCTCATCATATTGACGTGCCCAGCAATCAGAAGCCACATGGCCTTTCTTATCACAATAAGAACAATGTTTGTTAGGATAAGCAAGACGAGAAGATTTAATACCTTGATTAGTGCGTCCACCCTACTGAAAACGTGAAGCAGGACGCTTGCGAGCAACAAAAGCAGCATCAAAATCCCTTTGTTCGCGAGTGACCAAAACAGCATCAGATTTTTCCAAATGATGCTCATGACGTTGAGAATATTCAATAAGAGATATACATGCTTTGTCAAAGTGGATATCATCCTTGTTAGACAAAATAGTGATGATATTTTCATATAAAGGATCTTTGATGGTATGAAGAAGTTGAGTAACAATCTGATTTTTAGCAACAAGAGCGCCGGTAGCCTCGATATGAGAGTGCATAGAAGTACCAACCTTATATTGAAGATTCTTCAAACAAGTTTGGAGATATAAAATTTTGGTGACCTATTTCTTCTCAAACGTTGAGATAAGATACTCCCAAACAGCATGAGAGGTTTCCAGATGAAAGACATCCAACATAAGTGAGTCAGGAAGTGCAGAAAATATATAACGACGAGCCGCTTTGTCACGACGAATCCAATCAGTATGATCAATTTTCCATTGTTCAAATAATGGACCATCAATAATCACAGAATTATTATTCATCACATCAATAGGTTGAACTGGGCAAGACAGGTCGCCCAAAACAATATCAAATAATTCATCACCTTTAAGAATTAGCATCATCTTTACTTTCCACCCAGGAAAGCCTTGTCCTTGGAGGAAGGGAACCGAACGTTGGCCAGACGGATATCCATTAAGAATTACGCAATTGGCCATGCCTGTATGTCGAGAGAAAACAAATAAGATGAGATCACAGAATCTGCAAACCATGATCAAGACGAGCGTAGTTGAGACGCATGACAATCAAAATAGGGAGATGCACGTAAGAACGACGAAAAGTATTGAGTGACTAAAAAGAAAGCCCAAAATAGAGAGGCGTAACGTGCAAGACGAGATGACGCATATAAGAAAAGTGCTATTTCGGTCGAGCAAAGAATGTGAACGATAATAAAACATCGCTAAAAATAGCAAGATGTTTGCTTGTCGTAATCAACATCATTAACAGGACGAGCAATTAACAAACTGTAATTGGGGATTAACAAACTGTAATTAGAATTACGGTTTTAAATAAAGAATCGCAGATTCGAGCAGAATTGCTGTCTTGAATTCTGAACTGTCATAACTTTTGATCCAGAACTCCGATTGACAAGTGGTTTTGACAGGATTCGAGAGCACGATGAAAGACAAAATTAACTAACACTTCTAATTTGAACAAGTTCATGTATCAAATCATCACTTGTGCAAAGAATTCAATTAAGTATAAACAATGAAACAACTTATCTTCCTTATTGTTGCTACGCATCCATAGTTCTGATACCATGTTGAGAGAGAGAGAGAGTATGAAAGAGATACACAAGACATGCTCCCAAAGAATGATTCATATTGATGTAGAGTTAGTATATATAGGTGAGACCCAAGTCAAGTGAGAGATGATATATATAGTTGTAACAGTATAGATGCGGAAATAAACGCGCTGACAGATGCACACAGAGACGCAGATATAGACATAGCATGTAATATGTTTTATCTGCACTGGGTAATATTATTTTTCTTGTGTAGATGTGGAATCCTAGATCTTCCAGCACTGATCTTGAGTTGGAATGCATGAACAACACCTTAGCAGAGTTTTCTAGAGGCGTTAGTAGCTTTTTTGGAGGTTTCCAAACAAGGAGCAATTTATGGGGGAGATGACCAATTATCTTGGTTGCCCTCCCACTGCAGAGGAGGTTTTCAGTGTGATGTCTGGGACACCTATCACATCTTTGCCTAGCACTGCCACACAAACACCAAACCTTGGCACACCTCTACTAATAGGTACTCCACGCACTATGAATACACACAGATCAGCTGATACACATGGATCAGCTGAAGTACATGGATTGGCCGAAGCACGTGCATCTGCAGAAGCACATGTATCGCGTGAGGTAGAGGGTAGTGCCCATCGAGGGAGGAGGGAGAGTCGTGCGGGAGGACGAGGAGGTCGAGGGCTTTGTGGGGGTTGCCTAGGAGGTGGCTCTCGATCACCCTCATTGGGAAATGAGAGAGGTGAGCCTCCACAAATGTACTACTCTGTCACTGATGTTGGTGGTATCTTGCATGACTCGGAGAGGAGAGAAGTGATAGCCAATGGTTTGTGGCAAGAGGTGCTGCGTGCAATACATAGAAGGTACCCTAATCCCGAGAATTCATGATTCTTAGATGATTCGGGACGGTCAAAGGTGAGAGACGCGCTTGATAACAAGAGGTCTCACCTTATGATGCGCGCTAAGGAGTCACTGCGGAGACAAGAGTAGGGACGCCCTGGATATGGCCAACCACCCAATTGCCACCGCAGGGAGTGGAAAGAGGCCAAGAAGAGAGCAGTAGAGAAAATGAAAAGTCGCCAGCATGCAGAGGCACGACGTTTCTAGATGGCAACCATGAGATCGTCGCATTTGATTTCTTTTTTTAAATTAAATTTTGTAATTTGTTTCACTTTATTATGTAGTGTGTTCTAATATGTTGTATGTTCAAATTGTTTTGTAGTATCATATCGTTGGTAGGATGCCTACTCCTAGAGAGGTAGGCTACCATCGAGGTCATAACCAGGCGTCCACTTGGTAGCATTTCTACGAGGAGGGACTCATCACGCAGGAGCAATATAATCGTGCCATGAGGATTCCACAACCAGAAGAGGTATTTTTTATTTTTTACATGAAAAGTATAGGTAACTCTAATTTATTGTTTGTAATGGTATTTATATACCTTAATCCTTTGTGTAGGCAGGCGAAGGGGGGACTAGCAGTAGTGGTGGCGGCAACGACAGCGGTGGTGATAGCAATGATGATGCCTCTTCTGAGGAGATGTAGAGGAGCCCCATGCATGTATACCTCTCCTTGGCTTGTAGTTTTCATTTTTTATATGTATTACTTTCAGCTAGTGCTTGCGACCATGACCATGCTTGAGGTCACAAGCACTAGAACTCATCATGTAAAAACATTTTATCTATATATATGAAATTTCGTGTTCTACATACATTGTTTTGTTTTCAGTACAAAAATCTTCGAAATAATCTTTCTCTGTTTTTCCTAAGCATACAATTTGATGTTGATGGGGGAAAAAAACCAGAGAGCATGTGGCTTGCAAAGCCACATGTTCTCTGGTTTTTTTTTCACACCTCTGTTTTGCGCGTCTATCAGCGCGTCTAAATTGTAGGATAAATGCGCGTCTATTCTCGTCAAAAACTTGCAAAGTAAACACTTTTTTAGATGCACAGATACATGCGTGTATAGACGCACAGTATGAGTATATCCACTTTTTTATAAACATGATTATATATTTGCATAGCACGTCAATATGTGTGTCTATATGGGCATGTAACTCTGACTATAAGTGTGCTTTTAGACGCGAAATTTTAGACGCAGCAGTAGATGCGGTAATAAACGCACCCGACATTTTTTAACACAGTTCAAATATTGCGTCTACAAGCATGTCTATGGAGCCTTTTTGTTGTAGTGTCATTTCAAGCCTGAAAAACTCAATGAGGAGACCATACTTTGATGATTTAGACTGTGCACTGAATAAGGTGTCAAGTCTGTTCCATGTATCCTGTGAGGTCTCATAGTTATCCACATGGTGGATATAGTTGTCGTCTAGCTCCAGTTTGATAATGGCCTGGGCCTTATCATCATTCTTTTGCCAAGTTACAGTAAGATAGGCATCACGAGGCTTCTTTTCTTTTCCAGTGGTAATGGCCCAAAGGCCCTTCTTCATTAGGATGAGTTTGATGCAGGTCTGCCAGGTGTGAAACCTAATTCCTTTGAAATGAGTAGTTGGAGAGACTTGGCCCATGTTAGACTTATGGAAACAGTAGCAAATCAACTTCAAAAATTTAAGATTTATCAGTGGAAGAGTAGATTACAATGTGTCAAGAGACAGAAGTAATGACAGTGTGAAAACACACTATGCGGAGACTATGTCCGTGTTGATGTTGAGCTTGAATCTTCTTTGTTTGGGGCTGTCAATCCTTCTTGAATCTTTCCAAGTACTTTCCCTCCTTGATTTGATGCTGGGACAATAGATCAGAGTGGCACTGTGTTGCTCCAGGTGCCAGGAGAGAGAAAATAATGAGATTTTTGAGCTTGAGTGGAAAATTGGCTATGGTGGATTTTTAGGGTTTCATGATAGGAGCCTGGTTTTTTGTTGATTGCAGGAGATTTTGTTGATCACTTTCAAAGCATTTTTTATAGAAATGTAGCTCTTTTCAAGGCCTATCAAAGCCCTATGATCCTCGTCTAGATCACGGCCTGTAGAGCGATGGCGACAGTAGCAGCTCAAACATCAACAGGCGTAGACTTGACAACAGCAACGAATTTCAGCAATGACATTGCATACAGTGGCCAATGTCAAGCTATGTTGTGCCACAATGATTCATCTGAAGTTGGGGAACAAGTTTGTAGAAGACGTCAGGGAGAGTTATGCCCTCTATTGCAAGATCCAACTCCTCAAAGTTGGTAGGGTCTATCTAGCTATGGTAGACACACAAGGCAATAACTGTGTAAACTCACAATGTTGAGCTATGGAGTGGCCAATATCAGGCTCTTAAGTGATACAAAGAAGCCTTGGAGTCAAGGAACAAATGTTCAAAAGAAAGTAGGTTCAGATATGACTTGTGGAGAGAGATCCAAGAGCTTCAAGTTGACACGGTGCTGCTGGCTATGGCTGCCAAGGAAGGTCAAGTAGAGATGGAGGTGAGAAATGGAACCATGAGCTAACTTGAGTTGACCTGAGGTAAATATGAGCTGAGAGAGAGTAGAGGAGAGCTAAGCCATGCTCAGCTGAGCTCTGATACCATGTTAAAGATGCGGGATCTAGAGCATGGCAAAGGCGAAAGCTATGGAGGATGGAAGATAAAGACACACCTCATGTTGGCATGACAATGTAGATAACTATTACACAAGTGAATTAGGTTTCAAGATTGAGACTTGAAGTCATAAACACAATCTTTTGTATGGACAAAAATGACACAAACACTTGACAAAAGAGACAAGTACTATTGCATTATCATCGTATGAAAGTGATAGTTCAAGTACATCATTATATAGAGTTCTTTGGTAGCACTTAACATCCACTGTGGTGTGATTGCAAATATCTCAACAGTTATGTGCCTCTTTCCCTTCCCTCTCTCTTGTCCAATAGCATACTCTCCTTTTGGTGGTGCCAAGAATTTGTTCTCTCTCCTCTCTCCTCTGTCTTTTGTGCAGAAATTCCTATTTTCCCTTTTGTTATTGCATAATGGTAAAAGCTATGGATGAAAATGATGAAGATAACAAATTTTTTTATTATTAAAATAGAGATTTATGGTTTCTTTTTAGTTTTAGATTAATGGTAGAGCCATACACATAGATTTTGTGTGCTTTGTTCCCTGGTTTTGTGGTTGATTATGTTCATGGGAGGGTTGCTGTCATTTTGGTGCGCAACCGGGGAAGAAGCTAATCTCAACTACTTGATTGAGATTATAAATTAACAAGCAATGGAGACAAAAATAGAAGAAAACGAAGGAGGACAAAGATTTCAAATAACAGGACTGCATTAATGAGAGAAAGATTAGAGAGAGAGAGAGAGAGATCGCTTCTCTCACACCCAATGTCCCTTCACATGGGCTCTACTCGTCTTCCTTTTCCCCTTCTCTCTACAGTGGTGCAATCACCTTCTTTGTTGCCCTCAAGTTGAAAAATGCAAAACAGCCTATGTGTTTAATAATTTGGGCACTTCTTGTTGCTGTGTCCTCGAATGACACATCTATTATCTACTACTAATCTGTAAAGAGAGATTACAAAGAGATGCATATAAATAAACATAGAGAAAGAGAGGCATGGCACCCAACATCTCCTTCATCAAGAGAAAATTGAGCCGAAGGCCTGCTAAGGCATTAAAGAAGGAGAAGGCAAGAAAGGTGTCATTATTCTCTTTGATCGAAAAGACAATGAAGAAGAGGAGGACAACCATGGCAGGAAGAAAGGATGACAAAAGAAGAAGATAGATCATTGTCGCCTATTAGTCATTGTCATGCCCCTACTGCATGTCACACATTACTCCTCACCATCTTCCATATCTCTTTCTCCTCTCAACAAACAAAGTAGAAAATCAAAAATCACAATTATAAGTCCCAAAAGTACATAGAAGAAGGGAGAAGGAAGATGTGAGGAATAGGATTGCATTTTTTGCCCTGCAAAAGAAGGAGGAGGAGAAGTGGTGATGTAAGAGTAGCATTAGTCGATCATCCATTGGGAGTGGTCACATCCTGAGGCAACCTCTCCTACACAGGATTTGGAACAGGATTTTTGTAACGTGTCCCCTGGTATCATCCACGACACGTCTTAGCAGTCCATCGGAAAGGATGTCTAGAAAACTCCGCCCGGTACTCCCAAGGAATGTTACGGGGTTTCGATCTAGGTCTTCCCACGTCTGCCACGTAGCGGAAGTATCCTGGCCATTTCCCACTTAGGATCGACCGGAATTAGGGTTTTCCTATTTGGTCATTAGCTAACGGCAACTAGCATCAGACCTGAGCGAACTACTTTACGCAGAAACGCCAGGTCCGAAGCGGATTCACGCTGCACTTCGTTCAAGGAGAATGGGAAATGAGAGGGATGCAAAGCTCAACCTCTCTGCCCATAAGGCATAGTCCCATTCTGTTCCCCTAAAACAGCGTAAATCGGGTAAGACGTAACTTTAGGTCATCGTTCTTGTTATTCATTTTGATGATGATGATCATTCCGCTGTTCTTCGAGATTTTTGAGAAAAGTTCCCGGCTAACCGGGACCACCCAACCGTAGGACGGACCCATGGCCCATCCTCCGCACTTTCCTTGGTTTGTTTTAATTATGTAACACATTAATTTGACATATAACAATCAACTCCTTTAATTAATCCATTTAAGCACTGGTTCTTTCACGTAATCTTATCAGGTGACATAGAAAAACAATATCAAGCAAGTTCTTTCTTTACATTTCATCATTTTATCTTTGAAATACAAGGAGTTCCGCTCGTAGGCTTGTCCATAATCCGCCCGAAGGCTATCCAGTAATCCTCAGGGATCACTATTCCAAGCTTCCGCCCGTCAACTAGTATGCGGGCCTCGAGATCCAATCCCAAGTTACGTTAGCCTCTTGTGCAGGACCCGGAAGGCGAGGGATTTACGGCCAGAGCCCGCCCTGGCACCGAAGCGTCCTCCTACTCCAAGTAGAGCTCAACGGAGAGACCTCTCGCGGCGGGTTCGGTCCACATTCCCGGCGCGGTCAACAACCCCCTTGGTTAGGGTTAGGTAGGCAATCGGGGGTAACTGAAGCTGCCTCTCCCTTCAGGCCTTTAACCTGAAGTATAGGTACTCATTTAATTTGTAATTCATAATTCAAACAGAGCCCTAAAATCTCTAGCAAGCACAAACATTTCCATTAATCAACCCAATTGTTTGGCAAACTGCTAAGGAAGTGTTTTTTCCTTTTGAGTGTAACAGCACTCTTCACAAGGTGTCTTGTAAATTGGCAATATCTTTTACATTCGGGTGTAGGGCATACCCAACTTGATTAACCCTAAAGTTCCTTAGATATGCTAGTTTCTGGTTTACAATTTTCCTTATTTAGAAGGATATCCAAAAATACATCTTTTTGCAAGATAACTTGCGTAAGGATCTGCCATCCTTGATGAGGGTTTTTACCCTTTCTCCTTGTGAATCAATCACAAGACTAAATGATTTCATACCTGTTGCGCAAGTCCTGCGATGGAATAATCTGTTTAGATTCTTAAGCTGACGTATGTCAGGCCTAGGGTTTCTTCTTTTAAGAACCTTAGGGACAAACCCTAGTTCCTTATCTTTACGAATTTATTGTCCCTACAGTAAGGAAAGTAGTCAAGTGCTTAGGGTATGAATGTTTCTATGTTTAGATTGGTTTAGTTATCTTTCGGAAGGTAACATTAATCGTCTTGTCACGGTTTTGCTATCCTTGTGACAATTTACTTTCCAGTCAATACAGCTTAATTTTGACTTCCGTTTTCCTTACAGATGAACTCATGCCAAATAACAACATTTGCCTTGCTAAGATGTACAATTAGCAAAGATAACTTCCTAGTAATTTGAGCATCGAAAGAAACCTTTCATGAATTTAACCATTTACAACGATTCGTTGCGAAAGGAATAAGACTAATGGTGCAAGATATAATTTCTACACCTTAGGATTTAACTAAAATATACTACTATAGTAAATGGTTAATCTTGCTCGTAATTTATAATGCTTGATGCAATTTGAAGAAAGCTAAGTTCTATACATTGTCATTCATAAGCTAAACTCCTTCGTTACAAATAACTCGAACAAATATATCCTATCCTTAACAATTTTTCTTTGCATGATCGACTTAAAACCGAATTAAAGCCAAGAAGAAAAACCTAGTTTTGGGGTGAGACATCCACATGGATACCAGGAGATGACCCTCCCGCAGCTACACCTTGGACTTTCTTCGGCGGCATCGTAGTTCGAATGTGAGATAGCCTTTTCCTCTTTCTTCTGGAATTCCACCGTCTCTTTGGATCAAAAAAAGTTTATGGGTGAGTGTGGTTTTGCAACCACGGAACCCTTGGAGGATTTTGACTTGGGGTAGAAGGAATAGAAAGCACTTATTCTCCTTCCTTCCCTTTCTTTTATCTTTTTCCCACTCTTCCTCCTTCAATCCTTCTTTTCACTCCCTCTACTTTCCCTCCCTATCTTTTATCTCATGGCTATTTCTCCCTTACGGGATACCATCCGAGGCCATGATGATGGTTTGGATTTTTAGGTTCGGGGGGGAAAATAATAATGGGGATACGGGGGGATTAAGAAGAAAGCTTAGGGAGTTGTGGGAAAATAAGAGTTATGAGGGGGGTTGAAAAAGGGTTAAAAGGGTTATAAGGGGGTGAAAAAGGGCTTAGGGGAGTTAAAACCAGGGGTAGGTTCCCAAAGTCAAGGGAGGGATTAAGGGGAAAATGGAATTTAAAAATCCTAGGGGGGGTTTAAAACCGGGGGGTGTGGGAGGGGCTTAGGGGGGGATTAAAATCGGGGGGGGGGGGGGGGGGGGGGGGAAAGGGGCTTAGGGGGGGATTAAACCCGGGGAGGAAGGGTTTTAAAAAGGGCATAAGAGGGGGGGGTGAAAGGGGGCTTAGCTAGCCTCCTTAGAAGCTTCCCCTCAAAAGATTCTATGGCTTCTTACGTGGCAGGAGGGGGAGAAAATTCAATGCCGTAATGGCATTCTGTTGACTGGAGTGGCCACGGCGAAGCGACGTCGTGTAGGAATTCGACAGTGTGATCAGCTGCACCTCGGCAGCACCAACGTGTCGGTGTGCACCAAAGTGTCGACTCTCTCTCCCTCATGGCTAATGAATGGCCTCTCCTGGCGGTACAGCAGGCGGCAGCAGCCTTCCATCCCTTTCCTTCCTCATCTCTGGCCCGTCATTAAATAGTGGAGGGGAGGGGGATCTTCCCTCCCCTACGTGTCGACACGCATGTCCCCCCTCCCTCCATAAGGCTCCAACAAGGAGCTTAATGGCTCCTACTATTTCCCTCCCCCTCCAGCTCATCAGTCGGGTGGAGGGATAGGGGGAAATAAAAAAATTTCCATTTATCCAATTCGTTTTTTACGTGGAATATTACAAATTTCGAGTTGAGGTAGAACCCACAACCTGCAAAAATTGGCCAAAGCTTAATAACATGTCGAAAGGAAGGAGAAGCATTTGTGAAGCGCCTGCAAACCAAAGTCATATGCATAATCCAAGTAATGGAAGAAGAAGATGACATCATTCGATTGGAGAGCTTGATTTTGGAGAAGGAACAATGGATAAAGCCATAGCCACGGCACGGCACCGTAGGAGATATTAGTAACATAAGATGAAAATGAAGAAGAAAAAAAGGAAAGGAGAGCCCCCAGCAATGGCAATAGCCACCATAGGCCGTGCACTGTCGTTCAACGTGGCCTTCAACTGAGAGAAACTCAATGACAAAGAGGACAAGGAAAGGAGGAACAGAAGGGCACTACCACAAACACCGATGTTGACTATGGGGTGGAAGAGGAGTCTGTGCATGGCGAGAAGGCCTGCTTCCACTAGTAGAGTAGAAGGGAAAATTGAGCACATTAATTATCCTTCCTCCCCACCACAGCCTCTCTATTGTTGCCAATATGGCAACATCACCCATCCTTGTGCATGGCTGTGCCAAGAAGTCTAATTCTTTTTCGCGAAGACCTACACGCAGGAGGACGAGTATAGGCCATGGCCAAGGCATTACCTTGGCATGCCAAAAGTTGAAAAGGAAGAAAATATTGAGAAACAATGACGAAGATAATGGTTGTGAAGAAATAAAGAAGAAGCATCATTAAATAGTAGTGCAGGGTCTCCGTGTCTCCAAGAGACAAAAGGAGAAGCTTGTTCTCCTTCTTGCTCCATCTGGCTATCTCCTCTAAATGATGCCAATCGTACTCCATCTGCACACTACCAGGATTTCTAAGAAGATAGAATATAAGATTAGTATACTATGCTGATTCAAAAGCACAAGCAGCCACCATGGCTTCCCAGCATCTTCAAGGCTCAGAAGAAGACCTAAGCGATTGAATTGCTGCTAATCGCACAACCTCCTCCTCATCTATACCAATATTGGCCACATTGCAGGGCATGCTTTTCACAACCTCTCCATCTCATCCATGGTTGCCACTACTCGGATCTCCAACAACCACAAAATATGGGAGATAGGGTTTATTAACTCAAGTCCTACTCAAGCGACCTATCCCCCTTCTCTCATTTTCCCCCCTTTAAAAAAAAAAACAAACAAACAAACAAAGCCACCTACTTTTACCCTCTTTGTATTTTGAAATACCTTTGTTGCATCATCACAAGCAAGCAAATTATTACCCCACCATAAAATAGCAAACACCTCTACCATTACCACCATCTACCTTTCCATCCCTATCCTTGTTAATTTTATACTTCTTAGTTTTGTCCTTCCCAAGGTGGTAACCCATATTTTGTTTTTCTCCCCTCACACATAAGCCCATAGGAGAGAGTCATTTCAAATGAAACACTTTTACAAAGGCTCAAATACGACAAGAAATCCCATTCCCTTAAGTATTATTGAGCTAAATGGTGGATTCATCTTTCTTTCTCTATTGAAATGGAGGAGTTGTGCTCATGATCCATGTGGAATATTGAACCCTATCCTTGAACAAGTATACAAGTTTTTTAGTGTGGGAGTATGATGGAGGCAGGGGTTTCCTCACTCTAGTGGTCATGGATTTGAAGTCTCATACCCTACCATAACTAGGCCTCATGATCGAAGTTGTTTTACTAACAATTTTGGAAATGTTTTGTGTTAGATAGTGGTTCTTCTTTGCCAAGGTTCGTGGGGACGCTTCACATTTCAATGTGGGAGGAATGACACTCAAAGAAGCATAAAAATAAGGCACAAAAATGTCCATGCATATATCATAATTTCATATTTTGTAAAGGGGATAACATTTACATTGTTCCAAAATCACTAAAATACATACCTATATGAGGGGGCCACATCCACATCCGCCATCATAAATAAATGGTATACACAAAAGTGTTATATGCATGTATTTGTAAAGGGTAGGAATACTCAAAATCAAAGGCCAAAGGTCTTATAATATCAAATGTATCAAAGTTTCAAAGAAATAATAAAATACGAAGGGGTGTGCTTTTTGGGGAAGAGGTGGGGTGGAGTGCACGAGTGGTTATGTGCCTCTTTCCCTTCCCTCTCTCTTGTCCAATTGCATATTCTCCTTTTGGTGGAGCAAAAAATTTGTTCTCTCTCCTCTGTCTTTTGTGCAAAATTTCCTCTTTTCCCTTTTGTTATTGCATAATGGTTGAAGCTATGGATCAAGATGATGAAGATAACAAATTTGTCTATTATTAAAAAAGAGATTTATGGTTTCTTTTTAGTTTTGAGATTAATGGTAGAGCCATACACATAGACTTTGTGTGCTTTGTCCCTGGTTTTGTCGTTGACTATGTTTGTGGGAGGGTTACTATCATGTACTCCCAATACACTAGTTGGGTCTACTGGCTGCATGTTGCGACTTGTTCTTTGCATGCTTCAATTAGAAGGAGAGGGAATCGGGATTGATTAAGGAAGGATTGAAGGAGTAGGAAGCATCTTGGGAAAGGGGATATAGATGTTGTTGCTGCGCCGCCTGGATCAATGACAATACTCTGCACAAGCTAAGGTCACAGCTACGCGCTTTCCAGTTGTACAATCGCATTCGATACCTGTAGACTACTCCCTAACTTGGAGATCTGACTATAGGATGTTGTTCATTCCTCTTGGAGGAATCACGCCCCACCATTTATCGATGCGAGTAAGCCTACATTTCACAGTTTTCTAGCCCTAATGAGTAACTTTGCTTGAGTCGGTCGAGTTAGGGCTCTCATGGGATCGACATCCAAGATCAAGGTTTACAAGGAGGCAAGTTAGCGCTCTCAAAGAAGTGTAGAAGCTGTAATCCCTACAAGAGTAATCTAGTCCCCATCCACAATATTCCTTCCATTACAGCTTCTTCATAGTATTATCCAGAAGCATGGAAATGACAATGTGAGGAAAGAATCTTCAACCCGTGAGACAACATGCATATTATCTGTGTAAGGCATCTGATTAGCGTTGTTATCATATTTGTTGATCTCTCTATCATACTAGTCCTCATCTGGATCCTGAAGCCATCATGGGTGCAGCCACATTGGCTATTGTATATAAGCTCAGCCTCTATATTGGTTGAATCTCATTACTATTTGGGATAATGAATTGCAACTAGCTCCTCCTTGGACAATCCTATGTAGATCCATTGCCTGTTGCGATTATGTTGCATAATCTATAGTATCTACAGCTGCTACTAATTATGAAACATCTAACATCATGGTTGCAGAGTAGGCTACAGGGATGCCACATCCTCTAGTCATCCTAATCAAGGTAACTATCTCTCTAATCATGCAAATGATGCTGTCAAGTAACATTATTCAATATCCAAAGCCATGATAATGGCGCTTCTCACTCTTTGCAGGCCAATCTTCCCAGGAAATGGGCGAGAAGCGTGCATCACCCAATCGTGGTTAGAAAACATTCAGTAATGGAGATGGCAAGGTAGGCCATAGTAGTTGTGAGATCAGCTCTCTTAATGATTGGGAAAGCCATGTTGACCCTGGGCTTCCCGATGGTTGCGGAAGCTTTAATGCAAGTGTGCAAAGAGTTTATTCTATTACTGTACAATTATCACTACAAGATATAGGCCTTATACCAACGTTAAAAGTGACGAAAATGTAAATAACAAAATTTGCCTCCATCGTCGCAAAAAGCGTCATTATTGGCGACGCCATAGAACAGTCGGTATCAGCGTTGCTATTTGCATTGGTATCACCGTTGCATTTAGGACATTGATACCACCGCAAATAATGACACTCTGCAACGCTAATAATGATGTCAATAACGATGCATATAGTAAATTTACGATGTAATAGCGACGGTAATAGGGGAAAAAAAATTTGTGGCATGGCAGATATAGCAATGTGTGCTTTATTTGGGCCATATAAAATAGTTTATGCACTGTGTACAATGCTCGTGTAAACAAAAAACAAAGTGTACTTATATAATAACACTGATACATGAAATAAATACATGATCACATAATGAAAGCGACTGGTACAATCATGACAAGATATCACTACTACATAGAAAATGTCTACACAAATCATGTGACAAAAAAATAAGGGTGTGTGAGCTCCAGGGATCCAAGGGCGAGCTATATATCTCGCCATCCGAAAACTCGTCCTGCCACAAAGGAGCATCAAACGGACTCTGCAAAAGAAGAAACAACTACAAATCAGTCTATTATACAATAATGCATTCTAATTAAACATGGTAACTACAGATAAGAAAGATCAGTGACTTACAAGGCCGCCGCGTCTATACAATCAGTCGATCAATGCAATGAGACTGTCCCTCTCTGCATATCAAGTCTCAAGGCCGGTCAGATCGTGATTTGTAATGGAGTGCTGCAAAGAAAACAAAATACTAACTGTTAGAAACATGATTGTCAGTACAAAGGATATTGCAAAAAACTAAGCAAGCAAAACAAAAGAAAAACTTACAAAGTCCTCTAGATATGTCCTGTGGCCGCCGCCACTCCTAAGATGATGGACCACTCCGACCTCTAGTCTTGCCCTCGCTGCCTCACACTGCTGACTCCAATGTCCTGGATAATCTATAGCCTCCTCCCTCAGTCAGCACCAGTCATCTGCGTCTAGCCACTCGGGCTTTGCAGCCCCACTCTTGAGTGCCTTGTGTTCGTCCAATCGCGTGTGTGACATATATGCACACATGCAGTCCATCATCCAGCCCGTAGAAAATCTATTTGTTGTGGCTAGAACTAGAAACTTCTCATGTAAGGATGCTACTATGTAGTCCTTTCTCCCCTCCGGTATGTTTTTCCAATGATCTAAGACATTGTGCCAAAAAACTTGTTGGAACAACTCTCTCGTACGAGCCATCACCCTCCTCCCCTCATCATTCATGATGATGGCTCCTGACCTATCATCGACAAGATAGGCATATCCCTCTGGGGTATGCCTAAGATGGGTCCTCTCCCACCTATGTCCACTCTCTTGGGCATATCCAGGAGACCCTTGTACATCCGGTGTACCAACTAGGATAGTATCTATCGGTGTAGCACCCATAGGGGTGCCACCTATAGATGGCTGAGCAACAGTCAGAGTAACTGGAGTAGACGTCCCCACAGGTATGACAAATCCTGGAGGTGACGCAACTCCAACAGAACGATGAGACAAAGACACCGCGTCCGTGCCTCCATAGCAACCACCTGAGCCATGCTCCTTGGAACTACCACAAGAGCGAGGAGTCGCACCTCTATCCCGTGCCGACTGTGGGCTCACTGCCTCCGTATCTCTACAGCATCCCCGTGATCCTAAAGAACTCTCTCCCTTTGGCTCAAGTCCGGAGCATTGACCTCATCTATTCGAAGTTGAAGCATCTGTTCGTGCCGAAGTAGATCTAATAGAGCGGCCTGATGATGTCCGTGACAGCTCTTGGTCGGCCATGTCTCTGAATCTTGCCATCTGATCTAGAGACATGCGCATGAAGATATCGTGAAACTCCTCATCGTTCATCCCTCGACTCATCTTGAAAAGGTCACCTACACAAACAAAAAATGATGTTAGCATAATCAATTTAAATCATAGAAAGCACGGTAATATAAATCCTAAAAAAATAATCTCACTTAAAATGCATATCTTATGTATCCTTATAAGCGATTAGTCAACAAATTGAGTAAGTGGATGCTCCAAGTATAAAGTATCCTATGGTCCCATGTCAATCTCCTGACACAACTCCGCATATACTAGAAGGTCTTTCTTTATTATGCTGTATGTTTATTCCCTCTCTCTCATTCTTTCTTCTTTTTTCTTTTCCTCCCCCTCTCTTTTTCTTTAACGATCACGGCTGCGACTACGACGAAGACCACGACCACAACTACGACTACGACTACGACCACAACCATGACCACGACGACCACGACCATGACTACGACTACGACCACGACCACGACCACAACTACCACTACCACTACCAGGACTGTGACCGCGACTACGACCACCACATCTACCACTATCACTACCTCCACCGTGACTACCACCACTATAATAAACAAGAAAAGAAGAAAAAAAAACAACAAACTACTACTACTACTACTAGTACAACAATAAACAAGAAAAGAAGAAAAAACTACTACTACTACTTACAAAACACAAGAAAACTAAACAGCAATAAACAAGAAAAGAAAAAAAAAACTACTACTACTACTAATACAACAAACAACAATAATTAATTTCATTTTCTCTCTTCCTCTCCCTCTCTCATTTCCTCTCCCTCCCTCACCCTCTCCCTCTCTTTCTCTCTTTCCCTCTCCAGTTTAATGTTTTTTCTCTCTTTTTCTCTCTCCTCTCCCTCTCTCATTTCCTCTCCCTCCCTCATCCTCACCCTCTCTTTCTCAGTTTCCCTATTATGTTTAATGTTTTTTCTCTCTCTTCTCCCTCTCTCATTTCCTTTTCTCTATTCCTCTCCCTCTCTCTTTTCCTCTCCTTACCTCATCCTCTCCCTCTCTTTCTCTTTTTCCCTATTAGGTTTAATGTTTTTTCTCTCTTTTTCTCTCTCCTCTCCCTCTCTCATTTTTTCTCTCTCCTCCCCCTCTCTCATTTTTTTTTCTCTCTTTCTCTCCCTCTGTCATTTCCTCCCCCTCCCTCACCCTCACCCTCTCTTTCTCTCTTTCCCTATTATGTTTAATGTTTTTTCTCTCTCCTCTCTCTCTCTCATTTCCTCTCCCTCTCCCTCTCTTTCTCTCTTTCCCTATTAGGTTTAATGTTTTTTCTCTCTCCTCTTCCTCTCTCATTTTTTTATCTCTCCTCTCCCTCTCTCATTTCCTCTCCCTTTCTCATTACCTTTTCTCTCTTTCTCTCCCTCTCTCATTTCCTCTCCCTCCCTCACCCTCACCCTCTCTTTCTCTCTTTTCCCATTAGGTTTAATGTTTTTTCTCTCTTTTTCTCTCTCCTTTTCCTTACATTTCTTTTTATCTCTCCTCTCCCTCTCTCATTTCCTTTTCTCTCTTCCTCTCCCTCCCTCATTTCCTCTCCCTCCCTCACCAAGTTGCGTATTCCACAGTGGATTCCATGAGGTTTTTCGGTGGATTATGTAAAACTATTATTTGTCGGGTCTCCTACAAAAGGTGGATTCCTTGTGCGATAAGTTGACGGGGACCCATGTCCTTTTCAGGTATCAAATTAATTGAATATGCATGTGGGTGATTTCACAGCAGTGTCGAAGGGTTTTCGAAAGCAAAATCGCGACCACAGAGGACTTTGAATAATTTCAAGATAGAAAATCAATCTAGTAGATCAAATTCAATTTGAAAGCTCTATTTCTGTACCAACTCTAGTTTCTGAATCTGTAAATAACTAGGGTGTTCCCGTTGCATTACTCTTGTTCTCAGCCCAGCCATCTGGATAATCAATGATTGCAGAGAGAGCCGAGTAGATTTTCCGATGATGAAAGCATAGAGCCCATGGACCATAGCAAGCTCTCAGTCTTTGCTAGCCTACTCTGCCTATGAACACCACAGCTTCCCCCCCCTGATTCCCCATGCTACTCCTCAAGAGACTACCTTCTTCTATCTTTCCTTAATGCTTTGCAATTCCCAAAGTCTCGTGCTTGCTTTCAATATAGCCAAACACTTCTCTACAATATTTTATGGTAGACACTTCTGTGAGGTCCTCCAAGGGCTGAAAAACCATGCCTCCCTCTACATGACCTCGCTCGCATAGGAATCATACAATGTCAAGCAGTCTGGTTATGTTCCTGCAATCATCAAATTCATCAATTGAATTTCCATACTGCATGACAGACTCTCTAGCTACTACAGCTGCACCTACGAGTTATTGTAGAAGAGTGCGAAGCCCATTCTCCAAGAGCTGGTTTTCGTCCTAGACGATAATCGTTTGCTTCTGATTGTTGTGACAAAGGAAAGAATTGAGCAAGAAACAACAAGATGCAACCACAAAACACCACATCATTGGCCTTTGACAAGCGGCGAAGCAACTGATTGCCTATTCTTCCTCTCGGAATTGTGCATAAACATTACCCACCATATGATCAGCCAAATTGTCACAAACATTCAAACTCTCCAGTTCTCCATACTTTCTCAATTCTTCAAATATGTCCTCATAGAAATCCTCAAAGTATTCCTGTACCTTGCGTGGGTTGATACCAATGCGCTTATATCCACGACCACCATGACCATGATGATGAACATGATATCTTTCCCGCCTGTCATCTATCTGTGGGCCTCTGCTCCTGCTGCGACTCCTGCTGTGACTGCTCCTATGCCTTCTGTAACTGCCAAATAGCTTTTGCCTCAATTCCCTACTTTTTTTATTCAGGTGCATAAAGTTATAGTATCCACCTCGATTACAGGTATTTTCCCTCATACTGCCTGCACGTTTCCTCCCTCCCTCTATTGTTGCCAAAACGATGTCTGGAATAGACACGATCCACCTCAGGACTCCCTCCCAAAAAGCCTCCCATTTAAAAATAGTCATCCATGCTTTATTTTTTTCTTTTCCCAGACATTCAATCCTTCCACAATAGGCCCTAGGAAAGTGGGCTCTAGAAAAGCACACAAGCCCTCATCTTGATGCTCTAACCCACATCACAAGTCTAGCATTTTGAAGGATTGTTGCGTTAAATCATGTTGCCACCTCCATGGGCTTCGGGTTTCGTCCAGTAAAGAAAACCAAGACTCCTTTACCTTGGAACCTCGAGTACTTTGGTGCCAACAATTTTGTCGCCATCCAATGTGATTTTCTTCGATGAACTTGAGTACTTGAAGAGTAGAAGACAATGAAACTTCAAATTAACCATCACTTTACTCCACCTCTTTTGGTTGCTTCAGCATGCAAGAATTCTCCTATTTCTAAGGTTCCATTGGCACCAAACCCCTCTTCACTATATTATCCACGTAGAATAAAAGAGCAAACATAATGACTAAGTATGTACAAAGTAACAAATCCCACACACACAACTTTTTGGTGGATTCCATACCTTGGATGCACAGCAGTACGACATCCACCCCCTCTAATCCTGCACATCCTCTGGATGGGCCAATTACCCATGATCATTATCATCAAGATCCATGAACAGATCAATCTCTTCTTTGTGTATTTCCGGGTTATCAGCAAGATTATCTGTCATATCATCTGTCTCTTCTAGTGGAGTTTCTTCTCGTTGCTCTTTTCTTGCAAATTCTTCCAATGTATAATCCTCATCATCTCTTTTCTTGAAAAATCTTGAACCTTTTTCCTGCAAAATAGGCACTCTAAGCACTGTCCCATCCAATTCTGTCAACTCATATGTTGCATTATCAAAGACATGTCTGACTATGTACGGTCCAAACCATCTTTTCACCATCTTCCGAAGTGCAGTATGCTGATTTTCAAGGCTGCTATCAAAGTCTTATACCCAGTCTCCCTCTTCTATTGCTCTAGGCCGCAAGGGATGCCTACTGTCAAACTTGTCCTTATTTCTTAGTCTAGCAACCTTCAACCTGTCAATAGCTAGCTGAATATCCTCTAGTCTTCTCTCCAAGTGCCCAATCCGAAGAGCTAAGAGCTCCTCTCTCGTCAAATCCTTCTGCCAAGGTAAAACTGACCAAGTCAAAGCACAAGTCTCAGTCGGCATAACCGGTTTCTGACCATACATCAACTCCGCAGGCATATATCCTGTGGTAACACTGTGAGTCGTACAATCAGCCCACAAAGCAAATGGTAGAAGTCTCGGCCATTTTCCAATCTGTCCTCTGCATGCTTTGGGTAATGCTTTCACTATCGGCGGATGTCATCTTTCACTCTTCCCATTTCCTTTTGGATTGTGTGATGTGGTTAGAGCCAACTTGATTCCTAGTTGAGAAAAAAACTCCCTAGCTTCATCTGCATCCAATTCACTGCGATCTGCAGTGATCTTACCCACATAGCCATACCTGCAGAAAATTTCTTCCAATAAGAACTTACACACTGCAGTAGTGGTCTTCGTTCTCAAAGATCTGCCCTCAACATGATTAGTAAGATTCTCTCTAGCCAAAATAATATATCTCATCTGCCATAGACCCATAGGCATAGTAACTAAGTGAACTACCCACTTATAATGAATGCATAGCGGATAGGTCAGATGAACCTCATCTCGATGACGCACTACTGAATACATCTGGCGGTCTCTGCAAGTCTCTACAAGGTGAGAAACATCTCTATACATGCCTTTCCACCAATATTTCTCCTTGATTTCTCATAAGTAGCCCACACTCCTCTGTGACCAGCCCAAGGACTCTCATGAAACTCCCTCATCACTTGTAACTATGTCTCTCTATCGTAGACAACCCGCAAGGGTAATCCACCTCTTTTCTTTGAATGCTTCCAAAGAAATCCATCCTTAAGAAAATAACCATAGGCTTTTCTTCAAATCTGTTTGAACTCTTCATCTGTCCATTCATCTCTTTTGCTTAGTGTACTAAGGTACTTGCCAATCTGCAACCAATCTCCAACATAGAGTTCTTCTATGGAAGCCACAATATCATAAATATGACAAACATGATGAACCATAACGGCTGAAATTTCTGCATCATCCTCTTCTGCAAGTAGTGTCTCCTCATCATCATATCTATCTCTAGACAGCATATCTGCCCCCACTGGATTATCCTTTCCTACTATATGTTTAAATTCTGGATTTAATGACTTGATGTATGCAATCCATCTCAGCATAGCTATATCCGGAGTAGAGCAACTCGTAATCATACCTATCAATGGCAAGCAATCTGTCTCTACCACAATTGAGGCTCCAATAAAGTACTCCTTGTCACATTTGAGAGCCGTAACAATCCCCAGTAACTCCCTCTTGATTTGCGGATATCTCCTCTGTCTCTCGTTTAGGACTTTCGCCCCAAACCGAATAGCATACATGTTTCCATCTGCATCATCTTGACCCACAGCCCAACCTATGCCAATTGGACTAGTGTCAACTATCAATACAATAGGCCTTCCGCAATTATAATCCGCTTTTCTGAGAGTAGGAGCAATCTGCAATAACTTCTTCAATTTCTGCATGGCTCTAGTGTGGCTCTCATCCCAATATAATTTTGTGCCCCTTTTGAAGCAGCTGATATAGACAATCTGCTATGTGTGCAAAATGGGGTATCCAAATCATGTAAAACACACAAGCTCCAATAAATCTCCGTACCTTTGAAGTGGTAGAACAATACTCCGTAATCTTGCCTATTGCATCCACCTTCTCAGGTGAGGGTTTCCTGCCATAATACCCACACATATGTCCTACAATGACAACCTCATTTACTCCAAAAACAGATTTTTGCCCTGATAGTGTCAAGTTCACTTCTTCTATCCTGGCCAAAATCTTCTCACAAGCTGAAATATGATCATCCACAAAGTATCTGCATCCCTGCTCATTTAGACTCTCATTCTTCTCTTTTTCTACACACCCCTTAATGGGCACATCATCCAAGAAAGGCATGGTAAGCTGAGGTATCTACTCACGAAGGACCTTATGCATCACATTCATCATATGCGCAACAGAATTAGTGGCACCTTGAGGCAAGGTACACATCCTGACAAGCCCAATAGGAGTTCTCATAGTGGTTATATCCCTGCTTTCCAAAGCCAGTTGAAAATGATCATATCCTGAATACAAATCACCTAAAGAATAGATTGCACGACCAGCAAATGCTTCTGCAAACTCATCCACAACTAGACCTATACCAACATTCCTGATAGTAACTCTGTTTACTGGCTGCATGTCCTGTATAAATCGGAGAGTACCATTGTTCTTTGGAACCGTAAACCACCTATTTGAGTATGGTGTAGATGAAGGCTCTAGGATTCCCATCCTGATTTTCTCATTCAAAAAATCAATCAGCTTTGGCAGGTGTGCCTTAGGCATTGGAATAGGTCGGAGGTTCCATGGAATATGAGGAATAGTAAAGATCACCATAGGAGCAACAATATTCGGATTCACACATCCAATCTCATGCGGAAAAAAAGCAAACCCCCTTCCATGTCGCTTAAGCATCTCCTGAAAGCATTGCTTCTCTATGGGTAGCAAGAAATCACCATTTCCAATTTTCAATTCAGCAAGAGTCTCTACTGAGAATTTATGGCCTATATGCTCTAGATTTCTCAAAAATGGCTATTTGGCAGTCCTCTCTATTTGCTGATCACTGTCAGGTGGAAGCGGTACAACTACCGGCTTCACCGTCTTATCCATAGTTTTGTATTTCATGTCAACCCTGGCTTCATTATGATCCTCTGCATTACTCATATCTTGATGTAAATCAGCAATTCTACACTCCTGTGGCGCTGAATATCCTTAGCCCTTTGCTCTATGGGCTGCATAGGAATAGCCCCAAACTCTGGATGCTGAAAATATTTCAGTAGTAAACTCTATTGGCTGAAAGTTTTCAGCCCTTTGTGTCTCTATAAGCTGATCATCATCAGCCAAAAACTCTATTTGCTAAATTTCTTCAGCACTCAACACTTTTTGCTGAGTCACCTCAACCTCTGACTCTATCTGTGAAACAAAATCTGCAATTTCATGAAACATGTCCAGGGATTGCACTAATACATTACTATGACAACTCTACATATTAGTTTTTAGCATATTTTTCATGTCTGTCATCGTATCTGTACAAATCATACTATCATACATCCCATCTATATGCTTATCATCCTCTAAAATACCTGCATGTTTCAAAGTTTTCTCCTTCCTGCATATGTACTGCCTGGCAACTCTAGGCAACTTAGAAGTCTTCTGATAACTCATCGGACTGTTTGCTAAAATTCCAACAAAACTGAAGGAGAAAACACTACTGCCAGGAGGTGAGAACTTCAATCTCCTCTGCTCTGTACCACCGTCATCTCGCGAAACAGCGATACCTAATGAAAACCAGAATCCCTCACAGTGGGCAAAGGTGCATCTCTAAGAGTATCCCT
Source organism: Lygodium microphyllum (assembly GCF_053477565.2). NCBI lineage: Eukaryota > Viridiplantae > Streptophyta > Polypodiopsida > Schizaeales > Lygodiaceae > Lygodium > Lygodium microphyllum. The sequence goes on from NC_141155.1 coordinate 28,475,657, forward strand.
GTTTCTAACATGGTTAACACACACAGTCATAAAATGAACTTCTCTCATACCATCTCTACTACGAATCCATGCATAAGCAGATCCATCATCCATTACCTTTGTTTCCATGCGCATCTTTGTGATGAATGGCTGTCCAAGAATTATGGGATAAGAGCATGAATCCGGCACAAAGAAATGGAAATCCTCCTCTACATCTCCAATAGAAACCCTGACACTAGGACAGGCACCATACAAATCACCTGCAGTGTGGTTGGTGGCTCTCATACGCCACCCATGCTCTTCATCCATAGGCCATCTATTACTTTCATAAACTCCAGGAACTATGAGATTAATCTCTGAACCATGATCCACCAAAGCAACATAAGGAACCTGTTTCTCTCCAATTTTCACCATCGTTACTGTAATTGCCCTAGCCCAATGACTCCGTGAAAAGTGACTATGCGGTATCAATACAGCTCATCAGTTTCAGCATAATGCATAGGCTGAACCCTCTTCTCTATCTGTGGAAAAACAGAAGCATTCTCAACCATAACCTCATCCTCATCCTCATCCAACTCCCCAATCAAAACTCCCTGTGTATCAGTAGTAGGCAATGCATGTCTTTTCCTCTTCAAGACTTCTTGGAACTGATCTTGAAACTCTCTTTTCAAGATGCCCAAAACCTCAGAAATAGTAAAAGCCACCTCACTGCCAAGTATCTTGTCATTAAAGATTTTCTTCATGTTCGCAGATGTCTCAATATCGGACATCAATCGAAACCCTGGCTGCTTTCTCTCTCTAGGCTCTTACCTCTTTTCTTTCTTCTCAGCATCTTCCATCTGTCGTTCTGGCCCTGCTCTCAAAGATGGTCGTGCAGTAGGTGGAGTAACAAACTCACCCCCTCTAGTCTTTTTAACTGCATCTGGATTTTCTTCATCCCTCTTACGCTTCTCCTCAACAAGTACATATGCTCCCTAATACTTAGCCAAGTAGGCATAAATAGTGTACCTGTCAACAGGCGAATCCCAACCTGTCTCAGATCTGATGCTAGAGCGTGCACTAGTTAAAACAATTTGCTGAATTTTTCCCTTGTTTGCCGTCTCCATAGCATAAGTCCATAATGCTGACTGATTCTCTAATCCTTTCTCAATCTGGACTCCATATGTAGAAGCATCTCCTCTAGCTGCCACATAAGAAGTACACGCAGCCATGCCATCCACTAACTTCTTCATTCCGCCTTTCCCAAAGTTGGTAGCAAGCGGAGCTCCTGTTTCAGTCAACCAGATCTTACCATCTTGTCCCCAAAATACCAAATTCTTCCTAAAGATTACAATCCGTGCAATGCTGATGGCCTGTACTATCACACCAAATACATCTTCGATCTCTCCTAGGTGCATTAGGAGCACTCCTAGGTGTAGTAGGAGCACTAGAAGAAATAGTAGGCGTAGTCGAAGCAAACTGCTCTTTCAATTTTCCCACCAATTTTTCTTTAATTGATTCCAGTGTCAAATCCGTTATGCCTTTGATTATGTCATCAAGAGAGGAAGGTACCGATGGAGCGGATGGTTTTGGAGTAGAAGGAGCTGGCATCGGTCTTGGAACAGGAGGAACGAGAGGAGTAGAAACAGTAGGCACTGGCATAGGCCAAGAAAATCGCTGAGGAAGGGAACAAATAACAGGGATAGAAGCAGGCATAGGAGCAAAAGACGGCGTCGGTGTTGTAGATCCATTTTGTAGGTAGGTCTTCCATATCCTTCTCTTGGTCAAAGTCGAAACTGCATCCTGGGCATCTTACCAATCCGTTTTAAGACCCATAGGCTTTGTGCCATCCTAAAAAAACTCTCCTAATTCTTCCTGAAGAGGAGGATCTGCAGCTTGCAAGAAAAGCTCAACTTTCTCAACATCTAATGCTCTTTGTTCAATGGCATCAAGCTAACTATACCTCTGTTCAAATTCTCGTATCAACTCTGAAGCAGCTAGACCTTTGTTTGACATGTAGACCCACTCTCAGAATGACAGCCATGTAGCCATCCCAAAGTCCTCAAGGAAATACTCTTCTTTCAGGGCCTTCTTAAAATATTGCCAATGCGAATTCTGAATAAAAAGATCAGTCACTTTTGCCCTCAAGGCAGGTGTGACAAGATGAAGGAAATACTTACTCATAAGTCCAGCTGGTACTCCAAAAAATCCCATCTTGATCTCATATGTCTTCAAGTAAGCTGAAACATTACATCTATCAAATAGCTTCTTCTCATTCTCAACTGCTTCAATCACCTTAGTCGCGTTGATTGCATTCTCTTGCTCCGAATATAGTTGCCTTTGCTGAGACAACTGTTGATGTTGCAATTGCTGCTGCTGCAGCATATACATAGACATATTCTGTAAAATCTACTTTAGATCATCCGTTGAAGTACTTGAAGTAGCAGTCAATGATGGAGCTGAAGTAGAGGATACAGCAAGAATCATAGAAGAGGATGAAATGGTTGCTGAAGTATCTCCCATCCTAAAATTTATGCGATGCTTTCATGTCGGGTTCACAAAAGATGTCGAAGGGTTTTTGCAAGCAAAGTCGCGACCATAGAGGACTTTGAATAATTTCAGGATAGAAAATCAATCTAGTAGATCAAATTCAATTTGAAAGCTCTATTTCTGCACCAACTCTAGTTTCTGAATCTGTAAATAACTAGGGTGTTCCTGTTGCATTACTCTTGTTCTCAGCCCATCCCATCTGGATAATCAATGATTGCAGAGAGAGCCGAGTAGATTTTCGGATAATGAAAGCATAGAGCCCATGGACCATAGCAAGCTCTCGGTCTCTGCTAGCCTACTCTGCCTATGAACACCACGGCTTTCCCCCTTCCCCCCTGATTCCCCATGCTACTCCTCAAAAGACTACCTTCTTCTATCTTTCCTTAATGCTTTGCAATTCCCAAAGTCTCGTGCTTGCTTTCAATATAGCCAAACACTTCTCTGCAATATTTTATGGTAGACACTTCTATGAGGTCCTCCAAGAGCTAAAAAACCATGCCTCCCTCTACATGACCTCGCTCGCATAGGAATAATACAATGTCAAGCAGTCTGGTTATGTGCCTGCGATCATCTACTTCATCAATTGAATTGCCATACTGCGTGACAAACTCTCCAGCTACTACAGCTGCACCTACGAGTTATTGCAGAAGAGTGCGAAGCCCATTCTCCAAGAGCTGGTTTTCGTCATAGACGATAATCGTTTGCTTCTGATCATTGTGACAAAGGAAAGAATTGAGCAAGAAACAACAAGATGCGACCACAAAACACCACATCATTGGCCTTTGACAAGCGGCGAAGCAATTGATTGCCTATTCTTCTTCTCGGAATTGTGCATAAACATTACCCACCATATGCTCAGCCAAATTGTCACAAACATTCAAACTCTCCAGTTCTCCATACTTGCTCAATTCTTCAAATAGGTCCTCATAAAAATCCTCAAAGTGTTCCTGGAGCTTGTGTGGGTTGATACCAATGCGCTTATATCCACAACCACCATAACCATGATGATGATCATGATATATTTCCCGCCTGTCATCTATCCATGGGCCTCTGCTCCTGCTGCGACTCCTACTGTGACTGCTCCTATGCCTTCTGTAACTGCCAAATAGCTTTTGCCTCAATTCCCTACTTGTTTTCTTCAGGTGCATAAAGTTATAGTATCCACCTCGATTACAGGTATTTTCCCTCATACTGCCTGCACGTTTCCTCCCTCCCTCTATTGTTGCCAAAACGATGTCTGGAATAGACACGATCCACCTCACGACTCCCTCCCAAAAAGCCTCCCATTTAAAAATAGTCATCCATGCTTTATTTTTTTCTTTTCCCAGACATTCAATCCTTCCACAATAGGCCCTAGGAAAGTGGGCTCTAGAAAAGCACACAAGCCCTCATCTTGATGCTCTAACCCACATCACAAGTCTAGCATTTTGAAGGATTGTTGCGTTAAATCATGTTGCCACCTCCATGGGCTTCGGGTTTCGTCCAGTAAAGAAAACCAAGACTGCTTTACCTTGGAACCTCGAGTACTTTGGTGCCAACAATTTTGTCGCCATCCAATGTGATTTTCTTTGATGAACTTGAGTACTTGAAGAGTAGAAGACAATGAAACTTCGAATTAACCATCACTTTACTCCACCTCTTTTGGTTGCTTCAGCATGCAAGACTTCTCCTATTTCTAAGGTTCCATTGGCACCAAACCCCTCTTCACTATATTACCCATGTAGAATAAAAGAGCAAACATAACGACTAAGTATATACAAAGTAACAAATCCCACACACACAACTTTTTGGTGGATTCCACACCTTGGATGCGCAGCAGTACGACATCCACCCCCTCCTAATCCTGCGCATCCTCTGGATGGGCCAACTACCCATGATCATTATCATCAAGATCCACGAATAGATCAATCTCTTCATTGTGTATTTCCGGGTTATCAACAAGATTATATGTCATATCATCTGTCTCTTCTACTGGAGTTTCTTCTCGTTGCTCTTCTCTTGCAAATTCTTCCAATGTATAATCCTCATCATCTCTTTTCTTGAAAATCTTGATCCTTTTTCTGCAATAGGCACTCTAAGCACTGTCCAATCCAATTCTGTCAACTCATATGTTGCATTATCAAAGACATGTCTGACTATGTACGGTCCAAACCATCTTTTCACCATCTTCCGAAGTGCAGTATGCTAATTTTCAAGGCTGTTATCAAAGATTAATACCCAATCTCCCTCTTCTATTGCTCTAGGCCGCAAGGGATGCCTACTGTCAAACCTATCCTTATTTCTTAGTCTAGCAACCTTCAACATGTCAATAGCTAGCTGAATATCCTCTAGTCTTCTCTCCAACTGCCCAATCCGAAGAGCTAAGAGATCATCTCTCGTCAAATCCTTCTGCCAAGGTAAAACTGACCAAGTCAAAGCACAAGTCTCCGTCGGCATAACTGGTTTCTGACCATACATCAACTCCGCAGGCATATATCCTGTGGTAACACTGTGAGTCATACGATCAGCCCACAAAGTAAATGGTAGAAGTCTCGGCCATTTTCCAATCCATCCTCTACATGCTTTGGCTAATGCTTTCACTATCGGCGGATGTCCTCTTTCACTCTTCCCATTTCCTTCTGGATTGTGTGCTGTGGTTAGAGCCAACTTGATTCCTAGTTGAGAGAAAAACTCCCTAGCTTCATTTGCATCCAATTCACCGTGATCTGCAGTGATCTTACCCACACAGCCATACCTGCAAAAAATTTCTTCCAATAAGAACTTACACACTGCACTAGTGGTCTTCATTCTCAAAGATCTTCCCTCAACATGATTGGTAAGATTCTCTCTAGCCAAAATAATATATCTCATTTGCCATAGACCCATAGGCATAGTAACCAAGTCAACTACCCACTTATAATGAATGCATAGCGGATAGGTCGGATGAAGCTCATCTCGATGACGCACTACCAAATACATTTGGCAGTCTCTGCAAGTCTCTACAAGGTGAGAAATATCTCTATACATGCCTTTCCACCAATATTTCTCCTTGATTTTCTCATAATTAGCCCACACTCCTCTATGACCAACCCAAGGCCTCTCATGAAACTCCCTCATCACCTGTAACTATGTCTCTCTATCGCAGACAACCCGCAAGGGTAATCCACCTCTTTTCTTCGGATGCTTCCAAAGAAATCCGTCCTTAAGAAAATAACCATAGGCTTTTCTTCAGATCTTTTTCAACTCTTCATCTGTCCATTCATCTCTTTTTCTTAGTGTACTAAGGTACTTGCCAATCTGCAACCAATCTCCAACATAGAGTTCTTCTATGAAAGCCACAATATCATAAACATGACAAACATGATCAACCATAACGGCTGAAATTTCTGCATCATCCTCTTCTGCAAGTAGTGTCTCCTCATCATCATATCTGGCTCTAGACAGCATATCTGCCCCCACTGGATTATCCTTTCCTGCTATATGTTTAATTCTGGATTTAATGACTTGATGTATGCAGTCCATCTCAGCATAGCTATATCCGGAGTAGAGCAACTCGTAATCATACCTATCAATGGCAAGCAATCTGTCTCTACCACAACTGAGGCTCCAATAAAGTACTCCTTGTCACATTTGAGAGCCGTAACAATCCCCAGTAACTCCCTCTTGATTTGCGGATATCTCCTCTGTCTCTTGTTTAGGACTTTCGCCCCAAACCGAATAGCATACATGTTTCCATCTGCATCATCTTGACCCACAGCCCAACCTATGCCAATTGGACTAGTGTCAACTATCAATACAATAGACCTTCCGCAATTATAATCCGATTTTCTGAGAGTAGGAGCAATCTATAATAACTTCTTCAATTTCTGCACGGCTCTAGTGTGGCTCTCATCCCAATATAATTTTGTGCCCCTTTCGAAGCAGCTGATATAAACAATCTGCTATGTGTGCAAAATGGGGTATCCAAATCATGTAAAACACACAAGCTCCAATAAATCTCCGTACCTCTGAAGTGGTAGAACAATACTCCGTAATCTTGCCTTTAGCATCCACCTTCTCAGGTGAGGGTTTCCTGCCATAATACCCACACATATGTCCTACAATGAAAACCTCATTTACTCCAAAAACAGATTTTTGCCCTGATAGTGTCAAGTTCATTTCTTCTATCATGGCCAAAATCTTCTCACAAGTTGAAATATGATCAGCCACAAAGTATCTGCATCACTGCTCATTTAGACTCTCATTCTTCTCTTCTTCTACACACCCCTTAATGGGCACATCATCCAAGAAAGGCATGGTAAGTTGAGGTATGTAATCACGAAGGACCTTATGCATCGCATTCATCATATGTGCAACAGAATTAGTGGCACCTTGAGGCAAGGTACACATCCTGACAAGCCCAATAGGAGTTCTCATAGTGGTTGTGTCCCTGCTTTCCAAAGCCAGTTGAAACTCATCATATCCTGAATACAAATCACCTAAAGAATAGATTGCACGACCAGCAAATGCTTCTGCAAACTCATCCACAACTGGACCTATACCAACATTCCTGATAGTAACTCTGTTTATAGGCTACATGTCCTGTATAAATCGGAGAGTACCATTCTTTTTTGGAACCGTAAACCACCTATTGGAGTATGGTGCAGATGAAGGCTCTAGGATTCCCATCCTCATTTTCTCATTCAACAAATAAATCAGCTTTGGCAGGTGTGCCTTAGGTATTGGAATAGGTCGGAGGTTCCATGGAATATGAGGAATAGTAAAGATCACCATAGGAGCAACAATATTCGGATTCACACATCCAATCTCATGCGAAAAAAAGCAAACCCCCTTCCATGTCGCTTAAGCATCTCCTGAAAGCATTGCTTCTCTATGGGTAGCAAGAAATTACCATTTTCAATTTTCAATTCAGCAAGAGTCTCTGCTGAAAATTTATGGCCTATATGCTCTGGATTTCTCAAAATTGGCTTTTTGCAATCCTCTCTATTTGCTGATCACTGTTAGGTGGAAGGGGTACAGCTACCGGTTTCACCTTCTTATCCACAGTTTTGTATTTCGTGTCAACCCTGGCTTCATTATGATCCTCTGCATTACTCATATCTTGTTGTAAATTACCAATTCTACACTCTAGTCGTGGCTAAATATCCTTAGCCCTTTGTCTATGGACTACATAGGAACAACCCCAAACTCTGGATGCTGAAATATTTAAGCAGTAAACTCTGTTGGCAGAAAGTTTTCAGCCCTCTGTGTCTCTGTAAGCTGATCATAATCAGCCGGAAACTCTGTTTGCTGAATTTCTTCAGCACTCAATACTTTTTGCTTAGTCACCTCAGCCTCTAACTCTATCTATGACACAAAATCTGAAATTTCATGAAATATGTCCAGGGATTGCACTAATACATTATTGTGACAATTCTGCATATCAGTTTTCAGCATATTTTTCATCTCTGTCATGGTATCTGCACAAATCATACTATCATACATCCCATCTATATGCTCATCATCCTCTAAAATACCTACATTTTTCAAAGTTTTCTCCTTCCTGCATATGTACTGCCTGGCAGCTCTAGGCAACTTAGAAGTCTTCTGATAACTCATCGAACTATTTGTTAAAATTCCAACAAAACTGGAGGAGAAAACACTGCTGCCAGGAGGTGAGAACTCCAATCTCCTCTGCTCTGTACCACCATCGTCTCGCGAAACAGCGATACCTAATGAAAACCAGAATCCCTCACAGTGGGCAAAGGTGCATCTCTAAGAGTATCCCTGTTTCTAACATGGTTAACACACACAGTCATAAACTGAACTGCTCTCATACCATCTTTACTACGAATCCATGCATAAGCAGATCCATCATCCATTACCTTTGTTTCCATGCGCATCTCTGTGATGAATGGCTGTCCAAGAATTATGGGATAAGAGCATAAATCCTGCACAAAGAAATGGAAATCCTCCTCTACATCTCCAATAGAAACCGTGATACTAGGACAGGCACCATACAAATCGCCTGCAGTGTTGTTGGCGGCTCTCATACGCCACCCATGCTCTACATCCATAGGCCATCTATTACTTTCACAAACTCCATGAACTATAAGATTAATCTCTGAACCATGATCCACCAAAGCAACATAAGGCACCTGTTTCTCTCCAATTTTCACCATCGTTTCTGTAATTGCCCTAGCCCAATGACTCCGCGAAAAGTGACTACGCGGTATCAAGACAGGCTCATCAGTTTCAGCATAATGCATAGGCTAAACCCTCTTCTCTATCTGTGGAAAAACAGAAGCATTATCAACCATAACCTCATCCTCATCCTCATCCAACTCCCCAATCAAAACTCCCTGTGTATCAATAGTAGGCAATGCATGTTTTTTTTTCTTCAAGACTTCTTGGAACTGATCTTGAAACTCTCTTTTCAAGATGCCCAAAACCTCAAAAATAGTAAAAGTCACCTCACTGCCAAGTATCTTGTCATTAAATATTTTCTTCATGTTTGTAGATGTCTCAATATCGGACATCAATCGAAACCCTGGCTGCATTCTCTCTCTAGGCTCTTGCCTCTTTTCTTTCTTCTAAGCATCTTCCATCTGTCGTTCTAGCCCTGGTCTCAAAGATGGTCCTGCAGTAGATGGAGTAACAAACTCACCCCCTCTAGTCTTTTTAACTGCATCTGGATTTTCTTCATCCCTCTTACGCTTCTCCTCAACAAGTAAATCTGCTCCCTAATACTTAGCCAAGTAGGCATAAATAGTGTACCTGTCAACAGGTGAATCCCAACCTGTCTCAGATCTGATGCTAGAGCCTGCACTAGTCAAAATAGTTTGCTGAATTTTTCCCTTGTTTGCCATCTCCATAGCATAAGTCCATAATGCTGACTGATTCTCTGATCCTTTCTCAATCTGGAATCCATATGCAAAAGCATCTCCTCTAGCTGCCACATAAGAAGTACGCGCGGCCATGTCATCCACTAACTTCTTCATTCCGCCTTTCCCAAAGTTGGTAGCAAGCGGAGCTCCTGTTTAAGTCAACCAAATCTTACCATCTTGTCCCCAAAATACCAAATTCTTCCTCCTTGCATCCTGAAAATATTCACAATCCCTGCAATGCTGATGGTCTGTACTATCACACCAAATACATCTTCGATCTCTCCTAGGGGCATTAGGAGCACTCCTAGGTGCAGTAGGAGCACTAGAAGAAATAGTAGGCGTAGTCGAAGAAAACTACTCTTTTAATTTTCCCACCAATTCTGCTTTAACTGACTCCAGTGTCAAATCCGTTATGCCTTTGATTACGTCATCAAGAGAGGAAGGCACCGATGGACCGGATGGTTTTGGAGCAGAAGGAGCTGGCATCGGTCTTGGAACAGGAGGAACGGGAGGAGTAGAAACACTAGGCACTGGCATAGGCCAAGAAACTCGCTGAGGAAGAGAAGAAATAACAAAGATAGAAGCATGCATAGGAGCAGAAGACGGCGTCGGTGTCATAGATCCATTTTGTAGGCGGGTCTTCCATATCCTCTTCTTGGTCAAAGTCGAAACTGCATCCTGGGCATCTTGCCAATCCGTTTTAAGACCCATAGGCTTCGTGCGATCCTCAAAAAACTCTCCTAATTCTTCCTAAAGAGCAGGATCTGCAGCTTGCAAGAAAAGCTCAACTTTCTCAACATCCAATGCTCTCTTCAAATTCTCGTATCAACTTTGAAGCAGCTTGACCTTTGTTTGGCATGTAGACCCACTCTCAAAATGACCCACGTGTAGCCATCCCAAAGTCCTCAAGGAAATACTCTTCTTTCAGGGCCTTCTTAAAATCTTGCCAATGCAAATTTTGAATAAAAAGATCAGTCAATTTTGCCCTCAAGGCGGGTGTGACAAGACGAAGGAAATACTTACTCATAAGTCCAGCTGGTACTCCAAAAAATCCCATCTTGATCTCATATGTCTTCAAGTAAGCTGAAACATTACGTCCATCAAATAGCTTCTTCTCATTCTCAACTGCTTCAATCGCCTTAGTCGCGCTGATTGCATTCTCTTGCTCGGAATATAGTTGCCTTTGCTGAAACAACTCTTGTTGATGCAATTGCTGCTACTGCTGCATATACATAGACATATTCTGTAAAATCTACTTTAGATCATCCATTGAAGTACTTGAAGCAGTAGTCAATGATGGAGCTGAAGTAGAGGATACAGCAGGAATCGTAGAAGAGGCTGAAATGGATGCTGAAGTATCTCCCATCTTTAAATTTATGCGATGCTTTCATGTCGGGTTCACCAAAGATGTCGAGGGTTTTCGAAAGAAAAGTCGCGACCATAGAGGACTTTGAATAATTTCAGGATAGAAAATCAATCTAGTAGATCAAATTCAATTTGAAAGCTCTATTTCTGCACCAACTCTAGTTGCTGAATCTGTAAATAACTAGGGTGTTCATGTTGCATTACTCTTGTTCTCAGCCCACCCCATCTGGATAATCAATGATTGCAGAGAGAGCCGAGTAGATTTCCCGATGATGAAAGCATAGAGCCCATGGACCATAGCAAGCTCTTGGTCTTTGCTAGCCTACTCTGCCTATGAACACCACGGCTTTTCCCACCCCCCCTGATTCCCCATGCTACTCCTCAAGAGACTACCTTCTTCTATCTTTCCTTAATGCTTTGCGAATCCCAAAGTCTCCTACTTGCTTTCAATATAGCCAAACACTTCTCTGCAATCTTTTATGGTAGACACTTCTGTGAGGTCCTCCAAGAGCTGAAAAACCATGCCTCCCTCTACATGACCTCGCTCGCATAGGAATAATACAATGTCAAGCAGTCTGGTTATGTGCCTACGATCATCTACTTCATCAATTGAATTGCCATACTGCGTGACGGACTCTTTAGCTACTACAGCTGCACCTACGAGTTATTGCAGAAGACTGCAAAGCCCATTCTCCAAGAGCTGGTTTTCATCCTAGACGATAATCGTTTGCTTCTGATCGTTCTGACAAAGGAAAGAATTGAGCAAGAAACAACAAGATGCGACCACAAAACACCACATCATTGGCCTTTGACAAGTGGCGAAGCAACTGATTGCCTATTCTTCTTCTCGAAATTATGCATAAACATTACCCACCATATGATCAGCCAAATTGTCACAAACATTCAAACTCTCCAGTTCTCCATACTTGCTCAATTCTTCAAGTAGGTCCTCATAGAAATCCTCAAGGTGTTCCTGGACCTTGCGTGGGTTGATACCAATGTGCTTATATCCACGACCACCATGACCATGATGATGATCATGATATCTTTCCCGCCTGTCATCTATCTGTGGGCCTCTCCTCCTGCTGCGACTTCTACTATGACTGCTCCTATGCCTTCTGTAACTGCCAAATAGCTTTCGCCTCAATTCCGTACTTGTTTTCTTCAGGTGTATAAAGTTATAGTATCCACCTCGATTACAGGTATTTTCCTCATACTATCTGCACGTTTCCTCCCTCCCTCTATTGTTGCCAAAACGATGTCTGGAATAGACACGATCCACCTCACGATTCCCTCCCAAAAAGCCTTCGATTTGAAAATAGCCATCCATGCTTTATTTTTTTCTTTTCCCGGACATTCAATCCTTCCACAATAGGCCCTAGAAAAGCGGGCTCTAGAAAAGCATACAAGCCCTCATCTTGATGCTCTAATCCACATCACAAGTCTAGCATTTTGAAGGATTGTTGTGTTAAATCATGTTGCCACCTCCATGGGCTTCGGGTTTCGTCCAGTAAAGAAAGCCAAGACTGCTTTACCTTGGAACCTCGAGTACTTTGGTGCCAACAATTTTGTCTCCATCCAATGCGATTTTCTTCGATGATCTTGAGTACTTGGAGAGTAGAAGACAATGAAACTTCGAATTAACCATCACTTTACTCCACCTCTTTTGGTTGCTTCAGCATGCAAGACTTCTCCTATTTCTAAGGTTCCATTGGCACCAAACCCCTCTTCACTATATTACCCACGTAGAATAAAGGAGCAAACATAACGACTAAGTATGTACAAAGTAACAAATCCCACACACACAACTTTTTGGTGGATTCCACACCTTGGATGCGTAGTAGTACGACATCCACCCCCTCTAATCCTGCGCATCCTCTCGATGGGCCAACTACCCATGATCATTATCATCAAGATCCACGAACAGATCAATCTCTTCATTGTGTATTTTCGGGTTATCAGCAAGATTATCTATCATACCATCTGTCTCTTCTACTGGAGTTTCTTCTCGTTGCTCTTCTCTTGCAAATTCTTCCAATGTATAATCCTCATCATCTCTTTTCCTGAAAATCTTGATCCTTTTTCCTCCAATAGGCACTCTAAGCACTGTCCCATCCAATTCTATCAACGCATATGTTGCATTATCAAAGACATGTCTGTACGGTCCAAACCATCTTTTCACCATCTTCCGAAGTGCAGTATGCTGATTTTCAAGGCTGCTATCAAAGACTAATACCCAGTCTCCCTCTTCTATTGCTCTAGGCTGCAAGCGATGCCTATTGTCAAACGTGTCCTTATTTCTTAGTCTAGCAACCTTCAACCTTTCAATAGCTAGCTGAATATCCTCTGGTCTTCTCTCCAACTGCCGAATCCGAAGAGCACAACTCAAAGCACAAGTGACCAAGTCTAACTGACCAAGTCAAAGCACAAGTCTCAGTCGGCATAACCAGTTTTTGACCATACATCAACTCTGCAGGCATATATCCCGTGGTAACACTGTGAGTCGTACGATCAGCCCACAAAGCAAATGGTAGAAGTCTCGGCCATTCTCCAATCCATCCTCAGCATGCTTTGGCTAATGCTTTCACTATCGGCCAATGTCCTATTTCACTCTTCCCATTTCCTTCTGGATTGTATGCTGTAGTTAGAGCCAACTTGATTCCTAGTTGAGAGAAAAACTCCCTAGCTTCATCTGCATCCAATTCACCGCGATCTGTAGTGATCTTACCCACACAGCCATACATGCAGAAAATTTCTTCCAATAAGAACTTACACACTGCACTAGTGGTCTTCATTCTCAAAGATTTGCCCTCAACATGATTGGTAAGATCCTCTCTAGCCAAAACAATATATCTCATCTACCATAGACCCATAGGCATAGTAACCAAATCAACTACCCACTTATAATGAATGCATAGCGGATAGGTCGGATGAAGCTCATCTTGATGATGCACTACCGAATACATTTGGCAGTCTATGCAAGTCTCTACAAGGTGAGAAACATCTCTATACATGCCTTTCCACCAATATTTCTCCTTGATTTTCTCATAAGTAGCCCACACTCCTCTATGACCAGCCCAAGGACTCTCATGAAACTCCCTCATCACCTGTAACTATGTCTCTCTATCGTAGACAACCCGCAAGGGTAATCCACCTCTTTTCTTCGGATGCTTCCAAAGAAATCCATCCTTGAGAAAATAACCATAGCCTTCTCTTCAGATCTTTTTGAACTATTCATCTATCCATTCATCTCTTTTGCTTAGTGTACTAAGGTACTTGCCAATCTGCAACCAATCTCCAACATAGAGTTCTTCTATGAAAGCCACAATATCATAAACATGACAAACATGATCAACCATAACGGTTGAAATTTCTGCATCATCCTCTTCTGCAAGTACTCTCTCATCATCATCATATCGTGCTCTAGACATCATATCTACCCCCACTGGATTATCCTTTCCTGCTATATGTTTAAATTCTGGATTTAATGACTTGATGTATGCAATCCATCTCAGCATAGCTATATCCGGAGTATAGCAACTCGTAATCATACCTATCAATGGCAAGCAATCTGTCTCTACCACAACTGAGGCTCCAATAAAGTACTCCTTGTCACATTTGAGAGCCGTAACAATCCCCAGTAACTCCCTCTTGATTTGCGGATATCTCCTCTGTCTCTCGTTTAGGATTTTCACCCCAAACCGAATAGCATACATGTTTCCATTTGCATCATCTTTACCCACAGCCCAACCTATGCCAATTGGACTAGTGTCAACTATCAATACAATAGGCCTTCCGCAATTATAATCCACTTTTCTGAGAGTAGGAGCAATCTGCAATAACTTCTTCAATTTCCGCATGGCTCTAGTGTGGCTCTCATCCCAATAAAATTTCTGCCCCTTTCGAAGCAGCTGATATAAACAATCTGCCATGTGTGCAAAATGGGGTATCCAAATCATGTAAAACACACAAGCTCCAATAAATGTCCGTACCTCTGATGTGGTAGAACAATACTCCGTAATCTTGCCTATAGCATCCACCTTCTCAGGTGAGGGTTTCTTGCCATAATACCCACACATATGTCCTACAATGACAACCTCATTTACTCTAAAAACAGATTTTTGCCCTGATAGTGTCAAGTTCACTTCTTCTATCCTGGCCAAAATCTTCTCACAAGCTGGAATATGATCAGCCACAAAGTATCTGCATCACTGCTCATTTAGACTCTCATTCTTCTCTTCTTCTGCACGCCCCTTAATGGGCACATCATCCAAGAAAGGCATGGTAAGCTGAGGTATGTAATCACGAATGACCTTATGCATGGCATTCATCAAATGCGCAACAGAATTAGTGGCACCTTGAGGCAAGGTACACATCCTGACAAGCCCAATAGGAGTTCTCATAGTGGTTATGTCCCTGGTTTCCAAAGCCAGTTGAAACTGATCATATCCCAAATACAAATCACCTAAAGAATAGATGGCACGACCAGCAAATGCTTCTGCAAACTCATCCACAACTAGACCTATACCAACATTCCTGATAGTAACTCTGTTTACTGGCTGCATGTCCTGTATAAATCGAAGAGTACCATTCTTCTTTGGAACCGTAAACCGCCTATTTGAGTATGGTGCAGATGAAGGCTCTAGGATTCCCATCCTGATTTTCTTATTCAACAAATCAATCAGCTTTGGCAAGTGTGCCTTAGGCAGTGGAATAGATCGGAGGTTCCATGGAATATGAGAAATAGTAAAGATCACCATAGGAGCAACAATATCTGGATTCACACATCCAATCTCATGCAGAAAAAAAGCAAACCCCCTTCCATGTCGCTTAAGTATCTCCTAAAAGCATTGCTTGTCTATGGGTAGCAAGAAATCACCATTTCCAATTTTCAATTCAGCAAGAGTCTCTGCTGAAAATTTATGGCCTATATGCTCTGGATTTCTCAAAATTGGTTGTTTGGCAGCCCTAACTATTTGCTGATCACTGTCAGGTAGAAGCGGTACAACTACCGGCTTCACCTTCTTATCGACAGTTTTGTATTTCATGTCAACCCTAGCTTCATTATGATCCTCTGCATTACTCATATCTTGCTGTAAATCAGCAATTCTACACTCAAGTGGTGGCTGAATTGTCAAGATTGTGGGAGAGAAGGAAGAAGTCTCACTTGTAGCTTTCTTGCTTGCACAAATGGGGGAATACACACAAGGGTGGAGGCTGAAAACAGTTTTCCTCTTCTTAGTTTGTAAGCCAAAAAGAACTCTCATACAAAGAGATAGAAGAACCCTATATATGGGTTTCAAAACCAAACTCAACTAACTAAGGTGGCATACTAACCAAGCCACGAACTAGAGTAGATAAGGATAGCTGTCATCTACCTATTATTCATGGGCGGTGTACCAACCGCGTCTGCAACTGACAAGTCGGTGACATAAATACACAACGGTCACCCTGGCATATCACGAGTGGAGCTTGATATCTCAACACTCCCCCTCGAGCTCAATCCCAATTCCTGCACACCAAGCAGGTCTCTGAACTTGCGCAGCTTCTCTGCACCCAATGCCTTCGTAAATATGTCAGCTACCTGATCCTCTGTGCTGACATAAACTAGATCAATAAGACCTAGTAAAACCCTCTCTCGCACATAGTGATAATGCACCTCAATGTGCTTTGTTCTAGCATGATAGACTGGGTTATTTGCCAAGTGTATACTACTCATGTTGTCACAATAAATGACAACTGGCCCATCTAAAGGCTGATGCATATCATAAAGTAGCTTATGCAACCAAGCTACCTCACATACAACCATTGTTGCACCCCTGTACTCAGCCTCTTGCTCGACAAGGCAACTGTAGGTTGTTTCTTGCTGCTCCAAGTGACTGCAGCACTCCCAAAAGAGAACACATATCCACTGGTAGATCGTCTATCAGAAATGCTACCAGCCCAATCAGCATCAGTGTATCCATGCAAGTGTATCTAAACCCCAGTCTCATAAAATAGTCCATACTGCAATGTGGACTTCACATACCTGAGTATGCGTCTAGCCGCATCCAAATGTGATTTCCTTGGAGCCTGCATAAACTAACTTACCAATCCAACAGCATAGCTCAAATCTGGCCTGGTAATAGTCATATAAATCAAACTTCCCACTATGCGTCTGTACATAGTAGGGTCTTCCAGAAGCTCACCTGCATCTGTGCTCAGCTTCACATTCTGCTCCAAAGGAACTGAAATAGGCTTACAGCCTGTCATCCCATATTTGGATAGCATGTCCAATCCATACTGCCTCTGCAAGAGCTGTATCCCACTTGGTGATCTAATCACCTCAACGCCCAAGAAATAACGCAGCTCTCCCAAATCCTTCATCTCAAACTTCTGCTTCAATAGCATTTTCACATGAAGGATATCTTCATCACTATCACCTGTCATAATCAAATCATCAACATAAATGACAAGTAGCGTAATACCTTTCTCTGTTTTTCTCACATAAAGTGAGAAATCTGCCTTGGAAATCTGAAAGCCAATAGTGACAAGATACTGTCCTATCTTGTCAGACCATGCTCTAGTTGCTTGCTTCAAACCATACAAAGCTTTCTTCAACCTGCAAACAAACTTAGGATGAACAGCATGCACATAACCTGGTGGCTGCTCCATATAGACCTCTTCTTGCAAATCACCATGCAAGAAGGCATTCTTTACATCCATCTGATGTAAAGATCATTCCTTTGATGCAGCCATAGCAATGACTGCTCTTACGGTTGCCATCCTTGCAACCGGACTGAATGTTTCTTCATAGTCAATGCCATATGTTTGTGCATACCCCTTGACTACTAATCTTGCCTTGTATCTGTTCACAGAACCATCTGCATTGTGCTTCACCTTATAAACCCACTTACAGCCAATTGCATTCTTACCTTTAGGCAAAGGTACAAACTCCCATGTAGAATTTGCTTCCAAGGCATCCATTTCTTCATCCATGGCTTTCTCCCATTTTTCTTTTCCCATGGCTTGCTCAAAAGAAGTGGGTTCTGGTTCTTGTATCACTTTGACCATATATGCATAGTGAATGGCTGTAAATCCATCATATTTCAGCCTATCCACAGGATACCTAGCTCTTGTAGACCTGCGCAAAATAGGTTCACTCCCAGGTGCTCTCAAAACATCCTTGGTCTTTTTTACTCCAGGTGTAACAATAGAAGGAATACCCAACTCATCATCAATGCTCTGTTCTGAGCCACTGGATTCACCATCCACATAAGAGTGACCTGCATTCACATCAAACATGGGCTGATCAACCTTCTCTTTTCCTTTTCGTGATACCTGCATACCACTATCTGCATTTCTTTGAGAAGATTCTCCTGATCTCAATCTGCCTGTCCATGGCGAAGAATGTGAACCACTGCTAGAGGACGGTCCAGGTCCACTAATATTTTGTGACTGCTGCTGTGAATTCTGTGCAGCATTACCATTTTGTGCATCTACATCATCAATCACATTCACTGGTTTATACCAACTACTCATCTCATCAAAAACAACATCTCTGCTCACTATAAACTTACGAGTAGAAGGGTTATAGCATCTATACCCTTTTTGCTGCAGAGAGTAACCAATAAAGATGCACTTCTTAGCATTTGGATCCAACTTGGATCTCAATGCATCTGGCACATGTACATAGGCAATGCAACCAAAAATTTTCAAATGAGAAATATTTGGTTTCCTACCAGTATACCTCTCCTCTGGAGTCATCCGATGTATTGCTGCAGTGGGAGTCCTGTTCATTATGTAGACTGCTGTAGCAACTCCTTCAGTCCAATAAAAATCTAGCATGTCTTTTTCATTGAGCATGGCACGAGATACCTCTCCAATATGCTTGTTTTTCCTTTCTGCAATTCCATTTTGTTGTGGGGTATGACTGCATGAATATTGCTGCTTTATGCGATGCTCCTGCAGGAACCTTGCAAACTCATTTGAGAGGTACTCTCCCCCTCCATCTGACCTTATGCATTTTATTTGCAGACCTGTTTCTTTTGCAGCCATAGCTTTAAGAGTTTTGAAATGCCCAAAAACTTCACTTTTCTTTTTCATAAAATACACCCAAACTTTTATGCTATAGTCATCAATAAAAGTGACAAAATAATGACAGCCTCCAAGAGATGCAGCTTTAGTAGTCCACACATCAGAGTGGATTAATTCCAATGGCTTCTCACTCTCTTGAACATGTCTAGGAAATGGTTTCATTGCCTGTTTTCCAAACTGACAGGCTTCACATACCTTATGCATTTCTGCAACCTTGAATTTGGGCAATCCTGCAACAATATTTTGGGCCTGCATTGATTTAAGTCACTGTACATTAACATAACCAATGCGTTTATGCCAGATATCAATATCTGCAACTACACCGGTCCCATGTGCAAACATTGCTGCACTCAATTCAGACATGTCTGCATCCAATGTAAACATTCTGCCCTTCTTCTTTCCTTTTGCTATCAAGCGACCTTTATTTTTCATATCCTCAACAAAGCATCCATGAGGATTAAATCTGACCTGCAAGCCCTGCTCAACCATTTGACCAACAGAAACCAGATTCTTGGTGATATTCGGGACATGAAATATATTGGACAGGTATTTCTTTTTCCCATCCTGCATAGACAAAGGAATTTTTCCAATCTGCACAATAGGATGTGCAGTATCATCACCAGTCTCCACAAATCCTGGTTTTTCCATTTTCCTTGCATCCTCCATCCATTCTGCATGACCTGTCATGTGGTTTGATGCACCTGAGTCAACATACCATACATCATTGCTTTCTTCTGCACTTGTCACAGAATTGTTCATGTGCTGCACCATAAATAAATGCTCATTTATGTCATCACCCTGTCTACTAGAAGATGCATAATTCCCTTGTTGCAGTTTTCCATTCATGATGTCATTCTGCTTTTTATAGCAGTCTTTAGCCATATGACCCATTTTACCACAGTAGTAGCATTCAACATTACTGTTTGCATTTTGGCCTCTTTGCCATCCACCATGACCTCTTTGGCTCCCCCTGCCTCTAGAGTTACCACGTCCTCCTCCATAGGACTGGTTTTCTTGAGTTTGCTGCATATTCTGATTTCTACCACGGCCTCCAAATCGACCTCCTCTACCTCTGCCTCTACCTCTTCCAGCATTTGAGTAGAAGACAGTTTCTTTTGAAGTTCCTCCTGAAGAAGATGCACCACCATTTCTCTGCTCCTCAGAAATTAGAAGAGCAATCAACTCCTCAAAATCAGGAAATCTTTCACGAACTGAAATGGATGTCCGAAACTGTGCATAATCCTTTCCTGGACCATTCAAGGTCACAGAAACTAAATCATCATCTTCCACTGGCGACCCAATGGAAGCAAGTGCATCTGCAATCTTCTTCACCTTCATGTGGTAGTCATTGATGCTCATATTTTCTCTTTGCACATTATACAACTCTTGCTTGAGCTGCATTTTTCTGGCTTGCGTATTTGTGCTATACATCTTTGACAAAGTATCCCATGCCTCCTTTGGCGTACTTGCATCCTGAATATACACAATCATAGAGTCTGAAATGCTGATTGACAACCAGTACATAACTTTCCTGGCTCTCTCATGCCATGCTTTTTAGAATGCCTGCATTTGCTGTTGATTGAGAACATCAGGAAGAACTGCTTCTTCTTCATTCCCTGCAACAAATTCCCAATATCCTTTTCCCATAAGGAAATTCGTCATTCTAAACTTCCATGCCTGGAAGTTGTTCTTGTCAAGCTTTTCAGTTACAATCTGTGAAAGAGAATCAGACGCCATTACAGAACACTGCGAAAAATTCTGTCACTGTAAAAACTCAGCTTCACCCTCACAAGGGCAAATCTGCAAAACTGGCGAAAGTGGTATTTGACCACACAGTCACTTCCTAGTGACGATTTTGAATAAACAGGAACCAAGGATGATTTTGAAACTCCCAATGTCTCTGCGCACAAGCATACGATGCAATTTCTACAATAACTTTTCACCGACCTGTAGAACAGTGGTCGCACAGCATAAAACAGGGCCTTTTCCTGAGTGCGTGCAGAAAACTTCCGCCTCCAAAACAGGCCCCGAAATGGCCTCAAATCAAAAAAACAGGGTCGCCTAGGGCTAAAGCTTTTTCCCGCATCATATACTGCCCTCTTGCTTCACCGGGAAGGGCGTCTCAACCTGAGACAATGCACTTCTGCAATTTTTGGCTGTGCTACCTGCAGAGATCTGCTCCCAAAACAGAAAATGAAAGCAACACTGCTCCTCTTACCAGAACACCGCGAGCTTGGCTTGCTTTCTTGAGCTCCTTACCACGAACAAGGCTCTGATACCATATCAAGATTGTGGGAGAGAAGGAAGGAGTCTCACTTGTAGCTTTCTTGCTTGCACAAATGGGGGAATACACACAAGGGTGGAGGCTGAAAACAATTTTCCTCTTATTAGTTTGTAAGCCAAAAAGAACTCTCATACAAAGAGATAGAAGAACCCTATATATGGGTTTCAAAACCAAACTCAACTAACTAAGGTGGCATACTAACCAAGCCACGAACTAGAGTAGATAAGGATAGCTCTCATCTAGCTATTATTCATGGGCGGTGTACCAACCGCGTCTGCAACTAACAAGTCGGTGACATAAATACACAACGGTCACCCTGGCGTATCACGAGTGGAGCTCGATATCTCAACATGAATATCCTCAGCCCTTTGCTCTATGGACTGGATAGGAACAGCCCTAAACTCTGGATGCTAAAATATTTAAGCAGTAAACTCTGTTGGCTGAAAGTTTTCAGCCCTCTATGTCTCTGTAAGCTGATCATAATCAGCCGGAAACTTTGTTTGCTGAATTTCTTCAGCACTCAACACTTTTTGCTGAGTCACCTCAGCCTCTGACTCTATCTGTGACACAAAATCTCCAATTTCATGAAACATGTCCAGGGATTGCACTAATACATTACTGTGACAACTCTGCATATCAGTTTTTAGCATATTTTTCATCTCTATCATCGTATCTGCACAAATCATGCTATCATACATCCCATCTATATGCTCATTATCCTCTAAAATACCTGTATTTTTCAAAGTTTTCTCCTTCCTGCATATGTACTACCTGGCAGCTCTAGGCAACTTAGAAGTCTTCTGATAACTCATCGAACTGTTTGCTAAAATTCCAACAAAATTGGAGAAGAAAACACTGCTGCTAGGAGGCATAAACTCAAATCTCATCTGCTCTGTACCACCATCGTCTCACGAAACAGTGATACCTAATGAAAACCCGAATCCCTCACAGTGGGCAAAGGTGCATCTCTAAGAGTATCCCTGTTTCTAACATGGTTAACACACAGAGTCATAAACTGAACTGCTCTCATACCATCTTTACTATGAATCCGTGCATAAGGAGATCCATCATCCATTACCTTTGTTTCCATGCGCATCTCTGTGATGAATGGCTGTCGAACTATGAGATTAATCGCTGAACCATGATCCACCAAAGCAACATAAGGCACATGTTTCTCTCCAATTTTCACCATTGTTTCTGTAATTGCCCTAGCCCAATGACTCCACGAAAAGTGACTACGCGGTATCAAGACAGGCTCATCAGTTTCAGCATAATGCATAGGCTGAATCCTCTTCTCTATCTGTGGAAAAACAGAAGCATTCTCAACCATAACTCATCCTCATCCTCATCCAACTCCCCAATCAAAACTCTCTGTGTATCAATAGTAGGCAATGCATGTCTTTTCCTCTTCAAGACTTCTTGCAACTGATCTTAAAACTCTCTTTTCAAGATGCCCAAAGCCTCAGAAATAGTAAAAGTCAACTCACTGCCAAGTATCTCGTCATTAAAGATTTTCTTCATGTTCATAGATGTCTCAATATCAGACATCAATCTAAACCCTAGCTGCTTTCTCTCTCTAGGCTCTTGCCTCTTTTCTTTCTTCTGAGCATCTTCCATCTGTCGTTCTGGCCCTGTTCTCAAAGATGGTCGTGCAGTAGGTGGAGTAACACACTCACCCCCTCTAGTCTTTTTAACTGCATCTGGATTTTCTTCATCGCTCTTACGCTTCTCCTCAACAAGTACATCTTCTCCCTGAGACTTAGCCAAGTAGGCATAAATAGTGTACCTGTCAAGAGGCAAATCCCAACCTGTCTTAGATCTGATGCTAGAGCCTGCACTAGTCAAAACAATTTGCTGAATTTTTCCCTTGTTTGCCGTCTCCATAGCATAAGTCCATAATGCTCACTGATTCTCTGATCCTTTCTCAATCTGGACTCCATATGCAGAAGCATCTCCTCTAGCTGCCACATAAGAAGTACGCGCAGCCATGTCATCCACTAACTTCTTCATTCCGCCTTTCCCAAAGTTGGTAGAAAGCAGAGCTCCTCTTTCAGTCAACCAGATCTTACCATCTTGTCACCAAAATACCAAATTCTTCCTCCTTGCATCCTGAAAATATTCACAATCCC
Organism: Lygodium microphyllum; assembly: GCF_053477565.2. Taxonomy (NCBI): domain Eukaryota; kingdom Viridiplantae; phylum Streptophyta; class Polypodiopsida; order Schizaeales; family Lygodiaceae; genus Lygodium; species Lygodium microphyllum. Next base: position 28,498,864 of record NC_141155.1, read on the forward strand.
TGCAATGCTGATGGTCTGTACTATCACACCAAATACATCTTCGATCTCTCCTAGGTGCATTAGGAGCACTCGTAGGTGCACTAGGAGCACTAGAAGAAATAGTAGGCGCAGTCGAAGCAAACTGCTCTTTCAATTTTCCCACCAATTCTGCTTTAACTGACTCCAGTGTCAAATCCGTTATGCCTTTGATTATGTCATCAAGAGAGGAAGGCACCGATGGAGCGGATGGTTTTGGAGTAGAAGGAGCTGGCATCGGTCTTGGAACAAGAGGAACGGGAGGAGTAGAAACAGTAGGCACTGCCATAGGCCAAGAAACTCGCTGAGGAAGAGAAGAAATAACAGGGACAGAAGCAGGCATAGGAGCAAAAGATGGCGTCGGTGTCATAGATCCATTTTGTAGGTGTGTCTTCCATATCCTCCTCTTTGTCAAAGTGGAGACTGCATCCTGGGCTTCTTGCCAATCCGTTTTAAGACCCATAGGCTTCGTGCGATCCTCAAGAAGCTCTCCTAATTCTTCCTGAAGATCAGGATCTGCAGCTTGCAAGAAAAGATCAACTTTCTCAACATCCAATGCTCTTTGTTCAATGGCATCAAGCTGACTATACCTCTCTTCAAATTCTCATATCAACTCTGAAGCAGCTAGACCTTTGTTTGGTATGTAGACCCACTCTCGGAATGACCACCGTGTAGCCATCCCAAAGTTGTCAAGGAAATACTCTTCTTTCAGGGCCTTCTTAAAATCTTTCCAATGCGAATTTTGAATAAAAAGATCAGTCACTTTTGCCCTCAAGGCGGGTGTGACAAGACGAAGGAAATACTTACTCATAAGTCTAGCTGGTACTCCAAGAAATCCCATCTTGATCTCATATGTCTTCAAGTAAGCTGAAACATTACATCCATCAAATAGCTTCTTCTCATTCTCAACTGCTTCAATCGCCTTAGTCGCGCTGATTGCATTCTCCTGCTCCGAATACAGTTGCCTTTGCTGAGACAACTGTTGTTGATGCAATTGCTGTTGCTACAGCATATACAATTGTGTCTGTTGATTTTGAAGCTGCATATACATAGACATATTTTGTAAAATCTACTTTAGATCATCCGTTGAAGTACTTGAAGCAGCAGTCAATGATGGAGCTGAAGTAGAGGATACAGCAGGTATCGTAGAAGAGGCTGAAATGGATGCTGAAGTATCTCCCATCCTGAAATTTATGCGATGCTTTCATGTCGGGTTCACCAAAGATGTTGAAGGGTTTTCGAAAGCAAAGTCATGAGACCACAGAGGACTTTGAATAATTTCAGGATAGAAAATCAATCTAGTAGATCAAATTCAATTTGAAAGCTCTATTTCTGCACCAACTCTAGTTTCTGAATCTGTAAATAACTAGGGTGTTCCTGTTGCATTACTCTTGTTCTCAGCCCACCCCATCTGGATAATCGATGATTGTAGAGAGAGCCGAGTAGATTTCCCGATGATGAAAGCATAGAGCCCATGGACCATAGCAAGCTCTTGGTCTTTGCTAGCCTACTCTGCCTATGAACACCACGGCTTTTTCCATCCCCCCCTGATTCCCCATGCTACTCCTCAAGAGACTGCCTTCTTCTATCTTTCCTTAATGCTTTGCAATTCCCAAAGTCTCGTGCTTTCTTTCAATATAGCCAAACACTTCTCTGCAATCTTTTATGGTAGACACTTCTGTGAAGTCCTCCAAGAGCTTAAAAACCATGCCTCCCTCTACATGACCTCGCTCGCATAGGAATAATACAATGTCAAGCAGTCTGGTTATGTACCTGTGATCATCTACTTCATCAATTGAATTGCCATACTACATGATAGACTCTCCAGCTACTACAGCTGCACCTACGAGTTATTGCAGAAGAGTGCGAAACCCATTCTCCAAGAGCTGGTTTTCATCCTAGACGATAATAGTTTTCTTCTGATCATTCTGACAAAGGAAAGAATTGAGCAAGAAACAACAAGATGCGACCACAAAACACCACATCATTGGCCTTTGACAAGCGGTGAAGCAACTGATTGCCTGTTCTTCTTCTTGGAATTGTGCATAAACATTACCCACCATATGATCAGCCAAATTGTCACAAACATTCAAACTCTCCAGTTCTCCATACTTGCTCAATTCTTCAAATAGGTCCTCATAGAAATCCTCAAAGTGTTCCTGGACCTTGCGTGGGTTGATACCAATGCGCTTATATCCACGACCACCATGACCATGATGATGATCATGATATCTTTCCCGCCTGTCATCTATCCGTGGGCCTCTGCTCCTCCTGCGACTTCTGTTGTGACTGCTCCTATGCCTTCTGTAACTGCGAAATAGCTTTCGCCTCAATTCCCTACTTGTTTTCTTTAGGTTCATAAAGTTATAGTATCCACCTCGATTACAGGTATTTTCCTCATACTGTCTCCACGTTTCCTCCCTCCCTCTATTGTTGCCAAAACGATGTCTGGAATAGACATGATCCACCTCACGACTCCCCCTCAAAAAGCCTTCGATTTGAAAATAGCCATCCATGCTTTATTTTTTTCTTTTCCCGAACATTCAATCCTTCCACAATAGGCCCTAGAAAAGTGGGCTCTAGAAAAGCATACAAGCCCTCATCTTGATGCTCTAACCCACATCACAAGTCTAGCATTTTGAAGGATTGTTGTGTTAAATCATGTTGCCACCTCCATGGGCTTCGGGTTTCGTCCAGTAAAGAAAGCCAAGACTGCTTTACCTTGGAACCTCGAGTACTTTGGTACCAACAATTTTGTCGCCATCCAATGCGATTTTCTTCGATGAACTTGAGTACTTGGAGAGTAGAAGACAATGAAACTTCGAATTAACCATCACTTTACTCCACCTCTTTTGGTTGCTTCAGCATGCAAGACTTCTCCTATTTCTAAGGTTCCATTGGCACCAAACCCCTCTTCACTATATTACCCACGTAGAATAAAAGAGCAAACATAACGACTAAGCATGTACAAAGTAACAAATCCCACATACACAACTTTTTGGTGGATTCCACACCTTGGATGCGCAGCAGTACGACAGCGGGTGATTCCGCAAAATACATATCAAATTAATGGACATTTATAAGTTTAGAGTGCGCAATTGAATTAAATTAAGGTCAGACAGAGTTCCAAACTATTTTAATTATTTTGTAGCTGAAGACTACTAGGTATTCACTTCTGTTGGGTTTTATTTAATTATTTTATAACAATTGTGAATGCTTCAGTTGATGTGTAGAGCAGGTGGTGGTGGCATTGGTCAGCACTGGGTGTTAGCGTAAGTCCAATCGTAAATTTCATAATTATGATTAGTTAGCTTAATTATAATATATAATATTATGTATTTATATGATATTGTATTATTAAAATTATTACTCTATTTGTAAGTTATAAGTTTAAGCTTCTTTAGTAATAATTAGATCATTGTCCTTAGTGCTATTAATTTATTTTTTTCTAATATAGATTATTTTAGAATATAAGATTTAAGATATGCTTTTATTGAAATAAGATTTCTTTAAGGAATACCTTGCTATTTTCTTAATGTGGTTAAGTTTTAGAAGGCTTTTCTAGCTTTCTTTATAAAAGCAACAGGATCGCCTGTAAAACAGGAGAACAGGGTGAAAACTGAGTTTTTTCGTTTGTCCCTCATTCAGAATTGAAATTCAGAGCTTCAAGAGTCATTTTTGGGGTTATGGCACGTTGCGCATGCGATAGTGATGTCAAAATGTCAAGATTCAGAGCACAAAATTTTCTACAACAATTGCAACATGTTGTAGGATACCTCTTGACTCTTAAAACTCTGTATTTCAATTCATATTTGTGCTTTCTTTGTAATTGTGTGCAAGATATGAATGCAAAGATCCATGTGAAACTATAATATATAATTAAGGATGGCAAACCGTGGCTTTGTAATTGTGTGCAAGATATGAATGCAAATATCCATGTAAAATTATAATATATAATTAAGGATGGAAAATCGTGGCTTTTTCAATGGGGGAGGTTGGGCCCAATCATGTGTTTTTCTCTTGCCTTTCTCAATCTCTCGAGTTATTCAAATCCTCTTATCTATTATAATGTTGTTTGTATTTAATAGTTGAGATGTTTTGCCAGGAGGCATATTCCACAGTGGATTCTGTGAGATTTTTTGGTAGATTCCGTAAAACTATTTATTTTCCGGGACTCTACACAAGGTGGATTCCTTGTGCGAGAAGTTGACAGGGATGCCTGTCCTTTTCGGGCGTCAGATTAATTGAATGTGTAGAGGATCATGGCGACTTGTGCATAGGATCAGCAATAGCGTAACTATTGCTACATAGAGGATCAAGAGAGTTGTAGACAGAGATCGATGTGGCATATTAATATGCTTTTAAGGGAGCGGCCTTTCTAAATGAAGGCAAGCTAGTCAATGATGAGATGTGTGTATATATGTGATGGAAACACGGACCTTGACTCCTGCACGTTGCAGCTTGACTAATTTCTATTCCGCTGGCAAAATGTGGACTTTGGTTGGCTTTTCATAGTCATGGAAAAAATTATGTGTGTTTGACTTTCATCACGTTGATCAAGAGCGTTAGACATTTGACATGAACACTCGAAAAGGGGCGATGGGAAGGTGCTCTTATCTATTTTCATATACAAATGTGAAGCATAAACTACCACCAAATGTGGAGGAGCCCACGAGAGATACACCAATGTTGAACTAGTGAATTGGATGAAATCATGAATCATTATAAACAACTACTAATCCTTGACCCACATTGCTACAAGTGTCAAAATGCTCAGCTATTTAGAAAAGAGAGCGAAGACCAAAATCCTGCTCTCCATCTTCTTTATTTCATGGCATATAGATAGTGATTGGCCATAATCATTGGGCTTCTTAGGTTGCTTCAACGGCTAATTCAATTGGCATGGGTGTGATCAACTGGATCTCAAGGCTGGCCACATGGATGAGCATCCACACAATTAGGGAGGTCAATTGAACCAAAGGGTCAAAGGGTCACATCCCCTACCCATGTAGTAGAAAAGGTAGTACAAGATTATCTATAGTGTTTCAATGGTTTTATTAAGCTCATGATGTTTATTAGTAGAGATGTGAAGTTCTGATGATGTTATGATATGTTCTATTTGGTCCTGATAGCTTCTGTTGAGCTTCTGTTTTGTTCTATTTTCTCTCTATAAGAAAGGATGGAGTATTGATTGATAGGGTTTGAGATGGTTTGAAAGCTTATTGAGTGATTTTTGATGGTTTGGAATGGTTTTGGTATGAGTTATGTGGTTCTGATGCTTTTTGTTGACCTTCTGTAACTTTCTGATGAGCTTTTGATGAGCTTCTGTAGACCTTCTGTATGTGTTCTGATGGATGAGAGTGTAGCTTGGGAAAGTTTTCTAGCCTTAGAAATAGGTGAATACAAGTGTAAAAGAGCTAAAATAAGTCAAAGAAATAGCTGCTGAAGACTCAAGTAAAGACTGGAGTGAAGTGATAGTGGTGAGCTATGAAAAGGCACTGTAGTGACTCTGGTCCTTCTTCATATCAGACATACCTCTTGGGAGGTGCATCCACGACCTAAGAAGGATTATTGAGGGTTATTATTGAGTGATTGTAGTGAGGATATGATGTACTATTGATAGAGAGAGAGAGAGAGAGTCAGAGATAGCCAAATCTATCAAAATAGAGTGATTGTATAGGAGAGATTGTGGGAGAAGACTATGAAGACATTGAAGATGAATACTATGTGATGTATTTCCATTCAAAGATGGTGTATTCCTTTGCTTTCTTTGTTCTATTGATGGATTTTATGAAGATATTGACGAATATGGTTGATTCTATCAAATCCGTGGGAGATCTACATGATGCTGCATGAAGATTTGTTGTGCTTGGTGTTCTTTTCTTCATTGTGATCATATAAACCCTAATAAAAAAGCTTGTTGATGTTACAAGCAAGATAGGACAGTATCTTGTCACTATTGGCTTTCAGATTTCCAAGGTATATTTCTCACTTTATGTGAGAAAAACAGAGAAAGGTATTATGCTACTTGTCATTTATGTTGATTATTTGATTATGACAGGTGATAGTGATGAAGATATCCTTCATGTGAAAATGCTATTGAAGCAGAAGTTTGAGATGAAGGATTTGGGAGAGCTGCGTTATTTCTTGGGCATTGAGGTGATTAGATCACCAAGTGGGATACGGCTCTTGCAGAGGCAGTATGGATTGGACATGCTATCCAAATATGGGATGACAGGTTGTAAGCCTATTTCAGTTCCTTTGGAGCAGAATGTGAAGCTGAGCGCAGATACAGGTGAGCTTTTGGAAGACCCTACTATGTACAGATGCATAGTACGAAGTTTGATTTATATGACTATTACCAGGCCAGATTTGAGCTATGCTGTTGGATTGGTAAGTCAGTTTATGCAGGCTCCAAGGAAACTGCATTTGGATGCGGCTAGACGCATATGTGAAGTCCACATTGCAGTATGGACTACTTTATGAGACTGGGGTTCAGATACAGTTGTATGGATACACTGATGTTGATTGGGCTAGTAGTATTTTTGATAGACAATCTACCAATGGATATGTGTTCTCTTTTGGGAGTGCTGCAGTCACTTGGAGCAGCAAGAAACAGCCTACACTTGCCTTGTCGAGCACAGAGGCTGAGTATAAGGGTGCCGCAATGGCTGCATGTGAGGTAGCTTGGTTGCATAAGCTACTTTATGATATGCATCAGTCTACAGATGGGCCAGTTGTCATTTATTGTGACAACATGAGTAGTATACACTTGGCAAATAACCCAGTCTATCATGCTAGAACAAAGCACATTGAGGTGCATTATCACTATGTGCGGGAGAGGGTTTGACTAGGTCTTATTGATCTAGTTTATGTCAGCACAGAGGATTAGGTAGCTGACATATTCACGAAGGCATTGGGCGTAGAGAAGCTACGCAAGTTCAGAGACCTGCTTGGTGTGCAAGAATTGGGATTGAGCTCGAGAGGGAGTGTTGAGATATCGAGCTCCACTCGTGATATGCCAAGGTGACCGTTGTGCATTTATGTCACCGACTTGTCAGTTGGCAGATGCGATTGGTACACCGCCCATGAATAATAGCTACATGACAGCTATCCTTATCTACTCTAGTTCGTGGCTCAGTTAGTATGCCACCTTAGTTAGTTGAGTTTGGTTTGAGACCCATATATAGGGTTCTTCTATTTCTTTGTACTAGATTTCTTTTTTGGCTTACACAACTAAGAAGAGGAAAACTGTTTTCAGCCTCCACCTTTGTGTGTATTCCCCCATTGTGCAAGCAAGAAAGCTACAAGTGAGACTCCTTCCTCCTCTCCCACAATCTTGACACTAACTAGGTTTACAACGTTAAGGACTTGACCTAGTCGCACTTGTTGCCAAGTCAAAACCCTCATACCGAAAGGTCATGCCCACATTCACGGAATGTCAAGACAATTGGATGCACTTGCAAGAAACGATCTAGGGTTCCTACCCTAAGGATCACTCAATCAAATGTTAAAACTCGGATTGAGTTGGAACCCCTAGGACCGAACGTTGTGGCCTAGTGCAATTGGGAATGGGTTGGATATGAAGACACCCTAAACCCTGCTTCTTGTCTAATCATGATTCCATGACCAGAAAATGTCGTTTGATGGGTGAAAAGATCCCATGGAAGAGATTCGACACTTGTGCAACAAGTTGCAACGTCGCATGATCTTGTGGTTCGATCACAAGAGAGTTGACAATTCCTTGGAATGAGATTGGCAGATTCTTGCGCAAGTTTATCTTGCAAGAGCATGAGTAGTCATTCTGTTATATCATCTTTCTTGGGGAAAATTGCCAAGTTAAGATAAGGATATTAGGTATTTACTTGGAAGCAAAGGACCAATCAGTAATTGGAGCGACATAGTCGCCATGATTTACTGTTAATAAAATCTAAGGTATTGGTTGAGTGGGTTAATAGGGTACAACCCTAACCCAAGGACAAAAGGGAGAACAGACAAAACCTTGGGGATCTTGCCAAGTCACAATTGATCCTGGATCGAATGTTGGATGCATTCGGAGAGAAGGATTCACTCCTTAGCAGTTGGCCCAATAAACGACCACTGGAATGTATTGTGCTTGTAACAGCTTAGAAAGCCATGTTTGCATTGTTTGCTCAAGGAACTAAAGGATGGAAAGATATTTAATGCTTTAGGTTGAAGGCTTGAAGGGAGAGGAAGCTTCAGTTACCCCCGATTGTCTACCTGACCTTAACCAAGGGGGTTGTTAGCCGTGCCGGGTGTATAGCTAACACCAGGAACCTGGACCGAACCCACCGCATGAGGTCTCTCCGTTGGGCACTACTTGGAGCAGGGGGACGCTTGGGTGCCAAGGGGGGCTCTGGCTGTAAACCCCTTGCCTTCCGGGCCCTGCACAAGAGGCCAACATGACTCGGGATTGGATCTCGAGGCCCGCATACTAGTCTACGAGCAGAATCTTTGTTTAGTGATCCCTCCCTGTGGATTGCTGGATAGCCTTCAGGCAAATTATGGATAGCCTTCGGGCGGATTATGGATAAGCCTACGGGTTGGACTTTATGAATGTATTCCAACGATAAATATGATAACATGTTGAAAAGGAACTTGTTTGACACTGCTTTTCTATGTCAAGTGCGAAGATTACGTGAAGGAACCAGTGTCTAACGGGCTAATTAAGAAAGTTGCTTGATGCATGTTCAACTAAATGTGGTAGGTAATTAGACAACTAAAGAAACCTTGAGGAAAGTGTGGTGGATGTGGCCATGGGTCCGTCCTATGGATGGGTGGTCCCGGTTGGCCGGGAACTTTTTCAATTGTAATGGACAGCAAGGAGATATTCTCGAAGGAAATGAATAGCAAGGATGCTGACCTACATTCTAGGTTACAATAATCTCGGTTTAGGCTATTTTAGGGGAACAAAATAGGACTATGCCTTCTGGCAGAGAGGTCGAGTTTTGCATCCCTCTGGTTTCCCATTCTCCTTGAACCAAGTGCAGCGTGCATCTGCTTTGTCCCTGGCATTTGTGCGTAAAGTAGTTCGCTTGGGGTTCGACACTAGATGCCGTTTAAGAGAAACCCTGATTCATTAGGAGCATTAGGAAATGACCAAGACAAATTCATAAGCCATTTTTGGTAGATAGTTTTCAGCTCCATGGGGATGAAATTGGCTTCATCTATAACCTATCACCCCCAAACTAATGGTCGAATAGAACGAGTCAACTAGTGGCTTGAAATCTACTTGAGACATTTTTGTCACGATGTCCATCATGTATGGGATTCATGGATGCACTTGGCTTAGTTTTCTTACAACAACTCCACTCATTCTAATATTGGAGTGTCTCCCTTCAAGGCCTTATATGGCTATCATGTGCCCCTCCCTATAGTCATATTTAGTGAAAAGCTCAATCCACATGGGAAAGATAAATTAGACCACATGCATGCCTTGCTTCAAGAGTGCAAAGTGAATGTTAAAAAGGCCCAAGACCATATGAAGCTCTATTCTAATGAAAGGAGGTGCTCTCTTGAGTTTCAAGAAGATGAGTTGGTACTTCTCAAGGACCCCAATTCTCGATATGCCACACTCAAGGATGGCTCATGCAATAAGTTGGCACACTGCTATTATGGGCAATATAAGATAGTTAAGAAAGTGGGTGACTTGGCCTATTGCCTTCAACTCCCTCCCTCCACTAAGATCCATGATGTCTTTTACATGGGTCAACTGAAACCATTCATTAGGTCCTCAAAAGAATATGTGGAGGAATTGCCCCCCGTGAATGTTCGAGAAGTTGGATAGATGTTCATTTCTTGGGGAATTATTTGGTAAGGACACATGGTATCTCCTAGAATACTTTCAAAAGGAAAGAGTGGAGTTTATTCGTTTGTTCTATATGTTGAGTAGTGCATCAAGGGGCCAATCCCTGCGATGTAGGAGAGCTGTAGTGGAGCTGCGGTGATTCCACTGAGAGGTTGCCTCCCATGTATGTGAATATCATGGCATTTATTGCCAATGTGCAAGGGTTCTCCCTCTCTGTTTGTCTGTTATGAGCATGAGGTCCGGCTAGTGCCATAGCCAGTGCCGGCCCATTTGAGGTCCCTTCAATAGTGCATATGCCGGCAGCTGCCAACAAGTGGTGGTTCTCGAATCTAGGGTTTTTAGGGACTAAAAAGTTGGTTTATGTCCTCTGACAAGGATCATCAAGCCAAAATACAAAAAGCAGAACGTGCTGAGAGGGCTAGACGATGGTGGTTGGAGATTATAAGACGCTATTCTCCTCAAAGGGGTAGCCCGATACGCATAAAAGGCAGTGGTCTTAGCAACCCAACTGGTGCACATAGTCCTTTAGGTGCAGAAGGAAGTGCAAGTTCTTTCTCTCTTCCAGCAAGTCAACCCACTTCAAGTGGGGTGTGATCCCATCAGTCCAAACTCCTATTGTTAATTCGATTGTCGTCATGGCACAAACCATTGCAATTCCTGCAGGGATGCCGGATCTGCCAGCTTTAGGAGTGCCTTTGCCCATTTTTAATGGGTTAGCCGAAGAAGATGCGGAGTTTCACATTTGTGAATTCCAAAGATTAATGTTTAATTACCGCATCCAAGATGAAGGACATCTTATGATCTTTAACATGACATTAAAAGGAAGGGCTGCAGTATGGTATCATAGCATAGAGACTGGAACCATCACTACAATCGACCAATTTTATACAGCTTTTCGAGGGGAATATGCCCTTGAAAGAGGTGGCCAATACTGGTTGCGTGTTTTGAATGTAACACGCCAAAACCCCCATGAGAATGTGAAAGCCTATGCCAAGAAGCTTAAGGAAGTATTTTGTAAGTTACAAACTTACCTTCCTATTCCGCCAGCTGCCCAATTGCAATACTTCTTGCATGGATTGGATTTCAATATTCAGGTACAATTGATCAGTGTGGCTTTGGCTAATATAGACACCGCCATCACACGGGCAGAAGGGGTGGAGTCACGATTACAAATGGCCTATTCCTCTCGAATAAATCTTAATGCGGGTCTAGTACCTAGAGGGAATTTAGCATTGATGAATGGAAGTAAAGGGATGCATATGAATAACCCTAATGGGAGAGGAAGCATGGTTCAAAATATACCTTTGCTGCCAGCTCCTCCTAGTGTGACTATGCCTATGGCTAGTCAGTTGGCTCCATCAAATGTTGGAGGCCAAGCTTTGAACCCTAATGTTGTTCCTGTGAGTCAACAACCAATGCCCAATCAGATTGTTAGGCCAATGCAATGACGGATAGACGATGAAAGCTATGAGTCGAGTGTCTCTAATGTCCTTGGCAAAGTTAAGGATATGATGAAGCACTACACCGACATGATTCCTGAACAATATTGGCAAATAGGTGTTGACGTCAATTTCTTGAAGAAGCAGCAGAATCTTAAGGAGTCGATGCCCTAAAGAGGGTGGTCCCTCAAGATTCAGCTATAAGTGGTGTGGCGGATAACATTTCCCTAGAAATTGTCCAAATGTTAAATGTGATATTTGTGGGAAGTCGGGCCACTTAGTCGCTACCTGTTGGAGTAAGATTAGTTCTCGCCAACAAGGGAGTAAACAGCCACGTTCAGTTAATCATAGAGCGCAAGGTAGTAACCTCTAGCAAATGATGGACCAAGACTGCTGAAACCTCTAACCTACGAGCCATGACAAGAGGCCAAAAGGCTAAAGAGGGTGATAAAGATAATGCAAAACCGGTCGAGGAAAACCCTAAGAAAGGCGATAAGGGGACGCAAGTCCTGAATCCTGGCGTGGAAGGTGGACCTCTAAGGCCTGTTGACAAAAAAATCGATCCTAAGAAGGATGAGGAAGTGTAACGTGTCCACTAGAATCATCTAGGACACGTCTTAGTAGTCCATCGGGAAGAATGTCTAGAAAACTCGGCCCGGCACTCCCTTGGAATGTTACGGGTTTTGCAATCTAGGTCTTCCCGCGTCTACCACGTAGCGGAAGTATCTTGGCCATTTCCCACTTAGGATCGACCGGAATTAGGGTTTCCCTGTTTGGTCATTAGCTAACAGCAACTAGCGTCAGACCCAAGCGAACTACTTTACACAGGAACACCAGGTCCGAAGCGGATTCACGCTACACTTGGTTCAAGGAGAATGGGAAACGAGAGGGATGCAAGGCTCAACCTCTCTGCCATAAAGCATAGTCCCATTCCATTCCCCTAAAACAGCGTAAATCGGGTAGGATGTAACTCTAGGTCATCGTTCTCATTATTCGCTTTGGTAATGATGATCATCCCGCTGTTCTTCGAGATTTTTGAGAAAAGTTCCCGGCTAACCGAGACCACCCATCCGTGGGACGGACCCATGGTCCATCCTCCGCACTTTCCTCAGTTTGTTTTAGTTATGTAATTATCTAACACATTAATTTGACATATAACAATCAGCTTCTTTAATTAACCCTGTTAGGCACTGGTTCCTTCACGTAATTTTATCACGTGACATAGAAAAACAATATCAAACAACTTCTTTATTAGCATTTCATCATTTTATCTTTGAAATACAAGGAGTTCCGCCCGTAGGCTTGTCCATAAACTGCCCGAAGGCTATCCAGTAATCTGCTAGGGATCACTATTCCAAGCTTCTGCCCGTAGACTAGTATGCGGGCCTCGAGATCCAATCCCGAGTCACGTTAGCCTCTTGTGCAGGACCCGGAAGGCAAGGGATTTACGGCCAGAGCCCCCCCTGGCACCCAAGCGTCCTCCTGCTCCAAGTAGAGCTCAACGGAAAGACCTCTCGCGGCGGGTTTGGTCCACGTTCCCGGCACGGTCAACAACCCCCTTGGTTAGGGTCAGGCAGGCAGTCGGGGGTAACTGAGCTGCCACTCCCTTCAGGCCTTCAACCTGAAGCATTTATATATCTTTCATCCTTTAATTCCTTGAACAAACAATGCAAACAGTGCTTTCTAAACTGTTACAAGCACAATCAATTCCAGTGGTCGTTTAGTTGGCAAACTGTTAAGGAGTGACTCCTTCTCTCCGAATGCATCCCGCATTCGATCCGGAATCAATTGCAACTTGGCAAGATTCCTATCGTCCTTGGGTTAGGGTCATACCCAACTTAACCAATACCTTAGGTTTTATTAATAGTAGATCTCGGCGACCATGTCGCTTTAATTTATTGACTAATCATTTGCGCCGAGCAATTACTTAACTTCCCTTAACTTGGCAATTTTTCCCTAATGAGGGCGATGTAACAGGATGACTACCCATCCCTTTTCAAGTTAAACTTGCGCAAGAACCTGCCAACCTCATTCCAAGGAATGGCAAAACTTTCTTACGATCAAACCACAAGGCTATGCGACGTTGCAACTAGTTGCACAAGTGTCGCCTCCATTCCAAGAGATCATTTCACCTATTGAATGGCATTTTCTGGTCACGGAATTATCTTCAGACGAGAAGCAGGGTTTAGGGTGTCTTTTTATCCATCCCATCCCTAATTTCACTAGATCAACAACGTTTAGTCCTAGGGTTCCAACTCAATTCGAGTTTCATCATTTTGAGCGATTGGTCCTTAAGGTAGGAACCCTAGACTATTGTTTTCATGAGCATCCAATTAACTCAACATTTTGGGAATGTGGTTAGGACTATTGGGCATGAAGGTTTCGACTTAGCGACAATTGGAAAACTTGGCCGAATCCTTAACGTGCTAATCCCTAGTTAGTGTTTGGGGTATCTATCGTATTGACTGAACCATGCCTATACGAATCCTTTGCGGCTAGGTGATTTGGGTAATTCACTATGCTTGTCTCGCGACAAGGATGAATCCTTCCCTAGAGACAATAAACTAGATCTAAAGAAGAAAAATGGTTTCGACTACCACAATACATGTAAACATGCGACTCACTCTATCTTTTATTGGTAAAGTAAAAATACATGATAAGCTGGATACCAACTTTCTTAGGACCTACTAGGACTTACTTCAAATAATCATGTCTACTACCTTGTTATCTACACTTTAGAATCTCATGCTTTGTTTAAACCCTGCAATCCTTCCCAAATGCAACATTTGATGAATGAATTTTATGCACGATAAAGGTGCAACACGCAACCCTTTCATAACTACAATGTAGTTAAATGAGTTTATTGTAGAGTTAGTGTTGGTATATTCTTTCTTGCAAGCACATGCCACATGCCAATCCATAGATTCATTTTTGATACACCACCATTACTTTTCGGATAACCTCCTACGGGTGTTAACAACTTTTCCCCATGAACCATTACAATAAAGATTTTTCCTAAATTGCGACATAAGCTTATTCTTTCCATGTCTAGTCAAAAATACACTTAATAACTTCAGCCTTATAATGATAGGCGGTAGGTGTTCTAGGCTCGTCACTTTGAAATGCATGATATGGCAGCATAATACTAGGGTCGTAAGATGGATAGACAACTCACGTTCATCATATTGAAAATGTTAATAACTCCATTTCATGTCATGAGCTAATTCTAGTAATCGATCAATTAGACAAATTTTCCTCAATTGCCTCTTACTTTGGCTTGGTAAATTTGAACATGCATAGATGCTTTCTATTCCGTGAGAGTTATCATACCTAATGCATTACTTTTGCGTAGAATCAAAAGTCATAAAAACCTGGGTCTGTGGGCTCGGGGAGATGTCCACTTGAATGCTAGGAGATGAACCTCCCGCAGGTGCGCCTTGCGTCTTCTTGGGAGCCATTGTAGACGTGAATACGGACTCCGCAGATTCCCTCTAGCCTTTACTCTTGCTCTTCGAGACGGCTAGGAGGTCGATACCTTCTCCTCGCGTAGGAATAGGAGTTTCCCGATCCCGGTTTTAGAACTGAGAAGCCCGCATAGAATCAAGGCCTATGGCCTTATCCTTAGAAGCTTCTTAAAGAAGCTTCTAAGAAGCTTCTGGGCAAGAGCAGCAACGTCGGGGGGTCCCAATGATTGGGAAGGAGGTCGTGGTCAAGGCGAGGATGGGCGACGGAATGTTGGCGGTGACCTGGCGGAATGTGGCGGCCTGGCGGACTGTGGTCACTCTCCCTTCTCTCCCTTCGATCGTCCTCTTCCTCTGATCACCCAGCACGGCAGCCTTCACAGCACTTAAATAAGTGAGGGGGAGGGTCCTCCCTCACGAACCACGCGGACTCAGTCCTACGGCGATGGCAGCAGACCTCATCTGATCCTTCCCTCAGCACGGCGACGTGTATCCCCAGCCTCCTTCGAACCTCCCTCACGCAGCCTTCCGACTAGCATTCCCCTCTTCAGCACGGCGACGTGTATCCCACCTTCCCCCTCAGCACGTAGGGGATGATTTTATAGGCATGGGGGGGGGAGAAGGGCTCCACCACGTGGCGCTTGCATGGGTTCTCCCCCTCCCATGCAGGCCCACGACTCATCCTTGACCCATTCCCCCACACTCCCTTTTCTCCAGCCGTGCATTGGCTGGGGAAAAAGGGATAAAAATAAAAAAAAATTGCCTTGAATATTCAAATTGCCCCTTCCAAGTGGGTGTTTATGTGAGACTTGCGGTTTCGAGCTTTCGGGTTTGATTTACCAATGCGGAGGACCCCATTTCTCGTGTGCAGGTCACATATTACACCGCCGATAATTTCAATACGAGAGGTAACCTTTGCACAAGGTTTACATCGTGTGCGGGAAGTCAATATTCATGGGTGGGAATATTACATTCTCTCCCCCTTAGAAGAATCGAGATGTCCTCATCTCGAGATAAATTGGGGATATTGAAGGTTGAGAGAGCTTTCATCCATCCAGGTAGCATCCTCTTCGAGATAATCCTTCCACTGGAGGAGGCATTCTTTCAAGGTTCTAGATCTTAACTGTCTCTCTCTAACATCTAAAATCTTATCCGGTCTTAGTTCAAGGACTCCTTGACTAGGCATTACAATTTGTTGGTCATCAAGTACATGATTAGGGTTGGGTACATATTTTTTTAAGAGACTAATATGGAATACATTGTGAACTTTTAGGTTATCCGGAAGTTGCAATTTATAAGCATTGGGTCCCAGGCATTTAAGGATTTTATACGGCCCACAATACCTTGGACTTAGCTTCTTGCATTGTCCTAGAGATAGAGAACTCCTCTTTGGGCGTACACGAATGAAGACCATGTCTCCTTCTCCGAAGATCCTCTCTTGGCGCTTCAAATCCGCATATGCCTTTTGTCTATCTTTGGCTGCTTGTATGTCTTGTCTTATTGACCTTATTTGGTCATCCATGTCTTCCAACATTTGTCTTGAAGCTTCCACTCTTAGGGTAGGATCAGAAAAGTTTAGGGGACTTCGACAATCATGACCATACAATGCCTGGAAAGGGGTCATTTGAATGCTCTGCTGGTAAGAAGCATTGTAGGCAAATTCTACTAACGGCAAGTACTGAATCCACCTCTTCGGCTCTCGACAGCAGTAAGCCCTAAGCATATCCTCAATGATTTGATTTACTCGCTCTGTTTGTCCATCTGTTTGGGGATGGTAGGTAGTGCTAAAACAGAGTTGAGTTCCAATAGCTTCAAAGATAGCTCTCCAGAAGTGTGAAGTGAAAAGAGAATCTCGATCGCTAATGATTCTTCTAGGTAACCCATGTAGCTTGAATATCTCTTTGATAAACACTCTTGCAATGTCAGAGGCTTTATAGTTTGTCTTTACTGGAATCAGGTGTGCAACCTTAGTGAGCATGTCAACTACAACCATAATGGAGTTGTATCCTCCTTGGACTTGGGGTAAGCCCACCACAAAATCCATACTGGTGAATTCCCATTTCATCTGGGGAATATCAAGTGGTTGCAATTTTCCTGGCATCATGACATGTTCAGCCTTGATACGTTGGCAAGACAAACATTCAGTGACATATTTGAGAATGTCACCTTTGAGTCTCTCCCAATGGTAGCTCTTCCTAACTGCATTAAGAGTTTTAGCATAGCCAGGATGTCCTGCGAAAGGGGAATCATGAGCTTCCCATAATATCTTCTGCTTAAGTGACTGGCTTGTGGTATACATAGCCTTGTTCTGTAATAGACAAGTCCATTATCAATGGAAAATTCCCGATACTTAGCTTGTGACTTCAGATTCTGC
Organism: Lygodium microphyllum; assembly: GCF_053477565.2. Classification (NCBI taxonomy): domain Eukaryota; kingdom Viridiplantae; phylum Streptophyta; class Polypodiopsida; order Schizaeales; family Lygodiaceae; genus Lygodium; species Lygodium microphyllum. The sequence continues at coordinate 28,515,982 of NC_141155.1, forward strand.
TCCTTGGTAGATATTTCTTTTATCATGGTTTGGTAGGCCAAATCATGGCATGCTTCCTCATATACATATGAGTTCAATTCAACCCTCCAACCTCGAATATGCAAAGTCGAATTTACGTGAGCTTCCACAAAAATGAACAGCTTCACGACTTTCAAATCTTCCAACCACTTGATCCTCTTTAGGTTGGTTTGTAGATAAGCGAACCGGTGGGCAGCTATGTAGTAGATTCCTGAAGACCCAGTCCATCTTCGTTCTATATATAAAGGTGATGGATTATAAATCTGCTCCAAGATGTTCATCATTTCAACTCTCTGTCTATAATGCGGAGAATGTATTGCAGTCATAAACATGATCCGGAACACCAAAAACTTGTTCCACGCTTCATAGTTCTGCAAGACAGTATTGTAGATGAGGAAATGTTTGGACATCAACAATTTCTTTACTTCATTTTATTGAGATCTCACGAAAACAATTCCGTTGTTGGTCGGCTCTGATACCAACTGTAACTTGTCCACTAGAATCATCTAGGACACGTCTTAGTAGTCCATCGGGAAGAATGTCTAGAAAACTCCGCCCGGCACTCCCTTGGAATGTTACGGGTTTTGCAATCTAGGTCTTCCCGCGTCTACCACGTAGCGGAAGTATCCTGGCCATTTCCCACTTAGGATCGACCGGAATTAGGGTTTCCCTGTTTGGTCATTAGCTAACAGCAACTAGTGTCAGACCCGAGCGAACTACTTTACACACGAACACCAGGTCCGAAGCGGATTCACGCTGCACTTGGTTCAAGGAGAATGGGAAACGAGAGGAATGCAAGGCTCAACCTCTCTGCCATAAAGCATAGTCCCATTCCGTTCCCCTAAAACAGCGTAAATCGGGTAGGATGTAACTCTAGGTCATCGTTTTCATTATTCGCTTTGGTAATGATGATCATCCCGCTGTTCTTCGAGATTTTTGAGAAAAGTTCCCGGCTAACCGAGACCACCCATCCGTGGGACGGACCCATGGTCCATCCTCCGCACTTTCCTCAGTTTGTTTTAGTTATGTAATTATCTAACACATTAATTTGACATATAACAATCAGCTTCTTTAATTAACCCTGTTAGGCACTGGTTCCTTCACGTAATTTTATCACGTGACATAGAAAAACAATATCAAACAACTTCTTTATTAGCATTTCATCATTTTATCTTTGAAATACAAGGAGTTCCGCCCGTAGGCTTGTCCATAAACTGCCCGAAGGCTATCCAGTAATTCGCTAGGGATCACTATTCCAAGCTTCTGCCCGTAGACTAGTATGCGGGCCTCGAGATCCAATCCCGAGTCACGTTAGCCTCTTGTGCAGGACCCGGAAGGCGAGGGATTTAAGGCCAGAGCCCCCCCTGGCACCCAAGCGTCCTCCTGCTCCAAGTAGAGCTCAACGGAAAGACCTCTCACGGCGGGTTTGGTCCACGTTCCCGGCACGGTCAACAACCCCCTTGGTTAGGGTCAGGCAGGCAGTCGGGGGTAACTGAGCTGCCACTCCCTTCAGGCCTTCAACCTGAAGCATTTATATATCTTTCATCCTTTAATTCCTTGAACAAACAATGCAAACAGTGCTTTCTAAACTGTTACAAGCACAATCAATTCCAGTGGTCGTTTAGTTGGCAAACTGTTAAGGAGTGACTCCTTCTCTCCGAATGCATCCCGCATTCGATCCGGAATCAATTGCAACTTGGCAAGATTCCTATCGTCCTTGGGTTAGGGTCATACCCAACTTAACCAATACCTTAGGTTTTATTAATAGTAGATCTCGGCGACCATGTCGCTTTAATTTATTGACTAATCATTTGCGCCGAGCAATTACTTAACTTCCCTTAACTTGGCAATTTTTCCCTAATGAGGGCGATGTAACAGGATGACTACCCATCCCTTTTCAAGTTAAACTTGCGCAAGAACCTGCCAACCTCATTCCAAGGAATGGCAAAACTTTCTTACGATCAAACCACAAGGCTATGCGACGTTGCAACTAGTTGCACAAGTGTCGCCTCCATTCCAAGAGATCATTTCACCTATTGAATGGCATTTTCTGGTCACGGAATTATCTTCAGACGAGAAGCAGGGTTTAGGGTGTCTTTTTACCCGTCCCATCCCTAATTTCACTAGATCGACAACGTTTAGTCCTAGGGTTCCAACTCAATTCGAGTTTCATCATTTTGAGCGATTGGTCCTTAAGGTAGGAACCCTAGATTATTGTTTGCATGAGCATCCAATTAACTCAACATTTTGGGAATGTGGTTAGGACTATTGGGCATGAAGGTTTCGACTTAGCGACAATTGGAAAACTTGGCCGAATCCTTAACGTGCTAATCCCTAGTTAGTGTTTGGGGTATCTATCGTATTGACTGAACCATGCCTATACGAATCCTTTGCGGCTAGGTGATTTGGGTAATTCACTATGCTTGTCTCGCGACAAGGATGAATCCTTCCCTAGAGACAATAAACTAGATCTAAAGAAGAAAAATGGTTTCGACTACCACAATACATGTAAACATGCGACTGACTCTATCTTTTATTGGTAAAGTAAAAATACATGATAAGCTGGATACCAATTTTCTTAGGACCTACTAGGACTTACTTCAAATAATCATGTCTACTACCTTGTTATCTACACTTTAGAATCTCATGCTTTGTTTAAACCCTGCAATCCTTCCCAAATGCAACATTTGATGAATGAATTTTATGCACGATAAAGGTGCAACACGCAACCCTTTCATAACTACAATGTAGTTAAATGAGTTTATTGTAGAGTTAGTGTTGGTATATTCTTTCTTGCAAGCACATGCCACATGCCAATCCATAGATTCATTTTTGATACACCACCATTACTTTTCGGATAACCTCCTACGGGTGTTAACAACTTTTCCCCATGAACCATTACAATAAAGATTTTTCCTAAATTGCGACATAAGCTTATTCTTTCCATGTCTAGTCAAAAATACACTTAATAACTTCAGCCTTATAATGATAGGCGGTAGGTGTTCTAGGCTCGTCACTTTGAAATGCATGATATGGCAGCATAATACTAGGGTCGTAAGATGGATAGACAACTCACGTTCATCATATTGAAAATGTTAATAACTCCATTTCATGTCATGAGCTAATTCTAGTAATCGATCAATTAGACAAATTTTCCTCAATTGCCTCTTACTTTGGCTTGGTAAATTTGAACATGCATAGATGCTTTCTATTCCGTGAGAGTTATCATACCTAATGCATTACTTTTGCGTAGAATCAAAAGTCATAAAAACCTGGGTCTGTGGGCTCGGGGAGATGTCCACTTGAATGCTAGGAGATGAACCTGCCGCAGGTGCGCCTTGCGTCTTCTTGGGAGCCATTGTAGACGTGAATACGGACTCCGCAGATTCCCTCTAGCCTTTACTCTTGCTCTTCGAGACGGCTAGGAGGTCGATACCTTCTCCTCGCGTAGGAATAGGAGTTTCCCGATCCCGGTTTTAGAACTGAGAAGCCCGCATAGGATCAAGGCCTATGGCCTTATCCTTAGAAGCTTCTTAAAGAAGCTTCTAAGAAGCTTCTGGGCAAGAGCAGCAACGTCGGGGGGTCCCAATGATTGGGAAGGAGGTCGTGGTCAAGGCGAGGATGGGCGGCGGAATGTTGGCGGTGAGCTGGCGGAATGTGGAGGCGGACTGTGGCGGCCTGGCGGACTGTGGTCACTCTGCCTTCTCTCCCTTCGATCGTCCTCTTCCTCTGATCACCCAGCACGGCAGCCTTCACAGCACTTAAATAAGTGAGGGGGAGGGTCCTCCCTCACGTACCACGCGGACTCAGTCCTACGGCGATGGCAGCAGACCTCGTCTGATCCTTCCCTCAGCACAGCGACGTGTATCCCCAGCCTCCTTCGAACCTCCCTCACGCAACCTTCCGACTAGCATTCCCCTCTTCAGCACGGCGACGTGTATCCCACCTTCCCCCTCAGCACGTAGGGGATGATTTTATAGGCATGGGGGGGGAGAAGGGCTCCACCACGTGGCGCTTGCATGGGTTCTCCCCCTCCCATGCAGGCCCACGACTCATCCTTGACCCATTCCCCCACACTCCCTTTTCTCCAGCCATGCATTGGCTGGGGAAAAAAGGATAAAAATAAAAAAAATTTGCCTTGAATATTCAAATTGCCTCTTCCAAGAGGGTGTTTATGTGAGACTTGCGGTTTCGAGCTTTCGGGTTTGATTTACCAATGCGGAGGACCCCATTTCTCGCGTGCAGGTCACATATTACACCGCCGATAATTTCAATACGAGAGATAACCTTTGCACAAGGTTTACATCGTGTGCGGGAAGTCAATATTCACGGGTGGGAATATTACAGGAAGCGCCAGGAAAGAAGGCAAGAGCTAAAAGAGAAGCACCAAAGCCATTCCCGAGACGAAAAGAGAGAATGGTTTGGTGAGAAAAGAGAGCTTTGGCCACCTATCATGATTTTGATTTAGCAAGTTCTCTTTGCGAAGTCAATCCAGATGTGAACCTCTTATATTTGATTAAATTACCTCCAGGAGTAGACAAGGAATTCAAGAAGATCCTGCGTATTGGGTATATTGTAGAACCTTTGGGCATAGCACGAGTAGGGGAAGATTGGTTTGATCATGCTGAAAAGAATTTCCCTAGGGTTCCAGCATACGTGGATGGAATAGTAGTGGAGCATGCTATCATAGACACTGGGTCCTCCGTCAATATCATGAGTTCAGAGTTGATGGAGAGGTTGGGTCTAGGCATCCAAAAAGATGGCTCCACCCTTCTTAGAATGGCTAATGATAGTCTAAGGCAAGCAGAAGGTTGTGTTACTAAAGTCCATGTTACAGTTGCAAGTGTAGAATGCTTCTTCGACTTTAGGGTGATAAGATTTGCAGGACGTTCTAGCTATCGAGTCTTGCTAGGTAGGCCTTGGATCTTACGAATAGATTGTCAAGTCGATATACCCGCCGGTCGAGTGGTTCTAGGTAGAGGTGCTAGTTGAGTAATAGTCGATGCTTACCCTAAGTCTCCTTAGAGTGAGAGAGCTCCTTTATCCTCTACTGAACTAGAAACAACAGATTATCCATTTGGTAGTGAGACATCATCCAACGATGAATCTAAAGAGGGGTCCACTATAGAGGATATTTATCAGATAACTCTAAATGAGCCGATAGAGCCTCAAGATAGGATAAGAGATGCGGATGTGATTGAGTTGGACCTTGGCACGCCGAATGATTCGTGACCAATTAAACTAGCTTCCATGCTCAGTTCAGCAGAAAGGGAGGACTATGTGTCCTTGATTCAAGAATTTCGCGACATCTTTGCTTGGAATTATGACGAGTTGAGAGGCATTCCTCCCAGCCTGGCTGTTCATACTATTCCTGTAAAAGAAGGTAGTCGTCATGTGCGTAAGAAAGTAAGGTGTATGCCTTTTGAATTGAGGGACGGGCTGTTTTAGGAGTTACAGAAGTTACGGTTAGCTGGTTTAGTCTTCCCTGTACAGCACACAGAATAGTGTTCACTAGTTGTCATCAGGAAAAAGAAAAACAACCAAATCCGACTATGTGTAGATTTTAGAGAGGTGGATAAGAAGACGGTTAAGGATTACTACCGGTTGCCATTTATTGATTAGATTTTGGATGAATTAGCGGGTAGGGAAATATATTCATTTATGGATTGCTTTGCGGGTTATAACCAGATGGCAATTGCAGAAGAGGACAAGTTGAAAACAACTTTCATTAATGTCTTTGGTACTTTTGCGTACCATGTGATGGCCTTTGGTTTGTGCAATGCACCTGGATCATGGCAACGAACAACAGACAAGACCTTTGGCGACATCTCCCCAAATGAGTTAAAAGTATTTATCGATGACCTGGGGGCAGCTACTGTAAGGGAAAGGATGTTGATTATCTTAAGAAAGTGCTTTGAGCGCTGCAAAAAATTTTGTATCACTCTTAACCCACGGAAGTGTGTCTTTGGAGTGCCTTATGGACTATTGCTAGGCCATGTGGTCAGCTCAGTAGGGATCGCAACTGACCCTGAAAAGATCAAGGTTATAGTCGCTATGAGTCCACCACGCACTCCAAAAGAGGTACATAGCTTTCTATCATCGGTAGGGTACTATCGGAGGTTTATAAATGCCTTGGTAGAAAGGACGTTGCCATTAACAAACTTATTATCCTTTAGCTGTCTATTTGTATGGAGCGACCCTTGTAAGGTAGCTTTTGAGGATGTGAAATAGGAGCTAGTAAAAGCACCAGTTTTAAAAGCACCTAAAAGAGGTGAGGTATTTTACATATTTTCATCAGCCACGATGCATAGTATCAGCTCTGTTTAGCCCAAATCTGGGAGGAAAAGTGGTATCATCTGATAGCTTTTGCTAGTCAAAAATTGGGCATATCAGAAATTAACTACACCTACATGGAGAAGTTGTGCCTTGTGATGGTCTTTACGACTAAAAAATTGAGGCACTACATCCTCTATGAGAAGGTAGTTTTCTATACGAAGGCAGAAGGGCTTAGATTGCTTATGAACAAGCTGCAACTGCCTGATTGTCTTGCAAACTGGTTAATCACTTTGCAGGAGTTTGATTATGAGATTAAGAGTAAGCCATCGAGGTTTCAAGGTATTGTGGAATGCCTTGTGGATTTTGGGGAGCCGAAAGAGACTTTGACTGAAGGAAGTGATATTGAAGAAATGTTTAAAATTGATACAACTTCTATCCCATCTTAGTATGCTGCTATTACGCATTATCTATCAACGGGAGACACTGGAGCTGGTTTATAAAAATCTTAAAAGAGGAAAATCAGACAACATGCTTTGAAGTTTTCTTTGATTGCAGGAAAACTATATCGGCAGGGTGTTGATGATATCTATCGCCGATGTGTGATGCCTGATGAGGTTCCTTTCATCTTGGAAGAGTGCCATGACTCTGCGTGTGGAGGGCACTTCGCTGGGCGGTTGATGGCATAGAAAGCTTTAAGAGCTGGATATTGGTGGCCATCCATCTTCCAAGATTCCTTTGAGTACGTTAAGAGATGTGATACCTGTCAAAGACATGACAATAGAGAGAATACGAAACGCCCACTTACGCCTATTATAACTATCCTTCCATTTGAGAAGTGGGGCATTGACTTTGTGGGTCCTATCACCCCGTCGTCTACTACTCAGAAGAGGTACATTATAGTAGCAACTCATTATTTTACAAAATGGTTAGAAGCATGGGCGATGAGGCAGGACAATGCAAAAGAGACTGCAATTTTCCTTTTAGAGTAGATTATCTGCCATTTCGGACCACCGAAGGAACTAGTGTCAGACCGTGGAACCCACTTTTTAAATAAAGTGATCAAAAGCCTGACTGAAGCTTGGCAAATCAAGCACAACAAAATGACCCCCTATAATTCGCAAGCCAATGGGCAAGTCGAAAGTACTAATAAGAAGCTTGTGGGTATCTTGTCTGAAATAGTCTCGGAGAAGAAATGAGACTAGGACAGGAAGTTGTATGTGGCAGTATGGGCGTACAATACAACGTTCAAGCGAGCTACTGGGCATACTCCATTTAAATTAGTTTATGGGAAAGAGTGTGTGTTACCCCTCAAAATCGAGTTTCCAACCATATAGTTTGCAATTAACCACTCTTTGGGAGACGAGGATGCACTCTTTGAACGTTTCACGACCATAGCCCACCTGGATGAGCTGAAATTGCAGAGCTTATTACACCAGGAGGTAGCTAAACATCGGATGAAGCAATTGCACGACCTTAAAGCAAAGAAGTATACCTTTAAAAAAGGTCAATTAGTTTTGTATTACAATGTGTGTGTAGGGAGCTGTTTCTAGGGAAGTTGGAACCTAGATGGGATGGCCCCTACAAGATTGTCAGGATAGGAAAACATAGGTCTACGACTGTACTAGCTGATCTACATGGAGTAGAATTTAAAAATAAGGTTAATCTTAATAAGATTAAATCTGATTATTTCTAAGTATGCTAACATGGAGAAATACATTGCAGGTCCATGCTGGGATTGATTTGAGACCTACAAAAGAGCTTAAAGCTGGTTGATGGGGCAGTTAATTCCTTATTTGGAGCACCCATATCTGGAGCAGAGATACCATCAGGGAAAACTTATCTGGTGGAGCAAAGGATACAAAGTGATTGAGCAAGAAGACGGAACCTTTGTGTGGGAGATCAAAGTCTTCTGCCATCACTGCTTGCGAATGTTGACAAGTATCTCTGTTGAGTTCAATGAAAAAGGTGGGATGGAGCCGTAAGTTCATCCTCTAAACATGCTAAATTTTGACTATCATAATTACGAATAAAGGAGTTCATGATGGCAGGCTGTGTAAACCCATTGTGGACGTACACATTATATTTTGACGGAGCATCCAGGGGCCCTAATAAAAAAGGGAGTGTTGGAGTAGTAATCCCAGATCCCCGACATAGAGTCACGATGAAGTTAGCTGCTTATCTTGGGGTAGGATTCACTAACAACATGGGGGGGTATAAAGCCTTGATTATGGGATTGCATATTGCCAAGCAAAGTGGTATTTGGCATTTTTTAGTAAAAGGGGATTCCCAGTTGATCTTAAATTAGCTAGATGGGACATACAGAGTGCGGAATCCCATTCTTTGTATGTATCATCGAACTGCCATGACCCTACTTGAGGAGTTTGAGAGAGTGTCTCTTCAACTGATTCCACATTATTGGAATCAATTTGTGGATTCACTGGCAAACCTTGCTTATGAAGAAGACCTTTTCTTCAACTGTGGTCCTAGTTTGGATATTGCTATCAATAATGAGACAAGACCCGGTCGCGTGTGGGGAATGTTATCAGAGCATGCAATATATGGCAGGCGATGGTTGATATGGGTGATGCAAAGAGTAGCTAAGACCCACCTACCGTTGTTATCCTAGACCCATAGGCTGATTAGACAATATGTTATGCGTATGCCTCTTGCTATATATGCAGGAGGGATGGGTCATAATCTTATGCATTTAGCTTAGGGTTGCGATCTCTATTTTTGCTTCTTGGAAAGGAGCATATTACTATATATCTATACTATTTCAGGGAGGGATGTGTAGGTGCTATTCTGTTTGATCTCGTTAGAACAAGAGGGCCAATTTTGCGAGGTTTTAGTGTTTTATTTCATTAGGCCAAGAGGGCCGATCAGTTTTTGTAGTGAAATGCTTTATTTCATTAGGCCAAGAGAGCCAACCGTTTGTTTAGTATACGTGCGGTTAATGGTTTGTTGTTTTAGTCCTGTGCTAGATAGGTTTAAAGAAGAGCTTGGAAGGAGCCTATGTCGCACGGAGACTTCTCGTGGGCCTATCCAGGTGATATCTCTCCTTTACGAGTACCGTGGTTTTTTTGTTATATGTGTCTGTGTACTTGTAGGGGATTTTCTTTTCTTGTTTGGGACCGGCGTCCAAGGCATGAAGTCCTAGGTTTAGTTTAGGTCTTTCTGAGGGAGGTCTGAGTAGTCGTTGCCTCTTGTAAAGACATTGCCAGGCATCGAAAGACCTGTTTTAGAAGGCAATTCTAGTGACCTTGTTCTGCTTGCCTGCTAGGCAGCCATTCTAGGAGTTCTTGTTAGTTGTGAGGCAGTTAGAGAAGCATGCTAGAGGGAAAAATGATGATGACAAAGAGGGAAAAAAAACCCTGAATATCTTAACAAAAATAAATATATACAAAGGAACACCATATTGGAGAATATGGGAATTCCCATAAGTTTGGGACATATGGTGAAATCTTTGGATTTGTCATAACTTGAACACTATAACTCCAAATCGAGCGCTCTATAGCTCAATAAATTCCATTTTTCAAGCGCTTTTCAATGATAGGTCACATCATATGGTTTTGTGAAACTTATGGACATGTTATCCGGGTGCCACCTTTTTAGCATTCAAAAAATGGGAATTGGAAGATTCCCAAACTCACTAATATTGTGTTAAGGTGTGTAAAAAGGGGTTCTAACCCCTATAAAAATAGAAAAGAAAAGAAAGAAAAATTTATAAGCAGTTGCTCATAGCCTTGCGAAGGCCTGGTAGGTTCTTGGGGACGAGTCAGACCCGGGGCCAATGCCTTGTCTTCCTAGGGGTGGCGTCCCGTTGGAAAAGAAGAAAGTAAGGAAGGTTAGAGCAAAAATAAAAGTGAGCTTGGTAGGTTCTTGGGTACCAAGACAGGACCCGAGGCCGATGCCCTGTTCTCCTTGGGTCACTACACTCAGCTCCCTCCTTTTTACATGCTCGAGTATGGGGGAATAGAAACCTAAAAGAAGAAATGTACTAAAATTAAATATTTCTTGACCAGGCTATAGGAGTCCTCACCTAGTAGGAGCTCGTGGTTGTGTTGTCCTTCGTTAGGTAGGTAGTTCAGACCACCACTTAGGGCGACCTCTTTGATAGTTCTTTTTAGTTTGGCCGTGTTGGAACAGTCGGTTAGTGAATAGCTTCAGACCTTCTATCAGATTATGCTAGGCCTACCCCTCGTAGATTTCATGCCTTGGTTTTGACATGGGGTAGGGTGAGAATTGTGTTGTGTTTTAGTATGTATCTATTTTGTATCAGCTTGATGCTTTCTTTGGTTGTTTTGTGCATATCTATTGTGGGATTCGACGGGCTGAGTCGCCCTATCTTGTGGTCGCCAATGAGAGTGGATTTTTGAGCCTGAAATGTGCCTAAAATTTGCCAAAAAAACTGGAATTTAGGGGAACAATCTTCAATATCGAAGGCAGCGACAGCTAGGACGATTTTGAGCACCAAGTGAAAGACGGCTTTAAAAAGGTGCTCAAGAGACATTGTGGATTTTTTATAAATTTTTAGACTACCGTGCGGGATACCGGGGGCTGCCAGTCAGTGCGGGATGCCGAGACAGATGCGCAAGATTTTTCAGAGGCCAAATCAGAGGCCGGACGTGGAAGAGGCCAAAAATTGGCCAAGAATGAAAAGGTGGAAAAAAATTTAAGGCCAAGATGGGTTGCCCTTTGGGAGGAGGTACCTCCCCTCCCTGATTTTTTTCACGTGGCCGCAGCATGGCGACAGTGAACAATGCCGAACAAATCGCCTTCCCCCCCTCCCCAAAATCGATTATGGAGCTTCAACAAAAGCCATGCAACAGACATTGGCCGGCAACTTCTCCTTCTTCCCTAATCATATCGCCGCCCTTTGCGTGAGATATGGGTGACTGAATGAAGAGATCAGAATCTAATCTTTCTCTCTCTTCCCTCTCTCTCCTCTCTATGGGTTGTTCATGCGCACTATCTTGAAGGAGGAATCCGGAAGGAGAATGAAGAAAACGGTGATGGAGATTGATGGAGATACTAAAGAATGATGTGCAGCATTGGATTGAGAGCAATGGAGGCTCCATCTACTGGTCACACAGTCATTTAATGCGTCTCGGGTTTCGTAAAAACACAGTATGACTATTTTTATGAAGAAAATGAAGGGTTTTTGGTATTTTATGATGGTAATGATGTTCTTATTTGATGAAAATTTGTTTGAGTGCTAGTTGCATCATGATTAATTAATTTTTATCAAAAAAATTTGATTATTCAATGATTTACATGCGCTATTTAATTCCCGTAAAACCCGAAATACGGTTTTTAAGCGGTAAAATGGTAGTTTTGTCATTTCGGGTGGGTGAAATGTGTTCCTATGGGGAAAAAATGAAAAATAAATTGAATGTTAGTACACTAAAGTGATTGGAACAAGAAAAATCAGAAAATAGCATATTTTACTAACAAATAAATCAAGAAAATGGAAAAAATAAGAGAAAAAATAGAAATACGCTTCACAAAAATAAGAAACAATATAATGATTGTTTGTGGATGTGTGGTAGTGGCAAAGCATGAGGTTTAGCCTCAGTTTTCCCTATCTCCTTGTCAAAGTTTGTGATTTATCGCTTTTTATATATCAAAACATGACAAAATGAACCTCTACACCTATGCAACGAAAGCAATACCTAAACGTAGGGGGTGGGATGTTTGAATGGTGCGATTTGCGTGCTGATTATTGCTGATTTTTGATGCATATCATGATATAGAGTTTGTTGTATTTTAATTAAGATGATAGTAACACGAGTGTTTTCTCGATGCTATCCTTACATTGTCGCAATGAGTTAGTGAATGAGCGTTGGAAAGCCTGGTGTGCACAGCACGTTTTTTATTGAAAATTATGTTTGAGCACTTTAGGATCATCCACTTTTACATGTGCATGTCAATCATGGTATCAGAATACAAAGAACTGGATGCATAGCACCGATTTTCGATTATGATGACCCACGCTTGAATGTGGAAAGGCAACCTAAACTGTAGGATAGACGTTCGTTTCTTGGGGAATTATTTGGTAAGGACACATGGTATCCCCTAAAACATTTTCAAAATGAAGGAGTGGAGTTTGTTCGTTTGTTCTATATATTGAGCAGTGCATCAAGGGGCCAATCCCTGCGATGTAGGAGAGCTTCAGTGGAGCCGTGGTGATTCCATCGAGAGGTTGCCTCCCATGTATGTGATTATCGTGGCATTTATTGCCAATGTGTAAGGATTCTACCTTTGTGGAGTTTATAGGAAGAAAAACGTTGGACTACAAAACTATAAACGCATAGATTAGGCTTTAGGACAATTCGTGCTTTAGCAGTAGATAGACGCTCCTAGCCCGCGAGGCCGTGAGGGTGTGTTTTTTGTTATGAGCATGAGGTCTGGCTAGTGCCATAGCCAGTGCCGGCCCATTGGAGGTCCCTTCAATGATGCATCTGCCGAGAGCTGCCAACAAGTGGTGGTTCTCGAATCTAGGGTTTTTAGGGACCAAAAAGTTGGTTTATGTCCTCTAACAAGGACTGTCAAGCCAAAATACAAAAAGCAGAATGTGCTGAGAGGGCTAGACGGCGGTTGGAGATTGTAAGACACTATTCTCCAACACCATATTGGGGAATATGGGAAATTTCCATAAGTTTGGGACACGTAGTCAAATCTTCAGATTTGTCATAACTTGAACACTATAACTTCAAATCGAGCGCTCTATATCTCAATAGATTCCATTTTTCAAGCGCTTTCCAATGATAGGTCACATCATATGGTTTTGAGAAACTTATGGGCATGTTATCCAGGTGCCACCTTTTTAGTATTCCAAAAATGGGAATTGGTAGATTCCCAAACTCACTAGTACTGTGTTCTCCTCAAAGGAGCAGCCGATACACATAAAAGGCAATGGTCTTAGTAACCCAACTGTTGCACATAGTCCTTTAGGTGCAGAAGGAAGTGCAAGCTCTTCCTCTCTTTCACCAAGTCAACCCACTTCAAGTGGGGGTGTGATCCCATCAGTCCAAACTCCTATTGTTAATCTGATTGTCGTCATGGTACAACTCATTGCAATTCCTACAGGGACGCCGGATCTGCCAGCTTTAGGAGTGCCTTTGCACATTTTTAATGGGTTAGCCAAAGAAGATGCAGAGTTTCACATTTGTGAATTCCAAATATTAATGTTTAATTAACGCATCCAAGATGAGGGACATCTTATGATGTTCTTTAACATGACATTAAAAGGAAGGGCTGCAGTATGGTATCATATCATAGAGACTAGAATCATCACTACAAACAACCAATTTTATGCAGCTTTTCGAGGGGAATATGCCCTTGAAAGAGGTGGCCAATACTGGTTGCAAGTTTTGAATGTAACATGCTAAGACCCCCATGAGAATGTGAAAGCCTATACCAAGAAGCTTAAGAAAGTATTTCGTAAGTTACAAACTTACATTCCTATTCTATCGGCTGCCCAATTGCAATACTTCTTGCATGGATTGGATTTCAATATTCACGTACAATTGAGAAATGTGGCTTTGGCTGATATAGACACTGCCATCACATGGGCAAAAGGGGTGGAGTCACGATTACAAATGGCCTACTCCTCTCGAATAAATCTTAATGTGGGTCTAGTACCTGGAGGGAATTTAGCATTGATAAATGGAAGTAAAGGGATGCATAAGAATAACTCTAATGGGAGAGGAAGCATGGTCCAAAATGTACCTTTGCTGCCAGCTCCTCCCAGTGTGACTATGCCTATGGCTAGTCAATTGGCTCCACCAAATGTTGGAGGCCAAGCTTTGAACCCTAATGTTGTTCTTGTGAGTCAACAACCAATGCCCAATCAGATTGTTAGGCCAATGGAACGACGGATAGACGATGAAAGCTATGAATCGAGTGTCTCTAATGTCCTTGGAAAAGTTAAGGATATGATGAAGTACTACATGGACATGATTTCTGAACAATATCGGCAAATAGCTGTTGACGTCAATTTCCTGAAGAAGTAGTAGAATTTGATAAGGAGTCGACGCCCTGAAGAAGGTGGTCCCTCAAGATTGAGCTGTCAGTGGTGTGGCGGACAACATTTTCCTAGAAATTGTCCAAATAATAAATGTGATACTTGTGGGAAGTCGGGCCACTTAGTCGCTACCTATTGGAGTAAGATTAGTTCCCTCCAACAAGGAAGTAAAAAGCTAGGTCTAGTTAATCATAGAGCACAAGGTAGTAATGTCCAGCCAAATGATGGACCAAGACAAATACTGCAAAGGGGAAAGACCACTATAGAGAAGTTGCCACAAAGCAATGGAGTCAGCCTTTTCTAGGCTGTACGCGTCAATGGTGCTGAGACCTCTAACCTATGAGCTGTGACAAGAGGCCAAAAGTCTAAAGAGGGTGATAAAGATAATGCAAAACCGATCGAGGTAAACCCTGCAAGGTGATAAGGGGATGCAAGTCTTGAATCATGGCGTGGAAGGTGGACCTCTAAGGCTTGTAGACAAAAAAGTCGATCCTAAGAAGGATGAGGAAGTGCCAGGAAAGAAGGCAAGAGCTAAAAGAGAAGCACAAAAGCTGGTCTCGAGATGAAAAGAGAGAATGGTTTGGCAAGAAAAGAGAGCTTTGGCCACCTATCATGATTTTGATTTAGCAAGTTCTCTTTGCGAAGTCAAACCAGATGTAAACATCTTACAGTTGATTAAATTATCTCCAGGAGTATGCAAGAAATTCAAGAAGATCCTACGTATTGGGTATATTCTAGAATCTTTGGGCATAGCACGAGTAGGGGAAGATTGGTTTGATCATGCTGAAAAGAATTTCCCTAGGGTTCCAACATACGTGGATGGAATATTAGTGGAGCATGCTATCGTAGACATTGGGTCTTCCATCAATATCATGAGTTCAGAGTTGATGGAGAGGTTGGGTCTAGGCATCCAAAAAGATGGCTCCACCCTTCTTAGAATGGCTGATGATAGTCTAAGGCAACCATAAGGTTGTGTTACTAAAGTCCATGCTACAGTTGCAAGTGTAGAATGCTTCTTGGACTTTAGGGTGATAAGATTTGTAGGACGTCCTAGCTATCAAGTCTTGCTAGGTAGGCCTTGGATCTTATGAACAGACTATCAAGTCGATATACTCGTCGGTCGAGTGGTTTTGGGTAGAGGTTCTAATTGAGTAATAGTCGATGCTTACCCTAAGTGTCCTTAGAGTGAGAGAGCTCCTTTATCCTCTACTGAACTAGAAACAACAAATGATCCATCTGGTAGTGAGACATCATCCAGCGATGAATCTAAAGAGGGGTCCACTACAGAGGATATTTATCAGATAACTCTAAATGAGCCGATAGAGCCTCAAGATAGGATAAGAGATGCGGATGTGATTGAGTTGGACCTTGGCATGCCGAAAGGATTCGCGACCAATTAAACTAGGTTCCATACTCAGTTCAGCAGAAAGGGAGGACTATGTGTCCTTGATTCAAGAATTCTGCGACATCTTTACTTGGAGTTATGACAAGCTGAGAGGCATTCCTCCTAGCCTGGCTGTTCATACTAATCCTGTAAAAGAAGGCAGTCGTCCTATGCATCAGAAAGTAAGGCGTATGTCTTTTGAATTGAGGGACGGGCTATTTGAGAAGTTACAAAAGTTAGGGAAAGCTAGTTTAATCTTCCGTGTACATCACATAGAATGGTGTTCACCAGTTGCACGAAGAAGAAAAAAAAACGGATCCGACTATGTGTAGATTTGAGAGAGCTGAATAAGCAGACGCTTAAGGATTACTACCCGTTGCCATTTATTGACCCGATTTTGGATCAATTAGTGGGTAGGGAAATATATTCATTTATGGATTGCTTTGCGGGTTATAACCAGATGGCAATTCAGAAGAGGACAAGTTGAAAACAACTTTCATTACTGTCTTTGGTACTTTTGCATACCATGTGATTGCCTTTGATTTGTGTAATGCACCTGGATCATGGCAACGAACAACAGACAAGACCTTTGGCGACATCTCCCCAGATGAGTTGAAAGTATCTCCCCAGATGCTTTCGCTAATGCTTTCACTATCAGCGGATGCTCTCTTTTACTCTTTCCATTTCCCTTTGGATTATATGCTGTGGTTAGAGCCAAATTGATTCCTAGTTGAGAGAAAAACTTCCTAGCTTCATGTGCATCTAATTCATTGTGATCTGTAGTGATCTTACCAACACAGCCATATTTGCAGAAAATTTCTTCCAATAAGAACTTACACACTGAACTAGTGGTCTTCGTTCTCAAAGGTCTGCCCTCAACATGATTGGTAAGATCCTCTCTAGCCAATAAAATATATCTCATCTGCCATAGACCCATCGGCGTAATCAAGTCAACTAGCCACTTATAATGAATGTATAGTGGATAGGTCAGGTGAAGCTCGTCTCGATGACACACTACGGAATACATCTGATAGTCTCTGCAAGTCTCTACAAAGCGAGAAACATCTCTGTACATACCTTTCCACCAATATTTTTCTTTGATTTTCTCATAAGTAGCCCACACTCCTCTATGACCAGCCCAAGGACTCTCATGAAACTCTCTCATCACCTGTAACTGGGTCCCTTTATAGTAGACAATCTACAAGGGTAATCCACCTCTTTTCTTCGGGTGCTTCCAAAGAAATATGTCCTTGGGAAAATAACCATAGGCTTTTCTTTTGATCCTCTTGAACTCTTCATCTGTCCATTCATTTCTTTTGCTTAGTGTACTAGGTACTTGCCAATTTGTAACAATCTCTAGCATAGAGTTCTTCTATGAAAGCCACAATATCAAAGACATGGCAAACATGATCAACCATAGCGGCGGCTGAAATTTCTACATCATCCTCTTCTGCAAGTAGTGTCTCCTCATCATCATATCTGGCTGTAGACAACATATCCGCCACTGGATTATCCTTTCGTGCTATGTGTTTAAATTTTGGATTTAATGACTTGATCTATGCGATCCATCTCAGCATAGCTATGTCCGAAGTAGAGCAACTCGTAATCATATCTATCAATGGCAAGCAATCTGTCTCTACCACAACTGAGGCTCCAATAAAATACTCCTTGTCGCATTTGAGAGCCGTAACAATCCCCAATAATTCTCTCTTGATTTGCAGATACCTGTTCTTTCTCTCGTTTAGGACTTTCACCCCAAACCGAATAGCGTACCTATTTCCATCTACATCATCTTGACCCACATCACAACCTATGCCAATTGGACTAGTGTCAACTATCAATACAATAGGCTTTCTGCAATTATAATCTGCTTTCCTGAGAGTAGGAGTAGTCTGTAATAACTTCTTCATTTCTGCATGGCTCTAGTGTGGCTCTCATCCCAATAAAATTTATGCCCCTTTTGAAGTAGCTGATATAAACAATCTGCTATGTGTGCAAAATGGGGTATCCAAATCATGTAAAACACACAAGCTCCAATGAATCTCCGTACCTCTGAAGTGGTAGAACAATACTCTGTGATCTTTCCTATAGCATCCACCTTTGCAGATGAAGGTTCCTTGCCATAATACCCACACATATGTCCAACAATGACGACCTCATTTACTTCAAAAACAGATTTCTTCCCTGATAGTGTCAAGTTCACTTCTTCTAACCTGGCCAAAATCTTTTCACAAGCTGCAATAGGATCAGCCACAAAGTATCTGCATCACTGCTCATTTAGACTCCCATTCTTCTATTCTTCTGCACACCCCTTAATGGGCATATCATCCAAGAAAGGCATGATAAGATTAGGTATGTACTCCCGAAGGACCTTATGCATGGCATTCATTATATGCGTTACCGAATTAGTGGTATCTTGAGGCAAGGTACACATCCTGACAAGCCCAATAGGAGTTCTCATAGTGGTTAGGTCCCTGCTTTCCAAGGCCAGCTGAAACTGATCATATCCCAAATACAAGTCACCTAAAGAATAGATGGCACGTCCAGCAAATGCTTCTGCAAACTCATCCACAACTGGACCTATACCAACATTCCTGATAGTAACTCTATTTATTGGCTGCATGTCCTTTATAAATCGGAGAGTACCATTCTTGTTTGGAATCGTAAACCACCTATTTGAGTATGGCGTAGATGACGGCTCTAGGATCCCATCCTGATTTTCTCATTCAGCAAGTCAACTAGCTTTGGCAAGTGTGCCCTAGGCACTGGAATAGGTCGGAGGTTCCAGGGAATATGAGGGATAGTAAAGATCACCATAGGGGCAACAATATCCGGATTCACACAGCCAATCTCATGCGAGAAGAAAGCAAACCCCCTTCCATGTCACTCAAGCATTACTTGAAAGCACTACTTCTTTGAGGGTAGCAAGAAATTGCAATTTCTAATTTTTAATTTGGCAAGAGTCTCTGATGAAAATATATGGCCTATATGCTCTGGGTTCCTCAAAATTGGCTGCTTGGCAGCCCTCTCTATTTGCTGATCACTGTCAAGCGAAAGTGGTCTAGCTACCGGCTTCACCTTCTTATCCAGAGTCTTGTATTTCTTGTCAACACTACAACAAAAAAGTCTCATACATGCACACTTAGATGCGATTTTTGAATACAGAGAAAAACTTATGGGCGCGTCTATCCGCCCATCTATTTGCGCGTCTATCATTCCGCGTCTATAATCGCATGTATCGACGAATTTACACACACAAATAGACGGCAATAGACGCACATATACACGCGCATATAGACACGCTTTTAGACGTGCTTTTACAAGCACTGATAGACGCGAACGAAAAACAAAAAATGTCATTTTTTAAAAAAAATATTTAATTTCCTTTTTTAATTTGAATAATGCAGCGTGTGTATAAGTGCGTGTAGTCTGCATTATAGACGCACGAATAAACGCAAATTACCTGCAATTTAGACGCGCTGATAGATGCGCAAAACAGAACTTTGCAACCACATGCTTTGTGGTTTTTTTTTTCCCCCTCCCATACATCATATTGTGTATTTGGAAAAAAGACAATGTATCTTATGGGCACGAGAATTGAAACTGAAAGTCCATGTATTTATTATATATCAAAGCATTTACAAGGGAAGTTTTGAGTGCTTGCGACCTAAAGCGTGGCCGCAAGCAGTAGGCTCAAAGAGATATCATACATATACAAGAAAAGAAGGCCTCACGAGGAGGTATGGTGCTCCTCTACGAATCTGAAGAGGAAACATCCTCGCTAGTACCACCATGGCTACTAGCGTCGCTATCACCGTCCTTGCTGTGCTCCACATCCGGGTTCGCCTACACACACAAACGATCAGGGTTGCTTACATAGACAAGGTGGAGAAAAAGTTATAATTAATTATACTTTTAATAGGAAAGTAAGAAAAACATACCTCCTCTGGCTGTCAAATCCTCATGGCCCGGTTGTATTGGTCCTCAGTGATGAGACCCTCCTCATAAAAGTGAAGCCATGTCGCTGCGCGGTTATGGCCTCGATGGTAACCTACCTCTCTAGGGGTAGGTGTCCTACCAACGATGCTAGTCTAAAAAACATTTAGAGATATACAAACAATTAGATGTCACAATATATTAGACTAAAATATATAAAGAATTTAAAGAAATATATATTTAAAAAAACTAGAAATCAAAATATACTTATAAACTCTGCCTCCCACGACTCTCTACCGCCCGATCCATAATGCGACGATCCCATTGTTTCCATTTGGATCCGTTGCGCCTCTGCGTGCTGGCGACTCTTCACTTTCTCAGCTGCTTTCTTCTTAGCTTTCTTCCACTCTACGCAGTGGCACATAGGTGGTTGGCTGTAGGCTCCATGCCCCTCCTCCAACCTCCGCAGTGAGTCCCTCGCCCGTGTCATGAGGTGGGATCTTTTGTTGTGAAGCATGTCCCTCACTTTTGTATGTCCCCAGTCATCCGAGAATCGCTGACCCTCAGGATTTGGGTACCTCCTATGGACTGCCCTCAACACCTCCTGCCACAAGCCGCTTTTCTGATTTTTAAAGACAATGAAACAATCTTTATATGTCGCATGCACGATGCTCCTCATGTATGCCATTACATCCCTTCCCTCATCATCATGAAAGATGCCACTGGCATCTGTAACTCTATAGTAATGGTGTACAACCTCCTCTACATGATCTACTGGTGAGGGTGATCGCTCGCCACCTCCTAGGCAACCCCCACCTCCCCCTCGACTCTCCCTCCTCCCTCTCTGTCGACTGGCCTCTGCCTCACTAGACGCACGAGCTTCTGCAGATGTACGTGCTTCTGCAGATGCTTGTGCTTCAGCCGATGCACGTGGAGTACCTGCAAATGGAGTACCTGCATATGGAGTATCTGCATATGGAGTACCTACATATGGAATACCTGTATGTGGAGTACTTGCATGTGGAGTCTGGGAAGTAGTGGCAGGCAAAGATGCTAGAGGCGTCCCAGGCATGATACTGAACACCTCGTCCGCTGTGGGAGAGGGGCCAAGGTGTTTGGTCATCTCTCCCATGAAGTCTTCCCTACTAGGAAAACCTCCAAAAAATGCATTGACCCCCCTGCCAAAGGAGGCCAATGTATCATTCATGCGATCCACATCTGGGTCATTGCTAGATGAACCAGGATACGACATCTGCAAAAAAAACATAGGAAAAAGACAAATTTATTTGCATACAAAAAATATAGGAGGATATTGTGCAGTACAAGCAACTCATGGATGAGGGGTGGAGGTGACTATCCAAAGACCAGAGGGCACATTGAGGCCTATATGCCTAGGTGAGGGCTCTAATTCACGAGATCCACATGTAGAACACACAACAAGATTCCTAATTTGTCAATACCATTTCCTAATTTTTCACTTTTAGATCTAACTAGACTTCTATTTAGGAGTTAATCAATACCACGCAACAAGATTCTGCTCTAGGTGATGTCACACAATATTGCTCAAAAGTATTTATTATTGATTGTAGCCTTATAAACTTGAATATAGGAAATTTTATAAAAGACTATGACTAGGGTGTCCTAAATTGTAGCATAGCTGCTCTAGGTGATGTCACACAATAGGACCTTGCTCAAAAGTATTTATTATTGATTGTAGCCTTATAAATTTGAATATAGGAAAATTTATAAAAGACTATGACTAGGTGTCCTAAATTGTAGCATAGCTTTCCCATTGCATACAAAAATGCTACATTGCAGTTTTTAAGCCTTTGACATAACATTGCTGTTCATCTCCTGTCCAATGCGTCTATTTGCGCATCTAACGTGCAGCACAGACACGCTGCCAGACGCGCATCGCAGGTCAATCTGCGTCTAAAATCGCGTGTAGATTGCAGGTCAAACTTCTGTGCAGTGCGTGTATCATCGCGTGTGCATTGCAGAGCACATGCGCTAGCACACGCGCTGTAAGATGCGCTCTCAGAAGCTTTGAGAGGAGACAATTTTTGCATGTCTATGTCCGTGTCTACACTGAGATGTAGACGCGCTAGCAGACACGCTGGGTCGACCGATTTTAGGCCGACGACAGCCATTGACGATTTACATAATGCAATACATTATAATGGAATCACAAATGAGCAATACACAGACAAAGCATAGAGAGAAAGAGAGAAACAAAGAGAGAGAGAGAGAGAGAGAGAGAGAGAGAGAGAGAGAGAGAGAGAGAGAGACTCACCTTGGGTGTTTGGTGTGGCGGGTGATGGTACTTCTCCTTCTCCTTCTTCCTCTCCTTGGTAAGTTACCCTCCCTTGATGCTTGTTTGCTTGCTTGCTGCTTCTTCTTGTTCTCCTCTTTCTTGTTCTCTCTTTCTTCCTCTCCTTGGCTTTCCTTTTTCCCTTCTTATGTGTTTGAAATGAAAGAAGAGGTGAGTCATGAGGAGGTGAGGCATGAAGAGACTGCGTGTGGCTAAACTCAAGCTTCAGAACCACAAAAAACGCAGGAAAAGAAAGACGCAAAACATCCTCAGATGCTCCTTCCCGGGCGTTGAGAGGCTGCAAAACGTCGACGTAAGGAGGCAGAGTCTTCAAGAAGAGTAGAGACTGACGACCATGATAGTAGCCCTCATGAAATGCCTCATCAAGTCGTAGAGGATGAGATTTTGGACAACATGGTATACCATCTATTTTCACAAACCGGTTCAGTTTGGCTTATATATGAATCATAATATTAATTGTTAACCTCTCTATTTTGAAATCAGACAGAAATATATGCTGGTGGTTTTTTAACTCACTTTTAAAATATATGTAGGTTATTATCACAAATGCTTCCAAAAGGAAAAAAATTTCCAGCTAAGAGAGAGCAAGCAAGACATTACTTGACATCTCTGGAAGGCCTCGATTATGTCAAGATCCATGCATGTGTCAATGATTGTGTCTTATTTTGTGGGATTCATGAGTTCACACGAGAGTGTCCTATTTGTGGAGAATCAAGATACGAAGTGGAGATAAGTCAATGGATGTGCCTCGTAAGGTTTTGCGATATTTTCCGATTGTTCCACGTATAAAACTTATGTTCAAGTGTAATTCTATTGGAAAGCTCATGTCATGGCATGCTAGTCATCGTTCAAGTGATGGAAAATGGAGGATCCCTGCAGACAAACCCGCATGGCAACATATAGATAATTTGTGGCCTGTTTTCAAATAAGAGCCAAGAAATTTGAGATTTGGTTTACGTATGGATGGAATCAATCCATTTGGCATCAAAAGCACATCATACAGTGTATGGCTAGTGGTATTGGTGAACTATAATATTCCTCCATCCATGGCAATTAAAAAGGGACATGTGATGTTGTCCCTTCTGATTCCTGGAAAGCACAAGGTAAAAAACATGGACATTTACTTAGAGCCTTTTATTGAAGAGTTAGAAATGTTATGGAAAGGTATTGAGGTGCAAGATACAAGTGCATCTGCATCCTCTGGAGATTTCACATTGAAGGCCATGTTGTTGTGGACCATGCACGCCTTTCCAGGATACGGAGAGTGTTCAGGTACATGTATATAACTCTATATTTGAAATTCAAGATTTGAATAAATTGCATTTTATTAATTCACTTGTTTTTTCAGGTGTAACCACGTTAGGATATCATGCATGTCCTATTTGCGGTCCCTCTCTAGTTTCCTCTAGGCCGGCACGTTTAAAGAAGGTTATCTACGACAATCATCATCGATTTCTTTCTATTGACCATCCCAAATATGTTCTCCCTACTAATGGAATGACTCCACAATCTCTAACCATTCGAGAGTGGAAGGAGAGATGGATTAATGCTGACAGCCACCCTCCACATGGCATGAGTCGGTAAGAAGTGCATTTCTCTTGATTGACTTTAAAGTATTTAGCATGATGAAATGTTTACATAATATATTATTTGTTTGTTAGGTTCTCTATATTCTTTCGTCTTCTGTACTGGACTGAACTCAAGATCAATCACCTGTTGGACCCCATGCACATATTCAAAAATGCTGTATCTACATTATGGGATCACTTGATAGGGGCTCGCGATTCAGTTAGTGTAAGGGAGGATTTACGTAACATTGGTCACATGAGATGAGCCTGGCCAAGAATTGGACCTAGAGGAAAGATTGAGCTACCCCATGCACCTTGGATATTGTCAAAGAACGAGGAAAAAATAGTGAAGGAACAAATATATAGCTTTCGAACACCCACAGGATGTATGAGATGTCTCAAGGGAGCCTTCATAAAGAAAAAGAAAAGAGGTGTGGAGCAACTACCTGGTTTGAAGTCCCACGATTGGCACAAAATGATTCAAGTAAGGGTATCTCTAACCATGAATATAGTAATTAGTGGCGTAGCTATGTGTAAACTTGGGGGTATGATGACTTTTTCCTCAACTAATCATTTGCATCTATGAATATTGTTTACATTCAGTTCGTACTTCCTACTAGCATATCCCATTGTGCCTCCAAAGATGTACGTGATATCATTTACAAGATGGGAGAGCTTGTGAGGTGTGTATACATTGTATTTTTTCATTATATATCTTTGAATTTTTACACAAAAATAAACAATTCTCAAATACATCTTGACAGATACGTGAGCTCGAAGGAAATTGATCCAAACACATTGCAAGATGCTCGAGTATTATCTATTGAGGTGGTTTGTTTGGTGGAGGAAATTTTTCCTCGATCCATTTTGACTACTCAATTACATTTACTCGTACATTTGATTGATGAGATCGCACTTTGTGGGGCAGTTCATGTAAGGTGGATGTTTTTTCTTGAGCGCTTCATGAAAACCTTGAAAGATTTTGTGAGGCAAAAAGCACGGCCTGAGGGAAGAATGGCTGAGGGTTGGTTAGTGCAATCATCCCTTGTTTATATCTCTGAATATCTTGCTAAAGTGGATCCCTCTCAATCACGACTATGGAAAGATGATGAAGACTTGAGGATGACCTCTATAGTACCTTAAGGAAAAGAAATGAGTAAAGCGCTAACAAAAGAAGAACTTCGTAAGTTAAATAGTTTTTGTGTGCTCAATAGTGATGTTATGAGCAAATGGGTGACACTATATAATGAAGCAAGGGCAAGAAGAAAAAGTGAAAGACAAGAATTTCGCGCTAGATATGGATGTAATGTCTCATTTCGAGATTATCTAAATGCCCTCCCACGTCATATTGATATAGATTGGTTACATGAGGAAATTGAGAGAATGGAAAAAGACGAGGAAATTAATATATCTCAAGAAGAGCGGGAATACGTACGAGGTTGCTTATCAAAGGTGAGACATACTATCAATTAATTTGTTTCTATAAGTTTTATTTTATATAAATAATTGACATGTTTGATCTTTTATCTTTTACTATTAGTGCACATTATTCAATGCACTTTGGTGTGAGGGTAAACATCTTCGAACTCAACGTATAGATGAAAAGAGAAATACCCAAGATTGTGGTGTCCTTGCTCACTTCGAGGCTGCCAATGGTACCATGGAAGGTTATTGTGGCTTGATCCAAGATATTCTGAAGCTTGACTTCACAGGATTCTTTATATATGTACTGGATGTGAAGTGGTTTAAAGAAGTGGTAACAAATGGTGAGCATTGCACAATCAGACGTCATCCAAGTGGTTTTGTAATCATTGACTCTACAAAATTTCACCAAAACAAGAATGACACATTAGTACTACCTCAACAATGCGAGCAGGTATATATGCAAAGGCTAATTTTTTTATATGTATACATGTGATACATATACACAATATAATAAGTACTTAAGTTTTTTTCTTTTGTTTTTCAAATACAGGTTGTGTATCATCAAATGGTAAACAATAACCGATGGTGGTATGTCATCCCTATATCTAATCATTCAAAACCATTATATGGTAATATTACCGACATGGAGATAGCAGATGACAATCCAACAAATAATGATGATGTGCATGATGACACCATAATGGATGATATGCGTGATATAGTACAAGATGAACCTTGCGATGATGTTCAAGGAAACGCAGAAGAAGACAATAATGTGATTGTCGATGATATTGATGAAGTTATTGAGCAATATAGCAACACATCTGATAGTGGGATAGACTTATTTGTTTCGTTACCTCTTGGTAACATAGACCTAGAAGTAGATAGTTTAGCAAGGGCTGATCTCATTGAAGATGAGATGGATCATTCACTGTAACATACTTAATTTGCTTATTGATTCAATATATGTGTATTCCTAATTCTATGGCTTTTATCATGCGCACACGTGCATATTCCAGAATCAATAGTCAATTTTAAAGCAAGCATTGAATTTTCCATAATAAAAAGGAAGTATATTTTATCATCTTCAAGTACATAGAGAAATTACGAGATACCTATTGGAATGCTTGCTACTAATTGTAAGGTTTCTGTCGCTTGCCGCTAATTACTTATATCAGGCTTGTCAACTAGAGGAACTGCCATTCATTAGAGAGCAATGAAAAAGTAATTATTAACTCTATTTTTTTAATTCAATGATTCAATGTGTATTCTTAATTCTATGGTTCTTATCATGTGCACATGTGCATGCTCAAGAATCAATTTCAGGTGGTTAAATAATTATTAACTTTGGTTTTTCAATTATGTGAATTGCTAATTTTAGGTGGTTAAATAATTGTGCATCTGATAGCGCGTCTATATTAGTGTCTATTTGTGCGAATATATAGACACAAAATTCGCGTCTATTTACACGCACGTTTACACGCATTTATAGACGCTCTGATAGATGCACCCGACTTTGCGCGTCTAACGTGCACGTCTATGCCTCGTTTCTGTTGTAGTGCAACCCTAGCTTCATTATGATCCTCTGCACTACTCAAATCTTGCTATAAATCAGCAATTCTACCCTCTGGTGGTGGCTGAATATCCTCAGCCCTCTACTCTATGGACTGCATAGGAACAGCCCTAAACTCTGGATACTGAAATATTTCAATAGTAAACTCTGTTGGCTGAAAGTTTTCAACCCTCTGTGTCTCTATAGGTAGATCATAATTAGCTGAAAACTTTGTTTGCTGAACTTCTTCAGCACTGCACTGACTCATTACTGGGACAACTCTGCATATCAGCTTTCAGCATATTTTCCATCTCTGTCATCGTATCTGGACAAATCATACTATCATACATCCTGTCTATATGCTCATTATCCTCTAAAATACCTGCATTTTTCAAATCTTTCTACTTCCTGCATATGTACTGCCTAGCAACTCTAGGAAACTCAGAAATCTTCTGCTAACTCATCAAACTGTTTGCAGAAATTCCAACAAAATTAGAGGAGAAAACACTGCTGTGCCAGGAGGCGAGAACTCCAATCTCCTCTGCTCTGTACCATAGTCGTCTCGAGAAACAGTGGTACCGAATGAAAATTCGAATCCCTTGCATTGGGCAAAGGGGCATCTTGAAGAGTATCCCTGTTTCTAGCATGATTTATACATAAATTGGACTACTCTCATACCATCTTTACTGCAAATTGGTGCATAAGCAAACCCATCATCCATTACTTTTGTCTCCATGTGCGTCTGTATGATGAATGGCTGTCCTAGGATTATGGGGTAAGAGCATGAATCCTACACAAAGAAATGGAAATCCTCCTCTACATCTCCAATAGAAATCCTAACACTGGGACAGGCAGCATACAAATCACCTACAGTGTTATTGGCAGCTCTCATACGCCACCCATGCTCTGCATCCATAGGCAATCTATTACTTTCATCAACTCCATGAACTATGAGATTAATCTCTGAACCATGATCCACCAAAGCAACATAAGGCACCTGTTTCTCCCCAATTTTTACCATTGTTTCTGTAGTTTCCCTAGCCCAATGACTCCGCAAAAAGTGACTGCACGGTACTAAGATAGGCTCATCAGTTTTAGCATAATGCATGGGCTGAACCCTCTTCTCTATCTGCGAAAAAACAAAAGAATTCTCGACCATAACCTCATCCTCATCCTCATCCAACTCCTCAATTAAAACTCCATGTGTATCAGTAGTAGGCAATGTATGTATTTTTCTCTTCAGGACTTCTTGGAACTGATCTTGAAATTCCCTTTTTGAGATGCCCAAAACCTCAGAAATAGTAAAAGTCACCTCACTGCCAAGTATCTTGTCATTAAAGATTTTCTTCATGTCTGTAGATGTCTCAATATCGGACATTAATCTAAATCATGACTTCTTTCTCTGTCTAGGTTCTTGCCTCTTTTCTTTCTTTTGAGCATCCTCCATTTGTCGTTCTGGCCCCGGTCTCGAAGACGGCTCTGCAGTAGGTGGCGTAACAAACTCACCCCCTCTAGTCTTTTTAGCTGCATTTGGATTCTCTTCATCTCTCTTACGCTTCTCTTCAACAAGTATATATGCTCCCTGAGATTTAGCCAAGTAGGCATAAATAGTATACCTGTCAACAGGCGAATCCCAACCTGTCTCAGATATGATGCTAGAACCTGCAATTGACAAAACAGTCTTCTGAATTTTTCCCTTATTTGCTGTCTCTATAGCATAGGTCCATAATGGTGACTGACTCTCTAACCCTCCCTCAATTTGGACTCCATATGTAGAGGCATCTCCTCTAGCTGCCACATAAGAAGTACTCGTAGCCATGCCATCCACTAATTTCTTCATTTTTCCTTTTCCAAAATTAGTAGCAACTGGAGCTCCTGTTTTAGTAAACCAGATCTTGCCATCTTGTCCTCAAAATACCAAATTCTTCCTCCTTGCATCTTGAAAAGATTCGCAATCCCTGCAATGCCGATGGTCCATACTATCACACCAAATACATCTTCGATATCTCCTAGGTGCATTAGGAGAACTAGAAGAAATAGTATGAGCAGTCGAGGCAAATTGCTCTTTTCATTTTCCCACCAATTTTTTTTAAACTTACTCCAGTGTCAAATCCGTTATGCCTTTGATTATGTCATCAAGAGAGGAAGGAACCAAAGGAGCGGATGATTTCGAAGCAGAAGGAGCTGGCATCAGTCTAGGAATAGAAGGAACGGGAGGATTAGAAACAATAGGCAAGCACTGGCATAGGCCAAGTAATTGGATGAGGAAGAGAAGAAATGACAGGGGTAGAAGCAGACATAGGAGAAGAAGAAGACGTCGGAGTTATAGATCCATTCTGTAGTCGGGTCTTCCATATCCGCCTCTTGGTCAAAGTCGAGACCGCATCCTGAGCGTCCTGCCAATCTATTTTAAGACCCATAGGCTTCGTGCGATCCTCAAGAAGCTCTCCTAATTCTTCTTGAAGAGCAGGATCTATAGCTTGTAAGAAAAGCTCAACTTTCTCAATATCCAATACTCTTTCTTCACCGACATCAAGCTGACTATACCTCTCTTCAAATTCTCGTATCAATTCTGAAGCAGCTAGACCTTTGTTTGGCATGTAGACCCACTCTCCTAATGACTGCCGTGTAGCCATCCCAAAGTCCTCAAGAAAATACTCCTCTTTCAGGGCCTTCTTAAAATCTTGCCAATGTGAATTTTGAAGGAAAAGATCAGTCACTTTTACCCTCAAGGCGGGTATGACAAGGCGAAGAAAATATTTGCTCATAGTCATGTCAGTACTCCAGAAAATCCCAGCTTAATCTCATACAACTTCAAATAAGCTGATACATTATGGCCATCGAATAGCTTCTTTTCATTTTCAACTGCTTCAATTGCCTTAGTTGCGCTGATTGCATTCTCTTGCTCCGAATATAGTTGCCTTTGCTGAGACGATTGTTGTTGATGTAACTACAAATCCTGTTGCATATATAGTTGTGTCTACTGATTTTGAAGTTGCATATACATAGACATGTTCTGAAAAATCTTCTTTAAATCATCTGTAGAAGTACTTGAAGAAGAAATTGATGACGGAGTCGAAGTAGAGGACAAAGTAGGAATCGTAGAAGGGGCTAAAGTTGATGCTGAAATACCTCCCATCCTTAAATGTTTAAATGCGACGCTTTCACGTCGAGTTCACCAAAGATGTAGAAGGCTTTCCGAAAGAAATATCGCTACCACAAAGGTCCTTGAGAAATTCCAAGACGGAAGATCAAGCGAAGCAAATAATCAAGACAAATATGATACCAAGTAACAATTGTATTACTGCCAAGATGTTTACAAAATACCAATTAACAATTGTATTACTACCAAGTAACAATTGTATTACTGCTAAGATGTTTACAAAATACAAGAAGAAATCGAATCCAAATAGCCCACTGGCTTTAGGTCGCCCGATCTCAAGTTGAAAATTCAACTCTCAAGCTCGTATCTCAAGCTCAAGAATTACTCTAAATGCCTAGTCTATTTTATATTCAAAAATCTCTTCTTTATTTTTTGGAATGGTATCAATCAGTTGCTTGGCTCTTTCCCGTTCCCTAGACTTATCTGCATCATCTTTCACATCTATGTCTCTGTCCTTCTTTTTGATTCGGTCTTCCTCCCTTTTCCACAGTAGTTTCTCTCTCTTTCTTTTGACCTATCATTTTGGCATTTTGACCTTTCTCGATCAAACTCAGGCTCATCTTTAGAAAAGGTAGTGCCTAGATTTGACAGGCTTTTTGCAAATTCAGTAACAAGGTTTGGGCAACAAAAGGAGTAGCAGGCTTTGTCAATGTGACAACCTGCATTTCCTCTACAGAATAATCAATGGGAACCAATTGTCTTAAACTACGATCCCTAGGTTCCTCATCTTCATCTTCCTGGTGAAACACAGAAGGAACAGCAGCTCGCTTACCAGTCCAAAAATGTGCCCCTTAAAAAAAAATAAGATCTATCTGATATTGAAGGTGCTTTTCTAAAAGCCATTTTTATCACAAAGCTTCAAAAGCTTATAGAACTGCAATATCCTTTTTCCCTTTGTACCAAAAATCTGGAAGCTTATTATATAAAGCTTGTAAGTAGCTTATGCTTTTTGATTATCCTGCATTGTGCCTGCATCGCTACCTCCACCTCTTTCATCCAAGCTTCTCTGTCAATCACTACACCCTGACTCTGCAAAGACTTGATGGCCCTTGCTATAACCTTGGACACTATCCCAATGTTTCCATTTGCTTCTTCCAACTTTGCCGTAGTTATCCATATAGATGGTTCAGTGGGCAGTGATTCTCGGGTCTTGTTCAGTACTTTCTTAGCTTGCTCATATGTCTAAAGACGGGCAAGAGCCAACCACAATTCAATATGTAGAGGGCAGCATTCTGTAGCACGTTGGAATAAAATTCTTGCATCTTCCTCATTTGCAAGTTCAACAATAGCTTTCCACAACCTAACTGAGTCTGGATGTGTTGAAGGGCCTTCCTGAGTACCCTACTTTTGTTCACATCATCATGTTCAAGCCTAGCCGCCTGCATCCAAAGTTTGAAAAAAATCGGAATGGATTTTTCCCCTCTTGCCTGAATAGCTTTTGCAACAGATGCCATAGCATAAGGGTCATGATCACACTTTTTCAAAGCATCCACACTTTTGGTCTTTCTTTGAGGCCTGGGGCCATTTTGATTGTAGCAGCCCATAGCCGTCCACTTGTAGGGCATTCTTGTATTTCTTCTTATCTTAGATCTAGAATTTCTTGTACCGCTTTGACAGCTTCAGCAATCTTCCTGGGCATCGGTTTTTTTTTCAATATTTTTGACATGCACACATGCACAAGCATTCATTCACACACACGCAGAGATAAATGCACACAGATAATATTATTTACAATGGAACGAAGTCCTAGCACACACAAAGTTTGAGACGATAACTAGAAACACACTTATGGGAAAGCTAGGGTTCATACGCACACTAATACACAAGCCACATGCAGAACAAAATGCAAACACAACAACTAGGTATACATGAAACAATAGTGTCACACACACAAACTTTTTTGGTGGATTCCACTCCTCGGATGCGCAGCAGCACAACAGCGGCGTACATAGCCTCTACAAAGAGACCCTCGGCTACTAGCAACTAGCTCACCGTAGTGCTTGTTAGTGCATTAAGGACAATGCCAAAAACCTGGGGCTCTAGCAAGGCCATACCAGCTCCCTTCTTGGCTAGTGGGGTGTCAAGCTTGGTTGTAGTATCTCCGCCTCCACCTATTCCGTGAAGCTTGCTCTATAGTTCCACTCAGACTTCCTCTCGTAGGCCTCCAAACCAGACCAGCAGTCCACTCTCCTACACGCCACTCTTGGGACATCTCTAAGGCCTACCAGGTCTAGAAGAATGACAAGAAGCAAGTCGTCTACCATAGCAGTGGGTGTGAAGGTGTGCTAGACCTATATAGCAATAGCACTAGTGTTGGAGGCTATTGCTATAGTGCATGACCAAACCAATGACAATTGTACGAATTGGCATGCTCAGTGTATTTCTTGAATCAATCTCTCGCCCATTGATCTTGCCTTCCATGTGGTCTTAGTTGGAAGATTAAAAAGCCTCTACTAAAATATCTCCTTTCACATTGCTTCTCTATAAACTTCTTTCACACTCGTATTCTCAAACCGTTTCCATCTATCCCTTGTTCCCACTGCTTTGTACCCCGAGCTCATTTCTTAAATCACTTTAAAAGGTGTTTTCATGTGAAGGTACAAAGGGAATAAGAGTGATCTTATATACTGGTTTTCTTGATCTTTGACAATTCCTACAAACACTTGATTGAAAAACCAAGTTTGCATTATCCTCTATAATTCCCACAAAGCACTCTATAAAAGATATTAGACACTGCCATTGAGCGGAAAGCAAATCGGTAAGACCTTCTCGCACTTCAAATGATTTTCCTACACCATGCTCAAATGTCCAGTGCCATGTCAAGCCATGTACTCCAAAACTGAGAGCTACACAAGGAGAAATGTGTTCATCGTGCATGCCCAAAACACTGCAATGACTCAAAAGCCACCAGAATCCTAAATTCTATGTATCCCAAGATTTATGTAATAGTTCAACAAGTCATGTCTAGTCACAGCAATGTACTTATTTGTATCCATCTCAAACTCCTGAGAAAAAGAACCTCGCAAAGAAGACTAGAACACAAGTCAAATATGAAGAGCATGAAGAAAACAAGACCAAGAAGATTATGAAGAACAAGAAGATTTAAGACATCATCGAAGGGTACCAAAGAAGCACAAAGAAGATGAAGAAGATAAAGAAATTCCCATTGTTGACAACAAATATTTTTCCATAGTGGATCCTTATTTTCCGTAATGGATTTTGTTTCCCATAGTGGATGTAAAAACCCTCACATATTGAGACATAAAGTCCTTAACATCTTTCCATAGGCCTCTCCAATATATGCTTGTTTGCTAAACCTATCTACAATTTTCCAAATCATATCATTATGGGCTGAAGCAGTTGGCCAACCAGTAATGAAATCCATGGAAATTTATTACCACCAACTAGTAGAAATGGATAAAGGCATGAGTAAACCAAATGTTTTACCATGATGACATTTATTTCTTTGATAGATAATACATTTAGATACAAATTGAGCTACATCATGTTTTAAATTAAACTAATAGAACAATTATTTGCAAGCAATTAAAGTAGATTGAAGACCTGTATGGCCCATGTAAGGTGGTGCATGCATTTTGTTCATAGCCATGACGTTAAATGGTAAAAAGACACACAAATTCTACTCGAAATACAAAAATACATTAACAAAAGTATGATCATTGAAAAAAAGAAGGTTAGAGTCATGCATATAACACTATATATCACAAAAATCAGGATAGAAGAGTAAGTAGAAAGCATGAAATCAAAAGATTGAATTAGTACTGAAGACAATGATTTAAGTAGACAATTTTTATCTTGTCAAAACCAAGCATATAATGAGTAGAGATATGATCATAGGGATGATGACTAAGAGCATCGACTACAACATTAGCATGTCTTAGTTGATATTGAATCATCAGGTGAAAATTCTAGAAATTGAAGCCAATTTAATATGCTTATTAGAAATTAACTATTGAGAATGGCTTTCTAATCAATCCTTATAAAAGCTTTTGAACCCATAAGGTAATGGTTCCATAATAGTTAATAGTTATTTATCATAGGTGCTATATTTTTTCTCAGAGGGTTTCAGTTTGCGGCTCTCCTAGGCAATGAAATGATCGTTCTGCATGAGTAAAATACCTAATATTAGTAAGAAATGCTAATTAAAATCAAGTAATTGCAAGATAATATCATAATTCAAAAAATATTATAAAGAGTAGAAAGATTTTTGTTAACTAGACCCCCAATGAAAAATACTAATTTTATGAAGTTTTAGTGACAAAGCAATCAAAGAAAAATTACTCACAAACATTCTATAAAAACCAATTAATCCAAGAAAAGAATGAACTTCATGCACATTCTAAGAAACAAGTCATTCTTTACTAGTACGTACTTTCTTTGGATCAACACCAATGCCTTGGAAAGAAACAATAAAACCTAGATATTCAATTTCGAATAAAGTTTTTTGTAAGGTTAGCATACAAATGATTAGCTTTCAATCAATCAATTACTACTTTTAAATGCTCTTTATGTTCACTTTTTGATTTACTGAAAACCAAAATATCATTAAAAAACACAATTAAATGATATTTATAATCACTAAAACTTTGTTCGTAAGCCTAGAAAAAGTTGCATGGCATCCGTTAAACCAAAAGACATGACCACAAATTGTCCAAATTTGTACAGAATTATATTTTACTAATGTCAACTATGTCCATATTAATTTGATGGTATCTATATTTTAAATCAATTTTCCCAATATTGAAGCTCCCATTAATTTATCTAGTAAATCATCAACATGGGTATAGGATATCGATATCTAATAATGACTTTGTTAAGTGTCTTATAGTCAATACACATGAGGTATAATTTATTTTTCTTTTCTAAAAGAAATAATTGTTATCCAAAGGGTGAAAAGATAGAATGAATGAGGCCTTTATTTAGAAGTTAATTTGGCAAAGTGGTTTGTGCCTATAAGGGACCTTATACAGAGGTGAAGCTCCAAGAAATAATATTATCTTGTGGCTCCTTAAGTGGGTAACAACTATGATGGATAGTCATCAACCAAATAGTCATTATAGGTAGCCACAAAATGCTTTTGTAATAGCATAAGAAGTGTAGTCTCAGGCTCCTCAACATGTGTGACATAAATCATGTAGGCTTTACTTTGTTTCCTAAGGGCACACTTGGCTTGAGTATGTGAAATCAAGGGGAATACCTCTAAATTGGTATTGCCAAGCAAAGTGATACCTTCTCCTTGAAATTGAAAGGTTATTGAAGGAATGCAATAGTCAATCTCAAGGTTATACTAATGGAAAAAAGGCATACCTAAAATGATATCACTTTTTGATTTACTAAAAATTAAAATATCATTAAAAAACACAATTAAATGATATTTATAATCAGTAAAAACTTTGTTCATAAGCCTACAAAAAGTTGCGTGGCATCTGTTAAACCAAAAGACATGACCACAAATTGTCCAAATTTGTACAGAATTATATTTTACTAATGTCAACTATGTCCATATTAATTTGATGGTATCTAGATTTTAAATCAATTTTCCAAATATTGAAGCTCCCATTAATTTATCTAGTAAATCATCAACATGGGGTATAGGATATCGATATCTAATAATGAATTTGTTAAGTGTCTTATAGTCAACCCACATGCGGTATATTTTATTTTTCTTTTTTAAAAGAAATAATGGTTATCCAAAGGGTGAAAAGCTAGAATGAATGAGGCCTTTATCTAGAAGTTCAATTGGCAAAGTGGTTTGTGCCTATAAGGCACCTTATACACAGGTGAAGCTCCAAGAAATAATATTATGTTGTGGCTCCTTAAGTGGGTAACAACTATGATGGATAGTCATCAACCAAACAATCATTATAGGTAGCCACAAAATGCTTTTGTAATAGCAGAAGAAGTGTAGTCTCAGGATCCTCAACATGTGTGACATAAATCATGTAGGCTTTACTTTATTTCCTAAGGGCACACTTGACTTGGGTATGTGAAATCAAGGGGAATAACTCTAAATTGGTATTGCCAAGCAAAGTGATACATTCTCCTTGAAATTCAAAGGTTATTGAAGGAATGCAATAGTCAATCTCAAGGTTATACTAATGGAAAGAAGGCATACCTAAAATGTTATCACAAGACTATAAAGGAGCCACAAGAAAATTACATTTCTCTTTATAAGAAACCATAGTTATTTTAAGGCCTTTAACCTCACAAGTTCCATTATATCTTATTCCTTGAAAAGTGATTTTTGTGTTATATAGTGATGCAGTGGTTTCCAAATGTAGTGTTTTAATTAGTTTCTCAAAAATAAAATAATGTGAGCTACTTTCGTCGTACAAGATAACTACATAGGAACCTTGAATAGTTCCTTTCATCTTTAATAAAGCATCAAGGAAAGTATGCATACCTTGCTTATCTTCAATTATTACCCCTTGTTGAAGAGAGTTTGTGGTCAATCAGGATTACATTTTGGCACTTTTTCTATATTTTTTAATTGAGCAATGTTATTGTTGATACTATGTTATTGGAGTTATGATTATCGTTGTTGTTGGGCAGTTTAACGTGGCAATTTATACATAGATGGCCAAGATGACCACAATGGTAATAGGTCAATTTAAACTTCTTACATTGTACATTGAGATTTTTATTTTGAAAATTCATCTTGGATATTCCAAGTTGTTAGTCCATAGTGTCTCTAGGTACGGAATTAAGTGGATGATGAGGTGGAGCAACATTTTGGATGGAAAGAAATAAAAGTCTTTCCTAGATTGCGGTTGTTATTATGAAAATGGTTTTGAGTAGCTTGTTGTATATAGAGGATGCTTGTTAATAGCTTGGAATTACTTTTTAACATCATGCACGTGGGATATAGTAGTCTACAAAGAGAAAGGCTTAAGAAAATGAAGTTTAACTTGTATACCTAATTGAATTCTACATTCTCATTTTGCAAATAATAATATCATCCTCATGATCATTATGTATCACCTTAAAAAAACTATTTTATAAATATAAATAAAAATTTATTTTATATATACAAATTGTAAAGATATCAAATCTTTGTAGAGTCATTTAATAGCTCTATAAATGATGTCCTTTCTGATAGTAAATAATCTTGCAATATATAAGAAAGCTATCAATATAATCTATGACTACTTTAAAGATAAAATATAGGGATTATGCATTAAAAAAATGGTTATCCTCATTATCATATGCAACTTGATCCTCAAATTGCGGTCAATACACATCCTCTTTTGTATCCTATATATTTTGTCATTTCATATAAGTCATTGTATGACATGTTTGTATTCTACAAGCTCAATATTCAAATATATAAAAGAAAGTACACACCATTACAGTCATATTGTTTTCTTCCACTATCTCATGGGATGTAACTACTTCATCACAATAATTATTTACTTCGTATAACTTTTTTCTATAGAATCAATGAATTTTATATACTTAATTATGAAAAAAAATACTTATTAAAAAATATCACTCACAATTTCTTGAATAAATTCATCATCCAATATTTCTTTTTCATGGATATTAGTCTCTACTTGCTCTTAAAAGCTTTCATCCTCTTGCATAGGAACCTCAAGTCTCGTAATGTACTTTCCCTACATGTACAAGGAAAATGTGTATTAAATATGAAATTCAAATCTTAAGAAACCACAATATAGAAGTAAGATAAATGACTTACTGGAAATAGACCCGTTGCTTTTCCTTTTGCCTTTGATTCTTTTGACGTTTAGCCAAAGTTTTGCGAAGATAAATATATATATCTTCTCTCTTCTATATGTAAGGAGCTCCAAGAAACTCAAGAGGTAAAATAGTGTGATGATTTGCTTCAATGATATCCATGAGCTTCTGTTGCTCTTCCTTATTGTGCCGCAAATCATGATGTATATTATGGCCATCTAGCCAACTTTTAGCTATTCTATGGTTTGTACAATAAACAACATTTTGGTTGTGTCTACGAAATTCCAACAAAAATGAAATTTTATATTTTTTACTCTTGTCACAATTGTTCAACTTGGGAGGTCGAAACATTTGCTCATACGAAGGAGTCTTTAAGACAACCACAATGCCTCCTTTAGAAATCAATGTTTGTGATTTGCTATTCTTCATTGAGCCTATAGCACTACGTGGAGCTAGTTGAAAATCATTTTTTTTCTTACTAGAAGATGCCATCTCAAAGATGTTGCCTACTTATGCATGTGACTTGATAATATTGACATGTAACTTGAAATGCTTTCAAAAACTCTACCCGTTTAAGAACAATGCAATGCATATGCATAGAAGCAACTCAATCCAAAAGATGTGATATATGCATCAAAGACTTATTCAAAAGAACATGACAATAATTCTAGTCTAAGAAACTCCACATCATAGGAAGAGAACACAATTCCCCATTCAACAAGATTACTTTCCTTCTACTTATAACTTCGAAGCTTGAGACTAATGCTATACAAATGTCCCATTGTCTTAATGTTTTTTCTTCAACAACTACTCTCCAAATATTTGGACGTATACAATCATGTTTTAATAGAGCTAGCCTACACTCCTTTGTTTCCACAATTACTTCTCTAACTACTGCATGAAAATACTTATTACTTGTATTATTACCAATTATATTTTTTGCTATGAGGATATCATCTTTCTCCAACTAAGGAGGTATGCAGGCAAGTTGCCCTGACTCTAGTAATCTAGTACGTTGAGATAAATCTTTTGTCTCATAAGCTATGATTTTATTGCCCTTAGGAATAGGAATCAACTTCTATAGTAATAAGCTTATGGGTCGTATGAAATTCCAATAAAACCTAAGCCTTTATGGTTGTAACACACTCATCCCTATATTAACGTCGACTAATAGCTCCTCTATATCATCTTTTCTTATCATGCATTGCTTGTAATATTCACCACTTGCAAAACTAAAGTTTGCCCCTCTCACTTGTATAGAGAAGAAATTGGTTATTTGAGCCTTCCATGGACCTGTGCTTGGGATGTCTTCACATGTATTATCTACTTTAACTACTGCATAATCTCGAAATTTGTAAATTTCTCCATTGTAAAGTAATTTTTGGTAGCATGTAGCTATATTCTCATCAACGCAACCATCTTCTAAGGACAAAAAATTTAGAACATACCTTTTCTCTTCACAAGAAAGTCCTCTATGTATCCTTTTTTTGGGAGATATTAAAGTTCCTTTATGTTTAATCATGTTGAAGCACGGTGATGTGTCATGTTCCGTACAGAATACTTTCCAAGTTTTCTTTGCCTTTGCAACACATGAAATTTCTAATATTCCATCCTCATGTAGTGGATAGCAAATAGAACTCTCACGATTAGCAGTTACAAGACCATTACGAAGTGAAACACATTGGTGGCATTGAACAAGTATTTTTTCTATTGATAAATGCCATCTCTTTCCTCATGTAGTGCTCTAAATGACATGGTAAATAAATTTCTGGTATGAAAAGATACATAAGATATCTCATGTTTCTGGCCGTTTGTTTTAGTCCCTATATATGACGATACAATGCACTCAAAGGTATAACACCAAAAAATGTCATGTGAGCCATGTCTCAAAATCTCATCTAATAACTCACTATTTCTTGCTACATGCTCTAGTGGTGAAGAGGTTGGACCAAAATATTCATCTTTTTGAACGCGCCAAGCTACAAGCAAAGCGCAGACTACTTCTATGCTTTTCTTTGACCAACCTTTTTCTCTATTGTAATTGTAAAATGCATGTGCTATATCCACCAAAAGAATACCAAGTCGCTAAATTCCTTTGGAATACCCTCTACCATGCTTATGATGCATGGCAAGCACCATTGTATAAAAAGTTGATTCTCTTTTGCTTTCAAGCTTTCATAGTATTTACTTGGAGTGTGTAGCCACCGTCTCCATGGCATTAGTGCCAGAGCTTCCATGGCACTATTGGGGTTTCATTTAGACTCTCATTTATGTTGATTATCACTTGTGTGCATGACATGTGAACAATGTCCAAACATATTTTTAAAAACCACACTTTGATGAAGCATATCTAATCTATATAACTAAGCATTGGATTAATCATATCCAGTGCTACATATCCAATTAATAGAACTAAGAATCAACTAATAGTACTTATATTACCCACCATTACTAGTATCAGTAGTTCGACTTTTGTTGTAGCTACCAGTGAAATGTGGGACATTCAGGGCATTTAGTGGTTGTTGCCTCAAGACAACACATTTTTGTAGCCACCAGTAAAATCTAGGGTTGTGCCTCAAGATAGCACATTGCAAGGTTAGCTGCAGTAAAATTTGGGGCATTCAGTGTGTGTTTCCTGAAGACAACACTTTGCAAGCTAAACCAAGAGGACAACATGAGCTTGTATCCCAACCTCTATTGCAACATATTATTGATGATACCCACCATTGAAAAACATGGAAAATATGATCACTATAATATATCTATAATACAACCATACTATTTTATCAAATCATAGTGAAAAGAAACTTGTAATACATTGCAAAA
The DNA here is from genome assembly GCF_053477565.2 of Lygodium microphyllum. Taxonomy (NCBI): domain Eukaryota; kingdom Viridiplantae; phylum Streptophyta; class Polypodiopsida; order Schizaeales; family Lygodiaceae; genus Lygodium; species Lygodium microphyllum. The sequence goes on from NC_141155.1 coordinate 28,556,204, forward strand.
TTGTACCTGGATAGCTAAGGAGCATTATCGATGTCGGGACCGATAATGAAATCTATGATACCTCTATATTTTTGTGCCTTATTACGATGCTGGGGGAATCCTAACTGCGCACCAATGAGACGAGATTCCAGTAGAGAAGAAATATTAGTTTTTCTCATGAACTATGATTAACATATATTATATAGAGGGGACGATAGATGTATGTGCACCTGATTTATATATGAACTATGAAGAAACCTTTTTTAAGAGAGACTCTTTCTTACCTTGGAGATATACAGATTTCTAGGCCGCGATGAAGATGTGCTAGTTGAATAGTACGATGTACATCCAACTAGTTGCTAACTCTTGAGCGTTGTTTCATTCCCTTGCGCATTATAACTAGTTGTGGTATATGGGTCACAATGGCATGTTGTGAGTTATTGGCTTACAATGTAATCTAGAAAATTATAACTAGGAAAGAGTCAAAAGCTAGTAAGTGTTCAAATCTATCTCAAGAAGCTCACTAGGTTCCCCTCAGTGGTGGATGGATGCTTGTAAGAAGGATTCTTGTAGAAAGGACTTGGAGGGAGATCTTCCAACGAGGATCTCTCGCATAACTTGGAATGTCATACGCTTGTCTATTGAGAGACTGATTAGCTATGTCCCTCCTAGAAATTGTGGCCGATGTCTTTTTTTGGCTATACAGCTATTGCTTTTGGATCCGACAACTTGTTAGCAACATTTCAATGCTTACCTTACTACATAATATTATCTAAAATAATTATAGCAACAATACATGCTCTCCGTGTTCTCTCTCTCTATCTGTCTCTCTCTCTCGATCAATCAACAAAAATTGAGAGCAACTTTCATCTCTTTGTATATGTTCATTCTCCTCCATGCATATATATATATATATATATATATATATATTCTTTTCTTGCCATTTTAGATCAATGGACAACATGCACATTGTAAATAAGGATAGAGCAAGACATGTAATTTTGTATGGCTATATTATAGTATCCTCTCTCTCTCTCTCTCTCTCTCTCTCTCTCTCTCTCTCGTACATGCTTCAATAGTGGACGACATGGAAGGCATTTTGTCCTAATAAAGATCAAAAGAAGGTCACAGTGTTTGGATTTGCAATACTATCTTCTCTTGCTTGTGATATTGGAAAATTAAAGTAAGGCCTACGATAGATATGAATAATTATAAAGGAGTGTTGTAAAGTTACTTGCATATATAGACCCCAACCCAGACACATGCAAGCTCTCTTAATAAGTGCATGCCTAAGCACAAGTTGTTGACATTGGCACCTTTAAATCTCAACAAGTAACCTAATGATTCATTGTTGATATGTTCTTGTAAAAGTGTAGTTAACTCATGGATATACAAGGACTCAAATAATATTCCTAGTTATTATCCCGAACATATCTCTACAAAATAGGATATATCTTTGTAATAGTCTAGATCTTTGACTCAACAAACATAAGATTTCTTGATGTTGATTATTCATCCTTAAGAGATGAGTAGGTTTGTCTCTATCATTCATGGGATGCTTCATGGTTTGGCTTTTTAAATATTACTCAAAAATAAAACAAAATTTGGATAGGAATACAAAAATCACAACATGATGTAAAGTAGAGGTGACATTTTATTTTGACATGTAAATCCATTCACTTTTTAAGTTTTGGATCTTGTTAGAGGACATAGTTTTGTGTGCATGTGGGATCTATACATGTGTATATATGGAATTCAAGGCATATGCTATTACTTAATAGTATGCATGAGAGAGAGAGAGAGAGAGAGAGAGAGAGGCATGAAAGGCAATCCTGCCTCTCTCTCTCTCTCTCTCTCTCTCTCTCTCTCTCTCTCTCTCTCCATACAAATATTCATTTTGAATTGTGCACATAGACTCCTCGACAAACACAAATTATGTTTGGGGTTCAACTCCCCTTGAGTTTACCATCACTTCTTATTTTGTAGGATTAATATGTGTAACCACAAAGGTTTGATTAAAAATGAGAACTTGTGACTTTTGTAAATGATATTGTTAATACTTTCCTAAGCTTAATAATAAGAACTTAATAGTAAGAAGTTAAAATCTTATGCTCGGTTCCTAAACTTGATAATAAGGGCTTCAAATTTTATTTGCCTCTTGAAATCGGAACTGTAAGTTGGAGGAGTGTTCAGATCTCCAACCTAAACTTGATATCCAATAATTAAAACTACTTGAGCCTTTAATAACTACATATGTTCAAAACACATTAAGATCTAGGGTCTAGAGTTCACATCAAATGTTTGTGATCGAAGGAGCCTATTGGACCTGTGAATGCAAGTTAAGGAAACACACGATCTGACAGGCCTTGAGCACCCATAATCTATGAGGTGCAAGTCCCATTAAACTCTTACCAGTAAACCAAACACACCTTTTGAAATTTCGATATGTGTCCAATGTGTAAACAAAAGTATAGACCGTTTTGACGCTGAGTGGGGGCATTTACTTGGTGTGTAACTAGACTCGAAGTGTTTTGCTCATGTGGGTATGTATTGCACATTGTAAAACTAGTCATAATCTAACATGGTGGTTTTCCATAAACTGATCCAAATGTTTTATTGGAATTATGCTACACTCAGTTAGTTCTTGTGCAGACAATTGATGTAATTCCTAGTTGTAAAGGCTTCATTGTATGGAAAATGGGTCTATCTATCAAGAAGATTACATTTTACCATACAAAAAAGAATAATTATATAAGAAAGCAATAGGTTTACTAGTTATATGTAGGATTCTTTTGAGTTATATATAGTAAAACTTTAAGGGAGCAATTTTGCAAGTTATAACTAGGAAATCTGATGAGTTTACTACTTTGGATTAATTTCACTACATAGCAAATGGTCTAGAGTTCCTTGTGTATGTCATTATATTTGGGTTTCCTATGAGGTGTGTGATACAGGATTGTGTGTTCTCCTCTCTTCGGTGTCTTTAGTAGTGACATGTACTTTTGTATGAGGCATTGCAATCTTATTATGTATTCTGTATAGATTAGGGGTTGCAACACATTGTCTCACTAATGTTAGGCCCCTCCATGTTTTCAAAATGTGAAGTACTTGAAATTTTCATACGGTAGATGATACTCCATAAGAGGGGGGAAGGGAAAGGGGGGCACAAGGTCAAAGTGGAGGAAAGGAAGGTCAATATTGAACCCTTAGTAGTTGTCCTGGCACATGATAAGGACATCGCATGAGATAGATGAAAAACCAAGGTTCATGCCCAATGTGGCGTAAGAAAGTGGGACGATCTACTGCCTCCTGTCATCCTTGTGACACATAGCAGGAAGCCAATGTTTAATGAGGGGTGAAATACAAAAACACACTACACAACCCAAAGACAAGAAGGCAAGGAGTTCAGTAGGGATATATGACTTTGTATAGGTACTAATCTGTAAGTAACCTCTTTATCTGAAACCATTCTATATAAATACAAAATGTATAAAAATGGTGTTTATAAAACCCATTATTTTGAACTTGCACGATACATATATATATTTATGAGTGACCCCCCAGATCCCCCACAACTAGCTAGCTTCTTCCATTTACCTATGCCCCTATTGTTCTTAACCTCCAGTCTTCTTGCAATCTTTGAAGCTCAATAATCATTTATATATCCTAGGTAACTACATGCCACATAAATATATATTCATCACCACATGGAGGAAGCTCAAGGTGGATGCAAAGCTTCTACATTTCATTAGCCATAGAAGGCAAAGGTTAAGGGGGGAACATCCACTATATATTCAAGGACTTGAAGCAATAGACAATATGAATGGTAGTTTAGACATTGGTGCCAGTGAAGAGGATAAAGGCACCAACATGCATGGCTTAGATGTGCATACCTTTATAGAAGGGCGGAGTCAAGAGAATGCGTGTGCAGACCACAAATACACAGGGTCTTTGAAAAGTGAGTTAAGAAAGTGGAGAGAGAAAGAGATAGATTTGATGAAGCACAAGAAGAGATGCTTTGAAATTACTACAAAACACTAAGAAAAAGCCTTACTACAATCTCTATCAATTTTTTGAACTCAAACGAAAAATCTCATATGAAAAACTCCTACTTCCTCAAAGTCAGTACCAATTATTACTTAAACCCTTTCAACTCTGACGTAGTTAGCATGAAGAAGCCACTGTCTTTACTCTCCTTCATCAGAACTACATGATTGCATCTCCCAATCAGTTCAGTGTGTCTTCCTCTTCTCTCCTTTTGTCCTTGCATGCCAATCCTCCATCCACTCCCTCTTAAGCTAAAAAAATATAGATCAGAAGAATCACTTCCCCACCACAAATTCTCGGCTAATTTTCCTCACTCCTCAAGACTCATGGTTTCCTGCCATGAATTTCCCCTCATATTCTCCCATATGTGTGCCCTCTTCCCCTCTATTCATCCTTGCATGCTTGACGTTGACTTCCTTCTCCTTTTCGTCCATGCATGCCAAAATCCCATGCTACAATCCCTCCCAAAAAGCTCGTAATTCCCTACCAAAGATGGCGTTCCAAAGCTAATACTAGATTTTACTTTACTAAAGGATAAAGGTAAGTGCTTTCCTTCAGCTATATACTCTTATTATTTTGCAATGGCAAGGTACCAAAAGCATCATAGCACACACCCTGTTATCACCATAGTATATTCCTAAAAAGTCCTCTAAGGCATAGATCTCCTTAAAAAGGATATAATTTCTTGTATTCATTGTGTTATCCATTAGCTTGATACATTATCTTTGCCCTTAGCATGGTTTAAACCTTAGTCTTTCCTATTTCATGTATGAAGTAGACTTAAAATGCCTCATGAAGTTATAGTTATGTAGGTATTTTTCAACATGACTTGAAGAGGTATTTGTGGTGTCATTCACATTTTGATCATTTCAAATATTTACAACCTATTGTATGATGGATTTCTATGATGATATATGACATCTGATAGTTGGTGCCATGATTCACTATGTTTCTATCTATTTTTAGCATATTCTTTGTGCTCTATGTTTCTAGTTCTCTCAATATTAGTGTTGTAGTATGTATTCTCATGTTTCTATGTCATTATATTTGGGTTTCCTATGAGTTGCTTGTTACAAGATTGTGTATTCTCCGCATTGCCTATAGCAGTGACATGTATTACCGTATGAGGTATTGTAGTCCTATTATGCATTCTGCATAGATTATGAGCGGCGACACTTTGGCGATCCTTCCACCACGATCTTTCCATTGTCATCTTGAACCTCTATTTTTAAAGCTCTATGATAATCAACTTTGTTTTATGGACAAAAATGAATTTGCTATATAGAGTTCAAAGGATTTTCTATGTGTATATCCTGTCACTGCTTCCCTCTTTCTCTATTTTAAATAAAATGGTAAAGTTTGAGGGCAAAAATTTCAATTTCTTTTATGAAGTTACTACACATTTTCAAAACCAAGATGATACAACCCTCCCTATGTTGTTCTCTATCTTTGGAACTAAAGCCTAATAAAAAACGTGACTATTTGATGATAGAAATTTGCAAGTTTTTTTCTCACAACCTGAAGTAATAACAATTTCCTGAAGTAGTGATGTATTCCTAAAACAGTGATATATTACTGAAGTAGGGTGATATAGCTCACAATATTAATTTTGCATTTCTTCTTGTATGACAAACAATTACTATGTTAATTTTTCAAGCAGGAAGTCTGGGGTATTCTAGAAACCATTAGCAAAGCAACAATAGCAAGAGTTTCACAAAATTACAAGAGTAGAAGCATGAAGATTTTCAATCCTAAATGAAAATAGAGACAAGTTTTTCACAAAAGTATTTCAAAATAAAGAATTATCGTAGAAATATCCTCTTTGTAACAAACTCCACCTAAATCTATTGAGAAATAGGAAACATCTTTTGCCTACTATAGGAAGCCTACACAAGATTAACGAGAGAACATTCAAGTTTCATTTTCAATTATGAATTTTAAATTTTCAATTCAATTAATTGCAATGGGTAAATGAAAGGAGAAGAAAAAGAGGTGCAAACTTTGTTTTGAGTTTGGACATACTTCAAAGAATTGTTCTTATGTTCATGGATCTTGTGAAGAAGGAAAATCTTGCAAGTATTGTTGCATGTTTGATTTATGTAATGAGTTTGATGGTATCCACAAGAGCTTTTCATCAACACGGCCAAGAAAGAAGGGTTCAAGTTTGAATATGGATAAAGCATGGGAAAATTTGGATTATTTTGAAGATATCCTTCATGATGCTTATGAATGGCATGATGATCATGAAGGCAAGAAAGTTAGGTCTTATTGTGTTAAGCATATTGGAAGATTTCTTATAGTAGTTGAAAAGCTCAAGGAAAGATATGAAGATGTTTTGAGTTTCCGATTCAAATTCTAATTCAAAGTGATGATGATTGGTGCTCTTTACCCATGGTCTTGCCAAACATTGAGGTAAAGGGAATGAAAGAGGACAAGACCCAAAAGAGCCAAGAATCCTTGAGTGCGCGAAGCCCAAGAGAGCAACTTGCCAATGGGAGAGTGGATTGTCAAACACTTTATATCAATAATCTCAAGGTATTTTCTATATTTTGGTATTTTTACAACCATTATAATCAATCTCCAATTAGCTTTAATCAAGAATAAAACAAGATAGAAGTTATAAACAATGAAAATGATCAAATTTGTGATCAAGAAGATTAGTTATGTATTCAAGAAGATGATATTGCTATGGATTATAAGTTTGAGGATTATGGTTTTCACAATGAGAATATAATTGTGGATGATTTTCTTAGTTCTCTTATTCATTTTCTCCCTACACATATACGACATCCCAATGTATAATCAAATCACCAAAACTATTAGGGTTGCCTTAACTTACATTCACGGGTCCAACACACTCATTTGATCACAAATGTTTGATGTTAATCTGGGTTTTTTACAAACCGGATTTCTACCACAAAATTTGGCCAAAACCCCTATCAAGAGCTTTAACATATCACTTTGGGTTTACTCTTCAAGCTCTAGGTATGCAATGGCTTCTTGATTATGATAACTCTAGCAAATGGGGGGAACAAGTTCTTAGGAGGGATGTCAATGTAAAGGGTAAAAGGGATGGTTATCTTAGTAAAGATGGAAATGAATTACACCTAGGAGTTGAGTGAGTGCATAGATTTTTCAAAGGACTAGCCTCCAACTACACATGGGTTCCGCCTGCATCACTAAGATTTGGAATCTATCGCCATCATTAGAGGATACCTCACCCTAATACACAAGTCAATATCCACATCATGGTGTCATTTGGATCTTACACAAAAGCTTACAAGCATTGATCCCTTTTTGTCACATGCTTATATGTATTTATATATATATGGGGGATTAAAGTCAAAGCAGCTTTTGGAAGCCGTTTTTTATAATCTCAATAACTCCCAGGGAAAAGTGAATTTCAAGAAAATTCCCGCATTGCCCAATTGGTTTCGACCTACCACCACCCTTGGATTTTTGCATGATGACCAAGGTGGGGACTTGTCCCATCCACTATTCTCCATATTTTCAAAGATGCCATACATCATCTAGGATTATGTTAATCAAGAAGATTATCTTAATCTGATCCCTCAGGGGTTCAATATATATATATATTCTCTATATAACGTGCGTTCATGGCCTATTTATAAATATCCTAATCTGTGAATTTTTCTTGAATAAAACACAAGCCTGTTCTATTCAATTTGTAAGTAATCCCTTTATATGACACCCTTCTGTATGTTAAAAATGTATAAAAATGCTATTTTAAAAACTCCTTATTTTGAACTCACGTTATATATACATATATTCATGAGTGACCTCGCGAGTCTAATCCCTCATGGAGGCTATATCAAGAGCCCAGGGGAAAGGGGGAAGGAGGAGAATGACAAGCACATGAGAGCACTCTAGAATACCCTCATGCTAGTCCATCTCTTTGAGGTAAGCTATGAGTGAGTTCTTTTATTATATAGCATGATGGCAAGCTTCCTCTACCTCTTCTCCTCTTGTCTCCCTCTCTTCTCATCTTCTCACTCCATGAATACATAATGGCAAGCTTCATCTACCTCTTCTCCTCTTGTCTCCCTCTCCTCTCATCTCTCTCTCATATATTCTAATAGGGTGTCTAGTACATATATTCTCTCTTGTAAATTTGTTTCTTGGTTATTTTGATTCTCTTTGAGAAAAGGAATGTCCTAGCCCATCCTCCCTTTGGCTAGGTGGTGCCCCTCTTTAGTTATCTTAGTGAGGATTGGAGGTTGGATGGGTGAGATGAAAGGTGAGAAGGATCGAAGCTTGCATGCGAGCTATGGCGGGAGAGCAAGAGCAAGAAAGAGAGAGACGAGAAATGGGAACTCCAACAGTCACAATGTGTGACCGGGCCTTTCTTTATTCACTAGTCACTAAAATGAATGTAAAGAATAAAGTGACATGACGGGCACCCGCTACCTGCAGTGTGCAGTGGCGAGTACTGTCAATGTAGTAATACACGGGGCGGCACGGCGGAGCCGCCTTTACCCCAACAACCTTCCACTTAAAGGAAAATCTGCCCCAGTGAGAGAGAAAAGAAAAGAAAAAGACAGTACAACTGTACATAGGTACAAGGGATGAGGAAAGGAAACATCTCATCCAATGCCTATCAATCTCCTGAGGAAGGCAAAGCGCTCAGTAGTGAGGCTTTTCGTGAGCAGATGTGCAGGATTCTCGTTAGTGGAGATCTTGACAAGGTCAACAGACTTGTCCTCCACGACACCACGTATGAAGTGATACCTCACCTCAATGTGTTTCGTCTTCTCATGGAAGACCGGATTCTTAGCCAACTGAATGGAACTCATAGAATCCGAATGCAGTGTAGGTATAGCATCAATCCCAAGGTCAGCAACTAGACGGCCTAGCCATATGGCCTCCTTGTAAGCCTCAGTGGCTGCAACATACTCGGCCTCAGTGGTAGACAAAGCCGTACACTTCTGAACCCTGGACATCCAAGATACAGCACCTCCAGCATAGGTGAATACATAGCCAGAAGTGGACTTCCTACTATCTGCATGTCCTGCATAATCAGAGTCAGTGTACCCCATGACCCCTGTATCCTGGCTACCATAGTAAATACACATATTTGTTGTGCCCTTCAGGTACCTCATGATACCCTTCACGGCATCCCAATGTTTCCTGCCAGGTGTAGCCATATAGCATGCCAAAACACCAACTGCAAAGGCAATATCTGGACGAGTGGCTATCATGGCATACATCAAACTACCCACGGCTGAAGCATAAGGGATCTGGGCCATCTTGGCCCTTTGCTCATCTGTCTACGGACAATCGGCTTGTGATACCTTCACATAAGAAGGCAATGGACAGCTAATAGGCTTTACGTCTTGCATGCGGAAGCGCTCAAGGACTTTATGAATATACTCCCTCTGTGACAAGTAGAGGAGTCCCTGATGCCTGTCGCGTCTAATGCGCATGCCAAGTATGTGAGAGGCCTATCCCAAATCCTTCATCTCAAAGCTCTTCTTTAGCTGAGATTTAAGAGCATCTAGCTCATCATGAGCTTTCCCTGCTATCAGCATATCATCCACATAGAGTACCAAAATAAGCAATGAACCATCACGGGCTTTCTTCGTGTAAAGACACGGATCCATAGCACTCATACTATAGCCCTGTGACTGCATAAAGGCATCAAACTTATGATACCATTCCCTAGGTGCCTGCTTCAAGCCATAAAGACTTTTCTTCAACTTGCACACTAGGTGCTCCCTGCCAGGTTCTGCAAAGCCCTTAGGCTGCTCCATATAGATCTCATCATGCAAGTCCCCATGCAAGAAAGCCGTCTTGACATCCATCCGATATAGATCTAAGTCAAGCTGAGCAACCAAAGCCAAGACCAAGCGCAGGGTGGTCATCTTAACCACAGGAGAAAAGACCTCATCAAAGTCTACACCATGCTTCTGCTTAAAATCCTTTGCTACCAATCTAGCCTTGTATGCTGGCTTGGGGTGTCCAGGGATACTTTTCAGCTTGTACACCCACTTGCATGGCAAAGCCTTCTTGCCCTTAGGTAAGGCAACCAAATCCCAAGTCTCATTTTTATGCAAGGAGTCAATCTCAGACTGCATAGCCCTCTCCCAGGAGTGACTGTCACCCCTGCGCATAGCCTCATCATAAGTGAAAGGCTCTCCTGTATCTGTAACCAAAACATAATGCATAGAGGGCTGAAATCTATCAGGTGGACGCCTATCTCTAGTAGACCATCTCACTGCAGGATCTGGTGCCTGCCCATGTGCCTGTCCAACACCCTGACCATGAGCATCTGCTGCAGCTATAGGCTATCCAACTGGCTCTGTAGGAGCTCTAGGCTCCTCCTAAAAGATCACTCTACGGATCTCAACCACCTTCTCAGGCTGCCTGTGCATCTTGTCTTCATGGAAGACTACATCATGGCTGCGTACTATTTTCCGCGCTTGCGGATCCCATAGGTGATAGTCCATCTCTCCTGAATGTTCTTTGGATCCAACGTACTCCTCTTGTCCTTGGGCACATGGAAGAATGCCTCACATCCAAAGACACAGAGATGCGCATAAGAGGGTGGCTTACCAGCCCAAACTTCCTTTGCAACCTGGAAATCCAATCCACTAGAAGGCGATCAATTTATGACATACACTGCCGTACTAACTGCCTCAACCCAAAAGCTCTATGGTAGGCCTGCATGGCTAAGCATAGAGAGGACACGCTCCTGAATAGTCCTGTTCATGCGCTCAGCCAAACCATTCTGGGCGGGGGTGTAAGGGGCGGTCAATTGACGCTTAATACCCCTATCATCACAAAACTGGTCAAAAGCACGTGAGACATATTCTCCCCCATTGTCAGTCCTAAGGCATTTTAGCCTATACCCAGTCTAGTTCTCAACAAGAGCAAGCCAACGTTGAAAGACTGCCAAGACATCAGACTTTTGCTTTATGGGATAAGCCCACACTTTCCTAGAAAAATCATCAATGAAGGTAACAAAGTACTTCGCGCCACCCATAGACAGAAGAAGAGTTCTTGCAGGTCCATAAGAAACTTCATATTGATGATGTAGGGTATGAAGAGAGATTGAAGTCTCCATCAAATGAGAAACCCAAGAGTTCAATAAATCTTTATGATGATAGTCTTCTTGAAGAAGACGAACACCCTAAGGTATGAAATATAATTCGAAGTTACCCATTGGACCTACAAGCCTATCAGGCTCGAAACGAGCAAGAGTGAGTAAGACGCCGATGAATTGCTTGCGGCACTCACATTGAATTTTCGCACTTGAAGTACACTTAAGAAAGCTGAAAGCCTGATTGGGCACAAGTGCACGAGGAACAACACACTCACCGAGTGACCATAAATTGAGGTTTGTATTCAATAATCAAAGGAACTCACTCAGATAAATTGCTTAAGGAACCTACCAATAGGAGAGGACCCAAGACATAGACAAACACACAAAGTGCAGGGTAGAACCAAGCAAGGAGCGCCAATGACGAGGATCTGTCACGACTATTCAACCTAATCGACAGCACAGCGGAGCGCAAGAATTCGACGAGGATGGAAGAAAGCTCAGACCATCGGTCTAATGAGGAGCTCGATTTGAGTGTATTCCCAGATGCTATACAGCAGATGGTGAGCAGTTACGATGCGCATGCCCGGTATGAGCACCATGGCAGGATAGCAGATGCAATCATTGCAGACCTAGAGGAGGAGAGAAGGCTAGCCCGCAAGGCATTGCAAGGCACAACTGGAATACAATCCAAAATTCTACACGTGGCTTCTTCACATGTAAACTCCTACCCCAACAGGCCCAAAGCCCTTCACCTTTTAACCCCCAATCCTAGGAAGGATTCTTTTCTAAGCTGGAAGAGGAGGGGGTATGTGGGTATGTGGTGAAGATGAAAAGAATCAGATAGGAAATGAATAAAAAGGGGGTACAGTAAAGTAAAGGTAGTGGAAAGCCTAAGCATATAGTATGGAAAAACTGGCTTCCTAACAAATTCATTCAAGAGTTTTTATTCTCACATAAATAGCAAGTGATATGTGGAAAATGCTAACGAAAGATATGAATTATGGCAGGAGCAAAAAATGTCGCAGCAAGACCGCGCCCATCGACTCCCATTCACAGATGAGGAAAGGGAGCATTATCGCATCAATCTAGAGAACCGTGCCTTCGGCCAACTCAAGTTCCAAACCATCCACAACATCGAAGCTGTGGTGGTCAAGGAGGAAGCAGCCGGGAGGGTAGTGGAACAGTGCAACCTTATAAAGTATATTGAAAAATTCTCGCAGAAGCCAGATCACTTAAAATGTGTAGAATTCCTCAGAACATACAACCTGGACCAAGAAGGTGGCATTGCAACAGTGGGCCGAGGAGAGGGTGCGAAGTAAGTGCAAGTCCGTGGAAAAGGCTCTACGATTGGTACCAAGGACAGAAATGAGACAAAACATGGATGTTTATGCCTTGCTGAAAATGAAGAAGGAAGAGGTGCTCACGAATGACGGCATAAGCATCCAAGACATCCCTGACATAGAATCCAGGTTGTAGGCCAAGTTGGTGCACGTGCTCTTCTCCAGCCAATGTTACAATTCCTTAATGCATTGAGTTAGCGTGCCAGTGCTGGAGAACGTAGCAGCTCACACCCTAGACGAGGTAGATTGGAATGGTTATGTGAGGAAAATGATTGATCAAGTGGCCAAAGCGCTAGCCCTGGGAAGTGCACCAACAGGAGAAGAGTCCCCGGATTCTAAGGTAACGGAAAGGAAGAAAGCCTCCCCGAAGGCCTCTTTCATCGAATATGGAGGAGTCTTGACTGCACTCATTCACGAGGTAGTAAAGGAAGCACAGGAGGTGGCAGAGGGAGAAGGAGAAACGCCGGAGAGGTCGCCTCCTCGCCAGGATAAAGACAGGTCCACCGACAGAACGGAAACAGAAGAAGAAGGGGAGGGACAAACTAGTAGAAAGAAAATCAGGATAATGAAGAAGAAGGCGACGTAGAGGAAGAAGAAGAATGACGAAGGCAGGAAGAAGGAAAGGGAAGACTTGGAAAGGGTGAAGAAGGAATCCCTGAGAGAAGCAAAGGAGAGAGAGAGAACAAAGAGACAGGAGGAGGAGATGGAAAAAGAGGAGTTACAGAAAGCAAAGGAGGCGTCAAAACAAGAAGCTGAAGCAGAGAAAAGGAGGAAAAGAGAACAGAAAGGGAAAAAGAAGGAGGAGAAAAAAAAAAGAGAGGAGGAAAGGAAGAGAAAAGCAGATGAGGAAGGGGAGGAGCTACGAAGAAAGGAGGAAGAGGACCTGGCGGAGGCCACCCGCCAGTCCATCGAACAACAGTGCCCAGCAGATGAACTAAGGAAATTGAGCCCGCGCAGAGAAGAGGAGCCAGGGTCTAGCACCAAAGTTTGTGCAACCTCCAGTCCCTGAAGGCAAAGGCAAGGCCCTACTCCATCCAATCCCTACCCTCATGATGCCTTCCGCGGAACTCACCACCATTACCCCCAGCATCCCCACTAGCGCAGATGTGTCAAACTTCGTGGCGTGGATGTAGTATTTCATCAACAACGAGATGGGCCAAGGGTAGAGCACATAGACTATGGCCACAGGTCAGAAGAGGCTAGCCATGGATGCAGAGTCCAGGCAAGAGCCCAAAAAGCAAAAAGTCGAAGCCTCAACCTCACCCATTCACATAACGATGATGCCACCAGCTAATTATGACAAATACATCGTCGAGCTGCTCTCCCAATTGGAGAGAGCGAAGGAGGAATGCAAGATAGCCATGGCTGACTTGGCAACCATGAAGGAAATAGTGGCCGCCTTCCAGCTGGACAAGACAAGAATGATAGCCTTGTAGCAGCGCGAGATTGCAGATCTGAGACAAGAACTGAAGGCTAGGGATGAGAGGGAGGAACACTGGTGGCAGCTGCTAAAAAACAAGACTCAAGAGCTAGTAAACATGCAAAGAGAGCACAAGCTCTTAATAGTGCAGTACCAGGAGCTTGCTGCGCAATGTACTCAGATTGATGCACTCATGAAGGAGCTGAATGCTAGGGACGAAGAAAGAAAACGAGGCATGGAGGAGCAGCAGGAGGAACTCAAGCGCCTGACAGATCAGCTGACCTCTGAAAGAGGAGAACAAGAGAGGCTAGTCAGGGAACTAGAGGATTATGAGCAGAAAATCATGATGCTGACCTTAAGATAGGGAGAGGCCTTGGAAGTAATGAACAAAAGGGCAGAGGAGTGAGCTACGCACAACGAGAAGAGGGTAAAGACACTGGCGCGCCGCCTTGCTCTGACAGAAAAGGAAAAAATCATCGCGGAGAGCAAGGTGGAGGCAGCCCAAGTGGCTTTCAGCACTCAACAGAAGGCCTTCCTTGACACTATCCTGGACGCCACACACGCAGCGCAAGGAGAGCCACTGGAGGCAATGCAAAGAAAGCTCGGTATGGCAAGAAGAGCCCTACATGCTAGACTACAGATGCTATCATTACCGACGGAGGTTAGGCTGAGTTTGGATGAACATCGAAAATACCTAATGTTGGTCGGCGTAACCCCCTAGGAGATAGACGCCCTCGGGTTCGAGGAAGAAGCAGCACACGGAGAATGGTAGGGGGAAGAAGCAGAGCTGGAAATCGATGTGAATCAATTCAGGGAAGACGTAGTCCCATAACCCCCCTCTCCGCAGGCCCAAGACCCACCACAAGAAGACCCAGCTCAGAAAGAAAAGCCATCTCTAAAGAAAGACGCAAAAAGCTGGTGGAGGAGGCTAGATAGAAACTGAGAGCCAAGCCAGCCATGCTACCATCCGCGCCTCTCCCTCCGTGCCCAAATGATCTTCCTGCAGGATTCCACGTAGAACTAGTGGTGTGGGAGGTACAGGAACTAGGAAAGGATCCATTCTCCTTCAGCTTCCTCCTACCCATTAGTCTACGGAGGGTCCTACCTCTCAAAGTGATGGACAAGGTGATCACGGTGGGTGTGGCCAGTTGGGGAAGAAATGGCTGGAAGAGTGGGAAAAGACCCCAACCTCTTGGGGCACCGAAGTGGCCAACTACTGGCAAGATAAGGCTTTTGAAATCCCCCATACAATACAAAACTACAAGAGCCCCTGTGAAGGAGGCGAGTATGCAACATAAGCATGCTCGCCTGGATGGATTTTTGAAATACCCTGCTGTTCGAGCGGAACGACCCTACCTACATGGCGTACCCTCAAAGGGTAGGGGTAGATTTTGATGCCACTCTCCATGGACGGTATGACTTTCTCGTTATTGATAACTCCACTGCAGTGTCCTTTAAGAACGGCCTTCTTTTTACCCCACAGAAAGCCTAGACGAGTCTATGATGCGCTTCCTTGCGGACTTTTTCTCATGTCCTGACCCCGCTTTTATAACTACTTGTAATTATCTTAGGTTACTTAGGCTACTTCTTAAGTGAGACCCGGCTCCACAAGAGCGCGGCCTGCCTCCCCTATTCTTTGACCCTAATGCTATAGATAACTGCTCCATGGCTCGTCTCATGATGAGGGCTAGTCTCCTTCCCTCTTTTTGCCTAGCCCTCCTAGAGGACATGAACGACAGCCAATTCACTAGATGCTCCACCACCTCCCTTCATGTCTGCATGAATCTAAAATATTACATGCAAAGTCGCCAATTTTTTAGCAAGTCCCTCCGATCCCCTTCTCCTCCTCATTCCGATCAAGACAATTAGGCCTATGTATCATTTCAATCCAAAAAAAAAGAGAGAAAAAAGAAAAAAAAAGAAAAAAAAAGAAAAAAAAAGAAAAGAGAAGAAAAGCAAGAAAGAAAGCACCACAGTCACTGCACCTAGGGTTCTCCCTAGCCCCCTCCCCCACTTCACGCTTAGGGCACATCAAGGGCAGAACTTTCAGACCTGTCTCCCTAAGGCTCACACCGCACCTCCAAAGAAGCACAAGCTGGGTCCTCAAGTGTTGGACGTCACCAAGGGCTTGCCCAAGGTTAGACCCATCTCCCAAGTCCACTGCCACGAGCACCACACACTGCACGGCAAGTAGACACACCCCTTCGGGAGTGCACAACTTTTCTTGCAGGTTATGTTCGACTCTCAAGAAATGGCTACCCGAGGAAGAGGATCACCCACATCACCCTTTAATGACCCAAGCGTGCCGGCATCCAGCCATCCGCCTGCGCTGATGGCCACCATGATCGAACTAGGTCAAGGTAGAACTGCCATTGGCATAGATCTTGGAACCGCATCGTCCAAAGATCCATGCCCAACGCCTCAAGATCCACTTTTCAAGACAAACAACGTTCAAGGGGTTTCTCCAAAATAAATCCCTCCAATACCATCATCCTAAGGGATTGCTTATTGCTTCAAGCGTTTCTCATACTGAAAGACGACCAGCTCCACAACTGGGTGACAGATGCCGAGTATCTTCATGGAGCCTAAAGCACGCCGGAATCTTTCTCGGTCATCGTCCCCAACCTCCATCACCTATCATTCCCCCCACCACCCACCTACCTGTTCCGCCTAACAGTCGACCTAACTAGCCACTATGTCCCACCGCAGTGCCATGGGATTGGCACTTGGCTAGGAGGGGGGTAATGTTACCGTGTTTCTGTAGCAGAAAGGAGCGAGAAATGGAAAAAAGGGAAATAGCAAAAAAGGTGTAGGATAAAAGCAGAAAAATGTGCCTTGACCGGTAGCCAATCCCTAAAAAATTCAAATGTTCGGGCATGACCCTCAGAAAGCTTCAATGTCGGGCCAAGGCAACGAAAGAGAAAAAGGCGCACCATTAAAATGCGGAAGCACCCCCGAATCTGTGTAAAAGAGTGCCAAGCTCGCTCCTATGCAAAGTGTACGCATTAGTCGGGAATAGGATAAATTAGAATGGTGGGAAATGGGAAAAAGGGCCTAGGCTACGGCCGGCCATGTAAAAGAGGGAAAAGGTGATGACCACCCAAAAAGGATTTAGGGCTTTGTATATAAAGTTGAAAAGAGAATGAGAAGCTCATTCTTTGGTGTGTGGCAAAAAGAGTCTTCTTCTTCCTCTCTTCTTCTCTCCTTCTTGCTTGTGTGTGCTCTTGAGAGAGGGAGTGTGAGAGCGTGAGGGAGTGAGTGTGCGCGAGAGTGAGGGATCAAGAGGGTGAAGCCGTTCACCATCTCCTCTTCTCTTCTTCTCTTCTCTTCTCTTCTCTTCTCTTCTCTTCTCTTCTCTTCTCTTCTCTTGCATGCGCGGCTATGGAGGATAGAGCTTGGAGATGGAGGAGGCTTGAGGATGCCTGAGCTAGCATAAAAAATTGTGGAGCTACCGGAGTGCAAGAGAGAGAAGGGTACTCGATCGGGTATCAAGGTAAGGTCACCACACTCGTAGGATCGACGGTGCGTCGGCTAGGTGAGAGATAGCCATTAGAGCTCACTTGTAACGCTTGAAACAATAAGCGGTCCGTGGGTCTTGGCAGTTGAGCGAAAGCTCCCACAAGAATCGATGAAGAGAAATTATACAAACAAGTTTACATATCATAAATTGAAGTTTTCACAAGAGGTTTCAATATAAATGTTTCACTCTTATAGGAGTACATCATCAAGACTTAGTGCATTGTTTGCACTTCTCGTAATAACATTTTTTTTGGTACAAATAAATCAATCTACAATAAGATTTTTAATCACAAAAGCATTTTACTCTTTATAATCTCCTACAAAGGTTACATCTCTCTTTATGATGTTGAAAGATTATTTCAATGATAAATATAACTCATCAATATTTTGAATGTAAAAGAACTTCATAAATATGGTCTCTTGATCTTCATCAACATATGTTTTCACCTACATAAGTTGAAGAGACATAAACGGTAAGAAACACAATCCAATATTACCACTTATAATCTATAATTGATAAATGTTTTGATATAAGTATAAACTTATACTACATAACCATTATGTATAAATAAGAAACAATTTTGAAATGTTATCCATACAATTAGTAGTTATAATCCTTAGTTATAAAGTAAATATGATAGTAAACATTTATAACATATTGATGTAGTCATAAGATGAGATGATTGAACTCTTTCGTATTGTGGCAAAGAATGAGAGAATCTTGGAAAGAACTAAGCCCCTACATTATGATCAATACATAAAGCAATTTAAAGTTCTAATCTCAATTAAAAGAACAATAATTTTTCATAAGAGCACGCACCTTTTTCTTTCTTTTTGTTCTCATGACTTATCTTTCTACTTTCAATATTGGATTGCATTTTTCAGTCACCTTCAAAATACCATCACTATTTTAGATAAATACACTTTATACAAAAGACTTATAAAGATAAAAGTAAATATTTAACTTGGAAATGTAAAACTGTCATGTGTGTACGATTACTTTTTCTCGCAGCAACAATCTCTACATTCTCATTTTGCAAATCCTTAATAATATCATCCTCATGATCATTATGTATCACCTAAAAAAACTATTTTATAAATATAATTAAGTATTTATTCTATATATACAAATTGTAAGGATATCAAATCTTTGTAGAGTTATTTAATAGCTTCATAAACGATGTCCTTTCTGATAGCAAAGAATCTTACAATATATAAGAAAGCTATCAATATCATCTATGACTACTTTAAAGATGAAATATAGGGGTTATGCATTTCAAAAATGGTTGTACCTCATTATAATAAACAACTTGATCCTCAAATTGCGGTCGATACACATCCTCTTTTGTATCCTATATATTTTTATTATTTCATATAAATCATTGTATAACATGTTCATATTTTACAAGTTCAATATTCAAAGACATAAAAGGAAGTACACACCATTACAGCCATATTGTTTTCTTCCACTGTCTCATGGAATGTAACTACTTCATCACAAGAATTATTTGCTTCGTATAAATTTTTTTGTAGAATCAATGAATTTTATTAAAATATTTAAGTATAAAAATAAAAACTAAAATAATTATTCAAGTATAAAAATAATCAATGAATACTTATTCAACTAAAATACTAAGATACTTTTTCTATAGAATCAATGAATATTCAAGTATAAAAATAAAAACTAAAATACTTATTAAAAAACATCACTCACACTTTCTTAAATAAGTTCATCATCCAATATATATTTTTCATGGGTATTAGTCTCTACTTGCTCTTGAAAGCTTTCCTCCTCTTTTGCATAATAAGAATCTCAGGTCTCGTAATGTACTTTCCCTACATGTACAAGGAAAATGTGCATTAAATATGAAATTCAACTCTTACGACATCACAATATAGAAGTAAGGTAAATGACTTAGTGGAAATAGACCCGTTGCTTTTTTTATTCTTTCAACGTGCAGCCAAATTTTTGTGAAGATAAACATATATATATTCTCTCTTCCATATTTAAGAAGCTCCAGAAAACTCAAGAGGTAAAATAGTGTGATGATTTTCTTCAATGATATCCATGAGCTTTTGTTGCTTTTCCTTATTTGCCACAAATCATGATGTATATTATGGCCATCTAGCCAACTTTTAGCTATTCTATGGTTTGCACAATAAACAACATTTTGGTTGTGTCTACAAAATTCCAACAAAAATGAATTTTTATATTTTTTCTCTTGTCCCGATCATTCAACTTGGGAGGTCGAAAGATTTGCTCATACGAAGGAGTCTCTAACACAGCCACATTGCCTCCTTTAGGAGTCAATGTTTGTGATTTGCTATTCTTCATTGAGCCTATAGCACTATATGGAGCTGGTTGGAAATCATTTTTTTTCTTACTAGAAGATGCCATCTCAAAGATGTTGCCTACACATACATGTGACTTGATGAGATTGACATGTAACTTGAAATGCTTTCAAAAACTCTACTCGTTTAAGAACAATGCAATGCATATGCATAGAAGCAACTCAATCCAAAAGATGTGATATGTGCATCAAAGACTTATTCAAAAAAACATGACAATAATTCTAGTTTAAGAAACTCCACATCATAGAAAGAGAACACAATTCACCATTCAGCTTCTCTATATCATCTTTTCTTATTATGCATTGCTTGTAATATTCTCCATTTACAAAACTAAAGTTCGTCCCTCTCACTTGTAAAGAGAAGAAATTGGTTATTTTGAGCCTTCCATTGACCTATGATTGGGACGTCTTCACACATATTATCTACTTTAACTACTACATAATATCCAACTTTGTAAATTTCTTCATTGTAAAGTACTTTTTGGTAACATGTAGCTATAGTCTCATCAACTCAATCATCTTCTAAGAACAAAAAATTTAGAACATATCTTTTCTCTTCACAAGAAAGTCCTCTACGTATCCTTTTTTTGGGAGATATTAAAATTCCTCTATGTTTAATCATGCTGAAGCATGGTGATATGTCATGTACCCTACATAATACTTTCCTAATTTTCTTTGCCTTTGCAACACATGAAAAGTTCTAATATTCCATCCTCATGTAGTGGATGGCAAATACAACTCTCACGATTAGCAATTGCAAGACTGTCAAGAAGTGAAACACATTGGTGGCATTGAAAAAATATTTTTTCTATTGGTAAAAGGCCATCTCTTTCCTCATGTAGTGCTCTAAATGCCATGGTAAACAACTTTATAGTATCAAAAGATACATAAGATATCTCATTTTTCTGGCCATTTGTTTTAATCCCTATATATGACAATACCATGCACTCAAAGGTATAACACCAAAAATGTCATGTGAGCCATGCCTCAAAATGTCATCTAATAACTCACCATTTCCTACTACATGCTCTAGTGGTGAAGAGGTTGGACCAAAATGTTCATCTTTTCGAATGCGCCAAGCTGCAAGCAAAGCACAGACTACTTTTATGCTTTTTTTAGACCAACCTTTTTCTCTATTATAACTGTAAAATGGATGTGGTATATCCACCAAAATAATACCTAAATCACTAAATTCATTTGGAATACCCTCTATAGTGCTTCTGATGCATGTCAAGCACCATTGTATAAAAAGTTGATTATGTTGTGCTTTAAAGCTTTCATAGTATTTACTTAGAGCGTGCGGCCACTGTCCATATCGAGTAGAAGGAGGAGCAAGCTTATAGATCATTTTGGAACAGGTGTCAATGGCTTTCTTTGTCTCATTTGATAAATTTTTCATTAGAGATAATATATATTTACTAAACAAATTAAGTGAAAGAATATGCATTGTGCCATATACTAAATCTAATGACAGATCCAACCCATACAAGTTGTATAATCTCCAAAGTCATGTCTCTCCAGACAACCCTTCTATCTTTAGTAATTTCTCTCTCTCACTTATCGTCGAAGCTCTCTTTGCTTTGGATAAGGCTATGATCATATCACTAGCTTTTTGTTTGATTGGTGGATACCTAACCTAGTATCTATTTAAATCGTGCATGTATCTACCTTGAAAGGATTGATTGCCAGTATCCAGACTTGCATGAGTTTTGTCTCTACAACAAAAGAACTGACCACCATCTTTAAAGGCACCTATTTTACATTGTGCAGGATGGTCCCCAGTAACCATCATTAACATTGCTCGAATTCTACATGTTTTTAAATGGCCTATTCGATCTCCAAATATACATTTTAGTGAATGCTTATAAAAAATGTCAAGACCATTAATATGAAGGTCTTCTAACTCAGTAATTAGAGGCCGCAAAAGGGCATGAAATACATCACTACTTTTTCGTATGACTTTGCAAGCACTCAATGGCAGAAACAAGATGGGAAGGGTACCTATAGTAAAATCTTTTCCAACATTTAGAACCTTTATTTCTACCACACCACAATCATGCTGAGATGTTCGAGATGCTTGGAACCCATCCCAATGGAGAAGAAGAGCCAAGTTACGATGAGCACCTTTTAACATATGTTTTTTATGTTGGTTCTGAGAATGTCATCATTTACATACATAGTTATAATCCTGATTTGTTTCATTATAGCTCATTCATAGGACTTTAGAAAAACAAGATCTAGGAAATGGTATATACTTCTTACATGATACATTCTTACACATGACATCCATTTCATATTCAGCTCTTGGATTCCAGAAATATGAACTTCTCTACATTTTCATCCATCCCAAAATTCATTCATATATTCAGGACACTCATCTATCTCTTTACCTAACCACCTATCTTTTTTACGCCACATGGTTTGCAGGTCATGACAAAAAGTTTTACTTTGAGCTAAAAGTTTGATTTGTTTTCCTATTGGTAAATAATCAAAAGCTATAGTGTTCTTTCTAGGCTTTAAACATTTTTTACACTTCTCACAAGTAGTCAAACAATCGCATTTAAGCTTAAAATTTTATGTGCCATCTTTACATCCACATGTGACAACATTTCCAGAGTACAAGTCCTCATTGCTAGGTTAAAAGTACTCAACGTGATGGGGATTTGTTTCATCGCCTATTCATAGCCTATAACGTTGTGGTCTGACCATTCCAAGCTCATGAAACATCGTGTTTAATTTTTCCTAACATGCTAAAACTGTCACACCATCTAAATCACCATCCCATGTCTCTGGCAATTGCATCAATAGTTTACATAAGCTCGGATTTACTTTTTCTACACTACATTTTCCAACTTTTTTTCCACCCAAATCCCCAAATAAGAGTTGAAGCATATTATCTTGAGCTATGATTGAGATTCGGTGTTTGTCCCAAAGTGACCGAAGCTCAATGAGTCTCTCTATAACTTCATGAGCTAATGATCCCATTATATGGTTATTCTGACTATTAGATTCACTCTCATCATCTTCGTTGTGGTAGTTAGAGTTACTCTCATTGTGTTCCTCTTGACAAAGGCCATTGTTCTTCTCATTGAGATTCTTGACAAAACAGTCAGATGGTGGGGTTTCATTTGCATTATTATTGTCGATGCTATCAGTAAGGTCATTGTTATTAATCTTATTATCACTTTGTATAATGAGATTATTATCACTACTATATGAATGTGTTTCATCACTACTTATAAGACCTAAAATTCTACCCAACCCATTATATGCAAATTTGAATTGTTGATGTTTGAAATATGTGGAAGGGGCCACATAGCACCCACCACCACAATATGCAACACAATTGCACCACATCCATTTTTTATTAACAAAAGACAAGTCCACTCTATTTGCTTGATCTTCAAAAACAATAGCAACACCTTCTTCAATACGAGGATACAAGTTACCAACAAAGTCATGATTATTGTGTTTAAAGTAGGTACTTCTATTCACTAATTGCCAACCCTGAGCTGTGCGTGCACATTTGTAATTACAAGTACATTTGCGTAAATTCCCTATTGAAGACATGATTTAATCTTGATGCAATGGACAACCTAGTATAAATATCAAGCTACTATAAATATTAATTAAATATTAAGCTAGTAAATGGAAGTATGAAATTTCAGGTGATAAGATAACTTGCCTCCAAAGATGTGCTGGACAACCTCAATGTGATGAAGAACACGCAGAATGATCTCCCCACTTCCCTTTTTGGAGACTATATATTAAAGCAAACAATCAAAATGACAATTATATTTTCAAATACAAGACCATTTATATATTTTTAGAGAGAGAGAAAGATATTTTATATGTCCAAAAAAAGGGACACAACTCCCACCTTATGAGAGTAAAATTAGATTTTAAAAAATCACAAGACAATACAAAACTCCCATCCCCCAACTTACATATGGGTTTTGCTTCTACAGTGCAAGAAAAATTTTGAAGACCTTACAAGTTTCAACCTTGTCGAGTCTTTACAACTTTTGAAGAGCTTGGAACCTTTGAAAGTAATACCCTTAATTGTTTGTAGAGTCTTTACAACTTTTGAAGAGCTTGGAACCTTTCAAAGTAATACCCTTAATTGTTTGTAGTCCAACTTATTAGGCTTTTGTCCGGTTAATGTGGACACGTGGCACTGCTACATTAGAGTGTCAGTGTACTCCCAGTACATTAGTTGGGTCTATTGGCTTGTTCTTTGCATGCTTCGACTAGAAGGAGAGGGATTGAAGGAGCAGGAAGCATCTTGGGAAAGGGGATATAGATGTTGCTGCTGCGCTGGCCTGGATCAATGACAATACTTTGCACAAGCTGAGGTCACAGTTGCACGCTTGCCAGTTGTACAATTGCATTCGATACTACAGACTACTCCCTAACTCGGAGATCTGACTATAGGATGTTGATCAGTCCTCTTGGAGGAATCACACCCCACCATTAATCGATGGCTTGCAGGTAATCCTACATTTCACAGTTTTCTAGCTCTAATGAGTAACTCCGCTTGAGTTAGTCGAGTCAGGGCTCTCGTGGGATCGACATGCAAGATCAAGATTTACAAGGAGGCAAGTCAGTACTGTCGTGGGATCTTCTCCTTCGAAATGTGCAAAGAAGTGCAGAAGCTACAATCCTTGCAAGAGTGTTCTGGTCCCCATCCACAATATTCCTTCCATTGCAGCTTCTTCATAGTATTATCCTTAAGCATGGAGATGCCAATGTGGGGGAAGAATCTTCAGCCCATGAGACAACATGCATATTATTTGTGTGGTTATTAGTGCATTATATTCACACCGCTAAGGCATCTAATCCGTGTTGTTATCATATTTGTTGATCTCTCTATCATATTAGCCCTCATTTGGATCCTGAAGCCATCATGGGTGCAGTCACATTGGCTGTTGTATATAAGATCAACCTCTATATTTATTGAATTTCATTACTATTTGGGATAATGAATCATTACTAGGTCCTCCCTGGACAATCCTATGCAGATCCATGGCCTGTTGTGATTATGTTGCATACTCTATAGTACCTATAGTTGCTACGAATTATGAAACATCTAACATCGTGGTTGCAGAGTAGGCTACACGGATGCCACATCCTCCAGCCATCCTAATCAAGGTAACTATCTCTCTAATCATGCAAGTGATGCTGTCGAGTAACATTATTCAGGATCCAAAGCCATGAAAATGGAGCTTCTCACTCTTTACAGGCAAATCTTCCCAGGAAATGGGCGAGAAGCCTGCATCACCCTTGTGGTTGGGAAACATTCAGTAATGGAGATGGCGAGGCAATCGTGAGATCAGCTCTCTTAATGATTGGGAAAGTCATGCTGACCCTAGGCTTTAAGGCAAGTGTGCACAGAGTTTATTCTATTACTATACAAAACCAAATATTAGTGAGTTTGGGAATCTCCCAATTCGCATTTTTTGAATACTAAAAAGGTGGCACCCGGATAACATGCCCATAAGTTCCTCAAAAGCATATGATTTGACCTATCATTGGAAAACGCTCGAAAAATGGGATCTATTGAGCTATAGAGCAGTCAATTTGGAGTTCTAGTGTTCAAGTTATGACAAATCCAAAAATTTGACCACATGTCCCAAACTTATGGGAAATTCCCATATTCTCCAATATGGTGTTACAATGATCTAAGGTTGTAAGTGCGTGTTTTAGACAATCTTCATCATACAGTACTGAACAGCAAATAACCTATAGAGGGTCCCTCTCTCAAATAGCAAGAGTCTCGTCTTCAGCATACATATTATCTTGGTGCTTCTTGTACATATAGTAGTGAACAACAGACAACCTGTAGAGCATCTCTCTCTAAAAAAGTAGGAGTCTCTTAAGCATATAACAAATTAGTACAAGGGCAAGGGGGATGATGATAAGAGACTGGCTTTGTTATTTTCTATTAGCAACACTAGAATTGGCATCAGTGAAGAAAAGCGAAAGGAGGTCTTCAAAGCTTTTGCTCAGGTAGATAGCTCAACAAAGAGGATGTATAGGGGAATTGCTTTAGGATTGAGTATTGTAGCATGAAACTCAGACCACAAAAGTCCACAACTCCAATCACTTGTTTTGCTGGGTTTCATTATTTTTCATGAAGCAGTCAACAAGGAGAAGATATGGAGTATAGGTGCATGAATGGCTTTATCCAGCAAATACATTGTCTTGAAAAGTATCTGCTACATACGGATTTGAGTGCTTTTAGTGGATTAAAGTTATTATTCCCAAGTTATTTGGATGAATATATTCTGGAATGTTAAGGAAGCTTTACTATCCCAAATTAGTGAGTTTGGTAATCTTCTAATTCCCATTTTTAAAATACTAAAAAGGTAGCACTCGAATAACATGGCCATAAGTTTCTCAAAACTATATGATGTGGCCTATCATAGGAAAGTGCTTGAAAAATGGAATCTATTGAGCTATAGAGCGCTTGAATTGGAGTTATATTGTTCAAATTATGACAAATCCAAATATTTGACCACGTGTCCCAAGCTTATGGGAAATTCCCATATTCCCCAATATGGTAGTATTCCAAATAGACTAAATGTTTTGAACTAAAATTTGTTCAGAGGTCCTTTGAAACCACCAGCAGGTTCATGAGTAATTTGAGTTGAAACTGGCTATCATAGCAATGCAAGTGTATGCTTACATCCACAACATACTCTATGTTCTTTTCTAAATCTAGCCCTGGATATCATTTTGTAGACCTCTAAGCTGAGGCTTGATCATGCATTGAATCATGGCAATTGTAAGGTCTTGTTGTAGGTTTTCTCCTCCATTTCAAGTTACCTTAATGGAGTGCGATTTGTTTTTGACAACATCCATCTTATTAATAATGTTTATGACAATAAATATACTAAGAATAAGTGGGCAGAGGGTCTTTCTGTGTCTGCTACTATGCTCTCAAAGAACTCTGCATGTGGTTGCTGTTGTGCAAGCAGTATGCCTGGATTGCACTAGTTATCTTCCATCCCACAAAGTGTTCGCTAAGCTAAAGATTGTGGACATAATCAAGTTCCTCATCCTGAACTTGACCAAATGCTTCCACTTTCTTTTGAAGTGAAGGTGGAGTCATTGATCAGAGATATTTGTCAATATCAATCTGATTCAATCAAGCAATAAAGAGCAGCAGTTCTTCTTCTTCTATGTCTCACTAGACCAACATGCAAGCAGTATGTGTTGGATAATGCTTATGACAACACAAATAGTAAGAATCTGTGACAACACAGATAGTAAGAATAAGTGGGCAGAGAGTCTTTCTATCTGCTACTATGCTCTCAAAGAACTTTGCAGGTGGTTGTTGCTATGCAAGCAGTATGCACTGGACTGCACTAGTTATCTTCCATCCCGCAAAGTGTTCACTAAGCTAGAGAGTGTGGAGACAATTAAGTTTCTCATCCTAGACTTGACCAAATGCTTTCACTTCCTTAAAGTGAAGGTTGAGGCATTGATCAAAGATTTCTGTCAAGATCAATCTGATTCAATCAAGCAATACAGAGAAATAGTTCTTTTTCTTCTATGTTTCACTAGACCAACAGGCAAGCAGTATGCTTTTGGCAGACATGAGCATTTGTTATGTGGCTCTTTGTGATTCTAGTGTAACTATTGGCTTTCATAAAAGATCATTTGTATTGAATGTCATGAAGGTTCTTGTCAAGAAGTGTGTGGTGGGGGGATTTGCTCAAGATGCTACGCCGAACACACATAGAATGCACAAAGAGAAGCACACTCAAGAGACAGGAAAAGAGATGGAGGCCAAAACGTTTTATTTTATGTTTTTTCTTCTTCGTCCACACACTTTACAATGTACAAAAAGTATAGATAAGATACAACATAAAGGAAAGTGGCCTACTAAGTCAAACAATGTATAACTGACTACATTAGTCGACTGGCGCTATAACTATGTCAGCTGTAAATAGATGTAACAACTTGAATATAATAAGTAATGAGTCAGTGGCCATGTGAGAGTCATAATGACCACCGACGTGCTAAGTGTAGACGTGTGGACCCATCTAACATGGCGGTCCATCATCAATATCCGCATGTGTTGAGCTTGTCATCTCAACACCCCCCTCAAGCTCAATTGCATCTCTCCAACTCCAAGTAAGCTTCGAAACTTTTGAAGCTTCTCTGTACCCAATGCATTCGTGAAGATGTCAGCTATCTGATCATGTGTGCTAACATACACCAAGTCAATCTCACCTGCTAGTACCTTCTCTCTCACAAAGTGGTAGTGTACTTCAATATGTTTTGTCCTGGCATGGAACACAGGGTTCCTAGCCAACTGTATACTGCTCATGTTGTCACAATAAATGACAACTGGACCTTCCACCTGCACATCTAAATCAGCCAATAACTTTTGCAGCCATACTACCTCACATGATGCAACAGTAGCACCTCTATACTCAGCCTCTATACTAGACAAAGCAATTGTAGATTGTTTTTTGCTACTCCAAGTTACTGCTACACTACCAAGAGAGAACATGTATCCGCTGGTAGATCTTTTATCAGACATACTACCAGCCCAATTTGCATCTGTGTATCCAAACACCTGTACATCTATACCTGCCTCATAGAAAATTCCATAATGTAATGCGGACTTCACATATCTCAATATGCATCTGACTGCATCCAAATGTCACTTTCTAGGTACTTGCATAAACTGACTCACAAGACCAACAACGTAGCTCAAGTCTGGCCTTGTTATGGTCATGTAGATCAAACTCCACACTATCCTCCTGAACATAGAAGGGTCTTCTATCTCATCCCCAACATCAGCACTCAACTTTACATTCTACTCCAACAGGGCTGAAAGTGGTTTGCATGATGTTATACCATACTTGGACAACATATCCAAGCCATACTATCTTTGGGACAACCATATACCATCATCACATATGATCACCTCAATGCCAAGGAAATACCTTAGCTCACCTAAACCTTCATCTCAAACTTCTTCTTCAAAAAGTCCTTGACTTCAGCAATCCCACTATCATTATCACCTGCAATAATCAAGTCATCCACATAGATGACAACGATGACCAAACCTGCATCTCCCTTTCTCACATAAAGTTAGTGATCAGTATCAGAAACATAAAAGCTAATATTGACAAGATACTCTCTGATCTTGTCAGACCATGCTCTAGGTGCTTGCTTGAGCCCATAGAGCGCCTTGTTCAACCTGCACACATACGTGGGATGCTCTAAATCCTCATAACCTGCTGGCTGATCCATATACACTTCTTCCTGCAAATCACCATGCAAGAAGGCATTCTTCACATCCATTTGTTACAACCTCCAACCTTTGGCTGCTGCTGAAGCAATCACACATTTGATAGTTGCCATCCTAGCAACTGGACTGAAGGTTTCTTCACAATC
Organism: Lygodium microphyllum; assembly: GCF_053477565.2. Lineage (NCBI taxonomy): Eukaryota > Viridiplantae > Streptophyta > Polypodiopsida > Schizaeales > Lygodiaceae > Lygodium > Lygodium microphyllum. Next base: position 28,585,340 of record NC_141155.1, read on the forward strand.
TATGCCATATGTCTGGGCATAGGCTTTTGCAACCAGCTTAGCTTTGTACCTACTAACAGAACCATCTGCATTGTGCTTAATATTATAAATCCACTTACATCCAATAGCTTTCTTGCCCTTCGGCAATGATACTAGATCCCAAGTCTTATTAGCCTCTAATGCAGCCATCTCCTCATCCATTACTACATCCCAATGAGCATGTACAACAGCCTCCTCAAAACATGTGGGCTCAACATCCTCAATCACTTTCACCATATAAGCATAATGATGAGCTGCATAACCTTCAAAACCAAATATGTTAATAGGGTATCTCACTCTGCTAGACCTGCGTACCACTGGATCACTCAATGGAGTCTTTGCATTGGCATGTGCTCTTTGCAGACCTGGAGTCCTCACTAAAGGAATGCCAAGCTCATCATCCAAGCTCTCTGAGCCACTGGAGTCTCCATCAAGAACTGCATCAATGCCATCTGACACTTTATTCTTTCCTTTGTCTTTACCTGTAGTGCTACTAGATGCACCTAAAGATGTAGAGCTACTCCTTAGTCTCCCAAACCAAGGACTACCAGATGATGTCTCTGGTCCACTAAAAGTCTGTGATTCTTGCTTTTCAGCTTGCACATGAGTGTCATGATCATCATCATCATCCAATGCATCACCACTAGATGCATACCAACTACTCATTTCATCAAAGATGACATCCCTGCTCACTCTGAACTTACATGTGACAGGGTTATAACAAAGATACCCTTTTTTCTCTAAAGAGTATCCAATAAAGACACACTTTTCAGTCTTTGGATCCAGTTTCTTCTGCAACTCATCTAGCACATGAACATATGCAATACAGCCAAACACTTTCAAGTGTGAGACATCAGGCTTCTTACCTGTAAAAACATTCTTCGGGGGTCATGCCATGAACTGCAGCTGTGGGAGTTCTATTCATAATATAAACAACAGTATGAACAACCTCAGACCAAAAATTATTAGGCATATTCTTTTCAACCATCAAGGCGCATGCAACTTCTGCAATATGCCTGTTTTTCCTTTCTACAACCCCATTTTACCATGGGGTATACTTGCATGTGAACTGTCTCTTTATCCCATGAGACCTCAGAAAATCACTAAACTCATTCGAGAGGTACTCTTCCCCTCCATCTAACCTCAAGCACTTTACTTTCAAGCATGTTTCTCTTTCAACTGTAGCCTTGAAAGTTCTGAAGTGCTCAAACGCTTCACTCTTTTCCTTCATAAAATATACCCACAGCTTTCTAGAACAATCATCAATGAATGTGACAAAGTATGAACTGCCTCCAAGAGATACATTTTGTGTAGGTTCCCAAATATTTGTATGTAGAGCATCAAGGATATTTCTGCTTACATCTCTCTCATGTGAAAAGGGTTGTCTTGCCTGCTTACCAAACTGACATGCTTCGCATACCTTATGAAATTCTGCAATTCTAAATGTAGGCAAACCTATAACCAACCCTTTGGACTACATTAATTTCATCCTTTGTACGTTTGCATGTCCAATGCATTTGTGCCAAATTTCAATATCTGCAACAACACCTTTTCCTTTAGCATACATAGCAGCATTCATAGTAGGAATTCCAGCATCCAGAGTAAACATACGTCCAACTCTACTTCCCTTTGCAACCAACCTACACTTGTCATTGAAGTCTTCTACAAAGCAGTGTTGGGGTAAAGGCGCCTCCGTGCCACCCCATGTATTACTACACTGACAGTACCCGCCACTGCACACTGGAGGTGGCGGGCACCCATCACTTACACACTTATTCTTTATTCTTTCAGTGACTAGTGAATAAAGGAAGTCCCGGTCACACATTGTGACTGTTGGAGTTTCCATTTTTCTCTCTCTCTCTTTTCTTGCTCTTGCTCTCCGCCATAGCTCATGCATGGTCTTTCGATCCTCTCATCCCTTTCAACTAGTATCAGAGCTGGGCTTCCGATTGCTCGAGCTCTTTTTGGTGCTTGCTTAGCTTTGCATCAACTCCCTTCTTGCATTGGATCTCCATCCCGGCAACCATATCCGATCTCCCCGAGCTCCCGTCACTCCTCGGCTTTCCGAGCACCTTCCCAGCCTATTGAGGCACCTTCAAGGCATTGGTACTCAGGTATTTGATCATTCTTTCAGGGTTTTATTTCAGTCTATAGGTTGCAAACAGTAAGGGCAGCCATGGCTTGAAACCCTTGAAGCTTATTCCCCTCATAGTGTGCCTTACACCTATCAAGGCTCAATGAGGCTTGTCATAGGCCTTTGATAGGCCCTTCTTGAGCCCCCCATTACCCCCTTTGAGCCCACGTGGGGCAGCAGCAAGTTCAGCACCAACAGGGCAGATTGCACCATTTTTTTGAAGGCTGTTAGCACTCGTCTACTTCAGCTCCACACTTGGCCATTGCTTCTTGCTCTCTACTTTGATCAAGAGGGCTATTAGACTTCATGTTTGATGTCATTCAAGATTTGAGCATTGGTCTTGATCATTCGGGGCTGATTTCTTCAGATTTGGGACTGTCATAAACTGTCATAACAGGCTAAAAATAGGGCAGCAACATTGGCATTAGCATTTGTTGCTTACAGTCCATTACAGTTGTGCTATTTGATGCCCGTATACAGCCTACTTGATGCCGAATGTCTTAGGAATGTATGCATTCGATCTGCCCATGATTTGGCATTGTTGTTGGGCTGGAAATTGACAGTTTTGGACTATTTAGAGCTGCTATACATGAGCGGGCTGAAGCTCATTTGTCACATGTATTGCTTCTCTATCGATATCGGATGTATGCTATGGGTTATGCCATGATGTATTACACTTTGGGGATCGACTTCAAACTCATGATCGTGATTCCAGAATGCTTTTGAGCATCGCATTTGCTCCATTGTTATTGGTTTGTCATTGGCAGTTTGGTCGACTTGACTGGCATGTGGGCCGCTTATGCCTATTGTCTATACTTGACAGATAAGCTCTATGCATTACGTGCTTTGGTCCGTGGTTGATGCCTCTTAGTTCATCCATACTTGACATATATTTTGGAGCTTCGATTTGGATGTTTTGAGCACTTCCGACTCACAGGGATATTGACTTTGGGTTGCTACTGGATGTATTGACTTGACAGAGATCTTGCCATTGGGATTCTGTCTATCTCAGTGGTTGCTACAACATTTGCTTCATGTATGTCATGCTCTCTTGGATGCATATGATGCATTGACTTGGTCACTTTTCATTGGTACTTTGTCTTGGGTTGTTTGAGCTCTTCAGCTTGCTTGTATGCCATTTGTGCCAGTGGGAGCATAGTGTATGCATGACCAACTTTGAGCAGTTCATGTCTTGGAGCAGCTTACGACTTTGAGCAGATGTTTTTTGAGACTTTGGGATTACCCTCCGAGCTTTGGATGTTGCATTGATGTATGTCTTGGTCACTGGATTGCTTATGAGCTGAGTCTCTTGCTTTGGATCCGCTTTCATTTTGGGCAGACACCTATTTGTGTCAGGTTTTGGTAGTTTGTAGGTACATCTTGCCCAGATTGTCTGAGGGTGTGCCTCTTACTGGAAAATGCTATTTGACATGTCTCAGTATTAAGCTCATGTATTTTCACTATCATTTGGCTTTGCTTTGTCCTTTTCATGCCGGCTTTGGACCTAGCATTGTCTAGTTGACTTTGGATCCAGTTTTGGGACAGTTTGCTCTCATTATTGCAGGTTTGCAATTTATTACAGCAAGCATTTATTGGTGGACTGAGCTGTATTTTTCATACTAAAACGTTATGATTTGGTGTATTGTACCTCATACTTGGTGGGCAGTAGCTTCTCAGTCAGTTTCCTAGTCATTTTGCCTTGGATTTAGTGGTTTTTTGGCTGTTTACAGCAGAAAACAACAAGCAATTTTTGAACTGTCTCTGCATTTATAGCTTGCATTATGGCTTCGTCTTTGACTAATAATGCCATATTTAATATCATGAAGTTGGATGGTACCAACTATGGTTATTGGAAGAGCCAGATTTGGCAGGTCTTGGTGCAGAAGAACCATGTAAAGCCACTTTGATTGAGCGAGCAGCAGCCTGCAGGTATGAGCAATGATGACTGGTTTAACTTGGATGCATACTGTAAGTCCACAATCATACTCTCTCTGATTGACTAGGTTCATTACAATGTAGTGGATGAGGCATGGCAATTATGGGAAAAGATCAAGAATCTTTATGATAAGAAGAGCCCGACTAGTCAGATGTATTGGCTCAAGCAGCTCATGGATCTGTGCATGAAGGAGAATGCGACGATGTCTGCTCATTTGAGCCAGTTCCATGTGATCTTGAAGAATCTGACATCACAGGGTATCACATTCCCCGATGAGGTGACTCTACTCTTTTTGCTTGGGACTCTTGAAGAGTCGTGGGATGTCTTTCGTACTACCTTGTGTGCTCCTGCTATATTGAGCTGAAATTGTCTGATGTAGAGAGTGCTCTTCCGCACGAAGAGATCAACAGGAAGAACTTGGATGCCTCTCGCGTTTCTCATGCTTTGACAGTTAGAGGAAGAATGATAGGAATGACCGTGGAAATGGATGTGGCCGTGACTCTCAGCAGGGTCGGTCCAAATCTCGTGGAAATTTGCGTAGTAAGTCGCGTGTGCCCAATGATAATGTCACTTGCCATCATTGTGGGAAAAAGGGCCATATCAGACCACAATGTCATGATTTGTGCAATGAGAAGCACAAGGACAAGGGGAACGATAAAGTGCAGGAAAAGTCTTCTGATCGCAGTATTGTACCTGGGAAGTCCAGTGTAAAGTTCGAAGAGATCAATGTTACGCAGACTGAGGAGCCATTTGACGGTGATGAGTTTATCTTGGCAACTAGTTCATCTGATAGCTCACAATTGATTGAGACTCCTAGCATATATGCACAGTGTTGGCTTTTGGATTCAGGCGCGTCTTTTCATGTGACGCCTTATCATGAGTGGTTTCACTCCTACCGCACTGTATCAGGGTCAGTCAAGCTTGGAGATGACAGGTCTTTGGCTATTGTGGGCAGTGGTGACATACAGTTGTAGTTTTCCACTGTCAATTATTTTGTGCTCAGGGATGTATGTCACATACCTACGCTTACGACGAGCAGCCTTATGTCTGCAGGTCAGCTAGATGATGCAGGGTTTCACATTAGTTTTGGAGACTCTGTCTGGAAGATTATCAGAGGTAGACTTGTACTGGCTAGAGGTGCCAAGGCTGGCAGCCTCTATCCTCTTGCAGTGGATGGTCCTGTAGTTGATCATGTTTTGTCAATGGGTTCTATCCCACATGTATCACTTTGGCATGCCCGTTTGGGGCATATGTCTTTGAAGGCAATGAAAATGTTTTCTGGTTTGCAATATCTTCCGCCTTTAGACTATGCATGTTTTGACTCGTGTGATCACTGTCTTTAAGGTAAGCAGAATAGGTCTACGCATAAGAAATCGAGTAGGCCACGTATGAATGAGCCCTTGGCTTTGGTGCATTCCGATGTTTGTGGGCCCATGCCTTGTATGTCTATGGGGTGGCGTAAAGTACTTTGTTACCTTCATTTATGATTTTTATAGGAAAGTGTGGGCTTATCCCATAAAGCAGAAGTCCGATGTCTTGGCAGTCTTTCAGTGTTGGCTTTCTCTTGTTGAGAACCAGACTGGGTATAGGTTGAAATGCCTTAGGACTGACAATGGGGTAGAAACTTTCTCACGTGCGTTTGAGCAGTTGTGTGATAATAGGGGTATTAAGCGTCAGTTGACCGTCCCTTACGCCCCACCCTAGAATGGTTTGGTTGAGCACATGAACATGACTATTCAGGAGCGTGTGTGCTCTATGCTTAGCCATACAGGCCTACCACAGAGCTTTTGGTCTAAGGCAGTTAGTACGGTAGTGCATGTGGATTGCCTTCTAGTGGTTTGGATTTCTAAGTTGTAGAGGAAGTTTAGGCTGGTAAGCCACCCTCTTATGCGCATCTCCGTATCTTTGGATGTGAGGCATTCTGCCATGTGCCCAAGGACAACAAGAGTAAGTTGGATCCGAAGAGCATTAAATGCATCTTTCTTGGCTATGGTGATTCAGGACAGATGGTCTATCGCCTATGGGACACGCAGGCACGAAAAATAGTACGCAGCCATGATGTAGTTTTCCATGAACACAAAATGCATAAGCAACTTGAGAAGGTGATTGAGATCCGCAGAGTGATCTTTCAAGAGGATCCTCGGGCTCCAGCACAGCCAATAGTACAGCCTGCATAGCAGCTCCTACACAGGGCCAGGGTGTTGGACAGGCAGTTGGTAACAGAGCCTACGGTGAGATGGTCTACTAGAGATAGACGTCCACCTGATCGCTATGAGCCCTCTATGAAGTATGTCTTGTTGACGGATGCAGGAGAGCCTCTCACCTATGATGAGGCTATGCACAGGGGTGTCAATCACTCCTGGGAGAGGGCTATGTAGTGAGGGCCGAGATGGCCAAGATCCCTTATGCATAAGGAGTGGGCAGTCTCATGTATGCCATGATAGCCACTCGTTCAGATATTGCGCATGCAGTTGGTGTTGTGGCGTGTTATATGGCTACAACTGGCAAGAAGCATTGGGATGCCGTGAAAGGTATCATGAGGTACCTGAAGGGCATTGCAGATATGTCTATATGCTATGGCAGCCAGGATACAGGGGTCGTGGGTTACACTGACTCCGACTATGCAGGACATGCAGATAGTAGAAAGTCCACTTCTCGCTATGTATTCACTTATGCTAGAGGGCTTGTTTCTTGGATGTCCAGGGTGCAGAAGTATACGCTTTGTCTACCACTGAGGCTGAATATATTGCAGCCACCACTGAGGCTTGCAAGGAGGCTATCTAGCTTGTTTCTGACCTTGGGATTGATGTTGTTCTTACACTGCATTTGGATTCTATGAGTGACATTTAGTTGGCTAAGAATCCGGTCTTCCATGCAAAGACGAAACATATTGAGGTGAGATATCACTCTATTCGGGGTGTCGTGGAAGACAGGTCTGTTGACCTTATCAAGATCTCCACTAAAAATCCTGCAGATCTGCTCACGAAAAGCCTCACTACTGAGCACTTTACCTTCCTTAGGAGATTGATGGGCATTGGATGAGATGTTGCCTTTCCTCATCCCTTGTACCTATGTACATTTGTACTGTCTTTTCTTTTCTTTTCTCTCTCACTGGGGCAGATTCGCCTTTAAGTGGGAGTTTGTTGGGGTAAAGGTGCCTCCGATGTGCCACCTTGTGTATTACTACACTGACAGTACCCACCACTGCACACTGCAGGTGGCGGGTGCCCGCCGTCACCATCACACTTATTCTTTATTCTTTTAGCGACTAGTGAAAAAAGCAAGCCCCGGTCACACATTGTGACTGTTGGAGTTCCCATTTGTCTCTCTCTCTCTTTTCTTGCTCTTGCTCTCCGCCATAGCTTGTGCATGGTCTTTCGATCCTCTCATCCCTTTCAAGCAGCCCTTTGCATTAAATCTGACTTGCAGCCCTTGCTCTACCATCTGACCGACTGACACCAAGCTCTTTGTAATAGATGGCACATGTAATACATCTGCAAGACTCTTTGTCTTACTATCATGCAAGGACAAGGGAACTTTTCCAATGTGTGAAATTGGGTGGCATGAATCATCACCCGTCTGCACATAACCTGCATTTTGTAAATCTTGCGTCTCTCCAAATCATTCTGTATGGCTGGTCATATGATTGGATGCACCTGAATCAACATACCAAATATCATCATGTGTTCCCTTTCCTGTAACAACATTCAACATATGCTACATAACAAATAGACATTCATTTTTTTCTTCATTCTCTCGTGAAGACAATGCATAGTTTCCTTGCTGCAACTTGCCACTGCGATTATCATCTTTTTAAGCATAACATTGGGCTGCAATATGACATGTTTTGCCACAATAGTGACACACAATACCAGAGTTGTTAGAACCTCTATTCTGCCATCCACCTCTTCCTCTAGAGCTCCCCCTGCCTCTAAAGTTTCCTTTGCTTTCAGAAACCTGCATTTCACCAAACTGTTGATTGAACTTGTTTTGTTGGTTATGGCCAGCACGTCTCATACCACGGCCTCTTGAAGAGGATTTTCCACATCCCCTTCCTGAACTCGAGTAAAATGCTTGGACCTGTTCACCATTTCTTTCAGACAAATCACCCTGCATATTGATCTCTTCAGTAATCATGAGAGAGATCAGCTCATCAAAATTTGGAAATGGTTTTCGTACATATACTGAAGTAACAAATGATTTCCATGCCTTCTCATTGTTAAGGCCACTCAGAGTGGATGAAACCAAATCATCATCATCTGGCATTGCATCAATCGCTGCTAAGGCATCTGTAATGCTCCTCACCTTCAAAACATACTCATTGAAAGACATTTTTCATTTCTTCAAGGCATTCAACTCTTGCTTGAGTTGAATCTTTCGTGCCTTTGTATTTACTAAGAACTGTTGAGATATCGAGCTCCACTCGTGATATGCCAGGGTGACCGTTGTGCATTTATGTCACTGACTTGTCAGTTTTGCAGATGCGGTTGGTACAGCGCCCATGAATAATAGCTAGATGACAGCTATCCTTATCTACTCTAGCTCGTGGCTCAGTTAGTATGCCACCTAAGTTAGTTGAGTTTGGTTTGAGACCCATATATAGGGTTCTTCTATTTCTATGTACTAGAGTTCTTTTGGCTTACACAACTAAGAAGAGGAAAATTATTTTCAGCCTCCACCTGTGTGTGTATTCCCCCATTGTGCAAGCAAGAAAGCTACAAGTGAGACTCCTTCCTTCTCTCCCACAATCTTGACATGGTATTAGAGCCTTGTTCGTGGTAAGGAGCTCAAGAAAGCAAACCAAGTTTGTGGCATTCTGGTAAGAGGACCAAGTGTTGCTTTCATTTTTCGAGTTTGGGAGCAGTCTTTGTAGGTAGCATAGCTGGAAAGTGCAAGAGTGCATTGTCTCAGATTGAGACGCCCTTCGCAGTATAGCAAGAGGGTAGTATAGGCTTTGTTTTTTTTATTCGAGGCCATTTTGGTGCCTGTTTTGGAGGCAGAAGGTTTTCGCACGCACTTAGGAAAAGGCCCTGTTTTTTTGCTGTGCGACCACTATTCTACAGGTTGGTGAAAAGTTACTGTAGAAATTGCATCATATGCTTGTGCGCAGAGACATTGGGAGTTACAGAATCATCCTTGTTGCCTGTTGATGCAAAATCGTCACTAGGAAGTGACTGTGTGGTCAAATACCACTTTCGTCAGGTTTGCAGATTTGCCCTTGTGAGGCTGAAGTTGTGTTCTTTGCAGTGACATAATTTTTTGCAGTGTTCTGTAATGGCGTCTGATTCTCTTTCACAGATTGTCACTCAAAATCTTGACAAGAATAACTTCCAAGCATGGAAGTTTAGAATGACAAATTTCCTTATGGGAAAAGGATATTGGGAATTCGTTGTAGGAAATGAAGAAGAGCCAGTTCTTCCTGATGTTTCCAATCAACAGCAAATGCAGGCATTTAAAGCATGGCATGAGAGAGCCAGGAAAGTTATGTACTGGTTGTTTATCAGCATTTCAGACTCTATGATTGTGCATATTCAAGATGCAAGTACACCAAAGGAGGCATGGGATACTTTGTCAAAAATGTATAGCACAAATAGGCAAGCCAATAAAATGCAGCTCAAGCAAGAGTTGCACAATGTGCAAAGAGAAAGTATGAGCATCAATGACTACCACATGAAGGTGAAGAAGATTGCAGATGCACTTGCTTCCATTGGGTCGCCAGTGGAAGATGATGATTTAGTTTCTGTTACCTTGAATGGTCTAGGAAAGGATTATACACAGTTCCAAACATCCATTTCCGTCCGTGAAAGATTTCCTGATTTTGAGGAGTTTATTGCTCTTCTTTTTTCTGAGGAGCAGAGAAATGGTGGTGCATCTTCTTCAGGAGGAACTTCAAAAGAAGCTGTCTTCTACTCAAATGCTGGAAGAGGTAGAGGCAGAGGTAGAGGAGGCCAATCTGGAGGCCGTGGTAGAAATCAGAATATGCAGCAAACTCAAGAAAACCAGTCCTATGTAGGAGGACGTGGTAACTCTAGAGGCAGGGGGAGCCAAAGAGGTCGTGGTGGATGGCAAAGAGGCCAAAATGCAAATAGCAATGTTGAATGCTACTACTGTGGTAAAATGGGTCATATGGCTAAAGACTGCTATAAAAAGCAGAATGACATCATGAATGGAAAATTGTAACAAGGGAATTATACATCTTCTAGTAGATAGGGTGATGAAAGAAATGAGCATTTGTTTATGGTAGAGCACATGACCAATTCTGTGACAAGTGTAGAAGAAAGAAACGATGTGTGGTATGTTGACTCAGGTGCATCAAACCACATGACAGGTCATGCAGAATGGATGCATGATGGAAGGAAATGGAAAAATCAGGATTTGTGGATGCTAGTGATGATACTATACATCCTATTGTGTAGATTGGAAAAATTCCTTTATCTATGTAGGATGGGAAAAAGAAATACCTGTCGGATGTATTTCATGTCCCGAATATCACCAAGAACCTGGTTTCTGTTGGTCAAATGGTTGAGCAGGGCTTGTAGGTCAGATTTAATTCTCATGGATGCTTTGTAGAGGATATGAAAAATAAAGGTCGCTTGATAGCAAAAGGAAAGAAGAAAGGCAGAATGTTTACGTTGGAAGCAGACATGCTTGAATTGAGTGCAGCAATGTTTGCACATGGGACTGGTGTAGTTGCAGATATTGATATCTGGCATAAACACATTGGTCATGTTAATGTACAGCGACTTAAATCAATGCAAGCCCAAAATATTGTTGCAGGATTGCCAAAATTCAAGGTTGCAGAAATGCATAAGGTATGTGAAGGGGGAGAGTACCTCTCAAATGAGTTTACAAGGTTCCTGCAGGAGCATGGCATAAAGCAGAAATATTCATGCAGCCATACCCCACAACAAAATGGAATTGCAGAAAGGAAAAACAGGCATATTGGAGAGATATCTCGTGCCATGCTAAACGAAAAAGACTTGCTAGTTTTTTACTGGGCTGAAGCAGTTGCTACAGTAGTCTATATAATGAACAGGACTCCCACTGCAGCAATACATGGGATGACTCCAGAGGAGAGGTATACTGGTAGGAAACCAGATATTTCTCATTTGAAGATTTTTTATTGCATTGCCTATGTTCATGTGCCAGATGAGTTGAGATCCAAGTTGGATCCAAAAGCTGAGAAATGCATCTTTATTGGTTATTCTCTGCAGCAGAAAGGGTATTGGTGCTATAACACTTCTACTCGTAAGTTTACAGTGAGCAGAGATGTTGTTTTTGATGAGATGAGTAGTTGGTATAAACCAGTAAATGTGATTGATGATGTAGATGCACAAAATGGTAATGCTGCATAGAATTCACAGCAGCAGTCACAAAATATTAGTGGACCTGGAGTGTCCTCTAACAGTAGTTCACATTCTTTGCCATGGATAGGCAGATTGAGATCAGGAGAATCTTCTCAAAGCAATGCAGATAGTGGTATGCAGGTATCACAAAAAGGAAAAGAGAAGGTAGATCAGCCCATGTTTGATGTGAATGCAGGTCACTCTTATGTGGATGGTGAATCCAGTGGCTTAGAAAACAGAGCATTGATGATGAGTTGGGTATTTCTTCGAGAAATAAAGAAGTCACTTCAATGTCTCACCAGTAATATTTGTAGCTTCCAAGTCTTGAGTAGACTTGTTTGCATATCTAATAGATTCTACATCTCTAATATATATTTTCTCCATATATTTCAATGCACAATGAAGCATTCATAAGATCAATACGACCATCTTTACCTATATTTAAACAAACTTGGTGAGAATGTCCACCAAATGGTAACACTTTGCTTGCACATGCTTTTTTGATTTGCATTATAACTTTTAAGAATACATGTTATAGTTTTAGCATCCTTATCTTGCATATGAATATTAAAGAGAACAAGCAATTATGAATATTAAAGAGAACAAGCAATGGAAGCGTACAACTAGTCCCACCTAGTATACTGGGAGTATCAGAGAGAACAAGTAGTGGAAGCATGGTGCCAATCGACCCAACTAGTGTATTGGGAGTACACTGACAGTTTGATGTAATAGTGCCACGTGTCTACGTTTACTAGTCAAAAATCTAATAAGTTGAATTACAAATAATTAAGGATATTACTTTGTAAGGTTTTATGCTCTTTAAAAGCTATAAGATCTTCAAAAGTTTACTAGTAGTGTAAAAGTAGGACCCATATGCAAGTTGGGAGATGGGAGTTTTATATTGTCTTGTAATTCTTTAAAATTTAAGATCAAAAGAAGGTTACAGTGTTTGCATTTGCAATACCATCTTCTCTTGCTTGTGATATTGGACAACTAAAGTAGGGCCTACAATCGATATGATTAATCGTAAAGGAGTGATGTAACTTACTATCATATATAGCCCCCAACCCAAACACATACACGTATTCCTAAGCACAAGTTTTTGACATTGGCACCTTTCAATCTCAACAAGTAAATTAATGATGATTAGTTGGTATGTTCTTGTAAAAGTGTAGTTAACTCATGAGTATTAAAGGACTCAAATAATATTCTTAATTATTATCTTGAACATGTCTCTACAAAATAGGCTATATCTTTGTAATAGTCTAGATCTTTGACTTAACAAACATAAGATTTGTTGACATTGATTATTCAACCTTAAGAGATGAGTAGGTTTTTCTCTATCATTCATGGGATGCTTTATGGTTTGGCTTTTGAAACATTACTCAAATATACAACAGAAATTGGATAGGAATACAAAAAATAACTAGATGATGTAAAAGTAGAGGCGACCTTTTATTTTGACATGTAGATCCACACACTTTTTAGGTTTTGGATCTTGTTAGAGGACATAGTTTTGTGTGCATGTGGGAGCTATACATGTGTATATATGGAGTTAAAGGCATATGTTGTTACCTAATAGTATGCATGAGAGAGAGAGAGGTATGATTTTTCCTAAAAGGCAATCTTGCATCTCTCTCTCTCTCTCTCTCTCTCTCTCTCTCTCTCTATATATATATATATATATATATATATATATATATATGTGTGTGTGTGTGTGTGTGTGTGTTTTGAATTGTGCACGCAGACTCCTTGGTAGACACAAATTGTGTTTGGGGTTCAGCTCCCCTTGAGTTTATTATGACTTCTTCTTTTGTAGGTTTACTATGTGCAACCATAAAGGCTTGATTACAAATGAATACGTGTGCCTTTTCTGAATGATATTGTTAATACTTTACTAAGCTTAATAATACAGACTTAATAGTAAGAAGTTAAAATCTTATGATCGGTTCCTAAACTTGATAATAAGGGCTTCAAATTTTATGTGCCTCTTGAAATTGGAACTCTAAGTTGGAGGAGTGTTTGGATCTACAACTTCAACTTGATATCGAATAATTAAAACTTCTTGAGCCTTTAATAGCTATGTAAGTTCAAAGAACGCCAAGATCCATAGTTTGGACTCTTGGTGAGGCTGGACAAATCCGGCATCCATGGCATGCTGGACGAATTCGGTATCCATGGCATCAAAATGTCGGAGCGGTTGCTATTGTGATGGTCGGCTTCTTCCACCGCAGCGCTAGCATGTGCGTCCCTTCTCCGACAGGGCCTCTGAGCATGCCTCCTTTTATATCCATCTCTCCCTGATGAATAGGCTCTTGTAAGTTTAACTTTGTAATTTTATATTTTGAATATTAATATAAAGGTAGGCCTATATAGAGCTTTGGGTTTTTCCCTTGAGCCCCAAAGGGTTTTTTCATCCATAGTAAGGGAACTTTATTGGAGCGGGGGTGTTAGCTATATATAGTTTGTCTATATATAGCACCCATGTTAGCTATATAAAGCCTTTCTATATATAGCACCCCAAGTACCCTCTATATATTCCTATCATGTGTGCTCAATTGACACACTTCTAGGGTTCCACTTCTAGTGTCTCATATCTCTCTTCTCCTCTCTTCCTTTCATCTCTCGTCTTCCTCGCAGTTTCCAACATGGACTTCACATTGAGGGCTGAAATGATGAACATGTTGCCTCTCACCCATCCAACGTCCAATCCTCACTAAGAGAACTAAAGAGGCACCACCTAGCCAAAGGGAGGATGAGCTAGGACATCCCTTTTCTCAAAGAGAATCAAAAGAACCAAGACACAAATTTACAAGAGAGAATATATGTACTAGACACCCTATTAGAATATATGAGAGTGAGACGAGAGGAGAGGGAGACAAGAGGAGAAGAGGTAGATGAAGCTTGCCATTATGTATTCATGGAGTGAGAAGATGAGAAGAGAGGGAGACAAGAGGAGAAGAGGTAGAGGAAGCTTGCCATCATGCTATATGATAAAAGAACTCACTCATAACTTACCTCAAAGAGATGGACTAGCATGAGGGTATTCTAGAGTGCTCTCATGTGCTTGTCATTCTCCTCCTACCCCCTTCTCCCTGGGCTCTTTATATAGCCTCCATGAGAGATTAGATTAAGCTAATCTTCTTGATTAACATAATCCTAGATGATGTATGGCATCTTTGAAAATATGGAGAATAGTGGATGGGACAAATCCCCACCTTGGTCATCATGCAAGAAGCCAAGGGTGGTGGTAGAAAAAATAGAAAAAGGGGGCTACATTACAAGAGGTGGGTGCCCAAAGCACATTATTATAATATATTTACAAGGATAGAATGGAAAGTTGGTGTGGTGAAAGAGAGAAGAAAATTGCATGTAGTCAGCAGTCTGCGTCTTCGTAGCTTCAAATCACTAAAGAATCTGAAAAAAGTTTCTTCTGCAACTTTGTAAACCAGGTCGAGACCGATTGGGCAATGTGAGAATTTTCTTGAAATTCGCTTTTCCTTGGGAGTTATTGAGATTATAAAAAATGGCTTCCAAAAGCTGCTTTGACTTTAGTCCCCCATATATATATAAATACACATAAATAAGCATGTAACAAAAAGGGGTCCATGCTTGTAAGCTTTTGTGTAAGATCCAAATGACACCATGATGTGGATATTGACTTGTATATTAGGGTGAGGTGTCCTCTAATGATGGTGATAGATTCCAAATCTTAGTGATGTAGGCAGAACCCATTTGTAGTTTGAGGCTAGTCCTTTGAAAAATCTATGCCCTCACTCAAACTCCTAGGTGTAATTCATTTTCATCTTTACTAAGATAACCATCCCTTTTACCCTTTACATTGATATCCCTCCTAAGAACTTGTTTCCCCCATTTGCTAGAGTTATCCTAATCAACAAGCGATATAGCATACCTAGTGCTTAAAGAGTAAACCCAAGTGATATGGTAAAGCTCTTGATAGGGGTTTTGGCCAAATTTTGTGGTAGAAATCCGGTTTGTAAAAAACCCAGATCATTAGCCCTCTCCTTAGGCTAGAGGCATTCATGCCTCTAGCTTGCTAATGATGGTCCAATAGAGCAAGGAGGACTGCACCCCCTCATTGGTGGCTCTTCATTGAATGACTGCTCCAAAGTGTTCATATTTCTTTGAAAATAAGGCTTCAGTCGCCATCCATTTACCCTTGTCTTGTGAATCTTCCCATCCATATCACTCAGCTTATAGCTGCTGTTTGGATATCTCCTTATGACCATGAATGGCCCTTCCCACTTGACCACAAGTTTAGCATCCTATCTGTAATCAAAGAGGTTGTCATAGCATAGCACAAGTAATCCTTCCCTTATGTGTTTGCTAGCCAGCTTCTTATTAAATGTCTTCCTCCTCCCTTCAGCCTACATGGAATAGTGTTTGATTGCTACTTTTCTGTCTAGCTCTAGCCTCTCTAGATCCAAGATCCTTTCCTCTAACTTCTTATCGGGATTCTTCTCTTGATTGGCTACTAAAAAATGCAAACTGGCCAGTTCCACCTTTATAGGAAGCAAAGCCTCTTGGCCATAGACAAGGTTAGTCAAGGTTTAGGGTTTCCTTGTATGTTGCCTTATTCGCTTCCGATCGATCAGGTCTTACGGTTCAGCAGCTCGCGTCCTAGTCCTTGGGTCCCTCAACTGTCTACTACCAACTGCTAAGCAGCTGTGTACCACAATTTCTCTTATCACATGTGCCAGAATTAAGTTCTGAGTGCCCGAAGGGTTTCGACAAGTTGCGTTAATGCGTGTTTGCCGGGTCGGGTCAAATTTCTGACAGATTTGAGAAGAAAAGGCACTCAGACCAACTGGTCCAAATTGTAGGGTTCGAGTGGGTCACTCAGACGGGCCGAGTGGCACGGGGTCAAGGGCCACATTTTCGAATTTGGAACTTGGACAGGTCGCTCGGATGGGCCGAATGGCGGATGTGCCACATGGCAAAGAGCTTTGACTCGGACGGCCAAGTGGGTTGACTTGGACAGTTGCCTCGGACGGGTCTCAGAGGCGACTAGGGTTTCGGGCCGAGGGCCGATTCTCGTACTCGGCCCAGAAGCGACTGCTCGGACAAGCCGAACGTGGCACAACAGAAACATCGCAATGTCGATCTCACTCGATTCTTGGGATTTACACAATCATACCAAGCACAACCCTCCAGATCCTATCTAAGGGGATAGAGGAAGGGATTCATATACCTGAACGAGTCGGTGAGTCCGTCAGTGATGCGATCGAATCACACGGGCAAGCATTTTGCGCATTTTGCACGATTTTTTCCCTGTTTTGCCATGTTTTGAAACCGTAAACCCTACCCTTTTCCGGTTCTATTTCCTAACTCTAACCTACGCTAAATACAACAAAAATCAAAGGCAAAAAACTGAAATAGATCCTCCATGCTTTCCAATCATCAACCAACCAAAATATCCCAAAATACTTACTTGTTTTGAAGATTAAAAACACCCAACTTCATACGTATCTCAAGCTCCGTTTCGGGGATGAGTACCCTACTTCAATGCTCGATGTGAGGTGTGCAAGTGCTTAAGCTTGAATCCATTGGTCCCCGCAACGGAACCAAAATGTGGGAGCTTTCGCTCAACCACTAAGACCCGTGGACCACTTATTGTTTCAAGCGTTCCAAGCGAGCTCTAATGGCTATCTCTCACCTAGCTGATGCGCCGTTGATCCTACGAGTGTAGTGAGCTTACCTTGATGCCCAATCGAGTACCCTTCTCTCTCTTGCACTCCGGTAGCTCCACGATTTTTTATGCTAGCTCAAGCATCCTCAAGCCTCCTCCATCTCCAAGCTCCATCCTCCATAGCCACGTGCGCAAGAGAAGAGAAGAGAAGAAGAGAACAAGAGATGGTGAAGAGCTTCGCCCTCTTGATTCCTCACTCTCGCACACACTCACTCCCTCGCACTCTCACACTCCCTCTCTCAAGAGCACACACAAGCAAGAAGGAGAGAAGAAGAGAGGAAGAAGAAAACTCTTTTTGCCACACACCAAAGAATGAGATTCTCATTCTCTTTTCAACTTTATATACAAAGCCCTAAATCCTTTTTGGGTGGTCATCCCCTTTTCCCTCTTTTACATGTATGGCCGTAGCCTAGGCCCTTTTTCCCATTTCCCACCATTCTAATTTATCCTATTCCCGACTAATGCGTACACTTTGCACTGCAGCGAGCCTGGCACTCTTTTACACAGATTCGGGGGCGCTTCCGCATTTTAATGGTGCGCCTTTTTCTCTTTCATTGCCTTGGCCCGACATTGAAGCTTTCTAAGGGTCATGCCCGAACATTTGAATTTTTTAGGGATTGGCTACCGGTCAAGGCACCTTTTTCTGCTTCTATCCTGAGCCTTTTTTGCTATTTCCCTTTTTTCCATTTCTTGCTCCTTTGTGCTGCAGAAACACGGTAACATTACCCCCCTCCTAGCCAAGTGCCAATCCCATCTCACTGCGGTGGGACATAGTGGCTAGTTAGGTCGGCTGTTAGGCGGAACAGGTAGGTGGGTGGTGGGGGGAATGATAGGTGATGGAGGTTGGGGACGATGACTAGGAAAGATTTCAGCGTGCTTTAGGCTCCATGAAGATACTTGGCATTTGTCACCCGGTTGTGGCGTTGGTTATGTAGTCGGTCATCTTTGAGTATGAGAAACGCTTGAAGCAATAAGCAATCCCTTAGGATGATGGTATTGGAGGGATTTATTTTGGAGAAACCCCTCGAATGCTGTTTGTCTTGAAAACCCATGGCTTCGATTGAAGATCCTTGTCTTTGAGTTGAAGGTCTTCAGTGTTGAGTTGAAGGTCTTCAGGCTTGTGGAATCAATAAGTGATGCGTGGATCTTGAGGCGTTGGGCATGGATCTTTGGACAATGCGGTTCCAAGATCTATGCCAATGGCAGTTCTACCTTGACCTGGTTCGATCATGGTGGCCATCAGCATAAGCGGATGGCTGCATGCCGGCACGCTTGGGTCATTAAAGGGTGCCGTGGGTGATCCTCTTCCTCGGGTAGCCATTTCTTGAGAGTCGAACATAGCTTGCAAGAAAAGGTGTGCACTCCCTAAGGGGTGTGTCTACTTGCCATGTAGTGTGTGGTGCTCATGGCAGTGGAACTGGGAAATGGGTCTAACCTTGGGCAAGCCCTTGGTGACGTCCCACACTTGAGGACCCAGCTTGTGCTTCGTTGGAGATACTAATTTCAACTGATTCTAACTTTTTCACTAAAGCAAAATGAAATAATTAAGCATTAATCATAGTAGAACTCTAGAGCATATCTTTCAAATGTAAACAAAGAAAAGCTCTCTTCCATGAGTAAGCATCCCCTTGAAGTTGCTTTTCTATTGTAGTAGTCAAACAATACAAGAAACCCATAGCATCTTTGACTAAGTCCTACCAACATGTCAAGTACAAGTAATACACTTCTCTACAACTTCACCAATTTGACTAAGTCCTACGACAACATGACAAGTGCAAGTAAGATACTTCTCTACAACTTATGGCCATCAACATGTACATTAGTATATGAGTATATCATGATATAACTAAGAATTTTCTATGTATCCTTAAAAGGGAGTTCAAACATGACGTACCTCTCATCATGGAGAATGCCCAACTACTACACCATTTTGGAGTGCTGATGTTATCATCTAGCCAACAAACTCTCCATTTTCTAGCACACTGGGCCACATATCCAACATCATTACACATTTGTGGATTGCTATTATTGATGTGTTTTAGGAGAGACATCTGTTCAAATGACACATCACCTTAAAACTCTTGTACCCCACTAATTGTCTAGAGGTGCAAGCATTGATCAAAGGCAAAGCTTGACCAAGAAACCTCCAGTATAATCACACAACATTGATTGATGGTGCTGAAGCTTGATTTGCAATGTCAAAAGTATCTCTTTAAAACAAGCTCTTCATTCTTAGACAAATGATGGTCAATAATAATTCTCTAGTCACTATGCATCATCTAGTTTTTTAACCTCAAGGTCCAACTATATCTCTATGTTGTGTTGAAGCATGTTCCTCACCCTAACCAGTAAGTACCAGCTAGTATGATAACCACTAACTTATACAGATTGTGTTGACTGGTACAACAAGGTGGTAGTTAAAACCAAACACTACCCTAGCATAACTAATTTCTATTGATGCTAAGTTATTGACTAAAACAAAACAAACACTACCACATCATAACAAATTGCAACTATCGATACTTACATTTGCACTAAACCAAAATGATATAATTAAGCTATTGATGCCAACAAAATGAAATAATTAAAATTTTTGTATCTCCCATTGTGGAGAATGCTAGTCCACAAACCAAACTTTAGATGTGTATTTTCAAAATCCTTGGTGATAGCATTGCAGTTAGTTAGTCCAAACATTGAAGAAGATACTTCTAGCGAGGAGTATGTCCCTGCAGATGATGTACTTCTTGTAGAGTCCATTAACCAACTTCTAGATATTTCATAGAAGCAGTAACCATTAGTGTAGCAACCTATGAGGATGCTACATCTCAGGATCTCATACATGCCAATGAAGTTACTTGCATCATACATACCCTTGTTTGTTTGGATGATATAGAATTAGCAGCCATTGATGTAGGAGAAAAGTACAAAAGATCCCACTTACGACTAGAAAAAATTTGGTGATGTTTCTGGCATAAATGCTACTTCTAATATACGTAAAACAAAAGAGAATGTTTCTAACATAGATGTTACTTCTAATATAGCTGTGGATGAATATGTTTCTAGAACATATGCCACTTTTAATATGCCTGAAACAAAAGAAGCCACAACCAAAGAAATGATTTCTTAAATTAAAAGGAACACAAATAAGTATGATTAATGAAAGGTTTTGCGTGATCATTTTCAGAATGAGCCAAATTATAATGCTATATCATGATATGTTCTGATCTGATCTTGTGAACAAACCTGTAGCTTCACTCACAGATAGCAAACCGTGGTGAAGTTGATTTCTATTTCTCAAGGAATGTATGTAGCTAGCCCTACATCCTCCAAACAAATCTTACCCTGTTGAAGTAGATTCCCTGCCATAACCAAGAAGTACCAATTAGGATAATCATCACTTAGTTATCCAAAGATTGTGCTAAGTGATACAATAGATGTTGGTTAAAAACAATCACATAACTCAGTTATTCGAAGATTGTGCTAATTGATGCATGCCAAACACTTCTCCATTACTTTAGGCCATCAATATGTACATCTATAACGTATGAATCCATTATCATATCAGACAGAAGTGTCTATGCATCTTGAAAAAGTAATTCAAATATTTCATACTTGACTTTATGCTTGCCATAGTTCCACCAAAATAGATCATGTAGTTGGCTTTCTTGACTTTATGCAAGTTGATCTTCATGTATTATATCTCTGAGTCCCCTTTTCCCCAAGCATTGCTTCCTACACATAGGTCTAAACCAATATATCCTCTACTTTCTTAAAATTGGTGTCTACTAATAACACCTCTCTCTCACATTCTATCGAGCTAACATTTGCACCCTAGATAAAGGTCAATACCCAAGAATTTTCAGGGTCATCTCCAGTAGTAGAAAACCCACGCAAGAAGATGACCACATAGTCCTAGTTGCATGCAACACAATTGTACCAAGCTCATATATTACACTATCATTTATTGCCATGCCAGATATAATTCAAAAGTAGCTAGTTTTTATAGTTCTATTGCCATGCTAGAGTTAATTCAACATCTACATTCTAGATAATCTATCTCTAGTATGTTTTATAGCAACAAGGTATACCTATTCAGATTTGAAGCTCTTGAACATCTACATTCTGGATCATCTCTCTATAGTAGATTACTATCCAAAGAGAGTCCACCAATACATGGACAAGACATGTCTAATCCTAGGCATGAGAATTTGTATCCATAAATGCACAAAGGTAGAGATTTAGTTGAAAAATGAGGCAAGTAGGTTCGTCTAACTTGGGGTCAACTACGAGGAGGTAGTAGTCATGCTTTTCTACCCAACTACCCAAAGTTTTTATTTGCCTTCCATGGGAGAGGACTGCCACCAATACCCACAACCCCTTCTACACCACAAGAGAAATTTCCAAGCATGCCTCACCCTCTACAAGGAAGCTCATCATCACCAAATTTGCCTACATTGAAGTGTTCATATGTGCTGCTACATGCGATTCTTATAATTCATTTAGCTTTGATGATCATTGGTATACTAATATGAACATGAAGTCAATTCACATTATCATACTAACAAATGATAAGGCTCATCTAGCTAATGATCATTTATCCTATGTATGATTTACCTTACCAAATTTAGCTCCAAATCCACCAGTCTCTCCTTTTTTATCCTCGTATTGGTGGTGAGCATTGGTCTTCATGATTTTGAGGGAGATCAAGACCTTGGCATTTAGGAATGTTGTCGAAGGCATGGCTGCTAAATTTCTGGAGGTGTATTCCTTGGTGGGGGGACTGCCCACTTGAGAGCTTTGGGATCAAAATTTTCCCATTGACACCACTGTGTAACCCTAATACATTTGAGAAAAATACAGTACAAATCCCTTGTTTGGAGATAACGAGGAAAGTAAAGGCCCCATGAAAAGTACACATAAAATAGTTTTCCAAAAGTGTCATTGGTGCTCATGTGAATCCATCAATTGAAGAATTCCATAAGTCATGAGGAATGATTACAAACATGTCCATATGATGCATAAAATAATTAAGTCTTATATTGATTTAGTTTTAGTTCTTTTACTATGATATGATGATATAGAGATTTGATATATTCTATCCTCACTTACTACTCTTGTAAATATGGCCATCCTAAATCCATGCTTCAATGATAGAAGGATTAGAATTTGTAAAAAAATAGTAGTAAAGTTAAAATATGCATAGGGCCATCTCGAAGCTAAACATTAATTCCTTTCAAGGACAATAAAGAGAGAAGGTATCTTGGTTGCATTACACATGCAACTAGTTATAAATTCTTGCACCCTAAACACATCAAAGGATTGCTATGTCTGGTTGGCAATGTCTCCAATGAAAAAGAATTTCATAGAGAAATTTATAGAAATGTGTTTGCATCCATGAATAGATCAAGGCTTTGGGAAGCTTTGAAAGGAAAAATTTTAGAAGAGTGTACCATCTTCATAGGGTACTAGAACAAGATGCCAACTAAGGTTGACCACTTCCATGGAAACAATATCACGATTGCATATGAGAAGGAAAAATGACATGACTTGAAGAGGATGTATGATTTGCTAGATGTTTCCCCCATGATTATGGATGAAGATGCTTGCATATTGACTTGGCACAACAAGCATAAAGACTAGTCTTGGCAAGCTATAAGATTAGAGAATACCTATACCAATCAAGAAGAAAGTGGTGGGTTGTACCATAGCTAGGACTCAAGTATTGGATTCAAGATAAACCAAACATAGTAAGGCCCCTCACATTTTAAATGTAATCTACAAAATCATTGCAAAGGTGAAAGCATGAAGAGTGAAGTTCATACGACCAAAGATGCCACATAAGTCTCAATATGGATTCCTCTATGGAAGGGAAATGCATGACACAATACTCAATTTAGTGGTATTGAATATCAAAGTGAGAGCAAGAGAGTGTGCACAAGAGAGGGAGAGAGAGAGCTCACGTACAAGAAGAGGATCTTGCTTAATTAGTTGTTTACAAGTACAACTGGTACACTCTCCTCTACATTGAGAGTGACCTCTAGGTTGTTTAAATAGCCTTTGGATGGCTAGGGGACATTTACTAGTAATATGCCCTGTCTTCTTACATTTTTTGCACTTCATTTTGTCAGAATATATTTTCCAACAGTTATTCATAAGATGTCCCGAGATAGTATGAACCAAGAGTTGCTCATGGGCTCTTGAAGTAGATCCCTGACTTTTTTTCTCATAATCGAAACAAGATTGGATGGTGCTTTCCAAGATTTAATTAGGGATATTAGTAAGAGTCGTTACAAGGGTTGGGAATACCTTCTATATAGCTTTCAAGAGAATTGCAATGGCATCTTCATCATGAATTGGAGCTTGAACTGAGGATAGTTGTGCCATGAGAAATGAACTTACTTAGGTCTTCTCCTTGCCTATACTCCAGACTAAAAAATTTGATATTAAGGAAAATTTTAGATTTCTTTTGTGTAAACACCATATTGGGAAATATGGAAATTTTCCATAAGTTTGGAACACGTGGTCAAATCTTTAGATTTGTGATAAGTTGAACACTACAACTCTAAATCGAGTACTCTTTGGCTCAATAGATTCCATTTCTCAAGTGATTTCCAATGATAGATCACATCATATGGTTTTGATAAAATTATGGGCATGTTATTTGGGTGCCACCTTTTTAGTATTCAAAACATGGGAATTGGGAGATTCCCAAACTCATTAATATTGTGTTTGTAGCACCATAAAGCTTTTCAAGCTCATCCCATTTCTCCTTGGCAATAGAGTTTTGGCCTATGTGATGAATTAGGGATTCATCTAGATGAAGCATGATTATGACTTGGTCTCTTTCATCATCTTCTACATCAAGTGGGTTTGATGGATCAATAACCTTGGTCCCTTTGATGAAGGGCCACTTGCCCCATTCCAATCCTTTTATACTTCACTAGTACCTACCATGGATGAATTTTTTTTCCATCAAACTTACAGATTTGAGGTCTAACATCGGCATAAGCCATGGACATGATAGGAAGGTCTTACGGATCGCTCTAGGCAATGGTAGTGTCTAGTCCTTTGCACAATGGCCAATAAGTGCGAAAGGAAAAATAAATGATTAATACATAGCAGGCTTAAATTTGACGTGTTACAAGATGAGATGTTATAACGGTCAATGTGTTTATACTAGATTTAAAAAATATCTAGCAAGAAAGTGATTAGAAGGTTAATCAATAATGTTTAGAAACAATAATGTCAAACTTAGTGAGATGCTTGAATGAAGACCGGTTGAAAGTCACCTTTTCTGCGTCTGTTGCAATGTCAGCATGATATGCCTCCAATGTCCAAGTTTGACTCAACGTGATGATGCACCTTGACTTGGGGAATAAGTTCCCATGAGAAATCAAGAGCTGATATGGCCTCCTTTGCTCACACCAACTCCTCCAATGGAGGTAGGTGTTAGCTAGCTATGGAGGTTGAAAGACCAAGATGGGAAAATGAAGCTTTTCTTGTGCACTTAGGTTGAGATGAGGTTTGGGGAACCTGTAGGGATTAGAGGTGGCTTTGATACCATGTTGAAATATTAGAGTGAGAGAAAGAGAGTGTGCACACGAGGGATAGAGAGAGAGCTCAAGTACAAGAAGAAGATCTTGCTTAATTAGTTGTTCACAAGTACAACTGGTACACTCTCCTCTACATTGAGAGTGACCTCTAGGATTTTTAAATAGCCTCTAGATGGCTAGGGTTAGGGTTCCCCCTTGCCCTCCAAATCATTCACATCCAACTACCCTTGTCCACCCTTGCATACATAGGGTTCATATGCCTATGTCTCAACATTTAGTTCCACAGCTTCTTGGATATTATATATAAAGATAAACATCATAGATACTTTCTATCATAGACATAATGGGCTATTATGTCCATGGCCAAACATGAGTGACTTGAGGTAGTGTCCTTGGACACAAATACAAGTGATTGCACTACAACAAAAAGGCTCCATAGACGTGCTTGTAGACGCAATATTTGAATTGTGTTTAAAAATGTCAGACGCGTTTATTACCACTTCTACTTGCGCATCTAAAATTTCGCATCTACAAGCGTGCTTATAATGAAAACTACACGTGCATATAGATGCGCTCTGTAAATATATAATCATATTTATAAAAAAGTAGATATATTCATATTGTGCGTCTATACACGCGTGTAACTGTGCGTCTAAAAAGGCGTGTACTCTGCAATTTTTTGACGATAATAGACTCGCAATTTTCTTGCAATTTAGACGCGCGGATAGATGTACAAAACAGAGGTATGGAAAAAAAACCAAAGAGTGCCACATGCTCTTTGGTTTTTTTTTCCCCCATCAACATCAAATTGTATGCTTAGGGAAAACAAAGAAATATTATTATACTGAAAGGAAAAGAATGTGGAGAGCCAAAGTCCATATATTGATAATAACACATGATGGGCGTACTAT
Source organism: Lygodium microphyllum (assembly GCF_053477565.2). Classification (NCBI taxonomy): domain Eukaryota; kingdom Viridiplantae; phylum Streptophyta; class Polypodiopsida; order Schizaeales; family Lygodiaceae; genus Lygodium; species Lygodium microphyllum. Next base: position 28,610,948 of record NC_141155.1, read on the forward strand.
GCTGAAACATTTGTATATATTTCGAAGACTTTTGTATTGAAAACAAAACAATGCATGTAGAACACAAAATTTCATATATATAGATGAAACATTTTTACATGATGAGTTCTAGTGCTTGTGACCTCAAGCATGGTCATGGTCGCAAGCACTAGCTGAAAATAATACATATCAAAAATGAAAACTACAAGCCAAGGGGAGGCATGCATGCATGGGGCTCCTTTGCATCTCCTCAAAAGAGGTATCATCGTTGCTACCACCACCGGTGCCAGTGCCAGTGCCAGTGCCGCCACCACTACTGCTAGTCCCCCCTTCACTATCCTCAACTGCATCAGGGTTCGCCTACACAAAGGATTAAGGTATATAAATACCATTACAAATAATAAATTAGAGTTACCTATACTTTTCATGTAGAGAATAAAACATACCTCTTCTGGCTATGAAATCCTCATGGCACGATTATATTGCTCCTCCATGGTCAGTCCCTCCTCGTAGAAATAATGCTAAGTGGATGCCCGGTTATGACCTCGATGGTAGCCTACCTCTCTAGGAGTAGGCATCCTACCAACGATATGATACTACAAAACAATTTTAACATACAACATATTAGAACACACTACATGATGAATTGAAACAAATTACAAAATTTAATTTAAAAAAAGAAATCAAATAATACTTACAAACTCGGTCTCCCATGACTCCCTGCCACCCGATCCATAATGCGACGATCCCATGATTTCCATCTAGATACGTTGCACCTCTGCATGCTGGCAACTTGTTCTTTTATCTGCTGCTCTCTTCTTGGCCTCTTTCCACTCCCTACGGTGGCAATTGGGTGGTTGGCCATATCCAAGGCGCCCCTGCTCTTGTCTCCGCAGTGACTCCTTGGCATGAGTCATAAGGTGAGACCTCTTGTTACGAAGCATGTCTCTCGCCTTTGATTGTCCCCAATCATCTGAGAATTTGAATTCTCAAGATTAGGGTACCTTCTATGTACTACCTGCAGCACCTCTTTCCACAAACCATTTTTTTTGTGCTTGAAGGAAATCATACAATCTTTGTATGTGGCATGCACGACACTCCTCAAGTAGGCTATCACTTCCCTCCCCTAAGGGTTATGCAAGATACCACCAACATGTGTGACAGAGTAGTATATTTGTGGAGGCTCACCTCTCTCATTTCCCAGTGAGGGTGATCGAGAGCCACCTCCTAGGCAACCCCCACAAAGCCCTCGACCTCCTCATCCTCCTACACGACTCTCCCTCCTCCCTCGACGGGCACTACCCTCTACCTCACTTGATGCACATGCTTTTGTAGATGCATGTGCTTTGGCCAATCCATGTACTTCAACTGATCCCTGTACATTAGCTGATCTGTGTGTATGTATAGTGCGTGGAGTACCTATTAGTAGAGGTGTACCAAGGTTTGGTATTTGTGCGGCAGTGCTAGGCAAAGATGTGATAGGTATCCTAGACATGACACTAAAAACCTCCTCTACAGTGGGAGGGTGACCAAGATAACTGGTCATCTCCCCCATGAATTTCTCCTTGTTCAAAAAACCTCAAAAAAAACTACTAGCACCTCTAAAAAACTCCGCTAAGGTGTTGTTCATGTGTTCCAACTCAGGATTTGTGCTGGAAGATCCAAGATTCCACATCTACACAAGCAAAAATCCATTACTAACATGTGCAGATAAAAAATATTACACGTGGCATCTATGTCTATACTTGCGTCTGTCAGGGTGTCTATATACGCATCTAAAAATATGTCTAGACTGTCATATAAACGCGCCTACAGACACACAAAGTCGGACCACATTTTGCAAACTGTTATAAAAAACGCACAAAAAACCTCCAATACCATATTGGGGAATATGGAAATTTTCCAAAAGTTTGGAACACGTGGTCAAATCTTTGGATTTGTCATAACTTGAACACTATAACTCCAAATCAAGCACTCTATAGCTCAATAGATTCCATTTTTCAAGCGCTTTCCAATGATAGGTCACATCATATGGTTTTGAGAAAATTATGGGCATGTTATCGGGGTGGCACCTTTTTAGCATTCAAAAAATGGGAATTTGGAGATTCTCAAACTCACTAATATTGTGTTCTCCATAGATGACAGTCTAAAGCATGTAAAGAGAGAGAGAGAGAGAGAGACAAACAGACAAAGAGAAAGCAAACAAGATTGAGAGAGAGAAGAAGAACTCACCTTATTTGCTTGTTCCAATGGGTGGCGGTTAGGTTGCAAGCTTCTTGTCCTCCTTCTCCCTTCCCTTGGTAGGTTGCTTGATTCTTCTTCTCTTCCTTGCTATTTGGCTCTTGTTCTTTACTCTCTGGCTCTTCCTTCCTCCTGTCCTCTTTTTACTCTTATTTCATTCTCTCATTGTCTTCATGAAGTGATAGATAGACATGATTAGTGATGTCGAGCTCTACAAAAAACGCGCAAAAAATGTAGGAAATCACTGGTTTGAAAAGAAAGCCACAATTTTTTTTAAAAAAAAATTATATTCGCATGGCGCGTCTATAGGCGTGTGTAATTACACATCTATATGCGCAGATAAAACATATTACACGTATCGATAGACACGCAATTACAATTAAACTTATTAAATGCTAGATAATGGTTGTTTTTTTATCAACATGACTTTCCTAGTTTTTCAATATCAAAATGTTTGTCTCCATGTTGTAAGTATCAAAATATTTAGGAAATATGACATATATACCAAATGAAATCATATATGTTTTTATGATCCAGGTGTAATTATGTTGTCATCTTCTACTAGTATGGAACATGCTGAGTCAACAAATAGTAAATCCTCCAGTAAGGACAAGATATTGTGTCTTCACAATCGAGACACTTGGCTACGATGGAAAATCAAATGTATGTGTGATCGTTTTCGAGGATGCTTTTTTTGAGCACGTCGAATCACAATGTCATGCCTTAGCATGTATAGAGAGTGGGACCAAGAAAAAGACCCAGTAATTTTTACTGCTTTATTTGCACAAATATTATTGGTCTATGTTGTGTCTTCACCATTAAACAAAACCTCCTTTTTTTAATTGAGCAGGATGCAGTACCACATCCTCAAATGGTCCCTCCAGGGCATTGAGAGGCTGTGAAGCATTGACGTGAGAAGGCAGAATCGAAGAGTAGAGACTGATGACGACGATAGCATCCCTCTTTATATGCCCCATCAAGTTTTGGAGGAAGAGATTTTGGACAACATGGTGCACAATTTATTTTTCCATGAGGTTCGAGGGGAGGGTGCCACTAGAGAGATAGATGACCCGCTACACATAGCGTCGAAAACTCCACTGTACAAAGGTTGCACATACTCCGTTCAACATGCATCTCTCGAGATACTAAACTTACAAACCATTTATGGAGGTAGTACTGCTAGCTTGAATGCATTATTGAAGTATGTCTCATTTGATATTAATTCATAAATGCTTCTAGACAATATTCGCGCTTTGTTAACTCTGTTTGCACAATATATGCAGGTTATTGTCACAAATACTTCCAAACGGAAATAAATTACCAACTAGAAGGGAGCAAGCAAGGAATTTCTTGACATCTCTTGGAGGTCTCAATTACGTTAAAATCCATACATGTATCAATGATTGCATCTTGTTTCCTGGGGATCATGCATCTGCACGATAGTGTCCTATTTGTGGTGAACCAAGATACAACCAAGAGATGAAATCAATGGATGTGCCTCGTAAGGTTTTGCAACATTTTTCTATTATTCCACGTATCCAACTTATGTTTAAGTGTGAATCTATTGCGAGACTCATGTCATGGCATGCTAGTCACCATTCAAGTGATGAAAAGTGGAGAATTCCTTCAGACACACCAGCTTGGCAACACGTAGACAATTTGTGGCCTACTTTCAAAGAAGAGCCCAAAAATTTGAGATTTGGTCTAGGATTAGATGGAAAAAATCTATTTGGCATCAAAAGCACCTCATATAGTGTATGGCCAGTGGTATTGGTGAACTATAATATCCCTCCGTCCATGGCAATAAAAAAAGGACATGTAATGTTGTCTCTTTTGATTCTTGGAAAACACAAAGTAAAAAACATGGATGTTTACTTAGAGCCTTTGATTGAGGAGCTAGAAATGCTATGGAGAGGTATTGAGGTGCAAGATGTGAGTGAATCATTGTCCTCTAGAGATTTCACTTTAAAGGGCATGTTGTTGTGGACCATGCATGACTTTCCAGGCTATAGAAAGTGTTCAGGTAGTTGCGTACTCTATTTTATTCATTCTTACCCTTAATCAAATATATGTCATCATTAACCCACTTGTTTTTACAGGTTTAACTACATTAGGATATCATGCATGTCCAATTTGCGGTCCCTCTCTGGTTTCTTCTAGACCGACACGCTTGAAGAAGGTTATCTATGACAATCATCATCATTTTCTTCCTATTGACCACCCCAAATATACACGCCCCACTAATGGAAGAACTCCACAATCTCTGACCATTCAAGATTGGAAGAACACTTGGACACACGCCAATGATCATCCTCCACTCGGCATGAGTCAGTAACTAGTTTACTTCTTTTGTTTGTCTTTAAAGTAATATTGTTTATGCCTTAGATTCTCTATATATTTTTGTCTCCCATATTGGACTGAAGTCAAGATCAATCACCTGTTGCACCCCATGCATATATTCAAGAATGTTGCCTCTACATTATGGGATCACTTAATTAGGGCTCGTGATTCTGTCAATGTAAGGGAGGATTTACATAGTATTGGATGTATGAGACGAGCTTGGCCACGCATCGGACCCAGAGGAAAGATCGAGTTACCGCGTGCACCTTGGATGTTGTCGAAGACTGAAGAAAAGATGGTGAAGTAGTAGATATATAGCTTTCGAACTCCCACAAGATATATGAGATGCCTCAAGGGAGCCTTCATAAAGAAAAAGAAAAGAGGTGTGGAGCAACTATCTAGTTTGAAGTCTCACAATTGGCACAAAATGATTCAGGTAAGGATTTTCATAGCCATAAATACATTAATTAGTGGAATAACTATGTAATATTAATAATGTATGAATATTTACATACAGTTCATCTTTCCTACTAGCATATCCCATTGTGTTTCGAAAGATGTGCATAATATCATTTACAAGATGGGTGAGCTCGCAAGGTATGTATATATTATATTTATTTTTTAGTTTACATATTACGTACATCACGTAGTAAACCTGCTTGAATTTATGGACAAAACTAATCATTGTTCTGAATTGCATGTTGGTAGATTTGTGAGTTTGAAGGAAATTGATCCAAATACATTGCAAGAGGCTCGAGTATTGTCCATTGAGGTGGTTTTTTACGTGGACAAAACTTTTCTTCACTCCATTTTGACTACTCAAGTAGACTTACTCGTACATCTGATTGATGAGATCGCAATTTGTGGGGTAGTTCATACAAGGTGGCTATTTTTTCTAGAGCACTTTATGAAAACCCTAAAAGATTTTGTAAGGCAAAATGCACGGCTCGAGGGAAGCATGGCTGAGGGTTGGTTAGTGCAATCATCCCTTGTACAAATCTCTGAATATCTTACTAAAGTGGACCCTTCTTTATCACCATTATGGAAAGATGATGAAGATTTGAGGATGACCTCTATAATACCTCAAGGAAAAGGAAGGAGCAAAGTGCTAATAAAAGAGAAACTTTGTAAGTTAAATGTATTTTGTGTGCTTAATAGCAAAGTAATGAGCAAATGGGTGACACTATATAAAGAAGCAAGGGCAAGAAGAGTAAGCGAAAGGCAAGCATTTCGTGCTAGACATGGATGTAATGTCCCATATCCAAAACATTTAAGTGTGCTTCCACGTCATATTGATATACATTAGCTACATGAAAAAATGGAGAAGATGGAAAAAGAGGAGGCGATGGATATATCAAAAGAGGAGTGGGAATATGCACGAGGTTGCTTATCAAAGGTGACACATACTTATAATTAAATTATCTTTAGTTATATATGATATAATAATTTCACATGTTTCATCTTTAACTAAATCATTAATATGATCTCAACAATATTATACTAGTAATGCACATTGTTCAATGCTATTTGGTGTGAAGGCAAACATTTTCAAACTCAACGTATAGATGATAAGAGAAATACCCAAGATTGTGGTATCCTTGCAAACTTCCAGGATACCAATGACACCATGGAAGGTTATTGTGGCTTGATGCAAGATATTTTGAAGCTTGACTTTAGGTAATTTTTTATATATGTACTAGATGTGAAGTGGTTTAAAGTAGTAACAATGGGTGAGCATTGCAAAATTAGACGTCATCCAAGTGGTTTTGTAGTGATTGACTCTACAAAATTTCACCAAGGCAAGAATGACACATTCGTACTACCTCAACAATGCAAGCAGGTATATTAGAAGCTATTTATTTTCATATATATTACTTCTTGATACATTCTCAAAATACAATAAATATCTAAGTTGCTTACTTTTTATTTTTTAAATATAGGTTCTGTATCACCCAATGGTAAACAATAACCGATGGTGGCATGTCATCCCCATATCTAATCGTTCAAAATCAATATATGGCAATGCTACCAACATAGAGATAGTTGATGACAATCCAACAATCAATGATGATGCACATGATGATGCCATGATCGATGATATACATGATGCAGTGCAAGATGATCCCCGTGAGGATGTTCAAGGAAGGGCCTTTCTCTTATAGTGTTGAGGAAAAACAAATTACTAGAAGCTAGCAAGGGGAAATTTTCTCTACTCTATTCTAAAGCTACCATAATTAGGATGGTGATAGAGGCTTTGCCTCTCAATTTAAAGAAAAATATAATTATTTATTGGTATATCAAATCCAAATAACACAAGAAAATTTCTTGAATTCTAAAAATCTTATCTAAGATTCTCAAAATATGGCAAGTTTTGAGACTCCACAGGGGTTGAAAAATACAAGATGAAACTGATTTTGAGCTTTTATAAGAGCAGATGGAAATTTGATTGCTGGGTAAAGAATTATGATAAATTCAATTACACATCTCAATGGATAATCATTCTTGCTTGAATATACAAGTGTCCTGTGCATCATTAAAAACATTTGTACTTTTGTATTTATAGAATTTTAAACAAATATTTTTTCCTTACTTTGAGAAAATAGATCGATGTCTTTGATATGCTCACTTTGATATTCTCACTGAAGGTCGCACTATGAATGAAGCTTCTTCGTTCATGTCTAAGAAATTTTTTGCATTAAATATGACCAAGAAAAACTGTTGCTTCACTTGCAGGATGCCTGGAAGATCAAATTGTATTGTGTGTGTGAGAGTTTGTTGAGAGAGGCTAAGTATTCTTTTGTGGGTAGCCATGACAAGGCTGTGTTGTGTTTCGTTGGAACATGAGAAAGACAAAGTAGCTTTCTTGGGAAGCATTGGTTCCCACTACACCAACATTCCCCCCACACTAAGATGGAGCTTCTAGTTTTAATGTATTTCTTTTTCTAATACTTAGTAAATCTCTTTTAAATCTTTATAAAACCAATACACCTTTGTTTTTTTTTTTTGAATTACAAACAAATATAATGGTGGTTTAATCTCAAACATTAAATATGCCCAAAACTTATAAATGAAAGGGATCCAAAGCTATCCAATAAACTCTTGGCCATTTGTGATGCACCAATACACAGGTATGCCATCAGCTTAATAAATTTTAAGAATATTTTATTCAGCAAGTATCTTGTTTTATATTCTTCTCATGTCATTAATTATTTTAAAGAAAAATATTTATCTTTTAAGTAATTTTTTCTTTCAAATTTCCTTATATATGGTAATTTGTTGATTATAAAATAAAAGTGATTATTCTATTTAGTCATTTTATTATTTTTTCTAGATCATGTATGTAATTATATATGCTTATACATCACTCGGGCTTTTAGAAGAAAGAGGAATATCTAGGGATTTGACAAAACTTTAGTGTGAACTCACACTTTCGATGGCAAATGACTATTGCATCACTATCTTAATATGTTGTCGATGAGATGCTTTTTTTTAAAAAAGGAAAAAAAACTATGGTGTAGAGGCATAGAAGTCTCATATGTTGACTAAAAGGTAAACATCATGGAAAGCATACAAATCCATATAGCTCTTGAAAGAAGATTCCCGGATGAGAATAGAACCACTCTCCGTGCATACATCAATGTTATAATCTTAGGCAGCTTAAAGGGAGGCTCTAAACTTACCCTCATGAATAGCAAAGTATTAGCACATAAGGATACCCATTAATGCTATCATATGTAGCCTTCAATGAGTGTCAAACAATAGTATTTGAGTCTCTATCTTTATAAAGCTACCCACCTTTATTGCCAACCCAATGTGTTGTCCACCAGAGCCTGAATCTCAAAATGCTAGACAACTTACTGTATCTTGGTTTTCCCAAAGGTATGACATATCTACTATTAGCATTCTTCACCTTTTAGGGCATTTTATACCTCAAATTTTCACATACTTATGAGGACCTATGGCATTCATTTAAGGAAAAGGTGATGTGTGTTACTTAATTACATAATCATGACTATATTAGATGTTATACAAAAATTTGTTCTTACTTGCTATGTATAATTATTTTGCTAGTTATAGCTTCATTTTTTAATCTACTAAACATGACTATATTAGATATTATATAGAAAATCTTCTCACTTTACCATATAGACATGGATTTCACTAGTTATAGCTTCACATTTATCTAGTAAAACTAAAAACCTAGTGACTAACTAAAAAATTTTGTGCATTTACTAGATATGTGTATTTGCTATCTATTTTTTTGTCCAAAGTTCCTTGTGTCTCCAACGGCACAGGCGGCAAAGAGCAGCGCATCGACCTCACCTCCGACTTCCACACCTACTCTCGTTTAACCAAGTTGCCCTTTTTTCAGCCCGCAAACCAGTGGCCTCTAACACATAAATCAGAGTTTGAGAGTCCCAAAAGTTAGACATGAGATCTCCCCTAATTTGGCTGGGACTCTGATTTAAGCAAGTTGCCCTTTTTTGGGCCGGCAGGTCATCATATGGTTGTCTACATGTTTTAGAATTTGAATACATGTTGTGGAATGCTTTAACTTGGCATGGATTCATAATTATTTAAATGATAGAGAGAAGTCTGAGTGAAGTATGGTTCAAAAAACAATCCTTCATTTAAGAAATGTGCCTAATAAATATACTTATAATATGAACGATAATCTTCATTTTTACCTCCCTTTTAAGAAGGAGAAGCTCATTTTTGCCTTTCAAATTCGAGGGCTGCCGCGGGTCGTGATGCGCGAGGCTTCCATATACACACACATCTCATCATCACGTCCCGGTAATTACGAGAACCCACAAGTAGTGATATCCTCAACTAGCCTGCCTTCATCCAGAAAGACCGCTCCCTTAGAAGCATATTAATATGCCACGTCCCGCTGTGTCTACGACGACTCTCCTGATCCTCTATATAACAATAGTTACGCTATTGCCGATCCTCTGCACATGTCGCCATGATCCTGCCACCTCTCATCGTAATATCATTCAGATGCTTCATCACGTCGCCATGCCCGCGCGCGCTTCTCATCAGCTGCGCCACATCCACAGTAAGTGGACTACGCACCATGGCATCGATATAACCGCTTTTTATAATTGATATAAATGATTTGACTCACCCGTCCCCTTCTATCTATTTGAAGCTTGCTTACCATCTAATTGTGTGCTATGATTAATACCCCTTCTATCTATCTGAAGCTTGCTTACCATCTAATATGCCACGTCTCGCTGTGTCTACGACGACTCTCCTGATCCTCAGCGGCTTGAAGCCTGTCATTCATCGAAACAGACTGCAGTCGGAGGGTCCATTCAGGACAGTTAAGGTAAAATTATAGTCCGCCATTTCTAATTAAGGCCATCCTCATACCTACTCTTGCATTTCTCTTGCATCTCGGATGTTCAAACTGTCTCTACATTGTGATACACGAAAGACGACTAGTGACCGATGCTCCGGCACCCGAAAATAATAATGATGGATAATAATAATAATAATCATCATCATCATAAGAGTGCATAATATTTTTAATGCAAAAATTTAGGAGGCATATGAACAAACATGTATATTCTTGTAATACCAAAGAGCGCTATAATAATAGCTGCTCTATACTTATTGCGAAGTGTACTAGCACGTTCACTAACGTTTCTCTATTGCTACTCCTCTTCATGTGTCTGTCTATTAAAGAAAGAGCAGGCTGTCATTCTTCAACTCGAGTTTCCACTTATATCTATGAATTGGATACATAATCTTTCTTTCTTTCATGCCTATGTGTTTCATTAGCCGGATATAAAGGACTAAAATCAACAAAAGGTCCTTGACGAGTAACATTCCTGTTTTGGGTACTTTGGGCCGTTGCAAGAAGCCGTTCTAAATAGGTCGCTTAGAATGAGTACCTAGTTTTTGGATCAATGCTGAATACATAATAGTTCCAAATTCCTCGAGAAGGTAATATTACTAAGGTTATCAAGTCTTTCTCCTAGAAGAAAGTGAGATGAGAGAAGGCTTTTGAGGAAGGCCACCAAATTAGCACATCACTAGGGTTAATTGGAAGACTAGCTATTCATATAATAAGAATCACAAAGCACTATCCCACAACATGAAGAGGTTATCATTTTGTATGCTCGGGAATGGGTCATTGTTGTCATCAATCCAGTCTAGTCATTAATGCCTTCTTTGTGTGTGTGTGTGTGTGCATACGCGTGTGCGCATGTGTGTGTCTCCATTCAAAAGCTCATTGGTCAAGTTAGGTAGCTAGTTAATGTATTGAAGACACAAAAAGAAAGAAAGAAAATAGAAGGGTGAAGTAGTGACATTAAGTCATGTCTCTTTATTAAGACCTCTACTAAACCCTCCTTAAATGTCCCTCATTAAATTTGACTACCTCCTTCTTCTTTCTCATAGAAAATGTGGCTTGGTGAGTGATCCTAGTTTATAGGAAGCAACATCAAGTATGGTGCTCCCCATAGATGTGCCACATATATATTCATGGCTTAGGTTTATTATACTCGAGTTCTAAGTTGAAGCTCCATATACCATATTTGTCACAATGTATAGGATTCTTGACTCAATTAGATCATCAAGATAAACAAAGTGTTGAGAAGTTATAATGGTGTACATCTAAATGATAAGTCTTACTATTCACCTATGCAAGTCTTTCCACAAGTCATCCTCAACCTCTTCATTGTCATGTTATGCATGTTAAACAAAGGTCCCAATTTGTGAGATTAAGAAGCCTACTTGATTGAAGTGTAGTTAGAGTTCATGTGTCATCAATGGTACACTAACTCTCGTTGAGTTTGCAAATCATTGTAAGCTGATCACTGGCCATGTATGGATGCTATGGTATGATCTAGAGGTTATGTATATGGTATAGCCAGTTGTCTAAGGATTTTGCATCATAAAAGTATTAAGCATTGTTGTCTTGGACCAAGAAAGACTATGAGACACGGTGCAAGCATTCCAAAACTGTTCTAGAAAACCTATTACAACAAAAGGGAATGGGAGAAATTAGCTAAAACCCCATACATCATTTAGAAGAGGGTATTTTCCCCTTCAAATAGATTTAGAAGTATCCCCAATCAAAGCTCCCATTGGAGAGTTATAGCCACTTTTGCGTGTAATGGTCCTGTATGAGAGATGATGGCCATGATGTCTAGGCTGATGGAGCAAATGACCACTCTTGTATCGATATTGGCAACCCTCTTGATGCAAGAAAAAGAGCATCAGTCTAATATTGAGGCCAATCAGCCTCCTCCCTTCTTGGAGATCGTGTATAACCAATAAGGCATCATTCGGATGTGCGGTATTCCCTTCAACACCTATGAGACAAGTGAGCCCTCAACAAGGCATGATGAGCTCATCCTTCCATCCTCCATTACCAATCCGTCCAACCCTTCCACAAGATAGTGGCCACTAGAAATGGTAGCTACATGCCTGCCCAAAATCATGGATAGCCCACTCTCCATAGGGTAATCATGGGCAGTATGTCCAAGATGGTAATCATGGGCAGTATGTCCCAGATGGTAATCATGGGCAGCAAGGCCCTTATGGGCAGTATGTCCCACATGGTAATCATGGGCAGTAAGGGCCTTATGGACAATTTGGCTAGCATGGCGCTCATGGACATCATATACATAGGCAACATGGACCACATGGAATGTATGGGCAGCAAGGCACTAATGAGCCATGACAAAATCATTTTTACAAATTTTAATGGACAATCCCCATCCTTAACAAACTTGGAAGAGTGGACCTCTAAGCTAGATGCTTATTTTCACATCTAGCCACACACCAATGAGGCAAAAATCCTTTTCATCTCTCATCATTTAGAGCGTGGTAGCATTATATACAAAGGAAAAATTAGCAATTCTGTGTTTAGGATGACTTTAAGATGCATATGGTGTAGCTATGTGTGTCCCTTGTAGAAAAAGAAATGTTGGCAAGAAGATGGCACCTACTTGATCAGCGTATCTTACGAGACTATATAAATTAGTTCATAAACTTGACAATGTACATTGTAGAGCCTACTAGTGGTGCAAGGTTGCATAAGTATATTTATTTGCTAGAACCAAGCCTTTCAAAGTTGATGTAATGGTGAAAAGCCATCCAGCTTGTTTGAGGCCATAGAGTTGGTTGAAAGATATGGCCAAAAGTACCACAAGAGTGATAATTTACAATCTAATTTTGGACAGCAAAGAAACCACGTAAGGTAGGGCCAATATGGTAGGATTTATCATAGCACTAATGTGGCTAGTGGCAGCCCCAAAATACCTACTTTTTCCACTTTTAATAGTGATAGAAAACATGGTAGTTTTGGGCAAAAAACCAACCCAAAGGAAGACACTAAGTATGCTATAAACAAACCACGCAATGCATCAGCCCCAAGTGGTCAAAAATTTATTCCACTAGAAGTGGTTGAGGAAAGAAAAGCTAAGGGTTTATGTTTCAGATCCAGGGACAAATATACAACCAATCATGATTCTCAATGTTCTTATTTAACCAATCAAGTTTCATAGCATGCACGTCTTGGAAGATTATGAATATGAGGATGAGGACTTGATTATACTTGATATGGGACCCATTGATTTTGTCTTGGGTTGAAAATAGTTGAAACAATTGGGCAAAATTGGTATGGATTTCTCTCAGCTTTACACAGAATTTGTGATGCATGGATAGCTTACAACTTAGAGGGGATTAGGGATAATGCAGATTTTTAGCTAATTATAGCAAAGCAATTGAAACGGGAGTTCAAGATATACTCACAAATCTTTGTCTTGCATTTAAACAAGGATGTTTCATATCAGTCTACTAATTTAACCAAAGATGCAACCTTGAGAGATCTTTTGGATGAATATAAGGACCTATTTCAGCCATCTATAACTGTCCCACCAAAATGGCAAGTGGATCATCCCATTCACTTGGAACCCCACTCAAAACCAGTCAATAAGCCACTTTATAGGATCTCTAAGTGTGAGCACAAGGAAGTTGCTAAGAAAGTTAAAGAGCTCATTGAGATGGGATTTATCAAGCCTAGCGCTTCCCCCCTATGCATCTCCTGTCTTGTTGGTCAAGAAGAAGGATGGCTCCTTCAACGACGTTAACAAGATTACAATCAACAATAGATACCTTGTACCTAGAGTCAACGACTTGCTAGATGAGCTCAAGGGAGCTTGCTACTTTATTAAGATAGACCTAACGTTTGGATATCATCAAATATGCATGAGGGTAGGTGATAAAATCAAAATAGCATATAGGACTCTAACCGGGGGTTGTATCACTTTCTTGTTATGCCATTTGGGCTAACAAACACCCCTGCCACTTTTCAGAGCCTTATGAACAAGATCTTGTATCCCTTCCTTTTTTTAGTTTGTGCTTGTATTTTTTAATGATATGCTCATCTACATTAGGACATTGAGAGAGCACCTATAGTATGTACGATAGGTATTTAATGTATTATGGGAGCATAGAATTTTTGCCAAGGAAAGAAAATGTATTTTCATGCACACTGAGGTTGAGTAGTTGGGCTATATTATGAGTGAAAAGGGGATCCAAGCTAGCCCCAAGAAGGTGGAGTGTATTCAAGATTGGTCCATACCCTCTAAGACTACCTCTTTACGTGGCTTTCTTTATCTCTCCTCCTTTTATCAAAGCTTTATTTGCCATTATGCTACCATTGCAACACCATTAACAAATACACTAAAAAAAGAGGCTTTTTCTTAATGCTTTGGCTACTCGTTGCTTGCAGCACCTAACAGAATTGCGTACTTCATTCCCTCATTCTTATGTGTCCCCCGACTTTACAAAAGAATTCACTATACAATGTGATGCTAGTGGAAGGGGTATTGGGATTGTTTTGCTACAAGAACATGGTATTATAGCCTTTGAGAGTCGCAAATTGGATGAAAAAGAGAGGCAACTGCATGTTTAATGATTAGGAGATATTGACAATCATTTATGCTATTAAAAAGTGGCACCACTATCTATATAGTAGTAGATTTAAGGTGAAAATTGACCATCGGGTGCTCAAGTACTTCCTGATGTGGAAAATTTTGACTCCTAAGCAAAGGTGGTAGGTGGAAACTTTGCAAAACTATGATTTTGAGATCACTCATACTAATCCATGGAAGGACAATGTGGTGGTTGATTCACTCTCCCGTATGTGGGCATGCAAAGTCTCATCGATCACAAAACTTCACAATGATTGGATAGAGGAACTTCAAGAGACCTATTTGGTCAATGCTGAATTTAGCCCTATCTTTTAGAAATTATAGCAAGGCACTGTAAATAAGTGCTCCCCATATTAGCTCAAAAATGGTCTCATCTAAGCACATGGCTACATTGTAATTCCCCACACCTCCTCTTTCACATAGCAAATCCTAGAAGAGATGCATTCTTTGCCGATTGCTGGTCACCTAGGGGTATTTAAGACCTATGATCGCATGGAAGTTGTGATAGTGAAGAGAGAGTGTTTTTATTAATGCATGATGATTGATCTAACCCTCTTACACCTTAAATACCATGGGTGTTACTAGTATTTTTCCTATCATTTCCATATATCCCGCTTGTTACAAAGCGATCCTGACTCAGAAGGTTTTTGTCCCCAAAAACAAAAGGAGAGTTGGGGGGGGGGGGGGAGGGAGAGGCAACAAAGTACTAATGTGTGCAAGAATACAAGGAAAAGAGTAAAGGAGGGCCCTGAGTACCATGTGAAATGGGGCCTAGGGAGGCATAGGGAGTATGGGGCATCATGCAAGTGGACCCACACACAAGACAATCCACCATTTCATGAAAGTCAGAGCCTTGGATGAAGTGGATAGCATGTTCTCGAGAATAGGACTACTATAAAAAAATAATCATAACTTTGGGTAGGGAGCTCTAAATAGGATGGCTAAGGTTTCAGTGTGGAGCTCGTGAAGCGGATTGGACTAAATGAATTTCATGATCAAAATTGGTGCAAAATAGTTTGACTATTCAGAAGCAGTCCTGTAGTCCAAACAGGGCCATCTTTGGTTAAATTTTATCCAAAACAACATCCCTGAGGTGGGAAAATTCCTCCAAAATGGATGTTGGTCTCCAAGAAGCTTTCTCTAGAGGTAGAGCTTTCCATTTGATCAAGTATTCCCGGGATCAATCAGGTGTGAAGCTACTTATCTCTCTTCTCAACAACTACTTTAGGAATGTATTGAATAAGACCTTCTCGAACATTCACAGGGGGCAATTCCTTCACATAGCCTTTTGGGGACCTAATGAATGGTTTTAGCTGACTCATGTAAAAGACATCATGGATCTTAGTGGAGGGAGGGATTTGGAGGCGATAGGCCAAGTCACCCACTTTCTTAACTATTTTATATGGCCCATAATAGCAGTGTGCCAACTTATTGCATGATCCCTCCTTGAGTGTTGCATATCAAGAATTGGGGTCCTTGAGAAGTACCAACTCACCTTCTTGAAACTTAAGAGAGCGCCTCCTTTCATTAGCATAGGGCTTCATATGGTCTTGGGCCTTTTTAATGTTCACTTTGCACTCTTGAAGTAAGGCATGAATGTGGTCTAATTTCTCTTTCCCATGTGGATTGAGCTTTTCACTAAATATGACTATAGGGAGGGGCACACGATAGCCATATAAAGCCTTGAAGGGAGACACTCCAATGTTAGAATGAGTGGAGTTGTTATAAGCAAACTTAGCCAAGTGTATCTATGAATCCCATACATGCTGGACATCATGACAAAAATGTCTCAAGTAGGTTTCAAGCCACTTGTTGACTCATTCTATTCGACCATCAGTTTGGGGGTGATAGGCTATAGATGGAGCCAATTTCATCCCCATGGAGCTGAAAACTATCTACCAAAAATGGCTTATGAATTTGTCTTGGTCATACACTATGACATGTGGTAACCCATGCAACTTGCTTACATGATCCATAAACTAACTAGCCACTTGAGATGTTGTAAATTGTGACCTGGTGAGGATAAAATGGGCTACTTTAGTGAGTATATCAACTACCACATAAATGTTTAATAGGCGGGATACACACCGACTAGGGGTTAGACATCCACTCACACTTACCGGGGTATATAAGGTGTAAGAATCCTAGATTAGGGCAAACAATTATTATCAAGAACATATCCTTCACCTTCATCTCCAACTTCCATGGCTTTCTCCTTCCTTCTCTTCTCTTTTTGTCCTTCTCTCTCCTCTTCTAGTCTTCCTTTCTCTTCTTCTTGCTCCCTTTCTCTGTCTTCTGCTCTTCCCCTCTCTTCTCACAGCTTCATTCATTACAAGTGGTATCAGAGCTTCAAGATTTGGTCATTTTCTTCTTTCCCCTTTCTTCCTTTTCAAATCCCAAAAACCCTAGTTACTTAGAATAGAGGTACATGTACAACAAGGACTGCAGTTAACTTTAGCTTTTTGGAGCAAGCAAGAGCTATGGCTGGAGACTCAAACATATCTGGAGATAAAATGGTTAAAACATCATGTTATCACTTCTTTTCATGCAAATTTTAAGGGTTATATGCCAAGTTTGGAGTCTCAAGGGTTAGAGGAGGACCAAAACTCAACTAATTTTTGCTTTAGCCCATTTCTCTCTCCTCTCAAGCAAGCTGCCATAGCCACATAGCAAAGAGAACTCTTCTTTTCCCTCGAAGCATCCATGGGATTGCCCACTTGAAGTCCCAAGATCCTTCCCTACCTGCTCCTGACCAAGGGCAATACCCTTGAGTCACAGGCTAGCAGAGAGCCCAAGGAACAACCCACAATTTGTGGTGCATTTTGTATTGTTGTTCCTTGCTCTGCGTGCTTTCTCCTCTACTTCAGCCTTTCTCCCCTGCTGCCCTATGCCACTCTAGGCACTTGATTAGCACTCTTACCTCCTCTTCCTTGACAATTTTGCTCTGCATTCTCTCTCCTCTACTGCAGCCTTCCTCCCCTGCTACCCTCTGCCACTCGAGGCACTTGATTAGCACTCTTACCTCCTCTTCCTCATTGTTCCCTGCTCGGTTGCAGTCTTTCTCCCCTGCTACCCTCTGCCACTCCAGGCACTTGATTAGCACTCGTACCTCCTCTTCCTTGACAATCCTAGCCCCCAGGAATCAACCTCCAAGGTGATAGTAGCTAGATACTTTGGGATAGTTTGGATAGCCATGGACTTTTCAGCTGAAGCTATCTCTGACCTTGAGAGCTCAACCCCCATAAGCCCTTCAGCCCATGAATGACTTCTCTTACCCAAATTCAAGACATGGAGTTTAGCATGTCTTCTTCCATGGATGACCCAATCAACTGAACTTGATCGATGGAGCAAATAGGCATCGTGATGAGCTATGCTTCCACGGTCTCCCCAAGCATTAAAGAGGTATGTCATTCTGATCTTAATCTCTCAAATTTAGCCACTTGTTGAGCTGAATCCCTTGTTGGAGTGATTCAAGATTGCAAAGGTTTAGTAGCTCAATCCTCTTTGTGTTCATGCATCATATCTCTTCTTGAAATTCATTGTATTGACTGAAACTAATCCCCATTTTTTCTTGTGACTTTGGATAAGCCCCAAAATGAATAATAGCCATTGTAAATTGGGTAAGTAGTAGCTAGTGAGTCACAGAACTACCCAGGTAACCGCTACCCCTGTTGAGAATAGCAAACGATGCTTGCCCATAGAGGCTAGATGTATGCCCTAAAGAGGCTAGAAGATAGACAAATATGCTCTAGGAAGAGGGTTCAGAATCCCATATGCATAGTGAGGATAGTGGTACTATCCAAAAGCTATATAAGCATGTACTTGATAGTCATTTCAATATATGGTACTTTTCAATTTGAGTCACTCAATATTGTGCTTATGAGTCCAAGCTAATCTATATTGGAACCTAATTCACTTGAGTTACAGTTCCTTATTCTGATAATGTATCGTGTGGTTGACTTGGGTCCACCATAGCCAATCTAGTTCCAAGTCTGTGTTTCTCAACATGGTATCAAAGCCATGGCTGAGCTAGGTAGCTAATGGTTTGTTTTTTTCTCCCTTGCAAGCTCTACAGTCTTTCAGCCTATTTCTATTCCAATCTCTCATGCTACTCAACATCCATTGGTGTGTAGGAGGTAAAGGAGCTCCAGGAAGGAGGTGTTGCGGTGCAGTCATTGAAGGCTAGTTCACGATTCATGTTAGTGTCCGTTAAGGGCCTACTTAAGCAAGGGGGTTGCTTGTCCAAAGAAACAAGGGGTCTACTTTCCGGTTTTGAGATCGAGAAAGAAGAGAAGAAGAAGTGGATGAAGAAGCAAGTCATTTGGTATTGCTTTAGCTTGGCAAATTTGGTTTTTTCACAGTAGCAAATCTGAGAGTCATTGCTCACAGAAGCCACAACTAACACAGAAGATTATGAAGAAGGTTTTGAGTTAGAGAGAAGAGTGAAGAGAGCCGTGAATCTCTATACTTCATAGCGTATTGTCACATCCTCCCCTAGGCTACTGCAACGGCGTACATAGCCTCTACAAAGAGACCCTCGGCTCCCAGCAGCTAGCCCACCGTAGTGCTTGTTAGTGCATCAAGGACAATGGCAAAAACCGGGGGCTCCAGCAAGGCCATATGAGCTCCTTTCCTGGCCAGTGGGGTGTCAAGCTTGGCTGTAGTATCTCTGCCTCCACCTATTCCGTGAAGCTTACTGTGTAGTTCCACACTCGAACTCCCTCTCGCAGGCCTCTGAACCAGACCAGCAGTCCACTCTGCTACACGCCACTCTTGGGAAATCTCTAAGGCCTACCAGGTCTGGAAGAATGACAAGAAGCAAGTCGTCTATAGTAGCAGTGGGTGTGAAGGTGTGCTAGACCTATATAGCAGTAGCACTAGTGTTGGAGGCTATTGCTATAGTGCAGGAACAAACCAACGACAGCTCTAGGCATAGGCATACTCAGTGCATTTTTTGAATCAATCTATCGCCCATTGATCTGGCCTTCCATGCGGTCTTAGCTGGAATATTAAGAAGCCTCTACTAAAATATCTCCTTTCACATTGCTTCTCTATAAAATTCTTTCACACTCGTATTCTCAAACCGGTTCCATCCATCCCCTGTTCCCACTGCTTTCTACCCCGAACTCATTTCTTAAATCACTTTAAAATGTGTTTTCATGTGAAGGTACAAAGGGAATAAGAGTGATCTTATATACTGGTTTTCTTAATCTTTGACAATTCCTACGAACACTTGATTGAAAAACCAAGTTTACATTATCCTCTGTAATTCCCACAAAGCACTCCGTAAAAGATATTAGATACTACCATTGAGCGGAAAGCAAATTGGTAAGACCTTCTTGCACTTGAAATGATTTTCCTACATGTCCAATGCCATGTCAAGCCATGTACTCCAAAACTGGGAGCTATACAAGGAGAAATGTGTTCATTGTGCATGCCCAAAATGCTGCAATGACTCAAAAGCCACCAGAATCCTAAATTCTATGTATCCCAAGATTTATGTAATAGTTCAACAAGTCATGTTGAGTCACAACAATGTAAGTATTTGTATCCATCTCAAACTCACTGAGAAAAAGAACCTCACAAAGAAGACTAGAACACAAGTCAAAGATGAAGAGTATGAAGAAAACAAGACCAAGAAGATTATGAAGAATAAGAAGATTTAAGACATCATTGAAGGGTACCAAAGAAGCACAAAGAAGATGAAGAAGATAAAGAAATTTCCGTTGTTGACAACAAATATTTTTCCATAGTGGATCCTTATTTTCCATAATGGATTTTGTTTCCCATAGTGGATGTAAAAACCCTACCAAGAATGCAAAGTTTGAAGCCTTAACTTGACTAGGTTGCCAAAGAGCTAGTCTCCTAGTCCATGTTTGTATGTAGGGGGGAAAGCCAACAAGGGTAGAGACTCATCATTTGAGGAGGGGTGTTGAGAATAGCAAATGATGCTTGCCCATAGAGGCTAGATGTATGCCTTAAAGAGGCTAGAAGATAGACAAATATGCTTTAGGAATAGGGTTCAGAATCCCATATGCACAATGAGGATAGTGGTACTATCCAAAAGCTATATAATCATGTATACTCAAGCTAAGGAAAAAGGCCGATGCGAGGCGAGGTGGTAAGACAAAAGAGAGGTGACCCTCCCTTGCCACTTAAGACCCTGAAGGGGTATACACAGCCTGGCCCGGGGGAAACTTTGCCCCCCTCTCTGAATGATCCAAAGCCCGATACTTATATCGAGGTGCAGATACTTCCCATGAGCTCCACTCTCCTTGATGCAATGATCCCCCTTGGACACCCCCACAATGCTCATGGCACCCATGTATAACACTTGAAGTTCATGTAGTCAGAAGAGATGTATGGCAGTGAGTTTACTTATGAATTGATAGCACACAATATGGGTATGAAATGTTGCTTGGGATAATTCCCATTACACTAAGGATGTTATTTATGTTGTTGATAAGGCCTCTCTCACTATGCTCTATCCATATAAGGCTTTTGTAATAAGGGATATGTAGTGTTTTTTATCACAATCCTTTAGGACAATCACAAAAATCCTATTGCGAGAATTTATTTTTGAAGCTAGGAGTAAGCCCTATAGCTTGCCTCAAAGAGGGCTTTGTCCCCTCTGGTTTGAATCAAAAACCTCCCCAATTAGAGCTACATTTTGAAAGTTGCACCCATTTTTGTGCACTAGGGTCATTATGAATAGGCTGCTCTAGGACACGCACAATAATTCCATTACAAAAAATTCTGATCATTTTTTCTCACAAAAGTTAATAGCTCATCTCAAATAGGACTTTTTCACCTCCAACTTCAGCCAAAAATCTCATCAATCAGAGTTTTCTACAAAAATTTACACCCCTTTTACTAACAGCACGTCTTGTGGATTGCATCTAGATGGCTGGCCATAAAGGAAAAAGTAAGGCCCAAGAGGAACTCCAAAGGGAGATTAGGGACTTCTAGACCTCCATGAATGAGGAACCAAGGTTTGCATATGATTACCATGGTTAGATACAGGAGGAAATGCCCAAAACATACCCATACATCCTGCTCAATCACACCCTCTGTCAGCATGAGCTTTATCATATGGAACAACATAATGATATGGTCGCAAACCACCACCAAATGATTTCCAAGTTTGATGAAGTGATCGAGCACATGCCTCTCTCAAACTCAAAGACTTGATATACCTTGGAGCAGCTCACTACTCTTGTTTCTCAATTAGTGCTCGCTTTATCCCATGAGAAGGCCAATGACTCTAGGCATGAGGCTAGACGTCCTCCACATAAAAAACTGTTGCATGGTCCACATGGTATACTTGGTGCTACGGGAATTCCCCCTTCTACCTACGAGATTGGTGAACCCTCTCATTCACAGGATGAGCCCCTATTGAATTCCCTTGTCCACCATATGTAGCCAATATCCCATTGAGGCCTTTTCCCACCCTTGGTCGATGAATTTCCTCCGCTCTCCCTAAGAGCCCCCAATCAGCCCCATCAACAACAATATGGTACAAATGGACACCATGGCAATCATGGATAGCTTGGTTATAATGGACAACATGGGCTTAATGCACCACTTGGGATGTATGGATAGCAAGGCATGTATAGCCACCAAGGGATGTATTGGCAGCAAGGGTTTCATGGGCAGCATGGCCCCAATGATCTGTGTGACAAGATCATCCTAACAAAGTACAATGGGAAATCCCCATCACCATTTGATTTGGAGGAATGGATGTCCAAGTTGGAGTCCTACTTCAATATCTACCCTTGCATTGATGATCAGAAAATACTTTAACTTCTCTCCACTTGGAAGGATTTGCCCGCACATGGTGGCACTATATCAATCGAGAGAATCATTAGTTTATTGACTGGGAATATTTTAAAATTCAAATGGCTCAAGTTTTTGTGTCTCCAGTGGAAAAAGAGCGATTGGCAAGACGATGGTACACCCTTGACCAATGTAACCTCATTGTATGTGAGTAGACAAATTAGTTCATGAACTTGACCATGTATGTGTATATCATTAGCGATGATGCTAAATTGCATAAATATAAGCATTGGTTGGAACTGAGCCTATTGGCAAATGTCATGCCTCAAAAACCTACCACACTGTTGATGCAGTTGAATTAGCTGAGAGATATGAAAGAAAGTACTATAAGAATGAACATTTTTAGCAAATTTTTGGACAATCCTACATTCCTTCTTGATCAATCCCATATGGAGTTGGTTTTCGAGACACTTCTATGCCTAATAACAACCCCAAAGTACCCACTTTTCTCACCTTCCATGCTGAAAGAAAAATGGGCACTTTTGGGATAGCATTTCAAGCCAATGAACAAGCCCCAGTTGACCTAGAGCCCCATTCCAAGCCAATGAACAAGCCCCCTTACAAACTCTCCAAGTGTGAGCGTGAAAAGGTTGGAAAGCAAGTCAAGGAGTTGTTAGAGATGGGTTTCATTGTGAATAGAGTTCTTTCCAATATGCATCCCTTGTCTTGTTAGTCAAGAAGAAAGATGGATCCTTTTGCATGTGCATTGACTACAGAGACTTGAACAAAATTATGGTTAAGAACCGCTACCCCATCCCATAGATTGATGATTTGCTGGATGAGTTCAAAGAGGCATTCTTTTTCACTAAGATTGGCATGCGCTCTCGCTATCATCAGATTCGTATGAGGGCGGGAGATGAGGTCAAAACGGCCTCCAAGATGACTAATCGTGGACTTTATCATTTTCTAGTGATGCCTTTTGGGTTGACTAACACCCCGTCACCTTTCAAAGCCTCATGAATAAAATCCTACAACCCTTTCTATTCAAGTTTGTGCTTATTTTCTTTGATGACATCCTCATTTACAGCAAGTCATCGGAGGAGCACTTGTCACACGTCAGAAGGGTGTTTGACATATTCTGAGAGTATTGACTCTTTACTAAGGAAAGAAAATACACCTTCATCCAAACATCTGTGGAGTACTCGGGACACATTGTGAGCAAAAATGGCATACAAGCTGACCCGAAGAAGGTGCAATGTGTTAGGGACTGGCCCACTCCTTCCACCACTACTTCCTGGCGTGGCTTACTTGGTATCTCTTCATTCTATCCACACTTCATTAAGCACTATGCCACCTTTGGAAAACCTTTGATTAATCGCCTAAAAAAGGAGTAATTCTTTTGGGATGCCACTACTGATCATAGATTCAAATTGTTAAATGATGTACTTACTTCTGCTCCCATCCTTGTCTGCCCTGACTTCTCTAAGTTGTTTACCATTTATTGTGATGCCAATGGCAGGGGTATTGGTGCTGTATTGTTGCAAGAGCATGGTGTGATTGGATTTCAGAGCCGTAATCTTGATGAGAAGGAGATGAAAATGAATGTATATGACAAAGAGATGTTGGCCATCTTCCATGCCATCAAGAAATGGCACCCTTATTTGTATGGTAGTCGTTTCCAAGTAAAAAGTGACCATAGAGTCCTCGAGTACTTCTTGACTTAGTCCACTTTGACTCCTAAGCAAAGGCGATGGGTGGAAACCTTTAAAAATTTGAATTTGACATTTCGCACACTGTAGGGAAGGATAATATTGTGGCTAATTCACTCTGTCGAATGTGGGCATGTAGAGTACCCTCTATTTCAGAATTGCATAATGATTGGGTTGAAGAGCTTGAAGAGGCTTACTTGCTAGATGATCACTTTAGCCACATATTCTAGAAACTACAGCATGGTGTCATGGCTAAAAACTCCCAATATCAGCTCAAGCACGGTCTTATTTCATCTCATTGCAAGATTGTCATCCCACACACTTCACTCTTCATGCAGAAGATCATGGAAGAGATGCATTCTTGCCCTACTGCTCGTCACTTGGGTGTTTTCAAAACATATGACAAGATTTCCAAGAGATTTCATTGGAAAGGCTAATGGAGGGATGTCAAGGACTTTGTGACCAATGTATCCCATGCCAACAGAACAAGGGCAGTACACTCTCGCCCTCTGGCCTCTGACAGCCTCTCCCTATCCCCGAAGGGAAATGGACCCACATCACAATGGACTATATCATTGGCCTTCCCGTGACCAAAAAAGGGTAGAAAAATATCTATGTGGTAGTTGATCACCTCACCAAATGTGTCCTATTTATCCCCACTAAGACACAATACACTGCCTCTCACGTGGCCACTCAGTTGATGGAAAATGTCTTCAAATTGCATGGCTTACCGCAAGTCATAGTCCATGATTAGGATGCAAAGTATATGAGCAACTTCTGGTATATAGTTTTCACCTCCATGGGGACCAAGCTTCCTCCATCCACTACATGCCACCCTCAGACTAATGGCCAAACTAAAAGAGTGAATAAATGTCTTGAGACATATTTGAGGCATTTTTGCCTTGATGTATAACACAGTTGGGAGAGGTGGCTCCAGTTGCCTGAGTTTGCATATGATAACTCCACCCACTCTAGAATTGAATTTTTCCCTTTTGAGGCCTTATATGGGTATAAGGTTCCCTTCCCCATAGTCTTATTTAAAGATAAGATCAACCCTCAAAGTCACATTGAGTTGAATCGCATGTAAACCTTACTTCAGCAATGTAAAGTAAACCTTCAGATGGCTCAAACACACATGAAGCTCTATGCTAATCAGAAATGAAGGCATTTAGACCTCCAAGAAGGGGAATCGGTCCTTTTGAAAGTGCCTACATCCCCCTACTCAACTCTCAAACAGGGCAACAGTAAGAAGCTAGCCCAATGCTTCTATGGCTGATACCGGATTTTGAAGAGATTTGGTGACTTGGTCTACCACTTAGAACTTCCCCCCACCACCAAGATCCACAATGTGTTTCATGTCAGCCAGCTAAAACCTTTCATGGGCTCCTCAATGGACTATGTGGAAGAACTTACCCCCATAGATGAAGAAGGCATCACTCAGTATATCCTTGAGACCATCATTGGGCAAAGTTATAAGCACTTACAATCTTGATCCATCAAAGAATACCTCATCAAATGGCATGGCCTACCCTTGGAAGAAGCCTCTTGCCACCCAGAAACCATTGCCAAGGAATTTACCTACCTCCAAGTGGCCCCCTAGCCTAAAGACTAGCTGGTCATACCCCATTTGACCACTTTTTTCCTACAAACTGCACATTTTTTTGGAATAGTTTTTTACTTACTCAATTCTCAAGCATGTGCATCCTACATAGCTTTAAAGTACTCATCATAAGCTCCGTTTTGAAATGTGGTACGCCCTATTTGGAGTAGTCTATCAAACGTTATGACTTGTTTACTTCAACAAGATGGCCTTGGACAACATGTTGTCCCTAGTCTTTACCCACCCAAGTTTTATTGTAAAAGGGCCCAAAGTAGGACTCTACAACCCTCCATAGTCCACCCATCACACCCCTCTACTTCTCCTTATTTAAAGGGCAAAAACCTTCACGGTGGGGATGGGTTGTAACAAGCGGAATACACACCGACTAGGGGTTAGACACCCAATCACATTGACTAGGGTATATAAGGTGTAAGGGTCCTAGATTAGGGCAAACAGTTATTATCAAGAACATACTCTTCACCTTCATCTCCAACTTCCATGGCTTTCTCCTTCCTTATCTCTTCTTTTCCGTCTTTCTCTCTCCTCTTCTAGTCTTCTTTTCTCTTCTTCTTGCTCCCTTTCTCTCTCTTCAGCTCTTCTCCTCTCTCCTCACAAATTCATTCATTACAAAATGTTGTTCGAACCCTTCTTAGTTGTGGGTAGATTGGTGATAAAATCCATTGTATTGTGGGTCCACTTGCCTTCGAGCATGGGCAATGGCTGCAACAATCGACTTGGCTTAAGGTTGTTGTACTTATTCTGCTGACAAGGCACACATTGAGACATAAAGTCCTTAACATCTTTCCATAGGCCTCTCCAATATAGGCTTGTTTGCTAAACCTATCTACAATTTTCCAAATCATATCATTATGGACTGAAGTAGTTGGCCAACCAGTAATGAAATCCATGGAAATTTATTACCACCAACTAGTAGAAATGGATAAAGGCATGAGAAGGCCAAATGTTTTACCATGATGACATTTAATTCTTACATTTAGATACAAATTGAGCTACATCATGTTTTAAATTAAACTAATAGAACAATTCTTTGCAAGCAATTAAAGTAGATTGAAGATCTGTATGGCCCATATAAGGTGGTGCATGCATTTTGTTCATAGCCATGACCTTAAATGGTACAAAGACACACAACTTCTTCTGGAAATACAAAAATCCATTAACAAAAGTATAATCATTGACAAAAACAAGGTTAGAGTCATGCATATAACACTATATATCACAAAAATCAAGACAGAAGAGAGTAGAAAGCATGAAATCAAAAGATTGAATTAGTACTGAAGACATTGATTTAAGTAAACAATTTTTATCTTGTCAAAACCAAGCATATAATGAGTAGAGATATGATCATAGGGATGATGACTAAGAGCATTAGCTACAACATTAGCATGTCTTAGTTGATATTGAATCATCGGGTGAAAATTCTAAAAAATGAAGCCAAACCAAAAGCACAACACCATCTTGTATCCCAACATATATTGATGATACCCAACATTCCAAAACATTGAAAAGATGATCACTATAATATATCAATAATACAACCATACTATGTTATCAAACCATAGTGAAAAGAAACTTGTAATACATTGCAAAATTGTACTTGGATAGCTAAGGAGCAGTGTCGATGTTGGTGATCGATAATGAAATCTATGATGTCTCTATATTTTTGTGCCTTATTACGACACTGGGAGAATCCTAACTACACAGCAATTGAGATGAGATTCCATCAGAGAAGATATATTAGTTCTTCTCATGAACTATGATTAACATATATTGTATAGAGGAGATGATAGATGTATGTGCAGCTGATTTATATATGAACTATGAAGAAAATCTTTTTAAGAGAGACACTTTCTTACCTTGGAGCTATACAAGTTTCTAGGCCGCGATGAAGTTGTGCTAGCTAAATAGTACGATGTACGTAGAGAATGTTAACTCCAACTAGTTGCTGAACTATTGAGTGTTGTTTCATTCCATGAATCCCTTGCACCTAGTAGCCCATGCACAAAGTACGGTTGATTGTTTAAAGTTTTGTTACAAAAGGGAAAAGAAAAGACGTTGTGGTTTGGGGATGGCAGGAGTTCCAAAACGTAATAAAGGGAAAATATATTCGCTTTGGTGTTTGCAACAGAAGGATGATAATTTTCTTTTAGAAATTTTTTTTTTGAGTTTAATATTACTTTAGTGTTTGGAAAAAAAAATTGTGAACCTAACACAGATTCTTCTTCTCTTAGCTTAAGGGGGTTTCATAAAATTTGAACCATTCAAAACCTTTACATTCTAAATTGAATCGGCCCAATTTCTTTGATCCTACAAATTGAATTGGTTAAATTCCTTTTTAAATCTTTAATGAAAAGATAATCATATTTTTTTCATTATTTGAAAGGGTTTTTATCTCAAAGTTTTCCTTGGAATTTGTTCAATTACTTCTCTTATACCTTAGAAATGAAAACCCTTATTATTATTAGTAACTTGATCTACATTACATATCTAAAATTTAAACAAATAAAAACAAATGTATACACGTGGTTTCTATGTCTCTTAGTGGGTCTATGCCATATGACCTCAGAAAAGTATATACATTATAAGCACAAAGATAAAGAGAACCTATAAAATAGAAACAAAAAATAAAAGAAGTTAAAAGCATAGAATAAACAAAAATAAAAAAAACAAAACTAGCATTAAAAATAACATAATGAAATATAAGCAAAACAAAAAACAAAAAAGTTTAGAAAAACTCAAACACATTTTATTAAAAGCAACCATGATACAAAAAGAAAAAAAAACTAACATAAAAGAGAACATAATGAAATACAATCA
Organism: Lygodium microphyllum; assembly: GCF_053477565.2. Lineage (NCBI taxonomy): Eukaryota > Viridiplantae > Streptophyta > Polypodiopsida > Schizaeales > Lygodiaceae > Lygodium > Lygodium microphyllum. Next base: position 28,639,384 of record NC_141155.1, read on the forward strand.
AAATTATAACAAAAATTTCTTTAAAAATTTTGAGTAGATTTTATTAAAAGCAAGCATGATCTAAAAACAAATATAAAGGATTTTTATTCAAAAGATAGAAGCAACCAAGGGAAAAATAAGTTTAACATAAGAAAATGATTAAGAGTCAAAAGAATCAAGACAACAAAAGTGCAAATAATGCATAGTGACTTCAAAATCATCATAGGCCATAAAAAATCAATTGCTCTTATGAATATTAAATTTATTGCAAAATCAATGAGCAAATTCCTTATGTTGTGTATAAATGGCGATGTGTTTTTTCAACCCATAAGTCCATACTCTCAATGAACTCCATATCAGTGAACTTAGAATGACCTTCAATAAAGATTTTCATTAATGCATCTAAACTCTTGATCTCCAAATGATTACGAAGCTTACTCTTTATCACAGCTCAAGCACTAAAACCTCTCTCACAAATAGCAATGCTCGAACATTGGACAAGAGCTACTTGAAAAAGAGTAAGAATATTCGGATAAGCATCTCTCCACATACTATTGCAAGCAAGTGTTGAAGTTATTTCCAGCAATGTGAATCGTATCAAATCTCTAGAAGCTTGATGCTCAAAATTTCTAAATTCTTTCTTAAACTCATCAACTTCTATCATTGCAAGGAATTATTCTATATTTATCTTTTTAGGGAAACCATAATATGAAGTTAACTTATCTATCTCTTGGGTTCCATAGTTCTTTAAGACCTTCTCATGTATTGGATGTTGTGCAAGCACAAGTATTTTTAAACAGTTAAGTATATAATTATCTTGAAATCGATAATTTAAGTTACTTACCACTGAATTGGTAAAAATAACTTGAAATTCTAAGGCCTTGTAAAAGTCTTCTCTATTAATTTCATGTTTAAATCATGCTCATAAAATTTCTTTCCATGCAAAGCACCTCTTAATGTATATAAATATCCTTTTTCATGTCCATAGTCTGGAAGGATATCATATCCATATACTCCAATGGTTAATGCATTCACATCAAGAGGAGGACAATCAAAGTAATATTTTGTTTTGGATACAATTATATTCTTCACAAGACTATCTATAGTTGTGACATCTACAAAGTCTTTTTAAAGCATTTGGCTTAGTGTTATTAAACCTCTCAAAATGTCCGCTAAGAAATGTAAGCAATAAATACACTTTAACTTAGCCAATTCTTCATAAATATGCAATGCCTCTCAAGTATTGCATCTAAAGACTTACACACTCTAATAGCTCTATATCTACTTAACCATCTCACATCAAAAGTATGCTGAAGTCGAAGAATGGGACATGCCAAATCTTGTTGCATAGCTTGCAACCCTTCTAATCTCTTCATGCTAACATTAAAATGTGAAGCTATAGCATTAATAAGTTTTTCTAGCTTTTTACAATCAGGCATCTCTTTTGCTACACTAGATATTGCAAGGGCACTACGATGGGCAACACAATGAATTGATACTAAAAATGGATTAACGTGTTTTTTCCATAAGCCGTGGACACCATTCTCCTTTCCTACCATTGTGGAACATCCATTAGACCTAAATGCAATGAATCTAGATAAATATAGCTTACATTTCTTTAGCTCACTAATAATAGCCTCAAACAAAGATCTTGCAGTGCTATCATGTACACATATGATACCATAAAAGCTCGTTTTAGGAACACAATCAGCCTCAAGATATGATAAATAAATAACCATATGTCCATGTGAGGAGATATCATTTGACTCATCAATTAAAACACCAAACACTGGACTAGCTAAAACCTTTTCTATTTTACTTTTCATAAGAGATGATGCCATGCAAAAAATCATTTCAGCACATGGCCTATCATCATTATGAAGACTAGTAGTGTATGGTGCATGGCAATCTTGCAATAAGCTTATCATTTCAGGAAACATAGAAAATGGTAAATTTTACTTTGCAATCAAATATGCCATTCTAAATAATGAAAGTAATGCCTCATCTTTTACTTCTCTTATTGTTTTAACACTCTTTTCAATGGAGTCTTTTCCTTTGTGTAAAATAGCTTGCATAGCAAACTTATGACATGATGTGCAAACATGGGATTTTAAGTTGCTAATTTTAAAATGTATAGATTCCCCTTTCAAATATGCACTATGTGAATGAGGATATTTCAAACAAAATTTACAAAACATTTTTTCTTCATCTCTATCATAAACAAGCCATTTAAATTGGTCTAGCTAATCCTATTGAAAAAGTAAGCAACCTTTTTTTTTCCTTTCAAATTCAGTCATTTCTTCAAGTGACATGTTATCAAATGATTCATTTGAAGATAACACATTAATTGAAGTTGAGCTCCCAATATTATTCGTATTTTCTTTTACCTTTTTAGAAGGATGCTTGGCTATGTTTTCAATCCCAACCCATGCAAGAAGGTTTCCTTGTCTCTTATCTTTCAATTTAGGTGCCATTTCTCAAAGTTAAAAAGAGTGGTTGCCATCTTACCGTGTTTTTTATAATTGTTGAAACTTTCTACCTTTTGTTATGCATTCGTTCCCTTTGAAAATCCAAGCTCCTCCAACGGCTAGCCTTTATCTTCAAACTACAATGTCTCACAAACCTTTAACCTATTAACAACCTATTACTAATGTTTTACCTTTAAGCTTTCACACACACACACACACACACACAATGCACACGCATGCCACACACACACACACACACACACACACACACACACACACTCTCTCTCTCTCTCTCTCTCTCTATAAGTATTTGTGCCTATGGTTGACAAAGCAAAAAAAAAAAGTACTAATATTTTTCCTTTAAGCTTTCATTCACACACACACGCATAGTGCCCACACATGTCACACACACACACACACACACACACACATTGTGTGTGTGTGTGTGTGTGCCTATGGTTGACAAAGCGAGTGCTCCTATGAGCTTTGTTGGTCATACTTGCTTTCCATCAGGCTTCAGAGTATTATCAATGATCATGTAAACTTAGAACTACCACCTCTCACCTTTCTTTGCTATTTTGAATCACTCATGACTTGTTAGATATGATTTCCACCATGGGTAATGTTTTGAAGCTTGTAAACTATGTGTTGTGTAAGTTAATGTAATGAATTTATGAAAAGAGAGTAAAGGATTTTATTATTTGTATTGGTTGTACATGGATCTTTAGTGTTATCAACATGCAAACAACTCTTTTGGTCAAAATATCCAATCACATATTTCACTTAAAGAGAGACAATCCTCTATATGTGTGTGTGTGTGTGTGTGTACATTGTATGTATGACATATTATACTAGTAACTATTATTTGTTAGCATTCGCCCCAGTGTCGCCAAATGGACTTAGCCTTGGAAGTTGGCCCTTCAGGCTTCAGGAGGTAGCCTGGTGGGCGCCTTCATTGCGAGACTGGCTACTAGTGGACCGTGGCCCGCTAGATTGTGGTCACCGGCATCATTGATCACTCAAGATTGGGCCTTGAAGGGATCGCACAACGTGAACAGGATTCACGCCCCCAACCGCCGTTTACCAGAGAAGGTGCACGCAATGCCAACCTCTAGGCTCGCCGCTCCATGCCTTGTTGGCCACCAAGCGATATGACTCAATCCTCATGAGTCCACCGGTCAGCCTCCAAATAGGCTATAGCTACCAGTGGCCCCTGGCCAACCTCCAAGAGATTCTGCTCAGGGTGCCCACTAGGACTGACGAGTGGGGTGTGCACCGTGCAGGTCCTACAAGCTCAAGCCTCACAGGTTGGGCAATGGGAAGGCGTAGCCGTAAGATGCAAAAATACTAAAGTCGAAACTCAAGTCTTGCATGATGATGAGAGTTTTAACTTTTTGGCTTTTAGCCATTTGCCATTTGAATTTTAGAAATTTGCACTCTTTCTGTCTCTCTCTCTCAAGTCTCTCTCCAATTTGGTGACAACAATCCTATCTCCTGAGTCAGCTTTAATTATAATTAAGGATAAAACATTTAAACTTTAAAGTTTAAACTTAATGAAAATTGAAAAGGTTAATAATAATGAATCAAAATTAGAATTTAAATATTAATATGTACATTCTATTATTGAAAATCCTTTTTCATTTATATTTAGAAAGATCTTATCCTTCTACTTCAATCACGAGGACATTCTCCTTCTATGAGAAAGGTGAATCGGCCTAAATCCTTTTCACTTGTATTTTTCACAAGTAGACAATTCCTCCTCACATTGAATCGAATGAGTTTTCTTCTAAAAAGAACTGGCTGTAGGATGAAGTGAACCCACCTTTCCCGAACACTGATATTACTTATTAAAATGACAGCTAATGGAGGGTTCTTATCTAAGGTTGATTTACACATCTTTTTTTTTTCGTGAAAATGAGAAGTTGTATTAAAATTAAAGTAAATGTAAAAGTATTACTAAATGTGGGCTTGAGTAGGAGTCCCACCTAGACTTAGCTAACTTAGTAGACTAGTAGAATAACTTGGTTTGTCTTTACATGTTCAGACTTGTTTTCCCATTACATCAAGCATGTCAACAGTGGATTTTTGAAACATTTCAAGGAACCATGTTTCTCTGCACTCCATTTTCTTTCTCCTTTCTTCATGGATAAAGAACTTCCTCATCTCGATGCCAAGTCCTTCATATGGATCCTCCTTCTTTTTCTTCCTGGATGAGGGATGTTTGTTGCAGTCCTTGGCTAATTTCTTTCTTTGACTCTTGACCTGAAACAAAAATTATTCCTTAAAACTATACATTGGATCCACATTCACTTGTTCAAACAATTTTTTATTTCTAGAGACCCAAATTTGCCACAAAAATAAACTGCGCAACTAGTTCAAAATGACTAGATGCACTCCACATATTTCACCCAATATTATTTTTTTCCATGTTACGGATGAGGGATGGAAGGGAGCTAATTTTTTGGTCCTGGAGATTGTCCATACAGCTTTCAACCGAATCAACCACAAAAGGCTGGATTTTTTTGGTTGGATGTTGGGAATCTAGATCAGGATAAATCTGTAGTTCCAGTTGTGATGATTCCAATTGATGTGCCATCTCCTGTTTAGTTTTTTGACCAATTTGTTGGGTGAGATATTTCTCTCTTGAATAGGTAGCACTGGTTTATCATTTAACCAACATATCCCTCTGACATTAAACTCTTTGTTCATCTAAATTTCTCGGCAGATGTGGGGTCCCCATTTGTTTCTTCTCTGCATGAGCAAGGTGATTTCTTTTTCAGTCAAGTTATATCGACTCATTAGAGTATTTGTATCTTTCCAATCACCTCTGATGTAATCCAAGATGTCTGACCATTGTTGGATTCCTTTCTTGAACATTTTGTATGCGCCCGGGGTTTTTTTCTCCTCCACTAGTCCATGGAATATGTTGAGCCAGATTCAGTCAAAGGCACTCCATGGAAGAGCGAAGTTGCTGATTGAAGAAATGCCAACCTGATCTTTAAAAGTAAACCATGAGGTCTAGATGCTTCTCATCAGATCTGAACACCCTTTTTCTTTTACTTGAGCTTGACTGAAAACAAGTGTCAATGGATCCATCTCCCTCCATCTTGGGTAGGTTGAGAAAGAGAAATTCCTACAGAGCTAGCCTTGATGAGGATAGACCAGTCTTCATTTTCATATTGGAATATTCTTGGAATCCATTTTGCTGCCAATCTTGTCCAAGTTTGGGAGTCGCAATCCTCTTGTTTCCTTTGGCAGAGTGCAGTCTTCCCATACTACCTTTGGAATTTTAAATTGTTCACTACTTCCTAACCATAAAAATTTTCTTGCAAGAGTCTCTAGCTTTTTGATTCCGACTTTTGAAGGTCTCGTGCAAGCTAAGAAATAGATTGTGGAGGGGATAAGGATATGCTTCAATACCACCATTCTGCCAGCAAATGAGCACTGGAGTCAATTGAGATAGTCAAGCTTCTTTTTGACTTTATTCAACACCCACTCCCATCTTTATTTCAATGAGACTCCAAAGCCCATTGGAACTCCAAGAAGCTAGAAGACTTTGCCTTCTTCCAGCTCCTTGCATCCTTCATCAATCATCCATAAGGGAGGAGGATTAATTAGTGTCTTTATACCAATTTTACTTGGATTAACAATAGATCCTGATGCTTGATAGAATTCCTGTATGCATCTCCACAAGGCTTCTATGGAGGAAGGATCATTATTAACTATGCAATTTGTGTCATCCGCGAACAAACTATGCACCATATCTCTGTTGTTAGGAAGTTTGATTCCTTTGAGTCTTCCCTCTTTAATCTCCTCCTCAATTAGCCAGCCCAATGCATCTGAAGCTATTGCAAATAGTAGAGGGACTAGTGGACAGCCATGTCTTATGGACCTGTAAAGGGGGAAAGGAGTAGACAGATCTCCATTGATAGCCACTTTAGCATTCGCATTACCGAATAATGTACTTACATACTTAATAAATCTTCCCCCCAAGCCCATATCATGTAATGACCGTAAGGCAAAGTACCAATCTAGCCGATCATAGGCCTTATAAAAATAAATTTTGAAGAATAAAAAGTTTTGTTTTTGTTTTTGGGCATGTTCAAAACCCTCCCAGAGGCTAATAATGGCATTTAAGATAAATCTACCCTTCACAAAACCTTTTTGTTCTTTTCTCAGCCATCCATCTAGATGAGGGCTGAGTCTTCTTGCCACCAGAGCTTTTGCAAATATTTTATAAGCTGATGAAAGGTAGGTTATTGGTCTCTAGTTGGAGAGATTAGCCCTGTCATCTCTTTTATAAATTAGTCTAATCACTCTATAAATTAGTCTAATCACTCAATTGATATCTGCAGAGGTAGCGCACCAAATTTTACCGACTCCTTCCATACCATTAGTAGAGGGGGACAAAACAAAGTTTTTGTACTCTTTGAAGAATTCATTTGAGGAGTCCATCTAGGCCTGGACTCTTGCCATTAGCTAGGCTATCTATGGTATCCAAGATTTGTATTTCGGAAAAATCAGAATCTACTATCCTTGCCAGGAATTGTGGAACTATTTTAGGTCTTATTCTTGATATTTTGGCCATAGCTAGCAATGTCTTTGGAGATTGTTGACTAGGTGAAGAAAAGATTTCTTCAAAGAATACTCACGCTATCTCTAGATTCTCCTCTTTGGTTGAGGAAACCGAACTATCCTTTTTTCAGAAGCATGGGGACTAGATCTCTATCTTTTTTTTCTTTAACGTATTGAACATCTCTTTTGTGGGTTTGTCATTTTTTCCAGGCCACCATGTTCTAAGATACAATCGTGTTGCCTTTGCTTCACCCTCTTCTAGCATCCTTGATTCATGGTTCTTTGCTAGCTAAATGTCAATTTCTTATTGAATTTCTCTTTTTTTCTTTCTAAACAATTCTAGAAATAAAGAAGTCACTTCAATGTCTCACGAGTGATATTTGTAGCTTCCAAGTCTTGAGTGGACTTGTTTGTATATCTAATAGAGTCTACATCTCTAATATATATTTTCTCCATATATTTCAATGCAAAATGAAGCATTCACAAGATCAGCACGACCATATTCACCTATATTTAAACAAACTTGGTGAGAATGTCCACCAAATGGTAACACTTTACTTACACATGCTTTTTTGATTTGCATTGTAGCTTTTAAGAATACATGTGATAGTTGTAGCATCCTTACCTTGCATGTGAATATAAAAGAGAACAAGCAGTGGAAGTGTATAGTTAGTTCCACCTCGTATACTGGGATTATGAGAGAGAATAAGTAGTCGAAGCATACTACCAATCAACCCAACTAGTGTATTGGGAGTACATTGACAGTTTGATGTAACAGTGCCATGTGTCCACATTTACCACTCAAAAGTCTAATAAGTTGGATTACAAACAATTAAGGGTATTAGTTTGTAAGGTTTTGAGATCTTCAAAAGTTGTAAGATCTTCAAAATTTTACTGATAGTGTAAAATTAGGACCCATATGCAAGTTGGGAGATGGGAGTTTTATATTGTCTTGTGATTCTTTAAAATTTAAGATCAAAAGAAGGTCAGAGTGTTTGGATTTGCAATACCATCTTCTCTTGCTTGTGATATTGGACAACTAAAGTAGAGCCTACAATATATATAAACAATCGTAAAGGAGGGTTGTAACTTACTAGCATATATAGTCCCCCAACCCAAACACATGCGCGTATTCCTAATAACAGGTTTTTGACATTGGCACCTTTTAATTTCAATAACCTAATGATTATTTGTTGGTATGTTTTTGTAAAAGTGTAGTTTACTCATCAGTATTAAAGGACTCAAATAATATTCTTAATGGACGTATCTTTACAAAATAGGCTATATCTTTGTAATAGTTTAGATCTTTAACTTAGCAAACACAAGATTTGTTGACGTTGATTATTCAACCTTAAGAGATGAGTAGGTTTGTCTCTATCATTCATGGGATGATTTATGGTTTGGTTTTTGAAATATTACTAAAAAATATAACACAAATTGGATAGGAATACAAAAAATAACTAGATGATGTAAAAGTAGAGGTGACATTTTATTTTGACATGTAGATCCACTCACTTTTTAAGTTTTGGATCTTGTTAGAGGACATAGTTTTGTGTGCCTGTGGGAGCTATACATGTGTATATATGGAATTAAAGGCATATGTTGTTACTTAATAGTATGCATGAGAGAGAGAGAGAGAGGCATGATTTCCTCTAAAAGGAAATCTTGCCTCTCTCTCTCTCTCTCTCTATATATATATATATATATATATATATATATATATATATATATATATATATATATATATATATATATATATATATATATATATATATATATATATATATATATATATTCATTTTAAATTGTGCAGGTAGACTCCTCGGTAGACACAAATTGTGTTTGGAGTTCAACTTCCCTTGAGTTTATCGTGACTTCTTCTTTTGTAAGTTGAATATGTGCAACCATAAAGGTTTGATTACAAAAATGAACACTTGTGACTTTTGTGAATGATAATGTTAGTACTTTCCTAATCTTAATAATAATAACTTTATAGTAAGTTAAAATCTTATGATCGGCTCCTAAACTTGATAATAAGAGCTTCAAATTTTATGTGCCTCTTGAAATTGGAACTATAAGTTGGAGGAGTGTTCGGATCTAAAAATTCAACTTGATATCAAATAATTAAAACTTCTTGAGCCTTTAATAGCTATGTAAGTTCAAAGAACACTAAGATCCATAGTTTAGACTTCACATCAAATGTTTGTGATCAAATGAGTGTGTTGGACCCGTGAATGTAAGTTAAGGAAACACTAGTAGTTTTGGTGATCTGATTATACATTGGGATGTCCTCTATGTGTAGGGAGAAAATGAAAGTTGTTTTAGAAAAATTAATTGTACATAAAAAAGTTAAGATTATCTAATATTTATCATCAAGTGGGACACATCAATCCAAGATAGTCGTGCCATATGGGTCACAATGGAATGTTGTGAGTGATTGGTTTACAATGTAATCTAGGCAATTATAACTAGGAAAGAGTCAAAAGCTAGTAAGTGTTCAAATCTATCTCAAGAAGCTCACTAGGTTCCCCTCAATGGATGCTTGTAAGAAGGTTTCTTGTAGAAAGGAGGCATTCCAAAGCTAATGCTAGCTTTTACTTTACTAAAGGCTAGGATAAAGCTAAGTGCTTTCCTTCAGCTATATACTCTAATTATTTTGCAATGGTAAGGTACCAAAAACATCATAGCACACACCCTGTTATCAACATAGTATATTCCTAAAAATTCCTCTAAGGCATAGATCTCCTTAAGAAGGATATAATTGCTTGTAGTCATTGTGTTATCCATTAGCTTGATACATTAGCTTTACCTTTAGCATAGTTTAGAACCTTAGTCCTTACTATTTCCTATACGAAGTAGACTTAAAATGCCTCATGAAGTTATAGTTTTGTAGGCAGTTTTCAACATGGCTCGAAGAGGTGTTGTGGTGTCATTCACATTTTAATCATTTCAAATATTTACGATCTATTGTATGATGGATTTCTATGATGATATATGACATCGGCTAGTTGGTGCCATGATTCACTATGTTTCTGTCTATTTTCAGCATATTCTCTGTGCTCTATGTTTCGAATTCTCTCAATATTACTATTGTAGTATGTATTCTCATGTTTCTATGTCATTATATTTGGGTTTCCTATGAGTTGCATGATACAAGATTGTGTATTGTCCACATTGCCTATCGCAGTGACATGTATTTCCGTATGAGATATTGTAGTCCTATTGTGCATTCTGCATAGATTATGCATGACGACACTTTGGTGATCTTGCCACCACAATCTTGCCATTATCATCTTGAACCTCTAGTTTCAAGCTCTATCAAAATCAACTTTGTTTTATGGACAAAAAATGAATTTGCTGTATAGAGTTCAAAGGATTTTCTATGTGTATATCCTACCATTGCTTCCCTGATTCTCTATGTTAAAACACCAGCAAAAATGGCAAAGTTTGATTGGCAGAAATTCAAATTTCTTTTATGAATTTACTACACATTTTTAGAACCAAGATGATACAACCCTCCCTATGTTGTTCTCTATCTCTAGAATTAAAGCCTAATAAAAAACATGTCTATTTGACTATAGAAATATGAAAGTTTTTTGTCACAACCTGAAGTAGTGACAATTTCTCGAAGTAGTGATGTATTCCTGAAGCAGTGATATATTATTGAAGCAGGGTGATATAGCTCACAGTATTAAATTTTCCTTTCTTCTTGTATGACAAACAATTACTGTGTTAATTTTTCTAGCAGCAACTTAGGGGAATTATAGAAACCATTAGCAAAGCAACAATAGCAAGAGTTTGAGAAAATTACAAGAGTAGAAGCATGAAGATTTTCAATCCTAGATGAAAATAGACACAATTTGTTCACAAAAATATTTCAAAATGCAATAATTATTGTAGAAATATCCTCTTTGCAACAAACTCCACCTAAATCTATTGAGAAATAGATTGCATCTTTTGCCTACTGCAGGAAGCCTTCATAGGATTAACAAGAGAGCATTCAAGTTTCATTTTTTATTATGAAGTTTAAATTTTCAATCTAATTAATTGCAATGGGTAAATGAAAGGAGAAGAAAAAGAGGTGCAAACTTTGTTTTGAGTTTGGACATACTTCAAAGAATTGTTCTTATGTTCATGGATCTTGTGAAGAAGGAAAATCTTGCAAGTATTGTTGCATTTTTTATTAAAGTAATGAGTTTGATGGTATCCACAAGAGGTTTTCATCAATAGGGCCAACAAAGAAGGGTTCAAGTTTGAATATGGATAAATAATGGGAAAAGTTGGATTATTTTGAAGATATCCTTCATGATGCTTATGAATGGCATGATGATCACGAAGGCATGAAAGTTAGGTCTTATTGTGTTAAGCATATTGGGAGATTTCTTATAGCAGTTGAAAAGCTCAAGGAAAGATATGAAGATATTTTGAATTCCCAATTCAAATTCTAATACAAAGTGATGATGATGATGATGATTGGTGCTCTTTACCCGTGGTCTTGCCAAATATTGAGGTAAAGGGAGTGAGAGAGGACAAGAGCCAAAAAAGCCAAGAATCCTCGAGTGCCCCAAGCCCAACAAAGCAACTTGCCAATGGGAGAGTCGATTTTCAAACACTTTATATCAATAATCTCAAGGTATTTTCCATACTTTGGTATTTTTTAAACCATCATAATCAATATCCAATCAGCTTCAATTAGCTTTAATCAAGAAGAAAACAAGCTAGAAGTTATAAACAATGAAGATGATCAAATTGGTGATCAAGAAGATCAGTTATGTATTCAAGAAGATGATGTTGTTATGGATTATAAGTTTGAGGATTATGGTTTTCACAATGAGAATATCATTGTGGATGATTTTCTTAGTTCTCTTATTGATGTTAAGGAAGATAATGTAGCTACTAAGCTGAATTGCAATGAATGAACTTTGCAAGAACTTGAAGAAGTGCCACTACTCATAGTGAAAAATACACCATCTTTGGATGTATTTGTTCAGGATACAGATGTTTCCAGCATGCAAGATAATATTTCAGGTTATTGCATTCTCAATCTAAAGAGAAGTTAGTGTCTTGCTACAAGAATTATGGGATTGCAAGATTAGTATTGTAATTTCTTTGCAAGAAGAGCAAGATTGCAAGATTGGCACTACATTTCCTTTGCAAGAGTTGGTTGAATATAAAGAATTGCAGAATGGAATCAGTTTGCATGGTTTTTTTGAAGTTTCGCATGAGGTACACCCTATAATTCAATCTCCAACTGAGATGATTCATTGATTTTCTATTGAGCTAGAAAAGGAGAGAAGTGCGGCCAATGTTGCAGCAATTGAAGCTTTGTTTGTTACCAATTGGCTTCAAGAAGAGAAAGCATTACTGCATTAGGAGGTTGGCCAACCAAGGAATGCAATGGATTTCCAATTTCTCATTGTTTTGAAGTCATTAATGCTCTTGAAGAATTTGTTCTACAGAAGGATAATGAAATTACTTATTTGCATACATAGTTGGTATTTTCTTATGCTTCAAGTCAAGATGTTATTCTTGAGGATCTTTATGCATAGAATGATCAGGTTGTTGATGTTTCAATTCAAACTACTATTTTTGAAGTTCTTAAGGACTTTGATCAGTCTATAATTGAAGTTGGAGCATCTAAAAGTATCCAAGTACCTACATTAGATAATTATGTAGTTCATATTGCAACAAGAATGGTTGATGCTATTCATGTTCATTGGTTTTTTAGCATGAAAGTGCTAATTCTGTATGAGGTGGATACTCATAGAAAGAGTATGTTACAAATTTTCGTATCAAGAAATCTTTAGAATGATCTCGAATAACCTAAATTTCAGCAATTCCTACAACAAAACTCTAAGTTCCTGCAATGGTATCTTTACACGACAGTAACTAAAATTCCTGTAGCAGCAACCAAACTTCCTGCAATAGCACTTTGCATGTTTCCTGTAGTTATAGCAGTAACAGCAACAAGAAGTACTGCATCAAGCTTTAAAATAGCAATTACAAAAGAAATTTGAAGATTAACAGTCTCAAGAGTCTGACAATCAGCAAATATATGTAATGCTAGTTTGGATTGATGCTCAAAAGAATTACTTAAATGATCTAAAGCAAACTGTCATGGGAAATTATGATGTAGATCATAAAGTGATCGCTATGTGTACCATTGGAGTGGTGATCTACTTATTTTGTTATGGCGTTATATCTTCATTCACTATTATATATTATAGATGTCATTGTATATGATGCTTTTTTAACATTGGTACATTTCATTGAAATGGTTGTACTATAGAACTATGGCACATTACCTTTCAATAGTTGCAGATTCTTTCATTCTAGCTACAATGCAAGGAGACATTGTTACACCTGCAATTAATGAATTTAGGCTTCAAATATTAATTCATCTTGATTATGGTTAGTCACAGAAGGATTCATAAATTCAGCAAGTAGTCGGAATCAATTTTATACAAGTCACTACTGTAGTGTCTAAAGCAGTAGTAGTGCAAATTTCTACGGATATCATGGTCATTTGCTAGTTTTGTGCAATAAATAGTTTTCAAACTTTGAATATCTCATGACACTTATGTTAGTGATATTTTAGTGCTTGCAATAGTATTTATTTGTCTTGAATGGACAAAACACATGGTCATTCATGTTATAGGAAACTGCAATCTTGATGAAGGCAACTGCAATCCTAATGAAGGCAGTTGCAACCTTACTGTGGGAAAACACAACAATGCTACAAGAAAAAGGGTTACCATAGCAAGAAGCAAGGTTATTGTAGCATAAAATAAGGTTACTACTGTAAGTGATAAGTTCACCCTACATAGTAGATTCACCACTACATATGATAATTAACCCGATAGAGGAAAGTGGTGACCTAATGTAGAAAAGTATCAACTTGGAGTAAGTGACCATTAATACTATGCAACAAAGTCAATACATTGAGGAAAGGGTTAGGACGTTACGAGATTTGGATGTAGATCATAATATATCAATGTTTATGTAGACTTTGTTACCATGATGAAAAATACATTGATTAGGGTTATGCATGATCAGTGAGTTTCCATTTATGGGAGGATATCTCAGGTTATCTCTTGTCCATATGTAGTGTTGCAACAATCACTTGTTTTTGAAAACTTGAAAGCATTGGCTCATGAGAAGGATGTGCTCAAGGAGAAGCTTGAAGGAATGAAAGTTGAGTATGATAGACTTTTGGATAGGATTACTATATCTCCATACTTTTCATGCTTCTTGGTATCTTGTCTTATTACAACAAAGCCTAACCACTTCTCTCCTCCTCAATGGGTTGAAAAAGGCTATGGATTCTAGTTAAGGTTTTTTGTTTCTTACTTATATACCACCTAAACCTAGGTTTTGAGCTTACAAAGTGTTACACAACATGACAGTGCTGAAAGTCAGTCCTCGAATATTGATGTTGTGAAGGATGATATCAATGATGTATTTCATGATATCAGTAAATGTTTAGGGAGCTTACATCTGACAAGATTCATGAAGTTGACGTTCTACCTTTTGTATCATATGAGCAATATGCACAGGAGTAGTCCATTACTAACTCTCATGATGCTCATGAGCCTCACAACTCATGAGACACTTTTGTACTATTGTTAGACCTTATTTCTTTTTTCCATCATACTTATGCAATGTATACCTATGTTTTGTGACTGTCTTCTCAGGGCATTATGCAACTGCACTAGAAAGTATCCTACTAGAGAGGCTCTACTTATCATTTCTCCTTGTGGATTATTTCATGGTGCAAGACTGTGAGTAAGGCATAAATTTTATCAATAGGTATGCCAACTCTTGATAAGGCATTCGACACCATGACATTCAATAGTTTGAGTCATGGCTGTACTAGCCATCCACCGAGCTATGGTAGGTGGTGTTACCCATTAGCTTGACACATTATCCTTGCCATTAGCATTGGTTAGAACCTTATTCTTTACTATTTTCTATATAAAGTAGACTTGAAATGCCTCATGAAGCTGTATGCCTCATGAAGTTATAGCTATGTAGGCACTTTTGAGCATGGCCTGAAGAGATATTTATGGTGTCATTCACATTTTGATCATTCCTTATATTCACCGCGTATTATATGATAGATTCCTATGATGATGTATGAGATCTAACAATTGGAGCCATGATTCACTATGTTTTTGTTTATTTTCAGTATATTCTCTATGTTCTATGTTTCTAATTCTCTGGGTATTAGTGATGTAGTATGTATTACCATGTTTCTATATCATTATATTTGGGTTTCCTATGCGTTGCCTAATATAGGATTGTGTATTCTTTGCACCGCCTATAGCAGTGACATGTATTTTCGTATGAGGCATTGCATTCCTATTATGCATTCTACATAGATTAGGGGTTACAACACATTGTTTCACTAATGTTAGGCTCCTCAACGTTCCCAAAATTTGAAGCATTTGGAATTCTCATACGGTGGATGATACTCCATCATACGTTAATGGAGAGAGAAAATGGGGAAGGGAAAGGGGGGCACATAGTGGAGGAAAGGAAGGTCAATATTGAACCCTTACTAGTTGTCTTGGCATATGATATGGGTGTTGTATGAAACTCAATTGGAAACTCCATCAACATAGGACCAAATACTAGTGAAACAAACACAAAAAGTAACCTATTGTAGCCTCAAGAAAATCATAAAATAGAGCAATCACAACCAACACATGAAAATGGAAGGTATTGAGTTCGCATTTCATCCACATCTCATGCAACAACCTAAGGAAGAACAACCAAAGTAGTGCCTGATATAGCTAGAGAAAGCTTCAAGACAACCAAGAAAATCTCAACTTTTGAACACGTAACATATTTTCAACCAAACACAAAAAAAATCTTCTCATCTAACTAAAAAATATAAGATATCCACACAAAGATAATCATTTCAAATCTTCAAGAGCACCAAATCACATCCACAAATCACAACAATTCTTCTATTGTTAGAGATATAGCATCAACATCAATGTTTTCTTTCAAAATAATTCAATGAATTCACATGTATCATGTGACAAATCTTTGGATCAGAACTTAAAGACAAGGCTCAAAACAATTCCATCTTCCAAAAGATCTTCTATTCTTGAATTAAAAAAACCTCATACTAGCACTCTTACAACCATTTAGTAATACCAATGAATAAACTCAATATTATACAAACATGATGCAATGTACTTTGCATAAAATAATAGGCCATACTTTACATTAACTTCCATCTTAAACATCAATCACATCTCTCATTAAAGACATGGCACCAGTTCCATCCGGTCAAAATGAAAGTCCTCCCCTTTGGGAACAAAAGAAATTTCAAGATGCAACCCCCAAACCTGCATTCTCTACTTGAGAGCATTATGATTTACTAACCAACTTCCATGCATGCTGATGAAAAAATATAACATAATAATAATATTATAAAGTAATATATAAAATAGCCCCTAGAAAGTGTTGGGTCATCGGCACATGGCTTGTCTTAGGTTTGTCGCCCATAGAGCAGGCCGATATATAACGTGAGCCATCAACCACCAGTTGCTCTTGAAGTCACAACCAAATCCTTGTCAAGTATAAGCTTCTTGGTGTAGTGGTAAATTCCTTCCACAACAGTCACAGACAATGAACTGTAATACACTACCCCTAGCATCACCAACATAGCCAAAAGTATGCTGACTCCAACCATGACCACCTTCATCACTTCTAACACATAGGTAGTCCCCATGGAGAACACCATTCTGCTCATGTCCTTTGCCCCTCTCAAGCATGCCGATAGCCTCCATTTGTAAACATGCTGACCATCAGCCCCAACAATCATGATCACATATGGCTCCCCCCATATCATGCTGTAGTCTCCCCCAGCATTGGCTATGACAATGAACTTCTTATGACCAGTTTCTCCTGGCTTGAACGATGACACTTCTTCTCCTCCAGTAAATATGTCTCCAATAAAAGAATTACCCTAAAATACTCTTCACTGATTCGAATCCTCATCCCCTCAGTTTTTGTCATCATTCTCATCATGACTGCATCTCCCATCATGAAGCACTATTGAATCCCCCCTTCAAATCCACACTAGCTAGCTAAAAATAGACAATTAGCCCTCAAACACATCTACTCTATTCTCCTCATAAGTCAGATACCCCCAAGTTAGCTGGCCAATCCAAAGAAAAAGCACTTAGGCTCCTCGATCATCACGTTGGTCCAATAAGAAATAGTGCTCAAATGAGAACCGAATAAGCTTTGAAAAGCTTTTTGTTTTTAAATTAGAACTAAGGCATAGTAACCTTAGCTAAGAAATCAATGCTACTCCACATATCTCCAAAACTTTACCTTCTTTTCCTCCTTGCAAGCTACATGATTTGTCCTCCCTATAAGCTAAAACATCATGCTACCTACGAATTGCATCATGGCTATTGTGACAGGTCCTCCCTATGAGCTGCATCATCGACTATAGTTCACGACTTGCATGATGACCCATGAGCTATGACCTACACAATTGAGTTCTTCCTCACAAGCTACGATGGGAATGATGACCTATGAGCTATGACATGCATCATTGAGTGCTTCTTCACAGGCTACAACACCTGCACCATTGAGTGCTCCCTCACAAGTTGCGACATGCATCATCATGGCCATTGTGAGCTATGCCCTCTCGAGTGCTTCAACACAAGCTGCAACCTACATCATTGTGCCATTTCTGAGGCACAAGCTATGATGTGTATTGTCTTTACCCTTATGAGCTATGAGCTATGGAGTGTTTCCTACATCATCATGCATATTGTGAGCTATAGCTATAAGCTACAAACGGAGTCCACCGTGGAATATGCCTCCTGGCATCATACCCCCGGGATGGGATAGCAATTGACCTCAATTGCTATTAGCTCAATGTGGAGCTAACAGAGTGGGGAAAGCATTTAAGTCTCTAGCATGCATCCATTGTGCTTCCTCTACAGGATGGTTCTTAAATTTTACTAGATATCTAGAATACCTTCGGCTAGTTCTAGTGGTCATAAAGTCAGTGTCTATGATAGCTTCTGGTTCAAGTATTTCAATCTCTTCCTCTAATAAAGGTGGGTTTTCATAAACAGGGTGGATAGGTAATTGGCCTCTAAATGGTCTTAATAAGCTAATGTGAAATGTATTGTGAATTTTCCAATGAGATGGTAATTCTAACTTGAATGCATTATCATTAATTTTATGAATGATTCTAAATGGTCCATAGAATCTAGGAGCTAGTTTGACAACTGGATGTCTATCTACACTTTGCAGTCTACGTTTTTCTATTCCCAGCCAAATATAATCATCAACTTTGAAATTCATGGCTTGTCTTTTCTTGTTGGCTTGTTTGGTATATGATTGTTGGGCTTTAGCAATCATATCCTTAACCTCATCAAAAATACTGTTATGCATACTAGCAATATCATCAGCACTCTGAATTCTATTAGACAAAGATGCAACAGGTGTAGATAATCTATATCCATAAATGACTTCAAACGGTGCTTTCTTTGTAGATGTGTGCGGTGTATTGTTATAGGCAAACTGTAATAAATGCAAATGAGTGTTCCATGTCTGAGGTTTAGAGATAGTATATGCACGTAAAAGATCTAGAATGGTGATGTTTGTGGCTTCTGTTTATCCATTAGTTTTTGGATGAAATGCAGAGGAGAAATCAATCTTTGTGCCTAAGTTAGCAAACAGGGTAATCCAAAAATTGTTACAAAATCTAGAATCACGATCTGAAATAATCACTTTTGGCAATCCATGGTTAGTAAAAACAGTTTTCAAAAACAATTGTGCTGCTTGTGATGCTGTTAAGGTTTTCTTACATGGAATGAAATAAGCTTACTTACTAAATCTATCTACAACTATCCAAATCATGTCATGGTTAGATTTAGTATTTGGTAAACCAATAATGAAATCCATAGAAATTTGTTCCCAAGGTTTAGATGGAATAGACAAAGGCATTAGTAATCCATACTGTTTACCATGATGTCTTTTAACTCTTTGACAAATCAAACATTGAGAAACAAAATTAGATACATCTACATCCATATGCGGCCAATAAAAATCTTCAGTTAACATACGTAATGTAGATATGATACCTCTATGACCTTAATATGGGGGACAATGAATTTCATTCAAAACAAAAGATCGGAATGGAATAGTAACACACAGTCTCTTTTCATAAAACATAAATCCATCATTATATGACAATGAATCAACATGAATGAAATTATTTTGAACTAATTTGTTCCAATCAGAATGAAAAGTAATATCCTGGTGATATGTATCTTTCATAGCAATCAAAGAATCAAAAGATATGACAGAAATATTATGAATTGCAGGTCTTCTAGTCAATGCATCAGCAACTACATTTTCTTTTCCAGGTTGGTATTGAATGATAGGATGAAAACTTTGAATAAAGAAAGCCCATTTGATATGACGGTCAAAAATTTGGGGTTGGCTAAGTGAATGTCTAATACTTTGCTGGTCGGTCTTTATCATGAATTCTGAACCCATTAAGTAGTGTCTTCACTGTCTTAATGCTTGTACAACTGCTAATAGTTCTTTGTCATATGTGGAATATTTCAGCTCAAAGGGTTTCAGCTTACAACTAGAATATGCTATTGGATGATTGTCTTGCATTAGTACGGCTCCTATTCCTGATCCGCTAGCATCGGTCACAACTAGAAAGAATGCTCTATTAAAGTCAGGCAACTGTAGAACAGGGGCATTGGTTAATGCATGTTTCAGTAAGTCAAAGGATTTCTGTTGATTTTCGGTCCATTGATAAACAATTCCTTTCTTGAGAAGTTTGGTTAATGGTAAAGCAAGTAATGAAAAATTACGTACAAACTTCCTATAGAAACTAGCAAGACCAAGGAATGAGCATAACTCATGCACATTTTTAGGAACAGGCCAATGCAATATTGCATTAATTTTCTTAGGATCAACTTTAATTCCTTCAGATGATACAATATGACCTAAATACTCAATTTCTGTCTTAAAGAATTCACTCTTTTCAGGATTTGCAAACAATTGATTTTCTTTCAATAACTGAAAAACCAATGACAAATGCTCATAATGCTCTTTCTCATTTTGACTAAACACCAAAATATCATCAAAGAAAACAATTACACAATATTGATATTTCATAAAGATACGGTTCATCATTCTACTAAAGGTAGCAGGTGCATTAGTCAATCCGAATGGCATGACTAAAAATTCGTAATGACCAAACTGTGTTCTGAATGCAGTCTTGAATATGTCAGATTTATCTAGCCTCACCTGATGATAACTAGACTTAAGGTCAATTTTACTAAATATAGAAGATCCTTGCAGTTTGTCCATAAGGTCATCAACTCTAGGAATAGGATACCTATTCTTTACAGTGATCTTATTTAAGGCTCGGTAGTCAATACACATACGATAGGTATTATTCTTTTTCTTGACTAACAATATAGGTGCACCGAATGGAGAACTGCTAGGTCGAATCAAACCTCTATTTAGTAATTCCTCAACTTGACTCTGGATTTCTTTTTGCTCTATCTGGTTGTGCCTATAGGGTGCTTTGCAAGGTGGTTGTGTGCCAGCGATCAAATCTATCTTATGGTCTTCTGGTCGTGAAGGAGGTAAACCTGGTGGTAGGTCTTCTGCAAAACAGTCCTTAGGGTGCATATGATTTTCCTTTACTTGCAATTCATTCACCCAAATGAGATATGATTTACTACTCTTGCGTAATGCACGTTTTGCTTGAGTATGCGAAAGCAGTGGAAAAACATTAGATGCATGCATACCATATAATGTAATAGATTTTCCTTGAAAATTAATATTCATTGTGTGTGTGGAATAATCTATATCTGGATTATGCTGGTGTCACCAAGGCATTCCTAAAATAATGTCACTCGAGTGTAATGGAACAACTAAGAAATTTCTTCTTTCAGTGTATGAACCAATTTGAATCTCTAAATCTTGCACTTCCTGTGTACCATTATACCTTGTACCTAAAAATGTAGCTTTTATGCGATAATGCGTAGGTACAGTCTGTAATTTCAATTCTTTTACCAATTTTGCTGAAATAAAGTCATGAGTACTACCGTCATCATGCAAGATAGTCTTTTCCTTTCCATGCACCAAACATTTCATAGTCAATAATGAATGTGGAGTAGGCATACCTGGTAAAGTGTCGGAAGTAGTAGTAGTGTCGTCCTCATCTTCAGTGAAATCAGGCATATCCTCAGGTTCATCTTCATCCATCGCTCCAAGATAGTTGATATGAGCTGGTGGCTTCTTTGAATGACAATTTGCTGCGAGATGTCCAGGCTGGTGACATTTATAGCATACTATTGGCTTGGCTTTGGTTACATTATTTGCAATGGCTGGAAGTCTGGGTACATTTGGATTTGCTTGTGGAATAGGTTTAGGATTTGGATTGACATTGGATGGTAATGCAGGTGGTTTAGCCCAATTCTTGCGGAAAGATGATGAAGAGAAATGACCTGGATTAAATCTTCTAAAATTGGAATTGAATTGTTTAGATCCATAATTACCATTGGCTTGGAATTGCTGTGGTCATCTGTCTCTACCACGTAACTTATCTTCAGTGTCGTGAGCTAGTGAAATGGCATCTTCAAGGGTAGCAGGCTTGAACATGTTCACTTTAGCGTAGTAATGTCCAAGAAGTCCAGACATATACTTCGGCTTATGCGTCGTCTCTGGTACATCTTCAAGCATGCGTAGCTGTAAGAGTGCATTCCAAAAACGCTCTGTATACTGAGGAATAGGCTCACGATCCCGTTGTTGAAGTAGATCCCATTGCTTGATAGCCTTCTCATGAAATTGCGGTGGAAGGAAATTCTGCATGAACTTCTTCTTGAAATCTTCCCAAGTAGCAGGACATTCTATGCTCTTGCGTACGAGAGTCCACCAAAGTGATGCTCTGTCTACCAAATGATTAGTAACACACTTGATTTTATCTTTTTCTGGATAGGTTTCCTCATGGAAATAGTCATCAAACTGACTAATGAATGATAAAACAGTCTTTCCTTCTCGTATGCCATTGAAAGTGCGAAATTTGAAACTTCGTTTACTTATCTTTGATTCCTTGCGAATGGTTTGAGCTTCAAGAGTGGCGTCGATGGTATGTCGAATCAAATCTTCAGCTTGAGGTTCTTCTTTGTCGGTAGACGCTCTTTGTAATTTTGCCAATTGCGCTTGCAATGCTTGCCTGGCCTTTCGTTCTTCTTCCAATTGCATCATGATTAGGTCCAGCTTTTGTTCCATGGTAGGCTCAGGTAGGTCGTCTTCAGCCATAGGATCATCCATATGTGGTTCCGTCATCCTGTAAAACTCAAAAGACCTTTCTCACTCAAAATCAGGTTAGCGGGATGAGCGTAGCTCAAATTTGGGGTTACGAGGCTATATGTTTTTGGGTATTTCTTTCTCAATTTTTCAGAAAATCTGCGATATTTCCTTCTTCGTATGCTGAAAATACTTCAGCAAACCTGCGTATCGGTAGAATACCTTGCCACGAACAACTTTGCCGTTCGGAGTTTCTGCGCAGGAACAACCCTTCTAGGAGTTTTGAGCACTAGTCAGTTCTAACTCCAGTTGACTAGTCTGACTTGCAGAGTTGCAGACTTAGCCGACATAGTGAACTTGCAGGACTTGATCACAGTCAACTTGCAGGACTTGATTTCTGGAGTGCAGGACCCGGAGTTTGGTGATTTGCTTGCCTTGTGGGACTTGATTAAGCTTAATGATTTAAGCTTAGTAGCTTAAGCTTATGGAAGGGGGGGATAGTTATGAAAAACGGCGCAGATCGTGGAGGATGTGGGCAGCCGTTTTTTAACGTCGCGGATTTTTCGAACATATTCTTGCAGCTCGATGACAATTTTCGTGAAGCTTGTGGAGTTACTTGAGCCTTTAAGCTTTAATACTAAGCTTTTTGAGAAGATAGACATGGAGCTTCTTACTGTATTTCCACGACTTGTTTATGGAGATGATGGAGTGGTCCTCCGCCTGTACAGCCTGGTCCTTCGCGATCTGAGAGTAGAAACAGGGGTTCTTGATCGCCAGAAGTCTGCCTGTATCGATGGTTTGGGACGAGATTGACCGTAGAGCCCGATCATTCCAGGAGCTCCGCCTTCGCACGAGATGGGTAGCGATTGGAAGCTCTTGATCTCAGCTCCGCTCTGATACCACTGGTGCGCAGATCGGTCGCAGTATGCTCACGTAGTGAATCCCGGAAGGTCCCCAAGAACAATAAACTCTACCTTTTTGCACAAATTACAATGTAAAAAGCATGAATGACAAGAGCAAGAGACCAATTGGGTTCAATCTCCCCCCATGCCTTGTGTGAGCGCTTCACAAAGCATGTATTTTATGTATATTTCCATCTTCATGCTCAATAATAGCCCAATTTACAAAAATATGACAAGCTTTTAGCTTTTGAGTTTGCTTTTACAAAAATAGGAGATAAAGCTAATGGACGGTGCCCATAGAGTCAGGCATGCCCAACACAATGTCCAAATAGAAATAACATATTCGTGCACATAGACGCATACAAAATAATAATAAATAATCGATGCCTCAATAGACATGACAAAATATAGGCGTGGCACCTATCAAAATATAATCCATAGGTCGAATACCTGCTAGACTCCAATGCTTTCCTCCGCCACTGCTGCTATCTCTACACATCAACTGAAGCATTCACAATCGTTAGTAAAATAATATAATTAAACCGACAAAAGTGAATACCTAGCAGTCTTCAGCTACATAAATAAATCAACTGGTTCGAAATAAATCCTAACCTTAATTTATTACGAGTGCGCACTCTAAACTCATAAACGTTTATTAATTTAATATGCATTTTGCGGAATCACCCGCTATGGAATCACCCATGTACACACTAAATTAATGAAACGCCCGAAAAGGATAGGCGTCCCCATCAACTTCTCGCACAAAGAATCCACTTTGTGTATGAGCCCCGGTCATCTAAGTTTACGGAATCCACCGTAAAACCTCACGGAATCCACCGTGGCACGGAGTCCACCATGGAATATGCCTCCTGAATCCACCGTGGCACGGAGTCCACCGTGGAATATGCCTCCTGGCATCAGTTATTGGCCAAGGTGCCTTCGAACAATGTGTTAAAGCTACCATAGATAATAGTAGTTATTTTCCTTCAGATTTAAAATATTAGATTAAAATATACAAGGGCTCCAATAATTCCAAATTACAACAATTTCAAGTAGAGTGTGGGATGCAAAAGATTAATGCATTGCCTTTACTTCTGAGCTCTCTTGGGTTACAATCTTTCCATTCTTCAATGGTGGTACATCGAATGATATATTGATGTGGAAACATTTTCAAGAATGTAAATATAGAAGAATAATCGAGCGCCTACGTAATCCATCAATGCTCGGGGGGTTCACTATATATATATTCTCTATATAACGTGCGTTCATGGCCTATTTATAAATATCCTAATCTGCAAATTTTTCTTGAATAAAAACCAACCCTTTTCTATTCAATTTGTAAGTAACCCCTTTATATGACACCCTTCTGTATGTAGAAAATGTACACAAATGGTATTTTAAAAACCCCTTATTTTGAACTCACGTTACATATACATATATTCATGAGTGACCCCCCCGAGCATCAATGGGATTCGGACATGGTCTTGACATGGTGCCCAATGTAGAGGAAATGGCTAGAACTGTGTGTGTCATCAATGAACATTATTCATGCGTTGGTAGATGGGATGAAGATCATGTATAGTGCTAGTGTCATCCATTCAGATTTGCATGCTAACAATATGGTACTAGACTTCACTATAGATAACACCCCTAGGGCCGGTATCATAGAGTGAGGGGGGGTTAGTGCTTGTTTTTGGAATGGCAAGACCAGCCCTCAACTTGCAATTTGTAGAGTTAGATGAACCCATGCACATTATAGATGAGCATAGACAAAAAGGAGCACTAGAAAGAAAAATAAGACCATGGATTGCACCCAAGATCTAGGACCCACTCTGCCACCTTGCATTTGGCAAGGAGTTAGATGTGTATGCAATTTGCTAGTTCATCATCTGCCTCATTGATTTTTAATGCTTAGGCCACCGAATCTTGCTCATCCTTAGGGGAGGGAATATATCTAGCCAAAGGTTGGCTCAATCAAGGGTCATTATTATCTCCTTTTAACAATGTAGAGGTAGCATGTAGGTTAGTAGGGGATGTTTTTCAACACTCCATCTCAATATCTACTACCTCCTTCCAATTATGAAGAAAGACTAGACCATTATCCCAGTCTTCAATGAGACGTACATTGTGTATTCAAGGTCAACCAAGCAATATGTTATAGTCAACTCCTTTTATAACAACAAAATTTATCTTGAATTGGGCTCCTCCAATATTGACCCACCAATCCCTGCAGACTCCTATTGGTCAAACTTTGAATCTATTGGCCATGGTTAGATTAAAATACATTGGTCCAACTGGTGGATTTCCCTAGGAATGAAGTACATTCTTATTAACTATACTCACACTAGTTGCAGTATCCCCATGATCCCTCATTGTGTAGTGTCTCCAAGGGTTTCCACGGGCAAAACCACATGTTGCTTGGCTCCTTCCCAAAATGTGTTTACCCTCAAGACACTTAGGGTTGGAGGCACACTAAGGCAAGATTGTGAAGCAGGATGGGATCAATTAGGGTTTGTGCCTTCTGCCCATGGTTTTAGTCCTTGCCAAACCACTGGACTACTTTTGATTAGAGTTCTAAGTGGATGGTAACTTTAGTTAATAAAAGTGCTACAATTATGGAAGGTTTGAGATTCTCATAGAATATCATGAGTGACTTGCAACATGAGCTAGGCAAACCTCCTAATCTATGGGGCATGTTCTATTTGGGTGGATCAATTTTGTGATCTCACCTATTGGTCATGGCCTTGCTTTGCAAGATATGTCATGTATGTGAGAGAGGTTGGGGATACTGAGCATCTCATAATTTTCTCTTTCTATAGCTCTTCCTACATTGCCTTTATTCATTCTTTACATTTGTCATCAATAGCAACTAACTGTTGAACTGGGTTAGGATACGAGTTATCTTCATGGTTTGAAGTGCTATTGTAGCACTCTCTGCACTAAATATCGGAGTAGTTTGTGAAATTGAGGAGAGGCCATAACTCTTAATTTGAGTTGAGCTCTCTTCCTCCATTTCTTGGTATTTTTTTTACCAATGATGAAGCCATTCATTGCCATTGGGCCTTCAATACTTACTCTCCCCACCTTGCTTTGCATGCGGTAGCATGCATGCACTAGAATGGGAATACTATCTTTAGGTAGAACATTTTTACTATAAATAGCCTTAAGGGTAGTAAAGTCACAATGGCCCTACTACTACTTACCTTGCATTGTGGGAAATCAAGACACATGTGGGATTCTGCATTTCGGATAGCATTGATCAACTTCATTTCCCTTAGCTTTCTCATGTTTCTATGGATACCTTAAGGAAACATGTCCTGATTGTCCACAAGTCCAACACGTAAAGGGGTCTCTAGTTGAAGGTGTACCTCACCCCTGGCCTTGTCCCAACATCATAATCAGTACATGTTTGTAATCCATTAGAATTAGGTGTCCTTTGTCATCAAAATAGACAAAAGGATTCATGTATTCTTCCTCCTTCATTGGTTCCTCAATGAAATGGATAGGGATATGACTAATCAGATGGATGATTATCAGTATGGGGGTTCTAGGTATTCCTAAAGGATTATTTTCTACCCTATGTGTGGCTTCTCAATACTTTGGATCACATAAATATTTTCGCCTTTTTGCTAGAGGTAGATGAAGTTTGGCTAAATTTGTAAAGAGTCAAATGTTACGTTTGATCACATATGGCAATGTCCCATTAATCTATTCACTAATCTTGTCATTAGTAAATACTATATAAAAGGGCCATTTTTTGTCAAAATTTTCCCTAATGTGGTTGAAAATTATGACTCCAAACACAAGTTTGGAATTTTACAACTTTGTGCATACATGACATCTATTTCTACATTTACATTTATGTTTATCAATTCAAAGACTATGTGTATTATCACGCTTGTTGCTCGTAACATACACACAATGGTCACTTCATGTGTAGGAAAACCTACCTATAGATACACCCATAAGTTTCTTTTTGAGCTCATAAAATGCATCTATTTGGCCATCTAATCTCTTGTAGTACATATATTGACCTTTTTTTTGCATGTATTTTTGTCATGGTATTCACTAGTCTATCCTTCATTTGTTGAAGTGGTGGGATATCATTGGGACCATTGTCAAAAATAGTTAAAGGAAATAAACATATTTTAGTTTTATTAGATTTAGTAGTCAAAGCATTGCTTGATGTGACCACTAAAGTTGTAGGAAATTATTTATTAAAAGATTTGATAATTAGACATCCTTTCCCTAAAGCTATTGTGTTGGAATATAAAAGTAATGGGATAACGAAATGTTTAAACAAAACACAAGCAAACAATTTCCATACATATAGACCCTTTATAAATAAAATTGAAATGATTATTCCTTATCTTGTTTATGTATAGAGATTCTTAATCTAAGCTTCGATTAAGTTACTCATTCAAGGCACTTTAGGGATGAGATCGATCCCCCCTCCCCCCAAAGAAAAAGATTCTCAAAAAAATCTTATAGCTGCAAAGGTTTGACATTTGGTACAAAAATTTCAAGTGAACACAACCATTGATTGACAACAATAATTTATAACAACCTAGCAATAGCCCCAACAAGACAAAAGCGAGTTTATGGCAATAATATAATACACAAGGATTATGAAATTTGGGAAAAATTGTTAAGTGTTAAATATACCACTAAAATAAAAATATAATTGAATCACTTCAACATAAATGGATCGATCTTTATTGTGTCACTAATAGGATATGAAAGAGCTCCAATAAAGAACAAATAATACGAAAAAGTACACATCATAGCATATCTAACTAGGATAAATGATTTTTCCAAAATTGATATTGATGTTGGTTACAAGATACAAGATGAGAGTGGCCACATAGAAGAAATACAAAACTGAAGATACTCTTGAATGGAAAAGGCTGACCCTATCGTAAAGAAGATATCAAACATGGCATCACTCTGAAACACTATAGACAATCTTGTACTTTATTTTCTACTACATGGGTAGGGGATGTGACTTGTTGACCCTTTGGTCCAATTGACCTTCCTAATTGTGTGCATGCTCATCCATGTGGCCACCCTTGAGATCTAGTTGATCCCACCCATGCCAATTGAATTAGCCATTGAATCAACCTAAGAAGCCCAATGATTATGGCCAATCACTATTTATATGTCATGAAATAAAGAAGATGGAGAGCACCATTTTGCTCTTCACTCTCTTTTTTGAACAGCTGAGCATTTTGACACTTGTAGCAATGTGGGTCAAGGATCAATCGTTATTTATAATAATTTATGATTTCATCCAATTCACTAGCTCACGTGGTATCTCTCCTAGGCTCCTCCACATTTTGTTTTGCTCCCTCTGTTTTGCTCTACATCTCTGCTCTGCCCCCTTCGTTCCCAACTTGCCTTCCATAGTAACACAATTCCCCCTCTAACTTTTGTGTCACTTGGTTGATATTGGCTTTCCAACTCGCTCGCACTCTCTCCCTCTACACTACAAGGGTATATACATATAGCGACGCTAAGTAGTGACGTTTTTTTTTTGGCGTCGCTATTTACGTCGCTAATCCTCGAACTATTTTAAGTCAAAAAATGTGTCGGTATTAGTGTCACTATCTGCATCGCTATTTACGTCGCTAAAAACGTCACTATTAGCATCGCTATTTAGCGACGTAAATAGCGACGCTAATAGCGACGATTTACTCTCGTAACATTTCGCGGAAACCCGAATGTTTCTTTCAAACGCACGTGTGAACTACAGAAGTAAGGCGAAGGCGGAGAGAAAGAGAAAGGGAGGTGAGCAAGAGAGGGAGGTGAGCAAGGGGGGTGAGCAAGGAAGCAAGCCGCAAGCTCCATGCGAGGAGAGGAGAGTCACCCGCACGAAGAGGTCGTGGAAGAAGAAGAAAGCACGATGGTATGCCCTATTTTGGTTTCTTTACAATCTTTGTGTTGCTTTGCAATGTAGGTTAGAAAGTGTTGGTTTCTCTTCGATCTTTGTGTTGCTTTGTGTTGCTTTGCAATGTAGGTTAGGAAGTGTTGAAAGAGAGAGAAATGGAAGCGAGTGTTTTCAAAATTTTTCTTGTGTTGGTTTTTATTCTTTGCAATGTAGGTTAGAAAGTGTTGGTTTTTCTTCAATCTTTGTGTTGCTTTAATTTGCAATGTAGGTTAGGAAGTGTTGAAAGAGAGAAATGGAAGAGAGTGTTTTTATATTTTTTATTGTGTTGGTTCTCTTCAATCTTTGCAATGTATATAGGGTAGGAAGTGTTGAAAGAAAGAGAAATGGAAAGGAGTGTGAAGGGGGATGCTTTTTTTGCTTGATTATAATTTTAAAGAGAGTGTGAGAGAGATAGAGATGTAGAGAAAGAGAAATGAGATGCTTGTTTTGTTTGGATTGTATCTTTTGCAAGATCTTTCCAAACTACATATTCATCCACAATGATATTTCTAGATGTAGAAATACTTCTTTTTCTAGGATCATAAAAGTAAAATACGTTTGAGAATACATTTGAGAGATTTAGAGTCTAATTTCTTTCTATGAGCATAAGTAATGCTTCCAAAAACTTTCAAACAACTCACTACTAGCATTTGACCAATAAAGGCTTCAAAAGGAGTTGTGCCTTTCAAGGCATAGTGGAAGATCTATTAACTGTTATAAAAATGTTTTTATGTGAGCATAGTTTAGAGCCGACCTCAAAGATAGATAAGTTTAGAGCCGAACTCAAAGAGATAGGTACGAAATTTTTTAAAAAAAGGACCTGAGATATATATAGTGGAGTGGTCCCAATATACAATATAGAATCGTTATTAAATTATCATTCCATTACATCGCAGTCAAGATGTCTATCACTCACGACTAACATGGTGGGGATCGTGAGGCTTGGCTCAATCAACGTGTCCCCTGTCCATGCATGCAATGTGAATTGGCCATTCGTCAGAAACGTCGTTTGTCCATAGAGCATGTGCAACAGTATGGAGAGTTTCGAGTTGAGATAATCGACCAAGCAGTCTTGAATTACGAGATTGCAGTAAGTTCTCTCTCATTACTATATGACATGTAATTGATTTAAGTATAACAATTTGGGATTATCTTAGAAGTTAGCTCCTTAACGTCCTTTACAAGGTCAGGGCCATGTCGATACATTGCAGTCTGCAGATCTCTTGCGTCCAGTAAGACGGGTTCGTCCACACTCTATACAAATGCCGCCCGAGATAACTAACTGTCTCATAGAAGGTGATAACTCTCAACCCCCTTCTATGGGTGAGAATGCTAGAGACATGGACGATCCTCCTGCTTTTTTGGAGCCTGAGTTAGAGGACATGATCGAATCATTGCTTCCAACGGACTCGAAATCCCAAGATCCTTTAATTGCGGAGGCTGCCATTCCATTGTATGATGGGAGTCGAGTATCCCATTTGAAGACACTTCTTTCATTGTTGAGCATACAAACAAAGTATTGATGGAGCGATGCGAGTGTGACCGAGCTATTCAGGTATATTATGATGTGTATGATTCTTTATTGAAAGCCATTAAAATGTGCTATGTAGTACTCTAATAATGTGCTTCATTGCAATTTGTAGAACATTGAAATCTTACATTTTGCCTATCCAAAACACGATGCCTGAGTCTCGTGATGATGCAAGACAAGTGATGTGAAAGCTAGGCATGGATTATAATTGCATTCATGCTTGCCCCAATGATTGTGTTCTCTTCCGGGGAGAGTTTGAATTGTTGGCCACATGTCCCAAGTGCGGTGTGGATAGGTATCGAAATGACTTGCAAGGACAAACTATTCTGTAGAAGGTTTTGAGGCACTTTCCGCTGATACCGCGTGTTCGTCACATTTTTCAGACCAAGAGTTTTGCAAAGTTGACTACATGGCATGCGAAAAATTGATCCACTAATGGTGTACAACGTACACCAGCTGACTCAGGAGCATGGCATCACATTGACGAGACTTTCCCTGACTTTGCAAAGGAGGCAAGGAATCTACGATTCGGTCTTGCCATGGATAGGGTAACTCCTTTTGGTTTACGTTCCACCTCCTATAGTGTATGGCCTGTGGTCCTTGTTAACTACAATATACCGCCATGGCTTTCCACCAAGAAAGGACACCTTTTCTCAGCTTGCTTGTGCCTGGATGATACAAAGTCAAGAATATGGATGTCTACCTCTCTCCCCACTGATTTATGAGCTAAAGGAGTTGTGGGAGGGAATTGTAGTGGAGGACATGAGCAAACATATTGGTAGGCGATCCGCAACTATAAGGGCAATTCTTATGTGGACCATGCATGACTTTCCAGTGGACCATGCATGACTTTCCAGGTTATGGAGAATGCTCTGGTAAAGCGTGTTTTCTTATTTTGCTAGTTTTCTTTGAGCAATGTTGGTGTTTTGACATGCCTCATTGTACATGTGTGTTCTGCAGGGCTAGTCACATCAGGTTACCATGCATGTCCTCTATGTGGACCAAGGTTGGATTCTCATATGTCAAAATTTATGAAGAAGATGGTATTTGACGAACATCGGGATTTTTTCCCAGAGGGTCATGTCATGAGAGAAGGATTTCTTGGTCGCCCTCCTGCGAGAATGAAATCACTGAGCTGGTTTGATCGCAGGATGGTGGACCAAGACTCGCTTCCCAGTGGAATGCAATGCTTCTCAATTTTCTATGAGCTGACTTATTGGAAAAAACTGAAAATTAACCACCTTTTAGATCCCGTGCACATTTTTAAGAATGTGGGTAGCTTGCTATGGGACCACCTCACTGGGCAGCGAGACACACTAGGAGCGAGGATGGATTTGAAAGTAGTGGGAAAGATGGAACCATATTGGCCTGTAAGTGGCATCGATGGTCGAGTGCAATTGCCGCACGCTCCTTGGGTTTTGTCTGGCAATGAAGTGCGACGAGTAAAGGAAAAAATAAATTCCTTTTGCATGCTTACTGGCCTAATGCGTTCTCTCAAGACAGCATTCACAAAGGATGACCAACTGACAGGACTCAAATCCCATGATTGGCATAAGATGTGTCAGGTATGTACGGTATGAGGCTACGTATGGCATGATTCTGCATATCAGATTTTAGAATCTCCATTTGTTTATACATAATATTAATTACATGGTTTTCACAGTTCGTATTGCCGATCGCAATCCCGGGGTCTCTAACATCGGAGGTATGAACAGCCATTTACAAATTGTCCGAGTTGCTTCAGTTTGTCTCCCAAAAAGAGATTCACGCAACATCGATTGAATCCATGAAATGCATGGCAGTAGATAGTACTTGTCTTTTGGAGAAGTATCTTCCCACTAGCATGCTCACGATATAAACCCATCTTCTAGTGCATATTGTAGATGAATTGCAGGTTGCAGGTCCAGTCCATAGTCGATGGATGTTTTTCCTTGAACGGTTCATGAAGACCTTAAAGGGATTTGTGCGACAACGGGCTCATCCTGAGGGTAGCATGGCTGAAGGTTGGTTAGTGTTGAAGGCCTTGGTGTACAATTCTGAGTGGTTGTCCACTGTGGATCGATACAAAGGCTTGATATGGTCACTTAAGGAGGATAATCGTCTGAATGGAGATGTCCTAGTGGAAAACGGAATAGAGAAGAAGATGGACGCATCCATGGAGTCCAAGGTGAACCGATTTTGTATGCTGCATAGCGCTACGATGGAGAAGTGGCTGCAACGGTATGAGGATGCTCGAGCTGAGCGAGAGTCTGCAAGATCTGACTTTCGACAGAGTATGCGGCAACGGCCCATTCGATATCCGAAGGGCTTAGTGGAGATGCCTCTACTCATGTCCACTAGATGGCTACATGAGGCCCTAACCAAAGCATCTCAAGATGAAGGAACAGTTACGGAAGAAGAGTGGGACTTCTCATGTGGATGCAATCCCAAGGTATGGATGCAATCCCAAGGTATGAAATCCCAAGAAATTACAATCTATACTGCAAATTGTAACTAATATACTTGTTCTTCTCCCAGTATAAGGTCCATAGTGCAGCATGGTCACGTGGACGACATTTCAGAGTTGAGCACATCGACAAGTTACGCTCGACAATGGACTGTGGAGTGATGGCAATGTTTGAGCAGGAAAGCCGACGACGTGCCACAGATCCAAATTGTGTAGTTGCAGAGATGGAGTATTTCAGATGTTTACAGAGTATCCTTGTAGTGGACTATCAAAGTTTCTCCGTGACCATATTTAATGTGCAATGGTTCAAGGTTACTCTCGAAGGAGCAGGTGCAACTGTTCGGCTAGGGCCAAGTGGCTTTGTTGAGATTGACTCAATGAAGAAGTGGACTGATTTGAGTGATACATTTGTTTTGCCAAATCTTTGTGAGCAGGTAAGAGTCCCTAATACTTGACGCGCTTTAGCAATCTCAAAGTGGACTTTTATACTAATCATAATATGGATCAGGTCGTCTTTTTCCCTAATCCGCAAAAACCTCAATGGTGGTATGTCATTCCCATGACATCTAGAGTATCCCCGTGTTTGCCAGAACCCCCGTACCGATCGTAGAAGAGACACCTTTAATAGCAGCAATGACAAAAGGAATACAAGAAACTAGGATGAACTGCCTGGAGGACCAAGACATCTCACCTATGGAGATAGAGGAGATAGAGGATGGGTTTTTTGAAAATGAAGCAGAGTCCTCATTTTGTGGAGAATTTTGTATAAATCTCCCGGTGTATACTGAGCTATGTCAAGATGAGATTGTGGAACCCTAAACAAAAGTGACTTGATCAAAACGTTCCTCCCACTACAGCAATGCCACTTTTTGCAAATCGGTTAGGAGAGTTTGTATGTTTTTGGAGTATGGTGTTTTGTACTATCTAATTATTATTATTATTTTAAAATGAAGTCTTGCAAATTAAGTCTTAGTTTTATTATGTCTTGCAATTCATTATCTAATATTATTATTTTTCCTTGTATGTGCAGGTTTAGGATTTGGGCACGGACGACAAGATGAGTCGCAATTTTACAGATGACAACATTGACGCGATGCTAGCGCATTTCTCACCGGAGCAGCTAGCACGGGTCAGAGATAGAGGCGATGCACAGCTTTCCCATTCCACCTCAGCACGATCGACAGACTCTAGATGGTCCGATGCTTCGGTCTCCAGTAGATGCACTCACAGGTCTCGCTTTGCTTCAGAGTCACGTAGTCAAGGAGGAGGCAGCTCCTGTTGTGGGGATACAGATGGAGTCTCTCCCACTCACACTGCCACCAGGGAGTCGACACCGTCTTTCACTGGCAGTGGCGGGCAGACATCTACTGCCCCCACTCCTTCATGCACCCCAACGATCACTCCTAGGGCTGACAAGAAGTACACGAAACCCACTCCTCCAGGTATGTATTTCTGCATCCTTTTTCGCAGTAGCACTTATCAATTCAAGTTTTGTTTGACACATTTGGATTAATATCATGAAAGTACCCGTTTGCAAAATCTTGCAGGTTACTCGTATCTCATAGATAAGGCCACTTGCTATTTATACATGAATGATGAGGGAAAAGCTGTCATCTCTAGGATGCATGAGTTGTGCCAACAAGTATTTCGGCACAACATTATAGACAAGTGGAAGGAGATCCTAGATGCCAGCAAGGAGTACATAATCAATACATTGTATCGAGAGTTCCCTCAACCCTCTAGCAATGATATATTTTCGAGAGGGTGGATGATGACGTGTATGCATGACTATTAGTCGCATAGGCTGTCTGATGCATGCGAAGCAGTCAAGCAAGGCAAATGAAAGCCGGAGTGGCTGGATACAGAGGACTGGAGTAATCTCCAGGATGAGGCGACATCCACTCCAGACAAGTGGAAGCAGTAGAAGGACGCAGCAAAGGCGCGCTTGGACGCAGGATCGGTGCATCACCTTGGTAGCGGCGGCCACACAACATTCCTGGCAGATTTCGTAAGTATTAATAGGGTAGAGTACTCTAATTTAATGACATCCATGTTAATGTATGTATTTGGAACATGAATCTCAAGTACATTGTTTTTCAATGTTTGTGTGCCACAGCAAGGTTTTACGAATCACGACCTGACTGCACTAGAGGTGACATACGGGGAGAAGCATGGCTTGAGTGCCCTGATCGAGAAGCTCTATGCTCGCAGAGGACTGGTAAGTAGTAATAAATATCATTCCTAATTTGAGAAATCTATCACTATATGTCAGTTTGTATTTGGTACTCTCAATTATATATGTATTTGATGTTGCAGGCTCCCTTCGGTATGCCACTACAACGAGAGGAGTTTTCTGATGCGGATGAGTCATAGAGAGCAGATTAGGCTACATAGGATTACTCCCCATCTTGTATTAAGTAAGGCCTTATGGCCTCTATCCTCCATATGTAATAGCTAAGTGTATATGATTCGGACTTCTATGTTGTAGCATGACTCCATATACACATCTCCATGTTATTCACCATATATTGATGTACAGGTGTATACATATTTGCTTTATCGTAGTAGCACTTCTCAATTTAAGTTCTGTTATTTTCTTTATCAATGCAGTGCACATTTGTGTTAATTAATGTCATGAAAGTACTTGTTTGCAAAGTCTTGTCATTATTTGGGATTGATTGTCTAACTTCTTTCACAGTAGGAATTGTCTCTTAGCCCTGTGTGGCTCTAACTGTGGCAGGCTGCATCTGCAGCGCTGCCACAATTTTTTTTTTCTGCAACCGTCGGTATTAGCGTTGGAAATTCCTCAACTGTCGCTATTTTGGTCGCTAATTTCGTCGGTATTAGCGTCGCTAAATAGTGACTCTAATATCGACAAAATTAGCGACGAAAATAGTAAGGAAAATAGCGACGGTTTTGTAGTGATGCTAATAGCGACGACAGGGATATTTTTCATATATAAAGAAAACGTCGTTATAAACGTTGTTATAGCATGTATATGTTGTAGTGCTAGTTAAGGTGAATCAATGAATAAATTCAAGATTACTTCAAAGCACTTGTATGTGTGAGTATCCATCACTTCAACTACATTCTCTCCTCTACTTTCTTTATCCTCCTTACGGACATTACTCTCCATGGTAGCTCATTTTAAACTGATTCTTCACCATATTGATGCCAAAACTGCCTTCTTCCATGGTCATTTTGAATAAAAAATAAATATGTTGTCTCAACCACCAAACTTTCTTGATACAAAGTTTCCTACACATGTTTGTCTAATCCATAAAGCTCTTTATGGCCTCTCAAAATGGTTCTTCAAAGTACGATATGTGAAGTGATGGATTCTTCATGATCTACCTCTTCCTACATTCTACGACATGTA
This sequence comes from Lygodium microphyllum, assembly GCF_053477565.2. Taxonomy (NCBI): domain Eukaryota; kingdom Viridiplantae; phylum Streptophyta; class Polypodiopsida; order Schizaeales; family Lygodiaceae; genus Lygodium; species Lygodium microphyllum. The sequence goes on from NC_141155.1 coordinate 28,675,914, forward strand.
GGCCTAGGCATAGAAGTAACTAATGGATAATTTTGACAATTTGCATGATATTTGGAAGCATTAGCATGAATAACCAAACCTGGTTTGCCATACCAATATCCAAACTTATGAAATATAACGTTGTCAAGCATTTTTCCGTAAACTAAAAACCCCTAGAAAAACATTATATAGGTAGGATTTTTATAGCTTAGTTGTTCATGTAACCATTCATTTTGTTGTTTTGTAGCTCGATTTTTTGTATTTGTCTAGATTAGGAATTATTTTTCCCATTCTATTTTGATTTTTTTAAGCGTGAAAACTTGATAGTCTTGGTCAAGAGATTGGTGTTTTTCTTGGATAGATTGGAGCTCGATTTTAATGGTAGCTACTGGACATCCTGAAAGAGGTATATTTTCTTACTGATATCTTTACACATCACAAGAATTATGGATTCTCAAGCACTTCATGTTGCACTTGTTGGATACACCGCACTCAGGGATCATCTCTTGATTTTATCAATTACTTCTATGCCATGGGTTCGGTTGATGTACTTTTGCACCTTCGTTGAGCACTTCATGGCATTATGCTTGCTGCAACTATATGCTATTTCACACCGTATTAAGAAGAATGTGATGAATGATATGATTCGCCAATCCTGCCACCTCTCATCGTAATATCGTTTAGATGCTTCATCACGTCACCATGTCTGTGCACGCTTCTCATCAGTTGCGCCATATCCACAGTAAGTGGACTACGCACCATGGCATCAATATAACCGCTTTTTATAATTGATAATGATTTGACTCACTCGTCCCCTTTTATCTATCTAAAGCTTTCTTACTATCTAATTTTGTGATATGATTGTTACCCCTTGAAGGGGGGCACCATGGCCACGTCCTTAGTGGCTTGAAGCCTGTTATTCATCGAAACAAACTGCAGTCGAAGGGTCCATGCAAGACAGTTAAGGTAAAACTATAGTCCACCATTTCTAATTAAGGCCATCCTCATACCTACTCTTGCATTTCTTAAGGTCATCATCACACCTTCTCTTGCATATGTGATGTTCACACTGTCTCTACATTGTGATACAGGAAAGACGACTAGTGACCTATGCTCCGGCACCCGAACATAATAATAATGGATAATAATAATAATAACAACAATAATAATAATAAGAGTGCATAATATTTTTAATGCAAAAATTTAGGAGGTATATAAACAAACATGTATATTCTTGTAATACCAAAGAGCACTATAATAATAGCTGCTCTATACTTATTGCAAATTGTACTAGCACGTATTGCTACTCCTCTTCATGTGTATGCCTATTAAAGAAAGAGCATGCTGTCATTCTTCAACTCAAGTTTCCACTTATATATATGAATTGGATACATAATCTTTCTTTCTTTCATGCCTATGTGTTTTGTTAGCCGGATATAAAGGACTAAAATCAACCAAAGGTCCTTGATGAGTAACATTCGTGCTTTGGGAACTTTGGGCCGTTGCAAGGAGCCGTTCTAAATAGGTCACTTAGAATGGGTACCTAGTTTTTGGATCAATGTTGAATACATGATAGCTCCAAATTCCTTGAGAAGGTAATAGTACTAAGGTTATCAATCTTTCTCTTAGAAGGGCGTGAGATGAGAGAAGGCTTTCTAGGAAGGTCTTGCACATCACTGGGGCTAATTGGAAGACTAGCTATTCATATAATAAGAATCACAAAGCACTATCCCACAACATGAAGAGGTTATCCTTTTGTATGCTCGACCATAGTGGGAATGGGTCATTGTTGTCATCAATCCGGTCTAGTCATTAATGCCTTCTTTGTGTGTGTCCGTGTGTGTAGGTGTGTGTGCATACGCGTGTGCGCATGTGTGTGTCTCCATTCAAAAGCTCATTGGTCAAGTTAGGTAGCTAGTTAATGTATTGAATACACAAAAAGAAAGAAAGAAAATAGAAGGGTGAAGTAGAGACATCAAGTCATGTCTCTTTAAGACCTCTACTAGACCCTCCTTAAATGTCCCTCATTAAATTTGACTACCTCCTTCTTCTTCCTCATAGAAAATGTGGCTTGGTTAGTGATTATAGTTTAGAGGAAGCAACATCAAGTGTGGTGTTCCCCATAGATGTGCAATATATGTATTCATGGCTTAGGTTGATTATACTTGAGTCCTAAGTTGAAGCTCCATATACCATATTGGTCACAATGTATAGGATTCTTGACTAAATTAGATCATCAAGATAAACAAAGTGTTGAGAAGTTATAATGGCATGCATCTAAATGCTAAATCTTACTATTCACCTATGCAAGAAAGTGTTCCCACAATTCATCCTCAAACTCTTCATTGTCATGTTATGCATCTTAAACAAAGGTCCCAAATTGTGAGATTAAGGAGGCTACTTGATTGAAGTCTAGTTAGAGTTCACGTGTCATCAATGGTACACTATAATCACATGCAACACAAGAAGGAATGTTTTGGATGTTCGGCTTGGGTTATAAGGACAAGTACAATGCAAAGCTTATGAATGCTACCTCAAACTTTTTAATGAACTTAGAAGCAAGTTTTGAATTAGCACCATGCCATGCATTTTCATGGCTTATCATGTAATATTCCCCACCCGCGGGGCATAGGAACCCCCCCTAATTTTTATAAGAAAATATTTGAAATTTTTAAATTACCACCCCCTATCGTCGCTAACATGAAGAGGGAGTGGCATTGACAGGGAGACATCGTGACAGTGTGGAAGAGGGGAAGGAGCATGTTGACGATGTCGAGGGGAGAGGAAGAGGACAACGATGTGGCGATGATGACAACGGGAAAGAAGGAGTGAATGATGATGACGAGGGAGGAAAGAAGGATATGATGATGCCAAGGAAGGAATGGAGGAGGAAGGCGATGACGTGGCCAAACGCCCCCCTCCAAATAATACTTCTCTTCCCCTTATAAAACCCCCCATGGCAAAGAGAGGAGGAGAGAGGGAGGAGGCCAAGATGCTGCACAACAGGGTGGGAGAGAACCTTCTTCTCCTTCTCTTCCCCTCCTTAGAGGGTGACCACACATGAGTACCCTTATCCTTGTTCCCGTGAGCTTATTCTCCTCCCCCCCGTCGTAAGGAGAAAGAAAAGGCCTTAATGGCTTGGACGCACAGAGAGAGAGAGAGAGAGAGAGAGAGAGAGAGAGAGAGAGAGAGAGAGAGAGAGAGAGAGAGAGAGAGAGAGAGAGAGGTCTCTGGAGCTATTAAAGCCCATAGCTTGAGGAGTTTGATTATCAAAGCACTCAAATTCAAAGCTCGGGAAGAAGGACAAGAATGGAACCCAAGAGAAGCACTTTGGACCCAAAGCATCCAATTGCAAGTGCAACGTCTGTTCCACCCACACCACAAGCTTTCCAAGTACTATCTAGATCATTAAGTAGGTTATCACATTAATAAGTTGGTTGAGATTGGGTTCCAAAGCTAGCAATATTGCAATGACTTCTTGGAACTGATTGATAAACCTATATTATAGCTACTATATGGTAAACATATGCCCTTGTCATAGAAACCCATTTGCATTGGGATCAAGAGACCCAAGAAGAATAAATCTCAACATAAGTCTCTAAAGTAATTTATTATGCAATCTTAGTCAGTCAACAAGAGTCTTAGAAGTCAAACATAATCTTGGGAGGTAAACTTACTCTAGCATCAACACTAAGGATAAAAATTAGAACCAAACCCCCAAGGAAAACATCTACAATTTGTGAGAATCCTCAAGTTAATCAAATTCAGGGTATTACTCTAACTTAATAACTGAGTATGAATCCCTTGTTGATGGCCAAATATAACGTTTTTTTAAAAATTACTACTGAGTGCTTATAAAGATGTGCTATTATGCAAAGACTATCCCTATGACATTGTGGGAAACCTAGAAAAAACGGTTCCTACATGCGTGCTTATTCATTCAGTATTCTTAAGATATTATTTCTTGTAAATTCCCTTTCAATGTTTGGAATGTACAAATTAACCTAAGTAGCTTCACAAGTAGAATTTGTGATTGGCTGACACGAATGTACCAATAACCTATGTATTAATCCCTAAGGTAATTATACTCCTTGGGAGATAAGGGCTATGGACTATATCATTCATTGTCAAGCATTTAAATGAAATTGTTTTGGTTTATGTCAAAATATCTTGAGATATACTTTATTGCTAATTTAGAGTAGATTGTTTGCCTTAACCCTCAATTGAAATGGAACAATTCCTTGAGGGGGAGAGTTTTCTTGTTTTGAGGCTTAACACACATACAAGGGTTTACTTAGGACTAAAATTAGGATGCCTTGACCATACAATAGCTACTATGTTTATCAATCCGATACATGTTGGGAAGTGTGGGAGCTTTCATTCAACCACCAAGACCCCCGGACCGCTTATTGTTTCAAGCGCTCCAAGCCGAGCACTAATGGCTACCTCTCACATAGCCGACACGCCATCCATATCCACGAGTGTAGTGAGATTACCTCCATGTCGTTCGAGTTACCTCCTCTCCCGCGCACTTCGGTAGCTCCACGATCCAAGTGCAAGCTTCAAGCAAGCTCCATCCTCAAGCTCCACGCTCCAAGCTCCATCATCGTGAGCAAGAGAAGAGAAGAGAAGAGAAGAGAAGAAGAGAGGATAAGATGGAGAGCTTATCCACCCCACGGTCCCTCACCCTCACACACTCGCTCCCTCACACTCTCACACTCCCTCTCTCAAGCACAAGCTCAAGCAAGCAAGAAGAAGAAGAAGAAGAAGAAGAGGAGAGCTACTTTTTGCCACACACAAGAATGAGCTTCTCATTCACTTTTCAAATTTATATACAAAACCCTAAATCCCTTTTGGGCGGTCATCCCCTTATCCCCTTTTTTACATGGCCGACTAGGCCCTTTTTCCCATTGTCCTTCTATCTTCCTAGCTTCCTTCTTACCGCCCATCTACCTTTACAAATTTCACGGTTGAGAGCCCGGCGCTCTTTAAATTACACCATGATGCGCTTGCGCTCTTTTACAAAAGTATTGATTCGCACTTTTTCTTGTGTGCCCTTTTCCTTTATTTAGGACTTTTCTGCATTTCTTGTGCTTCCATATTTTTCTTGGCGCGCCTTCATCTTCCGTTTCACTTTTGCCTTGGCCTTTGTCTTCTGCTTTAGCTTTTTCAGATTTTTCACCTTGTTTGTCTAATGGTTAACAAGAAGGAGGTTGGGTTATTGATCAATGTAAGTGATCTATAGAACTTACGTCTTATATAGTGTTTGAAACCTTGACATATGCCCTAGCTGAAGGAAGGGAGTATTAACTAAAATTTTGCATAGCATCGCTCTTGGATGTCAGTGGGCTATGATGAAAAGTTGCCATGGGATAAAGGAATGTTTTCTTGGAAGATGATATTATGTTGATTGCCTTGATTGTGTTTGATTCTTAATTGGATTAATTAAGGAAAGGATATTTTTGCACGGGTGGATCATCTCCAAGGTCATGCCGCATTTCAACCCGAGAAGGGCACTACTCAATTCAACCACCACGGGCCGAAGGTTGAGTGGTGAAAAGGCCAACCACGGAAATTGTGTCTCACTCCTAGGCCACTTGGGGCCAGGTGGAGCTCTAGACACCCCTTACCTAGTCCCGAACAGAGTTGAATACTATTGTGAGCCCAATGTCCATGGCATTGGAAGATCCTATTCAAGATAAAGGATAGAAATTATGGTGCCATGTGATTTGGACCGGGTACTTTTTTGGACAAAAGGGATACATAATTTCTCATGTATGGGCAGGAGACAAAGATTAATGTAAAGATAAGTTAAGGAATTTGTTTGAACTTGTTTATCAAAGGATGCTTGCTCTGTATTCGTGTTTGTGTCGTAACTTACACGAACAAACCCTATTCCCTAAAGGCTTAATTAAGGAAGCTGATTTTAAATGTCACCATAAATGTGATAGAACCTAATTAGAAAACTAAAGCTATCACCATCAATGCCACCATAAATGTGATAGGACCTAGTTAGAAAACTAAATCTATGACCACAAATGTCATCATAAATGTGATAGGACCTAATTAAGGAGCCTGATTTTAAATGTCACCATAAATGTGATAGGACGTAATTAGAAAACTAAAGCTATTAGGGAAGCGGGTGGGCAGAACCCCCGACGGCAAGTTTGTCCTACGGCAGGGTTGGTCCGAGAGAACTGGGAGGCTTCTCACAAGGTTTTACCATCATTTAACCTTTAGGTAGTGCTAGGTTAGAAGTCGATTCATGTCATTTTAGGGGACCGGAATGGGACTACACCCTACCAACAGAGAGGTTGAGTAGTGCATCCCTCTTGTTTCCCACTCTCTTTGAGCCAAGTGCGGCATGGATCTGCTTAAATTTGGGTATCTCTACGTAAAGTAGGCTATCGAGGACACAACACTAGAATGTTGTGACAAGATCTTGACCCTTAGGAACCCAAATTTTAGGTCGATCCTAGTGGGTTTGATCGTAAAAGTTCTGTTGTGAGGCGGACTTGGAAAAACGTGGGTGACAAACCATGGAACATTCCATGGGAGTGTCGGGCAGCAACGCTTAGATTTTTTTCTCGATGGACCACTAAAATGTGCTTAGACGACATGGGCATGTTACAGTTGGTATCAGAGCGAAACTTCGTAATGATATGGGATTGATTTATGTATTGTTCGTAGACATATCTTAAACCGAATAACCTAAATGGTATGGCTTGATTGTTAAGCACGTTCTGCACCCATGAATGCTAACATGCAAGAGAAGAAATTCCTTCTCAACCAATTTAAAGCACCCGAGTTTGATGGAGAAGTGATAGACATCACAGCAGAGGTGGAGATATGTGCAGGAACTGCCTCTACTAATCAAGCAATGATATCCAAACTTAAGTTAGTTGGCCAAGCTCAGATATGGTGGAAGAAAAGGTGCAAAGATCAAGGTATTTCCGAAGCTGCTATCACTTGGGCTCAGTTGAAAGATGTTGTACACAAACGATACGTTCCACCAACCTACCAGACTTTGAAAATCAATGAATTCTTCAAGCTAAAGTAGCTGGAATCAACTTTGGAAGCTTTCTACTCAAAGTTTGTAACCCTAATAAAATATGCACTACCTACGGATATTGTGCAGCAAGTATCCAAAATTTTCTATGGCATGAACACTCCTCTAAACCATTGTCTTGAAGCAATGCATCCAACAGACTTAGAAGATGCATTACTTTGAGAAAAGCCAATCACCCAAGAACTTAATCTGGGCATTTTGCCCCCTAGAAGATATTAAGCCTCCAAGAAACCAAAGCTACACATGCACAGTCTATGGATATATAGAGGAATCAGATGAAGAGGAAGACCTAGATCCCACTACACATTTTCAAGATGATTAGCAAATTTTATCGACATGTAATACAACTTGTACTAGAATAAATCCTACTCGTGTACCTACGGTTAATTGCAATAATATGAGTTGCACTACTTGAGTCATTAAGAGTAGCGCAGTGGGGACGCATGGTGTTGAATGTATGGTACTTGGGACTCTTGTTGAGTTTGCAAATCATTGTAAGCAGATCATTGGCCATGTATGGATGCTATGGTATGCTCTAGAGGTTATGTGAATGGTATAGTTAGTTGTCTAAGGTTTTGCATCATAGAAATGTTAAATATTGTTGATTTGGACCAAGGCAGACTATGAGACATGGTGCAAGCATTAAACTATTCTAGAAAACCTATTACAGCAAAAGGGAACTGGAGAAATTAGCTAAAACCCCATACCTAATTTAGAATAGGGTATTTCCCCCTTCGAATAGATTTAGAAGTCTCCCTAATTGAAGCTCCCATTGGAGAGTTATAGACACTTTCGTGTGTAGTGGTCCTATAAGGGGATAGGCTGCAGTCCCCTTCTATACAGCCATAGAAAATTACTCATAGCCAGTTCAAAAAAATTATGTAATAAAACTCTTTGCATAACCTTGTATGCGGCACTCTCTCCTTTATTTTCAATCAAAAAAGCTCCTAGATCGTAGCCCCCTAACTAAAAATATCTCATATTTTGTGCCAGAAGGTTTATTTGGACAACACTCAAGATGGTAGGACAAAGAGGCAAGGTAGAGGCCAATGAGGAGTTTCAAATTAAGAGCTCATTGAGATGGGATTTATCAAGCCTAGCTCTTCCCCCCTATGCATCTCCTGTCTTGTTGGTCAAGAAGAAGGATGGCTCCTTCAATGACCTTAACAAGATTACAATCAAGAATAGATGCCTCGTACCTAGAATCAACGACTTGCTAGATGAGCTCAAGGGAGCTTGCTACTTTATTAAGATAGACCTAAGGTTTGGCTATCATCAAATATGGATGAGGGTAGGTGATGAAATCAAAATAGCATATAGGACTGACAGAGGGGTGTATCACTTTCTTGTCATGCCATTTGGGCTAACAAACATTCTTGCCACTTTTGAGAGTCTTATGAACAAGATCTTGTATCCCTTCGTTTTTTAGTTTTTTCTTGTCTTTTTCAATGATATACTCATCTACATCAGGACATTGAGAGAGCACCTATAGTATGTACGATAGGTATTCAATGTATTATGGGAGCATAGATTGTTTGTCAAGGAAAGAAAATGTATTTTCATGCAGACTAAGTTTGAGTATTTGGGCCATATTATGAGTGAAAAGGGGATTCAAGCTAGCCCCAAGAAGGTGGAGTGTATTCAAGATTGGTCCATACCCTCTAAGACTACCTCTTTACATGGCTTTCTTTGTCTCTCCTCCTTTTATCAAAGATTTATTTGCCATTATGCTACCATTACAACACCATTAACAAATATACTAAAAAAAGAGGTTTTTTCACAATTCTTTGGCTAATCACAGCTTCCAACACCTAAAAGAATTGCTTACTTCAACCCCCATTCTTATGTGTCACGACTTTACAAAAGAATTCACTATACAATGTGATACTAGTGGAAGGGGTATTGGGATTGTTTTGCTACAAGAACATGGTATTATATCCTTTGAGAGTTGAAAATTGGATGAAAAAGAGAGGCAACTACATGTTTAATGATTAGGAGATATTGACAATCATTCATGCTATTAAAAAGTGGCACCACTATCTATATAGCAATAGATTTAAGGTGAAAATTGACCATCGAGTGCTCAAATACCTCATGATGTGGCCTAATTTGACTCCTAAGCAAAGGCAGTGGGGGTGGAAAATTTGCAAAACTATGATTTTGAGATCACTCATACTAATCCATGGAAGGACAATGTGGTGGTTGATTCAGTCTCCCGTATGCGGGCATGCAAAGTCTCATCAATTATAGAACTTCACGGTGATTGGATAGAGGAACTTCAAGAGACCTATTTGTTCAATGCTGAATTCAGCCCTATCTTTCAAAAATTATAGGAAGGAAATATAAATGAGTGCTCCCCATATCAACTCAAAAATGGTCTCATCAAAGCGCATGGCTAGATTGTAATTCCCCACACCTCCTCTTTCACATACCAGATACTAGAAGAGATGCATTCTTTGCCAATTGCTAGTCACCTACGGGTGCTTCAAAACCTATGATCGCATGGAGGTTGTGATAGTGAAGAGAGAGTATTTTTATCAATGCATGATGATTGATCTAATCCTCTTACACCTTAAATACCATGGGTGTTACTAGTATTTTTCCTATCATTTCCATATCTCCCACTCGTTACAAAGCCATTCTGACTCAGAAGGTTTTTGTCCCCAAAAACAAAAGGAGAGTGGGGGGGAGAGGCGACAGAGTACTACTCTATGCAAGAATGCAAGGAAAATGAGCAAAGGAGGGGTCTAAGTACCATGTGAAATGGGGCCTAGAGAGGCATACGGAGTATGGGGAATCATAGAAGTGGAACTACACACAAGATGATCCACCATTTCATGAACATCAGAGCCTTGGATGAACTGGATAGCATGTTTGTCGAGAATAGAACTACTATAAAAGAACAATCATAACTTTGGGTAGGGTGCTCTAAATAGGATGGTTGAGGTTTCAATGCGGAGCTCGTGAAGCGGGGTGGGCTGCAAAAAATTTCATGATCTAAATTGGTGCAAAATAGTTTGCTATTCAAAAGTAGTCTTGTAGTCCAAACAGGGCCAACTGAGTTTTAGCCAAATTAACATCCCTGAGGTGGGAAAATTCCTCCAAAATGGATGTTGGTCTCCAAGGAGCTTCCTCTAGAGGTAGATCTTGCCATTTGAGCAAGTATTCCCTGATCAATAGGGTGTGAAGCTAATTTTCTCTCTTCCCAAAAATTTCTTTAGGAATGTATTGAATAAGACCTTCTCAAGCATTCATGGGGGGAAATTCGTCCACATAGTCTTTTGGGGAACTAATTAATGGTTTCAGCCGACTCATGTAAAAGACATCATGGATCTTAGTGGAGGGAGAGAGTTGGAGGCGATAGGCCAATTCACCCACTTTCTTAACTATCTTATATGGCCCATAGTAGCGGTGTGCCAACTTATTGCATGAGCCATCCTTGAGTGTGGCATATCGAGAATTGGGGACCTTGAGAAGTACCAACTCACCTTCTTGAAACTCAAGAGAGCACCTCCCTTCATTAGCATAGAGATTCATATGGTCTTGGGACTTTTTAAGGTTCAATTTGCACTCTTGAAGCAAGGCATGCATGTGGTCTAATTTCTCTCTCCCATGTGGATTGAGCTTTTCACTAAATATGATTGTAGGGAGGGGCACACGACAGCCATATAAGGCCTTGAAGGGAGACACTCCAATGCTAGAATGAGTGGAGTTGTTGTAAGCAAACTTAGCCAAGTAGAGCCATGAATCCCATACATGCTGGAAATAGTGACAAAAATGTCTCAAGTAGATTTCAAGCCACTTATTCACCCATTCTATTTGACCATCAGTTTGGGGGTGATAGGCTATATATGGAGCCAATTTCATCCCCATGGAGCTGAAAACTATTACCAAAAATGGCTTATGAATTCGTCTCGGGGTCATACACTATGACATGTGGTAATCCATGCAACTTGAATACATGCTTCATAAATAGACTAGCCACCTAAGATGTTGCAAATTGTGACTTGGTGAGGATAAAATGGGCTACTTTAGTGAGCATATAACCTACCACATAAATGTGTAACAAGTGTGATACACACCGACTAGGGGTTAGACATCCACTCACACTAACCGGGGTATATAAGGTGTAACAGTCCCAAATTAGGGCAACCAATTATTATCAAGAACATAACCTTCACCTTCATGTCCAGCTTCCATGGCTTCCTCCTTCCTTCTCTCCTCTTTTTTTTCTTTCTCTCTCCTCTTCTAGTCTTCTTTTCTCTTTTTCTTGCTCCCTTTCTCTCTCTTCAGCTCTTCTCCTATCTCCTCACAGCTTCATTCATTACAAGTGGCATCAGAGCTTTAGACTTTGGTCCTTTTCTTCTTTCCCCTTTCTTCCTTTTCAAATTCCAAAAGCCCTAGTTACTCAGCTTACAGGTACAAGTATAACAAGGATTGTAGTTAACTTTAGCTTTTTGGAGCAAGCAAGAGCTATGGCTGGAGACTCAGACATATTTAGAGGTAAAACGGTTAAAATAGTAGATTTTCACTTCTTTTCATGCAAATTTTAAGGGTTCCATGCCAAGTTTGGAGTCTTAAGGGTTAGAGGAGGACGAAAACTCAACTACTTTTTGCTTCAGCCCCTTTCTCTCTTCTCCCAAGCAAGCTGCCATAGCCACATAGCAAAGACAACTCTTCTTTTCCCCTAGAGCAGCCATGGGAGTGTTGGGGTAAAAGGCTTTTGGGTCTATCCGTGTAGAGTGACCACCCATATTCTTTACTCATATATATATGAAAGTGCAATAAGGCTGTCATAACATTGTTGACAACACCTACATTGTGTGTGCTCTTCTCTCTCTTTTCTCTTGCATTCCTTTCAATTGGTATCAAAGCAGGTCCTTTAGGAGCGCTTCCCAACCTTCCCGGGCATCTATACGAGATATGAGAGCTTGCCTCTCACTCAATTCTCAGCCATTCTTTGACATGAACTATACGGTTTCATGAAGAGGCAGCCATAGCTTCAATCATTGAAGCTTGTTCTCTTCACCTCTTTCTTGGACTTGTCCTAGGCTTGTGTAGGCCTATTGTAGGCATTCATTTGGCTCTTGCTTATCCCCTACCCACCCTGATTTGGCCCCTCAAGTAGAGCAGCATGCTCACGTTTTATTTGCACATGTTTTCAAAAATGGCTCAAAAATCACTCTTTTTGTCATATCTCAGGCATTCGGAACCCGATCCAAGAAAGGTAAGAGTATAAGTTGGGGTTTTGGCATGGTCCGAACGCAATGTGATGTTGGATTTGTCAAATTCTAATGAGAGACTATTCTTTAATAGATTTTAGGTCTGAGACAGCATGTATTTGTATGCCTATGGCTTATGTGATGCTTCTATTGATGTCTATTGATACCAGATCATTTGTGGATGTTATGCCTCTTATGTGAGACACATTTGGAACTGATTTAGCTCAACTATTAACTGTTTTAACTAGTCCCAAATCTGTCCAAAACAAGGCAACCACCTATTACTTCAATTTTATGCTTATAGGTCTTGGCATTTGATGCCCAATTATGCCCAGTTGCCTATACATACGGGAATGTATATCTATGGTTTGCCTATGGATTTGAGCTTGGATTGAGCGCTGATTTGCTCAGTTTATAGAGGTTATATGCTATTGAAAAATTCAAGGCTGAAGCTATTTAATGATGTGCCAAGTTATGCCTATTGCGTATGGGGTGCTCCTAGCTACTGGGGTTGATGTATTCATGCATTTAGATGATGCCACATGGTTCTTCTATGGTCCAAAATTGTTTTGAGCTGAGATTAGAGCTCATTTTTATGGTTCACTGTCACTGCCTTGCCATAGGCATTTCACTGTCATGACATGGTTTATGCCTAGGCTACCCAATGCGGGTTATGATGTCTTGGTGAATGCTTTTGGTTGGCTATGGATGGCAGCTGTTTGAGCCTCATCTTGACACTCATTTGAGTATTACCTTGAGCAGTTTGACATTGGTTGGATTATTCCATATGCAGCTTGGATGCTATTTGGCCTATGATGCTTCGTTGATATCTTATTGGATCTTGGATGTTTGGGTGATGCAGACTTATGTTTGAGCATTGATTGCTCCATTGTCTTGGCAGTTAGATCTTGAGCTTTGATAGCTCACTTGGTCCTTGGATTTTTTGCGAGCTACTTGGTTGATCACTGGACTTGCCAATGCTTGGGCTACAATTATGGATTTTATGCTCCTTTGTTGCCTAGCCTCTATGCTAGTTGGGCTCTTGTTGCCCGTGAATGTTAGAGAGTCTGTTGTGTATGATTGCCCGTCTATGCACATGGTCTACTTTCATATACCTTTCAGAGCCGCTGCTTTGGATGTTGTCGTATAGATGTTTCGGCTTTTTCTAGAGCTTGTCTCTTGCAGGATTTATTCCTGCTTGTTGCCAGTCTTGGTTTGACTTGGTTGTTTCTCGATGGCATGATGTACTACAGAGCTATGCGTCTGCATATGGTTATGGGGCTGATTTTATGGCTGCAAGCCATATGCTCTTTTGATAGATGTCTTAGCTTCTACACTATTGTGGGTGGTTATGTTATGCATTTGGCTACGACTCTTGTTCATGTGGGAGCTTCTGCATCTTATGCATCTTTGCTTGATGCCTCTATGTTCCCCTCTCCATTATGGATGGATGAGACCTTGCAGCAGCATGCTTCTACTAGTGCTTATGCCGATAGTCATCTTGATGAGCAGGTTCCCTATGTTGGAATAGCCCTAGATTCTTTGAGTTTCGTGGATATGGATACCCTATTCCTGATGACTTGGATTCCTCGTCGTCTTCTACAGATTCTACTTCTTCCAATGTTGTTTGCTTCCATTGTGGGAAGCTTGGGCATGTTAAAAGAAAATGATTTAGACGGATTAGAGAGTAGTAGAGACAAATATGGACTCGCATTGAGCAGAAAGTAAGAGATATAGCAGATGCAGCGGGTGTTACCACTATTACTAGTGGTGAGGCACATGTGGTTACCCATCATGATACAATAGAGCATGTACTCCTGTCATCTAGTTTGCCTACAGATTACTTGCTTAGTGATCAGGCCTTTGCCTATGTTTGGCTTTTGGATTGTTTGGAATCTTGTCATGCTGCTCCTCATACAGCATGGTTCTCTTCTTATATAGGGAGGTTGAAAGATGCCTTGACTTGGGCCTTGAGCAATCTTATGCCATTGCTGGTATAGGGGACATACACCTTGCTCTACCTGATGGGACTTTTCTTATGCTTAGGGATGTTTTACATGTTCCCATGCTCAGTAAGAGCTTGATCTCCATCTATCAGTTGCATGATGCAGGTTACTTTGTTTCTCTTTAGGATAGGTCATGGAAGATCTATCGTGGTTTCTTGGTTTTGGCCAGAGGTTCTAGAGTTGGTTCTCATTACCTGATGTATGTCTCTCATGTGGGAGATTCTATGGTTGCAGTTATCCAGATACCACATGCATTGTTATGGCATTATCGCCTAGGCCATATACACCACAGAGAGATGGAGATCTTGTCTCATTTTTTCAGACTCATTATTGCCTGCTATGTCACATGCAGATCTTGATACTTGCCCTTCTTATACTCTTGGTCCTTCTAGAGCCTCTCTGGCTTATGGTGATCATGTGAAGCATGCTCCTCTAGATCTTGTCCATGTTGCAGTATTTGGACCTATGCCTTCCCAGTCACTTGGTGGAGCATCGTAGTTTGTGACCTTCATAGATCATGCTACCCACCATGTTTGGGCTTACCCTTTGGTGCGTATTGAGGATGCCACAACTATTCTTGATAAGTTTATGGATTTTGCTGGTTGCAGGCCTAGGTTCTTGCAGATGGATTTTGAGACCTATGCTATCTCTCCTAGCTTACGAATCTCTTATCAACAAGCAGTATGGCATTAATTTCTTATGCCCTTGGTATTATGGCATTGCTCATGGCATGTGCCTAACCTTACAGGCAAAGGTTACACTATGCTTACCACAGCTGGATTGTCTTATGAATTTTGGATTGAGGCCCCTACGACAGTGATCTACTTGGTTAATAGGACATCATGCTTGACTTTGAATGGTATTACACCGCATGAGACATGGAGTGGTATGAGACCCTCCTATGATCACTTGAGGATATTTGGCTGCCAGGCCATTTTCAATATGCCACATGAGCCTATGTCATGCAGATGTCTTCTCCTTGGTTATAGAGATGGTGACTTTATAGCTTACACATTTTCAAATTTGGATGCCTAGCAGGTTTTACGCAGCCATCATGCTATCTTTTATGAGACGCAGACACCTCTCAAGCCTCTTGATGTGCGTTCAATGCGCTTTATGGATGATTCTACAGCCGTATGTCAGTCTTCTGCTTTGCTGAAGCTGCATACTATCTTGAGACCCCGTTTGACTTGTGTCTGGGATGGTGGCCCTCTTGTCAAGAATGTGGGAGAGAAGGAAGGAGTCTCACTTGAAGCTTTCTTGCTTGCACAATGGGGGAATACACACAAGGGTGGAGGCTGAAAATAGTTTTCCTCTTCTTAGTTGTGTAAGCCAAAATAACTCAAGTACAAAGAAATAGAAGAACCCTATATATGGGTCTCAAACCAAACTCAACTAACTAAGGTGGCATACTAACTGAGCCACGAACTAGAATAGATAAGGATAGCTATCATGTAGCTATTATTCATGGGCGGTGTACCAACCGCGTCTGCAACTGACAAGTCGGTGACATAAATACACAACGGTCACCCTGGCGTATCACGAGTGGAGCTCGATATCTCAACACTCCCCCTCGAGCTCAATCCCAATTCCTGCACACCAAGCAGGTCTCTGAACTTGCGCAGCTTCTCTGCGCCCAATGCCTTCGTAAATATGTCAGCTACCTGATCCTCTGTGCTGACATAAACTAGATCAATAAGACCTAGTAAAACCCTCTCTCGCACATAGTGATAATGCACCTCAATGTGCTTTGTTCTAGCATGATAGACTGGGTTATTTGCCAAGTGTATACTACTCATGTTGTCACAATAAATGACAACTGGCCCATCTGTAGACTGATGCATATCATAAAGTAGCTTATGCAACCAAGCTACCTCACATGCAGCCATTGCTGCACCCCTGTACTCAGCCTCTGTGCTCGACAAGGCACTTGTAGGCTGTTTCTTGCTGCTCCAAGTGACTGCAGCACTCCCAAAACAGAACCCCTGTACTCAGCCTCTGTGCTCGACAAGGCACTTGTAGGCTGTTTCTTGCTGCTCCAAGTGACTGCAGCACTCCCAAAACAGAACACATATCCACTGGTAGATCGTCTATTAGAAATACTACCAGCCCAATCAGCATCAGTGTATCCATGCAACTGTATCTAAATTCCAATCTCATAAAATAGTCCATACTGAAATGTGGACTTCACATACCTGAGTATGCGTCTAGCCGCATCCAAATGTGGTTTCCTTGGAGCCTGCATAAACTGACTTACCAATCCAACAACATAGCTCAAATCTGGCCTGGTAATAGTCCACACATCAGATAGGAAAGCTTTCAAGGCATCCATTTCTTCATCCATGGCTTTCTCCCATTTTTCTTTTCCCATGGCTTCCTCAAAAGAAGTGGGTTCTGGTTCCTGTATTACTTTGACCATATATGCATAGTGAATGGCTGTAAATCCATCATATTTCAGCCTATCCACAAGATACCTAGCTCTCGTAGACCTGCGCAAAGTAGGTTCACTCCCAGGTGCTCTCAAAACATCCCTGGTCTTCCTTAATCCAGGTGTAACAATAGAGGGAATACCCAACTCATCATCAATGCTCTGCTCTGAGCCACTGGATTCACCATCCACATAAGAGTGACCTGCATTCACATCAAACATGGGCTGATCAACCTTCTCTTTTCCTTTTCGTGATACTTGCATACCACTATCTGCATTGCTTTGAGAAGATTCTCCTGATCTCAATCTGCCTGTCCATGGCGAAGAATGTGAACCACTGCTAGAGGACGCTCCAGGTCCACTAATATTTTGTGACTGCTGCTGTGAATTCTGTGCAGCATTACCATTTTGTGCATCTACATCATCAATCACATTTACTGGTTTATACCAGCTACTCATCTCATCAAAAACAACATCTCTGCTCACTGTAAACTTACGAGTAGAAGGGTTATAGCATCTATACCCTTTTTGCTGCAGAGAGTAACCAATAAAGATGCACTTCTCAGCTTTTGGATCCAACTTGGATCTCAGCTCATCTGGCACATGTACATAGGCAATGCAACCAAAAATTTTCAAATGAGAAATATCTGGTTTCCTACCAGTATACCTCTCCTCTGGAGTCATTCCATGTATTGCTGCAGTGGGAGTCCTGTTCATTATGTAGACTGCTGTAGCAACTGCTTCAGCCCAATAAAAATCTGGCAAGTCTTTTTCATTGAGCATGGCACGAGATACCTCTCCAATATGCATGTTTTTCCTTTCTGCAATTCCATTTTGTTGTGGGGTATAACTGCATGAATATTGCTGCTTTATGCCATGCTCCTGCAAGAACTTTGCAAACTCATTTGAGAGGTACTCTCCCCCTCCATCTGACCTTAGGCATTTTATTTGCAGACCTGTTTCTTTTTCAGCCATAGCTTTAAGGGTTTTGAAATGCCCAAAAACTTCACTTTTCTTTTTCATAAAATACACCCAAACTTTTCTGCTATAGTCATCAATAAAAGTGACAAAATAATGACAGCCTCCAAGAGATGCAGCTTTAGTAGTCCACACATCAGAGTGGATTAATTCCAATGGCTTCTCACTCTCTTGAACATGTCTAGGAAATGGTTTCCTTGCCTGTTTTCCAAACTGACAGGCTTCACATACCTTATGCATTTCTGCAACCTTGAATTTTGGCAATCCTGCAACAATATTTTGGGCCTGCATTGATTTAAGTCGCTGTACATTAACATGACCAATGCGTTTATGCCAGATATCAATATCTGCAACTACACCAGTTCCATGTGCAAACATTGCTGCACTCAATTCAGACATGTCTGCATCCAACGTAAACATTCTGCCCTTCTTCTTTCCTTTTGCTATCAAGCGACCTTTATTTTTCATATCCTCAACAAAGCATCCATGAGGATTAAATCTGACCTGCAAGCCCTGCTCAACCATTTGACCGACAGAAACTAGATTCTTAGTGATATTCGAGACATGAAATACATCGGACAGGTATTTCTTTTTCCCATCCTGCATAGACAAGGGAATTTTTCCAATCTGCACAATAGGATGTGCAGTATCATCACCAGTCTCCACAAATCCTGGTTTTTCCATTTTCCTTGCATCCTCCATCCATTCTACATGACCTGTCATGTGGTTTGATGCACCTGAGTCAACATACCATACATCATTGCTTTCTTCTGCACTTGTCACAGAATTGTTCATGTGCTGCACCATGAACAAATGTTCATTTCTGTCATCACCCTGTCTATTAGAAGATGCATAATTCCCTTGTTGCAGTTTTCCATTCATGATGTCATTCTGCTTTTTATAGCAGTCTTTAGCCATATGACCCATTTTACCACAGTAGTAGCATTCAACATTACTGTTTGCATTTTGACCTCTTTGCCATCCACCACGACCTCTTTGGCTCCCCCTGCCTCTAGAGTTACCACGTTCTCCTCCATAGGACTGGTTTTCTTGAGTTTGCTGCATATTCTGATTTCTACCACGGCCTCCAAATCGGCCTCCTCTACCTCTGCCTCTACCTCTTCCAGCATTTGAGTAGAAGACAGCTTCTTTTGAAGTTTCTCCTGAAGAAGATGCACCACCATTTCTCTGTTCCTCAGAAATTAGAAGAGCAATCAACTCCTCAAAATCAGGAAATCTTTCACGAACTGAAATGGATGTCCGAAACTGTGCATAATCCTTTCCTAGACCATTCAAGGTCACAGAAACTAAATCATCATCTTCCACTAGTGACCCAATGGAAGCAAGTGCATCTGCAATCTTCTTCACCTTCATATGGTAGTCGTTGATGCTCATATTTTCTCTTTGCACATTGTGCAACTCTTGCTTGAGCTGCATTTTCCTGGCTTGCGTATTTGTGCTATACATCTTTGACAGAGTATCCCATGCCTCCTTTGGCGTACTTGCATCCTGAATATGCACAATCATAGAGTCTGAAATGCTGATTGACAGCCAGTACATAACTTTCCTGGCTCTCTCATGCCATGCTTTGAATGCCTGCATTTGGTGTTGATTGGGAACATCAGGAAGAACTGGTTCTTCTTCATTTCCTGCAACAAATTCCCAATATCCTTTTCCCATAAGGAAATTCGTCATTCTAAACTTCCATGCCTGGAAGTTGTTCTTGTCAAGCTTTTCAGTTACAATCTGTGAAAGAGAGTCAGACGCCATTACAGAACACTGCAAAAAATTCTGTCACTACAAAAACTCAGCTTCACCCTCACAAGGGCAAATCTGCAAAACTGGCGAAAGTGGTATTTGACCACACAGTCACTTCCTAGTGACGATTTTGCATAAACAGGAACCAAGGATAATTCTGAAACTCCCAATGTCTCTGCGCACAAGCATACGATGCAATTTCTACAGTAACTTTTCACCGACCTGTAGAACAGTGGCTGCAAAGCATAAAATTGAGCCTTTTCCTAAGTGCGTGCAGAAAACTTCCGTCTGTAAAACAGGCCCCGAAATGGCCTCAAATCAAAAAAACAAGGTCTCCTAGAGCTAAAGCTCTCTCCCGCAGCATATACTGCCCTCTTGCTTCACCGCGAAGGGCGTCTCAACCTGAGACAATGCACTCCTGCACTTTCCGGCTGTGCTACCTGCAGAGATCTGCTCCCAAAACAGAAAATGAAAGCAACACTGCTCCTCTTACCAGACCACCGCGAGCTTGGCTTGCTTTCTTGAGCTCCTTACCACGAACAAGGCTCTGATACCATGTCAAGAATGTGGGAGAGAAGGAAGGAGTCTCACTTGAAGCTTTCTTGCTTGCACAATGGGGGAATACACACAAGGGTGGAGGCTGAAAACAGTTTTCCTCTTCTTAGTTGTGTAAGCCAAAATAACTCAAGTACAAAGAAATAGAAGAACCCTATATATGGGTCTCAAACCAAACTCAACTAACTAAGGTGGCATACTAACTGAGCCACGAACTAGAATAGATAAGGATAGCTATCATGTAGCTATTATTCATGGGCGGTGTACCAACCGCGTCTGCAACTGACAAGTCGGTGACATAAATACACAACGGTCACCCTGGCATATCACGAGTGGAGCTCGATATCTCAACACCTCTTTCAATGATTGACTCTGGAGAGTTTAGATGCTCTCCGCTCACTTTTATGCGCTACGCTGATGCTATGCGCCACTCTGATGCTTTACAGCCATGCACTTATGAGTTGTGTTGCTTACTTCATGGGAAGAAGTCATGGATTGCTCTACTATCTAGAGCTATGGGATCGCTTACCTCCTAGATGTCATGGACTTAGGCATGTGTGAATCTTCTTGTGAGGAGGTTCCCGCCACTTATTGCACAACTCACTTTTCGATTGGGCGTTGGGTGAGATGTCATGATTCCTCACCTTGTCTCTTTTCTTTTGTTTTGTTTTTTCACTCCCTAGCCCATTTGCCTTTTAGTGGGAGGTTGTTGGGGTAAAAGGCCCTTAGGCCTGCCCGTGTACAGTGACTATCTATATTCTTTATTCATATATATATGAAAGTGCAATAAGGTTGTCATAACATTGTTGAGAGCACCTACATTGTGTGTGCTCTTCTCTCCCACGTCTCCTGCATCCCTTTCAAGAAGTGCCCACTTGAAGTCCCAGGAGCCTTTCCCACTTGCCCTTGACCAAGGGAAATACCCTTGAGAAGAATCACAGTCTAGGAGAGAGCCCAAGGAAGAGCCTGCAATTTGTTGCGCATTTTGCATTATTGTTCCTTGCTTTGCCTACTCTCCCCTTTGCTGCAGCCTTTCTCTCCTATTGCCTTTGCCACTCTAGGCACTTCATCATCACTCTTATCTCCTCCTCCTTGACAATCCTGGCCTCCAGAATCAACCTCCAAGGTGAACAACAACTGGATAGTTTGGGATAGCTTGGGTAGCCATGGATTTTTCAACTCAAGCTATCTCTGACCTTGAGAGCTCAACCCCCACAGGCCTTTCAGCCCGTGAATGACTTCTCTTACCCAGATTGAGGACATGGATTTTAGCATGCATGGGAGCTTTATGGGAAACCATGAGAGCTTCACTTCAAGATTTCCATCTCTAAAGCTCAAGCTTGGGGACAAGCATGTGAGCCATCCTCATCAATAGGAGCATTCAAATGCTGAAGTCTTCTTCCATGGATGCCCCAATCAATCGGACTTTATCGATGGAGAAAATGGGCATCATGATGAGCTCTACTTCAACGGTCTCTCCAAGCATTAATAAAGAGGTATGTCGATCTAATCTTAATCTCTGAAATTTAGACACTTGTTGAGCTTAATCCCTTGTTAGAGAGATTCAAGATTGCATAGGTTTAGTAGCTCAATCCTCTTTGTGTGCATGCATCATATCTCTTCTTGAAATTCATTGTATTAACTGACATTAACCCCCCATTTTGTCTTGTGACTTTGGATAAGCCCCAAAATGAATAATAGCCATTGTAAAGCCAGCGAGTCATTAAATTACCAAGGTAACCCCTACCCCTGTTGAGAATAGCAAATGATGCTTGCCCATAAAGGCTAGATATATGCCCTAAAGAGGCTACAAGATAGACAAATATGCTCTAGGAAGAGGGTTCAAAATCCCATATGCACAGTGAGGACACTGGTACTATCCAAAAGCAATATAAGCATATACTTAATATTCATTTCAATATATGGTACTTTTCAGTTTGATTCACTCAAGATTGTGTTTATGAGTCCAAGCTAATCTATCTTGGAATCTAATTCACTTGAGTTACAATTCCTTATTCTAATAATGTATCGTGTGTTTGACTTGCATCCACCATAGCCAATCTAGTTCCAGGTACATGTTTCTCAATATGGTATCAGAGCCATGGCTGAGCTAGGTAGCTAATGGTGTGTTTTCTTCTTTCTTGCAAGCTCTACAAACTTTCAGCCTATTTCTATTCCAATCTCTCGAGCTACTCAACATTCATCGATGTGTATGAGGTAAAGGAGCTCGAGGATTAAGAAATGGGGTTGCTTGTCCAAAGAAACAAGGGGTCTACTTTCTGGTTCCGAGACCCTTCAGAGATTAAGAGAGAAGAGAAGAAGAAGTGAATGAAGCAACAAGTCATTTGCTACTGCTTCAGCTTGACAAATTTGGTTTTTTCGCGGTAGCAAATCTGAGAGTCATTGCTCAGAGAAGCCACAACTAACAAAGAAGATTGTGAAGAAGGTTTTGAGTTAGAGAGAAGAGTAAAGAGAGCCTTGAAGATCTATACTTCATTTCCTATTACACATCCTCCTGTAGGCTACTGCAGCGGCGTACATAGCCTCTACAAGCAGACCCTCGGCTCCTAGTAGCTAGCCCACCGTAATGCTTGTTAGTGCATCAAGGACAATGCTAAAAACCTGGGGCTCCAGCAAGGATATACCAACTCCCTTCCTGACCAGTGTGGTTTCAACCCTCTCTATAGTATCTCTACCTCCACCTATTATGTGAAGCTCGCCCCGTAGTTCGACACTCGGATTGCCTCTCGTAGGACTCCGAATCGGACTAGTAGTCTGCTCTACTACATGCCACACTCGGGACATCTCTAAGGCCTACCAGGGCTGGAAGAATGACAAGAAGCAAGTCATCTACAATAGTAGTGGGTATGAAGGTGTGCTAGACCTATATAGCAGTAGCACGGGTGTTGGAGGCTATCGCTATAGTGGTGAACCAAACCAACGACAGCTCTAGGCATTGGCATACTCAGTGTATTTTTCAAATCAATCTATCGCCCATTGATCTGGCCTTCCATGCAGTCTTAGCTCCAATATTAAAAAGCCTATACTAAAATATCTCCTTTCACATTGCTTCTCTATAAACCTCTTTTACACTCGTATTCTCAAACCGGTTCTATCCATCCCCTATTCCCATTGCTTTCTACCCCAAACTCATTCCTTAAATCACATTAAAAGGTGTTTTCATGTGAAGGTACAAAGGGAATAAGAGTGATCTTATATACTGGTTTTCTTGATCTTTGACAATTCCTATGAACACTTGATTGAAAAACCAAGTTTGCATTATCCTCTATAATTCCCACAAAGCACTCTGTAAAAGATATTAGACACTGCCATTGAGCAGAAAGCCAATTGGTAAGACCTTCTCACACTTGAAATGATTTGCCTACACCATGCTCAAATGTCCAATGCCTTGTCAAGCCATGTACTCCAAAACCCAGAGCTATATAAGGAGAAATGTGTTCATCATGCATGCCCAAAATTCTGCAATGACTCAAAAGCCACCAGAATCCTAAATTCTATGTATCCCAAGATTTATGTAATGGTTCAACAAGTCATGTCAAGTCACAGCAATGTACTTATTTGTATCCATCTCAAACTCATTGAGAAAAAGAACCTCACATAGAAGACTAGAACACAAGTCAAAGATGAAGAGCATGAAGAAAACAAGACCAAGAAGATGATGAAGAACAAGAAGATTTAAGACATCATCAAAGGGTACCATAGAAGCACAAAGACAACAAAGAACTTTCCATAGTGGATCCTTATTTTCCGTAATGGATTTTGTTTCCCATAGTGGATGTAAAAACCCTACTAAGAATGTAAAGTTTCAAGCCTTAACTTGACTAGAGGCTGCCAAAGAGCTAGTCTCCTGGTCCATGTTAGTATGCAGGGGGGGGGGGGGGGAGCCAACAAGGGTAGAGACTCATCATTTGAGGGGGGGTGTTGAGAATAGAATATGATGCTTTCCCTAGATGTATGCCCTAAAGAGGCTAGAAGATAGACAACTATGCTCTAGGAAGAGGGTTCAGAATAGCATATGCACAGTGAGGACAATGGTACTATCCAAAAGCTATATTAGCATGTACTTGACACACATTTCAATATATGGTACTTTTCAATTTGAGTCACTCAAGATTGTGTTTATGAGTCCAAGCTAATCTATCTTGCAACCTAATTCACTTGAGTTACAATTTCTTATTCTGATAATGTATTGTGTTTTTGACTTGTGTCCGTGTTTCTCAACACCCGAACCTTTGTTTCATTCCTTGCATCTCATGAAAAGGCTCAATGTCTCCTTTCCAATGCATCTCATGCTGATTGCTTAATAAAAATTTTGCCATGTATACTCCAGCTAAGGAAGTATGGATCATCATGGGGTTGGGATTTTAGACTAGCCCTTAGAGCCTTGGTTTGCTCCTAATCCTGCTAGTAATGATGCGCTAGTGCTTCAACACTCTGATCCGCTATTGTGTTGTCCAGCAGTCGCTTCATGAGAAGCTCACTCAATGTTAAGTCTCCTTCCAGGGCTCTCTCATGATTGGTCTAATTCCCACCTGCCAGGTTCATCAGCCTGCCGCTGTACCTCGTGCAATTCTATGTTTTTCCTTAAGATCCTAGCATGTTGGTCTTGGTTGTATTTAACTATGCCTTGCAGTGCCTTGTAGGCTAGTTTCTGTTCCTCTTCCAAGTCTGTTATGATGGCTTCTGTCGTTCTGTCGTGGTACTCATATCGAGCGTGTGTATCATAGCTGCTTACCAGTTGTTGAATTGCCTCTGGAAACACTCCTAAGTTGAGTTCCTCATTTGGTCTACGGTTTGAGCTTTCCTCTGACATGATCGCATTCGCATGCTCCACGAAGCTATCGATCAGGTTGAGCAAGTTGGTCGTATCCACTTCTTTAGTACCACTTGCTTGGTCCTACTCTGTGCTTTGGTTGTCCGTCTATGTCTTGGGATCTTCTCCTCCTAGTGGATTCCTTGAGGTGTTTATTTGATTGATTTCCTTAACTTATTGCATCCAATCCTCAATTTATCTCTACTTAGTATGTGTGTGTTCTTTCCCGTGCACTTGTGCTCAGTCAAGCTTTCAGCTATCCTTAAGTGTAGTTCAAGCGCGAAAATTCAGGATGAGTGCGGAAAACAAGTATCTAAGCGGCTTACGCACTCTCTCGCTTTGTTTTAGGTCTATTAGGCTTGTTGACCTGCGTCTGGCCGTCTTGTGAGTTTTTAGGGTTTCTCACTGCGTTGTCTTGCCCATTTTAGGGTTGTTAAGGGTCTTTGGCTCAACTGGTTGTCGCTAGGACTCTAGGTCTAGCAATAGCCTATTTGAGCTGCTAAGTGATAGCGTCCTCCAAAGTTTCCTATTCGTTGCGCCAGAATCGAGTTTCATGCGTCGGGAGAACTCACGAAGGTTTACGCGGTCGAAAAATTTGGAAAAATCCTGACTCGGCCCAACTCATCCAAATTGCAAGGGCCGAATGGGCCGAATGGGCCGAGGGCTGAATAGTAACTAGTTCAAGTGGGCCAAGGGCCGAGTTACCGAATCAAGTGGAAAAGGGCCGAGTGGGCCGAGGGCTGAGTAACCGAATCAATTAGGCCAAGTGTTTAGTGGTCCGAGTGCTTCACTCGGATGGGCGGAATGAAAGGCATCCGAGTATAGTTGGCCGAGTGGGCCGAATTGCAAGTTGTGGGCCGAGGGCCGAATAGTAACTAGTTCGAGTGGGGTTGGGCCAAGGGCCGAGTGGTCGAGTCAAGTGGGCCGAGTATCAAGTGGTCCGAAAGATTCACTCAGACGGGCCGAGTGTAGTTGGGCGAAGTGGGCCGAATGGAAAATTGTGGGCCGAGGGCCGACTTTGAGACTCGGCCCCCCCAGAATTGCCATCACTCGAACAAGCTGAGCCGTACACAATGACGACCGCATCGAGGATGATTTTGTTGAATCTAACGATCCGCACAACCACCAAGCGCGCCGCCTTCCAGATCACAACAAATACATAGTAGGGAGGTCTTGATGTATTTGAATCGCGCAAAAAACTCCCCAATGGCAAGTTGAATCGAATCAATGCTCAAAACACACTCTCGCTCTCTCTCACTCTCTCTCAATGTCAGGGTATGAAATGAGCTCTTCATTGATCTCTTGGCTCTTAAATCCCTTCTCAGGTAAGGTTTTGATGTCCTCAGTCACTCACTTTAACATCCCAAGCATTCTTTTTTTCCATTTTTGCATGACTTGTGCCCTGTTTTGCCCTGTTTTACAACAACAAATCCTACGTTTTTCCTATCTGGTTTCCTAATCCTAACCTACTCTAAATGAAACAAAGGTTGAAGAAAAAAAACTGAAATGATTTCTGCATCTTTTCCAATCATCAAACCAACAAAATAACGCAAAATACTTACTTGTTTCGAAGATAAAAAAACCAAAACTTTCTACCTACCTCAAGCTCTAGTTAGGGGATGAATCCCTTACTTCGATGCTCGATATGAGGCATGCAAGTGCTCAATCTTGAATCCATTTGTCCCAGGAATGGAACCAAAATGTGGGAGCTCTCGCTCAACCGCCAAGACCCATGGACCGCTTATTGCTTCAAGCATTCCAAGCGAGCTCTCATAGCTATCTCTCACCTAGCTGATGTGCCGTCCATCCTCTCAGGGTGTAGTGAGCTTACCTTGATACCGAAATGAGTTACCTCCTCCCTCACACAAGCTGGTAGCTCCACAATCCTAGATGTTAGCTCAAGCATCCTCGAGCCTCCTCCATCTCCAACCTCCATCCACCATAGCCACGTGTGAGACAAGATAAGAGAAGAGAAGAGAGAAGAAGAGAGAAGAGGAGATTGTGAAGAGCTTCACCCTCTTGATCCCTCACTCCCACATACTCCCTCACACCCTCACACTTTCACACTCCCTCCCTCAAGAGCACACACACAAGCAAGATGAAGAGAAGAAGGGAAGAAGAGAGGACTCTTGTTAGCCACACACCAAAGAACGAGCTTCCATTCACTTTTTAAACTTTATATATACAAATCCTAAAACCCCATGGGCACCCGTCCCTCTTTACATGACCAGCCACTGTGACAAGGTCCCTTTTTCTAAATTCCTCTTCTTGCCTCACGCCCTAAGCCTATACTCGTCTATTCTTTTACAAATGGCACAGGTCTAAGGAGCCTAGCACTCTTTTACAAAAGTTTTTAGAGTTTTTGAGGCACCTTTCCTTTAAAATTTCACTTTTTGCCTCAGTTTAGCTTTAGAGGCCACCTCTATGCCTTTGCTCTTTTTCCATTATTTTTTCACTTTTTCCTTCATTTTTCCGCCATCTCAATTTGAGGTTAATAGAGCATGAAGAGGTTGCAAAGCAAGTCAAGGAGTTGTTAGAGATGGGTTTCATTGAACAGAGTTATTCCCACTATGCATCCCTTGTCTTGTTAGTCAAGAAGAAAGATGGCTCCTTTCGCATGTGCATTGACTACAGAGACTTGAACAAAATTACAGTGAAGAACCACTACCCCATCCCACGGATTCATGATTTGCTGGATGACTGGAAAGGGGCATTCCTTTTCACTAAGATTGACTTGCGCTCTCACTACCATCAGATTCGTATGAGGGTGGGAGATGAGTTCAAAACGGCCTTCAGGATGATTGATTGTGGAATTTATCATTTTCTAGTAATGCCTTTTGGGTTGACTAGCTCCCCCATCACCTTTCAAAGCCTCATGAAAAAAATCCTACAACCCTTTCTGTTCAAGTTTTTGCTTTTTTTCTTTGATGACATCCTCATTTACAGTAAGTCATCTAAGGAGCACTTGACACATGTCAGAAGGGTGTTTGACATATTGTGAGAGCATTGACTCTTTTCTAAGGAAAGAAAATGCACCTTCATACAAACATCTATGGATTACTTGGGACACATTGTGAGAAAAAATGGCATACATGCTAACCTGAAGAAGGTGCAATGTATTAGGGACTAGCCCACTCCTTCCACCACCACTTCCTTGTCTGGCATCCTTGGTCTCTCTTCATTCTATCGATGCTTCATTAAGCACCATGCCACCATTGTAGCACCTTTGACTAATCGCATAAAAAAGGAGTAATCTTTTGGAATGCCACTACTGATCATAGATTCAAATAGTTAAAGGATATGCTTACTTCCACTCCCATCCTTGTCTGCCCTGACTTCTCTAAGTTTTTTACCATTCATTGTGATGCCAATGGTAGGGATATTAGTGTAGTATTGTTGCAAGAGAATGGTGTGATTGCATTTCAGAGCCGCAATAACACCATATTGGAGAATATGGAAATTTCCCATAAGTTTGGGACATATGGTCAAATCTTTGGATTTGTCATAACTTGAACACTATAACTCCAAATCGAGCGCTCTATAGCTCAATAAATTCCATTTTTCAAGCGCTTTTCAATGATAGGTCACATCATATGGTTTTGTGAAACTTATGGACATGTTATCCGGGTGCCACCTTTTTAGCATTCAAAAAATGGGAATTGGAAGATTCCCAAACTCACTAATATTGTGTTCAATCTTGATGAGAAGGAGATGAAAAAGAATATATATGACTAGGAGATTTTGGCCATCCTCCATGCCATCAAGAAATAGCACCACTATTTCTATGGTAGTCATTTCAAAGTAAAAAGTGACCACAGAGTCCTCGAGTACTTCTTAACTCAGTCCACTTTGACTCCTAAGCAAAGGCGATGGGTGGCAACCATACAAAACTATGACTTTGACATTTCACACACTCTAGGCAAGGATAATATTGTGGCTGATTCTCTCTCTCAAATATGGGCATGCAGAGTACCCTCTATTTTAGAATTGCACTGTGACTGGATTGAAGAGCTTCAAGAGGCTTACTGTGGGAGCTGTCGCTCAACCGCCAAGACCCACAGACCGCTTATTGTTTCAAGCGTTCCAAGCCGAGCACTAATGGCTACCTCTCACATAGCTGACGTGCCATCCATATCTATGAGTGTAGTGAGCCTATCTCCATGCCGATTGAGTTACCTCCTCTCTCGCGCACTTTGGTAGCTCCACGATCCAAGTGCAAGCTTCAAGCAAGCTCCATCCCCAAGCTCCACATTCCAAGCTCCATTGTTGCGAGCAAGACAAGAGAAGAGAATATAAGAGAATAAGAGAGGAGAAGATGGAGAGCTTCTCCACGCCACGGTCCCTCACCCTCACACACTCACTCCCTCACACTCTCACACCCCCTCTTTCAAGCACAAGCTCAAGCAAGCATGAACAAGAAGAAGAAGAAGAAGAGGAGAGCTACTTTTGGCCACACACAAGAATGAGCTTCTCATTCACTTTTCAACTTTATATACAAAACCCTAAATCCCTTTTGGAGGCCATTTTTTCCATTGTCCTTCTATCTTCCTAGATTCCTTTCCACCGGCCGTCTACATTTACAAATTGCACAGGTGAGAGCCCGGCACTCTTTTACAAGATTTGAGGGTGCACCTTTTTATTTTAAATGCGCCTTTAACACAATATTAGTGAGTTTGAGAGTCTCCCAATTCCCATTTTTTGAATACTAAAAAGGTGGTACCCGGATAACATGCCCATAAGTTTCTCAAAACCATATGATGTGACCTATCATTGGAAAGCACTTGAAAAATGGAATCTATTGAGCTATAGAGCACTCAATTTGAAGTTATAGTGTTCAAGTTATGACAAATCCAAATATTTGACCACGTGTCCCAAACTTATGGGAAATTCCCAAATTCCCCAATATGGTATTCTTTCCCCTTTTGAATTTGCCTTGGACTTTTAAGGTTGCCCTTGCGCTTTTGGCCTTTTCTCCTATTCTTTCTTCAATCGGGCTACCTTTTTTCCACCTTTGCCCTGCATCTTTTTTATTTCCTTTTGCTTTGCTTTCTTTATGTTGGGATTAACATTACCCCCCTCCTAGACGAGTGCCAGTCCCATGGCACTCACCGTTGTAGGTAGCAGCCTGTACCATGCACCGAAGACGTGGGTGACAAGGACGCCTGTGGTTTCCGTGGAGGAGTGTTGGTGGTGGCGTGGAAGAAGGTCCTGGGGGCTTGTTGGTGGCCAAGGTGGCTGGTGGAAGGTTGTTGGAGTTGGCGGTAGGGCTATTCTGTGTTGGGGATTGCATTGATGGCCATCACAAGTGTTAGTTTGTTGGGGATTCTGCACATGACGATTCTTTGCGGGCTTGTCGGATGGTAAGGGATAAACATTCAGAGTTGGGTGTTGATGAAGAGCAAACGACACTTTCGTTGGAGTCTTCAACACTTGCAATTGAAAACCTCTCATGTGGTCTCTTCCTAAGGGTACTGCTAGTCTTCTCTGTGGTACAAGACATAGTGCAATTAGTTTGGGAGACAGGTCAAACTCTAAGCAAGCTGAGAGTATTGTCCTGCACTTGAGGACCCAAACTGTGTATATACTTCGGTGCAGGTATTATGTGAGTGCTTGTGCATACTTAGACATTACTTAGTTAGAAGACTGTTGGCTTGGTTCCTTGTATAGCAATGGGTCAGTGAAGCAAGGGGCTAAGTTGATGGAAAATTTTGCCGATGAAGACGGGGAGTACACTTGAAGATTGCTTGAGACATCATTATGGTCTTGTCAAGGCCATGTAGCATAATTGAGCTCCTTGATGTCTAGCTCTTGGTAGCTAGTGACTACTTGTAGTGTGAAAATTATGGTGTACTTTTCCATTATCTTTCATGCCTTGCTTACCACTGTTGATTGTAATGGTATTGAGATGGAGTGCAAAAGAAATGGCAAGTGGTTCAAGGTGACAGGTCTAACCATAGGCGAGGCGAGCTCCCTAGGTATGTCCTGCCCTTGATGTGCCCTGAACAATTGTGGGGGATGTACAAAGGGCTAGGGAATTAGGGATGGACCAAGCCGACCAAGGTCACTGGACGTACCTATTTTGAGGACCCCTAGGTGTGGTGCTGTGATCATGTGCGTTTTTTTTCCTTTTTATTTTTTTATTTTTATTTTTTTTCTTCTTCTTCTTATTTTTGTGTGGGAAAAGTGAATACAATCAATGCCATACATTGAGGCTGTTAGCCTTTCATTTGGATTGAGAAATGTTGGGACTCAAAGGCTATGAAGAATTGATATTACAGAGATGATTGTGTCACCAGCCTTGATGCTAGAGGAACTGTTGTTGAGATGAAGAGATACACTTGAGATTTTCCAAACCTCTTTGTAACATGTGAGACATCGAACAATTGAGGTAGCACTTGGAGTGAGCTATGCATGGACAAGGGCAGAGCATCTTGCGAATTGAATCCTGGATGATGAAGAGACGTTCGCCCTTGTTGAGAGCGTGACTCCTGCCCGAACATAGAGTTTGGCCAAGAAGGAGGAGGTAGTCGATGAGTATGCTTTGGCCATGCTCAGTTACAATATGTGCTTTTTCTGCAGAGGTGTCCTTGGGTTCTCATCCAATGGCGTTTCCATCATGGCCTTTGTGTCTTGGTATTCCTGTCACTTCCTCCATAATGGTTCTTTGTGGCGTTGGTGGTCTTGTGGTGACTTGGATATTAAACGCTTCTAGACATTGACATGTGTCATTCTGCATCCACTTGTCACTTTGTGAGAGTATATGCTCACTTGCGTTAAGTACATCGAACCAATGCAATCATGTTAAGACATAATTTTTCAGAATGCTATGATGCCTATCCCATTACTTGTTAAGGTCGCATACATTAACGATAGGTGAAGGAAGTGTGTACAAGTGGGGATCTTGCCCCTTTACTCATCAAAAACAAAAAGTTATGGCATGATGACTTGTCAAGCTACTTGTATATCATAGGGGCTTAGTTGATAGGTACTAGGCGGGGTGAGCCCGGTTGGCTAGGCGACCGAGGTGGTGCTCGTGCACGGGTCCCGTGAGGTTGAGCAAGAAACATGTCGGCTGGGACATGAATGGTGTAGTCCTGGGCTGCGACGGTTTTCAAAATGTCTTTAAACAATTCATTAAAGTCTTCCCTGTCCCAGGCTGCCTTTTCTCTTTGTGGGTACCTGGTGCCCGAGCGTACGTTGGGGGTTTGTGCCAGTGGTGTTGCCACATTGTGTGCGCCTCCTTGAGCATCCGCTCCCTTGGCCCGCAGATTTTTTGGCCTTCATCCGGGGCGGTGTCGCTTAGGGCCACATTTCTTGGCGTACATTTTAAGAGTGGGCACGTAGTGCATCGGTGGAGGGGCATGTACTGCATGTTCCCGTCGGGCGGAGAATATCCTTGCAAGCTAGCTGCCCTTGGTTCTCCATGTTTGCCTTGCAGGGGGACCTATAAGATGCGAATCAAGGATTAGGATTTGTTACATGATAAGACCATTCATATGTAAGGGATTATAGTGCGCGTTATCAAGCGCATAGGACGAGAAGGGGAGGGGTGGGGCGTGCAGTGTTGTTGTAGAGGGATGGCCCCCGTGATGTATATTTAGCCTCTTGCCATTAGCGGATCTTGGTTCACACCGAGTTACGTTGGCTGGCAGTCATGGATTTAGGCACGGCTCCTCCTCGGAAGGATAAACCAGAAAGGGGGAAACGTGTATAGAAAGGGACGATACCATGTTTACACCATCAAAGTTGTTGGTCAAGGCTTCCTATGGCGGTAATTAGGGTTGCATGCCCTTCACTTGGAGGTGGGGATAGTCACACGACTTTTAAATGTGTGATGAGAGGAGGGCCTGAGGAGCTTAGCCTGTCAAACCCAACCCTTCTCCCTACGCTTGACTATCATTCCTTGTGTGTGTTGATATTGCTTATACACGGTGACACAAAAATCACTGTTTATTTATATACATATTTATGAATCCATGTCACTTCACAAGGATAAGAACCAATTGTAGAACTCGGGGTTGTATTGGAGCGTGGCACATGCATCCAGCACTCCTGGCAGCTTACTTAGTATCGATAGATATTTTGCCACATCAAGCAACATGGACCCTTGTCCGAGTCTACTGGCAACATGTAGCTCCTCCTCAGTGAGAACCTTATCCAACAGAGAGTTTTCTTGGCTAGGTTCAGCCAAGTCTGTACCTCGAATGGCAGTCAGCACTTGAAGGGAAGTTGGTGCCACATAGGTTGGGTCCCTTTGGGATCGCCATTTGGCCAATCGCTCCTCAGAGACTGTCATGATCTGAGCCCCTAGTTCGGCCATTACAACGCGGCATTCGCACCAATGCTCCTCAAATTGACTCTGGCCTATTGACAGTCACTTTAGTTGCTCTATGTCTACAAGATTCGGTCGGCAGAGCACTTCATTGAACATGACGGTTAAGCGCACTTCGTCAGCCTCCTCATCAGAGATGAGTCGCATGCGTTCATGTAAGAGCTTGCTATAATGCTCATCAAGATGTTCTTGCTCTTCCCAGGATAGAGGAAAGGGCAAGTAATCTTCAAGCTACTCCTTGGGGATTGTGCCCACGTCCGCAAGGACGTAGACACGTGCGAACACTTTGAGCTTAGCATCCAACTCAGTTAAGCATTCTGTGACACTTCTATCTTCAACGAGGGCTTGCTTGGTTGCTATCTCATGCAAAGTTCTAAGAGTTTCCTTAGGATTTAGCATAGCGGGGGGCTTAGGCCTAGATGAGCAAGATTGGTCAATGCTAGGATTGCTTATGCTCTCAGGGATTATGCATTTTTCCTAAGGTTTTGCTGCTATTTTGTCATAGTTCTCCTCGGATGTTACTGGTATAGGTTTTTCACCCTATTGTGACAGCGTTGTATCCACTCTTGATTAGTCGGTGCTTGTTCTATTGTCGGTGGATTGAGTTTTAAAAGCAACTGTTGATGGCAATGGCTGCTTTGATTTTTCAGAGCACACGGATGTGTCTGAGGTTTCACCGCTATTAAGAGAGACGTCAATGGGTTCATTGGTGGATGGACTTGATGCTTTATTTCCTAGCTCTCCAGTGCTCTTGGTCTCGATGCTCTTGGGGTCCACAACCACCTATAGTTGCTGTTGTTTGCGTTGTTTTCTCCTCTTTTTCTTGGTCAATGAAGCTGCATAACTTAATGACTCAAGACCCTGAACTAGGTCAGCCGTTGATGTGCTTGGTTGGGCCTCATCAGCTTTTCCCTTCTCTGGTGTGTCCTCATGGGACGTAGCTCCGACCTGTTGGACAGCCTTGCTAGGTTGATTGGTCAGACGATGCACCATCTCCTTGGCCACATCTTTGAGATATTTCTCATCAAGCCTAGGCTTTAGGTGCTTTGAAAGTGCTGGAGTTGTCAAGGACACTGGTTGCGGCACCTCCTCCCTAGGTGAACTGCTAAGGACACGTTCCGCAAGGGGCATTGTCACGGCCAAGGGTTGTGACTGCTGTGATCCCTGATTGGAAGTAGTAGCGGCTAATCCAGTGGGCTAGCTACTCTTGGTGGATTGCGGTGTCAAGTCCCTAGGGCAATCGGAAGTGGTCATGTCTTTTGTTTCCATTTGAACATTCACCTGTGTAGATCGAGCATGAGTTGATCTAGTCACCTTAGGTTGCATAGGCATATCCTTGGGCCGAGAGCTACAGATGCTGTCATGTCCCACCTCTTGGACATTTGAAAGCTTAGATGGAGATGGAGATTGGGATTGAGCAGCCACCCTTGACGACTGTTGTTGTGCTTCCTGTGTTCGTTTGGGAAAAGAGGGTGTAGGAGATCTAGGACTCTTAGGTGGACTTGGCACTAGCTGAATGATTTGCTCAAGGCTATTAGACGATTGTGCCATTTGTTTTGTTGAGCATTTAACCTTGCCATGAGCAATGTTGTGCCTATGATGCTTGTTCTCCCCTTGGGAAATCAAAGGCTCTTTGGGCACTAATGATTTTTGTGCATGCTCAATGGCTACATATGACATCTCTCTATTTAGCATGGTAGCTTGAGGCTCTTTCTTTTGAACAATCAAGTCTGGTTTCTTGCCTCGAGACCTAGAGTTTCTCTTAGATTTCCTAATGTGCTTCATTGCTTTTGATGCACTCTGGCCTTCAGCTGATAGAGGTAGTGGCCAGACGTGGATTCTCCACCAATGTCTTGGGTTGTCTGTTCAGTGTTGCTCAAGGTACATCTCTCGTCAAGAGTGTCATGTCTAGTCATCTTAGCATTTGTAGCTTGTTGATGTTGCATTTTCCTCTGACTAGACATGGTCTGAACACAATGTCTTTGTGTTCTCGTGGTGTGGCCTTTTTGCCCTTCATGGCTAGATTGGCCCATTGATGTTCTAAGGTCTCTGTTTCTCTCTGTTTGGGTATGGGCTTTTGGTTGCTCTTTTGCAAGTGAGAATCCATGCACGTGTAGAGCCATTACTACACTAGGGTCTGATTTGGAGGACCTGTCACGGCGTGCATTTTCTCTCCAACCTACTTGGGGGAGGTGCGAAGGGGGGCAGAGCCCCCTCTGCAGGGGTCCAAGGGGGGTAGTCCACCCCGGCCCGCAAGGCCATTACGGTAAAAACCATGCACAATTTGGAGGACCGTTTATAGCAAAATTTTGAACTACTTTCTCTAAGTTTCAGCCCAGTGATGGACCTGTGATGTGCCTTTGGCTCTACGTAGCCTTTGGGGTCAATTTTCGAGTTTAGATGTGTCAAAATTTATGTTCTAGATACCTATCCGATTTTGACAGTTTTCTATCCGATTCTCAGATGTTCGATTTTCAGGAGTCCGATTATCAGAATGGAACGTCCGATTCTGGGTGGTCCGATCCGATCAGTGGTCCGATTTTGGTCACGTCCGATTTCTGAAATCGGATGTCCGATTTTGACAGGTGTCTGATTTTGAGTGGTCCAATTCTAATAGTCTGACGGGGTGGTACGATTTTCAAGGTGGTCCGATTCTCAGGGTCCGAGTGTCCGATTTTCAAAATCGGACGGGTGAGTGTCCAATGAATTGGACAAGAGTGGTCTGATTGCTTCGATCGGCGAGATCGGACAGGATGGTCCGAGTGGTCCGAGTCGGAGCATCTGAGTTGTCCGATTTTCAAAATCGGACGGGTTGGTCCAAGTGGTCCGATTTCCAAAATCAAACGGGTTGGTCATGGTCCGATCGGACAGGATGGTTCGGTCAGATGGTTGTCCGAGCATCCGATTATGGACTCGTCTGAGTGGTCCGAGTCTGAGTGTCCGAGTATGGATTAGTCTGATTCTGGGACTTGGACGGCATGGTCCGATTATGGACTGGTCTGATTCTGGGACTCGGACGGCCTAGTTCGACTACGCGGCCGACGGCCCGCAAGTTGCACGCGATGCCTCTAGACTGACATCTACTACACCGAATCGTCCAGCGCCTTCCAGATAGGTGCAAAACACTACAAGGGAATGCCAAACATGCCTGGAACCACTATGGTGCTCGAATAAAACGGCACTCCAAGGATCCTGTTTTAGCCTGTTATACATCAATAGAGAACCCTACTGTTTGTTTTTTTTTCTTTGTTTTTTCCTATCCTAAATGTATCCAAATCACAAATTAAATACCTACACTACTACATCTCACAAAATAAATCTCAAAAAATCAAAAAATCAAATTGCCAAGGAGATCGAATACTATCTTCAACCCCCTCACTTCCTACCTATCTCAAGCACCGGTTCGGGGAAAACCCTACTCCAATGCTCGATTCGAAGCGCGCAAGCGCTCAAGGCTTGAATCCATTGGTCCTAGCAACGGAACCAAAATGTGGGAGCTGTCCTCAACCACCAAGACCCACGGACCGCTTATTGTTTCAAGCATTCCAACCTGAGCACTAATGGCTACCTCTCACATAGCCGACGCACCATCCATATCTACGGGTGTAGTGAGCTTACCTCCATGCCGCTTGAGTTACCTCCTCTCTCGCACACTTTGGTAGCTCCAGATCCAAGTGCAAGCTTCAAGCAAGCTCCATCCCCAAGCTCCATGCTCCAAGCTCCGTTTCCGCGAGCAAGAGAAGAGAAGAGAAGAGAAGAGAAGAGAAGAGGAGAAGATGGAGAGCTTCTCCACCCCACGGTCCCTCACCCTCACACACTCACTCCCTCACACTCTCACACCCCCTCTCTCAAGCACAAGCTCAAGCAAGCACGAACAAGAAGAAGAAGAAGAAGAAGAGGAGAGCTACTTTTGGCCACACACAAGAATGAGCTTCTCATTCACTTTTCAACTTTATATACAAAACCCTAAATCCCTTTTGGGCGGTCATCCCCTTTTCCTCTTTTTTACATGGCCCGCTATAGCCTAGGCCCTTTTTCCCATTGTCCTTCTATCTTCCTAGATTCCTTTCCACCGCCCATCTACATTTACAAATTGCACGGGTGAGAGCCCGGTGCTCTTTTACAAGATTTCAGGGTGCACCTTTTTATTTTAAAATGCGCCTTTCCCCTTTCGCATTTTCCTTGGACTTTTAAGGTTGCCCTTGCGCTTTTGGCTTTTTCTCCTATTCTTTCTTCAATCGGGCTACCTTTTTTCCGCCTTTGCCCTGCATCTTTTTTATTTCCTTTTGCTTTGCTTTCTTCGTGTTGGGGGTTAACACTTACTTGTTAGATGATAACTTTAGCCACATATTCTAGAAAATACAGCATGGTGTCATGGCTGAAAACTCCCAATATCAGCTCAAGCATGGTCTTATTTGGTCCCATGGCAAGATTGTCATCTCACACACTTCACCCTTCATGCAGAAGATCATGGAAGAGATGCATTCTTGCCCTAGTGCTGATCACTTGGGTGTTTTCAAAACATATGACATGATTGCCAAGAGCTTTCATTGGAAATGCTTATGGAGGGATGCCAAGGACTTTGTGACCAAATGTATCCCATGCCAACAAAACAAGTACAGTACACTCTGGCCCGATGGCCTCTTACAGCCTCTCCCTATCCCCAAAGGGAAATGAACCCACATCATAATGGACTATATCACTGGCCTTCTCGTGACCAAAAAAGGGTGGAACAATATCTATGTGGTAGTTGATCACCTCACCAAAGGTGCCCACTTTATCCCCACTAAGAACCAATACACTACCTCTCAATAGGTGGCCATTTAGTTTATGGAAAATGTCTTCAAATTTCATGGCTTACCACAAGTCATAGTCCATGATCGGGATGCAAAGTTTATGGGAAAATTCTGGTAGATAGTTTTTACCTCCATGGGGACCAAGCTTGCTCCATCCACTACATACCACCCTCAAACTAATGGCCAAACTAAAAGAGTGAATAAATGGCTTGAGACATATTTGAGGCACTTTTGCCATGATGTATAAGATAGTTGGGATACGTGGCTCTAGTTAGCGGAGTTTTCATATGATAATTCCACCCACTCTAGCATTGGATTTTCCCCTTTTGAGGCCTTATATGGGTATAAGGTTTCCCTCCCCACAATCTTTTTTAACGATACGATCAACCCTCAAAGTCACGCTGTGTTGGATCGCATGTAAGCCTTACTTCAACAATGTAAAGTAAACCTTCAAAAGGCCGAAACACACATGAAGCTCTATGTTGATGAGAAACAAAGGCATTTGGAGTCCCAAGAAGGGGAATTGGTCCTTTTGAAAGTGCCTACGTCCCCCTACTCAACTCTCAAACAAGGCAACAGACAAGCTGACCCACTGCTTCTATGGCCCATACTAGATTTTGAAGAGATTTGGTGACTTGGGCTACCACTTAGAGCTTCCCCCCACCACCAAGTTCAACAATGTGTTTCATGTCAGCCAGCTGAAACCTTTCACGTGCTCCTCAGTGGACTATGTGGAAGAACTTCCCCCATAGATGAAGAAGGCATCACTCAGTGTATCCTTCATGCCATCATTGGGCAACCTGATAAGCATCAAATGGCATGACCTACCCTTGGAAGAATCCTCTTGGCACCCAACAACCATTGTCAATGAATTTACCTACATCCAAGTGGTCCCCTGGCCTGAAGACTCTAGCTGGTCATACCCCATTTGACCACTTTTTCCTACAGACTGCACATTGTTTTAGAACAATTTTATACTAACCCAAATCTTAGGCATGTGCATCCTACATAGCATGAAAGTACTCATCATAAGCTCCATTTTGATATGTGGTAAACCCTATTTGGAGAAGCCTATCAAAAGTTATGACCCGTTTACTTCAACAGGCTAGTTGTGGACAGCATGTTGTTCCTAGTCTTTACCCACCCAATTTTCATTGTAAAAGGGCTCAAAGTAGTATTCTGCAACCCTCCCATAGTCCACCCATCACTCCCCTCTACTTATCCTTGTTTTTAAGGGAAAAAACCTTCAAGGTGGGGATGGATTGTAACAAGTGGGATACACACCGACTAGGGATTAGACACCCAATCACACTAACTAGGGTATATAAAGTGTAAGAGTCCTAGATTGGGTCAAACAGTTATTATCAAGAACATACTCTTCACCTTAATCTCCAACTTCCATGGCTTCCTCCTTCCTTATCTCCTCTTTTTTGTCTTTCTCTCTCCTCTTCTAGTCTTCTTTTCTCTTCGTCTTGCTCCCTTTCTCTCTCTTCAGCTCTTCTCCTCTCTCCTCACAACTTCATTCATTACAAAATGTTGTTACAACCCTTCTTAGTTGTGGGTCCACTTGCCTTCGAGCATGGGCAATGGCTGCAACAATCCACTTGGCTTAAGGTTGTTGTCCTTATTCTACTAACAAGGAACACATTGAGACACAAAGTCCTTAACATCTTTCCATAGGCCTCTCCAATATAGGCTTGTTTGCTAAACCAATCTACAATTGTCCAAATCATATCATTATGGGCTCCAGTAGTTGGCCAACTAGTAATGAAATCCATGGAAATTTATTACCACTAACTAATAGAAGTCGATAAAGACATGAGTAAGCCAAATGTTTTACCATGATGACATTTAATTCTTTGATAGATAATACATTTATATACAAATTGAGCTACATCATGTTTTAAATTAAACTAATAGAACAATTCTTTGCAAGCAATTAAAGTAGCTTGAAGACCTCTATGGCCCATATAAGGTGGTGCATTCATTTTGTTCATAACCATGACCTTAAATGATACAAACACACACAAATTCTTCTGGAAATACAAAAATCCATTAACAAAAGTATAATCATTGAAAAAAAGAAGGCTAGAGTCATGCATATAACACTATATATCACAAAAATTAGGATAGAAGAGTAAGTAGAAAGCATGAAATCAAAAGATTGAATTAGTACTGAAAACAATGATTTAAGTAAATAGTTTTTATCTTGTCAAAACCAAGCATATAATGAGTAGAGATATGATCATAGGGATGATGACTAAGAGCATCAGCTTCAACATTAGCATGTCTTAGTTGATATTGAATCATAGGGTGAAAATTCTAAAAAATGAAGCCAATTTAATATGCTTATAAAAAATTATTTATTGAGAATGGCTTGCTAATCGATCCGTATAAAAGCTTTTGAACCTATAAGGTAATGGTTCCATAATAGTTAATAGTTATTTATCATAGATGCTATAATTTTTCTCAAAGGATTTCAATTTGCGGCTCTCCCAGGCAATGGAATGATCATTCTGCATGAGGACAATACCTAGTATCAATAAGAAATGCTAATTAAAATCAAGTCATTGCAAGATAAGAGCATACTTCAACAAATAATTTAAAGAGTCGAAAGATTTTTTGTTAACTAGACCCCCAATGAGAAATAATAATTTTATGAAGTTTTAGTGACAAAGCAAGCAAAGAAAAATTA
The DNA here is from genome assembly GCF_053477565.2 of Lygodium microphyllum. NCBI lineage: Eukaryota > Viridiplantae > Streptophyta > Polypodiopsida > Schizaeales > Lygodiaceae > Lygodium > Lygodium microphyllum. The sequence goes on from NC_141155.1 coordinate 28,716,566, forward strand.
CTCACAAACTTTCTATAAAAACCAATTAATCCAAGAAAAGAACGAGCTTCATGCACATTCCAAGAAACAAGTCGTTCTTTACTAGTACGTATTTTCTTTGGATCAACATTAATGCCTTGGATAGAAACAATATAACCTAGATATTCAATTTGGAATATATTTTTTTGCAAGGTTAACATATAAATGATTAACTTTCAATCAATCAATTACTACTTTTAAATTTTCTTGATGTTCACTTTTTGATTTACTAAAAACCAAAATATCATTAATAAACATGATTAAATGATATTTATAATCAGTAAAAACTTTGTTCATAAGCCTAGAAAAAGTTGCATGGCATCCAATAAACCAAAAGACATAACCACAAATTGTCCAAATTTGTATAGAAATCTATTTTAACAATGTCAACTGTGTCCATATTAATTTGATGGTATCTAGATTTTAAATCAATTTTCCAAATATTGAAGCTCCCATTAATTTATCTAGTAAATCATCAACATGGGGTATAGGATATGGATATTTAATAATGACTCTCTTAAGTGTCTTATAGTCAATCCACATGCGGTATATTTTATTTTTCTTTTCTAAAAGAAATATTGGTTATCCCAAAGGGTGAAAAGCTAGAATGAATGAGGCCTTTATCTAGAAGTCCAATTGTCAAAAGTGGTTTGTGCCTATAAGGCACCTTATACAGAGGTGAAGCTCCAAGAAATAAATGTATATTGTGGCTCCTTAAGTGGGTAACAACTATGATGGATAGTCATCAACCAAATAGTCCTTATAGGTAGCCACAAAATGCTTTTGTGATAGCATAAGAAGTGTAGTATCAGGATCCTCAACATGTGTGACATAAATCATGTAGGCTTTACTTTGTTTCCTAATGGCACACTTGGCCTAGATGTTTGAAATCAAGGGGAATAACTCTAAATTGGTAGTGCCAAGAAGAGTAATACGTTCTCCTTGAAATTCAAAGCAATAGTCAATCTCGAGGTTATACTAATGTCAAAAAGGCATACCTAAAATGATATCACAAGACTAAAAAGGAGGCACGAGAAAATTACATTTCTCTTTATAAGAAACCATGGTTATTCTAAGGACTTTAACTTCACGAGTTCCATTATATCTTATTCCTTGAAAAGTAATTTTTGTGTTATATAGTGATGCAGTGGTTTCCAAATGTAGTCTTTTAATTGGTTTCTCAATGAAGAAATCAAAGGATCTATGTGGTTCTAAGTGAAGGAATTGACCTCTTAACATCACGACTTCATTTGAGAATGATTAGAGAGGCTTATTCTTGAGATTATGTGCATTTTTGGAGCTTGTTTATGGGCTGCAAAATACTATTTTAAAGTAGGGCTGAAGTAGATTTTATACTTTGACAATGCATTTCATGAGATTTTGAACTATGTCTTGGATGTAGTAGAGTCTACCACCAAAATACTTGTATCTTGGAGTTGTTGTCCATTAGTATTCATGAAATAGAAACCGTTTGAGCTTGCATTTGAAGTATGCATTTGGATTAAATCTGAGATAATCCCTAAATATATTGGCTTATTATCTGCATATGCATTTGATGTAATCAAATCAAAGACTTTCATTCCATTCATGTATACTAAGTAAAAGAAAAATCTTGAGGTCTTCTTCTTCAACTGAGTCATCTCTAAAACCCAAGTCTTATCAAACCCCAATCTTTTCTCCCTCTCCTAACCTTTAATCCCACACTCCTCTTCTGCTCTAAACCCTGGTGGAGGACCTTCAACCCCCAGCATGATGACAGTGGTGAACCGACGTGAAGGTCAGCCCGTAGAAGAGAAAATAAAATGGGAGAATCATCAAGTTTAGGAGGAGATGCTTTGCAACAGTTGGTTCATCTGATGCAAGAGAGCCAACAACAACAATTGCAATTTCAGTAGTCGTTGCAACTACAGCAACAACGGAGACAAGGTGAAGAGCGGAATGATGTCGCTGCCATTAAAGCTTTGGAAGCAGTTGGGTAGGAGCTCAAGCAATTTAATGGGAAAAATGTGTCCTCTTTTATCTGCCTCTATACTAACAAGATGGTCTTCTTTGGAGTTCCTCATCATGCTTGGAGCCGATACTTTGCCCATTTGGCCATGCATGGCCTCCAGGACCGGATTCATGGTCTGCATTCAAGAAGGCTCTTCGAGAAGAATTCTTTCTTGAATATTCTGGCCTCATGACGAAGAAAGTCTTTACTGAATGGGTTGAAAGGCCCAATAAGGGACTAATTGCCACTGCTCTTCACCACGAATTTGAAAGGAAATTTGCTCAACTAGATCCTGGCGATCAGCTGGGTATGGAAAGCCAGAAGATTGAATTGTTTCTAAAGGCTGCGGATCCTTTTATTCAAGAGAAGCTAACTGATCGGCTTGAAGATCTTGACTCTGAGACGGGATTGAAGACTGCTTAGGGTGATGTCACTGAAGTAATTAATATGATTGCTCGAAGAGAGCGAATGTGCCTAAGGTGGGGGTCTACCTTTGCACCAACTGAATCCATAAAGGAGCCTGTTCCTGTATCTCGACCTCCTGTCTCTATGGTCGAGCAACCAAGAAATCCTGTTGTTCCACCTCCAAACAAGGATGTTATGGATGAGCTGATCAAGAGCATGCGGGATCTCCATCTTAATCTAATGGAGATTAATTCCAAGGTGGAAAGGCTTGATGTGAAAGTGGAAGAAAGAGGACAGACAACTGCCCAAAGACCCGTACGAGAAGGCTTCAAAAGACGCTGTATCTAGTGTGATAGCCTACAGCATGATAAGAGGGAGTGTAGTGGATTCCATGAAGCTGAGGCGCAAAAATTAGTCTTTTGGAAGGATGGTAAAATTCATGCAATCGAAACCGGGCTTCCTCTTGAGCCAAATTTCAGTAACGGTGGTATGAAGAAAAGACTGGAGGATTTGGCAACAAGAACAGCCTATGCAGCTATTGATGCAGCTACCTATGGGCTGCAAATTGAGCCAACTAATGAAATTGTTAAAGCATATAAAGCTGATGCAAAATCTAAAGTGTGGATGCAGGCCTTAGATCGCATGGAGCGAGGCAAGGCAATCAAAGATGATTTAACTACTACCAGTCAATGCATCCAAGAAGAACCAGATGGACCGAGCCAGGTGATTCATTTTCAGCTTTCGCTCGGTTGGCTGAAATCAATAATCATGAAGCTATGATAGAAGAAAAGAGAAGAAGAGATGAAGATGTTGCTGGTCCCTCCTCTTCGGGGCCAACCAAACGTGTGACAAGAAATTGCAGCCATAGAAGCCAAAGATGAAGACATCTATGAAGCAGAAATTGAAGAAGCTATTGCAGAGAATGTTATGGTAGGGTCTTCTCAATCCAAAGAGCAGCCCATGCATAAGAAAGAAGCTCGTCTTTACAACATGCAAGAAGAGATTGATGCTCATTTTATTCCTAGTGGTCACTACTCCCGTACCCATTGGACAAGGGTGACCACCGAAACCGTTGTCAAGATTGGAGAAAGAGAGACTCCATGCATTGCCCTTATAGACCATGGCTCGGAGATCAACGTCATTTCAAGAAGTCTCTACGAGAATGGCGGATGGCCCATAGATGTGGACCCGAGATGGCGCATGAAAGCAGCCAATAATTCCTCTAGCAATCTCTATGCGGCATGTCCTTATGTACGGGTTACTATTGGTAATGTAAAAGATGAATTTCATTTCTTTGTTCAAGATTCCTGCAGCTATCCTATCATTCTTGGTCAACCTTTTATTTTTGAGTCTCGTTTGGAGACAAAGGCCCTTGATGATGGTTCATCATATGCTTGGATAAGAAGTAAGGATAATGACAAAGCTGTCCAATTTCTGACTGTATGTGTAAATCATCACTGGAATTGAGATCGATTGAGAGATCATCCTGTACCTCCTAATGCCCGAGAATTTAAGGGTTTTCGAGTAGCACTGCTATAAGTGGAGGCTATGGCGGTGCTTCATGTTATAAAAATTTGCCTCCACATGTAAAGGGGGCTATGCCAAAAGCTGACTTGCAAGTATTTATGGCCAACAGTGTGGGCTGTTATAAACACTTTTCAGCCATGAATAGGGCTGAAAGAAAGCATTTATGTCATGTGGAATGAGAGCTGAAGCAAGTTGATGTTTTGGCTGAAAATGAAGAAATTTCAGGGCTATTTCATGGGCTGATTTATAATGATACATTGGCTAAAATACATGCAGTTGTTCATGCAAAAAATCAGGCTGGAAATCTGTCCATACAGGTATGCACATTGGATATTTATGACATAATTCAAGAATTTGCTGATCATGAAGCTTTTGGATAGCCAAACAGGGTTGAGGTAAGAGTAGAGACGAAGTATAAGACAGTTGACAAGAAGCTCAAGCCGGTGGCAACTTCAGTATGTATGTCCCACTACTTACAAATTTGGCACCAAGGGATAACAAAATTTAATCTAAGTATCTAGTGTTGGTACTAAGCTTAGTATTTATGCCCTAAGTATTGCATATTTTGACATTAAAGGATACCAACATCTAGTATAATCATATATGTTGTTTTAGTCATTCAATAAAATTCTAATAAATTTACAATCCAATTTAAGTACTTAAAAATTGACTTTCTTTGAGTTGATTGTGTATGACTTGTTATATAATCCAATGAAAGCACTCAAAATTATTTTTACAAAGCTTAATATATATGCCTAGTCATTCTTAGTAGTTAGAGATGCTTTATGTCACAATTTTTTCAAACTTAGCATCAATTAAGATCAAAATCTAGTGAAAATATTTATATCATGTTAATAACAACATGTTCTAATCTAATTAAAATACACAACCACATGTAAAATTACTAATCGTTTATGTATATGTGTAATGTAATGGTAATAACAATGTAAAATCTTACATATAAGAAAGGGGTACAAAACAAATTTTTATTGTACATTGTACAAATGTAAAAAAGGGGTTATATTACTCTTCTAGGAGTCATAAGTAGGGGGTTTTTGAAGAGTCATCACTTGTAGATGATATGTCTTCTCTTTGACGAGTGAATCCCCTAAGAGCTAGAGGACAAACGCAAAACAATATGATCAAGGCACAGATTTTGCTCTATGTGGTGTATCGAACAAGAGGATTGATAGCTGTCACTAAATGGGCCCTCGTACCCTATGAGATAAATATTTTAGAATGATTAACTATATATCCTAAGTATTAATAACGCATCTCTCTCTCTCTCTCTCTCTCTCTCCCCAAATCCCATAAAATTTAATGTGGGTTAAATGCACCTTAATGTATGCGCTCTTCCCACCCCCATCTCTCTCTCTCTCTCTCTCTCTCTCTCTCTCTCTCTCTCTCTCTCTCTCATTGTGTCCGTCTATCCCTCTTGCAACTTGCACGATGACCTGTGATCTGCGAGCTGTGACTTGCACCATTGATTACTTCCTCACCAGCTACAATATGCATCACTAAGTGTGCCCATTCTTCCTCCTTACAAGATACATAATTTGTCCTCCATACAAGCTACAACATCGTGCTGGTTACAAATTGCATCATGGCTATTGTGACATGTCCTCCCTATGAGCTGCATCATCGACTGTAGTTCACGACATGCATGATGACCTGTGAGCTATGACTTGCACAATTGAGTTCTTCCTCACAAGCTACAATGGGCATGATGACCTATGAGCTATGACCTGCATCATTGAGTGCTTCCTCATAGGCTACAACACCTGCACCATTGAGTGCTCCCTCACAAGTTGCAACCTGCATCATTGTGGCCATTGTGAGCTATGCCCTCTCAAGTGCTTCAACACAAGCTAAAACCTACATCATTGTGCCATTTGTGAGGCACAAGCTATGACGTGTATTGCCTTTCCCCTTATGAGCTATGAGCTATTGAGTGTTTCCTACATTATCATGCCTATTGTGAGCTATAGCTATAAGCTACAACGTGCACCATCATTATCATCTTGCCTATTGTGAGTTGCAACTTGCATCATTGTACCCTTTTGTCCTTGCCACTTGCAACATGCATCCTCAAGAGCTTCCCTTCACTCTTCCTCTGCATTTGCAAGTTACATTTGTAGCTCGCCATAAAAGTGAGAAGCAATGATAACACTTGGGCAACACTCCTACAACTTCCGCTTGCTTTGCTTCTTGCCCACCACCATAGAATGGGTGCAACACTAGTGTGATGAGAGCGGAGTTTTGAGCTCGGGATGTGCCTAAAATTTTCCAAAAAATCCGGAATTTAGGGGAAAAATATTCAACATTGAAGGCGACGGCTCCAGCTAGGACGATTTTAAGCACCAAGTGCAAGACGAGTTTTAAAAGGTGTCCGAGCGACACTTGTGGATTTCTGATAAATTTTCAGACTTTCATGTGGGTTGTCAGGAGTTGCCAACCAATGCAAGATGTCAAGGCGGACGCGGAGAAATTTACAGCACTTGAATCGGAGCCCGGACGGGGAAATGGCCACAAAATGATCAAGATATGAAAAGGTGGACACTTGGGAGGCCAAAATTGGGCATGCCTTTTGAGTTTGGACCCCCCCTCTAAAATTTTATGCACCTTATGAAGCAAAAAACGTGGAGAGAGAAGGAGAAGCATGGCGTGAAGAATGCGCCCGAAATTTTCGCCATGGATCATGGAGATGGTGATTGTAGGTTACAAACAACCCATCCAATTGACATTACCCCCGATCTTCTCCCTCTTTGCCAGTCTTATCTCCTGTCTTCGCTCGTGAAATGGCTATGGGAATGAGAAGAACCAGATCTAGTCTTTCTCTCTCCTCCCTCTCTCTCCCCTAAGGGGTTGTTCTTGTGTGCAAGAGGAAAATGAAGAATGGTGAAGAAAAGCTTGTCCGGATGAGACCGGATTGCTCCCAGGTGGATGTAGACCTGAAGATTGCTGATTGTGAAGATGCTAGACATTGAATGTGGGCTAACCCGTAGTCCTGCACCAAAACCGAGATCCCGAGATACAAAGTCTAAGCGGTAATTCACATTTTATGAAGAAAAAATGAGTTTTTATGCTATTTGGATGTGAAATATTGTTCCCATGGGCTGATTATTCATTATGATGTTGTTTTCTATGAGTTTTATCAGTTTATGATCAGAAAATCAGAAAATCATAAGTGATATAGCTGAAATTAATGGTATAAAACCCGTAAAACACGCGTTTAAGGGGTAAAATGGGGTTTTTTTGCAAAATAAATGGGAAATATGACACATAATATCAATAAAACTTGAAATTTTGCTCTCAAGGAACCTAAGGGCCACAGTCCACAATCGATATTAATTTCTAGTCATTTTTATTGCAGAAAATAGAGGAAATATACCAAAAAATAGTGGAAACATGGATTTTAAATGGGTGAAAATTAGAAAACGGTAAAAAGAAAATTACAAAAAATTATATAAGTGTTTGTGCAATGTATAATGAAGGTAGAGCACGAGGTTGGTCTCGGTTTACCCTCGTTTCTATGTTTTTGTCCGTGTTTATTGCTTTCTCTATAAAGAAATACACAAAAAATGACTCTTTTACCTATCAACGAATGCAAAACATTAAACGATAGGGTGAGAGGCGAGGTTGAGCATCAAAATATGAATTAAAACCTGATTTATGTGTTGCATCATGGCTTTAGGCTGTTTTTTTAAAATAAAGGAAAATGCAGCATGAGCGTAAGGCTCAGTGTCTCTCTCGTTTCAATACATAAACATTAGTATGGAAATCATGAAAAGATTGGTTTCGCACGATGCACAATGCTGATTTTCTTCTGTTTGTGCACTAAACCATTCACATTATGCACTACACATGGTTCATGGTATGAAAGGGAAATCTCCTGGACTGCATAGCAATTGTTTTCTTTGGACTTTGACCCACAATTGAGAGTGTAAGGTTATCCCTTGCCGTAGGATAGAGGGGCGGTTTCCTAAGGGACTGTTAAGTGAGGACACATGGTATATCTCCTGGAAGTACGAGAAATATAAAAGAGAGGAGTTTGTGTTCGTTTGTGTTATATGTTGAGCAACGCATCAAAGGGCCAATCCCTGCGATGTAGGAGAGCTGTAGTGGGGCCGCGGTGTTTCTACCGAGAGGTTGCCTCCATATGTGTGTGATCGTGGCATTGAGAATGTGTATGGGTTCTCCCTTTAAGGAGCTTATGGAAAGAGAAACGTTGGACTACAAAACAATGAAACTATAAACGCAATAAATTAGGCTTTAGGGCAGTTTGTCCTTTAGCATTAGATTGACGCTCCTGGTCCGTGAGGCCGTGAGGGTGTGTTTATTTTTTATGAGCATGAGGTCCGGCTAGTGCCATAGCCAGTGCCGGCCCATTTCAGGTCCCATCATGTGAAGTGGCCATAAAGACCTACTCATCAATGGCATCATGATTATCACCACCATGAAGGAGCAATAATAGTCCTAGTTGTGCTCACCTTTCTTCTTGTCCACCACCACTATAGAAGGCTACAATAGTAAGTTTTATGCTGTGTTGCTTCTTCTTCTTCACTATTGTTTCTTTTCTATATTTTAGTTTTAATAGAATTATCAGTCAAAGCATTGCTTGATACAACCACTAAAATTGTAGGAAAATATTTATTAAAAGATGTGATAATTAGACATCCTTGCCCTAAAGCTATTGTGTTGGAATATAAAAGTAATGGGCTAACAAAATGTTTAAACAAAACACAAGCAAACAATTTCCATACATGTAGACCCTTTATAAATAAAATTGAAATGATAATTCCTTATCTTGTTCATGTACAGAGATTCTAAATCTAAGTTTTGATTAAGTTGGTCATTCAAGGTACTTTAAGGATGAGATTGATCCCCCCTCCCCCAAAGAAAAACATTCTCAAAAAAATCGTATAGCTACAAAGGTGTGACATTTGGTACAAAAATTTCAAGTGAACACAACCATTGACAACAACAATAAATTATAACAACCTAGCAGTAGTCTCAACAAGACAAAAGCGAGTTTATGGCAATAATATAATACACAAGGATTATAAAATTTGAGAAAAATTATTGTCTTAATTATCCCAATAAAATAAAAGTTTGAAGGAAACACTTCATTATAAATGGATCAATCCTTATTGTGTCACTAATAGGATATGAAAGAGCTCCATTAATAAAGCACAAAGAATACAAAAAAGCACACACCATAGCACATCTAACTAGGATAAATGATTTTTTCAAAATTGATATTGATGCTAGTTACAAGATATAGGATGAGAGTGGCCACATAGGAAAAATATGAAACTGAAGATACTCTTAAAGGGAAAATCCTGACCCTATCGTAAAGAAGATATCAAACATGGCATCACTCTGAAACACTATAGATAATCTTGTACTACCTTTTCTACTACATGGGTAGGGGATGTGACCCGTTGACCCTTTGGTCCAATTGACCTCCCTAATTGTGTGAATGCTCATCCATGTGGCCACCCTTGAGATCTAGCTGATCCCACCCATGCCAATTGAATTAGCCGTTGAAGCAACCAAAGAAGCCCAATGATTATGGCCAATCACTATCTATATGTCATGAAAAAAAGAAGATGGAGAGCAGCATTTTGGTCTTCACTCTCTTTTCTAAATAGCTGAGCATTTTCACACTTGTAGCAATGTGGGTCAAGGATTAGTAGTTGTTTATAATGATTCATGATTTCATCCAATTCACTAGTTCAACATTGGTGTATCTCTCGTGGGCTCCTCCACATTTGATGGTAGTTGGTGCTTCACATTTGTATATGAAAATAGATAAGAGCACCTTCCCACCGCCCCTTTTCGAGTGTTCATGTCAAATGTCTAACGCTCTTGATCAACGTGATGAAAGTAAAACACACGTAAATTTTTCCATTATGAAAAGCCAACCAAAGTCCACATTTCGCCAGTGGAATAGAAAATAGTCGAGCTGCAACCTGCAGGAGTCAAGGGCCATGTTTCCATCACATATATACACACATCTCATCATCGACTAGCTTGCATTCATTTAGAAAGGCCGCTCCCTTAAAAGCATATTAATATGCCACATCGATCTCTGTCTACAACTCTCTTGATCCTCTATATAGCAATAGTTACGCTATTGGTGATCCTCTGCACAAGTCGCCATGATCCTCTACACATTCAATTAATCTGACGCCCGAAAAGGACAGGTGATCCACCTTGTGTACGAGTCCCGGCAAATAAATAGTTTTACAGAATCTACCAAAAAACCTCATAGAATCCACTGTGGAATATGCCTCCTGGCAAAACATCTCAACTATTAAATACAAACAACATTATAATAGATAAGAGGATTTGAATAACTCAATAGATTGAAAAAGACAAGAGAAAAACACATGATTGGGCCCAACCTCCCCCATTGAAAAAGCCACGGTTTGCCATCCTTAATTATATATTATAGTTTTACATGGATATTTGCATTCATATCTTGTACACAATTACAAAGAAAGCACAAATATCAATTGAAATACAGAGTTTTAAGAGTCAAGAGGTATCCTATAACATGTTGCAATTGTTGTAGAAAATTCTGTGCTCTGAATCTTGATGTTTTGATATCACTATCGCATGCGCAGTGTGCCATAACCCCCCAAAATGACTCTTGAAGCTCTAAATTTCAATTCTGAATGAGGGACAAACGAAAAAACTATGTTTTCACCCTGTTCTCCTATTTTACAGGCGATCCTGTTGCTTTTATAAAGAAAGCTAGAAAAGCCTTCTAAAACTTAACCACATTAAGAAAATAGCAAGGTATTCCTTAAAGAAATCTTATTTCAATAAAAGCATATCTTAAATCTTATATTCTAAAATAATCTATATTAGAAAGAAATAAATTAATAGTACTAAGGACAATGATCTAATTATTACTAAAGAAGTTTAAACTTATAACTTACAAATAGAGTAATAATTTTAATAATAAAATATCATATAAATACATAATATTATATATTATGATTAAGCTAACTAATCATAATTATGAAATTTACGATTGGACTTACGCTAACGCCCAGTGCTAACCAATGCCACCACCACCTGCTCTACACATTAACTGAAGTATTCACAATTGTTATAAAATAATTAAATAAAACCCAACAGAAGTGAATACCTAGTAGTCTTCAACTACAAAATAATTAAAATAGTTTGAAACTTTGTCTGACCTTAATTTAATTCAAGTGCGCACTCTAAACTCATAAATGTCCATTAATTTGATATGTATTTTGCGGAATCACCCGCTGTGAAATCACCCACATGCATATTCAATTAATTTGATACCTAAAAAGGACACGCGTCCCCGTCAACTTATCGCACAAGGAATCCACCTTGTGTATGAGACCCGACAAATAAATAGTTTTACATAATCCACTGAAAAACCTCATGGAATCCACTGTGGAATACGCAACTTGGCATCAGATCCACTATGATAGTCTGCATATGGGAAGATGTTAGATGTGTATGCAATTTGCTGGCTACATGGGTAGGGGATGTGACCCATTGACCCTTTGCTTCAATTGACCTCTCTAATTATGTGCATGCTGATCCATGTGGCAACCCATGAGATCTAGCTCATCCCACCCATGCGAATTAAATTAGCCATTGATACAACCTAAGAAGCGCAATGATTATGGCCAATCACTATTTATGTGTTAGGAAATAAAAAAGATAAGGAGTAGCATTTTGGTCTCCATGCTCTCTTTTGAATAACTAAGTCCCACCACCCCTTTTCAAAACACATAGAACGCAAGCTACACTTTAGCATGGCTTTCACATGCAGTCATCTAACAGGATGTTAAAGGTTGATATCATTGAAGCGTCAAGACATCTACATGCATTCGTTTATTGGCCATAGGTTGTTGATAGATGAAACAATCTGCAGAACCTCATAACTTTTGCTTTCATGTAAAAGTTTTGAAACTCACAAAATCAGCCAGGTGCATTTAAGAGCTATGCTAACTTGTGTGCCTTTCATAAAGGGTGCATGGGAAGGTGCTCTAAGGTGTTCATTGTTGATTGCCTTCGCAGTTGATGAGTCATGAACCAAGAGGAGGAATCTAGTAAGATAGTGTGAAAGAATGAGATGTACCACAATGGAGTTTTGGCGTAGACGTTAGTCGGTAGCCACATTACAAACGTACTATTTTGGACATGACGAAGCAGGACGTGGACCCAAGGCCTCTAACACATAACTCAGAGTTTGAGAGTCCCAAAAGTTAGACACGAGATCTCCCCTAATTTGGCTGGGACTCTAGTTTTAACCAAGTTGCCCTTTTTGGGCCCGTGGGTCATCATATGGTTGTCTACATGTTTTAGAATTTGAATACATGTTGCGGAATGCTTTAACTTGGCATGGATTCATAATTATTTAAATAATAGAGAGAAGTTTGAGGGCTGCCGCGGGTCGTGATGCGCGAGGCTCTTGATCAACGCAACCAAAGTCAAACACGCGTAATTTTTTCCATGACCGGACTGTTAAACGTCAACGGAAGTCTACATTTCGCCACGCGGAATAGGAATTAGTCGAGCAAGGCTGCAGGAGTCAAGGGCCAGATTTCCATCACATATACACACACATCTCATCATCACGTCCCGGTAATTACGAGAACCCACAAGTAGTGATATCCTCAACTAGCCTGCCTTCATCCAGAAAGACCGCTCTCTTAGAAGCATATTAATATGCCACGTCCCGCTGTGTCTACGACGACTCTCCTGATCCTCTATATAACAATAGTTTCGCTATTGCCGATCCTCTGCACATGTCGCCATGATCCTGCCACCTCTCATCGTAATATCATTCAGATGCTTCATCACGTCGCCATGCCCGCGCGCTCTTCTCATCAGGTGCGCCACATCCACAGTAAGTGGACTACGCACCATGGCATCGATATAACTGTTTTTTATAATTGATAATGATTTGACTCACCCGTCCCCTTCTATCTATTTGAAGCTTGCTTACCATCTAATTGTGTGTTATGATTGTTACCCCTTGAAGGGGGGCACCATGGCCACGTCCTCAGCGGCTTGAAGCCAGCCATTCATCGAAACAGACTGCAGTCGGAGGGTCCATTCAGGACAGTTAAGGTAAAATTAGTCTATCATTTCTAATTAAGGCCATCCTCATACCTACTCTTGCATTTCTTAAGGCCATCGTCACACCTTCTCTTGCATCTCGGATGTTCACACTCTCTACATTAATGTGATACAGGAAAGACGACTAGTGACCGGTGCTCCGCCACCCGAAAATAATTATGATGGATAATAATAATAATAAAAGTGCATAATATTTTTAATGCAAAAATTTGGGAGGTATATGAACAAACATGTATATTCTTGTAATACCAAAGAGCGCTATAATAATAGATGCTCGATACTTATTGCAAATTGTACTAGCACGTTCACTAACGTTTCTCTATTGCTACTCCTCTTCATGTGTCTGTCTAGTAAAGAAAGAGCAGGCTGTCATTCTTCAACTCGAGTTTCCACTTATATCTATGAATTGGATACATAATCTTTATTTCTTTCATGCCTATGTGTTTCATTAGCCGGATATAAAGGACTAAAATCAACAAAAGGTCCTTGACGAGTAACATTCCTGTTTTGGGCACTTTGGGCCGTTGCAAGAAGCCGTTCTAAATAGGTCGCTTAGAATGAGTACCTAGTTTTTGGATCAATGCTGAATACATAATAGTTCCAAATTCCTCGAGAAGGTAATATTACTAAGGTTATCAAGTCTTTCTCCTAGAAGGAAGTGAGATGAGAGAAGGCTTTTTAGGAAGGTCTAGCACATCACTAGGGCTAATTGGAAGACTAGCTATTCATATAATAAGAATCACAAAGCACTATCCCACAACATGAAGAGGTTATCCTTTTGTATGCTCGACCATAGTGAGAATGGGTCATTGTTGTCATCAATCCGGTATAGTCATTAATGCCTTCTTTGTGTGTGTGCGTGTGTGTGCATACACGTGCGTGCATGTGTGTGTCTCCATTCAAAAGCTCATTGGTCAAGTTAGGTAGCTAGTTTATGTATTGAAGACACAAAAAGAAAGAAAGAAAATAGAAGGGTGAAGTAGAGACATTAAGTCATGTTTCTTTAAGACCTCTACTAAACCCTCCTTAAATGTCCTTCATTAAATTTGACTACCTCCTTCTTCTTCCTCATAAAAAATGTGGCTTGATTAGTGATCCTAGTTTAGGGGAAGCAACATCAAGTGTGGTGCTCCCCATAGATGTGCAACATATATATTCATGGCTTAGGTTTATTATACTTGAGTTCTAAGTTGAAGCTCCATAAACCATATTGGTCACAATGTATAGGATTCTTGACTCAATTAGATCATCAAGATGAACAAAGTGTTGAGAAGTGATAATGTCATGCATCTAAATGTTAAATCTTACTATTCACCTATGCAAGAAAGTGTTCCCACAAGTCATCCTCAACCTCTTCATTTTCATGTTATGCGTGTTAAACAAAGGTCCCAAATTGTGAGATTAAGGAGGCTACTTGATTGAAGTGTAGTTAGAGTTCACGTGTCATCAATGGTACACTATAATCACATGCAACACAAGAAGGAATGTTTTGGATGTTCGGCTTGGGTTATAAGGACAAGTACAATGCAAAGCTTATGAATGTTGCCTCAAACTTTCTTATCAACTTAGATGCAAGTTTTGAATTAGCACCATGCTATGCATTTTCATGGCTTATCATTTAATATTCCTCACCCGCGGGGCATAGGAACGCCCCCTAATTATTATAAGAAAATAATTGAAATTTTTTTATTACCATTCTATGCTGAGGTGGGAGGAAGAGGAAAATGATGTAGTGATGATGACAAGGGGGAAGAAGGAGTGAACGATAATGACGAGGAGGAAATAAGGATTATATGACGATGCCAAGGAAGGAGTGGAGGAGAAAGGCGATGATGTAGCCAAATGTCCCCCCCCAAATAATACTCCTCTTTCCCTTATAAAACCCCCCATGGCAAAGAGAGGAGGAGAGAGGGAGAGAACCTTCTTCTCCATCTCTTCCCCTCCTTAGAGGATGACCACACGTGAGTACCCTTATCCTTGTTCTTGTGAGCTTATTCTCCCCCCAGCGGTCGTAAGGAGAAAGGAAAAGGCCTTAACGGCATGGACATAGAGAGAGAGAGAGAGAGAGAGAGAGAGAGAGAGAGAGAGAGAGAGAGAGGTCTCTAGAGCTATTAAAGTCTGTAGCTTGAGGAGTTTGATCAAAGCACTCAATGTTAAAGCATGGGAAGAAGGAGAAGCATGGAACCCAAGAGAAGCACTTCAGACCCGAAGCATCTAATTGCAAGTGCAACGTCTGTTCCACCCACACTACAAGCTTTCCAAGTACTATCTAAATCATTAAGTAGGTTATCACATTAATAAGTTGGTTGAGACTCGGCTCCTATACCCTTGTCATAGAAACCCATTTACATTGGGATCAAGAGACCCAAGAAGGGTAAACCTCAACATAAGTTTCTAAAGTAAGTTACTATGCAATCTTAGTCAATCAACATGAGCCTTAGAATTAAAACCTAATCTTGGGAGGTAATCTTACTCTAGCATCAACACTAAGGAGAAAAATTAGAACCAAAACTCCCAGGAAAACATATACAATTTCTGAGAATCCTTAAGTTAATCAAATTCAGGGTATTACTCTAACTTAATAACTGAGTATGAATCCCTTGTTGATGGCCAAATATATATTGTTTTCAAATTATTGTCAGTGCTTATAAAGATGTGCTATTATGCAAAGACTATCACTATAAGATTGTGGAAAAACCTAGAAAAAACAGTTCTTACATGCATGCTTATTCGTTTAGTATTCTTAAGATATTGTTTCTTATAAATTCCCTTTCAATGTATGGAATGTACAAATTAACCTAAATAGGTTCACAAGTAGAATTTGTGGCTGGCTAACAAGTATATACCAATAACCTATGTATTAATCCCTAAGGTAATTATACTCCTCGGGAGATAAGGGCTATGGACTATATTATTCCTTGTAAAGCATTCAAATGAAATTGTTTTGGTTTATGTTGACATATCTTGAGATATACTTTGCTGCTAGTTAAGAGTAAATTGTTTGCCTTAACTCTCGATTGAAATGGGAGAAATCCTTGAGGGGGAGAGTTTTCTTGTTTTAAGGCTTAACAGACATGCAAGGGTTTACTTAGGACTAAAAGTAGGATGCCTTGACCGTTCAATAGCTACTATGTTTATTAATCCTATTTGAGAATTGGGCTAGATATGAACAACAAATCTAGGCCTCAAAGTAGAGAGCTCAAGGGATTAGGAAAACTTGAGTCAAAGTAAATGTGGGAGCTTTCGCTCAACCACCAAGACCCTCGGACCGCTTATTCTTTCAAGCGTTTCAAGTGAGCTCTAATGGCTATCTCTCACCTAGCCAACGCGCCGTCGATCCTACGAGTGTAGTGAGCTTACCTTGATGCTCAATCGAGTACCCTCCTCTCTCTTGCACTCCGGTAGCTCCACAATCCTAGATGCTAGCTCAAGCATCCTCAAGCCTCCTCCATATCCAAGCTCCATCCTCCATAGCCGCGCGCGCAAGAGAAGAGAAGAGAAGAGAAGAGAAAAAGAGGAGAGGAGATGGTGAAGAGCTTCACCCTCTTGATCCCTCATTCTCACACACACTCACTTCCTCACACTCTCACACTCCCTCTCTCAAGAGCACACACAAGCAAGAAGGAGAGAAGAAGAGAGGAAGAAGAAGACTCTTTTTGCCACACACCAAAGAATGAGCTTCTCATTTACTTTTCAACTTTATATACAAAGCCCTAAATCCTTTTTGGGTGGTCATCCCCTTTTCTCTCTTTTACATGGCCGGCCGTAGCCTAGGCCCTTTTTCCTATTTCCCACCATTCTAATTTATCCTATTCCCAACTAATTCATACACTTTACACAGGAGCGAGCCTGGCACTCTTTTACACCGATTCGGGGGCGCTTCCACGCTTTAGTGGTGTGCCTTTTTCCTCTTCCATTTCCTTGGCCCGACACTGAAGCTTTCTGAGGGTCGTGCCCGAACATTTGAATTTTTCAGGGATTGGTTGCCGGTCAAGGTGCCTTTTTCTGCTTTTATCCTGTGCCTCTTTTGCTATTTCCCTTTTTTCAATTTTTTTCTCCTTTGTGCTTGCGGAAACACGGTAACATTACCCCCCTCCTAGCCAAGTGCCAGTCCCATGGCACTGTGGGGGGGGGGAATTGATAGGTGGTGGAGGTTGGGGATGATGACCAGGAGAGATTCCGGCATGCTTTAGGCTCCATGAAGATACTCGACATCCGTCACACGGTTGTGGCACTGGTTATGTAGCCAGTCGTCTTTTGAGTATGAGAAACGCTTGAAGCAATAAGCAATCCCTTGGGACGATGGTATTGGAGGGATTTATTCTGGAGAAACCCCTGGAACGATGTTTGTCTTAAACACCCGTGGCTTCGATTGAAGATCTTTGTCTTTGAGTTGAAGGTCTTTAGGCTTGTGGAATTAATAAGCGATCCGTGGATCTTGAGGCGTTGGGCATGGATCATTGGACGATGTGGTTCCAAGATCTATGCCAATGGTAGTTCTACCTTGACCTGGTGCGATCAGGGTGGCCATCAGCAGGCGGATGGCTGGATGCCGGCACGCTGGGGTCATCAAAGGGTGCCTGGGTGATCCTCTTCCACGGGTAGCCATTTCTTGAGAGTCAAACATGACCTGCACGAGAAGTTGTGCATTCCCTCGGGGGTGTGTCTATTTGCCGTGTAGTGTGTGGTGCTCGTGGCAGTGGAACTAGGAGGTGGGTCTAACCTTGGGCAAGCCCTTGGTGACATCCCACACTTGAGGACCCAGCTTGTGCTTCATTGGAGGTGCGGTGTGAGCTTTAGGGTGACAGGTTTGAAAGTCCTGCCCTTGATGTGCCCTAAGCATAAAGTGGGGGAGGGGGCTAGGAAGAACCCTAGGTGCAGTAATTGTGGTGCTTCTTCTTCTCTTTTTTTTTTCTTTTTTTTGAAATGATACATAGGCCTAACTGTCTTGGTCGGAATGAGAAGGAGAAGGGGGTCGGAGAGACTTGCTCAAAAATTGGCGGCTTTGCATGTAATCTTTTAGATTCATGCGGACATGAAGGGAGGTGGTGGAGAGAAAGGGGTGGTTGCATCAAGTGAACTGGTTGTCGTTCATGTCCTCTAGGAGGGCTAAGCAAAAAGAGGGAAGGAGACTAGCCCTCATCATGAGACGAGCCATGACGCAATTATCTATAGCGTTAGGGTCGAAGAATAGGGGAGGCAGGCCATGCTCTTGTGGAGTCGGGTCCTGCTTAAGAAGTAGCCTAAGTAACCTAAGATAATTACAAGTGGTTATAAAAGCGGGGTCAAGACATGAGGAAAAGTCCGCAAGAAAGCGCATCATGGACTCGTCTAGGCTTTCTGCGCAGGTAAAAAGAAGGGTGTTCTCAAAGGATGCTACAGTGGAGTTATAAATAACGGGAAAGTCATACCCCCCGTGGAGGGTGGCATCAAAATCTACCCCTACCCTTCGAGGGTACGCCATGTAAGTAGGGTCATTCCGCTCGAACGGCAAGGTATTACAAAAAGCCATCCAGGCGAGCATGCTTATGTCGCATACTCGCCTCCTCCACAGGGGTTGGCTCTTATAGTTTTGTACAGTGTGGGGGATTTCAAAAATTTTATCTTGCCAGTAGTCGGCCGCCTCGGTGCCCCAAGAGGTTGGGGTCTTTTCCCGCTCTTCCAGTTATTTTTCCCCCAACCGGCCACCACCGACCGCGATCACCTCGTCCATCACTTTGAGAGGCAGGACCCTCCGTAGACTGTTGGGTAGAAGGAAACTGAAGGAGAATGGATTCTTTCCTAGTTCCTGTACCTCGCACACCACCAGTTCTGCGTGGAATCCTGCGGGAAGATCATCTGGGTACGAAGGGAGAGGCGTGGATGGTAGCACGGCTGGTTTGGCTCTCAGTTTCTGTCTGGCCTCCTCTACCAGCTTCTTGCGTCTTTCTTTAGAGATGGCTTTTCTTTCTACAGCTGGATCTTCTTGTGGCAAGTCTTGGACTTGTGGTGAGGGGGGTTGTGGGACTACGTCTTCCCTGAATCGATTCACATCGATTTCCAACTCTGCTTCTTCCCCCTACCGTTCTGCGTGTACTGCTTCTTTCTCGAACCCGAGGGCGTCTATCTCCTGGGGGGTTAGGCCGGCCAGCATCAGGTGTTTTCGTTGCTCATCCAAACTCAGCCTAATCTCCGCAGGTAACGGTGGCATCTGTAGTCCAGCGTGTAGGGCTCTTCTTGCCATGCCAAGCTTCCTTTGCATTGCCTCCAGTGGATCTCCTGGCGCTGCGTGCGTGGCATCCAAGATGGTGTCAAGGAAGGCCTTCTGTTGAGTGTTGAAGTCCACTTGGGCTGCCTCCGCCTTGCTTTCTGCGATGATTTTTTCTTTTTCTGTTAGAGCAAGGCAGCGCGCCAATGTCTTCACCCTCTTCTCGTTATGCGCGACCCACTCCTCTGCCCTTTTATTCATTATTTCCAAGCCTTCTCCTTGTCTTAAGGTTAGCATCATGATTTTTTGCTCATAATCCTCTAGTTCCCTGACTAGCCTCCCTTGTTCTTCTCTTTCACAGGTCAGCTGATCTATTAGGCGCTTGAGTTCCTCCTACTGCTCCTCCATGCCTCATTTTCTTTCTTCGTCCCTGTCATTCAGCTCCACCACGAGTGCATCAATCTCAGCAAATTTCGCAGCAAGCTCCTGGTACTGCACTATTAGGAGCTTGTGCTCTCTTTGCATGTTCACTAGCTCTTGAGTCTCGTTTTCAAGCAGCTACCTCCAATGTTCCTCCCTCTCATCCCTAGCCTTCAGTTCTTGTTTCAGATCTGCAAACTCGCGCTGCTGTAAGGCTATCATTATTGTCTTATCCAGCTGGAAGGCGGTCACGGTTTCCTTCTCGGCTGCCAACTCAGCCACGGCTATTTTATGTTCCTCCTTCACTCTCTCCAATTGGGAGAGTATCTCGGCGACGTATTCATCGTAATTAGCCGGTGGCGTCATCGTTGCGTGAATGGGCGAGGTAGAGGCTTCGACTTTTTGCCTTTTGGGCTCTTGCCTGGACTCTGCATCCGTGGCTGGCCTCTTCTAACATGTGGCCGTAGTCTCTGTGCTTTGCCCCTAGCCCATTTCCTTGTTGATAAAATACTGCATCCATGCCATGAAGTTTGACACATCTGCGCTAGTGGGGATGCTGAAGGTGATGGTGGTGAGTTCCGCAGGAGGCACCAAGAGGGTAGGGATCGGATGGAGTGGGGCCTTGCCTTTGCTTTCAGGGACTGGAGGTGGCACGAACTTTGGCACCTGTGTGCTGGACCCTGGCCCCTTTCTCTGTACGCTCTCAGGTTCCTTAGTTCGTCTGCTCGGCACTGTTGTTCGATGGACTGGCGGCTGGCCTCCGCCAGGTCCTCTTCCTCCTTTCTTCGTAGCTCCTCTTCCTCCTCATCCGCTTTTCTCTTCCTTTCCTCCTATCTTTTCTTCTGCTCCTCCTTCTTTTTCCCTTTTTGTTCTCTTTCCCTTCTTTTCTCCTCTTCAGCTTCTTGTTTTGACGCCTCCTTGGCTTTCTGTAACTCCTCCTTTTCCATCTCCTCCTCCTGTCTCTTTGTTCTCTCTCTCTCCTTTGCTTCTTTCATGGATTCCTTCTTCGCCCTTTCTAAGTCTTCTTTTTCATTCTTCCTGCCTTCATCATTCTTCTTCTTCCTTTGCGTCGCCTTCTTCTTCGTTGTCTTGATTATCTTCTTACTAGTTTGTCCCTCCCCTTCTTCTTCTGTTTCTGTCCTTGTCCTGACGAGGGGGCGACCTCTCCGGCGTCTCTCCTTCTCCCTCCTATGCCTCATGTGCTTCCTTTACTACCTCTTTAATGAGTGCAGTCAGGACTCCTCCGTATCCGATGAAAGAGGCCTTGGAGGAGGCTTTCTTCCTTTCCGTTAACCTAGAAGCCAGAGATTCTCCTCCTGTTGGTGCACTTACCAGGGCTAGCGCCTTGGCCGCTTGATCAATTGTCTTCCGCACGTAGCCATTCCAATCCACCTCGTCTAGGGTGTGGGCTGCTACATTCTCTAGCATTGGCATACTAATTCCATGCATTAGGGAATTATAACGTTGGCTGGAGAAGAGCACGTGCACCAACTTGGCCTGCAACCTAGCGTCTGTGTCAAGGATGTCTTAGATGCTTATGCCATTTTTCGTGAGCACCTCTTTCTTCTTTATTTTCAGCAAGGCATAAACATCTCTTTTTTGTCTCCTTTCTGTCCTTGGTACCAATCCCAGAGCCTTTTCCACCAAGGCTGGATCCAACTGGACTTGCACCTATTTTTCACCCTCTCCTCGGCCCACTGTTACGATGCCACCTTCCTGGTCCGGATTTTATGTTCTGAGGAATTCTACGCATTTTAAGTGATCCGGATCCTGTGAGAATTTTTCAATATACTTGGTAAGGTTGCACTGTTCCACTACCCTCCTGGCTGCCTCCTCCTTCGCCACCACGACTTCGATGTTGTGGATGGTTCGGAACTTGAGTTTGCCGAAGGCGCGGTTCTCTAAATGGATGCAATACAACTCCCTTTCCTCGTCAGTGAACGGGAGTCGATGGGCGCGATCTTGCTGTGACATTTTTTGCTCCTGCCATAATTTGTAACTTTCGTTAGCATTTTCCACATAGCACTTGTTGTTTATGGGAGAATAAAAACTCTTGACTGAATTTTTTAGGAAGCCATTTTTCTCATAAGCTGAATTTTTTAGGAAGCCATTTTTCTCATACTAATGCTTATGCTTTTCACTACCTTTACTTTACTATATCCCCTTTTTTATCATTTCCTATCTGATTCTTTTCACCTTCACCACGTACCCACATACATACCCACCTTCCCTCTCCTCTTCCAGCTGAGAAAAGAATCCTTCCTAGGATTGAGGGTTAAAAGGTGAAGGGCTTTGGTTTTATTGGGGTAGGACTTCACGTGTGAAGAAGCCATGTGTAGAATTTTGGATTGTATTCCAGTTGAGCATGACAATCAAGGGCCGATGGTTGGATGGAGACTTGGGAGATGTAGGTCAAGACATCGTGAAAGAGATCTCTAGTAGTAAGGTGGCTGGCACCATGTAATTCCTCTTCCGTGAGGAATTGGTCAATGTAGGGGTGAGCGAGCACGTGGTCGTCCAAATGCTGATTGCGGGTGATGGCCAAAACCCTAAACGAGATAGGTGCCACATAGGTGGGGTCATATTCGATGGTTTTAACTGCCCTGCATTGCTCAACATTGGTCATTATTCGGCAACCTTTTTTCTCCCATTGGATTCTCAGAGCAAACCACTACTGCAAGAACGTGGAAGGCGAGCTTGCCATCTACGTGAGCTCTTGCATCTTGTGTTCAGGAACAGAACAAGGAGGCTTATGATATGAAGTGACTAGGCGTCTGAGGGCAGCTTGCTCCTTTGAGATTTCGTCATTTGCTATCAGCTCGACAGCGATTTTGGAAAATTTAGTGGTCATAAGTTCATATTCTTCCCAAGTGCATGGTAATGCACGAACATCCGAAGCAAGTGTTTTGTCAAGAAGGCCTATGTCTAGCCTCTCATAACTTCTAGCAAATGTAGTGAAAGTTTTGTCCAACATCTTGATGCAGGTTATTAAGTCATCCCCAAAAGTCGCGGCGAGATCCTTAGCCAAGGAGAGGAAAGGTCGTATTGCGTAGGAAGGTTTAAGACCTACTGGTGGGGATGGTGCAATTGGACTGGACAGTGGTGACTCCATTATCGGTGTCACAGGTTGGGCTTTGCGTTTCAAAGCACTTTGCGGTACTGTAGGAAGCTCTGGGGGCATGGGAGTTGTGTTGGGTTCTGAGTGAGCGGTTAAAGGGGATTTTAAGGTCTCTGGAGGTAAGGTTAAGGCCTGTGGCATTAGCTTTGGTCGATAGATGAGTTGGGGCTTATTAGCCACAACTAGCAATGGTTTGCTGACTATGTTTTGGGTACCACGCGTGCAAGCCTCCCTCACTGGGGTGAGACTGCTTGTAGATGGGCTTTTTAACTGGCCATTTTTAGGCACCCAAATCCATGGGTTGCCCTTGTAGTATCCTTGTGCTCGCAAGAGATCTTTGGGGATCCATCGCGGCGTGGTTGTGTGTCTACGTCGAGAGCGTTTAGACTGCCTCTTAGGCCGTGACGGTTGATGATTTTGGCGTTTAGGATCACGTTTGGGTGGTCTACCCGGATGTGGTTTTTGCCGTTTTGGCACCCATATAAACTTGGACTCCTTGGCCTTGTGAGCACTCTTGGTGGGTTTGGGCCTGGGGTCGAGAGCCTGGCACGAGGCCGTAGCTTTCTTCTATTTAGACTTGGGCTAGAGCGTGGTGGTAGGGGTTTCTACCGGTGGCTTCGTAATGGTGGAGGACTCATGACAGCCCTTGTTGAAAGTCATCACTATACGCACGTTGCCGATAGCAAGATGAATGCGGTTTAGGTTGTAATCCACATTACAGTTCGTTTGCTTCTTGAAAGTGCAACCCAATAGTGACACATTACCGGCTCCTTTAGTGTCAGGTAACACATGGAAGAAAGCTGGGAAGCTTTCAGACTCGATAGAAATGACTACCTTGCACTTCCCTAGGAGCGAATAAGTAGTACCCCTGAACGGGGTGAGTTTGGCATTAGTGGGCTGTAGTTTCGGTTGACCAATGCGTGTCCAATGGTCATGAGTCAAGATGTTGTAGTCGGCACCTTCATCAACCAAGGCATCGAAAGAATATGTCACTCATGCTGTGACTGTGATTCGTAGATATGCAAGTGCCACTGCTTCTTCGTCTTGATCTGTAAGGTCGGTTATAGTAACCATGCACACGTTCATTGGGGGTTCTAGCATGGGTGGCTCATGTAATGGATGGGAAGGAGGATAGTACTTCTTTATGCGGCTGCCGTTAAAAAAGCCTATTCCTTCACCTTCAAGTGTCTCCAACTCAACATTCCCTGTTCTACCAATCATGCGTACTCTGAAAGGCCCTAGCCCCCGAAACTTCATTTTCTGTTTATGTCCTTTTAAAGAGTATAGCAGAACCAGGTCCCCTTGTTTGAAGTCTCGCTGTTTGACATGCTTGTCAAACCACATCTTTCGTCGAGCCTTCTCACAAATCAGAGAGTGAGTGGCGAGGAGTTGAGTCTCCGTTAGGTGCTCTAGCTCCACTAAGCGATTGGTCCAAGCCTCTCTTCCCTCCCAACGCTCCTGGACTACTAGTCTTAAGCTAGGGATGAAGAATTCTAAGGGAAAAATGGCTTTAGTTCCGTACATCAGCCTAAAAGGCGTCTGTTCTACAGCTGTTTTATAAGCTGTGCGATAGGGCCACAGGGCCGCCATTAGCTTGTTGTCCCAGTCACTTCTTGAATTTTGTAAGCACGCTGACTACGATTTTATTTGTGGATTCGGCTTGGCCATTAGCCTGAGGGTAATAGGGAGAGGACTTCCGATGAATTATTAGGAAGGTAGAGAGCAGGTGGGCAATCACCTCATTAACAAAGTGCATGCCTTGGTCGCTTACAAGTTTGATTGGACAACCAAACCGTGAAATGACCTGCTCCCACAAGAACTTCGCAGTGGACCTAGCATCATTCTTCCTCATGGCTCGTGCCTCTGCCCACTTCGTCAGATAGTCGGTTTTGCCACTATGATGTAGTGAGCTTGGGAATATTGTGCCGTAGGACTGATCGGTCCAATAAAATCGATGCCCCATTTTTCAAAGGGTTGTCAGGCTATGACAGGTGTCAACTCCATCTTGTCTTTCCGCACAGGCACTTTGATCCTTTGGCACTCATTGTAGTGCTTTACGAATTTAGCTGTATCACGGAAGAGGGTGGGCCATCATAGTTGGGATTGCAGCACCTTTCGGGCTGTTGTGTCCTTGCTAAAGTGTCCTCCAGCGATTCCGCCATGCGCTTCATTCAACACATCGTGCATCTCGTGCTCACATACGCATCTGCGCAATAAACCGTCTTGCCCTAACCTGTAGAGCTGGCCGACTATCAGTTGGTATGGCTGAATTTTCAGGATAAGTTTTCTCTGCCTGGCCTTCTCAATGGGTCGCTCTAGTAATCCATTTTCTAGCACTTGCACTATGTCATTGGCCCAATACGGCGTCAGATTAGCCTTAAATAATTCTCTCTCGCTAGACAAGTTAAAGAGATGAGCATCCGACAAATCGTCAGGTATGCCTTGTCCGGCGGCTTCTCCTGTAGGTATGCGGGACATGTGGTCAGCCATGTAATGCTGCTTTCCTTTGTGCACCACCACAGAGAAGTCAAACTCCAGTAGAAGGAGTAACCATCTAGCTATGCGTCCCATAGCGCAAGGCTTGTTCACAAGATACAGCAAGGCCTGATGGTCAACAAAGAAGACAAAGGGAGTGGCCAATAGGTAATGCCTAAATTTCTTTACCGCAAAGACCATGGCCAACCCCTCCCTTTCGGTCGTGGAATAGTTCATCTCGGTCTCTGTGAACTGCCTGCTAGCAAAACTCATCGGGTAATCTAAGTTATGCTCACCAGGTTGGCACAACACTGCCCCCACGGCAAACTTAGAAGCATCGATGTGCACATGGAAGGTAATGGTCCAATCTGGGGCTCATAGAATTGGTGCTGTTGTTAGAGCCCTTTTCAATTCTTTGTATGCCCGTTGGCATGCCTCGGTCCA
This sequence comes from Lygodium microphyllum, assembly GCF_053477565.2. Taxonomy (NCBI): domain Eukaryota; kingdom Viridiplantae; phylum Streptophyta; class Polypodiopsida; order Schizaeales; family Lygodiaceae; genus Lygodium; species Lygodium microphyllum. Next base: position 28,742,291 of record NC_141155.1, read on the forward strand.
CTCGAAGATGATCAGCAGCTTGTACAATGGCCTAACGATCAACGCGTAGTTCAGCACAAACTGGCGATAGTATCCTATGTGACCTAGGAAGCATTGAACTCCCTTGTAGTTAATTGGGGATGGAAGGTCAACAATAACCTTGACCTTCGAGAAGTCAGTGGCAATGCCGTTCTTCGACACCACATGTCCTAGAATACATCCGTGCTTCACCCAAAACTGACATTTCAAGGGGTTCAAGGAGAGACGATATAGGCGGCACCGTTCAAAGACTACACGAAGTTTGTCTAGGTGTCTGATCCAGGCCGAATGGACACACAGATCGTCGACAAAGACCTCTAACTCCTTGCGAAGCATGTCCTTAAAGATGGTGCACATGAGACGTTGAAAGGTGGCGGGGGCATTGGTCAACCCGAAGGGCTGACTATGTATGCAAAGACGCCCCACTCACACTGGCAAAGGCGGTCTTGTGCATGTTTGCAGGATGCACTTGCACCTGGTTGTAACCTGAGAAGCCATCCAAAAAAATGTAGGCTTCCTTGCCTGCCACCCTCTCAAGCATGTGCTCGGTGTACGGCAAGGGATAGTTGTCTCTCTTCGTAGCAGCATTCACCTTCTTGTAACTGACACACTCGAATTTTTTTGTTCTTCTTCATCACAATGACTATGGGTGATACCCAGTCTGTGTGCTCAATTTCGTAAATGAATCCAGCTCTCATCAGCTTGTCAATTTCCTCTTTGACAGCATGAGCGTGCTTTGGATTCATGGGGTATGGTTGCTACTTGATCGGCATTGCATCCGACGTTATGGGTATGTTGTGAGTCACAACACGCGGATCTACCCCCTGCAGCTTTTCTAAGAGCCAGGCCAATACGTCTATGTACTCGTGCAAGAGAGCGACAAGTCCTTCGATTGGTTTGCTCGTCTGTCCTTGACGCTTGGCACCTAGCAGAACCACTACCCTATCCCCTTTTTTGAATTTAGTAAAGTGTTTAGGGAGGTCTTGCGGCTTTCGTTGTTCTTCTGATCGTGCATCCTTGGGGTGCTTTGCCTTATCCTCCCTTAACCATCTGCACCTCAGGTGAACGGGTAAGTCCCCCTTGGTGCGTCTAGTCATGGGCGGCCTAGGGATCTCTGGGTCGCTATTTGATGTAACTTCCGATTCGGAGTCAAACCCTCCATCTTCGCTAGAAGAGGTGGTCTCCCCTGGTGACCGCAGTTCAGATGGCGATTCGGTTCTAAATATTGATGTCGTCCCTGGTTGGGCTAGGCCGGCTTGCTCGTAATCCACGGCTCCTATGCATTCTAGCCAGGCTCTGTCACACTCCATCCGCATGACTCCTTTTTCATTCTGACTAGTCCTTCCTTTCCTAGGCCTCGAGTCTGCCCTGATTTGTTCTATCGCTCTTCCTTTCGTGTCGTACTCTATTGTATCCATTGCTTCTTCACTCTCTTCTCTCGTGGAGTGATAGTCCTCATACTCCTCATCATCCGAGTCTTGCCCTTCTGACTGCTCATCGTCCCCTAAGCTTTCCTCTTCGATCTCCTTGTCGTCAATAACTAAAGCCCAGTTATACAACAAATTCAGGTCGTGGACCTTGGTCAATTTCCATTCTGGCTTAGCTAAAAGATCCCGTAGAGATTTTAAATTAGCAGCCGAATTGCCTTTTAACTTATTGGTCAGATACCCTACGATTTCATGAAGCTCTAGTTTGCTATTGGGGACGTGGAATGAGGCTGGTTTGCCCGGGTCAAGTGAGCTTTTTGCCATCATGCAGAGTGGCACAGTTGGCTCCTCACTTGGCATGGTTGCAGCTTTGGCTGCCTACCAAAATAGTTCTTCCTCGCCCGAGAATGGTAGGTCAATGGTTGTGCCAAAACATGCATCCAATCCCTCTCATCCTCAGGGCAAGGAATATACTTAGCGAGTGATCCATAGGGTTTGGTCGCTTGAGTATTGCCTTTCAGCATAGCCGAGATGGCAGCTAGGTCACCAGGGGTCGTCTTCCAAGTGTCCATCTCTACCCTTACTGCACTAGTTTTGTTCCCTAGGAAAATCAACCCATTGCCCCAGTCCTCTATGACACGCACACTTCTCATCCACGGTCGGCCTAATAGTATGTTGTAATCCACTCCCTTCATGACAATAAAGTTTACCAAAAATTGCACACAGGCAATCTTTACTGGCCAATTCTTTAAGACCCCAAATGGTCTTACCTTCATTCCGTTTGCTAACGTGACGTTAAACCTGGCAGTCTCTACAGGAGGGTTTCCCCATGCCTCTAAGACTGCATGGTTTAGTACGCTAACACCTGTGCCTGTGTCTACAATTCCTTTTCACGTCATATCTCCTAAGGCTAGGATGGGCAAAACTGCGTGCATTTCAGTGCCTTCCCAAAAAGTATTGATATGCAAAGACTTAGGATTTGAGTGTAGAGTTAGACTTGCGATCTGTGTAACTGCATCATGATCTTGCGGATCAGCACCAGCAAGTCCTGTATGTCTCTTGATCAAGTCTTTTAACTCCTACCACAAGGAATGATTTTGCCTAAGCAAATCTTCCAAGCTTAGAGTTATTGGAGTAGATAACAAGGTTGCGAGGAGGTTACTGGGCTCTTGTCTTCCCCTGGGGCTAGCACTTCTAGGCCATGCATTCTGTCTGCCCTGGCAAGTTTCCCCTGGCCTTGCCGCCGCTGAGTTGCCCCCAGTGGTGTAGGTATGCTCGCAGCTTGTGGTCTTGAAGGTGAGACTAGTGTGCTCACGCTGGAGAAATCGTCAATAGGATCCTCTAATATGGGTTCAGCATCCTTGAGGTGCTTTTGGGCGTCCTTGACCCACTCCTTGACCTTGGCTATAGCCTCAAGCTGGCGTTTGGGGTGAGGATATTCCCCCACCTTGGCACTCCCTAGCCTTGCTGTCTTAGGAGCTTAGGTCTCCGCCTCTGCGTCTGTGACCTTCTTTCCCATTACTAACGTAACCGCTTCCTCGGCTTTAAGAGTTATCTTTGCCTCGGTTCTCTTTTTCCGTCTCCTCCGGGTTTTCTTTCCTATTGAAGTTGCGTCAAGGTTACTTGGCCCTGGCAAGGAGATGCCTACCTGATTTGTTTGAGCTTGCGTCATGGCATGTAGTGGGATGGGTGTATCCTCACTACCAGAGGTTTCCACTCCAAAGAGCCCCAAAGGCACCGATGGCATGTTCGTAGAGTTGGTTGATGACTTCTGCCTAGGACAGTCATGGAACAGATGTGTGATTCCACATTCTGTGCATCAGAGATCCGCTTTGTCCTTGTTAGCTTGTTCTCGTTCTCGGCATCGTGATGAAATGTGGCCTGGGTGGCCACAAGTCCAGCATGTGACTGGATCCTGCTGGGCCCTTCAAAGCCTCTGCCTCTTCCTCTTCCTAAAGCCATCACTGGCACTAGCCGATAGTCCATCAGGACTGGGTTGCCCTCCTCGTCATAGGATATGTACGGGTTGACATATGTTTCTTCCTCACTAGGCTCCTCCACAAAGTGAACAGGAGCCTTGCTGGATGGGTGGGTCACAAAAGGCCCTGGTGGCCTGGATATACCAGTTGGGTTCATCTCTAGTCTAGGCACGGAAGGTCTTGAGTCAGTTGGTGCTGGAAGAGCTAATTGGGCTCCCCTCCCAAGGAAATTGGGTGGCCTATTACCTAAGTATGGAGGGTTGTACTACTGTGTGTATGGCAATCTCCTGGGTATTCTGCAATGCACTGCATCATGCCCGAATCTACCACAATTTGAGCACGACCGAGATCTAGGATCTTGGCACTCAACTGGGAGGTGATTGTCGCCGCAGTATAAACATTGTACATGCGATCTCACAGGCTTCCTCACAAGCTCTTGCAATTGTGCAATCTCCATTCTCATCTCTACCATCCCTTGGTCGTGGTCTACACTCTTTTCCTTATCCTGCACGCTAGCAGTTGCTTTCCCCCCCAAAGTGGTTGATCTCTCAGGGTCCCTCTGGCTTGCACTATCTCAGTTGGTAGTCCTCATGCTACGTTCCCTGAGTTGATCATCTATGCATATTGCCTCCTCGAAAACTCTAGCTAGCACGTCTCATTGCAAGGTGGAGTTATCGGCCAAAGCCTTGTAGAGCTCTTCACTCCGAATCCCGTTCACGAACACCATAGACACTGTCCTCTCAGTAGGTCGCTCATTGGCAGGGATTCTCTTGTAGAGGCTACGCACCCGAGTGACATAATCCCTGACGTCCTCCTTTTCCCTTTGGCTGATATTCATCAACCTAACTATGAGGTTATCCGAATACCCAGCCTCTGAAAACCTCTTGATGAATAGGCTCTTAAGGTGAGCAAAGTTCGTACGTTCTGCATCGTCCAGACTAGAATACCAAGTCCTCCCCTTATCGCCTAAGCACAAACCGAAACCTTGTGCTCGCTGTGCAGGTCAGTAAGACCATTTGCCTCACATACTTGCTCGAACTGCTCCATGAAGCTGTATGGATCACTGCTAGGTTCGTATCTAGCTAGTTGTTTTGCTACTATGGGGATTCTATCCTGCCCCTTAGCCCCTTGCGTGACTCCCAATCCCGATAGTAGCGTGGTGGCTAGGGTAGTAGTGCTCTGTTTAACGGATGTGTTATCCAAGAGTCACTTTGCTAACCAATTCACTCAATGTCATGTCAGCCTCTACTGCCCGTTCCCTCTCTACGTTCAGTCCAGATTTGGCTGTTCAGCTAGGTCTAGCACTCGTCTAGCCTTGTACATATCTACGTCTTGCTGCAGCCTTCTAGCCCTTTGCTCATGGTTGTAGGCAATTATGCCTTCTAGCGCTCTCTTGATAGCTCTTCTCTCTTCTTCCAGGTTAGCTACCACTTCCTCTACAGGTCTACCTTGGATCACGGTCCTCGTGAGTAGATCGTAGTCGTGGACCAGTTCCAGGACTGAGGTTGGAAATTCTCCTAAGTCTAATTGGTCCTCTCCTTGTTCGCCTCTTGATCTCGACATTGTTTCTGTTTCCAGCTCCACAAGGTTGTCGATAAGTCCAAGCAGCTCCGACAGCGTCCAATCCTCTATCTTATTGCTTTCTGTGTCTTCGTGTCTCCTCCAGGTCCTACTAGTAGGGCACTCAGGCACCTGTCTAAACCTTGGGGTCTTCTCCTACTAGTGGGTTCCTTAAGCAATTTATCTGAGTGAGTTCCTTTGATTATTGAACACAAGCCTCAATTTATGGTCACTTGGTGAATGTGTTGTTTCTCGTGCACTCATGCCCAATCAGGCTTTCAGCTTTCTTAAGTGTACTTCAAGTGTGGAAATTCAATGTGAGTGCCGCAAGCAATTCCTCGGCGTCCTACTCACTCTCGCTTATTTTGGGCCTGATAGGCTTGTAGGTCCATTTTCTGGCCGTTTAGTCAGGGTTTAGGGTTTCCTTGTATGTTACCTCGTTCGCTTTTGGTCGATCAGGTTTTACAGTTCAGCGGCTAGCATCCGAGTCCTTGGGTCCCTCAACTGTCTACTGTTAACCGCTAAGCGGCTGCGTACTACAATTTCTCTTATTATGTCTGCCAGAATCAAGTTCTGAGCGCCCGAAGGGTTTTGACAAGTTGCGCTAATGCGTATTTGTCAGGTCGGGTCAAATTTCTGACAGATTTGACAAAAAGTTGCACTCGGACCAACTGGTCTGAATTGCAGGGTCCGAGTGGGTCACTCGCATGGGCCGAATGGCACATGGTCACGAGCGGAATCTCCAGATTTGACTCGGATAATTTTTATTCAGACGGACCGAATGCCAGGCTCAGACAAGGTAATTCGGACAAGCTGAATGGCACTGGGCCAAGGGCCAAATCGCGGGTGTGGCCGAGTTCCGAATTTAGGGCTCGGACGGGTCTCTTCGACGGGCCGAATGGCGGGTGTGCCATGTGGCAAGAGCTTTGACTCGGACGGCCGAGTGGGTTGGCTGGGACCATTGACTTGGACCGACTAGGGTTTCGGGCTGAGTGGCCGAATGGTAAGGGGCCAAGGGCCGATTCTGGGACTCGGCCCAGAAATGACCGCTCGGACGGACCGAACATGGCGCGACGGAAACAACGCGATGTCAATTTCGATCGATTCTTGGGATTTACACAATCATACCAAGCACAACCCTCCAGATCCTATCTAGGGGGGTTAAGGAAGGGATTCATATACCTGAACAGGTTGGTGAGTGCATCGGTGATACGATCGAATCACACGGGTTGGGGCTCTCCAGCTCTCTCTCTCTCTTTCTCTCACTGAAATGGCAGAAATGAGCTCTCTTTTGGCCTCGTGGCTCTTATATGCCTTCCCAGCTGTGGCGTTGACGCCCCCAATCACTCTCTTGTCAATCTTAGGCCTCATTAGCGAGCATTTTGCACGATTTTTTCCTTGTTATGCCTTGTTTTGAAATAGTAAACCCTACCCTTTTCTGGTTCGATTTCCTAACTCTAACCTATGCTAAATGCAACAAAATTTGAAGGCAAAAACTGAAATAGATCCTCCATGATTTCCAATCATCAAACAGCCAAAATATCCCAAAATACTTACTTGTTTTGAAGATTAGAAACACCCAACTTCCTACCTATCTCAAGCTCCATTTCGGGGATGAATATCCTACTTCGATGCTCGATATGAGGCGCGCAAGTGCTCAACCTTGAATCCGTTGGTCCCGGCAACGAAACCAAATGTGGGAGCTTTTGCTCAACTGCCAAGATCCTCAGACCGCTTATTCTTTCAAGTGTTTCAAGCGAGCTCTAATGGCTATCTCCTCACCTAGCCAACGCGCCGTCGATCCTACGAGTATAGTGAGCTTACCTTGATGCTCAATCGAGTACCCTCCTCTCTCTTGCACTCCGGTAGCTCCACGATCCTAGATGCTAGCTCAAGCATCCTTAAGCCTCCTCCATCTCCAAGCTCCATCCTCCATAGCCGCGCACGCAAGAGAAGAGAAGAGAAGAGAAGAGAAGAGAAGAGAAGATAAGAGAAGAGAAGAGAAGAGAAGAGAAGAAGAGGAGAGGAGATGGTGAAGAGCTTCATCCTCTTGATCCCTCACTCTCACACACACTCACTTCCTCACACTCTCACACTCCCTCTCTCAAGAGCACACACAAGCAAGAAGGAGAGAAGAAGAGAGGAAGAAGAATACTCTTTTTGCCACATACCAAAGAATGAGCTTCTCGTTCACTTTTCAACTTTATATACAAAGCCCTAAATCCTTTTTGGGCGGTCATCCCCTTTTCCCTTTTTCACATGGCCGGCCATAGCCTAGGCCCTTTTTCCTATTTCCCACTATTCTAGTTTATCCTATTCCTAACTAATGCATACACTTTGCACAGGAGCGAGCCTGGCACTCTTTTACACTGATTCGGGGGCGCTTCCGTGTTTTAGTGGTGCGCCTCTTTCCTCTTCCATTGCCTTGGCCCGACACTGAAGCTTTCTGAGTGTCGTGCCCGAACATTTGAATTTTTCAGGGATTGGTTGCCAGTCAAGGTGCCTTTTTCTGCTTTTATCCTGCGCCTCTTTTGCTATTTTCCTTTTTTCCATTTTCCACTCCTTTGTGCTTGCGGAAACATGGTAACAGTAAAGACCACTACTTTTATACTTGTTGGGAAGGAGGTTGGGTTATCGATCAATGTAAGTGATGTATAGAACTTACGTCTTGTATAGTGTTTGTGACCTTGACATATGCCCTAGTTGAAGGAAGGAAGTATTAAGTAAAATTTTTCATAGCATCGCTCTTGGGTACCAACAGGGAGAGTAAATATGCAGATGGAAATGTAATCTTATCTATGCTTGCATTGTTTGGAAAAATACAATTGGTTGTTGGTTGATCGAACAACACCCTAAATGCTTTTACATTCAACTGATTGTTGGATTGTTGTTTGGATGATTATTCGAAGTGCTTGTGATTTTGGGTAAATTCATGGTAGGGGTCTATGATGACAAGTTGCCATGGGATAAAGGAATGTTTTCTTGGAAGATGATATTAGGCTGATTGCCTTGATGGTGTTTGATTCTTAATTGGATTAATTAAGGAAATGATATTTTTGCACACGTGGATCATCTCCAAGGTCACCACATTTCAACCCGAGAAGGGCACTACTCGATTCACGAGTCGAAGGTCGAGTGGTGAAAAGGCCAACCATGGAAAGTGTGTCTCACTCCTAGGCTGCTTGAGGTCAGGTGGAGCTCTTGACACCCCTTTCCTAGGCTGGAATAGAGTTGAATACTACCATGAGCCCAATGTCTATGGCATTGGAAGATCCTATTCTAGATAAAGGGTGGAAATTATGGTGCTATGTGATTTGGATGGGATACTTTTGTTGGGCAGAAGGGATACATAATTTCTCCAATATGGACACGAGACAAAGATTAACGTAAAGATAAGGAATTTTTTTGAACTTGTTTATCAAAGGATGCTTACTTTGTATTTGTATTTGTATCGTAAATTACGTGAATGAATCCTATTCCCTAAATTGCTTAATTTAATAAGCTGATTTTAAATGTCACCATAAATGTGATAGGACCTAATTAGAAAACTAAAGCTATCACCATAAATGTGATAGGACCTAGTTAGAAAACTAAATCTATGACCATAAATGTCACTATAAATGTGATAGGACCTAATTAAGGAACTTGATTTTAAATATCAAGCGAAGCAGGTGGGCAAAACCCCCAACCGTGGGTCTGTCCTACGGCAGGGTTGGTCCTAGAGAATTGGGAGGCTTCTCACAAGGTTTTACCATTGTAACCTTTAGGCAATGCTAGGTTAGAACCCGACTCATATCGTTTTAGGGGGCCGGAATGGGACTATGCCCTACAGATAGAGAGGTTGAGTAGTGCATCCCTCTTGTTTCCCATTCTCTTTGAACGAAGTGCGGCATGGATCTGCTTCGAGTTGGGTATCTCTGGGTAAAGTAGGATATCTAGGACACGACACTAGAATGTTGTTAAGAGACCTTGACCCCTAGGAACCCAAGTTTCAAGTCGATCCTAGTGGGTTCGGTCACAAACGTTCCGTTGTAAGGCGGACTTGGAAAAACCTAGGTGACAAACCATGGAACATTCCATGGGAGTGCTAAGCAGTGACGCTTAGATTCGTTTCTCGATGGACCATTAAAACGTGCTTCGATGACGCGGGGACGTTACGATTGGTATCAAAGTGAAACTTCGTAATGATATTATGTATGGTTCATAGACATATCTTAAATACAATAACCTAAATGGTATGGCTTGATTGTCAAGCACCTTCTACACCTATGAATGCTAACATGCAAGAGAAGAATTTTCTTTTCAACCAATTTAAGGCACCCGAGTTTGATGGAGAAGTGATAGACATCACAACCAAGGTGGAGATATGGATTGAGTCGATGGATGACTATTTCTCTGCTGTGGGAATAGCCTCTACCAATCAAGAAATGATAGCCAAACTTAAGTTAGTTGGAGAGGCTCAGTTATGGTGGAAGAAATGGTGCAAAGATCAAGGTATTTCCGAAGCCATTGTCACTTGGGCTCAGCTGAAAGATGATGTACATAGACGATACCTTCGGCTTACCTAGCAAACTTTGAGAATGAATGAAATCTTCAAGCTAATGCAACTGGATTTAACTTTGGAAGCTTATTACTCAAAGTTTGTTATCCTACTAAAATATGCACCCCCTATGGATATTGCACAGCAAGTATCCAAGTTTTTCTATGGCCTGAACACTCCTTTGAACCATCATCTTGAAGCAATGCGTCCAATAGACTTCCAAGATGCATTATTTCAAGCAAATCCAATCGCCCAAGAACTTAATTCGAGCACTTGCAACAAAGGTGATTCCTGATATCAAGGGGTGAGAGATGCCATACGTGTGGAGAGATAGGGCACATTTGTAGGAGATGTCCATACTGTCAATGCTTCCCTTGCAATGAGCTAGGACACATCCAAGCAGATTGCCCCCCGGAAGATATTGAGCCTCCAAGAAGACGAACCTACACATGCGCAGTTTATGGATATATAGAGGAATCAGATGAAGATGAAGACCTAGAGCCCACCACACCTTTTCAGGATGATCAGCACATTTTATCAACATGTAATACAACTTGTATTGGAATAAATCCTACTTTGTATAATAAGCTTCTAGATTTTTGGTACAAAGGGAAAAATGATATTGCAGATCTATAAGCTTTTGAAGCTTTGTGATAGAAATGGCTTTTAGAAAAGCACCTTCAATATTAAACAAATCAGATTTTTTTTAAAGGGGCACGTTTTTGGGCTGATAAGCGAGCTGTTGTTCCTTCTGTGTTTCACCAGGAAGATGAAGATGAGGAACCCATGGATCGTAGTTTAAGGCAATTAGTTCCCATTGATTATTATGTGGAAAGAATGTAGGTTGTCACATCGGCAAAGCCTGCTACTCCGTCTGTTACCCAAACCTTGTTGCAGCTTTGCTGAATTTGCCAAAAGGCTGTCAAATCTAGGCACTACCTTTTCTAAAGATGAGGTTGAGTTTGATCGAGAAAGGTCAAAACTCCAAAATGACAGGTCAAAAGAAAGAGAGAGAAACTACTGTGGGAAAGGAAGGAAGATCGAATAAAAAAGAAGGACAGAGACACAGCAGTGAAAGATGATGCAGATAAGTCTAGGGAATGTGAAAGAGCCAAGCAATTGATTAATACCATTCCAAAAACAAAAGAAGAGATTTTTGCATATAAAATAGACTGGGCATTTAGACTAATTCTTGAGCTTGAGATATGAGCTTGAGAGTTGAATTTTCAACTTGATATCGGGCAGCCTAAGCCCAGTGGGCTATTCGGATTCGATTTCGTCTTGTATTTTGTAAACATCTTGGCAGTAATACAATTGTTACTTGGTATCATATTCGTCTTGATTATTTGCTTCGGTTGATCTTTCATCTTGGAATTTCTCAAGGACCTTTGTGGTCGCGACATTTCTTTCGAAAACCCTTCTACATCTTTGGTGAACCCGACGTGAAAGAGTTGCATTTAAAAATTTCAGGATGGGAGATACTTCAGCATCAACTTCAGCCCCTTCTACGATTCCTACTTTGTCCTCTCCTTTGACTCCATCATCGATCTCTGCTTCAAGTACTTTTACAAATGATTTAAAGCAGATTTTTTAGAACATGTCTATGTATATGCAACTTCAAGATTAGTAGACACAACTGTATATGCAGCAGTAGCTGCAGTTACATCAACAACAATTGTCTCAGCGAAGGCAACTATATTCGAAGCAAGAGAATGCAATCAGCGCAACTAAGGAAATTGAAGTAGTTGAAAATGAAAAGAAGTTATTCGATGGCCGTAATGTATCGGCTTATTTGAAGTCGTATGAGATTAAGATGGGATTTTTTGGAGTACCGAGAGGACTTATGAGCAAATATTTTCTTCACCTTGTCACACCCGCCTTGAGGGTAAAAGTGACTGATCTTTTCCTTCAAAATTCACATTGGCAAGATTTTAAGAAGGCCCTGAAAGAGGAGTAGTTTCTTGAGGACTTTGGGATGGCTACACGGCGGACATTCTGAGAGTGGGTTTACATGCCAAACAAAGGTCTAGCTGCTTCAAAATTGATACAAGAATTTGAAGAGAGGTATAGTCAGCTTGATGCCGGTGAACAAAGAGCATTGGATATTGAGAAAGTTGAGCTTTTCTTACAAGTTGTAGATCCTGCTCTTCAGGAAGAATTAGGAGAGCTTCTTGAGGATCGCACGAAGCCTATGGGTCTTAAAATAGATTGGCAGGACGCTCAGGATGCGGTCTTGACTTTGACCAAGAGGCGAATATGGAAGACTCGACTACAGAATGGATCTATGACGCCGACGTCGTCTTCTGCTCCTATGTCTGCTTCTACCCCTATCATTTATTATCTTCCTCATCCAATTACTTGGCCTATGCCAGTGCTTGCCTATTGTTTCTAATCCTCCCGTTCCTTCTATTCCTAGACTGATACCGGCTCCTTCTGCTCGAAAATCATCCGCTCCTTTGGTTCCATCCTCTCTTGATGACATAATTAAAGGCATAACGGATTTGACACTGGAGTCAGTTAAAGCAAAATTGGTGGGAAAATTAAAAGAGCAGTTTGCCTCGATCGCGCATACTATTTCTTCTAGTGCTCCTAGTGCACCTAGAAGAGATCGAAGATGTATTTGGTGTGATAGTACGGACCATCAGCATTGCAGGGATTGCGAATCTTTTCAAGATGCAAGGAGGAAGAATTTGGTATTTTGGGGACAAGATGGCAAGGTCTGGTTGACTGAAACTGGAGCTCCACTTGCTACCAATTTTGGGAAAGGCGGAATGAAGAAATTAGTGGATGACATGGCTGCGAGTACTTCTTATGTGGCAGCTAGAGGAGATGCCTCTACATATGGAGTATAGAGCTTCAAGGCTCTCTTCACTCTTCTCTCTGACTCAAAACCTGCTTCACAATCTTTTTTGTTAGGTGTGGCTTCTGTGAGCAATGACTCTCAGATTTGCTATTGTGAAAAAACCAAAATTTTCAAGTTGAAGCAATACCAAATGACTTACTGCTTCATCCACTTCTTCTTCTCTTCTCTCTCGATCTCAAAACCAGAAAGTAGACCCCTTGTTTCTTTGGACAAGCAACCCCCTTTCTTAAGCAGGCCCTTAGCTACCCTCAAGGGGACACCAACATGAATCGTGAACTAGACTTCAATGGCTGCACCGCAACACCTCCTTCCTGGAGCTCCTTTACCTCCTACACACTAATGGATGTTGAGTAGCTTGAGAGATTGGAATAGAAATAGGTTGAAAGTTTGTAGAGCTTGCAAGGAATTAAAAAACACACCATTAGCTACCTAACTCAGCCATGGCTTTGATACCATGTTGAGAAACACGGATCTGGAACTAGATTGGCTATGGTGGATGCAAGTCAAAGACATGATACATTATCAGAATAAGGAATTGTACCTCAAGTAAATTAGGCTCCAAGATAGATTAGCTTGGACTCATAAGAACAATCTTGAGTGACTCAAACTGAAAAGTACCATATATTGAAATACTATCAAGTACATGCTTATATAGCTTTTGGATAGTATCATTGTCCTCATTGTGCATATGGGATTTTGAACCCTCTTCCCAGAGCATATTTGTCTATCTTCTAGCCTCTTTAGGGCATACATCTAGCCTTTATGGGCAAGCATCATTTGCTATTCTAAACAGGGATAGGGGCTACTCGGGCAGTCCAGTGACTCACTGGCTACTACTTACCCAATTTACAATGGCTATAATTATTCATTTTGGGGCTTATCCAAAGTCACAAGAAAAAATCGAGGTTAATCTCAGTCAATATAATGAATTTCAGGAAGAGATATGATGCATGCACACAAAGAGGATTGAGCTACTAAACCTTTGCAATCTTGAATCTCTCCAACAAGGGGTCAAGCTCAACAAGTGGCTAAATTTGAGAGATTAAGATCAGAATGATATACCTCTTTAATGCTTGTGGAGACCGTCGAAGCATAGCTCATCATCATGCATGTTTGCTCTATCCATCAAGTTCAGTTGGTTGGGTCATCCATGGAAGAAGACTTCAACATTCAAATGCTCCTAGTGATGAGGATGGCTCACGTGCTTGTCCCCAAGCTTGAGCTTTAGAGAGGGAAAGATTCAAGTGAAGCTTTCATGGTTGCCCATAAAGCTCCCATGCATGCTAAACTCCATGTCTTTAATTTGGGTAAGAGAAGTCATTGACGGGCTGAAGGGCTTGTGGGGCTTGAGCTCTCAAGGTCAAAGATAGCTTGAGCTAAAAAATCCATGGCTATCCAAACTATCTAGCTACTGTCACCTTGGAGGTTGATTCCTGGGGGCTAGGATTGTCAAGAAGGAGGAGGTAAGAGTGCTAATCAAGTTCCTGGAGAGGTAGAGGGAAGCACGGGAGAAAGGTTCTAGTAGAGGAGAGAGCAGGCAGAGCAAGGGGAACAACATTGCAAAATGCGCCACAAATTATGGGTTGTTCCTTGGGCTCTCTCGTGGCCTATGACCCTTCTCAAGGGTATTGCTCTTGGTCAGGGGCAGTTGGGGAAGGCTCCTGGGACTTCAAGTGGGCAATCCCATGGCTGCTCCGGGGGAAAATAAGAGTTCTCTTTGCTATGTGGCTATGGCAACTTGCATGGGAGGAGAGAGAAATGGGCTAAAGCAAAAAGTAGTTAAGTTTTGGTCCTCCTCTAACCCTTGAGACTCCAAACTTGGTCTAAAACCCTTAAAATTTGCATGAAAAGAAGTGACAACCTGCTGTTTTAACCATTTTATCTCCAGATATGTTTGAGTCTCCAGCCATAGCTCTTGCTTGCTCCAAAAAGCTGAAGTTAAATGCAGTCCTTATTGTAGTTGTACCTCTATGCTAAGTAACTAGGGTTTTTGGGACTTGAAAAGTAAGAAAGGGGAAAGAAGAAAATGACCAAATCCTGAAGCTCTCATACCACTTGTAATGATTGAAGTTGTAAGGAGAGAGGAGAAGAGTTGAAGAGAGAGAAAGGGAACAAGAAGAAGAGAAAGGAAGACTAGAAGAGGAGAGAGAAAGATAGAAAAGAGGAGAGAAGGAAGGAGGAAGCCATGGAGGTTGGAGATGAGGGTGAAGGGTATGTTCGTGATAATAACTGTTTGCCCTAATCTGGGATTCTTACACCTTATATACCCTGGTCAGTGTGAGTGGATGTCTAACCCCTAGTTGGTGTGTATCCCGCGTGTTAAACATTTATGTGGTAGTTGATATGCTCACTAAAGTAGCCCATTTTATCATCACCAAGTCACAATTTACAACATCTCAAGTGGCTAGTCAGTTTATGGATCATGTATGCAAGTTTCATGGGCTACCACATGTCATAGTGTATGACCAAGACAAATTCATAAGCCATTTTTGGTAGATAGTTTTCAGCTCCATGGGGATGAAATTTGCTCACCCGCAAACTGATGGTCGAATAGAATGAGTCAACAAGTGACTTGAAACCTAAATTTTGAGACATTTTTGTCACGATGTCCAGCATGTATGGGATTCATGGATGCACTTGGCTAAGTTTTCTTACAACAACTCCACTCATTCTAACATTGGATTGTCTCCCTTCAAGGCCTTATATGGCTATCATGTGCCCCTCCCTACAGTCATATTTAGTGAAAAGCTCAATCCACATGGGAAAGATAAATTAGACCACATGCATGCCTTGCTTCAAGAGTGCAGAGTGAATGTTAAAAAGGCCCAAGACCATATGAAGCTCTATTCTAATGAAAGGAGGTGCTCTCTTGAGTTTCAAGAAGGTGAGTTGGTACTTCTCAAGGACCCAAATTCTCGATATGCCACACTCAAGGATGGCTCATGCAATAAGTTGGCACACTACTATTATGGGCCATATAAGATAGTTAAGAAAGTGGATGACTTGGCCTATCACCTTCAACTCCCTCCCTCCACTAAGATCCATGATGTCTTTTGCATGAGTCAGCTGAAACCATTCATTAGGTCCTCAAAAGACTATGTGGAGGAATTGCCCGCCGTGAATGTTCGAGAAGGTTTTATTCTAAAGTAGTTGTTGGGAAGAGAGAAAAGTAGCTTCACACCCGATTGATCGAGGAATACTTGATCAAATGGCAAGATCTACCTCTAAAGGAAGCTTCTTGGAGACCAACATCCATTTTGGAGGAATTTTCTCACCTCACGGATGTTTTTTGGGCTGAAACTTAACCACAGTTGGCCTTGTTTGGACTATAGGACTGCTTTTGAATAGCAAACTATTTTGCACCAATTTTGATCATGAAATTTTTTAAGGCCAATCCGCTTCACAAGCTCCGCATTGAAACCTCAACCATCCTATTTAGAGCTCCCTACCCAAAGTTCTGATTGTTTTTTTATAGTAGTCCTATTCTCGAGAACATGCTATCCACTTCATCCAAGGCCATGATTTTCATGAAATGGTGGATCGTCTTGTGTGTGGGTCCACTTGCATGATGCCCCATACTCCCTACGCCTCTCTAGGCCTCATTTCACCTGGTACTCAGGCCCCTCCTTTGCTCATTTTCCTTGTATTCTTGCACACAATAGTACTTTTTTGCCTCTCCCTTCCCCCCCCCCCCCACTCTCCTTTTTTTAAAAGGACAAAAACTTTCTGAGTCAAGATGGCTTTGTAATGAGTGGGATATATGGAAATGATAGGAAAAATACTTGTAACACCCATGGTATTTAAGGTGTAAGAGGGTTAGATCAATCATCGTGCATTAATAAAAATACTCTCTCTTCACGATCACAACTTCCATGCTATATAGATAGTGGTGCCACTTTTTAATAGCATCAATGATTGTCATCTCCCCTCTTGATCATTAAACATGTAGTTGCCTCTCTTTTTCATCCAATTTGCGACTCTCAAAGGCTATAATACCAAGTTCTTGTAGCAAAACAATCCCAATACCCCTTCCACTCGCATCACATTGTATAGTGAATTCTTTTGTAAAGTCGGGGGACACATAAGAATGGGGTTTGAAGTAAGTAATTCCGTTAGGTGTTGGAAGTTGTGATTAGCCAAAGCATTAAGAAAAAGCCTCTTTTTTTAGTCTATTTGTTAATGGTGTTGCAATGATAGCATAATGGCAAATAAAGCTTTGATAAAAGAAGGAGAGACAAAGAAAGCCACGTAAAGAGGTAGTCTTAGAGGGTATGGACCAATCTTGAATACACTCCACCTTCTTGGGGCTAGCTTGGATCCCCTTTTCACTCATAATATGCCCCAAATACTCAACCTCAGTCTTCATGAAAATACATTTTCTTTCCTTGGCAAACAATCTATGCTCCCATAATACATTAAATACCTATCGTACATACTATAGGTGCTCTCTCAATGTCCTGATGTAGATGAGTATATCATTAAAAAAGACAAGCACAAACTAAAAAAAGCAAGGGATACAAGATCTTGTTCATAAGACTCTGAAAAGTGGCAGGGGTGTTTGTTAGCCCAAATGGCATAACAAGAAAGTGATACAACCCCTAGTCAGAGTCCTATATGCTATTTTGATTTTATCACCTACCCTCTTGCATATTTGATGATAGCCAAACCTTAGGTCTATATTAATGAAGTAGAAAGCTCCCTTGAGCTCATCTAGAAAGTTGTTGATTCTAGGTACGGGGTATCGATTCTTGATTGTAATCTTGTTAAGGTCATTGAAGGAGCCATCCTTCTTCTTTACCAACAAGACAGGAGATGCATAGGGGGGAAGAGCTAGGCTTGATAAATCCCATCTCAATGAGGTCTTTAACTTTCTTAGCAACTTCCTTGTGTTCACACTTAAAGATGCTATAAAGTGGCTTATTGACTGGTTTTGAGTGGGGTTCCCAAGTGAATGGGATGATCCACTTGCCATTTTGGTGGGAGAGTTGTAGATGGCTGAAATAGGTCCTTATATTCATCCAAAAGATCTTTCAAGGTTGCATCCTTGGTTAAATTAGTAGACTGATATGAAACATCCTTGTTTAAATGCAAGACAAAGATTTTTGAGTATATCTTAAACTCCTGTTTCAATTGCTTTGCTATAATTAGCTAAAAATATGCATTATCCCTAATCCCCTTCAAGTGTGTACCCAAGACAAAATCAATGGGCCCCATATCAAGTATAATCAAGTCCTCATCCTCATATTCATAATCTTCCAAGACATGCATGCTATGAAACTTGATTGGTTATATAAGAACATTGAGAAGCATGATTGGTTGTATATTTGTCCCTGCGTCTGAAACATAAACCCTTAGCTTTTCATTCCTCAACCACTTCTAGTGGAATAAATTTTTGACCACTTGGGGCTGATGCATTGCGTGGTTTGCTTATAGAATACTTAGTGTCTTCCTTTGGGCTAGTTGTTTGCCCAAAACTACCATGTTTTCTATCACTATTAAAAGTGGAAAGAGTAGGTATTTTGGAGCTACCACTAGCCATGTTAGTGCTATGATAAATCCTACCATTTTGGCCTTACCTTACATGGTTTCTCTGCTGTCCAAAACTAGGCTCACTCTTGTGGTACTTTTGGTCATATCTTTCAACCAACTCTATGGCCTCAAACAAGCTGGATGGCTTTTGACCATTACATCAACTTTGAAAGGCTTGGTTCTAGCAAATAAATATACTTATGCAACCCTGCACCACTAGTAGGCTCTATAATGTACATTGTCAAGTTTGTGAACTAAATTATATACTCTCATAAGATACGCTGATCGAGTAGGTACCATCTTCTTGCCAACCATTCCTTTTCTATCGGGGAACACACATATCTACACCATATGCATCTTAAAGTCATCCTAATCATAGAATTTCTAATTTTCCCTTTGTATATAATGCTACCACCCTCTAATGATGAGGGATGAAAAGAATCTTTGCCTCATTGGTGTGTGGTTAGATGTGAAAATAAGCATCTAGCTTAGAGGTCCACTCTTCCAAGTTTGTCAAGGATGGGGATTGTCCATTAAAATTGGTAAAAATGATTTTGTCATGGCTCATTAGTGCCTTGCTACCCATACATTCCATGTGGTCCATGTTGCCTATGTATATGATGTCCATAAGGGCCATGCTAGCCAAATTTTCCATAAGGCCCTTGCTGCCCATGATTACCATGTGGGACATACTACCCATAAGGGCCTTGCTGCCCATGATTACCATCTGGTACATACTTCCCATACATCCCATGGTGTCCATAAGCACCCTATGGAGAGTGGGCTATCCATAATTTTCAGTAGGCATGTAGCTACCATTTCTAGTGGCCACTATCTTGTGGAAGGGTTGGACGGATTGGTAATGGGGGATGGAAGGATGGGCTCCTCATGCCTTGTTGAGGGCTCACTTGTCTCATAGGTGTTGAAGGGAATACCGCATGTCCGAATGATGCCTTGCTAGCCATACACGATCTCCAAGAAGGGAGGAGGCTGATTGGCCTCAATATTAGATTGATGCTCTTTTGCTTGCATCGAGAGGGGTGCCAATATCGATACGAGAGTGTTCATTTGCTCCATCAGCCTAGACATCATGGCCATCATCTCTCTATGTCTCTTAGCATGACGATTCTTATGTTGGCACAATGTGTGATTAAGCATAGAGTAATAGTCCAACTGAGGGGCATTTCTTCATGCATCTCCTCATGATCCTCTTGGATGGATCTAGGGTCATTCAATGATGCCTGAGAATCCCTATTTTTACATTGAAACTCCTCATGGGCCTCTGCCTTGCCTCTTTGTCCTACCATGTTGAGTGTTGTCCAAATAAACCCTCTAGCACAAAATCTAAGATATTTTTAGCTAGGGAGCTCCGATTCGTGAGCTTTTTGATTGAAAATAAATGAGAGAGTACCCTATACACTACAAGATATAGACCTTATAGCGACGTTTAAAGCGACGAAAATACAAACAACAAAATTTGCCCCCGTCGTCGCAAAAAGCATCGTTATTGACGACGCCATGGAATCGTCACTATTTGCGTCGCTATATGCGTCGCTATTTACGTCGCTATATGCGTCGCAAATGCGACGCATATAGCGACGCAAATAGCGACGCATATAGCGACGGTTACAGAGAATTTGCGACGCTGATAGCGACGACAATAGCGACGCCTGCAGTAAATTTGCGACGCAAATAGCGACGGTAACAGAGGAAAAAAAAATTTTGTGGCAGGGCAGCAAGCTGCCCTGCCACATATAGCACTGTGTGCTGTATGAGAGCCATACAAAATAGTTTCTGCACTGCTGCATACAAAGCGTTTGCAAACAAAAAGAATCTATACTGAAATCATAAAACTGATAGATGAAATAAATACATGATATCCCATAAAATGCGATTGGTACAATCATAAAACAATATCACTAATACATAGAAAATGTCTACATAGATCGGGCGACTAAAAACTAAAGGTATGTGAGCGCTAAGGATCCGAGGGCGAGCTACAAATCGTCGTCCCCCGAAAGCTCGTCCCTCTGCAAAGGAGCATCAAACGGATTCTGCAGAAAAAGAAACAACATATCAATCCACCATACAATAATGCATTCAAATATCTCATGGTAACTACGGACATGAAAGATGAGAGACTTACTGGGCCGCCGCGTCTGTACAATCGGTCGATCAATGATCTGAGACCGTGCCTCTCTGCATATTGAGTCTCAAGGCCTTGCGGATCACGATTTGTAATGGAGTGCTGCAAAGAAAACAAAATGCTAACTGTTAGAAATATGATTGTCAGTACAAATAATATCTCAAAAAAACAAATAAGCAAAACAAAAGAGAAACTTACAAAGTCCTCCAAATATGTCCTGTGGCCGCCACTCCCAAGATGATGTACCGATCCGGCCTCGATTCGTGCCCTCGCCGCCTCCCGCTGCTGACTCCAACGTCCTGGCGAATTTGTAGCCTCCTCCCTCAGTCGGCGCCAGTCCTCTACATCTAACCACTCGGGCTTTGGAGCCCCACTCTTGATTGCCTTGCGTGCGTCGGATCGTCTATGTGACATGTATGCACGCATGCAATCCATCATCCAGCCCGTAGAGAATCTATCCACTGCGGCTGGCACCGGGAACTCCTCATGCAAGGATGCTACTATGTACTCCTTGCTCCCCTCCGGTATGTTCCTCCAATGATCCAGGACGTTGTGCCGAAAAACTTGTTGGCACAACTCCCTCATGCGAGCTATCACCCTCCTCCCCTCATCATTCATGATGATAGCTCCTGACCTGCCATCCACTAGGTATCCATAATCCCTAGGAGTGTGCCTCGTATGGGCCCTCTCCCATCTCCGTCCACGCTCCTGGGCATATCCAGGAGACCCCTGAACATCCGGTGTACCGACGGGGGTACCCTCTCCCGGAGTGCCACTGAAAGGGGTGCCACCAGAGGGGGTGCCACCAAAAGGAGTGCCACCAGAGGGGGTGCCACCAAAAGGAGTGCCACCAGAGGGGGTGCCACCAAAAGGAGTGCCACCAAAAGGCGTGACATCTGCCGATGGCTGCGCAAAAGCCGGAGTAACTGGAGTGGACGTCCCCACAGGTGTGACAAATCCTGGAGGTGACCGAGCTCTAGCTGAACGACGAGACGGAGACACCGCGTCCGTGTCTCCACAGCAGCACCCCCCTGATCCTCCTGCAGTCGCAGTCCCTCCCTCTGGCCCAAGTTGCGAGCGTCGAGATCGTCTGCTCGAAGCTGAAGCATCTGATCGCACTGAAGCTGATCTAGCAGAGCGCCCTGACGAAGAACGAGACAGCTCCTGATCTGCTATCTCTCTGAATCTCGCGAGCTGATCTGGAGACATACGTGCCATCATCTCCTGAAACTCCTCATCGCTCATCCCTCGACTCATCCTGAAAATAAAGATACCTGCAGAGATAAAAAATAATGTTAGAATAATCAATTGAAACTATACAAAGCGCATTAATATAAATCATTTTTGAAAAATCCATCTTAAAATGCATATCTTATCTACCTTTATGGAAGATCTAAACAACGAATTGAGTAATACAATTCTCCAAGAATGAAGTATTCTATGGTCCCATGTTAATCTCCTGACATAACTCTGCATACACTGGAAGGTCGATAGACATGTCACCACAAAAGAACGAGTCTGCCTCGTTCTCAAAAAATTCTACGACTTCTGTATTTCCATCATTGTTAGCCGATGCGGGCTCCAAGCTTGCGGTGGCCTCCACCCCTTGTAATTTCGATCCCTCTATTTGCATATATTCTTCATCTATGCCTGGAACATCGCTTTGATCGTATACTCTCGCACCTCTAGGAGTTGAAGGTATAACATACCACCATCGAGGTTGTCGGGGATTTGGATAGAAGATTACCTGTTCACAAACACTTACAAACCGTCTTCAAATCATTGTGACATAAAGCATGTCGTATTACAATTAGCAAGCAAATGACTAGAAGATTACCTGTTCACAATGTGCCGGCAACACAAAGGTGTCGCGCAAATCCATCCATTTTTTTTCGGAATCTATTTCAAGAAATCCAGATGGACCTCGTCGAACCGTTGCGCCAGCTCCTCCAAGTACCACTTTGAACCACTGCACATCGAATATTATCATGGAGAAGCTACGGTAATCCACCGTAATAATACTTTGCAAATTCCCAAAATACTCCATCTCATCCACAACCGTGTTCGGATCCGTTGCTCGTCGCCGGCTCTCTTGCTCAAACCTTGCCATGACACCACAGTCCATTGTGGAGCGCATTTTGTCAATACGCTCCACCCGAAAATGCCATCCGCGCGACCACGCTGCACTATATATTTTGTACTGCACATTGAAACACTCAAATTAGATGTAGCAAACAAATTCAGATACGACACATTCTAAACCCCTCATTACCTTTGGACTACATCCCCTCGAGAACTCCCACTCCTCCATTGAGACCTCTGCCCCTTCGCTGGATGCTGCGATCAAGGCTCCATGCAACCATCGTGTTGACATAAACCGCGGCATCTCCTCCATGCCTTCGAGATATCGAATCGGTCGGTGACGCGTACTGCGTCGGAATTCAGCTCGCGCTTCCTCTCGATCTTGCCTTGCAATCTGGTACTTGGCGAGCCACGTCTCCATGGAGGCATGGTGCAACATACAAAAGCGATTCACTTTCTCTTCCATTGAGGCATCCATTCTTTTTTCTACCCCATTTCCAACCACCACATCTCCAGTCAGCCTGTCATCGTCCTTGAGCGTCCATAGCATTTCATTGTCTGGTTCCACCGTTGGTAGCCATTGTGAGATATGCACTAATGCCTCTGACACCAACCAACCCTCCGCCATGCTACCTTCCGGACGAGCTCGTTGTCGCACAAAGCCTTTCAGGGTTTTCATGAAGCGCTCCAGGAAGAACATCCATCGCGTATGGACAGGTCCGGCAATCTCCACTTCGTCCACAAGATGCACAAGAAGGTGAACTTGTATCGTGAGCATGCTAGTGGGCAGGTATTTCTCAAAGAGACAGACCGTCTCAACTGCTCCCCGCCTTGCGGATTCAATAGAGGATGTCTTAATCTCTTTCTGTGAGATCCATTGCACCAAAGTCGACAGCTTGTAAATGGCCCCGTGAATTTCTGGAGTTAGGCATCCCGCGATCGCGATCGGTAGGACAAACTGCCACAAATGAGAAAGCATTAAGAATAATGGTCACTTTTCAAATTTCAAAATGTCCACGCTTATTAAAATCCATTCTGTTCACAAACCTGACATATCTTATGCCAATCATGGGATTTTAGCCCAGACATTTGGTCATCTTTAGAAAATGCGGACCTGAGAGAACGCATCATACCCGTCGGAGTGCGGATAGACTTGATTACTTGCTTCACAATGCGCTCTTCTTTGGTAGACAAAACCCAGGGAGCGCGAGGAAGCTGCACTCCCCCTTCAGCACTCGACTGCGGCCAAAGCGCCTCCATCTTACCTACCTCCTTTAAATCCATTCGTGACCCTATAGTGTCTCTCTTTCCTGTGATGTGGTCCCATAGCAAGCTGCCCACATTTTTGAAAATATGCATGGGATCCAACAAGTGGTTGACCTGTAAGTGGGTCCAATATGGCAACTCGTAGAAAACTGAGAACCGTCGCATTCCATTTGGATGTGATTCCGGGTTTACCATTTTCAGCTCGTACCAGCTTGCAGCGTTCATACGTGCTGGAGGTCGTCCAAGAAAACCTTCCCTGAGTTCATGATCCTCCGGCAAGAAAGTGGCGTGTCCTTGATATACCATCTTCTTCATGGTTCGTGACCTTCGGGAGTCTAACTGTGGCCCACACAATGGACATGCATGATAACCTGAGGTAACGAGACCTGCAAGGCGATCCACGACCTAGTGAATACTTGATTGAATGAAATAAAATATAGATATTACCGGCGTGAACAAAGGTCTGCTCACCTGAGCACTCTCCTAATCCCGGAAAGTCATGCATCGTCCACATGAGAATGGCTCGAATGTTGGCTGACCGCCGACCATCGCGCCTGCTCATATCTTGCACCGTGACCCCCTCCTCCCACAAAATCTTAAGCTCATCGACTAATGGACGAAGATACACGTCCATATTTTTTACTTTGTAGCGGCCCGGGACGAGCAAGCTAAGGATGAGATGTCCTTTCTTCGTAGAAAGCCATGGAGGAATGTTGTAGTTGACAAGCACTATAGGCCACACACTGTAAGAAGTCCAGCGCAGACCGAATGGGTTCACACCATCCATGGCGAGACCGAGCCGAAGATTCCTTGGCTCTCGCGCAAAGCCTGGGAAGGTAGAGTCAATGTGGCTCCATGCGCGCGAATCTGCTGATATTCGTTGCACTCCATCCGTAGACCTATTCTGCACATGCCACGTTGTCAAGCTTGCCATGGCAGACGTGCGAAACATGTGGTTTATGCGGGGGATGAGCGGAAAGTGTCTGAGGACTTTTTGAGGGATGGTCTGCCCTTGCAAGTCCTGTCGATACCTGTGAGCACCACACTTTGGACATGTCTCCATAGTCTCGTATTCATCTCGAAACAATATGCAGTCGTTGATACATGCATGGATGTTATTGTAGTCCATGCCAAGCTTCCGTAAAACATGTCGTGCATCATCACGAGACTCAGGCATGGTGTTTGTAGGTGGCAATATATGATATTTCAATAACCTGAAAACATCATAAAACACCTTGAAAAATCCATCCATATTTACAATAATACTGTTTTAAAAAAAAACAATGAAGTCTGTATGCAAGGTACCTGAATAACTCAGTCACACTCGTATCGCTCCAACCGTATTTCGCTTGCACACTTAAGAGTGCAAGCAATGTCTTCAACCGAGATACTCGGCACCCATCATATAATGGTATGGATGCTTCCTCTCTAAGCGGGTCAGATGTCTCAACATCCATGGGAATCAATGCATCGATCATTGCCTCCATCTCAGGCTCCAAGATTGTAGGCAAGTCGGGAAGGTTGTCTGTCTCCTCTGGCATTGACGATATAGATGGGCCTTGCGAGTGGTCTATTGGCTCCTGCCATCCATCCATCTCACGTCCACGAACTCTTCTAATTGGCCGCAAAGGGTGCACTCCCCCTTGGGTCGAGACATCACCCCCCTGGACACAAAATTTGCCAACAAGACCCAATCTTATTGTGTATGGTTTTCAATTAGCTTGAGAGTACAATGCATGAAAAATGCTAACTTGAAAATACCGTTTGCTGAAAATCTGCAATCGCCTGATCAATAATCTCAGGTTGAAACTCGCCAAATCGTCGTACGTGTTCTATAGACAATCGGCGTTTTCGTCTAATTGCCAACTTGCATTGAGAGCAAGGACATGGGACACGCTGATTAAGATACGACTCGCGGTCTTGAACAATAGGACCTTCTTCGTTTGCCATCTTATCTACATTACAGCAAACGAGGCTTAAATGGATAGCTTTTTGGAGATGTACGTCAACTTGCAAGTTGACCATAAACCTTGCATTGTATATAGTAGTCGAGAGATTTTCCGATGTTATATCTCGGCCTTGTATCATGCTCAACGATTTGTTTGTCCCGGTAGATAATTTTTTGTTATATCTCGGCTTTGAGTATAAGTAATCCATTTTAAAATTAATGCGCGCCATCTATGAAATTTTACAACTATAGTAATAAAATTTATTTCAATCAATTCTACTCATAGTCATAAGACCTGAGAGAAATTATCCTATACTCAATTTAAGGGATCTCCACTTCTATAACAATAATTTTGGGTTAATTTTGATGAAGTACGTGGCCGTATGCAAAGCACATTGCATACCATTATCGATACGTATATTATCTTAAATTTCATTCCCTTCCCTCTCCCTCTCCCTCTCCCTCACCCTCTCCCTCTCTTTCTCTCACCCTCTCCCTCACCCTCTCGTTCTCTTTCTCTCCCTCTCTCATTTCCTCCCTCCTCCTCCCTCTCCCTCTTTCTCCCTCTTTCTCCCTCTCCCTCTCCCTCACTCCCTCGCTCCCTCTCCCTCCCCCTCCCTCTTTCTCTCCCTCTCTCATTTCCTTCCCCTCCCCCTCCCTCTCCCTCTCCCTCTCCCTCTCCCTCTCTATCTCTCTTTCTCTCTCATTTCCTAAACAAGCAAAAAATAAAGTGATTTAAACATCCTCCAAGCAAAAGGGAGAGGGAGAGATACAATGCACTCTCCCTCTCTTTCTCTTTCTATCCCTCTCTCATTTCCTTCCCCTTCCTATCCCTCTCACTCTCTTTCTCTCTCATTTCCTCTCCTAAACAAGAAAAAAATAAAGTGATTCAAACATTAAACAAGCAAAAGGGAGAGGGAGGGAGAGAGAGAATGCACTCTCCCTCCTTCTCCCTCTCTTTTTCTTTCTCTCCCTCTCCTATTTCCTCCCCCTCCCTCTCCCTCTCCCTCTATTTCTCTTTCTCTTTCTTTCCCTTTCCCTCTCCCTCTCCCTCTCTTTCTCTCTTACTCTCTCGTTTCCTCTCCTAAACAAGCAAAGAAGAAAGTAATTTAAACATTAAACAAGCAAAAGGGAGAGAGAGAGAGAGAGAATGCACTCTCACTCTCTTTCTCTCCCTCTCCCTCTCTTTCTCTCCCTCTCTCTCCCTCTCCCTCTCCTTCTCTTTCTTTTCCTATCCTAAATAAACAAAAGAGAACGATTTAAACCTTCAACAAGTAAAAGAAAGAGAGAAGGAGACTCACCAATGAGATATGGCGAGCGTGGGCGGCTTCTCTTTGCAACGAGGGCTCCTCCTCTCCTTCGCGAACAACGACGGTGGCGGTGGCGGTGGTGGCGGCGGCGGCAACAAGTCTCTTCCTCCTCTTCTTTCACAAAGCCTTGGCTCTCTCCCTCGCTCTCGCTCTCAAAAGGCGAAGAAAACAAAATGAAAACGGCGCTCTGGTTTCGGCCGCGCTTTTTTTCCCTGCGGCGTCGCTATATGCGTCGCTATTTGCGTCGCAAATGCGACGCAAATAGCGACGCATATAGCGACGCAAATAGCGACGCATATAGCGACGCCAATAGCGACGCCGATAAAACGCCGTCGCTAATCGGCGTCGCTATTGCCCCAGTCCCTTGTAGTGATACAAGGTTATGCAAAGAGTTTTATTACATAAAAGTTTTTGAATTGGCTATGAGTAACTTTCTGTGGCTATACAGAAGGCGACTGCAGCCTGATGTCCCCTTATAGGACCATTACACACAAAAGTGGCTATAACTCTCCAATGGGAGCTTTGATTGGGGATACTTCTAAATCTATTCGAACGAAAAAATACTCTCTTCTAAATGAGGTATGAGAGTTTAGCTAATTTCTCAAATTCCATTTTGCTGTAATAGGTTTTCTAGAACAGTTTTGGAATGCTTGCAACGTGTCTCATAGTCTATCTTGGTCCAAGTCAACAATGTTTAACCTTTTTATGATACAAAAGCCTTAGACAACTGACTATACCATATACATAACCTCTAGAGCATACCATAGCATCCATACATGGTGAGTGATCTGGTTACAATGATTTGCAAACTCAACAAGAGTCCCAAGTACCATACATTCAACACCATGCATCCCCACTACACTACTCTTAATGACTCAACTAGTGCAACTCATATTATTGCAATTAATCATAGGTACAAGAGTAGTATTTATTCCAATACAAGTTTTATTACATGTCGATAAAATGTGTTGATGATCCTTAAAAGGTGTGGTGGGCTCTAGGTCTTCGCCTTCATCTGATTCCTCTATATATCCATAGACTGCGCATGTGCAGTCGTCTTCTTGGAGGCTCAATATCTTCCGGGGGTAGTTTGCTTGGATGTGTCCTAGCTCATTGCAGTGGAAGCATTGACGATAGGGACATCTCCTACAGATGTGCCCTATCTCTCCACACGTATGGCATCTCTCGCCCCCTGATATCAAGAATCACCTTTGTTGCAATTGCTCGAATTAAGTTCTTGGGCGATTGGCTTTGCTTGAAGTAATGCATCTTGAATTTTGTTGGACGCATTGCTTCAAGATGGTGGTTCAAAGGAGTGTTTAGGCCATAGAAAAACTAGGATACTTGCTGTGAAATATCCATAGGGGGTGTATATTTTAGTAGGATAACAAACTTTGAGAAGTAATCTTCCAAAGTTAAATCCAACTGCTTTATCTTGAAGATTTCATTCATTCTCAAAGTTTGGTAGGTTGACTAAAGGTATCAATTGCATACATCATCTTTCAGCTGAGCCCAAGTGACAATGGCTTCAGAAATACCTTGATCTTTGCACCATTTCTTCCACATAAGTGAGCCTGTCCAACTAACTTAAGTTTGGCTATCATTTCTTGATTGGTAGAGGCAATTCCCGCAGCATAGAAATAGTCATCCATCGACTCAATCCATATCTCCACCTTGGTTGTGATGTCTATCACTTCTCCATCAAACTTGGGTGCCTTAAATTGGTCGAGAAGAAATTTCTTCTCTTGCATGTTAGCATTCGTGGGTGTAGAAGGTTCTTGACAAGCAAGCCATACCATTTAAGTTATTCTGTTTAAGATATGTCTACGAACCATACATAAATCAATTCCATATCATTATGAAGTTTCGCTCTGATACCAATTGTAACGTCCCCACCTCATCTAAGCACGTTTTAGTGGTCCATCAAGAAAGGAATCTAAGCGTCACTTCTTGGCACTCTCATGGAATGTTTTGTGGTTTGTCGCCTAGGTTTTTCCAAGTCCGCCTCACAATGGAATGTTTGTGATCAAACCCACTAGGATCGACCTGAAACTTGGGTTCCTAGGGGTCAAGGTCTCTTGACAACATTCTAGTGTCATGTCCTAGATATCCTACTTTACGCAGAGATACCCAAGTCAAAGCAGATCCATGCCACACTTGGTTCAAAGAGAATGGAAAACAAGAGGGATGCATTGCTCAACCATTATGTCTGTAGGGCATAGTCCCATTCCGGCCCCCTACAACGACATGAATCGGGTTCTAACCTAGCACTACCTAAAGGTCATGATGGTAAAACCTTCTTGTGAGAAGCCTCCCAATTCTCTGGGACCAACCCTGCCGTAGGACAGGCCCATGGTTGGGGGTTCCGCCCACCCGCTTCCCTTGATATTTAAAATCAGCTTCCTTAATTAGGTCCTATCACATTTATAGTGACATTTATGGTCATAGCTTTAGTTTTCTAACTAGGTGTAAGGATACTATGGAAGGTGTTTACCACTCTTTGTGTGTGAAAGACTCGATGGAGTCTTGTATTGTTGATGAGTTGAGTGATGTGGCTGGGTGTCCTGGAGTGACCCCATTTGTGGATGTTGTTGGTTTTTGTGGTGTTATGAGTCTAGAGTTGACTCCTTTTGATGTTGTGTTTGATTTGGATATTGAGTTGGGAGATCCTTACATAGTATCTTCATGAGAAGTTGTAGATGAATCAGTTCATGAATTTGAGATTGGCAACAAAGAAAGGGTCAAAACTTTATTTAGACACTCTAAAAATAACATGGTTTTTCCTAGGAAGGATGGGTGGGATATGAAGATTTTAGATTATGGTTGGGATTTGAAGAATTTGGAGGATGATGTATTTTCCTTAGATGGAGAGGATTGTCTCAAGGATTTTGATGAAAATTTCATGAATGAGTTTTGTCAACCTATTAAGGAGTTGTTTGAGAGAAATGTGCCATTTGTGTTTGTTGAGAAGATTTTGGATAGATCGTTGGATTTGATTTTTGATTGGCTCATAAATGTTTCATCGTTTTATGAAAGCAACTGTTGCATATGAATGTTTGCAAACTAGGGGGAGGGCTAAATATGTCAAGTGTTTTTTTGAAAACTGAAAAGCCCTAGTCAAACTATAGTTAGGTTTGATTTTTGCTAACTTATTTGTTTACGTAATGATTTGTTTTGTTATTTCATAGTTGGATTTCTTGTGTTTGTTTAGCCTAGGATTTGCTTCTATCATTTTGTTTGATTTGTTGATTGTGAAACTTGATAGCCTTGGTCGAGCTTGGTATTTTTTTGGACAGGTTGAAGTAGGAGTTTGCTAATAGATACTGAACATTGAGGAGCTAGATATGTTTTCTTGTCGAGACTTTTGCGCATCACGAGGATAATGGCTTCACGAGCTTCTCACATTGCACTTGTTGATGCACCGCACTCGGGGGTCGTCTCCTGTTCCTATTAAATACTTCCATGCCATGGATTGGGATTATGCACGTTTTGCACCATCATTGAGCACTAGCACAGCATGAGGTCCGCTGCAACTATATGTAGTAAATTTTAGATACACGCACACATGAGAGAGCACCTGTCATTGAGTACACACATTTCTTGCACGCACGATATTTGGGATGCTCATCAAAAAGTTAGGAGCCTCTGGTTGAGTGTGTAAGGAGGTTGGGTGAGTTTAGAGGGTCGTGAAGGACGCTGCCAATTGTGAGATGGATTGTTCTTATCTGGTCAACATCTTGAGGACCATCATTTTCTAGAGTGATTGTGAGATTTTGGATGGGTGGAGCGGAGTATATCATATCTTTTTTATGAGAGTTGAGAGGTGAGGATAAGGAATTTTAAATTAATCAAGAAATTTTGTTTGCATTTTGCATGGTGCACAATCATATCTAGATAGGCTATGCACTATTCTTCCAGTGCATCCATATTTTTTTGTTTGAGCATTGTTTGAATGGTAGTATGTTATGGATTCGATCAATTGCATATTTTTCCAAATCATGAATGATTGGGCACGGAGTTCTCTTTCAAACCATATTCTTGCTAGGGCACACTACATAAAAAAATAGGTTCTTATCCAGAGAATATTTATTTTGAAGACTCAAAGATCAAAGAAAAATATCATACATTTTATATCGTCAACGAGTATTTCTTGAAGCAAAAGAGGCCATGTGTGGTGAAAGTGTGTGCAATTACAAGAACAATAGGCTAAGGAAGGGAATAAGTCGTCCAAGCTAAAAGATGGAGAAGAATAATACAATTTACGAATATCGGTATTTTTTTACGATTTTGATGGATTTTCGTAATTTTACCCGCACAAGCATGTCGACCAGATACGTTCCGATTGTTTTGAGTATCCGAACAACTATATTCGGAGTTCAAGTGACGAAGTTATGATCCAAACAAGTTGCGAATAGGTATAAACCAGAAAAACGAAAATAGTGAGAAGCAGTAGAAAAGCAAAAGCCAAAAGTTGAAAGCAAAAAGCCTAATGTGTGTGAGTGTGGATAGAAAACTATATAAGGAGAGGATATTGAAGAGTTAAGGGCCTTCCCCCTTGCTTACAATTATATTTTATGAGAGAGGAGAGAGGAGGGTCGCATGCTAGAGAGAGCTCTTGTCATGCCAATTTGGAAGTTGGAGCTTTTGGGTGTCAAAGCGCTGAGCATCGGATCAAGATTGTTAAGGTATGAAAATATATCTCACTTGGTCTTTTTTCGAATTGTTGGTATTTTTGTTGTGTTGTGGTTGTGTGATGCTCTACCCACATTCAGATTTTTAGTTATTTTGAGCTTCAAGAAGCATTGTGTTTTGTCTTATTTTTATATGTGGCTTGTGGTGTATTATCGAATATTTACATTTTTCAAGTTATGTTGTGCATTCAAACAAAGTCAATTACCCCAGCCGGAACTCCTTAATGTCTCGTTATTGGGTTGTGAGTGAGACTTGCTCTCGATCACTGCTCGCGTAACAACGTCAAATTTAAGCCTGCTACATATTGATCATCTATTTTTGCTTTCGCACTTATTGGCCATTGTGCAAAGGACTAGACACTACCATTGCCTAGAGCGATCCGTAAGACCTTCCTATCATGGCCATGGCTTATACCAATGTTAGACCTCAAATACGTAAGTTTGATGGAAGAAAAATTCATCCATGGTAGGTACTAGTGAAGTATAAAATGATTGAAATGGGGCAACTAGCCCTTCACCAAAGGGACCAAGGTTATTGATCCATCAAGCCCACTTGATGTAGAAGATGATGAAAGAGACCAAGCCATATTCATGCTTCATCTAGATGAATCTCTAATTCATCACATTGACCAACTCTCCATTGCCAAGGAGAAATGGGATGAGCTTGAAAAACTTTATGGCGCTACAAACACAATATTAATGAGTTTGGGAATCTCCCAATTCCCATTTTTTGAATACTAAAAAGGTGGCACCTGGATAGCATGCCCATTATTTGATCAAAACCATGTGATGTGATCTATCATTGGAAATCACTTGAAAAATGGAATCTATTGAGCTAGAGAGTACTCGATTTAGAGTTGTAGTGTTCAACTTATCACAAATCTAAAGATTTGACAACGTGTCCCAAACTTATGGAAAATTTCCATATTCCCCAATATGGTGTTTACAAAAAAGAAATCTAAAACTTTCCTTAAGATCAAAATTTTTAGTCTGGAGTATAGGCAAGGAGAAGACCTAGGTAAGTTCATTTCTCATGGCACAACTATCCTCAGTTCAAGCTCCAATTCATGATGAAGATGCCATTGCAATTCTCTTGAAATCTATATAAAAGGTATTCCCAACCCTTGTAATGACTCTTATCAATATCCGTAATTAAATCTTGGAAAGCACCATCCAATCTTGTTTAGATTATGAGAAAAGAAGTCAAGGATCTACTTCAAGAGCCCATGAGCAACTCTTGGTTCATACTATCTCCACCAAATGCTCCTTTTGCAATAAGAAGGGACATCTTATCAGTAACTTGTTGGAAAAAATATTCTGATAAAATGAACAGAAGACAGGGCATATTACCAGTAAATGTCCCCTAGACATCCAGAGGCTATTTAAACAACCTATAGGTCACTCTCAATGTAGAGGAGAGTGTACAGTTATACTTGTAAACAACTCATTAAGCAAGATCCTCTTGTTTTTCGTGAGCTCTCTCTCTCCCTCTCTTGTGCACACTCTCTTGCTCTCACTTTGATATTCAATACCACTAAATTGAGGATTGTGTCATACATTTCCCTTCCATAGAGGAATCCATATTGAAACTTATGTAGCATCTTTGGTCATATGAACTTCACTCTTTATGCTTTCACCTTTGCAATGATTTTGTAGATTACATTTAAAATGTGAGGGGCCTTACTATGTTTGGTTTATCTTGAATACAAGACTTGAGTCCCAGCTATGGTACAACCCACCACTTTCTCCTTGATTGGTATAGGTATTCTCTAATCTTATAGCTTGCCAAGACTAGTCTTTATGCTTGTTGTGCCAAGTCAATATGTGAGCATATTCATCCATAATCATGGGGGAAACATCTATCAAATCATACATCCTCTTCAAGTCATGCCATTTTTCCTTCTCATATGCAATCGTGATATTGTTTCCATGGTAGTTGTAACATGTCCACCTGTCCATTTGTAGGATACATCTTAGCAGCCCATTGGGAAGAGAGTCCAGAAAGCGCCGCCCGGCACTCCCAAGGAATGTCACGGGTTTTGTGATCCAGGTCTTCCCGAGTCTGCCACGAAGCGGAAGCATTCCGGCTGTTCCCACTTAGGATCGACCTGAATCAGGGTTTCCCTAATGGTCAAGTTCCTCGGAGGTAACTAGCGTCGAGCCCAGATGAACTATTTTATGCAGAAGCATCAGGGTCGAAGCAGATTTATACTGCACTTGGTTCAAGGAGAATGGAAAACGAGAGGGATGCAAAGCTCAACCTCTCTGCCCGTAAGGCATAGTCCCATTCCGTTCCCCTAAAACAATATAAATCGAGACCCTAGCTTTCTAGATTCTAGGTTATTGTGGCCTTACTGTCAATTCCTTTGAGAAAATTTCTCGGCCAACCGGGACCACCCTTCCATAGGACGGACCCATGGTCACATCCATCACACTTTCCTCGAGTTTCTTTAGTTGTCTAATTACCTACCACATTTAGTTTGACAAGCAAAAATAACTTCCTTAATTAGCCAATTAATCACTGATTCCTTCACGTAACCTAAGCACTGACATAGAAAAACAATGTCAAGCAAGTTCCTTTTTAACAATTGATCTTATTTATCATTCTTTCGAATACATCATATAATCCAGCCTGAAGCCTATTCGATAATCCGCCCGAAGGCAATTCCAGAAATCCTCAGGGATGGCTATTCCAAGTTTCTGCCCGTAGACTAGTATGCAGGCCCCAAGATCCCATCTCGAGTCACGTTGGCCTCTTGTGCAGGACCTCGAGGCAAAGGATTTAAGGCTAGAGCCCCCCTGGCACCCAAGCGTCCTCCTGCTCCAAGTAGCACCCACTAAGAGACCTCTCGTAGGGGTTTGGTCCACGTACTCAATGCGGCTAACAACCCCCATGGATAGGGTTAGGCAGACAGTCGGGGGTAACTGACACTGCCTCTCCCTCTAGGCCTTCAACCTGAAGCATTAATTATTTTTTCGGCATTAATTCCTTGATCATCAAAGAAGTACAAATAGTGCTCCTAAGTGTACAATCACAATCATTCCAGTGGTCATTTGTACGGCCAACTGCTAAGGTGTGAATTCTTCTCTTCGAATACATCCAGCATTCGATCCAAGATCAGTTGCGACTTGGCAAGATCCCAAGGGTTTTGTAAGCTATGTTGCTAGTTTACCCTCTTTCCTTGGGTTAGGATTTATACCATGTTAACCCAACTTATCAATACCTTAGGTTTCCTTACATTAAGGTCAATAAATCCTGGACAACCTCGTCGCCCTAACCTGGTTGGCCAATTGCTTCTTGGCAATTCATTACCCTGACTTGGCAATTCAGCCCAAGGAAGGGTGATGTAGCAGGATGACTACTCATCCTCTTGCAAATTAGACTTGTACTTAGTTTTCTATCCACACTCACACACATTAGGATTTTTGCTTTCAGCTTTTGGCTTTTGCTTTTCTAATGTTTTTCACTATTTTCATTTTTTTCTACTCTATGCCTATTTACATCTTGTTTGGATAATAACTTCGTCATTTGAACTCCGAATATAGTTGTTTGGATACTCAAAATGATCGGAATGCATCTAATCGACAAGTCAACGCAAGCAGAATTAGGAAAATCTATCAAAAATGGAAAAAATACTTATTTTTGTAAGTCGCATAATTTTTCTTCATCTTTTATCTTGGACGACTTATTCCCTTCCTTGCCCTATTGTTATTGTAATTGTGCATACTTTTACCACACATGTCCCCTTTTCCTTCAAGAAATACGCGTTGACGATGTAAAATGTACGATCTTTCCTTTGATCCTTGAGTCTTCAAAATAAATATTCTTTGGATATGAACCTATTTTTTTATACAGTGTGTCCTAGTAGGAATATGCTATGAAAGATAATTTCGTACACAACCATACATGATTTGAGAAAACATGCAATATAAAATCGATGCTATGCAACCACTGAACCGATGCTTCACACAAAAATAATGTATACATTGAGGAAATTGTGCCTAGTCTATCTACATGTGATCGTGCGTCATGCAAAATGCAAACAAAATTCCTTGTTAATTTAAAACTCCTTATCCTCACCTCTCAACTCTCATAAAAAAGATATGATATACTCCGCTCCACCCATCCAAAATCTCACAATCACTCTAAAAAATGATGTCCTCAAGATGTTGACCAGATAAGAACAACCCATCTCACAATTGGTGGCGTCCTTCACGACTCTCTAACTCTCCCAACCACCTTACACACTCAACCAGAGATTCCTAACTTTGTGATGAGCATCCCAAATATTGTGCATGCAAGAAATGTGCGTGCTCAATGGCAAGTGCTCTCTTATGTGCGCGTGCATCTAAAATTTACTGCATATACCTGAAGCGGACCTCATGCCGTGCTAGTGCTCAATGATGGTGCAAAACATGCATAATCCCAACCCATGCCATGGAAGTATTTGATAAGAATAGGAGGCAATCCCCGAGTGCAGTGCATAAACAAGTACAATGTGAAGTGCTCGTGAATCCATAATCCCTGTGATGTGCAAGAGTCTCGACAAGAAAACATACCTTGTCCAAAATGTTCAGTAGCTATTGACAAACATAAGCTTCATCCTCTCCTAAAAAAATACCAATCTCGACCAAGGCTATCAAGTTTCACACTCAACAAATCAAACAAAATGATAGATACAAATCCTAGGCTAAACAAACACAATAAATCCAACTATGAAATAACAAAACAAACTGTCACACAAACAACTAAGTTAGCAAAAATCAAACCTAACTACAGCTTGACTAGGGCTTTTCATTTTTCAGAAAAACACTTGACATATTTAGCCCTCCTCCTTTCACTCCAAGACACCCAGCCACATCACTCAACTCATCAACAATATAAGACTCCATCGAGTCTTTCACACAAAAAGAGTGGTAAACATCTTCCCTAGTATCCTTACAAGAAACCTCATAAGAAACTGAAGAAACTTTCACATCTTCATCATCACAAATAACATCTTCACAATACAACAATTTTGGGTCTAAAACCTCAACCAAAGACTCCTCAACTACCAAATCCCCAACTACCTCCTCAAAAATACCTTTCAACTCTATTTTCTTGATGTTAAACCGCTCTCCCCTCAAATTCTCAAATCTTTTTAAAGCCTTACTCAAATTCTATCTCACATCCTCTTCAATGTCACTCTCATGATCCTTAAAACCCCAATCAGAATCATCACAAACTTCATCAAAAACTTCTGGAGAATTCAAAGAAACTACAAGACTATCAAATGAAGTTTTCTCGTCGACATTGTTGCCAAAAACAACCAAGCAATTATCTACACAACTATCAAGGAGTAAGAGATTAGGTCTACTCAAAACCACATCATCAACACCACAAACAAAAGCCTCTCCAGGGCTACTCAAAACATCACCAACCAACTCACAAGACTCAACTGAGTCAACAACACCAACACCAAAATCACAACAAGAGTCAAAACCTAAAACCTCATTACTCTCTTGATTAACAAACTCATAACCAAACTCAACAAACTCATCAGACAACAAATTCGAACCCTTAACTTCATCTTGAAAACTTACAGTTTCTCCCTCATGGTTTTTCAAAAGACTCAAAAAATAATCCTCTATTCTCTCTTCATCTTTCAAGCAATCAGATCCATCTATACTTTCACCAAGGTAAAGAAGCTCACTCTCTAAATTTTCCTTACTCTCTTCAACATTGCCATGACTACCAGAATTTTCATCACACCTTCCCTCATCAGAAATATCAAAACTTTCTTGACTCTCATCCTCTCCCAAGGAACATGAGAACTCTTGGTCCTTAAAACAATTTGATCTCTCATTTTCTTCTTTACGACTCACATCCATCTCTAGCTCATCTCTAAAGTCCTTAGGCTCCAAAGTATCATAAGTCGATCCCTCTTCTTTTTTTAAATTACTAATCACTGAACTAGAAGTATCTATGGTCAATGGGTAAGAATTCACACTCCTAGACTCTTCACTCCAATCAGTCAAACAAGTATTTTTCTCCTCAACCACCCTAGGGAGTTTCTCCTCACATAATTCAATTGATTTTTCACAAGTCAACTCATCTCTTCTAAACAGAGAATCTAGTATACCTCTCTCAGGATAGGCATAACTAACTCTTTTCTCCTAAAAAACTTTTCTCTCAACTCGCCTTGAACTCAACCTTTCCCTTGGTTCATCAAACCCTAACTCTTTTTTTCTTTTGGTCTTCCTCTCTTGATATTGAGCTATCTTCACCGCTTCCTCAAAAGTCTTAGGGTTTTTTACCTATAATTTCACTCTCCAGTCTTCTAATTTCAGCCCATTTACAAAATACATTATCTTCAACATTACTGGGGCTATCTCACCTTCTAACAATGCTAAAGTCCATGGATTCCACAATCTTTCAAACTCCCTAGCAAAATCCTCAACACATTGATCATCTTTTTGAACACAAGTTTCTATTTTTGCCCAAAATCTCACTTTGACTTTCTTTTCTTTTAAACCTAGATAAAAAAGCATTTTTAATGGTCTCATAGTCTAAATTTTATCTCTTGAATTTCAAGTTAATCTCAAACTCAAGCAACCACTTTCATGCTTCTCCCTGCAATTGATACCTAAGAATCTGGAGTTTAGCCTCATGATTGGAAACTCTCCCTATCAAACAACATAGCTCTATTTTTTCTAAAAATCTTTCCGGATCTTCAGTATGATTACCATGGAACTCAGGAAAATCATCATCCATTTTTAACAATCGCAAGAAATCAAAACAAATGCACATTCAAAATAACAACAATGTCAATTTTGACACTCCTCAGCGGGGGCACCAAAAAAGAGATATTAGGCGAGTGGTGATCGAGAGTAAGCCTCACTCACAACCCGATAATGAGATGTTAAGGAGTGCCAGTTGCGATAATTGACTTTGTTGGATGCACAACACACCTTGAAAAATTCAAATATTTGACGATACACCATGAAAACAAAACAATAAAGAATTGCCACTTGTAGCTCAAACAATTAAAACCCTAATTCGGGTAGAGCATCACACAACCACAACTGAACAAAAAAAATCCAAAATTTTGAAAACAAACCAAGTGAAAAATATTCTTGTACCTTAATAACCATGATTCTACGCTCGTCACTTTGACATCCAAAGGCTCGCACTTTCCAATTAGCATGACAAGAGCTAATTTTTATAAATCACATCATTTTTATAAATCATGTAATTTTTCTACATCTTTCATCATTTTTATACTAATTTTTATAAATCACATCATTTTTCTACATCTTTCATCTTAGACGACTTCTTCCCTTCCTTGGCCTATTGTTATTGTAATTGCACACACTTTCACCACACATGTCCTCTTTTCCTTCAAGAAATACTCGTTGATGATGTAAAACGTACGATTTTTCCTTTGATCGTGGAGTCTTCAAAATAAATATTCTTTGGATATGAACCTGTTTTTTTTATGCAGTGTGCCCTAGCAGGAATATGCTATGAAAGAGAACTTCATGCAGAACCATACATGATTTGAGAAAACATGCAATATAAAATCAATGCTATGCAACCACTGAACCGATGCTTCACACAAAAATAATGTATGCATTGAAGAAATTGTGCCTAGTCTATCTACATGTGATCGTGCGCCATGCAAAATGCAAACAAAATTCCTTGTTAATTTAAAATTCATTAACATCACCTCTCAACCCTCATAAAAAAGATATGATGTACTCCACTCCACCCATCCAAAATCTCACAATCATTCTAAAAAATGATGGTCCTCAAGATGTTGACCACATAAGAACAACCCATCTCAAAATTAGTAGCGTCCTTCACCACCCTCTCACTCTCCCAACCACCTTACACACTCAACCAGAAGTTCCTAACTTTGTGATGAGCATCCCAAATATCATGCGTGCAAGAAATGTATGTGCTCAATGATAGCTGCCCTCTCATGTGCACGCGCATCTAAAATTTACTGCATATAGTTGCAGCGGACCTCATGCCATGCTAGTGCTCAATGATGGTGCAAAACACGCATAATCCCAAACCATGGCGTGGAAGTATTTGATAAGAACATGAGACAACCTCCGAGTGGAGTGCATCAACAAGTGCAACATGAAGGGCTCGTGAACCCATAATCCTTGTGATGTGCAAGAGTCTCGACAAGAAAACATACCTTGTCCAAAATGTTCCGTAGCTATTGACAAACACAAGCTTCATCCTATCCTAAAAAAATTTTACACTCAACAAATCAAACAAAATGATAGAAACAAATCCTAGGGTAAACAAACACAATAAATCCAACTACGAAATAACAAAACAAACTATCACGCAAACAACTAAGTTAGCAGAAATCAATCCTAACTACATTTTGACTAGGGCCTTTCAGTTTTCAGAAAAATACTTGACATATTTAGCCCTCCCCCTTTCACTCCAAGACACCCAGCCACATCACTCAACTCATCAACAATACAAGACTCCATCGAGTCTTTCACACAAAAAGAGTGGTAAACATCTTCCATAGTATCCTTACAAGAAACCTCATAAGAAAGAGAGAAAACTTTCACATCTTCATCATCACAAATAACATCTTCACAATACAACAATTTTGGGTCTAAAACCTCAACCAAAGACTCCTCAACTACCAAATCCCCAACTACCTCCTCAAAAATACATTTCAACTCTATTTTCTTGATGTTAAACCGCTCTCCCCTCAAATTCTCAAATCTTTTTAAAGCCTTACTCAAATTCTATCTCACATCCTCTTCAATGTCACTCTCAGGATCCTTAAAACCCCAATCAGAATCATCACAAACTTCATCAAAAACTTTTGGAGAATTCAAAGAAACTACAAGACTATCAAATGAAGTTTTCTCTTCGACATTGTTGCCTAAACCAACCAAACAATTATCTACACAACTATCAAGGAGTAAGAGATTAGGTCTACTCAAAACCACATCATCAACACCACAAACAAAAGCCCTTTCCAGGGCTACTCAAAACATCACCAACCAACTCACAAGACTCAACTGAGTCAACAACACCAACACCAAAATCACAACAAGAGTCAGAACCTAAAACCTCATTACTCTCTTGATTAACAAACTCATAACCAAACTCAACAAACTCATCAGGCAACAAATTCGAACCCTTAACTTCATCTTGAAAACTTACAGTTTCTCCCTCATGGTTTTTTAAAAGACTCAAAAAATCATCCTCTATTCTCTATTGATCTTTCAAGCAATCAAATCCATCTATACTTTCACCAAGGCAAAGAAGCTCACTCTCTAAACTTTCTTTACTCTCTTCAACATTGCCATGACTATCAGAATTTTCATCACACCTTCCCTCATTAGAAATATCAAAACTTTCTTGACTCTCATTCTCTCCCAAGGAACATGAGAACTCTTGGTCCTTAAAACAATCTGATCTCTCATTTTCTTCTTTACAACTCACATCCATCTCTAGCTCATCTCTAAAGTCCTTAGGCTCCAAAGTATCATAAGTCGATCCCTCTTCTTTATTTAAATTACTAATCACTGAACTAGAAGTATCTGTGGTCAATGGGTAAGAATTCGCACTCCTAGACTCTTCACTCCAATCAGTCAAACAAGCATTTTTCTCCTCAACCACCCTAGGGAGTTTGTCCTCACATAATTCAATTGATTTCTCACAAGTCAACTCATCTCTTCTAAACAGAGAATCTAGTATACCTCTCTCAGGATAGGCATAACTAACTCTTTTCTCCTCAAAAACTTTTCTCTCAACTCGCCTTGAACTCAACCTTTCGCTTCGTTCATCAAACCCTAACTCTTTTTTTCTTTTGGTCTTCCTCTCTTGATATTGAGCTATCTTCAGCGCTTCCTCAAAAGTCTTAAGGTTTTTTACCTATAATTTCTCTCTCCAATCTTCTAATTTCAGCCCATTTACAAAATACATTATCTTCAACATTATTGGGACTATCTCACCTTCTAACAATGCTAAACTTCATCGATTCGAGAATCTTTCAAACTCCCTAGCAAAATCCTCAACACATTGATCATCTTTTTTAACACAAGTTTCTATTTTTGCCCAAAATCTCACTTTGACTTTCTTTTCTTTTAAACCTAGATAAAAAATCATTTTTAATGGTCTCATAGTCCAAATTTTGTCTCTTAAATTTCAAGTTAATCTCAAACTCAAGCAACCAATTTCGTCCTTCTCCCTGCAATTGATACCTAAGAATGTGGAGTTTAGCCTCAGGATTGGTCACTCTCCCTATATCAAAAAACATAGCTCTATTTTTTCTAAGAATCTTTTCGGATCTTCAATATGATTACCATGGAACTCAGGAAAATCATCATCCATTTTCAACAATCACAAGAAATCAAAACAAACTCACATTCAAAATAACAACAATGTCAATTTTGGCACTCCTCAGTAGGGGCACCAAAAAAGAGATCTTACACGAGCGGTGATCGAGAGCAAGCCTCACTCACAACCTGATAACGAGACGTTAAGGAGTGCCCGTTGGGATAATTGACTTTGTTGGATGCACAACACAATTTGAAAAATTCAAATATTTGACAATATACCACGAAAACAAAACAATAAAGAATTGCCTCTTGTAGCTCAAACAACTAAAACCCTAATTCGGGTAGAGCATCACACAACCACAACTGAACAAAAAAAATCCAAAAATTTGAAAACAAACCAAGTGAAAAATATTCTTGTACCTTAACAATCATGATTGAACGCTCAGCGCTTTGGCATCCAAAGGCTCCACTTTCAAATTAGCATGACAAGAGCTCACTCTAGCATGCGACCCTCCACTCTCCTCTCTCAGAAAATGCAATTGTAATCAAGGGGGAAGGCCCTTAACTCTCCATTCTCATCTCCTTATATAGTTTTCTTTCCACACTGACACACATTAGGCTTTTTTCTTTCAACTTTTGGCTTTTTATTTTCTAGAGTTTTTCACTATTTTCGTTTTTTTCTGCTCTATGCCTGTTTGCAACTTGTTTGGATCATAACTTCGCCATTTGAACTCCGAATATAGTTGTTTGTATACTCAAAACGATTGGAACGCATTTGGTCGACAAGCCATCGTGAGCAGAATTACACAAAATCTATCAAAATGGAAAAAAATACTGATTTTTGTAAATCGCATCATTCTTCTTCATCTTTTATCTTGGACGACTTATTCCCTTCCTTGGAATATTGTTATTGTAATTGCACGCACTTTCACCACACATGTCCTCTTTTCCTTCAAGAAATACTCGTTGACGATGTAAAATGTACGATTTTTCCTTTGATCCTTGAGTCTTCAAAATAAATATTCTTTGGATATGAACCTGTTTTTTTAATGCAGTGTGCCCTAGCAGGAATATGCTATGAAAGAGAACTTCGTGCGCAACCATACATGATTTGAGAAAACATGCAATATAAAATCGATGCTATGCAACCACTTAATCGATGCTTCACACAAAAATAATGTATGCATTGAAGAAATTGTGCCTAGTCTATCTACATGTGATCGTACGTCATGCAAAATGCAAACAAAATTCCTTATTAATTTAAATTTTCTTATCCTCACCTCTCAACTCTCATAAAAAAGATATGATATACTCAGCTCCACCCATCCAAAATCTCACAATCACTCTAAAAAAGGATGGTCCTCAAGATGTTGACCAGATAAGAACAACCCATCTCACAATTGGTGGCATCTTTTACGACCCCCTAACTCTCCCAACCACCTTATACACTCAACAAGAGGTTCCTAACTTTGTGATGAGCATCCCAAATATTGTGCATGCAAGAAATGTGCGTACTCAATGACAGGTGCTCTCTCATGTGCGTGTGCATCTAAAATTTACTGCATATAGCTGCAACGGACCTCGTGCCATGCTAGTGCTCAATGATGGTGCAAAACGTGCATAATCCCAACCCATGGCATGGAAGTATTTGATAAGAACGGGAGACAACCCCCGAGTGTAGTGCATCAACAAGTGCAACGTGAAGTGCTTGTGAACCCATAATCCTTGTGATGTGCAAGAGTCTCAACAAGAAAACATACCTTGTCCAAAATGTTTTGTAGCTATTGACAAACACAAGCTTCATCCTGTCCTAAAAAAATACCAGGCTCGGCCAAGGCTATCAAATTTCACGCTCAATAAATCAAACCAAATAATAGAAACAAATCCTAGGCTAAAAAAACACAATAAATCCAACTACAAAATAACAAAACAAACTATCACGCAAACAACTAAGTTAGCAGAAATCAAACGTAACTATAGTTTGGCTAGGGCTTTTCAGTTTTTAGAAAGACACTTGACACCATCCTTTAGCATTTAACCTAACCTAGGATGTAATTATTATTGCATGCAAATTGCACGGTGCATAAATCCTTTCCATGTATTGCAACTACTCAAACAATATTTAATGGCCATCTACGATTATCTCATACACGATTCACAACTAGGAAATTATTACCTAAGTGCATTATGTGTTGTTCTTTTTCGCGAGGAAATCAAGGATGCCTTTAGACAAATCCACCTTTTAACTTATGCAATATGCATTTAAGAATGCAACTACCATGACCATGCAAGTAGTCGTCATGAAATTTAACTTGGCAATTCGATGCGAGTATATAAATTTTCCAATGTAGCCAAACTTGCCCACGAGAATTTAATCATACTTAATGCATCCTTTCATGCGGAATTAATTTTTAAGAACCTGGGCATTAAGGATCGGAGCGTTGTCCACACGTGTACTCGGGTTAGAAGCT
The DNA here is from genome assembly GCF_053477565.2 of Lygodium microphyllum. Lineage (NCBI taxonomy): Eukaryota > Viridiplantae > Streptophyta > Polypodiopsida > Schizaeales > Lygodiaceae > Lygodium > Lygodium microphyllum. Next base: position 28,786,429 of record NC_141155.1, read on the forward strand.
CACACGTGTGTGCCTCGTGACTTCTACTTAGGAGCCATTTATGTAGTGAATTTCATCGTAGAAACTCCCCCCCTTGGGTTACTTGCACGTTCAAATCTTCTCTGTCTGAGGTCTTCTCCTCCGCGCAGGACAGGCCCTTGCAGATACGGTTTTTAGGAAAAACCAGAAGGTGTGGGTGAATAAGGCTTATGGAAGCCTTGTTTAGAAGCTTCTAATTAGAAGCTTCTAAGCTTCTGTCCAAGACAGAATGACGTTGAGAGAGAATATGAGGATTGGGAGGATGAAGACAATGATGCTGGAGAAGATGATGATGATGGTAATGATGATGAAGATGATGGAGATGATAGTGATGAAGGCGATGATGGCGACAGCTCCCAGGCGGCATCCTCGTGGCGGCGTCCTCATGGCAGTGTCCTCCACGACAGCAACACCAGCATGATTCCCCTTCCTTTCCCCTCTTGTGGAGGGGGGTCATATATAGGTAGAAGGGGGGAGGGATAGCCACATACATGGCTAGTTGCATGCTCCCCTCCCTCATGCTTCTCCAACACCTACTTAAGCTCTTCTCACACTCCCTCTCCCCGCCATGCATCGACTGAAGGAGAGGGGGTTATTATAAAAAAATTTATCAAAAATTTACCCATTATCCCTTTTTTCCCCCCTTGAAGAGGTGTTCCCGCGTAGGCATATGGCTTTTGAGCCAGTACCTCTTATGCACGTCACGGAGCTGGGGTTTGCTAGTGCATGCGGAGTAAGCACTTAGCCAAGGGTTTTTTCGTTGCGGGAGATTATTTTAAACTTCTTCTGCGTGAGATTTAGGGTCTTGAATATTTCATAGCAGAAATATTACATTCTCTCCCCCTTAGAGGAATTGAGATGTCCTCATATCAAGAAGATCTGGGGGTATTGTTGGTTGAGAGTGCTTTCATCCATCCAAGTGGCATCCTCTTTGGGATAGTCTTTCCACTGGATGAGGTATTCTCTCAAGGTTCTGGATCTCAAATGCCTCTCCTTAACATCTAAGATCCTGTCAGGCCGTAGCTCAAGGACTCCGTTGCTAGGCATTACAACTTGTTGATCATCAAGTACGTGACTAGGGTTAGACACATACTTTTTCAGTAGGCTGATATGGAATACATTATGAACTTTTAGGTTTTCAGGGATTTGAAGTCTGTAAGCATTGGGCCCTAGGCACATTGAGAATCTTGTAGGGTCCACAATACCTTAGACTTAGCTTTTTGCATTCACCCAAGGATAGGGAACTCTTGTTTGGACGTACGCAAATGAAGACCATATTACCTTCAACGAAGGATCTGTCTTGCCGTTTCAAGCCTGCGTAGGCCTTCTGTCTATCCTTGGTGGCTTGGATGTCCTGTCTTATTGACTTGATTTGGTCATCCATGTCTTCCAGCATCTGCTTTGAAGCTTCAACCCTCAAGGTTGGATCCGAAGATCTCAAAGGACTACGACAATCGTGCCCATACAATGCTTGAAAAGGGGTCATTTGAATGCTTTGTTGATAAGAAGCATTGTAGGAAAACTCAACTAGTGGCAAATATTGAATCCACTTTTTGGGTTCGCGACAACAGTGTGCCCTAAGCATGTCTTCAATGACTTGGTTGACTCACTCCGTTTGACCATCGGTTTGGGGATGGTAAGCTGTACTGAAACAGAGTTGAGTTCTAATGGCCTCGAAGATAGCCCTCCAGAAATGTGATGTGAAGAGAGAGTCACGATCACTAATGATTCTTTTGGGTAACCCATGCAGTTTGAATATCTCCTTGATGAATAACCTTTCAATGTCTGATGCTTTATAGTTTATCTTAACAGGAATAAGATGTGCAACCTTGGAAAGCATATCCACCACAACCATAATGTAGTTGTATCCTCCCTAAACTTGGGGTAGGCCAACAACAAAGTCCATACTAATGAATTCTCATTTCACTTGGGGAATGTCAAGTGGTTGCAATTTCCCTGGCATTTTGACATGTTCGGCCTTAATGCATTGACAAGACAAACATTCCGTGACATATTTGAGAACGTCACCTTTAAGCCTCTCCTAATAATAGCTCTTTCTGACCACATTAAGGGTCTTGGCATAGCTAGGATGTCTTGAGAAAGGGGATTCATGAGCTTCCCAAAGTATCTTTTGCTTGAGTGATTGACTTGCCGGTATACATAATCTTGTGCTATAGTAGACAAGTCCACTATTGATAGAGAATTTTTGATACTTTTCTTGTAGCTTCGGGTCTTGATCCTTGATGGGGATCTCCCTTAGCAATTTCTGATAGGTTGGGTCATGGCATGCCACTTCTCTAGCTAGCTCAAGAATTGGGTTGTTTGGTATGGATACCCTTATGGCTAGAGATCTTGATGTTGATGGATCTTGCAAAATCAGAGAATTTAGAAATGTCTTGCGTGACTGAGTGCATCGGAAACTATATTCCTAAGGCAAGTGTGCTAGCATCAGTTATCACTTCAAACTCCTTACTAAGGTCCGGAAGTTTCAAGATGGGTGCTGATACCAAGATTTGCTTTAGTTTGCCAAAGCTCTACTGTTTAGCAAGTGACCATACAATTGATACTTTCTTCTTCAGTAGATCAGTCAGAGGAGCTACAATCAAGGTATATTATTTTATAAAGACCATGTACCATCTTGTCAATCCAAGAAAACTATGTATTTCTTTGATAGTTGTTGGTGTTGGCCACTCCAGAACGTCTCTGACCTTGGCCAGATCTATTGAAATTTCTTCCGCTAATACAATGAACCCTAGATATTCAATCTGTCGCTTGAAAAAGGCACACTTATTCTTTTTGGCATAAAGCTTGTGTGCTCTCATTGTTTCAAGGACAATACGAAGCTGGGGTTCATGATCTTCTTTCTGTTTGGAGTAGACTAGGGTATCGTCAAAGAAGACAAGTACGAAGTCATCAAGGTAGGGCCTAAAAATATCCTGCTTTAGCCTGTTAAAGGTAGAAGGAGCATTTGTCAACCCGAAGGACATGACTAGGAATTCAAAGTGCCCATACATTGTGCTGAATGTCATCTTTGGGATACCTTCTTCCTTGATTCTTATCTGATAATATCCAGACCTGAGATCAATCTTGGAGAAGATCTTCGCACCTTGAAGATGGTCAAGAAGTTCATCTATTCTTGGGATGGGGTATTTGTTCTTAATGGTTGATTGATTCAAACCTCTGTAGTCAATGCATAACCAAAACGTTCCATCTTTCTTCTTCTGGAACAGCACTGGAGCTCCCCATGGCAAACTGCTAGAAAAAATGTAGCCTTGGTCTAACAGCTGCTTGAGTCGCTCCTTTAGCTCGATTGCTTCCGAGATGGAAATCCTATATGGTCTCTTTGCATTGGTGTAGCTCCTGGCACTAGCTTGATTTCGTGATCGACTTCCCTTTGAGGAGGAGGTTCTGTCAGCTCTTCAGAAAATATGTCTGCATATTCCTTTAGCCATGAAGGTTCCTCCCTAGACTCCTGATTCTAATCTAGCTTATTTAGCTTAATCAAATAGACAGGTAGCCCCTTTCTAACTCCTTTTATTATTCGAGATGCTTTGGCCAGTTGAATTTTTGGCTTTCCAGTCTCTCCTTGAGTTGTGACCAATTCCCCTTCAGAATTTTGAAAGGAAACTTGGCTCTTTCCACAGTGAATATGGGTATCATTAGGTTTAAGCCAATCCATTCTGAGCAAACACTCGTGGACACCTAGGTTCATAACCCTAAATCTGACCGAAGTCGACTTTTCACCCAGTAGGAATCTCACCTTAGAAATTTGCCTGGTACAAGTGACCTCAGGACCATTTGCTAATTTCACAAGTAAGGTAGGTGCATCTTTTGTGGCTATTCCTAATCTTCTTGCATAGATGGTGAAATGAAGGAATGTGTACTACCACAATCAAGCAAGGTTTTGAAGCTTTTACCTTGCTAATTCGATGGTGTGTGAATCACCAAGAATTGGCGATTCGGGCCTTTCTTATGAAGAGTAGCATTAACCGTTTCCCTCTCAATGTCTGCTTCCTTGGATGGGTCTTCTTCATCACACAACTCCTTGTTGGCAACACCAGAGGCTCTCTCTCTGGCCATGACGGTGGCTCCTCGTCCATGGGCGGCTCCTTGGAATGGCCCTTGACGTTATCCTCTACTAAGCTTGGGACATTGCCTTCTAAAGTGACCAGGCTCGTTGCAATGGAAGTAACAGAGATTGCAGCCATTACCTTGTATAGGAACAAAATTATTGATAGTGTTGGCCCTGGCTTTCTTCCTTTGTCTCTGATTTTGGCCCTGCACTCTCTTGGTCTAAGACCTATACACTCCCTTGTTTTGATCCTTATAAGACCAAGTTCTGTTATTTCTTGGCTTGGTTTGCACCTCCTGTATTATCGATGTAGCTCGAAGAGCGTGTCCTAAAGGTCTGTTGGGCGCATTGATTCTAGGTGGGTGTTTATGGGTGGGTTTAATCCGGCATAAAACTTTGACACCTATTGTGTCATATCCATTTGTGGCGCGTACTTTAAAAGAGAGACGAATTTTGAATAGTAAGCATCAAGAGATAGTCCAAGATGCTTCAGTTTATAGAATTCGTTCAAGAGATAGTCCAAGTTGCTTCAGTTCATAGAATTCATTCATCTTCTGCGTGCGGTAGGCTGCTTTTCCCAAGTAACTGACCCTTCCAAGATCCCTTGGTCTCTGCACCATTGTTTCCACCAAAGCCTTGCTTCGCTGGTAAGCTTCAGTTTAGCGAGCATAGCTTGGTTAGCGGGTGCAGTACTTGCTACTTCGAAGTAATCCTCCATGGATTCGATCCAGATCTCGGCATCAGTTTGGACGGTCCTTCCCTTAACATCGAATTTTGGTGGCTAGATTCGTTTGAGAAGAAACTTCTTCTCAATTACAACCGTACTTGGTGTAGGGGTCGGACTAGGAATCTGCACTTGAGGTTGTGCATGGGTATTAAAGTTCTTTACGTTAAAACTTGTTAAGCGTTTTTCATGTTACATTACATGCCCAGATCAGCTTTTAACCAAGTGACCTAATCACTTAGCTCTTTTTCCAACACTTACAGCCAAGACAGTCATTGATAAAAAAGTCTATTTCATTCATATGGGCATAGCCCTTTCGAGTACAATTATTTTTGGGAAGATGGAACAAGCTGATTGGCACATCAATTTGGGGAGAATAAGATTTTGTTACATTCAGCTACGGGAACTGAGTAATAATATTGATTGAGGTCATGGATTTTCAAGAATTGATAGGTCATAGGAAGCTTGGGGTATCCCTTCCTCGATACCCATTCTTCTCATAACGTCCCAACACCTTGATTCTGTCGGTAGGGATTAATCGAGTCACTTCCTCGTACACATACTTTTTCTTCTTAACCTTTCGACCACCAATATGTAGGGTTATGTTTGCGTGAGTCTCAACAAAGATGAATAGCTTCACGATCTTTAAATCCTCCATCCACTTGATTCTCTTCAAGTTGGTCCGAAGGTACGCAAGTCGATGGGCAGCTATGTAATAAATTCCTGAATCACCCGTCCATCTCCGTTCCACGTACAGGGGTGAAGGATTGTAGATGCGGTCTAGGATATTCATCATATCTAGCTTCCGTCAATAATCCGAGGCATGTATCGCAGTCATAAACATAACCTGAAACACCAAGAATTTGTTCCATGCTTCGCGACTCTGCAGGCTAGCATCGATAAGTAAGGAAATGTTCTTAACAACAACATTTGTTCTTAAGTTTCCTTGTAAATATTAGATTTCATTGGTTTTCTCTAATACCAACTATAACGTCTCCTCCTATCCATTTGTAGGACACATCTTAGCAGCCCATCCGAAAGAGAGTCCAGAAAGCGCCGCCTGGCACTCCCACGGAATGTCAAGGGGTTTGTGATCCAAGTCTTCCCGAGTCCGCCACGAAGCAGAAGCATTCCGACCATTCCCACTTAGGATCTACCTGAATCAGGGTTTCCCTAATGGTCAAGTTCCTCGGAGGTAACTAGCGTCGAGCCCAGACGAACTACTTTACGCAGAAGCGTCAGGGTCGAAGCGGATTTATACTGCAATTTCTTCAAGGAGAATGGGAAACGAGAGGGATGCAAAGCTCGACCTCTCTGCCTGTAAGGCATAGTCCCATTCCGTTCCCCTAAAATAGTATAAATAGGAATCCTAGCTTTCTAGATTCTAGGTTATCGTTAGCTTACTGACAATTCCTTTGAGAAAAGTTCCCAACCAACCAGGACCACCCTTCTGTAGGACGAACCCATGGTCACGTCCACGGCACTTTCCTCGGGTTGCTTTAATTGTCTAATTACCTACCACATTTAGTTTGACAAGCAAAAACAACTTCCTTAATTAGCCAATTAATCATTGGTTCCTTCACGTAACTTAAGCACTGACATAGAAAAACAATGTCAAGCAAGATTCTTTTCAACAATTGATCTTATTTATCATTCTTTGGAATACATCATATAATCCAGCCCGAAGGCTATTCCATAATCCACTCGAAGGCAATTCCATAATTCGCTCGAAGGAAATTCCAACAATCCTCAGGGATCGCTATTCCAAGTTTCCGCCCATAGACTAGTATGCGAGCCTCGAGATCCCATCTCGAGTCACATCAATCTCTTGTGCAGGACCCGGAGGCAAGGGATTTACGGCTAGAGCCCCCTGGCACCCAAGTATCCTCCTGCTCCAAGTAGCACCCACTGAGAGACCTCTCATAGCGGGTTCGGTCCACGTACTCAGCGCGGCTAACAACCCCCTTGGATAGGGTTAGGCAGACAGTCGGGGGTAACTAACACTGCCTCTCCCTCCAGGCCTTCAACCTGAAGCATTAATTATTTTTTCGGCATTAATTCCTTGATCATCAAAGAAGTACAAATAGTGCTCCTAAGTGTACAATCACAATCATTCCAGTGGTCGTTTGTACGGCCAACTGCTAAGGTGTGAATTCTTCTCTTCGAATACATCCAGCATTCGATCCAAGATCAGTTGCGACTTGGCAAGATCTCAAGAGTTTTGTAAGCTATGTTGCTATTTTACCCTCTTTCCTTGGGTTAGGGTTTATACCATGTTAACCCAACTTATCAATACCTTAGGTTTCCTTACATTAAGGTCAATAAATCCTGGACAACCTCGTCGCTCTAACCTGGTTGGCCAATTGCTTCTTGGCAATTCATTACCCTGACTTGGCAATTCAGCCCAAGGAAGGGTGATGTAGCAGGATGACTACTCATCCTCTTGCAAATTAGACTTGTACTTAGAATTGCCAACCTTGTTTTAAGGAGCGGCAATACTATTTTGTGATTTAGACACAAAACCATGCGACATTGCAACTTGTTGCATAGGTGTCGCATCTGACTTGTGGGATTATTTCTCCCATGACACGATATATCTTTAGACAAAAATACCTTTGGTCAAGATGTAGGGTTTGGGAGTCCTCTTGACCCAACCCAACCCTAACCCTACTAGGCCGATAACGTTTTGGCCCTAGGGTTCCTAGCTTCCTTGCAGAAGTCTAGCATTTGGTCATCTGATCATCAAGGTGAGAACCCTAGATCGTTCTAGCATGGGCGTTTAGCTAATCCTAACATTCTCTGAATGTGGGTAGGACCTTTGAGATCGAAAATATTAGGTTGGCAACCCAAGTGCAATACTATGCAGAATTTTTAACGTAACTTAACCCTACCTAGCACTTTGAGGTGATCGTCATATGCAATCTAATCGTACCTTTATGACTCCCATGTGAGTTACACAAATTACAAGCGATTTAATTGTCTAACGACAAGAGGTGATCTTTCCTTAGAGATGCAAATACTTTTTCTAAAAGATGTAAATAATTGCAAGATATAACATTTCATGCAAATATGCGATTCATAGACTTTTTCCTTCTATGTAGCTATAAGTTCTACAATGATCGTTACTTTTGCTTGCCTAAACTATAATGATTGACAATTTAGAGCTAACTTGTATAAACCCTACGTTGATGCAACGAAATGAAAGCTTTAATATTTTTGATGAAGAGGCATTCAAATTTTGACAAGAGATCACGATGCATGAGCGAATGCCATGAGACCATTATTGATTTAATCCGTCCTTTAGCACTTAACTCGACCTAGGACGTAATTATTATCGCATGCAAATTGCAAGGTGCATAAATCATTTCCATGCATTCCAACTACTCGAACAACATTTAATGGACATCTACGATTATCTCATACACGAGTCACAACTAGGAAATTATTACCTAAGTGCATTATGTGCTGTTCCTTTTTGCGAGGAAATCAAGGATGCCTTTAGACAAATCCACCTTTTAACTTATGCAATATGCGTTTAAGAATGCAACTACCATGACCATGCAAGTACTCATCATGAAATTTAACTTGGCAATTCGATGCAAGTATATAAATTTTCCAATGTAGCCAGACTTGCCTACAAGAATTTAATCATGCTTAATGCATCCTTTCGTGAGGAATTAATTTTTAAGAACTTGGGCATTAAGGATTGGAGCATTGTCCACACGTGTACTCGGGTTGGAAGCTCACGCGTGTGTGCCTCGTGACTTCTGCTTAGGAGCCATCTATGTAGTGAGTTTTGTGGCAGCAACTCCCCCCTTGGTTTACTTGCATGTTTGAATCTTCTCTGTCCAAGGTCTTCTCCTCTGCACAGGACACGACCCTTGCAAATACAATTTTAGGAAACATCGAGAGGTGTGGGTGAATAAGGCTTATGGAAGCCTTGTTTAGAAGCTTCTAAGCTTCTGTCCAAGAAAGAATGACGTTGAGAGAGAAGATAAGGATTGGGAGGATGAAGACGATGATGCTGGAGAAGATGATGATGATGGTAATGATGATGAAGATGATGGAGATGATAGTGGTGAAGGCGATGGCGGCAATAGACGATGATGGCGGCAGCTCCCAGGCGGCGTCCTCCACGACAGCAACAGCAGCAGGATTCCCCTTCCTTTTCCCCTCTTGTGGAGGGGGGTCATATATAGGTAGAAGGGGGAGGGATAGCCACATACGTGGCTAGTTGCATGCTCCCCTCCCTCATGCTTCTGCAACACCTACTCAAGCTCTTCTCACACTCCCTCTCCCTGCCATGCATCGGTTGAAGGGGAGGGGGTTATCCCTTTTCCCCCCCTTGAAGAGGTGTTCCCGCGTAGGCCTACATCTTTTGAGCCACGGCCTCTTATCCACATCTCGAAGCTGGGGTTTGCTAGTGCACGCAGAGGAAGCACTTAGCGAAGGGTTTTTCCAGTGCGGGAGATTATTTTAAACTGCTTCTACGCTAGATTTAGGGTCTTGAATATTTCGTAGCGGAAATATTACAGAAGTGGTCAACCTCAGTTGGTGTCTTGTTCTAGTGCCCTATGAAGATGGTACACTATTCTGAAATTTTTCCTTTCAAAGCATCCCAAAGCCTTGATCTATTCATGGATGCAAACACATTTCTATATATTTCTCTATGACATTCTTTTTCATTGGAGACATTGCCAACTAGACATAGCAATCCTTGGATGTGTTTAGGGTGCAAGAATTTATAACTAGTTGCATGTGTAATGCAACCAAGATACCTTCTCTCTTGATTGTCCTTGAAAGGCATTAATGTTTAGCTTTGAGATGGCCCTATGCATATTTTAACTTTACTACTATTTTCTTACAAATTCTAATCCTTCTATCATTGAAGCATGGGTTTAGGATGGCCATATTTACAAGAGTACTAAGTGAGGATAGAATATATCAAATCTCTATATCATCATATCAAAGTAAAAGAACTAAAACTAAAGTATATGGCCATGTTTGTAATCATTCCTCATGACTTATGGAATTCTTCAATTGATGGATCCACATGAGCACCAGTGACACTTTCGGAAAACTATTTTGTGTGTATTTTTCATGGGGCCTTTACTTTCCTCGTTATCTCCAAAAAAGAGATTTGTATTGTCTTTATCTCAAATGTATTAGGGTTACACAGTGGTGTCAATGGGACAATTTTGATGCCAAAGCTCTCAAGTGGGCAAGGAGTTAAGCATCTCTCCAATTCTAGGACACTATCCACTGGCTAAGTCGTTGGGTCTCATTAGTTCACACGTTCAATAGAGCATCCAAGAAAGTGAGATTGAAGAAGGGGGGGTTGTGGGTGTACATGTCATCCATGTGACCCTTTAATTTACTCATGAGCCATGATTTACAAGAAATTAAAGTCATCAAAGCTCTTCCATGTATTAAGACTAGAAATCTTAATACTTTAGTTGAAAATGCTTCAAATTGCATTTTTGGTAGACATCTCTACAATCTTTATGTATCAATTTTTTTAATCTACCATGAAAGTTAGGAGAAAAATGCTCATGTATCATGCTCAACATTCGTGCCATGGCATATGCTGTGATCATGAGGATGGGCAAGGAAGCCCAGAATGGGCTCATTTTCAAAGAATTCCCATAGGATGACCAAACATTAAAATCAAATGAAACTACATGGTCAAAAATATCTTACAAAACCCTTACAACAAATTCACTAATGGTAACACCCTTTTAAAGGGTATTCATCCGTTGTCTTCTGCCCGTCGTTTGTCTTGAAGGGCAGTCGTCTGCTCTCTGTCTAGGGGGGCCTTTGTAGTAGCATCCTCTCTGTGTTCAAGGCTTCCTGATCGCAACCAGTCCCCCCACGAAGGAATATGCCTCCAGAAATTTAGCAACCATGCCTTCGACAACATTCCCAATTACCAAGGTCTTGCTCTCCCTCAAAATCATGAAGAGCAATGCTCACCAATACGAGGATAAACAAGGAGAGACTGGTAGATTTGGAGCTAAATTTGGCAATGTAAATCATACAAAGGATAAATCATCATTAGCTAGATGAGCCTTATCATTTGTTAGTATGCTAATGTGAATTGACTTCATGTTCATATTAGTCCACCAATGATCATCAAAGCTAAGTGAATTATAAGAATCTCATGTAGCAGCACATATGAACACTTCAATGTAGGCAAATTTTGTGATGATAAGCTTGCTTGTAGAGGGTGAGGCATGCTTGGAAATTTCTCTTGTGGTGTATAAGGGGTTGTGGGTATTGGTGGCACCCCTCTCCCATGGAAGGCAAATAAAAAATTTGGGTAGTTGGGTAGAAAAGCATGACTACTACCTCCTCGTAGTTGACCCCGAGTTAGAGGAGCCTACTTTCCTGTTTTTTCAACTAAACCTCTACCTTTGTGCATTTTTGGATACAAATTCTCATGCCTAGGATTAGACATGTCTTGTTCCTGTATTGGTGGACTCTCTTTGGATAGTAATCTACTAGAGAGAGATGATCCAGAATGTAGATGTTCAAGAGCTTCAAATCTGAATAGGTATTCCTTCTTCTACTATGTTATTGCTATAAAACATACTAGAGATAGATTATCTAGAATGTAGATGTTGAATTAACTCTGGCATGTAAATAGAACTATAGAAAGTAGCTACTTTTGAATTCTCTTTGGCATGGAAATAAATGATAGTGTAATATGTGAGCTTTTTACTATTGTGTTGCATGCAACTAGGACTATGTGTTCATCTCCCTGCGTGGGTTTTCTACTATTGGAGCTGACCCTAAAAACTCTTGGTTATTGACCTTTTTCTAGGGTGCAAATGTTAGCTCCATAGAATGTGAGAGAGAGGTGTTATTAGTAGACACCAATTTTAAGAAAGTAGAGGATATATTGGTTTAGACCTATGTGTAGGAAGCAATGCTTGGGGAAAAGGGGACTCAGAGATATGTATCATAATACATGAAGACCAACTTGCATAAAGTCAAGAAAGCTAGCTACATTATCTATTTTGGTGGAGACTATGGCAAGCATAAAGTCAGGTATGAAATGTTTGAGTTACTTTTTCAAGATGCATAGACACTTCTGACTGATATATAATGGATTCATACGTTATAGATGTACGTACTGATGGCCTAAAGTAATGGTGAAGTGTTTGGCATGCATCAATTAGCACAATCTTCGAATAATTGAGTGATATGATTGTTTTTAAGCAACATCTATTGTATCACTTAGCACAATCTTTGGATAACTAAGTGATGATTTTCCTAATTGGTACTTCTTGGTTATGATAGGGAATATACTTCAACAGGGTACAGGGATATGGTTGAAATCTAAGGTCCAAAAACAAGTGGTACATTTTGACTAGAGGTAAGATTTGTTTGGAGGATGTAGGGCTAGCTACATACATTCCTTGAGAACTCGAAATCAACTTCATCATGATTTCCTATCTCTGAGTGAAGCTATAGGTTTGTTCACAAGATCAAATCAAAACATATCATGATGTAGCAATCATTAGTTCCTTGTTATAATTTGGCTCATTCTAAAAATGATCACGCAAAACCTTTCATTAATCATACTTATCTATATTCCTTTTAATTCAAGAAATCATTTCTTTGGTTGTGGCTTCTTTTTTTTCAGGCATATTAAAAGTGGCATATGTTCTAGAAACATCTTCATCCACAGCTATATTAGAAGTAACATCTATGTTAATAGAAACATCCTCTTTTGTTTTAGGTATATTAGAAGTAGCATTTATGCCAGAAACATCACCAATTTTTTCCTAGTCGTAAGTGGGATCTTTTGTACTTTTCTCCTACATCAGTGGTTGCTTGTTCTATATCATCCAAACAAACAGGGGTATGTATGATGCAAGAAACTTCATTGTCATGTATGAGATCCAGAGATATAGCATCCTCATAGGTTGCTACACTAATGGTTACTGCTTCTATGAAATATCTAGAAGTTGGTTAATGGACTCTACAAGAAGTATATCATCTGCAGGGACACACTCCTCCCTAGAAGTATCTTCTTTAATGTTTGGACTAACTAACTGCAATGCTATCACCAGGGATTTTGGAAATACACATCTAAATTTTGGTTTTTGTAGTAGCATTCTCCACAATGGGAGATACAAAACATTTAATTATTTCATTTTCTTGGCATCAATAGTTTAATTATATCATTTTTTAAAGTGCAAATGTTAGTATCCATAGTTGCAATTCGTTATGATGTGGTAGTGTTTGTTTTGTTTTAGTCAAGAACTTAGCATCAATAGCAATTAGTTATGCTAGGGTAGTGTTTGGTTTTAGCTGCTGCCTTGTTGTACCAGTAAACACAATCTGTATAAGTCAATGATTATCATACTAGCTGGTACTTACTGGTTAGGGTGAGGAACATGCTTCAACACAACAAAGAGATATAGTTGGACCTTGAGGTTAAAAAACTAGATGGTGCACAGTGACTGGAGAATTGTTCTTGACCCTCATTTGTCTAAGAATTAAGAGCTTGTTTTAAATAGATACTTTTGACATTATAGGTCAAGCTTCAGCACCATCAATCAATGTTGTGTGATTATACTGGAGGTTTCTTGGTCAAGCTTTGCCTTTAATCAATTCTTGCACCTCTAGAAAAGTAGTGGGGTACAAGAGTTTTAAGGTGAGGTGTCATTTGAACAGATGTCTCTCCTAAAACACATCAATAATAGCAATCCACAAATGTGTAATGATGTTGGATATGTGGCCTAGTGTGCTGGAAAATGGAGAGTTTGTTGGCTAGATAATAACATCAGCACTCCAAAATGGTGTAGTAGCTGGGCATTCTCCATGATGAGAGGTACATCATGTTTGAACTCCTTTTTAAGGATACATAGAAAATTCTTGGTTATGTCACAATATATTCATATACTAATGTACATGTTGATGGCCATAAGTTGTAGAGAAGTATCTTACTTGCACTTGTCATGTTGTCGTAGGCCTTAGTCAAATTGGTCAAAGATGCTATGGGTTTCTTGTATTGTTTGACCACTACAGCATAAAAGTGACTTCAAGGGGATGCTTACTCATGGAAAAGAGTTTTTCTTAGTTTACCTTTGAAAGAGATGCTTTAGAGTTCTACTATGATTGATGCTTAATTATTTCACTTTGCTTTAGTGAAAAATTTAGCACCAGTTGAAATTAGTTATATTGGGGTAGTGTTTGTTTTTAATCCGAATCTATCTGTACTAGTTAGCATAATCTATATAAGTTAATGATGATTATACTAGTTGGTACTTCCTAGTTAGGGTGAGGAACATCATTCAACACAACATAGAGATATGGTTGGGACCCTGGGGTTGAAAAAACAAATGGTGCATAATTAATTAAGAAATATTTTATATCCCCATTGGTCTATGTGAAGAGCTTGTTCTAAAGAGATGTTTTTACATTATAGGTCAAGCTTTACCATCAATCAATGTTGTCTGATTATACTACAGGTTTCTTGGTCAAGCTTTGCCTTTAATCAATGCTTGCACCCTCTAAAAAAGTAGTGGGGTATAAGAGTTTTAAGGTGAGGTTTCATTTTAATAGATGTCTCTCCTAAAACACATCAGTAGTAGCTATCCACAAAGGCTTAATGATGTTGGATACACAGTCGAGTGTGCAAAAAATGTAGAGTTTGTTGGCTAGATGATGATATCAACACTTCAAGATGGTGTAGCAGTTGGGCATTCTCCATTATGAAATATTTGAATATATTTTTAAGGATATATAGACAGTTTATGGTTTAAATATCACAACGGATTCATATACTAATGTACATGTTGATGGCCCTAAGTTTTAGAGAAGCATCTTACTTGCACTTATGATGACGTTGTAGGACTCAACCAAATTAGCAAAGATGTAGAAAAGTTTCTTACTTATACTTGACATGTTGTACTAGGACTCAATCAAAGATGCTATGGATCTCTATGATCAGTACATCATAAAAGCTACTTCAAGGATGCTTGCTCACAGAAGAGAGCTTCAAAGATGCCTCCTCATGGAAGAGAGCACCTGAAGATGGAATTGGATTCATAGTTTTTTTTCCTAGAAGAGGATGAAGAATATCATGAAGCATCTAAAGATGCTCATCTCAAGTCTTGGTTTGAATCAATATGCCATCAAGCCAAATGAGTAAGAGTTTCTTATGTATGAAATGATGGAAAATTGTATTGCTATGAGTGCTGCCTATGGCCTTATTTAGTGTACAAAGTTGTTGTTATTCCCTCTAAGACGGTTTGAACTATTTATTTTTCATATTTAGACCAATGATGGTTGCATATGACGCTTTAAAAGTGATATACCCATAAGAGGATGTCTTCAATAATGGGCAAAGGGACAAAGCTTTTTGGACTCAAGGCTTTGATCAGTATTGGTGCTATTGCTAATGATACAACATTGTGAAGAAAGTGTGATTAGTTTGGTTAACCATATGTATTAATGTGGTAATGACCTACATCAAATTCTCTATCTTAGGGTAAATTTGATGTATCTTGTGTAGAAGAAGTGAGACTTCAAGGCAATGCATGAGGGCTTATCATTGTAGAGATGCTTTGTATTGTATCCACCATCTCCACCAATGTAACAGTAGTCTATTCTATTATTTTTACTATGTGATGGGACCTAAAACGGGCCGGCACTGGCTCATGCACTAGCCGGACCTCTATCATGCGCTCAACAACCCCACGGCCTCGCGGCCAGGAGCGTGGATGACACATACATCATCTTCCTAAACATGTTGCATTTGTATCATGTCTCATAGTCCAACTCTAACCCAATTAACACTCCTCAGAGGGAGTCCCAGCACATTTCCAAATAGCAGGAAGTACAGACATAGGAGGTCCTCCCACGGCTGACTGCCGCTACCTCACTGTGACTCTCCTACACCTTGGGGATTGGCCGCTCGATGCGTCGCTAAACATATATAACACTTCACACACATTTCCACTCAAGGTACAAATTGATCGTATCCAGGAATGTACCATCCCTTACTTTCTTTCCCCTTAGACCCAACGCCTAGCCTACAGCTCGGACAACCTTACTTACTCAACGTTGGTCACGACCTTCTAGAAAGCAATTGCCATGCATCCAGGAGGTATTGTCTGATACCTTTTATCATTTTATGCTTCATGCAAATTGTGAATGTCCACGTGCTCAAACAATTAAGGAAATCAGCATTTGTGTTTAGTGCAAAAGCATTCTTTCAATGACTTTTCCACATTTTTTGTTGTATGAAAAGCAAGAAAAACTCACTGGAATATAAAGGTAGGGCTGAACTGAGGCTAAACCTCATACTTCAGACCCCCCATACATCCACAGACATGAATTTTTTTTTCCCTTAATTTTCAGCACTCAAAATCCAATTTTCCTCTATTTTTTTCTATTTTCCCTATTTTCTTTGTATTTTTTTGCAATATTAAATGACTGAAAATTCAAAATGAGTTGTGGATTGTGGCCCTTAGGTTTATTTGTAGCAAAAACATAAATTTAGTTGGTGTGTCTTACTATATTTTCCATTTATATCTCAAAAACACCCAATTTCCCCATATTTCACGTGTTTTACGAGTTTTACACTATTAATTTCATCCGCAACACTTATGATTTTCTGATTTTTTGACTTTAAACAGTTGAAAGACATTGCAAACAATATTATAATGCATAATCATCCCATGGGAACAAATATTCATGAAGCAAATTGCATAAAACATTAATTTCCTTTGTAAAAATGAGATTACCGTTCTTTGCGGGTTGCAAGTTTTTATTTGCCATATCTCGGGAGTGATTTCCAGCCACCATTAATGCTCATGACAATCCAAAATCAGCAATCTTCATTCCTCTTGAACCACGGAGCAATCTGGTCTTCATTGGACAAGCATCCGTCATCCATTCTTCTTCTTCTTCTTCACCACATGAATCTGCCCTTAGGGGAGAGAGAGGGAGGAGAGAGAAAGACTAAAATCAGAATTCTTCATAGAGACCGCCATTGGAGGAGTGAAGCACGGTGATATGACCGGCATCCAGAGGGGATTGAAGGGCAATGATCAATTGCCATGGTTGTTTGCAGACTGCAAGTTGCCTCTCCATCCAAGAAGCGCATTTTTCGGCGCCCTCTTCCTCCACGCCTCCTCCACATTTTGATGCATGCTCCCTCCTCCAAACTTTCATGTGACATTAAATTTTGGGCTCCCAAAGGTCACTTGCCCATTTTGGCCAAATTTTGTCCACCTCTTCGCATCTTGACGAGTTTCTTGGCCATTTCCCCATCCGGGCTCCGAATTGCGCTCTGAAAAATCTTGGGCGTCTGGCTTGGCATTCCGCATTGGTCGGTAACTCTTGTCAACCTATAGGACAGTATGAAAATTTATGAAAAATCAACAAGTGTCGCTTGGGCGCCTTTAAAGCACTTTGGCGCTTAAAATCGTCCTAGATCGAGCCGCCGCCTTTGACGTTGAATATTCTTCCCTTGATATTCGTAATTTTTAGCTATTTTTAAGCACTTCTGAGCACCAAAATTTTTCTCTCATTGGCGACCACGGGATAGGGCGATTCAGCCCGTCGAATCCCACAATAGATCTGCACAAAAACAACCAAAGGAAGCATCAAGCTGATACAAAGTAGATACATACTAAGCACAGCACAATGCTCACCCTACCCCCTGACAGAACCAAGGCATGACATCCACAAGGAGTAGGCATAGCATAATCTGATAAAAGGTCCGAAGCTAGTCATTAACCAACTGCTCCAACACGGCCAAACTAAAAAAACTGTCAAAGAGGTTGCCCTAAGTGGTGGTCTGAACTACCTACCTAACTAAGGACAACACAACTAGGAGCTCCTACTGGGCGAGGACTCCTATAGCCTAATCAAGAAGTATTTTCTTGTAGTACATGTCTTCTTTTAGGGTTTTATTCTATTGACATACTCGGGCATGTAAAAAGGAGGGAGCTGAGCGTAGTGACCCAAGGAGAACAAAGCATCAGTCCCAGGTCTTGTCTCGGTACCCAAGAACCTACCACGCCCTCGCAAGGCGACACTTAATCCTTTTCTGACGCTCACTTTTATTTTCGCTCCAACCTTCCTTGTTTCCTCTTTTCAGTAAGATGCCACCCCTAGGAAGACAAGGCATTGGCCCCAGGTCTCTGACTCGTCCCCAGGAACCTACCAGGCCTTTTGTTTTCTGCAGGCTTCTGTAACTGCCTCACAACTAACAAGAACTCCTAGAACAGCTGCCTAGCAGGCTAGCAGAATAGGGTCACTAGGACTCCCTTCTAAAACTAGTCTTTTGATGTTGGACAATGGCTTTACAGGAGGCAATGACTACTCAGACCTCCCTCAAACATACTGAACCTAATCCTGGGACTCCATGCCTTGGACATCGGTCCCCAATAAGAAACGAAAAACCCCCCTTAACAAGTACACGAATACATATAACATGAGAATCACAATACTCATAAAGGAAAGATATCACCTGGATAGGGCCACAAGAAGCTTCCACGCAACAAAAGGCTCCCTCCAAGCTCTTCTTCTGAACCTGTTTAGCACAAAACTCAAACAAGAAACCATTAACCGCACCTGCACTAAACAGACAACTGGCCGTGTTGGCCTAATGAAATAAAACACTTCACTACAAAACTTAATCGGCCCTCTTGGCCTAACGAAATAAAGCATTCAAAACCTCGCAACACTAGCCCTCTTGGCCTAACGAGAATAAACAAAATAGCACCTACACATCCCTCCCTGAAATAGTGCAGATATACAACAAGACGCTCCTTTCCAAGGAGGAAAAACAGGCTCGTAGCCCTAAACTAAATGCATAAGGTTATGACCCATCCCTCCTTGATAGATAGCAAGAGGCGTACGCATAATATGTTGTCTAACCAACCTATGGGTCCCAGATAATAATGGTAGATTGGTCTTGGCTACTCTTTGCATCACCTATATCAACCATCGTCTGCCATATATTGCATGTTCTGATAACATACCCCACAAGCGACCGGGTCCTGTTTCATCATTGATCACAATATCCAAACAAGGACCACAATTAAAGAAGAGGTCTTCCTCATAAGCAAGATTTGCTAATGAATCTGCAAACTGATTCCAATAACGTGGAATCAGCTGAAAAGACACTCTCTCAAACTCCTCTAGTAGGGTCATCGCAGTCCGATAATACATACAAAGAATGGGATTCCGCACTGTGTACGTCCCATCTAGCTGATTGAGGATCGACTGGGAATCCCCTTTTACTAACAATAGACGAATACCACCTTGCTTGGCAATATACAGTCCCATAATCAAGGCTTTATACTCTGCGAGATTGTTAGTGAATCCTAGCCTGAGATAAGCAGCTAACTTCATCGTAACTCTACGTGGGGGGTCTCGGATTACTACTCCAACACTTTCTTTTCTATTAGGGCCCCTGGACGCTCCGTCAAAATATAATGTATACGTCCACAATGGGTTTACACAGCTGACCATCACGAACTCCTCTATTCGTAATTATGGTAATCAAAATTTAAGATATTGAGAGGATGAACTGACGGCTCCATCCCACCTTCTTCATTGAACTCAACAGGGATACTTGTCAACAGTCGTAAACAGTGATGACAGAAGTCTTTAATCTCCCACACTAAGGTTCCGTCTTCTTGCTCAATCACTTTATATCCTTTGCTCCACCAGATGAGCTTTCCTTGATGGTATCTCTGCTCCAGATATGGGTGCTCCAAGTAAGGGATTAACCGACCCATCAACCTTTTTTAAGCTCTTCCGCAGGTCTCAGATCATTCCTAGCATGGACTTGCAATGCATTTCTAAGTATTAGTATACTTAGAAATAATAAGGTTTAATCTTATTAATATTAACCTTATTCTTAAACTCTACTCCCTGTAGATCGGCTAATAGGGCTGTAGACTTATTCATCCCTAACCTGACTCCCCTTAGGTAGAGCATCAAACTTTTTCCTTTGAGATACTACAAAATGTGACAAACCATCAACTTCGGAGGTCACATCATCCACTTGACATCTCATTGGCTCTCCATCAACCATCATTGCCCATGCTTCCAAAGTAGCCTAGCCCACGTATGGCCCTACAATCACCTGACCAATAAGTTGCCAACCGCCTACCCTTCCCCAACAAACAGCTCGACATGCCATGGGACTGGCATCTACCTCGAAGGGGGGTAATGTTAACCTCAAATCGCGATGGCGGAAAAATGAAGGAAAAAGTAGAAAAAGAGCAAAGGCGTAGAGACGGCCTCTAAAGCTTCGAATGGGCCATCCCATTTAAGTTCCAATTTTCCTGGAAGCAGCTCCCTACGCGCATCATAATACAAAACCAGTTGCCCCTTCTTAAATGTATACTTCTTCGCTTTGAGGTCATGCAACTGTTTCATGCGACGTTTAGCCACCTCTTGGTGTAACAGACTTTGCAACTTAATTTCATCGAGGTGCGCTAAGGTCGTGAAACGTTCTAATAGGGTGTCCTCATTACCCAAAGAATGGTTTATTGCGAATCTAATGGTCGGCAACTCAATTTCTAAGGGTAAAACGCACTCTTCACCATAAACTAGTTTGAACGGCATGTGGCTAGTGGCTCGCTTAAACGTGGTATTATATACCCATACTGCCACATACGGCTTCTTGTCCCAGTCTCGTTTCTTCTCAAAGACTATCTTGGACAAGATACCCACAAGTTTTTTATTAGTACTTTCAACTTGTCCATTTGCTTGTGGATTATAAGGAGTCATTTTATTGTGCTTGATTTTCCAAGCTTTTGATCACCTTATTCAGGAAATGGGTTCCACGGTTCGATACCAATTCTTTCGGGGGACCAAAATGGCATATTATCTACTCTAAAAGGAAACTAGTAGTTTCTTTAGCATCATCTTTCCTTGTTGCACGTGCTTCTGACCACTTTGTGAAGTAGTCAGTTGCTACAATAATATACCTCTTTTGCCAAGCTTTTGATCACCTTATTCAGGAAATGGGTTCCACGGTCCGATACCAATTCTTTCGGGGGACCAAAATGGCATATTATCTACTCTAAAAGGAAACTAGCAGTTTCTTTAGCATCATCTTTCCTTGTTGCATGTGCTTCTGACCACTTTGTGAAGTAGTCAGTTGCTACAATAATATACCTCTTTTGCGCAGTCGACGATGGAGTAATAGGACCCACAAAGTCTATTCTCCACTTCTCAAATGGAAGTATCGCCATAATAGGGGTAAGTGGTCTTTTCCTATTCTCTCGACTATCATGTCGTTGACAGATATCGCATCTCTTAACATACGCGAACGCATCCTAGAAGATGGCAGGCCACCAGTAACCTACTCTTAAAGCCTTTTGTGTTGTAAGCCGTCCAGCAAAATGACCTCCGCAAGCGGAATCATGGCACTCTTCCAAAATAAATGGCACCTCATCAGGCATCACACATCGACGATAGATGTCATCAACCCCTTGCCGATATAATGTACCTGTGATCAAGGCAAACTTTAATGCCTGCTGCTTACTTTTCCTTCTCTCGGCTTTAAATAGTTCGGATCCAGCCTCTCCTGTTGATAAATAATGCGTTATTGCAGCATACCAGGAGGGAATAGACGTCGTGTCTATCTTAAATAATGACTCCATGTCACTACCTTCAGCCCCGCAGATTCTTTCGGCTCCCCAAAGTCCACAAGACATTCCACAATACCCTATAACCTCGGTGGCTTACTCCTGATTTCATAATCAAACTCCTGCAAAGTGATTAACCACTTCGCTAGATGATCAGGCGGCTGCAGCTTATTCATCAATAATCGAAGCCCCTCCGCCTTCGTATAAAGCACAACTTTCTCATAGAGGATATAATGCCTGAATTTCTTGGTCTCAAAGACCATCGCAAGACAAAACTTCTCCAGGTAGGTATAATTGATCTCGGATACCCCCAACTTCCGGCTAGCAAAAGCAATCGGGTGATACCACTTTCCTTCCCAAATTTGGGCTAAACAACAGTTGATACTATGCATGGTGGCTGCTGAAAATATATAGAACACCTCGCCTCTTTTAGGTGCTTTTAAAACGGGAGCTTTTACTAGCTCCTGCTTCACATCCTCGAATGCTACCTTACAAGGAGCATCCCATACAAACAAATAGCTAAAGGACAATAGATTTGTAAGCGGTAATGTTCTTTCTGCCAAGGTGTTTATGAATCTGCAGTAATAACCACCAACCGAAGACAGAAAGCTATGAACTTCTTTCGGAGTGCATGGTGGACCCATGGCAACTATGAATTTGACCTTCTCGAGATCTGTCGCAATTCCTAATGAACTGACCACATGGCCCAGTAAGAGCCCATAAGGTACACCAAAAACGCACTTACGTGGGTTAAGAGCGATACAAAATTGTCTGCCGTGCTCAAAGTATTTAACAGGTGAACACCATTCCGTGTGTTGCACAGGGAATATCAAACCCGCTCTCCGAAGCTTCTGTAACTCTTCAAACAGCCCGTCCCTCAGTTCAAAAGGCATACGTCTTACTTTCTGACGCACAGGAGGACTGGCTTCTTTTACAGGAATAGTATGAACATCCAGGCTAGGAGGGATGCCTCTCAGCTCATCATAAGTCCAAGCAAATATATCGTGAAATTCTTGAATCAAGGACGCATAGTCCTTCCTTTCTGCTGAACTGAGCATGGAACCTAATTTAATTGGTCGTGACTCATCAGGCGTACCAAGGTCTAGCTCGATAACATCCGCATATCTTATACGATCTTGGGCCTTTATCGGCTCATTCAAAGTGATCTGATAGATGTCTTCCGTGGTGGATCCCTCTTTGGACTCATCACTCGATGATGTCTCACTGGCAGATAAATCCTCTAATGTCTCCAATTCTGTGGAAGATAGAGGAGCTCGCTCACTCTACGGGGACTCAGGATAGGCATCAATCACCACGCGCTGGGCACCTCTATCGAATATCAACCGACCGGCGGGTATATCCACTTGGCAGTCCACTTGCAAGATCCAAGGTCGTCCAAGTAATACTTGGTAACTTGGACGCCCTGCAAAACGAATTACCCTAAAGTCCAACAAGCATTCTACATTTGCAACTGTGACATGGACCTTAGTAATGCAGCCTTCCGGTTGTCTCAAACTATCATCCGCCATTCTGAGAATTGTGGAGGTATCTTTCTGGATCGCAAGACCCAACCTTTCTATCACTTCAAAACTCATAAGATTAACAGATGATCCCGTGTCGACAATGGCATAATCTACTAATATCCCATCAACATAGGCTGCAACCCTTGGGCAATGCTTCTCAGCATGCTCGAACCAGTCATCACCAACTCGCGCAATAGCCAAAGGTTCTACGATATACCCGGTGCATAAGATCTTTCTAAATTCCTTGTGTACTCCTGGGGAAAGCTTAATAAGCTATAAAAGGTTCACATCTGGCTTGACTTCGCAAAGAGAGTTCGCCAAATCGAATTCATGATAGTTCGATAGAGCTCTCTTTTCATGCCAAACCATCCACTCTTTAGGTCGCTGAACGGGCTTTATTGCTTTTTTTTTAACTTTCACCTCTTCCTTGGTGGTTTCTTATCCTTCTTAACATCGGATTTACTCTCGACGCACTTCAGAGGTCCCCTTTCCATGGCAGGATCCAGAACTTGCGTTCCTTTGTCGCCCTGTTTAGGATTTCCGTCAACACGCTTATCCTTGTCGCCTCTCTACCCTTTTGACCTCTTGTAAGGACAGCTCGCAGATTAGAGGTTTCAGCGTCATTAACACGCATAGCCTCAATCAAACTAACCCCACTACCACTAGGCAGCTCCTCCACTAGAGTCTTTGGTCGTTGGAGTATTTGTTTAGGTCCGTCTTCTCGCTTGGAATCATTTCCTTGCGCACGATTATTTACAGGCCCTGGTTGCCGACTACCTCGCTGGAGGGAACTAATCTTACTCCAGCAAGTGGCTGCTAAATGGCCGGATTTTCCACAAATGTCACACTTGACATTTGGGCAATTTTGTGGATAATGTTGCCCACCACACCATTTGCAGCTGAACCTCGAAGGTGCACCCTCATTTGGGTATCTACTTCCTATCAAATTTTGTTGTTTTTTAAGGAAGTTAACATCAACGGCTATTTGTCGATACTGCTCCGTAATCATGTCGGTATAATGCTTCATCATGTCCTTAACCTCACCAAGAATATTGGAAGCACTCAACTCGTAGCCTTGATCATTACCCTATTGTTCCATCGGCCTAACAATTCGATTAGGAACTGGTTATTGAACCACAGGCATGGTATTAGGATTAACTGCTTGACCTCCACCATTTGGAGCCATTTGACTGCACGTAGGCATCAACATGCTAGGGGGAACTGGTAATAAAGGCACATTCTGCATCATGTTCCCTCTCCCATTAGGATTAGCCATCGCTATCCCTTGGCTATCACTGGCATTGGCCGTCGCCATATTATTTCCCAATGCTAGACCCATATTCGGATTGCCTCGAGAGGCATAAGCTGCTTGCAGTCGGGATTCCACTTCTTGTGCTCGTGTGATGGCAGTATCTATATCCCCCAAAGGGACACTACTCAACTGCAACTGAATATTGAAGTCCAAACCATGTAGAAAATATTGCAATTGGGCAGTTGCGGGGATAGGAATAGAGGTGTCCAACTTACGGAAGACCTCTTGTAGTTTCTTCGCATAAGCATGAATATCCTCGTGTGGTTCTTGGTGGGTCACGTTGAGTACACGCAACCAATATTTCCCACCCCTTTCAGGGGCAAACTCCCTTCCAAAAGCTCCATAAAATGAATCAATATTCAATATGGTTCCGGCTTCTAAGCCATGATATCATATGGCAGCTCTTCTTTTCAGAGTCATGTTGAAGAACATCATTAAATGTCCTTCTTCATGAATGCGACAGTTAAACATCAGCTTTTGAAACTCCCTGATACGGAGCTCCGCATCTTCCTCAACTAGCCCATTAAAAATGGGTAGCGGATAACCTAAAGCCGGCAAATCTGTGGTTCCTGTAGGGATTGCAATGGGCTTCACCATGAGAGAAATTGGATTTGCACTAGGAATAGGGGACGGTGGGGTTACACCTCCCGCACTTGATGTAGATTGGCTTATGGGAGAAAGGGGAGCACTAGAGCTTCCACCTTCTCCTAACAAACTGCTTGTGGCACCAAGACCACTAGATCCACTCCTAACCCTTACGCTTAGGGGAATACCTCCTAAGAATTTCAGCACGTCGCCTAGCTCTTTCCTCTCTCTCTTGTTTTTGGATTTCGGCTAGATGATGCTTATCGATGAATAACAAATCAAACTCAATATCCTTTGGCATAAACTGCTAACTAGTCCCTAGGCAACCAGGATTCAAGGACCGCCACTTCTAAGCGGCTCCCGGCAAACACACCATTGATGGGACCTAAAACGGGGCAGCACTGGCTCATGCACTAGCGGGACCTCTATCATGCACTCAACAACCCCACGGCCTTGCGGCCAGGAGCGTGGATGACACATACATCATCTTCCTAAACATGTTGCGTTTGTATAATGTCTCATAGTCCAACTCTAACCCAATTAACACTCCTCAAAGGGAGTCCCAGCACATTGCCCAATAGCACAAAGTACAGACATAGGAGGTCCTCCCATGGCTGACTGCCGCTACGACTCTCCTACACCTTGGGGATTGGCCCCTCGATGCGTCACTAAATATATATAACACTTCTCACACATTTTCACTCAAGGTACTAATTGATTGTATCCAGGAATGTACCATCTCTTACCCCGTGGCACATACACAAAGTGGATTCTTTGTGCAAGAAGTTGATGGGGATGCCTGTCCTTTTCGGGCGTTTCATTAATTTAGTGTGTACATGGGTGATTCCATAGCGGGTGATTCCGCAAAATGCATATTAAATTAATGAACATTTATGAGTTTTGAGTGCGCACTCGTAATAAATTAAGGTTAGGATTTATTTCTAACCAGTTGATTTATTTATGTAGCTGAAGACTGCTAGGTATTCACTTTTGTCAGCTTAATTGTATTATTTTACTAACGATTGTGAATGCTTCAATTGATGTGTAGAGATAGCAGCAGTTGGCAGAGGAAAGCATTGGAGGATAGCAAGTATTTGATCTATGGATTATATTCCGATAAGCACCACGCCTATATTTTGTCATGCCTATTTATTGAGGCATCGATTATTTATTATTATTTTGTATGCGCATGGGCGCACGGTTATGTTATTTCTATTTGGACATTGTATTGGGCATGCTAGACTCTTTGGGCACCGTCCATTAGCTTTATTTCTATTTTTGTAAAAGCAAACTCAAAAGCTAAAAGCTTGATATATTTTTGTAAATTGGGCTATTATTGAGCATGAAGATGGAATATACATAAAATACATGCTTTGTGAAGCGCTCACACAAGGCATGGGGGGAGATCGAACCCAATTGGTCTCTTGCTCTTGTCGTTCATGCTTTTTACCTTGTAACTTGTGCAAAAGGTAGAGTTCATTGTTCTTGGGGACCTTCCGAGATTCACTACGTGAGCATACAGCGACCGATCTGCGCACCAATAATGATATACAAGTGTCCCATTGTCTTAATGTTTTTTCTTCAACATCTACTCTTCCAATATTTGGACGTATACAATCACGTTTTAATAGAGCTAGCCTACAATCCTTTGTTTCCACAATTACTTCTCTAACTACTGCATGAAAATAATTATTATTTGTATTATTGTTGATTATATTTTTTCCTATGACGATATCATCTTTCTCCAACCAAGAAGGTACGCAGCCAAGTTGCCCTAACTCTAGTAATCTAGTATGTTGAGATAAATCTTTTGTCTCATAAGCTATGATTTTATTACCCTTAGGAATAGGAATAAACTTGTGTAGCAATAAGCTTATGGGTCGTATGCAATTCCAATAAAACCTAAGCCTTTCTAGTTGTAATACACTCGTCCTTGTATTAACGTCGACTAATAGCTCCTCTATATCATCTTTTCTTATTATGCATTGCTTGTAATATTCTCCACTTACAAAACTAAAGTTCGTCCCTCTCACTTGTAAAGAGAAGAAATTGGTTATTTGAGCCTTCCATTGACCTATGCTTGGGATGTCTTCACACATATTATCTACTTTAACTACTACATAATCTTCAACTTTGTAAATTTCTTCATTGTAAAGTACTTTTTGGTAACATGTAGCTATAGTCTCATCAACTCAACCATTTTCTAAGAACAAAATTTTTTAAAACATATCTTTTCTCTTCACAAGAAAGTCCTCTACGTATCCTTTTTTTGGGAGATATTAAAATTCCTTTATGTTTAATCATGTTGAAGCATGGTGATATATCATGTTCCCTACATAATACTTTCCAAATTTTATTTGCCTTTGCAACACATGAAAAGTTCTAATATTCCATCCTCATGTAGTGGATGGCAAATAGAACTCTCACGATTAGCAATTGCAATACTGGTGAAACACATTGGTGGCATTGAAAAAGTATGTTTTCTATTGGTAAAAGGCCATCTCTTTCCTCATGTAGTGCTCTAAATGCCATGGTAAAAAAATTTCTAGTATGAAAAGATACATAAGATATCTCATTTTTCTGGCCATTTGTTTTAATCCCTATATATGACAATACCATGCACTCAAAGGTATAACACCAAAAATGTCATGTGAGCCATGCCTCAAAATGTCCTCTAATAACTCACCATTTCCTACTACATGCTCTAGTGGTAAAGAGGTTGGACCAAAATATTCATCTTTTCGAACGCGCCAAGCTGCAAGCAAAGCATGGACTACTTCTATGCTTTTCTTAGACCGACCTTTTTCTCTATTATAAGTGTAAAATGGATGTGGTATATCCACCAAAGGAATACCTAAATCACTAAATTCATTTGGAATACCCTCTACAGTTGCTTATGATGCATGGCAAGCACCATTGTATAAAAAGTTGATTCTCTTGTGCTTTAAAGCTTTCATAGTGTTTACTTGGAGCATGTGGCCACCATCCATATTGAGTAGAAGGAGGAGCAAGCTTATAGATCATTTTGGAACATGTGTCAATGGCTTTCTTTGTCTCATTTGATAAAATTTTCATTAGAGATGATATATATTTACTAAACAAATTAAGTGAAAGAATATGCATTGTGCCATATACTAAATCTAATGACAGATCCAACCCATACAAGTTGTATAATCTCCAAAGTGATGACTCTCCAGAACACCCTTCTATCTTTAGTATTTTCTCTCTCTCACCTATTGTCGAAGCTCTCTTTGCTTTGGATAAGGTATGATCATATCACTAGCTTTTCGTTTGATTGGTGGATACCTAACCTGGTATCTATTTAAATCGTACATGTATCTACCTTGAAAGGATTGATTGCCAATATCCAGACTTGCATGAGCTTTGTCTCTGCAACAAAAAAACTGACCACCATCTTTAAAGGTGCCTATTTTACATTGTGCAGGATGGTCCCCAGCAAACCATCATTAACATTGCTAGAATTCTACATGTTTTGAAATGGCCTATCCGATCTCCAAATATACATTTTAGTGAATACTTATAAAAAATATAAAGACCATTAATATAAAGGTCTTCTAACTCAGTAATTAGAGGCCAAAAGGGCATGAAATACATCACTAATTTTTTGTATGACTTTGCAAGCACTTAATGGCAGAAACAAGATGGGAAGGGTACCTATAGTAGAATCTTTTCCAACATTTAGAACCTTTATTTCTACCACACCACAATCACATTGAGTTGTTCGAGATGCTTGGAACCCATCCCAATGGAGAAGAAGAGCCAAGTTACGAGGATTACCTTTTAACATATGGCTTTTATGTTGGTTTTGAGAACGTTATTGTTTACATACATAGTTATAATCCCAATTCATTT
Organism: Lygodium microphyllum; assembly: GCF_053477565.2. Classification (NCBI taxonomy): domain Eukaryota; kingdom Viridiplantae; phylum Streptophyta; class Polypodiopsida; order Schizaeales; family Lygodiaceae; genus Lygodium; species Lygodium microphyllum. The sequence continues at coordinate 28,815,170 of NC_141155.1, forward strand.
CATTATAGCTCATTCCTAGGACTTTAGAAAAACAAGATCTAGGAAATGTAGTATATACTTTCTTACATGATACATTCTTACACACAATAGCCATCTCATATTCAGCTCTTGGATTCCAGAAAATTTGAACTTCTCTACATTTTTACCCATCCCAAAATTCATTTATATATTCAGGACACTCATCTATCTCTTTACCTAACCACCTATCTTTTTGATGCCACATTGTTTGCATGTCATGACAAAAAGTTTTGCTTTGAGCTAAAAGTTTGATTTGTTTTCCTATTGGTAAATAATCAAAAGCTATAGTGTTCTTTCTAGGCTTTAAAAATTTTTTACACTTCTCACAAGTAGTCAAACAATCGCATTTAAGCTTAAAATTTTATGTTCCATCTTTACATCCGCATGTGACAACATTTCCAGAGTACAAGTCCTCATTGCTAGGTTTAAAGTACTCAACTTGATGGGGATTTGTTTCATCGCCTATACATAGCCTATAACGTTGTGGTCTGACCATTCCAAGCTCATAAAACATCGTGTTTAATTGTTCCCAACATGCTAGAACTCTCACACCATCTAAATCACCATCCCATGTCTCTGACAATTAGATCAATAGTTTACATAAGCTCGGATTTACTTTTTCTACACTATGTTTTCCAACTTTTTTTCCACCCAAATCCCCAAATAAGAGTTGAAGCATATTATCTTGAGCTATGATTGAGATTTGGTGTTCGTCCCAAAGTGACCGAAGCTCAATGAGTCTCTCTATAACTTCATGAGCTAATGATCCCATTATATGGTTATTCTGACTATTAGATTCACTCTCATAATCTCCGTTGTGGTAGTTAGAGTTACTCTCATTGTGTTCCTCTTGACAAAGGCCATTGTTCTTCTCATTAGGATTCTTGACAAAAGAGTCAGATGGTGGGGTTTCATTTGCATTATTATTGTCAATGCTATCAGTAAGGCAATTGTCATTAATCTTATTATCACTTTGTATAATGAGATTATTATCACTACTATATGAACGTGTTTCATCACTACTTTTAAGACCTAAAATTCTACCCAACCCCTTATATGCAAATTAGAATTGTTGATGTTTGAAATATGTTGAAGGGGCCACATAGCACCTAACACCACAATATTCAATACAATTGCACCACATTCGTTTTTTATTAACAGAAGACAAGTCCACTCTATTTGCTTGATCTTCAAAAACAATATCAACACCTTCTCCAATACGAGGATACAAGTTACCAACAAGTACATTTGCATAAATTCCCTACTCAAGACATGATTTAATCTTGATGCAATGGAAAACCTATTATAAATATCAAGCTACTATAAATATTAATTAAATATTAAGCTAGTATAAATGGAAGTATGAAATTTCAGGTGATAAGATAACTTGCCTCCAAAGATGTGATGGACAACCTCAATATGATGAAGAACATGCAGAATGACCTCCCCACTTCCCTTTTTGGAGACTATATATTAAAGCAAACAATTAAAGTAAACAATCAAAATGACGATTATATTTTCAAATACAAGACCCTTTATATATTTTTAGAGAGAGAGAAAGATATTTTATATGGCGGAAAAAAAGGGGCACAACTCCCACCTTATGAGAGTATAATTAAATTTTAAAAAATCACAAGACAATAAAAAACTCCCATCCCCTGACTTACATATGGGTTTTGCTTCTACAGTGCGAGAAAAATTTTGAAGACCTTACAAGTTTCAACCTTGTAGAGTCTTTACAACTTTTGAAGAGCTTTGAACCTTTGAAAGTAATACCCGTAATTGTTTGTAGAGTCTTTACAACTTTTGAAGAGCTTGGAACCTTTCAAAGTAATACCCTTAATTGTTTGTAGTCCAACTTATTAGGCTTTTGTTCGGTTAACGTGGACCCGTGGCACTGCTACATCAGAGTGTCAGTGTACTCCCAGTACACTAGTTGGGTCTACTGGCTACATGTTGTGACTTGTTCTTTGCATGCTTCGACTGGAAGGAGAGGGATTGATTAAGGAAGGATTGAAGGAGCAGGAATCATCTTGGGAAAGGGGATATAGATGTTGCTATTGCACCGGCCTGGATCAATGACAATACTCTGCATAAGCTGCGGTCACAGCTGCACGCTTTGATATTGCAGACTACTCCCTAACTCAGAGATCTGACTATAGGATGTTGATCAATTCTCTTGGACGAATCACACCCAACCATTTATCAATGGCTTGCAGGTAATCCTAAATTTCACAGTTTTCTAGCTCTAATGAGTAACTCCGCTTGAGTCGGTCGAGTCAGGGCTCTCGTGGGATCGACATGCAAGATCAAGGTTTACAGGGAGGCAAGTCGGAACTCTCATGGGATCTTCTTCTTCGAAATGTGCAAAGAAGTGCAGAAGCTACAATCCCTGCAAGAGTGTTCTGGTCCCCATCCACAGTATTCCTTCCATTGCAGCTTCTTCATAGTATTATCCAGAAGCATGGAGATGCCAATGTGGGGGAAGAATCTTCAGCCCATGAGACAACATGCATATTATCTCCGTGGTTATCACTACATTATATTCACACCGCTAAGGCATCTGATCAGCGTTGTTATCATATTTGTTGATCTGTCTATCATACTAGCCCGCATCTGGATCTTGAAGCCATCATGGGTGCAATCACATTGGCTGTTGTATATAAGATCAGTCTCTTTATTTATTGAATCTCATTACTATTTGGGATAATGAATCGCAACTAGGTCCTCCCTGGACAATCCTATGCAGATCCATGGCCTCATGTGATTATGCTGCATACTCTATAGTACCTATAGCTGCTACTAATTATGAAACATCTAACATCGTGGTTGCAGAGTAGGCTATAGGGATGCCACATCCTCCAGTCATCCTAATCAAGGTAACTATCTCTCTAATCATGCAAGTGATGCTGTCGAGTAACATTATTCAGGATAAAAGCTATGATAATGGAGCTTCTCACTCTTTGCAGGTCAATCTTCCTAGGAAATGGGTGAGAAGCCTGCATCACTCGATCGTGGTTGGGAAACATTCAGTAATGGAGATGGTGAGGTACTCCATTGTAATTGTGAGATCAGCTCTCTTAATGATTGGGAAAGTCATGCTGACCATAGGCTTCCCGATGGTTGCGGAAGCTTTAATGCAAGTCTGCACAGAGTTTATTATATTAATGTATAATGATCTACGGTTGTAAGCGCACATTTTAGACAATCTTCATCATACAATATTGAACAACAAATAACCTACAAAGCATCCTTCTCTCAAATAGAAAGAGTTTGGTCTTCAGCATACATATTATCTTGGTGCTTCCTATAATACAGTACTAATCAGTAGACAACCTGTAGAGCATCTGTCTCTGAAATAGCAGGAGTCTCTTAAGCATATAACAGATCAACACAAGGGCAAGGGGGATGATGATAAGAGACTGGCTTTGTTATTTTCTATTAGCGACACTGGAATTGGCATCAATGAAGAAAAGCAAAAGGAGGTCTTCAAAGCTTTCTCTCAGGTAGATAGCTCAACAAGAAGGCTGTACAAGGGAAGTGCTTTAGGATTGAGTATTGTAGCTTGAAACTCAGGCCACAAAAGTCCACAACTCCAGTCACTTGTTTTGCTGGGTTTCATTATTTTTCATGAAGCAGTCAATAATGAGCAGATATGGAGTATAAGTGCATGAATGGCTTTATCCAGCAGATACATTGTCTTGAAAAGCATCTGCTACATACAGACTTGAGTGCTTTCAATGGATTAAAGTTATAATTCCCAAGTTATTTGGCTGAATCTATTCTAGAATGTTAAGGAAGCTTTACTATCCCAAATTAGTGAGTTTGGGAATCTCCTAATTCCCATTTTTAAAATACTAAAAAGGTAGCACCCGGATAACATGGCCATAAGCTTCTCAAAACTATACGATGTGGCCTATCATAGAAAAGTGCTTGAAAAATGGAATCTATTGAGCTATAGAGTGCTTGATTTGGAGTTATAGTGTTCAAATTATGACAAATCCAAAGATTTGACCACACGTCCCAAACTTATGGAAAATTCCCATATTCCCCTATATGCTAGTATTCCAAATAGACTAAATGTTTTGAACTTAAATTTGTTCTGATGTCCTTTGAAACCAGTAGGTTCATGAGTAATTTGAGTTGAAACTGGCTATCATAGCAATGCAAGTGTATGCTTACGTCCACAACATACACTATGTTCTTTTCTAAATCTAGCCCTAGATATCATTTTGCAGACCTCTAAGCTGAGGCTTGATCATGCATTGAATCATGGGAAGTGTAAGGTCTTGTTGCAGGTTTTCTCCTCCATTTTAAGTTACCTTAATGGAGTGCGATTTGTTTTTAACAACATCGAGCTTATTCATAATGTTTATGACAACACAGATACTAAGAATGTAACGTGTCCACCTGTTCTCTTTAGGACACGTCTTAGCAGTCCATCGGAAAGAATGTCTAGAAAGCTCCGCTCGGCACTCCCATGGAATGTTACGGGGTTTGCGATCTAGGACTTTCCGCGTGTGCCACATAGCGGAAGTATTCTAGCCATTCCCACTTAGGACCGACATGAATCATGGTTTTCCCTAATGGTCATTTCCTAAATGGCAACTAGCATCAAACCCCGAGCAAACTACTTTATGTAGAAACGCCAGGGCATAGTCCCGAAGAGCAAACTACTTTATGTAGAAACGCCAGGGCCATAAAGGTATAGTCCCATTCCGTTCCCCTAAAATGACGTAAACCAAGATTATTGTAACTTAGACTCTAGGTCAGTGCCCTTGCTGTTCGTGTCCTTTGAAACGATCTTCTTGCTGTCCATCATGATTGAGAAAAGTTCTCGACCAACCGGGACCACCCATCCATAGGACAGACCCATGGCCACATCCACCGCACTTTCCTCAGTTGTTTTAGTTGTCTAATTACCTACCACATTTATTTAGACATGCATCAAACAGCTTCCTTAATTAGTATATTAAGCACCGGTTCCTTCACGTAATTATAGCACTTGACATAGAAAAACAATGTCAAACAAGTTCCTTTATAACAGGCTATCATATTTATCTTTGGAATACATTTATAAGTCCAGCTAGTAGGCTTATCCAAAATTCACTCGAAGGCTATCCAGCAATCCACAGGGATTACTAATCCAAGATTCCACCCATAGACTAGTATGCGGGCCTCGAGATCCAATCTCGAGTCACCCGTCTTAATTCCGAGGGTTTAAAGACCGCTTTGTAGGGCGAATGAAAGAAAAGAGTTTTATTATTGGCTATTGCAGATCCAAAAGAAGGGGGAAAAAGAACCCAGCTATGGTGGGGATTTTTGGGATGCAAGGGGAGAAAGGGTGCTTAAAAACCTGGGGGTAATAAAACCTGCTTGATAAGGTAATAGAAAAGGGGCTTTCTAAGGGACCCAAGGGTTAGAATGAACTTTTGTGGAATTTGCAATAGGAAAGGGGCTTAGGTGGAACCCCACGGGAATGGGTGCTTAAATCCGGGGGGTGGAGGGGGGGGTTTATAAAACCCACTTGAAAGGGGCTTATGAAATCCCACATGAAGGAGGATTCCTAAGGGCCCTTAGAAGCTTCCCAAGAAGCTTCTTGGAAGCTTTTGTGGCCCACAGAAATCCTCCACATGGAAAAAGAAGACGATTTGATGACGCTTGTTGGTAGGTAGGTTTTTTCCCTCTCCCTTCATGGCGGTCTTTAGTAGAGTCACGACGGCTTTGAACGTTGGCAGCGGCATAGCACATCAATGCCATTTGGCTCCTCACCTCCATGGCATGGTGCAGTCTACGATCAAAGGGAGAGAGAGGCGGCGCTCTGCTTGGCAACGGCAGTTCTATGCAACAACTCCTCCCTCCTCACAGTAATTTGCAGCTCTCCTCTCTCACGGTCTGTCACAATCAACACATGACTCTCTCCTTCAACCCTTTTCCCTCTCCTTCCTCCACAGGGGTTTATATATGATAGAGAGAGGAGACCTCTCTCCTCCACGCAGCCAGTTTGCATGGCCCTTCTTCCCCCATGTCCTCCAGCAAGAGGGCTGAGTCATCTCCGCCTACTCCCTCTCCTCCAGCACAACCTTCGGCTGGGGCAAAAAGAAGGATTAAATTTTTTTTGCCATAAATCTTCTCAATTATCCCCTTGACCTCCTCCAAAGAGGACGTTCACCTGAAAATATGCGGTTTCTTTAAACATTAGTCTCGATTCTGCCAATGGAGATCATGATACATCGTGTTAAAGTTCACACCGTCCCTAACTTTATTGCCGGACTTTCGTTGCATGAGTTTCACGTGGGCTAGTAATATTTTTCAACGGAAATATTACATTCTCTCCCCCTTGGAGGAATCGAGATATCCTCATCTCGAGATAAACTGGGGATATTGTTGGTTGAGAGTGCTTTCATCTATCCAAGTGGCATTCTCCTCAGGATAATCTTTCCACTAGACGAGGCATTCTCTCAAGGTTCTGGATCTCAGTTGTCTCTCCCTAACATCTAAGATTCTGTCAGTTCGTAGCTCAAGGACTCCTTTGCTAGGCATTACAACTTGTTGGTCATAAAGTACATGGCTAGGATTAGGTATATACTTCTTCAATAGGTTGATATGGAATACATTATGAACCTTTAGGTTCTCAGGGAGTTGCAGTCTATACACATTAGGTCCTAGGCACTTGAGGATCTTGTATGGTCCACAATACCTTGGACATAGCTTCTTGCAATCTCCTAAGGATAGGGAACTCTTCTTTGGTCGTACGCAAATGAAGACCATGTCTCCTTCCTCGAAGGTTCTATCTTGATGCTTCAAATCCGCGTATGCCTTCTGTCTATCCTTGGCGGCTTGGATGTCCTATCTTATTGACTTTACTTAGTCATCCATCTCTTCCAACATTTGCTTTGAAGCTTCAACCCTCAAGGTTGGATCTGAGAAGTTTAGGGGACTTCGACAATCATGACCATACAATGCTTGAAAAGGGGTCATCTGAATGCTTTGTTGGTAAGAAGCATTGTAGGAAAATTCAACCAAAGGCAAGTATTGAATCTACCTTTTTGGCTCACAACAGCAATGTGCCCTTAGCATATCCTCAATAACTTGATTGACTTGCTCTGTTTGTCCATCGGTTTGGGGATTATAAACTGTACTAAAACAGAGTTGAGTCCCAATGGCTTCAAAGATAGCTCTCGAGAAGTGTGATATGAAGAGAGAATCACGATCACTAATGATTCTTCTGGGTAGCCCATGTAGCTTGAAAATCTCCTTGATAAACAACCTTGCAATGTCTGAGGCTTTATAGTTTGTCTTTACTCGAATAAGGTGTGCAACCTTAGTAAGCACGTCAACCACAACCATGATGGAGTTGTATCCTCCCTCAACTTGGCGTACGGCAACAACAAAGTCCATACTAATGAATTCCCATTTCATTTCGGGAATAGCCAGGGTGTCCTGAGAAAGGGGAATCATGAGCTTCCCACAATATCATATTCTTAGGGGACTGGCTTGTTAGTATACATAACCTTGTTCTATAGTAGACAAGTCCACTATTGATAGAGAATTCATGATACTTAGCCTGTAGCTTTTGGTCCTAGTCCTTGATAGAGATCTCCCTTAGCATCTTTTGATAGGCTGGATCATGGCATGCTTCCTCTCTAGCTAGCTCAAGTATTGGGTTGTTTGGCATGGACACCTTTGTGGCTAGAGATTTAGCTATTGATGGGTTTTGCAAGATTAGAGAATTAAGAAATGCCTTGCGATTGAGTGCATTGACAACTACATTCTCCTTTCCAGGTCGATATTTGATTTCAAAATCATACTCCTCCAGCACTTCAATCCATCTATGTTTCCTCATGTTGAGCTCGTTCTGGGTAAAGATCCACTTGAGACTCTTATGATCAGCTTGAAACTGTTACCCAACAGGTAGTATCTCCAAAGATTTAGAGCATGGATGATAGCTAACAGTTCTAGATCATGGGTAGCATAATTCTTCTCATGGCCCTTCAGTTTCCTTGAAGAGTAAGCTATATGGTGACCTTCCTACATGAGCACACATCCTAAGGCAAGCGTGCTAGCATTAGTTACAATCTCGAACTCCTTACTGAGGTCTGGAAGTTTTAGGATAGATGCTGATACCAAACTTTTCTTCAATCTATCAAAACTAGATTGTTCGGTAGTTGACCATGCAATGGATGTTGCTTCTTTAGTAGATCCATCAGAGAGGTGTTGCAATCAAAGCATAGTTTTTTATGAAGACCCTATACCATCCTGTCAATCCAAGAAAACTGCATATTTCCTTGATAGTTATTGGTATTGGCCATTCTAGCACATCTCTAACTTTGGCCGAATCCACTAAGATTCCTTCTACTGATATGATGAATCCCAGATATTCAATCTGACGCTTGAAGAATGCACATTTCTTCATCTTGGCATACACCTTGTGCGTCCTCATTGTCTCAAGGAAAATCCAAAGTTGGGGTTCATGATCTTCTTCCTGTTTGGAATAGAATAAAGTGTCGTCGTAGAAGACGAGCATGAAGTCATCAAAATATGGTCTAAAGATATCGTGCATTAACCTATTGAAGGTGGCAGGTGTATTTGTGAGCCGGAATGACATAACTAGGAACTCAAAGTGTCCATACCTTGTGTTGAAGGCCATCTTTGCGATATCTTCTTCCTTGATCCTTATCTGATAGTAACCAGACCTGAGATCAATCTTGGAAAAGATCTTCGCACCCTGAAGACGATCAAGAAGCTCATCTATTCTAGGAATAGGGTACTTGTTCTTGACAGTTGATTGATTCAACCCTCCGTAATCAATACACAGTCGAAGCGTTCCATCTTTCTTTTTCTAGAACAATAGTGGAGCTTCCCATGGTGAACTGCTAGGATGGATGTAGCCCTAATCTAGCAGTTGTTTGAGTTGTTCCTTCAACTCAATTGCTTCCAGGATGGACATTTTATAAGGTCTCTTTGCAAAATCGACGCAGCTTCTGGCACTAGCTTGATCTCATGATCCACTTCTCTTTGAGGCGGGAGTTCTGTCAACTCTTCAGGAAATACGTCCACGTATTCCTTTAGCCATGAAGGTCCTTCACTAGACTCCTTCTTATTATCTAACTTGTTGAGCTTAATCAAGTAGACAGGTAGTCCCTTTCTAACTCCCTTTATAATCCGAGATGCTTTGGCCAATTGAATTTTTGGCTTTCCAACCTCTCCTTGAGTTGTGACCAATTCCCCTTCAGAGTTTCAAAAGGAAATTTGGCCCTTTTCACAATGAATGTGGGCGTCATTAGGTTTAAGCCAATCCATTCCAAGTAGACGCTCATGGATGCCTAGGTTCATGACTCTGAATTTGACCGAAGTCGTCTTTCCTCCCAGAAAGAATTCCACCTTAGTAGTTTGCCTGGTACAAGTGACCTCATGACCATTTGCTAATTCCACAAGCAAGGTAGGTGCTTCTACTGTGGCTATTCCTAATCTTCTTGCACAAGCTAGTGAGATAAAAGAATGTGTGCTGCCACAATCAATCAATGTCTGGAAACCTTTACCTTGATAGTCTGACAGTGTCTAAATCACCGAGAACTGGTGATTCGGCCCTTTCTTGTGAAGAGCAGCATGGACTGTCGCTCTTTCAAACTTTGCTTCCATGGTCTGATCTTCTTCTTCGCACATTTCCATGTTGGCAACACAGGCAGTTCTTCCTCTGCCTCGGATAGCATCTCCCTGGCCACGGCCCGTTCCTTGGAAAGGTGCCTGGTGATTTCCTCCTCCAAGCTTGGAACATTGCCTCTTGAAATGACCAGGCTCGTTGCCGTGGAAACAACGGAGGTTTCAGCCATTGCTTTGGGTAGGGAAAAAGTTGTTGACATTATTGGTCCTTGCTCTCTTTCTTCGTCCCCGATTCTGACCTTGAACTCTATTCTTTTGAGGCCTATATGCTCCTCTGTTCGGGTCATTATAAGACCAAGTTTTGTTAGTTCTTGGCCTAGCTACACCTCCAGAATTATAGGCGCGGCTCGAATGAGTGTGTCCTTAAGATCCGATGGGCGCATAGACTCGAGACGGGTATTCACTAGTGGGTTTAAACCAGCACAAAATTTTGACACCTGCTGTGTCATTTCCATCTGTAGCGCATACTTAAGAAGTGAGACGAATTTAGAGTAGTATGCATCAAGAGTGAGTCCCAGCTATTTCAGATCATAGAACTCATTCATTTTCTACGTGCGATACGTAGGTGGTAAGTATCTTCCTTGCACAGCTTTCTTCAGTTTTTCCTAGGTAACGAATCCTTCCCCGATCCCTTGATCTTTGCACCATTGCTTCCACCAAAGCCTGGCTTCGCCGGTGAGCTTCAGCTTGGCAAGCATAGCCTGGTTTGTGGGTGCAGTACCAGCTGGTTCAAAGTAATCCTCCATGGATTCAATCCAAATTTCAGCATCTGCTTGGACGGATCTTCCTTTCCCGTCAAATTCAGGTGGCTTAATCTGCTTGAGAAGAAACTTCCTCTCCTGGATTATGGCAGTACTCGATGTAGGAGGTGAACTGGTAATCTGTACACCTGGGGTTGTGATAAAGGATTCTTAATGTTATAACTCGCTAATTGTTATGATTTATATTTCATCTCCATTTCAGTTATATCAACCAAGAATCCTAGCCGCTTAACTTTTTATCAATTATCATCGACAAAACTGACATTGATAAAAAGAAGTCTTATTCCATTTATATGGGTCTAGCCCTTTCGGAGTACAACATTTTCTGATATGATAGAGCAACCGTTACATTTAGTTTGGGGAGAATAATGTTGTATTACATTTATCTACGGGAACTGGATAATAGTATGGTTTCGGGTCATGAATCTTTAGGAATCGGTAACTCATCGGAAGATTAGGATATCCTTTCCTTTGGAACCCATTCTTCTCATAGCACCCCAACACCTTGATCCTGTCGGTGAAGATTACATGGGTCACTTCCTCATATACATATGAGTTCAGCTCAACCCTCCGACCTCGAATATGTAAAGTTGAGTTTACGTGAGCCTCCACAAAAATGAATAGCTTCACAATCTTCAGGTTGGTTTGAAGGTATGCAAACCGGTGGCCAGCTATATAGTAGATTCCTGAGTCACCCGTCCATCTTCGTTTCACGTACAAAGGCGATGGATTATAAATAAGATCTAGGATGTTTATCATCTCAACCCTTTGTCGATAACCTAGGGAATGCATCGCAATTATAAACATGACAGCTTCATAATTCTGCAAGATAGCATCCAAAGTAAGGAAATGTTCGGAACAACAATATTTGCTTTACTTCATCTTATTAAGATTTCTTTTAAAAAAATCATTCGTTGGTTCGCTCTGATACCAACTGTAATGTGTCCACCTATTCTCTTCAAGACATGTCTTAGCAGTCCATCGGAAAGGATGTTTAGAAAGCTCCGCCTGGCACTCCCATAGAATATCACGGGGTTTGCGATCTAGGACTTTCTACGTCTGCCACGTAGCGGAAGTATTCTGGCCGTTCCCACTTAGGACTGACCTGAATCAGGGTTCTCCCTAATGGTCATTTCCTAAACGGAAACTAGACTCGAACCCCGAGTAAACTACTTTACACAGAAACGCCCGAGTAAACTACTTTGCACTTGGTTCAAGGAGAATGGAAAATGAGAGGGATACAAGGTTCGACCTTTCTGCCCCATAAGACATAGTCCCATTCCGTTCCCCTAAAACAGCGTAAACCAAGATTATTGTAACTTGGACTCTAGGTGAGTGCCCTTGCTATTCGTGTCCTTTGAAACGATCTTCTTGCTATCCATCATGATTGATAAAAGTTTCCAACCAACCGGGACCACCCATTCGTAGGACGGACCCATGGCCACATCCACCGCACTTTCCTCAATTGTTTTAGTTGTCTAATTACCTACCACATTTAGTTGTTGTACTTGCATCAAAGAGCTTCCTTAATTAGTCTGTTAGGCACTGGTTCCTTCACGTAATCATAGCACTTGACATAGAAAAACACTATCAAACAAGTTCCTTTGTGACAGGTTATCATATTTATCTTTGGAATACATTTATAACTCCAACCCGTAGGCTTATCCAAAATCCGCCCGAAGGCTATCCAACAATCCACAGGGATTACTAATCCAACATTTTGCCCGTAGACTAGTATGCGGACCTCGAGATCCAATCCCTAGTCACGTTGGCCTCTTGTGCAGAGCCTGGAAGGCGAGGGATTTATGGCCAAAGACCCCTCTGGCACCCAAGCGTTCTCTTGCTCCAAGTAGCGCTCAACAGAGAGACCTCTCGCGGCGGGTTCGATCCACCTTCCCAGCGCGGTTACCAACCCCCTTGGTTAGGGTCACGCAGACAATCAGGGGGTGATTGGGGCTGCCTCTCCCTTCAGGCCTTCAACCTAAAGCATTAGATATCTTTTCATCCTTTAATTCTTTGAGCAAACAAAGCAAATAATGCTCTCTAAACTGATTTACAAGCACAATCATTTCCAGTGGTCGTTATTTTTGGCCAACTGCTAAGGAGTGAATCCTTCTCTCCGAATGCATCCAGCACTCGATCGGGATCAATTGAGACTTGGAAAGATTCCCAAGGGTTTGTTTATTAACCCTTATATCCTTGGGTTAAGGCCGTATCCTATTAACCCAACTTAACCAATACCTTAAGTTCTATTAGCAGTACATGATTCATTGGCTATGATTGACTAGATTTACAAACCCTAGCTTTTCTGGTTAAGATCAAAGCATATGCTAAGTTACGGCATATTTTCTATTGATCCTTTCCGAACATGTATTCAAGATTCAAGCTACTAAGCTTTAGGGTTCTATGTTTGAACCATGCAACCTTTTCCTAATTTCATTTCTGAATGAATTATTCGTATGATAAATTTACAGAACCTTTTGTAACTACTTACATAATTGATTGAGATTTATGCCAATTTCCTAGAGATTAATCTACTTCATGCAGCCCCAGAATCATTTCATGCCTTGCAAATTCCTACAGTTATTAGCAACCTTCTTTAAAGAATCATTTCGAAGAAAAGATGTCTAATAATGTGACATGCAATTTATTCTTTCCTTGCATAATCGAAGTGTACTATCATAATTTTGATCTGTAAAGATGGCCTTGATCTAAATTTGTTACTTTGTAATGCATAAAAACCACTTGCTAAGAATACATAGAGATCTTGTGCTCTTTCTTTGTTCGTTTCATTGCAAAATACCAATGAACGAATTCTTCAATCGTGAGCTATTTCTTTTAAATTAGCCAAAGTATTTCAATCGAAAAGTGCATCCTATTTCCATAAATGATCCATGCACAATTGAAATATTATGACGTAAATTAAAAATTAGAAAGAAAACCTGGACTTGTGGTGAAATGTCCACATGGATGTTAGGAGATGATCCTCCTACGGTTGCGCCTTGTGCCTTCTTAGGAGCCATCAAGAATTCGACCTTCTTGCCTTGGCCGCAGACTTATGATCTTGGCTCGTCTCCTTCGCATACGAAACTCCCTTTGAGATTCGGCTTCCTTGACCGATTTCACCGTCTTTCGGAATCGGGATTTAGAAGACCTTATAGGCTTGTGGGAGTTGCAATGGGAGACCTTAAAAGACTTGTATGGGGGGGAAATCCACATAATTGGCTTTATGGAAATGCTAAGGGGAGGATTAAAAAGAAACGGGGGTTAAATAGCCTTGGAAATGTTATGAAAAAGGGCTTAAAAACCCGACTAGTATGATCTTTATGTGGGATGCAAGGGAAAGGTTTGATTGCCGAGGATGGAAGGGGAAAATGTCTTAATTCCGAGGGTTTAAAGATCGCTTTGTAGGGCGAAAATATTGGCTATTGCGGATCCATAAGAAGGGGGAAAAAGAACCCAGCTATGGTGGGGATTTTTGGGATGCAAGGGGAGAAAGGGTGCTTAAAAACTCGGGGGTAATAAAACCCGCTTGATAAGGCAATAGAAAAGGGGCTTTCCAAGGGACCTAGGGGTTAGAATGAACCTTTGTGGAATTTGCAATAGGAAAGGGGCTTAGGTGGAACCCCATGGGAATGGGTGCTTAAATCCCAGGGGGGGTTTATAAAACCCACTTGAAAGGGGCTTATGAAAGCCCACAAGAAGGGGGCTTCCTAAGGGCCCTTAGAAGCTTCCCAAAAAGCTTCTTGGAAGCTTCTATGGCCCACAGAAATCCTCCACGTGGAGGAAGAAGACGATTTGACGACGCTTGTTGGCGGCAAGTTTTGTCCCTCTCCCTTCACGACGGTCTTCAGCAGAGGCACGACGGCTTCGAACGTTGGCAGCGGCGCAGCACATCAATGCCCTTCGGCTCCTCACCTCCACAGCCTGGCACAATTTACCATCAAAGGGAGAGAGAGGCAATGCTCTGCCTAGCAATGGCAGTTCTATGCAACAACTCCTCCCTCCTCACAGCAATTCGCAGCTCTCCTCTCTCATGGTCTGTCACAATCAGCACACGACTCTCTCCTTCAGCCCTTTCCCCTCTCCTTCCTCCACAGGGGTTTATATAGGATAGAGAGAGGAGACCTCTCTCCTCCACGTGGCCAGTTTGCATGGCCCTTCTCCCCCCATGTCCTCCAGCAAGAGGGCTGATTCATCCCCGCCTACTCCCTCTCCTCCAGCACAGCCTTCGGCGGGGGGGAAAAGAAGGATTTAAAAAAAATTGCCATAAATCTTCTCAATTATCCCCTTGACCTCCTCCCAAGAGGAGGTTCACCTGAAAATATGCGGTTTCTTTAAACCTTAGTCTCGAATCTGCCAATCGAGATCATGATACATCGTGTTAAAGTTCGCACTGTCCCTAACTTTGATGCCGGACTTTCCTTGCATGAGTCTCATGCAGTAGTTCTTCTTCTTCTATGTTTCACTAGACCAACATGCAAGCAATATGTGCTAGATAATGCTTATGACAACACAAATAGTAAGAATCTTTCACAACACAGATAGTAAGAATAAGTGGGCAGAGAGTATTTTTGCCTGCTACTATGCTCTCAAAGAACTTTGCAGGTGGTTGTTGCTATGTAAGTAGTATGCACTAGACTGCACTAGTTATCTTCCATCCGACAAACTAAGCTGGAGAGTGTGGAGACAATCAAGTTTCTCATCCTAGACTTGACCAAATGCTTTCACTTCCTTAAAGTGAAGGTTGAGGCATTGATCAAAGATGTCTATCAAGATCAATCTGATTCAATCAAGCAATACAAAGCAATAGTTTTTTTTCTTCTATGTTTCACTAGACCAATGGGCAAGCAGTATGCTTTTGGCAGACAGGAGCATTTGTTATGTGGCTCTTTGTGATTCTAGTGTACCTATTGGCTTTCAAACAAGATCTTTTTTGTTGAATGTCATGAAGATTCTACTTCATGGCACTAGTATACGTCTGGCATATATGCTAGAGTGAAGTGGATTGCTATGGCCCCTGAAGTCATGACCAATGTGGCCAACTTCGTCTCACATTGATGTTGATTATCACTTATCTACATGACAGGTGAACAATGTCTAAACAGAATTTGAAAAACAAGACTTTGATGAAGGCTATTATTGAAATAAGCTCTGAAGGTATAATCTTGATTTGTTTCATTTAGTCTCACATTGATGTTGATTATCACTTGTCTACATGACCAGTGAATTAAAAACCACAACTTTGATGAGGGTTATGATTGAAATTAGCTTTGAAGGTATAATCCTAATTTGTTTCAAGTATAATTGTGTTTTGTTTTAGGCCCCTCTCATTAGTGTGTAACAATACTTGATTTCCATTACTGTAGTGGCTCCTAAAGTGATGGCATAAGCATGGCTTAGATATCTCTAGAAATAGTAATAACCATTTTATTCAGTCTCACATTCACGATGCTTATCACTTGTCTACATGATGGGTGAACTACAGGACAATAGCCCTTATTTTTCGTTTTAGCCTCATGTTGATTGTTACTTGTTTATGGACAATCACCATTATTTGTTTCAGCCTTAGCATTGGATTAAGCTAAGAGCAAAAGACTAAACTGTCCCCATATAGTTGTAGGATAGTGCTTATCAAGGCCCTTGAAGTCATTAGGGCTAATTTGGCCAACTCCATGGCATTAGTGACAGAGCTTCCATGGCACTGCTGGGGTTTCATTCAAACTCATATTGATGTTGATTATCACTTATGTGCATGACCTGTGAACAATGTCCAAACAAAATTTTAAAAACCACACTTTGATGAAGCATATTTAATATATAGAACTAAGCATTGGATCATATCCATTAATACATATCCAATTAATGGAACTAAGAATTGACTAATAGTACTTATATTACCCACCATTACTAGTATCAGTAGCTCGACTTTTGTTATAGCTACCAAGGAAATGTGGGACATTCACGGCATTTAGTGGTCGTTGCCTCAAGACAACACATTTTTGTAGCCACCAGTAAAATCTGGGGTTGTGCCTCAACATAGCACATTGCAAGGTTAGCTACTGTAAAATTTCGGGCATTCAGTGTGTGTTTCCTCAAGACAACACTGTGCAAGCTAAACCAAGAGGACAAAACCAACTTGTATCCCAACATCTATCGCAACACATTATTGATGATACCCACCATTGAAAAACGTTGAAAAGATGATCACTATAATATATCAATAGTACAACCATACTATGTTATCAAATCATAGTGAAAAGAAACTTGTAATACATTGCAAAATTGTACCTGGATACCTTAGGAGCAGTGTCGATGTCAGTGAGACCGATAATGAAATCTATGATGTCTCTATATTTTTGTGCCTTATTACGGCACTGGGGGAATCCTAACTGCACACCAATGACTAGATTCTAGCAGAGAAGAAATATTAGTTCTTCTCATGAACTATGATTAACATATATTATATAGAGGAGATGATAGATGTATGTGTAGCTGATTTATATATGAATTATGAAGAAATCCTTTTTAAGAGAGATGCTTTCTTACCTTGGAGCTATACAAATTTCTAGGCCGTGATGAAGATGTGCTAGTTGAATAGTAGGATGTATGTTCAACTAGCTGCTGACACTTGAGTGAGTATCATTCCCTTGCGCCTAGTAGCCCGTGTACAAAGTACAGTGGATTGTTTTGTTTTAGAATGAACAAAAGGGAAAAGAAAAGAAGTTGTGGTTTGATGATGGCGGGAGTTCCAAAACGTAATAGAGGGAAAATATATTCGCTTTGGTTTTTGCAACATTAGGATGATAATTTTCTTTTTGAAAAATTACGTTTGAGTTTATAATTACTTATTAAAATGATAGCTAATGGAGGGTTCTTATCTTAGGTTGATTCACAGTTCTCTCAGACAGTTGGGGCAATAGTAAAAAAGTGTTTGCGAACACTACACATGTTATGCATGTTGCAAATATTAGTAAGTTGTCCAAGACGTGATTCAGGGTGGTGGGTCTTTGCTGCCCAAATGCCAATTTCTTACTGAATCTCTTTTTTCTTTTTAAACAATTCTAGAAATAAAGAAGTCACTTCAATGTCTCACCAGTGATATTTGTAGCTTCCAAGTCTCGAGTATACTTGTTTGTATATCTAATAGAGTCTACATCTCTAATATATATTTTCTCCATATATTTCAATGCACAATGAAGCATTCATAAGATCAGCATGACCATCTTTACCTAGATTTAAACAAACTTGGTGAGAATGTCCACCAAATGGTAACACTTTTCTTGCACATGCTTTTTTGATTTGCATTATAACTTTTAAGAATACATGTTAGAGTTGTAGCATCCTTACCTTGCATATGAATATCAAAGAGAACAAGCAGTGGAAGCATACAACTAGTCCCACCTAGTGTATTGGGAGTATCAGATAGAACAGGTAGTCGAAGCATGGTGCCAATCGACCAAACTAGTGTATTGGGAGTACACTGACAGCTTGATCCAATAGTGCCACATGTCCACGTTTACCAGTCAAAATTCCAATAAGTTGGATTACAAACAATTAAGGATATCAGTTTGTAAGGTTTTGAGCTCTTCATAAGTTGTAAGGTCTTCAAAAGTTTACTTGTAGTGTAAAAGTAGGACCCATATGCAAGTTGGGAGATGGGAGTTTTATATTGTCTTGCGATTCTTTAAAATTTAAGATCAAAAGAAGGTCATAGTGTTTGGATTTGCAATACCATCTTCTCTTGCTTGTGATATTGGACAGCTAAAGTAGGGCCTACAATAGATATGAACAATCGTAAAGGAGTGATGTAACTTACTAGCATATATAGCCCCCAACCCAAACACATGCACGTATTCCTAAGCACAAGTTTTTGACATTGGCACCTTTCAATCTCAACAAGTAACCTAATGATGATTAGTTGGTATGTTCTTATAAAAGTGTAAACTCATCAGTATTAAAGGACTCAAATAATATTCTTAATTATTATCTTGAACATATCTCTACAAAATAGGCTATATCTTTGTTATAGTCTAGATCTTTGACTTAACAAACATAAGATTTGTTGGCGTTGATTATTCAACCTTAAGAGATGAGTAGGTATTTCTCTATCATTCATGGGATGCTTTATGGTTTGGCTTTTGAAGTATTACTAAAAAACACAACACAAATTGGATAGGAATACAAAAACTAACTAGATGATGTAAAAGTAGAGGCGACCTTTTATTTTGACATGTAGATCCACTCACTTTTTAAGTTCTGGATCTTGTTAGAGGACATAGATTTGTGTGCATGTGGGAGCTATGCATGTGTATATATGGCATATGTTGTTACCTAATAGTATGCATGAGAGAGAGAGAGAGAGGCATGATTTCCTCTAAAAGGCAATCTTGCATCTCTCTCTCTCTCTCTCTCTCTATATATATATATATATATATATATATATACAAATATTTGTTTTGAATTGTGCAAGCAAACTCCTCGGTAGACACAAATTGTGTTTGGGGTTCAACTCCCCTTGATTTTATCATGACTTCTTCTTTTGTAGGTTTAATATGTGCAACCATAAAGACTTGATTACAAATGAACACTTGTGCCTTTTCTAAATGATATTGTTAATACTTTCCTAAGCTTAATATTATGAACTTAATAGTAAGAAGTTAAAATCTTATGATCAGTTCCTAAACTTGATAATAAGGGCTACAAATTTTATGTGCCTCTTGAAATTGGAACTGTAAGTTGGAGGAGTGTTTGGATCTACAACTTCAACTTGATATCAAATAATTAAAACTTCTTGAGCCTTTAATAGCTACGTCGGTTCAAAGAATGCCAAGATTCATAGTTTAGACTTCACATCAAACATTTGTGATCAAATGAGCGTGTTGGACCCGTGAATGTAAGTTAAGGAAACCCTAGTAGTTTTGGTGATTTGATTATACACTGGGATGTGCTCTATGTGTAGGGAGAAAATGAATAAGAGAACTAAAAAAATCATCCACAATGATATTCTCATTGTGAAAACCATAATCCTCAAACTTATAATCCATAGCAACATCATCTTCTTGAATACATAACTGATCTTCTTGATCACCAATTTGATCATCTTCATTGTTTATAACTTCTGGCTTGTTTTCTTCTTGATTAAAGCTAATTGGAGATTGATTATAATGGTTTAAAAAATACCAAAGTATGGAAAATACCTTGATATTATTGATATAAAGTGTTTGACAATCCACTCTCCCATTGGCAAGTTGCTCTGTTGGGCTTCGAGCACTCAAGGATTCTTGGATTTTTTGGGTCTTGTCCTCTCTCATTCCCTTTACCTCAATCTTTGGCAAGACCACGGGTAAAGAGCACCAATCATCATCACTTAACTCAAAACATCTTCATATCTTTCCTTGAGCTTTTCAACTGCTATAAGAAATGTCCCAATATGGTTAACACAATAAGACCTAACTTTCTTGCCTTCACGATCATCATGCCATTCATAAGCATCATGAAGGATATCTTCAAAATAGTCCAACTTCTCCCATGCTTTATCCATATTTAAACTTGAACCCTTCTTTGTTGGCCTATTGATGAAAACCTCTTGTGGATACCATCAAACTCATTACATAAATCAAACATGCAACAATACTTGCAAGATTTTCCTTCTTCACAAGATCCATGAACGTAAGAACGATTCTTTGAAGTATGTCCAAACTCAAAACAAAGTTTGCACCTCTTTTTCTTCTCCTTTCATTTACCCATTGCAATCAATCGGATTGAAAATTTAAAATTCATAATTGAAAATGAAACTTGAATGCTCTCTCGTTAATCCTGTGTAGGCTTCTTGTAGTAGGCAAAGGATGCTTCCTATTTCTCAATAGATTTAGGTGGAGTTTGTTACAAAGAGTATATTTCTACAATAATTCTTTATTTTGAAATAATGTTGTGAACAACTTGTCTCTATTTTCATTTAGGATTGAAAATCTTCATGCTTCTACTCTTGTAATTTTCTAAAACTCTTGCTATTGTTGCATTGCTAATGGTTTCTAGAATTCCCCAGACTTCCTGCTAGAAAAATTAGCACAATAGTTGTTTGTCACACAAGAAGAAAGGAAAAATTAATACTGTGAGCTATATCACCAAGCTTCAGTAATATGTCACTGCTTTAGGATTACATCACTACTTCAGGAAATTATCACTACTTCAGGTTGTGACAAAAAAACTTGCAAATTTCTATCATCAAATAGACACGTTTTTTATTAGGCTTTAGTTCTAGAGATAGAGAACAACATAGGGAGGGTTGTACCATCTTGCTTCTGAAAATGTGTAGTAACTTCATAAAAGAAATTTGAATTTCTGCCCTCGAACTTTACCATTTTTGCTGGTGTTTTAACATAGAGAAAGACGGAAGCAATGGCAGGATATACACATAGAAAATCCTTTGAACTCTATATAAAAAATTCATTTTTTGTCCATAAAACAAAGTTGATTTTCATAGAGCTTGAAAATAGAGGTTCAAGATGACAATGGAAAGATCGTGGTGGTAGGATTGCTAAAGTGTCGCTGCTCATAATCTATGCAGAATGCACAATAGGACTACAATACCTCATACGGAAATACATGTCACTGCTATAGGCAATGCGGAGAATACACAATCTTGTATCAAGCAACTCATAGGATACCCAAATATAATGACATAGAAACATGAGAATACATACTACAACACTAATATTGAGAGAACTAGAAACATAGAGCATAGAGAATATGCTAAAAATAGATAGAAACATAGTGAATCATGGCACCAACTATCAGATGTCATATATCATCATAGAAATCCATCATACAATAGGTCGTAAATATTTGAAATGATCAAAATGTGAATTACACCACAAATACCTCTTCAAGTCACGTTGAAAACTACCTAGATAACTATAAATTCATGAGGCATTTTAAGTCTACTTCATACATGAAATAGTAAAGACTAAGGTCCTAAACCATGCTAAGGGCAAAGATAATGTATCAAGCTAATGGATAACACAATGAATACAAGAAATTATATCCTTTTTAAGGAGATGTGTGCATTAGAGGACTTTTTAGGAATATACTATGGTGATAACAAGGTGTGTGCTATGATGTTTTTGGTACCTTACCATTGCAAAATAATAAGAGTATATAGCTGAAGGAAAGCACTTAGCTTTATCCTAGCCTTTAGTAAAGTAAAATCTAGTATTAGCTTTGGAACGCCATCTTTGGTGGGAAATTATAAGCTTTTTGGGAGGGATTGTAGCATGGGATTTTGGCATGCATGGAGGAAAAGGAGAAGGAAGTCGACATCAAGCATGCAAGGATGAATAGAGGGGAAGGGGGCGCACATATGGGAGAATATGAGGGGAAACTCATGGCAGGAAACCATGAGTGTTGATGAGTGAGTAAAATTAGCCGAGAATTTGTGGTGGGGAAGTGATGCTGCTGATCTATATTTTTTAAGCTTAAGAGGGAGTGGATGGAGGATTGGCATGTAAGGAAAAAAGAAGAGAAGAGGAAGACACACTGAACTGATTGGGAGATGCAATCATGTAGTTCTGATGAAGGAGAGTAAAGACAGTGGCTTCTTCATGCTAACTACGTCATAGCTGAAAGGGTTTAAGAAATAATTGGTAATAACTCTGAGGAAGGTAGAATGATTGTCAATAGACTAAAGATGAAGTGAAGACAAAGATGCTGCAATTTGTACAATGACTGTTACAGGATGAGGGGTGATCATGGTGTTGGAGAGGTGGCCATCTTTGTCATTAATTCATGTGGAACTACAAAGTTGTCTATAAGCAGTTGAGAGAAACCAGTTGTCCTGAATAGTAGGATTATCCGAAGTGTTTGGATGAGACATTGAGAAAGCAAGATCATGATGCTAACCTCAATATATCAGTTCATGGCCTTATGATTGAACTGCAATGTACCTTCCACTCATTCTCTGATCATGCTTGAGCGTGTCTCAATAAGAGCCTCTTCTTTTGGATTTTTCATGAACTTGCTGCATCAGCTTTCTAAACCATTTTCATGGTCAAAGATAATGAGTTTATTTACCACCTTACCACATTGTCATTGAGGTTGCTATCATCGTTTTGTGTTTTCAAGTTGCTCTAAGAGTTTAGAATAGTTGAAACTCAGAGCAATAAAGATGAAAGATCTTGGGTTGGATTAAAGTCTTGAGCATATATGCCAAGAGTTGTTGAAGTTACAACACTTCTCCTCATTTTTGGCAACCTATGTGTTATCATCCGGAACAACATGAGCATTGTAATGATGGATGTTACAAAATCATGAAACCAATAATAGCATGGAAATGATTAATAGCAGCATGATTAATAATATTGTTAGAGTTATAGGAGCAACAACATGGTCCTCTAAGATCACAATGTGATCAACACAAGCCAACAATTTATGGAAAACAATTTTCACTTAGTCTTCCACCATCACGTTTAGCTTTAATTCCATCAACACCCCTTGTTTGCCTCTAGTTTTGCCACTCTCTTCATAATTGTCCCAAAATCATCAAGTGCTTTATCTCCCAGAGCTACAATCATTCATTCATGCTCCGGGCTCTCAATGTATTAAAGTCAAGTTTATGTTTCTTGTTCTCTCTAAAAAATATTTGGGATGCACTACTTGAACTCCAAAGTATGAATTTGATGCCAATAATTCAGTCATCCTCAAAGTATAACGTTTTTTGTACTTGAGCAACTATACCATGACACTAAGTAAGAAGATAAAAGTTTCCATGTCCAAGAGCTTGAGCTTACATTTTACAAGAGTGTAACTCCTAACTTGCCAAGGCTTCCATTTACATGAAGTTGGTTGTATCCTTGTGAATTGGAAGATCCTTTTTCTTGAGCTTTGGGAATATTAGATGTTGTGCTATCTTTGCCGGTATCTATGTGAAAAAGAATGAGTTCTATCTCATATCAGAAAACATGCTTGATGTGTTGATGTGCTTTGATCAAGGTTGCTTTTAGAGGCTTGGTTTTGATCCCTCTAGGGAAACATTATGCTTGGAAGAAGTGGAGAACTAAATGGAGTCTAGGGTTAGTTTTTACCACTCATGAGCCTTTGAAGCACTTGGATGAAGTGGAGGGCTAACATCTAGGAGTTTTTCATATGAGATTTTTCGTTTAAGTTCCGAAAATTGATAGACATTGTACTAAGGCTTTTTCTTAGTGTTGTGTAGTAATTTCAAAGCATTTCTTCTTGTGTTTCATCAAATCTATCTCTTTCTCTCTCCACTTTCTTAACTCACTTTTCAAAGACCCCATGTATTTGTGGCCTATGCACGCATTTTCTTGACTCCACCCTCCTATAAAGGTATGTATATCTAAGCCATGCATCTTGGTGCCTTTATCCTCTTCACTGGCACCAATGTCTAAACTACCTTTCATATTGTCTATTGCTTCAAATCCTTGCATATATAGTGGATGTTCCCCCCTTAACCTTTGCCTTCTATGGCTAGTGAAATGTAGAATCTTTGCATCCACCTTGAGCTTCCTCCATGTGGTGATGAATATATATTTATGTGGCATGTAGTTACCTAGGATATATAAATGATTATTGAGCTTCATAGATTACAAGAAGATTGGAGGTGAAGAACAATAGGGGCATAGGTAAATGGAAGAAGCTAGTTGTGGGGGATCTGGGGGGGTCCGTCATAAATATATATATGTATCGTGCAAGTTCAAAATAATGGGTTCTATAAACACCATTTTTATACATTTTTTATTTATATAGAACGGTGTCATATAAAGAGGTTACTTATAGATTAGTACCTATACAAAGTCATATATCCCTACCGAACTCCTTGTCTTCTTGTCTTTGGGTTGTGTAGTGTGTTTTTGTATTTCACCCCTCATTAGACATTGGTTGCTTGCTATGTGTCACAAGGATGGAAGGAGGCCGTAGATCGTCCCACTTTATTACGCCATATTGGGCATGAACCTTGGTTTTTCATCTATCTCATGCGATGCTCTTATCATGTGCCAGGACAGCTACTAAGGGTTCAATATTGACCTTCCTTTCCTCCGCTTTGACCCTGTGCCCCCCTTTCCCTTCCCCCCCTCTTATGGAGTATCATCTATCGTATGAAAATTTCAAGTGCTTCACATTTTGAAAACATGGAGGGGCCTAACATTAGTGAGACAATGTGTTGGAGCCCCTTATCTATACAGAATACATAATAAGATTGCAATGCCTCATACAAAAGTACATGTCACTACTAAAGGCACTGAAGAGAGGAGAATACACAATCCTGTATCACACACCTCATAGGAAACCCAAATATAATGACATACACAAGGAACTCTAGACCATTTGCTATGTAGTGAAAGTAATCCAAAGTAGTAAATTCATCAGATTTCCTAGTTATAACTTGCAAAATTGCTCCCTTAAAGTTTTACTACATATAACTCAAAATAATCCTACATATAACTAGTAAACCTATTTCTTTTCTTATATAGTTATTCTTTTTTGTATGGTAAAATGTAATCTTCTTGATAGATAGAACCATTTGCCATACAATGAAGCCTTTACAACTAGGAATTAAATCAATTGTCTGTGCAAGAACTAGCTGAGTGTAGCATAATTCCAATAAAACATTTGGATCAGTTTATGGAAAACCACCGTGTTAGATTATGACTAGTTTTACAATGTGAAATACATACCCACATGAGAAAAACACTTCGAGTCTAGTTACACACCAGGAAAATGCCCCCACTCGGTGTCAAAACAGTCTATGCTTTTGTTTACACATTGGATACATATCAAAATTTCAAAAAGGTGTGTTTGGTTTATTGGTAAGAGTTTAATGTGACTTGCACTGTTGAGATATTGAGCTCCACTCGTGATATGCGAGGGTGACCGTTGTGCATTTATGTCACCGACTTGTTAGTTGCAGATGCGGTTGGTACACTGCCCATGAATAATAGCTACATGACAGCTATCCTTATCTACTCTACTTCGTGGCTCAGTTAGTATGCCACCTTAGTTAGTTGAGTTTGGTTTGAGACCCATTTATAGGGTTCTTCTATTTCTTTGTATCTGACTTCTTTTTGGCTTACACAACTAAGAAGAGGAAAACTGTTTTTCAGCCTCCACCTTTGTGTGTATTCCCCCATTGTGCAAGCAAGGAAGCTACAAGTGAGACTCCTTCCTTCTCTCCCACAATCTTGACATGGTATCAGAGCCTTGTTCGTGGTAAGGAGCCCAAGAAAGAAAGCCAAGCTCGCGGTGTTCTAGTAAGAGGAGCAGTGTTGCTTTCATTTTCTGTTTTGGGAGCAGATCTCTGTAGGTAGCACAGCCGGAAATTGCAAGAGTGTATTGTCTCAGGTTGAGACGCCCTTCGCGGTGAAGCAAGAGGGCAGTATATACTGCGGGAAAGGGATTTAGCCCTAGGTGACCCTGTTTTTTTTATTTGAGGCCATTTTGGGGCCTGTTTTGGAGGCGGAAGTTTTCTGCACGCACTCAGGAAAAGGCCCAGTTTTATGCTGTGCAGCCACTGTTCTATAGGTCGGTGAAAATTTACTGTAGAAATTGTATCGTATGCCTATGCGCAGAGATATTGGGAGTTACAGAATCATCCTTGTTGCCTATTGATGCAAAATCGTCACTAGGAAGTGACTGTGTGGTCAAATACCACTTTCGTCAGTTTTGCAGATTTGCCCTTGTGAGGCTGAAGCTGTGTTCTTTGCAGTGACAGAATTTTTTGCAGTGTTCTGTAATGGCGTCTGATTCTCTTTCACACATTGTCACTGAAAATCTTGACAAGAACAACTTCCAAGCATGGAAGTTTAGAATGACGAATTTCCTTATGGGAAAAGGATATTGGAAATTTGTTGCAAGAAATGAAGAAGAACCAGTTCTTCCTGATGTTCCCAATCAACAGCAAATGCAGGCATTTAAAGCATGGCATGAGAGAGACAGGAAAGTTACGTACTGGCTGTCTATCAGCATTTCAGACTCTATGATTGTGCATATTCAAGACGCAAGTACGCCAAAGGAGGCATGGGATACTTTGTCAAAAATGTATAGCACAAATACGCAAGCCAGGAAAATGGAGCTCAAGCAAGAGTTGCACAATGTGCAAAGAGAAAATATGAGCATCAATGACTACCACATGAAGGTGAAGAAGATTACAGATGCACTTGCTTCCATTGGGTCGCCAATGGAAGATGATGATTTAGTTTCTGTGACCTTGAATGGTCTAGAAAAGGATTATGCACAGTTCCGAACATCCATTTCCGTCCGTGAAAGATTTCTTGATTTTGAGGAGTTGATTGCTCTTCTAATTTCTGAGGAGCAGAGAAATGGTGGTGCATCTTCTTCAGGAGGAACTTCAAAAGAAGCTGTCTTCTACTCAAATGCTAGAAGAGGTAGAGGTAGAGGTAGAGGAGGCCGATCTAGAGGCCGTGGTAGAAATCAGAATATGCAGCAAACTCAAGAAAACCAGTCCTATGGAGGAGGATGTGGTAACTCTAGAGGCAGGGGGAGCCAAAGAGATTGTGGTGGATGGCAAAGAGGCCAAAATGCAAACAATAATGTTGAATGCTACTACTGTGGTAAAATGGGTCATATGGCTAAAGACTGCTATAAAAAGCAGAATGACATCATGAATGGAAAATTGTAACAGGGAATTATGCATCTTCTAGTAGACAGGGTGATGACAGAAATGAGCATTTGTTTATGGTGCATCACATGAACAATTCTGTGACAAGTGCAAAAGAAAGCAACGATGTGTGGTATGTTGACTCAGGTGCATCAAGCCACATGATAGGTCATGCAGAATGGATGGAGGATGCAAGGAAAATGGAAAAACCAGGATTTGTGGAGACTGGTGATGATACTGCACATCCTATTGTGCAGATTGGAAAAATTCCTTTGTCTATGCAGGATGGGAAAAAGAAATACATGTCCGATGTATTTCATGTCCCGAATATCACCAAGAATTTGGTTTCTGTTGATCAAATGGTTGAGCAGGGCTTGCAGGTCAGATTTAATCCTCATGGATGCTTTGTTGAGGATATGAAAAATAAAGGTCGCTTGATAGCAAAAGGAAAGAAGAAGGGCAGAATGTTTATGTTGGATGCAGACATGTCTGAATTGAGTGCAGCAATGTTTGCACATGGGACCGGTGTAGTTGCAGATATTGATATCTGGCATAAACGCATTGGTCATGTTAATGTACAGTAACTTAAATTAATGCAGGCCCAAAATATTGTTGTAGGATTGCCTAAATTCAAGGTTGCAGAAATGCATAAGGTATGTGAAGCCTGCCAATCTAGAAAACAGGCAAGGAAACCATTTCCTAGACATGTTCAAGAGAGTGAGAAGCCATTGGAATTAATCCACTTTGATGTGTGGACTACTAAAGCTGCATCTCTTAGAGGCTGTCATTATTTTATCACTTTTATTGATGACTATAGCAGAAAAGTTTGGGTGTATTTTATGAAAAAGAAAAGTGAAGTTTTTGGGCATTTCAAAACTCTTAAAGATATGGTTGAAAAAGAAACAGGCCTGCAAATAAAATGCCTAAGGTCAGATGGAGGGGGCGAGTACCTCTCAAATGAGTTTGCAAGGTTCTTGCAGGAGCATGGCATAAAGCAGCAATATTCATGCAGTCATACCCCACAACAAAATGGAATTGCAGAAAGGAAAAACAGGCATATTGGAGAGGTATCTCATGCCATGCTCAACGAAAAAAACTTGCCAGATTTTTACTGGGATAAAGTAGTTGCTACAGCAATCTACATAATGAAAAGGACTCCCACTGCAGCAATACATGGGATGACTCCAGAGGAGAGGTATACTGGTAGAAAACCAGATATTTTTCATTTGAAATTTTTTGGTTGCATTTCCTATGTTCATGTACCAGATGAGTTGAGATCCAAGTTGGATCCAAAAGCTGAGAAGTGCATCTTTATTGGTTACTCTTTGCAGCAAAAGGGTATAGATGATATAACCCTTCTACTCGTAAGTTTACAGTGAGCAGAGATGTTGTTTTTGATGAGATGAGTAGCTGGTATAAACCAGTAGATATGATTGATGATGTAGATGCACAAAATGGTAATGTTGCACAGAATTCACATCAGCAGTCACAAAATATTAGTGGACTTAGAGTGTCCTCTAGCAGTGGTTCACATTCTTCGCCATGGACAGGCAGATTGAGATCACGAGAATCTTCTCAAAGCAATGTAGATAGTGGTATGCAGGTATCACGAAAAGGAAAAGAGAAGGTAGATCAGCCCATGTTTGATGTGAATGCAGGTCACTCTTATGTGGATGGTGAATGCAATGGCTCAGAACAGAGCATTGATGATGAGTTGGGTATTCCTTCTATTGTTACACCTGGAGTAAGGAAGACCAGGGATGTTTTGAGAGCACCTGGGAGTGAACCTACTTTGCGCAGGTCTACCAGAGCTAGGTATCCTGTGGATAGGCTGAAATATGATGGATTTATAGCCATTCACTATGCCTATATGGTCAAAGTGATACAGGAACCAGAACCCACTTCTTTTGAGCAAGCCATGGGAAAAGAAAAATGGGAGAAAGCCATGGATGAAGAAATGGATGCCTTGGAAGAAAATGCTACATGGGAATTGGTACCTTTGCCTAAAGATAAGAATGCAATTGGTTGTAAGTGGGTTTATATGGTGAAACACAATGCAGATGGTTCTGTGAATAGATACAAGGCAAGATTAGTAGTCGAGGGATATGCACAAACATATGGCGTTGATTATGAAGAAACATTCAGTCCGGTTGCAAGGATGGCAACCGTAAGAGCAGTCATTGCTATGGATGCATCAAAGGAATGATCTTTACATCAGATGGATGTAAAGAATGCCTTCTTACATGGTGATTTGCAAGAAGAGGTATATATGGAGCAGCCACTAGGTTATGTGCATGCTGTTCATCCTGAGTTTGTTTGCAGGTTGAAGAAAGCATTGTATGGCTTGAAGCAAGCACCTAGAGCATGGTCTGACAAGATAGGACAGTATCTTGTCACTATTGGTTTTCAGATTTCCAAGGCAGATTTCTCACTTTATGTGAGAAAAACAGAGAAAGGTATTATGCTACTTGTCATTTATGTTGATGATTTGATTATGACAGGTGACAGTGATGAAGATATCCTTCATGTGAAAATGCTATTGAAGCAGAAGTTTGAGATGAAGGATTTGGGAAAGCTGCATTATTTCTTGGGCATTGAGGTGATTAGATCACCAAGTGGGATACAGCTCTTGCAGAGGCAGTATGGATTGGACATGCTGTTCAAATATGGGATGATAGGCTATAAGCCTATTTCAGTTCCTTTGGAGCAGAATGTGAAGCTGAGCGATACAGATGCAGGTGAGCTTCTGGAAGACCCTACTATGTACAGATGCGTAGTAGGAAGTTTGATTTATATGACTATTACCAGGCTAGATTTGAGCTATGTTTTTGGATTGGTAAGTCAGTTTATGCAGGCTCCAAGGAAATCACATTTGGATGCGGCTAGACGATACTCAAGTATGTGAAGTCCACATTGCAGTATGGACTATTTTATGAGACTGGGGTTCAGATACAGTTGCATGGATACACTGATGCTGATTGGGCTGGTAGTATTTCTGATAGACGATCTACCAGTGGGTATGTGTTCTCTTTTGGGAGTGCTGCAGTCACTTCGAGCAGCAAGAAACAGCCTACAGTTGCCTTGTCGAGCACAGAGGCTGAGTACAGGGGTGCAGCAATGGCTGCATGTGAGGTAGCTTGGTTGCATAAGCTACTTTATGATATGCATCAGCATACAGATGTGCCAGTTTTCATTTATTGTGACAACATGAGTAGTATACACTTGGCAAATAACCCAGTCTATCATGCTAGAACAAAGCACATTGAGGTGCATTATCACTATGTGCGGGAGAGGGTTTTACTAGGTCTTATTGATCTAGTTTATGTCAGCACAGAGGATCAGGTAGCTGACATATTCACGAAAGCATTGGACGCAGAGAAGCTGCGCAAGTTCAGAGACCTGCTTGGTGTGCAGGAATTGGGATTGAGCTCGAGGGGGAGTGTTGAGATATCAAGCTCCACTCGTGATATGCCAGGGTGACCGTTGTGCATTTATGTTACCAACTTGTTAGTTGCAGATGCGGTTGGTACACTGCCCATGAATAATAGCTACATGACAGCTATCCTTATCTACTCTAGTTCGTGGCTCAGTTAGTATGCCACCTTAGTTAGTTGAGTTTGGTTTGAGACCCATATATAGGGTTCTTCTATTTCTTTGTATCTGACTTCTTTTTGGCTTACACAGCTAAGAAGAGGAAAACTGTTTTTCAGCCTCCACCTTTGTGTGTATTCCCCCATTGTGCAAGCAAGGAAGCTACAAGTGAGACTCCTTCCTTCTCTCCCACAATCTTGACATGCACCTCATAGATTATGGGTGCTCAAGGCCTGTTAGATCGTGTGTTTCCTTAACTTGTATTCACAGGCCCAATAGGCTCCTTTGATCACAAACATTTGATGTGAACTGTAGACCCTAGATCTTACTGTGTTTTGAACATATGTAGCTATTAAAGGCTCAAGTAGTTTTAAATATTCGATATCAAGTTTAGGTTGGAGATCTAAACACTCCTCCAACTTACAGTTCCGATTTCAAGAGGCAGATAAAATTTGAAGCCCTTATCATCAAGTTTAGGAACTAAGCATAAGATTTTAACTTCTTACTATTAAGCTTAGGAAAGTATTAACAATATCATTTACAAAAGTCATAAGTGCTCATTTGTAATCAAACCTTTGTGGTTACACATATTAATCCTACAAAATAAGAAGTGACGGTAAAATTAAGGGGAGTTGAACCCCAAACATAATTTGTGTCTGTCAAGGAGTCTACGTGCACAATTCAAAACGAATCTCTCTCACACACACACACACTCTCTCTCTCTCTCATGCATACTATTAAGTAATAGCATATTCCTTGAGTTCCATATATACACATGTATAGCTCCCACATGCACACACAACTATGTCATCTAACAGGATCCAAAACTTAAAAAAGTGAGTGGATTTACATGTCAAAATAAAATGTCACCTATACTTTTACATCATGTTGTGATTTTTTGTATTCCTATCCAAATTTTATTTTATTTTTGAGTAATATTTAAAAAGCCAAACCATAAATCATCCCATGAATGATAGAGACAAACCTACTCATCTCTTAAGGATGAATAATCAATATCAAGAAATCTTATGTTTGTTGAGTCAAAGATCTAGACTATTACAAAGATATAGCCGATTTTGTAGAGATATGTTTGGGATAATAACTAGGAATATTATTTGAGTCCTTGAATATCGATGAGTTAACTACATTTTTACAAGAACATATCAACAATGTTTGGGTTGGGGTCTATATATGCATGTAAGTTTACAACACTCATTTATAATTATTCATATCTATCCTAGGCCTTACTTTAATTGTCCAATATCACAAGCAAGAGAAGATAGTATTGCAAATCCAAACACTGTGACCTTCTTTTGATCTTTGTTAGGACAAAATGCCTTCCATGTCTTCCACTATTAAAGCATGTATGGGAGAGAGAGAGAGAGAGAGAGAGAGAGGATACTATAATATAGCCATATGAAATTACATGTCTTGCTCTATCCTTATCTACAATGTGCATGTTGTCCATTGATCTAAAATGGAAAGAAAAGAATAAATAAATATATATATATATATATATGCATGGAGGAGAATGAAAAAATATACAAAGAGATAAAAGTTCCTCTCAATTTTTATTGATTGATTGAGAAAGAGAGAGACAGAGAGAGAGAACATGGAGAGCATGTATTGTTGCTATAATTATTTTAGATAATATTATGTAGTAAGGCAAGCATTTAAATGTTGCTAACAAGTTGTTTGATCCAAAAGCAATAGTTGTATACCCATAAAAAAACATCGACCAAAATTGCTAGGAGGGACATAGCTAATCAATCTCTCAATAGACAAGAGTATGGTGTTCCAAGTTATGAGGGAGATCCTCCTTGTTCGAAGATCTCCCTCCAAGTCCTTTCTACAAGAAACCTTCTTACAAGCATCCACTGAGCTGAACCTAATGAGCTTCTTGAGATAGATTTGAACACTTATTACTAGCTTTTAACTCTTTCCTAGTTATAATTGTCTACATTACATTGTAAACCAATAACTCACAACATGCCATTGTGACCCCTATAGCATGACTAGTTATAATACGCAAGGGAATGAAACAACACTCAAGAGTTAGCAGCTAGTTGGATGTACATCGTACTATTCAACTAGCACATCTTCATCACGGCCTAGAAATTTGTATAGCTCCAAGGTAAGAAAGGGTCTCTCTTAAAAAGGGTTTCTTCATAGTTCATATATAAATCAACTGCACATACATCTATTATCTCCTCTATATAATATATGTTAATCATAGTTCATGAGAAAAACTAATATTTTTTCTCTGCTAGAATCTCGTCTCATTGGTGCACAGTTAGGATTCCCCCAACATCGTAACAAGGCACAAAAATATAGAGACATAGATTTCATTATCGGTCACCAACATTGACACTGCTCCTTACCTATCCAGGTACAATTTTGCAATGTATTACAAGTTTCTTTTCACTATGATTTGATAAAATAGTATGGTTGTATTATCGATATATTATAGTGATCATCTTTTCAATTTTTTGCAATGGTGGGTATCATCAATAATGTGTTGTGATAGAGGTTGGGATACAAGCTAGTGTTGTCCTCTTGGTTTAGCTTGCAAAGTGTTGTCTTGAGGCAACATACAACTGAATGCCCCAAATTTTACTGTAGCTAACCCTGCAATGTGCTTTCTTGAGGCACAACCCTAGATTTTACTGGTGGCCACAAAAATGTGTTGTCTTGAGGCAACAACCACTAAATGCCTTGAATGTCCCACATTTCACTGGTACCTACAACAGAAGTCGAACTACTGATACTAGTAATGGTGGGTAATATAAGAACTATTAGTCAATTTTTAGTTCTATTAATTGGATATGTAGCACTGGATATCATTAATCCAATGCTTAGTTCTATAGATTAAATATGCTTCATCAAAGTGTGGTTTTTAAAAATATTTTTAGACATTGTTCACATGTCATGCACACAAGTGATAATCAACATCAATGTGAGTCTGAATGAAACCCCAGTAGTGCCATGGAAGCTCTGGCACTAATGCCATGAAGTTGGCCACATTAGTCTAATGACTTCAGGGGCCTTGATAAGCATTATCCTGCAACTAGATGGGGACAGTTTAGTCTTTTGCTCTTAGCTTAATCCAATGCTGAGGCTGAAACAAATAATGGTTATTGTCCAATAGTTCAACATGAGGCTAAAATTGAGGTTGAAAATGAGACTGAAACTGAAACAAATAATGGTTATTGTTCTACAGTTAAAGAAGTAACAATCAACATGAGGTGGCTATTGTCCTGTAGTTCACCCATCATGTAGACAAGTGTGATAAGCATCATGAATGTGAGACTGAATCACTACAAGGAATTGGGCAATTAGCGACGTCGATTAGCGACGACAGATATCGGCGTCGCTATTTGCGTCGCAATTTGCGTCGCATATGTGATGCAAATAGCGATGCCGCAGGGCGAGCGCGGTTTTCATTTCTTTTGCTTCGACTTTTGAGAGCGAGAGTGAGGGAGAGAGCAAAGGCTTTGTGAGAGAAAAAGAGGAAGATGACTTGCTGCCGCCGCCGCCGCCACCGCCGTTGTTCGCGAAGGAGAGGAGGAGCCTTCATCGCAAAGAGAAGGCACCCCACGCTTGCCATATCTCATTGGTGAGTCTCCCTCTCTCTTTCTTTTGCTTGTTCAAGGTTTAAATCATTCTCTTTTGCTTGTTTAGGAGAGGAAATGAAAGAGAAGGAGAGGGAGAGGGAGAGAGAGGGAGAGAAAGAGAGGGAGAGAAAGAGAGGGAGAGGGAGAGGAAGAGGGAGAGGGAGAGGGAGAGGGAGAGGGAGAGGGAGAGGGAGAGAAAGAGAGGGAGAGTGCATTCTCTCTCTCCCTCTCCCTTTTGCTTGTTTAATGTTTAAATCACTTTCTTTTTTGCTTGTTTAGGAGAGGAAACGAGAGATTAGGAGAGAAAGAGAGGGAGAGGGAGAGGGAGAGAAAGAGAAAGAGAGGGAGAGGGAGAGGGAGGGGGAGGAAATGAGAGAGGGAGAGAAAGAGAAAGAGAGGGAGAAGGAGGGAGAGTGCATTCTCTCTCTCCCTCTCCCTTTTGCTTGTTTAATGTTTAAATCACTTTATTTTTTGCTTGTTTAGGAGAGGAAATGAGAGAGAAAGAGAGCGAGAGGGAGAGGGAGGGGAAGGAAATGAGAGAGGGATAGAAAGAGAAAGAGAGGGAGAGTGCATTGTCTCTCTCCCTCTCCCTTTTGCTTGGAGGATGTTTAAATCACTTTATTTTTTGCTTGTTTAGGAAATGAGAGAGAAAAAGAGATAGAGACGGAGAGGGAGAAAAAGAGAAAGAGAGGGAGAGGGAGAGGGAGGGGAAGGAAATGAGAGAGGGAGAGAAAAAGAACGAGAGGGAGAGGGAGAGGGTGAGAGAGAGAGAGTGCATTCTCTCTCTCACGATGGGTTTGGTTGTTTGTTGTTTGAATCACTTTCTTTTTTGCTTGTTTAGGAGAGGAAATGAGAGAGAAAGAGAGAAAGAGAGAAAGAGAGGGAGAGAGAGAGAGAGGGAGAGAAAGAGAGAGAGAGGGAGGGGAAGGAAATTTAAGATAATAAACTTATTGATAATGGTATGCAATGTGCTTTGCCATGGGCCACGTACATTGGTGACTCTTTAAGATGGCTTAAAAATGGTCAATTCCTTCATAATGTCCAAGTAGGAGATTTAATTGTGATATGCATAATTCATTGTTTTTGTATTAACTTTATAGGCATGCCAAATTAGAAATCATGCCAACTAATCAACGAAAGGACTAAAAGAAAATGATACCCTAGCTAATGGTCATTACGGTACTTCATCAAAATGAACCCAAAAGTATTGTTATAGAAGAAGAAACCCTTAAATTGAGTATAGGATAATTTCTCTCAGGTCTTATGACTATGAGTAGAATTGATTGAAATAAATTTTATTACTATAGTTATTAAATTTCATAGATGGCACGCATTAATTTTAAAAT
This sequence comes from Lygodium microphyllum, assembly GCF_053477565.2. NCBI lineage: Eukaryota > Viridiplantae > Streptophyta > Polypodiopsida > Schizaeales > Lygodiaceae > Lygodium > Lygodium microphyllum. The sequence goes on from NC_141155.1 coordinate 28,850,799, forward strand.
GGATTACTTATACTCAAAGCCGAGATATAACAAATAATTATCTACCGGGACAAACAAATCCTTGAGCATGATACAACGCCGAGATATAACATCGGAAAATCTCTCAACTACTATATGCAATGCAAGATTTATGGTCAACTTGCAATTTGACGTACATCTCCATAAAGCTATCCATTTAAGCCTCGTTTGCTATAATGTAGATAAGATGGAAAACGAAGAAGGTCTTATTGTTCAAGACCACAAGATATATCTGAATCAGCGTGTCCCATGTCCTTGCTCTCAATGCAAGTTGGCAATTAGACGAAAACACCGATTGTCTATAGAACACGTACGACGATTTGGCGAGTTTCAATCTGAGATCATTGATCAGGCGATTGCGGATTTTCAGCAAACGGTAATTTGAAGTTAATATTAAGCATGCATTGTACTCTCAAGCTAATTGAAAACCATACACAATAAGATTGGGTCTTGTTGGCAAATTTTCTATCCAGAGGGGGTGATGTCTCGACCCAAGGGGGAGTGCACCCTTTGCGGCCAATTAGAAGAGTTCGTGGATGTGCGATGGATGGATTGCAGGAGCCAATCGACCACTCGCAAGGCCCATCTATACCGTCAATGCCAGAGGAGACAGACAACCTTCCCGACCTGCCTACAATCTTGGAGCCTGAGATGGAGGCAATGATCGATGCATTGATTCCCATGGATGTTGAGAGATCTGACTCGCTTAGAGAGGAAGCATCCATTGTGTGGGCCATAGTTAGACTCCCAAAGGTCACGAACCATGAAGAAGATGGTATATCAAGGACATGCCGCTTTCTTGCCGGAGGATCATGAACTCAGGGAAGGTTTTCTTGGACGACCTCCAGCACGTATGAATGCTGCAAGCTGGTATGAGTTGAAAATGGTAAACCCGGAATCACATCCAAATGGAATGCGACGGTTCTCAGTTTTCTATGAGTTTCCATATTGGACCCACTTACAGGTCAACCACTTGTTGGATCTCATGCATATTTTCAAGAGTGTGGGCAACTTGCTATGGGACCACATCACAGGAAAGAGAGACACTATAGGGTCATGAATGGATTTAAAGGAGGTAGGTAAGATGGAGGCGCTTTGGCCGTAGTCGAGTGCTGAAGGGGGAGTGCAGCTTCCTCGCGCTCCCTGGGTTTTGTCTACCAAAGAAGAGCACATTGTGAAGCAAGTAATCAAGTCTACCCGCACTCCGACGGGTATGATGCGCTCTCTCAGGTCCGCATTTTCTAAAGATGACCAAATGTCTGGGCTAAAATCCCATGATTGGCATAAGATATGTCAGGTTTGTGAATAGAATGGATTTTAATTAGCGTGGACATTTTGAAATTTGAAAAGTGACGATTATTCATAATGCTTTCTCATTTGTGGCAGTTTGTCCTACCGATCGCGATCGCGGGATGCCTTACTCCAGAAATTCGCGGGGCCATTTACAAGTTATCGATTTTGGTGCAATGGATCTCACAGAAAGAGATTAAGACGTCCTCTATTGAATCTGCAAGGTGGGGAGCAGTTGAGACGGTCTGTCTCTTTGAGAAATACCTGCCCACTAGCATGCTCACGATACAAGTTCACCTTCTTGTGCATCTTGTGGACGAAGTGGAGATTGCTGGACCTGTCCATACGTGATGGATGTTCTTCCTAGAGTGCTTCATGAAAACCCTAAAAGGCTTTGTGCGACAACGAGCTCGTCCAGAAGGTAGCATGGCGGAAGGTTGGTTGGTGTCAGAGGCGTTAGTGCATATCTCACAATGGCTACCAACGGTGGAACCAGACAATGAAATGCTATGGACGCTGAAGGACGATGATAGACTAACTGGAGATGTGGTGGTTGGAAATGGGGTAGAAAAAAGAATGGATGCCTCAATGGAAGAAAATGTGAATCGCTTTTGTATGTTGCACCATGCCTCCATGGAGACGTGGCTCGCCAAGTACCAGATTGCAAGGCAAGATCAAGAGGAAGAGCGAGCTGAGTTATGACGCAGTATGCGTCACTGACCGATTTGATATCCCGAAGGCATGGAGGGGATGCCGTGGTTTATGTCAACACGATGGTTGCATGGAGCCTTGACCGCAGCATCCAGCGAAGGGATAGAGCTCTCAATGGAGGAGTGGGAGTTCTCGAGGGGATGTAGTCCAAAGGTAATGAGGGGTTTAGAATGTATCGTATCTAAATTTGCTTGCTACATCTAATTTGAGTGTTTCAATGTACAGTACAAAATATATAGTGCAGCATAGTCGCACGGATGGCATTTTCGGCTGGAGCGTATTGACAAAATGCGCTCCACAATGGACTGTGGTGTCATGGCAAGGTTTGAGCAAGAGGGCCGGTGACGAGCAACGGATCCGAACACGGTTCTGGATGAGATGGAGTATTTTGGAAACTTGCAAAGTATTATTACGGTGGATTACCGTAGCTTCTCCATGATACTATTCAATGTGCATTTGTTCAAAGTGGTACTTGGAGGAGCTGGAGCAACAGTTCGATGAGGTCCATCTGGATTTCTCAAAATAGATTCTGAAAAAAAATGGACGGATTTGCGCGACACCTTTGTGTTGCCGGCCCATTGTGAACAGGTGCAAATAGTCATTTGCTTGCTAATTGTACTACGACATGGTTTATGTCACAATGGTTTGAACTCGCTTTGTAAGTGTTTGTGAATAAGTAATCTTCTATCCAAACCCCCGACAACCTCAATGGTGGTATGTTATACCTTCAACTCCTCGAGGTGCGAGATATATGATCAAAGCGATGTTCCAGCATAGATGAAGAAAATATGCAAATAGAGGGGTCCATATTACAAGGGGTGGAGGCCACCGCAAGCTTGGAGCCCACATCGGCTAACAATGATGGAAATACAGAAGTCGTAGAATTTTTTGAGAACGAGGAAGACTCCTTCTTTTGTGGTGACATGTCTATCGACCTTCCAGTGTATGCAGAGTTGTGTCAGGAGATTAACATGGGACCATAGAATACTTCATTCTTGGAAAATTGTATTACTCAATTCGTTGTTTAGATCTTCCATAAAGGTAGATAAGATATGCATTTTAAGAGGGATTTTTTAAAAATGATTTATATTAATGTGCTTTGTATAGTTTAAATTGATTATTCTAACATCATTTTTTATCTGTGCAGGTATCGACATTTTCAGGATGAGTCGATGGATGAACGATGAGGAGTTTCAGGACATGATGGCACGCATGTCTCCAGATCAGCTCATGAGATTCAGAGAGATGGCAGACCAGGAGCTGTCTCGTTCTTCGTCAGGGCGTTCTGTTAGATCTGCTTCAACGCGATTAGATGCTTTAGCTTCGAGCAGACGATCTCGACGCTCACGACTTAGGCCAGAGGGAGGGACTGCTACTGTAGGAGGATCAGGGGGTGCTGCTGTGGAGACACGGACGTGGTGTCTCCGTCTCGTCGTTCAGCTGGAGCTGCGTCACCTCCAGGATTTGTCACACCTGTGGGGACGTCCACTCCAGTTACTCTGGCTTTTGCGCAGCCGTTGGCAGATGGCACGCCTTTTGGTGGCACTCCTTTTGGTGGCACCCCCTTTGGTGGCACCCCTTTGAGTGGCACTCCGGGAGAGGGTACCCCCGTCGGTACACCGGATGTACAGGGGTCTCCTGGATATGCTCAGGAGCGTGGACAGAGATGGGAGAGGGCCCATCTTAGGCAGACTCCTAGGGGTTATGGATACCTAGTGGATAGTAGGTCAGGAGCCATCATCATGAATGATGAGGGGAGGAGGGTGATGGCTCGCATGAGGGAGTTGTGCCAACAAGTTTTTCGGCACAATGTCCTGGATCATTGGAGGAACATACCGGAGGGGAGCAAGGACTACATAGTAGCATCCTTGCATGAGGAGTTCCCGGTGCCAGCCGCAGTAGATAGATTCTCTACGGGCTGGATGATGGATTGCATGCGTGCATACATGTCACATAGACGATCCGACGCACGCAAGGCAATCAAGAGTGGGGCTCCAAAGCTCGAGTGGTTAGATGCAGACGACTGGCGCCGAATGAGAGAGGAGGCTACAGATTCGCCAGGACATTGGAGTCAGCAGGCGGGAGGCGGCGAGGGCACGAATTGAGGCCGAATCGGTGCATCATCTTGGGAGTGGCGGCCACAGGACATATTTGGAGGACTTTGTAAGTTTCTCTTTTGTTTTGCTTATTTCTTTTTTTGAGATATTCTTTGTACTGACAATCATGTTTCTAACAGTTAGCATTTTGTTTTCTTTGCAGCACTCCATTACAAATCGCGATCCACAAGGCCTTGAGACTCGATATGCAGAGAGGCACGGTCTCAGGGTATTGATCGACCGATTGTATAGATGCGGCGGCCCTATAAGTCACTCATCTTTCTTGTCCGTAGTTACCATGAGATATTTGAATGCATTATTGTATGGTGGATTGATATGTTGTTTCTTTTTCTGTAGAATCCATTTGATGCTCCTTTGCGGCGGGACGAGCTTTCGGGGGACGAGGATTTGTAGCTCGCCCTTGGATCCTTAGAGCTCACACACCTTTAGTTTTTAGTCGCCTGATCTATGTAGACATTTTCTATGTATTAGTGATATCGTTTCATGATTGTACCAATCGCATTTTATGCGATCATGTATTTATTTCATGTATCAGTTTTATGATTTTAGTATACAATCTTTTTTTTTGCAAGCGCTTTGTATGCAGCAGTGCATAAACTATTTTGTATGGCTCTCATACAGCACACAGTGCTATATGTGGCAGGGCAGCTTGCTGCCCTGCCACAAATTTTTCTTTTCTCTGTTACTGTCGCTATTTGCGTCCCAAATTTACTGCTCGCGTCGCTATTGGAGTCGCTATAAGCGTCGCAAATTTACTGGTTGCGTTGCTATATGCATCGCTATTTGCGTCGCATATTGTGACGCAAATAGCGACGCATGTAGCGACGCAAATAGCGACGCATATAGCGACAATTCTATGGCGTCGTCAATAACGACGCTTTTGCGACGACGGGGGCAAATTTTGTTGTTTGTATTTTCGTCGCTATAAGGTCTATATCTTATAGTGTAAGCTAGTATAAATGCAAGTATGAAATTTCAGATGATGAGATAACTTGCCTCCAAAGATGTGATGTACAACCTCAATGTGATGAAGGACATGCAGAATGACCTCCCCACTTCCCTTTTTGGAGATTATATATTAAAGCAAACAATTAAAGTAAACAATCAAAATGACCATTATATTTTCAAATGCAAGACCCTTTATATATATTTAGAGAGAGAGAAATATGTTTTATATGACCAAAAAAAGGGACACACCTCCCACCTTATGAGAGTAAAATCAAATTTTAAAAAATCACAAGACAATACAAAACTCCCATCTCCTAGCCTACAGATGGGTTTTGCTTCCGGAGTGCAAGAAAAATTCTGAAGACCTTACAAGTTACAACCTTATAAAGTCTTTACAACTTTTGAAGAGCTTGGAACCTTTCAAAGTAATACCCTTAATTGTTTGTAGTCCAACTTAGTAGGCTTTTGTCTGGTTAACGTGGACACGTGGCACTGCTACATCAGAGTGCCAGTGTACTCCCAGTACACTAGTTGGGTTAATATTTAATTAATATTAATATTAGCTTGATATTTATACTAGGTTGTCCATTGTATCAAGATTAAATCATGTCTTTATTAGGGAATTTACGCAAATGTACTTGTAATTACAAATGTGCACGCACACCTCAGGGTTGGCAATTAGTAAATAGAAGCACCTACTTTAGACACAATAATCATGACTTTGTTGCTAACTTGTATCCTCATATTGAAGAAGGTGTTGATATTGCTTTTGAAGATCAAGCAAACAAAGTGGAGTTGTCTCTTGTTAATAAAAAATGGATGTGGTGTGATTGTGTTGCATATTGTGGTGGTGGGCGCTATTTGGTCCCTTCCACATATTTCAAGCATCAACAATTCAAAATTGGATATAATGGGTTGGGTAGAAATGTAGGTCTTCTAAATAGTGATGAAACACATTCATATAGTAGTGATAATAATCTCATTATACAAAGTGATAATAAGATTAATAACAATGGCCTTACTGATATCTTCAACAATAATAATGCAAATGAAACCCCACCATGTGACTCTTTTGTCAAGAATCTTAATGAGAATAACAATGGCCTTTGTCAAGAGGAACACAATGAGAGTAACTATAACTACCACAACGAAGATGATGAGAGTGAATCTAATAGTCAAAATAACCATATAATGGGATCACTAGCTCATCAAATTATAGACAAACTCATTGATCTTCAATCACTTTGGGACAAACGTAAAATCTCAATCACAGCTCAATATAATATGCTTCAACTCTTATTTGGGGATTTGGGTGGAAAAGGAGTTGGAAAACCTAGTGTAGAACAAGTAAATCCGAGCTTATAATGTAAACTATTGATCCAATTGTCAGAGACATGGGATGGTGATTTGGATGGTGTGAGAGTTCCAGCATGTTGGGAACAATTAAACACAATGTTTCATGAGCCTGGAATGGTGAGACCATAACATTATAGGCTATGTATAGGCGATGAAACAAATCCCCGTGAAGTTGAGTACTTTTTACCTAGCAATGAGGACTTGTATTGTGGAAATGTTGTCACATATGGATGTAAAGATGGCACAGAAAAGATTAAGCTTAAACACGATTTTTTGACTTGTTGTGAGAAGAGTAAAAAATGTTTAAAGCTTAGAAAAAACACTACAGCTTTTGATTATTTACCAATAGGAAAACAAATCAAACTTTTAGCTCAAAGTAAAACATTTTGTCATGACATGCAAACAATGTGGCGTCAAAAAGATAGGTAGTTAGGTAAAGAGATAGATGAGTTTCCTGAATATATAAATGAATTTTGGGGTGGGTCCAAATGTAGAGAAGTTCAAAGTTTTTGGAATCCAAGAGCTGAATATGAGATGGATGTTGTGTGTAAGAATGTATCATGTAAGAAAGTATATACTACATTTCCTAGATCTTGTTTTTCTAAAGTCCTAGTAATAAGCTATAATGAAGGGATTATAACTGTGTATGCAAACAACGACATTCTAAAAACCAACATAAAAAACATATGTTAAAAGGTGATCCTTGTAGCTTGGCTCTTCTTCTCCATTGGGATGGGTTCCAAGCATCTCGAACAACTCAGCCTAACTGTGGTGTGGTAGAAATAAAGGTTCTAAATTATGGAAAAGATTCTACTATAGGTGCCCTTTCCGTCCTGTTTATGTCCTTGAGTGCTTCCAAAGTCATAGGAAAAATAAGTGATGTATTTCATGCCTTTTTGTGGCCTCTAATTACTGAGTTAGAAGACCTATATATTAATGGTCTTGATATTTTTTATAAATATTCACTAAAATGTATATCTGGAGATTGGATAGGCCATTCCAAAATATATAGAATTCGAGCAATGTTAATGATGGTTATTGGGGACCATCCTGCACAATGTAAAATAGGCACCTTTAAAGATGGTGGTTAGTTCTTTTGTTGTAGAGATAAAGCTCATGCAAGTCTGGATACTGGCAATCAATTCTTTCAAGGTAGATACCTGTACGATTTAAATAGATACAAGGTTAGGTATCCACCAATCAAACGAAAAGCTAATGATATGATCATAGCCTTATCCGAAGAAAAGAGAGCTTCGACGATAGGCGAGAAAGAGAATATATTAAAGATAGAAGGGTTGTCTGGAGAGTCGTCACTTTGGAGATTATACAACTTGTATGGGTTGGATCTGTCATTAGATTTAGTATATAGTACAATGCATAAACTTTCACTTAATTTGTCTAGTAAATATATATTATCTCTAAGTAAAAACTTATTAAATGAGACAGAGAAAGCCATTGACAGCTGTTCAAAAATGATCTATAAGCTTGTTCCTTCTATTTGATATGGATGGTGGCTACACACTCTAAGCAAATACTATGAAAGCTTTAAAGCAGAAGAGAATCAACTTTTTATACAATGGTGCTTGCCATGCATCATAAGCATGGTAGAGGGTATTCAAAAGGAATTTAGTGATTTAGGTATTCTTTTGGTGTATATAGCACATGCATTTTACAATTACAATAGAGAAAAAGGTTGGTCTAAGAAAAGCATAGAAGTAGTCTACGCTTTGCTTGTAGCTTGGCATGTTCGAAAAGATGAATATTTTGGTCCAATATCTTCACCCCTAGAGCATGTAGCAAGAAATGGTGAGTTATTAGATGAGATTTTGAGACATGTCTCACATGACATTTTTTGGTGTTATACCTTTGAGTGCATGGTATCGTCATATATAGGAATTAAAACAAATGGCTGGAAAAATGAGATATTTTATGTATCTTTTCATACCAAAAATCTATTTACCATGTCATTTAGAGCACTACATGAGGAAAGAGATGGCCTTTATCAATAGAAAAATACTTGTTCAATGCCACCAATGTGTTTCACTTCGTGACGGTCTTGTAATTGCTAATCGTGAGAGTTCTATTTTCTATCCACTACATGAGGATGGAATATTAGAAATTTCATATGTTGCAAAGGAAAAGAAAACTTGAAAAGTATTATGTACGAAACATGACACATCACCGTGCTTCAACATGATTAAACATAAATGAATTTTAATGTCTCCCAAAAAAAGGATACATAGAGGACTTTCTTATGAAGAGAAAAGGCATGTTCTAAATTTTTTGTCCTTAGAATATGGTTGCGTTGATGAGACTATAGCTACATGCTACCAAAATGTACTTTACAATGGAGAAATTTACAACTTTGGAGATTATGTAGTAGTTAAAGTAGATAATACATGTGAAGACGTCCCAAGCACAGGTCCATGGAAGGCTCAAATAACCAATTTCTTCTCTATACAAGTGAGAGGGGCAAACTTTAGTTTTGTAAGTGGTGAATATTACAAGAAATGCATGATAAGAAAAGATGATATAGAGGAGCTATTAGTTGACGTTAATATAAGGATGAGTGTGTTACAACTAGAAAGGCTTAGGTTTGATTGGAATTGCATACGACCCATAAGCTTATTGCTACACAAGTTTATTGCAATTCCTAAGGGCAATAAATTCATAGCTTATGAGACAAAAGATTTATCTCAACGTACTATATTACTAGAGTTAGGGCAACTTGGATGCATACCTCCTTGGTTGGAGAAAGATGATATCGTCATAACAAAAAATATAATTGGCAATAATACAAGTAATAAGTATTTTCATGCAGTAGTTAGAGAAGTAATTGTGGAAACAAAGGAGTGTAGGCTAGCTCTATTAAAACGTGATTGTATATGTCCAAATATTTGGAGAGTAGTTGTTGAAGAAAAAACATTAAGAAAATGGGACACTTGTATAGCATTAGTCTCAAGCTTTGAAGTTATAAGTAGAAGGAAAGTAATCTTGTTGAATGGGGAATTGTGTTCTCTTCCTATGATGTGGAGTTTCTTAGACTAGAATTATTGTCACGGTCTTTTGAATAAGTCTTTGATGCATATATCACATCTTTTGGATTGAGTTGCTTCTATGCATATGCATTGCATTGTTCTTAAACGAGTAGAGTTTTTGAAAACATTTTAAGTTACATGTCAATATTATTAAGTCACATGCATGTGTAGGCAACATCTTTGAGATGGCATCTTCTAGTAAGAAAAAAAATGATTTTCAACCAGCTCCACGTAGTGCTATAGGCTCAATGAAGAATAGCAAATCACAAACATTGATTTCTAAAGGAGGCATTGTGGCTCTCTTAAAGACTCCTTCGTATGAGCAAATGTTTCGACCTCCCAAGTTGAATGATTGTGACAATAGTAAAAAATATAAAAAATTCATTTTTGTTGGAATTTCGTAGACACAACCAAAATTTTGTTTATTGTAAAAACCATAGAATAGCTAAAAGTTGGCTAGATTGCCATAATATACATCATGATTTGTGGCACAATAAGGAAGAGCAACAGAAGCTCATGGATATCATTGAAGCAAATCATCACACTATTTTACCTCTTGAGTTTCTTGGAGCTTCTTACATATAGAAGAGAGAAGATATATATATTTATATTCCAGAAACTTTGGCTACATGTCAAAAGAATCAAAAGTCAAAAGCAAAAGCAACGGGTCTATTTCGAGTAAGTCATTTATCTTACTTCTATATTGTGGTTTCTTTTGAATTTCATATTTAATACACATTTTCCTTGTACATGTAGGGAAAGCACATTATGAGACTTGAGGTTCCTATGCAAGAGGATGAAAGCTTTCAAAAGCAAGTAGAGACTAATATCCATGACAAAAATATATTGGATGATGAATTTATTCAAGAAAGTGTGAGTGATATTTTTTAATAAGTATTTTTATTTTTTATTTTCATAATTGAATATATAAAATTCATTGATTCTATAGAAAAAAGTTATACAAAGTAAATAATTATTGTGATGAAGTAGTTACATCCCATGAGACAATGGAAGAAAACAATATGATTGTAATGGTGTGTACTTCCTTTTATATCTTTGAATATTGAGCTTGTAGGATATAAACATGTAATACAATGACTCATATGAAATGACAAAAATATATAGGATACAGAAGAGAATGTGTATCGACCGCAATTTGAGGATCAAGTTGTTTATGATAATGAGGATAACCATTTTTAAAATGCATAATTGCTATATTTTATCTTTAAAGTAGTCATAGATGATATTGATAGCTTTCTTATATATTGCAAGATTCTTTACTATGAGAAAGGACATCGCTTATGGAGCTATTAAATGACTCTACAAAGATTTGATATCTTTACAATTTGTATATATAAAATAAAAATTTACTTATATCTATAAAGTAGTTTTTTTAAGGTGATACATAAATTTGATCATGAGGATGATATTATTAAGGATTTGCAAAATGAGAATGTAGAATTCAATTAGGTATACAAGCTAAACTTCATTTTCTTAAGCCTTTCGCTTTCTAGACTACTATATCCCACATGCATGATGTTGAAAAGTAATTCCAAGCTATTAACATACATCCTTTATATACAATAAGCTACTCAAAACCATTTTCATAATAACAACCACAATCCATGAAAGACTTTCATTTCTTTCCATCCAAATGTTGCTCCACCTCATCATCCACTTAATTTTGTACCTAGAGACACTATGGACTAACAACTTGGAATATCCAAGATGAATTTTCAAAATAAAAATCTCAATGTACAATGTAAGAAGTTTAAATTGACCTATTACCATTGTGGTCATCTTGGCCATCTTTGTATAAATTGCCACGTTAAACTACCCAACAAGAACGACAATCATAACTCCAATAACATAGTATTAACAATAACATTACTCAATTACACAATATAGAAAAAGTGCCAAACTATAATCCTGATTGACCACAAACTTTCTTCAACAAGGGGTAATGATTGAAGATAAGCAAGGTATGCATACTTCCCTTCATGCTTTATTAAAGATGAAAGGCATTATTCAAGGTTCCTATGTAGTTATCTTGTATGATGAAAGTAGCTCATATTATTTTATTTTTGAGAAACTAATTTAAAGACTACATTTGGAAACCACTACATCACTATATAACACAAAAATCACTTTTCAAGGAATAAGATATAATGGAACTTGTGAGGTTAAAGGCCTTAAAATAACTATGGTTCCTTATAAAGAGAAATGTAATTTTCTTGTGGCTCCTTTATCGTCTTGTGATATCATTTTAGGTATGGCTTTTTTCCATTAGTATAACCTTGAGATTGACTATTGCATTCCTTTAATAACCTTTGAATTTCAAGGAGAATGTATCAGTTTGCTTGGCAATACCAATTTAGAGTTATTCCCCTTGATTTCACATACCCAAACCAAGTGTGCCCTTAGGAAACAAAGTAAAGCCTACATGATTTATGTCACACATGTTGAGGATCCTGAGACTACACTTCTTATGCTATTACAAAAGCATTTTGTGGCTACCTATAAGGACTATTTGGTTGATGACTATCCATCATAGTTGTTACCCACTTAAGGAGCCACAAGATAATATTATTTGTTGGAGCTTCACCTCTGTATAAGGTGCCTTACAGGCACAAACCACTTTGCCAATTGAACTTCTAGATAAAGGCCTCATTCATTCTAGCTTTTCACCCTTTGGATAATCATTATTTCTTTTAGAAAAGAAAAATAAAATATACCACATGTGGATTGACTATAAGACACTTAACAAAGCCATTATTAGATATCGATATCATATACCCCATGTTGATGATTTACTAGATAAATTAACGGCAGCTTCAATATTTGGAAAATTGATTTAAAATCTAGATACCATCAAATTAATATGGACATAGTTCACATTAGTAAAATATAATTCTGTACGAATTTGGACAATTTGTGATAATGTCTTTTGGTTTAACGGATGCCGTGCAACTTTTTCTAGGCTTATGAAAAAAGTTTTTACTGATTATAAATATCATTTAATTGTGTTTTTTAATGATATTTTGGTTTTTAGTATCTCAGAAAGTGAACATAAAGAACATTTAAAATTAGTAATTGATTGATTAAATGCTAATCATTTGTATGCTAACCTTGCAAAAAACTATATTCAAAATTGAATATCTAGGTTTTATTGTTTATGTCCAAGGCATTAGTGTTGATCCAAAGAAAGTACGTACTAGTAAAGAATGACTTGTTTCTTGGAATGTGCATGAAGGTCATTCTTTTCTTGGATTAATTGGTTTTTATAGAATGTTTGCGAGTAATTTTTCTTTGATTGCTTTGTCACTAAAACTTCATAAAATTAGTATTTTTCATTGGGGGTCTAGTTAATAAAAATCTTCCTACTCGAGTTTCACTGAAGATTGTATGAGATATTTGCATAAAAAATTCAGGCATTATTATCCAATATCTACCTTAGTTATACAAGTCCTTTTGTATTTAGCATATAATTTGCAGATATACCATGTACATTTATGAAAAATAAGTCTATGGGAACCTAATAGTTGGACATCTGGAAGTAATTGACAGTCTGCTGGATAAATCACATTAATTCAGATACAAAAATATTGACAAAATCCAAAAATGATGCCAAAAATTTGTCAAAAGTCCACTAGGTTCACACGGGACCAAAAGTAACTAACTAAGGTGACCAGCAAAAAGTGACCTAGGCTGGTCAAAAAGTGACCAGGGTTGGAGCAGAGAGCAGCCCGCATTTTTCAGCACAAAATGTGGGCTGCTCTGCCTGAGGGAAACTGGGAGAAAGCTGGAGCTGAGATGCATGGATTGGAGCATGCACACTGAAGATTACCAGGTCAACAACTAAAGATGATAACTTGGTGAGAGCTCCACTTCTTTGCCTCTTTGGTCTGACGAAAAATGCATGCTGAAACTGTCTATAAAAGAGGGGAAATCAAAGAGAAGAGTATTCAGCATGCTCTTATGCATGCCTTCTCTTATCTTCTCTACCTTATTCTTGGTCCAATGAAGACCGACTTGTGCCCAAGTACTTGAGTGACTTAGGGGCAAGCAAAGGGTGAGGATATTGAAGACTTATGGACTGTTATGGGCTGGAATAACCGGTCATAAACAACGCAGCCCACTATTTTGATCTATTTTTATGAGTAAACATGGGTTTTTTATGGTTGTAATAGAGGAAAATGACCTCTTTTCTTCAGGACATTGTTCATAGATGATCAAAAGTGCTTCTTCTTGAGTTTATGCCCTCATTTTGAATTTGTTTATGGGCTGGAATTTTCTGTTTTAAAATAGGGCTGAAGCTAAAATTATTATTTTCCCATTCATTTCATGTATCTTTGGCTCAAATCTTGAATGTATTTGATTCTAGCATCATTATACTTGACCCAAAGGATTGAAATCCATCTATGTACATGAAATAAATGCCATTGGAGCTTGCATTTGACATTCATAAATGAATTAGAAATCTGAAAATATCCTTTATGAAATGATGTATGCATCCTGAAGCATTTGATATAATCAAGTTAGTCTTATTCCTTTTGTTCATGAATGCTAAATACAATGTGAGAAGGCTTGATTTCCTCTCCCGTACCTAAATTGTTTCTAATCCCCGAATCTTTTTTAAATCCAATCCATTTTTCCTTTCTGAATCTTGTATCCCAAACTCGTCTTCTGCACTAAAAGCCTCGGTGGTAGACCTTCAACTCCTAACGCGACAACAGTGGTGAACCCGACGTGAAGGTCCGCTGGAGAAGAAGAAGACCAATGGGAGAATCATCAAGCTTGGGAGACTTTGCAACAGTTGGTTCGCTTAATGCAAGAGAGCCAACAACAATAGCTGCAATTTCAGCAACAGTTGCAATTGCAACAACAACAGAGACAAGAAGAAGAAGAACGGATTGATGCTGCTGCCATTAAGGCCTTAGAAGCAGTTGGGCATGAGCTCAAGTAATTTAATAGGAAAAATGTGTCCTCTTTTATCCATCTCTACACTAACAAGATGGTCTTCTTTGGAGTTCCTCAACATGCCTGGAGCCTTTACTTTGCCCGCCTGTGCATGGCCTCCAGGACTGAATTCATGGTCTTTTCCAAAAAGATGTTGGATGGACTGTGTTCAAAAAGGCTCTTCGAGAAGAATTTTTCCTTGAAGATTCTGGCCTTATGACAAAGAAACTCTTCACTGAATGGGTCGAGAGGCCCAATAAGGGTCTAACTACTACTCTTCATCGAGAGTTTGAAAGCAAATTTGCCCAACTAGATCCTGATGACCAACAAGGTATGGAAAGTCAGAAGATTGAGTTATTTTTAAAAGCTGTAGATTCTTCTCTTCAGAAGAAATTAACTGACTGACTTGAAGACCTTGACTCTGAGTCGGGATTGAAAACTTCTTGGAGTGATGTCACTGAAGCAGTTAATATGATTGCTAAAAGAGAGCGATTGCACCTAAGATGGGGATCAACCCCTATAACAACTGATTCTATGACGGAGCCGGTTTTAGCTTCTCGACCGCCTATCTCTTTGGCCAAACAACCAAGAAATTCTGCTGATCCTTCACCAAAGAAGGATGACATGGATGAGTTAATTAAAAGCATGCGGGATCTCCATCTTAACTTAACAGAAATTAATTCTAAAGTAGAAAGGCTTGATGTTAAAGTAGAAGAAAGGGGTCGGTCAGCCGCCCAAAGACCTGCACGAGAAGGCTTTAAAAGACGCTGCATTTGGTGTGATAGCCTTCAACATGACAAGAGGGAGTGCGGAGCATTCCGTGAAGCCAAAGCACAAAAACTAGTCTTTTGGAAGGATGGCAAAATTCATGCAACCGAAACTGGGCTTCCTCTTGAGCCAAACTTCGGTAACGGCGGCATGAAGAAAAGATTGGAGGATTTGGAAATAAGAATAGCCTATGCAGCTGTTGATGCTGCAACTTATGGGTTGCAAATTGAGCCAACTAATGAAATTGTTAAAGCATGTAAAACTAATGCAAAATCTAAAGTGTGGACGCATGCCTTGGAACGCATGGAGCAAGGCAAGGCAACTAAGGATGATTGAACCACTACCAGCCAATGTATTCGAGGAAGAACTGGATGGTCCGAGCCAGTGGATTCATTTTCAGCTTTTGCCCACTAGCTGAAATTAATAATCAAGAAGCCATGATAGAAGAAAAGAGAAGAAGATGTTGCCGGTCCTTCTTCTTCAGGACCGACTAAACGCATAACAAGAAGCAAACCAGACCAACAGAAGGCTGCTGAAAATCCGCCACCACCAGAATTTGACATGGGAGATGCCCCTCAAGCAAAGAAGACATAAGGAAAAAGAAAAAGCAAACATCCCAGTTACAAGTTGCAGTCGGACATAGAGACCGCAACGGATCTTAAACAGATCCTAGAAGAAAGAATTCTTGGTAGTAGAATTGAATTTACATTAGTTGAAATTCTCGGTATTGCAAAACGAGGATTTCATGATGTAATAATTGATGTAATTAAATGAAAAAGACAATATGTTGGTGAGGAAACTCAAGAATCTGTACATGCTTTTTTACAAGTACTTCATGTGTATTTGCAGGATGAAGAAAAGCTGAAAACTCAAGGGATTCGATTGGAGGCAATCAAAGAATTGATTGCAGCCATAGAAGCCAAAGAAGAAGACATTTATGAAGCAGAAGCTGAAGAAGCCATAATGGTGGAAACTTCTCAATCTAAAGTGTAGCCCATGCAAAAGAAAGAGACTTTTCTTTACAACATGCAGGAAGAAAGTGAAACCCACTTTATTCCAAGTAGTCACTATTCCCGTACCCATTGGGCAAGGGCGACTACTGAAACTGTTGTTAAAATTGGTTAGAAAGAAACTCCATGCATTGCCCTTATAGCCCATGGTTCAGAAATTAATGTTATGTCAAGAAGTCTCTATGAGAATGGTGGATGGCCCATTGACGTGGACCCAGGGTGGCACATGAAGGCAACCAATAACTCTTTTGGTGATCTTTATGCAGGATGTCCTTATGTAAAAGTTACTATTGGTAATGTAAATGATGAATTTCATTTATTTGTTCAAGATTCTTGCAGTTATCCAATCATTCTTGGACAACCATTTATTTCCAAGTCTCGTTTAGAGACAAAGGCTCTTGATGATGGTTCATCATACGCTCGGATAAGAAGCAAGGATAATGATAAGGCAGTTCAATTCCTAACTGTTTGTGTTAATCACCATCGGAATAGGGATCGATTGAGAGATCATCCCGTTCCTCCTAATGCCCAAGAATTTAAGGGTTTTCAGGTAGCGCTGCTATAAGTGGAGGCAATGCCAGTGCATCATGTCATAAAAAATTGCCTCCACATATGAAGGAGACAAGGTCTAAAGCTGATTTGCAGGTTTTTTCAGCCAATGGAAAGAAAGTATTTGAGTCATATGGAGCAAGAACTGAAAAAAATTGATGTCTTACCTAAAGATGAAGAAATTTCAGGTCTATTTTATGGGCTGAATTATAATGATACAATGGCTGAAATTTATACAGCCATTCATGCAGAAAATCAAGTTGAAAATCAGTCCATATAGGCATGTACATTGGATATGTATGACATAATTCAAGAATTTGCAGATTACGAAGTCTTTGGGCAGCCAAACAAGGATGAGGCAAGAGTAGAAACAAAATATAAAATAGTTGATAAGAAGGTCAAGCCGATAGCTACTCCTCTACTACCTGAAAGCGAAGGATTGGTAGAAAGGGTATCCAAACAACCAAGCCTTCGTGATCCTAAAGATATTGGCCATCAATTTACAACAGAAAGTATACAAAAGCTGAAAATTGGTGAAGACTCTTTCCTCTTGTCGGCTGAAAAACAAAATTTCATGCAGATGTTAAAGAACCATGGTAAAGCCTTTTCATTTCAGCCACATGAAATCGGCTGTGTGGATCCAAGCATTGTGGCTCCAATGGTAATTTTTACGGTCCCACATGTGCCTTGGAATCTTAAACCAATTCCGGTTCCAAGGGCTCATTTGCCTAAGTTATTGGAACTTTTAAATGAAAATATAAAAATGCGAATATTAGAGCCATCTTCAGCTCCATATTCCAACCGATGGTTTACCGTACCTAAGAAGAATGGATCTTTACAATTCATTCAAGATTTGCAACCCGTTAATAAAGTCACTATTAGAAATGTTGGATCAGGACCAATTGTGGATGAGGTTGCTGAAGCTTTTGCAGGCAGGGCAATCTATTCCATGGGAGACTTATATTCAGGCTACGACCAATTTTAGCTTGCTTTGGAAAGCCGTGACATTACTACAATGAAGACACCTCTTGGCATAGTCCGCATGTGTACTCTACCTCAAGGGGCTACGAATTCAGTAGCTCACATGATGAATGCCATGCATAAAGTATTGAGGGATTATATTCCTCAATTGACTCTTCCTTTCCTTGATGATGTTCCAATCAAAGGATGTGAAGTGCATGAGAAAAATGAAGAACTCAATGAACTTGGATGTCGAAAGTTTTTTTTTATCATATTAATGATTGTTCTCAAATACTGTCTAAATTAGAAGAAGTTCATCTTACTCTTTCAGGAGCTAAATCTGTTTTTGGAGTTGAAGAAGTCCTTGTGGTCGGTCATATGTGTGGACCATATTGCCGAAAGCCTTCTCCATAAAAAATAAATGCAATTAGCAAGATGCAAAAAAAATGTACAAATATTTCAGAATTGAAGATTTCTTGGTGCATGTGTCTTCTACCTTATTTGGATACCACATTTTGCTCATGTTGCTGAAAGTCTTTATCAGCTTCTAAGAAAGGGCCAAAGGTTTCTATGGACAAAAGAACTTCAGCTCCCACTTTAAAGAGGGCTAACTACTCTAATGGACAGCCCATTATACTTACAGTGGACGCAAGTCCTATTGGAATAGGATGGGCAATTGGTCAAGATGACCTTGAAGGCAACCGATATGTGATCCGTTTTGGAGCAAAGGTTCTTAATGAACGACAAAGAAGGTATGCTCAAATTAAAAGAGAGCTTTGGGGAGTAGTAACTGCATTAAAATGTGACAGGGAGTACTTCATGGGCGCACATGTTATAGTTGAGATGGATTGCCTACCACTCTTGGGCATAATAGCCAACTGTTCCACTCCTGACATAGCCATGCTGAGATGGATAGCCTATATTAAATCCTTAAATCCTGATTTGAAACATATTGTAGGTAAAGATAATCCAGTTTGCTGATATGCTTTCACGTGCCAGATATGTGGATGAAGAAGAAATGATGGATAAAGAAGAATCAGAGTTTATAAATGAAGCTGTTAATGTAGGTACAACAAAAAGTACAGCAAGAACAATAGGTTCAACTGATAATACAACTTTTATATCAGCCAGAATGGATGAATCAACTAAAGAAGGACAATGGATAGCTGGTAAACAACATATTCCATAATTTGTTATGGTTTTTTTACACTTTAAAGAAGAATATTATGCAGATGATTGGCTAAAATTTGGCCAATTTTTGAGCACTATGACAAAGAAGGAAGAATGGACTCATGAAGAGTTCAAGAGAATTAAGAGAAAAGCCTATGGTTTTTTTCTTAAAGATGGCTACCTTTGGAGGTAAGCAAAGAAGAAAGGAAGAGCGCCTGTTCGTGTCTTAGGTGACAAAAAGACACAAAGACAGGTCATGCAAGAATTCCATGAAAGCCTATTGGCTGGCCATAGAGGCATATGGGGTACTTTTGCCAAAATAAAAGAAATTTTTTGGTGGCAAAACATGTATAAAGACATTGAGCAATTTGTTGAGTCTTGTCATGCTTGTCAAATGTATTCCATGGTAAAACATAGAGATGGGCTTCAGCCTACCTATCCTTTGTCTATTCACTATAGATGGGTTATTGATTTAGTAACCATGCCTACACGAATTTGGAACATGAGATATCTAGTACTTGCTAGAGAAGATCTCACAAATCAAGTGGAAGGAAAGGCCTTGACAACAAAGTCCACCCATGCTGTTTGTAGATTTTTACTTGAAGAAGTATTTTGTAGGTATGGATGTGTTGCTAAAGTAACTCTTGATAGAGGAGAATTGGATGCCGATGAAGCTCGCCATTTCTTTGCTCAATTGGGGATTAAGCTATCTCTTACTTCAGCCTACAACCCTGAAGGCAATGGTAAGAGTGAAAGAGGTCATCAACTAGTTCTTAAAGCTTTAGCAAAATCATGCAAAGGAAAGTTGAGGGAATGGCCTAAAATGCTACCATTCGCATTATGGGCTGATAGAACAACCCATAGTGCAGTAACAGGTTATATGCTAGCTGAACTCATGCATGGACAGCCACCTATTATGCCTTTTGAGGAATCCATTGTCACATGGAGTATCTTGCCTTGGGATGAAGGCATGAACAGGGAAGAATTGCTGTTTTTACGCATAAGGCAACTTGAAAGAAGGCCAGAAGATGCCAAAATAGCCATTGAAAGGCTAAAAACAGCAAGATTAAAGAATAAGAAGAGGTTTGATAAGCACCATGGACTTCGTCCAAGAGCTATTCAAGAGAATGACTGGGTTCTTGTTTATGATAGCAGCCTGGACAATCAATATAGTGCTCATAGGAAGTTAGCCAAGCGATGGTTTGGACCATATGTTGTAAAAGTAGTACATAATAATGTTACTTACTCTTTGGCTGAAATGGATGGGACCATGATAAAGACTCCAATAGTTGGGAAACGAAGAGAATCTTCAACTTATGAACTTGATGACTTTGATACAAGCCCTTAACTTGAAGACATGCAGGAAGACGAACACTTAGGGAATGAAGATGAAGAAGAAGACCCTCCTTGACCTATAATCTTATGAAATGGCACATGCCAGAGGATGTGCAGGTTAGGAGGGGGTGAATGTCAAAGAGTTTACTGTCCATGGGATTCTTATAAACACAGAAGAGTATCACTGGAAGATTGTATGAGATATTTGCATACAAAAATCAGGCATTATTATCCAATATCTACCTTAGTTATACAAGTTCTTTTGTATTTAGCATATAATTTACAGATATACCATGTACATTTATGAAAAATAAGTCTATGGGAACCTAATATTTGGACATCTAGAAGTAATTGACAGTCTGCTGGATAAATCACATTAATTCAAGTACAAAAATATTGACAAAACCCAAAAATGTTGCCAAAAAACTGTCAAAAGTCCACTAGGTTCACACGGGACCAAAAGTAACTAACTAAGGTGACTAGCAAGTGACCTAGGCTGGTCAAAAAGTGACCAGGGTTGGAGCAGAGAGCAGCTTGTGTTTTTCAGCACAAAATGCGGGCTGCTCTGCCTGAGGGAAACTGGGAGAAAGCTGGAGCTGAGATGCATGGATTGGAGCATGCAAACTGAAGATTACCAGGCCAACAACTGAAGATGATAACTTGGTGAGAGCTCCACTTCTCTGCCTCTTTGGTCTGACGAAAATGCATGCTGAAACTGTCTATAAAAGAGGGGAAATGTGAGAGAAGAGTATTCAGCCTGCTTTTATGCACGACTTCTCTCATCTTCTCTACCTTATTCTTGCCCAAGTACTTGACTGACTTTGGGGCAAGCAAAGGGTGAGGATATTGAAGACTTATGGACTGTTATGGGTTGGAATAACCAGTCATAAACAGGGCAGCCCACTATTTTGATCTATTTTTATGAGCAAACATGGGTTTTTTATGGTTGTAATAGAGGAAAATGACCTCTTTTCTTCAGGACATTGTTCACAGATGATCAAAAGTGCTTCTTCTTGAGTTTATGCCCTCATTTTGAATTTGTTTATGGGCTGAAATTTTCTGTTTTAAAACAGGACTGAAGCTAAAATCATTCTTTTCCCATTCATTTCATGTATCTTTGGCCCAAATCTTGGATGTATTTGATTCTAGCATCATTATACTTGACCCAAAGGATTGAAATCCATCTATGTACATGAAATAAATGCCATTGGAGCTTGCATTTGACATTCATAAATGAATTAGAAATCTGAAAATATCCTTTATGAAATGATGTATGCATCCTGAAGCATTTGATGTAATCAAGTTAGTCTTATTCCTTCTGTTCATGAATGCTAAATACAATGTGAGAAGGCTTGAATTCCTCTCCCGTACCTAAATTGTTTCTAATCCCCAAATCTTATTTGAACCCAATCCATTTTTCCTTTCTGAATCTTGTATCCCAAACTCTTCTTGTACACTAAAAGCCCCCGTGGTAGACCTTCAACTCGTAACGCGACGACAACGTGTCCCAAACTTATGGGAAATTCCCATATTTCCCAATATGGTGTTTAAGTATAAGTATGGGTTGGAACCGAACCTATTGGAAAATGTCGTGGTTCAAAAACCTACCACATTGTTGATGCAATTGAATTAGCTGAGAGATATGAAAGAAAGTACTATAAGAATGAACATGTTTAACAAAGCGTTGGACAATCTTGCATTCCTTCTTGATCAGTCCCATACGGAGTTGGTTTTCGAGGCACTTCTTTTCCTAATAACTGTCAAGATTGTGGGAGAGAAGGAAGAAGTCTCACTTGTAGCTTTCTTGCTTGCACAATGGGGGAATACACACAAGGGTGGAGGCTGAAAACAGTTTTCCTCTTCTTAGTTGTGTAAGCCAAAATGAACTCACATACAAAGAAATAGAAGAACCCTATATATGGGTCTCAAACCAAACTCAACTAACTAAGGTGGCATACTAAGTGAGCCACGAACTAGAGTAGATAAGGATAGCTGTCGTCTAGCTATTATTCATGGGCGGTGTACCAACCGCATCTGCAACTGACACGTCGGTGACATAAATGCACAACGGTCACCCTGGCATATCACGAGTGGAGCTCGATATCTCAACATTCCCCCTCGAGCTCAATCCCAATTCCTGCACACCAAGCAGGTCTCTGAACTTGCGTAGCTTCTCTGCGCCCAATGCCTTCGTGAATATGTCAGCTACCTGATCCTCTGTGCTGACATAAACTAGATCAATAAGACCTAGTAAAACCCTCTCTCGCACATAGTGATAATGCACCTCAATGTGCTTTGTTCTAGCATGTTAGACTGGGTTATTTGCCAAGTGTATACTACTCATGTTGTCACAATAAATGACAACTGGCCCATCTGTAGACTCATGCATATCATAAAGTAGCTTATGCAACCAAGCTACCTCACATGCAGCCATTGCTGCACCCCTGTACTCGGCCTCTGTGCTCGACAAGGCAACTGTAGGTTGTTTCTTGCTGCTCCAAGTGACTGCAGCACTCCCAAAAGAGAATACATATCCACTGGTAGATCGTCTATCAGAAATGCTACCAGCCCAATCAGCATCAGTGTATCCATACAACTGTATCTGAACCCCAGTCTCATAAAATAGTCCATACTGCAATGTGGACTTCACATACCTGAGTATGCGTCTAGCCGCATCCAAATGCGGTTTCCTTGGAGCCTGCATAAACTGACTTACCAACCCAACAGCATAGCTCAAATCTGGCCTGGTAATAGTCATATAAATCAAGCTTCCTACTATGCGTCTGTACATAGTAGGGTCTTCCAGAAGCTCACCTGCATCTGCGCTCAGCTTCACATTCTGCTCCAAAGGAACTGAAATAGGCTTACAGCCTGTCATCCCATATTTGGACAGCATGTCCAATCCATACTGCCTCTGCAAGAGCTGTATCCCACTTGGTGATCTAATCACCTCAATGCCCAAGAAATAACGCAGCTCTCCCAAATCCTTCATCTCAAACTTCTGCTTCAATAGCATTTTCACATGAAGGATATCTTCATCACTGTCACCTGTCATAATCAAATCATCAACATAAATGACAAGTAGCATAATACCTTTCTCTGTTTTTCTCACATAAAGTGAGAAATCTGCCTTGGAAATCTGAAAGCCAATAGTGACAAGATACTGTCCTATCTTGTTAGACCATGCTCTAGGTGCTTGCTTCAAGCCATACAAAGCTTTCTTCAACCTGCAAACAAACTCAGGATGAACAGCATGCACCTAACCTGGTGGCTGCTCCATATAGACCTCTTCTTGCAAATCACCATACAAGAAGGCATTCTTTACATCCATCTGATGTAAAGACCATCCCTTTGATGCAGCCATAGGAATGACTGCTCTTACGGTTGCCATCCTTGCAACCGGACTCAATGTTTCTTCATAGTCAATGCCATATGTTTGTGCATACCCCTTGACTACTAATCTTGCCTTGTATCTGTTCACAGAACCATCTGCATTGTGCTTCACCTTATAAACCCACTTACAGCCAATTGCATTCTTACTTTTAGGCAAAGGTACCAATTCCCATGTAGCATTTGCTTCCAAGGCATCCATTTCTTCATCCATGGCTTTCTCCTATTTTTCTTTTCCCATGGCTTGCTCAAAAGAAGTGGGTTCTAGTTCCTGTATCACCTTGACCATATATGCATAGTGAATGGCTGTAAATCCATCATATTTCAGCCTATCCACACGATACCTAACTCTGGTAGACCTGCGCAAAGTGGGTTCACTCCCAGGTGCTCTCAAAACATCCCTGGTCTTCCTTACTCCAGGTGTAACAATAGAAGGAATACCCAACTCATCATCAATGCTCTGTTCTGAGCCACTGGATTCACCATCCACATAAGAGTGACCTGCATTCATATCAAACATGGGCTGATCAACCTTCTCTTTTCCTTTTCGTGATACCTGCATACCACTATCTACATTACTTTGAGAAGATTCTCCTGATCTCAATCTGCCTGTCCATGGCGAAGAATGTGAACCACTGCTAGAGGACTCTCTAGGTCCACTAATATTTTGTGACTGCTGCTGTGAATTCTGTGCAGCATTACCATTTTGTGCATCTACATCATCAATCACATTTACTGGTTTATACCGGCTACTCATCTCATCAAAAACAACATCTCTGCTCACTGTAAACTTACGAGTAGAAGGGTTATAGCATCTATACCCTTTTTGCTGCAGAGAGTAACCAATAAAGATGCACTTCTCAGCTTTTGGATCCAACTTGGATCTCAACTCATCTGGCACATGTACATAGGCAATGCAACCAAAAATTTTCAAATGAGAAATATCTGGTTTCCTACCAGTATACCTCTCCTCTGGAGTCATTCCATGTATGCTGTGGGAGTCCTGTTCATTATGTAGACTGCTGTAGCAACTGCTTCAGCCCAATAAAAATCTGGCAGGTCTTTTTCATTGAGCATGGCACGAGACACCTCTCCAATATGTCTGTTTTTTCTTTCTGCAATTCCATTTTGCTGTGGGGTATGACTGCATGAATATTGCTGTTTTATGCCATGCTCCTGCAAGAACCTTGCAAACTCATTTGAGAGGTACTCTCCCCTCCATCTGACCTTAGGCATTTTATTTGCAGGCCTGTTTCTTTTTCAACCATAGCTTTAAGAGTTTTGAAATACCCAAAAACTTCACTTTTCTTTTTCATAAAATACACCCAAACTTTTCTGCTATAGTCATCAATAAAACTGACAAAATAATGACAGCCTCCAAGAGATGCAGCTTTAGTAGTCCAAACATCAGAGTGGATTAATTCCAATGGCTTCTTACTCTCTTGAACATGTCTAGGAAATGGTTTCCGTGCCTGTTTTCCAAACTGACAGGCTTCACATACCTTATGCATTTCTGCAACCTTGAGTTTAGGCAATCCTGCAACAATATTTTGGGCCTGCATTGATTTAAGTCGCTGTACATTAACATGACCAATGCGTTTATGCCAGATATCAATATCTGCAACTACACCGGTCCCATGTGCAAACATTGCTGCACTCAATTCAGACATGTCTGCATCCAACGTAAACATTCTGCCATTCTTCTTTCCTTTTGCTATCAAGCGACCTTTATTTTTCATATCCTCAACAAAGCATCCATGAGGATTAAATCTGACCTGCAAGCCCTGCTCAACCATTTGACCAACAGAAACCAGATTCTTGGTGATATTCGGGACATGAAATACATCGGACAGGTATTTCTTTTTTCCATCTTGCATAGACAAAGGAATTTTTCCAATCTGCACAATCGGATGTACAGTATCATCACCAGTCTCCACAAATCCTGGTTTTTCCATTTTCCTTGCATCCTCCATCCATTCTGCATGACCTGTCATGTGGTTTGACGCACCTGAGTCAACATACCATACATTGTTGCTTTCTTCTACACTTGTCACAGAATTGTTCATGTGCTGCACCATAAACAAATGCTCATTTCTGTCATCACCCTGTCTACTAGAAGATGCATAATTTCCTTGTTGCAGTTTTCCATTCATGATGTCATTCTGCTTTTTGTAGCAGTCTTTAGCCATATGACCCATTTTACCACAATAGTAGCATTCAACATTACTGTTTGCATTTTGGCCTCTTTGCCATCCACCACGACCTCTTTGGCTCCCCCTGCCTCTAGAGTTACCACGTCCTCCTCCATAGGACTGGTTTTCTTGAGTTTGCTGCATATTCTGATTTCTACCACGGCCTCCAAATCGGCCTCCTCTACCTCTGCCTCTACCTCTTCCAGCATTTGAGTAGAAGACAGTTTCTTTTGAAGTTCCTCCTGAAGAAGATGCACCACCATTTCTCTGCTCCTCAGAAATTAGAAGAGCAATCAACTCCTCAAAATCAGGAAATCTTTCACGGACGGAAATGGATGTCCGAAACTGCGCATAATCCTTTCCTAGACCATTCAAGGTCACAGAAACTAAATCATCATCTTCCACTGGCGACCCAATGGAAGCAAGTGTATCTGCAATCTTCTTCACCTTCATGTGGTAGTCATTGATGCTCATATTTTCTCTTTGCACATTGTGCAACTCTTGCTTGAGCTGCATTTTCCTGGCTTGCGTATTTGTGCTATACATCTTTGACAGAGTATCCCATGCCTCCTTTGGCGTACTTGCATCCTGAATATGCACAATCATAGAGTCTGAAATGCTGATAGACAGCCAGTACATAACTTTCCTGGCTCTCTCATGCCATGCTTTGAATGCCTGCATTTGCTATTGATTGGGAACATCAGGAAGAACTGGTTCTTCTTCATTTCCTGCAACAAATTCCCAATATCCTTTTCCCATAAGGAAATTCGTCATTCTAAACTTCCATGCTTGGAAGTTGTTCTTGTCAAGCTTTTCAGTGACAATCTGTGAGAGAGAATCAGACGCCATTACAGAACACTGCGAAAAATTCTGTCACTGCAAAAACTCAGCTTCACTCTCACAAGGGCAAATCTGCAAAACTGGCGAAAGTGGTATTTGACCACACAGTCACTTCCTAGTGACGATTTTGCATAAACAGGAACCAAGGATGATTCTGTAACTCCCAATGTCTCTGTGCACAAGTATACGATGCAATTTCTACAGAAACATTTCACCGACCTGTAGAACAGTGGCTGCACAGCATAAAACTGGGCCTTTTCCTGAGTGCGTGCAGAAAACTTCTGCCTCCAAAACAGGCCCCGAGATGGCCTCAAATCAAAAAAACAAGGTCGCCAAGGGCTAAAACCCTTCGCCCGTAGCATATAGTGCCCTATTGCTTCACCACGAAGGGCGTCTCAACCTGAGACAATGCACTCCTGCAATTTTCGGTTGTGCTACCTGCAGAGATCTGCTCCCAAAACAGAAAATGAAAGCAACACTGCTCCTCTTACCAGACCACCGCGAGCTTGGCTTGCTTTCTTGAGCTCCTTACCACGAACAAGGCTCTGATACCATGTCAAGATTGTGGGAGAGAAGGAAGGAGTCTCACTTGTAGCTTTCTTGCTTGCACAATGGGGGAATACACACAAGGATGGAGGCTGAAAACAGTTTTCCTCTTCTTAGTTGTGTAAGCCAAAATGAACTCACATACAAAGAAATAGAAGAACCCTATATATGGGTCTCAAACCAAACTCAACTAACTAAGGTGGCATACTAAGTGAGCCACGAACTAGAGTAGATAGGGATAGCTGTCGTCTAGCTATTATTCATGGGCGGTGTACCAACCGCATCTGCAACTGACACGTCGGTGACATAAATGCACAACGGTCACCCTGGCATATCACGAGTGGAGCTCGATATCTCAACAATAACAACCTCGAAGTACCCACTTATCCCACCTTCCATGCTGAAAGAAAAGCACTTTTGGGATAGCATTTGTCTGTAATGTTGAGAATAAGTATGCTAAAAACAAACAGTCCAATGCATCACCTACCCATGGATCCAACAGCCAACGATTCATTTCTTCAAATGTTGTGAATAAATGAAAGGAAAAGGGCCTATTCTTTAAGTGTGGAGATAAGTACATTGCTGATCATGCCTCCAAATGCCCATACAAGACAACTAAGGTCAATGTTCATAGCATGTATATCATGGAAGATTGGCACAATGATGAATGATCCAGGATGTGCCTATAGAGGATGTTGATCATGAGCAATTCTATGACCCCTCGGAGGCTGGATTTCCCTTCAACCCGGGCGGTGATCCATCACGGATACTTGATTTGACATCCCACCCACCTCCCACTTCCCTTTGCTTGATCTACTTGGATGCTTGGGTAGGTTCACGAAGCCCTAGCACCCTTCACATTCAAGGCAATATTAATGGAAAACATTTTTTCGTCCTTGTGGATAATGAGATCACTCATAGTTTTGTCAATAAATCAACCATTGATCGATTGAAATGCACCCCTATGGCACTATACCACCCCTTGAAGGTTCAAGTAGCAAATGGAGAAGAAGAAATGAGCACACATGTATGTCCCAAAGTTCCCTTATGCTTGGCTGAAAATTATGTGGCACTAGTTGATCTGATTGTCCTAGATATGGGCCCCATTGATATTGTCTTGGGCTATAATTGCCTGAAACAATTCGGAAAAATTTCTATCGAATTCTCTTAGCTTTACATGGATTTTATGATGCATGGACAACCTATCCACCTAGAGGGAATTCAAGATCATGCTAATTTTCAGCTCATTTTAGCAAAGCAACTCAAACGAGAGTTTAAGAAATGCTCACAAATCTTTGTTTTGCAATTGAATAAGAACAATTCTAGTCAGCACTTTGCCGTATCTAATGATTCAACCTTGCAGGCCTTACTTGAGGAATAAAATGACCTATTTTAGATGCCTACATCTCTTCCTCCTAAGAGACAAGTGGACTACCCAATTGACCTAGAGCCCCATTCCAAGCCAATGAGAAAGCCCCCTTAAAGACTCTCCAAGTGTGAGTGTGAAAAGATTGCAAAGCAAGTCAAGGAGTTGTTAGAGATGGGTTTCATTGAATAGAGTTCTTCCCAATATGCATCCCTTGTCTTGTTAGTCAAGAAGAAAGATGGCTCCTTTTACATGTGCATTGACTACAGAGACTTGAACAAAATTACGATTAAGAACCGCTACCCCATCCCACAAATTGATTATTTGCTAGATTAGTTGAAAGGGGCATTCTTTTTCACTAAGATTGACATGCGCTCTCACTACCCTAAAATTCGTATGAGGGTGGGAGATGAGGTCAAAACGGCCTTCAGGACGACTGATCGTGGAATTTATCATTTTCTAGTGATGCCTTTTGGGTTGACTAATGCCCTTGTCACCTTTCAAAGCCCCATGAATAAAATCCTACAACCCTTTCTGTTCAAGTTTGTGTTTGCTTTCTTTGATGACATCCTCATTTACAGCAAGTCATCAGAGGAGCACTTGACACACGTCATAAGGGTGTTTGACATATTGTGAGAGTATTGACTCTTTGCTAAGGAAAGAAAATACACCTTCATGCAAACATCTGCAGAGTACTTGGGACACATTGTGAGCAAAAATGGCATACAAGATGACCCGAAGAAGGTGCAATGTGTTAGGGACTAGCCGACTCCTTCCACCACTACTTCTTAACGTGGCTTACTTGGTCTCTCTTCATTCTATCGATGCTTCATTAAGCACTATGCCATCATTTCAATACCTTTTATTGATCGCCTAAAAAAGGAGTAATTCTTTTGGGATACCACTATTGATCATAGATTCAAATAGTTAAAGGATGTGCTTACTTCCACCCACATCCTTGTCTGTGCCGTGACTTCTCTAAGTTGTCTACCATTCATTGTGATGCCAATGGTAGGGGTATTGGTGCAGTATTGTTGCAAGAGCATGGTGTGATTGCATTTCAGAGCCGCAATCTTGATGAGAAGGAGTTGAAAATGAATGTATATGACCAGGAGATGTTGGCCATCCTCCATGCCATCAAGAAATGGCACCACTATTTATATGGTAGTCATTACCAAGTAAAAAGTGACCACAGAGTCCTCGAATACTTCTTGACTTAGTCCACTTTGACTCCTAAGAAAAGGCGATGGGTGGCAACCTTACAAAGCTATGAATTAGACATTTCACACACTGTAGGCAAGGATAATAGTGTGCTTGATTCACTCTCTCGAATGTGGGCATGCAGAGTACCCTCTATTTTAAAATTGCACAGTGATTGGGTTGAAGAGCTTCAAGAGGCTTACTTGTTAGATGATCACTTTAGCCACATATTCTAGAAACTACAGCATGGTGTCATGGCTAAAAACTCCCAATATCAGGTCAAGCACGGTCTTATTTGGTCTCGTTGCAAGATTGTCATCCCACACACTTCACCGTTCATGTAGAAGGTCATGAAAGAGATGCATTCTTGCTCTACTCCTGGTCACTTGGGTGTTTTCACAACATATGATAGGATTGCCAAGAGATTTCATTAGAAAGGCTTATGGAGGGATGTCAAGGACTTTGTGACCAAATGTATCCCATGCCAATAGAACAAGGACAATACACTCTGGCCCGTTGGCCTCTTACAGCCTCTCCCTATCCTCGAAGGGAAACAGACCCGCATCACAATGGACTACATCATTGGTTTCCCATGACCAAAAAAGGGTGGAACAATATTGATGTGGTAGTTGATCACCTCACCAAAGGTTTCCTATTTATTCCCACTGAGACCTAATACACTGCCTCTTAGGTGGCCACTCAGTTAATGGAAAATGTCTTCAAATTGCATGGCTTTCCACAAGTCATAGTCCATGATCAGGATGCAAAGTTTATGAGAAACTTCTGGTAGACTGTTTTCACCTCCATGGGGACCAAGCTTGCTCCATCCATTGCATACCACCCGCAGACTAATGGCCAAACTAAAAGAGTGAATAAATGTCTTGAGACATATTTGAGGCACTTTTTCCTTGATGTATAACACAGTTGGGATACGTGGCTCCAGCTGCTTGAGTTTGCATATGATAACTCCACCCACTCTAGCATTGAAGTTTCCCCTTTTGAGGCCTTATATGGGTATAAGGTTCCCCTCCCCATAGTCTTATTTAAAGAGAAGATCAACCCTCAAAGTCATGCTAAGTTGAATCGCATGTAAACCTTACTTCAGCATTGTAAAGTAAACCTTCAGAAGGCCCAAACACACGTGAAGCTCTATGCTAATCAGAAACGAAGGAATTTGGAGTTACAAGAAGGGCAATTGGTCCTTTTGAAAGTGCCTAAGTCCCACTACTCAACTCTCAAACAGGGCAATAGTGACAAGCTGGCCCAATGCTTCTATGGCCCATACCGGATTTTGAAGAGATTTGGTGACTCGGCCTACCACTTAGAACTTCCCCCCATCACCAAGATCCACAATGTGTTTCATTTTAGCCAGCTAAAACCTTTCATGGGCTCCTCAGTGGACTATGTGGAAGAACTTACCCCCATAGATGAAGAAGGCATCACTCAGTATATCCTTGAGGCCATCATTGAGCAGCGTAATAAGCACTTATGATCTCGATCCATCAAAGAATACCTCATCAAATGGCACGGCCTACCCTTGGAAGAAGCCTCTTGGCACCTAGCAACCATTGCCAAGGAATTTACCTACCTCCAAGTGGCCCCTTGTCCTAAAGACTAGCTGGTCATGCCCCATTTGACCACTTTTTTCCTACAGACTGCACATTGTTTTAGAACAGTTTTGTACTTACTCAATTCTCAGGCATGTGCATCCTACATAGCTTGAAAGTAATCGTCATAAGCTCCATTTTGACATGTGTAGGCATGGGTTGTTCCTTGGGCTCTCTCCTGGCCTATGACCCTTCTTAAGGGTATTGCGCTTGGTCAGGGGAAGTTGGGGAAGGCTCTTGGGACTTCAATTGGGCAATCCCATGGCTACTTCGGGGGAAAAGAAGAGTTCTCTTTGCTATGTGGCTATGGCAGCTTGCATGGGAGGAGAGAGAAACGAGCTAAAGCAAAAAGTAGTTAAATTTTGGTCCTCCTCTAACCCTTGAGACTCCAAACTTGGCCTAAAACCCTTAAAATTTGCATGAAAAGAAGTGACAACCTATTGTTTTAACCATTTTGTCTCCAGATATATATGAGTCTCCAACCATAGCTCTTGCTTGCTCCAAAAAGCTAAAGTTAATTGCAGCCCTTGTTGTAGCTGTACCTCTATGCTAAGTAACTAGGGTTTTTGGGATTTTAAAAGTAAGAAAGGCGAAAGAAGAAAATGACCAATGCCTGAAGCTCAGATACCACTTGTAATGTTTGAAGTTGTGAGGAGAGAGGAGAAGAGCTGAAAAGAGAGAAAGGGAGCAAGAAGAAGAGAAAGGAAGGCTAGAAGAGGAGAGAGAAAGATAGAAAAGCGGAGAGAAGGAAGGAGGAAACCATGGAAGTTGGAGATGAAGGTGAAGGGTCTGTTCTTGATAATATCTGTTTGCCCTAATTTGGGATTCTTACACCTTATATACCCCAGTCAGTGTGAGTGGCTGTCTAACCCCTAGTCGGTGTGTATCTAGTATGTTAAACATTTATGTGGTAGTTGATATGCTCACTAAAGTAGCCCACTTTATCCTCACCAAGTCACAATTTACAACATCTCAAGTGGTTAGTCAGTTTATGGATCATGTATGCAAGTTACATGGGTTACCACATGTCATAGTGTATGACCAAGATAAATTCATAAGCCATTTTTGGTAGATAGTTTTCAGCTCCATGGGGATGAAATTGGCTCCATCTATAGCCTCTCACCCCCAAACTAATGGTCAAATAGAATTAGTCAACAAGTGGCTTGAAACCTACTTGAGACATTTTTGTCACGATGTCCAACATGCATGGGATTAATGGATGCACTTGGCTAAATTTTCTTACAACAACTCCACTCATTCTAACATTGGAGTGTCTCTCTTCAAGGCCTTATATGGCTATCGTGTACCCCTCCCTACAGTCATATTTAGTGAAAAGCTCAATCCACATGGGAAAGATAAATTAGACCACATGCATGCCTTACTTCAAGAGTGCAAAGTGAATGTTGAAAAGGCCCAAGACCATATGAAGCTCTATGCTAATGAAAGGAAGTGATCTCTTTAGTTTCAAGAAGGTGAGTTGCTACTTCTCAATGACCCCAATTCTCGATATGCCATACTCAAGGATGGCTCATGCAATAAGTTGGCACACCGCTATTATGGGCCATATAAGATAGTCAAGAAAGTGGGTGACTGCCATATCACCTTCAACTCCCTCCCTCCACTAAGATCCATGATGTCTTTTACATGAGTTAGCTGAAACCATTCATTAGGTCCCCAAAAGACTATGTGGAGGAATTTCCCCTCATGAATGTTCGAGAAGGTCTTATTCAATAAATTCCTAAAGTAGTTGTTGGGAAGAGAGAAAAGTAGCTTCACATCCGATTGATCGGGGAATACTTGATCAAATGGCAAGATCTACCCTAGAGGAAGCTTCTTGGAGACCAACATCCATTTTGGAGGAATTTTCCCACCTCAAGGATGTTGTTTTGGTTGAAACTTAACCACAATTGGCCCTGTTTGGACTGTAGGGCTGCTTCTGAATAGCAAACTATTTTGCACCAATTTTGATCATGAAATTTTTTAAGGCCAATCCGCTTCACGAGCTCCGCATTGAAACCTCAACCATCCTATTTAGAACTCCCTACCCAAAGTTCTAATTGTTTTTTTATAGTATTTGTATTCTCGAGAACATGCTATCCACTTCGTACAAGTCCGTGATTTTCATGAAATGGTGGATCGTCTTGTGTGTGGGTCCACTTGCATGATGCCCCACACTCCCTATGCCTCTTTAGGCCCCATTTCACGTGGTACTCATGCCCCTCCTTTGCTCATTATCGTTGTATTCTTGCACATAGTAGTACTTTGTTGCCTCTGCCCCCCCCCCCCCCCCCCCCCCCCCCCCCACTCTCCTTTTGTGTTTGGGAACAAAAACCTTCTGAGTCAGGATGGCTTTGTAATGAGTGGGATATATGGAAATGATAGGAAAAATACTAGTAACACCCATGGTATTTAAGGTGTCACAGGGTTAGATCAATCATCATGCATTAATAAAAATACTCTCTCTTTATGATCACAACTTCCATGCGATCATAGGTTTTAAACACCCCTAGGTGACCAGCAATCGGCAAAGAATTCATCTCTTCTAGGATCTACTATGTGAAAGAGGAGATGTGGGGAATTACAATCTAGCCATGTGCTTATATGATACTATTTTTGAGCTGATATGGGGATCACTCATTTACAGTGCCTTGCTATAATTTCTAAAATATAGGGTTAAATTCAACATTGAGAAAATAGGTCTCTTGAAGTTCCTCTATCCAGTCACTGTGAAGTTTTTTGATCGATGAGACTTTGCATGCCTGCATACGAGAGTGTGAATCAACCACCACATTGTCCTTACATGGATTAGTATGAGTGATCTCAAAATCATAGTTTTGCAAAGTGTCCACCCACCGCCTTTGCTTATGAGTCAAATTAGGCCACATCAGGAAGTATTTGAGCACCTGATGGTCAATTTTCAACTTAAATCTACTGCTATATAGATAGTGGTGCCACTTTTTAATAGCATCAATGATTTTCAATATCTCCTGATCATTAAACATGCAGTTGCCTCTCTTTTTCATCCAATTTGTGACTCTCAAAAGCTATAATACCATGTTCTTGTAGCAAAACAATCCCAATACCCCTTCCACTAGCATCACATTGTATAGTGAATTCTTTTGTAAAGTCAGGTGACACATAAGAATGGGGTTTGAAGTAAGCAATTCTATTAGGTGTTGGAAGTTTTGATTAGCCAAAGCATTAAGAAAAAGCCACTTTTTTTAGTCTATTTGTTAATGGTGTTGCAATGGTAGCATAATGGCAAATAAAGCTTTGATAAAAGGAGGAGAGACAAAGAAAGCCACGTAAAGAGGTAGTCTTAGAGGGTATGGACCAATCTTGAATACACTCCACCTTCTTAGGGCTAGCTTGGATCCCCTTTTCACTCATAATATGGCCCAAATACTCAACCTCAGTCTGCATGAAAATAAATTTTATTTCCTTTTCAACAATCTACGCTCCCATAATACATTAAATACCTATCGTACATACTATAGGTGCTCTCTCAATGTCATTAAGAAAGACAAGCACAAACTAAAAAAAGGAAGGGATACAAGATCTTGTTCATAAGACTTTGAAAAGTGGCAGGGGTGTTTGTTAGCCCAAATGGCATAACAAGAAAGTGATACAACACCCGGTCAAAGTCCTATATGTTATTTTGATTTTTGTCACCTACCCTCATGCATATTTGATAATAGAAAAACCTTAGGTCTATCTTAATAAAGTAGCAAGCTCCCTTGAGCTCATCTAGCAAGTTGTTGACTCTAGGTACGGGGTATTTATTCTTGATTGTAATCATGTTAAGGTCATTGATGGAGCCATCCTTCTTCTTGACCAACAAGACAGGAGATGCATAGGGGGGAAGAGCTAGGCTTGAAAAATCCCATCTCAATGAGCTCTTGAACTTTCTTAGCAACTTCCTTGTGCTCACACTTAGAGATCCTATAAAGTTGCTTATTGACTGGTTCTCAGTGGGGTTCCAAGTCAATGGGATGATCCACTTGCCATTTTGGTGGGAGAGTTGTACATGGCTAAAATAGGTCCTTATATTCATCCAAAAGATCTCTCAAGGTTGCATCCTTGGTTAAATTAGTAGACTGATATGAAGCATCCTTGTTTAAATGCAAGACAAAGATTTGTGAGTATATCTTAAACTCCTGTTTTAATTGATTTGCTATAATTAGCTAAAAATATGTATTATCCCTAATCCCCTCTAAGTGTGTAAGCTATCCATGCATCACAAATTTCGTGTAAAGCTAAGAGAAATCCATAGTAATTTTGCCCAATTGTTTCAACTATTTTCAACCCAATACAAAAAGGGGACATATGATAAAGTATGGTATATTGATTTAGGTGTATCTAATCATATGACCAGCTATGTTGAATGGTTTGGAGAGATACATGATTTACAAAATTCAGGTTATGTGTAAATAGGTTATGATTCATATCACCCAATTTCACACATTGAAAAAGTTTCATTGTCCTTGCATGATGGCCAGATAAAGAGTCTGATAGATGTATTACATGTGCCATTTATTACAAAGAATATAGTATTTGTTGGCGAGATGGTAGAGCAGGGGCTACAGGTTCAATTTAATGCAAAAGATTATTTTGTGAAATATTTTAATGGTAAGTGTAGGTTGGTTACAAAAAGAAGTAGAGTTAGTCGTATGTTCACTTTAGATGTTGGGATTCTTGCTATTATGAATGTTGCTATGTATGCTAAAGACAAAGAAGTGATTGCAAACATTCAAATATAGTACAAATATATTGGATATGCAACGCGTAAATGCTAAAATTAAGGTAGTCCAAAGGATTGGTTACAAGGTTGCTTGCTTTTAGAGTTGCAAAATTTCATAAAGTGTGTGAAGTCTATCAGTTTGGTTATCAAGTAAGACAATCTTTTTCGCATATTAGAGATATGAGCAGGAATATATCTCGATGTTGTGTATACAAATGTTTGGGGACCTACATAAAACATATCTCTTGGTGGTAGCAAATGTTTTGTCACATTTATTGATGATTGTTCAAGAAAGCTGTGGTGTATTTCATGAAGGAAAAGAGTGATGTATGTGAGCACTTTAAAACTTTTAGGACTATTGTTATAATAGAAACATGCTTGAAAGTTAAGTGCTTGAGGTTAGATGGAGGAAAAAAATACATCTCTAATGAGTTTAGAGACTTTTTAAGGTTTCATGGAATAAATAGACAGTTTACCTGCAGGTATTACTCCACAGTAAAATGGGGTTGCAGAAAGGAAAAATAGACGTATTGCAGAAGTTGTATGGGCATTAATGATTGAAAATGATTCACCAAAACTTTTTTGGTTTGAAGCTTTTTATACTTTTGTCTATATTATAAATAGAACTCCCACAGTTGCAGTTCATGGGATGATCCTTGAAGAATGCTTTACAAGCAAGAAATCCAATGTGTCACACTTGAAAGCGTTTGGTTGTATTGCATATGTTTATGTGCCAAATGAGCTACGAAAGAAGCTTGATCCAGAGGTTGAAAAATCTGTTTTCATTAGATAGATACTCTTTAGAGCAGAAAATTTTCCCTTTGTATATAATGCTACCACCCTCCAAATGATGAGGGATGTAAAGGATCTTTGCCTCATTGGTGTGTGGTTAGATGTAAAAATAAGCATCTAGCTTAGAGGTCCACTCTTCCAAGTTTTTCAAGGATGGGGATTGTCCATTAAAATTGGTAAAAATGATTCTCTCATGGCTCATTAGTGCCTTGCTACCCATACATTCCATGTGGTGGTGCACAGATCGGACGCTGTATGCTCGCGTAGTGAATGCCGGACGGTCCCCAAGAACAATGGAACTCTACTTTTTACACAAATTACAAGGTAAAAATCATGAACGACAAGACCAAGAGACCAATTGGGTGCAATCTCCCCCCATGCCTTGTATGAGCGCTCCACAAAGCATGTATTTTATGTATTATTCATCTTCATGCTCAAATAATAGCCTAAATTACAAAATAGCAAGCTTTTAGCTTTTGAGTTTGCTTTTACACAAAAATAGGAATAAAGCTAATGGACGGTGCCCAAAGAGTCTAGCACGCCCAATACAATGTCCAAATAGAAATAACATAACCATGCGCCCATGCGCATACAAAATAATAATAAATAATCGATGCCTCAATAAATAGGCATGACAAAATATAGGCGTGGCACCTATCAAAATATAATCCATAAATCCAATACTCGCTATCCTCCAATGCTTTCCTCCGCCACTGCTGCTATCTCTACACATCAACTAAAGCATTCACAATCGTTAGTAAAATAATACAATTAAACCGACAAAAGTGAATACCTAGCAATCTTCAGCTACATAAATAAATCAACTGGTTAGAAATAAATCCTAACCTTAATTTATTACGAGTGCGCACTCTAAACTCATAAACGTTTATTAATTTTATATGCATTTTGCGGAATCACCCGCTATGGAATCACCCATGTACACACTAAATTAATGAAACGCCCGAAAAGGACAGGCGTCCCCATCAACTTCTCACACAAAGAATCCACTTTGTGTATGAGCCCCGATCATCAAAGTTTACGGAATCCACCGTAAAACCTCACGGAATCCACCGTGGCACGGAATCCACCGTGAAATATGCCTCCTGGCATCATACCCCCGGGGTGGGATAGCAATTGACCTCAATTGCTATTAGTTCAATGTGGAGCTAACAGAGTGGGGAAAGTATTTAAATCTCTAGCGTGCATCCCCCATTGTGCAAGCAAGAAAGCTACAAGTGAGACTCCTTTCTTCTCTCCCACAATCTTGACATGGTATCAGAGCCTTGTTCGTGTGGTCATAAAGTCAGTGTCTATGATAGCTTTGGGTTCAAGTATTTCAGTCTCTTCCTCTAATAAAGGTGGGTTTTCATAAACAGGGTGTACAGGTAATTAGTCTCTAAATGGTCTCAATAAACTAATGTGAAATGTGTTGTGAATTTTCCAATGAGGTGGTAATTCTAACTTGAATGCATTGTCATTAATTTTATGAATGATCCTAATTGGTCCATAGAATCTAGGGGCTAATTTCACAACTGGGTGTCTATCTTCAGTTAACGTACGTAAAGTAGATATGATACCTCTGTGACCTTGATATGGGGGACAATGAATCTCATTCAAAACAAAAGATCGAAATGGAATTGTAACACACAATCTCTTTTCATAAAACATAAATCCATTATTATATGACAATGAATCAATAGGAATCAAATTATTTTGAACTAATTTATTCCAATCAGCATGAAAAGTAATATCCTGATGATAAGTATCTTTCATAGCAATCAAAGAATCAAAAGATATAACAGAAATATTATGAATGGTAGGTCTTCTACTTAATGCATCAGCCCACTACATTTTCTTTTCCAGGTTGATATTGAATGATAGGATGAAAAATTTGAATAAAGGATGCCCATTTGATATGTCGGTCAGAGATTTGGGGTTGGCTAAGTAAATGTCTAATACTTTGCTGATCGGTCTTAATCATAAATTCTGAACCCATTAAGTAGTGTTTTCACTGTCTTAATGCTTGTACAACTGCTAATAGTTCTTTGTCATATGTGGAATATTTCAGTTCAGAAGGTTTCAGCTTACAACTAGAATAGGCTATAGGATGATTATCCTGCATAAGTACAGCTCCTATTCCTGATTCACTAGCATCGGTCACTACTAGAAAGAATGGTCTATTAAAATCAAGCAACTGTAGGACAGGGGCATGGGTTAATGCATGTTTCAATAAGTCAAAGGATTTCTGTTGATTTTCGGACCAATGATAGACAATACCTTTCTTGAGAAGTTTGGTTAATGGTAATGCAAGTGATGAAAAATTACGTACAAACTTCCTATAGAAACTAGCAAGTTAGGTACATGCCAATTTAATATTGCATCTATTTTCTTAGGATCAACTTTAATTCCATCAGATGATACAATATGACCTAAATACTCAATTTCTATTTTAAAGAATTCACTCTTTTCAGGGTTTGCATACAGTTGACTATCTTTTAATAACTGAAAAACCAATGACAAATGCTCATAATGTTCTTTCTCATTTTGACTAAACACCAAAATATCATCAAAGAAGACAATTACACAATATTGATATTTCAGAAATATACGATTCATCATTCTACTAAACGTAGCAAGTGCATTAGTCAATCCAAATGGCATCACTAAAAATTCGTAATGACCAAACTGTGTCCTAAATGCAGTCTTGAATATGTCTGACGTATCTAGTCTCACCTGATGATAACCAGACTTAAGGTCTATTTTACTAAATATAGCAGATCCTTGTAGTTTGTCCATAAGGTCATCAACTCTAGGAATAGGATACCTACTCTTTACAGTGATCTTATTTAAAGCTCGATAGTCAATGCACATACGATAGGTATTATTCTTTTTCTTGACTAACAAGACAGGTGCACCAAATGGAGAACTACTAGGTCTAATCAATCCTCTATTTAGTAATTCCTCAACTTGACTCTGAATTTCTTTTTGCTCTATCTGGTTATGCCTATATGGTGCTTTGCAAGGTGGTTGTGTGCCAGGAATCAAATCTATTTTATGGTCTTCTGGACGTGAAGGAGGTAAAGCAGGTGGTAGGTCTTCTGCAAAACAATCCTTAAAATGTGCAAGAAATTCTTTATGCCTAGGGTGCATATGATTATCTTTTACTTGTAGTTCATTCACCCAAATGAGATAGGATTTACTACTGTTGTGTAATGCACGTTTAGCTTGAGTATGCGAAAGCAGTGGAAAAACATTAGATGCATGCATACCATATAATGTAATAGATTTTCCTTGAAAATTAATATTCATTGAGTGTGTGGAATAGTCTATATCTGGGTTATGCTGATGACGCCAAGGCATACCTAAAATAATGTCACTCGACTGTAATGGAACAACTAGGAAATTTCTTCTTTCTGTATATTGACCAATTTGAATCTCTAAGTCGTGCACTTCCTGTGTACCATTATACCTAGTGCCTACGAATGCAGCTTTGATGCGGTAATGCGTAGGTACAGTCTGTAACTTCAATTCCTTTACTAATTTTGCTAAAATAAAATCATGAGTACTACCATCATCATGTAAAATAATCTTTTCCTTTCCATGCACCAAACATTTCATAGTCAATAAAGAATGTGGAGTTGGCATACCTGGTAAAGTATCCGAAGTAGTAGTAGTGTCGTCCTCATCTTCTGTGAAATCAGGCATATCTTCATGTTCGTCTTCATCCATTGCTCCAAGGTAGTTGATATGGGCAGGTGGCTTCTTTGAATGGCAATTTGCTGCTAGATATCCAGGCTGGTGGCATTTATAGCATACTATTGGCTTGGCTTTGGTTACATTATTTGTAATGGCGGCAAGTCTAGGGACATTAGGGTTTGGCTGTGGAATAGGCTTAGGGTTTTGATTGACATTGGATGGTAATGCAGGTGGTTTTGCCCAATTTTTACGCAAAGATGATGAAGAGAAACCACCTGGATTAAATCTTCTAAAATTGGAATTGAATTGCTTAGATCCATAGTTACCATTGGCTTGGAATTGCTGTGGACGTCTGTCTCTACCTCGCAACTTGTCTTCAGTGTCGTGAGCTAGTGAAATGGCGTCTTCAAGAGTAGCAGGCTTGAACATGTTAACTTCAGCGTAATAATGCCCAAGGAGTCCAGACATATACTTGCGCTTGTGTGTCGCTTCAGGTACGTCTTCAAGCATGCGTAGCTAGAGTAATGCATTCCAAAAATGCTCTGTATACTGAGGAATAGGCTCACGATCCCGTTGCTGAAGAAGATCCCATTGCTTAATAGCTTTCTCATGAAATTGTGGAGGAAGGAAATTTTGCATGAACTTCTTCTTGAAATCCTCCTAAGTAGCAGAACAATCTATGCTCTTGCGTACGACAGTCCACCAAAGAGATGCTCTGTCTACTAAATGATTAGTGACACACTTGATTTTATCTTTTTCTACATAGGTTTCCTCATGGAAATAGTCGTCAAACTGACTAATGAATGCTAGAACAGTTTTTCCTTCTCGTATGCCATTGAAAGTACGGAATTTGAAACTTCTTTTACTTATCTTTGATTCCTTGCGGATGGTTTGAGCTTCGAGAGTTGCGTCGATGGTACGTCAAATAAGATCTTCAGCTTGAGGTTCTTCTTTGTCGGTAGACGCTCTTTGTAAATTTGCCAGTTGAACTTGCAATGCTTGTCTAGCCCTTCGTTCTTCTTCCAATTGCATCATGATTAAGTCCAGCTTTTGCTCCATCGTAGGTTCAGGTAGGTCGCCTTCAGCCATAAGATCATCCATATGTAGTTCCGTCATCCTGCAAAACTCAAAAGACCTTTCTCACTCAAAATCAAATTAGTGGGATGAGCATAGCTCAAGTTCGGGAATACAAGACTTATCTATTTTTGGGTATGGCTTTCTCAATCTTTATAAAATCTGCATTTTATCCTTCCTCGTATGCTGAAAATGCTTCAGCAAACCTTCGTATGGGTAGAGTACCTTCCAATGAACAACTTTGCAGTTTGGAGTTTCTGCGCACGAACAGTCCTTCTATGAGTTTTGAGCACAAGTCAGTTTTGACTCCAGTTGACTAGTCTGACTTGCAGAGTTGCAGACTTATGTGACTTGCAGAGTTGCAGACTTGCAAAACTTAGTCGCTTTACAAAACTTGCAGAACTTGACTTGAAGAAACTTGTTGAACTTGATTGATTAGGTGTGACCTGGAGTTAGTTATGACTTGAGCTTGTGTGACTATAGCTTAATTGATTAAGCTTGAAGCTTCATGGGCAAAAAACAGCGCA
This sequence comes from Lygodium microphyllum, assembly GCF_053477565.2. Classification (NCBI taxonomy): domain Eukaryota; kingdom Viridiplantae; phylum Streptophyta; class Polypodiopsida; order Schizaeales; family Lygodiaceae; genus Lygodium; species Lygodium microphyllum. The sequence goes on from NC_141155.1 coordinate 28,892,999, forward strand.
AATGGTGGGGGGGGCCGTTTTTTTTTCAGCCTTCGGAGATGCCTGTATACCTCGTGTTGACGATTTGAAGCTTAAAGCTTCTCTTAAGCTTTCTAAGCTTTAAAGTTTAAAGCTTGGAAGGTATAAAAATGGTGACTTATCTCTGTGTAACCACGACTCGATGTAGGAGAGTTGGGAGTGGTCCTCCGCCACTGTAGCCCGGTCCTTCGTGATCCAATGATGGAAACAGGGGTTCTTGATCGCCAGAAATCTGCCTATATCGACGGTTCGCGCGAGATTGACCGTAGAGCCCGATCGTTCTAGGAGCTCCGCCTTCGCACGAGATGGGTAGCGATTGGAAGCTCTTGATCTCAGCTTCGCTCTGATACCACTGTGCACAGATCGGACGTTGTATGCTTGCGTAGCGAATGCCGGAAGGTCCCCAAGAACAATGGAACTCTACTTTTTGCACAAATTACAAGGTAAAAAGCATGAACGACAAGAGCAAGAGACCGATTGGGTGGAATCTCTCCCCATGCCTTGTGTGAGCGCTCCACAAAGCATGTATTTTATATATTATTCATCTTCATGCTCAAATAATAGCCCAAATTACAAAATAGCAAGCTTTTAGCTTTTGAGTTTGCTTTTACACAAAAATAGGAATAAAGCTAATGGACGGTGCCCAAAGAGTCTGGCACACCCAATACAATATCCAAATAGAAATAACATAACCGTGCGCCCATGCGCATACAAAATAATAATAAATAATCGATGCCTCAATAAATAGGCATGACAAAATATAGGCGTGGCGCCTATCAAAATATAATCCATAAATCGAATACTCGCTATCCTCCAATGCTTTCCTCCGCCACTGCTGCTATCTCTACACATCAACTAAAGCATTCACAATCGTTAGTAAAATAATACAATTAAACCAACAAAAGTGAATACCTAGCAGTCTTCAGCTACATAAATAAATCAATTGGTTAGAAATAAATCCTAACCTTAATTTATTATGAGTGCGCACTCTAAACTCATAAATGTTTATTAATTTAATATGCATTTTGCGGAATCACCCGCTATGGAATCACCCATGTACACACTAAATTAATGAAACGCCCGAAAAGGAAAGGCGTCCCCATCAACTTCTCGCACAAAGAATCCACTTTGTGTATGAGCCCCGGTCATCAAAGTTTACGGAATCCACCGTAAAACCTCACAGAATCCACCGTGGTACATAATCCACCGTGAAATATGCCTCCTGGCATCATGTGGTCCATGTTGCCTATGTATATGATGTCCATGAGGGCCATGCTAGCCAAATTGTCCATAAGGCCCTTGCTGCCCATGATTACCATGTGGAACATACTGCCCATAAGGGAATTGCTTCCCATGATTACCATCTGGGACATACTGCCCATACATCCCATGCTGTCCATCCATAAGCACCCTATGGAGTGTGGGCTATCCATGATTTTGGGCAGGCAAGTAGCTACCATTTCTAGTGGCCACTATCTTGTGGAAGGGTTGGACGGATTGGTAATGCCGGATGGAAGGATGGGCTCATCATGCCTTGTTGAGGGCTCACTTGTCTCATAGGTGTTGAAGGGAATACAACACATTCGAATGATGCCTTGCTAGACATTCACGATATCCAAGAAGGGAGGAGGCCGATTCACCTCAATATTAGATTGCTGCTCTTTTGCTTGCATCGAGAGGGTTGCCAATATTGATAAGAGAGTGGTCATTTTCTCCATCAGCCTATACATCATGGCCATCATCTCTCTATGTCTCTTAGCATGATGATTCTTATGTTGGAACAATGTGTGATTAAGCATATAGTAACTGTCCAATTGAGGGGCATTTCTTCATGCATCTCCTCATGATCCTCTTGGATGGATCTAGGGTCATTCAATGATGCCTGAGAATCCCTAATTTTACATTGAAACTCCTCATGGTCCTCTACCTTGCCTCTTTGTCCTACCATGTTGAGTGTTGTCCAAATAAAGCCTCTAGCACAAAATCTGAGATATTTTTAGCTAGGGAGCTTCAATCCATGAGCTTTTTGATTGAAAATAAATGAGAGAGTTCCCTATACAAGGTTATGCAAAGAGTTTTATTACATAAAAGTTTTTGAATTGGCTATGAGTAACTTTGTTTGGCTGTACAGAAGGCAACTACAGCCTGATGTCTCCTTACAGGAGCATTATACACAAAAGTGGCTATAACTCTCCAATGGGAGCTTTGATTGGGGATACTTCTAAATCTATTCGAAGGGAAAAATACCCTCTTCTAAATGACGTATCGGGTTTTAGCTAATTTCTCCAATTTCCTTTTGCTGTAATAGGTTTTCTAGAATAGTTTTGGAATGCTTGCACCGTGTCTCGTAGTCTGTCTTGGTCCAAGTCAACAATATTTAACCTTTTTATGATGCAAAAGCCTTAGACAAGTGACTATACCATATACATAACCTCTAGAGTATACGATAGTATCCATACATGGTTAGTGATCTATTTACAATGATTTGTAAACTCAAAAAGAGTCCCAAGTACCATACATTCAACACCATGCGTCCCCACTACACTAATCTTAATGACTCAAGTAGTGCAACTCATATTATTGCAATTAATCATAGGTACAAGAGTAGGATTTATTCCAATACAAGTTGTATTACATGTCGATAAAATGTGCTGATCATCCTGAAAAGGTGTGGTGGGCTCCAGGTCTTCGTCTTCATCTGATTCCTCTATATATCCATAGATTGTGCATGTGTAGGTTCATCTTCTTGGAGGCTCAATATCTTCCGGGGGGCACTCTGCTTGGATGTGTCCTAGCTCATTGCAGTGGAAGCATTGACAGTAGGGACATCTCCTACAGATGTGCCCTATCTCTCCACACGAATGGCATCTCTCGCCCCCTGATATCAAGAATCACCTTTGTTGAAATTGCTTGAATTAAGTTCTTGGGCGATTGGCTTTGCTCGAAGTAATGCATATTGGAAGTCTGCTGGACTCATTGCTCCAAGACAGTGGTTCAAAGGAGTGTTCAGGCCATAGAAAAACTTAGATACTTGCTGTGCAATATCTATAGGGGGTGCATATTTTAGTAGGGTAACAAACTTTGAGTAGTAAGATTCCAAAGTTAAATCTAGCTACTTTAGCTCGAAGATTTCATTCATTCTAAAAGTTTGATAGGTTGGCCGAAGGTATCATCTACGTACAACATCTTTCAGCTGAGCCCAAGTGACAATGGGTTCGGAAATACCTTGATCTTTGCACCATTTCTTCCATCATAACTGAGCCTATCCAACTAACTTAAGTTTGGCTATCATTTCTTGATTAGTAGAGGCAATTTCCACAGCAAAGAAATAGTCATCCATCGACTCAATCCATATCTGCACCTTGGTTGTGATGTCTATCTTTTCTCCATCAAACTCGAGTGCCTTAAATTGTTTGAGAAGAAATTTCTTCTCTTGCATGTTAGCATTCGTGGATGTAGAAGGTGCTTACAATCAATCCATACCATTTAGGTTATTCTGTTTAAGATATATCTACGAACCATACATAAATCAATCCTATATCATTACGAAGTTTCACTCTGATATCAACTGTAACGTCCCCGCATCATCCAAGCACGCTTTAGTGGTTCATCGAGAAACGAATCTAAGAGTCACTGCATGGCACTCCCATGGAATGTTCTATGGTTTGTCGCTTAGGTTTTTCCAAGTCTGCCTCACAACGGAACATTCGTGACCGAACCCACTAGGATCGATCTGAAATTTGGGTTCCTAGGGGTCAAGGTCTCCTGACAACATTCTAGTGTCCTATCCTAGATATCCTACTTTATGCAGAGATACCCAAGTCAAAGCTAATCCATGCCACACTTGGTTCAAAGAGAATGGAAAACAAGAGGGATGCACTGCTCAACCTCTCTGTCTGCAGGGCATAGTCCCATTTCGGCCCCCTAGAACAACATGAATCGGGTTCTAACCTAGCATTGCCTAAAGGTCACGATGGTAAAACCTTGTGAGAAGCCTCCCAATTCTCTAGGATCAACCCTGCCATAGGACAGACCCACGGTTGGGGGTTCCGCCCACCCGCTTCCCTTGATAGCTTTAGTTTTCTAATTAGGTTCTACCACATTTATGGTGATATTTAAAATTAGTTTCCTTAATTAGGTCCTATCACATTTATAGTGGCATTTATGGTTATAGCTTTGGTTTTCTAACTAGGTCCTATCACATTTATGGTGATAGCTTTAGTTTTCTAATTAGGTCCTATCACATTTATTGTGACATTTAAAATCAGCTTCCTAAATTAAGCAATTTAGGGAATAGGGTTTGTTTGCGTAATTTATGACACAAACACGAATACAAAGCAAGCATCCTTTGATAAACAAGTTCAAACAAATTCCTTAACTTATCTTTACATTAATCTTTGTCTCCTTTCCATACATGAGAAATTATGTATCCCTTCTATCCAACAAAAGTACCCGATCCAAATCACATGGCACCATAATTTCCACCCTTTATCTAGAATAGGATCTTCCAACGCCATAGACATTGGGCTGATGGCAGTATTCAACTCTATTCTAGACTAGGCAAGGGGTGTCAAGAGCACCACCTAGCCCCAAACGACCTAGGAGTGAGACACACTTTCCGTAGTTGGCCTTTTCACCACTCGACCTTCGACCCCTGACTCTCTCTCTCTCTCTCTCTCTCTCTCTCTCTCTCTCTCTCTCTCTCTCTCTCTCTCTCTCTCTCTCTCTCTCTCTCTGTCTCTCTCTCTCTATGTCCATGCCATTGTTAGAGGGGTTTTTGTCGAAATGTCAAATCCACCGGGGATCAGAAGTAGAAGGAAGTAGAGATAGGAGATGGAAGAGAAGATAGAGAATACCCAAGTGGTAAACACGACAAAAAAAAATCACAATGAATTGATTCAATATCTATTGAAAGAACCTAGAATATTTACACTACTCAGAAGCAATCTCCAGGCATTAGTTCTCCTGGATATCCTTCGTAGACCAAAAACGTGGATCAGAAAAATCAACTCTTTCTCTGATGTCCGAAACCCAAATCTGATGGCTCCGTTGGCTCGGAAAGGCGGGTAAAACTCCAAGACACCTGGTCATCATGGATCTCCCAGATCACTTCTTCTTCTTTTAGTTCAATCTGCAATTTTTAGCCTGTTTACAGTGATCGTGACGTGCGCGCTTTCGTCAATCTATCCATTTTTTATGAAAAATCTCCTAATTTGTTGAAAAAGCAACTAGCTTTTTGCATGCCATCCTAATCTAGAAGCTTTTTTTAACTTTTTTAGATTTTTACAATAAGTAATATCAAAAGTAGAATAAAATTATCCAAAAATCTAGTATTTTCGGATAATCCATGCAACTCACACTAGTACTAATGGCTCAGATCACATTGACTCTGTAGATCAATAGAGAAGTCGGATGATGATGCATTCCATACTTTTTCACACTGTGTCCTCATAACATCACGACATCCACCCCCTCGGAACCTGCACATCCTCCGATATGTGCCAAAATCCTAGTTGTCACCGGATTCTGAGTCCTTTACTTCTTCATCTTCCATATCTTCCTGGCTAGCCCGTGTATCATGGCCACTATTTTCTTCCAATTCTGGTAGCTCATAGGCAGTAGATTCCCGCCTTTTGAATAATTTGATTCTTTTCCCTGCTACCGGAAGTTTTATGGCTGATCCATCTAGCTCATTTAATGCATAAGTAGCATTGTCAAACACCTGTCTTACCACATAGGGTCTATCCAAACTTCTATCATAAACCAACACCCAATCCCCATCTTGTATGGTTCTTGGTCTCAGTCTATGTCTTTTGTGAAACCGTTTCTTTTTCTATATCCTTGCTGCCCTTAACTTTGTAGTTGTTGTCTCTATGTCTTCTGACTTTCTTTCCAACTGTCTAATGCATAAGGCCAACAACTCCTCTTGATTCAACTCCTCCTCCCAAGGTAACATACTCCATGTGACAGTCATCTCTTCTATCGGCATGATAGGTTTTTGACCATACATCAATTCTACAGGCATATATCCTGTAACAGCACTATGAGTTGTTCTGTCAGCCCACAAAGCATAAGGGAGCAATCGTGGCCACTCTTTTATCTTCTCTCTACATGCTTTTGCCAATGCCTTCACAATAGGTGGATGAACTCTTTCACTTTTGCCATTTCCTTCAGGGTTATAGGTTGAAGTTAAAGCAAGCTTTGTCCCCAACCGATGTCGAAGGGTTTGTGAAAGTAATGTCGCAACCACAGAGGACCTTGATTAATTTTAAGATGGAAGATCAATCAAGTGAATGAATACAAATCTGCAATAGCAACTCCGCCTCGATAGACCTATGTTGTGTGTACAATAAGCTTCAGCAAAACAACAAACCACTTCTTCTCATAAGGCTTGCAAGGCTTTTTGAAGGTCTTTCCATGGTGCATGTATATGAAACTGATCCAACCATATTTCCCATCTCTATTCCTCCACTATAGTTTGTTGGTCGTTCTTGAGCTCATCCATTTGCTACGATGCTTCTGAATTTCAAGATTTTCTTCTGGCAGCAGACTTTTGGTCAAAAGTCACTTCACTCTGTGGTCATCCAGATTGGGTACTCACCCAACTCACTATCTTCCAATTGCTGGCATGGAACCAGCACAAGTCTGAGTGGAGAGGTAAACTCAGTTTGCACAGGCTCTCTGAACATGTATCCGTTGTGAAACTCAATAGCCGCATCAGAATTCTATGATCATCTATGGTGTGAAAATGTTCAGAAGAATGAAGAACAAGAAGGATTCCACAATGAAGGTTATGAGGCGAGAGATCACACAGCCATCGATGTGCCTTGTAATGTTGCTTAAGTCCTGTACGAGGATGGCAAGGAAAAGGTCACTGCAGTTCCTGATTCTCCCCTTCCGCAGAGAAAACTGATAAAAGTTTCAAGATTAACATGTTTCTTCCCTCGCGCAACAGAGAAGACCAAATTGGATTGGCTCTCTCAGCCACGAATTAGGTTTCCCTAGCTTGGTTGATGGTGGTTTCAATCTGCCTTACTGATGTGGTCCTTTCAACTCCCCCTGTTCGTCAACTGAGAGATACATTCCCCTCCTTCCGTTCAATTCGTACCGTTTCCTGTCCTCCATCCAGATTGATTCCCGCAAATATACTCCCCGTTAAGACTGGCCTGTAGTTCCATTGCAGTTTTGAGAGATCATACCAAAGAGCAGGCTGATCTATGCATCGCTCCAAGAATTCATAGGCCCTCCCTCGCTTGACCACAGTCGATCCTTTTCCTCGTATCCACAAGAACCAAGCAAGTTCCCCCTAAGACACAGCTAAAGCCGATGCCTCCTGATTTGTCTGATGAGATGAACGCTGCCACACTCGAGAAGACGTCTGGTGCACCATTCCCAATAGCGAGGAGAGAGACACCAGCCACGGCAGGGGAAAGCTTCAATGTGTCAGATAAAAATGCAACGGCTTCCCATAAGTAAACTTTTCCATCCAGCAAGACTACCACAAGGACTCCACATGATGTTAGCAGGAACATCACATCCCGAACAAAGCACGCAAGGTCAATTCGTATCAATCCTGCTTTGCAACTCCTGGCTGTCACAAGCGAGACAGCTCCTGAAACCATTGTGGTGATGAATAGCGCTCCTCCCCTCTTCTCCCTGCTTTCGTCATCCCCTTGCTTCTGCATGTTTTTTCCTTGCTTTTTTCTTCCGTGAACCAGAAAAAGACCACTTTTTTAGCCACACTTTCCTCTCATACACACGCAGAAAAGTGGCATCTTTCATCTTCACGTCGCATGTCCCTTCAACTCTAGACTTTTGCTTTGCTTCAAGCTTGGTAAAAGTACGAACACAAAGCATCTCAGAAAGATCCCAGAGGCTCACAAGAGCATCTGCACTCCCCACTGCAAAGTACCTCCTAGTCGGATCAATGGCAAAACAATAACAACCTGTTGTGTGAGCATCAAGTGTGTGTAATGTAGAAAGAGATGGATAGGAGAAGATATCCACCATTCCATTCCCAGTTGTGAGGAAGTACAGTTCTCCAGTGGTATTCCACGCTATTTTATTCACCTCATAAGGAAACTTGCGCTTGTTGATTGGCTTGAATCTTTCCAACTCCTCGATGTGGAGGCTTGGTATCATTAGGTATTTTCGATGTAGCTGAAGAAGGAGAAGGAAAAGTCCTGAACGAATACATGTAACACGTTCACCAGCATCAGTTGTGCTTTCCACTTGACCTTGCTCAGCATAGGCTGAAAGCATCTCATCATGTTCACCACTATGCCTCCAACTCCTCCCCACTATACTCATACGCAGAAAATAAATGTAATCACAACAACTAAGTATGTACAAAGTATCAAATCACACACACAACTTTCGGGTGGTTTTCACACCTCGAATGCGCAGCAATACGACATCCACCCCCTCTAATCCTGTGCATCCTCCGGATAGGCCAACTACCCATGATCGTTATCATCAAGATCCACAAACAGATCAATCTCTTCATTATGCATTTCCGGTATATCAACAAGATTATCTGTCATATCATTTGTCTCTTCCATTGGAGTTTCTTCTCGTTGCTCTTCTCTTGAAAATTCTTCCAATACATAATCTTCATCATCTCTTTTCTTGAAAATCTTGATTCTTTTTCCAGCAATAGGCACTTTAAGCAATGTCCCATCCAATTTTGTCAACTCATATGTTGCATTATCAAAGACATGTCTGATTATGTACGGCCCAAACCATCTTTTCGCCATCTTCCGAAGTGCAGTATGCTGATTTTCAAGGCTGCTATCAAAGACCAATACCCAATCTCCCTCTTCTATTGCTCTAGGCCGCAAGCGATGCCTGCTGTCAAACCTGTCCTTATTCCTTAGTCTAGCAACCTTCAACCTGTCAATAGCTAGCTGAATATCCTCAGGTCTCCTCTCCAACTGTCGAATCCGAAGAGCTAAGAGCTCCTCTCTCGTCAAATCCTCCTGCCAAGGTAAAACTGACCAAGTCAAAGCACAAGTCTCAGTCGGCATAACAGGTTTCTGACCATACATCAACTCTGCAGGCATATATCCTGTGGTAACACTATGAGTCGTACGATCATCCCACAAAGAAAATGGTAGAAGTCTCGGTCATTCTCCAATCCGTCCTCTACATGCTTTGGCTAATGCTTTCACTATCGGCGGGTGCCCTCTTTCACTCTTCCCATTTCCCTCTGGATTATATGCTGTAGTTAGAGCCAACTTGATTCCTAGCTGAGAGAAAAACTCCCTAGCTTCATCTGCATCCAATTCACCACGATCCGCAGTGATCTTACCCACACAACCATACCTGCAGAAAATTTCCTCCAATAAGAACTTACACACTGCACTAGTGGTCTTCGTTCTCAAAGATCTGCCCTCAACATGATTGGTAAGATCCTCTCTAGCCAAAACAATGTATCTCATCTGCCATAGACCCATAGGCATAGTAATCAAATCAACTACCCACTTATAATGAATCTATAGCGGATAGGTCGGATGAAGCTCATCTCGATGACGCACTACCGAATACATCTGGCAGTCTCTGCAAGTCTCTACAAAGTGAGAAACATCTCTATACATGCCTTTCCACCAATATTTCTCCTTGATTTTCTCATAAGTAGCCCACACTCCTCTATGACCAACCCAAGGACTCTCATGAAACTCCCTCATCACCTGTAACTGTGTCTCTCTATCGCAGACAACCCACAAAGGTAATCCGCCTCTTTTCTTCGGATGCTTCCAAAGAAATCCGTCCTTGAGAAAATAACCATAGGCTTTTCTTCTGATCTTCTTGAACTCTTCATCTATCCATTCATCTCTTTTGCTTAGTGTACTAAGGTACCTGCCAATCTGCAACCAATCTCCATCATAGAGTTCTTCTATGAAAGCCACAATATCATAGACATGACAAACATGATTAACCATAGTGGCTGAAATTTCTGCATCATCCTCTTCTGCAAGTAGAGTCTCCTCATCATCATATCTGGCTCCAGACAACATATCTGCCACTGGATTATCATTCCCTGCTATGTGTTTAAATTCTAGATTTAATGACTTGATGTATGCAATCCATCTCAACATGGCTATATCCAGAGTAGAGCAACTCGTGATCATACCAATCAATGGCAAACAATCTGTCTCTATCACAACTGAAGCTCCAATAAAGTACTGCTTGTCACATTTGAGAGCCGTGACAATCCCCAATAACTCCCTCTTGATTTTCGGATATCTCCTCTGTCTCTCGTTTAGGACTTTCGCCCCAAACAGAATAGCATATCTATTTCCATCTGCATCATCTTGACCCACAGCCCAACCTATGCCAATTGGACTAGTGTCAACTGTCAATACAATAGGCTTTCCACAATTATAATCAGCTTTCCTGAGAGTAGGATCATTCTGCAATAACTTCTTCAATTTCCGCATGGCTCTAGTGTGGCTCTCATCCCAATAGAATTTCTGCCCCTTTCGAAGCAGCTGATACAAACAATCTGCTATGTGTGAAAAATGAGGTATCCAAATCATATAAAACACACAAGCTCCAATGAATCTCCGTACCTCTGAAGTGGTAGAACAATACTCCGCAATCTTGCCTATAGCATTCACCTTATCAGGTAAGGGTTTCCTGCCATAATATCCACACATATGTCCAACAATGACAACCTCATTCACTCCAAAAACAGAATTTTTCCCTGAAAGTGTCAAGCTCACTTCTTCTAACCTGGCCAAAATCTTCTCACATGCTGAAATATGATCAGCCACAAAGGATCTGCATCCCTGCTCATTTAGACTTTCATTTTTCTCTTCTTCTGCACACCCCTTAATGGGCACATCATCCAAGAAAGGCATAGTAAGCTGAGATATGTAATCTGGAAGGACCTTATGCATGGCATTCATCATATGCGCAACAGAATTAGTGGCACCTTGAGGCAAGGTACACATCCTGACAAGCCCAATAGGAGTTCTCATGGTGGTTATGTCCCTGCTTTCCAAAGCCAGCTGAAAGTGATCATACCCTAAATACAAATCACCTAAAGAATAGATGGCACGTCTTGCAAATGCCTCTGCAAACTCATCCACAACTGGACCTATACCAACATTCCTGATAGTAACTCTGTTCACTGGCTGCATATCCTGAATAAATCGGAGAGTACCATTCTTCTTTGGAACTGTAAACCACCTATTTGAGTATGGTGCAGATGAAGGCTCAAGGATTCCCATCCTGATTTTCTCATTCAATAAATCAATCAGCTTTGGCAGGTGTGCCTTAGGCACTAGAATAGGTCGAAGATTCCATGGAATATGAAGAATAGTAAAAATGACCATAGGAGCAACAATATCAGGATTCACACATCCAATCTCATGCGGGAAAAAAGTAAATCCCCTTCCATGACGCTCAAGCATCTCCTGAAAGCATTGCTTCTCTATGGGTAACAAGAAATCACCATTTCCAATTTTCAATTTAGCAAGAGTCTCTGCTGAAAATTTATGACCAATATGCTCCGGATTCCTCAAAATTTGCTGTTTAGCAACCCTCTCTATTTGCTGATCACTGTCAGGTGGAAGCGGTACAGCTACCGGCTTCACCTTCTTATCCACAGTTTTGTATTTCGTGTCAACCTTGGCTTCATTATGCTCTTCTGCATTACACAAATCTTGCTGTAAATCAGTAATTCTGCACTCCAATGGCTGAATATCCTCAGCCCTCTGCTCTATGGACTGCATAGAAACAACCCTAAACTCTGGATGCTGAAATATTTCAGCAGTAAACTTTGTTGGCTGAAAGTTTTCAGCCCTCTGTGTCTCTGAAAGCTGATCATAACCAGCTGGAAACTCTGTTTGCTGAATTTCTTCAGCACTGAATACTCTTTGCTGAATTACCTCAGCCTTTGACTCAATCTGTGACACAAAATCTGCAATTTCATGAAACATGTCTAGGGACTACACTAACACATTACTTTGACAATTCTGCATATCAGTTTTCAGCATATCTCCCATCTCTGTCATCGTATCTGCACAAATCACACTGTCATACATCCCATCTATGTGCTCATCATCCTCCAAAATTCCTGCATTTTTCAAATTTTTCTCCTTCCTGCATATATACTTCCTGGTAGCTCTACACAACCTAGAAGTCTTCTGATAGCTCATTGAACTGTTTGCTGAAATCCCAACAAAACCGGAGGAGAAAACACTGCTGCCAGGAGGCGAGAACTCCAATCTCCTCTGCTCTGTACCACCGTCGTCTCGCGAAACGGCGGTACCTAATGAAAACCCGAATCCCTCACAGTGGGCAAAGGTGCATCTCTGAGAGTATCCCTATTTCTAACATGGTTCACACATACAGTCATAAACTGAACTGCTCTCATACCATCTTTACTGCGAATCCGTGCATAAGCAGATCCATCATCCATGACCTTTGTTTCCATGTGCATCTCTGTGATGAATGGCTATCCAAGAATTATAGGATAAGATCATGAATCCTGCACAAAGAAATGAAAATCCTCCTCTACATCACCAATAGAAACCCTGACACTAGGACATGCAGCATACAAATCACCTGCAGTGTTGTTGGCAGCTCTCATACGCCACCCATGCTCTACATCCATAGGCCATCTGTTACTCTCATAAACTCCACGAACTATGAGATTAATCTCTGAACCATGATCCACCAATGCAACATAAGGCACCTGTTTCTCTCCAATCTTTACCATCGTCTCTGTAGTTGCCCTAGCCCAATGGCTCCGCGAAAAGTGACTACGCGGTATCCAGACAGGCTCATCAATTTCAGCATAATGCATAGGCTGAACCCTCTTCTCTACCTGCGGAAAAACAGAAGCATTTTCAACCATAACCTCATCCTCATCCTCATCCAACTCCCCAATCAAAACTCCCTGTGTATCAGTGGTAGACAATGCATGTCTTTTCATTTTCAGGACCTCCTAAAACTCTCTTTTCAAGATGCCCAAAACCTCAGAAATAGTGAAAGTCACCTCACTACCAAGTATCTTGTCATTAAAGATTTTCTTCATGTCTGTAGATGTCTCAATATCGGACATCAATCGAAACCCTGGCTGCTTTCTTCTCTAGGCTCTTGCCTCTTTTCTCTCTTTTGAGCATCTTCCATCTGTTGATCTGGCCCTGGTCTTGAAGACGGTCCTCCAGTAGGTGGAGTAACAAACTCACCCCCTCTAGTTTTCTTAGCTACACTTGGATTTTCTTCATCCCTCTTACGCTTCCCCTCAACAAGTACATCTGCACCATGAGATTTAGCCAAATAAGCATAAATAGAGTACTTGTCAATAGGCGAGTCCCAACCTGTCTCTGATCTGATGCTAGAGCCTGCACTAGTCAAAATAGTTTGCTGAATTTTCCCCTTGTTTGCAGTCTCCATAGCATAAGTCCATAGTGCTGACTGAGTCTCTGATCCCTTCTCAATCTGGACTCCATATGTAGAAGCATCACCTCTAGCTATCACATAAGAAGTACGCGTAGCCATGTCATCCACTAACTTCTTCATTCCACCTTTACCAAAGTTGGTAGCAAGTGGAGCTCCTATCTCAGTCAACCAAATCTTACCATCTTGCCCCCAATATACCAAATTCTTCCTCCTTGCATCCTGAAAAGATTCACAATCCCTGCAATGCTGATGGTCCGTACTATCACACCAAATACATCTCCGGTCTCTCCTAGGTGCACTAGGAGCACTCCTAGGTGCAGTAGGAGCACTAGAAGAAGCAGTAGGCGCAGTCAAAGCAAACTGCTCTTTCAACTTTCCCACCAACTCCGCTTTGACTGACTCCAGTGTCAAATCTGTTATGCCTTTGATTATGTCATCAAGAGAGGTAGGCACCGATGGAGCAGATGGTTTTGGAGCAGAAGGTGTAGGCATCGGTCGTGGAACAGGAGAAATAGGTGGAGTGGAAACAGTAGGCACTGGCATAGGCCAAGAAACTGGCTGAGGAGGAGAAGAAATAATAGGGATAGAAGTAGGCATAGGAGCTGATGATGGTGTAGGTGTCATGGAACCATTCTGTAGACGAGTCTTCTATATCCTCCTCTTGGTCAAAGTCGAGACTGCATCCTGAGCATCCTGCCAATCCGTTTTAAGACCCATAGGCTTCGTGCGATCCTCAAGAAGCTCACCCAATTCTTCTTGAAGAGCAGGATCTGCAGCTTGCAAGAAAAGCTCAACTTTTTCAACATCCAATGCTCTTTGTTCAATGGCATCAAGCTGACTATACCTCTCTTCGAATTCTCGAATCAACTCTGAAGCAACTAGACCTTTGTTTGGCATGTAGACCCACTCTCGGAATGACCGCCAAGTAGCCATACCAAAGTCCTCAAGGAAATATTCTTCTTTCAAGGCTTCTTAAAATCTTTTCAATGTGTATTTTGAATAAAAAGATCAGTCACTTTTGCCCTCAAAGCGGGTGTGACAAGACGAAGGAAATACTTACTCATAAGTCCAGCTGGAACTCCGAAAAACCCCATCTTGATCTCATATGTCTTCAAATATGCTGAAACATTACGGCCGTCAAATAGATTCTTCTCATTCTCAACTGCTTCAATAGCCTTAGTCGCGTTGTTTGCATTCTCCTGCTCTGAATAGAGTTGCCTTTGCTGAGACAACTGCTGTTGATGCAATTGTTGCTGCTGTTGCATATACAATTGTGTCTGCTGATTTTGGAGCTACATATACATGGACGTATTTTGCAAAATCTGCTTTAGATCCTCTGTTGAAGTACTTGACGCAGCAGTCATTGATGGAGCTGAAGTAGGACGCAGCTGGAATTGTAGAAGAGGCTGAAATAGAGGCTGAAGTATCTCCCATCTTGAAATTTCTGCGACGCTTTCACGTCGGGTTCACCAAAGATGTCGAAGGGTTTGTGAAAGCAATGTCGCAACCACAGAGGACCTTGATTAATTTTAAGATGGAAGATCATTCAAGTGAATGAATACAAATCTGCAACAGCAACTCCGACATAATGTGCATTGAGCAAAAGAATATTTTCATCAATCATGTCCAGCAACACTTAGTTTCAGTTCAGGCCTGATATGACTGCAATACAACTCTTAGAAACCTCCTGTTTTGTGACAGGTACTGAAGAACAGTATAATGAAAATGAACGTGATTTCATAGATTGTTTAAAGGATACCCAATGTTGTGTGTATGGAACCACATGAATCTAGTTGTTTCACATCTTACTTGTTTGCTTTTGTAAGCATGTATTAAACCTCTTGTACTTGGAGTTGGAATATATTAGTGGTGAAGAATCCCCTCTAAAAAGAATGACTTCAATTTAGCCTCAATAGGCCTATGTTAGCCTCAATAGACCTATGTTGTGTGTACAATAAGCTTCAGCAAAACAACAAACCACTTCTTCTCATAAGGCTTGCAAGGCTTTTTGAAGGTCTTTCCATGGTGCATGTATATGAAACTGATCCAACCATATTTCCCATCTCTATCCCTCCACTATAGTTTGCTGGCCGTTCTTGAGCTCATCCATTTGCTACGATGCTTCTGCATTTCAATATTTGCTTCTGGCCAGCAGACTTTTGGTCAAAAGTCACTTCACTCTGTGGTCATCCAGATTGGGTACTCACCCAACTCACTATCTTCCAATCGTTGGCATGGAACCAGCACAAGTCTGAGTGGAGAGGTAAATTCAGTTCGCACAGGCTCTCTGAACATGCATCCGTTGTGAAACTCAATAGCCACATCAGAATTCTATGATCATCTATGGTGCGAAAATGTTCAGAAGAATGAAGAACAAGAAGGATTCCACAATGAAGGTTATGAGGCGAGAGATCACACAGCCATCGATGTGCCTTGTAATGTTGCTTAAGTCCTGTACGAGGATGGCAAGGAAAAGGTCACTGCAGTTCCTGATTCTCCCCTTCCGCAGAGAAAACTGATAAAAGTTTCAAGCTTAACATGTTTCTTTCCTCGCGCAATAGAGAAGACCAAATTGGATTGGCTCTCTCAGCGACGAATTAGGTTTCCCTAGCTTGGTTGATGGTGGTTTCAATCTGCCTTACTGATGTGGTCCTTTCAACTCCCCCTGTTCGTCAACTGAGAGATACATTCCCCTCCTTCCGTTCAATTCATGCCATTTTCTGTCCTCCATCTAGATTGATTCCCGCAAATATACTCCCCGTTAAGACTGGCCTGTAGTTCCATTGCAATTTTGAGAAATCATACCAAACAGCAAGCTGATCTATGCATCGCTCCCAGAATTCATAGGCCCTCCCTCGCTTGACCACAGTCGATCCTCTTCCTCATATCCACAAGAACCAAGCAAGTTCCCCCTAAGACACAGCTAAAAAAGTCCTGAACAAATACGTGTAACACGTTCACCAGCATCAGTTGTGCTTTCCACTTGACCTTGCTCAACATAGGCTGAAAGCATCTCATCATGTTCACCACTATGCCTCCAACTCCTCCCCACTATACTCATACGCAGAAAATAAATGTAAACACAACAACTAAGTATGTACAAAGTATCAAATCACACACACAACTTTCGGGTGGTTTTCACACCTCGAATGCGCAGCAATACGACACTGTGCAAAGAAATCATGAGCTTCATCTGCATCCAACTCACCCCTAGCTGTTGTAATTATTTCCACACATCCATATTGACAAAAGATCTCTTCTAAACACCATATTGGGGAATATTGGAATTTCCCATAAGTTTGGGACACATGGTCAAATCTTTGGATTTGCCATAACTTGAACACTATAACTCCAAATCAAGCGCTCTATAGCTCAATAGATTCCATTTTTCAAGCACTTTCCAATGATAGGCCACATCATATGGTTTTGAGAAACTTATGGATATGTTATCCGGGTGCCACCTTTTTAGTATTCAGAAACGGGAATTGGGAGATTCCCAAACTCACTAATATTGTGTTTCTAAGAGAAAAGTACATATGGCATTTGTCGTCTTAGTACGTAGAGCTCTCCCTTTCACTTGATTAGTCAAGTCTTCACGAGCAAGCACAAAATACCTCATTTTCCAAAGACCTGTAGGCATTGTGACCAAATCCACCACCCACTTAAAATGAAGAGACAGTGGATATGTGGGTTGCAATCCATCCCGATGTCTCACAGTTGAATACATTTGACATGTCGTACATGTTTCTACAAAGTGAGAAACATCCTTATACATACCCTGCCACCAATATCTTTCTTTGATTTTTGTAAAAGTACCCCAAACACCTCTATGACCAGCCCACAAGCTTTCATGAAATTCTTGCATTACTTTTACTTGTGAAGCTCTGTCACCCAAAACTCGCAATGGCATACCCTATTTCTTTTTAGCATGTTTCCATAAGTATCCATCTTTTAAGAAAAATCCATAGGCTTTCCTCTTGATCTTCTTAAACTCCTCATCTGACCATTCATCTCTCTTTGTTAATGTACTGAGATATTGACCACTTCTCAGCCACTCTCCTGCATATTTGTCTTCCAAAAACACTTCTACATAAGATGCAAAACATCTAAACTGTCTTCTCTTTGTTGTTCAATTCTGTTAATGATGTAGCAACACCTTGCATTACAAAATTCACTCTTGCAACATCATTTTCAACCATAAGGAAGTCATCTTCTTCCTCTTCATCCATCATCTCATCTTCATTCTCATAACCTGCTCAAGATAACATGTCTGCCACTAGGTTATCTCTTCCTGTAATATGCTAAAATTCAGGGTTCAAAGATTTAACGTATGCAATCCATGGGAGCATAGCAATGTTCGGGGTAGCACAACTAATCATACCTAATACTGGCAAACAATCAGTCTCAATGACAACATGAGCACCCATAAAATACTCCTTATCATATTTAAGGGCTGTCACAATTCCCCATAATTCTCTTTTAACCTATGGATATCTTCTCTGTCATTCAGTCAATACTTTAGCACTAAAGCGAATTGCATATCTTTGTCCTTCCTCATCATCTTGCCCAATTTCCCATCCAATCATGATTGGGCTTGTATCAACAATAATAATGATAGGCTTTCCATGTGAATAGTCAGTCTTTCTCAACGTAGGAGCAGATTTTAAGAGTTGCTTCAATTTCTTCATTGCTTTCTGATGCTTTCTTTCCCAATGAAATTTTTGACCTTTCCTTAGAAGCTGATAAAGAACATCGGCTACATGTGCAAAGTGAGGAATCCATATCAAATAGAACACACATGCACCCAAGAATCTACGCACATCTAATACATTCATGCATACATCTTGCATTCTATCAATCCCATCTATTTTTGCTGGTGATGGCCTTCGCCCATAAGGCCCACACATATGCCCAACAATCAAAACCTCTTCAAGTCCAAAGACAGACTTTTGTCCCCAGAAAGAGTTAAATGCACCTCTTCTAGACGTGTCAAAATCCTCTCACAATCCACAATATGATCTACAATAAACTGTCTACATCCATGAGCATCCATCTCTTCATTCTTTTCATCCACTACACACCCTTTGATTGGAACATCATCCAAGAAGGGCATAGTCAATTTTGCTATAAAATCCGTGAGTACCAAATTCATAGCATTTGTCATGTGTCCCACTGAGTTTGTTGCACCCTGTGGGAGAGTACACATCCGTACTAACCCCAAAGGAGTCTTCATGGTTGTGATATTCCTATTTTCAATTGCAAGCTGAAACTGATCATGCCCCGTGTAAAGATCACCCAAAGAATAGATCGCTCTGCCTACAAAAGCCTCTGCAAATTCATCAACCACAGGACCTGCACCCACATTTCTTATGGTCACTTTATTGACCGGTTACATGTCTTGAATAAATCTCAAAGCTGCATTCTTTTTGGGCACTGTAAACCAATGATTTGAGTACGGGGCTAAAGAAGGCTCCAAGATCTTCATGCGAATCTTTTCATTTAGCAAATCCATCAGCTTTGGCAAGTAAGCTTTAGGCACTGGAATAGGCCTTAAGTTCCATGGTACATGTGGCACAATAAATATGACCATAGGAGAGACAACATTTGGATCAACACAACCTATTTCACTTGGTTGAAATGCAAATGCCTTCCCATGTCTAGCAAACATCTGCATAAAATAGTTTCTCTCAACAGGCAAAAGAAACCCTTCTGTAGCAACTTTCAATTCCTGTAATGTTTCAGATGTAAACTAATGACCTATATCTTTAGGATCCCATAAGCTTGGCTGCCTTGACACTTTTTCATACATACCCTCACTCTTAGGTGGAAGTGGCAAAGCAATTGGTTTCACCTTTTTGTCAACTGTCTTATAATTTGTCTCCACAAGTGCTTTAGCCCATTGTAATCCTTCCGGAGGAGCAAATAATGCTATAACATCATACATATCCAAAGAACATACTGACAACACTCTGTTTTCAGCCTCATTTTCTGCATGTATAGTTGCTAAAATTTCAACCATAGTGTCAGTAATATTCAGCCCATAAAAGATGCCTGAAATGCCATCATTTTTAGCTAACATCCCCAATGATCTCAGTTTCTTAATAGCCCATTTCATAAATATGCGTTGGGCCCTACACATAGCTTCCATAGGCTTAAACCATCATGAACTGTTTGCTGTAAACTGAGAATTACCAATAGTAAATACATGCTTCATTTCATCAAGAGGAAAGTACACCCTTTAAACAACACTACTCTAGTCCCACATTACAACAGTGCTTAATGAAAATCCAAGTCATTGAATTCCCTTGTGTTTGGAACCAAAGGAGACTCTCAAAGCGTATCACGATTTCTAGGATGATTAACACAAATAGTAAGAAATTGGACTACTTTCCTCCCATCTTTGACTCTTGTATAAGCAGAACCATCATCAAGTACCTTTGTTTCCATACGCACTCTTGTAATATAGGGCTGTCCCAAATTCACTGCATATGAGAAATTATCTTGCACAAAGAAGTGTTTCTCTTCCTGTACATCACCAATTGTCACTTTTACATTAGGACATGCAGCGTAGAGCTCCCCTGAAGAATTATTTGCAGCCCTCATATGCCAACCATGATCAGTGTCCACAGGCCATGCACCATTTTCATACAATCCCCGCTCAATGACATTTATCTCAAACCCATGGTCAAGTAAAGAAACACAAGGAGTTTCATGCTCCCCTATTTTCACTACCGTTTTAGTGGTAGTTCTAGCCCAATGATTTCTTGTGTAGTGGCTTCGAGGAGTAAATCCTAGAGTCTCTTCTCCATATTGTTGTATTTGCCTTACTCCACCATGCATATTGCTACAAGACAATGCATTTTCAACCACTTTCTTCTCTTTTTCACATGTTGTCCCCGCTGATTAGTAGCATCCTACACAGATAATCCAGTACTTACTTCATACTCATATTCAGCCCGAATACCCAACAAACCAGTTTCCTCTTCAAGTTGCAGCAATGCACTAGTGTTATCACCAAGAAACTGGCGCTTTCTTTTAATTATGTCAATGATCTCATCATGAAATTCTTGCTTGGCAATGCCAAGCACCTCTCCCAAGGTAAATTCCACCCAACTGTTTAAGATCCATTCTTCAAGAACCTCCTTAAGATCTCTGGTTGTCTCAATGTCAGATTGCAACTTATATCCTGGCTACTTGCCCTTCTTTTTGCCCTCTTGTTTGTTATTCTGTTTTTGCTTCTTGACTGACCTCTTCCATAACATGCTCGGGAGGTGGCTGATTTGCAGCTTTAGGCTCATCCACACTTCTTCTTTTCATTATTTTAGATGTCCCTACAATATCTTCATCTCTTTTTCATTTTTCTTCAACAAGTAGATCCGTGTTTTGTACTTTTGCTAAATATGCATACACTGAATATACATCTATCAGCGATTCCCAACCAGTTATGCCATGAATGCCTTGCCCTGCATGAGACATTTCACTATTAGTGACCTTTCTCTTTTCAACTGCATGTAAATCATGTGTCCATATTTCAGCCTTTGGACCAACCATCACTTGGCCATGCATTCTATCCAACTGTAGACCAAAAGTAGAAGCATGTACCGCTGCATAAGCATTTCGGACAGCCAAGTCTTCCAACAACTTCTGCATACCTTACTTTCCAAAATTCAAAGCAAGAGGCAATCCCGTTTCTTGTGCATGGATCTTGCCATCTTTCCAAAACATAAGCTATCGTGCCAAGGCCTCTTGATAGGCAGCACAATCATTTCTCTCGTGTTGCAAACTGTCACACCACATATATCTTTTTCCAAGCTTAGGGGGGGCTGTTGTCCGTCCCCTTTCCTCTTGTCCTTTTTCATCCAATTTTGCAACCTTCAATTGAAGATCTTGCATCCCTTTAACCAATTCATCTAAGGCATCTTCCCTAACAGAGGGAACAATAGCAAGTATAGCCATAGGGTTAGCCACAGAAGTGGGTGGCTTACTGGATAGTTCAACTGTCTTACCCGTAACAGTGGGCAAGCTAGAGACATGCAATTCACAACTGTCTTCTTCTATGCTTCTTCACAAGCACGGTAATAGCTTTCTTAACATGTCTCCACTTTGTTTTCAAACTTGTCTTTGTAGTCTGATCCTCCATCAAATCATAAAGCTTCTCTTGAAGCTCAGGATCAGCTGCTTGTAGAAACAATTCAATTTTCTGACTTGCAAGAGCTTGCTGTTTTGCAAGATCCAACTGCTCAAATCTACTTTCAAATTCTCTTAAAAATTTTGTAGCCACAAGACCCTTATTGGGTTGTATAATCCACTCCTGAAAAGTCTTGCACGTAATCAAACTGGTGTCCTCAATGTAAAATTCTTCTCTGAGTGACTTCTTGAAGGCTACCCAGTCAACATCCTGCAAGTATAATTCAGTAATCCGTGCTTTCAGTTCATGAACACTAACACATACAAAATATCGGCTCCATGCAGGTTGAGCCACTCCAAATAATTCCATCTTCTGAGCATAGGTATGTACATATGAAGATACATTCCTGCCATTGAATAACTTCACCTCATGCTCAACTGCTTGCAAAGCATTCATCACAACACTTTCTGTTTGAGCTGAAGCTTGCATCACCTGTTGTTGTTGTTGTACCTACATAAGCATATTCATATTTTGCACCAATTGTTGCAAAACATCACTGGAGAATGTATTCGAAGATTCTCTCATCTTGTCTTTCCTTCTTCTGACAACCTTTCACGTCGGGTTCACCAATGTTGGAGGGGTTCTTGTTGAAAGTTCGAATCCAACGGGGATCAAAAGTAGAAGGAAGTAGAGATAGGAGATGCAAGAGAAGATAGAGAATACCCAAGTGGTAAACACGACAAAAACAAATCACAATGAATGGATTCAATATGTATTGAAAGAATCTGGAATCTTTGCACTACTCAGAAGTAATCTCCAGGCATTAGTTCTCCTGGAGCTCCTTCGTATACCAAAAACGTGGATAAGAAAAATCAGCTCTTTCTCTACTGTCCAGAACCCAAATCTGATAGCTCCGCTGGCTCCAAAAGGGGGGTAAAGCTCAGGACACCTGATCACAGATCTTCCAGATCACTCCTTCTTTCAGTTTAATCTGCAGTTTTTAGCCTGTTTACAGCGATCGCGACGCGTGCGATTTCGTCAATCTATCCTTTTTTATGAAAAATCTCCTAATTGGCTGAAAAAGCACCTAGCTTTTTGCATGCCATCCTAATCTAGAAGCTTTTTTTAACATTTTTAGATTTTTACAATAAATAATATCAGAAGTAGAATAAATTTATCCAAAAATCTAGTATTTTCAGATAATCCATGCAACTCACACTAGTACTAATGGCTCAGATCACATTGACTCTATAGATCAATAGAGAAGTCGGATGATGATGGATTCCATACTTTTTCACACTGTGTCCTCATAACATCACAACACCATTAAGGCATTTTCCTTTCTCCTTACGACTGCCAGGGGGGTGGAAGAATAAGCTCACAAGGAACAATGATAAGGGTACTCCCATGTGGTCATCCTCTAAGGAGGGGAAGAGAAGGAGAAGAAGGTTCTCTCCCTCTCTCCTCCGCTCTTTGCCATGGGGGGTTTTATAAGGGAAAGAGGAGTATTATTTGGGGGGGACGTTTCACCACGTCCTCGCCTTTCTCCTCCACTCCTTGCTTGGCATCATCATATCCTTATTTTCTCCCTCGTCATTATCGTTCACTCGTTCTTCCCCCTTGTCATCATCACTACATCATTTTTCTCTTTCTCTCCCCGCAGCATCGTCGACATCCTCCTTCCCCTCTTCCATATCGTCATGATGTCTCCGTGTCGACGCCACTCCCTCTTCGTGTTAGTGACGACAGGGGGGGTGGCAATAAAAAAAATTCAATTATTTTCTTATAAAAATTAGGGGGGGTTCCTATGCCCCATAGGGCGGGGAATATTACATGATAAGCCATGAAAATGCATATCATGGTGCTACTTCAAAACTTTCTTCTAAGTTCAATAAGAAATTTTGAGGCAACATTCATAAGCTTTGCGTTGTACCCCCAAGCCAAACATCCAAAACATTCCTTCTTGTGTTGCATGTGATTATAGTGTACCATTGATGACACATGAACTCTAACTACACTTCAATCAAGTAGCCTCCTTAATCTCACAAATTGGGACCTTTGTTTAACATGCATAACATGACAATGAAGAGGTTGAGGATGACTTGTGGAAAGACTTGTGTAGGTGAATAGTAAGATTTATCATTTAGATGCACGCCATTATAACTTCTCAGCACTTTGTTTATCTTGATGATCTAATTGAGTCAAAAATCCTATACATTATGATCAATATGGTATATGGAGCTTCAACTTAGAACTCAAGAATAATAAACCTAAGCCATGAATATATATGTTGCACATCTATGGGGAGCACCACACTTGATGTTGCTTCCTCTAAACTAGGATCACTGAACAAGCCATATTTTCTATGAGGAAGAAGAAGGAGGTAGTCAAATTTAATGAGAGACATTTAAGGAGAGTTTAGTAGAGGTCTTAAAGAGACATGACTTAATGTTACAACTTCACCCTTCTATTTTCTTTCTTTCTTTTTGTGTCTTCAATACATTAACTAGCTACCTAACATGACCAATGAGCTTTTGAATGTAGACACACACATGCGCACACGCATATGCACACACACATACACACAGGCACACACACAAAGAAGGCATTAATGACTAGACTGGATTGATGACAACAATGACCCATTCCCACTATGGTCATGCATACAAAAGGATAACCTGTTCATATTGTGGAATAGTGCTTTGTGATTCTTATTATATGAATAGCAAGTCTTCCAATTAACCGTAGTGATGTGCTAATTTGGTGGCCTTCCTAGAAAGCCTTCTCTCATCTCATGTCCTTCTAGAAGAAAGACTTAGTAATCTTAGTAATATATTACCTTTTGGAGCAATTTGGAGCTATCATGCATGAGCATTGATCCAAAAACTAGGTACCCATTCTAAGTGACCTATTTAGAATGGCTTCTTGCGACGGCCCAAAGTTCCCAAAACACGAATGTTACTCATCAAGGATCTTTGGTTGAATTTAGTCCTTTATATCCGGCTAATGAAATACATAAGCATGAAAGAAAGAGATTATGTATCCAATTCATAGATATAAGTGGAAACTCAAGTTGAAGAATGACAGCCTGCTCTTTCTTTAATAGACAGACACATGAAGAGGAGTAGCAATAGAGAAACGTTAGTGAATGTGCTAGTACACTTCGCAATAAGTATAGAGCAGCTATTATTATAGCGCTCTTTGGTATTACAGGAATATACATGTTTGTTCATATACCTCCTAAATTTTTGCATTAAAAATATTATGCACTCTTATGATGATGATGATGATGATTATTATTATTATCCATCATTATTATGTTCGGGTGCCGAAGCATTGGTCACTAGTTGTCTTTCGTGTATCACAATGTAGAGACAGTTTGAACATCCGAGATGCAAGAGAAATGCAAGAGTAGGTATGAGGATGGCCTTAATTAGAAATGGCAGACTATAATTTTACCTTAAATGTCCTGAATGGACCCTCCGACTGCAATCTGTTTCGATGAATGATAGTCTTCAAGCCATTGAGGACATGGGAAATGGTGGTGCATCTTCTCCAGGAGGAACTTCAAAAGAAGCTATCTTCTACTCAAATGCTGGAAGAGGTAGAGGCAGAGGTAGAGGAGGCCGATCTGGAGACCGTGGTAGAAATTAGAATATGCAGCAAACTCAAGAAAACCAGTCCTATGGAGAAGGACGTTGTAACTCTAGAGGCAAGGGGAGCCAAAGAGGTCGTGGTGGATGGCAAAGAGGCCAAAATGCAAACAGCAATGTTGAATGCTACTACTGTGGTAAAATGGGTCATATGGCTAAAGACTGCTATAAAAAGCAGAATGACATTATGACTAGAAAATTGCAACAAGGGAATTATGCATCTTCTAGTAGACAGGGTGATGACAGAAATGAGCATTTGTTTATGGTGCAGCACATGACCAATTCTGTGACAAGTACAGAAGAAAGCAACAATGTGTGGTATGTTGACTCGGGTGCATCAAACCACATGACAGGTCATGCAGAATGGATACAGGATGCAAGGAAAATGGAAAAACCAAGATTTGTGGAGATTGGTGATGATACTGCACATCCTATTGTGCAGATTGGAAAAATTCCTTTGTCTATGCAGGATGGGACAAAGAAATACCTATCGGATGTATTTCATGTCCCGAATATCACCAAGAATCTGGTTTCTGTTGGTCAAATGGTTGAGCAGGGCTTACAGGTCAGATTTAATCCTCATGGACGCTTTGTTGAGGATATGAAAAATAAAGGTCACTTGATAGCAAAAGGAAAGAAGAAGGGCAGGATGTTTACGTTGGATGCAGACATGCCTGAGTTGAGTGCAACAATGTTTGCACATGGGACCGGTGTAGTTGTAGATATTGATATCTGGCATAAATGCATTGGTCATGTTAATATACAATGACTTAAATCAATGCAGGCCCAAAATATTGTTGCAAGATTGCCTAACTTCAAGTTTGCAGAAATGCATAAGGTATGTGAAGCCTGCCAATTTGGAAAATAGGCAAGGAAACCATTTCCTAGACATGTTCAAGAGAGTAAGAAGCCATTGGAATTAATCCACTCTGATGTGTGGACTACTAAAGCTGCATCTATTGGAGGTTGTCATTATTTTGTCACTTTTATTGATGACTATAGCAGAAAAGTGTGGGTGTATTTTATAAAAAAGAAGAGTGAAGTGTTTGGGCATTTCAAAACTCTTAAAGCTATGGTTGAAAAAGAAACAGGCTTGCAAATAAAATGCCTAAGGTCAGATGGAGGGGGAGAGTACCTCTCAAATGAGTTTGCAAGGTTCCTGCTGCAGGACCATGGCATAAAGCAGCAGTATTTATGCAGTCATACCCCACAACAAAATGGAATAGCAGAAAGGAAAAATAGGCATATTGGAGAGGTATCTCATGTCATGCTCAATGAAAAAGACCTGCCAGATTTTTAGTGGGCTGAGGCAGTTGCTACAGTAATCTACATAATGAATAGGACTCTCACTGCAACAATACATGGCATGACTCCAAAGGAGAGGTATACTGGTAGGAACCCAGATATTTCTCATTTGAAAATTTTTGGTTTCATTGTCTATGTTCATGTGCCAGATGAGTTGAGATCCAAGTTGGATCCAAAAACTGAGAAGTATATCTTTATTGGTTACTCTCTGCTCAAGCAGAAAGGGTATAGATGCTATAACCCTTTTACTCGTAAGTTTACAGTGAGCAGAGATGTTGTTTTTGATGAGATGAGTAGCTGGTATAAACCAGTAAATGTGACTGATAATGTAGATGCACAAAATGGTAATGCTGCACAGAATTCACAGCAGCAGTCACAAGATATTAGTGGACTCTAGCAGTGGTTCACATTCTTCGCCATGGACAGGCAGATTGAGATCAGGAGAATCTTCTCAAAGCAATGCAGATAGTGGTATTTAGGTATCACGAAAAGGAAAAGAGAAGGTAGATCAGCACATGTTTGATGTGAATGCAGGTCACTCTTATGTGGATGGTGAATCCAGTGGCTCAGAACAGAGCATTGATGATGAGTTGGGCATCCCTTCTGTTGTTACACCTAGAGTAAGGAAGACTAGGGATGTTTTGAGAGCACCTAGAAGTGAGTCTACTTTGCGCAGGTCTACCAGAGCTAGGTATCCTGTGGATAGGCTAAAATATGATGGATTTACAGCCATTCACTATGCCTATATAGTCAAAGTGATACATGAACCAAAACCCACTTCTTTTGAGCAAGCCATGGGAAAAGAAAAATGGGAGAAAGCCATGGATGCTTTGGAAGCAAATGCTACATGGGAATTGGTACCTTTGCCTAAAGATAAGAATGCAATTGGTTGTAAGTGGGTTTATAAGGTGACGCGATATGCAGATGGTTCTATGAATAGATACAAGGCAAGATTAGTAGTCAAGGGGTATGCACAAACATATGGCATTGATTATGAAGAAACATTCAGTCAGATTGCAAGGATGGCAACCGTAAGAGCAGTCATTGCTATGGCTGCATCAAAGGGATGGTCTTTACATCAGATGGATGTAAAGAATGCCTTCTTGCATGGTGATTTGCAAGAATAGGTCTATATGGAGCAGCCACCAGGTTATGTGCATGCTGGTCATCCTGAGTTTGTTTGTAGGTTGAAGAAAGCCTTGTATGGCTTAAAGCAAGCACCTAGAGCATGGTCTGACAAGATAGGACAATATCTTGTCACTATTGGCTTTTAGATTTCCAAGGCAGATTTTTCACTTTATGTGAGAAAAACAGAGAAAGGTATTATGCTGCTTGACATTTATGTTGACGATTTGATTATCACAGGTGATAGTGATGAAGATATCCTTCATGTGAAAATGCTATTGAAGCAAAAGTTTGAGATGAAGTATTTGGGAGAGCTGTGTTATTTCTTGGGCATTGAGGTGATTAGATCACCAAGTGGGATATGGCTCTTGCAGAGGCAGTATGGATTGGACATGCTGTCCAAATATGGGATGATAGGTTGTAAGCCTATTTCAGTTCCTTTGGAGAAGAATGTGAAGCTGACCGCCGCAGATGCAGGTGAGCTTCTGGAGACAGTAAGAAGTTTGATTTATATGACTATTACCAGGCCAGATTTGAGCTATGCTATTGGATTGGTTGAGAGTGAAATTTTGATATCAAGAAGTGCTTAAAAATAGCTAAAAATTACGAATATCAAGGGAAAAATATTCAAGGTCGAAGGCGGCGGCTCGAGCTGGGATGATTTTAAGCATCAAAGTGCTTTAAAGGCACCCGAGCGACACTTGTTGATTTTTGATAATTTTTCAGACTGCCGTGTGGGTTGTCAGGATTTGCCGGCCAATGCGAGATTTCAAGCCAGATGCCCAGGATTTTTCAGAGCTCGATTCGAAGTCCGGACGGGGAAATGGCCAAGGAAATG
The DNA here is from genome assembly GCF_053477565.2 of Lygodium microphyllum. NCBI lineage: Eukaryota > Viridiplantae > Streptophyta > Polypodiopsida > Schizaeales > Lygodiaceae > Lygodium > Lygodium microphyllum. The sequence continues at coordinate 28,921,479 of NC_141155.1, forward strand.
GTCAAGATGCGAAGAGGTGGACAAAACTTTGGTCAAATGGGCAAGTGACCTCTGGGAGCCCAAATTTTAAATGTAGCATGAAACTTTTGATGAAGAGCCTGAGGAAGAAAACGTGGGAAGATGGCGCCTATCAACGGCCGAAAAATGCTCCCACATCTTGATGGATGGATCATGTTGCCTGCAAACAACCCCCCCCAATGATCATTGGCAGTGATTCCCCTCTCTATGCTGACTCTATCGCTATGCTTTGCCCGTCAAATGGTGGCCTCAATGGAGATCTATGATTTCAGTATTTCTCTCTCCTCCCTCTCTCTCCCTTAAGGGGCTGTTCTTGTGTGGACGAAGACAATGAAGAATGGTGGGGGAAAGCTTGTCCGGATGAGACCGGATTGCTTCCGGGTGGATGAAGACATGAAGAGTGCTATTTTGAAGATGTTGGACATTGAATGAGGGCTTATATGCAGTCCCATAGCAAAACCGAGATCCCGAGACACAAAGCCTAAGCGGTAATTTAATTTTTATGAAGAAAAAATGAGTTTTTTTGCTATTTGGTTGATGAAATATTGTTCCTATGGGCTGATTATGCATTATGTTGTTGTTTCCTATGAGTTTGATCAGTTTATGCTCAAAAAATCAGAAAATCATAAGTGTTATAACTGAAATTAACGGTATAAAACTCGTAAAACACGTGTTTAAGAGGCAAAATGGGGGTTTTTTGCAAAATAAAGGGGAAACATGAGATATAACATCAATAAAACTTGAAATTTTACTGTCAAGAAACCTAAGGGCCACAGCCTGTAATGAATCTTAATTTCTAGTCATTTTTATTGAAGAAAATAGAGTAAAAATACCAAAAAATGGTGGAAAATGGGTTTTAAATGGGAGAAAATTAGGAAACGATAAAAGAAAAATTCCAAAAATTTACATAAGCATTTGTGCAATGTATAATGAAGGTAGAGCATGAGGTTAGCTTTGGTTTACCCTTGTTTCTATGTTTTTTCCGTATTTATTGCTTTCTCTACAAAGAAATACACATAAAATGACTCTTACACCTATCAACGATTGCGAAACATTAAACTGTAGGGTGAGAGGGGAGTTTGAGCGTCAAAGTACAATCTTAAATATGATTTATGTGTTGCATCATGGCTATAGGACGTTGTTTTAAAATAAAGAAAAAGGCAACATGAGCATAAGGCTTGATGTCTCTCCTCGTTTCAATACATGAACGTTAGCATGGAAATCATGAAAAGATTTGTTGCGCACGTTGCACAATGCTGATTTTCTATTGTTTGTGTACTAAACCATTCACATTATGCACTATGCATGGTTTATGGTATCGAAGGAAAATCTCATGGACTACATAGCAATTATTTTCTTAGGACTTTGACCCACGATTGAGAGTGTGAGGTTATCCCTTCTCATGGGGTAGAGGGTCGGTTTCTTAAGGGGCTGTGAAGTGAGGAAGCATGGTATATCTCCTAGAAATACGAGAAATATAAAAGAGAGGAGTTTGTGCTTGTTTGTATTATATGTCTAGCAGCGCATCAAAGGGCCAATCCCTGCGATGTAGGAGAGCTGTAGTGGGGCTCCGACTATTAGTCCGTGGAGTGCCTCCTATATGTGTGTGATGAGGCTTTATGCCTAAGTACTTTGGGATCTCCCTATGAGGAGTTTTAGGGAAATGTTGGACTATGAACTATAAACGCATGAATTAAGCTTTAGGGTAGTTTGTCCTTAAGCCTTAGATTGACGCTCCTGGTCTGCGAGGCCATGAGGGTGTTTGTGTGTCATGAGCATGAGGTCCGACTAGTGCTATAGCCAGTGCCGGCCCGTTTCAGATCCCATCAGTGGTGCGTTTGCTGGGAGCCACTTATAAGTGGTGGTTTTCGGATCTAGGGTTTCTAGGGACCAAAAGGAAGTTGGTTTATGTCCTCTAACAAGGACCGTCAAGCCAAAATCCAGAAAGCAGAACGTGCTAAGAGGGCTAGACGGTGGTTAGAGATTGTAAGCCGTTATTCTCCTCAAAGGAGTAGCCGAGTACGTATACGAAGCAGTGGTCTTAGTCACTTAACTACTCCACCTATTCCATTAGGTGCAGGAGGAAGTGTAAGATCTTCCTCTCCTCCACCAAGTCTACCCACTTCAAGTGGGGGTGTAAATCTGTCACTTCAAGCTCCTACTGCTAATCCGATTGTCACCATGGCACAGCCTATTTCGATTCCTGTAGGGATGCCGGATTTACCAGCCTTAGGAGTGCCCATTTTTAATGGGTTAGCAGAAGAGGATGCAGAATTTCACATTTGTGAATTTCAGAGATTGATGTTCAATTATCGCATCCAAGACGAGGGACATCTCATGATGTTCTGGAAATAACTTGCAGCAGAATGATGCACCAAGACAAATATTGCAGAGGGGAAAAACAACTATAGAAGAGTTGCCACAAGGCAACGGAGTCAGCCTTATCGAGGTTGTACGAGTCAATGATGCTGAAACCTCTAACTTAAGAGCCGTGACAAGAGGCCAAAAGGCTAAAGAGGTTGATAAAGATAATACAAAACCGGTTGAGGCAAACCCTAAACAAGGGGATAAGGGGATGCAAGTCCAGAATCCTAGCATGGAAGGGGGTCCGCTAAGGCCGGTTGACAAGATAGTTGACCCTAAGAAGGATGAGGAAGTTCCAAGAAAGAAGGAAAGAGCTAAGAAAGAAGTACCAAAACCAGTCCAAAGACCAAACGAGAGGATGGTTTGGCGAGAAAAGAGAGCTTTGGCTACTTATCATGACTTTGATTTAGCGAGTTCTCTTTGTGAAGTTAAACCAGATGTAAACCTTCTACAGTTGATCAAATTATCTCCATGAGTACGCAAGGAATTTAAGAAGATCATGCATATTGGGTATATTGTAGAACCCTTAGGCATAGCACGAGTAGGGGAAGATTGGATTGACCATGCTGAAAAGAACCGCCCTAGGGTTCCAGCTTATGTAGATGGAATATTAGTGGAACATGCCATTGTAGACACTGGATCCTTTGTCAATATCATGTGTTTAGAGTTGATGGAGAGGTTGGGTCTAGGCATCCAGAAAGTCAACTCCACCCTTCTGAGAATGGCTGATGATAGTCTAAGACAACCAAACGGTTGCGTTACTAAGGTCCATGTTACAATTGCAAGTGTAGAATGTTTCTTGGACTTTAGGGTGATCAGATTTGTAGGATGTCCTAGCTATCGGGTTTTGCTAGGTAGGCCTTGAATCTTACGAATAGACTGTCAAGTCAATATACCCGCCGGTCGAGTGGTTCTAGGTAGAGGTGCTAATTGATTAGTAGTCGATGCTTATCATGAGTCATCTCAAAGTGAGAGAGCTCGTTTATCTTCTACTAAATTAGAGACAACAGACGATTCATCTGGTAGTGAGACATCATCTAGTGATGAATCTAAAGAGGGGTCCACTACAGAGGATATCTATCAGATAACTCTAAATGAGCCGATAGAGCCGCAAGATAGGATAAGAGATGCAGATGTGATTGAGTTGAACCTTGGCACGCCGAATGATTCGCGGCCAATCAAATTAGGTTCCATGCTTAGTTCAGTAGAAAGGGAGGACTATGTGTCCTTGATTCAAGAATTCCATGATATCTTTGCTTGGAGTTATGATGAGCTGAGAGGTATTCCTCCCAGCCTAGCTGTTCATACTATTCCTATAAAAGAAGACAGTCGTCCTGTGCGTCAAAAGGTAAGGCATATGCCTTTTGAATTGAGGGACGGGCTGTTTGAGGAGTTGCAGAAGTTAAGGAAAGCTGGGTTAATCTTCCCTATACAACATACAGAATGGTGTTCACCCCCGTTGTTATCAGGAAGAAGAAAAATAACCAAATCCGTTTATGTGTAGATTTTAGAGAGCTGAATAAGCAGACAATTAAGGATTACTATCCGTTGACATTTATTGACCAAATTTTGGATCAATTAGCGGGTAGGGAAATATATTCATTCATGGATTGCTTTGCAGGATATAACCAAATGGCAATTGCATAGGAAGACAAGTTGAAAACAACTTTTATTACTATCTTTGGTACTTTTGCGTATCATGTGATGGCCTTTGGTTTGTGCAATGCACCTGGATCATGGCAATGAACAGTAGACAAGACCTTTGGTGACATCTCCCCAGATGAGTTGAAAGTGTTTATTGATGACCTGGGGGCAGCCACTGTAAGGGGAAGGATGTTGATTATTTTGAGAAAGTGCTTTGAGCATTGCAGACAATTTTGCATCGCTCTTAACCCACAGAAGTGTCTCTTTGGAGTGCCTTATGGGCTATTGCTGGGCCATGTGGTCAGTTCAGTAGGAATAGCCATTGACCCTAAAAAGATCAAGGTTATAGTCGCTATGAGTCCACCACGCACTCCAAAAGAGGTACATAGCTTTCTGTCATCGATAGGGTACTATCGGAGGTTTATAAATGCCTTGGTAGAAAGAACGTTGCCATTAACGAATTTATTATCCTTTAGTTGTTTATTTGAGTGGAGCGACCCTTGTAAGGTAGCTTTCGAGGATGTGAAGCAGGAGCTAGTAAAAGCATCCATTTTAAAAGCATATAAAAGAGGCGAGGTGTTCTACATATTTTCAACAGCCACCATGCATAGTATAAGCTGCTATTTAGCCCAAATCCGAGAGGAAAAGTGGTATCATCCGATAGCTTTCGCTAGTTGGAAATTGGGCATTTCAGAGATCAATTATACCTATATGGAGAAGTTGTGTCTTGCGATGGTCTTTGGGACTAAGAAATTCAGGCACTACATCCTCTATGAAAAGGTAGTGTTCTATACGAAGGCGGAAGGGCTGAGATTGCTTATGAATAAGCTACAGCCGCCTGATCGTTTGGCAAAGTGGTTAATCACTTTGCAGGAGTTCGATTATGAGATTAAGAGTAAGCCACCGAGGTTGCAAGGTATTGTGGAATGCCTTGTGGATTTTGGGGAGCCGAAAGAGACTTTGGCTGAAGAAAGTGATATTGAGAAAATGTTTAAAATTGATACAGCTTCTATTCCATCTTAGTATGCTGCTATTACGCATTATCTATCAACGGGAGGGACGGGAGCTGGTTTATCAAAGTCTGAAAAGAGGAAAATCAAACAGCAAGCTTTGAAGTTTTCCTTGATCGCAGGGACACTATATCAGCAGGGTGTTGATGATATCTACCGCCGATGTGTGATGCCTGACGAGGTTCCTTTTATCTTGGAGGAGTGTCATGACTCTGCATGTGGAGGGCACTTCGCGAGACGGTTGACGGCGTAGAAAGCTTTACAAGCTGGATATTGGTGGCCGTCTATCTTCCAAGATTCTTTTGAGTATGTAAAGAGATGTGATACCTGTCAAAGACATGACAGTAGAGAGAATAGGAAATGTCCACTTATGCCCATCATGGCTATCCTTCCATTTGAGAAGTGAGGCACTGATTTCGTAGGTCCTATCACCCTGTCGTCTACTACCCAAAAGAGGTATATTATAGTAGCCACTGATTATTTTACAAAATGGTCAGAAGCGCGGGTGACGAGGCAGGACAATGCAAAAGAGACTGCAAGTTTCCTTTTAGAGCAGATTATATGCCGTTTTAGTCCCCCGAAAGAATTAGTGTCGAACCGTGGAACCCATTTCCTGAATAAGGTCATCAAAAGCTTGACTGAGGCTTGGCAAATCAAGCACAATAAAACGACTCCTTATAATCCACAAGCAAATGGGCAGGTGGAAAGTACTAATAAGCAGCTTGTGGGTATCTTGTCTAAGATAGTCTCTGAGAAGAAACGAGACTGGGACAGGATGTTGTATGTGGCAGTATGGGCATATAATACAACGTTCAAGCGAGCTACCGGCCATACTCCATTTAAATTGTTTTATGGGGAAGAGTGTGTGTTACCCCTCAAAATCGAATTGCCAACCATATGGTTTGCAATTAACCACTCCTTGGGAGATAAGGATTCCCTTTTTGAACGTTTCACGATCGTAGCCCACCTGGCTGAGCTGAAGTTGCAGAGCATATTACATCAGGAGATGGCTAAACGTCGGATGAAGCAGTTGCATGACCTTCGAGCAAAGAAATATACCTTTAAAAAAGGGCAATTAGTCCTCTATTACGATGCGCGTAGGGAGCTGTTTCTAGGGAAGGTGGAACCTAAATGGGATGGCCCCTACAAGATTGTTAGGTTAGGGACAAATAGGTCTACAGCTCTATTAGCTGAGGGAGTAGAGTTTAAAAATAAGGTTAATCATAATAATATTAAACCTTATTATTTCTAAGTATGCTAATATAGAGAAATTCATTGCAGGTCCATGCTGGGGATGATTTGAGACCTGCAAAAGAGCTTAAAAGCTAGTTGATGGGGCGGTTAATCCCTTATTTGGAGCACTCATATCTGGAGCAGAGATACCATCAGGGGAAACTCATCTGGTGGAGCAAAGGATACAAAGTGATTGCGCAAGAAGACGGAATCTTTGTGTGGGAGATCAAAGTCTTCTACCAAATCACTTCTTGCGACTGTTGACAAGTATCCTTATTGAGTTCAATGAAGAAGGTGGGAGTTTAAGGTTTAAATCACTTTTTTTTTGCTTGTTTAGGAGAGGAAATGAGAGAGAAAGAGAGAAAGAGAGGGAGAGGGAGAGGGAGAGGGAGAGGGAGGAAATGAGAGAGGGAGAGAAAGAGAAAGAGAGGGAGAGGGAGAGGGAGGGAGAGTGCATTCTCTCTCTCCCTCTCCCTTTCGCTTGTTTAATGTTTAAATCACTTTCTTTTTTGCTTGTTTAGGAGAGCAAAATGAGAGAGAAAGAGAGAAAGAGAGGGAGAGGGAGAGAGAGGGAGAGAAAGAGAAAGAGAGGGAGAGGGAGAGGGAGAGGGAGGAAATGAGAGAGGGAGAGAAAGAGAAAGAGAGGGAGAGGGAGAGGGAGGGAGAGTGCATTATCTCTCTCCCTCTCCCTTTTGCTTGTTTAATGTTTTAATCACTTTCTGTTTTGCTTGTTTAGGAGAGGAAATGAGAGAGAAAGAGAGAAAGAGAGGGAGAGGGAGAGGGAGGGAGAGTGCATTCTCTCTCTCCCTTTCCCTTTTGCTTGTTTAATGTTTAAATCACTTTCTTTTTTGCTTGTTTAGGAGAGGAAATGAGAGAGAAAGAGAGAAAGAGAGGGAGAGGGAGAGAGAGGGAGAGAAAGAGAAAGAGAGGGAGAGGGAGAGGGAGGGGGAGGAAATGAGAGAGGGAGAGAAAGAGAAAGAGAGGGAGAGGGAGAGGGAGAGGGAGGGAGAGTGCATTCTCTCTTTCCCTCTCCCTTTTGCTTGTTAAATGTATAAATCACTTTCTTTTTTGCTTGTTTAGGAGAGGAAATGAGAGAGAAAGAGAGGGAGAGGGAGAGGGAGAGAGAGGGAGAGGGAGGGAGAGGGAGAGGGAGAGGGAGAGGGAGAGGGAGAGGAAGAGAAAGAGAAAGAGAAAGAGAGGGAGAGGGAGAGGGAGATGGAGGGGGAGGAAATGAGAGAGGGAGAGAAAGAGAAAGAGAGGGAGAGGGAGAGGGAGAGGGAGGGAGAGTGCATTCTCTCTCTCCCTCTCCCTTTTGCTTTTGGAGAGTGTTAAGATATATTGTGAGAGGGAGAGGAAATGCGAGAGAAAGAGAGGGAGAGAAAGAGAAAGATAACATATATTGGAATGATAGCATATCCATGATTGTGGTAATAGTATCCGCTTTGCTTTTTTTATGGGTACCATTACATCGACTCCTTAAGAGGGCTTAAAATTAGTCATACACTTTATAAAGTCTAATTAGGAGATTTAAGATGCATGATAATAGACTTATCGATAATGGTATGCAATGTGCTTTGTCATGGGCCACGTACATTGGTGACTCTTTAAGATGGCTTAAAATTGGTCATATCCTTCATAATGTCCAAGTAGGGGATCTAATTGTGATATGCATAATTCATTGTTTTTGTATTAACTTTATAGGCATAACAAATTAGAAATCATGCCAACTAGTCAACGGAAGGACTTAAAGAAAATGATACCCTAGCTAATGGTCATTACGGTACTTCATCAAAATGAACCCAAAAGTATTGTTATAGAAGAAGAATCCCTTAAATTGAGCATAGGATATTTTCTTCAAATGTTATGACTATGAGTAGAATTGATTGAAACAAATTTTATTACTATAGTTGATAAATTTCATAGATGGCATTAATTTTAATACATGGACCTAGGACAAAAAAACCACATTTCTAAGATGCTTTTTGTTGAGAGTGATTTATTATTAGAATAAGAGATCCTGAATGATGCTCATAAATGGATTACTTATACTCAAAGCCCTCTAGTGCAGTTGTATAAGTAATCCTAGTAGAGCCCCTCTAAGATACTCAAAGTATATAACCTAGAGACCGTAGCTAGGTATATAAGGTATAATGATTGTACAAGAAGACACCTCAATAATTGACTTATCACCATTAAATCCCAAAGAAGAATCGTGTTCCATCCCCTTCAACTCTATATTCACCTCGTGAAGAACTTCATTAATCATAGCATCCTTGTCACCAATCTTTTTGTTGCAATGATGAATTAACATATTCATCACTTTTCCTTTTAGTATCTAAGCCATGATCCAAACTTTTAGTCAAGTCCAAACATTTAGTCTTCGACTCATGAACCTTATGAACCAATGTTTTTTTTTTTTTACAATAACGAATAATTATCTACCGGGACAAACAAATCCTTGAGCATAGTATATGGCCGAGATATAATATCAATAAATCTCTCAACTACTATGTACAATGCATTCTTTACATTAATCAGTAAAGCATTTCTTATATCTTGAATTTTAGTTTTCAACACCATGGATGCATCAATATCAACCTCAATGTTTTACAAAATTTGCTTCTCAAGCTCTTGCAGAGGCTAAAACCTCTCAAGCAAGAGCTTATGGTCAACTTGCAACTTGACATACATCTCCATAAAGCTATCCATTTGAGCCTCATTTGCTGTAATGTAGATAAGATGGAAAACAAAGAAGGTCTTATTGTTCAAGATCGTGAGGTGTATCTTAATCAGTTTGTCCTATGTCCTTGCTCTCAATGCAAGTTGGCAATTAGACGAAAACGCCGATTGTCTATAGAACACGTACGATAATTTGGCAATTTTCAATCTGAGATCATTGATCAAGAGATTGCGGATTTTCAGCAACGGTAATTTGAAGTTAATATTAATCATGCATTGTACTCGCAAGCTAATTGAAAACCATACACAATAAGATTGGGTCTTGTTGGCAAATTTTCTATCCAGGGGGGTGATGTCTCATCCCAAAGGGGGAGTGCACCCTTTGCGGCCAATTAGAAGAGTTCCTAGGCGTGCGATGGATGGAGTGTAGGAGCCAATCCACTACTCGCAAGGCCAATCTACACCGTCAATGCCAGAGGAGACAGACAACCTTCCAAACCTACCTACAATCTTGGAGCCTGAGATGGAGACAATGATCAATGAATTGATTCCCATGGATGTCGAGACATCTGATCCGCTTAGAGAGGAAACATCCATACCATTATATGATGGGTTCCGAGTATCTCGGTTGAAGACATTGCTTGCACTCTTAAGTGTGCAAGCAAAATGTGGGTGGAGCGATACGATTGTGACCGAGTTATTTGGGTACCTTGCACATAGGCTTCATTGATTATTTTTTTTGACACTATTATTACAAACATTTGTGCTTTTTTAAGGTGTCTTATGATTTTTTTAAGGTTATTGAAATATCATATATTACCACATGCAAATACCATGCTGAGTCTTGTGATGATGCACGACATGTTTTACGGAAGCTTGGCATGGACTACAATAACATCCATGCATGTATCAACGATTGCATACTGTTTCGAGATGAATACGAGATTATGGAGACATGTTCAAAGTGTGGTGCTCACAGGTATCGACAGGACTTGCAAGGGGAAACCATCCCTCAAAAAGTTCTCAGACACTTTCCACTCATCCCCCGTATAAACCACATGTTTCGTATGTCCCGCATGGCAAGCTTGACAACTTGGCATGTGCAGAATAGGTCCACGGATGGAGTTCAATGAATATCAGCGGATTCGTGCGCATGGAGCCACATTGACTCTACCTTCCTAGGCTTTGCGGAAGAGCCAAGGAATCTTCAGATCGGTCTTGCAATGGATAGTGTGAACCCATTCGGTCTGTGCTCAACTTCTTACAGTGTGTGGCCTATAGTCCTTGTCAACTACAACATCCCTCCATGGCTTTCTACGAAGAAAGGACATCTCATCCTTAGCTTGCTCGTCCCAGGCCACTACAAAGTAAAAAATATGGACATGTATCTTCGTCCATTAGTCAATGAGCTTAAGATTTTGTGGAAGGAGGGGGTCATTGTGCAAGATATGAGCAGGTGCGATGGTGGGCGGTCAGCCAACATTCGATCCATTCTCATGTGGACGATGCGTGACTTTCCGGGATTGGGAGAGTGCTCAGGTGAGCAGACCTCCGTTCTCACTGGTAAAATCTATATTTTATCTCATTCAATCAAGTATTCACTAGGTCGTGGCTCGCCTTACAGGTCTGGTTACCTCAAGTTATCATGCATGTCTATTGTGTGGGCCACAGTTAGACTCCCGAAGGTCACGAACCATGAAGAAGATGGTATATCAAGGACACGCCGCTTTCTTGTCGGAGGATCATGAACTCAGGGGAGATTTCCTTGGACGACCTCCAACACGTATGAATGCTGCAAGCTGGTATGAGCTGAAAATGGTCAACCCGGAATCACATCCAAATGGAATGCGACGGTTCTCAGTTTTCTACGAGTTGCCATATTGGACCCACTTACAGGTCAACTTGCTATGGGACCACATCACAGGAAAGAGAGACACTATAGGGGCACGAATGGATTTGAAGGAGATAGGTAAGATGGAGGCACTTTGGCCGCAGTCGAGTGTTGATGATCACATGCAGCTTCCTCACGCTCCTTGGGTTTTGTTCACTAAACAAGATCGCATTATGAAGCAAGTAATCAAGTCTATCCGCACTCCGACGGGTATGATGCGTTCTCTCAGGTCTGCATTTTCTAAAGATGACCAATTATCGGGGCTAAAATCCCATGATTGGCATAAGATATGTCAAGTTTGTGCTACGAATGGATTGTAATTAGCGTGGGCATTTTGCAATTTGAAAAGTGGCCATTATTCATAATGCTTTCTTATTTGTGGTAGTTTGTCCTACCGATCGCGATCGCAGGATGCCTTACTCCAGAAATTCGCGGGGCCATTTACAAGTTGTCGACTTTGGTGCAATGGATCTCACAGAAAGAGATTAAGACGTCCTCTTTTGAATTCGCGAGGCGAGGAGTAGTGGAGACAGTCTGTCTCTTTGAGAAATAGCTGCCCACTAGCATGCTCACGATACAAGTCCACCTTCTTGTGCATCTTGTGGACCAAGTGGAGATTATTGGACCTGTCCATACGCGATGGATGTTCTTCTTGGAGCGCTTCATGAAAACCCTGAAAGGCTTTGTGCGACAACGAGCTCGGCCAGAAGGTAGCATGGCCTAAGGTTGGTTGGTGTCAGAGGCGTTAGTGCATATCTCACAATGGCTACCAACGGTGGAACGAGATAATGAAATGCTATGGACACTGAACGACGATGATAGACTGACTGGAGATGTGGTGGTTGGAAATGGGGTAGAAAAAAGAATGGATGCCTTAATGGAAGAGAAGGTGAATCCCTTTTGTATGTTGCACCATGCCTCCATGGAGATGTGGCTCGCCAAGTACCAGATTGCAAGGCAAGATCGAGAGGAAGCGCGAGCTGAATTCCAATGTAGTACGCGTTATCGACCAATTCGATATCCCGAAGGCATGGAGGAGATGCCGCGGTTTATATCAACACGATGGTTGCATGGAGCCTTGACCTTAGCATCCAGCGAAGGGACAGAGGTCTCAATGGAGGAGTGGGAATTCTCGAGGGGATGTAGTCCAAAGGTGATGAGGAGTTTAGAATCTGTTGTATCTAAATTTTATATGCGACATCTAATTTGAGTGTTTCAATGGTCGCACGGACGGCATTTTCGCGTGGAGCGTATTGACAAAATGCGCTTCGCAATGGACTGTGGTGTCATGGCAAGGTTTGAGCAAGAGAGCCGACGACGAGCAACGAATCCGAACATGGTTGTGGATGAGATGGAGTATTTTGGGAACTTGCAAAGTATTATTACGGTGGATTATCGTAGCTTCTCCATGATACTATTCGATGTGCAATGGTTCAAAGTGGTACTTGGAGGAGCTGGAGCAACAGTTCGATGAGGTCCATCGGGATTTCTCGAAATAGATTCCAAAAAAAAATGGACGGATTTGCACGACACCTTTGTGTTGCCGGGTGCATGGAGTCATTTGCTTGCTAATTGTAATATGACATGGTTTATGTCACAATTGTTTGAATTCGCTTTGTACGTGTTTGTGAACAGGTAATCTTCTATCCAAACCCGCGACAACCTTGATGGTGGTATGTTATACCTTCAACTCCCCGAAGTGCGATAGTATATGATCAAAGAGATGTTCCAAGCATAGATGAAGATAATGTGCAAATAGAGGGGTCGATATTACAACGGGTGGAGGCTGTCGAAAGCCTGGAGCCCGCATCGGCTAACAATGATGGAAATACAGGAGTCCAAGAATTTTTTGAGAACGAGGAAGAATCATTATTTTGTGGTGACATGTCTATCGACCTTCCAGTGTATGCGGAGTTGTGTCAGGAGATTAACATGGGACCATAGGATACTTCATACTTGGAGCATCCACTTACTCAATTTGTTGTTTAGATCTCTTATAAAGGTAAATAAGATATGCATTTTAAGAGGGATTTTTAAAATATAATTTATATTACTGTGCTTTGTATAATTTAAATTGATTATTCTAACACCATTTTTTATATGTGTAGGTGACATTTTCAGGATGATTCGAGGGATGAGAGATGAGGAGTTGCAGGACATCTTCGCACTCATGTCTCCAGACCAGCTCTTGAGATTCAGAGATATGGCAGACCAGGAGCTGTCTCGTTCTTCGTCAGGGCACTTTGCTAGATCTGCTTCAACGCGATCGGATGCTTCGTCTTCGAGCAGACAATCTCGATGCTCACGACTTGGGCCAGAGGGAGGGCTTGCATCGGGATCAGGGGGATGCTACTGTGGAGACAGGGATGTGGTGTCTCCATCTCGTCGTTTAGCTGGAGCTGCATCACCTCTAGGATTTGTCACACCTCTGGGGATGTCTACTCTAGTTACTTCGGCTTTTGCGCAGCCGTCTGCAGAGCAGGTGGCGTCCCTTTGGGTGCCACTCCGAGAGAGGTTACCCCCGTCGATACACCGGATGTAGAGGGGTCTCCTAGATATGCCCAGGAGCGTGGACGGAGATGGGAGAGGACCCATCTTAGGCAGACTCCTAGCAGTTATGGATATCTGGTCGATAGTAGGTCAAGAGCCATCATCATGAATGATGAGGGGAGGAGGGTGATGGCTCGCATGAGAGAATTGTGCCAACAAGTTTTTCGGCACAACGTCCTGGATCATTGGAAGAACATACCAGAGGGGAGCAAGGACTACATAGTAGCATCCTTGCACGAGGAGTTTCCGGTGCCAACTGCAGTAGATAGATTCTCTATGGGCTGGATGATGGATTGCATACATGCATACATGTCACATAGACGATCCGACGCACGCAAGGCAATCAAGAGTGGGACTGCAAAGCCCGAGTGGTTAGATGCAGACGACTAGCGCCGATTGAGGGAGAAGGCTATAGATTCTCCAGGACGTTGGAGTCAGCAGCGCGAGGCGGCGAGGGCACAACTCAAGGCCGAAGTGGTCCACATCTTGGGAATGGCAGCCACAAGACATATTCGGAGGACTTTGTAAGTTTCTCTTTTGTTTTGCTTGTTTGTTTTTTTAAAATATTCTTTGTACTGACAATCATGTTTCTAACAGTTAGTATTTTGTTTTCTTTGCAGCACTTCATTACAAATCGCGATCCGCAAGGCCTTGAGACTCGATATGCAGAGAGGCACGGTCTCAATGCATTGATCTACCGATTGTATAGATGCGGCGGCCCTGTAAGTCACTCATCTTTCTTGTCCGTAGTTACCATGAGATATTTGAATGCATTATTGTATAGTGGATTGATGTGTTGTTTCTTTTTTTGCAGAATCCGTTCAATGCTCCTTTGCGGCGGGACGAGCTTTCGGGGGATGAGGATTTGTAGCTCGCCCTTGGATCCTTGGAGCTCACACACCTTTATTTTTTAGTCGCCTGATCTATGTAGACATTTTCTATGTATTAGTGATATCATGTCATGATTGTACCAATCGCTTTTTATGCGATCATGTATTTATTTCATGTATCAATTTTATGATTTCAGTATACATTCTTTTTGTTTGCAAGCGCTTTGTATACAGTAGTGCAGAAACTATTTTGTATGGCTCTCATACAGCACACAGTGCTATATCCTGCCACAAATTTTTTTTATCCCTGTTACCGTCGCTATTAGCGTCGCAAATTTACTACTCGTGTTGCTATTGCTGTCGCTATATGCGTCGCAAATTTACTGGTTGTGTCGCTATTGGCGTTGCTATTGGCATCGCTAATAGCGACGCCAATAGCGACGTTTTTATGGTCTCGTCAATAACGATGCTTTTTGCGACGACGGGGGAAAATTTTGTGTTTGTATTTTCGTCACTTTAAACGTCGGTATAAGGTTTATATCTTGTACTGTACACAATGCAAAATCCCATTCTCTGTATGTATCATCGAACTGCGAGGACCCTACTTGAAGAGTTTGAGAGAGTGACTTTTCAGTTGATTCTGCGATCAGTTTGCGGATTCATTGGCAAATCTCGCTTATGAGGAAGACCTTTTCTTCAACTGTGGTCCTAGTTTGGATATTATTATTAATGACGAAACAGGACCCAGTCGCTTGTGGGGTGTGTTATCAGAGCATGCAATATATGGCAGACGATGGTTGATATGGGTGATGCAAAGAGTAGCCGAGACCAATCTACCGTTATTATCCTGGACCCATAGGTTGATTAGACAACATGTTATGTGTATGCCTCTTGCTATATATGCAGGAGGGATGGGTTATAACCTTATGCATTTAGTTTAGGGCTACGAGCCCTGTGTTTTCCTCCTTGGAAAGGAGTCTATTATTGTATATCTGGATTCTTCCAGGTAGGTGTTATTCTGTTTGATCTCATTAGGCCAAGAGGGCCGATCCTTTTTTGTAGTGAAGTGCTTTATTTCGTTAGGCCAAGAGGGCCAGTTGTCCGCTTAGTGCAGGTACGATTAATGGTTTCTTGTTTTAGTTTTATGCTAGACAGGTTCGGAAGAAGAGCTTGGAAGGAGCCTTTTGTTGCGTGGAAACTTCTCGTGGCCCTATCCAGGTGATATCTTTCCTTTATGAGTAATGTGGTTTTTATGCTATATGTGTTTGTGTACTTGTTAAGGGGTTTTTCGTTTCTTGTTGGGGACCGGAAACCAAGGCATGAAGTCTCAGGTTTAGGTTGGGTATGTTTGAGGGAGGTCTGAGTAGTCGTGGCCTCAAGTAACGACATTGTCAGGCATTGAAAGACCTGTTTTAGAAGGGAGTCCTGGTAACCCTGTTCTGCTAGCCTGCTAGCAGCCGTTCTAGGAGTTCCTGTTAGTTGTGAGGTCGTTAGAGAAGCCTGTAGAAGAAAAATAATAATGATAAATGAAAAGAAACCCTAAATATCTTAAAGATAATAAATATATACAGAGGTGTGTAAAAAGGGGTTCTAACCCCTATAAAAATCAAAAAGGGAAGAAAGAAAAATTTATGAGCAGTTGATAATCACCTAATGAGGGCCTAGTAGGTTCCTGGTGGGGACGAGTCAGACCCGGGGCCGATGCCTTATCTTCCTAGGGGTAGCATCTTGCTGGAGAAGAAGAAAATAAGGAAGGTTGGAGCGAAAATAAAAGTGAGCGTCAAAAAAGGATTAAGTGTCGCCTTGCGAGGGTTTGGTAGGTTCTTTCACTACGCTCAGCTCCCTCCTTTTTATATGCCCGAGTATGTCAATAAACTAAAAAAACCTAAAAGAAGAAATGTGTTACAAGAAAATACTTCTTGATCAGGCTATAGGAGTCCTCGCCTAGTAGGAGTTCCTGGTTGTGTTGTCCTTAGTTAGGTAGGTAGTTCAGACCACCACTTAGGGCAACCTCATTGATAGTTCTTTTTAGTTTGGCCGTGTTGGAGCAGTCAGTTAGTGGCTAGCTTCACATCTTCTATCAGATTATGCTAGGCCTACTCCTTGAGGATCTCATGCCTTGGTTTTGTCAGGGGGTAGGGTGAGCATTGTGCTGTGTGTAGTGTGTATCTATTTTGTATTAGCTTGATGCTTCCTTTGGTTGTTTCGTGCAGATCTATTGTGGGATTCGACATGCTGAGTCGCCCTATCCCGTGGTAACCAATGAGAGCGGAATTTTGATGTCGAGAAGTGCTTAAAAATAGCTAAAAATTACGAACATCAAGGAAAAAATATTCAATGTCGAAGGCGGCGGCTTGAGCTGGGACGATTTTAAGCGTCAAAGTGCTTTAAAGGCGCTCCAGCGACACTTGTTGATTTTTGATAATTTTTCAGACTACCATGCAAGTTTTCAGGAGTTTCCGGCCAATGCAGGATATCAAGCCAGATGCCCATGATTTTTCAGAGCTTGATTCGGAGTCCGCACGGGGAAATGGCCAAGGAAATGGTCAAGATGCGAAGAGGTGGACAAAACTTTGGTCAAATGGGCAAGTGACCTTTGGGAGCCCAAATTTTAAATGTAGCATGAAACTTTTGATGAAGAGCATGAGGAAGAAAACATGGGGAGATGGCGCCTATCAAGGGCCGAAAAATGCGCCCACATCTTGATGGATCGATCATGCTGCCTGCAAACAACCCCCCCAATGATCATTGGCAGTGATTCCCCTCTGTATGTTGACTCTATCGATGTGCTTTGCCCGTCAAATGGTGGCTCAATGGAAATCTCTGATTTCAGTCTTTCTCTCTCATCCCTCTCTCTCCCTTAAGGGACCGTTCTTGTGTGGATGAAGACAATGAAGAATGGTGGGGGAAAGCTTGTCCAGATGAGATCGGATTGCTTCCGGGTGGATGAAGACATGAAGAGTGCTATTTTGAAGATGCTGGACATTGAATGAGGGCTGACATGTAGTCCCATAGCAAAACCGAGATCCTGAGACACAAACTCTAAGCCGTAATTCAATTTTTATGAAGAAAAAATGAGTTTTTTTGCTATTTGGTTGATGAAATATTGTTCCCATGGGCTGATTATGCTTAACGTTGTTGTTTGCTATGAGTTTGATGATTTTATGCTTAGAAAATCAGAAAATCGTAAGTGTTATAACTGAAATTAATGGTATAAAACCCGTAAAACACGTGTTTAAGAGGCAAAAAGGGGGGTTTTTGCAAAATAAAGGGGAAACATGAGATATAACATCAATAAAACCTGAAATTTTGCTGTCAAGAAACCTAAGGGCCACAGCCCATAATGAATCTTAATTTCTAGTCATTTTTATTGAAGAAAATAGAGGAAAAATACCAAAAAATGGTGGAAAATGGGTTTTAAATGGGAGAAAATTAGAAAACGATAAAAGAAAAATTCTAAAAAATTACATAAGCGTTTGGGCAATGTATAATGAAGGTAGAGCACGAGGTTAGCCTCGGTTTACCCTCGTTTCTATGTTTTGTCCGTATTTATTGCTTTCTCTTCAAAGAAATACACATAAAACGACTCTTACACCTATCAAAGATTGCAAAACATTAAACGGTAGGGTGAGAGGGGATTTTGAGCGTCAAAGTACAATCTTAAATGTGATTTATGTGTTGCATCATGGCTATAGGACGTTGTTTTAAAATAAAGGAAAATGCAGCATGAGCGTAAGGCTCGGTGTCTCTCCTCGTTTCAATACATGAACGTTAGCATGGAAATCATGAAAAGATTGGTTGCGCATGACGCACAATGCTGATTTTCTATTGTTTGTACACTAAATCACTCACATTATGCACTATGCATGGTTCATGGTATCGAAGGAAAATCTCCTGGACTGCATAGCAATTGTTTTCTTAGGACTTTGACCCACGATTGAGAGTGTGAGGTTATCCCTTGCCGTAGGGTAGAGGGTCGGTTTCTTAAGGGACTGTGAAGTGAGGAAGCATGGTATATCTCCTAGAAATACAAGAAATATAAAAGAGAGGAATTTGTGCTCGTTTCTATTATATGTCTAGCAGCGCATCAAAGGGCCAATCCCTACGATGTAGGAGAGTTGTAGTGGGGCTCCAATTTTTAGTCGGTGGAGTGTCTCCTATATGTGTGTGACGAGGCTTTATGCCTAAGTACTTTGGGATCTCCCTCTGAGAAGTTTTAGGGAAACGTTGGACTATGAACTATAAACGCATGAATTAAGCTTTAGGGTAGTTTGTCCTTAACCCTTAGATTAACGCTTTTGGTCCGAGGCCGTGAGGGTGGTTGTGTGTCATGAGCATGAGGTCCGGCTAGTGCTATAGCCAGTGCTAGCCCGTTTTGGGTCCCATCATTGGTAAGTCAGTTTATGCAGGCTCCAAGGAAACCACATTTAGATGCGGCTAGACGCATACTCAGGTATGTGAAGTCCACATTGCAGTATGGACTATTTTATGAGACTGGGGGTTCAAATACAGTTGCATGGACACACTGATGCTGATTGGGCTGGTAGTATTTCTGATAGACAATCTACCAGCGGATATGTGTTCTCTTTTGGGAGTGCTGCAGTCACTTAGAGCAGCAAGAAACAACCTACAGTTGCCTTGTCGAGCACAGAGGCTGAGTACAGGGGTGCAGCAATGGCTGCATGTGAGGTAGCCTGGTTGCATAAGCTACTTTATGATATGCATCAGTCTACAAATGGGCCAGTTGTCATTTATTGTGACAACATGAGTAGTATACACTTGGCAAATAACCCAATCTATCATGCTAGAACAAAGCACATTAAGGTGCATTATCACTATGTGCGAGAGAGAGTTTTACTAGGTCTTATGATCTAGTTTATATCGGCACAAAGGATCAGGTAGCTGACATATTTACGAAGGCATTGGGAGGCAAAAAAACTGTGCAAGTTCAGAGACATGCTTGGTGTGCAGGAATTGGGATTGAGCTCGAGGGGGAGTTTTGAGATATCGAGCTCCACTCGTGATATGCCAGGGTGACCATTGTGCATTTATGTCACCGACTTGTTAGGTGTAGATGCGGTTGGTACACCGCCCATGAATAATAGCTAGATGACAGCTATCCTTATCTACTCTAGTTCATGGCTCAGTTAGTATGCCACCTTAGTTAGTTGAGTTTGGTTTGAGACCCATATATAGGGTTCTTCTATTTCTATGTACTCGAGTTCTTTTGGCTTACACAACTAAGAAGAGGAAAATTGTTTTCAGCCTCCACCTTTGTGTGTATTCCCCCATTGTGCAAGTGAGAGAGCTACAAGTGAGACTCCTTCCTTCTCTCCCACAATCTTGACACTTAATTTAGATGTAATAATACAATAAATTTTATAATGCATAAATATTAAAGAATCGATGAAAATAAATTATACAAACAAGTTTACATATCACAAATTGAAGTTTTCACAAGAGGTTTTAATATAAATGTTTCACTCTAATAGGAGTACATCATCAAGACTTAGTACATTGTTCGTACTTCTTGTAATAACAAATTTTTTGGTATAAATAGATCAATCTACAATAATATTTTTAATCAAAAGCATTTTACTCTTTACAATCTCCTACAAATGTGACATCTCTCTTTATGATGTTGAAAGATGATTTCAATGATAAATATAACTCATCAATATTTTGAATGTCAAAAAATTTCATTAGTATGGTCTCTTGATCTTCATCAACATATGTTTTCATCTACATAAGTTGAAGAGACATAAAGGGTAAGAAATACAATCCAATATTACCACTTATAATTTATAATTGATAAATGTTCTGATATAAGTATAAACTTATACTGCATAACCATTATGTATAAATAAGAAACAATTTCAAAATGTTATCCATACAATTAGTAGTTATAATCATTAGTTATAAAGTAAATATGATAGTAAACATTTATAACATAGTGATGTAGTCATAAGATGAGATGATTGAACTCTTTCATGTTGTGACAAAGCATGAGATCTTCCAGAATCTTGGATAGAACTAAGCCCCTACATTATGATCAATACATATATCAATTTAAAGTTCTAATCTCAATTAAAAGAACAATAATTTTTCATAAGAGCACGCATATTTTTCTTTCTTTTTGTTCTCATGACTTATCTTTCTACTTTTAGTATTGGATTGCATTTTTTCAGTCTCCTTCAAAATACCATCACTATTTTAGATAAATACACTTCATACAAAAGACTTATAAAGATAAAAGAAAATATTTAACTTCGAAATGTAAAACTGTCATGTGTGTATGATTGCTTTTTCTCGCAGCAACAATCTCCACATTCTCATTTTGGAAATCCTTAATAATATCATCCTCATGATCATTATGTATCACCTAAAAAACTATTTTATAAATATAAGTAAATATTTATTCTATATATATAAATTGTAAAGATATCAAATCTTTGTGGAGTTATTTAATAGCTTCATAAAGGATGTCCTTTCTGATAGCAAAAAATCCTACAATATATAAGAAAGCTATCAATATCATCTATGACTACTTTAAAGATGAAATATAGGGATTATGCATTTCAAAAATGGTTGTACCTCATTATAATAAAAAACTTGATCCTCAAATTGCAGTCTATACACAGTCTCTTCTGTATCCTATATATTTTTATTGTTTCATAGAAATCATTGTATGACATGTTCGTATTTTACAAGCTCAATATTCAAAGACATAAAAGGAAGTACATACCATTACAGTCATATTGTTTTCTTCCACTGTCTCATGGGATGTAACTACTTCATCACAAGAATTATTTTCTTCGTATAACTTTTTTTGCAGAATCAATATTCAAGTATAAAGGTAAAAAACTAAAATACGTATTAAAAAACATCACTCACACTTTTTAAATAAGTTCATCATCCAATATATATTTTTCATGGATATTAGTCTCTACTTGCTCTTGAAAGCTTTCCTCCTCTTTTCTTTGCATAATAAGAATCTCAGTTCTTGTAATGTACTTTCTCTACATGTAGAAGGAAAATGTGCATTAAATATGAAATTCAACTCTTATGAAATCACAATATAGAAGTAAGGTAAATGACTTAGTGGAAATAGACCTGTTGCTTTTAAGCCTTTAGATTCTTTCAACGTGCAGCCAAAGTTTTGCCAAGATAAACATATATATATTCTCTCTTCCATATGTAAGAAGCACCAAGAAACTCAAGAGGTAAAATAGTGTGATGATTTGCTTCAATGATATCCATGAGCTTCTGTTGCTCTTCCTTATTTGCCACAAATCATGATGTATATTACAGCCATCTAGTCAACTTTTAGCTATTCTATGGTTTGCACAATAAACAACATTTTGGTTGTGTCTACAAAATTTCAACAAAAATGACTTTTTATATATTTTGCTCTTGTCACGATCATTCAACTTGGGAGGTTGAAAGATTTACTCATACGAAGGAGTCTGTAACACAGCCACATTGCCTCCTTTAGGAGTCAATGTTTGTGATTTGCTATTCTTCATTGAGCCTATAGGACTATGTGGAGCTAGTTGGAAATCATTTTTTTTCTTACTAGAAGATGCCATCTCAAAGATGTTGCCTACACATACATGTGACTTGATAAGATTGACATGTAACTTGAAATGCTTTCAAAAACTCTACTCGTTTAAGAACAATGCAATGCATATGCATAGAAGCAACTCAATCCAAAAGATGTGATATGCGCATCAAAAAATTATTTTAAAAAACATGACAATAATTCTAGTTTAAGAAACTCCACATCATAGAAAGAGAACACGATTCACCATTCAACAAGATTACTTTTCTTCTACTTATAACTTCAAACCCTAAGAATAATGCTATACAAGTGTCTCATTGTCTTAATGTCTTTTCTTCAACATCTACTCTTCAAATATTTGGGCATTGTCAAGTGTTTTTCTGAAAACTGAAAAGCCCTAGTCAAACTATAGTTAGGTTTGATTTTTGCTAGCTTTGCGTGACAGTTTGTTTTGTTGTTTCGTAGTTGGATTTCTTGTGTTTGTTTAGCCTAGGATTTGCTTTTGTCAGTTTGTTTGATTTGTTGAGTGTGAAACTTGATAGCCTTAGTCAAGCTTGGTATTTTTTTGGACAGGATGAAGCTTGTGTTTGTCAATACTACTGAACATTGAGCTAGGTATGTTTTCTTGTCGAGACTTTTGCACATCACGGGGATAATGGGTTCACGAGCACTTCACGTTGCACTTGTTGATGCACTGCACTCGAGGGTCGTCTCCTGTTCTTATCAAATACTTCCATGCCATGGGTTGGGTTTATACATGTTTTGCACCATCATTGGCACTAGCACGAGATGAGGTCCACTGTAGCTATATGTAATAAGCTTTAGATACACGTACACATGAGAGAGCACCTATCATTGAGCATGC
Organism: Lygodium microphyllum; assembly: GCF_053477565.2. Classification (NCBI taxonomy): domain Eukaryota; kingdom Viridiplantae; phylum Streptophyta; class Polypodiopsida; order Schizaeales; family Lygodiaceae; genus Lygodium; species Lygodium microphyllum. The sequence continues at coordinate 28,944,124 of NC_141155.1, forward strand.
ACATTTCTTACACGCATGATATTTGGGATACTCATCACAAAGTTAGGAACCTTTGGTTGAGTGTGTAAGGTGGTTGGGAGAGTTAGAGGGTTGTGAAGGACGCCATCAATTGTGAGAAGGGTTGTTCTTATCTGGTTAACATCTTGAGGACCATCATTTTTAAGAGTGATTGTGAGATTTTGAATGGGTGGAGCAGAGTATATCATATCTTTTTTATGAGAGTTGAGAGGTGAGAATAAAGAATTTTAAATCAATCAAGAAATTTTGTTTGCATTTTACATGACGCACGATCACATGTAGATAGACTAGGCACAATTTCTTCAATGCATACATTATTTTTGTGTGTAGCATTGATTGATTGGTTGCATATCATGGATCCAACATTGCATATTTTTCCAAATCATGAATGATTGGGCACAAAGTTCATTTAAAAAACCATATTTTTGCTAGGGCACACTGCATTAAAAAAACAGGTTCATATCCAGAGAATATTTATTTTGAAGACTCAAGGATCAAAGGAAAAAATCGTACGTTGTACATCGTTAGCAAGTATTTCTTGAAGAAAAACAGGGCATGTGTGCTGAAAGTATGTGCAATTACAAGAACAATAGGCCAAGGAAGGGAATAAGTCGTCCAAGATAAAAGAGGGAAAAAATGATGTGATTTATGAAAATCAATATTTTTTTTAGTTTTGATGGATTTTCGTAATTCTGCCCGAGTTGGCTTGTCGAGCAGATGTGTTCCGATCGTTTTGAGTACGCGAACAACTATGTTCGGAGTTCAAATGACGAAGTTATGATCCAAACAAGTTGCAAACATGCATATAACAGGAAAAACGAAAATAGTGAAAAGCAGTAGAAAAGCAAAAGCCAACAACTAAAAGCAAAAAGCCTAATGTGTGTGAGTGTGGATAGATAACTATATAAGGAGATGAGAATGGAGAGTTAAGGGCCTTCCCCCTTGATTATAATTGTATTTTGTGAGAGAGGAGAGTGGAGGATCATATGCTAAAGTGAGCTCTTGTCATACCAATTTGAAAGTCGTAGCCTTTGGATATCAAAGCGCCGAGGGTTGGATCATGGTTGTTAAGGTACAAGAATATTTTTCACTTGGTTTGTTTTCAAATTGTTGGTATTTTCGTTGTGTTGTCATTTTGTGATGCTCTACCCACATATGGGTTTTAAAACTTTTTTTAGCTATAAGAGGCTTTGTTTTGTTTTTGTGCGGCTTGTGGTATATAATCGAATAATTGAATTTTTTAAGTTGTGTTGTGCATTCGACAAAGTCAATTACCCCAACTGGCACTCCTTAACGTCTCATTATCGGGTTGTGAGTGAGGCTTGCTCTCGATCACCGCTCGCGCTGTCGAAGGGTTTTGAAAGCAAAGTCGCGACCACAGAGGACTTTGAAAAATTTCAGGATAGAAGGTCAATCTAGCGAGATGAGATTATGCAATAGTAAACTCCAGACTCTTCATATTGAATGCAAAGATTGTTGATTTAACATACATCTGTTCAATAAACTTGCTTTTTTCTGTTGTTCAAATGCTTTCCTGGAATCTACACTTTGGTAGGCTGACTTAGAACAGAATGGCCAATTAAATTCTAGCTTTGAGCTCATGTAAACAGAGTCATTTACAGTAAACGGAATAGTTTATAGCCACTTTCAAGAGAGCACCTTTTCTTTGAACCTGCTCCAAATAAAGTCATTCACTGCAGCAATAAGTGGCTTTTGTATATTAGCTACATCATTCCACCTTGAAGGAAAGGAGGACATATAGATGTCATCAGGATTCTTATCCTTCATCTCCTTGATATCTGCACGAGCTTTAAGTCCATGCCAAATGCAAAGAGGTTAGGCTTGCATCCTGTCTCTCCACTATCTCTGCATAGGTTTGTACCTTGATGAGTTATTACAGATCTAACTCATCCAACTTTAAAGACCATATAACAGATCCACCATCTGTTGTGTCATGGGTATCATGGGCTCTAAATGCTCCCTGTAATAGCACCAAGAATTTTCCAGCAGGTCGAAAGCAACCTCCTTTATTGTCAGTTTATCTTTACCACTTCTGTATGCCTTAATAATACCAAGAGAGCCAAGAATTTGGCCACCAGTTGGAAAATCAGGACAAGCATCTCTTCTCTTCGCTATGCTCCCTCTTTTTGATGATGACCAGATGGATCAAGAGAACATACAGAGACAGTCGAAAGATCTGTGGAATTACGAAAGGGATGGAAGAAAAGTCTTCAAGTTATTAGCAACCATCTTGCAAACACACAATAGGCCCTGAACATATGCCATAATCAATTTTTAATGAGCACACTCTGAATTCATGGGAGGAAAGCTTTCAAACGTTGAAAATATGCAGATCAACCCGATCACAAGCTCGTTGACTTCAATGACTTCTCGTCCTCTCAATTACATGGACTGAGATTCACCTTCATGCTTCCTTCCCTTTTTCTTCGTTGTTGTCTGCCAATATCTTCTTTGTCTTCGTCCCATCAGCTCCAGACATCTTCCAAGTTGCAATCGTGATCTCGTCTGCTTCGCTCTGTGAATTTGCCCCCCTCTTTGATTTCAATTCCGTCATCTTTTCTTCGTCTCGTATTCTCTTCTTAGCATTCGATCCTCTCCCCAAAATATCAACAACCTTTAGCTAGCATGGCTGAGATGGTTTGCTTCATGGCATCTGTGTTGTCAGGAGAGACCTCCTTCCCCTTGTGTGTCTTACCTACCGAGGCTATATGCGAAGGCCTTTTTCCCTGTTTCTGTTCCCTTGATCTGTACTATCCTGTAGAGCTCCCTTGATATTGTAAAGGCTGTCAATAGCTTACAGGCCCACGCCACCTTCCACCGCGACTTTGACGATGACGGAGAGAGGCCTTGCATTAGAAAGGGTTGCAGAAGTTCATTGAGCCTCAGAGAGAGCTCTCATAGGAAAAGCAAGGCAAATCCATGCTCGTCGTGCTTTGATATGCATCCGCCTCCTCAAATTAACGGTACTTCACAAAGCCGATGTTTGTGGCTTAAATCCAAAAGCACTGACGACAGCACATGATGTTGAACTTCCGAACTAGGCCATGGTCGAATACCCCCCCCCCCCCCCATCCTTCTGGCATGATCGCTGTGCAGTGCACGTAATCTCTGAATTTCCAACGCTCATAGGGCGCCATAACCTTTTTGCTCCCTCCAAAAAGCCCCATTTGAAAATAGTCATCCCCTTGCTTTTTCTTTCTCACGCCCCCAAAATATCTAGGATAACCAAATAGTGTTTCAAACTTGGAGCTAACCCATAATCCCTGATCATACATTCAAATATCTCAATACCTTTATCGATAAGGCTTGCATGACAGCAAGCAATGAGAAGGGATAGGTAAGTGACACCATCCAGTAACATACCTGTTGGTTGCATTTCCTCAAATACTTGCAGGCATGCTGCAATATTTCCTTCTTGTCCATAACCAAAAAGGAGTGCATTACATGAAACAAGATCATACTGAGGAATCATACAAAACACCACCAGTGCATCTTCCATGCTTCCACAACTCCCATATGCACGTATGAGAGTGTTGCCAACAAAAGCATCTGAAGTGAAACCCTGCCTCTTGGCATCAGCATGAAGTGATTTTCCTATTTCCAAACACACCGCCTTTGCTGAGCCTTTTCTTCTTGCATTTGTCTATACAATCGCAAGGCATTCTCCAATCTGCCCTGCTCAACATAGGCTGAAAGCATCCATTCATGCCCACCATTATTGAAGGAGGACCTATCAGGTGCAACCCCAGTTGAAAGAAAAGGTAGTAAAAGACCCCTCTTTACTATATTACCACGCAGAATAAAGATGCAAACATAACAACTAAGTATGTACAAAATATCAACTCCCACACACAACTTTTGGGTGGATTTCACACCTCGAATGCGCAGCAATACGATATCCACCCCCTCTAATCCTGCACATCCTCTGGATGGGCCAACTACCCATGATCGTTATCATCAAGATCCACAAACAGATCAATCTCTTCATTGTACATTTCCGGTATATCAACAAGATTATATGTCATATCATCTATCTCTTCCATTGAAGTTTCTTCTCATTGCTCTTCTCTTGCAAATTCTTCCAATGCATAATCTTCATCATCTCTTTTCTTGAAAATCTTGATTCTTTTTCCAGCAATAGGCACTCTAGGCATTGTCCCATCCAATTCTGTCAACTCATATGTTGCATTATCAAAGACATGTCTGACTATGTACAGCCCAAACCATCTTTTTACCATCTTTTGAAGTGCAGTATGCTGATTTTCAAGGCTGCTATCAAAGACTAATACCCAGTCTCCCTCTTCTATTGCTCTAGGCCACAAGCGATGCCTGCTGTCAAACCTGACCTTATTTCTTCGTCTAGCAACCTTCAACCTGTCAATAGCTAGCTGAATATCCTCTGGTCTTCTCTCCAACTGCCGAGTCCGAAGAGCTAAAAGCTCCTCTCTCGTCAAATCCTCCTGCCAAGGTAAAACTGACCAAGTCAAAGCACAAGTCTTAGTCGGCATAACCGGTTTCTGATCATACATCAACACTGCGGGTATATATCTTCTGGTAACACTGTGAGTCGTACGATCAGCCCACAAAGCAAATGGTAGAAGTTTCGGCCATTCTCCAATCCGTCCTCTGCATGCTTTGGCTAATGCTTTCACTATCGGCGGATGCCCTCTTTCACTCTTCCCATTTCCCTCTGGATTGTATGCTGTGGTGGTTAGAGCCAACTTGATTCCTAATTGAGAGAAAAACTCCCTAGCTTCATCTGCATCCAATTCACCGCGATCCGCAGTGATCTTACCCACACAGCCATACCTGCAGAAAATTTCTTCCAATAAGAACTTACACACTGCACTAGTGGTCTTCGTTCTCAAAGATCTGCCCTCAAGATGATTGGTAAGATCCTCTCTAGCCAAAACAATATACCTCATCTGCCATAGACCCATAGGCATAGTAACCAAGTCAACTACCCACTTATAATGAATGCATAGCGGATAGGTCGGATGAAGCTCATCTCGATGACGCACTACCGAATACATCTGGCAATCTTTGCAAGTCTCTACAAAGTGAGAAACATCTCTATACATGCCTTTCCACCAATATTTCTCCTTGATTTTCTCATAAGTAGCCCACACTCCTCTATGACTAGCCCAAGGACTTTCATGAGACTCCCTTATCACATGTAACTGTGTCTCTCTATCGTAGACAACCCGCAAAGGTAATCCACCTCTTTTCTTCGGATGCTTCCAAAGAAATCCGTCCTTGAGAAAATAACCATAGGCTTTTCTTCTGATCTTCTTGAACTCTTCATCTGTCCATTCATCTCTTTTGCTTAGTGTACTAAGGTACTTGCCAATCTGCAACCAATCTCCAACATAGAGTTCTTCTATGAAAGCCACAATATCATAAACATGACAAACATGATCAACCATAGTAGCTGAAATTTTTGCATTATCCTCTTCTGCAAGTAGTATTTCCTCATCATCATATCTGGCTCTAGACAACATATCTGGCACCAATGGATTATCCTTCCCTGCTATGTGTTTAAATTCCGGATTTAATGACTTGATGTATGCAATCCATCTCAGCATAGCTATATCCAGAGTAGAACAACTCGTAATCATACCTATCAATGGCAAGCAATCTGTCTCTACCACAACTGAAGCTCCAATAAAGTACTCCTTGTCACATTTGAGAGCTGTAACAATTCCTAGTAACTCCCTCTTTATTTGCGGATATCTCCTCTGTCTCTTGTTTAGGACTTTCTCCCCAAACCGAATAGCATACCTGTTTTCATCTGCATCATCTTGACCCATAGCCCAACCTATGCCAATTGGATTAGTGTCAACTGTCAATACAATAGGCCTTTCACAATTATAATCCGCTTTCCTGAGAGTAGGAGCAATCTGCAATAACTTCTTCAATTTCCGCATGGCTCTAGTGTGGCTCTCATCCCAATAAAAATTTTGCCCCTTTCGAAGCAGGTGATATAAACAATCTGCTATGTGTGCAAAATAGGGTATCCAAATCATATAAAACACACAAGCTCCAATGAATCTCCGTACCTCTGAAGTGGTAAAACAATACTCTGTAATCTTGCCTATAGCATCCACCTTATCAGGTGAGGGTTTCCTGCCATAATACCCACACATATACCCAACAATGACAACCTCATTCACTCCAAAAACAGATTTTTTCCCTAATAGTGTCAAGTTCACTTCTTTTAACCTGGCCAAAATCTTCTCACAAGCTGAAATATGATCAGCCACAAAGTATCCGCATCCCTGCTCATTTAGACTCTCATTCTTCTCTTCTTCTGCACACCCCTTAATGGGCACATCATCCAAGAAAGGCATGGTAAGCTGAGGTATGTAATCACGAAGAACCTTATGCATGGCATTCATCATATGCGCAACAGAATTAGTGGCACCTTGAGGCAAGGTACACATCCTGACCAATAGGAGTTCTCATAGTGGTTATGTCCCTGCTTTCCAAAGCTAGCTGAAACTGATCATATCCCGAATACAAATCACCTAAAGAATAGATGGCGCGTCCAGCAAATGCTTCTGCAAACTTATCCACAACTGGACCTATACCAACATTCCTGATAGTAACTCTATTTACTGGCTGCATGTCCTGTATAAATCGGAGAGTACCATTCTTCTTTGGAACTGTAAACCACCTGTTTGAGTATGGTGCAGATGAAGGCTCAAGAATTCCCATCCTGATTTTCTCATTCAACAAATCAATCAACTTTGGCAGGTGTGCCTTAGGCACTGGAATAGGTCAGAGGTTCCATGGAATATGAGGAATAGTAAAGATCACCATAGGAGCAACAATATCCGGATTCACACATCCGATCTCATGCGGGAAAAAAGCAAACCCTCTTCCATGTCGCTCAAGCATCTCCTGAAAGCATTGCTTCTCTGTGGATAACAAGAATTCACCATTTCCAATTTTCAATTCAGCAAGAGTCTCTACTGAAAATTTATGGCCTATATGCTCCAGATTCCTCAAAATTGGATGTTTGGCAACCCTCTCTATTTGCTGATCACTGTCAGGTGGAAGCGGTACAGCTACCGGCTTCACCTTCTTATCCAGAATCTTGTATTTCTGTCAACCCTGGCTTCATTATGCTCTTCTGCATTACTCCAATCTTGCTGTAAATCAGCAATTCTGCACTTCAGGCTGAATATCCTCAGCCCTCTGCTCTATGGACTGCATAGGAACAGCCCTAAACTCTGGATGTTGAAATATTTCAGCAGTAAACTCTGTTGGCTGAAAGTTTTCAGCCCTCTGTGTCTCTATAAGCTGATCATTATCAGTCGGAAACTCTGTTTGCTGAATTTCTTCAGTACTCAACACTTTTTGCTGAGCCACCTCAGCCTCTGATTCAATCTGTGACACAAAATCTGCAATTTCATAAAACATATCCAGGGATTGCACTAATACATTACTTTGACAACTCTGCATATCAGCTTTCAACATATTTCCATCTCTGTCATCGTATCTGCACAAATCATACTGTCATACATCCCATCTATGTGCTCATCATCCTCTAAAATTTTTATATTTTTCAAATTTTTCTCCTTCCTACATATGTACTGCCTGGCAGCTCTAGGCAACTTAGAAGTCTTCTGATAACTCATCGAACTGTTTGCTGAAATTCCAACAAAACTGGAGGAGAAAACACTGCTGCCAGGAGGCGAGAACTCCAATCTCCTCTGCTCTGTACCACTGTCGTCTCGCGAAACGGCGGTACCTAATGAAAACCCGAATCCCTCACAGTGGGCAAAGGTGCATCTCTGAGAGTATCCCTGTTTCTAACATGGTTCACACACACAGTCATAAACTGAACTGCTCTCATGCCATCTTTACTGCGAATCCGTGCATAAGCAGATCCATCATCCATTACCTTTGTCTCCATGCACATCTCTGTGATGAATGGCTGTCCAAGAATTATGGGACAAGAGCATGAATCCTGCACAAAGAAATGGAAATCCTCCCCTACATTTCCAATAGAAACCCTGACACTAGGACAGGCAGCATACAAATCACCTGCAGTGTTGTTGGCAGCTCTCATACGCCACCCATGCTCTACATCCATATACCCTCTGTTACTCTCATAAACTCCACGAACTATGAGATTAATCTCTGAACCATGATCCACCAAAGCAACATAAGGCACCTGTTTCTCTCCAATTTTTACCATCGTCTCTGTAGTTGCCCTAGCCCAATGACTCCGTGAAAAGTGACTATGCGGTATCAAGAAAGGCTCATCAGTTTCAGCATAATGCATAGGCTGAACCCTCTTCTCTATCTGCGGAAAAACGGAAGCATTCTCAACCATAACCTCATCCTCATCCTCATCCAACTCCCCAATCAAAACTCCCTATGTATCAGTAGTAGGCAATGCATGCCTTTTCCTCTTCAGGACCTCTTGAAACTGATCTTGAAACTCTCTTTTCGAGATGCCCAAAACCTCAGAAATAGTAAAAGTCACCTCACTGCCAAGTATCTTATCATTAAAGATTTTCTTCATGTTTATAGATGTCTCAATATCAGACATCAATCTAAACCCTAGCTGCTTTCTCTCTCTAAGCTCTTGCCTCTTTTCTCTCTTTTGAGCATCTTCCATCTGTCGTTCTAGCCCTGGTCTCAAAGAAGGTCCTGCAGTAGGTGGAGTAACAAACTCACCCCCTCTAGTCTTTTTAGCTGCACTTGGATTTTCTTCATCCCTCTTACGCTTCTCCTCAACAAGTACATCTGCTCCCTAAGACTTAGCCAAGTAGGCATAAATAGAGTACCTGTCAATAGGCGAATCTTAACCTGTCTCAGATCTGATGCTAGAGCCTGCACTAGTCAAAACAATTTGTTGAATTTTTTCCTTATTTGCTGTCTCCATAGCATAAGTCCATAATACTGACTGATTCTCTAATCCTTTCTCAATCTGGACTCCATATGCAGAAGCATCTCCTCTAGCTGTCACATAAGAAGTTCGCGCAGCCATGTCATCCACTAACTTCTTCATTCCACCTTTCCCAAAGTTGGTAGCAAGCGGAGCTCCTGTTTTAGTCAACCAAATCTTTCCATCTTGTCCCCAAAATACCAATATATTCCTCCTTGCATCCTGAAAAGATTCACAATCCCTGCAATGATGATGGTCCGTACTATCGCACCAAATACATATTTGATCTCTCCTAGGTGCACTAGGAGCACTCCTAGGTGTAGTAGGAGCACTAGAAGAAATAGTAGACGCAGTCGAAACAAACTGCTCTTTCAATTTTCCCACCAACTTCGCTTTAATTGAGTCCAGTGTCAAATCCGTTATGCCTTTTATTATATCATCAAGAGAGGTAGGCACCGATGGAGCGGATGGATTTGGAGCAGAAGGTGCTGGCATTGATCGTGGAACAAGAGGAATAGGAGGAGTGGAAACAGTAGGCATTGGCATAGACCAAGAAACTGGCTGAGAAGGAGAAGAAATAACAGGGATAGAAGCAGGCATAGGAGCAGAAGACGGTGTCGGTGTCATAGAACCATTCTATAGGCGGGTCTTCCATATCCTCCTCTTGGTCAAAGTCGAGACTGCATCCTGGGCATCTTGCCAATCTGTTTTAAGTCCCATAGGCTTCGTGCGATCCTCAAGAAGCTCTCCCAATTCTTCCTGAAGAGCAGGATCTGCAACTTGCAAGAAAAGCTCAACTTTCTCAACATCCAATGCTCTTTGTTCAATGGCATCAAGCTGACTATACCTCTCTTCAAATTCTCGAATCAACTCTGAAGCAGCTAGACCTTTGTTTGGCATGTAGACCCACTCTCGAAATGATCACCATGTAGCCATCCCAAAGTCCTTAAGGAAATACTCTTCTTTCAGGGCTTTCTTAAAATCTTGCCAATGCAAATTTTGAATAAAAAGATCAGTCACTTTTGCCCTCAAGGCGGGTGTGACAAGACGAAGGAAATACTTACTCATAAGTCCAGCTGGAACTCCAAAAAACCCCATCTTGATCTCATATGTCTTCAAATATGCTGAAACATTACGGCCATCAAATAGCTTCTTCTCATTCTCAACTGCTTCAATCGCCTTAGTAGCACTATTGCACTCTCCTGCTCCGAATATAGTTGCCTTTGCTGAGACAACTGCTGTTGATGCAATTGCTGCTGCTGCTGCATATACAATTGTGTCTACTGATTTTGAAGCTACATATACATGAACATATTCTGCAAAATCTACTTTAGATCATTTGTTGAAGTACTTGACACAGCAGTCAATGATGGAGCTGAAGTAGAGGACGCAACAGGAATCGTAGAAGAGGCTAAAAATAATGCTGAAGTATCTCCCATCCTGAAATTTCTGCGACACGTTCACGTTGGGTTCACCAAAGATGTTGAAGGGTTTCGAAAGCAAAGTCGCGACCACAGAGGACTTTGAATAATTTCAGGATACAAGGTCAATCTAGTGAGATCAGATTATGCAGCAGTAAACTCCAGACTCTTCATATTGAATGCAAAGATTGTTGATTTAACATACATCTGTTCAATAAACTTGCTTTTTTATGTTGTTGAAACGCTTTCCTGGAATCTACACTTTGGTAGGCTAACTTAGAACAGAATGGCCAATTAAATTCTAGCTTTGAGCTCATGTAAACAGAGTCATTTGCAGTAAATGGAATAGTTTATAGCCACTTTCAAGAGAGCACCTTTTCTTTGAACCTTCCTTTTGATCATTCAATACAAATGTTGCTCCAAATAAAGTCATTCACTGCAGCAATAAGCAGCTTTTGTATATAAGCTACATCATTCCACCTTGAAGGAAAGGAGGACATATAGATGTCATCAGGATTCTTATCCTTCATCTCCTTGATATCTGCACCAGCTTTAAGTCCATGCCAAATGCAAACAGGTTAGGCTTGCATCCTGTCTCTCCACTATCTCTGCATAGGTTTGTACCTTGATGAGTTATTACAGATCTAACTCATCCAACTTTAAAGACCATATAACAGATCCACCATCTGCTGTGTCGTGGGTATCATGGGCTCTAAATGCTCCCTGTAATAGCACCAAGAATTTTCCAGCAGGTCAAAAGCAACCTCCTATATTGTCAGTTTATCTTTACCACTTCATGTATGCCTTAATAATACCAAGAGAGCCAAGAATTTGGCCACCAGTTGGAAAATCAGGACAAGCATCCCTTCTCTTCGCTATGCTCCCTCTTTTTGATGATGACCAGATGGATCAGGAGAACATACAGAGACAGCCGAAAGATCTGTGGAATTACGAAAGGGATGGAAGAAAAGTCTTCAAGGTATTAGCAACCATCTTGCAAATACACAACAGGCCCTGAACATATGCCATAATCAATTTTTAATGAGCACACTCTGAATTCATGGGAGGAAAGCTTTCAAACGTTGAAAATATGCAGATCAACCCGATCACAAGCTCGTTGACTTCAATGACTTCTCGTCCTCTCAATTACATGGACTGAGATTCACCTTCATGCTTCCTTCCCTTTTTCTTCGTTGTTGTCTGCCAATATATTCTTTGTCTTCGTCCCGTCAGCTCAGACATCTTCCAAGTTGCAGTCGTGATCTCCTCCGCTTCCTTCGCTCTGTGAATTTGCCCCCCTCTTCGATTTCAATTCCGTCATCTTTTCTTCGTCTCGTCTTCTCTTCATAGCATTCGATCCTCTCCCCAAAATATCAACAACCTTTAGCTAGCATGGCTGAGATGGTTTTTCCATTCCCTTGATCTGTACTGTCCTGTAGAGCTCCCTCGATATTGTAAAGGCTGTCAGTAGCTTACAGGCCCACGCCACCTTCCACCACGACTTTGACGATGACGGAGAGAGGCCTTGCATTAGGAAGGGTTGCAGAAGTTCATTGCGCCTTAGAGAGAGCTCTCATAGGAAAAGCAGGGCAAATCCATGCTCGCCGTGCTTTGATATGCATCCTTCTCCTCAAACTAACGGTACTTCACAAAGCCGATGTCTTTGGCTTAAATCTGAAAGCACTGACGACAGCGCATGATGTTGAACTTCCGAACTAGGCCATGGTCGAATATCCCCCATCCTTCTGGCATGATCGCTGTGCAGTGCATGTACTCTCTGAATTTCCAACACTCACAGGGCGCCATAACCGTTTTTCTCCCTCCAAAAAGCCCCATTTGAAAATAGTCATCCCCTTGCTTTTTCTTTCTCACGCCCCCAAAATATCTAAGATAACCAAATAGTGTTTCAAACTGGGAGCTAACCCATAATCCCTGATCATACATTCAAATATCTCAACACCTTTATCGACAAGGCTTTCATGACAGCAAGCAGTGAGAAGGGATAGGTAAGTGACACCATCCAGTAACATACCTGTTGGTTGCATTTCCTCAAATACTTGCAGGCATGCTGCAATATTTCCTTCTTGTCCATAACCTGAAAGGAGTGCATTACTTGAAACAAGATCATACTGAGGAATCATACAAAACACCACCAGTGCATCTTCCAGGCTTCCACAACTCCCATATGCACGTATGAGAGAGTTGCCAACAAAAGCATCTGAAGTGAAACCCTGCCTCTTGGCATCAGCATGAAGTGATTTTCCTATTTCCAAACACACCGCCTTTGCTGAGCCTTTTCTTCTTGCATTTGTCTATACAATCGCAAGGCATTCTCCAATCTGCCCTGCTCAACATAGGCTGAAAGCATCCCTTCATGCCCACCATTATTGAAGGAGGACCTATCAGGTGCAACCCCAGTTGATAGAAAAGGTAGTAAAAGACCCCTCTTTACTATATTACCACGCAGAATAAAGATGCAAACATAACAACTAAGTATGTACAAAATATCAACTCCCACACACAACTTTTGGGTGGATTTCACACCTCGAATGCGCAGCAATACGACAGCGTAACAGCGCATACAATCACATTTTACTAGAGCTAGCCTACACTCCTTTGTTTTCACAATTACTTCTCTAGCTACTGCATGAAAATAATTATTATTTGTATTATTGTTGGCTATATTTTTTCCTATGACGATATCATCTTTCTCTAATCAAGAAGATACACAGCCAAGTTGCCCTAACTCTAGTAATCTAGTATGTTGAGATAAATCTTTTGTCTTATAAGCTATGATTTTATTACCCTTAGGAATAGGAATAAACTTGTGTAGTAATAAGCTTATGGGTCGTATGCAATTCCAATAAAACCTAAGCCTTTCTAGTTGTAATACACTCATCCTTGTATTGACGTCAACTAATAGCTCCTCTACATCATCTTTTCTTATTATGCATTGCTTGTAATATTCTCCACTTACAAAACTAAAGTTCCCCCTCTCACTTGTAAAGAGAAGAAATTGGTTATTTGAGCCTTCCATTGACCTATGCTTGGGACGTCTTCACACGTATTATCTACTTTAACTACTACATACTCTCCAACTTTGTAAATTTCTTCATTGTAAAGTACTTTTTGGTAACATGTAGCTATAGTCTCATCAACTCAACCATCTTCTAAGAACAAAAAATTTAGAACATATCTTTTCTCTTCACAAGAAAGTCCTCTACGTATCCTTTTTTGGGAGATATTAAAATTCCTTTATGTTTAATCATGTTGAAGCATGGTGATATGTCATGTCCCCTACATAATACTTTCCAAATTTTCTTTGCTTTGCAACACATGAAAAGTTCTAATATTCCATCCTCATGTAGTGGATGGCAAATAGAACTCTCACAATTAGCAATTGCAAGACTGTGTGGCATTGAAAAAGTATTTTTTCTATTGGTAAAAGGACATCTCTTTCCTCATGTAGTGCTCTAAATGCCATGGTAAACAACTTTCTAGTATGAAAAGATACATAAGATATCTCATTTTTCTAGCCATTCGTTTTAATCCCTATATATGACAATACCATGCACTCAAAGGCATAACACCAAAAATGTCATGTGAGCCATGCCTCAAAATGTCATCTAATAACTCACCATTTCCTACTACATGCTCTAGTGGTGAAGAGGTTGGACCAAAATATTCATCTTTTCGAACGCGCCGTTGCAAGCAAAGTGCGGACTACTTCTATGCTTTTCTTAGACCAACCTTTTTCTCTATTATAAGTGTAAAATGGATGTGGTATATCCACCAAAAGAATACCTAAATCACTAAATTCATTTGGAATACCCTCTACAGTGCTTATGATGCATGGCAAGCACCATTGTGCAAGCTTATAGATCATTTTGGAATAGGTGTCAATGGCTTTCTTTGTCTCATTTGATAATTTTTTCATTGGAGATAATATATATTTACTAAACAAATTAAGTGAAAGAATATGCATTGTGCCATATACTAAATCTAATGACAGATCCAACCCATACAAGTTGTATAATCTCCAAAGTGATGACTCTCCAGACAACCCTTCTATCTTTAGTATTTTATCTCTCTCACCTATCGTCGAAGCTCTCTTTGCTTTGGATAAGGCTATGATCATATCACTAGCTTTTCGTTTGATTGGTGGATACCTAACCTGGTATCTATTTAAATCGTACATGTATCTACCTTGAAAGGATTGATTGCCAGTATCCAAACTTGCATGAGCTTTGTCTCTGCAACAAAAGAACTAGCCACCATCTTTAAAGGCGCCTATTTCACATTGTGCAAGATGGTCCCCAGTAACCATCATTAACATTGCTCGAATTCTACATGTTTTGAAATGGCCTATCAGATGTCCAAATATACATTTTAGTGAATACTTATAAAAAATATCAAGACCATTAATATAAAGGTCTTCTAACTCAGTAATTAGACGTCACAAAAGGGCATGAAATACATCACTAATTTTTCGTATCACTTTGCAAGCACTCAATGGCAGCAGAAACAAGATGGGAATGGTACCTATAGTAGAATCTTTTCCAACATTTAGAACCTTTATTTCTACCACACCACAATCACGCTGAGTTGTTCGAGATGCTTGGAACCCATCCCAATGGAGAAGAAAAGCCAAGTTAGGAGGATCACCTTTTAACATATGTTTTTTATGTTGGTTTCAAGAACGTCATTGTTTACATACATAGTTATAATCCCGATTCGTTTCATTATAGCTCATTCCTAGGACTTTAGAAAAACAAGATCTAGGAAATGTAGTATATACTTTCTTACATGATACATTCTTACACACAACAACCATCTCATATTCAGCTCTTGGATTCCAGAAATTTTGAACTTCTCTACATTTTCACCCATCCCAAAATTCATTTATATATTCAAGACACTCATCTATCTCTTTACCTAACCACCTATCTTTTTGACGCCACAATTTTTTCATGTCATAACAAAAAGTTTTACTTTGAGCTAAAAGTTTGATTTGTTTTCCTATTGGTAAATAATCAAAAGCTATAGTGTTCATTCTAGGCTTTAAACATTTTTTACACTTCTCACAAGTAGTCAAACAATCGTACACTTCTCACAAGTAGTCAAACAATCGCATTTCAGCTTAAAATTTTATGTGCCATCTTTACATCCACATGTGAAAACATTTCCAAAGTACAAGTCCTCGTTGCTAGGTTAAAAGTACTCAACTTGATGGGGATTTGTTTCATCGCCTATACATAGCCTATAACTTTGTGGTCTGGCCATTCCAAGCTCATGAAAAATCATGTTTAATTGTTCCCAACATGCTAGAACTCTCACACCATCTAAATCACCATCCCATGTCTCTGGCAATTGGATCAATAGTTTGCATAAGCTCGGATTTACTTTTTCTACACTACGTTTTCCAAATTTTTTTCCACCCAAATCCCCAAATAAGAGTTGAAGCATATTATCTTGAGCTATGATTGAGATTTGGTGTTTGTCCCAAAGTGACCGAAGCTCAATGAGTCTCTTTATAACTTCATGAGCCAATGATCCCATTATATGGTTATTCTGACTATTAGATTCACTCTCATCATCTTCGTTGTGGTAGTTAGAGTTCCTCTCATTGTGTTCCTCTTGACAAAGGCAATTGTTCTTCTCATTAAGATTCTTGAAAAAAGAGTCAGATGGTGGGGTTTCATTTGCATTATTATTGTCGATGTTATCAGTAAGGCCATTGTTATTAATCTTATTATCACTTTGTATAATGAGATTATTATCACTACTATATGAATGTGTTTCATCACTACTGATAAGACCTAAAATTCTACCCAACCCATTATATGCAAATTTGAATTGTTGATGTTTGAAATATGTGGAAGGGGCCACATACCACCCACCACTACAATATGCATTACAATTGCACCACATCCGTTTTTTATTAATAGAAGACAAGTCCACTCTATTTGCTTGATCTTCAAAAACAATATCCAAACCTTCTTCAATACGAGGATACAAGTTACCAACAAAGTCATGATTATTGTGTCTAAAGTAGGTACTTCTAGTTACTAATTGCCAACCCTGAGGTGTGCATGCACATTTGTAATTACAAGTACATTTGCGTAAATTCCCTACTAAAGACATGATTTAATCTTGATGCAATGGAAAACCTAGTATAAATATCAAGCTACTATAAATATTAATTAAATATTAAGCTAGTATAAATGGAAGTATGAAATTTCAAGTGATAAGATAACTTGCCTCCAAAGATGTGATGGACAACCTCAATGTGATGAAGAACACGCAGAATGACCTCCCCACTTCCCTTTTTGGAGACTATATATTAAAGCAAACAATTAAAGTAAACAATCAAAATGACGATTATATTTTCAATTACAAGACCCTTTATATATTTTTAGAGTGAGAGAGATATATATTTTATATGGCCAAAAAAAGGGACACAATTCCCACCTTATGAGAGTATAATTAAATTTTTGAAAATCACAAGACAATACAAAACTCCCATCCCCCGACTTACATATGGGTTTTACTTCTACACTGCAAGAAAAATTTTGAAGACCTTACAAGTTTCAACCTTTTAGAGTCTTTACAACTTTTGAAGAGCTTGGAACCTTTGAAAGTAATACCCTTTCATTGTTTGTAGAGTCTTTACAACTTTTGAAGAGCTTGGAACCTTTGAAAGTAATACCCTTTCATTGTTTGTAGAGTCTTTACAACTTTTGAAGAGCTTGGAACCTTTCAAAGTAATACCCTTAATTGTTTGTAGTCCAACTTATTAGGCTTTTGTCCAATTAACGTGGACATGTGGCACTGCTACATCAGAGTGTCAATGTACTCCCACTACACTAGTTGGGTCTACTAGCTACATGCTGCGACTTGTTCTTTGCATGCTTCGACTAGAAGGAGAGGGATTGATTAAGGAAGGATTGAAAGAGCAGGAAGCATCTTGGGAAAGGGGATATAGATGTTGCTGCTGTGCCGGCCTAGATCAATGACAATACTCTGCATAAGCTGAGGGCACAGCTGCGCGCTTGCCAGTTGTACAATTGCATTCGATATTGCATACTACTCCCTAACTCGGAGATCTGAGTATAGGATGTTGATCAGTCCTCTTGCAGGAATCACACCCCACCATTAATCGATGGCTTGCAGGTAATCCTACATTTCACTTGGACAGTGTCCCTCTAGCTCTAATGAGTAACTCCGCTTGAGTCAGTCGAGTCAGGGCTCTCGTGGGATCGACATGCAAGATCAAGGTTTACAAGGAGGCAAGTCAGCGCTGTCCTGGGATCTTCTCCTTCGAAATGTGCAAAGAAGTGCAGAAGCTACAATCCCTGCAAGAGTGTTCTGGTCCCCATCCACAATATTCCTTCCATTGCAGCTTCTTCATAGTATTATCCAAAAGCATGGAGATGCCAATGTGGGGGAAGAATCTTCAGCCCATGAGACAACATGCATATTATCTGTGTGGTTATCACTGCATTATATTCACACCGCTAAGGCGTCTGATCAGCGTTGTTATCATATTTGTTGATCTCTCTATCATACTAGCCCTCATCTAGATCCTGAAGCTATCATGGGTGCAGTCACATTGGCTGTTGTATATAAGATCAGCCTCTATATTTATTGAATCTCATTACTATTCGGGATAATGAATCACAACTAGGTCCTCCCTGAACAATCCTATGCAGATCCATGACCTGTTGTGATTATGATGCATGCTCTATAGTACCTAGAGCTGCTACTAATTATGAAACGTCTAACATCGTGGTTGCAGAGTAGACTACAGGGATGCCACATCCTCCAGTCATCCTAATCAAGGTAACTATCTCTCTAATCATGCAAGTGATGCTGTCGAGTAACATTATTCAGGATCCAAAGCCCTGAAAATGGAGCTTCTCACTCTTTGCAGGCCAATCTTCCGGCCAGGATATGTGCGAGAAGCCTGCATCACCCGATCGTGGTTGGGAAACATTCAGTAATGGAGATGGCGAGGCAGTCCATAGTAATCATGAGATTAGCTCTCTTAATGATTGGGAAAGTCATGCTGGCCCTAGGCTTCCCAATGGTTGCGGAAGCTTTAATGCAAGTGTGCACAGAGTTTATTCTATTACTGTACAATGATCTATGGTTGTAAGCGCACGTTTTAGACAATCTTCATCATACAGTACTGAGCAACAAATAACCTACAAATCATCCCTCTCTCAAATAGCAAGAGTCTGGTCTTCAGTATACATATTATCTTGGTGTTTCCTATACATATAGTACTGATCAAGAGACAACCTATAGAGCATCTCTCTTTGAAATAGCAGGAGTCTCTTAAGCATATAACAGATTAGCACAAGGGCAAGGGGGATGATGATAAGAGATTGGCTTTGTGATTTTCTCTTAGCAACACTGGAATTGGCATCAGTGAAGAAAAGTGAAAGGAGGTCTTCAAAGCTTTCTCTCAGGTAGATAGCTCAACAAGAAGGCTGTACAAGGGAACCGCTTTAGGATTGAGTACTGTAGCATGAAACTCAGGCCACAAAAGTCCACAACTCCAGTCACTTGTTTTGCTGGGTTTCATTATTTTTCATGAAGCAGCCAACAACGAGCAGATATGGAGTATAAGTGCATGAATGGCTTTATCCAGCAGATACATTGTCTTGAAAAGCATTTGCTACATACAGAATTCAGTGTTGTCAGTGGATTAAAGTTATAATTCCCAAGTTATTTGGTTGAATCTATTTTGGAATCTTAAGGAAGCTTTACTATCCCAGATTAGTGAGTTTGGGAATCTCCTAATTCCCATTTTGTAAATACTAAAAAGGTAGCATCCGGAAAACATGGCCATAAGTTTCTCAAAACTATATGATGTGGCATATCATAGGAAAGCGCTTGAAAAATGGAATATTGAGCTATAGAGTGCTTGCTTTGGAGTTATAGTGTTCAAATTATGACAAATCCAAAGATTTGACCATGTGTCCCAAACTTATGGGAAATTCCCATATTTCCCAATATGGTAGTATTCCAAATAGACTAAATGTTTTGAACTTGAGTTTGTTCAGAGGTCCTTTGAAACCAGCAGGTTCATGAGTAATTTGAGTTGAAACTGGCTATCATAGCAATGCAAGTGTATGCTTACGTCCACAACATACTCTATGTTCTTTTCTAAATCTAGCCCTGGATATCATTTCGCAGACCTCTAAGCTGAGGCTTGATCATGCATTGAACCATGGCAAGTGTAAGGTCGTGTTGCAGGTTCTCTCCTCCATTTCAAGTAACCTTAATGGAGTGCGATTTGTTTTTGACAACATCGAGCTTATTAATAATGTTTATGACAACACAAATACTAAGAATAAGTGGCCAGATGGTCTTTCTATGTCTGCTACTATGCTCTCAAAGAACTCTGCAGGTGCTTGTTGCTGTGCAAGCAGTATGCCTTGATTACACTAGTTATCTTCCATCCCACAAAGTATTCGCTAAGGTAAAGAGTGTGGAGACAATCAATTTCCTCATCCTGAACTTGACCAAATGCTTCCACTTTCTTTTGAAGTGAAGGTGGAGACATTGATCAAAGATATTTGTCAATGTCAATATGATTCAATCAAGCAATAAAGAGCAGTAGTTCTTCTTCTATGTTTCACTAGACCAACATGCAAGCTGTATGTGCAGAATAATGCTTATGACAACACAAATAGTAAGAATCTGTGACAACACAGATAGTTTGAATAAGTGGGCAGAGAGTTTTTCTGTCTACTACTATGCTCTCAAAGAACTTTGCAGGTGGTTGTTGCTATGCAAGCAGTATGTACTAGACTGCACTAGTTATCTTCCATCCCGCAAAGTGTTTACTAAGCTGGAGAGTGTGGAGACAATCAAATTTCTCATCCTAGACTTGACCAAATGCTTTCACTTCCTTAAAGTGAAGGTTGAGGCATTGATCAGAGATGCTTGTCAAGATCAATCTAATTCAATCAAGCAATACAGAGCAATAGTTCTTTTTCTTCTGTGTTTGACTAGACCAACAGGCAAGCAATATGCTTTTGGCAGATAGGAGCATTTGTTATGTGGCTCTTTGTGATTCTAGTGTACCTATTGGCTTTTAGAAAAGATCATTTGTGTTGAATGTCATGAAGGTTCTACTTCATGGCACCAATATCCTTCTGGCATATATGCTAGAGTGAAGTGGATTGCTATGGCCCCTGAAGTCATCATGACGAATGTGGCCAAATCCATGGCATTAGTGCCAAAGCTTCACAAGCACTACTAGGGTTTCATTTAGTCTCACATTGATGTTGATTATCACTTGTCTACATGACAAGTGAACAATGTCCAAACAGAATTTGAAAAACAAGACTTTGATGAAGGTTATGATTGAAATAAGCTCTGAAGGTATAATCTTGATTTGTTTCATTTAGTCTCACATTGATGTTGATTATCACTTATCTACATGACATGTGAATTAAAAACCACAACTTTGATGAAGGTTATGATTGAAATCACCTTTGAAGTATAATCCTTATTTGTTTTAGGTATAATTGTGTTTTTTTTCAAGCCCCTCTCATTAGTGTGTAACAATACTTGATTTCCATTACTGTAGTGGCTCGTAAAGTGATGGCATAAGATGGCTTAGATATCTCTAGAAATAGTAATAACCATTTTATTCGATTACATTCAATCTCACATTCACGATGCTTATCACTTATCTACATGATGGGTGAACTACAGGACAATAGCCCTTATTTCCCGTTTTAGCCTCATGTTGATTGTTACTTGTTTAACTATAGGACAAAAACCATTATTTGTTTCACTTTCAACCTTAGTTTTAGTCTCATGTTGAACTATTGGATAATCACCATTATTTTTCTCAGCCTCAGCATTGGATTAAGCTAAGAGCAAAATACTAAATTGTCCCCATCTAGTTGCAGGATAGTGCTTATCAAGAGCATTGAAATCATTAGGGCTAATGTGGCCAAATCCATGGCATTAGTGCCAAAGCTTCCATGGCACTACTGGGGTTTCATTCAAACTCACATTGATGTTGATTATCACTTGTGTGCATGACCTGTGATCAATGCCCAAACAAAATTTTAAAAACCGCACTTTGATGAAGCATATCTAATCTATAGAACTAAGCATTGGATTAATCATATCCAATGCTATATATCCAATTAATAGAACTAAGAATTGACTAATAGTACTTATATTACCCACCATTACTAGTATCAGTAGCTCGACTTCTGTTGTAGCTACCAGTGAAATGTGGGACATTCAAGGAATTTAGTGGTTGTTGCCTCAAGACAACACAATTTTGTAGCTACAAGTAAAATCTGGGCTTGTGCCTAAACATAGCACATTGCAAGGTTAGCTGCAGTAAAATTTGGGGCATTTAGTGTGTGTTGCCTCAAGACAACACTTTGCAAGCTTAACCAAGAGGACAACAATAGCTTGTATTCCAACATCTATCACAACACATTATTGATGATACCCACCATTGCAAAACATTGAAAAGATGATCACTATAATATATCAATAATACAACCATACTATGTTATCAAATCATAGTGAAAAGAAACTTGTAATACATTGGAAAATTGTACATGGATACCTAAGGAGCAGTGTCGATGTCAATGACGGATAATGAAATCTATGATGTCTCTATATTTTTGTGCCTTATTACGGCGCTCGGGGAATCCTAACTGCACACCAATGAGACTAGATTCCAACAGAGAAGAAATATTAGTTCTTCTCATGAACTATGATTAACATATATTATATAGAGAAGATTATAGATGTGTAGCTGATTTATATATGAACTATGAAGAAATCCTTTTTAAGAGAGACGATTTCTTACCTTGGAGTTATACAAATTTCTAGGCCGCGATGAAAATGTGCTAATTGAATAGTAGGATGTACGTTGAACTAGTTGTTGACTCTTGACTGTTGTTTCATTCCCTTGCGTCCAATAGCCCGTGCACAAAGTACAGTCGATTGTTTTGTTTTAGAATGAACAAAAGGGAAAAGAAAAGAAGTTGTGGTTTGATGATGGCGGGAGTTCCAAAACGTAATAGAGGAAAGATATATTCACTTTGGTTTTTGCAACATTAGGATGATAATTTTCATTTTGAAAAATTATGTTTGAGTTTGTAATTACTTATTAAATGACAGCTAATGGAGGGTTCTTATCTTAGGTTGATTCACACTTCTCAGATAGTTGGGGCAATAGTAAAAAAGTGTTTGCGAATACTACACATGTTTTGCATCTGGCAAATATTAGTAACTTGTCCAAGACGTGATTCGGGGTGGTGGGTCTTTGCTGCCCAAATGTCAATTTCTTATTGAATCTCTGTTTTCTTTTCAAACAATTCTAGAAATAAAGATGTCACTTCAATGTCTCACCAGTGATATTTGTAGCTTCCCAGTCTCGAGTAGACTTTTTTGTATATCTAATAGAGTTTGCATCTCTAATATATAGTTTCTCCATGTATTTCAATGCACAATAAAGCATTCATAAGATCAGCATGACCATCTTTACCTAGATTTAAAAAAACTTGGTGAAAATGTCCACCAAATGGTAACACTTTGCTTGCACATGCTTTTTTGATTTGCATTATAACTTTTAATAATACATGTTATAGTTGTAGCATCCTTACCTTGCATATGAATATCAAAGAGAACAAGCAGTGGAAGCGTACAACTAGTCCCACCTAGTATACTGGGAGTATTAGAGAGAACAAGTAGTCGAAGCATGGTGTTAATCGACCCAACTAGTGTATTGGGAGTACACTGAAAGTTTGATGTTATAGTGCCACGTGTCCACATTTACCAATCAAAAATCTAATAAGTTGGATTACAAAAAATTAAGGATATTACTTTGTAAGGTTTTGAGCTCTTCAAAAGTTGTAAGGTCTTCAAAAGTTTACTAGTAGTGTAAAAGTAGAACCCATATGCAAGTTGGGAGATGGGAGCTTTATATTGTCTTGCGATTCTTCAAAATTTAAGATCAAAAGGTCATAGTGTTTGGATTTCAATACCATCTTCTCTTGCTTGTGATATTGGACAACTAAAGTAGGGCCTACAATAGATATGAACAATCGTAAAGGAGCGATGTAACTTACTAGCATATATAGCCCCCAACCCAAACACATGCACGTATTCCTAAGCAGAAGTTTTTTACATTGGCACCTTTCAATCTCAACAAGTAACCTAATGATGATTAGTTGGTATGTTCTTCTAAAAGTGTAGTTAGCTCATCAATATTAAAGGACTCAAATAATATTCTTAATTATTATCTTGAACATATCTCTACAAAATAGACTATATCTTTGTAATAGTCTAGATCTTTGACTTAACAAACATAAGATTTGTTGACGTTGATTATTCAACCTTAAGAGATGAGTAGTTTTTTCTTTAACATTCATGGGATGCTTTATGGTTTGGCTTTTGAATTATTACTAAAAAATACAACACAAATTGGATAGGAGTACAAAAATAACTAGATGATGTAAAAGTAGAGGCAACCTTTTATTTTGACATGTAGATCCACTCACTTTTTAAGTTTTGGATCTTGTTAAAGGACATAGTTTTGTGTGCATGTGGGAGCTATACATGTGTATATATGGAATTAAAGGCATATTTTGTTACCTAATAGTATGCATGGGAGAGAGAGAGAGAGGCACATGTGTATATATGGAATTAAAGGCATATGTCGTTACCTAATAGTATGCATGAGAGAGAGAGAGGCATGATTTCCTCTAAAAGGCAATCTTGCATCTCTCTCTCTCTCTCTCTCTCTCTCTCTCTCTCTACAAATATTTGTTTTGAATTGTGCAGGCAGACTCCTCGGTAGACACAAATTGTGTTTGGGGTTCAACTCCCCTTGAGTTTATCATGACTTCTTTTGTAGGTTTAATATGTGCAACCATAAAGGCTTGATTACAAATGAACACTTGTGCCTTTTCTGAATGATATTGTTAATACTTTCCTAAGCTAATTAATAATACAAACTTAATAGTAAGAAGTTAAAATCTTATGATCGGTTCCTAAACTTGATAATAAGGGCTTCAAATTTTATGTACCTCTTGAAATTGGAACTGTAAGTTGGAGGAGTGTTTGGATCTACAACTTCAACTTGATATCAAATAATTAAAACTTCTTGAGCCTTTAATAGCTAAGTAAGTTCAAAGAACGCCAAGATCCATAGTTTAGACTTCACATCAAATGTTTGTGATCAAATGAGCATGTTGGACCCGTGAATGTAAGTTAAGGAAACCCTACTAGTTTTGATGATCTGATTATACACTGGGATGTCCTCTATGTGTACGGAGAAAATGAATAAGAGAACTAAGAAAATCATCCACAATGATATTCTCATTGTGAAAACCATAATCCTCAAACTTATAATCCATAGCAACATCATCTTCTTGAATACGTAATTGATCTTCTTGATCACCAATTTGATCATCTTCTTCTGGCTTGTTTTCTTCTTCATCAAAGCTAATTGGAGATTGATTATAATGGTTTAAAAAATACCAAAATATGGAAAATACCTTGATATAATTGATATAAAGTGTTTGACAATCCACTCTCCCATTGGCAAGTTGCTCTGTTGGGCTTCGAGCACTCAAGGATTCTTGGCTTTTTTGGGTCTTGTCCTCTCTCACTCCCTTTACCTCAATCTTTGGCAAGACCACATGTAAAGAGCACCAATCATCAACATCATCACTTTGAATTAGAAACTCAAAACATCTTCATATCTTTCCTTGAGACCCTCAACTGCTATAAGAAATCTCCCAATATGCTTAACACAATAAGACTTGACTTTCTTGCCTTCATGATCATCATGCCATTCATAAGCATCATGAAGGATATCTTCAAAATAATCCAACTTTTCCCATGCTTTATCCATATTCAAACTTGAACCCT
Organism: Lygodium microphyllum; assembly: GCF_053477565.2. NCBI lineage: Eukaryota > Viridiplantae > Streptophyta > Polypodiopsida > Schizaeales > Lygodiaceae > Lygodium > Lygodium microphyllum. The sequence goes on from NC_141155.1 coordinate 28,969,417, forward strand.
TCTTTGTTGGCCCTATTGATAAAAACCTTTTGTGGATACCATCAAACTCATTACATAAATCAAACATGCAACAATACTTGCAAGATTTTCCTTCTTCACAAGATCCATGAACATAAGAATAATTTTTTGAAGTATGTCCAAACTCAAAACAAATTTTGCACTTCATTTTCTTCTCCTTTCATTTACCCATTGCAATTAATCGGATTGAAATTTTAAACTTCATAATTGAAAATGAACTTAAATGCTCTCTCGTTAATCCTGTGTAGGCTTCCTATAGTAGGCAAAAGATGCTTCCTATTTCTCAAAAGATTTAGGTGGAGTTTGTTACAAAGAGGATATTCCTACAATAATTCTTTATTTTGAAATACTTTTGTGAACAACTTGTCTCTATTTTCATTTAGGATTGAAAATCTTCATGCTTCTACTCTTGTAATTTTGTGAAACTCTTGCTATTGTTGCTTTGCTAATGGTTTCTAGAATACCCCAGACTTCCTGCTAGAAAAATTAACACTGTATTTGTTTGTCGTACAAGAAGAAATGCAAAATTAATACTGTGAGCTATATCACCCTGCTTCAGTAATATATCACTGCTTTAGGAATACATCACTACTTCAGGAAATTGTCACTACTTCAGGTTGTGACAAAAAAACTTGCAAATTTCTATCATCAAATAATAACATTTTTTATTAGGCTTTAGTTCCAAATATAGAGAACAACATAGGGAGGGTTGTATCATCTTGGTTTTGAAAATGTGTAGTAACTTCATAAAAGAAATTTGAATTTTTTCCTTCAAACTTTACCATTTTTGCTGGTGTTTTAAAATAGAGAAAGAGGGAAGCAATGACAAGATATACACATAGAAAATCCTTTGAACTCTATACAACATATTCATTTTTTGTCCATAAAACAAAGTTGATTTTCATACAGCTTGAAAATAGAGGTTCAAGATGACAATGGAAAGATCGTGGTGGCACGATCGCCAAAGTGTTGCCGCTCATAATCTATGCAAAATGCAAAATACGACTACAATACGTCATACAGAAATACATGTCATTGCTAAAGGCAATGCCGAGAATACACAATCTTGTATCAAGCAACTCATAGGAAACCCAAATATAATGACATAGAAACATGAGAATACATACTACAACACTAATATTGAGAGAACTAGAAACATAGAGCACAAAGAATATGCTAAAAATAGATAGAAACATAGTGAATCATGGCACCAACTATCAGATGTCATATTGATGCCAGGAGGCATATTTCACGGTGGATTCCGTGAGGTTTTACGGTGGATTCTGTAAACTTTGTTGACCGAGGCTCATACACAAAGTGGATTCTTTGTGCGAGAAGTCGATGGGGACGCCTATCCTTTTCGGGCATTTCATTAATTTAGTGTGTACATGGGTGATTCCATAATGGGTGATTCCACAAAATACATATTAAATTAATAAACGTTTATGAGTTTAGAGTGCGCACTCGTGATAAATTAAGGTTAGGATTGATTTCTAACCAGTTGATTTATTTATGTAGCTGAAGACTGCTATTAGGTATTCACTTTTGTCGGTTTAATTGTATTATTTTACTAACGATTGTGAATGCTTCAGTTGATGTGTAGAGATAGCACCAGTGGCAGAGGAAAGCATTGGAGGATAGCGTGTATTCGAGTTATCACTTATATTTTGATGGGCGCATACCTTAGGCATGGCGCCTATATTTTGTCACGCCTATTTATTAAGGTGTTGGATATCTATTTATTATTTTGTATACGCATGAGTGCACGATTATGATATTTGTATTTTGGACATTGTATTGGGTATGCCTGACTCTTTGGGTGCCCGCCCATTAGCTTTATTTCTATTTGGCACTAAAGCAAACTCAAAAGCTAAAAGCGTGCTATTTTGTAATTTGGGCTATTATTTGAGCTTGAAGATTATTAATACATAAAATACATGCTTTGTGGAGCTCTCACACAAGGCATGGGGGGAGATTGCACTCAATTGGTCTCTTGTTCATGTCGTACATGCTTTCTACCTTGAGTTTTGTGCAAAAAGTAGAGTTCTTTTGTTCTTGGGGACCTTCCGACGGTCACTACGTGAGCATACAGCATCCGATCTGTGCACCAATGGTATTAGAGCGAAGCTGAGATCGAGAGCTTCCAATCGCTACCCATCTTGTGCGAATGCGGAGCTATTGGAACGATCGAGCTCTACACTCAGTTTCATCGCGAACGATCGATACGGGTGGATTCCTGGTGGTCAAGAACCACTGTCTACAGTCTCTGATTGCGAAGGACCGGCCTGGAGAAGTGGAGGACTACGTCAATATCTCCCTATTCAAGCCATTTTTTCTTAGACAAAACAGATAAGCTTCATCTCTTACATAAAGCTTAAAAGCATAAAACTAAGCTTTTTAAAAGCTTAGTAGCTCAAATTTTTGATTCGACGGCATCAGGATGTTCTTGCTGTGATTTTCAGCGGGCTGAAAAACGCCCCCCCAAAAAATTATTGTGACATTCAGATTATGCTACAAGCTTAGTCAATTAAGTTACAAATCACTACTTTACAAAGTCTGTCAAGTTCTGTAACTCTTGTTACTCTGCAAGTCACGAAGGTCTATCAAGTTGCCAGAAGTCAAAACTGACTTATTTCAAAAACTCCCATAAGGACTGTTCCTGCGCAGAAGCACTGAACTGCAAAGTTGTTCCCTGGAAGACTCTGTTCGCATACGCAGACTTGCTGAACCAGTTTCAGCACACACAGAAGGTCATATGCAGATTTTATGAAGACTTCAAATCCCACAACCATAAAAGTCGAAGACCGTAAAATCCAAAGACAAAAATTTATAAGCCTTGTATACCCGACTTTGAGCTACGCTTATCCCGCTAATTGGATTTTGAGAGTGTGAGGTCTTTTGGATTTTTACAGGATGGCGGAATAAAATATGGATGATAAGGCGATCTTCCTGAACCTACGATGGAACAAAAATTGGATTTAATTATGATGCAGTTGGATGAAGAACAAAGAGCCCGGCAAGCCTTGCAAGTTCAATTGGCCAATTTACAATGATCGACTACTGACAAAAATGGACCAGAACCCGAAGTTCTTATCCGACGAACCATCGATGCGACTCTCGAAGCTTAATCCATCTGTAAAGAAACAAAGATAAGTAAAAGAAATTTCAAATTCCATACTTTCAATGGAACTCGAGATGGAAAGACTGTTCTTGCATTCATCAGTCAGTTTGATGATTACTTTCATGAAGAGACATACGTTGAAAAAGATAAAATTAAGTGTGTCACTAATCATTCAGTGGATTGAGCATCTCTTTGGTGGACCGTGGTTCATAAGAGCATAAATTGTCCCACTACTTGGGAGAGTTTCAAAAAGAAGTTTATGCAGAATTTCCTTCCTTCTCAATTCCATGAAAAAGCCATAAAGCAATGGGATCTTCTTCAGCAAAGAGATCGTGAGCCTATTTCCCAGTACATCGAACGCTTTTGGAATGCCTTACTCCAACTACGCATGCTTGAAGGCGTACCTGAAGCAACTCACAAGTGCAAGTTTATGTCTAGATTACTTGGGCATTACTATGCTGAAGTCAATATGTTCAAGCCTACAACTCTTGAAGATGCAATTTCTTTAGCTCATGACACTGAAGACAAGCTTCGAGGAAGAGACAAGTGTCCACAACAATTTCAAGCAAATGATAACTATGGTTCTAAGCAATTCAATTCAAATTTTAGAAGATTCAATCAAAATCGATTTTCTTCATTATCTTTCCGTAAGTCTTGGACAAAACCACCTCCTTTGCCATCAAATTCCAATCAAAACCCTAAGCCATCTTCACAGCCAAATCCTAATATTCGAAGACTTCCTGCCATTGCAAACAATGTATCTAAAGCCAAACCTATAGTGTGTTACAAATGCCATGAACCTAGACATCTAGCAGCCAATTGCCAATCAAAGAAGCCACCTGTCCATATCAACTATCTTGGAGCAATGAAATATGAAGAACATGAGAAAATGCCTGACTTTACAGAAGATGAGGACGACATTGCTACTCCTTCGGATACTTTACCAGGTATGCCAACTTCACATTCTTTGTTGACAATGAAATGTTTAGTACATGGAAAAGAAAATATTATTTTGCATGATGATGGTAGTACACATGATTTTATTTCTGCAAAGTTAGTGAAAGAATTGAAATTACAAACTGTTCCTACGCATTATCGCATTAAAGCAGCATTCTTAGGCACAAGGTATAATGGAACACAAGAGGTGCATGATTTAGAAATTCAAATTGGTGAATACAGTGAAAGAAGGAATTTTCTAGTTGTGCCATTACAGTCCAGTGATATTATCCTAGGTATGCCTTGGCGTCATCAGCATAATCCTGACATAGATTATTCCACGCATTCAATTAAAATTCATTTTTAAGGAAAACACATTACATTGTATGGTATGCACGCATCCAATAATTTTCCACTGCTTGCTCATACTCAAGCTAAACGTGCATTACCCAAAAGTAGTAAATCTTATCTAATTTGGGTAAATGAACTTCAAGCTAAAGAAAAACATATGTACCCTAGGCATAAACAATTCCTTGCATAATTTAAAGATTGTTTTGCTGAAGATTTACCACCTGGACTACCTCCTTCACGTCTTGAAGATCACAAAATAGTTTAATTCCTGGTACACAACCACTCTGTAAAGCACCATATATGCATAATCAAATTAAACAGAAAGAAATTCGAAATCAAGTTGAGGAATTATTAAACAGAGAATTAATTAGACCTAGTAGTTCTCCATTTGGCGCACCTATTTTGTTGGTAAAGAATAATAATAATACCTATCGCATGTGCATTGATTATCGTGCCCTAAATAATATTATTGTAAAGAATAGATATCCAATTCCTAGGGTAGATGATCTTATGGATAAACTACAAGGTTCTGCCATATTTAGTAAAATAGATCTTAAATTTGGTTATCATCAAGTGAGATTAGATAAATCTGATATATTTAAAACTGCATTTAGAACACAATTTGGTAATTATGAATTTCTAGTGATGCCTTTTGGATTGACTAATGCACCTGCTACATTTAGTAGAATGATGAATCACATATTTTTGAAATATCAGCATTGTGTTATAGTATTCTTTGATGATATCTTGGTATTCAGTAAAAATGAGAAAGAGCATTATGAACATTTGTCTTTGGTTTTCAAGTTGTTGAAAGATAATCAATTGTATGCTAATCCAGAAAAAAGTGAGTTCTTTCAAACAGAAATTGAATATTTAGGTCATATTGTGTCATCAGAAGGTATTAAGGTTGACCCTAAGAAGATAGAAGCAATATTGAACTGGCCTATATCCAAAAATGTGCATGAGTTACATTCTTTTCTAGGTCTTGCTAGTTTTTACAAGAAGTTTGTGCGAAATTTTTAATTACCTGCTTTGCTTTTGACTAAACTTTTAAGGAAATGTATTGTTTATCATTGGTTTGATAATCAACAGAAATCTTTTGATTTATTGAAACATGCATTAACCCATGCTCCTGTATTACAACTACATGATTTCAATAGACCATTCTTTTTAGTAGTTACTGATGCTAGCGGATCTGGAATTGGAGTCGTACTTATGCAAGATAATCATCCCATAGCCTATTCTAGCTGTAAACTGAAACCATCCGAACTTAAATATTCCACTTATGATAAAGAGTTGTTAGCTGTTGTACAAGCTTTAAGATAATGGAAACATTACTTAATAGATTCTGAGTTTATGATTAAGACTGACCAACAAAGTATTAGACATCCCCTTAGTCAACCCCAAATATCTGACCGACATATCAAATGGGAAACTTGTATTCAGAGTTTTCATCCCCTTATCCAATATCAACGAGGTAAAGAAAATGTAGTAGCCGATGTTTTAAGTAGAAGACCGACTATTCATAATATCTCTCTCATATCATTTGATTCTCTAACTCCTATGAAAGATACTTATCATCAGGACATTACTTTTCATGCTGATTGGAATAAATTAGTTGAAAATAACTGGATTCCTATTGATTCACTGTCTTACAATGATGGATTCATGTTTTATGAAAAGAGATTATGTGTTACAGTTCCATTTAGATCTTTTGTTTTGAATGAAATTCATTGTCCTCCATATCAAGGTCATAGAGGTATCATATCTAATTTGCGTACATTGACTGAAGATTTTTATTGGCCACATATGGACACTGATGTATCTAACTTTGTTTCTGAATGTTTGGTTTGTCAAAGAGTTAAGAGACATTATGCCTTTATCTATTCCATCAAGACCATGGGAACAGATTTCTATGGACTTTATTACTGGTTTACCTAATACTAAAGCTAACCATGATATGATTTGGATTGTTGTAGATAGGTTTAGTAAACAAGCATATTTCATTCCATGCAAGAAAACTTTAACAACATCTCAAGCATCACAATTGTTTTTGAAAACTGTTTTCACTAATCATGGATTACCAAAAGTTATTATTTCTGACCGTGATTCTAGATTTTGTAATAACTTTTGGATTACTTTGTTTGCTAACCTAGGAACAAAGTTTAATTTCTCATCTGCATTTCATCCTGAAACTAATGGACAAACAGAAGCTACTAACAGTACTATTTTAGATCTTTTACATGCTTACACTATTTCTAAACCACAGACATGGGATACACATTTACATTTACTGCAGTTTGCATATAACAATACACCACACACAGCTACAAAGAAAGCACCATTTGAAGTGATTTATGGTTATAGATTGTCTACACCAGTTATATCTTTATCAAATAGAGTTCAGAGTGCTGATGATATTGCTAACATGCACGCTACTATTTTTGATGAGGTTAAAGACATGATTGCAAAATCCCAGCAATCATATACAAAACAAGCCAATAAGAAAAGACAGGCCATGAATTTTAAAATTGATGACTATGTTTGGTTAAGAATAGAAAAATGTAGATTACAAAGTGTAGATAAACACCAAGTTGTGAAATTAGCACCTAGATTTTATGGACCATTCAAGATCATTCATAAAATCAATCACAATGCATTTAAGTTAGAACTACGACCACATTGGAAAATTCACAACACCTTTCACATTAGTTTATTACGACCCTTTAGAGGCCAATTACCTGTACACCCTGTTTTTGCAAACCCACTTTTGTTAGATGAAGAGACTGAAATCCTTGAGCCTGAAGGTATCATAGATACTGACTTTATGACCACTAGAACTGGTTGTATATATTCTAGATATTTGGTCAAGTTTAAAAACCATCCTGTTGAAGAGGCCCAATGGATGCACGCTAAAGACTTAAATGCTTTCCCCACTCTATTATCTCCACACTGAGCTAATAGCAATTGAGAACAATTGCTATCCAACCCTGGGGGTATGATGCCAGGAGGCATATTTCATAGTGGATTCCGTGCCACGGTGGATTCCGTGAGGTTTTACGGTGGATTTCATAAACTTTGTTGACTGGGGCTCATACACAAAGTGGATTCTTTGCGCGAGAACTCGATCGGGACGCCTATCCTTTTCGGGCATTTCATTAATTTAGTGTATACATGGGTGATTCCATAGCGGGTGATTCCACAAAATACATATTAAGTTAATAAACGTTTATGAGTTTAGAGTGCGCACTCGTGATAAATTAAGGTTAGGATTGATTCCTAACTAGTTGATTTATTTATGTAGCTGAAGACTACTAGGTATTTGCTTTTTTCGGTTTAATTGTATTATTTTACTAACGATTGTGAATACTTCAGTTGATGTGTAGAGATAGCAGCAGTGGTGGAGGAAAGCATTGGAGGATAACGTGTATTCGAGTTATCACTTATATTTTGATGGGTGCATACCTTAGGCATGGCGCCTATATTTTGTCGTGACTATTTATTAAGGCGTTGGATATCTATTTATTATTTTGTATGTGCATGGGCGCACGATTATGATATTTGTATTTGGACATTGTATTGGGTAGGCTTGACTCTTTAGGCGCCCGCCCATTAGCTTTATTTCTATTTGGCACTAAAGCAAACTCAAAAGCTAAAAGCGTGTTATTTTGTAATTTGGGCTATTATTTGAGCTTGAAGATGATTAATACATAAAATAAATGCTTTGTGGAGCGCTCACACAAGGCATGGGGGGAGATTGCACCCAATTGGTCTGATGCCAGGAGGCATATTTCACGGTGGATTCCGTGAGGTTTTACGATGGATTCCGTAAACTTTGTTGACCGGGGCTCATACACAAAGTGGATTCTTTGTGCGAGAAGTTGATGGGGATGCCTATCCTTTTCGAGCGTTTCATTAATTTAGTGTGTACATGGGTGATTCCATAGCGGGTGATTCCGCAAAATGCATATTAAATTAATAAACGTTTATGAGTTTAGAGTGCGCACTCGTAATAAATTAAGGTTAGGTTTGATTTCTAACCAGTTGATTTATTTATGTAGCTCAAGACTGCTAGGTATTCACTTTTGTCGGTTTAATTATATTATTTTACTAACAATTGTGAATGCTTTAGTTTATGTGTAGAGATAGCAGCACTGGCGGAGGAAAGCATTGAAGGATAGCGAGTATTCGATTTATCATTTATATTTTGATGGGCGTATACCTTAAGCATGGCGCCTATATTTTGTCACGCCTATTTATTGAGGCGTTGGATATTTATTTATTATTTTGTATACGCATGGGCGCATGACTATGTTATTTGTACTTGGACATTGTATTGGGTATGCTAGACTCTTTGGGCACCGCCCATTAGCTTTATTCCTATTTTGTGCTAAAGCAAACTCAAAAGCTAAAAGCTTGCTATTTTGTAATTTGGGCTATTATTTAAGCTTGAAGATGATTAATACATAAATACATGCTTTGTGGAGCACTCACACAAGGCATGGGGGGAGATTGCACCCAATTGGTCTCTTGTTCATGTCATGCATGCTTTTTTTACTTTGAGTTTTATGCAAAAAGTAGAGTTCTTTTGTTCTTGGGGACCTTTCGGCATTCACTACGCAAGCATACGACATTCGATCTGCGCACCAGTGTTATCAGAGCAAAGCTGAGATCAAGAGCTTCCAATCCCTACCCATCTTGTGCAAAGGCGGAGCTCCTGGAACGATCGAGCTCTACGGTCAATCTCGTCGCGAACGGTCGATACGGGTTGATTCCTGGCGATCAAGAACATATGTTTCCATCATCAGATCACGAAGGACCAGCTTGCAAAGACGGAGGACCACGTGGATATCTCCTACATCAAGTCGCCTTCATACACAGAGATAAGACTTCATAGCTTACAAGCTTAAAAGCTTTTATTATTAATAAGCTTAGTAGTAAAGCTTAAAGAAGCTTTAAGCTTCTCAAATTCATCGTGAGGTATCAAAAGATGGCCGAAATTTTCGCCGTGCTGGAAAAAACGGCCCCCCTCCTAAATTTCGTCGTTTCAGATTCCTAAAGTCACAAGCTAAGTTACTAAAGCTCTAAATCACATAAGCTTCTCAAATTCAGCAAGTTCTGCAAGTCTCTCAAGTTGAAATCCTGCAAATCGCATAAAGTAACCAAGTTCTGCAAGTCCTGGAACTTTGCAAGTCACATAAATCTTGGAATTCTGCAAGTCACACAAGTCACCTGAAGTCAAAACTGACTTCTGTTCAAAACTCATAGAAGGGCTGTTCCTGCACAGAAACTCCAAACTGCAAAGTTGTTCATTGGAAGGTATTCTACGCTTTGCTGAGCCATTTTCAGCACACGCAGAAGGATAAAACACAACTTTTTCAAAGATTTCAAATCCTGCAATAGTGGAAGACGAAGATTGTGAAACCCACATACAAAAATATATAAGCCTTGTATACCCGAACTTGAGCTACGCTCATCCCGCTTACTTGATTTGGAGGGTGAGAGGTCTTTTGAGTTTTACAGGATGACGGAATCACATATGGATGATTTAATGGTTGAAAGGTTACCTACCTGAACCTACGATGGAACAAAAGCTGAACTTAATCATGATGTAGTTGGATGAAGAACGACGAGCTAAGCAAGCATTGCAAGTTCAATTGGTTAATTTACAAATGACTACTACCGACAAAGACGAACCTCAATATGAAGATCTTATTCGACGTACCATTGACGCGACTCTCGAAGCTCAATCCATCCGTAAGGAAACAAAGATAAGTGAAAGAAATTTCAAATTCCGTACTTTCAATGGCACTCGAGAGGGAAAAACTGTTCTTGCATTCATTAGTCAGTTTGATGACTACTTTCATGAGGAAACCTATGCAGAAAAAGATGAAATCAAGTGTGTCACTAATCATTTAGTGGATAGAGCATCTCTTTGGTGGACCGTGGTTCGTAAAAGTATAGATTGTCCCACTACCTAGGAGAATTTCAAGAAGAAGTTTATGCAGAATTTCCTTCCTCCACAATTTCATGAAAAAGCCATAAATGAATGGGACCTTCTTCAGCAACAAGATCGTGAGCCTATTCCTCAGTACACTGAATGCTTTTGGAATGCATTACTCCAGTTACGCATGCTTGAAGACGTACCTGAAGCGACACACAAGCGCAAGTATATGTCTGGACTACTTGGGCATTACTACGCTGAAGTTAATATGTTCAAGCTTGCAACTCTTGAAGACGCAATTTCATTAGCACACGACACTGAAGACAAGCTGCGAGGAAGAGACAGACGACCACATCAATTCCAAGCCAATGGTAATTATGGATCTAAGCAATTCAACTCAAATTTTAGAAGATTTAATCAAGGTCGTTTTCCTTCATCATCTTTCCGTAAAAATTGGGCAAAACCATCTGCTTTACCATCCAATGCCAACCAAAACCCTAAGCCTATTCCACAGCCAAATCCTAATATCCCTAGACTTCCTGCCATCGCAAACAATGTAACCAAAGCCAAGCTTATAGTATGTTATAAATGCCACCAACCTGAACATCTAGCAACAAATTGTCATTCGAAGAAGCCACCAGTCCATATCAACTACCTTGGAGCAATGGAAGATGACGAACATGAAGAAATGCCTGATTTCACAGAAGATGAAGACGAGATTACTACTCCTTCGGATACTTTACAAGGTATGCCAACTCCACATTCTTTATTGACAATGAAATGTTTAGTGCATGGAAAGGAAAAGATTATTTTGCATGATGATGGTAGTACTCATGATTTTATTTCTACAAAACTAGTGAAAGAATTGAAGTTACAGACTGTACCTATGCATTATCCCATTAAAGCAACATTCTTAGGCACTAGGTATAATGGTACACAGGAAGTGCATGACTTAGAAATTCAAATTGGTCAATACATTGAAAGAAGAAAATTTCTAGTTGTACCATTACAATCCAGTGACATTATTTTAGGTATATCTTGGCGTCATCAGCATAACCCTGATATAGACTATTCCACACATTCAATTAATATTAAATTTCAAGGAAAACATATTACATTGTATGGTATGCATGCATCTAATGCTTTTCCACTGCTTTCGCATACTCAAGCTAAACGTGCAATATGCAAAAGTAGTAAATCTATCTCATTTGGGTGAATGAACTGCAATTTAAAGAAAATCATATGCACCCTAGGCATAAAGAATTTCTTGCACATTTTAAAGATTGTTTTGCTGAAGATCTACCACCTGGTTTACCTCCTTCACGTCCAGACGACCATAAAATAGATTTGATTCCTGGTACACAACCACCTTGTAAAGCACCATATAGGCATAACCAGATAGAGCAAAAAGAAATTCAAAGTCAAGTTGAGGAATTACTAAATAGAGGATTGATCAGACCTAGTTCTCCATTTGGTGCACCTGTTCTGTTAGTAAAGAAAAAGAATAATACCTATTGTATGTGCATTGACTATCGAGCTTTAAATAAGATCACTGTAAAGAATAGGTATCCAATTCCTAGAGTTGATGACCTTATGGATAAACTACAAGGTTCTGCCATATTTAGTAAAATAGACCTTAAATCTGGTTATCATCAGGTGAGACTAGATAAGACAGACATATTCAAGACTGCATTTAGGACATAGTTTGGTCATTATGAATTTTTAGTGATGCCTTTCGGATTGACTAATGCACCTGCTACATTTAGTAGAATGATGAACCGTATATTTTTGAAATATCAGTATTGTGTAATTGTCTTCTTTGATGATATTTTGGTGTTTAGTCAAAATGAGAAAGAACATTATGAACATTTGTCATTGGTTTTCCAGTTATTAAAAGATAATCAACTGTATGCCAATCTGAAAAAGAGTGAATTCTTTAAAACAGAAATTGAGTATTTAGGTCATATAGTATCATCTGATGGAATTAAAGTTGACCCTAAGAAAATAGAAGCAATATTGAACTGGTCTGTACCTAAAAATGTGCATGAGTTACGATCATTCTTAGGTCTTGCTAGTTTCTATAGTAAGTTTGTCCGTAATTTTTCATTACTTGCTTTACCATTAACCAAACTTCTGAAGAAAGGTATTGTTTATAATTGGTCCCATAATCAATAGAAATCCTTTGACTTATTGAAACATGCATTAACCCATGCTCCTATTTTACAATTACCTGATTTTAATAGACCATTCTTTTTAGTAGTGACTGATGCTAGTGGATCAAGAATCGAAGCCGTACTTATGCAAAACAATCATCCTATAGCCTATTCTAGTTGTAAGCTGAAACCTTCTGAATTGAAATATTCCACATATGATAAAGAATTATTAGCTGTGGTACAAGCCTTAAGACAGTGGAAACACTACTTAATGGGCTCTGCATTTATGATTAAGACCGATCAACAAAGTATTAGACATTTACTTATCCAACCTCAAATATCTGACCGACATATCAAATGGGCATCCTTTATTTAGAGTTTTCATCCTATAATTCAATATCAACCCGGTAAAGAAAATGTAGTGGCCGATGCATTAAGTAGAAGACCTACCATTTATAATATTTATGTTATATCATTTGATTCTTTGATTGCTATGAAAGATACTTATCATCAGGACACTACTTTTTAAGTTGATTGGAATAAATTAGTTTAAAATAACTTCATCCCTATTGATTCACTATCTTATAATGATGGATTCATGTTTTATGAAAAGAGATTATGTGTTACAGTTCCATTTAGATCTTTTGTTTTGAATGAGATTCATTGTCCTCCATATCAAGGTCATAGAGGTATCATATCTACTTTGCGTACATTAACTGAAGATTTTTATTGGCCGCATATGGACACTGATGTATCTAACTTTGTTTCTGAATGTTTGATTTGTCAAAGAGTTAAGAGACATCATGGTAAACAGTATGGATTACTTATGCCTTTATCTATTCCATCGAGATCTTGGGAACAAATTTCTATGGATTTTATTACTGGTTTACCTAATACTAAATCTAACCATGATATGATTTGGACAGTAGTAGATAGGTTTAGTGAACAAGCATATTTCATTCCATGTAAGAAAACTTTAACAACATCATAGGCAGCACAGTTGTTTTTGAAAACTGTTTTCACTAACCATGGATTACCGAGATTTATTATTTCTGATTGTGATTCTAGATTTTGTAACAACTTTTGGATTACTCTGTTTGCTAACCTAGGCTCAAAAATTGATTTCTCATCTGCATTTCATCCTGAAACTAATGGACAAACAGAAGCCACTAATAGTACTATACTAAATCTTTTACGTGCTTATACTATTTCTAAACGACAAACATGGGATACACATTTGCATTTATTACAGTTTGTATATAACAATACACCACACACATCTACAAAGAAAGCACCATTTGAAGTGATGACGCCAATAATACTTCTGGTGATATGTATGCTGCTTGTCCGAGTATCAGAATTTCTATTGGTAATGTTGAAGAGGATTATCATTGCTTTGTTCAAGATTCTTGCTCTTATCCGATTATTCTTGGACAGCCTTTCATTATAGAAGCAAGAATGGAAACGAAAGTGATGGATGACGGGTCAGCTTATGCGCGGATACGCAGTAAAGATGGTATGCGAGCTGTTCAGTTTATGACTGTTGGGGTAAATCATCCGAGAAACAGAGACTCCTTGCGTGAGGCACCACTACCTGCGAAGGAGTTGGATTTTTATTAGGTACCGCTGTCTTGCGAGACGCTAGTGGTACGGAGTGGAGAAAAGAGGAGATCTCGCCTCCTGGCAGCTAGTCTTTCTCCAAGCCCAGCAATCATATACCAAACAAGCCAATAAGAAAAGACAAGCAATGAATTTCAAAGTTGATGACTATGCTTGGTTGAGAATAGAAAAACGTAGATTACAAAGTGTAGAAAGACACCCAGTTATTAAATTAGCCCCTAGATTCTATGGACCATTTAGGATCATTCATAAAATTAATGACAATGCATTCAAGTTAGAATTACCACCTCACTGGAAAACTCATAACACATTTCACATTAGTTTATTAAGACCATTTAGAGGCCAATTACGTGTACACCCTATTTATGAAAACCCACCTTTGTTAGAGGAAGAGACTGAAATACTTGAGCCTGAAGATATCATAGATACTGACTTTATGACCACTAGAACTGGCCGAAGATATTCTAGATATCTAGTTAAATTTAAGAACCATCCTGTAGAGGAAGCACAATGGATGCACGCTAGAGACTTAAATGTTTTCCCCACTCTGTTAGCTCCACATTGAGCTAATAGCAATTGAGGTCAATTGCTATCCCACCCCGGGGGTATGATGCCAAGAGGCATATTTCACGGTGGATTCCATGCCATGGTGGATTCCGTGAGGTTTTACAGTGGATTCCGTAAACTTTGTTGACCGGGGCTCATACACAAAGTGGATTCTTTGTGCGAGAAGTTGATGGGGACGCCTATCCTTTTCGGGCGTTTCATTAATTTAGTGTGTACATGGGTGATTCCATAGCGGGTGATTCCGCAAAATGCATATTAAATTAATAAATATTTATGAGTTTAGAGTGCGCACTCGTAATAAATTAAGGTTAGGATTGATTTCTAACCAGTTGATTTATTTATGTAGCTGAAGACTGCTAGGTATTCACTTTTGTCGGTTTAATTGTATTATTTTACTAACGATTGTGAATGCTTCAGTTGATGTGTAGAGATAGCAACAGTGTGGCAGAGGAAATCATTGAAGGATAGCGAGTATTCGATTTATCATTTATATTTTGATGGGCGTATACCTTAGGCATGGCGCCTATATTTTGTCATGCCTATTTATTGAGGCGTTGGATATTTATTTATTATTTTGTAAGCGCATGGGCGCACGACTATGTTATTTGTACTTGGACATTGTATTGGGTATGCTAGACTCTTTGGGCACCGCCCATTAGCTTTATTCCTATTTTGTGCTAAAGCAAACTCAAAAGCTAAAAGCTTGCTATTTTGTAATTTGGGCTATTATTTAAGCTTGAAGATGATTAATACATAAATACATGCTTTGTGGAGCACTCACACAAGACATGGGGGGAGATTGCACCCAATTGGTCTCTTGTTCATGTCGTGCATACTTTTTTACCTTGAGTTTTGTGCAAAAAGTAGAGTTCTTTTGTTCTTGGGGACCTTCCGGCATTCACTAGGCAAGCATACGACATCCGATCTGCGCACCACGGTCTCTTGTTCATGTCATGCATGCTTTCTACCTTGAGTTTTGTGCAAAAAGTAGAGTTCTTTTGTTCTTGGGGACCTTCCGGCGCTCACTGCGTGAGCATACAACATCCGATCTGTGCACCGCATATATCATCATAGAAATCCATCATACAGAAGGAAGTCAACATCAAGCATGCAAGGATGAATAGAGGGGAAGAGGGTGCACATATGGGAGAATATGAGGGGAAATTCATGGCAGGAAACCATGAGTGTTGAGGAGTGAGGAAAATTAGCCAAGAATTTGTGGTGGGGAAGTGATGCTTCTTATCTATATTTTTTAAGCTTAAGAGGGAGTGGATGGAGGATTGGCATGCAAGGACAAAAGGAGAGAAGAGGAAGACACACTGAACTGATTGGGAGATGCAATCATGTAGTTCTGACGAAGGAGAGTAAAGACAATGGCTTCTTCATGCTAACTACGTTAGAGCTGAAAGGGTTTAAGTAATAATTGGTACTGACTGTGAGAAAGGTAGAATGATTGTCAATAGACTAAAGATGAAGTGAAGACAAAGATGCTACAATTTGTACAATGACTACTACAGGATGAGGGGTGATCATGGTTGTCAATAGACTAAAGATGAAGTGAAGACAAAGATGTTGCAATTTGTACAATGACTACTACAGGATGAGGGGTGATCATGGTGTTGGAGAGGTGGCCAACTTTGTCATTAATTCATGTGGAACTGCAAAGTTTTCTTTAAGCAATTGAGAGAAACTAGTTGTCTTGAATAGTAGGATTATCCGAAGTGTTTGGATGAGACATTGAGGAAGCAAGATCATAATGCTAACCTCACTGTATTAGATCACGACCTTATGATTGAACTGCAATGTACCTGCCACTCATTCTCTGATCATGCTTGAGCGTGTCTCAATAACAGCCTCTTCTTTTGGTTTTTCCACAAACTTGCTGCATCAGCTTTCTCAACCATTTTCATGGTCAGAGATAATGAGTTTATTTACCGCCTTACCATGTTGTCATTGAGGTTGCTATGATCCTGGTTTTGTGTTTTCAAGTTGCTCTAAGAGTTTAGGATAGTCGAAACTCAAAGCAATATAGATGAAAGATCTTGGGTTGGATTAAAGCTCAAGGGGGTCACCTTATAGAACATATAATATACCACGTGAGTTCAAAAGAAAGGGTATTTTTATTATGTTGACTTATAGTTTTCCAAAAGCAAAAGGGGTTTATAAATACACCTCATGTAAAATTTACATTAGGGGTGTTTTTATTCAAAATTTTTCAGAAGCACACGTTTTAAGGGAGGCGGGGGGAGGGGGTGTGTGGGGTGGGAGGGGGATGGGTGGGGGGAATATGGGGGGAGGGGATCAATATTTAAATGCATATATGTTCTCATGAGACAAATATTAACAACTAGCATGGGGGAGGGGGAGTGGATTCTATCATAGCTTTTCATCAGACCAAGGGTGTTGCAATGGATTTCTCACAAGCTTGCAATGATCGTGAAGGCAATGATTTTTGTTTGGTGGATGTTTGTTTGTTTGACTTGGCCCAATAGTTCATACAAAAGTGAGACTCAAAGTACAAACCCACAATCAAGGGTGTGGATGTAAAGAGTAGATGAGAGTAATTGCCTAACTAGTGTGGTAGTTGCTTGGGATCTTATATGAGCAATGAATGCTCATAATGGTCCACTTGATGAGGTAAAGAGAAACATGATGCTCAATGAATGGTTTTCCATTTGGAAGAGCTGAGTTGGAGAAGTAGTCACTATGGTAGTATCATGTTTTAATTTGAATTGTATAGAAGGAGCCATGAAAATGCACATTCGATTCAAATTTTATATTTACAGAGGCGATATAACTATTTCCTTCAAAATTCACAAAAGGGGTATATAAAATGGTGAAAAAAAATTTAAATTGAATTTTTTAAGTATCCTTTGAACACACGTTATATAGTGTGCTTCTATAAGGTGACCCCCCCCCCCCCCCCCCCCCCCCCCCCCCCCCGAGGATTAAAGTCTTGAGCATATATGCCAAGAGTTGTTGAAGCTACAACACTTCTCCTCATTTGTGGCAACCTACGTGTTATCATCCGGAACAACATGAGCATTGTAATGATGGATGTTGCAAAAGTATGAAACCAATAATAGCATAGAAATGATTAATAGCAGCATGATTAATAATATTGTTAGAGTTATAGGAGCAACAACGTGGTCCTCTAAGATCACAATGTGATCAACACAAGGCAACAATTTATGGAAAAAAAATTCACTTAGTCTTCCACCATCATGTTTAGCTTTAAGACCATCAACACGCCTTGTTTGTCTCTAGTTTCACCACTCTCTTCATAATTTTCCCAAAATCTTCAAGTGCTTTATCTCCCAGAGCTACAATCATACATTCATGATCCGAGCTCTCAATGTATTAAAGTCAAGTTTATGTTTCTTGTTCTCTCTAAAAAATATTTGGGATGCACTACTTGAACTCCAAAGTATGAATTTGATGCCAATAATTCAGTCATCCTCAAAGTATAATGTTGTTTGTAGTTGAGCAACTATACCATGACACTAAGTAAGAAGAGAAAAGTTTCCATGTCCAAGAGCTTGAGCTTACATTTTACAAGAGTGTAACTCCTAACTTGCCAAGGCTTCCATTTACATGAAGTTTGTTGTATCCTTGTGAATAGGAAGATCCTTTTTCTTGAGATTTGGGAATATTAGATGTTGTGCTATCTTTGCGGGTGTCTATGTGAAAAATAATGAGTTCTATCTCATATCAGAAAACATGCTTGATGTGTTGATGTGCTTTGATCAAGGTTGCTTTTAAAGGCTTGGTTTTGATCCCTCTAGGGAAACATTATGCTTGGAAGAAGTGGAGAACTAAATAGAGTCTAGGGTTAGTTTTTACCACTCATGAGCCTTCAAAGCACTTGGATGAAGTGGAGGGCTAACATCTAGGAGTTTTTCATATGAGATTTGTCGTTTGAGTCCAAAAAATTGATAGAGATTGTACTAAGGCTTTTTCTTAGTGTTGTGTAGTAATTTCAAAGCATCTCTTCTTGTGTTTCATCAAATCTATCTCTTTCTATCTCCACTTTCTTAATGCACTTTTCAAAGACCCCGTGTATTTGTGGCCTATGCACGCATTTTCTTGACTCCATCCTCCTATAAAGGTATATAAATCTATGCCATACATGTTGATTCCTTTATCCTCTTGACTGGAACCAATGTCTAAACTACCTTTCATATTGTCTATTGCTTCAAATCCTTGCATATATATTGGATGTTTCCCCCTTAACCTTTGCCTTCTATGGCTAGTGAAATGTAGAAGATTTGCATCCACCTTGAGCTTCCTCCATGTAGTGATGAATATATATTTATGTGGCATGTAGTTACTTAGGATATATAAATGATTATTGAGCTTCAAAGATTGCAAGAACACTGGAGGTGAAGAACAATAGGTGCATAGGTAAATGGAAGAAGCTAGTTGTGGGGGATTTGGGGGTTCACTCATAAATATATATATGTATCATGTAAGTTCAAAATAATGGGTTTTATAAACACCGTTTTTATACAATTTGTATTTATATAGAACGGTGTCATATAAAGAGGTTACTTACAGATTAGTACCTATACAAAGTCATATATCCCTACCGAACTCCTTGTCTTCTTATCTTTGGGTTGTGTAGTGTGTTTTTGTATTTCACCCCTCATTCGACATTGGTTGCCTGCTATTTGTCACAAGGATGGAAGGAGGCCGTAGATCGTCCCACTTTCTTACGCCACATTGGGCATGAACCTTGGTTTTTTGTCTATCTCATGTGATGCCCTTATCATGTGCTAGGACAACTACTAAGGGTTCAATATTAACCTTCCTTTCCTCCGCTTTGACCCAGTGCCCCCCTTTCCCTTCCCCCCCTTTTATGGAGTATCATCTACCGTATGAAAATTTCAAGTGCTTCACATTTTGAAAACATGGAGGGGCCTAACATTAGTGAGACAATGTGTTGGATCCCCTAATCTATACCGAATACATAATAAGATTGCAATGCCACATACAAAAGTACATGTCACTACTAAAGGCACTGCAGAGAGGAGAACACACAATCTTGTATCACACACCTCATAGGAAACCCAAATATAATTACATACACAAGGAACTCTAGATGATTTGGTATGTAGTGAAACTAATCCAAAGTAGTAATTTCATCAAATTTCCTAGTTATAACTTGCAAAATTGCTCCCTTAAAGTTTTACTGCATATAACTCAAAAGAATCCTACATATAACTAGTAAACCTATTGTTTTTCTTATATAGTTATTCTTTTTTGTATGGTAAAATGTAATCTTCTTGATAGATAGAACAATTTTCCATACAATGAAGCCTTTACAACTAGGAATTACATCAATTGTCTGTACAAGAACTAGCTGAGTGTAGCATAATTCCAATAAAACATTTGGATTAGTTTATGGAAAACCACCATGTTAGACTATGACTAGTTTTACAATGTGCAATACATACCCACATGAGCAAAACACTTCGAGTCTAGTTACACACGAGGCAAATGCCCCCACTCGGCATCAAAATAGTCTATGCTTTTGTTTACACATTGGACACATCAAAATTTCAAAAGGGTGTGCTTGGTTTATTGGTAAGAGTTTAATGGGACTTGCACCTCATAGATTATGGGTGCTCAAGCACTCCTCCAACTTACAGTTCCCATTTCAAGAGGCAGTTAAAATTTGAAGCCCTTATTATCAAGTTTAGAAACCGAGCATAAGATTTTAACTTCTTACTATTAAGTTCTTATTATTAAGCTTAGGAAATTATTAACAATATCATTTACAAAAGTCACAAGTGCTCATTTGTAATCAAACCTTTGTGGTCACACATATTAATCCTACAAAATAAGAAGTGATGGTAAACTCAAGGGGAGTTGAACCCCAAATATAATGTGTCTATCGAGGAGTCTACATGCACAATTCAAAACGAGAGAGAGAGAGAGAGAGAGAGAGAGAGAGAGAGAGAGAGAGAGAGAGAGAGAGAGAGAGAGAGAGAGAGAGAGGCAGGATTGCCCTTCATGCCTCTCTCTCTCTCTCTCATGCATACTATTAAGTAATAGCATATGCCTTGAATTCCATATATACACATGTATAGCTCCCACATGGACACAAAACTATGTTCTCTAACAAGAACCAAAACTTAACAAGTGAGTGGATTTACATGTCAAAATAAAATGTCACCTCTACCTTTACATCATGTTGTGATTTTTTGTATTCCTATCCAATTTTTTTAATTTTTGAGTAATATTTATAAAGCCAAATCATAAAGCATCCCATGAATGATAGAGACAAACCTACTCATCTCTTAAGGATGAATAATCAACATCAAGAAATCTTATGTTTGTTGAGTCAAAGATCTAGACTATTACAAAGATATAGCCTATTTTGTAGAGATATGCTCGGGATAATAACTAGGAATATTATTTGAGTCCTTGAATATTGATGAGTTAACTACACTTTTACAAGAACATATCAACAATGAATCATTAGGCTATTTGTTGAGATTTAAAGGTGCCAATGTCAACAACTTGTGCTTAGGCATGCGCTTATCAAGAGAGCTTGCATGTGTTTGGGTTGGGGTCTATATATGCAAGTAAGTTTACAACACTCCTTTATAATTATTCATATTTATCGTAGGCCTTACTTTAATTGTTCAATATCACAAGAAAGAGAAGATAGTATTGCAAATCCAAACATTGTGACCTTATTTTGATCTTTGTTAGGACAAAATGGCTTCCATGTCTTCCACTATTGAAGCATGTATGAGAGAGAGAGAGAGAGAGAGAGAGAGAGAGAGAGAGAGAGAGAGAGAGAGAGAGAGAGGATACTATAATATAGCCATATGAAATTACATGTCTTGTTGTATCCTTATCTACAACGTGCATGCTATCCATTGATCTAAAATGGCAAGAAAAGAATAAAGATATATATATATATATGCTTGGAGGAGAATGAAAAATATACAAAGAGATGAAAGTTCCTCTCAATTCTTGTTGATTGATTGAGAGAGACAGACAGACAGACAGACAGAGAGAACATAGAGAGCTTGTATTGTTGCTATAATTATTTTAGATAATATTATGTAGTAAGGCAAGCATTGAAATTTTGCTAACAATTTGTTTGATCCAAAAGCAATAGTTGTATAGCCATAAAAGACATTGGCCACAATTGCTAGGAGGGACATAGCTACTCAGTCTCTCAATAGACAAGTGTATGAAATTCCAAGTTATGAGGGAGATCCTCCTTGTTGGAAGATCTCCCTCCAAGTCCTTTCTACAAGAAACCTTCTTACAAGCATCCACTGAGGGGAACCTAGTGAGCTTCTTGAGATAGATTTGAATACTTACTAGCTTTGGACTCTTTCCTAGTTATAATTGTCTAGATTACATTGTAAACCAATAACTCACAACATGCCATTGTGACCCATATAGCATGACTAATTATAATGCGCAAGGGAATGAAACAACACTCGAGAGTCAGCAGCTAGTTGGATGTACATCGTACTATTCAGCTAGCACATCTTCATTGCGGCCTAGAAATTTGTATAGCTCCAAGGTAAGAAAGCGTCTCTCTTAAAAAGGGTTTCTTCATAGTTCATATATAAATCAACTGCACATATGTCTATCATCTGCTCTATATAATATATGTTAATCATAGTTCATGAGAACAACTAATATTTCTTCTCTGCTGGAATCTCATCTCATTGGTGCACAGTTAGGATTCCCCTAGCATCGTAATAAGGCACAAAATATAAAGACATCATAGATTTCATTATCGGTCACCGACATCGACACTACTCCTTAGCTATCCATGTACAATTTTGCAATGTATTACAAGTTTCTTTTCACTATGATTTGATAAAATAGTATGATTGTATTATCGATATATTATAGTGATCATCTTTTCAATGTTTTGCAATGGTGGGTATCATCAATAATGTGTTGCGATAGGGGTTGGGATACAAGCTGGTGTTGTTCTCTTGGTTTAGCTTGCAAAGTGTTGTCTTGAGGCAACACACACTGAATGCCCCAAATTTTACTGCAACTAACTCTGCAATGTGCTATCTTGAGGCAAAACCCTAGATTTTACTGGTGGCTACAAAAATGTGTTGTCTTGAGCCAACAACCACTAAATGCCCTGAATGTGCCACATTTCACTGGTAGCTACAACAGAAGTTGAACTACTGATACTAGTAATGGTGGATAATATAAGTACTATTAGTCGATTCTTAGTTCTATTAATTGGATATGTAGCACTGGATATGATTAATCCAATGCTTAGTTCTATGGATTAGATATGCCTCATCAAAGTGTGGTTTTTAAAAATATGTTTGGACATTGTTCACATGTCATGCACACAAGTGATAATCAACATCAATGTGAGTTTGAATGAAACGCCAATAGTGCCATGGAATCTCTCGCACTAATACCATGGAGTTGGCCACATTAGTCCTGATGACTTCAGAGGCCTTGATAAGAACTATCCTGCAACTAGATAGGGATAGTTTAGCCTTTTTCTCTCAGTTTAATCTAATGCTGAGGCTGAAACAAATAATGGAATCTCTTGCACTAATGCCATGGAGTTGGCCACATTAGTCCTGGTGACTTCAGGGGCCTTGATAAGAACTATCCTGCAACTAGATAGGGATAGGTTAGCCTTTTTTCTCTCAGTTTAATCCAATGCTGAGGCTGAAACAAATAATGGTTATTGTCCAATAGTTCAACATGAGGCTAAAACTGAGGTTGAAACTGAAACTAAAACTCAAACAAATAATGGCTATTGTTCTACAGTTAAAGAAGTAACAATCAATATGAGGCAGCTATTGTCTTATAGTTCACCCATCATGTAGACAAGTGATAAGCATCATGAATGTGAGATTGAATGTAATCGAATAAAATAGTTATTACTATTTCTAGAGATATCTAAGCCATGCTTATTCCATCACTCTACGAGCCACTACAGTAATGTAAATCACGTATTGCTATACACTAATGAGAGGAGCTTAAAACAAATCATGATTATACTTGAAATAAATTAGGATTATACCTTCAGAACTGATTTCAATCATAACCTTCATCAAAGTTGTGGTCTTTAATTCACATGTCATGTAGAGAAGTGATAATCAACATCAATGTGAGACTAAATAAAACAAATAAAGATTATACCTAAAACAAGTCATGATTATCCCTTCAAAGCTGATTTCAATCATAACCTTCATCAAAGTCTTGTTTTTCAAATTTTGTTTGGACATTGTTCACTTGTCATGTAGACAAGTGATAATCAACATCAATGTGAGACTGAATGAAACCCTAGTAGTGCTTGGAAAGCTTTGGCACTAATGCCATGGAGTTGGCCACATTAGTCATGATGACTTCAGGGGCCATAGCAATCCACTTCACTCTAGCATATCTGCCTGAAGTGTACTGGTGCCATGAAGTAGAACCTTCATGACATTCAATAAAAATGATTTTGTCTGAAAGCCAATAGGTACATTAGAATCACAAAGAGCCACATAACAAATGCTCCTGTCTGCCAGAAGCATACTGATTGCATGTTGGTCTAGTGAAACACAGAAGAAGAAGAACTACTGCTCTGTATTGCTTGATTCAATCAGATTGATCTTGACAGACATCTCTGATCAATGCCTCAACCTTCACTTCAAGGAAGTGGAAGCATTTGGTCAAGTCCAAGTTGAGAAACTTGATTGTCTCCGCACTCTCCAGCTTAGCGAACACTTTGTGGGATGGAAGATAACCAGTGCAATCCAGCACATACTGCTTGCATAGCAACGACCACCTGCAAAGTTCTTTGAGAGCATAGTAGCAGACAGAAAGACCCTCTGCCCACTTATTTTTGCTATTTGTGTTGTCATAGACATTATCCAACACAAAGTGCTTGCACGTTGGTCTAGTGAAACATAGAAGAAGAAGAACCACTGCTCTTTATTGCTTGATTGAATCAGATTGATCTTGACAAATATCTCTGATCAATGCCTCAACCTTCACTTCCAAAGGAAGTGGCAGCATTTGCTCAAGTTCAAGATGAGGAACTTGATTGTCTCCACACTCTCTAGTTTAGCAAACACCTTGTGGGATGGAAGATAACTAGTTCAGTCCAGGCATACTGCTTGCACAGCAGTAACCACCTGCAGAGTTCCTTGAGAGCATAGTAGCAGACACAGAAAGACCCTGTGCCCACTTATTCTTAGTATTTATGTTTTCATAAACATTATTTATAAGCTGGATGTTGTCAAAAACAAATCACACTGCATTAAGGTAACTTGAAATGGAGGAGAAGACCTGCAACAAGACCTTACACTTGCCATGGTTCAATGCATGATCGAGCCTCAACTTAGAGGTCTGTGAAATTATATCCAGGGCTAGATTTAGAGAAGAACATAGAGTATGCTATGGACAAAAGCATACAGTTGCATTCCTATGATAGCCAGTTTCAACTCAAATTACTCATGAACTTGCTGGTTTCAAAGGACCTCTAAAAAAATTTGAGTTTAAATCATTTAGTCTATTTGGGATAGCAAAGCTTCCTTAACATTCCAGAACAGATTCAGCCAAATAACTTGGGAATTATAACTTTAATCCACTAAAAGCACTCAAGTATGTATGTAGCAGATGCTTTTCAAGACAATGTATCTGCTAGATAAAGCCGTTCATGCACTTATACTCCATATCTGCTCGTTGTTGATTGCTTCATGAAAAATAATGAAACCCAGCAAAACAAGTGACTCGAGTTGTGGACTTTTGTGGCCTGAGTTTCATGCTACAATACTCAATCCGAAAGTAGTTCCCCTGTACAGCCTCCTTGTTGAGCTATCTACCTGAGAGAAAGCTTTGAAGACCTCCTTTCACTTTTCTTCAACACTGATGCCAATTCCAGTGTCGCTAATAGAAAATAACAAAGCCACTCTCTTATCATCATCCACCTTGCCCTTGTGCTAATCTGTTATATGCTTAAGAGACTCTTGCTATTTCAGAGAGAGATGCTCTACAGGTTGTCTGTTGATCAGTACTGTATGTATAGGAAGCACCAAGATAATATGTATGCTAAAAGACCAGACTCTTGCTATCTGAGAGAGGGACGCTCTGTAGGTTATTTGCTGTTTAGTACTGTATGATGAAGATGGTCTAAAACGTGCGCTTACAACCTCAAAGCATTGTACAGTAATAGCACAAGGAACTTTAGACACCTATCCATATAGAAAAAAAAGAGAAATTTTCTAGATACTTATCAAAGTATCTAGAAAAAGTCTCAACTAGTAAAAGTGGAACACTTTACAAGTTAGTGATATAGTAAAATATTCTTGTAGTTTCAAAATTCTCTAGTTATCCATGTAGTGAAATTTTACTATATAAACAGACTAGTTAGAACTAATCATATAGTATTTTTTTATATATAAGAAAACTAGTTGCAATCATGTAGATAGTTTTAAGAATTACTATTATGGTAAAACATATAAATTAAAATAATAGAAAGAATTAAAAGATGTTATCTTCATTAATAAAGAAGTCAATTCAAGATACATATATCATCAATACTCAAAGGTTTATTGTGATTTTTTGTGACATGAATTTTCTCTCTATAGAGTAACCAATCCACGAGAGCTTTTCTCATGGCTGGCAATGTTTGCTCATTGCGTCCTCCTAAAAAAGTAGGATCTCTCTTAATAACACCATATGTAGATTTTAATGATGCATATAGCTCATCAATGGATATTTGAGGAGAATGGTTTCTTGGTCTTCCTCTTCAAATGCTACTACATCATAAGTTAATTAGCTACTCTATTGTCTTAATATTTAATAACATTGACTTACCGATGAAGTTCTTGATGGCAATTCTATATTAGAAGGATCCACACTTTTTGATGGCTCAACATGGTCGAGAGTCTATAGTATAGACAAGAAAATAAAGTTAACAAAATTAAATCATGCCACATTTAGTAAAAAGAAATGCAAAGAAGTACCTTAGATAATTTCTTATTTTTTCCCTTACTCTCCTTTTGTTGTTGCTTGCTTTGCTGTATTTTCTCACTCATCTTATCACAATAAGTTTGTAATTAGATATAATTTATTAAATACATATATTAAAATAAAATATCAAGAGATGGCTAAGCATACCTTTCATACACGAAGACTTTTCCATGCTACTTCAACCTCCTCAAGATCTTGGATCATATCTTGTGGAAGAGAGTGTTCGTTACTACATGAACCCTATAATACAAGAAAAGTAAAACTTAAAATGGAATATCTTTTAATTTAAAAGTATACAAAAATTAAGAATATATGTATATATTCCTCATACATATGGAATTCCTTGTAGTAGCTCCATAAAACTATGATCTGAGTTTAAATAGTCCTGAAACATAGGTTAAGTGTTAGAGACAATCAAATGAAAAAAGACTACAAACCAAGATATACTAACCATTTCATTATTTTTTTGACATTTTTCGGAAGCAGAAATTGAAACAAGAGGCGGACCATCATTGTGAGATTCCAACTAGTACAAGCAAGAAAATTGAAGTCAATATCAAAAACTAAAAACTCCAAATATTAAAATATTTAAATGAGTGAACGATGTACATACATGTGTTGCACTATTCTCAGAAAAGATACATTGTTCTTCCACCATAAGTTGTGGATAATACACCTCGTCACTTGTATCCTAAAATTTTAGAGAAAATATAATGAAAGGTAAATATATCTAAGAAACTTAAAGTGAAATGACTATAATAAATATAAAGATAATAAAAATTATACAATAGAAAAAATAAAACTTGAGATGAAAATTGCAAATCTTACCGGTTTTTGTTGCATATCTACTTGCTCGAAGCAATGATTCTTCTATTAAAAAAACATAGTTGTGCCAATCAGTACCAATTTCTTATGTATATAATCTATGGTGAGAAGTTTTTGATAAATAAGTATGCTTACCAAAGATATATCCACCAAAGATGATCTTTTCCTCTTGAGTTTCTTTCTGAGATTTTGAGCAACAGAAAGATAGTATAGATATGCATCCTCCTTTTTCCAAAGGTAAGTAGCACCAGGAAACTCAAGGGGTAAAATATGATCATAGTTTTGATCTATGATCTCTAAAATTTTATGTTTGTCATCTTTATTATTATAAAACCGCAAATCATTGCCAATATCATGGCTCTTGACCCAATTATACACTTTTCTATGATTAGCACAATACCTAACATTTTGCGTATCTCGATAGTATTTTAGTAAAAATGGTTTTCCAAACTCATCTTGGTCTTCTCGACTAATCCTTTTAGGTGGTTTGAAAATCTGGTCATATGTAGGATTCTTCATCAGAGATACATCCCCTATTTGTATACTCTTGATTTGCTTTTGAGGTGGCAACTGGACTCTTTTACTTTGTATTGAAACTAGTTTGCTCATGCTCAGTGTTTGTTCGGAACCATCATTCTTTGATTTTAGTTTCTCAATTGTTTTTTTGCAGAGTGATGATAGTTTGCATCATTGAATCTAGAGTTTGTTGACTTGGGGAGGCCATGAGACAAGCTAAAATTAAATCAAGAAACTATGTTAATATTCAACCAATAAAGAATCAATCAATCATATAAAAAGGATACAATATACAACTATACAAACCATGAGACAAGCTAAAATCAAATTTAAAACTTTATATGCTAGTATTCCTCAAAGAAGAGACTATATCCATACATTAATCTTCTTCAAGCAAGAAATTTTCTCATTTTTTAATAATCACACATGCACACATACACACAAAGGTCCAACTACCTATACATGAGACACAACATGAGCTATATCCACGAGATACCGTCCTAATATACAAACACCCATAGATAAAGCATTATGATATACACAATGGGATGGCGATCAGATAATGATGTCCATTATGACCAATGCTACTAGCACCCATTTGGATCTCCAAGAATGCAACACACACACACACTCTCTCTCTAAAGCAGTCAAGTTACATCACGCGATCTCCACACTATTGGAATATCTATAGACTCTCCAATTGATAATGTTACTCTCCTTCTCTTTGTAACTTCAAAGTTTGACATTACCATGCAACACAAGTTCCAATCCCTCCAAATATCTTCATTAATATCAATTCTCCATGTACTTCTATTATGATCACACTTCAACCATGACAATTTGCACATTTTTTCTTCATAATTTACCTCTCTTATCATTGCACGAATATACTCCACATCCATATCATCATGTTTTCTTGCCAACACAATATTGTATTTTTCCAACCAAGGAGGTATACAACCAACTGCCCCTATTTGTAATAATATTGTTCTTTAAATTAGATCTTTTACCTCATATGCAACAAGTCTATTATGTAAAGGTAAAGGAACAAACTTATGCAATAAAGAACTCAATGGTCTTATGCAATCCCATGTAAATGGAAGTTGTTGAGTTTGTAGTACACTCATTCCCATGATTGGATCTATAAGTAAGCATTCTTCATTTTCTTTTACAGTTATGCATTGCTTGTAATATTCTCCACTAAAAAAGGTGCAATACTCTCCATCACATTGAATGGAAAAGAAATTAGTGAGTCTTGCTTTCCAATGACCTATACTTTCTAACGTACTACAAAAAGTGTCAGTTTTTACCACGACGTCATCTGCGATCTTGTATATTTCTCCATTATAAAGAATTCTTCTATATGTGGTAACTAGATGTCCTACTAGTGTATTCTCTTGAAGACCAAGAAATTGCGCAATATATTTTTGTTCTTCTGATGAAAGGAGCCTATGTTCTCTTCTCTTTTTTGTGATTAAAATGCATTTTTCATGCATCATTATGTTACAAGGATATTGTGAATCATCTCTTTCAAAAAGTTTCCACATCTCCTTTGCCTTCTCAATTGAAGAAACCTCCACAATGCCATTCTCATGAAATGAATAACAACACGGTGTCTAGTAATCAGTGAAAGCATAACCATCAGGTAAAACAAGACAAGCATGTACTTGGATAAGCATTCTTTCATGTGGCAAAAGCCCATCTACTTCCATTTCTAATAACTTAAATATTGAAGTGAAGAATGTCCTCTTATAATGATTTACATAAGATATTTTGTTAAAGCGATTATTAGTCTTTACCGCTATATATAATGCTACCATTCACTCAAAGTCACAACACCAATACACATCATGCAATCCATGTCTCAATATGTCATCTAGTAGTTCGCCATTTCCTGCAACGTGTTCTAAGGGAGAAGAAGTAGCACCAAAGGCTTCTTCCTTTCGAACTCTCCAAGCAGAAAACAAAGTACATACAACACCTAAACATTCTTTTGACCAACCAATACATCGACTATAACTATAGAAGGCATGTGCAATATCTATGAGCAACAAACCTAGGTCAAAAATTGACTTTGGTATCTCATCAACTATACCTAAAATATATGGTAAGCACCATTGGATGAACTTTTGGTTCTCTTCGGCCTTAAAGCTTTAATTGTACTTACTTGGATTATGAGGCCATCGTCCATGACGAATAGAGGGTGGAGAGAGCTTATACGCATTTTCACAACAAAAATCTATCATCTTTTTCTTTTCATTGGACATGGCTCTCATGAGAACTCGTATGTATTTTTGAAATATATTTAGAGATAACACATGCATCGCATCATATACCAAGTCAATTGACAAGTTAAAACCATACAAATCATACAATTTCCATAGAATAGACTCTCCAGCTAATCCTGCAAGCTTTAGTTTTCCATCCTTTTCAGCTTGTGTGGATGCCCTCTTTGAACTTGATAAGGCATCAATCATTTTACCTATGGACCGTTGGGTTGGAGGATATCTTGCTTGATATCGACTACCATCGTAAAGGTAACGTCCTTGGAATGAGGGATTACTAGTATCAAGTAGCCTGGGCTTTGTCTCTACGACAAAAGAATTGACCGCCATCTTTGAAGGATCCTATTTTGCATTGTGCAGGATGATCCCTTGTAACCATCATTAGCATTAATCTAACAACACAAAAGTTTGATTGTCCCATTGGATTTTCAAAAACCTTTTCTATAGGGTAGTTGTATGACACTTGCATACCATTTATGTAAAGGTCTTGTAGCTCACTAATAAGTGGTCTTAAAAAAGTTTGAAATACATCAGGAGTATTACGAATAAATTTAGAGCAACTAAAAGGTATGAATAAAACAGGAATAATGCCTAATATGGAACCCTTCCCACCATTAAGGACCTTAATTTCAACCACACCACAGTCCTTTTGAGTGGTACGAGAGGCTTGGAAGCCATCCCAATGTAAAAGAAGTGCCAAGTTCCGAGGATCACCTCTACACATTTTCCTTTTACATTTGTTGAGATGTCGACATTTTTTACAAACAAAAATATACTCTTGCATCTCTTGGTCAAAACATTGTTCTAGAACTATTGAAAAACAAGACCTTGGAAAAGTTGTCTATACTTTCCCACATGTAGGGTTGTTGCACGCAACAACCAACTCATACTCAGCATCAGGATTCCAAAAATCTTGATACTCATGACACTTTGTTCCATCCCAAAACTCGTTTATGAATTCTAATTGCATATGGATGTCTTTCCCTAACCATCTTGTTTTATGACGCCACATGCTTAGGAAATCATGACAAAGTTTCCTGGATCGCACTAAAAGCTCTAATTGTTTCTTTAGAGGTAAATAATCAATAGCTAACATTTCTCTCCTTCGTTTACTGCATTTTTTACACTTTTCACAACATTCAATACAATCACACTTTAGTATTCTTTTTCACATATTTTGTTTGCAAGAACACAAGACTACATCTTTGGCATAAGAATCTTCTTTACTAGGTATAAGAAGTTCAATTTCATGATCATCGTCTTTACTTCCCATGCAAAACCTATAGCGCTCAGGTTGGACCATGCCAAGACCATGATACATAGATTCAAGTTGCCTTCAAGATGTTGGGACTCTCACTCCATCAAGGTTTCCATCCCATGCATCAAGTAGTTGCACTAATAACTTACTTAAACTTGGCTTGCACTCTTCAACTCTTTGAGCCCTAGCCCTTGGATTGCCCATGTCTCCAAACAATAATTGGAGCATCTTCTCTTGTGCACTAATTGATATTTGGTTCTCATCCCAAAGAGCTTGAAGCTCAATTATTTTTTGTATAGTTTGTTGATATAATGATGGACCAGTAATAGATATGTGATTGTCTATAGAAGGATCTATTTGAGGAGACTCAACATGGTTAATTGATTTGTTGTCATGACTAAAGGAGGGACTTATAGAAGTATTGATAGTTTGATCATTGCCTTGTTCATGTTGCCTTTCATTAGAAGGAGTAAGACCAATTTGCATACTTAGTGCATCATATTTGGCCTTCAACTTCTGGTGCCTAATAAAAGTTTATGGACCAACACTCCTCCCACCATTACAATATGCAAGGCAATCACACCACCTACGTCGTCTATTTAATTCATCTATGTTAGTTTCACCATGCATTAGAGATGATTCTTCGTGCCTTCGGTTCTCAAGATGATCTCCTTGCACATTTGAGTCCCTTGGTTCACTAAGATGTGACTTTCTAGAGAAGAATTCGTAATCCCAAGCATGTCATTTTTAGCGTGTCTAAAATAAGTACTACGATTCACTAATTGCCAACCTTCGGTACTATGTGCACACTTATAGTTACATGTGCATTTTCTTAATGTGCTTGTAGAAGAAGACATCCCTTACTTGAGTATCTTCAATATTCAGTCCAAGGTTGATGAAATTATGAGCTCCACAATTAAAACTCCAAGACTGCAAAAAAACGGCCCATAACATAGTTTACGTTAATAACATATTTTAGTTGCGCCGTTAATATCATAGTCTATACTAGTTTAGCAATAGAGTTACATTTAAAACCATACTTTGTAGATGATATCATAGTCTATACTAGTTTGTTATTCTCAAACACTTCCTTAAAAATAATTAAAAACAATTAAAAAGAAGCAATCTTTCCCAAACACTTCCTTAAAAACAATTAAAAACAATTACAAAGAAGCAATATTTCCTAAACACTTCCTTAAAGTGATGGGGTCAAATTTTGTAGACATTGGCATTAGTTGATGAGCACATAAGTGGGTATGAGGCCGAGATAAGGGATTGGAAAGTCGAGAAAAAATGAGGGAAAACAAAAGGATAGGAAGAGTGAGGAAGACTAATGGCTTGGAGCTAGGTGTAAGTTTGCTCTTTCTTGTGATGAAGAGTCCAAGTGGGGCTCTAGAGCAACATACTTTGTTTGTTTTGAAAGAAGTTTTGATACATGTATTTGATGTACACAAACAAGGGGGATTCTTAAGCATATAGGTAGCTTATTATTTAAAAATAGGGAATAAGCTTAAGTGTAATAAGTAAGGGGAACCTTCTTGTTCAATTAAGTGGGGGGCCTACGTTAAAGCATGTGGCACGTGGCTAACTCTCATGCTCTCATGCACACTGTTGTCACTGTAGTACTGCTGCCAGAAGACTGGGACTTCAAATTGCATGTCGTGCAAGAAGAGGCAAGCAACTGTAATTGGTATGCATGACCTGCTCCACGCTGGCGCGTTGGAGATAGATCATGTATACACTAGACAAGCAGGTTGCTGCGAATGCTCAGCTGCTCTCAACCATCTCAACCTTTGTAAGCTTAATCTTCCTCATGAACAACCACAGGTACATCTACACTCGTTCGAAGAGCAGTGAGCTCGGGAGCTTCCTAGGAGAAGACTGGCTACAAAAGCAGAGAGACAAGGTGGAGCTCTGATCTCAGCTTCATGAACTCCTCAACCATATGTTCACAATGCCTCCCTCAAGCCTCTCCCATGTGAATTGTATGAGCGATCAGAACAACCACATCGTCTTGCTTGACTTGAGTGGCTTGGTGTTTAATCAGAGTAGTAGCTTGATTAACATTAATATGTCTCTGGCAGCAACTGCTTTCCAAAATCTTGCCCATCTTAACCTCTCGAGGAACAGTCTCATAGGTTCCATCCCTCCTTATCTCTGGAACCTAGGCATGCTTAAGCAGCTAGACCTTTCTTCAAATCGTTTCAACAGTACCATCTTCCTGTCACACTGGTCCAATTTTACTCAACTCACTTACCTTAATATCTCCTTCAATGATCTTTAGTTTGATCCTTTGAAAAACCTCAGCTCCATTAATGACCTTAAGCTTCCTGTGCTGGAAACCTTGGATCTCTCACATAATCCATTAATGGCTGGAATGAACCCATCGATTCAGGACAGGCTATGCAGTCAGGTTTTTCCTAATCTGGTGATCCTTAATTTTGGGTTCAACAGCTTCAGCTCCGCGAACTTCCTAAGCAGCTGCGACAAATTACAGGTGCTGCATGCCGCTTCCAACAGATTGAGTGGGTTGGAGCTTCTACCTAATGTTTTCCTCTACGGATTTGCAGCCCTCATGTGCAATGCAGTACAAGCAGGAGGCATGGGGGTCACTATTATTGCCTTACTTGAGCAGCAGGGGCGATCACAAAGAGGGAAGATTAACCGTCATACATGTAGTTGAATTTCGTGTAGTTCTGGGACCTGCGTAACGATGACAAAAATGAAAAAGATGGCTTCAACGTGTTTGGAGAGTGACAAAGGAATGGCCAAGGGGTGACAATGTGGAAGGTGCAGGGCAATTTGAACCGGGTGATGAAGGCGTGGATGAGGCTACAGTGAAGGCAAAGAAGAAGAATGAGAAAGAGACGGCCAGCATAGACCATTGTCTACACCTTGTGCAATCGCTAGACTTAGCTAGATTACCCTCTCATAAATGCAGAGCAGAGGCCTACGCATTCAAATATGAGCAACAACATATTTAGCAGTATTGTGATGGACTCTTGAGGACATATCCGGCATCTCAAGAATGCCTTTACGTTTGTGTTTAGTTAAAGGGCAGATGCAAAACAGGAATATAAACGATTCATAGAGACGACAAGCTGGATGAAACCAAGTGAGTGATAGAGAGAATGGGCAAAGGCTGCAATAGTCGGGGGAGTCTACTTAAGGCCATGAGGGGTGTATTGTTACACACAGAATGGTAGCCCCTTCGTTTATTGCGAGCTGGCTTCTTCTCTACCACTGCTTTCATCTTTGCATTAGGGATGCTCTGTTGCTGCTTATATACGTGTTGTTGTTGCACCAGTGTCTATACAAGCATAAGAAAGAAGTAGTGCAGGAGACCCCCGTAGCAGAAGTTGAGACCTAACAGGCCCAATAAGCCAGTGTCTGTACAAGTACAAGAAAGAAGTACTAGTGCAGGAGACCCCCGTAGCAGAAGTAATTGAGACCTAACAGGCCTGATAAGCCATAGCAAAAGTCAAGACTGGGAGCATGATAGAAGTAAACCAGAGCACAAATATAGTCATTGTTTGTGGGGCAGAAGTAGCCGTACCAACTGCTACGCGAAAATAGAGAATTTGGAGTAGCACACAGGAGGAGAACAGGCGGAAGACGATGAATCAGCTGACGACCATAGCCATACTATGTTAAAAAAACGTGATGCATGAAAGAAGCTTATAAGACATTGCAAAAATATTGTACCTGGACTGGAGCTTAGTGATGGTGACCGATGCTGCAATCTATGATGTCTTTTCTTTCTCTATCATGAAATCTGTGCACCTCCACTCAGCTCACAAAGTACGGCCTACTATGTTGCTGAATGAAAAAAGGGGAAAAGAAGAGAAGGTGGGAGTTCCAAAACGTTAGAGGGAAAATATATTAAGGTTAGTGTTTCAACGGTAGGATGAGAACTTTTTAATTTTTTTTTGAGTTTATCAATATTTATTTCTCTATTTCGTTTTTGAAGAATTCTAGAAAAAGATAAGTCACATGATCATATTGATAGCATCACCAATTATATTGATAGCATCACCAATTTGTTATAAAATCTTCCCCCCAGCCTTTGATGACTCAATTCTTGGTGATTTTTGGTGCGTGCACCGCATCAATTATCTCTGTGAGTACAATGAGCACCTCTTCAAATCAATTTGCATATGTTTCTGGCATTGGCACCTTAAAATCTCAACAAATACCCCAATGACTCATTGTTGGTATATTATTATAGACAAGGGCTCTTAAAAATAATCCTAATTGTTATCTCAAAAATATATTTGTAATATAGACTATATCTCTATAATAGTCTGCATATTTGGCTCAACAAACAAAATTTTGTTGATGTTGATTATTCAGCCTTTAAGAGAGAATTAGATTTGTCTCTACTAGTCATGAGACGGTTTCATGGTTTTGCTTTGGAGATATTTTAAAAAAATAAAACACAAATTGGATAAGAATATGAAAGGTCATTAGATGATGTAAAAGTAGAGTCAACCTTTTATTTTGATATGTAAATTCACTTACTTTTTGTTTTTAAGTTTTGAATTTCGTTAGAGAACATAGTTTCGTGTGCATATTGTGGGAGCTATACATGTGTATATGTGGAATTAAAGTCATATGCCCTTACTTAGCAATATGCACGAGGGAGGGAGAGAGTCAGTGAGTGAGTGAGTGAGTGAGTGAGAGGCATGATTGCCTCTAAGGCAATCATGTCTCTCTCTATACAAATATTCTTTTTAAATTTTGCAGGTAGACTCCTCGGTAGACGCAAATTGTGTTTGGGGTTCGACTCCCCTTGAGTTTATCTTTATTTGTTTCATTTACTCTCACATTGATATTGATTATTACTTGTCTACTTAACAGGTGAACAATGTCCAAACAGAATTTGAAAAACAACACTTTGATGAAGGTTATGATTGAAATCAACTACGAAGGTATAATCCTACTTTTTTTCAGGTATAATCCTGATTTGTACAAAGGCCCCTCTCACTAGTGTATAATAGTACTTGATTTCCATTATGAGTGATGGCATAAGCATGGCTTAGATATCTCTAAAAATAATAGTAACCATTATGTTTATTTTCATTCAGTCTCACATTCATGATGCAGCTTATCACTTGTCTACATGACGGGTTCACTATAAGACAATAACCATTATTTTTAGATTCAGCCTTATGTTGATTATTACTTCTGAACTATAGGACAATAACCATTGTTTGTTTCAGTTTTAGTTTCAATTTCAACCTCATGTTGAACTATAGGACAATAACCATTATTACTTCTAAACTACATAAACCATTATTACTTCTGAACTACATCTACTGTGAAAACAGTAGGGAGGTTGTTTGCTACACCTACTTTGAAAACAGTAGGGAGGTTGTCTGCTCTAAACTACTTTGAGGATTTCTTTTCTTTATGTGCTGTACTCATTCAAATCTATTTTAAAAATAAGTATTGGGCTACACCTCCTCCTATTGTTAGGATACTTTCTCTACTACCAATTGGAGCTCTATTGTCTCCACTGTCGCATGGTTCAAGTTGAAGTATCTTCTTCTAATCAAGTCACTATGGGGAAAAACATGATTCAGAAACCCATTGGTGTAGCAACACAAGAGAATACCACATCTCAAGATCTCATACCTAACAACTAAGTTTTGGTAGATTTACAAGTGAGGCTTGGTGGATCACAAATAAGAACTCTAATTCTTGTGATAAGATGGAGCTCAACAATCAAGACACTATATGTACCACCTAGCTTGATCATGATTTTCTTATGTAGGGAAGGCTCTCATAGCATAATAGGGATAATAGGGGTGTCCGCCTATGGGTGATTTGGATCAACTTAAGCTGGCATTGACCATCCCTCTCTCATTGTTGGCCATTACCTTGGCTACAATGCAGGAAACAAGAGTCCTACTTCACTTCTAGTGTCTTATATGATAATCTAGGCTATGGATATTCAGCCTTCATTAATCTCATTGGATTCATGATGCCAAAATTAGGCCTTTCATGTGCATGCAATTGGTCACTATTGCATGTTACTTGACTCACATCATACATAATGTACAAGATAATCAAATAAATAAGGACTGATGCTAGAAATCTTGAAATCACCCAAATTCTTTAAAATCAAGCAACTACAAAGCTAGATAATAGGAAAAGGTGAAAGAGATAACTTTGACATAGAAATCCAAAAGCATAAAACCAAACATCACTTATAATCTCTTATCGAATACACTTGATCTTCTAGGAGTGCCATAATGACACTACAAGATATAGACCTTATAGCGACGTTTAAAGCGACGAAAATACAAACAACAAAATTTGCCCCCGTCGTCGGAAAAAGCGTCGTTATTGACGACGCCATGGTATCGTCGCTATTTGCGTCGCTATATGCGTCGCTATTTGCGTCTCTATATGCGTCGCAAATTTGCGTCGCTATATGCGTCGCTATTTGCGTCGCTATATGCGTCGCAAATGATATAGCGACGCAAATAGCGACGCATATAGCGACGGTTGCAGAGAATTTGCGACGCTGATAGCGACGACAATAGCGACGCCTGCAGTAAATTTGCGACGCAAATAGCGACGGTAACAGAGGAAAAAAAAATTTTGTGGCAGGGCAACAAGCTGCCCTGCCACATATAGCACTGTGTGCTGTATGAGAGCCATACAAAATAGTTTCTGCACTGCTGCATACAAAGCGTTTGCAAACAAAAAGAATCTATACTGAAATCATAAAACTGATAGATGAAATAAATACATGATATCGCATAAAATGCGATTGGTACAATCATAAAACAATATCACTAATACATAGAAAATGTCTACATAGATCGGGCGACTAAAAACTAAAGGTATGTGAGCGCTAAGGATCCGAGGGCGAGCTACAAATCGTCGTCCCCCGAAAGCTCGTCCCTCTGCAAAGGAGCATCAAACGGATTCTGCAGAAAAAGAAACAACATATCAATCCACCATACAATAATGCATTCAAATATCTCATGGTAACTACGGACATGAAAGATGAGAGACTTACTGGGCCGCCGCGTCTGTACAATCGGTCGATCAATGATCTGAGACCGTGCCTCTCTGCATATTGAGTCTCAAGGCCTTGCGGATCACGATTTGTAATGGAGTGCTGCAAAGAAAACAAAATGCTAACTGTTAGAAATATGATTGTCAGTACAAATAATATCTCAAAAAAACAAATAAGCAAAACAAAAGAGAAACTTACAAAGTCCTCCAAATATGTCCTGTGGCCGCCACTCCCAAGATGATGTACCGATCCGGCCTCGATTCGTGCCCTCGCCGCCTCCCGCTGCTGACTCCAACGTCCTGGCGAATTTGTAGCCTCCTCCCTCAGTCGGCGCCAGTCCTCTGCATCTAACCACTCGGGCTTTGGAGCCCCACTCTTGATTGCCTTGCGTGCGTCGGATCGTCTATGTGACATGTATGCACGCATGCAATCCATCATCCAGCCCGTAGAGAATCTATCCACTGCGGCTGGCACCGGGAACTCCTCATGCAAGGATGCTACTATGTACTCCTTGCTCCCCTCCGGTATGTTCCTCCAATGATCCAGGACGTTGTGCCGAAAAACTTGTTGGCACAACTCCCTCATGCGAGCTATCACCCTCCTCCCCTCATCATTCATGATGATAGCTCCTGACCTGCCATCCACTAGGTATCCATAATCCCTAGGAGTGTGCCTCGTATGGGCCCTCTCCCATCTCCGTCCACGCTCCTGGGCATATCCAGGAGACCCCTGAACATCCGGTGTACCGACGGGGGTACCCTCTCCCGGAGTGCCACTGAAAGGGGTGCCACCAGAGGGGGTGCCACCAAAAGGAGTGCCACCAGAGGGGGTGCCCCCAAAAGGAGTGCCACCAAAAGGCGTGACATCTGCCGACGGCTGCGCAAAAGCCGGAGTAACTGGAGTGGACGTCCCCACAGGTGTGACAAATCCTGGAGGTGACCGAGCTCTAGCTGAACGACGAGACGGAGACACCGCGTCCGTGTCTCCACAGCAGCACCCCCCTGATCCTCCTGCAGTCGCAGTCCCTCCCTCTGGCCCAAGTCGCGAGCGTCGAGATCGTCTGCTCGAAGCTGAAGCATCTGATCGCACTGAAGCTGATCTAGCAGAGCGCCCTGACGAAGAACGAGACAGCTCCTGATCTGCTATCTCTCTGAATCTCGCGAGCTGATCTGGAGACATACGTGCCATCATCTCCTGAAACTCCTCATCGCTCATCCCTCGACTCATCCTGAAAATAAAGATACCTGCAGAGATAAAAAATAATGTTAGAATAATCAATTGAAACTATACAAAGCGCATTAATATAAATCATTTTTGAAAAATCCATCTTAAAATGCATATCTTATCTACCTTTATGGAAGATCTAAACAACGAATTGAGTAATACAATTCTCCAAGAATGAAGTATTCTATGGTCCCATGTTAATCTCCTGACATAACTCTGCATACACTGGAAGGTCGATAGACATGTCACCACAAAAGAACGAGTCTGCCTCGTTCTCAAAAAATTCTACGACTTCTGTATTTCCATCATTGTTAGCCGATGCGGGCTCCAAGCTTGCGGTGGCCTCCACCTCTTGTAATTTCGATCCCTCTATTTGCATATATTCTTCATCTATGCCTGGAACATCGCTTTGATCGTATACTCTCGCACCTCTAGGAGTTGAAGGTATAACATACCACCATCGAGGTTGTCGGGGATTTGGATAGAAGATTACCTGTTCACAAACACTTACAAACCGTCTTCAAACCATTGTGACATAAAGCATGTCGTATTACAATTAGCAAGCAAATGACTAGAAGATTACCTGTTCACAATGTGCCGGCAACACAAAGGTGTCGCGCAAATCCATCCATTTTTTTTCGGAATCTATTTCGAGAAATCCAGATGGACCTCGTCGAACCGTTGCGCCAGCTCCTCCAAGTACCACTTTGAACCACTGCACATCGAATATTATCATGGAGAAGCTACGGTAATCCACCGTAATAATACTTTGCAAATTCCCAAAATACTCCATCTCATCCACAACCGTGTTCGGATCCGTTGCTCGTCGCCGGCTCTCTTGCTCAAACCTTGCCATGACACCACAGTCCATTGTGGAGCGCATTTTGTCAATACGCTCCACCCGAAAATGCCGTCCGCGCGACCACGCTGCACTATATATTTTGTACTGCACATTGAAACACTCAAATTAGATGTAGCAAACAAATTCAGATACGACACATTCTAAACCCCTCATTACCTTTGGACTACATCCCCTCGAGAACTCCCACTCCTCCATTGAGACCTCTGCCCCTTCGCTGGATGCTGCGATCAAGGCTCCATGCAACCATCGTGTTGACATAAACCGCGGCATCTCCTCCATGCCTTCGGGATATCGAATCGGTCGGTGACGCGTACTGCGTCGGAATTCAGCTCGCGCTTCCTCTCGATCTTGCCTTGCAATCTGGTACTTGGCGAGCCACGTCTCCATGGAGGCATGGTGCAACATACAAAAGCGATTCACTTTCTCTTCCATTGAGGCATCCATTCTTTTTTCTACTCCATTTCCAACCACCACATCTCCAGTCAGCCTGTCATCGTCCTTGAGCGTCCATAGCATTTCATTGTCTGGTTCCACCGTTGGTAGCCATTGTGAGATATGCACTAATGCCTCTGACACCAACCAACCCTCCGCCATGCTACCTTCCGGACGAGCTCGTTGTCGCACAAAGCCTTTCAGGGTTTTCATGAAGCGCTCCAGGAAGAACATCCATCGCGTATGGACAGGTCCGGCAATCTCCACTTCGTCCACAAGATGCACAAGAAGGTGAACTTGTATCGTGAGCATGCTAGTGGGCAGGTATTTCTCAAAGAGACAGACCGTCTCAACTGCTCCCCGCCTTGCGGATTCAATAGAGGACGTCTTAATCTCTTTCTGTGAGATCCATTGCACCAAAGTCGACAGCTTGTAAATGGCCCCACGAATTTCTGGAGTTAGGCATCCCGCGATCGCGATCGGTAGGACAAACTGCCACAAATGAGAAAGCATTAAGAATAATGGTCACTTTTCAAATTTCAAAATGTCCACGCTTATTAAAATCCATTCTGTTCACAAACCTGACATATCTTATGCCAATCATGGGATTTTAGCCCAGACATTTGGTCATCTTTAGAAAATGCGGACCTGAGAGAACGCATCATACCCGTCGGAGTGCGGATAGACTTGATTACTTGCTTCACAATGCGCTCTTCTTTGGTAGACAAAACCCAGGGAGCGCGAGGAAGCTGCACTCCCCCTTCAGCACTCGACTGCGGCCAAAGCGCCTCCATCTTACCTACCTCCTTTAAATCCATTCGTGACCCTATAGTGTCTCTCTTTCCTGTGATGTGGTCCCATAGCAAGCTGCCCACATTTTTGAAAATATGCATGGGATCCAACAAGTGGTTGACCTGTAAGTGGGTCCAATATGGCAACTCGTAGAAAACTGAGAACCGTCGCATTCCATTTAGATGTGATTCCGGGTTTACCATTTTCAGCTCGTACCAGCTTGCAGCGTTCATACGTGCTGGAGGTCGTCCAAGAAAACCTTCCCTGAGTTCATGATCCTCCGGCAAGAAAGTGGCGTGTCCTTGATATACCATCTTCTTCATGGTTCGTGACCTTCGGGCGTCTAACTGTGGCCCACACAATGGACATGCATGATAACCTGAGGTAACGAGACCTGCAAGGCGATCCACGACCTAGTGAATACTTGATTGAATGAAATAAAATATAGATATTACCGGCGTGAACAAATGTCTGCTCACCTGAGCACTCTCCCAATCCCGGAAAGTCATGCATCGTCCACATGAGAATGGCTCGAATGTTGGCTGACCGCCGACCATCGCGCCTTTTCATATCTTGCACCGTGACCCCCTCCTCCCACAAAATCTTAAGCTCATCGACTAATGGACGAAGATACACGTCCATATTTTTTACTTTGTAGCGGCCCGGGACGAGCAAGCTAAGGATGAGATGTCCTTTCTTCGTAGAAAGCCATGGAGGAATGTTGTAGTTGACAAGCACTATAGGCCACACACTGTAAGAAGTCGAGCGCAGACCGAATGGGTTCACACCATCCATGGCGAGACCGAGCCGAAGATTCCTTGGCTCTCGCGCAAAGCCTGGGAAGGTAGAGTCAATGTGGCTCCATGCGCGCGAATCTGCTGATATTCGTTGCACTCCATCCGTAGACCTATTCTACACATGCCACGTTGTCAAGCTTGCCATGGCAGACGTGCGAAACATGTGGTTTATGCGGGGGATGAGCGGAAAGTGTCTGAGGACTTTTTGAGGGATGGTCTGCCCTTGCAAGTCCTGTCGATACCTGTGAGCACCACACTTTGGACATGTCTCCATAGTCTCGTATTCATCTCGAAACAATATGCAGTCGTTGATACATGCATGGATGTTATTGTAGTCCATGCCAAGCTTCCGTAAAACATGTCGTGCATCATCACGAGACTCAGGCATGGTGTTTGCAGGTGGCAATATATGATATTTCAATAACCTGAAAACATCATAAAACACCTTGA
Source organism: Lygodium microphyllum (assembly GCF_053477565.2). Taxonomy (NCBI): domain Eukaryota; kingdom Viridiplantae; phylum Streptophyta; class Polypodiopsida; order Schizaeales; family Lygodiaceae; genus Lygodium; species Lygodium microphyllum. The sequence continues at coordinate 29,012,583 of NC_141155.1, forward strand.
AAAATCCATCCATATTTACAATAATACTGTTTAAAAAAAAAACAATGAAGTCTGTATGCAAGGTACCTGAATAACTCAGTCACACTCGTATCGCTCCAACCGTATTTCGCTTGCACACTTAAGAGTGCAAGCAATGTCTTCAACCGAGATACTCGGCACCCATCATATAATGGTATGGATGCTTCCTCTCTAAGCGGGTCAGATGTCTCAACATCCATGGGAATCAATGCATCGATCATTGCCTCCATCTCAGGCTCCAAGATTGTAGGCAAGTCGGGAAGGTTGTCTGTCTCCTCTGGCATTGACGATATAGATGGGCCTTGCGAGTGGTCTATTGGCTCCTGCCATCCATCCATCTCACGTCCACGAACTCTTCTAATTGGCCGCAAAGGGTGCTCTCCCCCTTGGGTCGAGACATCACCCCCCTGGACACAAAATTTGCCAACAAGACCCAATCTTATTGTGTATGGTTTTCAATTAGCTTGAGAGTACAATGCATGAAAAATGCTAACTTGAAAATACCGTTTGCTGAAAATCTGCAATCGCCTGATCAATAATCTCAGGTTGAAACTCGCCAAATCGTCGTACGTGTTCTATAGACAATCGACGTTTTCGTCTAATTGCCAACTTGCATTGAGAGCAAGGACATGGGACACGCTGATTAAGATACGACTCGCGGTCTTGAACAATAGGACCTTCTTCGTTTGCCATCTTATCTACATTACAGCAAACGAGGCTTAAATGGATAGCTTTTTGGAGATGTACGTCAACTTGCAAGTTGACCATAAACCTTGCATTGTATATAGTAGTCGAGAGATTTTCCGATGTTATATCTCGGCCTTGTATCATGCTCAACGATTTGTTTGTCCCGGTAGATAATTTTTTGTTATATCTCGGCTTTGAGTATAAGTAATCCATTTTAAAATTAATGCGCGCCATCTATGAAATTTTACAACTATAGTAATAAAATTTATTTCAATCAATTCTACTCATAGTCATAAGACCTGAGAGAAATTATCCTATACTCAAATTAAGGGATCTCCACTTCTATAACAATAATTTTGGGTTAATTTTGATGAAGTACGTGGCCGTATGCAAAGCACATTGCATACCATTATCGATACGTATATTATCTTAAATTTCATTCCCTTCCCTCTCCCTCTCCCTCTCCCTCACCCTCTCCCTCTCTTTCTCTCACCCTCTCCCTCACCCTCTCGTTCTCTTTCTCTCCCTCTCTCATTTCCTCCCTCCTCCTCCCTCTCCCTCTCCCTCCCTCTTTCTCCCTCTTTCTCCCTCTCCCTCTCCCTCGCTCCCTCGCTCCCTCTCCCTCCCCCTCCCTCTTTCTCTCCCTCTCTCATTTCCTTCCCCTCCCCCTCCCTCTCCCTCTCCCTCTCCCTCTCTTTTTCTCCCTCTCCCTCTCTATCTCTCTTTCTCTCTCATTTCCTAAACAAGCAAAAAATAAAGTGATTTAAACATCCTCCAAGCAAAAGGGAGAGGGAGAGATACAATGCACTCTCCCTCTCTTTCTCTTTCTATCCCTCTCTCATTTCCTTCCCCTTCCTATCCCTCTCACTCTCTTTCTCTCTCATTTCCTCTCCTAAACAAGAAAAAAATAAAGTGATTCAAACATTAAACAAGCAAAAGGGAGAGGGAGGGATAGAGAGAATGCACTCTCCCTCCTTCTCCCTCTCTTTTTCTTTCTCTCCCTCTCCTATTTCCTCCCCCTCCCTCTCCCTCTCCCTCTATTTCTCTTTCTCTTTCTTTCCCTTTCCCTCTCCCTCTCCCTCTCTTTCTCTCTTACTCTCTCGTTTCCTCTCCTAAACAAGCAAAGAAGAAAGTAATTTAAACATTAAACAAGCAAAAGGGAGAGAGAGAGAGAGAGAATGCACTCTCACTCTCTTTCTCTCCCTCTCCCTCTCTTTCTCTCCCTCTCTCTCCCTCTCCCTCTCCTTCTCTTTCTTTTCCTCTCCTAAATAAACAAAAGAGAACGATTTAAACCTTCAACAAGTAAAAGAAAGAGAGAGGGAGACTCACCAATGAGATATGGCGAGCGTGGGCGGCTTCTCTTTGCAACGAGGGCTCCTCCTCTCCTTCGCGAACAACGACGGTGGCGGTGGCGGCGGCGGCAGCAACAAGTCTCTTCCTCCTCTTCTTTCACAAAGCCTTGGCTCTCTCCCTCGCTCTCGCTCTCAAAAGGCGAAGAAAACAAAATGAAAACGGCGCTCTGGTTTCGGCCGCGCTTTTTTTTCCCTGCGGCGTCGCTATATGCGTCGCTATATGCGTCGCTATTTGCGTCGCTATTTGCGTCGCAAATGCGACGCAAATAGCGACGCGTATAGCGACGCATATAGCGACGCCAATAGCGACGCCAATAGCGACGCCGATAAACGCCGTCGCTAATCGGCGTCGCTATTGCCACAGTCCCTTGTAGTGTGAATGTTCTTGAATTGCCCTCGTGTTGTAGCTTTTAGAGAAACAAATGATTTGATATGAATGATTGATTAGTTGTTGATAATCAAAGTATTGCCTTGAAAAGTGTCCTTCAATGCTTGATAACAATACTTATACTAAGCAGTTGATGACTACAACACAGTCATGCATCCCGAGGCAATCGGCAAACAAGGATGAGATTGTGTGCATGTGAGAAGATGGACCTAGTTGTGCGAGGGAGAATGGATAATGAGATTGTGTGAATATGAGAAGTTGGGACCTAATCGTACACGTGAGAATGGACATTTCTTGAATCTAATAAAAATTTTCTATTTTCTTGAATCTTGGAGGAACGTTGAGCTCCCATTTAAGAAAACAGCTAATTTTATTTTCATCTTTCTTTTTTTTCTCTTACATTGCCCAATGTTTAATGACCTTTTACATCTATCTTATTACCTATGCCCAATGGGCATCCTAAGTACCCAATCCCTTGCTCCTATTCTGCTACTTGGAAGTCTGGCTCCCTTAGCAACTTTGCTAACTCATTCAATCCTAGGAAAATAAGCTTGCTCATCAATTTATAAAATTAATTGGTCGAAGCACTAGCCCCATAAGATACCATTTCCCTTAAACTAAAATTTGGCAACTTCAACTTTATGTTTTTGCAAATCTTCTATTCACTAATATGAGACCAGTTGTATGCCTTGTAACATATGCAAATTCACTGAATCCAAATTAGTAATATAGGGAGAATTTTTCATTATTCCTCTATTCTCATTGCATTTCTTTTAAGCCTAAAATTATCATGCAATAACAAACATTATAACATATCTACCAGTAGAACCTATTGCTACCTCTGCATAGTATGCCCCCAATACAATTTTCCCAAAGATGAACCTCAATTAGATGACTTTAGACTTGACTAGTTAAAGTACTACTCGCCCCTACCAATGCCCATTGACCTTCGAGTTCATGCTTCTATACTACACATCAATAGCATTTTCTAAAATTTCTATATTGCACATCATAAAATGTAGGTTTGCTTGGTGAGAACTAATAAATACTTGGGTTGCACATATAGCCTATCTTGTAATCGTCAACAGTGCACCATCTCTTCTTCTTACTTTCATTACACCTATAAGGCCATGGGAGAATGAGAGTCTTGTGATTAGGATGCACACTTGTAGATGGATACATTTAAATTGGAAATTTTGCAAATTCATCTCAAGATTTTGAATTTGCAAACCTCAAAGAATCCATCAAGATATATTTTGGACATGCTCTGCAATATTCAAGAAGAACAAAATGTTAAATCAAATCGAGTCAAATTGATATAATCCCTTGATCAGTTAAAATGGGATGGTTTCAAAAGAGGTTTAGTACCCCTTACTGAAGATTAAGATATAGTACCTAAAATCTGCCTTCTCCTTGTAAAATTGGAACTTGAACAGAACACAGAGGAGAATCTATTGGTAGAATGCATGTCAAGAGATAGAGACCATTTGTTCTTGCCATACAAAGGATACCTATATTCCCTATATGCTCTTGTATACTTGGTATCAGCACATGTTTCTCATATTTTAGACATTCCAAGCTCCATTTGCATGGAGCTTATAAATATTTGTTGACTATGAAGCATGAAGCATAAGAGCTAGTGTGCTAGCATGCCACCCACTTGGCTTATGCTCGAGGAGAACACCTAGGCTATCTGAAACCTAATTTCCCTTCCACATGCACCAAGGGGTTGCATGACAATCAAGGTCACAATGCAATTGGCCATACCATCAAGCACCCATATGATTGTCACTTCCCTCAAAACTATAAGAGGTAATTACACTCTTCCACTTTAACTAAGAGTAGGTGCACATAAATGACATTTGGCCCCCCTCCAATAAATTAACTAACCTACTTCCTAACTCACACGAAGGAACACCTACTCACTATGACCTTCCAAACTAAATTGGCAATAGTTAAGCGAGTTAGCAATAATGTAATATTATAAGATGAGACCCAAACTCCTTACCCTCAAATTTGGACCTACACTTCTAATGATCATCGAAGAAACAAAGTGCAAACATGTCAAAGTAGAGGTACAACACTAAACATAGTCTTAGCACAAGAAAGATAGGCAATATGAGCATAGAAGGAAGTTTTGAAAAGAAAGAATGTTGATTAAAAGAGAAATCCAAGAAAAGAGCACACTCTCAACATACATGCTGCAAAAGGTTGTCCAATATGAGCTTATCAAGTACCTTGGTACCAATCTTTCTATGAGAAAGGAGAAGCTTGAAGGGAGATGTACAAAGAGGGAAAGCATGCTCAATGAAGTTGTTTCCTTGCACTATGTTTCAATACATTTTTAATATTTGCATGGTGCAAAGAGATGAGAAAGAAATCCAACAAAGGACCAATATCAATGATTGCTATATAGAGACATTGTTGATGTACATGTCATATGAGAAATATGACATTGAATAAGATAGTTCTACTCCCATTTCCTAGTCATCAAACTCAAGTGGCTCTTACACTATCTGACATGGCTTGATATAAGGTAGTTGTAATAGTTATTGGGTCCTATCTCCATGGCTCGATATAAGGTAGGTGCAAGAATTGTTGGCTCCTATCTCATAAGGTCATACAATTGTTGGCTCCTATCTCATAAGGTCATACAATTGTCATCTCAAGGCTCCTTTTCACATGCACATCATTGCTATGATTTAACATTATATTAACAATGCATGTATTAATAAATGTTGAGGTGATCCTTGCTTGATAGGATCATGCCTTCTTCCTCAAATAACTTGCTTTCTACTCAAAAGTCTACAACAATAGGCATAATTACTAAGAGACATTGTTTGTATGCATGATCAATTTTGGCAAAGAGAATCTGTTTAAAGTTACTAATAGTGTACTTACCAATACAAATGATGTACCACACGTCCATGATAGTTGTGTGATCTCCTAGTGCTTTAACAATTTTGGAGCTTGGTCGAGCTAAATGGGTTTTCATCTCATCTTGTGAGCTCTACTACCTCTAGGTATAAATAAATGAGTTCTTATCTCATCTTATGATATTTTCCTAAATTAGAAGGTTCATCTTTATTGTTAGAATATTAAGTAATCCAAAATGTTTTCAACCTCTTGTGATAGACCTTGCAAGGATGTTATCCGAACCTCCTATCTTGTAAAGCTAAAATTGTTGGTCAATTTAAGTGCCATTGTGATAGTTTTGTGCCATTTCTCTCAACGATATAGTAGTTGAAGAAATATGCAAGACATGAACCTTTTATAGGAACTCAAAATAGACAAAAAAAAAGGGCAATGTTGCATGTGCACCCTCGTTCCTTTAGAAGTTTTTAGTTAACACACACACAAATTTTTAAATGATATACCATGACATAAATTAGTAAGTTTTCCTTCTCTATTTGCCTTAACAAAAATACACATTTTTAAAGGGCAGTCCATTACATAAATTAGTGAGTTTTCCTTTGTTTTTGTCTTCACACTTTGATGGTTCATAAAGGAAAGTCATAATACCTAATCTACTAAAATTGTGGTATGAGAAGTTCTAAGATAAGCATCGCAAAGCAAGATGGATCAAGAATGGCTTCAAATTGTATGATAGCATGGATAAATTCAAGACAATACTTGATTTGCATAAGAAAATCCTCCTTAATTGATATTTTGCTCCACTTAAACATGAGTACTATGACAATTATTGAAGTCTAGTTGACCACAATTGACATTGATTAAAAAAATGTGTGAACATTTCATTTCTAATGTATTTTGATTATGTTGTGTGTGTGTGTGTGTGTGTGAGTGTGTGTGTGTGAGTGAGTGATTGAGGGAGTTAATTTAGTAAATCTATTACATTTGATAGCATTGAATAGTCTCACTTATGAGGTTATCTTATGTTTTGCACAAGCATGAAAATATTCAAGTGTCATAAAAGAAGGAGAACATGCATGCACATGCATATTTAATCATCCACATGCAAAGGAATAAAGGACTGAGATGATGTGCATGTGTGTGTCTTGCATTTAAAAGTTTATGCCTTGCAATGATCAAGATTTTGACCTAAGTTTTACATTTTTCAATTCATATAAAATATATCTCTCTTGCAATACATACCATGTGCATTCACAATTTTTATAAATGAAAGTACATGCAAATGCATGATTATCAAGATATCAAACATAAACCATGCATGAGAATATTAATAGATGGATATGCAAGATTTGAATTGACAAGTTTTTGTTCTAATAATTTTGCATGTTTCTTATGATATTGTTATCAAATCTCCATATGTATTACATCACTCTACAATTCTATGTACAATACACTAGCATAACATGCTTGCAACAACTTCTTAGCTTGGTTATATAAATATTATTATTTACTATAACGAAAAATTTATTTGTTTGCTTTGCTATATAGACATTTATTTTACTTTTTTAGCTTTATATACATTTATCTAGTAAAATTAAAACCTATTTTAAATCCAAAATTTCCTACATGGTAACTAGAAAATTTTCATACATTTACGAGCTAAGAGTCATTTTACTAGTTATCACTTCATTTCTATGTAGTAAAATTAAAAACCTAGCTTGAAGATGAAAATTCCTACTTACTAACTAGGAAAATTAGTTCATTTACTAGATGTTTGTATTTTTACTATCTAGTCTTGTGTCTAAAGTTCCTTGTGTAGAATAAACTCTGTGCACACTTGCATTAAAGCTTTTGCAACCATCGGGAAGCCCAGGGTCAATATGGCTTTCCCAATCATTAAGAGAGCTGATCTCATGATTACTATGGCCTGCCTCGCCATCTCCATTACTGAATGTTTCCCAACCACGATCGGGTGATGCAGGCTTCAATGGAAGGAATATTGTGGATGGGGACCAGAATACTCTTGCAGGGATTGTAGCTTCTGCACTTCTTTGCATATTTCGGAGGAGAAGATCCCAGGAGAGCGCTGACTTGCCTCCTTGTAAACCTTGATCTTGCATGTCGATCCCACGAGAGCCTTGACTCGACCGACTCAAGCAGAGCTACTCATTACGACGTCAGCTTGTGTAGAGTACTGTCATTGATCCAGGCCGGCGCAGCAGCAACATCTATATCCCCTTTCCCAACATGCTTGCTGCTCCTTCAATCCTTCCTTAATCAATCCTGATTCCCTCTCCTTCCAGTCGAAGCATGCAAAGAATAAGTCGCATCATGCAACCAATAGACCCAACTAGTGTACTGGGAGTACACTGACACTCTGATGTAGCAGTGCCACGTTTCCACGTTAACCAAACAAAAGCCTACTAAGTTGGACTACAAACAATTAAGCGTATTACTTTGAAAGGTTCCAAGCTCTTCAAAAGTTGTAAAGACTCTATAAGGTTGTAACTTGTAAGGTTTTCAGAATTTTTCTTGCACTCCATAAGCAAAACCCATATGTAAGTCGGGGGATGGGAGTTTTGTATTGTCTTGTGATTTTTAAAATTTTAATTTTACTCTCGTAAGGTGGGAGTTGTGTCCCTTTTTTTCATCATATAAAACATCTTTCTCTCTCTCTAAAAATATATAAAGGGTCTTGCATTTGAAAATATAATGGTCATTTTGATTGTTTACTTTAATTGTTTACTTTAATATATAATCTCCAAAAAACACAATATTAGTGAGTTTGGGAATCTTCCAATTCCCCTTTTTTGAATACTAAAAAGGTGGCACCCGGATAACATGCCCATAATTTTCTCAAAACCATATGATGTGACCTATCATTGGAAAATGCTTGAAAAATAGAATCTATTGAGCTATAGAGCACTCGATTTGGAGTTATAGTGTTCAAGTTATGACACATCCAAAGATTTGACCACGTGTCCCAAACTTATGAAAAATTCCCATATTCTCCAATATGGTGTTAAAAAGGGAAGTGGAGAGATCATTCTGCATGTCTTTCATCACATTGAGGTTGTACATCACATCTTTGGAGGCAAGTTATCTCATCATCTAAAATTTCATACTTCTATTTATACTAGCTTAATATTTAATTAATATTTTTAGTAACTTGATATTTATACTAGGTTGTCCATTGTATCAGGATTAAATCAAGTCTTTAGTAGGGAATTTACGCAAATGTACTTGTAATTACAAATATGTTGAGATGACAAGCTCAATACATGCGGACATTAATGATGGACCGCCTGGTTAGATAGATCCACACGTCTACACTTAGCAAATCGGTAGTCATTATGACTCACACATGGCCACTAATCCATTACTTATTATATTCAGGTTGTTACACCTATTTACAGTTGGCATAGTTATAGCGCCAGTCGACTAGTGTAGTCGGTTATGCATTGTTTGACTTATTAGGCCACTTTCCTTTATGTTGTATCTTATCTATACTTGGTGTACATTGTAAAGAGTGTGGAAGAAGAAGAAGAAACTAGCAAGAAAACGTTTTGGCCTCCATCTCTCTTCTTGTCTCTTGAGTGAGCTTCTCCTTGTGCATTCTCTGTGTGTTCGGCGCAGCATCTTGAGCAAGTCCCCCCACCACGCGATTCTTGACATGGTATCAGAGCTGCATCACTAATTGAGGCTGATTTCGAAGGCTGAAGTGAAGGAGAATAATGAGCAAGCAAGCAATGCGTAAGAAGCTCTCCCATTCTTCCACTCTTTCTCTTGGACAGTCTTGTGGAGGCACCAGAAGTAGGGCAAAGCAAAAAATATCAGATTGCGGTGAGATTTGGTGTGCCCAAAAAGCTCTGTTTACTCTGCAAGTGAGCCCTTAAGGCCAATTCCGCTGCTATTTTGGCCATCCGAGGTCATTTCAGGCTCTATTTTAAAGCCGCAAGGTTGCAGACAGCAGTTTTAGGATACATTGTGATTTTTGTTGTATTGATAGAGAGTGGGTGCGCAAGTTACAGATTGCAAATATGTAATTTTTAAGGTGTTTGCAGGAAGAAAACGTAAGGTTTAACTGCAAACAGGTTGCAGATTACATGTGCTATTGAGCAGTCACAGTGAAAAAGGTTACTTGGTATAGTGTTGTGGATGTGTTGTGAAAGATTGCAGAATATTTGCTTGTTGTTTGGTACCAGTTTTGTGATAATGGCAGAGAATAGTGGAAACCCCATCATTGAGAAGCTCCACAAGAACAACTACCGTTCATGGAAGTTCCGTGTCATGAACTTCCTTATTGGAAAAGGCCTCTACGAGTTTATTTCACGTGAAGAAAAGGAGACGGAGATGAGTGATCCTCCAACTGCAAAAGAAACAAAGGCACGGAAGGAATGGAATGCAAAAGACAAAAAGGTCATGTATTGGTTGTCTACAGTAATTGACAATAATATGCTAGGACCTATTAGAAATGCAAAGAATTCATATGCAGCTTGGACCATACTTGATAGTATGTTTTCCATAAATACAAAGGCACGAAAGATTCAACTCAAGCAAGAGTTAAATACATTGAAGAAAGGGAAGATGTCTATTAATGAGTATGTACTGAAGGTAAGGAGCATTGCAAATGCCTTGGCAGCGATTGATGCAATGCCCGATGATGATGATTTGATGTCGTCTACCTTGGGTGGACTTAACAATGAAAAGGCTTGAAAGTCTTTTGTAACTTCCGTATATGTCAGAAAGCCATTTCTAGATTTCGATGAGTTGGTCTCCCTTATGATCACTAAAGAGATCAACATGCAGAGTGAGACATCTGAAGAAGTGGTGAACAGGTCCTAGCTTTCTACTCCAGTTCAGGAAGGGGACGTGGCAGGTTCTCTTCAAGAGGCCGTGGTACAAGACGTGGTAGTGACAATCAACAAAACAGATTGAATCAGCAATTTGGCGATATGCAGGTTTTAGGAGGTCGTGGTAACTTTAGAGGCAGGAGGAGCTTTAGAGGAAGAGGTGGATGGTAGAACAAAGGTTCTAACAACTCTGGTATTGTGTGTCACTACTGTGGCAAAACAGGTCATATTGCAGCCCAATGTTATGCTAAGAAAGATGATATTCGCAGTGGTAAGTTGCAGCAAGGAAACTATGCATCGTCTTCACGACAGAATGAAGACAAAAATGAACGTATGTTTGTTATCAGCATATGTTGAATGCTGTTACAGGAAAGGGAAAACATGATAATGTTTAGTATGTTGATTCAGGTGCATCCAATCATATGACCAACCATGCAGAATGGTTTAGAGAGATGCAGGATTTGCAAAATGCAGGTTATGTGCAGATGGGTGATGATTCGTGCCACCCAATTTCACACATTGGAAAAGTTCCATTGTCTTTGTATGATGGTAAGACAAAGAGTCTTTCAGATATTTTACATGTGCCATCTATTACAAAGAACTTTGTGTCAGTTGGTCAGATGGTAGAGCAAGGGTTGCAAGTCAGATTTAATGCAAAGGGCTGCTTTGTAGAAGACTTCAATGAGAAGTGCAGGTTGGTTGCAAAGGGAAGTAGAGTTGGATGTATGTTTACTTTGGATGATGGAATTCCTACTATGAATGTTGTTATGTATGCTAAAGGAAAAGGTGTTGTTGGAGATATTGAATTTTGGCACAAACGCATTGGACATGCAAATGTAAAAAGGCTGAAATTAATGCCATCCCAAGGGTTGGTTACAGGTTTGCCTACATTTAGAGTTGCAAAATTTCATAAGGTATGCGAAGCATGTCAGTTTGGTAAGCAGGCAAGACAACCCTTTTCACATGACAGAGATGTAAGCAAAAATATCCCTAATGTTGTGCATACAGATATTTGGGGGCCTACACAAAATATATCTCTTGGAGGTAGTTCATACTTTGTCACATTTATTGATGATTGTTCTAGAAAGCTGTGGGTATATTTTATGAAGGAAAAGAGTGAAGCATTTGAGCACTTTAGAACTTTCAAGGCTGCAATTGAAAGAGAAACAGGCTTGAAAGTAAAGTGCTTGAGGTCAAATGGAAGGGGAGAGTACCTTTCGAATGAGTTCAGTGATTTTCTGAGGTCTCATGGAATAAAGAGACAGTTCACATGCAGGTATACCCCATAGCAAAATGGGATTGCAGAAAGGAAAAATAGGCATATTGCAGAAGTTGCACATGCTTTGATGGCTGAAAAGAATATGCCTAAGCATTTTTTGTCTGAGGCTGTTCATATTGCTGTTTATATTATAAACAGAATTCCCACAGCTGCAGTTCATGGTATGACCCCCGAAGAATGTTTTACAGGTAAGAAGCCTGATGTCTCACACTTAAAAGTATTTGGCTATGTTACATATGTTCATGTGCCAGATGAGCTATGGAAGAAGCTTGATCCAAAGGTAGAAAAATGTGTTTTTATTGGATACTCTTTAGAGCAGAAAGGATATCGTTGTTATAACCCTATCACATGTAAGTTCAAAGTGAGCAGGGATGTCATCTTTGATGAAATGAATAGTTGGTATGCATCTAGTGGTGATGCATTGGATGATGATGATGATCATGACACTCATGTGCAGGCTGAAAAGCAAGAATCACAGAGTCTTAGTGGACCAGAGACATCATCTGGTAGTCCTTGGTCTAGGAGACTAAGGAGTAGCTCTACATCTTCAGGTGCATCTAGTAGCACTACATGTAAATACAAAGAAAAGAATAAAGTGTCAGATGGCATTGATGCAGTTCTTGATGGAGACTCTAGTGGCTCAGAGAGCTTCGATGATGAGCTTGGCATTCCTTCAGTGAGGACTCCAGGTGTGCAAAGAGCGCGTGTCAATGCAAAGACTCCATTGAGTGATCCAGTGGTATGCAGGTCTAGCAGGGTAAGATACCCTATTAAAAAATTTGGTTTTGAAGGTTATGCAGCTCACCATTATGCTTATATGGTGAAATTGATTGAGGATGTTGAGCCTACATGTTTTGAGGAGGCTGTTCGTCATGCTCATTGGGATGCAGCAATGGATGGGGAGATGGGTGCATTAGAGGCCAATAAAACTTGGGATCTAGTATCATTGCCGAAGGGCAAGAAAGCTATTGGATGTAAGTGGGTTTATAAGATTAAGCACAATGTAGATGGTTCTATTAGTAGGTACAAAGCTAGGTTGGTTGCAAAAGGCTATGCCCAGACATATGGCATAGATTATGAAGAAACCTTCACTCCAGTTGCTAGGATGGCAATTGTTAGATGTGTGATTGCTTTAGCAGCAACCAAAGATTAGAGGATGCAGCAAATGGATGTGAAGAATGCCTTCTTGCATGGTGATTTGTTGAAAGAAGTGTATATGGATCAGCCAGCAGGTTATGAAGATTTAGAGCATCCCACGTATGTGTGTAGGTTGAAGAAGGCGCTCTATGGGCTCAAGCAAGCACCTAGAGCCCTAGAGCATGGTCTGACAAGGTCGGAGAGTATCTTGTCAATATTGGTTTTTATGTTCGAATGTTGATCACTCACTTTATGTGAGAAAGGAAGATGCAGGTTTGGTCATCATAGTTATCTATGTGGATGACTTGATTATTACAGGTGATAGTGATAGTGGGATTGCTGAAGTCAAGGACTTTCTGAAGAAGAACTTTGAGATGAAGGATTTAGGTGAGCTAAGGTACTTCCTTGGCATTGAGGTGATCAAATGTGATGATGGTATATGGCTGTCCCAAAGACAGTATGGCTTGGATATGTTGTCCAAGTATGGTATGACAGCATGCAAACCACATTTAGTTCCGCCAGAGCAGAATGTAAAGTTGATTGCTGATGTTGGGGATGAGATAGAAGACCCTACTATGTTCAAGAGGATAGTGGGGAGTTTGATCTACATGACCATTACAAGGCCAGACTTGAGCTACGCTATTGGTCTTGTGAGTCAGCTTATACAAGTACCTAGAAAGCCACATTTGGATGCAGTCAGATGCATATTGAGATATGTGAAGTCCACATTACATTATGGACTTTTCTATGAGGCAGGTGTAGATGTACATGTGTTTGGATACACAGATGCAAATTGGGCTGGTAGTATGTCTAATAGAAGATCTACCAGCAGATACATGTTCTCTCTTGGTAGTGCAGTAGTTACTTGGAGCAGCAAAAGCAATCTACAGTTTCTTTGACGAGTACAGAGGCTAAGTATAGAGGTGGCACTGTTGCAACATGTGAGGTAGTTGTAAAAGTTATTAGCTAATTTAGATGTGTAGGTCGAAGGTCAAGTTTTCATTTATTGTGACAACATGAGCGGTATACAGTTGGCTAGGAACCTTGCGTTCCATGCCTGGACAAAACATATTGAGGTGCACTACCACTTTGTGAGAGAGAAGGTACTAGCAGGTGAGATTGACTTGGTATATCTCAGCACATAGGATCAGATAGCTAACAAATTCACGAAGGCATTGGGTACAGAGAAGCTTCAAAATTTTTGAAGCTTACTTGGAGTTGCAGAGATGTAGTTGAGCTTGAGGGGGAGTGTTGAGATGACAAGCTCAACACATGCAGACATTAATGATGGACCGCTCAGTTAGATGGGTCCACATGTCTACACTTAGCACGTTGGTGGTCATTATGACTCTCGCATGGCTACTAACTCATTACTTATTATATTCAGGTTGTTACACCTATTTACAGCTAGCATAGGTATAGCATCAGTCGACTAGTGTAGTCAGTTATGCATTGTTTGACTTGGTAGGCCACTTTTCTTTATGTTGTATCTTATCTATACTTTGTGTACATTGTAAAGAGTGTGGAAGAAGAAGAAGAAACCAACAAGAAAACGTTTTGGCCTCCATCTCTCTTTTTGTCTCTTGAGTGAGCTTCTCCTTGTGCATTTTGTGTGTGTTCGGCGCAGCATCTTGAGCAAGTCCCCCCACCATGCGATTCTTGACAAAATGTGCACGCACACCTCAGGGTTGGAAATTAGTAAATAGAAGCACCTACTTTAGACACAATGATTATGACTTTGTTGGTAACTTGTATCCTTGTATTGAAGAAGGTGTTGATATTTTTTTTGAAGATCAAGCAAATAGAGTGGAATTGTCTCTTATTAATAAAAAATGGATGTGATGAGATTGTGTTGCATAAAAGAGTTGGAAAACCTAGTGTAGAAAAAGCAAATCGGAGCTTATGTAAACTATTGATCCAATTGTCAAAGACATGGGATGGTGATTTGGATGGTGTGAGAGTTCCAGCATGTTGGGAACAATTAAACATAATGTTTCATGAGCGTGGAATGGTGAGACTATAACGTTATAGGCCATGTATAGGTGATGAAACAAATCCCCATGAAGTTGAGTACTTTTTACCTAGCAATGAGGACTTGTATAGTGGAAATGTTTTCACATGTGGATGTAAAGATGGCACATAAAATTTTAAGCTTAAACACGATTTTTTGACTTGTTGTGAGAAGTTTAAAAAATGTTTAAAGCCTAGAAAGAACACTACAGCTTTTGATTATCTACCAATAGGAAAACAAATCACACTTTTAGCTCAAAGTAAAACTTTTTGTCATGACATGCAAACAATGTGGCATTAAAAAGATAGGTAGTTAGGTAAAGAGATAGATGAATGTCCTGAATATATAAATGAATTTTGGGATGGGTCAAAATGTAGAGAAGTTCAAAATTTTTGGAATCCAAGAGCTGAATATGAGATGGATGTCGTGTGTAAGAATGTATCATGTAAGAAAGTATATACTACATTTCCTAGATCTTGCTTTTCTAAAGTCCTAGTAATAAGCTATAATGAAGGGATTATAAGTTTGTATGCAAACAATGACGTTCTCAAAACCAACATAAAACACATATGTTAAAAGGTGATCCTCGTAAGTTGGCTCTTCTTCTCCATTGGGATGGGTTCCAAGCATCTCGAACAACTCAGTGTGACTATGGTGTGGTAGAAATAAAGGTTCTAAATGCTGGAAAAGATTCTACTATGGGTGCCCTTCCCGTCTTGTTTATGCCCTTGAGTGCTTGCAAAGTCATAGGAAAAATTAGTGACGTATTTCATGTCTTTTTGCGGCCTCTAATTACCGAGTTAGAAGACCTATATATTAATGGTCTTGATATTTTTTATAATTATTCACTAAAATTTATATTTGGAGATTGGATAGGCCATTCCAAAATATATAGAATTCAAGCAATGTTAATGATGGTTATTGGGGACCATCCTGCACAATGAAAATAGGTGCCTTTAAAGATGGTGGTTAGTTCTTTTGTTGCAAAGACAAAGCTCATGCACGTCTGGATACTGACAATCAATCCTTTCAAGGTAGATACATGTACGATTTAAATAGATACAAGGTTAGGTATCCACCAATCAAACGAAAAGATAATGATGTGATCATAGCCTTATCCAAAGAAAAGAGAGCTTCAACTATAGGCGAGAAAGAGAATATACTAAAGATAGAAGGGTTGTCGGAGAGTCGTCACTTTGGAGATTATACAACTTGTATGGGTTGGATTTGTCATTATATTTAGTATATGGTACAATGCATAATCTTTCACTTAATTTGTTTACTAAATATATATTATCTCTAAATAAAAATGTATTAAATGAGATAGAGAAAGCCATTGACAGCTGTTCAAAAATGATCTATAAGCTTGCTCCTTCTATTTGATATGGACGGTGGTTGCACACTCCAAGTAAATACTATGAAAGCTTTAAAGCAGAAGAGAATCAACTTTTTATACAATGGTGCTTGCCATGCATCATAAGCATGGTAGAGGGTATTCCAAAGGAATTTAGTGATTTAGGTATTCTTCTGGTGGATATAGCACATGCATTTTACAATTGCAATAGAGAAAAAGATTGGCCTAAGAAAAGCATAGAAGCAGTCTGCACTTTGCTTGTAGCTTGGCGCGTTCGAAAATATAAATATTTTGGTCCAATCTCTTCACCACTAGAGAATGTAGCAAGAAATGGTGAGTTATTAGATGAGATTTTGAGACATGGCTCACATGACATTTTTTGGTGTTATACCTTTGAGCGGATGGTATCGTCATATATAGGGATTAAAACAAATGGCCAGAAAAATGAGATATCTTATGTATCTTTTCATACCAGAAATTTATTTACTATGTCATTTAGAGCACTACGTGAGGAAAGAGATGGCCTTTATCAATAGAAAAAGTAATTGTTCAATGCCACCAATGTGTTTCACTTCGTGATGGTCTTGTAAGTGCTAATCGTGAGAGTTCTATTTGATATCCACTACATGAGGATGGAATATTAGAAATTTCATGTGTTGCAAAGGCAAAGAAAACTTGAAAGTATTATGTACGGAACATGACACATCACCGTGCTTCAACATGATTAAACGTAAATGAATTTTAATATCTCCCAAAAAAAGGATACATAGAGGACTTTCTTGTGAAGAGAAAAGGTATGTTCTAAATTTTTTGTCCTTAGAAGATGATTGCATTGATGAGATCATAGCTACATGCTACCAAAAAGTACTTTACAATGGAGAAATTTACAAATTTGGAGATTATGTAGTAGTTAAAGTAGATAATACGTGTGAAGATGTCCCAAGCACAGGTCCATGGAAGGCTCAAGTAACCAATTTCTTCTCTATACAAGTGAGAGGGGCAAACTTTAGTTTTGTAAGTGGTGAATATTACAAGCAATGCATGATAAGAAAAGATGATATAGAGGAGCTATTAGTCAACATTAATATAGGGATGAGTGTGTTACAACCAGAAAGGGTTAGGTTTTATTGGAATTGCATACGACCCATAAGCTTATTGCTACACAAGTTTATTCCTATTCCTAAGGGCAATAAAATCATAGCTTATGAGACAAAAGATTTATCTCAACGCACTAGATTACTAGAGTTAGGGCAACTTGGCTGCATACCTCCTTGGTTGGAGAAAGATGATATCGTCATAGCAAAAAATATAATTGGCAATAATACAAGTAATAAGTATTTTCATGCAGTAGTTAGAGAAGTAATTGTGGAAACAAAGGAGTTTAGGCTAGCTCTATTAAATTGTGATTGTATACGTCCAATTATTTGGAGAGTGGTTATTGAAGAAAAAACATTAAGACAATGAGACACTTGTATAGCATTAGTCTCAAGCTTTATAAGTAGAAGGAAAGTAATCTTGTTGAATGGGGAATTTGGTTCTCTTGCTATGATGTGGAGTTTCTTAGACTAGAATTATTGTCACGTTCTTTTGAATAAGTCTTTGATGCATATATGACATCTTTTGGATTGAGTTGCTTTAATGCATATGCATTGCATTGTTCTTAAACGAGTAGAGTTTTTTAAAGCATTTCAAGTTACATGTCAATCTTATCAAGTCACATGCATGTGTAGGCAACATCTTTGAGATGGCATCTTCTAGTAAGAAAAAAAATGATTTTCAACCAGCTCCACGTAGTGCTTTAGGCTCAATGAAGAATAGCAAATCATAAACATTGATTTCTAAAGGAGGCATTGTGGCTGTCTTAAAGACTCATTCGTATGAGAAAAATTTTTTACCTTCCAAGTTCAATGATTGTGACAAGAATAAAAAATATAAAAAGTCATTTTAATTGGAATTTTGTAGACACAACCAAAATGTTGTTTATTGTACAAACCATAGAATAGCTAAAAGTTGGCTAGATGGCCATAACATACATCATGATTTGCGGCACAATAAGGAAGAGCAATAGAAGCTCATGGCTATCATTGAAGCAAATTATCACACTATTTTACCTCTTGAGTTTCTTGGAGCTTCTTACATATAGGAGAGAAAAGATATATATATTTATCTTCGTGAAACTTTGGCTACACATCAAAAGGATCAAAAGGCAAAAGCAAAAGCAACGGGTCTATTTCCAGTAAGTCATTTATCTTACTTCTATATTGTGGTTTCTTAAGACTTGAATTTCACATTTAATACACATTTTCCTTGTACATGTAGGGAAAGTACATTACGAGACTTGAGGTTCCTATGCAAGAGGATGAAAGCTTTCAAGAGCAAGTAGAGACTAATATCCATGAAAAAAATATATTGGATGATGAATTTTTTAAAGAAAGTGTGAGTGATATTTTTTAATAATTATTTTTATTTTTTATTTTCATAATTAAATATATAAAATTCATTGATTCTATAGAAAAAAGTTATACAAAGTAAATAATTATTGTGATGAAGTAGTTACATCCCATGAGACAGTGGAAGAAAACAATATGATTGTTATGGTGTGTACTTCCTTTTATATCTTTGAATATTGAGCTTGTAGAATATAAACATGTCATACAATGACTTATATGAAATGACAAAAATATATAGGATACAGAAGAGGATGTGTATCGACCACAATTTGAGGATCAGTTTGTTTATGATAATGAGGACAACCATTTTTAAAATGCATAATCCCTTTATTTTATCTTTAAAGTAGTCATAGATAATATTGATAGCTTTCTTATATATTGCAAGATTCTTTACCATAACAAAGGACATCGTTTATGGAGCTACTAAATGACTCTACAAAGATTTGATATCTTTACAATTTGTATATATAAAATAAAAATTTACTTATATTTATAAAATAGTTTTTTTAAGGTGATACATAATGATCATGAGGATGATATTACTAAGGATTTGCAAAATGAGAATGTAGAGTTCAATTAGGTATACAAGCTAAACTTCATTTTCTTAAGCCTTTCTCTTTGTAGACTGCTATATCCCACGTGCATGATGTTAAAAAGTAATTCCAAGCTATTAACATACATCCTCTACATACAACAAGCTTTTCAAAACCATTTTCATAATAACAACCACAATCCATGAAATACTTTTATTTCTTTCCATCCAAATGTTGCTCCACCTCATCATCCACTTAATTCCGTATCTAGAGACACTATGGACTACCAACTTGGAATATCCAAGATGAATTTTCAAAATAAAAATCTCAATGTACAATGTAAGAAGTTTAAATTGACCTATTACCATTGTGGTCATCTTGGCCATCTTTGTATAAATTGTCACG
The DNA here is from genome assembly GCF_053477565.2 of Lygodium microphyllum. Lineage (NCBI taxonomy): Eukaryota > Viridiplantae > Streptophyta > Polypodiopsida > Schizaeales > Lygodiaceae > Lygodium > Lygodium microphyllum. Next base: position 29,031,924 of record NC_141155.1, read on the forward strand.
TTAAACTGCCCAACAACAAAGACAATCATAACTCCAATACCATAGTATCAACAACAACATTGCTCAATTACACAATATAGAAAAAGTGCCAAACTATAATCCTGATTGACCACAAACTCTCTTCAACAAGGGGTAATAATTGAATATAAGCAAGGTATGCATACTTCCCTTCATGCTTTATTAAAGATCAAAGGCACTATTCAAGGTTCCTATGTAGTTATCTTGTACGATGAAAGTATCTCACATTATTTTATTTTTGAGAAACTAATTAAAAGACTACATTTGGAAACCACTGCATCACTATATAACACAAAAATCACTTTTCAAGGAATAAGATATCATGGAACTTGTGAGGTTAAAGGCCTTAAAATAAGTATGCTTTCTTATAAAGAGAAATGTAATTTTCTTGTGGCTCCTTTATAGTATTGTGATATCATTTTAGGTATTCCTTTTTTCCATTAGTATAACCTTGAGATTGACTATTGCATTCCTTAAATAACCTTTGAATTTCAAGGAGAATGTATCACTTTGCTTGGCTATACCAATTTAGAGTTATTCCCCTTGATTTCACATACCCAAGCCAAGTGTGCCCTTAGGATACAAAGTAAAGCCTATATGATTTATGTTACACATGTCGAGGATCCTGAGACTACACTTTTTATGCTATTACAAAAGTATTCTGTGGCTACCTATAAGGGCTGTTTGGTTGATGACTATCCATCATAGTTGTTAACCACTTAAGGAGCCACAAGATAATATTATTTCTTGGAGATTCACCTCTGTATAAGGTGCCTTATAGGCACAAACCACTTTGCCAATTGAACTTCTAGATAAAGGCCTCATTCATTCTAGCTTTTCACCCTTTGGATAACCATTATTTCTTTTAGAAAAGAAAAATAAAATATACCGCATGTGGATTGACTATAAGATACTTTAACAAAGTCATTATTAGATATTGATATCCTATACCCCATGTTGATGATTTACTAGATAAATTAATGGGAGCTTCAATATTTGAAAAATTGATTTAAAATCTAGATAGCATCAAATTAATATGGACATAGTTGACATTAGTAAAATATAATTTTGTACAAATTTGGACAATTTGTGGTCATGTCTTTTGGTTTAACGGATGCCATGCAACTTTTCCTAGGCTTATGAACAATGTTTTTACTGATTATAAATATCATTTAATTGTGTTTTTAATGATATTTTGGTTTTTAGTAACTCAGAAAGTGAACATAAATAACATTTAAAAGTAGTAATAGCAAGCTGAAACCCTCTGAGAAAAATTATAGCACCTATGATAAATAACTATTAACTATTATGGAACCATTACCTTATGGGTTCAAAAGCTTTTATAAGGAGCGATTAGCAAGCCATTCTCAATAGTTAATTTCTGATAACTGTATTAAATTGGCTTCATTTTTTAGAATTTTCACCCGATGATTCAATATCAACTAAGACATGCTAATGTTGTAGATGATGCTCTTAGTCATCATCCCTATGATCATATATCTACTCATTATATGCTTGGTTTTGATAAGATAAAAATTGTTTACTTAAATCATTGGCTTCAATACTAATTCAATCTTTTGATTTCATGCTTTCTACGGTCTTAGTGGGGATAAATAGGGCACCTTTGGTGAGGTAATCAACTACCAGATAGATATTGTTCCACCCTTTTTTGGTCACGGGAAGGCCAATGATATAGTCCATTGTGATGTGGGTCCGTTTCCCTTCGGGGATAGGGAGAGGTTGTAAGAGGCCAGCGGGCCAGAGTGTATTGTTCTTGTTTTGTTGGCATGGGATACATTTGGTCACAAAGTCCTTAACATCCCTCCATAAGCCTTTCCAATGAAATATCTTGGCAATCCTGTCATATGTTTTGAAATCACCCAAGTGACTAGCAGTAGGGAAATAATGCATCTCTTCCATGATCTTCTGCATGAAGGGTGAAGTGTGTGGGATGACAATCTTGCAACGAGACCAAATAAGACCGTGCTTAAGCTGATATTGGGAGTTTTTAGCCATGACACCATGTTGTAGTTTCTAGAATATGTGGCTAAAGTGATCATCTAACAAGTAAGCCTCTTGAAACTCTTCAATCCAATCACTATGAAATTCTAAAATAGAGGGTACTTTGGATGCCCACATTTGAGAGAGTGAATCAGCCACAATATTATCCTTGCCTAGAGTGTGTGAAATGTCAAATTCATAGCTTTGTAAGGTTGCCACCAATCACCTTTTCTTAGGAGTCAAAGTGGACTAAGTCAAGAAGTACTCGAGGACTCTGTGGTCACTTTTTACTTGGTAACGACTACCATATAAATAGTGGTGCATTTCTTAATGGCATGGAGGATGGCCAACATCTCCTGGTCATATACATTCATTTTCATCTCCTTCTCATCAAGATTGCAGCTCTAAAATGCAATCACACCATGCTCTTGCAACAATACTGCACCAATACCCCTGCCATTGCCATCACAATGAATGGTAAAAAGCTTAGAGAAGTCAGGGCAGACAAGGATGGGGGCGGAAGTAAGCACATCCTTTAACTATTTGAATCTATGATCAGTAGTGGCATCCCAAAAGAATTACTCCTTTTTTAGGAGATCAATCAAAGATGTTGCAATGGTGGCATAGTTCTTAATGAAGCATCAATAGAATGAAGAGATATCAAGTAAGCCATGCCAAGATGTAGTGGTGGAAGGAGTGGGCCAGTCCCTAACACATTGCACCTTCTTTGGGTCAGCTTGTATGCCATTTTTTCTCACAATGTGTCCGAAGTACTCCACAGATGTTTGCATGAAGGGGTATTTTCTTTCCTTAGCAAAGAGTCAATACTCTCACAATATGTCAAACACCCTTATGACGTGTGTCAAGTGCTCCTCCGATGACTTGCTGTAAATGAGAATGTCATCAAAGAAAACAAGCATAAACTTGAATAAAAAGGGTTGTAGGATTTTATTCATGAGGCTTTGAAAGGTGACGAGGGCATTAGTCAACCCAAAAGGCATCACTAGAAAATGATAAAGTCCATGATCAGTCGTCTAGAAGGCCGTTTTGACCTCATCTCCCGCCCTCATACGAATCTGATGGTAGCGAGAGCTTATGTCAATCTTAGTGAAAAAGAATGCCCCTTTCAACTCATCCAGCAAATAATCAATATGTGGGATGGGGTAGTGGTTCTTAAGCGTAATTTTTTTCAAGTCTCTATAGTCAATGCACATGGAAAAGGAGCCATCTTTATTCTTGACTAACAAAACATGGGATGCATATTGGGAAGAACTCTGTTCAATGAAACCCATCTCTAACAACTCCTTGACTTTCTTTGCAATCTTTTCACACTCACACTTGGAAAGTTTGTAAGGGGGCTTGGCATCTAAAATAGGTCATTTCATTCCTCAAGTAATGCATGCAAGGTTGAATCATTAGATATTGCAGAGGGCTGAATGGAATTGCAAAGGACAATCACATCAACTAGTGCCACATAATTTTCAGCCAAGCATAAGGGAACTCTGGGACATACATGTGTGCTGATTTATTCTTCTCCATTTTCTACTTGAACCTTCAAGGGGTGGTGTAGTGCCATAGGGGTGCATTTCAACCAATCAATGGCTGATTTATTGACCAAACTATGAGTGCTCCCACTATCCACAAGGATGAAGAAATGTTTTCCGTTAATATTTCCTTGAATGCGAAGGGTGCTAGAGCTTCGTGAACCTGCCCAAGCATTGAAGGAGATCAAGCAAAGGGAAGTGGGAGGTGGGTGGGATGTCAAATCAAGTATCCATGACGGATCACCACCCGAGTTGAAGGGAAATCCAGCCTCCTTGGGGTCATAGAATTGCTCGTGATCAACATCCTCTATAGGCTCAGCCTCATTAGTGGGCAAGTCATCTTGATCATTGTGCCAATCTTCCATGCTATACATGCTATGAATATTGACCTTAGTTGTCTTGTATGGGCATTTGGAGGCATGATCAATAACGTACTTATCTCCACACTTAAATCATAGGCCATTTTTCTTTTTTTTATTCACAACATCTGAAGAAATGAATCGTTCGCTGTTGAATCCATGGGAAGGTGATGCATTGGATTGTTTGTTTTTAGCATACTTATTCTCAACATTAGAGCCAAATGCTATCCCAAAAGTGCCCATTTTTCTTTCAGCATGCAAGGTGGGATAAGTGGGTACTTCGGGGTTTTTATTAGGCATAGAAGTGCCTCGAAAACCAACTCCGTATGGGTCTGATCAAGAAAGAATGCAGGATTGTCCAACACTTTGCTAAAAATGTTCATTCTTATAGTACTTCCTTTCATATCTCTCAGCTAATTCAATTGCATCAACAGTGTGGTAGGTTTTTGAGCCATGGCATTTGTCAATAGACTCTGTTCCAACCCATACTTATACTTATGTAATTTAGCATCATCACTAATGCTCTACACATACATGGTCAAGTTCATGAACTAATTTGTCTACTCAGATATAGTGAGGTTACATTGGTTAAGGGTGTACCGTCGGCTTGGCAATCCCTCTTTTTCCACAGGAGACACCAAAACTTGGGCCATTTGAATTTCAAAATCTTCCCAGTCAATAAACTGATGATTCTCACGGTGCCACCATGTGCGGGAAAATCCTTCCAAATGGAGAGAAGTGAAAAGTATTTTCTGATCATCAGTGCAAGGGTAGATATTGAAGTAGGACTCCAACTTGGACATCCATTCCTCCAAGTCAAATGGTGCTAGGGATTTCCCATTGTACTTCATTAGGATGATCTTGTCACGCAGATCATTGGGGCCATGCTGCCCATGAAATCCTTGCTGCCAATACATCCCTTGGTGGCCATACATGCCTTGCTGTCCATACATCCCATGTGGTGCATTAAGCCCATGTTGTCCATTATAACCAGGCTGTCCATGATTGCCATGGTGGCCATTTGTACCATATTGTTGTTGATGGGGCTGATTGGGGGCTCTTAGGGAGAGCAGGGGAAAGGGAAAAGGCCTCACTGGGATATTGGATACATATGGTGGACAAGGGAATTGAATAGGGGCTCATCATGTGAATGAGAGGGTTCACCAATCTTGTAGGTAGAAGGGAGAATTACCTTAGCACCAAGTATACCTTGTGGACTGTGCAACGGTTTCTGATGTGGAGGACGTCTAGACTCATGCCTAGAGTCATTGGCCTTCTCATGGGATGAAGTGATTGCTAGTTGAGAAACAAGAGTAGTGAGCTTCTCCAAGGTCTATTGAGTCTTTGAGTTTGAGAGAGCTATGTGCTCGATCAATTCATCAAACTTGGACATCATTTGGTGGTGGTTTGCGACCATACCATTATGTTGTTCCATATGATAAAGCTCATGCTGATAGAGGGTGTGATTCGGCAGGGTGTATGGGTATGTTTTGGGCATTTCCTCCTGTATGTGACCATGGTACTCATGTGCAAACCTTGGTTCCTCATTCATGGAGGTCTGGGAGTCCCTAGTCTCCGTTTGGAGTTCCTCTTGGGCCTTGCTTTTGCCTTTTTGGCTAGCCATCTGGATGCCGTCCACAAGACCTGCTGTCAGTAAAAGGGATGTAACTTTTTGTAGAGAACTCTGATTAATTGGCTGAAGTTGGAGGTGAAAGAATCCTGTTTGAGATGATCTATTAACTTTTGTGAGAAAAAATGATTAGAATTTTTTGTAATGGAATTACTGTGCTTATCCTGGAGCAACCTGTCCACAGTGACCCTAGTGCACAAAAATGGGCGTAGCTTTCAAAGTGTAGCTCTGATTGGGGAGGTTTTCGATTCAAACTAGAGGAGACAAAGCCCTCTTTGAGGCGAGCTATAGGGTTTACTCCTAGCTTCAATAAGAAATTTTTGCAATAGAACTTTTGTGACTGTCCTAGATGATTGTGATAAAAAACACTACATGTCCCTTATTACAAAAGCCTTATATGGATAGAGCATAGTGAGAGAGGCCTTATCATCAACATAAATAACATCCTTAGCATAATGGGAATTATCCCAAGCATCATTTCATACCTATCTTGTGTGCGATCAATGCATAAGTAAATTCACTGCCATACATCTCTTCGGACTACATGCACTTCAAGTGTTATACATGGGTGCCATGAGCATTGTAGAGGTGTCCAAGGGGGATCATTGTATCAAGGAGAGTGGAACTCATGGGAAGTATCTGCACCTCGATATAAGTATCGGTCTTTGGATCATTGAGAGAGGGGGGTAAAGTTTTCTCCGTGCCGGGTTGTGTGCCCCTTCAAGGTCTTAAGTGGTAAGGGAGGGTCATCTCTCTTTTGTCTTACCACCTCGCTAACCTCTCTTTCATCTTACCACCTCGCCTGGGATTGGCCTTTTTCCTTAGTTGGAGTATACATGGTAGAATTTTTATTAAGCAATCAGCATGAGATGCATTGAAAAGGAGACATTGAGCCTTTTCATGAGATGCAAGGAATGAAACAAAGGTTGGGGTGTTAAGAAACATGGACCTAGAACTAGATCGGCTATGGTGGACACAAGTCAAAAAAAAGATACACTATCAAAATAAGGAATTGTAACTCAAGTGAGTTAGATTCCAAGATAGATAAGCTTGGACTCATAAACACAATCTTGAGTGACTCAAACTGAAAAGTACCATATATTGAAATGACTATCAAGTACATGCTTATATAGCTTTTGGATAGTACCATTGTCCTCACTATGCATATGGGATTCTGAACCCTCCTCCTAAAGCATATTTTTCTATATTCTAGCCTCTTTAGGGCATACATCTAGCATATATGGGCAAGCATCATTTTTTATTCTCAACACCTCCCCCCAAATGATAAGTCTCTACCCTTGTTGGCTCTCCCCCCCAACATACAAAAATGGACTAGGAGACTAGCTCTTTGGCAACCTAGTCAAGTTAAGGCTTGAAACTTTGCATTCTTGGTAGAGTTATTACATCCAATATGGGAACCAAAATCCATTACGGAAAATAAGGATCCACTATGGAAAAATCTTTGTTGTCAAGAAAGGGAATTTCTTTATCTTCTTCATCTTCTTTGTGCTTCTTTGGTACCCTTCGATGATGTCTTACATTTTCTTGTTCTTCATAATCTTCTCGGTCTTCTTTTCTTCATGCTCTTCATATTTGACTTGCGTTCTAGTCTTCTTTGTGAGGCTCTTTTTCTCAGTGAGTTTTAGATGGATACAAATAAGTACATTGCTCTTACTCGACATGACTTGTTGAACTATTACATAAATCTTGGGATACATAAAATTTAGGATTCTGGTGGCTTTTGAGTCATTGCCACCATTTTGGGCATGCACGATGAACATATTTCTCCTTGTGTAGCTCCTAGTTTTGGAGTACATGGCTTGACATGGCATTGGACATTTCATCATGGTGTAGGCAAATCATTTAAAGTGCAAAAAGGTCTTACTGATTTTTTTCCATTCAATGGCAGCGTCTAATATCTTTATAGAGTGCTTTGTGGGAATTAAAGAGGATAATGAAAACTTGGTTTTTCAATCAAGTGTTCGTAGGAATTGTGAAAGATCAAGAAAACAAGTGTATAAGATCACTCTTATTCCTTTTGTACCTTCACATGAAAACACCTTTTAAAGTGATTTAAGAAATGAGTTCGGGATAGAAAGCAGTGGGAAGAAGGCATGGATGGAAACGGTTTGAGAATACGAGTGTGAAAGAGGTTTATAGAGAAGCACTGTGAAAGGAGATATTTTAGTAGAGGCTTTTTAATATTCCAGCTAAGACCACATGGAAGGCCAGATCAATGGGGGATAGATTGATTCGAAAAATGCACTGAGTATGCCAATGCCTAGAGCTATCGTTGGTTTGGTCCTACACTATAGCAATAGCCTCCAACACTAGTGCTATTGCTATATAGGTCTAGCACACCTTCACACCCAGTGCTATGGTAGAAGAGTTGCTTCTTGTCATTCTTTCAGAGCTAGTAGGCCTTAGATATTTCCCGAGAGTGGCGTGTAGCAAAGTGGACTGCTGGTCCGGTTCGGAGGCCTACGAGAGGAAGTCCGAGTGGAACTACAGAGCGAGCTTCACCGAATAGGTGGAGGTGGAGATACTACAACCAAGCTTGACACCCCACTGGCCAAGAAGGGAGCTAGTATGGCCTTGTCGGAGCCCCAGGTTTTTGGCATTGTCGTTAATGCACTAAGAAGCACTACAGTGGGCTAGCTGCTACCAACCGAGGGTCTCTTTGTAGAGGCTATGTACGCCGCTACAATAGCCTAGGGGAGGATGTGACAATAAGCTATGAAGTATAGACCTTCAAGGCTCTCTTCACTCCTCTCTCTAACTCAAAACCTACTTCACAATGTTCTTTGTTAGTTGTGGCTTCTCTGAGTAATGACTCTCAGATTTGCTACTGTGAAAAAACCAAAATTTTCAAGCTGAAGCACTACCAAATGACTTGTTGCTTTATCCACTTCTTCTTCTCTTCTCTATCGATCTCAAAACCATAAAGTAGACCCCTTGTTTCTTTGGACAAGCAACCCCCTTTCTTAAGCAGGCCCATAGCTACCCTCAAGGGGACACCAACATGAATTGTGAACTAGCCTTCAATGGCTGCGCTGCAACACCTCCTTCTTGGAGCTCCTTTACCTCCTACACACCAATGGATGTTGAGTTTCTTGAGAGATTGGAATAGAAATAGGCTCAAAGATTGTAGAGCTTGCAACGAAGACAAAAACACACCATAAGCTACCTAGCTCAGCCATGGCTTTGATACCATGTTGAGAAACATAGACCTCGAACTAGATTGGCTATGGTGGACCCAAGTCAAACACATGATACATTATCAGAATTAGAAATTGTAACTCAATTGAATTAGGCTCCAAGATAGATTAGCTTGGACTCATAAGCACAATCTTGAGTGACTCAAACTGAAAAGTACCATATATTGAAATGACTATCAAGTACATGCTTATATAGCTTTTGGATAGTACCACAGTCCTCACTGTGCATATGGGATTCTAAACCCTCTTCCTAGAGCATATTTGTCTATCTTCTAGCCTCTTTAGGGTATACATCTAGCCTCTATGGGCAAGTATCATTTGCTATTCTCAACAGCCCCCCTCAAATGATGAGTCTCTACCCTTTTTGTCTTTCCCCCCTGCATACAGACATAGAGTAGGAGAGTAGCTCTTTGGTAGCCTAGTCAAGTTAAGGCTTGAGACTTTGCATTGTTGCTAGGGATTTTACATCCACTATGGGAAACAAAATCCATTACGGAAAATAAGGATCCACTATCGAAAAATCTTTGTTGTCAACAACGGGAATTTCTTTATCTTCATTTTCCTTGTGCTTCTTTGGTACCCTTCGATGATGTCTTAAATCTTCTTGTTCTTCATAATATTCGTGGTCTTGTTTTTTTCATGCTCTTCATATTTAACTTGTGTTCTAGTCTTCTTTGTGAGGTTCTTTTTCTCAGTGAGTTTTAGATGGATACAAATAAGTACATTGCTCTTACTGGACATGACTTATTGAACTATTACATAAATCTTGGGATACATAGAATTTAGGATTCTGGTGGCTTTTGAGTCATTGCCATCGTTTTGGGCATGCATGATGAACACATTTCTCGTTGTGTAGCTCTTAGTTTTGGAGTACATGGCTTGACATGGCATTGGACATTTCAGCATGGTGTAGGCAAATCATTTAAAGTGCAAGAAGGTCTTACAGATTTTTTTCCGCTCAATGGCAGCATCTAATATCTTTATAGAGTGCTTTGTGGGAATTAAAGAGGATAATGAAAACTTGGTTTTTCAATCAAGTGTTCGTAGGAATTGTGAAAGATCAAGAAAACAAGTGTATTAGATCACTCTTATTCCTTTTGTACCTTCACATGAAAACACCTTTTAAAGTGATTTAAGAAATGAGTTCGGGATAGAAAGCAGTGGGAAGAAGGCATGGATGGAAACGGTTTGAGAATACGAGTGTGAAAGAGGTTTATAGAGAAGCACTGTGAAAGGAGATATTTTAGTAGAGGCTTTTTAATATTCCAGCTAAGACCACATGGAAGGCCAGATCAATGGGGGATAGATCAATGCACTGAGTATGCCAATGCCTAGAGCTATCATTGGTTTGGTCCTACACTATAGCAATAGCCTCCAACACTAGTGCTATTGCTATATAGGTCTAGCACACCTTCACACCCAGTGCTATGGTAGAAGAGTTGCTTCTTGTCATTCTTTCAGAGCTAGTAGGCCTTAGATATTTCCCGAGAGTGGCATGTAGCAAAGTGGACTACTGGTCCGGTTCGGAGGCCTACGAGAGGGATTCCGAGTGGAACTACAGAGCGAGCTTCATGGAACAGGTGGAGGTGGAGATACTACAGCCAAGCTTGACACCCCACTGGCCAAGAAGAGAGCTGGTATGGCCTTGCTGAAGCTCCAGGTTTTTGGCATTGCCCTTAATGCACCAAGAAGCACTACAATGGGCTAGCTGCTCGCAGCTGAGGGTCTCTTTGTAGAGGCTATGTACGCCGCTGCAATAGCGTGGGGGAGGATGTGACAATAAGCGGAGGGTCATCTCCCGGTATCCATGTGGATATCTCACCCCAAACCCAGGTTTTCCTTCCTAATTTTTATTTGATATTGTTGTAATTCAATCATGCAAGGTTCACTGTTAGAAATAGGATAAATTCTCGTCCTAGTTGTACATGACGAAGGAACTTAGTCATCAATACGTTTAAATGAAACATGCGAATTAAGAAATCATAAAAGTATTTCTAGCAAATAGCTTATGCATTGAAATGAATTATAAGATTAGATTATTATCCATTGAAATAGTATACTTCGAGTAAGCCTAGAATTATAAACTGCATCTAGTACTATTAATCCATATCCTCTTTGCAATGAATCATCATGGAAAGTGTAAGCATAAAATGATTCTTATGATGCATAAACTCTAGGAAAATATCATTTGTCCAACAACATAAATTATTAAGTAAAAGGTTGCTTGTTTAGCATGAATTTTGTCCGCAAAGTGTAGGAAGATTATTTGGAATTAACCTAACCTCAAATAAATAAAGTTTAGGATTGAAAAATCAATTTATGCATAGTCAACAAATCATGTGGAAGTAATCTCGAAATTATCTTCTAGAGTTAACCAAATTCGCATAAAACCTAAAACACCTAAGCCGCGGAATACTCGTTCGGAATAAGTTAATTCCAAGAAATGCCTATACCTTAAATACTTGCCCACATTCACTAAATATAGGGATAGTGAATTGTAATCGTAAAAGGAACTAGGGTTTGTCCCTGAGAATCTTACAAAGATGAAGCTTGGAAACCCTAGGTCTAATGACGTTAGCTTAAAGAACCTCAAACAGATTGTTTCGTGAATCCATAGTCTCATAGTTCGATGCAGCACTTGCGCAACAAGTGTAGAGTCATATAATCTTGTGATTGGATCACAAGGGAATTGCCAAGTTCTCGCAACGAAGTTGGCATGTCCTTACGCATCTTTTTTTTTAAGTAAAGAAGATTGATTGGAAACTAAAGACCAGCCAATAAACTGAAGTACCCAATGAACTTAAGGTTTGACCAAGTTGAGTTAATAGGGTACGCTCTAACGCAGGATATAGGGGATCTTGCCAAGTTGCAAGTCATCCCGGATCGAGTGCTGGTTGCATTCGAAAGGAAGGATTAATTCCTTAGTAGTTTTCCAACAACCAAAACGATGAATGGAAATGTTTGTGCTTGCTATAGATTTTAGAGCACTGTTTGGCTTTGTTTGATCAATGAATTAAAAGATAAATGGATATCTATACTTCAGGTTGAAGTCCTGAAGGGAGAGGCAGCTTCAGTTACCCCCGATTGCCTGCTTGACCCTAAGCAAGAGGGTTGTTGACATCGCCGGGATAGTGGATCGGACCCGCCGCGAGAGGTCTCTCCGTTGAGCACTACTTGGAGCAGGAGGATGCTTAGGTGCCAGGGGAGGCTCTGGCCATAAATCCCTTGCCTTCTGGGCCCTGCATAAGAGGCTAACGTGACTCGGGATTGGATCTCGAGGCCCACATACTAGTATACGGGTGGAAACCTGGACTAGTGATCCCTGTGGATTGCTGGATAGCCTTCGGGCGGATTGTGGATAAGCCTACGAGCTGGACTGTTTTTATTTCAAAGATAAATATGATAACATGTTAACGATGAACTTGTCTGATTTTGTTTTTCTATGTCAAGTGATAAGATTACGTGAAGGAACCAGTGCCTAACGGATTAATTAAAGAAGCTGGTTGCCGACTAATGTGTTAGGTAATTAAACAACTAAAACAACCCGAGGAAAGTGCGGAGGATGGGTCATAGGTCCGTCCTATGGATGGGTGGTCCCAGTTGGCCGAGAACTTTTCTCAAATCACGATGGACAGTAGGAAGATCGTCAAAAAACACGAACAACTAAATCGTTGACCTAGAGTTATGAGTGAACCGATTTACGTTGTTTTAGGGGAACGGAATGGGACTATGTCTTATGGCAGAGAGGTTGAGCTTTGCATCCCTCTCGTTTTCCATTCTCCTTGAACCAAGTGCAGTGTGATTCCGCTTCAGACCTGGCGTTTCTGTGTAAAGTAGTTCGCTTGGGTCTGACGCTAGTTGCTGTTAGGAAATGACCAATCATGAAAACCCTAATTCAGGTCGATCCTAAGTGGGAACGGCCGGAATACTTCCTCTACATGCCAAATGCGGAAATCCCTAGATCACAAACCCCGTAACATTCCATGGGAGCGCCGGGTGGAGTTTTGTAGACATCCTTTTCGATCGACTGCTAAGACGTGTCCTGGATGATACTAGTGGACACGTTACACTTTGAATTTGCTTAATAGAGGATATATCATCATGCATAGAAGAGAAAATATCCCTTATCAATAGGAACGATGTTGCCTTTTCAACTTCTATGATTGGGCATGTGCAACCATGCGTACAATGTTGCAACGGCAAGGGCTTTCACACATTGTCATCACTGATATGCTCTAGGATCCCATTAGGCCAAAAACGCTTCAAAAAATGCACTTTTGTTAATCATGGGATTAAGGAAAGGGCCAAAGAGAGTTCGCCACGTGTGCAAGAATATGGTATTCTTGTCTCCTCTTTTTTAGAGATAGTGGAGTCCATTTCGTGATTCTCTCTTCTTTTTTAGCCAAAACCCCTAAAGTCTGATATGTTTTGGAGTCCCAAAGACGTTATTTACTTACAAATCTGACAAAATACGGGACAGAGATGTGATGAAATTAATAATGAGTTTTTTGAAAGTCGGGAGATCTTTCAATATTGTTTTTGGCGCCCAATACATACTCATTTGTGTTCTTGGCACTACTTTTTAGTTCATTCACCCCTCTTTGAGCTTCTTTCTTTGCGCTTTCATTCTTTTTATGGCTTCTCCAGGCGCCCTTCTCGTTTAATACACTCTTGCACAGTCTATAGCCAAGGAGCAGATGGAAATTGGGAGCCCAAAACCGTTGCCGTAAACAATTGGGTTACCATGCTGCCATCTTGCAAGGGCTCTCATAAGGTGAAAAGAAGAAAATAAGATGATATAAAACATCACTGGAAGGGGCGTATCATTGCCTTCAAAATTATGCCCGAAGGCTAGTTTGTCAAGGTGCAACATGTTTACATGGCCAAGGATATGCACTTGCCTCCAAACGAATGTGTTCCCCAACAAACACATTGTAAGTTATTAGTTGAATAACGTATATAATTCTTTTCCATTTATGCAAGTTCTAACAAACGGTTCATCATTGTAGATATCTTTCCGTCAACAAGTATTGAATGGCAACCTGTGGAAAGCCTAAGTGGGACTTTCCATGCCATTCATAAGGTATTGGTAGACATTATTTATGCCGATCAAACAATGTCTTTTTTTAGTGAATGCAAGGTTTTTATATATTATGCATAGTATGTGGTTCCCTCTAAAGCGGATAGGTATGGGAATATCGAAGATTTGCCATTGCCAAGTCTTTCATCTCTAAACTGGGAGATTCCTAACAAGGTAACGGTGCAGAGTTTCAAATTCAAAATATCTTAGGATATTAAAAAGTCCATGACAGCTGGAAGGATCTCAAGAAGAATGCGTTTATCATGGTTTGTACCCCTCCATATCTTCGTGGCTTGCTTCAAAACAGAAAATTTACAAAGAACGAAGGTATCCTGGCTAAGTTGAACTGCAGCAATTAGGATTTTTGGCTACGGTCCAGGTTACTCTGCTTCTAGAGCAGGATACTTTTTGGCGTTCACATCCTACGCCTTGGCTGCCAACCGAACTGATGTAAAATCTATAGATGGCTACAAGAGAAAAAAATTTCTACGTTATAGAGGAAAGATTCCTGAGGAGGAAGAGAATGTGAGAGTTTTGGAAAACTAGCTTTGTATATATTCTTTCTTATATATAAAAGTGCGATTGCTCATGTGTCATTGCCGTCTTTTATCTGCATTCTTTGAAGTTGTCGTCGAAAAAACCAATTGAATAGGTCCTCCAAAGCATTGCTTTTTGTAACTCCTCCCCCATGCCTTGTGCTTCGAAAATAACTTGTGCGTGCTTGATAGTGGGATTTTTCCATGCCTTGGTTACTATAAGTTGCTAAGGGGCCATGCTCCTCCACAAAGTAAGGTCCATGAATATGAGGAATATGCTGCAATACAAAGTAACACTAATTTTATACCAATTGAAAAACTTGTCAAAATAAGCCCATATTAAATAATTGCTACTTTACCATATAAAAAGTGATATCTTTTTCTCCCCATGCCTCTTTTATCGCCTGAACAAGCTTTGTGATTTATCTTTTGAACTCTTCCGCATATGTATATGTTGTCTTAGGTTGCCTGAGGAGTTTCAGAAAAACATGAAGGTGTATCTAGACCTCCATTCTAAGAAACGCAAGCCTCGGCGTGCTTGCAACATTTGATGTGATCTCACATAGCTCTCTCCAACACTCCCAAGCCGCATTCACCTGCTTTCTTGAATGGTTTCCTAAGAATCGTCTAGCTTTTGAGCCTCCCATAGAGACATCAGCCAAGATATCTCTTGTTTTTCCTGAAAGTATTGGATCCTTTCTCAAGTGAACTTGGCCCCCATGAAATCCCATTTTCAATAGTAATGCCTCGCATTTATTAATACACTCATCTGATAAAGATAATGGCTTAATGGAATATGTGTAGTCAAGATGCAACCTGAGAAGCTTATCGATTATTCTAATCTCTACATGCAAAGTACAAATATGAACATTCTTAAGAGAGATTGAAACAATGGGATCCCAGATGTCTTCTATGTTTTTAAATTTACTTAAATCTATAGAGTCTCTATTTGCGGCTCTTCTTACTGGTCGCAAACTACTCCAATCTTTGGATCCAATACTTTCCATGCAATAAATGCAAGGATATTTTGCATTTGCACCATTACATATTCCAAGCATACATTTGATAGTTTTTAAATCAGCACTCATATGCCATTCCACATTAAAATTACCAACCCCATCAACTACCAACATTTCGCCTTCACTTTGAGACTTAATCATATTTGGAATACCTGTATGGTTGAACAACCATTTCAACGTTTGATGATTTTCAATTGGTACCTAGGCTGCACCAATCCACCAAATCTCCATCTTGGATTGGATCTTATGCAATGGAGCTTGGCCCTCACCATTGCTATGGTCCAATGCCATATTCATGAGGCAAATGCTAATTCTTTACATCTTCTGTTCCTTTTGAATCTGTGCTTCATCCAACTTCAAGGCAAACTTTAGAACACCATAACTTTCTTCTACTATGATTTTATACATGTGAACCATTGCAATTTGCACCTTTTTTAGATCCACCCATATATTGTTAAACGCATTGTAATAAAAAATTGCCTTTTTTTTTTCATAGGACATAGACCTTTCGATGTGAATGTAATCTCCAAATACATGTGGAATCTTGCGATTCATGGCAATTCTTGCAGTCAAAACTGCAAGGGCTCGGGGCAATCCAAATATAGTTATCCTATTGCGTTTAAGATTTTTAAACCATAATCCAGAGATAGCACGATAACCTTTTCGACTTATACCCACAATATCACATGTCTCTACAATTTCATTTGCTTTCACCGTGCCTTTTAAGTCCTTCACTAACTCTTTGAGAGTTGGACCTCTCAAATCCGCATTTTCGGGTGAATTGAGAATCCTCAAAATATCTTTCTTATTCATGGTTTCCTTCAAAAGTTTGATTCTTTCCTCATTCTCTTGGATATTGATGCCTAATATGTTAGAGACATATTTCTTTGTAAGATTTAGTCTCCTTTTCTTTGCTCTCTCACACAAGCTGGTTATATTTTTTAATGGTCTCTTCCTCTCTCTAAATCCTACTGGAGTTTCTCTCAAGCGTGTTAGCTTATCCTGCAATGACTTGTTAACATTTTTCAAAATATCAATCTGACTTGTCAACTCTAAAATATTTGTTTGTGTAGTTTTTAGTGCTTTTTTCATTTCGTGCATTTGAGCTATATATGTGTAAGATGCAGAGTATAACCTTATACAGTAGCAAAGCATTCCATTGTAACCTTCTCCAGCATATCTTATATAGTCATGGACATTGAAAAAAGGAGGTGGTTTACTTGTAGAAGGATCCCTGGGATAAATAATACCGTCCACCCACAAATCTATATACTTCATTCCTTGTGTTCGCAACCTGTTGGCTTCAATCTCATCTATGAATACTCGATGATGTATACTTCTCCAAGATGTGTAAATCGGATCTAGCTGAATAGTTAGCTTGTATTTACGTGTACTTGCGCTTGTATTATTTGAAGTAGTATTGCTAGACATTCTAGCAAATGAACAGAGCAAGAATCTCACAGTGATAGGAAGCAAGTGCAACAAAAAGAATGGCAAAAGAGAATAGTGTGTAGAAAGAAAACGCGAGAGTAAACAAATGCGAAGTTCATATGAAAATCTCGAAAATACAAAATCTCTCGAGTTCCAAGACAAAAACGGCCGAAAAGGTGACCCCTGACCTGGATTAAAAGATGAGGGCAATTAATGGCCGACCTCTTCAATGAACCAAATATTCTCTCATTAATCACATCTAGACAACCAAATTTAGAGGTTTTATTCTTCCTAAACCTCAACTAATTAGTAACTTAATCACTTTCTTACAAGTGCCATTTTTGAAGCGTTTTTGGCCCTAACGTGAGAAGAATTTGCATCTTTGTCACACAATGCTTGGAAATGCACCCAATGTGTTAGAATATCTCAAAGAGTTAGTTCCAACATCTATATATTGAAAGAGAAGTTAGCCTTATGGAACATGAAGTGGAGAGAGAAGTTGGTGCATTCAAAGAGGCCAAAGGACTTGTCTATTGAAATTTTTTTGCCAAAGCGTCTTAAGACCACCATAGGTGCAAGTCGTAGTTTTGGTTCCACCAGAAGCAAGGTAATCTATCAATAGTCATAAACTTTATTGCACACATTGAGGAATCACCAATGTGCACCAACAATTGGCATTTCCTTTGACGCTATCAAGCTAGGGAGAGTTATTGGCCAAGGTGCCTTTGGACAGTGTGTTAAAGCTACTATAGATAATATTAGTTATTTTTTCTTAGATTTAAAATATTGCACTAAAATGTACAAGGGCTCCAATACTGCCAAACTATAGAAATTTCAAGTGGAGCATGGGATGCAAAAGGTTAATGCATCAATTGTACAATGCATTGCCTTTACTTTTTGAGCCCCTTTGGGTTATAGTCTTCCCCTTCTTCAATGGTGGTACATTGAATGATATATTTATGTGGGGCCCTTTTTAGGAATGTAAACATAGAAAAATAATCCAGCACTTATATAAGCCATCAATGGGATTCTGACATGGTCCTAACACGGTGCCCAATGTTGTAGAGGAGATGGCAGAGGAGATTTCATCCATTCAAATTTTCATGCTAATATTATGGGATTGGACTGCACTAGAGATAAATCCCCATTGAAGGGCTGGTATCATAGATTGGGGGGACCTAATGCTTATTTTTGACATGACAAGACCATCCCTTAACTAGCAATGTGTGGGGCTAGATGAGCCCATGTACATTATAGATGAGCGTAGACAAAAAGGAGTGCTAGAAAGATAAAGAAGGCCATGGATTGCACCCAAGATCTACGATCCACTGTGCCAGTTTACATATGGGAAGGAGTTAGATGTGTATTCAATTCGTTGGCTACGTCGATAGGGGATGTGACCCATTGACCCTTTGCTTCAATTGACCTCCCTAATTGTGTGCATGCTGATCCATGTGGACGCCCTTGAGATCTAGCCAATCCCACCCATGCTAATTGAATTAGCCATTGAAGCAACCTAAGAAGCCCAATGATTATGGCTAACCACTATTTATATGTTATGAAATAAAGAAGATGGGGAGTAGCATTTTGGTCTTCACTCTCTTTTTTGAATAGCTCAGCATTTTAACACTTGTAGCAATGAGGGTAAAGGATTAGTAGTTCTTTATTATGATTCATGAGTTCATCCAGCTCACTAGCTCAACATTGGTGTATCTCTTGTGGGCTTCTCCACATTTGTGGTAGCTGGTGCTTCACATTTGTATATGAAAATAGGTAAGAGCACCTTCCCATCGCTCCTTTTTAAAACACACAAAACGCAAGCTACTATTTAGCATGGCTTTCACACATAGTCATCTAATGGGATGGTAAAGGTTGATATCATTGAAGCCTCAAGACACCTAGATGTATTCGTTTATTGGCCATAGGTTGTCGATAGAGAAAAAAATCTTGCAAAAGTTTTGAAACTCACAAAATCAACCCAGTTCATTTAGACATGTGCTAACTTGTGTGTGTTTCACAAAAGGAGGCATGGAAAGGAGTTCATTGTTGATTGCCTTTGCAATTAACGAGTCAGAAAACAAGAGAAGGAAACTAATAAGATAGTGCAAAAGAATGGAGTTAGCCACATTACAAACTACTATTTTGGGCATGACAAAGCAGGACGTGAACCAATCGCCCCTAACACATAGATCGGATCTCCTTGGTTAAACCACATATAGTAACAATTCTCATTTGAAATACATGGAATGACTCCAGAGGAGAGGTATACTGGTAGGAAACCAGATATTTCTCATTTGAAATTTTTTGGTTGCATTGCCTATGTACATGTGCCAGATGAGTTGAGATCCAAGTTGGATCCAAAAGCTGAGAAGTGCATATTTATTGGTTACTCTCTGCAGCAAAAAGGGTATAGATGCTATAACCCTTCTACTCGTAAGTTTACAGTGAGTAGAGATGTTGTTTTTGATGAGATAAGTAGCTGGTATAAACCAGTAAATGTGATTGATGATGTAGATGCACAAAATGGTAATGCTGCACAGAATTCACAGCAGCAGTCACAAAATATTAGTGGACCTGGAGCGTCCTCTAGCAGTGGTTCACATTCTTCGCCATGGACAGGCAGATTGAGATCAGGAGAATCTTCTCAAAGCAATGCAGATAGTGGTATGCAAGTATCACGAAAAGGAAAAGAGAAGGTTGATCAGCCCATGTTTGATGTGAATGCAGGTCACTCTTATGTGGATGGTGAATCCAGTGGCTCAAAACAGAGCATTGATGATGAGTTGGGTATTCCTTCTATTGTTACACCTGGAGTAAGGAAGACCAGGGATGTTTTGAGAGCACCTGGGAGTGAACCTACTTTGCGCAGGTCTACGAGAGCTAGGTATCCTGTGGATAGGCTGAAATATGATGGATTTACAGCCATTCACTATGCATATATGGTCAAAGTGATACAGGAACCAGAACCCACTTCTTTTGAGCAAGCCATGGGAAAAGAAAAATGGGAGAAAGCCATGGATGAAGAAATGGATGCCTTGGAAGCAAATGCTACATGGAAATTGGTACCTTTGCCTAAAGGTAAAAATGCAATTGGCTGTAAGTGGTTTATAAGGTGAAGCACAATGTAGATGGTTTTGTGAACAGATACAAGGCAAGATTAGTAGTCAAGGGGTATGCACAAACATATGGCATTGACTATGAAGAAACATTCAGTCCGGTTGCAAGGATGGCAACCGTAAGAGCAGTCATTGCTATGGCTGCATCAAAGGGATGGTCTTTACATCAGATGGATGTAAAGAATGCCTTCTTGCATGGTGATTTGCAAGAAGAGATCTATATGGAGCAGCCACCAGGTTATGTGCATGATGTTCATCCTGAGTTTATTTACAGGTTGAAGAAAGCCTTGTATGGCTTGAAGCAAGCACCTAGAGCATGGTCTGACAAGATAGGACAGTATCTTGTCACTATTGGCTTTCAGATTTCCAAGGCAAATTTCTCACTTTGTGTGAGAAAAACAGAGAAAGGTATTATGCTACTTGTCATTTATGTTGATGATTTGATTATGACAGGTGACAGTGATGAAGATATCCTTCATGTGAAAATGCTATTGAAGCAAAAGTTTGAGATGAAGGATTTGGGAGAGCTGCGTTATTTCTTGGGCATTGAGGTGATTAGATCACCAAGTGGGATACAGCTCTTGCAAAGGCAGTATGGATTGGACATGCTGTCCAAATATGGGATGACAGGCTGTAAGCCTATTTCAGTTCCTTTGGAGCAGAATGTGAAGCTGAGCGTAGATGCAGGTGAGCTTCTAGAAGACCCTATTATGTACAGACGCATAGTAGGAAGTTTGATTTATATGACTATTACCAGGCCAGATTTGAGCTATGCTGTTGGATTGGTAAGTCAGTTTATGCAAGCTCCAAGGAAACCACATTTAGATGCGGCTAGACACATGCTCAAGTATGTGAAGTCCACATTGCAGTATGGACTATTTTATGAGACTGGGGTTCAGATACAGTTGCATGGATACACTGATGCTGATTGGGCTGGTAGTATTTCTGATAGACGATCTACCAGTGGATATGTGTTCTCTTTTGGGAGTGTTGCAGTCAGTTGGAGCAGCAAGAAACAGCGTACAGTTGCCTTGTCGAGCACAGAGGCTGAGTACAGGGGTGCAGCAATGGCTGCATGTGAGGTAGCTTGGTTGCATAAGCTACTTTATGATATGCATCAGTCTACAGATGGGCCAGTTGTCATTTATTGTGACAACATGAGTAGTATACACTTGGCAAATAACCCAGTCTATTATGCTAGAACAAAGCACATTGAGGTGCATTATCACTATGTGCGAGAGAGGGTTTTACTAGGTCTTATTGATCTAGTTTATGTCAGCACAGAGGATCAGGTAGCTGACATATTCACGAAGGCATTGGGCGCAAAGAAGCTGCGCAAGTTCAGAGACCTGCTTGGTGTACAGGAATTGGGATTGAGCTCGAGGGGGAGTGTTGAGATATCGAGCTCCACACGCCAGGGTGACCGTTGTGTATTTATGTCACCGACTTGTCAGTTGCAGACACGGTTGGTACACCTCCCATGAATAATAGCTATATGATAGCTATCCTTATCTACTCTAGTTCGTGGCTCAGTTAGTATACCACCTTAGTTAGTTGAGTTTGGTTTGAGACCTATATATAGGGTTCTTCTATTTTTTTGTACTTGAGTTCTTTTGGCTTACACAACTAAGAAGAGGAAAACTGTTTTCAGCCTCCACCCTTGTGTGTATTCCCCCATTATGCAAGCAAGAAAGCTTCAAGTGAGACTCCTTCCTTCTCTCCCACAATCTTGACAACCTACTCATCTCTTAAGGTTGAATAATCAACATCAACAAATCTTATGTTTGTTGAGTCAAAGAGCTAGACTATTACAAAGATATAGCCTATTTTGTAGAGATATGTTCAAGATAATAATTAGGAATATTATTTGAGTCCTTGAATATGGATGCGTTAACTACACTTTAACAAGAACATATCAACAATGAATCATTAGGTTACTTGTTTAGACTTAAAGGTGCCAATGTCAACAACTTGTGCTTAGGCATGTGCTTATCAAGAGAGCTTGCATGTGTTTGGGTTGGGATCTATATATGCTAGTAAGTTTACAACACTCCTTTATAATTATTCATATCTATCGTAGGCACTACTTTAATTGTCCAATATTACAAGCAAGAGAAGATAGTATTGCAAATCCAGACAGCCGTTCTAGTGCTTATCTCTGGATGGCGTCATTCATGAGAGGGTTGGCTCCACTATGTTGTTAGTGCTCCATAGAGGGATAACAGAAGGCTTCAGTCTCTAGACGACTCTCTTGCCAACATTTCTTCTACTTCTTCCTTTTTAACGTCTCTGAATTCAGCTTTCATGCTACGGCATAGAGGAAGGTATTCGGTTATGAATGTGTCAAAATGCATACGTCTAAGTATTGTTGTTGTACCATCATCATAGTAATGCCAGCTCTTGATGGTTTCAACAGTGTATGTTGTAAAGAATACTCTCTCTACCAACTTCCAGTCGGTTGCCAATTGGACAAACAAAAGATTGTCAGAACACCAAGCATCCCACGTATCTTGCTGTTGAGCATCTACAAATAAGTCCCAGCTCCGTTCCTTCTTATTTTTGTGAACCTCCACAGACCACGACTCCTAAAGCTTCTTGACTATTTCCCACTTGATGATATCTGGAAATTCTTCAATGAAGGCCAAATCCTCCATTGATACTCATTCTCTCTGTCTACTCTTCAGTTTTGTGGGAGGAACTTTACAATTGTGATGCAACTTTCTACAGCTTCAGAGGGTAGTGAAAACAGACCGTCACAGAGAGACTTCATTAGAATGGCATTATGCTTTCTCCATTGGGGAATGAATCTTTTGTAGAATGTGGCCTTGGCAATGAAGGCTTGCAATTCTTCAACAGTGGCAGGAACTCTACTATCCATTGATTTACTTATTTTCCCACAGTGCCACTTCTTCCATTTTCACCCTTTGTTTGTGCTTGTTGATGGCAGTGTTCCCTAGCTGCGCACCAAAAACATGGAGCCCCAAGAGAGACACCAAGGAAATAGGGTTTCTACTGCAAGAAAATCTATATTATCATCATCAACAATATTTTTTATTGGTTTTTATATGATCACAATGAAGAAAAGAACACCAGGCATAACAAATCTTCATGCAGCATCATGTAGATCTTCCACGGATTTGATAGAATCAACCTTAATCTTCAACATCTTCACAAAATCCATCAATATAACAAAGAACATAAAGGAATACACCATCTTTGAATGGAAATCAATCACATATTATTTATCTTCAATGTCTTCATAGTTCTCTTTCTCAATCTCTCACATATAGTTACACTGTTTTAATAGAATTGACTATCTCTGATTCTCTCTCTCTCTCTCTCTATCAATAGTACATCATAATAACTCTCAATAATCCTTCTTAGGTCATAGATGCACCTCCCAAGAGGTATGTCTGATATGAAGAGTCACCAGAGACTTCATAGTGTCCTGTGAGATCTGTCTTCTGTCACTGTCTTTTATAACCTTCTATGAGTCTTCAACAGTTACTTCTTCACTTCAATTAGCTTGGATAGAGCTTCCATTCATCCTTTCCTAAGACAAAAACACTTTCCAAAATATCTACACATCCATCATAACACTCAACAGAAACAACAGAACAGAACCACATAGCAACAGAAGTACAGAATAATAGAGCTACAAAAGCTTACAGAACTTCACAGAAAATCAACAAAACCCATAAAAATAATAAAAAACAAAACAAAACCAATTCAATCTTTCATAAACCTCTTCACACAACTTCAATCATCTTTCAAAACATTCATTCAATCATCTCTACTACCAAAACAGAAACAAAACAAAAGAAAACAGAAGAAAATCAGACCTTACAGAACCAAACATCCTCATAAAAAACCATTAAAAATCCTTCAAACTTATCCAAACACTTCAAAATAAACAACTATTTATCATAAAAAATAACAAAAATCAACCCAAAAACCAACATATTTCACACTCAACATATGAGACACTTGAAGTGAAACCCCAGAAGTGTGTCAATTGAGCACACATGATAGGAATATATAGAGGGGACCTAGGGCGCTATATATAGACAGACTATACATAGCTAACAGACTATATATAGCTAACACCCCCGCTCAAATAAAGGTCCCTTACTATGGATGAAAAAACCCTTGGGGCCTCAAGGGAAAAACCCACCGCTCTATATAGGCCTACCGTTATACTAATATTCAAAATATAAAATTACAAAGTTGAACTTACAAGAGCCTATTCATAGGCATCACATTCTTGAATTACAACACCTTATTTAGAGGCATCAAAAGAGCTTTATCATTCCTAAATATACAACATGTAAAATAAGGATAAGCGACATCATTGCAAAAGATAAAATCTCCAAGAAATTCCTTCAATTGAACTTGGGATGTAAGCAGTATATCTGTCACATCAAAACTTAAAGAAAAAGGTTACAGTGACATTAGAATAACATAAGGTCTATAGAGATGGTTCGCGATGCCGCTCTATAGACAACACAACACATGTGGGGCCCCATGAACAGAATATAAATAAAATAATTTGTCATCGGCTAGAATATAGACACTCATCAACTGGAAAGAATATAAACAAAATAATGTGTCAATAGCTGGAATATAGACCCTCATTAGTTGGAAAGAATATAAATGAAACAATGTATCATCAGCTAGAATATAGACACTCATCAATGGAATAACAAACGAGGACGATCATCATGAAGCATTGCAATAGGCAAAGTCAAAGATTTCCCTAGAGACATTCATCATGCATGAGAATGGCTAACTAACACTACACAAAGAGCAACATGGATTTAGCTTTATTTGACCTCCTTGAAGAAGGATCCCAATAATAAGATGTCAATGGCAACTTAATCCATATATAGCTTTGTGAAATATCCAAGATGTAAGAGAATCAAGCCTTGGATGACTTGGACTAGGATCTAGGAAAGTGAAGCTAATCTCCCTCATCAATTTATTAAAAAAAAACAATTCAATTGCCCAAAAAAAAAGCACATATTGACAAACACATCTTGATGCAAGACAAAGTGGACTAGATCCCCTCACATCAAAGACGCGGCAATGCATATAACATCACAAAACCTTTCATATTTTCTAGAGAAGCCTATGGGAGCATTGTATATGATCTTGTGACGCTACACAATTAGTTGGAGGGGAACTAGTACGATACTATCAAGTAGAGCCAACCTTGGATGTCATATGGGTGCTGTCAACTAGCAATTAGTTAGTCAAGAACATAACCTCCTCTTCAAGGCAAAGATTCATGACACAATTTTCATCATCAAGATTTGGTCACGCAACCAGCGACCTAGACGCTGTACCTAGTTACCATGTATAAGAGCTACTACATCACAAAAAGACGTCAAGGAGATTATTAAAAATCTTACTAGGTGGCATATTTGGAGGCCAATTGCCGATTGACCTTCAGCCGCACCAAAAATTGCCGTTTCTTTTCCTCTTGATCAACCTGATGTGTATCACCAGGAAACAAGGCCAACATGCGTTTGACTAGGACTGAAGGGTAAGCTTTGCACATTGTAATGAACTGATCATAGACAGCAACCGTGTCAGGCGAAGAAGGGCAGTGACAGAGGCCGATAATACCATGGATTTTGCGTTGTGCCTGGAAATCTTCCCATGGGCTTCTGGCTACAGCGCCAACCAGGAATTTGAACCAAAGGCTGCCACTGTCCCAAGGCTGCTGAGAGAAGGGACTCTTCTGGTGCTCTGTGTAAAAGGAGCTAACACTGGTGAGATCCACTTGCTTGTGCTTCACGAGGGGATTAAAAACAAAGAAATCCCCCTCGACACAGAAAACGTATTTTCTTCTTTTATTGCCGGGAGATCCAAGCCGCGGCCGTGATCATGGCCACGGCGGCGCTCACCAGGATGCCGAACCCCTGGTTGGCGCAGACTGCCCCGACGAAGGCTCTTCTCGTCCGTGTGTTGGCGCACTCCGACATGATGGTCGCCGAGAGGGGGTAGTCCCCGCCGATGCCGAATTCCAGCCAGAAGCGGAAGAAGCACAGCGTCCCGTTACCGCCCGCGGCCGGTGTCCAAAGGAGAGGCTCGAGGCGATGAGGGGGTAGTCCCCGCCGATGCCGAATCCCAGCCAGAAGCGGAAGAGGCACAGCGTCCCGATAACCGCCTGCGGCCGATGTCCGAAGGAGAGGCTCGAGGCGATGGAGCTGAAGATCATGAGCATGGCCGTGATGCCGTAGACCCAGCTTGTCGCCCAGCCAGCCGAAGAAAAGCTGCCCGACGAAGGCCCCCAGAAGGGCGATCCCGTTCACGACCGCGTTCAAGCCTGGCGGCAGTGTGCCCGGCTGCGTCGCGTCGGCCATCGTGAAGTAGATGCGCCCGAGCAGCTTCGTCATCGTTGACACGCAGATCAGATCATACGCGTCCGTGAAGAACCCCATCCCGGCTATAATAATGGTGGTGTAGTAGTAACACAAAACCTCCATCGCGAAGGGTCTGCTGTTATACAAAGGTGCACGGCAAATCAAACCGACCTCCTCAATGCGATTGTGTCGTCAGCATCGCTCTCATACCATGTTGGAAATTGTGAGGAAGACAATAGACGTAAGGAAGAGAGGAGAGAAGAGAGATATGAGACACTTGAAGTGGAACCCCAGAAGTGTGTCAACTCAGCACACATGATAGGAATATATAGAGGGAACCTGGGGCGCTATATATAGACAGACTATATATAGTTAACAGACTATATATAGCTAACAAAGGTTGCATCCTTGGTTAATTTAGTAGGCTGATATGAAACATCCTTTTTTAAATGCAAGATAAAGATTTGTGAGTATATCTTAAACTCCCGTTTCAATTGCTTTGCTATAATTAGCTAAAAATCTGCGTTATTCCTAATCCCCTCTAAGTGTGTAAGCTATCCATGCATCACAAATTCCATGTAAAGCTGAGAGAAATCCATAGCAATTTTGCCCAATTGTTTCAACTATTTTCAACCCAAGACAAAATCAATGGGTCCCATATCAAGTATAATCAAGTCCTCATCCTCATATTCATAATCTTTCAAGACATGCATGCTATGAAACTTGATTGGTTAAATAAGAACATTGAGAATCATGATTGGTTGTATATTTGTCCCTGCATCTGAAACATAAACCCTTAGCTTTTCTTTCCTCAACCACTTCTAGTAGAATAAATTTCTGACCACTTGGGGCTGATGCATTGCGTGGTTTGTTTATAGCATACTTAGTGTCTTCCTTTGGGTTGGTTGTTTGCCCAAAATTACCATGTTTTCTATCACTATTAAAAGTGGAAAAAGTAGGTATTTTGGGGCTGCCACTAGCCACATTAGTGCTATGATAAATCCTACCATATTGGCCCTACCTTACGTGGTTTCTTTGCTGTCCAAAATTAGACTGTAAATTATCACTCTTGTGGTACTTTTGGCCATATCTTTCAACCAACTCTATGGCCTCAAACAAGGTGGATGGCTTTTGACCATTACATCAAATTTGAAAGGCTTGGTTCTAGCAAATAAATATACTTATACAACCCTGCACCACTAGTAGGCTCTACAATGTACATTGTCAAGTTTGTGAAGTAATTTATATACCCTCATAAGATATGCTGATCAAGTAGGTACCATCTTCTTGCCAACCATTCCTTTTCTACCGGGGGACACACATACCTACACCATATGCATCTTAAAGTCATCCTAATCATAGAATTGCTAATTTTCCCTTTGTATATAATGCTATCACCCTCTAAACGATGAGAGATGAAAATGATATTTTCCTCATTGGTGTGTGGGTAGATGTGAAAATAAGCATCTAGCTTAGAAGTCCACTCTTCCAAGTTTGTCAAGGATGGGGATTGTCCATTAAAATTGGTAAAAATGATTATGTCATGGATCATTAGTGCCTTGCTGCCCATACATTCCATGTGATCGATGTTGCCTATGTATATGATGTCCATGACGGCCATGCTAGCCACATTGTCCATAAGGCCCTTGCTTCCCATGATTACCATGTGGGACATATTGCCCATAAGGGCCTTGCTGCCCATGAATACCATCTGGGACATACTGCCCATACATCCCATGCTGTCCATAAGCACCCTATGGAGAGTGGGCTATCCATGATTTTGGGCATGCATGTAGCTACCATTTCTAGTGGCCACTATCTTGTGGAAGGGTTGAACAGATTGGTAATGGGAAATGGAAGGATGGACTCATCATGCCTTGTTGAGGACTCACTTGTCTCATAGGTGTTGAAGGGAATACCGCATGTCCGAATCATGCCTTGCTGGCCATACACGATCTCCAAGAAGGGAGGAGGTTGATTGGCCTCAATATTAGACTGATGCTCTTTTTCTTGCATCAAGAGGGTTGCCAATATCGATATGAGAGTGGTCATTTGCTCCATCAGCCTAGACATCATGGCCATCATCTCTCTATGTCTCTTAGCATGATGATTCTTATGTTGGCACAATGTGTGAATAAGCATAGAGTAACGGTCCAATTGAGGGGCATTTCTTCATGCATCTCCTCATGATCCTCTTGGATGGATCTAGGGTCATTCAATGATGCCTGAGAATCCCTAATTTTACATTGAGACTCCTCATGGGCCTCTGCCTTGCCTCTTTGTCCTACCATGTTGAGTGTTGTCCAAATAAACCCTCTTGCACAAAATCTGAGATATTTTTAGCTAGGGAGCTTTGATCCATGAGCTTTTTGATTGAAAATAAATGAGAGAGTGCCCTATACAAGGTTATGCAAAGAGTTTTATTACATAAAATTTTTTGAATTGGCTATGAGTAACTTTCTATGGCTGTAGAGAAGGCGATTGCAGTCTGATGTCCCCTTACAGGACCATTACACTCAAAAGTGGCTATAATTAATGCTAGGAGGCATATTTCACGGTGGATTCCGTGAGGTTTTACGGTGGATTCCGTAAACTTTAATGACCGGGGCTCATACACAAAGTGGATTCTTTGTGCAAGAAGTTGATGGGGACGCTGTCCTTTTTGGGCGTTTCATTAATTTAGTGTGTACATGGGTGATTCCGCAAAATGCATATTAAATTAATAAACGTTTATGAGTTTAGAGTGCGCACTCGTAATAAATTAAGGTTAGGATTTATTTCTAACCAGTTGATTTATTTATATAGCTGAAGACTGCTAGGTATTCACTTTTGTCGGTTTAATTGTATTATTTTACTAACGATTGTGAATGCTTCAGTTGATGTGTAGAGATAGCAGCAGTGGCGGAGGAAAGCATTGGAGGATAGCGAGTATTCGATTTATGGATTATATTTTGATAGGTGCCACGCCTATATTTTGTCATGCCTATTTATTGAGGCATCGATTATTTATTATTATTTTGTATGCGCATGGGCGCACGGTTATGTTATTTCTATTTGGACATTGTATTGGGCGTGCCAGACTCTTTGGGCACCGTCCATTAGCTTTATTCCTATTTTTGTGTAAAAGCAAACTCAAAAGCTAAAAGCTTGCTATATTTTTATAAATTGGGCTATTATTGAGCATGAAGATGAAATATACATAAAATACATACTTTGTGAAGCACTCACACAATGCATGGGGGGAGATTGCACCCAATTGGTCTCTTGCTCTTGTCGTTCATGCTTTTTACCTTGTAACTTGTGCAAAAAGTAGAGTTCATTGTTCTTGGGGACCTTCTGGCATTCACTACGCGAGCATACAGCATCCGATCTGCGCACCAATAACTCTCCAATGGGAGCTTTGATTGGGGATACTTCTAAATCTATTTGAAGGGGAAAATACCCTCTTCTTAATGGAGTATGAGGTTCTAGCTAATTGCTCCAATTCCCTTTTGCTGTAATAGGTTTTCTAGAACAGTTTTGGAATGCTAGCACCATGTCTCATAGTCTCTATTGGTCCAAATCAACAATGTTTAACCTTTTTATGATGTAAAAGCCTTAGACAACTGACTATACCATATACATGGCCAGTGATCTGCTTACAATGATTTGCAAACTCAACAAGAGTCCCAAGTACCATACATTCAACACCATGAGTCCCCACTACACTACTCTTAATGACTGAAGTAGTGCAAATCATATTATTGCAATTAATCATAGATACAAGAGTAGGATTTATTCTAATACAAGTTATATTACATGTCAATAAAATGTGATGTTCATCCTGAAAAGATGTGGTGGGCTCTAGGTCTTTATCTTCATCTGATTCCTCTATATATCCATAGATTGCGCATGTGTAGGTGGGCTCTAGGTCTTTGTCTTCATTTGATTCCTCTATATATCCATAGATTGCGCATGTGTAGGTTGATCTTCTTGGAGGCTCAATATCTTTCGGGGGGCAGTCTGCTTGGATGTGTCCTAGCTCATTGCAGTGGAAGCATTGACAGTAGGGACATCTCCTATAGGTGTGCCCTATCTCTCCATACGTTCGCCCCCTGATATTAGGACCTTTGTTGCAATTGCTCGAATTAAGTTCTTGCGTGATTGGCTTTGCTCGAAGTAATGCATCTTGGAAGCCTGTTGGGCGCGTTGCTTCAAGACGGTGATTCAAATGAGTGTTTAGACCATAGAAAAACTTGGATATTTGTTGTGTAATATCCATAGGGGGTGCATATTTTAGTAGGGTAACAAACTTTGAGTAGTAAGCTTCCAAAGTTAAATCCAGTTGCTTTAGCTTGAAGATTTCATTCATTCTCAAAATTTGGTAGGTTGACCGAAGGTATCGTCTGCGTACAACATCTTTCAGCTGAGCCCAAGTGAAATTGGCTTCGGAAATACCTTGATCTTTGCACCATTTCTTACACCATAACTGAGCCTGTCCAACTAACTTAAGTTTGGCTATCATTTCTTGATTGATAGAGGCAATTCCCACAGTAGTAAAGAGATAGTCATCCATTGACTCAATCCATATCTCCACCTTGGATGTGATGTGTATCACTTCTCCATCAAACTCGGGTATGTTAAATTGGTTAAGAAGAAATTTCTTCTGTTGCATGTTAGCATTCGTGGGTGTAGAAGATGCTTGACAATCAAGCCATACCATTTAAGTTATTCTGTTTAAGATATGTCTACAAACCATACATAAATCAATCCCATATCATTACGAAATTTCACTCTGATAACAACTGTAACGTCCTCGCGTCATCCAAGCACGTTTTAGTGGTCCACCGAGAGAAACGAATCTAAACGTCGCTGCCTGGCACTCCCATGGAATGTTCCATGGTTTGTTGCCTAGGTTTTTTCAAGTCTGCCTCACAACGGAATGTTCCTGACCGAATCCACTAGGATTGACCTTAAATTTTTGTTCCTAGGGGTCAAGGTCTCCTGACAACATTCTAGTGTGGTGTCCTAGATATCCTACTTTACAAACAGATATCCAAGTTGAAGAAGATCCATGCTGGACTTGGTTCAAAGACAATGGGAAAAAAGAGGGATGCACTGCTCAACCTCTTTGTTTGTAGTAGGGCATAGTCTCATTCCGGCCCCCTAAAACGACGTGAATCAGGTTCTAACCTAGCACTCCCTAAAGGTCACGATGGTAAAACCTTGTGAGAAGCCTCCCAATTCTCTGGGGCCAACCCTGCCATAGGACAAACCCACGGTTGGGAGTTTTTCCCACCCGCTTGCCTTGATAGCTTTAGTTTTCTAATTAGGTCCTACCACATTTATGGTGATATTTAAAATCAGCTTCCTTAATTAGGTCCTATAACATTTATAGTGACATTTATGGTCATAGCTTTAGTTTTCTAACTAGGTCCTATCACATTTATGATGACATTTATGGTGATAGCTTTAGTTTTCTAATTAGGTCCTATCACATTTATGGTAACATTTAAAATCATCTTTCTAAATTAAGCAATTTAAGGAATAGGGTTCATTCGCTTAATTTATGACACAAACATGAATACAAAGCAAGCATCCTTTGATAAACAAGTTCAAACAAATTCCTTAACTTATCTTTATGTTAATCTTTGTCTCTTGTCCATACATGAGAAATTATGTATCCCTTCTGTCCCACAAAAATACCCGGTCCAAATCACATGGCACCATAATTTTCACCCTTTATCCAGAATAGGATCTTCTAATGCCATAGACATTGGGGTCGTGGAAATATTAAACTCTATTCCAGACTAGGCAAGGGGTGTCAAGAGCTCCATCTGACCCCAAGCGGCCTAGAAGTAAGACACACTTTTCGTGGTTGGCCTTTTCACCACTCAACCTTCGGCCCGTGAATCGAGTAGTGCCCTTCTCGGGTTGAAATGCGGTGACCTTGGAGATGATCCACCCATGCAAAAATATCATTTCCTTAATTAATCCAATTAAGAATCAAACACAATCAAGGCAATCAATCTAATATCATCTTCCAAGAAAACATTCATTTATCCCATGGCAACTTGTCATTATAGACCCCTGCCATGAATTTACCATAAATCACAAGCACTTGGAATAATCATCCAAACCACAATCCAACAATCAGTTGAATGTAAAATCATTGAGGATGTTGTTAGATCAACCAACAACCAATTGTATTTTTCCAAACAATGCAAGCATAGACAAGATAACATTTCCATCTGCATATTCGCTCTCCCCCTTGGGACCCAAGAGCAATGCTATGAAAAATTTTACTTAATACTTCCTTCCTTTAGCTAGGGCATATGTCAAGGTTTCAAACACTATACAAGACGTAAGTTCTATAGATCACTTACATTGATCGATAACCCAACCTCCTTCCCAACAAGTATAAAAGTAGTGGTCTTTACTTTGACTCGAGTTTTCCTAATCCCTTGAGCTCTCTACTTTGAGGCCTGGAGTTGTTGTTCATATCTAGCCCAATTCTCAAATAGGATTAATAAACATAGTAGCTATCAGACGGTCAAGGCATCCTATTTTTAGTCGTAAGCAAACCCTTGCATGTATGTTAAGCCTTAAAACAAGCAAACTCTCCCCCTCAAGGAGTTCCTTCATTTCAACTGAGAGTTAAGGCAAACAATTTACTCTTAACTAGCAACAAAGTATATATCAAGATATTTTGACATAAACCAAAAAAATTTCATTTGAATGCTTTACAAGGAATGATATAGTCCATAGCCCTAATCTCCCGAGGAGTATAATTATCTTAGGGATTAATACATAGGTTATTGGTACATACTTGTTAGCCAACCACAAATTCTACTTGTGAACTTATTTAGGTTAATTTGTACATTCCATATATTGAAAGGGAATTTATAAGAAACAATATCTTAAGAATACTGAATGAATAAGCACGCATGTAGAAACCATTTTTTCTAGGTTTTCTCACAATCTCATAGTGATAGTCTTTGCATAATAGCACATCCTTATAAGCACTCAATATAAATTTTAAAAACAATTATATTTGGCCATCAACAAGGGACTCATACTCAGTTATTAAGTTGGAGTAATACCCTGAATTTGATTAACTTAAGGATTCTCACAAATTTAGATGTTTTCCTGGGAGGTTTGGTTCTAATTTTTCTCCTTAGTGTTGATGCTAGAGTAAGTTTACCTCCCAATACTAGGTTTGACTTCTAAGGCTCTTGTTGATTGACTAAGATTGCATAGCAACTTACTTTAGAGACTTATGTTCAGGTTTACCCTTCTTGGGTCTCTTGATTCCAATGCAAATGGATTTCTATGACAAGGGCATAGGATTACCATATAGTAACTATAATATAGGTTTATCAATCAGTTCCAAGAAGTCATTGCAATAATTTCAATTTTGGAGCCCAGTCTCAACGAACTTATTAATGTGATAACCTACTTAATGATTTAGATAGTACTTGGAAAGCTTGTGGTGTGAGTGGAACAGACGTTGCACTTGCAATTGGATGCTTTGGGTCCAAAGTGCTTCTCTTGGGTTCCGTGCTTCTCCTTCTTCCTATGCTTTGACATTGAGTGCTTTGATCATCAAACTCCTCAAGCTATGGACTTTAATAGCTCGAGAGACCTCTCTCTCTCTCTCTCTCTCTCTCTCTCTCTCTCTCTCTCTCTCTATGTCCATGCCGTTAAGGCCTTTTCCTTTCTCCTTAGGACCGCCGCGGAGGGGGGGTGGGGGGCTTCTTGAAGGCTACCCAGTCTGCATCCTGCAAGTATAATTCAGTAATCCATGCTTTCAGTTCATGAATAGTAACACGTACAAAATACCAGCTCCATGTAGATTGAGCCACTCTAAAGAATTCCATCTATTGAGCATAGGTATGTACATATGCAGATACATTCCTGCCATTGAATAACTTCATCTCACGCTCAAGTGCTTTCAAAGCATTCATCACAAGACTTTCTGTTTGAGCTGAAGCTTGCATCACCTGTTGTTGTTGTTCTACTTGCATAAGCATATTCATATTTTGCACCAACTATTGCAAAACATCACTGGAGATTGTATTCGAAGGTTCTCCCATCTTATCTTTCTTTCTTCTGTGACGACCTTTCACGTCGCGTTCACCAATGTCGGAGGGGTTTTTGTCGAAAGGTCGAATCCATCGGGGATCAGAAGTAGAAGGAAGTAGAGATAGGAGATGGAAGAGAAGATAGAGAATATCCAAGTGGTAAACACTAAAAAGACAAATCACAATGAATTGAGTCAATATGTATTGAAAGAACCTGGAATCTTTGTACTACTCAGAAGCAATCACCAGGCATTAGATCTCCTGGTGCTTCTTTGTAGAACAAAATGTGCATAAAAATTCTAGCTCCTTCTCTGCTGCTTAGAACCCAAATCTGATGGCTCCGTTGGCTCTGAAAGGGGAGTAAAACCCCAAGAGACCTGATCATGGATCTCCCAGATCACTCCTTCTTCTTCTTTCAGTTCAATCTTCAGTTTTCAACCTGTTTACAGGGATCGCAATGCGCACGATTTTCTCAATTTGTTTTTTTTATGAAAAATCTCCTAACTGACTGAAAAAGCTACTAGCTTTTTGCACGGCATCCTAATCTAGAAGTTGTTTTTTCTAAATTTTTCGAATTTCTACAATAAATAATATAAAAAATAGCCTAAAATAATCCAAAAATCTAGTATTTTTGGATAATCCATGCAACTCACACTAGTACTAATGGCTTAGATCACATTGACTCTCTAGAGATCAATAAAGAAGTCAGATGATGATGCATTTCATACTTTTTCACACTATGTCCTCATAACATCACGACAACGGATGTTGAGCATGATGCATGAGCATATTCTTCCTAACTTTCATGGTAGATTAAAAAATTTGATAGATAAAGATTGTAGAGATGAGTACCAAAAATGCACTTTGAAGCATTTTTAACAAAAGTATTTAAAATTTCTAGTCTTGATACATGGAAGAGCTTTGATGACTTTAATTTATTGTAAATCATGGCTCATGAGTAAATTAAAGAGTCACATTGATGACATGTACACCCACACTCCCCCTTCTACAATCTCACTTTCTTGGATGCTCTATTGAACATGTGTGAACTAATGAGACCCAACGACTTAGCTAGTGGATAGTGTTCTGGAATTGGAGAGATGCTTAACTCCTTGCCCACTTGAGAGCTTTGGCATCAAAATTTTCCCATTGACACCACTGTGTAACCCTAATACATTTGAGAAAAAGACAGTACAAAAACTGGAAAATTTTCCCTTGTTTGGAGATAACGAGGAAAGTAAAGGCCCCCTGAAATATACACATAAAATAGTTTTCCAAAAGTGTCACTGGTGCTCATGTGAATCCATCAATTGAAGAATTCCATAAGTCATGAGAAATGATTACAAACATGTCCATATGATGCATAAAATAATTAAGGCTTATATTGATTTAGTTCTAGTTCTTTTACTATGATATGATGATATAGAGATTTGAAATATTCTATCCTCACTTACTACTCTTGTAAATATGGCCATCCTAAACCCAAGCTTCAATGATAGAAGGATTAGAATTTGTAAGAAAATAGTAGTGAAGTTAAAATATGCATAGGGCCATCTCAAAGCTAAACATTAATGCCTTTCAAGGACAATCAAGACAGAAGGTATCTTGGTTTCATTACACATGCAACTAGTTATAAATTCTTGCACCCTAAACACATCAAAGGATTGCTATGTCTGGTTAGCAATGTCTCCAATGAAAAAGAATGTCATAGAGAAAAATATAGAAATATGTTTGCATCCATGTAGATCAAGGCTTTGGGAAGCTTTGAAAGGAAAAATTTCAGAAGAGTGTACCATCTTCGTAGGGACCTAGGACAAGATGCCAACTGAGGTTGACTACTCCATGGAAACAATATCACGATTGCATATGAGAAGGAAAAATGGCATGACTTGAAGAGGATGTATGATTTGCTAGATGTTTCCCCAATGATTATGGATGAAGATGCTCGCATATTGACTTGGCACAACAAGCATAAAGACTAGTCTTGGCAAGCTATAAGATTAGAGAAGTCCTATTATACCAATCAAGGAGAAAGTGGTGGGTTGTACCATAGCTAGGACTCAAGTCTTGGATTCAAGATAAACCAAACATGGTAAGACCCCTCACATTTTAAATGTAATCTACAAAATCATTGCAAAGGTGAAAGCATGAAGAGTAAAGTTCATACGACCAAAGATGCTACATAAGTTTCAATATGGATTCCTCTATGGAAGGGAAATGCATGACACAATCCTCAATTTAGTGGTATTGAATATCAAAGTGAAATATCAAATTGAGAGCAAGAGAGTGTGCACAAGAGAGGGAGAGAGAGAGCTCACGTATAAGAAGAGGATCTTTCTTAATGAGTTGTTTACAAGTACAACTGGTACACTCTCCTCTACATTGAGAGTGACCTCTAGGTTGTTTAAATAGCCTCTAGATGGCTAGGGGACATTTACTAGTAATATGACATGCCTTCTTACATTTTTTGCACTTCATTTTGTCAGAATATTTTTTCCAACAGTTACTGATAAGATGTCCCTTCTTATTGCAAAAGGAGCATTTGGTGGAGATAGTATGAACCAAGAGTTTCTCATGGGCTCTTGAAGTAGATCCCTGACTTCTTTTCTCATAATCTAAACAAGATTGGATGGTGCTTTCCAAGATTTAATTAGGGATATTGGTAAGAGTCGTTACAAGGGTTGGGAATACCTTTTTTATAGATTTCAAGAGAATTGCAATGGCATATTCATCATGAATTTGAGCTTGAACTAAGGATAGTTGTGCCATGAGAAATGAACTTACTTAGGTCTTCTCCTTTCCTATACTCTGGACAAAATTTTGATCTTAAGGAAAATTTTAGATTTCTTTTGCGTAAACACCATATTGGGGAATATGGAAATTTTCCATAAGTTTGGGACATGTGGTCAAATCTTTAGATTTGTGATAAGTTGAACACTGTAACTCCAAATCGAGTACTCTATAGCTCAATAGTTTCCATTTTTCAAGTGATTTCCAATGATAGATCACATGATATGGTTTTGAGAAAATTATGGACATGTTATTCGGGTGCCACCATTTTAGTATTCAAAAAATGGGAATTGGGAGATTCCCAAACTCATTAATATTGTGTTCGTAGCACGATAAAGCTTTTCAAGCTCATCCCATTTCTCCTTGCAATGGAGAGTTAGTCAATGTGATGAATTAGGGATTCATCTAGATGAAGCATGATTATGGCTTGGTCTCTTTCATAATCTTCTACATCAAGTGGGTTTGATGGATCAATAACCTTGGTCCCTTTGATGAAGGGCCAGTTGCCCCATTCCCATCATTTTATACTTCACTAGTACCTACCATGGATGAATTTTTTTTCCATCAAACTTACGGATTTGAGGTCTAACATTGGCATAAGCCATGGCCATTATAGGAAGGTCTTACGGATCGCTTAATACATAGCAAAAATATATCATTAATACATAGCACGCTTAAATTTGACGTGTTATAAGATGATATGTTATAATGGTCAATGTGTTTATACTAGATTTAAAAAATATCCAGAAATCAAGTGATTAGAAGGTTAATTAATAATGTTTAGAAACACTAATGTTAAACTTAGTGAGATGCTTGAGTGAAGACCGATTGAAAGTCACATTTTCTACATCTGTTGCAATGTTAGCATGATATGCCTCCAATGTCCAAGTTTGACACAACGTGCTGATGCACCTTGACTTGGAGAATAAGTTCCCATAAGAAATCAAGAGCTGATATGGCCTCCTTTGCTCACACCAACTCCTCGAATGGAGGTAGGTGTTAGCTAGCTATGGAGGTTGAAAGACCAAGATGGGAAAATGAAGCTTTTCTTATGCACTTAGGTTGAGATGAGGTTTGGGGAACCTATAGGGATTAGAGGTGGCTCTGATACCATGTTGAAATATTAGAGTGAGAGAAAGAGAGTGTGCGCAAGAGGGATAGAGAGAGAGCTCAAGTACAAGAAGAAGATCTTGCTTAATGAGTTGTTCACAAGTACAACTGGTACACTCTCCTCTACATTGATAGTGACCTCTACGTTATTTAAATAGCTCCTAGATGGCTAGCGTTAGGGTTTCCCCTTTCCCTCCAGTTCATTCACACCCACCTATCCTTGTCCACCCTTGCATACATAGGGGTCATATGCCTATGTCTCAATATTTAGTTCCATAGCTTCTTGGAGATTATATATAAAGATAGACATCATAGATACTGTCTATCATAGACATAACGGGCTATTATGTCCCTGGCCAAACATGAGTGACTTGAGATAATGTCCTTGGCCACAAATACAAGTGATTGAGGAAAAACAAATCACTAGAAGCTAGCAAGGGGACATTTTCGCTACTCTATTCTAAAGCTACCATAATTAGGATGGTGATAGAGGCTCTGCCTCTCAATTTAAAGAAAAATATAATTATTTATTGGTATATCAAATTCAAATAACATAAGAAAATTTCTTGAATTCTAAAAATCTTATCTAAGATTCTCAAAATATGGCAAGTTTCGAGACTCCATAGGGGTTGAAAAATACAAGATGAAATTGATTTGAGCTTTTATGAGAGCAGATGGAAATTTGATTGCTGGGTAAAGAATTATGATAAATTTAGTTACACATCTCAATGGATAATCATTCTGAATTTAATATACAAGTGTCCTGTGTATCATTAAAAACATTTTTACTTTTGTATTTATAGCATTTTAAACAAATATTTTCCCCTTACTTTGAGAAAATAGATCGATGTCTTTGATACGCTCACTTTGATATTCTCACTGAAGATCGCACTATGAATGAAGCTTCTTCATTCATGTCTAGGAAATTTTTTGCATTAAATATGACCAAGAAAAACTGCTGCTTCACTTGCAGGATGCCTGGAAGATCAATTTGTATTGTGTGTGAGAGAGTTTGTTGAGAGAGACTAAGTATTCTTTTTTGGGTAGCCATGACAAGGTTGTGTTGTGTTTTGTTGGATCATGAGAAATGCAAAGTTGTTAGATATGATCAATGCCCCACCCTCATTAGGTGCTACCAATGATCCATGGTGCTCAAATTTGTAAGGCCCCCATTATGAGGAGAAGCCAAGTGTGAGCCCGCACATTGGTGGAGTTCTGACTTGTATATCATATGAGGTCTATGTGACGAGATGGCAAAAAGGTGACCATTGTGGGTCTAATCTTTGGGTTAGATGGAGAGGTTAATTTGGTAGCAACTCGAGGCACATTGCTGGGGGGTCCCAAGGGGGGCCAGCGGCCCCCCTCGCGAGGGTCCGGGGGCAGCGCCCCCGGCCCGATGGTAAAGGGAATATTCCCTAGAATATTCCCTGGCCGACTAGTGGAGGCTCATATGGTAGGTCGGTCAGCAGGCCACCGACCTAACGACCTTCGCGGGCTATAAAAGCTAAACCCCTTCGCAACCATCTCTCACTCATCTTTCACCCAGTCAAAGTTGTTGTTCCAGCTAGCCTTAAGCTCTTCACCTATCTTGTGTCTAGATCACCATCTAAGCTTCACACAGTGGAAGTGCACGGGTGGACAGAGCCATCTTTGTATCAGTTGTTTGAAGTTAAAGAATTTACTGATTCTCCTCTTATTTGTTGTGTACTCTCTATCTCTTTCTCAGATTCTGTTCGCTGCGCCGTGTAATATTTTACATGGTATCAGAGCCCAAGGGGCTCTAGAGATCGGAGAGCGTGCAAGAGGCAAAGGCTTCAACAGCAAAGAGAAACTATGTCGACTTCTGGAAGCGGTGCAGGAGGCGGTGTTGCTGTACCGGCTATTCAAACACTGAGGATTCGTCCACCAACCTTCAGTGAAGGCAAGTTAGATGGTAGAAACTACACCTTGTGGAAGTTCAAAATTACAACTATCCTTGATTCTTATGAGCTTCTGGAGACTTTGCTGG
This sequence comes from Lygodium microphyllum, assembly GCF_053477565.2. Lineage (NCBI taxonomy): Eukaryota > Viridiplantae > Streptophyta > Polypodiopsida > Schizaeales > Lygodiaceae > Lygodium > Lygodium microphyllum. The sequence goes on from NC_141155.1 coordinate 29,072,215, forward strand.
GGACTGACGCAGAACCACAGCCTACCCCCGACCCATCAAATCCTAGTGTGATGATTCCTCCGAATGCAAATCTTCTACGACCTTGGAAACGAAGGAATGCAGATGCATTGTGTGCCTTAGTTACAAGTTGTTCTGATAGTGTTTTGACTTTGATTCAGTATACAACCAAAGGGTCAGAGGCTTGGAATGTACTAAGGAGTCAGTATGAAACACGAAACCAAACAAGGATTCAAAACTTGGAGAATCAACTAGCATCGGAGAAGTTTGCTGAAGGAGAGACGGTTGAAGCATTCATCACTCGGATTAAGAATCTGCGCGACCAGATGGCTGGCACTGGGATACAAAAGACTAGCGAAGAGCTAGTTCGAAGGTGTCTTTGGATTTATCCACAAAAGTTTGATGGACTAGTAACTGCCCTTAATACTCATGTGAGACCTCAAGCTTTGACTTTTGAGGAGTTTTGTGCATTATTAATGGAGGAGGAGTTGAGGCTGAAAGCCCGAGAAGGAAGCAGCAATGGAGATGCTGCATTCTCTGCCAATGCAAAAGGCAAAGGTGTTTCCTCCACCAAAAATGATGGTGACAAAAAGAAGAAGGGCGGCAAGAAGAAGTTTCAAGGAGAGTGCTTCTACTGCAAGAAGAAAGGACATGCAATTGCAGATTGTCGTGTCAAGAAGGCAGATGAAAAGAATGGTACCCTTAAAAGTAAAGGGAAAGAGACAGCCAATATGGCTGAAGCAGAGTTGGAATTATTCATGGCGACCATTGAGGAAGTGTGCTCTTCGGCGCAAGAAGAATATACCACTGACTCATGGGTGTTGGATAGTGGGGCCTCCCATTACATGACCAACAAGAAAGGTCTATACAGTTCTATGCAGCCTCTACAAGAATCCATCACTGTGACAGTTGGAAATGACGCTAAATGCCCTACTACGGGCACATGTACTATTTCTTTTGTTGCTACAAATGGTGAAGTCAAAAAGCTTTCAAATGTGTTGTATGTTCCCGAAATCAGGAGAAATCTCTTATCAGTTGCTGCCATAACTGATCTTGGTCATGAAGTGAGGTTCAAGAAGACAGGTGCAGAAATTATTGATAGTGCTGGCACAATTGTTGGCAAAGGAGAAAGAAGGAACAACCTGTATGAGCTAAGTGCTCTTACAGCCACCGTTGGAGTGGGCACAAGTAAACTTTGGCATGAAAGGTTTGGACACATCGGATTTGCAGTATTGAAGGAGATGCAAAAGCAAGGTATGGTTGCTCACCTACCTACAATAACTGAATTGAAGGAACCATGTGAAGCTTGTATGATGGGCAAGAAACAGAGAAAGGCATTTCCACAAGAAAGCAAGAATAGAGCACAGGCTCCTCTAGAGTTGGTGCATGTTGACTTGTGTGGTAAGATGCCTACACAGGCCTTGAGGGGATCTTCTTATTTTATGTTGATTGTCGACGACTACAGTAGGAAGATGTGGGTGTACTTCCTTCGTGATAAGGCTCAAGCTTTTGGTAAGTTTAAAGAATGGATAATACTTGTTGAGAATGAAACAGGGAAAAGTGTGAAGAAATTTAGAACAGATGGTGGTGGTGAGTTCAACTCAAAGGAGTTTGAAGGCTTTTGCAAGAGCAAAGGGATCAAGCGTCAATTGACGACACCTCACACACCTCAGCAGAACGGTGTTGTGGAACGCAGGAATCGCACCATTGTGGAGATGGCAAGATGCATGCTAAAGGGCAAGGGATTGCCTAACAATTTTTGGGCTGAAGCTGTTAATACTGCAGTCTACATTCTAAATCGGAGCTATACAAAGGCTCTCAAGGGAAAAACACCTCATGAGGCTTACACTAGTAAGAAACCATCTATCTCACATTTGAGAATTTTTGGATGTGAATGTTATGCACATGTTCCAGATGAGAAGAGAAACAAGTTACAACCAAAAAGCAGAAAATGTATCTTCTTGGGTTATAGTGATGAGCAGAAGGCTTACAAATTATATGACCAAGAGGCAAAGAAGATCATCGCGAGCCATGATGTGGTGTTCAAGGAGGAGCCGCACACAGTTGAGGAGGAGAAGGCAAGTTCTTCCACTTTATCATCAAGCGAAGAAGTAGTCCACTATGAACGTGTCCCGAGAGCTATCCCTATCCTTAAGGAGGAGGAAGCATCATCTTCAGATTATGAGGAAAAAGTTCACCAACCTGACATCACCCCACCGGAAAAGCCATTGCCGCGCTGGGTGAAGCAGCTCTATGACCACAATAATCCTATGCCTGCATCTGTTGAGGAGAAGGCAGACGGACCAAGGAGGTCTCAGAGAATAGAGGAGCAAAGGAGGGCTTCTGCTCACATAGCCAATATGGCCTTGATGGTTGAGATTACGAGAGAAGTAAAGGAGCCAACTGATTTAGAAGAAGCACTTGTAGATCCATCATGGAAGGCTGCTATGCAGGCAGAGTATGACAGCATAATGAAGAATGACACTTGGGAGCTAGTGGATCGACCAGCAAAGCAGAAGGTTATTGGCACCAAGTGGATCTGGAAGGTAAAGTACAAGGCTGATGGTACCTTAGAAAAGTACAAAGCTAGACTGGTTGCCCAAGGATTTTCACAAGTTGAAGGGTTTGATTTTCAAGAGTCATTTGCCCCAACTGCCAGAATGACCACTATTCGCATGATACTTGCAGTGGCCGCCCACAAGAAGTGGCCAGTGTACCAAATGGATGTTAAGTCAGCGTTCTTAAATGGTGACCTCAAGGAGGAGGTGTACGTGGCTCAGCCACCAGGGTTTGAGGCCCCCCATTCTGAGAACAAAGTGTGTAAACTGAAGAAGGCATTGTATGGGCTGAAACAAGCTCCCAGAGCATGGTACCAGCGGATAGATAGGTTCTTTTTAAACCTAAACTTTAAAAGATGTGCCTCAGATGCTAACTTGTATGTTTACAGGGATGGTAAAAAGTCTGTAGTGATTGTCCTATATGTGGACGACCTTCTTATTACAGGTGGCTATGAAGATATGATCAACCAAACTCGAAAGGCTTTGAGTTCTGAGTTTGAAATGACAGACTTGGGCTTGCTGCACTATTGTTTGGGGATTGAAGTCTGGCAAGAGCCAGGAAAGATCTTCATCTCTTAGAAGAAGTATGCATGGGAGATCTTGAAGGCATTTGGCATGACCGAGTGCAAGGAGATAGCTACACCTATGGAGGTGAATGCAAAGTTATTTGTCGAGGATACATCAGCACTAGCAGACATCAGGAGGTATAGGAGGTTGGTCGGCAGTCTGAACTACTTGTGTAACACGAGACCAGATATCAATTTTGCTGTTGGTGTTTTAAGCAGGTTCTCAAACAAACCTCATGAGAGTCATTGGAAGGCTGGGATGAGGGTGCTCAGATACTTGAAGAAAACTCTTGACTATGGTATCACATACAGTTCTGAAACTTCTCTTGTGGGGAACTATGACTCAGATTGGGCAGGAGACATTGATTCCAGGAAGTCAGCTTCTGGTTATTGTTTCTCTTTGGGTTCAGGAATTTTCTCTTGGATTAGTAAGAAGCAACCAACAGTGGCATTGTCTTCTACCGAAGCATAGTACAAGGTAGCTTGTTTTGCTGCATGTGAGGCCGTATGGTTGAGAAGGATTCTATGGCATATGGGAGTGCAGGATGAAGAACCAACTGTGCTGAGATGTGACAATCAGAGTTGCATCGCCATTGCCAAAAATCCTGTGTTTCATGCACGCACCAAACATATAGAGATCCAGTGTCACTATGTGCGTGATTTGATGGAGGATGGGATAGTGGAATTGGTCTACTGTCCAACAGAGGAGAATGGAGCAGATATCTTCACCAAAGCACTTACGAAGGATCTGCTTCAAGTTCATCTTCAGAGACTCGGCATTGGGCCAAGAAGATAGTTCACTTATGGGTGGACATTGAGGGGGGTGTTAGATATGATCAATGCCCCACCCTCATTAGGTGCTACCAATGATCCATGGTGATCAAAGTTGTAAGGCCCCCATTATGAGGAGAAGCCAAATGTGAGCTCGGACATTGGTGGAGTCTTGACTTGTATATCAGATGAGGTCTATGTGACCGGATGGCAAAAAGGTGACCATTGTGGGTCTAATCTTTGGGTTAGACGAAGAGGTTAATTTGGTAGCAACTCGAGGCACATTGCTGGGGGGGTCCCAGGGGGGCCAGCAGCCGCCCTCACGGGGGTCCGGAGGCAGCGCCCCCAGCCCAATGGTAAAGGGAATATTCCCTGGCCGACTAGTGGATGCTCATATGGTAGGTCGACCTAATGACCTTCGCGGGCTATAAAAGCTAAACCCCTTCGCAGCCATCTCTTACCCATCTTTCACCCAGTTAGAGTTGTTGTTCCAGCTAGCCTTAAGCTCTTCACCTATCTTCTGTCTAGATCGCCATCTAAGCTTCACACAGTGGAAGCGCACGGGTGGACAGAGCCATCTTTGTATCAGTTGTTTGAGGTTAAAGAATTTACTGATTCTCCTCTTAACTGTTGTGTACTCTCTATCTCTTTCTCAGATTATGTTCACTGCGCCGTGTAATATTTTACAAAAGTAGCTTCCTTGGGAAGCATTGGTTCCCACTACAGCAACATTCCCCCCACACTAAGATGGAGCTTCTAGTTTTAATGTATTTCTTTTTATAATACTTAGTAAATCTCTCATAAATCTTTATAAAACCAATATACCTTTTTTATTTGAATTGCAAACAAATGTAATGGTGGTTTAATCTCAAACGTTAAATATGCCCAAAACTAAATGAAAGGGATCCAAAGCTATCCAATGGTAAACTCTTGGCAATTTGTGATGCACCAATACACAGTTGTGTCATCAATTTAATAAATTTAAAAAATATTTTATTCAGCAAGTATCTTGTTTTATATTCTTCTCATGACATTAATTATTTTAAAGAAAAATATTTACATTTTAAGTATTTTTTTCTTTCAAATTTCCTTATCTATGGCAATTTGTTGATTATAAAATAAAAGTGATTGCTCTATTTAGTCATTTTATTATTTTTTCTAAATCATGTATGTAATTATATATGCTTATACATCACTCAGGCATTTAGAAAAAAGAGGGATATCTAGGGATTTAACAAAACTTTAGTGTGAATTCACACTTCTGATGGCAAATGGCTATTGCAACACTATCTTAATATGTTGTGGACGAGATGCTTTAAAAAAAAAAAAGGAAAACAAACTATGGTGTAGAGGCATAGAAGTCTCATATGTTGACTAAAAGGAAAACATTATGGAAAGCACACAAATCCACATAGCTCTTGAAAGAAGATTCCCGGACGAGAATAGAACCACTCTTCGTGCATACATCAATGTTATCATCTTTGGCAGCTTAAAGGGAGGCTCTAAACTTACCCTCATGAATAGAAAAGTATTAGCACAATGGCGGTGAATATGTATCCAATCTATTTGATGACTTTTGTTAGGATCAAGGTATTCATCATGAGTTTACAATTCCTTATTCTCCTCAGCAAAATGGTCTTGCTGAGTGCAAAAATCGCACTATTCTTAATGCTATATGTTGCATGCTTATACACTCTGGTTTGTCTCGAAAGTTTTGGACTGAAGCACTTCTAACAGCCGTTTTTATTCAAAATCATCTTCCAACAACTGCACCTGCTGGTAAAATTCCTATAACAATCTGGACAGGGAAGACACCTTCAGTTTCTCACTTTTGCACTTTTGTTGCATTGCTTATATTCATGTGCCCAAGGACACTCGACATAAGTTGGATCCTCCAAGTTTGAAGGTTATTTTTCTTAGTTATTCAGATCATTCCAAAGGTTACAAATTTTATGATCCTTCTACTCAAAAGGTTATCATTAGTCGTGATGCTATATTTGATGAGAAGACTATGGGTGGCACATGGTCGTCAGATGTTTCAGATGATACACAGTCTTTGCTTAGTGCATTTCCTTACTTGCTTTGTGAGTCTACTAATTCTGATGATCATAAACCTCCTTCACCTCCAAAGAAGATTGATGAAAATTTGGAGATATATGTCGATCTTCCTATTGAGATAGAGCATGGATTCTATTCTATTGAATATGATGTCTTTGATGATGCTATGTCTGTCCAAGAGGATCCAATATCGTATATGGAAGCTATCAATTCGTCTCAAAGGGATCAATGGCAAGAAGCTATGCAAGCTGAGTACGATTCTTTAATCTCCAAATGTACATGGATTCTTACTGAACTCCCCCCAAATCGTGTTCCTATCAAATGTAAATTGGTTTTATAAAACCAAGATCAAAGCTGATGGCTCGTTTGATAAGTTCAAAGAACGACTTGTTGCAAAAGGTTACTCACAGATTGCAGGAGTAGATTATCAAGAAACATTTTCTCCTGTTGTGCGCTCCACAACTGTTTATATGCTTTTGGATTTTGCAACACTATTTGATCTAGAAATTCATGAAATGGATGTTAAAATGGCTTTTCTCAATGGAGATCTTGAAGAAGAAATCTATATGGAGCAACCTGAAGGTTTTATGATTGCGGGAAAGGAGCATCTGGTCTGCTAGCTTCATCGTGCATTATATGGATTAAAGCAACCCTCTCGTGCTTGGTATATTAAGATTGATCAATTGCTTATATCTAAAGGTTTTGTTGCATATTTTATTGACCCAAATCTTTACATCAAAAGGGAGGACAAATGTTTTATTATTCTTGCTCTATATGTTGATGATATTATTCTTGTGTCAAATAATATTGCTTACTTGGATGCTATGAAGAAGCTTTTATCAACTGCATTTGAAATGGTGGATCTTGGTGAGATACATTCTTTTTTGGGTATTCAAGTTCAACAACACCGACAACAAGGCATTCTTATTCTTCACTAGACAAAGTTTATTAATGATATTGTTGAGAAGTTTGGGTCGACAAATGCGCACTCTGCCAACACTCCCATTCTTTTGATCTCTACCAAGGGTACATCTACAACACGCAATGAAGAATTAGCCATTCATCAACTTTTGCTAATCTTGTTGGTTGTCTTCAATTTATTGGTTTAAACACAAGACCGGATATTTTATTTGCAGCTAACTTTTTGGGACAGTTTCTTTCTTCCCCTTCCACTATTTATTGGAGTGTTGCAAAACATATTATTAAGTACCTCAAGGGTACTAAGGAGTTTGGTCTTATTTATCATCATCGAGAGAATTCTTCTTTATCTTCTTCAACTTCTCTTGACCTTATTGGATATACAGATGCTGATTGGGCAAGTTCACATTTATCCATGAGATCTACAAGTGGAAATTCTTTCTTTGTAAATGGATGTTTGGTTTCTTGGTCCAGCAAGAAACAACGATGTGTTGTGGTTTCTAGTATGGCGACGCGTATAGCGACGCATATAGCGACGGTTGCAGAGAATTTGCGACGCTCATAGCGACGCCAATAGTGACGCGAACAGTAAATTTGCGACGCAAATAGCGACGGTAATAGAGAAAAAAAATTTTGTATACTGAAATCATAAAAGTGATACATGAAATAAATACATGATCGCATAAAATGCGATTGGTACAATCATGAAAAAATATTACTAATACATAGAAAATGTCTACATAGATCAGTCGACTAAAAACTAAAGGTGTGTGAGCTCTAAGGATCCAAGGGCGAGCTACAAATCCTCGTCCCCCGAAAGCTCATCCCGCTGCAAAGCAGCATCAAACAAATTCTGCAGAAAAAGAAACAACATATCAATCCACCATACAATAATGCATTCAAATATCTCATGGTAACTACGGACAAGAAAGATGAGTGACTTACAGGGCCGCCGCGTCTATACAATCGGTCGATCAATGCCCTGAAACTGTGCCTCTCTGCATATCGAGCCTCAAGGCCTTACGGATCGCGATTTGTAACGAAGTGCTGCAAAGAAAACAAAATGCTAACTGTTAGAAACATGATTGTCAGTACAAAGAATATCTCAAAAAAACAAATAAGCAAAACAAAAGAGAAACTTACAAAGTCCTCCAAATATGTCTTGTGGCCGCCACTCCCAAGATGATGCACCGATCCGGCCTCAATTCGTGCCCTCGCCGCCTCCCGCTGCTGACTCCAACGTCCTGGCAAATTTGTAGCCTCCTCCCTCAGTTGGTGCCAGTCGTCTGCATCTAACCACTCAGGCTTTGGAGCCCCACTCTTGATTGCCTTTCATGCGTCGGATCGTCTATGTGACATGTATGCACGCATGCAATCCATCATCTAGCCCATAGAGAATCTATCTACTGCGGTTGGCACCGGGAACTCCTTGTGCAAGGATGCTACTATGTAGTCCTTGCTCCCCTCCGGTATGTTCCTCCAATGATCCAGGACGTTGTGCCGAAAAAACGTGTTGGCACAACTCCCTCATGCGAGCCATCACCCTCCTCCCCTCATCATTCATGATGATGGCTCCTGACCTACTATCCACTAGGTATCCATAACCCCTAGGAGTCTGCCTAAGATGGGCCCTCTCCCATCTCTATCCACACTTCTGGGCATATCCAGGAGACCCCTGTACATCCGGTGTACCGACGGGGGTACCCTCTCCCGGAGTGCCACTCAAAGGGGTGCCACCAAAGGGGGTGTCACCAAAAGGAGTGCCACCAAAAGGCGTGCCATCTGCCGACGGCTGCGTAAAAGCCGGAGTAACTAGAGTGGATGTCCCCACAGGTGTGACAAATCCTGGAGGTGACGCAGCTCCAGCTGAACGACGAGACGGAGACACCATGTCCGTGTCTCCACAGCAGCACCCCCCTGATCCTCCTGCAGTCACAGTCCCTCCCTCTGGCCCAAGTCGTGAGCGTCGAGATCGTCTACTCGAAGCTGAAGCATCTGATCGTGCTGAAGCTGATCTAGCAGAGCGCCCTGACGAAGAACGAGACAGCTCCTGGTCTGCCATCTCTCTGAATCTCGCGAGCTGATCTGGAGACATGCGTGCCATCATGTCATGAAACTCCTCATCGCTCATCCCTCAACTCATCCTGAAAATGTCGATACCTGCACAGATAAAAAATGATGTTAGAATAATCAATTTAAACTATATAAAGCACATTAATATAAATCATTTTTGAAAAATCTCTCTTAAAATGCATATCTTGTCTACCTTTATGGAAGATTTAAACAACGAATTGAGTAATACAATTCTCCAAGAATGAAGTATTCTATGGTCCCATGTTAATCTCCTGACACAACTCTGCATACACTGGAAGGTCGATAGACATGTCACCACAAAAGAACGAGTCTGCCTCGTTCTCAAAAAATTCAACGCCTTTTGTATTTCCATCATTCTTAGTCGATGCGGGCTCCAAGCTTGTGGTGGCCTCCACCCCTTGTAATATCGACCCCTCTATTTGCATATTTTCTTCATCTATGCCTGGAACATCGCTTTGATCATATACTCTCGCTTATCGAGGAGTTGAAGGTATAACATACCACCATCGAGGTTGTCGGGGGTTTGGATGGAAGATTACCTGTTCACAAACACTTACAAAGCGAGTTCAAACCATTGTGACATAAACCATGTTGTATTATAATTAGCAAGCAAATGACTATTTGCACCTGTTCACAATGGGCCGACAACACAAAGGTGTCGCGCAAATCCGTCCATTTTTTTTCGGAATCTATTTCGAGAAATCCAGATGGACCTCGTCGAACTGTTGCTCCAGCTCCTCCAAGTACCACTTTGAACCACTGCACATCGAATAGTATCATGGAGAAGCTACGGTAATCCACCGTAATAATACTTTTCAAGTTCCCAAAATACTCAATCTCATCCACAACCGTGTTTGAATCCGTTGCTCGTCGCCGGCTCTCTTGCTCAAACCTTGCCATGACACCATAGTCCATTGTGGAGCGCATTTTTTCAATACGCTCCACCCGAAAATGCCGTCCGCGTGACCACGCTGCACTAGATATTTTTTACTACACATTGAAACACTCAAATTAGATGTAGCAAGCAAATTTAGATACGACACATTCTAAACCCCTCATTACCTTTGGACTACATCCCCTCGAGAACTCCCACTCCTCCATTGAGACCTCCTTGCAATCTGGTACTTGGCGAGCCATGTCTCCATGGAGGCATGGTGCAACATACAAAAGCGATTCACCTTCTCTTACATTGAGGCATCCATTCTTTTCTCTACCCCATTTCCAACCACCACATCTCCAGTCAGCCTATCATCGTCCTTCAGCGTCCATAGCACTTCATTGTCTGATTCCACCGTTGGTAGCCATTGTGAGATATGCACTAACGCCTCTGACACCAATCAACCTTCCGCCATGCTACCTTCTGGACGAGCTCATTGTCGCACAAAGCCTTTCAGGGTTTTCATGAAGCGCTCCAGGAAAAACATCCATCGCGTATGGACAGGTCCAGCAATCTCCACTTCGTCCACAAGATGCACAAGAAGGTGAACTTGTATCGTGAGCATGCTAGTGGGCAGGTATTTCTCAAAGAGACAGATCGTCTCAACTGCTCCCCGCCTTGCGGATTCAATAGAGGACGTCTTAATCTCTTTCTGTGAGATCCATTGCACCAAAGACGACAACTTGTAAATGGCCCCGCGAATTTCTGGAGTTAGGCATCCCGCGATCGCGATCGCAGGACAAACTGCCACAAATGAGAAAGCATTAAGAATAATGGTCACTTTTCAAATTTCAAAATGTCCACGCTAATTAAAATCCATTCTGTTCATAAACCTGACATATCTTATGCCAATCATGGAATTTTAGCCCAGACATTTGGTCATCTTTAGAAAATGCGGACCGGAGAGAACGCATCATATCCGTCGGAGTGCGAATAGACTTGATTACTTGCTTCACAATGTGCTCTTCTTTGGTAGACAAAACCCAGGGAGCGCGAGGAAGCTGCACTCCCCCTTCAGCACTCGACTGCGGCCAAAGCGCCTCCATCTTACCTATCTCCTTTAAATCCATTCGTGACCCTATAGTGTCTCTCTTTCCTGTGATGTGGTCCCATAGCAAGCTGCCCACATTTTTGAAAATATGCATGGGATTTGACCTGTAAGTGGGTCCAATATGGCAACTCGTAGAAAACTGAGAACCGTCGCATTCCATTTGGATAGGATTCCGGGTTTACCATTTTCAGCTCGTACCAGCTTGCAACGTTCATACGTGCTGGAGGTCGTCCAAGAAAACCTTCCCTGAGTTCATGATCCTCCGGCAAGAAAGTGGCGTGTCCTTGATATACCATCTTCTTCATGGTTCGTGACCTTCGAGAGTCTAATTGTGACCCACACAATGGACATGCATGATAACCTGAGGTAACCAGACCTGCAAGGCGATCCACGACCTAGTGAATACTTGATTGAATGAAATAAAATATAGATATTACCAGCGAGAACAAAGATCTGCTCACCTGAGCACTCTCCCAATCCCGGAAAGTCATGCATCGTCCACATGAGAATGGCTCGAATGTTGGCTGACCGCCGACCATCGCGCCTGCTCATATCTTGCACTGTGACCGCCTCCTTCCACAAAATCTTAAGCTCATCGACTAATGGATGAAGATACACATCCATATTTTTTACTTTGTAGCGGCTCGGGACGAGCAAGCTAAGGATGAGATGTCCTTTCTTCGTAGAAAGCCATGGAGGGATGTTGTAGTTGACAAGCACTATAGGCCACACACTGTAAGAAGTCGAGCGTAGACCGAATGGGTCCACACCATCCATGGAGAGACCGAGCCCAAGATTCCTTGGCTCTCCCGCAAAGCCTGGGAAGGTAGATTCAATGTGGCTCCATGCGCGCGAATCTGCTGATATTCGTTGAACTCCATCCGTGGACCTATTCTACACATGCCACATTGTCAAGCTTGCCATGGCAGACGTGCGAAACATGTGGTTTATGCGGGGGATGAGCGGAAAGTGTCTGAGAACTTTTTAAGGGATGGTTTGCTCTTGCAAGTCCTGTCGATACTTGTGAGCACCACACTTTGGACATGTCTCCATAGTCTTGTATTCATCTCGAAACAGTATGCAGTCGTTGATACATGCATGGATGTTATTGTAGTCCATGCCAAGCTTCCGTAAAACATGTCGTGCATCATCACGAGACTCAGGCATGGTATTTGCAGGTGACAATATATGATATTTCAATAACCTGAAAAAAATCATAAAACACCTTGAAAAAACACAAATGTTTACAATAATACTGTTTTAAAAAAATTTATGAAGCCTATGTGCAAGGTACCTGAATAACTCAGTCACACTCGTATTCCTCCAACCGTATTTTGCTTGCACACTTAAGAGTGCAAGCAATGTCTTCAACCGAGATACTCGGCACCCATCATATAATGGTATGGTTGCTTCCTCTCTAAGCGGGTCAGATGTCTCAACATCCATGGGAATCAATGCATCGATCATTGCCTCCATCTCAGGCTCCAAGATTGTAGGCAGGTCGGGAAGGTTGTCTGTCTCCTTTGGCATTGACGGTATAGATGGGCCTTGCGAGTGGTCGATTGGCTCCTACAATCCATCCATCGCACATCCACGAACTCTTCTAATTGGCCGCAAAGGGTGCACTCCCCCTTGGGTCGAGACATCACCCCCCTGGATAGAAAATTTGCCAACAAGACCCAATCTTATTGTGTATGGTTTTCAATTAGCTTGAGAGTACAATGCATGAAAAATTCTAACTTCAAATTATCATTTGCTGAAAATCGGCAATCGCCTGATCAATGATCTCAGATTGAAACTCGCCAAATCGTCGTACGTATTCTATAGACAATCGGCATTTTCGTCTAATTGCCAACTTGCATTGAGAGCAAGGACATGGGACACGCTGATTAAGATACGTCTCGCGGTCTTGAACAATAAGACCTTCATTTGCCATCTTATCTACATTACAGCAAACGAGGCTTAAATGGATACCTTTATGGAGATGTACGTCAAGTTGCAAGTTGACCATAAATCTTGCATTGTATATAGTAGTTGAGAGATTTTCCGATGTTATATCTCGGCCTTGTATCATGCTCAAGGATTTGTTTGTCCCGGTAAATAATTATTTGTTATATCTCGGCTTTGAGTATAAGTAATCCATTTTAAAATTAATGCGCGCCATCTATGAAATTTTATAACTATAGTAATAAAATTTATTTCAATCAATTCTACTCATAGTCATAAGACCTGAGAGAAATTATCCTATACTCAATTTAAGGGTTTCTTCTTCTATAACAATACTTTTGGGTTCATTTTAATGAAGTACCTTAATGACCATTAGCTAGGGTATCATTTTCTTTTAGTCCTTCCGTTGACTAGTTGGCATGATTTCTAATTTGGCATGCCTATAAAGTTAATACAAAAACAATGAATTATGCATATCACAATTAGATCCCCTACTTGGACTTCATAAAGAAATTGACCATTTTTAAGCCATCTTAAAGAGTTACCAATGTACGTGGCCCATGGCAAAGCACATTGCATACCATTATCAATAAGTCTATTATCTTAAATTTCCTTCCCCTCCCTCTCCCTCTCTTTCTCTCCCTCTCTCTTCCTCTCCCTCTCTTTCTCTCTTTCTCTCACCCTCACCCTCTCCCTCTCGTTCTCTTTCTCTCCCTCTCTCATTTCCTTCCCCTCCCTCTCCCTCTCCCTCTCTTTCTCTTTTTCTCCCTCTCCCTCTCTATCTCTCTTTCTCTCTCATTTCCTAAACAAGCAACAAATAAAGTGATTTAAACATCCTCCAAGCAAAAGGGAGAGGGAGAGATACAATGCACTCTCCCTCTCTTTCTCTTTCTATCCCTCTCTCATTTCCTTCCCCTCCCTCTCCCTCTCGCTCTCTTTATCTCTCATTTCCTCTCCTAAACAAGCAAAAAATAAAGTGATTTAAACATTAAACAAGCAAAAGGGAGAGGGAGAGAGAGAATGCACTCTCCCTCCTTCTCCCTCTCTTTCTCTTTCTCTCCCTCTCCCTCTCTTTCTCTCTTACTCTCTCATTTCCTTCCCCTCCCTCTCCCTCTCTCCTAAACAAGCAAAAAAGAAAGTGATTCAAACAACAAACAACCAAACCCGTCGTGAGAGAGAGAATGCACACACTCTCTCTCACCCTCTCCCTCTCCCTCTCGTTCTCTTTCTCTCCCTCTCTCATTTCCTTCCCCTCCCTCTCCCTCTCCCTCTCTTTCTCTTTTTCTCCCTCTCCCTCTCTATCTCTCTTTCTCTCTCATTTCCTAAAGAAGCAAAAAATAAAGTGATTTAAACATCCTCCAAGAAAAAGGGAGAGGGAGAGATACAATGCACTCTCCCTCTCTTTCGCTTTCTATCCCTCTCTCATTTACTTCCCCTCCCTCTCCCTCTCACTCTCTTTCTCTCTCATTTCCTCTCCTAAACAAGCAAAAAATAAAGTGATTTAAACATTAAATAAGCAAAAGGGAGAGGGAGAGAGAGAATGCACTCTCCCTCCTTCTCCCTCTCTTTCTCTTTCTCTCCCTCTCTCATTTCCTCCCCCTCCCTCTCCCTCTCCCTCTATTTCTCTTTCTCTTTCTCTTTCTCTCCCTCTCCCTCTCTTTCTCTCTTACTCTCTCGTTTCCTCTCCTAAACAAGCAAAAAAGAAAGTAATTTAAACATTAAACAAGCAAAAGGGAGAGAGAGAGAGACAATGCACTCTCCCTCTCTTTCTCTTTCTCTCCCTCTCCCTCTCCCTCTCTTCTCTCCCTCTCTCTCCCTCTCCCCCTCATTCTCTTTCATTTCCTCTCCTAAACAAGCAAAAGAGAATGATTTAAACCTTCAATAAGCAAAATAAAGAGAGAGGGAGACTCACCAATGAGATATGGCGAGCGTGGGTGGCTTCTCTTTGCAACGAGGGCTCCTCCTCTCCTTCGCGAACAACGTCGGTCGCGGCGGCGGCGGCGGCGGCGGCGACGGCAGCAAGTCTCTTCCTCTTCTTCTCTCACAAAGCCTTCGCTCTCTCCCTCGCTCTCACTCTCAAAAGGCGAAACAAAAGAAATGAAAACGGCGCTCGGGTTTCGGCCGCGTTTTTTTTCCTGCGGCGTCGCTATTGGCATCGCTATTTGCGTCGCAAATGCGACGAAAATAGCGACGCAAATAGTGACGCCCATAGCGACGCCAATAGCGATGCCAATAGCAACGCCGATATCCGCCGTCGCTAATCGGCGTCGCTAATTGCCCAATTCCTTGTAGTGCATATTTGAATAGGTATCCCTTCTTCTACTATGTTGTTGCTATAAAATATACTAGAGATAGGTTATCTAGAATGTAGATGTTCAATTAACTTTGGCATGGCAATAGAACTATAAAAACTAGCTATTTTTGAATTATCTCTAGCATGGCAATAAATGATAGTGTAATATATGAGCTTGGTACAATTGTGTTGCATGCAACTAGGACTAGGTGGTCATCTCCCTATGTGGGTTTCCTACTGCTGGAGATGACCCTGAAAACTCTTGGTTATTGACCTTTATCTAGGGTGCAAATGTTAGCTCCATAGAATGTGAGAGAGAGGTGTTATTAGTAGACACCAAATTTAAGAAAGTAAAGGATATATTGGTTTAGACCTATGTGCAGGAAGAAATGCTTGGGGAAAAGGGGACTCAGAGATATGTATCATAATACATGAAAACCAACTTGCATAAAGTCAAGAAAGCCAACTACATTATCTATTTTGGTGGAGACTATGGCAAGCATAAAGTCAGGTATGAAATGTTTGAATTACTTTTTCAAGATGCATAGACACTTCTATCTGATATCATAATGGATTCATACGTTACAGATGTACATACTGATGGCCTAAAGTAATGGAGAAGTGTTTGGCGTGCATCAATTAGAACAATCTTCGAATAACTGAGTGATATGATTGTTTTTAACCAACATCTATTGTATCACTTAACACAATCTTTGGATAACTAAGTGATGATTATCCTAATTGGTACTTCTTGGTTATGTCATGGAATATACTTCAACAGGGTATAGGGATATGGTTGAACTCTGAGGGTCCAAAAACAAGTGGTACATTTTTACTAGAGGTAAGATTTGTTTGGAGGATGTAGGGCTGGCTAGATACATTCCTTGAGAACTCAAAATCAACTTCATCACGGTTTGCTATCTCTGACTGAAGTTGTAGATTTGTTCACAAGATCAAATCAGAACATATCATGATGCAATAATCATTAGTTCCTTGTTATAATTTGGCTCATTGTGAAAATAATCACACAAAACCTTTCATTAATCATACTTATCTGTGTTCCTTTTAATTTAATAAATCATTTCTTTGGTTGTGGCTTCTTTTGTTTCATCCATATTAAAAATGGCATATGTTCTAGAAACATCTTCATCCACAGCTATATTAAAAGTAACATCTATATTGTTAGAAACATCCTCTTTTGTTTTAGATATATTAGAAGTAGCATTTATGCCAGAAACATCACCAAATTTTTTCTATTCATAAGCGGGATCTTTTGTACTTTTCTGCTACATCAATGGCTGCTAGTTCCATATCATCCAAACAAACAGGGGTATGTATGATGCAAATAACTTCATTGGCATGTATGAGATCCTGAGATGTAGCATCCTCGTAGGTTGCTACACTAATGGTTACTGCTTCTATGAAATATCTAGCTTTGGATGCACATTGAAAGAATCAAAAGGCAAAAGCAAAAGCAACGGGTCTATTTCCACTAAGTCATTTACCTTACTTCTATATTGTGATTTCGTAAGAGTTGAATTTCATATTTAATGCACATTTTCCTTCTACATGTAGGGAAAGTACATTACGAGACCTGAGATTCTTATTATGCAAAAGAGGAGGAAAGCTTTCAAGAGCAAGTAGAGACTAATATCCATGAAAAAAATATATTGGATAATGAACTTATTTAAGAAAGTGTGAGTGATGTTTTTTAATAATATTTTATTTTTTTATTTTTATACTTGAATATGTAAAATTCATTGATTCTACAGAAAAAGTTATACGAAGCAAATAATTCTTGTGATGTAGTTACATCCCATGAGACAGTAGAAGAAAACAATATGACTATAATGGTGTGTACTTCCTTTTATGTCTTTGAATATTGAGCTTGCAAAATATGAACATGTCATACAATGATTTATATGAAATAATAAAAATATATAGGATACAGAAGAGGATGTGTATCCACCGCAATTTGAGGATCAAGTTGTTTATTATAATGAGGTACAACCATTTTTGAAATGCATAACCCCTATATTTCATCTTTAAAGTAGTCATAGATGATATTGATAGCTTTCTTATATATTGTATGATTCTTTGCTATCAAAAAGGACATCGTTTATGAAGCTATTAAATAACTCTAAAAAGATTTGATATCTTTACAATTTGTATATATAGAATAAATATTTACTTATATTTATAAAATATTTTTTTTAGGTGATACATACTGATCATGAGGATGATATCATTAAGGATTTGCAATATGAGAATGTAGAGATTGTTGCTGCGAGAAAAAGTAATCATACACGCATGACAGTTTTACATTTCCAAGTTAAGTATTTCCTTTTATCTTTATAAGTCTTTTGTATGAAGTGTAGTTATCTAAAATAGTGATGGTATTTTGAAGGTGACTGAAAAAATGCAATTCAATAGTGAAAGTAGAAAGATAAGTCACGAGAACAAAAAGAAAGAAAAATGTGCGTGCTCTTATGAAAAATTATTGTCCTTTTAATTGAGATTAGAACTTTAAATTGATATATATATTGATCATAATGTAGGGGCTTAGTTCTATCCAAGATTCTGGAAGATCTCATTCTTTGTCACAACATGAAAGAGTTCAATCATCTCATCTTATGACTACATCAATATGTTATAAATGTTTACTATCATATTTACTTTATAACTAAGGATTATAGCTACCAATTGTATGGATAACATTTTGAAATTGTTTCTTATTTATACATAATGGTTATGTCGTATAAGTTTATACTTATATCACAACATTTATCAATTATAGATTATAAGTGGTAATATTGGATTGTGTTTCTTACCCTTTATGTCTCTTCAACTTATGTAGATCAAAACATATATTGATGAAGATCAAGAGACCATACTAATTAAGTTTTTTGTCATTCAAAATATTGATGAGTTATATTTATAATTGAAATCATCTTTCAACATCATAAAGAGAGGTGTCACCGTTGTAAGAGATTTTAAAGAGTAAAATGCTTTTGTGATTAAAAATCTTATTGTAGATTGATTTATTTATACAAAAAAAATTGTTATTACGAGAAGTGTGAACAATGCACTAAGTCTTGATGATGTACTCCTATTAGAGTGAAAATTTTATATTAAAACTTCTTGTGAAAACTTCAATTTATGATATGTAAACTTATTTTTATAATTTCTCTTCATCGATTCTTTAATATTTATGCATTATACAATTGATTGTATTATTACATCTAAAGTAAGATCATTTGTATGGTGATTAATCATTTCCATGAACTTGAAAAGAGGAGTTTACTAGATAGATAGAGTTATATCTAGTTAAAATCAATTTAAAAATGGTAGTTTTGTTAGTTTATGTATGTATTAAAATTTATTTAGATTTTTTAACTAGATATAAAAATTATTGTATTAATTTACTATATAGTTATTTGAAAAAGTCATAAATTGTAGGGAATTGCTAACTAGCAATCTTTGCAATTTTTCTACTCAATCAAATAGCTATATTGTAAATTCTTTAGATAGATTTTGCTATCTAGTAAAGATTTTACTATATACATATCTAGGAAAACATTCAATTTTTACTAGTTGAGACTTTTGCTAGATATGCTCTAATTTATTTAGTTTTTTTTTTTGCTATATAGAAAATGGTTTAGAGTTCCTTGTGGTGGTTGTTGGGAGCGAAGGGTTGCCTGCCCCCAGCCGGTAGCAGCCCCTTGTTCCTAACTACCTGTAGCTAGGTGAGGGAGGGATCACATACATAGCAAGGTGTGGCTACTAGGAGGAAGAGGCTGCCAGCCCCCACCCCCCAAACGAAGGGGTTGGTCAGTATACATGATATTGAACACTATAAGGAAAACGAAGGTGGTTAGAGAGCCTCTTTTCACGTTGGGGAAAATGTTAGAAATTTATTGTGTGCAACATCATACATCATCATAATAATGATCATCAGCTAGTTGATCAATATTATTGGGGCTAATATGTATGTTTTTGGCGTGGTGATGATGGTGCATTGGGATATGGTGAATTAGCTTAATCTGGGTTCGCTTCAAAGAACAAGTTCTTGTTTGGCAGCATCAACATGCAGATCAAGCTGGTGCCTAACAATTGTGCCGCGGCCTACTACATAAGGTATATATATATATATATATATATATATATATATATATATATATACATATATATCTCCATGCCTAAGACTCTAGCTCTGATTGTTGTTCTACTTGTACAATTGATCAATTCATTCATGCTATTGATGATGATTACTAATGATCTCTGCATGCATGCATCAATTCACATATGAGGGCGACTACCATGACAAGGTGGACTTCGAATTCTTGGGGAATGTTAGCTAGGAGCTGTAAATCCTACAAACCAACATCTTCTCACAAGGAACTTTAAACACTTTTCCATATAGTAAAAAAAGAGAGATTTTCTAGATACTTATCAAAGTATCTAGAAAAAGTCTTAACCAGTAAAAGAGGAACACTTTATGTTAGTGATCTAGTAAATATTTCAATATAGAAAATTTTTAAAATTCTTAGTTGATCTAGTAAAATATTCCTAGATAAGAAAACTAGATGAAACCATAGATATAGTAAAATTTTCCTATACAAGAAAACTAGTTGTAACCATTAATACAACAAAATATTCTTATTTAGTACTAATAGTTTCAACAAATTTATGATACATGTTAATTAGTAAAATGGAAAAGATAATTTGTACTCATGCATGGGTAGTTTTAGTAGTGGTATAGTTGTAATGAAAAGTGGACTTTGAGGACCAATGTGTAAAAGTTTACACAATAAAGCATTATCATAATATATTAGCCTTTATGGCTTTATATGTGAATATAAATATAAAGCCATAAATAAATATATTTATGTTTATAAAATTATATTTTTTTTTCACATTCTACCCAAGGTCACGTGACAAGAATAGTTATTGCCAATGTGACTGGATGATCAAGGTGAGATTGACATGTATCAATGTATTCATAGTAAAAATAATAGAATAGACTACTCCAATTACATTGGTGGAAATGGTGGACACAATATAAAGCATCTCTACAATGATAAGCCCTCATGCATTGCCTTGAAGTCTCACTTCTACACAAGATACATCAAATTTACCCTAAGATAGAGCAATTCATGTAGGTCATTACCACATTAATGCATATGGTTAACCAAACTAATCACACTTTGTTCACAATAATGTATCATTAGCAACAGCGCCAATACGGATCAAAGCCTCGAGTCCAAAAATATTTTTCCCTTTGCCCATTATTGAAGACATCCTCTTATGGGTATATCACTTTTAAAGTGTCATATGCAACCATCATTGGTCTAAATATGAAAAAGAAATAGTTCAAACCCTCTTAGAGGGAATAACAACAACTTTGTACACTAAATAAGGCCACAGACAACACTCATAGCAATACAATTTTCCATCATTTCATACATAAGAAACTCTTACTCATTTGGCTTGATGGCATACTGATTCAAACCAAGACTTGAGATGAGCATCTTTAGATGCTTCATGATGTTCTTCATCCTCTTCTAGGAAAAAAACTCTGAATCGAGTCCCATCTTCAAGTGCTCTCTTCCATGAGGAGGCATCTTTGAAGCTCTCTTCTATGAGCAAGCATCCTTGAAGTAGCTTTTATGATGTAGTGATCAAACAATAGTAGAGATCGATAGCATCTTTGATTGAGTCCTACCACAACATGTTAAGTACAAGTAAGACACTTTTCTACATCTTCACTAATTTGACCAAGTCCTACAACTTCACGATAAGTGCAAGTAAGATGTTTCTCTAAAACTTAGGGCTATATGAATCCGTTGTGATATAACTAAATAGTGTCTATATATCCTTAAAAATATATTCAAATATTTCATACCTTTCATAATGGAGAATGCCCAACTGCTACACCATCTTGAAGTGTTGATATCATCATCTGGCCAACAAACTCTACATTTTTTGCACACTCGACTGTGTATCCAACATCATTAAACCTTTGTGGATAGCTACTACTGATGTGTTTTAGGAGAGACATCTATTCAAATGAAACCTCACCTTTAAACTCTTGTACCCCAGTACTTTTCTAGAGGTGCAAGCATTGATTAAAGGCAAAGCTTGACCAAGAAACCTGTAGTATAATCACACAACATTGATTGATGGTGAAGCTTGACTTGTAATGTTAAAAGCATCTCTTTAGAATAAGCTCTTCACATAGACCAATGGGGTTATAGAACATTTCTTAATTCATTATGCACCATTTTGTTTTTCAACCCAGGGTCCTGGTCGTATCTCTATGTTGTGTTGAAGGATGTTCCTCACCCTAACTAGGAAGTACCAACTAGTATAATCATCATTGACTTATATAGATTATGCTAACTAGCACATATAGATTCCGATAAAAAAGAAACACTACCCCAACATAACTAATTTCAACTGATGCTAACTTTTTCACTAAAGCAAAATGAAATAATTAAGCATGAATCGTAGTAGAACTCTAGAGCATCTCTTTCAAAGGTAAACAAAGAAAATCTCTCTTCCATGAGTAAGCATCCCCTTGAAGTCGCTTTTATGCTGTAGTAGTCAAACAATACAAGAAACCCATAGCATCTTTGACTAAGTCCTACCAACATGTCAAGTACAAGTAAGAAACTTCTCTACAACTTCACCAATTTGACTAAGTCCTATGACAACATGATAAGTGCAAGTAAGATACTTCTCTACAACTTATGGCCAACAACATGTACATTAGTATATGAATATATCGTGATATAACTAAGAAATTTCTATGTATCCTTAAAAAGGAGTTCAAACATGGCGTATGTCTCATCATGGAGAATGCCTAGCTACTACACCATTTTGGAGTGCTGATGTTATCATCTAGCCAACAAACTCTCCATTTTCTAGCACACTAGGCCACATATCCAACATCATTACACATTTGTGGATTGCTATTATTGATGTGTTTTAGGAGAGACATCTGTTCAAATGACACCTCACCTTAAAACTCTTGTACCCCACTACTTTTCTAGAGGTGCAAGCATTGATTAAAGGCAAAGCTTGACCAAGAAATCTCCAGTATAATCACACAACATTGATTGATGGTGATGAAGCTTGACTTGCAATGTCAAAAGTATCTATTTTAAAAAAGCTCTTCATTCTTAGACAAATGAGGGTCAAGAATAATTCTCCAGTCACTATGCACCATCTAGTTTTTCAACCTCAAGGTCCAACTATATCGCTATGTCGTGTTGAAGCATGTTCCTCACCCTAGCCAGTAAGTACCAGCTAGTATGATAATCACTGACTTATACAGATTGTGTTGGCTGGTACAACAAGGTGGCAGTTAAAACCAAACACTACCCTAGCATAGCTAATTGCTATTGATGCTAAGTTCTTGACTAATTCAAAACAAACACTACCACATCATAACGAATTGCAACTATCGATACTAACATTTACACTAAAACAAAATGATATAATTAAGCTATTGATGCCAACAAAATGAAATAATTAAATGTTTTGTATCTCCCATTGTGGAGAATGCTACTACACAAACCAAAATTTAGATGTGTATTTCCAAAATCCCTGGGTATAGCATTGTAGTTAGTTAGTCCAAACATTGAAGAAGATACTTCTAGGGAGGAGTATGTCCCTACAGATGATATACTTCTTGTAGAGTCATAACCAGCTTCTAGATATTTCATAGAAGCAGTAACCATTAGTGTAGCAACCTATGAGGATGCTACATCTCACGATCTCATACATGCCAATGAAGTTACTTGCATCATACATACCCCTTTTCGTTTGGATGATATAGAACTAGCAACCATTGATGTAGCAAAAAAGTACACAAGATCCCACTTACGACTAGAAAAAAATTGGTGATGTTTTTGGCATAAATGCTACTTCTAATATATCTAAAACAAAAGAGGATGTTTTTAACATAGATGTTACTTCTAACATAGCTATGGATGAAGATGTTTCTAGAACATATGCCAGTTTTAATATGCCTGAAACAAAAGAAGCCACAACCAAAGAAATGATTTCTTAAATTCAAAGGAACACAGATAAGTATGATTAATGAAATTTTTTGCGTGATCATTTTCAAAATGAGCCAAATTATAACAAGGAACTAATGATTGCTGCATCATGATATGTTCTAATTTGATCTTGTGAACAAACCTGCAACTCATAGATAGCAAACTATGATGAAGTTGATTTTGAGTTCTAAAGGAATGTATGTAGCTAGCCCTACATCCTCCAAACAAATCTTACCTCTAGTCAAAATGTACAACTTGTTTTTAGACCTCAAAGTTCAACCATATCCATGTACCCTGTTGAAGTATATTCCCTACCATAACAAAGAAGTACCAATTAGGATAATCATCACTTAGTTATCCAAAGATTGTGCTAAGTGGTACAATAGATGTTGGTTAAAAACAATCATATCACTCAATTATTCGAAGATTGTGCTATTTGATGCATGCCAAACACTTCTCCGTTACTTTAGGCCATTAGTATGTACATCTATAATGTATGAATCCATTATGATATCAGACAAAAGTGTTTATGCATCTTGAAAAAGTAATTCAAACATTTCATACCTGACTTTATGCTTGTCATAGTCTCCACCAAAATAGATAATGTAGCTGGATTTCTTGACTTTATGCAAGTTGGTCTTCATGTATTATGATACATATCTCTGAGTCCCCTTTCCCCCAAGCATTGCTTCCTGCACATAGGTCTAAACCAATATATTCTCTACTTTCTTAAAATTGGTGTCTACTAATAACACGTCTCTCTCATATTCTATGGAGCTAACATTTGCACCGCAGATAAAGGTCAATAACCAAGAGTTTTCAGGGTCATCTCCAGCAGTAGAAAACCCACACAGGGAGATGACCATGTAGTCCTAGTTACATGCAACACAATTGTACCAAGCTCATATATTACACTATCATTTATTCCCATGTCAAAGATGATTCAAAAGTAGCTAGTTTCTATAGTTCTATTCCCGTGCCAGAGTTAATTCAACATCTATATTCTAGATAATCTATCTCTAGTATGTTTTATAGCAAGAACATAGTAGAAGAAGAAATACCTATTTAGATTTGAAGCTCTTGAACATCTACATTCTAGATCATCTCTACCAAGAGATTACTATCCAAAGAGAGTCCATCAATACATGGAAAAGACATGTCTAGTCCCAGGCATGAGAATTTGTATCCACAAATGCACAAAGGTAGAGATTTAGTTGAAAAAGTAGGCAAGTAGGTTTGTTTAACTTGGAGTCAACTACGAGGAGGTAGTAGTCATGCTTTTCTACCCAACTACCCAAAGTTTTTATTTGCCTTCCATGGGAGAGGATTGCCACCAATACCCACAACGCCTTCTTGACTGGCTCTCACCCAGCACTCTAACAAGCATAAAACCAGGGTACCGAGCAGCAAAGTATATGCTTGGAGCTTTGCTCCTCACCATGAAACCTGCAAACACGCCTCTCTTGCCATGAATACACACACACAAAAGACTCAAGACACACCCTCACCAATCAAGAAACAAGATCAGGAGGTTCCTCCTCTTCCTCTACACACTCAAGATCCATAGTTGTAGCACAAAAGAAGAGCAAGAAGAAGGATGGACAAAGAGAGTTTTGAAAAGAGGGAAGAGGGAAGTTAAAGAGGCACCACAATCTGCCGTGCTCCAACCTCCTCAACCACTTTTTTCCAAGAACCCCAATTGCACCCTTTTGAACCTTTATTAAATCAAATATTTTGACCATACAAAAGCAAAGGTTGAAGCCCTTATGTGTTGCATGTATTCTAGGCAAGATTCCTAAGGTTTTTAAAATAAAAGAACATATGCAATGGCTTTTATAGCTCCAAGCCAAGCATTTACAATGGTAAAAATATATATCAATGAAGTACAACTTAGATACAATATCACAAACATTTTTGATAAAGTGAATAACTTGTCGATGTAGATCCCAAATCTTTTAGCCTTTTTTATGACAAAATTGAGGCTATCATTCCTCCCACACTTAAATTGGTGAGCTCTCGCGAACCAAAGAACCATAATAAACTTCCATTGTAATCTTCAAGAAAAACTTCATATCCTCCTTCTCATTTCTTCACACTTCCATGGATCATTTGTCAACTTCTTCAACAACCACTATCTCTTCACATCAATATTTTGTCTTGATTCCAAACACCCATCACTAACTAATATACTGATAAGGATGAATACTACAACACTTCGGTTTTGGGAGACACACTATCTCCATGAAGAAGAAATATTGAAAATCCACCAAATTGACACAAAAAAGGTGAAAAACCCACAAAAGATCTTCAAAGTAGCACTCCCACTTCATCATATTAATCTTTAAAGCACTCCCACCCGGAAGATTCTAATGCTTTGGCTTTCTTTTCAAAAGCAAAGATTGATATGTTGCATATGAACTCCTGTCTACTATAGAGTGGTTAACCTTAGGGTTTTAAGGTTTTGATAAAAGTATAAGATTATCTTATCCTTCTTTGTGGTTGCCGTTTCGTGCTGATGTCGCCTGTGGATGAGGATGAGGAGAGAGGGCCTTGAGAGAAAGAGATGGAGGAGGGAGATGAAACCCCTATGGCGCTGCTGCAGCGGCGTCTCGGAGGCATCCTCGCAGAGTCGCAGAGGCTGCTTTGCGTTCATGCTCCCCTCTTTTCAGCCCTCGCCGCGACTCTCATCCTCCCCCTCTCCTTTATGCTCCTTGCCCACCACCTCGTCTCTGGCCCCATCGTCCATAAGATCCGCCATGACGAGGCCTTCATCTCAGACCCATCGCACTCCGCTGCTGTTGATGCCCGCGTCGAGGAGGACCTCGGCCACGAATGGGCCCGCCTCCTCCTCTTCTTCGTTACCTACCTTCTTCTCGTGCGCTCGGCTTCTCCCTCCTCTCCACGGCTGCTGTTGTGTATAGCGTCGCCTGCGTGTACACTCAGAAGTCTCTATCTTACTGCAGGGTCCTCAACGTCGTGCCTACTGTGTGGAAGAGGCTCCTCTACACATTCCTGTGGGTTTTCCTCATCATTGCCCTCTACCATACTCTCACCATCTGCACGTTCGTCTTCTTTAGGGGTCTTCTTGCAGTGATTGAGTGTTACTACTAAATCTTTTTAGTCACTCAATACTTTTCGTCGTTCTTACGTGCATCTCCCTATTTTGATTGTCATGCATCTCAACTACGCTCGTCTTGTTTATGGTTTGCAGATTCTGCGTTCTCATCTTATTTGTTTTCTCTCGAGATACAGGCATGGTCAATTGTGTAATTGTTAACGGATATTGGTCTGGCCAATGTTTGGTTCCCTTCTTCCAAGGACAAGGCTTTTCTGGGTGGAAAGCAAAGATGATGCAAATTCTTGAAGGTGACGAATTATTTGATATTGTTTTGGGCAACCTGTCTTGCCCAGTTCAACCTATTGATGTGATGAATGACAATTCTCTGATTACTGATGGCCCGTTATTTGAACAATGGAAAATTGTGCCTTGTTGTCGGTGTCGTTGAACTTGAATACCCAAACAAGAATGTATCTCACCAAGATCCACCATTTCAAATGTAGTCGATAAAAGCTTCTTCATAGCATCCAAGAAAGCAATATTATTTGACACAAGAATAGTATCATCAACATATAGAGCATGAATAATAAAATATTTGTCCTCCCTTTTGATGTAAAGATTTGGGTCAGCAAAACATGCAACAGTGAGGAACTGATCAATCTTAATATACCAAGCACGAGAGGCTTGCTTCAATCCATATAATGCACGATGAAGCTGGCATACAAGATGCTCCTTTCCTGCAATCATCAAACCTTCAGGTTGCTCCATATAGATTTCTTCGTCAAGATCTCCATTGAGAAAAGCCATTTTAACATCCATTTGGTGAATTTCTAGATCAAATAGTGTTGTAAAAGTCAAAATCATACAAACAGTTGTGGAGCGCACAATGACAGAAAATGTTTCTTGATAATCTACTCGTGCAATCTGTGAGTAACCTTTTGCAACAAGTCGTGCTTTGAACTTATCAAACGAGCCATCAGCTTTGGTCTTGGTTTTATAAACCCATTTACATTTGATAAGAACACGATTTGGGGGGAATTCAGTAAGAATCCATGTACTTTTTGAGATTAAAGAATCGTACTCACGTTGCATAGCTTCTTGCCATTGATCCCTTTTAGACGAATTGATAGCTTCCATATATGATATTGGATCCTCTTGGACAGACATAGCATCATCAAAGACATCATATTCAATAGAATAGAATCCATGCTCTATCTCAATAGGAAGATCGACATAGATCTCCAAATTTTCATCAATCTTCTTTGGAGGTGAAGGAGGTTTACGATCATCAAAATTAGTAGAATCACAAAGCAAGTAAGGAAATGTACTAAGCAAAGACTGTGTATCATCCGAAACATCTGACGACCATGTGCCACCCATAGTCTTCTCATCAAATATAGCATCACGACTAATGATAACCTTTTGAGGAGAAGGATCATAAAGTTTGTAACCTTTGGAATGATTTGAATAACCAAGAAAAATAACCTTCAAACCTGGAGGATCCAACTTATGTTGAGTGTCCTTGGGCACATGAATATAAGCAATGCAGCCAAATGCGCGAAAGTGAGAGACTGAAGGTGTCTTCGCTGTCCAGATTGTTATAGGAATTTTACCAGCAAGTGCAGTAGTTGGAAGATGATTTTGAATAAAAACAGCTGTTAGAAGTGCTTCAGTCCAAAACTTTCGAGACAAACCAGAGTGTATAAGCATGCAACGTATAGCATTAAGAATAGTGCGATTTTTGCACTCAACAACACCATTTTGCTGAGGAGAATAAGGAACTGTAAACTCATGATGAATACCTTGATCCTTACAAAAGTCATCAAATAGATTGGATATATATTCACCGCCATTGTCACTACGAAGCGTCTTTATAGAGAATCCAGTTTGAAGCTCCACACTTATCTTGAATTGTTTAAATATAGATAAAGCCTCAGACTTATGTCAAAGAAGATAGAAATGTGTGTACCGTGAGAAATCATCAATGAAAGTTATAAAATATCGATATTAAGACTTTGAGGAAGGAAAAGGATCGCAAATATCGGTATGAACCAAATCCAAGAGAGCACAGGAATGTGATGAAGTAGAAGTGTGGAAAGGCGAACGATGGTGTTTTCCAAGTGCACAGTACTCACATATTCCCATACATGGATGAGATTTAAGATCCACCTTGCACAAGACCATGACGATGAAGATCAAGAATTTTAGCAAAATCGGAGTGTGCAAATCGTTGATGCCATTATTTGCGATTTGCATCTCCAGGGGCAGTAACAACATTTGCAACTGTATCGTTCATTGATAGCTCAAATAGATTACCATGTCGAGGAGCCACTACTATAGTATGCCCGTCTTTCTCTATACGACATTGATTATGATCAAAGCCAACAAACAAACCAAGATCAACTAGACGAGCAACAGAAAGAAGATTTCTTTGCAAATCTGGAACATGAAGAACTCCTCTTAATATTCTAGTGGATGAAACACTCCCCAGATATAAATCACCCACTCCTTTGACTTGACAAGTCGTATAATCCGCAAGGTAAACAAAATTCTTGACAGGAAGAGAATGATAATTGTGAAGCCATTGCGATTGGTATGTCATGTTTCCAGTGGCACCTGAATCAACGATGAATAGAGAACCATCATGAATATGAAGAACCTTTTCTGGAGAGATATCATGATGGACGAAATTGAGCTTCTGATGAGTCTGATCATCATCAGTTGTAGTTTGTTGAACAATATAAGCTCGAGAACATTCTTCATCATATCTGTGTTTATAACAACGATGAGATGGATGATCTATATGTGCACAGTAATCACAAGGAGGAAAACTTTTGGACGAGTGAGGTTGCTTTGTAGTAACTCCATGCTCCTCATCATATTGGCGTGCCTAGCAATCAGAAGCCACATGGCCTTTCTTATCACAATAAGAACAATGTTTGTTAGGATAAGCAAGGCGAGAAAATTTACTACCTTAATTAGGGCGTCCACCCTGCTGAAAACATGAAGCGGGATGCTTGCGAGCAACAAAAGCAGCATCAAAATCCCTTTGTTCGCGAGTGACCAAAATAGCATCAGATTTTTCTGAATGATGCTCATGACGTTTGTTGAGAAATAGACAAATGATGTAGGCTCCAAGAAGAGCTATCCTGAATCCCATATGCACAGTGAGGACAATGGAGAAGTTGGAAAGCTATAAAAGCATGTACTTGGTTCACCATTTTGAATGAATGCTATTGTACTTTGTACTTAGAATCTGTAACTCTATCCACTCAAGATTGTGTTTATGAGTCCAAGCTAATCTATCTTGGAACCTAATTCACTTGAGTAAAAGTTTGTATCTAATCATCAGTCTTCTTCATGTGTCTTGCTTACGAGTTCAAGCCTCCATAGCTAAACTGAGTTCAAGATCCATGTTTCTTAACATGGTATCAGAGCTATGGTGAGCTCAGTTTAGCCCTTTCTCCAACTTCTCTAGCTTATCATAGCTCAACCCCAGCTCAGGACAACTGGTTGAGTTCATCTCCTACTCTATCTTCACACACTTCTTCTTGGCCACCATAGCCAGATTGTACCTATCCTCACTGGAGCTCTCAGATCTCGTCATACAAGCAATCTCAGCTTAAGGTGTCTACTGAGAAACTCTTCCTCTGCTCCCAGCGTAGCTCCCTATCGCATCAGAGCATGACATTGTCCATCGCAGAGCCCAATATTACAAAAATCGGCCTTTGCTGTCCCTGATGTGCCCTGTGGCAGTCCTACAGCTTGCGCGACGTCTGGAAGCTGTGATTCGCACTGCTTGTATGGGGCATTTAAAGCCTATACTATAGGCTATCCCCCATCCAATTTTCAGCTCAAATGGCTGCGCCAAGCTCCTGCTACAGCAAAAAAACAGGGCTGTCTGAAACCCTAAACAGTGGAAGCCATAGCCAAGAACTTAGAAAGCTTGGCAACCTTATCTTTTTCTTATTGGCATCATCAATAGTGACCTTGATCACTCTGAAATTATCTCTGAAGCCTACTACAGATGTAGAAGGATCCAGGGAAGTTCAAGGATTACCTAGCAACATCAAGCAAAATATCAAGATCTTCAAAGATAAGTATCTATTGATACTCAAATAGTGCTTTTTATTTCAGTTACTCAAGAGTAACTCATCTTTCGATTCCAATTTCGAAGAACATTCTCAAGTTATGTAATGGTTTTAAAATTATCAAATCACTTGTAAATCTCAATCTTCTTGTAAAGGGATAGAGACTGCCCGAGAGTTCTCATGGTAAGACCTCCTACTAAGATGACTGAAGTAGAACATATAGCAAAATTTAATGGTGAAGGCTTCCATGCCTGGAAGGAGAAGACCATGTACCATCTTATGCGGAAATACTTGTGGGACTTGTTTGAAGATGATGCAGATAACAAGAAGGAAGATGATGAAGATGGGTTCATTGAAGAAGACCAGTTCAAATCCAAAGAATGGAAGAAGATGAATAATAAGGCACTAGGCATCATTGCCTGGGATGTGCTACATCATATATCTGGCATTAGAAATGCTAGAACCGCCTGGGAGGAACTTGATAGAATGTTTGGTACTCAAGCAAATAATTCAAAGGTAAAACTTCTCATGCAGTTTTATAAACTCGATATCAAAGACAATGCTTCTATGACCATACATATTAATAAGTTTAAGAGTTTAAAAACTCAGCTTGCATCTCTTAAAAAGAATATTGATGAAGATGAAGCAATAGCCGTACTGCTTGCAAGTGTAAACAAGGATCCATATGAGAACCTTGTGTCCACTCTAAGTAATGTTCCGAGTCTCTCACTCAAAGATATTGAGCACTCACTGCTTGATGAAGAAAGCAAGTTTAAAAGCAAAGATGTAAAAGAAACTAGCC
Source organism: Lygodium microphyllum (assembly GCF_053477565.2). Classification (NCBI taxonomy): domain Eukaryota; kingdom Viridiplantae; phylum Streptophyta; class Polypodiopsida; order Schizaeales; family Lygodiaceae; genus Lygodium; species Lygodium microphyllum. The sequence continues at coordinate 29,103,422 of NC_141155.1, forward strand.
CAAGGGAAAACCTCTTATACACTAAAGGAGCTACTGGACCCAAAGGAAGAGGTCGAGGATTCATCAACAACAATAACAAGGATCGGATTACATGTCACTATTGTGTTAAGAATAGCCATGTAGCCAGTGAATGTTTCCACAAGAAGAGAGCCCAACAATTGCAAAGTGATCATCACCAGAACCAATACATGGAAGAAAGAGAAGAAGAAGAATATGCTTCCACTACCATCAACAACTCTGACAGATTGTTTTGAAGAACTTTCATTGTATCTTTCATATGTTTTTCCCATAGTGGATCTTTCTTTTCCTTAGTGAATTTGATTTGTAGAACCCTTGCCAAGATGTAAAGTCTCAAGCTTTAACTTGACTAGGCTGCCTATGAGCTAGTATTCCGGGCCATGTTATCATGAAGGGGGGGGAAAATCCAGCAAGTGTAGGGACTCATCATTTGAGGGGGGGTGTTGAGAAATAGACAAATGATGTAGGCTCCAAGAAGAGCTATCCTGAATCCCATATGCGCAATGAGGACAATGGAGAAGTTGGAAAGCTATAAAAGCATGTACTTGGTTCACCATTTTGAATGAATGCTATTGTACTTTGTACTTAGAATTTGTAACTCTATCCACTCAAGATTGTGTTTATGAGTCCAAGCTAATCTATCTTGGAACCTAATTCACTTGAGTAAAAGTTTGTATCTAATCATCAGTCTTCTTCATGTGTCTTGCTTACGAGTTCAAGCCTCCATAGCTAAACTGAGTTCAAGATCCATGTTTCTTAACATGGTATCAGAGCTATGGTGAGCTCAGTTTAGCCCTTTCTCCAACTTCTCTAGCTTATCATAGCTCAACCCCAGCTCAGGACAACTGGTTGAGTTCATCTCCTACTCTATCTTCACACACTTCTTCTTGGCCACCATAGCCAGATTGTACCTATCCTCACTGGAGCTCTCAGATCTCATCATACAGGCAATCTCAGCTTAAGGTGTCTACTGAGAAACTCTTCCTCTGCTCCCAGCATAGCTCCCTATCGCATCAGAGCACGACATTGTCCATCGCAGAGCCCAGCATTACAAAAATCGGCCTTTGCTGTCCCTGATGTGCCCTGTGGCAGTCCTACAGCTTGCACGACGTCTGGAAGCTGTGATTCGCACTGCTTGTATGGGGCATTTAAAGCCTATACTATAGGCTATCCCCCATCCAATTTTCAGCTCAAATGGCTGCGCCAAGCTCCTGCTACAGCAAAAAAACAGGGCTGTCTGAAACCCTAAATAGTGGAAGCCATAGCCAAGAACTTAGAAAGCTTGGCAACCTTATCTTTTTCTTATTGGCATCATCAATAGTGACCTTGATCACTCTGAAATTATCTCTGAAGCCTACTACAGATGTAGAAGGATCCAGGGAAGTTCAAGGATTACCTAGCAACATCAAGCAAAATATCAAGATCTTCAAAGATAAGTATCTATTGATACTCAAATAGTGCTTTTTATTTCAGTTACTCAAGAGTAACTCATCTTTCGATTCCAATTTCGAAGAACATTCTCAAGTTATGTAATGGTTTTAAAATTATCAAATCACTTGTGAATCTCAATCTTCTTGTAAAGGGATAGAGACTGCCCGAGAGTTCTCATGGTAAGACCTCCTACTAAGTGATCCGGGTTTTTTGCAACCCGGATTACTACCACAAAATTTTGGCCAAAGCCCCTATCAAGAGCCTACCATATCACTCTGGGTTTACTCTTCAAGCACTAGGTATGCTACATTGCTTCTCGATTATGATAACTCTAGCAAATGGGAGGAACAAGTTCTTAGAAGGCATGTCAATGTAAAGGGTAAAAGGGACGGTTATCTTAGTGAAGATGAAAATGGATTACACCTAGGAGTTGAGTGAATGCATAGATTTTTCAAAGGACTAGCCTCCAACTACACATGGGCCCCGTCTGCATCACTAAGATTTGGAATCTATCACCATCATTAGAGGACACCTCACCCTTGCACACAAGTCAATATCCACATCATGGTGTCATTTGGATCTTGCACAAAAGCTTACAAGCATGGACCCCTTTTGTCACATGCTTATATGTATTTATATACATATGGGGGACTAAAGTCAAAGCAGCTTTTAGAAGCCGTTTTTTATAATCTCAATAACTCCCAAGAAAAAGCGAATTTCAAGAAAATTCCCGCGAAGGCCGATCGGTTTCGACCTGGTCTACAAAGTTGCAGAAGAAACTTTTTCCAAATTCCTCACGGATTTGAAGTTACGAAGGCGCAGACTGCTGGCTACATGCTATTTTCTTCTCTCTTTCACCACACCAACTTTTCACTCTATCCTTCTTGTAAATATATTATAATAATGTGCTTTGGCCACCCACCTCTTGTAATCTAGCTCCATTTCTCTATGTTGTCTACCACCACCCTTGGCTTCTTGCATGATGACCAAGGTGGGGACTTGTCCCATCCACTATGCTCCATATTTTCAAAGATGCCATACATCATCTAGGATTATGTTAATCAAGAAGATTAGCTTAATCTAATCCCTCATGGAGGCTATATAAAGAGCCCATGGAGGGAGGGGAGGAGGAGAATGACAAGTCCATGAGAGCACTCTACAATACCCTCATCTCTTTGAGGTAAGCTATGAGTGAGTTCTTTTATTATGTAGTATAATGGCAAGCTTCCTCTACCTCTTCTCCTATTATCTCCATCTTTTCTCATCTTCTCATTCCATGTAGCATAACGGCAAGCTTCCTCTACCTCTTCTCCTATTATCTCCCTCTCTTCTCATCTTCTCATTCCATGTAGCATAATGACGAGCTTCTTCTACCTCTTCTCCTCTTGTCTCCCTCTCCTCTCATCTATCTCTCTTATATTCCAATGTGGTGTCTAGCACATATATTCTCTCTTGTAAATTTGTGTCTTGGCTCTCTTGATTCTCTTTGAACATAGGGATGTCCTAGCCCATCCTCTCTTTGGCTAGGTGGTGCCCCTCTTTAGTTCTCTTAGTGAGGATTGGAGGTTGGATGGGTAAGAGGCAACCCGTTCATCATTTCAGCCCTCATTTTTGGTGCCTCCACAGAGGAGTTCTCAAGCTATGCTCTACAACTTCCATGAAGAAAGAAACATCTAAGGAGTTGTCCTCTTCTTCAACGAGTGTTTGTCAAGAAATCACTACGGAGGAATCTTCATCAAACCCTATTCAAGGGATTCACCGCTCAAGAGTACCGCTATGGTCTCCAAAAGAAGCTCATGAGAAGAAGGATATTTATCGACAAACGGCACGTATGCGGGTAAAGCAAGTTAATTACACACATCCTTCTTTGCTTCATGAGAAATCTTGCTCTCATCAAGTCTCTACGTCAAGGCATTGTGTTGAGTGCTTGGTGTCTAGTGTAAAGACACTCCCTACGGAGCTTCGTCTTCAAGTGGTGAAGGCGCTTTCAAATTCGGGGATTAACAAGTTTTTGGAGGGTGAGTTACACATCAATGGTGTGCGGTATTGGCGAGAGGCTACATATGGTGATGCGCTTCAATTGCTACTAGCAAGAAGACTCAAAGTAATTGAAAAGATAGCTATCGAAGCCTATGAACTTTACAAGGCTGATGATGGTCACACAAAAGCTACGCTAATTAGTGGTGAGCAAATCCTTCGCATCTCTCGAATGGTGGGATCTAAGAGGCCATAGCTTCAACGACACGCTTCATGAAAGTTTGTAGTGTAAATTTGTAGTTAATGCATAAATGACTACTCCTACTTTCTACAACTTTCAATCGGTTCAAAACATTCGGGTGGATGTGTGCATTAGTAGAAAGATACATTTTCAGCAAAGGTTGGTCTTCTATTTTGGAGCTGAGAGGTTGAGAGAGATCTTGTTGTCTCCTGATCCCATAATACTCCCTATTTTGGATTATAACATCTCATTTAATGTGCACATATTCATTCTACTCTAAGTGTATCCCATGAACCATAGGGACTTGTATGGACCTATCCGTCCACTTGCTAGGCAAACCGTGCATATAATCGTTAGCACAAAGATCAGGTTTCAAAATATTATAAGGTGCTTATTGGGCCCTCGTCGTCTTGCTGAGATTAATGCATCTGTAAATCCATTTATTCTACCCTTAATAAGATATGACTTGGGCCTAGACGTGTTCATCTTTATTTTGTATTGAGCTAGGCCAACATCTTCCTATCATGGCTTTTCCAAGTTTTTTTGGGCACAAAGGGGAGAAAGCTCTAGACTTTTTGGATGACTTAGAAATGGCCTTCCTAGTCACAGGCCGGGATGACGAAGCAACCAAAGTACGGGCCTTCCCTTTAGTTCTAAAGGGTGATGCTCGAGTGTGGTATCAAGCTCTCCCAGAGGCTACAAGGGGTAATTGGGAGAATCTCAAGACCGCATTCATGCACAAGTACCAAGATATAGAGCCACCTGAAGATATTTGGAGACAACTCTTAGATCTTCGCCAAACCATAGCAGGGGAGTACCAAACCTATGAAGGCATGTTTATAAAATTGTGGGATAAATGGACAGCCTCTTTAGCTGAGGGAGAAAGAGTACCTGATTGCCTTAAGAAAGATTGTTTTCTAGCCGGACTCCATCCTCTACTAAGGGAGAAGGTCAAAGGAAAGTTTCCCACATCATATGAAGAATCAGTCACTTATGCGAGGGAGAAAGATAGAAAATTGAAGTATCAAGCCCAATTGAAGGGGGGAGTTGAGCCCATGCAGGTTTTACCAACCATGCCAAGGCCTAGAGAAATAGCAGAGGCCCCACCTGAACCAGAGATACCACAGCAAGAGCTCCTACAACGCATTACTAATCAACTCGAAAGCCTTTCATTAAATTTGGTGCAAGGAGTGCGGCCCCCTCCCCTCATAAATGAAGGCAATCGAGGTCCAAGAAGACAAGAAAGAGAGTATGTTTGCTATAATTGTGGGGAGACTGGCCATGGTATGTACTTTTGCCCTCATCCTAGGCGTTTTCCAGGAAATGGGTTCCAACCAAGAAGGAGGGGACAACAAGTGACACCACCTAGGGAAAGGTTTGTTCCACCGAATCCAAGGCCTCCACCACCGGTTCAAGTTCTCCAGCATCCTCGACCACTTGCAGAGGTGCCGCCCTTGCCTGTTCAACCACCAGAGAATCATGATGTTAGGATAATTAGTTTAGATGAGAGTGATGTCAAAGGAAATGACAAAGTAGTAGAGGTTGAAGCAATGCCGGTGAAGAAAGCCCGTAGAATTGAGAAGATGGAGCCTACACCACCAAAGGAGGTTGAAAATATGGAAGAGGAGGCAGAGTCATCAGTGGCTGCAAAGACACGCAACAGTAAAAAGAGGAGGGCTCACTCACGCCGACACATTGAGCCAGATGATTTTCCCTTGGGTAAAGGTACTAGAGCTTATGATTTGCTTGCTGATGTGAGGAATCAAGGGCCAAAAATTTCATGGCCACAATTACTACATCTATCTCCAACAGTGCGGCGACAATGGTCAAAGATGGTAAGCATTAGACCCATGAAGAATAGACATGTAAATGCAATCCAGGCTAGAAAGATGAAAGATATTGTACCTCTAGTGGAAGCCGAAATCAATGGGCAGAGAGTGTCAAAGACATATGTGGATGGAGGTGCAGAGATTTGTGTCATGACGGAAAAGTTGATGCATCGTTTGGGATTAGAGGTAAATGAAACTACTAAATTTGGGGCCAAAATGGCTAACAATGTGGTAGTAAATTGTTTGGGAGTTATAAAGAAAGTCAAGGTAAAGGTGTGTGGAGTGCAACTGGAGCTTGACATGTATGTGATGCCAGTGAAGGGGGATGGCTATCCGCTCATTCTTGGGCGACCATGGCTAATGGGAATGAAAGCCAGACAAGATTGGGAGACAGGGGCTTTAGAGCTCAGGCCACAAAAGGGGCTGCATAAAAAATGGAAGAGCACTATCTACAACATGAAGGAGGGCCGACAGGAGGATCTTGTGTTAGAAACCACCGCTGATGAATGGAGTTCCAGCGAGGGTTGGTCATCTATGACAGAGGGAGAGTCTTCTAATGAGGAGGAAGAAAGCTCTCTAGAAGTGATGGGGATTACATTAAAAGGGCCTTCTAGTAGTGAAATTCCGCAGCAGCTTCCAAAGGTCGAGAAGGAGGGGTTAGAAAAAATGTTGGCTAAGGATCTATCAGTTGAGGAGAAGGCAGCCTACATGGAAGTGGTGATAAAACACTCTGCACTTTTTATTTCTGATTATGAACACATCACAGGTGTGACAGCAGTACAACATCACATTAATCTAAAAGAGGGAGCACGGCCAGTGGTGCAGCGACTACGACGATTGGGAGTAGTTCAACAAAACGCTCTACTCACTGAGGTGCAACGACTTTTAAAGGCAGGCTTTATCTATCCAATAGGGGATTCAGAGTGGGTTTCACCTGTGGTGGTGATACCCAAGAAGAATGGAAAATGGAGGATTTGTGTGGATTACAAGCCGCTAAATGCCGCAACTAAGAGAGATCACTTTCCTCTTCCCTTTCAGGATGAAATACTCAACGAGGTGGCTGGGCATGAGAGATACACTGTTTGTGATGGGTATTCAGGTTATTTCCAGATCCGAATAGCTGAGGAGGATCAACAGAAGACCACCTTCATTACACCTTGGGGTTGTTTTGCTTACAAAGTAATGCCATTTGGATTAACAAATGCCCCAGCTACCTTCCAGCGATTCATGAATTATGTCTTCCAGCCATATTTTGGGAAATCCATCAGGGTCTTTATTGATGATTTTTGTATTTATAGTTCTAAGGCTCTACATTTAGGGAAGGTGGATGAAGCTTTCAACCGACTCGCACAAATGGGGGGGCAGTTAAACCATGAGAAGTGTCACATTGGTGAAAGCAGTGTAACTTTGTTAGGGCATGTCGTAAGTGAGAGGGGCATTGAAGCAGATCCAAACAAAGTTAAGGCCCTATTGGCAGTGCCATCACCATCTTCTGTGAAGCAACTAACCTCTTTCATTCAGAAGGTGCGATATATGGGGCGGTTCATTCATCTCCTCTCCCAATTAATATTTCCACTGCAACAGTTAACCCACTCTGAGGAGCTCCTGTGGAGTGACGAAAGCGAAAGGTGCTTTCACGAGGTGAAGAAGGCTCTTAGCACCCTTCCTATAATTTTACAGCCTTGTTGGGATCAAGAGTTTTTTGTCAACCCGAGTTTTGGGGAAGATGCTCTAGGGGCAGCACTAATACAAAAGGATGCTAAAACTGGACTAATGAGACCGGTTTACTTTTCTAGTAGAGTAATGACAGCATCAGAACGAGGGTACAAGATGGTCGAGGTAATGGTTTTGTCTCTAATGTTTGCTATAAGAAAGTTTCGTCCTTATCTTCTCCCTAGGCCATTCACAGTGATCACGACAGAAGAGCATTTTCCCTATGCCTTACAGCACATGGATGTTTCAGCTAGAATCGCTAAGTGGGTGATACAACTCCAAGAGTTTGACTACACCTTCAAGGTGGAGGATTCTACTCGAGCTTGCCTAGCTGACTTGTTGACCCATAGATGCCATCAAAAGAAGGAAAAGGAGAAGGGAAAGGTAAAAGAGGAGACACCTCCTCTTGAGGAGCCGCCACGGGTGGAGAATGCCCATGCCCTCTACTTTGATGGAGCCTACAAGCGTATTAAAGACAGAGCGGCAGCAGGAATAGTGGTGTTCAGTCCCGAAGGTGACAAACTTTATGGAGAAGGTATCAGCTTGGAGGATGTCCATTCTAACAATGAGGCAGAATATCAAGCCTTGCTTTTAGGTTTGAAGTGGTGCCTCTCACATGGTATCACTCGGCTTAATGTTTTTGGGGATTCTATGCTCATTGTTAAGCAAATGAAAGGAATCTGGGCTTGTAAAAATGATAACTTAGTAGTGAAAATGAGGGAAGCTAAAACTCTCATGAGAAAGCTACAGAAAGCCCAAATCTATTTTGTGCCAAGGCGCACAAATGGCGACGCAGATGCTCTAGCAGCTGAAAAATTGAAAGAGGCAATGGTGGGCATCATTGCCGTAAAGCTTCCCTTGTTTCAAGGAAAGTTTCAACTACAAGATGTGCTTTATTTTCTTGAGCAAGGTGAGGCACCTACACATATGAGTAAAAGTGAGAAAAGGTGGCTAGCTACTAAGGCCACTAAATACCGCTTGATAAATGATGTGTTGTATTGCAAAGGAAAGGATGCAGTGCTTAGAAGGGTGCCAACAACAAAGGAGATTATAGATGTGATTAAGAGCTGCCATGAAGGGGTTTGTGGTGGACATTTTGCTCAAGAAATAACTAGTAGGAAGATTCTCCAAGCCGGTTTTGTGTGGCCTAGTCTACACCGAGATGTGCAACATTGGTGCCGCACTTGTGACAATTGCCAAAAGGCCGGACCAAGGAAGCTAGTGCATGAGGAACAAAATCCCATAACTACATATGGCCCATTTGAGAAATGGGGGATTGATGCAATAGGGCCACTCCCACGAACTCAATCTGGCAAGGAATACATCATAATGGGAGTGGACTACATGATGAGGTGGGCAGAGGCTTCAGCAACTAGTAGGATCACAGCCCAAGAAGTGGGAAAATTTGTGTTTGAAAATATTTGTTGCAGGTTTGGCACACCTTTGGAAATTATCTCTGATCGGGGTCCTGGTTTTAGGGCAAACCTAGTAGGGGAGCTAATGGAAAGGCTAAAAATCAAGCACAGGCATTCTACTCCCTACTATCCACAGTGTAATGGTTTGGTCGAAAAAGTAAATGGGCTAATTTGTAAGATAATTACCAAGCAGGTACACATGCACCCCAAGCACTGGGATAAAAAATTGAGTGCAGCTCTTTGGGCCTACAGGACTTCATTTAGAACCTCGCTTGGCTATACTCCATTTCACCTCGTCTATGGCCAAGAAGCTTTGCTTCCTATAGAGGTGGAACTGGCCAGTTTGCGTGTTTTAGTAGCCAGTCAAGAGAAGAATCAAGATAAGAAGTTAGAGGAAAGGATCTTGGATCTAGAGAGGCTGGAGTTAGATAGAGAAGCAACAGTCCAACACTATTCCATGCAGGCTGAAGAGAGGAGGAAGACCTTTAATAAGAAGTTGGCTAGCAAACACATAAGGGAAGGATCACTTGTGCTACGTTATGATAATCGCTTTGATAACAGAAAGGATGCTAAACTTGTGTTCAAGTGGGAAGGGCCATTCATGGTCATAAGGAGATATTCAAATGGTAGCTATAAGCTCGGTGACATGGATGGGAAGGTTCACAAGACAAGGGTAAATGGATGGCGATTGAAGTCTTATTTTCAAAGAAATATGAACACTTTGGAGCAGTCATTTAATGAAGAGCCACCAATGAGGGGGTGCAGTCCTCCTTGCTCTATTGGACCATCATTATCAAGCTAGAGGCATGAATACCTCTAGCCTAAGGGGAGGGCTAATGATCCGGGTTTTTTACAACCCGGATTACTACCACAAAATTTTGGCCAAAGCCCCTATCAAGAGCCTACCATATCACTCTGGGTTTACTCTTCAAGCACTAGGTATGCTACATTGCTTCTCGATTATGATAACTCTAGCAAATGGGAGGAACAAGTTCTTAGAAGGCATGTCAATGTAAAGGGTAAAAGGGACGGTTATCTTAGTGAAGATGAAAATGGATTACACCTAGGAGTTGAGTGAATGCATAGATTTTTCAAAGGACTAGCCTCCAACTACACATGGGCCCCGTCTGCATCACTAAGATTTGGAATCTATCACCATCATTAGAGGACACCTCACCCTTGCACACAAGTCAATATCCACATCATGGTGTCATTTGGATCTTGCACAAAAGCTTACAAGCATGGACCCCTTTTGTCACATGCTTATATGTATTTATATACATATGGGGGACTAAAGTCAAAGCAGCTTTTAGAAGCCGTTTTTTATAATCTCAATAACTCCCAAGAAAAAGCGAATTTCAAGAAAATTCCCGCGAAGGCCGATCGGTTTTGACCTGGTCTACAAAGTTGCAGAAGAAACTTTTTCCAAATTCCTCACGGATTTGAAGTTACGAAGGCGCAGACTGCTGGCTACATGCTATTTTCTTCTCTCTTTCACCACACCAACTTTTCACTCTATCCTTCTTGTAAATATATTATAATAATGTGCTTTGGCCACCCACCTCTTGTAATCTAGCTCCATTTCTCTATGTTGTCTACCACCACCCTTGGCTTCTTGCATGATGACCAAGGTGGGGACTTGTCCCATCCACTATGCTCCATATTTTCAAAGATGCCATACATCATCTAGGATTATGTTAATCAAGAAGATTAGCTTAATCTAATCCCTCATGGAGGCTATATAAAGAGCCCATGGAGGGAGGGGAGGAGGAGAATGACAAGTCCATGAGAGCACTCTACAATACCCTCATCTCTTTGAGGTAAGCTATGAGTGAGTTCTTTTATTATGTAGTATAATGGCAAGCTTCCTCTACCTCTTCTCCTATTATCTCCATCTTTTCTCATCTTCTCATTCCATGTAGCATAACGGCAAGCTTCCTCTACCTCTTCTCCTATTATCTCCCTCTCTTCTCATCTTCTCATTCCATGTAGCATAATGACGAGCTTCTTCTACCTCTTCTCCTCTTGTCTCCCTCTCCTCTCATCTATCTCTCTTATATTCCAATGTGGTGTCTAGCACATATATTCTCTCTTGTAAATTTGTGTCTTGGCTCTCTTGATTCTCTTTGAACATAGGGATGTCCTAGCCCATCCTCTCTTTGGCTAGGTGGTGCCCCTCTTTAGTTCTCTTAGTGAGGATTGGAGGTTGGATGGGTAAGAGGCAACCCGTTCATCATTTCAGCCCTCATTTTTGGTGCCTCCACAGAGGAGTTCTCAAGCTATGCTCTACAACTTCCATGAAGAAAGAAACATCTAAGGAGTTGTCCTCTTCTTCAACGAGTGTTTGTCAAGAAATCACTACGGAGGAATCTTCATCAAACCCTATTCAAGGGATTCACCGCTCAAGAGTACCGCTATGGTCTCCAAAAGAAGCTCATGAGAAGAAGGATATTTATCGACAAACGGCACGTATGCGGGTAAAGCAAGTTAATTACACACATCCTTCTTTGCTTCATGAGAAATCTTGCTCTCATCAAGTCTCTACGTCAAGGCATTGTGTTGAGTGCTTGGTGTCTAGTGTAAAGACACTCCCTACGGAGCTTCGTCTTCAAGTGGTGAAGGCGCTTTCAAATTCGGGGATTAACAAGTTTTTGGAGGGTGAGTTACACATCAATGGTGTGCGGTATTGGCGAGAGGCTACATATGGTGATGCGCTTCAATTGCTACTAGCAAGAAGACTCAAAGTAATTGAAAAGATAGCTATCGAAGCCTATGAACTTTACAAGGCTGATGATGGTCACACAAAAGCTACGCTAATTAGTGGTGAGCAAATCCTTCGCATCTCTCGAATGGTGGGATCTAAGAGGCCATAGCTTCAACGACACGCTTCATGAAAGTTTGTAGTGTAAATTTGTAGTTAATGCATAAATGACTACTCCTACTTTCTACAACTTTCAATCGGTTCAAAACATTCGGGTGGATGTGTGCATTAGTAGAAAGATACATTTTCAGCAAAGGTTGGTCTTCTATTTTGGAGCTGAGAGGTTGAGAGAGATCTTGTTGTCTCCTGATCCCATAATACTCCCTATTTTGGATTATAACATCTCATTTAATGTGCACATATTCATTCTACTCTAAGTGTATCCCATGAACCATAGGGACTTGTATGGACCTATCCGTCCACTTGCTAGGCAAACCGTGCATATAATCGTTAGCACAAAGATCAGGTTTCAAAATATTATAAGGTGCTTATTGGGCCCTCGTCGTCTTGCTGAGATTAATGCATCTGTAAATCCATTTATTCTACCCTTAATAAGATATGACTTGGGCCTAGACGTGTTCATCTTTATTTTGTATTGAGCTAGGCCAACATCTTCCTATCATGGCTTTTCCAAGTTTTTTTGGGCACAAAGGGGAGAAAGCTCTAGACTTTTTGGATGACTTAGAAATGGCCTTCCTAGTCACAGGCCGGGATGACGAAGCAACCAAAGTACGGGCCTTCCCTTTAGTTCTAAAGGGTGATGCTCGAGTGTGGTATCAAGCTCTCCCAGAGGCTACAAGGGGTAATTGGGAGAATCTCAAGACCGCATTTATGCACAAGTACCAAGATATAGAGCCACCTGAAGATATTTGGAGACAACTCTTAGATCTTCGCCAAACCATAGCAGGGGAGTACCAAACCTATGAAGGCATGTTTATAAAATTGTGGGATAAATGGACAGCCTCTTTAGCTGAGGGAGAAAGAGTACCTGATTGCCTTAAGAAAGATTGTTTTCTAGCCGGACTCCATCCTCTACTAAGGGAGAAGGTCAAAGGAAAGTTTCCCACATCATATGAAGAATCAGTCACTTATGCGAGGGAGAAAGATAGAAAATTGAAGTATCAAGCCCAATTGAAGGGGGGAGTTGAGCCCATGCAGGTTTTACCAACCATGCCAAGGCCTAGAGAAATAGCAGAGGCCCCACCTGAACCAGAGATACCACAGCAAGAGCTCCTACAACGCATTACTAATCAACTCGAAAGCCTTTCATTAAATTTGGTGCAAGGAGTGCGGCCCCCTCCCCTCATAAATGAAGGCAATCGAGGTCCAAGAAGACAAGAAAGAGAGTATGTTTGCTATAATTGTGGGGAGACTGGCCATGGTATGTACTTTTGCCCTCATCCTAGGCGTTTTCCAGGAAATGGGTTCCAACCAAGAAGGAGGGGACAACAAGTGACACCACCTAGGGAAAGGTTTGTTCCACCGAATCCAAGGCCTCCACCACCGGTTCAAGTTCTCCAGCATCCTCGACCACTTGCAGAGGTGCCGCCCTTGCCTGTTCAACCACCAGAGAATCATGATGTTAGGATAATTAGTTTAGATGAGAGTGATGTCAAAGGAAATGACAAAGTAGTAGAGGTTGAAGCAATGCCGGTGAAGAAAGCCCGTAGAATTGAGAAGATGGAGCCTACACCACCAAAGGAGGTTGAAAATATGGAAGAGGAGGCAGAGTCATCAGTGGCTGCAAAGACACGCAACAGTAAAAAGAGGAGGGCTCGCTCACGCCGACACATTGAGCCAGATGATTTTCCCTTGGGTAAAGGTACTAGAGCTTATGATTTGCTTGCTGATGTGAGGAATCAAGGGCCAAAAATTTCATGGCCACAATTACTACATCTATCTCCAACAGTGCGGCGACAATGGTCAAAGATGGTAAGCATTAGACCCATGAAGAATAGACATGTAAATGCAATCCAGGCTAGAAAGATGAAAGATATTGTACCTCTAGTGGAAGCCGAAATCAATGGGCAGAGAGTGTCAAAGACATATGTGGATGGAGGTGCAGAGATTTGTGTCATGACGGAAAAGTTGATGCATCGTTTGGGATTAGAGGTAAATGAAACTACTAAATTTGGGGCCAAAATGGCTAACAATGTGGTAGTAAATTGTTTGGGAGTTATAAAGAAAGTCAAGGTAAAGGTGTGTGGAGTGCAACTGGAGCTTGACATGTATGTGATGCCAGTGAAGGGGGATGGCTATCCGCTCATTCTTGGGCGACCATGGCTAATGGGAATGAAAGCCAGACAAGATTGGGAGACAGGGGCTTTAGAGCTCAGGCCACAAAAGGGGCTGCATAAAAAATGGAAGAGCACTATCTACAACATGAAGGAGGGCCGACAGGAGGATCTTGTGTTAGAAACCACCGCTGATGAATGGAGTTCCAGCGAGGGTTGGTCATCTATGACAGAGGGAGAGTCTTCTAATGAGGAGGAAGAAAGCTCTCTAGAAGTGATGGGGATTACATTAAAAGGGCCTTCTAGTAGTGAAATTCCGCAGCAGCTTCCAAAGGTCGAGAAGGAGGGGTTAGAAAAAATGTTGGCTAAGGATCTATCAGTTGAGGAGAAGGCAGCCTACATGGAAGTGGTGATAAAACACTCTGCACTTTTTATTTCTGATTATGAACACATCACAGGTGTGACAGCAGTACAACATCACATTAATCTAAAAGAGGGAGCACGGCCAGTGGTGCAGCGACTACGACGATTGGGAGTAGTTCAACAAAACGCTCTACTCACTGAGGTGCAACGACTTTTAAAGGCAGGCTTTATCTATCCAATAGGGGATTCAGAGTGGGTTTCACCTGTGGTGGTGATACCCAAGAAGAATGGAAAATGGAGGATTTGTGTGGATTACAAGCCGCTAAATGCCGCAACTAAGAGAGATCACTTTCCTCTTCCCTTTCAGGATGAAATACTCAACGAGGTGGCTGGGCATGAGAGATACACTGTTTGTGATGGGTATTCAGGTTATTTCCAGATCCGAATAGCTGAGGAGGATCAACAGAAGACCACCTTCATTACACCTTGGGGTTGTTTTGCTTACAAAGTAATGCCATTTGGATTAACAAATGCCCCAGCTACCTTCCAGCGATTCATGAATTATGTCTTCCAGCCATATTTTGGGAAATCCATCAGGGTCTTTATTGATGATTTTTGTATTTATAGTTCTAAGGCTCTACATTTAGGGAAGGTGGATGAAGCTTTCAACCGACTCGCACAAATGGGGGGGCAGTTAAACCATGAGAAGTGTCACATTGGTGAAAGCAGTGTAACTTTGTTAGGGCATGTCGTAAGTGAGAGGGGCATTGAAGCAGATCCAAACAAAGTTAAGGCCCTATTGGCAGTGCCATCACCATCTTCTGTGAAGCAACTAACCTCTTTCATTCAGAAGGTGCGATATATGGGGCGGTTCATTCATCTCCTCTCCCAATTAATATTTCCACTGCAACAGTTAACCCACTCTGAGGAGCTCCTGTGGAGTGACGAAAGCGAAAGGTGCTTTCACGAGGTGAAGAAGGCTCTTAGCACCCTTCCTATAATTTTACAGCCTTGTTGGGATCAAGAGTTTTTTGTCAACCCGAGTTTTGGGGAAGATGCTCTAGGGGCAGCACTAATACAAAAGGATGCTAAAACTGGACTAATGAGACCGGTTTACTTTTCTAGTAGAGTAATGACAGCATCAGAACGAGGGTACAAGATGGTCGAGGTAATGGTTTTGTCTCTAATGTTTGCTATAAGAAAGTTTCGTCCTTATCTTCTCCCTAGGCCATTCACAGTGATCACGACAGAAGAGCATTTTCCCTATGCCTTACAGCACATGGATGTTTCAGCTAGAATCGCTAAGTGGGTGATACAACTCCAAGAGTTTGACTACACCTTCAAGGTGGAGGATTCTACTCGAGCTTGCCTAGCTGACTTGTTGACCCATAGATGCCATCAAAAGAAGGAAAAGGAGAAGGGAAAGGTAAAAGAGGAGACACCTCCTCTTGAGGAGCCGCCACGGGTGGAGAATGCCCATGCCCTCTACTTTGATGGAGCCTACAAGCGTATTAAAGACAGAGCGGCAGCAGGAATAGTGGTGTTCAGTCCCGAAGGTGACAAACTTTATGGAGAAGGTATCAGCTTGGAGGATGTCCATTCTAACAATGAGGCAGAATATCAAGCCTTGCTTTTAGGTTTGAAGTGGTGCCTCTCACATGGTATCACTCGGCTTAATGTTTTTGGGGATTCTATGCTCATTGTTAAGCAAATGAAAGGAATCTGGGCTTGTAAAAATGATAACTTAGTAGTGAAAATGAGGGAAGCTAAAACTCTCATGAGAAAGCTACAGAAAGCCCAAATCTATTTTGTGCCAAGGCGCACAAATGGCGACGCAGATGCTCTAGCAGCTGAAAAATTGAAAGAGGCAATGGTGGGCATCATTGCCGTAAAGCTTCCCTTGTTTCAAGGAAAGTTTCAACTACAAGATGTGCTTTATTTTCTTGAGCAAGGTGAGGCACCTACACATATGAGTAAAAGTGAGAAAAGGTGGCTAGCTACTAAGGCCACTAAATACCGCTTGATAAATGATGTGTTGTATTGCAAAGGAAAGGATGCAGTGCTTAGAAGGGTGCCAACAACAAAGGAGATTATAGATGTGATTAAGAGCTGCCATGAAGGGGTTTGTGGTGGACATTTTGCTCAAGAAATAACTAGTAGGAAGATTCTCCAAGCCGGTTTTGTGTGGCCTAGTCTACACCGAGATGTGCAACATTGGTGCCGCACTTGTGACAATTGCCAAAAGGCCGGACCAAGGAAGCTAGTGCATGAGGAACAAAATCCCATAACTACATATGGCCCATTTGAGAAATGGGGGATTGATGCAATAGGGCCACTCCCACGAACTCAATCTGGCAAGGAATACATCATAATGGGAGTGGACTACATGACGAGGTGGGCAGAGGCTTCAGCAACTAGTAGGATCACAGCCCAAGAAGTGGGAAAATTTGTGTTTGAAAATATTTGTTGCAGGTTTGGCACACCTTTGGAAATTATCTCTGATCGGGGTCCTGGTTTTAGGGCAAACCTAGTAGGGGAGCTAATGGAAAGGCTAAAAATCAAGCACAGGCATTCTACTCCCTACTATCCACAGTGTAATGGTTTGGTCGAAAAAGTAAATGGGCTAATTTGTAAGATAATTACCAAGCAGGTACACATGCACCCCAAGCACTGGGATAAAAAATTGAGTGCAGCTCTTTGGGCCTACAGGACTTCATTTAGAACCTCGCTTGGCTATACTCCATTTCACCTCGTCTATGGCCAAGAAGCTTTGCTTCCTATAGAGGTGGAACTGGCCAGTTTGCGTGTTTTAGTAGCCAGTCAAGAGAAGAATCAAGATAAGAAGTTAGAGGAAAGGATCTTGGATCTAGAGAGGCTGGAGTTAGATAGAGAAGCAACAGTCCAACACTATTCCATGCAGGCTGAAGAGAGGAGGAAGACCTTTAATAAGAAGTTGGCTAGCAAACACATAAGGGAAGGATCACTTGTGCTACGTTATGATAATCGCTTTGATAACAGAAAGGATGCTAAACTTGTGTTCAAGTGGGAAGGGCCATTCATGGTCATAAGGAGATATTCAAATGGTAGCTATAAGCTCGGTGACATGGATGGGAAGGTTCACAAGACAAGGGTAAATGGATGGCGATTGAAGTCTTATTTTCAAAGAAATATGAACACTTTGGAGCAGTCATTTAATGAAGAGCCACCAATGAGGGGGTGCAGTCCTCCTTGCTCTATTGGACCATCATTATCAAGCTAGAGGCATGAATACCTCTAGCCTAAGGGGAGGGCTAATGATCCGGGTTTTTTACAACCCGGATTACTACCACAAAATTTTGGCCAAAGCCCCTATCAAGAGCCTACCATATCACTCTGGGTTTACTCTTCAAGCACTAGGTATGCTACATTGCTTCTCGATTATGATAACTCTAGCAAATGGGAGGAACAAGTTCTTAGAAGGCATGTCAATGTAAAGGGTAAAAGGGACGGTTATCTTAGTGAAGATGAAAATGGATTACACCTAGGAGTTGAGTGAATGCATAGATTTTTCAAAGGACTAGCCTCCAACTACACATGGGCCCCGTCTGCATCACTAAGATTTGGAATCTATCACCATCATTAGAGGACACCTCACCCTTGCACACAAGTCAATATCCACATCATGGTGTCATTTGGATCTTGCACAAAAGCTTACAAGCATGGACCCCTTTTGTCACATGCTTATATGTATTTATATACATATGGGGGACTAAAGTCAAAGCAGCTTTTAGAAGCCGTTTTTTATAATCTCAATAACTCCCAAGAAAAAGCGAATTTCAAGAAAATTCTCGCGAAGGCCGATCGGTTTCGACCTGGTCTACAAAGTTGCAGAAGAAACTTTTTCCAAATTCCTCACGGATTTGAAGTTACGAAGGCGCAGACTGCTGGCTACATGCTATTTTCTTCTCTCTTTCACCACACCAACTTTTCACTCTATCCTTCTTGTAAATATATTATAATAATGTGCTTTGGCCACCCACCTCTTGTAATCTAGCTCCATTTCTCTATGTTGTCTACCACCACCCTTGGCTTCTTGCATGATGACCAAGGTGGGGACTTGTCCCATCCACTATGCTCCATATTTTCAAAGATGCCATACATCATCTAGGATTATGTTAATCAAGAAGATTAGCTTAATCTAATCCCTCATGGAGGCTATATAAAGAGCCCATGGAGGGAGGGGAGGAGGAGAATGACAAGTCCATGAGAGCACTCTACAATACCCTCATCTCTTTGAGGTAAGCTATGAGTGAGTTCTTTTATTATGTAGTATAATGGCAAGCTTCCTCTACCTCTTCTCCTATTATCTCCATCTTTTCTCATCTTCTCATTCCATGTAGCATAACGGCAAGCTTCCTCTACCTCTTCTTCTATTATCTCCCTCTCTTCTCATCTTCTCATTCCATGTAGCATAATGACGAGCTTCTTCTACCTCTTCTCCTCTTGTCTCCCTCTCCTCTCATCTATCTCTCTTATATTCCAATGTGGTGTCTAGCACATATATTCTCTCTTGTAAATTTGTGTCTTGGCTCTCTTGATTCTCTTTGAACATAGGGATGTCCTAGCCCATCCTCTCTTTGGCTAGGTGGTGCCCCTCTTTAGTTCTCTTAGTGAGGATTGGAGGTTGGATGGGTAAGAGGCAACCCGTTCATCATTTCAGCCCTCACTAAGATGACTGAAGTAGAACATATAGCAAAATTTAATGGTGAAGGCTTCCATGCCTGGAAGGAGAAGACCATGTACCATCTTATGCGGAAATACTTGTGGGACTTGTTTGAAGATGATGCAGATAACAAGAAGGAAGATGATGAAGATGGGTTCATTGAAGAAGACCAGTTCAAATCCAAAGAATGGAAGAAGATGAATAATAAGGCACTAGGCATCATTGCCTGGGATGTGCTACATCATATATCTGGCATTAGAAATGCTAGAACCGCCTGGGAGGAACTTGATAGAATGTTTGGTACTCAAGCAAATAATTCAAAGGTAAAACTTCTCATGCAGTTTTATAAACTCGATATCAAAGACAATGCTTCTATGACCATACATATTAATAAGTTTAAGAGTTTAAAAACTCAGCTTGCATCTCTTAAAAAGAATATTGATGAAGATGAAGCAATAGCCGTACTGCTTGGAAGTGTAAACAAGGATCCATATGAGAACCTTGTGTCCACTCTAAGTAATGTTCCGAGTCTCTCACTCAAAGATATTGAGAACTCACTGCTTGATGAAGAAAGCAAGTTTAAAAGCAAAGATGTAAAAGAAACTAGCCCAAGGGAAAACCTCTTATACACTAAAGGAGCTACTGGACCCAAAGGAAGAGGTCGAGGGTTCATCAACAACAATAACAAGGATCGGATTACATGTCACTATTGTGGTAAGAATAGCCATGTAGCCAGTGAATGTTTCCACAAGAAGAGAGCCCAACAATTGCAAAGTGATCATCACCAGAACCAATACATGGAAGAAAGAGAAGAAGAAGAATATGCTTCCACTACCATCAACAACTCTGACAGATTGTTTTGAAGAACTTTCATTGTATCTTTCATATGTTTTTCCCATAGTGGATCTTTCTTTTCCTTAGTGAATTTGATTTGTACAACCCTTGCCAAGATGTAAATTCTCAAGCTTTAACTTGACTAGGCTGCCTATGAGCTAGTATTCCGGGCCATGTTATCATGAAGGGGGGGGAAAAGCCAGCAAGTGTAGGGACTCATCATTTGAGGGGGGGTGTTGAGAAATAGACAAATGATGTAGGCTCTAAGAAGAGCTATCCTGAATCCCATATGCGCAGTGAGGACAATGGAGAAGTTGGAAAGCTATAAAAGCATGTACTTGGTTCACCATTTTGAATGAATGCTATTGTACTTTGTACTTAGAATCTGTAACTCTATCCACTCAAGATTGTGTTTATGAGTCCAAGCTAATCTATCTTGGAACCTAATTCACTTGAGTAAAAGTTTGTATCTAATCATCAGTCTTCTTCATGTGTCTTGCTTACGAGTTCAAGCCTCCATAGCTAAACTGAGTTCAAGATCCATGTTTCTTAACATGGTATCAGAGCTATGGTGAGCTCAGTTTAGCCCTTTCTCCAACTTCTCTAGCTTATCATAGCTCAACCCCAGCTCAGGACAACTGGTTGAGTTCATCTCCTACTCTATCTTCACACACTTCTTCTTGGCTACCATAGCGAGATTGTACCTATCCTCACTGGAGCTCTCAGATCTCATCATACAGGCAATCTCAGCTTAGGGTGTCTACTGAGAAACTCTTCCTCTGCTCCCAGCGTAGCTCCCTATCGCATCAGAGCACGACATTGTCCATCGCAGAGCCCAGCATTACAAAAATCAGCCTTTGCTGTCCTTGATGTGCCCTGTGGCAGTGCTACAGCTTGCGCGACGTCTGGAGGCTGTGATTTGCACTGTTTGTATGGGGCATTTAAAGCCTATACTATAGGCTATCCCCCATCCAATTTTCAGCTCAAATGGCTGCGCCATGCTCCTGCTATAGCAAAAAAACCAGGGCTGTCTGAAACCCTAAATAGTGGAAGCCATAGCCAAGAACTTAGAAAGCTTGGCAACCTTATCTTTTTCTTATTGGCATCATCAATAGTGACCTTGATCACTCTGAAATTATCTCTGAAGCCTACTACAGATGTAGAAGGATCTAGGGAAGTTCAAGGATTACCTAGCAACATCAAGCAAAATATCAAGATCTTCAAAGATAAGTATCTATTGATACTCAAATAGTGCTTTTTATTTCAGTTACTCAAGAGTAACTCATCTTTCGATTCCAATTTCGAAGAACATTCTCAAGTTATGTAATGGTTTTAAAATTATCAAATCACTTGTAAATCTCAATCTTCTTGTAAAGGGATAGACACTGCCCGAGAGTTCTCATGGTAAGACCTCCTACTAAGATGACTGAAGTAGAACATATAGCAAAATTTAATGGTGAAGGCTTCCATGCCTGGAAGGAGAAGACCATGTACCATCTTATGCGGAAATACTTGTGGGACTTGTTTGAAGATGATGCAGATAACAAGAAGGAAGATGATGAAGACGGGTTCATTGAAGAAGACGAGTTCAAATCCAAAGAATGGAAGAAGATGAATAATAAGGCACTAGGCATCATTGCCTAGGGATTAAGTGATGATGTGCTACATCATATATCTGGCATTAGACATGCTAGAACCTCCTGGGAGGAACTTGATAGAATGTTTGGTACTCAAGCAAATAATTCAAAGGTAAAACTTCTCATGCAGTTTTATAAACTGGATATCAAAGACAGTGCTTCTATGACCATACATATTAATAAGTTTAAGAGTTTAAAAACTTAGCTTGCATCTCTTAAAAAGAATATTGATGAAGATGAAGCAATAGCCGTACTGCTTGCAAGTGTAAACAAGGATCCATATGAGAACCTTGTGTCCACTCTAAGTAATGTTCCGAGTCTCTCACTCAAAGATATTGAGCACTCACTGCTTGATGAAGAAAGCAAGTTTAAAAGCAAAGATGTAAAAGAAACTAGCCCAAGGGAAAACCTCTTATACACTAAAGGAGCTACTGGACCCAAAGGAAGAGGTCGAGGATTCATCAACAACAATAACAAGGATAGGATTACATGTCACTATTGTGGTAAGACTGGCCATGTAGCCAGTGAATGTTTCCACAAGAAGAGAGCCCAACAATTGCAAAGTGATCATCACCAGAACCAATACATGGAAGAAAGAGAAGAAGAAGAATATGCTTACACTACCATCAACAACTCTGACAGATTGTTTTGAAGAACTTTCATTGTATCTTTCATATGTTTTTCCCATAGTGGATCTTTCTTTTCCTTAGTGAATTTGATTTGTACAACCCTTGCCAAGATGTAAAGTCTCAAGCTTTAACTTGACTAGGCTGCCTATGAGCTAGTAATCCGGACCATGTTATCATGAAGGGGGGGAAAAAGCCAGCAAGTGTAGGGACTCATCATTTGAGGGGGGGTGTTGAGAAATAGACAAATGATGTAGGCTCCAAGAAGAGCTATCCTGAATCCCATATGCATAGTGAGGATAGTGGAGAAGTTGGAAAGCTATAAAAGCATGTACTTGGTTCACCTTTTTGAATGAATGCTATTGTACTTTGTACTTAGAATCTGTAACTCTATCCACTCAAGATTGTGTTTATGAGTCCAAGCTAATCTATCTTGGAACCTAATTCACTTGAGTAAAATTTTGTATCTAATCATCAGTCTTCTTCATGTCTCTTGCTTACGAGTTCAAGCCTCCATAGCTAAACTGAGTTCAAGATCCATGTTTCTTAACAATGTTGAGAATATTCAATAAGAGATATACATGCTTTGTCAAAGTGGATATCATCCTTGTTAGACAAAATAGTGATGATATTGTCATATAAAGGATCTTTGATGGTATGAAGAAGTTGAGTAATAATCTGATTTTTAACAACAGGAGCGCCGGCAGCACCAAGCTGATTGATAATGTCTTTAAAAGTCTCGATATGAGAGTGCATAGAAGTACCAACCTTATATTGAAGATTCTTCAAACAAGTTTGGAGATATAAAATTTCGGTGACCAATTTCTTGTCAAATGTTGAGATAAGATACTCCCAAACAGCATGAGAGGTTTCCAGATGAAAGACATCCAACATAAGTCAGTCAGGAAGTGCAGAAAATATATAACGACGAGCCGCTTTGTCACGACGAATCCAATCAGTATGATCAATTTTCCATTGTTCAAATAATGGACCATCAGTAATCACAGAATCGTTATTCATCACATTAATAGGTTGAACTAGGCAAGACAGGTCGCCCAAAACAGTATCAAATAATTCGTCACCTTCAAGAATTAGCATCATCTTTGCTTTCCACCCAGGAAAGCCTTGTCCTTGTAAGAAGGGAACTGAACGTTGTCCAGACGGATATCCATTAACAATTACGCAATTGGCCATGCCTGTATGTCGAGAGAAAATAAACAAGATGAGATCGCAGAATCTGCAAACCATGATCAAGACGAGCGTAGTTGAGACGCATGACAATCAAAATAGGGAGATACACGTAAGAACAACGAAAAGTATTGAGTGACTAAAAAGAAAGCCCGAAATAGAGAAGCATAACGTGCAAGACGAGATGACGCATATAAGAAAAGTGCTATTTCGATCGAGCAAAGAACGTGAACGATTATAAAACATCGCTAAAAATAGCAAGATGTTTGCTTGTTGTAATCAACATCATTAACGAAGACGCAAACTGTAATTGGGGATTAACAAACTGTAATTAGAATTACAGTTTTAAATAAAGAATCGTAGATTCGAGCAGAATTGTTGTCTTGAATCCTAAACTGTCATAACTTTTGATCCAGAACTCCGATTGACAAGCGGTTTTGACAGGATTCGAGAGCAAAATTAACTAATACTTCTAATTTGAACAAGTTCATGTATCAAATCATCACTTGTGCAAAGAATTCAATCAAGTATAAACAATGAAACAACTTATCTTCCTTGTTGTTGCTATGCATCCATAGCTCTGATACCATGTAGAGAGAGAGAGAGAGAGAGTACGAGAGAGATACACAAGACATGCTCCCAAAGAATGATTCATATTGATGTAGAGTTAGTATATATAGGTGAGACCCAAGTCAAGTGAGAGATGATATATATAGTTGTAACAGAAGGGAGACACTCCAATGTTAGAATGAGTGGAGTTGTTTGTAACGTGTCCACTAGAATCCTCTAGGACACGTCTTGGCAGTCCATCGGAAAGGCTGTCTAGAAAACTCCACCCGGCACTCCCATGGAATGTTACGGGTTTTGCAATCTAGGTCTCCCCGCGTCTGCCACGTAGCGGAAGTGTCCTGGCCGTTTCCCACTTAGGATCGACCGGAATTAAGGTTTTCTTGTTTGGTCATTAGCTAGCAGCAACTAGCGTCAGACCCGAGCGAACTACTTTACGCAGAAACGCCAGGTCCGAAGCGGATTCACGCTGCACTTGGTTCAAGGAGAATGGGAAACGAGAGGGATGCAAGGCTCGACCTCTCTGCCATAAGGCATAGTCCCATTCCGTTCCCCTAAAACAGCGTGAATCGGGTAATAGGTAATTCTAAGTCATCATTCTCGTTATTTGTTTCGGCGATGATGATCATCCCTCTGTTCGTCGAAGATTTTGAGAAAAGTTCCCGGCTAACCGGGACCACCCATCCATAGGACGGACCCATGGTCCATCCTCCGCACTTTCCTCGGTTTGTTTTAGTTATGTAATTACCTACCACATTAATTTGACATATAACAAACAGCTTCTTTGATTAGCCCTGTTAAGCACTGGTTCCTTCACGTAATCTTATCACAGGACATAAAGAAAACAATGTCAAACAACTTCTTTATTATCATTTTATCCTTTTATCTTTGAAATACAAGGAGTCCCGCCCGTAGGCTTGTCTATATTCCGCCCGAAGGCTATCCAGTAATCTGCTAGGGATCGCTATTCCAAGCTTCTGCCCGTAGACTAGTATGCGGGCCTCGAGATCCAATCCCGAGTCACGTTAGCCTCTTGTGCAGGACCCGGAAGGCGAGGGATTTACGGCCAGAGCCCCCCCTGGCACCCAAGCGTCCTCCTGCTCCAAGTAGAGCTCAAAGGAAAGACCTCTCACGGCGGGTTCGGTCCACGTTCCCGGCGCGGTCAACAACCCCCTTGGTTAGGGTCAGGCAGGCAGTCGGGGGTAACTGAAGCTGCCTCTCCCTTCAGGCCTTCAACCTGAAGCATTTATATATCTTTCATCCTTTAATTCCTTGAACAAACAATGCAAACAGTGCTTTCTAAACTGTTACAAGCACAATCAATTCCAGTGGTCGTTTAGTTGGCAAACTGTTAAGGAGTGACTCCTTCTCTCCGAATGCATCCCGCATTCGATCCGGAATCAATTGCAACATGGCAAGATTCCTATCGTCTATGGGTTAGGGTCATACCCTGTCAATACTTTTAGGTTTTGTTAACGGTAGATTCCGGCGACCATGTCGCTTTAGTTTATTGACTAATCATTTTCATCCAAGCAAATACCTAGCTTCCCCTTAACTTGGCCGAATCCTTAACGTGCTAATCCCTAGTTAATGTTTGGGGTATCTATTGTATTGACTGAACCATACCCATGTGAATCCTTTGTGACTAGGTGATTTGGGTAAATCACTATGCTTGTCTCGCGACAAGGATGAATCCTTCCTAGAGATAATAAAGTAGATCTAAAGGAGGAAAAATAGTTGCAACTACCGCAATACATGTAAACATGTGATTCATTGCTTCCACGCATCACATGGTTCACAATAACTCTATCTTTCCTTGGTATAGTAAAAATGCATGATAATCTGGGTACTAACTTTCCTAGGACCTACTAGGACTTACATCAAATAACCATGCCTACAACCTTGTTGTCTACACTTTAGAATCTCATGCTTTGATAAACCATGCGACCTTTCCTAAATACGGCTCCTGATGAATGAAATTTCTGCATGATGACTATGCAACTTTCCCCTAGCTACAATGTAGTTAATGAAGTTCATACCAAACTAAAGCTAGTGTTAACCTATTCCATGTTACATGCTACTTGCAAGTCCATAAGATCATTTTCGTACTCTTCTATTTCTTTTCGGATAATATCTTATGGGTGTTAACTTTTCCTCATGAATCATTACAAGGAAGATGTTGCCTAAAATGCGGCACACGCTTATTCCCACCATGTCTAGTAACCAAATGCACTTATCAATTTCATTTCTTTGCCCTATATGTTTAGACTCATTACTTTGATAATGTTCCAAAATAGCAACATGCAGCTAGTCTTCTAAGGCGGACAACTCTGGAAATGCAACTGTTTCAATTTCATGACATGCATCAACCTTGTCTAATGTTTAAAGAGATAATTTATCAAATGTATTTTTAACGCTGCCACATGCATTAAAAATAAGCGTAAAATGCATTCTCCCTTATGGAATTAAGCGTGCCTAAACATTTCTTTGTGTGAGAATATACTCGAAAAAACCTGGACTTGTGGGCTCGGGGAGATATCCACTTGAATGCTTGGAGATGAACCTCCCGCAGCCGCGCCTTGCAACTTCTTGGGAGCCATTGTAGTCGTGGTTACGGACTCCTTTACTTTCGCTTTTCGAGACGGCTAGGAGATCGATATCTTCTCCTCGCTTGGGAATAGGAATTTCCCTAACCGGATTCAAAAACCGAGAAGTCGCATAGGATCAAGGCCTATGGCCTTAATCCTTAGAAGCTTCTAAGAAGCTTCTGGGCCTGCAGCGACGACGTGAAGGGGGTCCCAATGATTGGGAAGGAGGCCGTGATCAAGGCGAGGGTGGGCGGCGGCCTGGGCCTTTCAGCCAGGCGGCGGAGCTCCTGGACGCGGCAGCGGATGGTGACCACGGCAGGCCTTGGTGGCGTTGTCAATACGGCAGCTCCCTCACACAGCACGGTCGCCCTCACGCAGCACGGTCGCCCTCCTTCACGCTACCCCCCCTCTCACAGCACCGTCCCTTTCTTCCCTCTTCTCTCCCTAACGGGAGTTCATATAGGCAAGGGGGGGAGGGAAGAGAAAGCCTCCACACACGTGGCCAGTGCATGGGTTCCCCCCCTCCCATGCAGGCCACGACTCATCCATGGGCCATCCCCCCACACTCCCTCTTCTCCAGCCATGCATCGGCTGGAGAAAAAGGGGTAAAAATAAAAAAATTTGCCTTGAATTATTCAAATTGCCCCTCCCAAGAGGGTGTTTTTGTGAGACTTGCGGTTTTGAACTTTCGGTTTTGATTTACCAATGCGGAGGACCCCATTTCTCGCGTGCGGGTCACACATTACACTGCCAATAATTTCAATGCAAGAGATAACCTTTGCACAAGGTTTACGTCGTGTGCGGGACGTCAATATTCACGGGTGGGAATATTACATTCTCTCCCCCTTAGAAGAATCGAGATGTCCTCATCTCGAGATAAACTGGGGATATTGAAGATTGAGAGAGTTTTCATCCATCCAGGTAGCATCCTCTTCGGGATAATCTTTCCACTGGACGAGGCATTCTTTCAAGGTTCTAGATCTTAACTGTCTCTCCCTGACATCTAAAATCTTTTCCGGTCTTAGTTCAAGGACTCCTTGACTAGGCATTACAATTTGTTGGTCATCAAGTACATGATTTGGGTTGGGCACATATTTTTTTAGGAGACTAATATGGAATACATTGTGAACTTTTAGGTTATCCGGAAGTTGCAATTTATAAGCATTGGGTCCCAGGCATTTGAGGATTTTATACGGACCACAATACCTTGGACTTAGCTTCTTGCATTCACCTAGAGATAGAGAACTCCTTTTTGGGCGTACACGAATGAAAACCATGTCTCCTTCTCCGAAGACCCCTCTTGGCGTTTCAAATCCGCATATGCCTTTTGTCTATCTTTGGCTGCTTGTATGTCTTGTCTTATTGACCTTATTTGGTCATCCATGTCCTCCAACATTTGTCTTGAAGCTTCCACCCTTAGGGTAAGATCAAAAAAATTTAGGGGACTTCGACAATCATGACCATACAATGCCTGAAAAGGAGTCATTTGAATGCTCTGCTGGTAAGAAGCATTGTAGGCAAATTCTACTAACGGCAAGTACTGAATCCATCTCTTCGGCTCTCGACAGCAGTAAGCCCTAAGCATATCCTCAATGATTTAATTTACTCGCTCTGTTTGGCCATCTGTTTGGGGATGGTAGGCAGTGCTAAAACAGAGTTGAGTTCCAATAGCTTCAAAGATAGCTCTCCAGAAGTGTGAAGTGAAGAGAGAGTCTCGATCGCTAACGATCCTTCTAGGTAGCCCATGTAGCTTGAATATTTCTTTGATAAACACTCTTGCAATGTCGGAGGCTTTATAGTTTGTCTTTACTGGAATCAGGTGTGCAACCTTGGTAAGCATGTCAACTACAACCATAATGGAGTTGTATCCTCCTTGGACTTGGGGTAAGCCCACCACAAAATCCATACTGATGAATTCCCATTTCATTTGGGGAATGTCAAGTGGTTGCAATTTCCCTGGCATCATGACATGTTCAGCCTTGATACGTTGGCAAGACAAACATTCAGTGACATATTTGAGAACGTCACCTTTGAGCTTCACCCAGTGGTAGCTCTTCCTAACTGCGTTAAGAGTTTTTGCATAGCCAGGATGTCCTGCGAAAGGGGAGTCATGAGCTTCCCATAATATCTTCTGCTTAAGTGACTGGCTTGTTGGTATGCATAACCTTGTTCTGTAATAGACAAGTCCATTATCAGTGGAAAATTCCCGATACTTAGCTTGTGACTTCAGATTCTGCTCTTTGGTAGCTATTTCTTTTATCATGGTTTGGTAGGCCAAATCATGGCATGCCTCCTCTCTAGCTAGTTCGAGTATAGGGTTGCTTGGCATAGATACCTTTGTAGCCAGAGATCTGGCCGTTGATGGATTCTGCAAGATTAGGGAGTTTAGGAATGCCTTGCGACTGAGTGCATCGGCAACTACATTCTCTTTCCCTGGACGATACTTGATTTCAAAATCATACTCCTCCAAAACTTCAATCCATCGACGTTGCCTCATGTTGAGCTCGTTCTGGGTAAAAATCCATTTGAGACTCTTATGATCGGTTACTAGAGTAAACTTGTTACCCAACAGGTAGTGTCTCCAAAGCTTTAGAGCATGGATGACAGCTAATAACTCCAGATCATGCGTGGCATAATTCTTTTCATGACTCTTCAATTTCCTTGAAGAATATGCTACTGGATGACCTTCCTGCATAAGAACACACCCCAAGGCAAGAATGCTGGCATCAGTTACTACCTCAAACTCCTTATTGAGGTCGGGAAGTTTCAGAATAGGTGCTGATACCAAACATTGCTTCAATTGGTCGAAGCTTTTTTGCTCGGGAGTTGACCATGTAATAGAAGTCTGCTTCTTTAGTAAGTCGGTAAGAGGTGCTGCAATCAAAGCATAGTTTTTGATAAAAACCCTATACCATCCTGTCAAGCCAAGAAAACTACGTATCTCTTTGACGGATACTGGTATTGGCCATTCAAGCACATCTCTGACTTTTGCTGGGTCTACTGATATTCCTTCTGATGATACTATGAATCCTAGATATTCAATCTGACGTTTGAAGAATGCACACTTCTTCATTTTTGCATATAGCTTATGAGACCTCATTGTCTCAAGGACAATCCGAAGTTGAGGTTCATGATCTTCTTCCTGTTTAGAATAAACTAAAGTGTCATCGAAGAAGACAAGCACGAAGTCATCAAGATATGGTCTAAAAATATCCTGCATTAATCTATTGAAGGTGGCAGGTGCATTTGTAAGCCCGAATGACATAACCAAGAATTCAAAGTGCCCATATCTTGTATTGAAGGCCGTTTTTGGAATATCTTCATCCTTGATCCTGATTTGATAGTAACCTGACCTGAGATCAATTTTGGAGAAGGTCTTTGCACCTTGAAGGCGATCGAGAAGCTCATCTATTCTAGGAATAGGATACTTGTTCTTGACTGTTGATTGATTCAACCCACGGTAATCAATACATAGTCGAAGTGTCCCATCTTTCTTTTTCTGGAATAGAACTGGAGCTCCCCATGGTGAATTGCTAGGCCGGATGTAACCCTGATCTAACAGTTGCTTGAGTTGTTCCTTCAACTCAAGAGCTTCCGGAATAGACATTCTATAAGGTCTCTTTGCAATTGGCGCAGCTCCAGGTATTAGCCTTATTTCATGATCAACTTCTCTTGGAGGTGGAAGTTCAGTTAATTCCTCAGGGAATACGTCAGCGTATTCTTTTAGCCAAGAGGGTCCCTCATGAGACTCTTGCTTTTGATCTAACTTGTTGAGTTTGATCAAGTAAACATGTAATCCTTTCCTAACCCCTTTTATGATCCGCGATACTTTGGCTAACTGGATCCTTGGCACTCCTGCCTCACCTTGAGTTGTAACAAACTCTCTTTCAGAGTTTCGAAAGGAAACTTGACCCTTTCCACAGTGGATGTGGGCGTCATTAGGCTTAAGCCAATCCATCCCGAGTAGGCACTCATGGATACCTAAGTTCATGACTCTGAATTTGACTGAGGTTTTCTTTCCTCCCAGATAGAACTCCTCCTTAGCAGTTTGCCTAGTACAAGTTACCTCACGACCGTTTGCCAATTCCACAAGTAGGGTAGGTGCTTCTACTGTGGCTATTCCTAATCTCTTAGCACACGCTGGTGAGATAAAGGAATGTGTACTGCCACAATCAATCAAGGTTTTGAAACCTTTACCTTGATAGTCTGACGGTGTTTGAATTACCGAGAACTGGCGATTCGGCCCCTTCTTGTGTAAAGCGGCATGGATCGTCGCTCTTTCGAATTCCGCTTCCATAGTCGGATCTTCCCCTTCTTCTGCATCACACCTTTGCCTATTGATAATGCAGGCAGCTCTTCCTCTGCCACGGGTGGCGGCTCCCTGACCGCGGCTTGCACCTTGACGGAGTCCTTCGCTAAGCTTGGGACATTGCCTTTTGAAGTGATCGAGTTCATTGCAGTGGAAACATCGGAGGTTTCGGCCATTACTGTGAGTAGGAACAAAGTTGTTGACGTTATTTGTCCTTGCTTTCTTCCTTTGCCCCTGATTGTGGCCTTGAACTCTCTTAACCTGGGGTCTGAATGCTCCTCTGTTCGGGTCGCTATAAGACCAATTCTTAATACCCCTTGGTTTAGCTTGCACTTCCTGAATTATAGGTGCCGCTCGAATGAGTGCATCCTGAAGATCTGATGGTCGCATAGATTCGAGACGAGTATTTACAGGTGGATTTAAGCCTGCGCAAAATTTGGACACCTGCTGTGTCGTGTCCATTTGTGGCGCATATTTTAACAGTGAGACAAACTTAGAGTAGTATGCGTCAAGGGTGAGTCCTAACTGTTTTAGCTCGTAGAACTCATTCATTTTCTGTGTACGATATGCAGGTGGCAAATATCTGCCTTGCACGGCTTGCTTTAACTTCTCCCAGGTAACGGACCCCTTTGAAATCCCTTGATCCCTGCACCATTGTTTCCACCAAAGTCTGGCTTCACCGGTGAGTTTTAATTTGGCGAGCATGGCCTGATTGGCAGGTGCAGTACCAGCTGCTTCGAAGTAGTCCTCCATAGATTCAATCCAAATCTCAGCATCCGACTGGACGAATCTGCCTCTCCCGTCAAACTCGGGTGGCTTTATCTGTTTGAGGAGGAACTTCTTCTCCTGGATCACAGTAGTACTTGATGTAGGGGGTGAATTTGGACCCTGTTCCTGGGGTTGTGCCTGGATAAAAGTTTTCTTAACATTATTGTATGATAATTGACATTAGCTTATCTTTAGTTTAGCTATCTCGTAAATCATGAAGCTACTTAACTTTTTTTGCAACAACCCTGATGCACAATTGGATATTGATAAAAGAAGTCCTTATTTATATTTACATGGGCGTAGCCTCATACAACATCACATGTGTTGATAATCCAATCATTACATTTAGTTTGGGGAGAACAACATTGTATTGGATTTGTCTACAGGAACTGTGTAATAGTAGGGTTTTGGGTCATGAATCTTTAGGAATCGATAATTCATCGGAAGCTCAGGGTATCCTTTCCGCTGGAATCCATACTTCCCATGGCGGCCCAATACCTTAATCCTGTCAGCTGGGATTACACGGGTTACTTCCTCATATACATATGAGTTCAATTCAACCCTCCGACCTCGAATATGCAAAGTCGAATTTACGTGAGCTTCCACAAAAATGAACAGCTTCACGATTTTCAAATCTTCCAACCACTTGATCCTCTTTAGGTTGGTTTGTAAATAAGCGAACCGGTGGGCAGCTATGTAGTAGATTCCTGAAGACCCAGTCCATCTTCGTTCTATATATAAAGGTGATGGATTATAAATCTGCTCCAGGATGTTCATCATTTCAATTCTCTGCCTATAATGCGGAGAATGCATTGCAGTCATAAACATGATCCGGAACACCAAAAACTTGTTCCACGCTTCATAGTTCTGCAAGATAGTACTGAAGATGAGGAAATGTTTGGACAGCAACAATTTCTTTACTTCATTTTAATGAAATCAAACAATTCCGTTGTTGGTCGGCTCTGATACCAACTGTAACGTGTCCACTAGAATCCTCTAGGACACGTCTTGGCAGTCCATCGGAAAGGCTGTCTAGAAAACTCCACCCGGCACTCCCATGGAATGTTACGGGTTTTGCAATCTAGGTCTCCCCGCGTCTGCCACGTAGCGGAAGTGTCCTGGCCATTTCCCACTTAGGATCGACCGGAATTAAGGTTTTCTTGTTTGGTCATTAGCTAGCAGCAACTAGCGTCAGACCCGAGCGAACTACTTTACGCAGAAACGCCAGGTCCGAAGCGGATTCACGCTGCACTTGGTTCAAGGAGAATGGGAAACGAGAGGGATGCAAGGCTCGACCTCTCTGCCATAAGGCATAGTCCCATTCCGTTCCCCTAAAACAGCGTGAATCGGGTAATAGGTAATTCTAAGTCATCATTCTCGTTATTTGTTTCGGCGATGATGATCATCCCTCTGTTCGTCGAAGATTTTGAGAAAAGTTCCCGGCTAACCGGGACCACCCATCCATAGGACGGACCCATGGTCCATCCTCCGCACTTTCCTCGGTTTGTTTTAGTTATGTAATTACCTACCACATTAATTTGACATATAACAAACAGCTTCTTTGATTAGCCCTGTTAAGCACTGGTTCCTTCACGTAATCTTATCACAGGACATAAAGAAAACAATGTCAAACAACTTCTTTATTATCATTTTATCCTTTTATCTTTGAAATACAAGGAGTCCCGCCCGTAGGCTTGTCTATATTCCGCCCGAAGGCTATCCAGTAATCCGCTAGGGATCGCTATTCCAAGCTTCTGCCCGTAGACTAGTATGCGGGCCTCGAGATCCAATCCCGAGTCACGTTAGCCTCTTGTGCAGGACCCGGAAGGCGAGGGATTTACGGCCAGAGCCCCCCCTGGCACCCAAGCGTCCTCTTGCTCCAAGTAGAGCTCAAAGGAAAGACCTCTCACGGCGGGTTCGGTCCACGTTCCCGGCGCGGTCAACAACCCCCTTGGTTAGGGTCAGGCAGGCAGTCGGGGGTAACTGAAGCTGCCTCTCCCTTCAGGCCTTCAACCTGAAGCATTTATATATCTTTCATCCTTTAATTCCTTGAACAAACAATGCAAACAGTGCTTTCTAAACTGTTACAAGCACAATCAATTCCAGTGGTCGTTTAGTTGGCAAACTGTTAAGGAGTGACTCCTTCTCTCCGAATGCATCCCGCATTCGATCCGGAATCAATTGCAACATGGCAAGATTCCTATCGTCTTTGGGTTAGGGTCATACCCTGTCAATACTTTTAGGTTTTGTTAACGGTAGATTCCGGCGACCATGTCGCTTTAGTTTATTGACTAATCATTTTCATCCAAGCAAATACCTAGCTTCCCCTTAACTTGGCCGAATCCTTAACGTGCTAATCCCTAGTTAATGTTTGGGGTATCTATTGTATTGACTGAACCATACCCATGTGAATCCTTTGTGACTAGGTGATTTGGGTAAATCACTATGCTTGTCTCGCGACAAGGATGAATCCTTCCTAGAGATAATAAAGTAGATCTAAAGGAGGAAAAATAGTTGCAACTACCGCAATACATGTAAACATGTGATTCATTGCTTCCACGCATCACATGGTTCACAATAACTCTATCTTTCCTTGGTATAGTAAAAATGCATGATAATCTGGGTACTAACTTTCCTAGGACCTACTAGGACTTACATCAAATAACCATGCCTACAACCTTGTTGTCTACACTTTAGAATCTCATGCTTTGATAAACCATGCGACCTTTCCTAAATACGGCTCCTGATGAATGAAATTTCTGCATGATGACTATGCAACTTTCCCCTAGCTACAATGTAGTTAATGAAGTTCATACCAAACTAAAGCTAGTGTTAACCTATTCCATGTTACATGCTACTTGCAAGTCCATAAGATCATTTTCGTACTCTTCTATTTCTTTTCGGATAATATCTTATGGGTGTTAACTTTTCCTCATGAATCATTACAAGGAAGATGTTGCCTAAAATGCGGCACACGCTTATTCCCACCATGTCTAGTAACCAAATGCACTTATCAATTTCATTTCTTTGCCCTATATGTTTAGACTCATTACTTTGATAATGTTCCAAAATAGCAACATGCAGCTAGTCTTCTAAGGCGGACAACTCTGGAAATGCAACTGTTTCAATTTCATGACATGCATCAACCTTGTCTAATGTTTAAAGAGATAATTTATCAAATGTATTTTTAACGTTGCCACATGCATTAAAAATAAGCGTAAAATGCATTCTCCCTTATGGAATTAAGCGTGCCTAAACATTTCTTTGTGTGAGAATATACTCGAAAAAACCTGGACTTGTGGGCTCGGGGAGATATCCACTTGAATGCTTGGAGATGAACCTCCCGCAGCCGCGCCTTGCAACTTCTTGGGAGCCATTGTAGTCGTGGTTACGGACTCCTTTACTTTCGCTTTTCGAGACGGCTAGGAGATCGATATCTTCTCCTCGCTTGGGAATAGGAATTTCCCTAACCGGATTCAAAAACCGAGAAGTCGCATAGGATCAAGGCCTATGGCCTTAATCCTTAGAAGCTTCTAAGAAGCTTCTGGGCCTGCAGCGACGACGTGAAGGGGGTCCCAATGATTGGGAAGGAGGCCGTGATCAAGGCGAGGGTGGGCGGCGGCCTGGGCCTTTCAGCCAGGCGGCGGAGCTCCTGGACGCGGCAGCGGATGGTGACCACGGCAGGCCTTGGTGGCGTTGTCAATACGGCAGCTCCCTCACACAGCACGGTCGCCCTCACGCAGCACGGTCGCCCTCCTTCACGCTACCCCCCCTCTCACAGCACCGTCCCTTTCTTCCCTCTTCTCTCCCTAACGGGAGTTCATATAGGCAAGGGGGGGAGGGAAGAGAAAGCCTCCACACACGTGGCCAGTGCATGGGTTCCCCCCCTCCCATGCAGGCCACGACTCATCCATGGGCCATCCCCCCACACTCCCTCTTCTCCAGCCATGCATCGGCTGGAGAAAAAGGGGTAAAAATAAAAAAATTTGCCTTGAATTATTCAAATTGCCCCTCCCAAGAGGGTGTTTTTGTGAGACTTGCGGTTTTGAACTTTCGGTTTTGATTTACCAATGCGGAGGACCCCATTTCTCGCGTGCGGGTCACACATTACACTGCCAATAATTTCAATGCAAGAGATAACCTTTGCACAAGGTTTACGTCGTGTGCGGGACGTCAATATTCACGGGTGGGAATATTACATTCTCTCCCCCTTAGAAGAATCGAGATGTCCTCATCTCGAGATAAACTGGGGATATTGAAGATTGAGAGAGTTTTCATCCATCCAGGTAGCATCCTCTTCGGGATAATCTTTCCACTGGACGAGGCATTCTTTCAAGGTTCTAGATCTTAACTGTCTCTCCCTGACATCTAAAATCTTTTCCGGTCTTAGTTCAAGGACTCCTTGACTAGGCATTACAATTTGTTGGTCATCAAGTACATGATTTGGGTTGGGCACATATTTTTTTAGGAGACTAATATGGAATACATTGTGAACTTTTAGGTTATCCGGAAGTTGCAATTTATAAGCATTGGGTCCCAGGCATTTGAGGATTTTATACGGACCACAATACCTTGGACTTAGCTTCTTGCATTCACCTAGAGATAGAGAACTCCTTTTTGGGCGTACACGAATGAAAACCATGTCTCCTTCTCCGAAGACCCTCTCTTGGCGTTTCAAATCCGCATATGCCTTTTGTCTATCTTTGGCTGCTTGTATGTCTTGTCTTATTGACCTTATTTGGTCATCCATGTCCTCCAACATTTGTCTTGAAGCTTCCACCCTTAGGGTAGGATCAGAAAAATTTAGGGGACTTCGACAATCATGACCATACAATGCCTGAAAAGGGGTCATTTGAATGCTCTGCTGGTAAGAAGCATTGTAGGCAAATTCTACTAACGGCAAGTACTGAATCCATCTCTTCGGCTCTCGACAGCAGTAAGCCCTAAGCATATCCTCAATGATTTGATTTACTCGCTCTGTTTGGCCATCTGTTTGGGGATGGTAGGCAGTGCTAAAACAGAGTTGAGTTCCAATAGCTTCAAAGATAGCTCTCCAGAAGTGTGAAGTGAAGAGAGAGTCTCGATCGCTAACGATCCTTCTAGGTCATACACTATGACATGTGGTAACCCATGCAACTTGCATACATGATCCATAAACTAACTAGCCACTTGAGATGTTGTAAATTGTGAATTTGTGAGGATAAAATGGGCTACTTTAGTGAGCATATCAACTACCACATAAATGTTTAATAGGCAGGATACACACCGACTAGGGGTTAGACATCCACTCACACTGACTGGGGTATATAAGGTGTAAAAATCCCAGATTAGGGCAAATAGTTATTATCAAGAACATACCCTTCACCTTCATCTCAAACTTCCATGGCTTCTTCCTTCCTTCTCTCCTCTTTTCTATCTTTCTCTCTTCTCTTCTAGTCTTCCTTTCTCTTCTTCTTGCTCCCTTTCTCTCTCTTCAGCTCTTCTCCTCTCTCCTCACAACTTCAATCATTACAAGTGGTATCAGAGCTTCAGGCTTTGATCATTTTCTTATTTCCCCTTTCTTACTTTTCAAATCTCAAAAACCCTAGTTACCTAGCACAGAGGTACAACTACAACAAGGACTACAATTAACGTCATCTTTTTGGAGCAAGCAAGAGGTATGGCTGGAGACTCAGACATATTTGGAGATAAAATGGTTTAAATAGCAGGTTGTCACTTCTTTTCATGCAAATTTTAAGGGTTTTAGGCCAAGTTTGGAGTCTCAAGGGTTAGAGGTAGACCAAAACATAACTACTTTTTGCTTTAGCCCATTTCTCTCTCCTCCCATGCAAGTTTCCATAGACACATAGCAAAGAGAACTCTTCTTTTCCCCCAAAGCATCCATGGGATTGCCCACTTGAAGTCCCAGGATCCTTCCCCAACTACCCCTAACCAAGGGCAATACCCTTGAGAAGGGTCACAGGCTAGGAGAGACCCCAAGGAACAACCCATAATTTGTGGCACATTTTGCATTGTTATTCCCTGCTCTGCCCACTCTATCCTCTGCTTACCTTTCTCTCCTACTTCCCTCTACCACTCTAGGAACTTGATGAACACTCTTACCTCCTCCTCCTTGACAATCCTGGCCCTAGGGAATCAACCTCCAAGGTGACAATAGCTGGATAGTTTGGATAGCCATGGATTTTTCAGCTCAAGCTATCTCTGACCTTGAGAGCTCAACCCCCACAAGCCCTTCAGTCCGTGAATGACTTCTTTTACCCGAATTGAAGACATGGAGTTTAGCATGCGTGGGAGCTTTATGGGCAACCATGAAAGCTTCACTTGAGCTTTACCTATCTAAAGCTCAAGCTGGAGGACAAGCTTGAGCTTGTCCTCAAGCTTGAGGACAAGCACGTGAGCCATCCTCATCAATAGGAGCATTTGAATGCTGAAGTCTTCTTTCATGGATGACCCAACCAACTGAAAATGATCGATGGAGCAAACATGCATCATGATGAGCTATGCTTCAACAGTCTCTCAAACATTAAAGAGGTATGTCATTCTAATCTTAATCTCTTAAATTTAGCCACTTGTTGAGCTTAATCCCTTGTTGGAGAGATTCAAGATTTCAAAGGTTTAGTAGCTCAATCCTCTTTGTGTACATGCATCATATTTCTTCCTGAAATTCATTGTATTGACTGAAATTAATGCCCATTTTTTCTTGTGACTTTGGATAAGCCCCAAAATTAATTATAGCCATTGTAAACTGGGTAAGTAGTAGCCAGTGAGTCACTTGACTACCCGGGTAAACCCTACCCCTGTTTAGAATAGCAAATGATGCTTCCCCATAGAGGCTAGATGTATGCCCTAAAGAGGCTAGAAGATAGAAAAAAAAGCTGTAGGAAGAGGGTTCAGAATCCCATACGCACAATGAGGACAGTGATACTATCCAAAAGCTATATAAGCATGTACTTGATAGTCATTTCAATATATGGTACTTTTCAGTTTGAGTCACTCAAGATTGTTCTTATGAGTCCAACCTAATCTATCTTGGAGCCTAATTCACTTGAGTTACAATTCCTTATTATGATAATGTATCGTGTGTTTGACTTGGGCCCACCATAGCCAATCTAGTTCCACGTATGTGTTTCTCAACATGGTATCAAAGCCATGGCCAAGCTAGGTAGCTAATGGTGTGTTTTTTTCTTCCTTGCAAGCTCTACAATGTTTTAGTATATTTCTATTCCAATCTCTCAAGCTACTCAACATCCATTAGTGTGTAGGAGGTAAAGGAGATCCAGGAAGGAGGTGTTGCGGTGCAGCCATTGAAGGCTAGTTCACAATTCATGTTGGTGTCCCCTTGAGGGTAGGGCCTACTTAAGCAAGGGGGTTGCTTGTCCAAAGAAACAAGGGGTCTACTTTCTGGTTTTGAGATCGAGAGAGAAGACAAGAAGAAGTGGATGAAGTAGCAACTCATTCAATACTGCTTCAGCTTGAAAATTTTGGTTTTTTCATAGTAGCAAATCTGAGAGTCATTGCTCAGAGAAGCCACAACTAACAAAGAAGATTGTGAAGTAGGTTTTGAGTAAGAGAGAAGAGTGAAGAGATCCTTGAAGCTCTATACTTCATAGCCTATTATCACATCCTCCCCCAAGCTACTGCAGTGGCGTACATAGCCTCTATAAAGAGACCCTCGACTGCTAGAAGCTAGCCCACTATAGTGCTTGTTAGTGCATCAAGGACAATGCCAAAAACCTAGGGCTCCAGCAAGGCCATACTAGCTCCCTTCTTTGCCAGTGGGGTGTCAAGCTTGGCTGTAGTATCTTCGCCTCCACCTATTCTGTGAAACTCGCTCTGTAGTTCCACTTGGACTTCCTCTCGTAGGCCTTTGAACTGGACCAGTAGTCCACTATTAAAAAGCCTCTACTAAAATATCTCCTTTCACATTGCTTCTCTATAAACCTCTTTCACACTCGTATTCTCAAACTGTTTCCATCCAACCCTTGTTCCCACTACTTTCTACCCCGAACTCACTTTTTAAATCACTTTAAAAGGTGTTTTCATGTGAAGGTACAAAGGGAATAAGAGTGAACTTATATATTGGTTTTCTTGATCTTTGACAATTCCTACGAACACTTGATTGAAAAACCAAGTTTGCATTATCCTCTGTAATTCCCACAAAGCACTTTGTAAAGATATTAGACACTGCCATTGAGCGGAAAGAAAATCGGTAAGACCTTCTCGCACTTCAAATGATTTTCCTACACCATGCTCAAATGTCCAATGCCATGTCAAGCCATGTAATCCAAAACTAAGAACTAAATAAGGAGAAATGTGTTCATCGTGCATGCCCAAAATGCTGCAATGATTCAAAAGCCACCAGAATCCTAAATTCTATGTATCCTAAGATTTATGTAATAGTTCAACAAGTCATGTCCTGTCACAGCAATGTACTTATTTGTATCCATCTAAAAATTCACTGAGAAAAAGAATCTCACAAAGAAGACTAGAACACAAGTCAAATATGAAGAGTATGAATAAAACAAGACAAAGAATATTATGAAGAACAAGAAGATTTAAGACATCATCGAAGGGTACCGAAGAAGCACAAGGAAAATGAAGAAGATAAAGAAATTCCCATTGTTGACAACAAGGGCTTTTCCATAGTGGATGCTTATTTTCCGTAATTGATTTTGTTTCCCATAGTAGATGTAAAAATCCTACCAAGAATGCAAAGTCTCAAGCCTTAAGTTGACCACGCTACCAAAGAGCTAGTCTCCTGGTCTATGTTTGTATGCAGGGGGGAAAGCCAAAAAGGGTAGAGACTCATCATTTGAGGGGGGCTGTTGAGAATAGCAAATGATGCTTTCCTATAGAGGATAGATGTATGCCGTAAAGAGGCTAGAAGATAGACAAATATGCTCTAGGAAGAGGGTTTAGAATCCCATATGCACAGTGAGGACTGTGGTACTATCCAAAAGCTATATACGCATGTACATGATAGTCATTTCAATATATGGTACTTTTCACTTTGAGTAACTCTAGATTGTGCTTATGAGTCCAAGCTAATCTATCTTGGAGCCTAATTCAATTGAGTTAAAATTTGTGATTGTGATAATGTATCATGTGTTTGACTTGGGTCCACCATAGCCAATCTAGTTCCAAGTCTATGTTTCTCAACATGGTATCAAAGCCATGGTTGAGCTAGGTAGCTTATGGTGTGTTTTTTTATTCCTTGTAAGATCCACAATCTTTTAGCCTATTTCTATTCCAATCTCTCAAGCAACTCAACATCCATTTTTGTGTAGGAGGTAAAGGAGCTCCAAGAAGGAGATGTTGCAGTGCAACCATTGAAGGCTAGTTCACAATTCATGTTGGTGTCCCCTTGAGGGTAGCTAAGGGCCTACTTAAGCAAGGTGGTTGGTTGTCCAAAGAAACAAGGGGTCTACTTTCTGGTTTTGAGATCGAGAGAGAAGAGAAGAAGAAGTGGATGAAGCAGCAAGTCACTTGACAATGCTTCAGCTTGAAAATTTTGTTTTTTTCATAGTAGCAAATCTGAGAGTCATTGCTCAGAGAAGCCACAACTAACAAAGAAGATTGTGAAGCAGGTTTTGAGTAAGAGAGAAGAGTGAAGAGAGCCTTGAAGCTCTATACTTCATAGCCTATTGTCACATCCTCCCCCAAGCTACTGCAGTGGCGTACATAGCCTCTATAAAGAGACCCTCGACTGCTAGAAGCTAGCCCACTCTAGTGCTTGTTAGTGCATTAAGGACAATGCCAAAAACCTAGGGCTCCAGCAAGGCCATACTAGCTCC
Source organism: Lygodium microphyllum (assembly GCF_053477565.2). Classification (NCBI taxonomy): domain Eukaryota; kingdom Viridiplantae; phylum Streptophyta; class Polypodiopsida; order Schizaeales; family Lygodiaceae; genus Lygodium; species Lygodium microphyllum. Next base: position 29,144,417 of record NC_141155.1, read on the forward strand.
CTTCTTTGCCAGTGGGGTGTCAAGCTTGGCTGTAGTATCTTCGCCTCCACCTATTCTATGAAACTCGCTCTGTAGTTCCACTTGGACTTCCTCTCGTAGGCCTTTGAACTGGACCAGTAGTCCACTATCAAAAAGCCTCTACTAAAATATCTCCTTTCACATTGCTTCTCTATAAACCTCTTTCACACTCGTATTCTCAAACTGTTTCCATCCAACCCTTGTTCCCACTACTTTCTACCCCGAACTCATTTTTTAAATCACTTTAAAAGGTGTTTTCATGTGAAGGTACAAAGGGAATAAGAGTGAACTTATATATTGGTTTTATTGATCTTTGACAATTCCTACGAACACTTGATTGAAAAACCAAGTTTGCATTATCCTCTGTAATTCCCACAAAGCACTTTGTAAAGATATTAGACACTGCCATTGAGCGGAAAGAAAATCGGTAAGACCTTCTCTCACTTCAAATGATTTTCCTACACCATGCTCAAATGTCCAATGCCATGTCAAGCCATGTAATCCAAAACTAAGAACTACATAAGGAGAAATGTGTTCATCGTGCATGCCCAAAATGCTGCAATGATTCAAAAGCCACCAGAATCCTAAATTCTATGTATCCTAAGATTTATGTAATAGTTCAACAAGTCATGTCCTGTCACAGCAATGTACTTATTTGTATCCATCTAAAATTCAGTGAGAAAAAGAACCTCACAAAGAAGACTAGAACACAAGTCAAATATGAAGAGTATGAATAAAAGAAGACAAAGAATATTATGAAGAACAAGAAGATTTAAGACATCATCGAAGGGTACCGAAGAAGCACAAGGAAAATGAAGAAGATAAAGAAATTCCCATTGTTGACAACAATGATTTTTCCATAGTGGATGCTTATTTTCCGTAATTGATTTTGTTTCCCATAGTAGATGTAAAAACCCTACCAAGAATGCAAAGTCTCAAGCCTTAAGTTGACCACGCTACCAAAGAGCTAGTCTCCTGGCCTATGTTTGTATGCAAGGGGGAAAGCCAAAAAGGGTAGAGACTCATCATTTGAGGGGGGCTGTTGAGAATAGCAAATGATGCTTTCCTATAGAGGATAGATGTATGCCCTAAAGAGGCTAGAAGATAGACAAATATGCTCTAGGAAGAGGGTTTAGAATCCCATATGCACAGTGAGGACTGTGGTACTATCCAAAAGCTATATACGCATGTACATGATAGTCATTTCAATATATGGTACTTTTCACTTTGAGTAACTCTAGATTGTGCTTATGAGTCCAAGCTAATCTATCTTGGAGCCTAATTCAATTGAGTTAAAATTTGTGATTGTGATAATGTATCATGTGTTTGACTTGGGTCCACCATAGCCAATCTAGTTCCAGGTCTATGTTTCTCAACATGGTATCAAAGCCATGGTTGAGCTAGGTAGCTTATGGTGTGTTTTTTTATTCCTTGTAAGATCCACAATCTTTTAGCCTATTTCTATTCCAATCTCTCAAGCAACTCAACATCCATTTGTGTGTAGGAGGTAAAGGAGCTCCAAGAAGGAGATATTGCAATGCAACCATTGAAGGCTAGTTCACAATTCATGTTGGTGTCCCCTTGAGGGTAGCTAAGGGCCTACTTAAGCAAGGTGGTTGGTTGTCCAAAGAAACAAGGGGTCTACTTTCTGGTTTTGAGATCGAGAGAGAAGAGAAGAAGAAGTGGATGAAGCAGCAAGTCACTTGACAATGCTTCAGCTTGAAAATTTTGTTTTTTTCATAGTAGCAAATCTGAGAGTCATTGCTCAGAGAAGCCACAACTAACAAAGAAGATTGTGAAGCATGTTTTGAGTAAGAGAGAAGAGTGAAGAGAGCCTTGAAGCTCTATAGTTCCTAGCCTATTGTCACATCCTCCCCCGGGCTATTGCAGCAGCTTACATAGCCTCTACAACAAAACCCTCGGCTGCTAGCAGCTAGCCCATTGTAGTGCTTCTTAGTGCATTAAGGACAATGTCAAAAACCTGGGGCTCCGACATGGCTATACTAGCTCCCTTCTTTTCCAGTGGGGTGTCAATCTTGACTATAGTATCTCCGCCTCCACCTATTCCGTGAAGCTTGCTCTCTAGTTCCACTCAGACTTCCTCTCGTAGGCCTCCGAACTGGACCAGCAGTCCACGTTGCTACATGCCACTCTCGGGACATCTCTAAGGCCTACTAGCTCTGGAAGAATGACAAGAAGTAACTCATCTACCATAGTAGTGGGTGTGAAGCTGTGCTAGACCTATATAGCAATAGCACTAGTGTTGGAGGCTATTGCTATAGTGTAGGACGAAGCCAACGAGAGCTCTAGGCATTGGCATACTCAGTACATTTTTCGAATTAATCTATTGCCCATTGATCTGGCCTTCCATGTGGTCTTAGATGGAATACTAAAAAGCCTCTACTAAAACATCTACTTTCACATTGCTTCTCTATAAACCTCTTTGACACTCGTATTCTCAAACCGTTTCCATCCATCCCTTGTTCCCACTGCTTTCTACCTCGAACTCATTTCTTAAATCACTTTAAAAGGTGTTTCCATGTGAAGGTACAAAAGGAATAAGAGTGATCTTATACACTGGTTTTCTTGATCTTTCGCAATTCCTACGAACACTTGATTGAAAAACCAAGTTTGCATTATCCTTTGTAATTCCCACAAAGCACTCTGTAAAGATATTAGACACTGCCATTGAGCGGAAAGAACATTGGTAAGACCTTCTCGCACTTTAAATGATTTGCCTACACCATCATCTAATGTCCAATGCCATGTCAAGCCATGTACTCCAAAATTAAGAGCTACACAAGGAGAAATGTGTTCATCGTGCATGTGCAAAACGGTGTCGTATTGCTGCGCATTCGAGGTGTGTAAACCACCCAAAAGTTGTGCATGGGATTTGGTACTTTGTACATATTTAGTTGTTGTGTTTACATTTATTTTCTGCGCATGAGTGAACATGATGAGATGCTTTCAGCCTATTTTGATACATGTTGCTGCAAAAAGGTTTGGAATCATTGCTTGCCAAAATCCATCAGCACTATTGCTCGTAGACGAGGAGCCATTGATTGTTGGACGGATTCACGGTTTGAGCTTAATGACTGAGGCTGCTTCATCATGTGGTTTTGGGTTTTCTATAGAGCGAAAGAGGATGGCCCTGTCCTTCTGGGTTTGTGGCGTCCATGGGAGCACGGTGGCCATGGCCATGAGCACACACAGGTGCATGCATATGTGACTACACACGCATCGGAGGAGAAGGAAGAAGCTAAAATTCCTACAAGTTCTAGAATAGATGGTTTAAAATTAAACCAAGAATAATAATATGGGAGTTACAAAGGCTAAAGAGGGGATTTTGAATGGTTAAAGAAGATGTGGATCAGGCTGGAAAAAGAAAAGCTTTTGATCTATTTTTGAAAAGAGGAGCTTTTTGAATTGGGAGAGAGAGGGAAAATAGAAAAAGGAGGAAAGAAAATAGACAAGGGAGAGGGAAAAAAGGAGAACAGAGGATACGAATGAAGGGAGGAAGGGGAGCTATTTTGAAAAAAAGAGGTATTTTGGGGGGTGAGAGGCGGAAGAAAATAGGCGTGAAAGGGAAGGAGGTAAGGATCATCTGGTCTGAGAAAGAGAAGGGGGGATATTCTGATCTAAAAGGGCGAGCTCTGCATTCAGAGTGAGGAGACGGACGATGGAGTTGAAGGAAGAAAAACGACGATGATTGAGCTGAAAAAGGCGAGGCGAGCTCTTTAGTCCAGAATTACAACTTCTATGATTGAAGCCTCACCTTCTCCGACTGCGCGCCTGGAAGAGGATTGGTGGGAAGACGAAGGGGACAAAGAAAAAGAAGGAAGACTAGAAGACTGCTGATGAAACAAAGATGACGGCGAAGCAGACGAATTAGAATCGAAGGAGTTCTCGGCAAATGGGGAAGAAGAAAACGAAGACATTTATTGCAGAGGAGAAGGGAAGGCACGGAATGCAGAATTGGTGAGATGATAAGAGATCTTGGAACTCCTCTCAGTAAACAAAAAGGACTCCGATGAGCTCGAAAGGAATGGGAGGCCACGACAAAGCTTCGATGAACTCCGATGATGGCAAAGTCCTGTTGTCCAACTGTGAGGAAGCATTGTAGGAGTCTAAAGCTGCAGTGACTAAGGTAAGCGAACGATGGAAGAGAAAAAGGGGCTGAACGACGAAGGAGCGCGTCTGGAGCTCGGCTCTCTTCTGCGGTCGACAAGATGCAGATCTTTGTGAAAACCAGGGATTCCCCCTGACCAGCAGCGTCTGATCTTTGCTGGAAAGCAGCTCGAGGATGGCCGAATCCTTGCTGATTACAACATCCAGAATCGGGGGGGGGGGGGGGGGGCTTATGAGTGCTTCAAGTCCGTGGAGCATAACAAACCGGATGTTGAACAGCTCCGATTCTGGTGTCAGTACTGGGATTAACTTATATCTATTCCACGTTTCTGAAGCCTTTTGTGTCAAATCATGAGGTGGAGATTGATCGCAACTTGAGAACAAGAGTGGGCGATTCTGCTTGTCGACTTTGGGAAAAGGGGCTCAATTCGGTTCACAGAATTACTCCAGTATGCAGCATCTCAATCACTGGCTTTAGCACCATCTTCAACTCCCACACCCTCTTCAATACCATCTTCATCTCCTCAGCAGCAACAGGGGAAATATAAAAGATGATTTTGGAAGTTCGCAGATTGATTGGGTGGTTAAATATGTCAGCATATTCCACAATTAGGCTATCATTTTTCTATGTGATAAAGCTTAAAGACGACTACCTGCTCTACCTTCTTCTTACAACATACATGCAGCCACAGGTGTGGTACCTGTAGCAAATGGACAATGTGATGGTTACTCTCAGGCTCGAAATACTATGCAAGTCTTTGTCACAGTGCTTGGCGGTCGGAATGTTCACCCCAAACATAGGGGAAATCTAGCTGTACAAGTGCTCTTTCAGAACGATTCTGCTTTTTCTGATTTGGAAACTTCCTGGGTCAAAGCCGGATCCAACATAGAGTGGAACTCTTTCTGGAGCTTTCAGTGTGTAACCTCAACAGAAGGCCTGTAATTGGTGCTCCGGGAGAGAAAGTCAAACTGCTTCAGTTTTCTAGCACGTCCTAAACTAATTGGTTATCTAGACATCTTGTGGCAAACCATCCTTAGTTCACCCACTTTGTCTTAGGATGGTTGGGTGCCCTTGCACATGGAATCAAAGCTCTACCATGACTGTAAGCCAGTAACATTGCAAATCTCAGTTTCGGTCACTCCTCCTCATAACTCTCCTGTTCTACTTCATATATGTCCGGATGCTTCTATACGTGAGGAAGAAAGCAACGACTTAAGTGGCTGGCAAAATGTTTGTTTGACAAGGACTGTAGTTGATCACATGAGGAGAGTAGCTTTTTATGTACGTGTAAGGTGGTTGCAGCACAATGAATTCGTTTCTCCATCTCTGATTGAAGTTTTTCATGACACATCTTTATCTTCCATGGCTCCAAATATGAACAATGACTACGAATTCAGAAGATATTGATAATCTTGGTGGATAGTAAAGATTCTATTACAGTTCATGCCTCTTGTTTGTAAACTCACTGATGGCAGTTTCCTGCACATTATTGATATCAGAATCCAAGAAGATCGCAATAATGTTGTATATTGAAATCTGAATTTCTGTACATAAGACTTGAGGTCAAGGATCTCAAAGCCTAAAATCAGTGAACTGAACAGATTTGAATTCACCCTGTATTTTGCAAACTTCAAGGCAGAAATATGAATACTATTTGATATCATTTTTCTCAGTCACTTGTTTGATCTTCCATCTTGATATTTATCAAGGTCTTCTGTAGACACGACTCTGCTTTCATAAACCCTTCGACAACGGTGGCAACGACTCAAAAGCCACCAGAATCCTAAATTCTATGTATCCCAAGATTTATGTAATAGTTTAACAAGTCATGTCCAGTCACAGCAATGTACTTATTTGTATCCATCTAAAACTCACTAAGAAAAAGAACCTCAAAAAGAAGACTAGAACACAAGTCAAATATGAAGAGCATGAAGAAAACAAGACCACGAATATTATGAAGAACAAGAAGATTTAAGACATCATCGAAGGGTACCGAAGAAGCACAAGGAAAATGAAGAAGTTAAAGAAATTCCCGTTGTTGACAACAAAGATTTTTCCATAGTGGATCCTTATTTTCCGTAATGGATTTTGTTTCCCATAGTAGATGTAAAAACCCTACCAAGAATGCAAAGAGCCTTAACTTGACCAGGATACGAAAGAGCTAGTCTATTGGTCTATGTTTGTATGCAAGGGGAAAAGCCAAAAAGGGTAGAGACTCATCATTTGAGGGCGACTGTTGAGAATATCAAATGATGCTTGCCCATAGAGGCTAGATGTATGCCCTAAAGAGGCTACAAGATAGACAAATATGCTCTAGGAAGAGGGTTTAGAATCCTAGATGCATATTGAGGACAGTGGTACTATCCAAAAGCTCTATAAGCATGTACTTGATAGTCATTTCAATATATGGTACTTTTCAGTTTGAGTCGCTCAAGATTGTGCTTATGAGTCCAAGCTAATCTATCTTGGAGCCTAATTCAATTGAGTTACAATTTCTGATTCTGATAATGTATCATGTGTTTGACTTGGGTCCACCATAGCCAATCTAGTTTGAGGTCTATGTTTCTCAACATGGTATCAAAGCCACGGCTGAGCTAGGTAGCTTATGGTGTGTTTTTGTCTTCCTTGCAAGCTCTACAATCTTTGTGCCTATTTCTATTCCAATCTCTCAAGCAACTCAACATCCATTGGTGTGTAGGAGGTAAAGGAGCTCCAAGAAGGAGGTGTTGCAGTGCAGCCATTGAAGGCTAGTTCACAATTCATGTCGGTGTCCCCTTGAGGGAAGCTAAGGGCCTGCTTAAGCAAGAGGGTTGCTTGTCCAAAGAAACAAGGGGTCTACTTTATGGTTTTGAGATCGACAGAGAAGAGAAGAAGAAGTGGATGAAGCAGCAAGTCATTTGGTAGTGCTTCAGCTTGAAAATTTTGGTTTTTTCATAGTACAAAATCTGAGAGTCATTACTCAGAGAAGCCACAACTAACAAAGAAGATTGTGAAGTAGGTTTTGAGTAAGAGAGAAGAGTGAAGAGAGCCTTGAAGCTCTATACTTTGTAGCCTATTGTCACATCCTCCCCCAGGCTATTGCAGCGGCGTACATAGCCTCTATAAAGAGACCCTCGGTTGCTAGGGTATTACCTAGCCCACTGTAGTGCTTCTTAGTGCATTAAGGGCAATGCCAAAAACCTAGGGCTCTGACAAGGCCATACCAGCTCCCTTCTTTGCTAGTGGGGTGTCAAGCTTTGCTATAGTATCTCCGCCTCCACCTATTCCATGAAGCTCACTTTGTAGTTCCACTCGGACTTCCTCTCGTAGGCCTCCGAACTGGACCAGCAGTCCACTCTGCTACATGCCACTCTCGGGACATCTCTAAGGCCTACCAGCTCTGGAAGAATGACAAGAAGCAACTCATCTACCATAGTAGTGGGTGTGAAGGTGTGCTAGACCTATATAGCAATAGCACTAGTGTTGGAGGCTATTGCTATAGTGTAGGACCAAACCAACAACAGCTCTAGGCATTGGCATACTCAGTGAATTTTTTGAATCAATCTATCGCCCATTGATTTGGCCTTCCATGTGGTCTTAGCTAGAATATTAAAAAGCCTCTACTAAAATATCTCCTTTCACATTGATTCTCTTTAAACCTCTTTCACACTCGTGTTCTCAAACCGTTTCCATCCATCCCTTGTTCCCACTGCTTTCTACCTTGAACTCATTTCTTAAATCACTTTAAAAGGTGTTTCCATGTGAAGGTACAAAAGGAATAAGAGTGATCTTATACACTAGTTTTCTTGATCTTTCACAATTCCTATGAACACTTTATTAAAAAACCAAGTTTGCATTATCCTCTTTAATTCACACAAAGCACTCTATAAAGATATTAGACACTGCCATTGAGCGAAAAAAAATCGGTAAGACCTTCTCGCACTTTAAATGATTTGCCTACACCATGATGAAATGTCCACTGCCATGTCAAGCCATGTACTTCAAAACTAAGAGCTACACAAGGAGAAATGTGTTCATCATGCATGCCCAAAATGGTTGCAATGACTCAAAAGCCACCAGAATCCTAAATTCTATGCATCCCAAGATTTATGTAATAGTTCAACGTCATGTCCAATCACAGCAACGTACTTATTTGTATCCATCTAAAACTCACTGAGAAGAAGAACCTCACAAAGAAGACTAGAACACAAGTAAAATATGAAGAGCATGAAGAAAACAAGACCAAGAAGATTATGAAGAACAAGAAGATTTAAGACATCATCGAAGGGTACCAAAGAAGCACAAGGAAAATGAAAAAGATAAAGAAATTCCCGTTGTTGACAACAAAGATTTTTCCATAGTGGATCCTTATTTTCCATAATGGATTTTGTTTCCCACAGTGGATGTAAAAACCCTATCAAGAATGCAAAGTCTCAAGCCTTAACTTGACCAAGCTACCAAAGAGCTAGTCTCCTAGTCTATGTTTGTATGCAGGGGGGAAAGCCAAAAAGGGTAGAGACTCATCATTTGAGAGGGGCTGGTGAGAATAGCAAATGATGCTTGCCCATAGAGGATAGATGTATGCCGTAAAGAGGCTAGAAGATAGACAAATATGCTCTAGGAAGAGGGTTTAGAATCCCATATGCACAGTGAGGACTGTGGTACTATCCAAAAGCTTTATAAGCATGTACTTGATAGTCATTTCAATATATGGTACTTTTCAGTTTGAGTCACTCAAGATTGTTCTTATGAGTCCAAGCTAATCTATCTTGGAGCCTAATTCTTTTCAGTTACAATTTTTTATTCTGATAATGTATCATGTGTTTGACTTGGGTCCAACATAGCCAATCTAGCTCCAGGTCTATGTTTCTCAACATGGTATCAAAGCCATGGCTGAGCTAGGTAGCTTATGGTGTGTTTTTTTATTCCTTGCAAGCTCTACAATCTTTTAGCCTATTTCTATTCCAATCTCTCAAGCAACTCAACATCTATTGTAGGAGGTAAAGGAGCTCCAAGAAGGAGGTGTTGCAATGCAGCCATTGAAGGCTAGTTCACAATTCATGTTGGTGTCCCCTTGAGGGTAGCTAAGGGCCTGCTCAAGCAAGGGGGTTGCTTGTCCAAAGAAACAAGGGGTCTACTTTCTAGTTTTGAGATCGAGAGAGAAGAGAAGAAGAAGTGGATGAAGCAGCAAGTCACTTGGTAGTGCTTCAGCTTGAAAATTTTGGTTTTTCCACAGTAGCAAATCTGAGAGTCATTACTAAGAGAAGCCACAACAAACAAAGAAGATTGTGAAGTGGGTTTTGAGTCAGAGAGAAGAGTGAAGAGAGCCTTGAAGCTCTATACTTCCTAGCCTATTGTCACATCCTCCCCCAGGCTATTGCAGCGGTGTACATAGCCCCTACAAAGAGACCCTCCGTTGTGAGTAGCTAGCCCACTGTATTCCTTCTTAGTGCATTAAGGGCAATGCCAAAAACCTGGGGCTCCGACAAGGCCATACCAGCTCCCTTCTTGGCCAGTGGGGTGTCAAGCTTGGCTGTAGTATCTCCACCTCCACCTATTCCATGAAGCTCGCTCTGTAGTTCCACTTGGACTCCCTCTCGTAGGCCTCCGAACCGGACTAGTAGTCCACTTTCCTACACGCCACTCTCGGGACATCTCTAAGGCCTACTAGCTCTAAAAGAATGACAAGAAGAAACTCTTCTACCATAGCAGTGGCTGTGAAGGTGTGCTAGACCTATATAGCAATAGCACTAGTGTTGGAGGCTATTGCTATAGTGTAGGACCAATCCAACGACAACTCTAGGCATTGGCATACTTAGTGCATTTTTCGAATCAATCTATCCCCCATTGATCTAGCTTTCCATGTGGTCTTAGATGGAATATTAAAAAGCCTCTACTAAAATATCTCCTTTCACGTTGCTTCTCTATAAACCTCTTTCACACTCATATTCTCAAATTGTTTCCATCCATCCCTTGTTCCCACTGCTTTCTACCCCGAACTCATTTCTTAAATCACTTTAAAAGGTGTTTCCATGTGAAGGTACAAAAGGAATAAGAGTAATCTTATACACTAGTTTTCTTGATCTTTCACAATTCCTACGAACACTTGATTGAAAACCCAAGTTTGCATTATCCTCTGTAATTCCCACAAAGCACTCTATAAAGATATTAGACGTTGCCATTGAGCGGAAAAAAATCGGTAAGACCTTCTTGCACTTTAAATGATTTGCCTACACCATGATGAAATGTCCAATGCCATGTCAAGCCATGTACTCCAAAACTAAGAGCTACACAAGGAGAAATGTGTTCATCATGCATGCCCAAAATGATGGCAATGACTCAAAAGCCACCAGAATCCTAAATTCTATGTATCCCAAGATTTATGTAATAGTTCAACAAGTCATGTCTAGTCACCAGCAATGTACTCATTTGTATCCATCTAAAACTTGCTAAGAAAAAGAACCTCACAAAGAAGACTAGAACACAAGTCAAATATGAAGAGCATGAAGAAAACAAGACCAAGAAGATCATGAAGAACAAGAATATTTAAGACATCATCAAAGGGTACTAACGAAGCACAAGGAAAATCAAGAAGATAAAGAAATTCCCGTTGTTGACAACAAAGATTTTTTCATAGTGGATCCTTATTTTCCGTAATGGGTTTTGTTTCCCATAGTGGATGTAAAAACCCTACCGAGAATGCAAAGTCTCAAACCTTAACTTGACCAGGCTACCAAAGAGCTTGTCTCCTGGTCTATGATTGTATGCAGGGCAGGAAAGCCAAAAAGGGGAGAGACTCATCATTTTAGGGGGGCTGTTGAGAATAGCAAATGATGCTTGCCCATAGAGGCTACATGTATTCCCTAAAGAGGCTAGAAGATAGACAAATATGCTCTAGGAAGAGGGTTTAGAATCCCATATGCACAGTGAGGATAGTGGTAGTATCCAAAAGCTATATAAGCATGTACTTGATAGTCATTTCAATATATGGTACTTTTCAGTTTGAGTCACTCAAGATTGTGCTTATGAGTCCAAGCTAATCTATCGTGGAGCCTAATTCAATTGAGTTACAATTTCTGATTCTGATAATGTATCATGTGTTTGACTTGGGTCCACCATAGCCAATCTAGCTCCAGGTCTATGTTTCTCAACATGGTATCAAAGCCATGGCTGAGCTAGGTAGCTTATGGTGTGTTTTTGTCTTCCTTGCAAGCTCTACAATCTTTGAGCCTATTTCTATTCCAATCTCTCAAAAAACTCAACATCCATTGGTGTGTAGGAGGTAAAGGAGCTCCAAGAAGGAGGTGTTGCAGTGCAGCCATTAAAGGCTAGTTCACAATTCATGTTGGTGTCCCCTTGAGGGTAGCTAGGGGCCTGCCTAAGCAAGGGGGTTGCTTGTCCAAATAAATAAGGGGTCTACTTTATGGTTTTGAGATCGAGAGAGAAGAGAAGAAGAAGTGCATGCAGCAACAAGTCATTTGGTAGTGCTTCAGCTTGAAAATTTTGGTTTTTTTAGAGTCGCAAATCTGAGAGTCATTACTCAGAGAAGCCACAACTAACAAAGAATATTGTGAAGTAAGTTTTGAGTCAGAGAGAAGAGTGAAGAAATACTTGAAGCTCTACACTTGATAGCTTATTGTCACATCCTCCCCCAGGCTATTGCAGCGGTGTACATAGCCTCTACAAAGAGACCCTCGGCTGCTGCGAGCAGGTAGCCCATTGTAGTGCTTCTTGGTGCATTAAGGGCAATGCCAAAAACCTGGGGCTTCGGCAAGGCCATACCAGCTCTCTTCTTGGCCAGTGCGGTGTCAAGCTTGGCTGTAGTATCTCCACCTCCACCTATTCCATGAAGCTCACTCTGTAGTTCCACTCGAAATCCCTCTCCTAGGCCTCCGAACCGGACCAGCAGTCCGCTTTGCTACACGCCACTCTCGGGAAATCTGTAAGGCCTACTAGCTCTGAAAGAATGACAAGAAGCAACTCTTCTACCATAGCACTGGGTGTGAAGGTGTGCTAGACCTATATAGCAATAGCACTAGTGTTGGAGGCTATTGCTATAGTATAGGACCAAACCAACGATAGATCTAGGCATTGGTATACTCAGTGCATTTTTCGAATCAATCTATCCCCCATTGATCTGGCCTTCCATGTGGTCTTAGCTGGAATATTGAAAAGCCTCTACTAAAATATCTCCTTTCACAGCGCTTCTCTATAAACCTCTTTCACACTCGTATTCTCAAACCATTTCCATCCATGCCTTGTTCCCACTGCTTTCTACCCCGAACTCATTTCTTAAATCACTTTAAAAGGTGTTTCCATGTGAAGGTACAAAAGGAATAAGAGTGATCTTATACACTCGTTTTCTTGATCTTTCACAATTCCTACGAACACTTGATTGAAAACCCAAGTTTTCATTATCCTCTGTAATTCCCACAAAGCACTCTATAAAGATATTAGACGTTGCCATTGGTGCGCAGATCGGACGCAGGTAGCTCACGTAGTGAATTCCCAAAGGTCCCCAAGAACAAAGCACTCTACTTTTTAGCACAAAAACCAATGTGAAAGCAAGCACGACATGAGACAAGAGACAAATTGGGTTGAATCTCCCCCATGCCTTGTGTGAGCGCTTCACAAAGCATGTATTTAATATATATTTTCAATCTTTTTGCTCAAAAATAGCCCAATTACAAAAATATGACAAGCTTTTAGCTTTTGAGTTTGCTTTCTACCAAAAATAGGAAAATAAAGCTAATGGACGGTGCCCAAAGAGTCTGGCACGCCCAATCTCAATGTTCAAATAAAAATAACATATCCAGGCGCATAAGCGCATACAAAATAATAATAAATAGTCGATGTCTCTATAGACATAATCAAAATATAGGCGTGGCGCCTATCAAAATATAGTCGAAAGATCGGAAACCCGCTAGACTCCAATGCTTTCCTCCGCCACTGCTGCTATCTCTACACATCAACTGAAGCATTCACAATCGTTAGTAAAATAACACAATTAAACCGACAAAAGTGAATACCTAGCAGTCTTCAGCTACATAAATAAATCAACTGGTTAGAAATAAATCCTAACCTTAATTTATTACGAGTGCGCACTCTAAACTCATAAACGTTTATTAATTTAATATGCATTTTGCGGAATCACCCGCTATGGAATCACCCATGTACACACTAAATTAATGAAACGCCCGAAAAGGACAGGCGTCCCCATCAACTTCTCGCACAAAGAATCCTCTTTGCGTATGAGCCCCGGTCATCTAAGTTTACGGAATCCACCGTAAAACCTCACGAAATCCACCGTGGAATATGCCTCCTGGCATCATACCCCCGGGGTGGGATAGCAATTGACCTCAATTGCTATTAGCTCAATGTGGAGCTAACAGAGTGGGGAAAGCATTTAGGTCTCTAGCGTGCATCCATTGTGCTTCTTCTATAGGATGGTTCTTAAATTTCACTAGATATCTAGAATACCTTCGGCCAGTTCTAGTGGTCATGTAGTCAGTATCTATGATGGCTTCTGGTTCAAGGATTTCAGTCTCTTCTTCTAGTAAAGGTGGGTTTTCATAGACAGGGTGGATAGGTAATTGTCCTCTAAATGGTCTCAATAAACTAATATGAAAGGTATTATGAATTTTCCAATGTGATGGCAGTTCTAACTTGAATGCATTGTCATTAATCTTATAAATGATTCTAAATGGTCCGTAGAATCTAGGGGCTAATTTGACAACTGGATGTCTATCTACACTTTGCAGTCTACGCTTTTCTATTCTAAGCCAAACATAATCATCAACTTTGAAATTCATGGCTTGTCTTTTCTTGTTGGCTTGTTTGGTATATGATTATTGGGCTTTAGCAATCATATCCTTTACTTCATCAAAAATAGTGTTATGCATAACAGCAATATCATCGGCACTTTGTATTCTATTAGACAAAGATGCAACAGGTGTAGATAATCTATGTCCATAAATAACTTCAAAAGGTGCTTTCTTTGTAGATGTGTGCGGTGTATTATTGTAGGCAAACTGTAATAAATGCAAATGAGTATCCCATGTTTGAGGTTTAGAGATAGTGTATGCACGTAAAAGATCTAAAATAGTGCTATTTGTGGCTTCTGTTTGTCCATTTGTTTCTGGATGAAATGCAGATGAGAAATCAATCTTTGTGCCTAGATTTGCAAACAGTGTAATCCAGAAATTATTACAAAATCTAGAATCTCTATCTGAAATAATCACTTTCGGCAATCCATGGTTAGTAAAAACAGTTTTCAAAAATAACTGTGCTGCTTGTGATGCTGTTAAAGTTTTCTTACATGCAATGAAATATGCTTGCTTACTAAATCTATCTACAATTGTCCAAATCATGTCATGATTAGATTTAGTATTTGGTAATCTAGTAATGAAATCCATAGATATATGTTTCCAAGGTTTAGATGGAATAGATAAAGGCATTAATAACCCATACTGTTTACCATGATGTCTCTTTATTCTTTGACAAATCAGACATTCAGAAACAAAATTAGATACATCTGCATCAATATGCGGCCAATAAAAATCTTCAGTTAACATGCGTAATGTAGAAATGATACCTCTATGACCTTGATATGGGGGACAATGAATTTCATTTAAAACAAAAGATCGGAATGGAATAGTAACACACAGTCTCTTTTCAAAGAACATAAATCCATCATTATATGACAATGAATCAACAGGAATGAAATTATTTTGAACTAATTTTTGCCAATCAGAATGAAAAGTAATATCCTGGTGATATGTGTCTTTCATAGCAATCAAAGAATCAAAAGATATGATAGAAATGTTATGAATTGAAGGTCTTCTACTTAATGCATCGGCAACTACATTTTCTTTTCCAGGTTGGTATTGA
Organism: Lygodium microphyllum; assembly: GCF_053477565.2. NCBI lineage: Eukaryota > Viridiplantae > Streptophyta > Polypodiopsida > Schizaeales > Lygodiaceae > Lygodium > Lygodium microphyllum. The sequence goes on from NC_141155.1 coordinate 29,159,433, forward strand.
ATGATAGGATGGAAACTTTGAATGAATGAAGCCCATTTGATATGACGGTCAGAAATTTGGGGTTGGCTAAGTAGATGTCTAATGCTTTGCTGGTCAGTCTTTATCATGAATTCTAAACCCATTAAATAATGCTTCCATTGTTTCAATGCTTGTACAACTGCTAAGAGTTCCTTGTCATAGGTGGAATATTTAAGCTCAGAGGGTTTCAGCTTAGAACTAGAATATGCTATTGGATGGTTATCTTGCATTAGCACGGCTCCTATTCCTGATCCGCTAGCATCAGTCACAACTAAAAAGAATGGTCTGTTAAAGTCAGGCAATTGTAGGACAGGGGCATTGGTCAATGCACGTTTAAGTAAATCAAAGGATTTCTGCTGGTTTTCAGTCCATTGATAAACAATGCCTTTCTTAAGAAGTTTGGTCAATGGTAAAGCAAGTAATGAGAAATTACGTACAAACTTCCTATAGAAACTAGCAAGACCAAGGAATGAGCGTAATTCATGTACATTTTTAGGAATAGGCCAATGCAATATTGCGTCAATTTTCTTAGGATCAACTTTTATTCCTTCTTTTGATACAATATGACCTAGATATTCTATTTCTGTCTTAAAGAATTCACTCTTGTCAGGATTTGCAAACAATTGATTTTCTTTCAGTAATTGAAAAACTAATGAGAAATGCTCGTAATGCTCTTTTTCACTTTGACTGAACACTAAAATATCATCAAAGAAAACAATCACACAATATTGATATTTTAGAAAAATACGGTTCATCATTCTACTGAAAGTGGCAGGTGCATTAGTTAATCCGAATGGCATAACTAAGAATTCGTAATGGCCAAACTGTGTCCTGAATGCAGTCTTAAATATGTCGGATCTATCTAGCCTCACTTGATGATATCCAGATTTAAGGTCAATTTTACTAAATATAGAAGATCCTTGCAGTTTGTCCATAAGGTCATCAACTCTAGGTATAGGATACCTATTCTTTACAGTGATCTTGTTTAATGCTCGGTAGTCAATACACATCCGATAAGTATTATTCTTTTTCTTGACTAAGAGCACAGGTGCACCGAATGGGGAACTGCTAGGTCGAATTAAACCTCTATTTAGTAATTCTTCTACTTGACTCTGGATTTCTTTTTGCTCTATTTGATTGTGCCTATATGGGGCTTTGTAAGGTGGTTGTGTGCCAGGTATTAGGTCAATCTTATGGTCTTCTGGACGTGATGGAGGTAAACCTGGTGGTAGGTCTTCTGCAAAACAGTCCTTAAAATATGCAAGAAATTCCTTATGCTGAGGGTGCATATGAGTTTCTTTTGCGTGCAATTCATTCACCCAAATGAGATATGATTTAGTATTCTTGCGTAGTGCACGTTTTGCTTGAGTATGCGAAAGCAGTGGAAACATATGAGATGCATGCATACCAAATAAGGTAATAGATTTTCCTTGAAAATTTATATTCATTGTGTGTGTGGAATAATCTATATTGGGATTATGTTGGTGTCTCCATGGCATTCCTAGAATAATGTCGCTAGACTGTAATGGGACAACTAAGAAATTTCTTCTTTCAATATATGGACCAATTTGAATTTCTAAATCTTGAACTTCTTGTGTGCCATTGTACCTAGTACCTAAAAATGCAGCTTTTATGCGATAGTGCGTAGGTACTGTATGCAATTTCAATTCCTTTACCAATTTTGCTGAAATAAAGTCATGCGTACTACCGTCATCATGCAATATAGTTCTTTCTTTTCCATGCACCATACATTTCATAGTCAACAATGAATGTAAAGTAGGCATACCTGGTAAAGTGTCGGAAGTAGTAGTAGGATCATCTTCTTCTTCAGTGAAGTCCGGCATATCCTCATGCTCGTCCTCGTCCATAGCTCCAAGGTAGTTGATATGTGCTGATGGCTTCTTTGAATGACAATTTGCTGCGAGATGGCCTGGCTGGTGACACTTGTAGCATACGATAGGCTTGGCTTTGGTCACATTATTTGCAATGGCTGGGAGTCTGGGTATATTTGGATTTGCTTGTTGGATAGGCTTAGGATTTGGATTGACAGTGGATGGTAATGCGGGTGGTTTATGCCAATTCTTGCGGAAAGATGGTGATGAAAAACGACCTGGATTAAACCTTCTGAAATTTGAATTGAATTGTTTAGATCCATAATTACCGTTTGCTTGGAATGGCTGTGGTCGTCGATCTCTTCCACGTAACTTATCTTCAGTGTCGTGAGCTAAGGAGATGGCATCTTCAAGAGTAGCAGGCTTGAACATATTCACCTCAGCGTAGTAATGTCCAAGAAGTCCAGACATGTACTTCTGCTTATGTGTCGTCTCTGGTACGTCTTCAAGCATGCGTAGCTGTAAGAGTGCATTCCAAAAACGCTCTGTATACTGTGGTATAGGCTCACGGTCGCGTTGTTGCAGTAAATCCCATTGCTTGATTGCCTTCTCATGAAATTGCGGTGGAAGGAAATTTTGCATGAACTTCTTCTTAAAATCTTCCCATGTAGCAGGACATTCTATGCTCTTGCGGACGACAGTCCACCAAAGTGATGCTCTATCTATCAGATGATTAGTAACACACTTGATTTTATCTTTCTCAGGATAAGTTTCCTCATGGAAATAGTCATCAAACTGGCTAATGAATGATAAAACAGTCTTTCCTTCTCTTATGCCATTGAAAGTGCGAAACTTGAAACTTCGTTTACTTATCTTGGATTCCTTGCGAATGGTTTGTGCTTCAAGAGTGGCGTCGATGGTACGGCGTATCAAATCTTCAGCTTGAGGTTCTTCTTTATCAGTGGTCGCTCCTTGTAGCTTTGTCAATTGCGCTTGCAAGGCTTGCCTAGCTCTTCGCTCTTCGTCCAATTGTAACATGATAAGATCCAGCTTTTGTTCCATGGTAGGCTCGGGTAGATCGTCTTCAGCCATAGGATCATCCATATGTGGGGTAGTCATCCTGTAAAACTCAACAAACCTTTCTCACTCAAAATCAGTTAGCGGGATGAGCGTAGCTCAAATTTGGGGTTACAAGGCTATGTATTTTGGGTATTTTCTTCTTCAATTTTCAGAAATTCTGAAATATTTCTGTCTCCGTTTGCTGAAAGTACTTCAACGAACTTGCAGATAGGTAGAACAGCTTGCTGCGAACAACTTTCCAGTTCTGAGTTTTTGCAAACGAACAAGTCTTCTAGGAGTTTCAAGCGTTAGTCAGTTCTGATTTAGTCTGACTTGCAGAGTTGCAGACTTAACAGACTTGCAGGGTTGTGAACTTGCTGAACTTAGCTGACTTGCAGGACTTGCAGTACTTGATTAGTGTCGACTTGCGAAACTTGTCTTCTGGAGTGCGTGACCGAGAGTTTGCAGACTTATCTGCCTTCACTGACTTGCAGAGTATAGAGGTAACTTAAGCTTAATTAGTTAAGCTATAGCTTAATAAGCTTAAGTAATGGAGAAATAGGCCACCGTTTTTTCAATCGTGGGGGGGGGGGCCGTTTTTGATTCCGCGCGGATTTTTCGGAGGTATCTTCTTGCCAGTCGATTGACGATTTGAAACTTTTTTTAAAGTTTCTTAAGCTTAAGACTAAGCTTTAAGCTCAAACTAAACTTGATTAGGAAAGATCTTATCTGTAACTCCACGACTTCATGAAGGAAGTGTTTGAGTGGTCCTCCGCCGACAGAGAGTGGTCCTTTGCGATCTGAGAGTGGAAACAGGGGTTCTTGATCGCCAGAAGTCTGCCTGTATCGACGGTTCGCGACGAGATTGACTGTAGAGGTCGTTTGTTCCTGGAGCTCCGCCTTCGCCCGAGATTGGTAGCGATTGGAAGCCCTTGATCTCTGCTCCGCTCTGATACCACTGGCGCGCAGATCGGACGCAGGTAGCTCACGTAGTGAATTCCCAAAGGTCCCCAAGAACAAAGCACTCTACTTTTTAGCACAAAAACCAATGTGAAAGCAAGCACGACATGAGACAAGAGACAAATTGGGTTGAATCTCCCCCATGCCTTGTGTGAGCGCTTCACAAAGCATGTATTTAATATATATTTTCAATCTTTTTGCTCAAAAATAGCCCAATTACAAAAATATGACAAGCTTTTAGCTTTTGAGTTTGCTTTCTACCAAAAATAGGAAAATAAAGCTAATGGACGGTGCCCAAAGAGTCTGGCACGCCCAATCTCAATGTTCAAATAAAAATAACATATCCAGGCGCATAAGCGCATACAAAATAATAATAAATAGTCGATGTCTCTATAGACATAATCAAAATATAGGCGTGGCGCCTATCAAAATATAGTCGAAAGATCGGAAACCCGCTAGACTCCAATGCTTTCCTCCGCCACTGCTGCTATCTCTACACATCAACTGAAGCATTCACAATCGTTAGTAAAATAACACAATTAAGCCGACAAAAGTGAATACCTAGCAGTCTTCAGCTACATAAATAAATCAACTGGTTAGAAATAAATCCTAACCTTAATTTATTACGAGTGCGCACTCTAAACTCATAAACGTTTATTAATTTAATATGCATTTTGCGGAATCACCCGCTATGGAATCACCCATGTACACACTAAATTAATGAAACGCCCGAAAAGGACAGGCGTCCCCATCAACTTCTCGCACAAAGAATCCTCTTTGCGTATGAGCCCCGGTCATCTAAGTTTACGGAATCCACCGTAAAACCTCACGAAATCCACCGTGGAATATGCCTCCTGGCATCAGCCATTGAGCGGAAAAAAATCGTTAAGACCTTCTTGCACTTTAAATGATTTGCCTACACCATGATGAAATGTCCAATGCCATGTCAAGCCATGTACTCCAAAACTAAGAGCTACACAAGGAGAAATGTGTTCATCATGCATGCCCAAAACGGTGGCAATGACTCAAAAGCCACCAGAATCCTAAATTCTATGTATCCCAAGATTTATGTAATAGTTCAAAAAGTCACGTCCAGTCACCAGTAATGTACTCATTTGTATCCATCTAAAACTCGCTAAGAAAAAGAACCTCACAAAGAAGACTAGAACACAAGTCAAATATGAAGAGCATGAAGAAAACAAGACCAAGACGATCATGAAGAACAAGAATATTTAAGACATCATCGAAGGGTACTAACGAAGCATAAGGAAAATCAAGAAGATAAAGAAATTCCCATTGTTGACAACAAAGATTTTTCCATAGTGGATCCTTATTTTCCGTAATGGGTTTTGTTTCCCATAGTGGATGTAAATACCCTACCAAGAATGCAAAGTCTCAAACCTTAACTTGACCAGGCTACCAAAGAGCTAGTCTCCTGGTCTATGATTGTATGCAGGGCAGGAAAGCCAAAAAGGGGAGAGAATCATCATTTTAGGGGGGCTGTTGAGAATAGCAAATGATGCTTGCCCATAGAGGCTAGATGTATTCCCTAAAGAGGCTAGAAGATAGACAAATATGCTCTAGGAAGAGGGTTTAGAATCCCATATGCACAGTGAGGACAGTGGTACTATCCAAAAGCCATATAAGCATGTACTTGATAGTCATTTCAATATATGATACTTTTCAGTTTGAGTCACTCAAGATTGTGCTTATGAGTCCAAGCTAATCTATCATGGAGCCTAATTCAATTGAGTTACAATTTCGGATTCTTATAATGTATCATGTGTTTGACTTGGGTCCACCATAGCCAATCTAGCTCCAGGTCTATGTTTCTCAACATGGTATCAAAGCCATGGCTAAGCTAGGTAGCTTATGGTGTGTTTTTGTCTTTCTTGCAAGCTCTACAATCTTTGAGCCTATTTCTATTCCAATCTCTCAAGCAACTCAACATCCATTGGTGTGTAGGAGGTAAAGGAGCGAACTCTCTTTATCTAAGGTCTGAATGCTCCTCTGTTCGGGTCATTATAAGACCAAGTTTTGTTACCCCTTGGTCTAGCCTGCATCTCTTGAATTATAGGTGCCGCTCGAATGAGTGCGTCCTAAAGATTTGATAGACGCATAGATTTGAGATGGGTATTGAGACTGGTGGATTTAAACCCGCACAAAATTTGGACACTTGCTGTGTCATGTCCATCTGTGGTGCATACTTAAGAAATGAGACAAATTTAGAATAGTATGCATCAAGCATGAGACCCAGCTATTTTAGCTCGTAGAACTCATTCATCTTCTGCGTGCGATATGAAGGTGGCAAGTATCTTCCCTGTACGGCTTTCTTTAGCTTCTCCCAGGTAACAGATCCCTCTGCGATTCCTTGATCTATGCACCATTGCTTCCACCAAAGCCTGGCTTTGCCGGTGAGCTTTAGCTTGGTAAGAATAGCTTGATTGGCAGGCACAATACCGACTTCTTTGAAGTAATCCTCCATGGATTCAATCCAAATTTCAGTATCAACTTGGACGAATTTACCTCTCCTGCCAAACTCGGGTGGCTTAATCTGCTTCAGAAGGAACTTCTTCTCCTGGATTATAGCAATACTGGATGTAGGAGGCCAACTAGGAACCTGTACCTGGGGTTGCACCTGGATAACAGTTTCTTAATGTTATTATACGATAATCATTATTGATTTGTATTACATATTTAATTCAGTTATCACGTAAACAATGTAGCTACTTAACTTTTTATCAACTCTTATGCACAATCAAACATTGATAAAAAGAAGTCTTTATTTATATTTATATGGCCATAGCCCTTTCGAATACAACATTTCTTATGATGATAAGCCAACTATTACATTTATTTTGGGAAGAACAATGTTGTATTACATTTATCTACAGGAATTATATAATAGTATGGTTTCGGGTCATGGATCTTCAGGAATCGGTAAGTCATTGGAAGTTCAGGATATCCTTTCCGTGGAATCCGTACTTCTCATGGCATCCCAACACTTTAATCCTGTCGGTGGGGATTGCACGGGTTACTTCCTCATATACATATGAGTTCATCTCAACCCTGCGACCTCGAACATGTAAAGTTGAGTTTACGTGAGCTTCCACAAAAATGAACAGCTTCACTACTTTCAGGTCTTCCAACCACTTGATTCTTTTTTAGGTTGCTTTGTAGATAAGTAAACCGGTGGGCGGCTATATAGTAGATTCCTGAGGCACCCATCCATCTTCATTCCATGTACAAGGGTGATGGATTATAGATCTGCTCTAGGATGTTCATCATCTCAACCCTTTGTCGATAATGCAGAGAATGCATTGGAGTCATAAACATGATTCGAAATACTAAAAACTTGTTCCACGATTTGTAATTCTACAAAACAACATTGAGGGTAAGGAAATGTTTGGACAACAACATTTGCTTTACTTCATCTTATTAAGATTTCATAAAAACAATTCTGTTGTTGATCGGCTCTGATACCAACTGTAACGTGTCCACTAGTATCATCCAGGATACATCTTAGCAATCCATCGGAAAGGATGTCTACAAAACACCACCCGGCACTCCCATGGAATGTTACGGGGTTTGCGATCTAGGGATTTCTGCATCTGCCATGTAGAGGAAGTATTCCGACCGTTCCCACTTAGGATCAACTTGAATTAGGGTTTTCATGATTGGTCATTTCCTAACAGCAACTAGCGTCAGACCGAAGCGAACTACTTTACGCAGAAACGCCAAGTCCGAAGCAGATTCACGTTGCACTTGGTTCAAGGAGAATGGAAAACAAGAGGGATGCAAAGTTCAACCTCTCTGCCATAAGGCATAGTCCCATTCCGTTCCCCTAAAACAGCGTAAATCGGTTCACTCATAACTCTAGGTCAACGATTTAGTTGTTCGTGTTTTTTTACAATCTTCCTGCTGTCCATCGTGATTTGAGAAAAGTTCCCGGCCAACTGGGACCACCCATCCGTAGAACGGACCTATGGCCCATCCTCCGCACTTTCCTCGGGTTGTTTTAGTTATTTAATTACTTAACACATTAGTCAGACATGTAACAACCAGCTTCTTTAATTAATACGTTAGGCACTGGTTCTTTCACGTAATCTTATCACTTGACATAGAAAAAAAGTATCAGACAAGTTCCTTGTTAACAGGTTATCATATTTATCTTTGAAATACAAAGAGTCCAGCCCGTAGGCTTATCCACAATCCGCCCGAAGGCTATCCAGCAATCCACAGGGATCACTAATCCATTTTTCCACCCGTAGACTAGTATGTCGGCCTCGAGATCCAATCCCGAGTCACATTAGCCTCTTGTGCAGGGCCCAGAAGGCGAGGGATTTATGGCCAGAGCCCCGCCTGGCACCCAAGCATCCTCCTGCTCCAAGTAGCGCTCAACGGAGAGACCTCTCACGGCGAGTTCGGTCCACTATCCTGGCGCGGTGAACAACCCCCTTGGTTAGGGTCAGGCAAGCAGTCCGGGGTAATTGAAGCTCCACTCTCCCTTCAGGACTTCAACCTGAAGTATAGATATCCATTTATCTTTTAATTCATTGATCAAACAAATCCAAACAGTGCTCTAAAATCTATAGCAAGCACAAACATTTCCATTGATCGTTTTTGTTGTTGGCAAACTACTAAGGAATGAATCCTTCCTATTGAATGCAACCATCACTCGATGCGGGATGACTTGCAACTTGGCAAGATCCCCTATATCCTGGGTTAGGGCGTACCCTATTAACTCAACTTGGTCAAACCTTAAGTTCATTGGGTACTTTAGTTTATTGGCTGGTCTTTAGTTTCCAATCAATCTTCTTTACTAAAAAAAAAGACCACTAAATAATGATGATTATTCATCCTCTTTCAAGATAACTTGCGTAAGGAAATGCCAACTTCGTTGCAAGAACTTGGCCATTCCCTTGTGATCCAATCACAAGATTGTATGACTTCGCACTTGTTGCGCAAGTGCTGCATCAAACTATGAGACTATGGAGTCATGAAACAATCTGTTTCAGGTTCTTTAAGCTGACGTCGTTAGACCTAGGGTTTCCAAGCTTCATCTTTGTAAGATTCTCAGGGACAAACCCTAGTTCCTTTTACGATTACAATTCATTGTCCCTATATTTAGTGAATGTGGGCAAGTATTTAAGGTATAGGCGTTTCTTGGAATTAACTTATTCCGAATGAGTATTCCGTGGCTTAGTTGTTTTAGGTTTTATGCCAATTTGGTTAACTCTAGAAGATAATTTCGAGATTACTTCCACATAATTTGTTGACTAAGCATAAATTGATTTTTCAATCCTAAACTTTATTGATTTGAGGTTAGGTTAATTCCAAATAATCCTCTTGCACTTTGCGAACAAAATTCATGCTAAAGAAGCAACCTTTTACTTAATAATTTATGTTGTTGACAAATGATATTTTCCTAGAGTTTATGCATCATAAGAATCATTTTATGCTTGCACTTTCCATGATGATTCATTGCAAAGAGGATATGGATTAATAGTACGAGATGCAGTTTATAATTGTAGGCTTAATCGAAGTATACTATTTCAATGGATAGTAATCTAATCTTAGAATTCATTTCAATGCATAAGCTATTTGCTAGAAATGCTTTTATGCTTTCTTAATTCACATGTTTCATTTAAACGTATTGATGACTAAGTTCCTTCGTCGTGAACAACTAGGATGAGAATATATTCTATTTCTAACAATTAACCTTGCGTGATTGAATTACAACAATATCAAATAAAAATTAGGAAGGAAAACCTAGGTTTGGGGTGAGATATCCACATGGATACCCGGAGATGACCCTTCCGCGGTTGCGCCTTGGACTTTCTTGGGAGGCATCGCAATTGTAGTTGTTCGGACGTGGAAGCAACTCTACAACTCTTCTTTGGAATTCCACCGTTGCTCCCCTTGCACCGTCTGTCGGAAGTAGTTTTTGAAGGCTTCCTCCTTAAAGTAGGGATTTCAAACGAAGGGTGTTTCAAAATCTTTTGCCGATAAGACCTTCAACACTCTTCTTCTCTTTACAAGTGGGGAAAAAGAACAAAGGCCCAAGGGTATTTTGCATAGGGCAAGGAATGGCCTAAGGGGTTTAACCACGTGAGAAATGGGGAGTAACCCCTAAGTGCAAGAGAAAGGCTTAAGGAATTTTATAAAGCACATGGTTTTCAAAGCCCACAGAAAGCATGGGAAGGCTAAGGGAAAAAAAGGCCTTATGAGCTTTAACATGAGGGGGGTCTTCAATATGTCACAAGGGAAGGGAGATAAGGGATTTTACACACGGAGGGGTTTTCAATAAGTCACAGAAAGGGGCTTAAGGGTTTAGACACGGGGTTCCAACACCCATGGGGAAAAAAAAAGCTAAAGGTTTATAAAACACGGAGGGGGTTTTCAATACCCAAGAGGAAGGGGGCTTATAGGGGTTACAACCGAGGAGAAAAAAGGGTTTTTAAGGCCTAAGGAAAGGCTTAATGGGTAAAACATGGGGGTTCTAATACCCATCAGAAAGGGGGGTGAAAGGCCTTAAGAGGGTTAAAACGGGGGGGGGGGGGGGGGGGAGGGGGTGTGTGGTTCGAAAAGGCATAAGAAGGGGGGCCTTGGGAGTTTTTTGGACACGGGGGGTGAAAGGGGGCTTAAGGGCCCCTTAGAAGCTTCCCCCCCAAGAAGCTTCTAAAGCTTCCACGTGGAAGGGGGGGTGTGTTAAGGCTATCTGGTCGACGGTGGAAGACGGCAGCGGCTCCTCCCTAGGCACTCGGAATGTGGCAGCAGAACGGTAGCCTCCCCATTTTTTTCGACTTCAGCTCCTCCGTCAGGCATCGAGGCAGTGCACTCTCTTCCTCCTCCTTCTCATGGCAGTGGCATGGCCTTATGGCGGCAGTTACTCTCTCCTTTTGTCCCCATGGCAGCAGCCCCCCCTTGGTTTAAATAGGGGAGGGGAGGGGGATCCTCCCTCTCCTATGTGTCGGGCGGCATGGATGTGTCCCTCTATGAGCTCCATCGAGGATCTTCTGCAGCCTTACTATTCCCCTCCCCCTCTAGCACGACTGTCGCGGCTGAGGGGGGATAAGGAAAAAAAATTTGCATTATCCCCAAAGAAATTACTAACAATTGCTATATCATTATCTCCCTTTTTTATAAGGGGTAGTTCACACGAGGAAGGAGATTTAGAACTTTACATAAAGTGCTTTGGAAACATTGAGGGCCATCATAAATCACAAACTCTCTAGAATAAAAACAAGCAAGCATATAAGCATGATAATGAGAAGGCTTGGACCTTACACTTGCATATAAAGATATGAAAAAATTTGATAAAACTCATAATCACAATTAAAAACACACATGTATGAAAAGAATTTCTTGTAATCTAAAACATGTGATTGCATTATATGAAAAACATTGGAAATGTAACATAGATTGCATTAGATCATTACACATTGAGTTTAAAAACATGATCATGAGTGAGTGCATGAGAATTTTCTATTTCTATCTTGAGTTAAAACCCGCAATTATATGATATCAATATCAAGTTAGATTGGTGTTATAGATAAATTTAAGTTAAATAAGTATTTATTTTAGTTATAGTATATCAATTTTTAGTCACTCATTTTAGTTATATTATATTATATTATATTGTGGAGCGAATGGAAGTAGAATGTAGGAAGTCTAAAAAATTTATTTCCTCTGATTATGATGAGTTCCATAATATTTTTTTTGAGCTAATACAATCCAATGCAATTATATTGTAATATGATTATGATTTAGTGTCCGGTGATGAGGATTGTGTGCTATGGTTAAGGGAGGCTAAGATCTCCATAGAATATTTGAGAATGATTGGCATCATATGAAGTGATTCGAATCACTAAGTTAAGGGAGGTTAAGATCTCCATAGAAAAATGGGATTTGTCTAGATGCTATAGAGTGAATTCCACAAGGGATAGAACACATTGATGAATTTTCTCCCTTGGAAGTTATGATAGATACCATGCATAAAATAAAGGAGACAATGGAAAGAATCATGAGGAAGATTTTTACACCACCATGTTGAGTGCGGCCAAGTGTGCCTTTTCACAGAGGTGGGAATTGAACCATGTTAGTTGTGGGATGGTGAGGTCTGTATACTAGAAGAGTGAGTGTTCTAGGATTCACTTATGTAATTTATCTATTATTTCCCAAAGGGACTTGGGAAGTTACTCACTCTAGATGTGATGTTAAGTCCTAAGATCCTAGGTTGTGGTAGTAGGAGTGAGCTAACTACTAGCATGACAAGATGTTTAGAGTGCCCTACGACAATCTATGTCTATGAGTCTCATATTTGACCATAAAAAGTTGTCTCCTATGTAGTTTTTTAAAACTCTAGCAATGTTCTTATGTTTTTATATATTATCAAGTGGTCTTTGAGTGGTCTAGATCTAAGAAGGTGAGCTATAATGCTATTGGATTCTTTAGTTTGCTCATTTCTTTCTAGAAGAAAGTAGAAGTAAAGTCCATCTTGGACCCTTAGTCATTAGATATTGCAATCGGGAAGTAATTTTAAAAGTGGGCATCATAGTTTAAAATGATGACTTTAAGAAAGTATTGATGAGAAAAAATAGTATTGGTGAACAAGTTAGCAACTTGTGTTGTCAACATCTTCTTACAGGGAACAAAAATAGAGTTGTTTACTAAATTTGTCTACAATCATTCAAATCATATTATTATGTTTTCTTTAGTAACCAATCATTGAAATCATATTGTTATAAGCAGATATTATACAAAAACTTGTTATAAAGTCGATTGATATTCATTCCTATCCTCCATGAGGTATGAGTAGCGATACAATTAAACCATAAGACTTTTCATATTTTTTAATAGACAATACCCTTTTAAAAAAACTTAGCAATGCCATACTTCATATCGAGGCAATTAGAATACCCATTTCATGCAACCATTGATTGAATGCCTCTACATTCTATATATGAAACTCAAAATCCATTTACACATGTGTAATGGTCAAGATAACGTTGTTTGTGTTTTGAAATACATAGCAAAACAATGATCTTGGGCATATGCAAGGATCATTGAATCAAAAGTTTAAATTTCAACTCTAACAAATTAAGTCTAATACACATGTTTGTTTCTATCAAAATCAAGTCTGGTATGCAATGGAAAATTATCAATAGGTCTATGAATAAGTGCATTAGTAATAATATTGACATGCTTATTTTGATTATGAAAATTCTAAATGAATGAATACGGTTTGATATATCTATCAAAGATGAGTCAGTGTGTAAGGAAATGTCTAGTAGCTTGTTGATTAGTTCTTATAAGAACTTTCTCATGCTCTTCATGGCTATAATCAATGCCACACTTTTTTGGATAGGGTGCAAAATGGGATGTAGGCTTCCATGCCAACATCAATGCCCATCCCATCAAACAATACCAAATAATTAACATGTTAGGACATTGTGTAGTCGAATATATGAACAAATGGCCATCACTTATTTATTCATGTGTCACCTATCAAGAAATTATTAAGCCAAATTCAGGACCAACTGCCCATTCATATCCAAGGGAAAAGGAAGGGTGTCACAATGAAAATGACACCTCGTAGCTGAGTTCATGACACAATGCGACATTCATTGTGACATGGTCATCAAAAGATGCTCACTGAATTCATAGCTAAGTGCTTATTTTGCAATGTCCTACTACATATACTTATCATGAGATAAGGGTATCATGACATGTATATGTTGAATACACAACACATGCCAATCCGCATGTCACACAAGTAATAAGACAACATGCATATATGCAAAAACTCAAACATGCAAATAATACACAATAAGGAAGAACCACCTCCTAACATACATAGTGTATGCCAATTAGCAACCTTTCCCTACAATGCATATGTGTATGAAGGGTGCACATATATACACTATGAGTGATACGATACGATTACCTTATTAGTCCTTATGACATGCATATGTGGATTACTTGGTGTATGCCAATCAAACAATCCCTCCTATCACGTACGCATATATATAAGTAGACACACACATGCATGCATAGTAAGTGGCAAGAAAAAACAAATACAATGATGGTAGAGGCAAGGATGGGAAGGTTGCGATGGATATGTAGGTGTTGAAGGCCATGTTGGATATATAGTCTCAAGTGTGGGCTTGATGAGTAAAGTTTTTGAAGGCTTGAACTAGTAATGTATCTTTAGACCATTCCGAATGGGCTTTTTCATGTTTAGTGTAGTTTTAGTTTCCTTTGGTTGTGCACTTAAATCATATGTTTTATTTTATGTTATAAGATGCCAAAATGGCCTCAGGTTCACCATTGTGTTCTAGAGTTTCATGAATTGGAACTAGTCCATGAGTATATGTACAAAACTGCGTAGGAGATCCGATAATGGATCGCAATCTAACTTCTTGTAAAGTAGTGATACCTTTTCTCCTTACTTTTCCATGGTTTTAAAATTGTGACTTTTTCTAATGTGGTAAATTTTAAGATTGTGCTAAAAATTGTAGCCTATTGAGCCCAAATTTCAAGCTTCAAAGTTTTCAAGCCTTCAGAAACATGTAGAAAAGAAACATAAGTGAAGAAGAAGAAGCAAGATAGCATAAGACTTACTATTGTAGCCCTTCTATGGTGGTGTTTGATGAGAAGAAAGGTGAGCAAAACTAGGACTATTGCTACTCCTTCATGGTGGTGATGATCATGATGTCATTGATGAGTAGGTCTTTATGGCCACTTCAGATTGGTGTTGCACCCCTTCTATGGTGGGGGACAAGAAAAAAAAATAGGAGGAATTTCTATGAGTGTTGTTGAAGTGGCGTTGAGAGTATACATTAAGGTGCATTTAATTCACATTCAATTTGGTGGGATTTGGGGGGAGAGAGAGAGAGAGAGAGAGAGAGAGATGGACGAGTCTTTCATTCTAATACATTTTTCTCATAGGGTACAAGGGCCTATTTAGTGATAGCTATCAATCCTCTCATTCAACACAACACATAGATCAAAATCTATGCCTTGATCACATTGTTTTGTTGTTGTCCTCTAACTCCTAAGGGATTCACTCGTCAAAGAGAAGAAATATCACCTACGAGTGATGACTCTTCAAAACCCCCTATTTACAACTCCTAAAGAGCAATATAACCCCCTTTTTTATACTTGTACAATGTACAATAAAAATTTGTTTTGTACCCCATTCTTATATGTAAGATTTTATGTTATTACTACCATTACATTACACATATACAAAAATGATTAGTAATTTTACATGTGGTTATGTAGTTTAATTAGATCAGAACATGTTGTTACTAACTTACATGGTAAATATGTTTGCGCTAGATTTTGGTCTCAATTGATGCTAAGTTTGTAAAAGTTGTGACATAAAACATCTCTAACTACTAAGAACCACTAGGAATATATACTAAGATTTAAGAAAATAAATTTTAGTGCTTTCATTTGATTATATAACAAGTCATAGACATTAACCTCAAAGAAAGTCATTTTTAAGTACTTAAATTGGATTGTATATTTATTAGAATTTGATTGAATGATTAAAACAACATATATGATTATACTAGATCTTGGTATCATTTAGTGTCAAAATATGCGATGCTTAGGACATAAATACTAAGCTTAGTACCAACATTAGATACTTAGATTAGATTTTGTTATCCCTTAGTGCCAAAACTGTAAGTATTGGGACAGAGATACTAAGCTTTGTGCAAAAGATAATTGTTTAGTAGATCTAATTTTTTGACATGAACTCATGTGAGCTCTCATAATACAAGTTGCTTCTCTATCTGTGAGGCCACCACACTTGAATGACCATTACAAAAATATGCTCATCTAGACTCAAGATTGATAGCCACCAACTCAATGAGTCAATATAAAGGTTTGAAAATTGATCAAAGATATTGTCAACTTTTCAAGATCCAATACAATGTTATCAATGGATTTTGGATACATTTAGAGCCATGTCATCCATACATATATATCAACATACTAGCCACTAATATATCTTTTCTAGAACACATTAAGCCTCGTAATGCATTTCAATGGCTTCTATGGTCTACAAAGATTTTAGGAAAACAACACATATATGATCGCATCTACATACACCTCCAAACTGCATCCATCTAACATTATCTAGCCAACTCCTTTTCAAGGATGTGTTCAAAGTACTTTGTAATCAGTAGGCACTAATGATGCACATGATGATTATGTGATTATCTCAAAATCCTAAGCTATGAAAGACTTAGAGTGCTTTTTCAAAAAAATTATTTGGAAAAAAATGAACTCACAAATGGGCCTTTTAGCCCCCCCTCTCTTCTCCTTAAAATAAGGAAAAGAGAAGAGAAGAATAATAAAATAATCCTCTTCTCTCTCCACTTTTGCAATCTCGTTTTACCTTTTTTATATTATCTACAAAGATATACTCAAATTCCTTCTCTCTCCTCATTCAAGAAGTCTTTTTCAACCAAATTTTATATTAAAAAAGGAGTTAGTTATGGGAGTGTGGTGCTTCGTTTTCAATGCAAAATAATTAGTAGATACGAGATAATTGATTTTTTAATCGAGAAAAAGGAAAATGAAATTTCGAAAGTTCCTTTTAAGATATTTGGGGATTTTTTATATTCTAGCTTTTAGTCAAAGAACAAACCAACTGGTCAAATTTCATATTTTTTGGAGGTAAAATAGAAATTTTTAAAATACGAAAAGTCTTGGACATCCCTACCCTCTGAGCTATTTTCCCCCATATCTATACCCTCTCATGGCTCTATTGTGACCTCTTCTCTATGTTTATGTAACCTTCATTAACAGAGTGTCACTGAATTACTTACACCATCCTTTCCCTTGGCACCTTTGTGTGCCTCTCTGTGCATCTCCACTCTACCTCCTGTGACAATCAAGTAGGCTCCCCATTTCTATTAATAGTAAAATGAATACAGGAAAGAAGGAGCTACATACTGAGGTAGAGATTGAATATGCCCCATTACTCAAAAGAACACAACATACCAGTGTCAGCCCTCAGGTTTTGTTGAATTACAGGTAAAAGGGATTGAAACATGTGGATTTGTGGGTTGATGGAGAAATCTACCTAATTGACCCTTTAAACAATAGACCTCCAACTTTCTCAGGAATCACAAACTTGTTGAAGTATATGTGTGAGGGCAAAAATGGGTTGCTCGGTTATGCTAGGTGTTTCAATGATTAGGCATTCAAAGTATTTACAAGTTGCCAAAAGCAACCATAAAAATTTTCCATGATGTGATCGTTGCACATCAACTTCATATACAATAGCTCATAGGACAAGTGATACAACTAAATGACACTATAATTCAACAAAACAATCAAATTATTTCAATGTAGGACACTATCCATGACATTCGTATCTCATATGAGGAGGCAAAGGTCCAATTGGAAGACTTGAGAAAGATCAATACAAGCTAACATAGGAGCGCAAATGAAAGAAAAAGCTAATCAATGAGTTAATTGTGAATAGCAGCCAATGGAAGTGACATATCAAAGCATGTAAGGTAGCTCAAAAAGAGAACCTAGGTGAGGGTGAGGTTCGATCCTATATCAGTAGATTGTTGAAAAGCAAGTACATTAGAAAACGCTTTGAGCAATCCTAAGTTTAAGGTTGTGAAGGAAAAGGTGATTGAGTGCACATTATAATATGTGTCAAATGAGTTCTCAGCTGTGGATACACAATCTATATGTGATAGAGCTGGTATTAGCACAATGACTTACTCAAAGATATTCAAAGGTGTGAAGGCTCGGTTTGGTCGTGTGCTGAAGAAAAATAGAATCGTGACTCTTCCTCAACCTTCAAAGTTAATAGAGGCCTGACGGCAACTTAATACAAAGGATTTGGAGCCGATAGGAGATCCCATGTATGTTCAATGTGTGGAAACGCTAAAGGTTGGGACCAAAAATGCATATGAGGTGAAGTTCACTGGACTCAACAATTACTATTTAGATTTGTACACGGTGCAATCGACAATGGTAATGTACTACAATATGTCTGTTGAGGAATGTAATGGTAAATTGCAGTTTGTTATAAAATTAGATGAAAGTGAGATCGTCAAAGGAGTAAAACTTGAAAGAGTTCGTGTAACTTTGATAAATAGAGCTTTACAATTCAACAAGAACAACCCACGGAACTTTAGTGTTCAATCCGAGTGCCATGTGTGGTGAATCGGTGCATTTGAAGTTCCTAAGGAAACATTTGAGGTGTTGCAGCTATTCTTTATGCACACAAGCATACCAAGCATCATCGATCGTCAGGAACATGGTGAGATGCTCTCGGTTGAAGGGTATGGTCAATACTTGGTTGAATGGCATCTTGCAAGAGACTTGAAATTTTTAAAATGCATGTGTGGAATCTCCAATGGTACAAATACAGAGAATCCATGCCTATATTGCTTAACATATAGGGTGGAAAGAAATGATGAAAAGAAGAACTGGCAAAGAGTGACAAGTGCTGCACCGACGCGCAATAGAGAAGATCCCACTTGGAAGCCCATCTTCAACATTCCATTGGATCGTATTCACATTTGTTCATTGCATGATTTTGTGAGAATCATGGAGAAACTTGCATATGAATACATTTTCTTTGCTTATAGGATGCAACCAGAAAAAGAAGCCATTGCAACATGTAGGAATGTGAAGTGAGTGCTATCAAAAATCGGTCTACACAAGTATCAAGTGACGATGGAAAAATATGAGAAGAGATCAGGAACATCTGGTAACTTGCCAAAAAAGCCTTGCTTTGGAGGATAAAAGGCTAGGAAGTTTCTCTCAGTATCCATCAATGAGGAAGAGAATGTCATGATTTGTAGGCCACAAGACAATGATGGGTGGAAAACGTTAAATTTTGTACTTCATGATCAAAGTAATGGAGGAAAAACAAGGTTGGCCAAAGCTAAGGTTTGGATAAGTCATAACAAATTGGCTCCCTTAATTTCCAAGATGGTTTTTTAACAATGAAGATAAGCAAGAATTTATCAATGTTGTGCATAGCTTCTACAAAAATATGGTGGAAGCATGGGGCAAAAGCTCTATCACACATTACATGGTGCATAGTGAATTAATTTTTTAAATTTGTATGAATTGTATAAACTATTGAGCATAGTTTTACTCATGTGTGATATGTGCCTTTGTAGCATATTCTTGAGGCACATGGGTCATACTTTGCACAAAAGGGAAGCATCAGAATTTGGTCCACACAAGGGATGGAAAATTCACATTGGATAGCGCGTGGTGCATACCAAAGAAAAACTGATCATGATGGAGGGGTGAATGGTAGCAATCCAATGATCCAATTGCTATCTTGGTGGTATAGGATTATAGTAGCGGATGAAGCTAAACTCTCCCAAAGAGAGCAAACGAAAGTGCTGATGAATCGGCTCTGCAGACATGATGGAATCACGTCGTGTTACTGTGTGTTATGAAGTCTTAGGTTCCAAAGAAAACCATGCCAAGTGGCTAGAAAAAAGGCTTCAACAAGGCAGCAAATGGGTTCGAAGAGAGCTACGATAGTAATATGAACAATGTGTTCAGTGTATGAAATTCATAGTTTAAGAGAGAGTGTGCATCTATGTGAATGTATTTTATAGTTTAGGGTTATATAAAAGAGGGTTTCACTTTCTATATTATTCATTGAGTTCTCACATCTCTTGTATAGGAAAGATGGTTAGGTCTAAGGTAGTTGCAAATAAGCTTCTGCTTACAGCCCCATATTGTGTTTAGGCCCTTGGATCATCTACTAGCTCAGATGCACCCCCCTTCTCAACCTAACCCATCTTCCTCAAGTCGCCCTCATAAGGGTCCTCCTCAGCATCCCCACAAGAAATGCAAGTGGAAGCTAGGTACTATGGTCTTGAGAGAAATTAGGAGTTATCAACGCTCTTTTGATCTCATCATTCCAAAGGAGAGCTTCTCAAGACTTGTTCACAAGATTGTGCAAGACCTCTACCACATAGAAAGCATGAGGTGGTTTTTGGCACAAGGTCAGGATAGACCTGATCACTTCACAAAAGAATGTCTTCATGCTCTATAGTGTGTTGCAGAGGTCTTTTTAGTTGACTTGATGATTGATGCTCAAATTTATGCAATACATGTAAAGTGCATCACTGTAACTCCCAAGGACTTCCAACTTGTAAGAAATCTTCAAGGAGTGAAGGATGCATTCATTCCAATGGAATGAAGACACTTTGTAATGTTATATTTTTTGGCATAGTGTTATTCTCGTGCATTGGACATATGACTATGTCCGAGTGCAAAACTATTATATGTACCCTTCAAATATGAATTAAAATTTTACTCTTGTTCTTCACTCTCAACTTTGACTATGCATCTTCGATGTATTTTCAATTCTTACTTACAGTGTTTGTTAGCACTGTCACTTTCAATAGTAAAAACATGCAAAAATTTACCATTTCTTTTTTTAGACTGTACTCCTGATGTCTCTGAATAGTCTATGTGGTGTGAAGTTTCTAAGGGCAAGTAGTCGCGATGTTGATTTCTCAATGACCATCCATCCATAATTTTAGTATGGGATAATTTTTAAAATACTAAACTCTATCGGAATACAACGAAACTTTACACACGCACTCGTTAGGTGGCCAAGAGCCCAAATTATTATTTTTTTGAAAAAAAAGTTCCTACAGAACCTTGGTCCGAAGTCTGGCATCTGGAGCCACTTTCCTACCAATTTTCTTTTTTGAAAGAAATATGTCTGTAGATCCCTGGTCCGAAGTCTGGTATTTGAAGCCACTTTCCTACCAACTTTCTTGGCAAGAAAGTTGGCTCCAAATGCCAGAATTTAGACCAGGTTTGTAGGAAAGTGGCTCCAGACACCAGACTTCAGACTAGGGATCTGCAAGATTTTTTTTTTTGGGTTTTTGGCCACCTGATGAGTACGCGTGTGAAGTTTTGTCACGTTCGGATAAAAGGTTATGGATTTACAATCACACGATGGACACTGTGTATGAAGCAGCATTAACCCGATTTTTGGTTTAAATGGGTTAAAAGTTCATTCTTCTTCTCATTTTCACATCTTGCTTTCTTTACTTCCTACATTCTCACATCCCCAACCTTTGTCTCTTCTCTATTTTGCCCTCCTTGAGCTTGCATGGCATGCACCAAGCAAGCATGTCGTCGTTTCAGCTGCGGGGAGACCTCATGCCAAGGCTTGCCACCTGGAGCACAAGGTGGAGCCTCCTCTAGTGCAGCAATAGGTGCCCCCCATAGAGCACAAGGACCACCACACAAGAAGAGGAGATGGAAACAGGGCATTGTCGCCCTTCGGGAGATAAGGAGAATCCAATGTGGATATGAGCTTCTCATCGTGAAAAGTTCTTTTCATAAGGTTGTTTGGGAAGTCATGTAAGACTTGGAACTGAAAGGGATGGGAAGATTTTGGGTGCGAGTGTGGGATGGCCCACCAATAGGAAGGTGGACTGCTGCAGCTATGGAAGCCCTACAAACAGCTACAGAGAGGGGTTTCTCATCGACTTGTTTAATGATACACAGCTTGCAACCATGCATATAAAGCGTGTCACAATGGCAGATAAAGACATGAACTTTATCATTCGGCTTCGACACAGCAAGGGGTCTCCTCCATAGGTTACGAGATTTATGATGCAAGGTTTTGTAATGAGTGTTATGGCACCATAGCATCTTGAAAGGCCAAAAAGTTTTGTATACTTTTCTACGCTGGAATATTTATTTATATTTACATAATATCTCATGTGATGTGTACTAAATTCAAAAAATTGAGTAAAGTTGTTTTGTTTTGTTTATTGAAACACACGACTCTTAATTTTTGTTTAACGTACGAACACATTAAAAGTAGTAATATGTATAGATACGAGTTACTACACAATCGCAAGTGCAATACTATACATTGAATTATGTTAATGTATGCAAATGCGACATTCATGTACCACACATGATCGTCACGCTTACACAATCGCAAGTATAGTACACACGTTGATTTATGTTAATGTATGTGAATGCATCATTCATGTACCACACATTATCGTCACACTTATATGAACCACAGATTGTGTAAAAATTGCAATTGGTATGAACTAGCTTAGATGTACATTCTTTGAGCCGATGCTTGGCTTCATAGAATTCAATATGTCTACTGAAATTTTTGTGCTACACATGTGCAAAATGTTGCTACTACACAATGGTCATTCTATGCTATTGAGATTTGATATATACATAGACTCAAGGGTTCCATATTCTCAACCCCCCTTGGGCAATATGTACTTGGAGTCATAGAAAAAAACAAGGTCCTCTCTGCAAGCTGCTTAGCTGTACACCCTTCAAAGAGCAATCTACCAATTTCGAGGTGGTAACACTTAAAAGAACCGGTGAAAATCTCAACATTTTTCCACTCACAATAATCCAAAGGGTATACTTTTGTAAATACAAGACAAGTTGTTACAAGGTATCATGAAATTTCCCATTCTCAGTGAGTTGCAAATACTTACTGTTTGCAATGTTTCATTGAAAGGGCACAGTGGGCGCAATATGCATTTGTTTTTGCATGAATACATGTTGTACAAACACTTCTGTTACAAGGTGAAAATCAACATTTCTTTGTCTGAGAGCTAAAATAATACCCTTCCAGTGCTTTGATACATCTGCAATTATAGATACTTTCACCTTGAAAGCTCTCTTCATACTTGGACGCATATGTACCCAAGACAAGCAATGATACGTATCAATGATCCAATTTCCTTTTTCATCTTTTTTGTTATGTACTTGTATCGAGAGAATGCTTGTTCTTCTCTCAGGCATTATAACCTACACATTAGATGTAAAGAAGTATATATTCACCCCTAAATAATGAGCATTTTAAGTCTGTCTAGTAATCACCAATATGCTATACAAATCAACATGGCATTAAGAGATGTTTACACTTTTATAAATAGACATAAACATTGATATTAAAACACATGTGGATATGTACATCGACACAAAGTATAGATTCAATTTCAAGGCATCACTTTAATCATACCATTTACATGAAATGTAATGAAAATAATAGCACAAGAATACTCCGACAATTTTACCAAAATAAATTTTATTATAATGAAGAGGAGTCTGATTGACTCAATACATTGTATGAAATGTGGGTATTATAGAGTAGTTGTTACAAGGATAGTAGCCACATGGCATGCAAATCTTAATAGGCACATTGGATTGACAAATGAGATATTCTAAGACTCAACACATTGTGTGTTAAATGGATGATATGATATAAGAGTTTCATGGATCGTTGCCAATTGGCATGGAGATCCAAATGGACACATAGGACCAATAAAGTAGAGTATTTTTGAACCATCAATTTCCAGTAGACCCATATCATCCAACACAAAGGAATCACTTACCACATCAAAATAGTCGATCGAGAATTATGTGCTTCACCTAAACCTTGTACAATACGTGCATGTACAAAAAAATACCTATATGAATCTCTTTTAACAAAAACACTTGCACGAATCCTTTTTAGTAAAAAATATCTAGATAACTGCATGAATAGAAGCAATACAAAACATGGCCAATTTACCTATAAGATGATCTACTGAAGATAAGATTGAATCGTTGCTAATCAAAACCCATTGCAAATGATGGACATAAGAAAACATCAATCCCATCAAACATAAAAGCCACTAATTAAATGAATAAATTTTGGCACCACAAAATATGGTAGATTTACTTGTAAATTGAGCTACAGTTTCTCTGCTCTACCGTGTGTTAAGTGCTGCAACAACAATTGATCCTTAAGTTAAAACTAGCATCAAACCCTATTATAAAGATAGTAGAAAATGGATAATCTAGAGAGGAAGAACGAGAGAGTGTGTGAGTACACTGGAGAGAGAAAGAAATGAGCACCTATCCAATCTTTCCCAAATTAATCTCTGCAAAAGACAATAGCAAGAGCTAGTATATACATGAAGGTATACTGAAAAAAAAGTAGAAAAGAGGAAACACAGAGAGCGAAAGAGAGAGGGAGAGGGAGATGCACACTTATGAAATGTCACCCAAAATGATCTTTGCAATAAAATAACAACAAGGGTTAGAACTACATTATGTTGTATTGAAAAGATATGAGAAAAAAAAAACCAAATAGAGAGAGAGAGATTAACACCTTTGCCTATTACTCCAAATACACTTTGTAAGAAAACAACAATTAGAACCAGCATCAAATTCTATTAAAAACACCTATTGAAAGCTGGCTAGTTTTCCTTTTTACAACCCTTTGTTTCAAGCCACGAATCATAAGTTATTAATTTTTGAAGAATTTTCTACCCATTTTATGTTTTTCCATGCGAATGCACCTAGTTTTTTTCAAAACCACAATCTGATGTAACAACCTTGACCTCCATCTTCCTCTAAACATTATTTCTTTATACTGCCCCCATCACTCCAATATATGTTTTTTCCACTATTAATTTTTTATTTTTTCAAGAATTCTCATGTGTGTTTTTAATCATTTCTCCATGCGAACCTTCCCTACTCACATCAAAATTTCATTTTGATCAAATAGCCTTAAGAGATGAGTAGGTTTGTTGATGTTGATTATTTAACCTTTAGAGATGAGTAGGTTTGTCTCTATCATTCATGGGATACTTGATGGTTTGGATTTTGAAATATTACTCAAAAATAAAACAAAATTAGGATAGGAATACAAAAAATCACTAGATGATGTAAAAGTAGAGGTGACATTTTATTTTGACATGTAAATCCACTCTTTTTTTAAGTTCTGGATCTTGTTAGAGGACATAGTTTTGTATGCATGTGGGAGCTATACATGTGTATATATGGAATTCAAGGCATATGCTATTACTTAATAGTATGCATGAGTGAGAGAGAGGCATGAAAGGAAATCATGCCTCTATATATATATAGACTCATTGGCAGACACAAAGTGTGTTTCAGGTTCAACTCCCCTTGAGTTTATCGTGACTTCTTTTTTTTTAGGCTTAATATGTGTAACCACAAGGGTTTGATTATAAATGAGCACTTGTGACTTTTGTAAATGATATTGTTAATACTTTCCTAAGATTAATAATAAGAACTTAATAGGAAAGAGTTAAAATCTTATGATCGGTTCCTAAACTTGATAATAAGGGCTTCAAATTTTATGTGCCTCTTGAAATCGAAACTGTAAGTTGGAGGAGTGTTTAGATCTCCAACCTAAACTTGATATCAAATAATTAAAATTGCTTGAGCCTTTAATAGCTATGTACACTATAAGGATATGAAGGCATAGCGACGTTGCTTTCCAACGCAAAATAGTGGCATCGCTATTTGCATCGCAAGTCTGATGCAAATAGTGACGGCGATCAAATGAAAAAATGCGGATCGAAATCTGGGCGTGTTATTTTGCACGAACGAACAAAAGAGAGAGCGAAAGCCAGAGCAAACTCCATCTTGCATTTGAGAGGGAGAGGGAGAGGGAGAGAAAGAGAGAAAGAGGGATAAGGAAAGCTTCTCAGTGCCATTGCCGCCATTTGCAAAGAAGAGGAGGAAGCATACGGAGGGCGAAGAGGAGTTATCATCGCGAAGAGGAGCCGCCGAATCCATCCTCAGGCCTTCGCGATGAGTGCATTGTTCCCTCTTGCTTTGTTTTTGTTTTTTATCCTTTTCTTTTACTTGTTTTTGTTAAAAATCATGTGCATTGAGAGAGAAAGAGAGGAAATGAGAGAGGGAGAGGAAGAGAAAAAAGGAAAGAAGGAATGAGAGAGAGAGGGAGAAAACATTAAACATAATAGAGAAAGAGAGAAAGAGAGGGAGAGGGAGGAAGGGAGGGAGAGAGAGAGGGAGGGAGAGGTTGTTGTTATTGTTGTTTTTGTTTTATTTCTTCTTCTTCTTTTTCATGTTTGTTGTTATTGTGGTAGTCGTAGTCGTAGTAGTAGCAGTGGTAGTGGTAGTAGTAGTGGTAGTGATAGTGGTTTGTTGATGTGACGTAGTAGTAGTAGTAGTAGTAGTAGTAGTTTTCTTGTTTGTTGTTGTTGTTGTTGAAAAAGTAGTAGTTTTTTTACTTTTCTTGTTTATTTTTGTTTAATTTTGTTGTTTTTTGTTGTTGTTGTAGTAGTGGTAGTAGTAGTAGTTTTTTCTTCTTTTCTTGTTTGTTGTTGTAGTAGTAGTTGTTGTTGTAGTTGTAGTAGTAGTTGTTGTTGTTGTTTTTTCTTCTTTTCTTGTTTATTGTAGTGGTAGTGGTAGTGGTAGTGGTAGAGAGAAAGAGATGTTTTGTTAAAGGAAATTGGTAGTAGAGAGAGAGAGATGTTTTGTTAAAGGAAATGAGAGAGGGAGAGGAAGAGAAAAAGAAAGAAGGAACGAGAGAGAGGGAATAAACATACAACATAATAAAGAAAGAGAAAAATGGTACACAGGAAGTGCATGATTTAGAGATTCAAATTGGTCAGTACACAGAAAGAAGAAATTTCCTAGTTGTTCCATTACCGTCGAGTGACATTATTTTAGGTATGCCTTGGCGTCACCAGCATAACCCAGATATAGACTATTCCACACATTCAATGAATATTAATTTTCAAGGAAAATCCTAGTTAGTTAGTGCATTGGTTGGTTGGTTAGATGTAGAGAGAGGGAGAGGGAGAAGTAGAGAGAGAGGGTTAGTTGAACTTTGGCGGTATTAGACATGGGAGTTTTTGTTGTTTCTAAATTTTGTGAATATTTTATATATCTCTCAAGTCTAACACGTGCTTTTTGTCCAGTATGGAGGCTTCTACAGAAAACAAGAATATGTATGTAGAAGATATTATATAGTGCACTCCTAACGTGCAAATGAATGTACGCAAAATAAAGGAGGTCACAAGAAAGAAGGCTGTTCGTCGTCGTGCACTTAAGCATGTTGCAGGGCATGAATCGATAAAAAACAAAGAGAGAGTGGTGGCGAGGTCCGACGAGGTCTGGTGCAATACCACAAGACAGGAAACACTCCGACATACGTTAATTTGTGGGTGGGTGGAGACTTTACATACATTAATTTTGCTGAGTTATAAGAGAAGAAATCACTTCTCAAACAATTTAAGAAAGAAAAAAAGAATGATAAAAAAAACAAATTGTTTGTCGTAACATAGACCAAATGGAAAACGATGAAGATCGTGATGTTGAAGATCGTGAGATGTATCTTAATCAGCGTGTCCCATGTCCTTGCTCTCAATGTAAGCTGGCAATTAGACGAAAACATCGATTATCTATAGAACACATACGACGCTTTGGTGAGTTTCAATCTGAGATCATTGATAAGGCGATCTCAGTTTTTGAGTAAATAGTAAGAAAAGTGTATATCAATCATGAATTTTATTCACAAGCTAATTGAATACCATATACAAAAATATTCGGTTTGGCTAGAAAATTTTCTATCCAGAGAGGTGACATCTCATCCCAAGGAGGTGTGCACCCTTTGTAGCTAGTTAGAAGAGTTCGTGGGTGTGCGATGAATGGAGTGCCTTAGCCAATCCACCACTTGGAAGGTATTATTCAATCTATACCATCAATACTAGAGGAGACAGATAGCCTTTCAGACTTACCTACAATCTTGGAGCTTGAGATGGAGGCAATGATCGATGCATTGACGCCCATTGATGTCAAGACTTCTAATCCGCTTAGAGAGAAAGCATCCATACCATTATATGATGGGTGCCGAGTATCTTTCCTGAAGACACTACTTGCACTCCTAAGTGTGCAAGCAAAATACGGGTGGAGCGATGCGAGTGTGACCGAGTTGTTCAGGTACCCTGTACGTATGCTTCGTTGATTTCATTTCAGCACTATCATTAAAAATATTTGTGCTTTTTCAAGGTGTTTTATGATTTTTTTTTAGGTTACTAAAGTATCATATATTACCACTTACAAATACCATGCCTAAGTCTTGTGATGAAGCGCGACATATTTTACGAAAGCTTGGCATGGACTACAAAAGCATCCATGCATGTATCAATGATTGCATATCTATCATAGCTCATTCAAGTTTGTATTCACTAGATAGAGGTGTTGGGATAGGTCTGGTTACCTCATGTTATCATGCATGTCCATTGTGTGGGCCACAGTTAGACTCCTGAAGGTCACGAACAATGAAAAAGATGGTATATCATGGACACACAAATTTCTTGCTAGAGGGTCATGAACTCAGGGAAGGTTTTCTTGGACAACCTCTAGCATGTATGAATGCCCAAATCTAGTACAAGTTGAAAATGGTCCACATGGAGTCACATCCAAATAGAATGCGACGGTTCTCAGTTTTCTACGAGTTGCCATATTGGACGCACTTACAGATTAACCACTTGTTGCATCCCATGCATATTTTCAAGAACGTGGGCAGCTTGCTATAGGACCACATCACAGGAAAGAGAGACATTGTAGAGGCATGAATGGATTTGAAAGAGGTAGGCAAGATGGAGGTGCTTTGGCCGCAATCGAAGTGCTGACGGTCACTTGCAGCTACCTCGTGCTCCTTGGGTTTTGTCCACTAAAGAAGAGCGCATTATGAAGAAAATAGTCAAGTCTATCCGCACTCCGATGGGTATGATGTGTTCTCTTAGGTTCGCATTTTCTAAAGACGACCAATTATCAGGGCTAAAATCCCATGATTGGAATAAGATATGTCAAGTTTGTACTATGAATGGATTGTAAGTGGCTTGCGTACTGTGCTATTTGGAGTGTAGTCGTTGTTCATAATGCTTCCTCATTTATGGCAGTTTGTACTACCGATCGCGATTGCAGGATGCCTTACTCCAGAAATATGCGGCAAGGCAATTTACAGGTTGTCGACTTTAGTGCAAATGGATCTCACAAAAGGATATTAAGACATCCTCTATTGAATCCGCAAGGCAGAGAGCAGTGGAGATGGTCTATCTCTTTGAGAAATACTTGCCTACCAGCATGCTCACGATACAAATCCACCTTCTTGTGCATCTTATAGATGAAGTGGAGATTGTTGGGCTTGTCCATACACGATGGATGTTCTTCTTGGAGCGCTTCATGAAAACCCTGAAAGGATTTGTGGGACAATGAGCTCGGCCAAAAGGTAGCATATCTTAAGGTTGGTTGGTGTCTGAGGTGCTAGTGCATATTTCACAATGGCTACCATTAGTGGATTCAGACAAGAGTATGCTATGGTCACTGAAGGACGATGATAGATTGACCTGAGATGTGGTGATTGAAAATGGGATAGAAAAAAGAATGGATGCTGCAATGGAGGAGAAAGTGAATTGCTTTTGTATGTTGCACCATGCCTCTATGGAAAAGTAACTCGCTAGGTACCAGCAAGCTAGGAAAGATCGAGAGGAAGCGCGATCTGAATTTCAACATAGTATGCGCCATCGACCAATTCGATATCTCAAGGGTATGGAGGATATGCCACGGTTTATGTCAACGTGATGGTTGCATGGAGCTTTGACTGCAGCGTCTCACGAAGGGTCAGAGGTCTCAACCGAGGAGTGTAAATTCTCGAGGGGATGTAGTTCAAAGGTGATGATGTGTTTAGGGCCGTATCTATATTTTATATGCGACAACTAATTGAGTGTTTTAATGTACAATACAAAATATATTGTACGACGTGGTCGCGCTGCCAGCATTTCTGCATGGAGCATATTGACAAAATGCGCTCCACAACAAATTGTGGTATCATGGCAAGGTTCGAGCAAGAGAGCTGAGGAGACAAGCAATGGATCCAAACATGATTATAGATGAGATGGAGTATTTTGGGAACTTGCAAAGTATTGTCACAGTGGATTACTATAGCTTCTCCATGATCCTATTCAATCTGCAGTGGTTCAAAGTGATACTTGAAGGAGCTAGAGCAATAGTTTGACAAGGTCCATCTGTATTTCTCGAAATAGATTCCGAAAAAAATGGACGGATTTGCGTGACACATTTGTGTTGCTAGCCCATTGTGAACAAGTCCATGAACTCATGTATTTTTTAATTTTATTATGACATGGTATATGTCACAATAGTTAAATCTCTCTTGTACATGGTTGTGAACATATAATTTTCTATCCAAACCCCCGACAACCTTGATGGTGGTACATTATACCTTAAGCTCTTTGAAGTGTGAGAGTATATGATCAAAGCGATGTTCCGAGCATAGATGAGGATAGTATGCAAATAGAGGGGTCGATATTGCAAGGGGGGGAGGCCATCAAAAGCTTGGAGCATGTAGAGAAGCCAGCATTGGGTAACAATGATGGAAATATAGGAGTCCTAGAATGAGGTGGACTCATCATTTTGTGGTGACATGTCTATCGACCTTCCAGTGTATGCAAAGTTGTGTTAGGAGATTGACATGGGACCATAGGGTACTTCATACTTGGAGCATCCACCTACTCAATTCTTTGACGAATCGCTTATAATGATACATAAGATATGCATTTTATGTAAGATCATTTTTTAAAGATTTATATTACCGTGCTTTGTATGATTATGCTAATATCAATTTTTGTCTATGTGGGTGACCTTTGTAGATATTTAAATCATCATGATGAGTCGAGGGATGAGCGACGAGGAGCTACAAGAGATATTCATGCGTATGTCTCCAAATCAGATGGCAAGATTCAGAGATATGGCAGACCAAGAGCTGTCTCGGACACCATCATACCGCTCTATTAGATCTACTTCAAGCGCTCTAATGCTTCAATTTTTAGTAGATGAGGTCGACACTCCAGACTTGGGCCAGATGGAGGGAGTGGTTTAGGGGGATGCTGCAAAGATTTGGATGTAGTGAGCCCGCGGTCAGCTTGGGATACAGGTGCTACTCCTCAATCTCGTGACGGTTTGAGAGAGCATGGTCTAGGTGGTTGCTATGAAGGTACAGACGTAGTGGCTCCATTCGTCATTCTACTAGAGTTGCATCACCTCCAGGATTTGTCACACATGTTGGGATGTCTACTCCAATCACTCCGGATTTTGCTCAACCGTCTGCAGTGACACCCCTATGGGTACTACTCCAAGAGATACTACCCCGGTAGGTACACCAAATGTACATGGGTTTCCTGGATATGCCCAGGAGCATGGTCGTAGGTGGGAGAGGACCCATCATCCGCATACCCCAGAGGGGTATGCCTACCTTGTAGATGATAGGTCAAGATCCATCATCATGAATGATGAGGGGAGGAGGGTGATGGCTCGCATGAGAGAGTTGTGCCAACATGTTTTTTGGCACAACGTCTTAGATCATTGAAAGAACATACCAGAGGGAAGTAACGACTATATTGTAGCAGACTTACATGAGGATTTTTCGGTACCATCCCCAGCAGATACGTTTTCTACGGGTTGGATAATGGAGTGCATGCGTGCATACATGTCAGACAAACAATCGAACACACACAAGGCACTCAAGAGTGGGGCTTCAAAGCCTGAGTGGCTAGACGTGGACGACTGGCATCGGCTCAGGGAGGAGGCTACACATTCTCCAGGACATTGGAGATAGCAGTGCAAGGCGGTGAGGGCACGACTAGAGGCCCGGAGTGGTCCATCATCTTGGGAGTGGTGCGGCCACAGGACATATCTGGAGGACTTTGTAAGTTTTTCTTTTGTTCTGCTGGCTTATTTTTTTGCAATATCCTTTGTACTAACAATCGTATTTCTAATAGTTGTATTTTTTTTTCTTTGCAATACTCCATTACAAACCGCGATCCCACAAGCCTTGAGACTCAATATGCAGAGAGGCGCGATCTCACTGCATTGATCGACTAATTGTATGGGATGCGGCAGCCCTGTAAGTTACTCATATTTCTTGTCAGTAGTTACTAATTTTAATTAAAATGCATTGTTGTATGGTGGAATGATGTGTAGTTGTTTCTTTTTTTGGAGAGTCCGTTCGATGCTCTTTTGCGATGGGATGAGGTTTCGGATGGTGAGGATCTATAGCTCGCCCTTGGATCCCTGGAGCTCACATACTCTTCTTTCTTGGTCATGTGATCTGTATAGACATTTTCTATGTAGTAGTAGTATCTTGCCATGATTGTACGGGTTGATTTCATTACGCGATCATGTATTTATTTCATGTATCAGTGTTATGGTTTATTTGCCTTTATTTACATGAGCATTGTACACATTATTGAATTTATTTTGTATGGCTCAAATAAAGCACATAGTGCTATATGTGGCAGGGTAGCTTGTTGCCCTGCCATAATTTTTTTTAAATGTTATCATCACTATTAGCATCGCAAATTTACTGCCCGCATCGCTATGAGCATCATAAAATGCATCGCAAAGCATCGCTATCAGCGTCACTATTCGCATTGGTAATAGTGACGCTGATAACGACGCTAATACGAACTCTTCTATGGCGTCACTAATAAAGACGTTTTTGGCGACAACGGGGGAAATTTTCTTTATGAACATTTTCGTCGCTTTTAACGTCAGTATAAGGCCTATATCTTGTAGTGGTAAGTTCAAAACACACTAAGATCCATGGTCTAGATTTCACATCAAATGTTTGTGATCGGAGGAGCCTATTGGACCCGTGAATGCAAGTTAAGGAAATAGAGGATCTCACAAGCCTTGAGCCCATAATCTATGAGGTGGAAGTCCCATTAAGCTCTTACCAATAAACCAAACACACCTTTTCGAAATTTTCATATGTGTCCAATGTGTAAAAAAAAGCATAGATAGTTTTGACACCGAGTCAGGGCATTTTCCTGGTGTGTAACTAGACTCGAAGTGTTTTGCTCATGTGGGTATGTATTGCACATTGTAAAACTAGTCATAATCTCACATGGTGGTTTGCCATAAACTGATCCAAATGTTTTATTGGAATTATGCTACACTCAGCTAGTTCTTGTACAGACAATTGATGTAATTCCTAGTTGCAAAGACTTCATTGTATGGCAAATGGGTCTATCTATCAAGAAGATTACATTTTATTGTACAAAAAAGAATAACTACATAAGAAAAGCAATAGTTTTACTAGTTATATGTAGGATTCTTTTGTGTTATATGTAGTAAAAATTTTGGGGAGCAATTTTGCAAGTTATAAAACTACTTTGGATTAATTTCACTATATAGCAAATGGTCTAGAGCTCCTTGTGCATACCTTGCTACATATGTGCTTCCTCCCTCTAGGAAGGGCATGGTGTTGTTGTGATCCACAATCTGGGAATTGTAGTGGGAATTTTTGTGCAAAACTTATTGTTCATAAATGTCGTATAGATTATCACTAATAGTGATGGCCGACATATTTTGTGCAGCATCTTACCTAAAGTGTTGTCTAGTAGGAGCTACATGATTTGGCCATCTGATAGCCTCACATTGTTGGGAGCTCCCCATGTCACATAGAAATCATGCCGTGAAGTTGTTGTACCCCACCACTAATGGTGCCATAAGGCTAATTAGCAAAATCATGCCTACCCAACCACCTAGGCAGGGTAACATGTTGGGTTGCCTGGATTGCTATCAAATTTAGAATACCAATTCTTGTAATATTCACTAGCTAAGCTAGTTGAGAGAATTGTTACTATATGTGGTTTAACCAAGGAGATCTTATTTATGTTTTAGGGGCCATTGGTCCACGTCCTACTTTGTCATGCCCAAAATAGTAGTTTGTAATGTGGCTACGTGCTAAGGTGTACGGAAAAACTCCATTCTTTTGCACTATCTTACTAGTTTCCTTCTCTTAATTTTTGACTCATCAACTGCAAAGGCAATCAACAATGAACTCCTTCCCATGCCTCATTTATGAAACACACACAAGTTAGCACAGGTTTAAATGCACCAAGCTGATTTTGTGAGTTTCAAAACTTTTGCAAGAATTTTTTTGTCTATCGACAACCTATGGCCAATAAACGAATATACGTAGGTGTATTGAGGCTTCAATGATATCAACCTTTACCATCCTGTTAGATAACTATGTGTGAAAGCCGTGCTAAACTGTAGCTTGCATTTTGTGTGTTTCAAAAAGGAGCGGTGGAAAGGTGCTCTTATCTATTTTCATATACAAATGTGAAGCATTAGCTACCATAAATGTGGAGGAGCCCACAAGAGATACACCAATGTTGAGCTAGTGAATTGGACGAACTCATGAATCATAATAAACAACGATTGATCCTTGGCCCAGATTGCTACAAGTGTTAAAATGCTCAGCTATTCAAAAAAGAGAGTGAAGACCAAAATTCTACTCCCGATATTCTTTATTTCATGACATATAAATAGTGATAATTTATGAAGTCTTTTTCAACCAAATTTATATTAAAAAAGGAGTTAGTTATGGGAGTGTGGTGCTTCGTTTTCAATGAAAAATGATTAGTAGATACAAGATAATTGATTTTTTAATCGAGAACAAGGAAAATGAAATTTCGGAAGTTCCTTTTAAGATATTTGGGGGATTTTTTATATTCTAGTTTTTGGTCAAAAAACAAACCCAGTGGTAAAATTTCAAGTTGTTTGGAGATGTTTTTGGAGGTAAAATAGAAATTTCTAAAATAGAAAAAGTCTTGGACATCCCTACCCTTTGAACTATTTTCCCTCATAGCTATACCCTCTCATGGCTCTATTGTGATCTCTTCTCTATGTTTATGCAACCTTCATTAAGAGATTGTATTACTTACACCATCCTTTCCCTTGGCACCTTTGTGTACCTCTCTATGCATCTCCACTCAACCTCCTGTGACAACCAAGTAGGCTCCCTGTTTTTATTAATAGTAAAATGAATACAAGAAAGAAGGAGCTGCATACTGAGGTAGAGATTGAATATGCCCCATTATTCAAAAGAACCCAGCGTACCAGTGTCAACCCTCAACTTTCTCAAGAATCACAATTTTGCTGAAGTATGTGTGCGAGGGTGAAAATGGGTTGCTCGGTTATGCTAGGCAGTTCAATGATTAGGCATTCAAAGTATCTACAACTTGCCAAAAGCAACCATAAAAAAATTCCATGATGTGGTCGTTGCACATCAACTTCATATACAACAGCTCATAGGACAAGTGATACAGCTAAATGACACTATAATTCAACAAAACAATCAAATTATTTCAATGCAGGACACTATCCATGGCATTGGTATCTCATATGAGGAGGCAAATGCACAATTGGAAGACTTGAGAAAGATCAACAGCAAACTAACACAGGAGCGCAAATGAAAGAAGAAGCCAATCAATGAGTTAATTGTGAATAGCTGCCAATGGAAGTGACATGTATCTCATATCGACTGCGGGCTCACTGCCTCCGTATCTCTGCAGCATCCCCCTAACCCCGAAGCACTCCTCCCTCTGGCCCAAGTCGTGAGCGTCGAGCTCGTTTGCTCGAAGCCGAAGCATCCGATCGCGCTGAAGTAGATCTAGCAGAGCGCCCTGACGAAGACCAAGATAGCTCCTGGTCTGCCATATCTCTGAATGTCGCGATCTGGTCTGGAGACATACATGTGAAGATGTCCTGTAACTCCTCATCGCTCATCCCTCGACTCATCTTGAAAATGTCAACTCCACGGATAAAAAATGATGTTAGAATAATCAATTTAAATCATACAAAGCACAGTAATATAAATCATTTTAAAAAAATCTCACTTAAAATACATATCTTATGTATCCTTATAAGTGATTGGTCAACGAATTGAGTAAGTGGATGCTCCAAGTATGAAGTATCCTATGGTCTCATGTTAATCTCGTGACACAACTCCGCATACACTGGAAGGTCGATAGACATGTCACCACAAAAAAATGAGTCCATCAAGTTCTCAAAGAATTCTTGGACTCCTATATTTCCATCATTGGTAGAGCTGATGCTCGCTCCAAGCTTTCGACGGCCTCCACCCCTTGCAATATCAACCCCTCTATTTGCATATTATCTTCATCTATGCTCGGAACATTGCTTTGATCATATACTCTCGCACTTCGGGGAGTTAAAGGTATAACATAACACCATCGAGGTTGTCGGGGGTTTGGATAGAAGATTACATGTTCACAAACACGTACAAGAGAGTTCAAACCATTGTGACATAAACCATGTCGTAATACAATTAACAAGCAAATGAGTCCATGCACCTGTTCACAATGGGCCGGCAACACAAAGGTATTGCACAAATCTGTCCATTTTTTTTCAGAATCTATTTCAAGAAATCTAGATGGGCCTCATCGAACTGTTGCTCCAACTCCTCCAAGTACCACTTTGAACCACTGCACATTGAATAGTATCATGGAGAAGCTATGGTAATCCACCGTAACAATACTTTGCAAGTTTCCAAAATACTCCATCTCATCCACAACCGTGTTTGGATCCGTTGCTCGTCGCCGGCTCTCTTGCTCGAACCTTACCATGATACCACAATCCATTGTGGAGCGCGTTTTGTCAATACGCTCCACACGAAAATGCCATCCACGCGGCCACGTTGCACTATATATTTTGTATTGCACATTGAAACACTCAAATTAGATGTCGTATATAAAATTTAGATACGATAGATTCTAAACCCCTCATCACCTTTGGACTACATCCCCTCGAGAATTCCCACTCCTCCATTGAGACCTTTGTCCCTTCGCGAGACGATGCGGTCAAAGCTCCATGCAACCATCGTGTTGACATGAACCGCAGCATCTCCTCCATTCCTTTGGGATATCGAATCGGTCGATGATGCATACTACGTCGGAATGTAGCTCGTGCTTCCTCTCGATCTTGCTTATAGCGATCTGGTACTTAGCGAGCCACGTCTCCATAGAGGCATGGTGCAACATACAAAAGTGATTCACCTTCTTCTCCATTGAGGCATCCATTCATTTTTCTACCCCATTTTCAACCACCACATATCCAGTCAGTCTATCATTGTCCTTCAGCGACCATAGCATTTCATTGTCTGGATCCACCATTAGTAGCCATTGTGAAATATGCACTAGCGCCTCAGACACCAACCAACCTTCAGCCATGCTACCTTCTGGCCGAGCTCATTGTCGCACAAATCCTTTTAGGGTTTTCATGAAGCACTCCAAGAAGAACATCCATCGCATATGGATAGGTCGAGTAATCTCCACTTCATCTACAAGATGCACAAGAAGGTGGATTTGTATCGTGAGCATGCTAATGGGCAAGTATTTCTCAAAGAGACAAACCATCTCCACTGCTCCCCGCCTCGCGGATTCAATAGAGGATGTTTTAATCTCCTTTTGTGAGATCCATTGCACCAAAGTCGACAACCTGTAAATGGCCTCGCGTATTTCTGGAGTAAGATATCCTCCGATCACGATCGGTAGTACAAAGTGCCACAAATGAGAAAGCATTATGAATAATGTGTCAAGATTGTGGGAGAGAAGGAAGGAGTCTCACTTGTAGCTTTCTTGCTTGCACAATGGGGGAATACACACAGAGGTGGAGGCTGAAAACAGCTTTCCTCTTCTTAGTTGTGTAAGCCAAAAAGAACTCACATACAAAGAAATAGAAGAACCGTATATATGGGTCTCAAACCAAACTCAAATAACTAAGGTGGCATACTAACTGAGCCACGAACTAGAGTAGATAAGGATAGTTGTCATCTAGCTATTATTCATGGGTGGTGTACCAACCGCATCTGCAACAACTGACAAGTCGGTGACATAAATGCACAACGGTCACCCTGGCATATCACGAGTGGAGCTCGATCTCTCAACACTCCCCCTCGAGCTCAATCCCAATTCCTGCACACCAAGCAGGTCTCTGAACTTGGGCAGCTTCTCTGCACCCAATGCCTTCGTGAATATGTCAGCTACCTGATCCTCTGTGCTGATATAAACTAGATCAATAAGACCTAGTAAAACCCTCTCCCGCACATAGTGATAATGCACCTCAATGTGCTTTGTTCTAGCATGATAGACTGGGTTATTTGCCAAGTGTATACTACTCATGTTGTCACAATAAATGACAACTGGCCCATCTGTAGACTGATGCATATCATAAAGTAGATTATGCAACCGAGCTATCTCACATGCAGCCATTGCTACACCCCTATACTCAGCCTCTGTGCTCGACAAGGTAACTGTAGGTTGTTTCTTGCTACTCCAAGTGTCTGTAGCACTCCCAAAAGAGAACACATACCCACTGGTAGATCGTCTATCAGAAATACTACCAACCCAATCAGCATCAGTGTATCCATGCAACTGTATCTGAACCCCAGTCTCATAAAATAGTCCATACTGCAATGTGGACTTCACATACCTGAGTATGCGTCTAGCCGCATCCAAATGCGGTTTCCTTGGAGCCTGCATAAACTGACTTACCAATCCAACAGCATAGCTCAAATCTAGCCTAGTAATAGTCATATAAATCAAACTTCCTACTATGTGTCTGTACATAGTAGGGTCTTCCAAAAGCTCACCTGCATCTGCACTCAGCTTCACATTCTGCTCCAAAGGAACTGAAATAGGCTTACAACCTGTCATCCCATATTTGGACAGCATATCCAATCCATACTGCCTCTGCAAGAGCTGTATCCCACTTGGTGATCTAATCACCTCAATGCCCAAGAAATAACGCAGCTCTCCCAAATCCTTCATCTCAAACTTTTGCTTCAATAGCATTTTCACATGAAGGATATCTTCATCATTGTCACCTGTCATTTTATCAAATCATCAATATAAATGACAAGTAGCATAATACCTTTCTCTGTTTTTTCTCACATAAAGTGAGAAATCTGCCTTGGAAATCTGAAAGCCAATAGTGACAAGATACTGTCCTATCTTGTTAGACCATGCTCTAGGTGCTTGCTTCAAGCCATACAAGGCTTTCTTCAACCTGCAAACAAACTCAGGATGAATAGCATACACATAACCTGGTGGTTGCTCCATATAGACCTCTTCTTGCAAATCACCATGCAAGAAGGCATTCTTTACATCCATCTCATGTAAAGACCATCCCTTTGATGCAGCCATAGCAATGACTGCTCTTACGGTTGCCATCCTTGCAACCGGACTGAATGTTTCTTCATAATCAATGTCATATGTTTGTGCATACCCCTTGACTACTAATCTTGCCTTGTATATGTTCTTCACAGAACCATCTGCATTGTGCTTCACCTTATAAATCCACTTACAGCCAATTGCATTCTTACCTTTAGGAAAAGGTACCAACTCCCATGTAGCATTTGCTTCCAAGGCATCAATTTCTTCATCCATGGCTTTCTCCCATTTTTCTTTTCCTATGGCTTACTCAAAAGAAGTGGGTTCTAGTTCTTGTATCACTTTGACCATATATGCATAGTGGATGGCTGTAAATCCATCATATTTCAGCCTATCCACAGGATACCTAGTTCTGGTAGACCTACGCAAAGTAGGCTCACTTCCAGGTGCTCTCAAAACATCCCTGGTCTTCCTTACTCCAGGTGTAACAATAGAGGGGATACCCAACTCATCATCAATGCTCTGTTCTGAGCCACTGGATTCACCATCCACATAAGAGTGACCTGCATTCACATCAAACATGGGCTGATCTACCTTCTCTTTTCCTTTTTGTGAAACCTGCATACCACTATCTGCATTGCTTTGAGAAGATTCTCCTGATCTCAATCTGCCTGTCCATGGCGAAGAATGTGAACCACTGCTAGAGGACACTCCAGGTCCACTAATATTTTGTGACTACTGCTGTGAATTCTGTGCAGCATTACCATTTTGTGCATCTACATCATCAATCACATTTACTGGTTTATACCAGCTACTCATCTCATTAAAAAAAACATCTCTGATCACTGTAAACTTATGAGTAGAAGGGTTATAGCATCTATACCCTTTTTGCTGCAGAAAGTAACCAATAAATATGCACTTCTCAGCTTTTGGATCCAACTTGGATCTCAACTCATCTGGCACATGTACATAGGCAATGCCACCAAAAATTTTCAAATGAGAAATATATGGTTTCCTACTAGTATACCTCTCCTCTGGAGTCATCCCATGTATTGCTGCAGTGGGAGTCCTGTTCATTATATAGACTACTGTAGCAACTGCTTCAGCCCAGTAAAAATCTGGCAAGTCTTTTTCGTTGAGCATGGCACGAGATACCTCTCCAATATGCCTGTTTTTCCTTTCTGCAATTCCATTTTGTTGTGGGGTATGACTGCATGAATATTGCTGCTTTATGCCATGCTCTTGCAAGAACCTTGCAAACTCATTTGAGAGGTACTCTTCCCCTCCATCTGACCTTAGGCATTTTATTTGCAGGCCTGTTTCTTTTTCAACCATAGCTTTAAGAGTTTTGAAATGCCCAAAAACTTCACTTTTCTTTTTCATAAAATACACCTAAACTTTTCTGCTATAGTCATCAATAAAAGTGACAAAATAATGATAGCCTCCAAGAGATGCAGCTTTAGTAGTCCACACATCAGAGTGGATCAATTTCAATGGCTTCTTACTCTCTTGAACATGTCTAGGAAATGGTTTCCTTGCCTGTTTTCCAAACTGACAGGCTTCACATACCTTATGCATTTCTGCAACCTTGAATCTAGGCAATCCTGCAACAATATTTTGGGCCTGCATTGATTTAAGTCACTGTACATTAACATCCAATGTGTTTATGCCAGATATTAATATCTACAACTACACCGGTCCCATGTGCAAACATTGCTGTACTCAATTCAGACATGTCTGCATCCAACGTAGACATTCTGCCCTTCTTCTTTCCTTTTGCTATCAAGCGACCTTTATTTTTCATATCCTCAACAAAGCATCCATGAGGATTAAATCTGACCTGCAAGCCCTGCTCAACCATTTGACCAACAGAAACCACATTCTTGGAGATATTCGGGACATGAAATACATCGAACATGTATTTCTTTTTCCCATCCTGCATAGACAAAGGAATTTTTCCAATCTACACAATAGGATGTGCAGTATCATCACCAGTCTCCACAAATCCTGGTTTTTCCATTTTCCTTACATCCTCCATCCATTCTGCATGACCTGTCATGTGGTTTGATGCACCTGAGTCAACATACCATACATCGTTGCTTTCTTCTGCACTTGTCACAGAATTGTTCATGTGCTGCACCATAAACAAATGCTCATTTCTGTCATCACCCTGTCTACTAGAAGATTCATAATTTTCTTGTTGCAGTTTTCCATTCATGATGTCATTCTGCTTTTTATAGCAGTCTTTAGCCATATGACCCATTTTACCACAGTAGTAGCATTCAACATTGCTGTTTGCATTTTGCCCTCTTTGCCATCCACCACGACCTCTTTGGCTCCCCCTGCCTCTAGAGTTACCACGTCCTCCTCCATAGGACTGGTTTTCTTGAGATTGCTGCATATTCTGATTTCTACCATGGCCTCCAGATCGACCTCTTAAACCTCTGCCTCTACCTCTTCCAGCATTTGAGTAGAAGATAACTTCTTTTGAAGTTCCTCCTGAAGAATATGCACCACCATTTCTCTGCTCCTTAGAAATTAGAAGAGCAATCAACTCCCCAAAATCAGGAAATCTTTTACGAACTGAAATGGATGTCCGAAACTGTGCATAATCCTTTCCTAGACCATTCAAGGTCACAGAAACTAAGTCATCATCTTCCACTGGCGACCCAATGGAAGCAAGTGCATCTGCAATCTTCTTCACCTTCATGTGGTAGTCATTGATGCTCATATTTTCTTTTTGCACATTATGCAACTCTTGCTTGAGCTGCATTTTCCTGGCTTGCGTATTTGTTCTATACATTTTTGACAAAGTATCCCATGCTTCCTTTGGCATACTTGCATCCTGAATATGCACAATCATAGAGTCTGAAATGCTGATAGACAGCCAATACATAACTTTCTTGGCTCTCTCATGCCATGCTTTAAATGCCTGCATTTGCTATTGATTGGGAACATCAGGAAGAACTGGTTCTTCTTTATTTTCTGCAACAAATTCCCAATATCCTTTTCCCATAAGGAAATTCGTCATTCTAAACTTCCATGCTTGAAAGTTGTTCTTATCAAGCTTTTCAGTTACAATCTGTGAAAGAGAATCAGACGCCATTACAGAATACTGCAAAAAATTCTGTCACTGCAGAGAACACAGCTTCAGCCTCACAAGGGCAAATCCGCAAAACTGATGAAAGTGGTATTTAACCACACAGTCACTTCCTAGTGACGATTTTGCATCAACAGGAAACAAGGATGATTCTGTAACTCCCAATGTCTCTGCGCACAGGCATACGATGCAATTTCTACAGTAACTTTTCACCGACCTGTAGAACAGTGGCTGCACAGCATAAAACTGGGCCTTTTCCTGAGTGCGTGCAGAAAACTTCCGCCTTCAAAACAGGCCCCGCAATGGCCTCAAATTAAAAAAACAGGGTCTTGCTTCACCGCGAAGGGCATCTCAACCTGAGACAATGCACTCTTGCAATTTTTGATTGTGCTACCTGCAGAGATCTGCTCCCAAAATAGAAAATGAAAGCAACACTCCTCCTCTTACCAGAACACCGCGAGCTTGGCTTGCTTTCTTGAGCTCCTTACCACGAACAAGGCTTTGATACCATGTCAAGATTGTGGGAGAGAAGGAAGGAGTCTCACTTGTAGCTTTCTTGCTTGCACAATGGGGGAATACACACAGAGGTGGAGGCTGAAAACAGTTTTCCTCTTCTTAGTTGTGTAAGCCAAAAAGAACTCACATACAAAGAAATAGAAGAACCCTATATATTGGTCTCAAACCAAACTCAAATAACTAAGGTGGCATACTAACTGAGCCATGAACTAGAGTAGATAAGGATAGTTGTCATCTAGCTATTATTCATGGGCGGTGTACCAACCGCATCTGCAACTGACAAGTCGGTGACATAAATGCACAACGGTCACCCTGGCATATCACGAGTGGAGCTCGATCTCTCAACATAATGACTACACTCCAAATAGCAAAATGCGCACGCCAATTACAATCCATTTGTAGTACAAACCTGACATATCTTATACCATTCATAGGATTTTAGCCCTGATAATTGGTTGTCTTTAGAAAATACGGACCTGAGAGAACGCATCATACCCGTCGGAGTGCGGATAGAATTGATTACTTGCTTCACAATGCACTCTTCTTTAGTGGAAAAAACCCAAGGAGCGCGAGGAAGCTGCACACGACCATCAGCACTTGACTATGCTCAAAGTGCCTCCATCTTACCTACCTCCTTCAAATCCATTCATGCCCCTA
Organism: Lygodium microphyllum; assembly: GCF_053477565.2. NCBI lineage: Eukaryota > Viridiplantae > Streptophyta > Polypodiopsida > Schizaeales > Lygodiaceae > Lygodium > Lygodium microphyllum. The sequence goes on from NC_141155.1 coordinate 29,202,431, forward strand.
TAGTGTCTCTCTTTCCTATGACGTGGTCCCATAACAAGCTACCCAGATTCTTGAAAATGTGCATGGGATCCAGCACCTATAAGTGGGTCCAATATGGCAACTCATAGAAAACAAAGAACCGCCGCATTCCATTTGGATGTGATTCCGCATGGAACATTTTCAGCTCGTACAAGTTTGCGGCATTCATACGTGTTGGAGGTCGTCCAAGGAAACCTTCCCTGAGTTCATGATCCTCTGGCAAGAAAGCAGCGTGTCCTTGATATACCATCTTCTTCATGGTTCGTAACCTTTGGGATTTTAACTGTGGCCCGCACAATGGACATGCATGATAACCTGAGGTAACCAGACGTGTTCCAACACCATTACCCAGTGAATACTTGCTTGAACGAGATAAAATATAGATATTACCAGCGAGAACGGAGGCCTGCTCACCTGAGCACTCTCCGAATCCTAGAAAGTCATGCATCGTCCATATGAGAATGGCTCGAATATTGGCTGACCATAGACCATCGCGCCTGCTCATATCTTGCATGGTGATCCCCTCCTTCCACAAAATCTTAAGCTCATTGACTAATGGAAGAAGATACACATCCATATTTTTGACTTTGTAGTGGTCGGGGACGAGTAAGCTAAGCATAAGATGTCCTTTCTTCGTAGAAAGCCATGGAGGGATATTGTAGTTGACAAGGACTATAGGCCACACACTGTAAGAAGTTGAGCGCAAACTGAATCAGTTCACGCCATCCATTGCAAGACCAAGCCGAAGATTCCTTGGCTCTCGGACAAATCCTGGGAAGGTAGAGTCAATGTGGCTCCATACGCGTGAATCCGCTGATATTCGTTAAACTCCATCCGTGGACCTATTCTGCGCATGGCACATTGTCAAGCTCGCCATACCGGACGTACAAAACATGTGGTTTATGTGGGGGATAAGCAAAAAGTATCTGAGAACTTTTTGAGGGATGGTTTTCCCTTGCAAGTCCTATCGATACCTGTGAGCACCACACTTTGGACATGTCTCCATAGTCTCGTATTCTCCTCGAAACAGTATGCAATTGTTGATACATTCATGGATGTTATTGTAGGCCATGCCAAGCTTCCATAAAACATGTCATGCATCATTATGAGACTCAGGTATAGTATTTGCAGGTGGTAATATATGATATTTCATCAATCTGAAAAAAATCATAAAACACCTTGAAAAAGCACAAATGTTTGTAATAATAGTGCTGAAAAAAAAATCAATGAAGCGTATGTACAAGGTACCTGCACAACTCGGCCACACTCGTATCGCTCCACCCTTATTTTGCTTGCACACTTAAGAGTGCAAGCAGTATCTTCAGCCGAGATACTCGGCACCCATCATATAATGGTATGGATGCTTCCTCTCTAAGCGGATCAGAAGTCTCGACATCCATGGGAATCAATGCATCGATCATTGCCTCCGTCTCAGGCTCCAATATTGTAGGTAGGTCTGGAAGGTTGCCTGTCTCCTCTGGCATTGACAGTATAGATCGGCCTTGCATGTGGTGGATTGGCTCCTGCACTCCATCCATCGCACACCCATGTACTCTTCTGATTGGCTGCAAAGGGTGCACTCCTGTTTGGGACAAGACGTCACCTCCCTGGATAGAAAATTTGCTAGTGAGACCCAATCTTATTGTATATGGTATTCAATTAGCTTGCGAGTACAATGCATGATTGATATTAACTTCAAATTAGCGTTTGCTGAAAATCCGCAATCGCCTGATCAATGATCTCAGATTGAAACTCACCAAATCGTCGTACGTGTTCTATAGACAATCAACGTTTTCGTCTAATTGCCAGCTTGCATTGAGAGCAAGGACATGGGACACGCTGATTAAGATACGCCTCGCAATCTTGAACATTAGGACCTTCTTTGTTTTCCATTTTGTCTACGTTACAACAAACAATTTGTTTTTGTTATCATTCTTTTCTTTTCTAAGATTGTTATCCTCTCCTTCGATCTCTATATTTTTCTATGACCTAGCATATAGTATCATAGAACACTAGTATTTAGTACCTAGTACTCTGTACCTAGCACATAATATCATAGCATCTTAGTATCTAGCACCTAGTACTCTAGTATCATAGTGCCAAGTACCCAGTACTATGATACTATGTAGCAGGTGCCAAGGTACCCTCTCTTTCTCTCTTTCCCTATTAGATTTAATGATTTTTATCTCTTTTTCTCTCTCCTCTCTCTCTCATATTTCTTTTTCTCTCTCCTCTCCATCTCATTTCCTTTTCACTCTCATTTCCCTTTCTCTCTCCTCTCCCTCTCTCATTTCCTCTCCCTCTCTCACCCTCACCCTCTCTTTCTCTCTTTCTCTATTAGATTTAATGATTTTTTCTCTTTTTCTCTCTCCTCTCCCTATCTCATTTTTTCTCTCTCCTCTCCCTCTCTCATTTTACTTTCTCCCTTTCTCCCCCTCTCTCATTTCCTTTCCCTCCCTCACCCTAACCATCTCTTTCTCTCTTTCCCTATTAGGTTTAATGATTTTTTCTCTTTTTCTCTCTCCTCTCTCTCTCATTCCTTTTTCTCTCTCCTCTCCCTCTCTCATTTCCCTTTCTCTCTTTCTCTCCCTCTCTCATTTCTTGTCTCTCCCTCACCCTGACTCTCTCTTTCTCTATTAGATTTAATGATTTTTTTCTCTTTTTCTCTCTCCTCTCCCTCTCTCATTTTTCTTTCTTTCTTTCTCTCCCTCTCTCATTTCCTCTCCCTCCCTCACCTGACTCTCTCTTTCTCTCTTTTTCCATTAGGTTTAATGATCTTTCTCTCTTTTTCTCTCTCCTCTCTCTCTCATTCCTTTTTCTCTCTCCTCTCCCTCTCTCATTTCCTTTTCTCTCTTCCTCTCGCTCTCTCATTTTCTCTCCCTCCCTTGCCCTCACCCTCTCTTTCTCTCTTTCCCTATTAGGTTTAATGAATTTTGCTATCTTTTTCTCTCTCCTCTCCCTCTCTCATTTCCTTTTCTCTCTTCCTCTCCCTCTCTCATTTCCTCTCCCTCCCTCGCCCTCACCCTCTCTTTCTCTCTTTCCCTATTAGGTTTAATTATTTTTCTCTCTCCTCTCTCTCTCTCATTTTTTTCTCTTTCCTCTCTCTCTCTCATTTACCTTTCTCTCTTTCTCTCTCTCTTTCATTTTCTGTCCCTCCCTCACCATGACCCTCTCTTTTTCTCTTTCTTTATTAGATTTAATAAATTTTTCTATTTTTCTCTCTTATTTTTTCTCTCTCCTCTCCCTTTCTTTCTTTCTCTCCCTCTCTCATTTCCTCTCCCTCCCTCACCTTGACTCTCTCTTTCTCTATGTTTCCATTAGATTTAATTATATTTCTCCCTTTTTATCTCTCCTCTCTCTCTCATTTATTTTTCTCTCTCCTCTCCCTCTCTCATTTCCTTTTCTCTCTTCCTCTCCCTCTCTCATTTCCTCTCCCTCCCTCTCCCTCACCCTCACCCACACCCTCTCTTTCTCTCTTTGCCTATTATGTTTAACATCTTATCTCTTTTTCTCTCTCCTCTCATTCTCGCTTTTTTCTCTCTCCTCTCCCTCTCTCATTTCCTTTTGCTCTCTTCCTCTCCTTCTCTCATTTCTTCTCCCTCCCTCTCCCTCTCTCCTTTCCTCTCTCTCTTCCTCCCTCTCCCTCTCTCATTTCCTTTTGCTCTCTTCCTCTCCTTCTCTCATTTCTTCTCCCTCCCTCTCCCTCTCTCCTTTCCTCTCTCTCTTCCTCCCTCTCCCTCTCTCATTTCCTCCTCCTCCCTCTCCTATTTCCTCCCTCTCCCTCTCCCTCTCCCTCATTTCTTCTGCCTCTCTCATTATATACAAATTATACAGACAATAAATAAAAAAGAGAGAGAATACACTCTCCCTTCCTCTCGTTCTCTCATTTCATCCCCCTCCCTCTTCCATTTCCTCCCTCTCCCTCTCCCTCTCCCTCTCTTTCTCTCTCTCCCTCCCTCCCCCTCTCCCTCATTTCTTCTCCCTCTCTCATTATATACAAATTATACAAAAAATAAATAAAAAAGAGAGAGAATACACTCTCCCTCCCTCTCATTCTCTCATTTCATCCCCCTCCTTTCATTTCCTCCTTCTCCCTCTCCCTCTCTTTCTTTCTCTCTCCCTCCCTCCCCCTCCCCCTCCCTCTCCCTCTCCCTCTCCCTCTCCCTCTCTTTCTCTCTCATTTCCTCTCCCTCTCTCAATATATATACACAAATCATATAAGCAAAAGTAAAAGAGAGAGAGAATGCACTCTCCCTCCCTCTCCCTCTCCCTCTCTTTCTCTTTCTCTTTCTCTCTCCCTCTGTTTCTCTTTCTCTCCCTCCCTTTCCCTCTCCCTCTCTTTCTCTCTCATTTCCTTTCCTAAACAAGCAAAAGAAGGAGAGAATGGACTCACCGATGAGATATGGCAAGGGTTTGGTGGCTCCTCTTCACGATGAAGGCTCCTCCTCTCCTTCGTGAACAACGGCGGCGGCAGCAGCGGCAAGCCTTCTTCCTCTCTCTCTCTCACCCTCTATGCAAGACGGTCGCTCTCTCTCTCTCGCTCTCCCTCTCGAAATGCCTCACGAAAATGCATGAAATGAAACGCGCTCGGGTTTCGGCCCTGTTTTTTTTCCCTATAGGGCGTCGCTATTCCTGCGTCGCAACTCGCCATTGCTATACCTCTCTTTCCTTGTAGTGAATGAGTCCATGTGAGGAGAATCCTTCTCAATACCATGTGCAACTTGAAAATCTCCTTTTTGAACAATCTATCAAATGTCAAATCATTTGAAGGTAGTCTTCAAAGGAATGATGTGGGTGACCTTTGTCACAATATTCATAACTATTGGAATGAGTCATACCTCCTTGCACTATTGGAAATTTGACCACAAAATCCATACTGAAGAAATCCCATTTCATTTGAGGAATATTGAGAAAATGGAGCTCTCTACGGAGTTTGAGCCTTTTTGACTTTTCTTGCTAACAACTCAAGCATTGAGTTCTCGGGGGGTCCACCTATAAGAAATTATCTATATAATGTGCATTCAAAGGATATTAAGAAATACCCTTTCTTTACATGCTATAAGGTCTTAAAATGTCCATAAACTCATCCTTACATCATTGAGCATTTTGGCATAGCCAACGTGTCTTAAAAATGGGGATTCATGGCCTCACTAAAGAATCTTCTTATTTAGTTCTTCACTTTTGAGAATACACAACCTTGTCTAGAAGTAGACAAGTTCTTCCTTGATGAAAAAGTCTTGATACTTAAGTTGTAACTTAGGGATTTGCTCCTTAACTTGGACATCTCTTTGTAACTATCAGTATGTAGGATCCTTGGATGCTTCTTTCTTTTTGTCCAACCTATATGTTGATCTTAAGGTCATATTCCTATAAGACTTTGGTCCACCTTCTTTTTCTCATGTTCAAATTTGGCTCATTTAAGACTCTTGTGATTGATGACCAAAATAATCTTCTTATTAAGAAAGTAGCGTCTCCATAATAGAGCATGAATCTTTTACAATAACTCTAAAGTTTTTGTGGCATAGTCCCTCTCATGTGTGTTTATCTTTCTTAAAGAGAAGGCCATTGGATGATCCTCCTACATAGGTACATAGCCCATTGCTAGGAAACTAGCATTTGTCATGACCTAAAATTATTGGTTTAAAGAAAGAATATTAAGGATAGGAAATGTCACCAAACATTCTTGAGCTTCTCAAAGTTGTACTAATTAATTTGGGACCCATACAATACAAGCTTTTTTCTTTAGTGAGTCAATGAGGGGCACACCTATCAAAGCATAATCTTTGATGAAAACTTGACACTATCTAGTCAAACAAAAAAAAGCTTCACACTTCCATAACTTATCTAGGAGGTGAATATTCCTTTCTGACCTTGATATTGCTCTAGTCTACTATAAATACCTTCTCAAATACTATGAATGCAAGGTATTCTATTGTCTTCTTAAAGAACACATAATTGCTCTTCTTATCATAGAGCTTATGTATTCTCAATGTTTCAACCACAATTCTAAGTTGTCCTTCATGGTCTCCAAGTTCTCCTTTAGAATAGGTTAGGATATCATCAAAGAAAATGAGGATGAACTCATTTAGGTAAGGCTTGAGGATGTTTCACAACACCTTATTAAAGGTACTTGGAGCATTAGTCAAACCAAAGGATATTGCAATAACTCATAGTGCCCATACCTTGTATTAAAGATAGTCTTTGGTATATCTTCTTCTTTGATCTTGATACGGTAGTAGCCTCACCTTAGATCAAATTCAGAGAAATGTTTTTCTGGTCCTTGATTCCTGTCAAGAAGCTCATCATACCTAGGATTGGGTATTTATTTTTCACTATCACTTGGTTTAGCCCACAAGAGTGGATGCAAAGATGAAGAGTATTGTCTTTCTTCTTTTTGGAATTAGAGTGGAGCCTTCCATGGTAAATTCCTATGCCAAATATAACCTTGATTCAATATTTTTTAAAATTTTCTTTCTCAACTCAGCATCATGAATCAATAAGGTATTTTTTCCATTGTTCTTGCTCCTAGTATAAGCTTGACTTTCTGATTAGCTTCTCTCTTCGGAGGAAGTTTCATCAACTTTGCTATGAAGATATTTGCATACTTCTTCATCTAAGAATGTTTTTCTTTTTATTCCTTATCTTTATTAAACTTTTTGATCTTCCTTATGTAAATCATTGGCCAACTCTTTTCTTAGACCTTGTGCAATACCTAAGGCTTTAGCCAATTGAATTTTTTATGGATAAGCTTCCCACTGTGTAGCTACTTGATTTTCCTTCTAACTTCAAAATGAGATTTGGCATTTCTTGCAATGGATATGGGAACCATTGGGGATTAACCATTCCATATCTAATAGCTTGGTAGTCATAGTACCTAAGTTCATGACATGAAACCTCATGCTAGTGGGCTTGCCACTTAAAGCAAATTCCACCTTTCTCCTCTATTTTGAAGATATGACTTCTTTCCTTTTTAATTAGTTCCACAAGAACTTTGAATGTAGGTGCAATTTCTATTCCTAGATTCTTTGCACATTTTGGCAACATAAAATAGCAATAGCTAGTAACACAATCTATCAAAACCTTGAAGGGCTTACCTTGGTGGCTCACAAGTGTTTGAATCACTAAAAACTGGTGATTTGGTCCTCTCTAATTCAAGGTTGCATGGAGCATTTCTCATTCCATTTTGGGTTCCATCGTGAGTTCTTTCTGTTCTTCTTTTTCCTTATAAGTAGTTGGGGAAACGTTTTATTCTTCCTTAGCCACTATCCCTCTATTCTCCCCATGGAATTACACTTGGCAAAATGTTTGACTTAGCTTCAAGCATTGATTTTTGAATTTCCTTATTTCATTAGGATGATAGCACCTTTGAGTATCATTGTGTATGTTTGTTGGCACAAAATTCCCAAGCGTGTTGGCCTAAGCTTCCTTTCTTGGGCCAATTTTTTTATTGGGATTACATTCATTTGATAAAAGCGTGCAATCCCTTGTCTAAAGGGCCTTGCCTCTATATCTTCCACCTTTAGATCTAGATCTAAGGCCTTCATAAAGGGTGTTTTCTTGTAGCATTGCACCTTGGAGATCCAAGGGGTCACACCACTTTGAAGTGGGTGTCCCCAATAGGGGATTCAATTCATAGCAAAACTTGGCTACCTACTAACTAGTGTCTATAGATGAGGCATACTTTTCAAGTGTTATGAACTGAGAGAAGTAGGCTTTTAGACTTAGTCCCATCTCATCAAATTGAAGATATAACATATCCGACTAGTGAATAAGAAATTTCCTATGTGAATTATATTTTAGGCATACAATAGCACAAGTATTTAATTCCATGTGTATAAACCTACGCGAAAGATTAAATTCTATAAGTGAAAAGGTCCTGCCATGCATGAATATACTCCCAAGTATTTCAAATATTATTTATATCTATTTTTAAAATACTATATTATTTTTACCTTATTTACTTTATTCTAGTTTACTTGATTTAATTTAATTTAATTATTATTTATTTCAAAATAATTTAAATTAGTATTATCTACCTTATTTATTATAATTTATGATTCTTTTGGCTAAATATAATTAACTTAATAAGTTTTCTTGATCTATTTTAGAATTTGTTAGTTTTTCTTTTTAACGTAATTTATTATTCATTATTTAAATTATTATTAATTTTTTAACTAATTATTTTATTAATTTAATTTTCATATAAATTATTTTATAAGAAAAAAGTAATAAAATTATTAACTTATATAATGAATAATAATATTATTATACATTTTTTAAAAAAGGTTTTTATTAAGGCTTAAGCCTTGGTGGGAGGGGGGAGGGGATGTGGGGTGCTAAAAATGGGTGCTTGATGACCCCCCTTAAGGAAACTAGAAAATCCTTTTCCCTTTAAATAATCAACACACACACACACACACACACACACTCTCTCTCTCTCTCTCTCTCATTTGAAATATGTAGAAGGTGAGGATAAGTTTATGAGAGGAGAGAGAAGGTGGAGGTGAGACAATATGAGTGAGAGTTGAAGAAAGTGAATGTGAGGAGAGAAAGTGTGTGAGTGAGAGAGGAGAGAGAAGGTGAAGGTGAGAAAATGTGTGTGAGAGAAAGTGAATGTGAGGAGAGAGAGTAAGAAATAGGAGAGAGAAGAAGACGGAGATCGAACAAATGTTAGAGTGTGAAGGAATTAAAGAAGGGGAGCCACAGAGAGAGAGAGAGAGGAGAACAAATGTGAAGAGAGAGAGAGAGGGATGAGAGAGAGAGAGAGAGGAGAATGAATGTGAAGAGAAAGAAAGAGAGATGAGAGAGAGAGAGAGAAGAAAGAAAGAATGTGAAGGGAGAGAAAGAGGGATTATGTGAAAGAGAAAAAAAGAGAGAGGAAGAGAAAATGTGAAGAGAGAGAATATGAAAGAGAGAGGAGGGGAGAGTAGAAGAAAGAAATCAAAGGAGGGAATGTGTGAGAGATAGAAACATAATAGAGGAGAAGAAAAAAAGTGAAGAGAAATAAAGAGAGATGAGAGAGAGAGACTTACCCCCATAGATGAAGAAGGCATCACTCAATATATCCCCGAAGCAATCATTGGGCACAGTGAGATAAGCACTTATGGTCCTGATCCATTAATGAATACCTCATCAAATGGCAAGGCCTACCCTTGGAAGAAGCCTCTTGGTGCCCAGCAACCATCATCAATGAGTTTCCCTACGTCCATGAGGTCCAATGGCTGGAAGACTAGCCGGTCATACCCCAATTGACCACCCTCTGCCTACAGATTGCACACTGTTTTAGAACAGTTTTTTACTTATTCAAATCTCAGGCATGTGCATCCTACATAGGCTAAAATTACTCATCATAAATTACTTTTCGACATGTGGTGCAGCCTATTAAAAGTTATGACCTGTTTACTTCAGCAGGGGGTCCTGGACTGCATGCTGTCCCTAGTCTCTACCCAGGCAATTTTCATTGTCAAAGGGCTAAGAGTAGTATCTGCAACCTTCCCCTAGCCCACCCATCACTCCACTCTATTTCTTCTTGTTTTTTAGGGCAAAAACCTTCAAAGTGGGGATGGAATGTAACAAGCGGGATACACACCGACTAGGGTTTAGACATCCTGTCACACTGACCAGGGTATATAAGGTGTAAGAGCCCTAGATTACGAAAACCAATTATTATCAAGATCATACTCTTCACCTTCATCTCCAGCTTCCATGGATTCCTTCTCTCTTCTCTCCTCTTTTCTCTCTTTCTCTCCCCTCTTCTAGTCTTTACCCTTCTTCTTCTTTCTCTCTTTCTCTCTCTTTAACTCTTCTCCTCTCTCCTCTCAACTTCTTTCATCACACTACACAAGATTGTGTTTATGAGTACAAGCTTCCATCTTGGAGCTTAATTCACTTGTGTAACAATTTGTCTCTACTTGTCTATGCCATCATGAGTTTGGTCTTGATCTTCCACCCACCATAGCATCTGCCATGCTCTTGAACCGCAACTTTTGACATGGTATTAGAGCCCAGTCATGCATGGCATGACTCCCTTATTTTCTCTCTCCATCCCTCTTAACCTCAAGTTAGCTCAATGAGCTTATCTCTCAACTCATCTCCACTTGCTCCACCTTGGCCTGCACCTATCTTCCTTCAAGCTTCTATAACTTTCTCCACAAGGCATATCTCTCCAAGCTCCCTTCTGGAGATTTATTTCTTGACTCCAAGGATTCTCTACATCACATAAGAACTCGACATTTCCCTATTTAGAGCTCAACATTGTCACTTCTGTCAGTTGCTGCCATAACCTCAGTCTCTGGCCTATAGGACATACCCTTCATGGAGTACTTGGATCTCTCTCTAGAGGCAATATCTTTACAAGATTCCTTCTAAGGATATCTTTCTAACCTCAGGACGCTCCCTCTTGTAGTGTTAAAGCTTGACATTGCTCATCATCTAGCCCAGCACTATCAAAATTTGTAATTACTGTCCAAAATTGCGCTTGCCCCTGCCTTTATTTAATCTACGTGTGACGACTCTGCATCGATCTAGAGGATGATCATAGGGATTTTATAGAGCATAAAGAGATATTTCCATTTAATTTTTTTTCAAAATGATCCAATATAGCTCCTACACTCAGTGAAAAATAAAGTCTAGGTCAAAACCCTAATCCAAGAAGCCATAGCCACAATTACTTAAAGCTTCAATTTTCTTCATTTTCACTCCTCTTGGCACACTTAAGCTCCTACCACTCTAAACTGGGTAATCACTCAGTTTTTAGCAAATATTTCATCAACCTATCATAAAGCTTTGGAATATTTGAAGAAATAAAAGCTCAATGGGACAGCATCATTACTACAAATCTAAAGCTCTTCAATTTCAGTTAAGTAGAGTTCCTATCATTCAAGATCTGCTACAACACTTAGCCTTCTAGTAAATATTTAATTGATTTACCATCAAGGAGGGATTTCAAGCTGAAGGGGTAGCATCAACCATCAAGAAACAAGAATCAACATCTTCAAAACCATAGTATCTTTTGATACTACATAGTGGGATTTTGACACTGCCCCATCACTTGTGCTTGTTAGCACATTCAAGAAGTAATTCATCTTCTGATTCATGCTTCCAAGATTATTCACAGTCTGTGTGATGATTTAAAGTCACATCGATAAAATCCCATGTAAATCTCAATCTTCTTGTAAAATGATAGACATTATTGGAGAGTTCTCGTGGTAAGACATCCTACTAAGATGACTGAAGTAGAACAAATAGCAAAGTTTAATGGTTACGACTTTCATGCCTACAAGGAGAAGACCATGTACCACCTCATGTGGAAAGACTTGTGGGACTTGTTTGAAGATGAAGAAGAAGATGCTTCCGCTACCATTAACAACTCTTACACATTTTCCTAAGGAAAATTGTTCCCATAGTGCAGTTTCTTTGTAAAAACCCTTGCCAAAGATGTAAAATATCAAGCTTTAACTTGACTAGGCTGCCTATGAGCTAGTCTCCTAAGCCATGTTATCTGTAGGGGGAGCAAAATCCAGCAGGTGTAGGGACTCATAATTTGAGGGGGGGGGTTGTTGAGAAATGACAAATGATGTATGCTCCAAGAAGAGCTGTCTTGAATCCCATATGCATAGTGAGGAGAGTGGAAGAAATCAATTTCTATAAAGCATTGTACTTGACTATCACTTTCATATGGAATGAATACAATGTCATGATGCTTTGTACTTTTAGTTAAGTGTCTTGTCTTTGTCACTCCTACACAAGATTGTGTTTATGAGTCCAATCTGCTATCTTGGAACCTAATTCACTTGTGTAAGATTTTGTCTCTTCTTGTCTATGTCATCATGAGTTTGGTCTTTATCTTCAAGCGGCCATAGCATCTGCCATGCTCTAGATCCGCGACTTTTGACATCTTAAACCTCTCAAAGCCTTTGTCTCTTACAATGAAAAGTAAGAAGGAAAATATAGAACATTTTCACACACATGAAAATTAGGGTTAGGTTTTTTCCATTTCCCTTGGTCAGCCTACTCCCTCTTAGGTCTTTCAGGCTAGTTGTCATATACCGTAATGGCACTCCTTATCATCTTGTTTTCGATTTGTGTGAGAGGATTATCTTTGAAAATCCCACTTTTAAAACAACATTCTTGCTAATTAATTCCCTAGTAGAGAGATTGTAGCACTTAAAGCTATTCCATTCTTGTTAACAATCTACAAGACAAGATAGAACATATGGTCAAATTATTATGGTAAAAATATCACAAGAAATGTAGTGATATAGCTAGTTCTAGCTTGGCTAGAGTAGGCCATGTTCAGTGGTAGTTTGCTATCTCTATGTGTATAGCTTTGTTTTAATCCCATAGGATGCACAAAGTTAGCCACACAAGTAATCTTCAAATTCATTCCTAGTGAAACCCCAAGGCATAAACCAAAGATGATTGAATATGAGGACCCCTCAGCTTGTACGTCGTACTAGAAACAACCATTCAATGCCCTCCTAAGAGACTAGTTGGTAGCCTCTCAAGTTAAAGAGTAACCAACACTATTCTTGGTTCCAAGAGAGTGGAAAATGAGGGAAAGTAATACATCAACCCCTCTACCATAGTATGGGTACAATTTGTTATCCAAAAACAATGTTAAATTAGGTTCTATCCTACAATGTAAGGGATGACCATCAATGAGCTCTAATCATAATAACATAGAAAGGCATTCAACTAAGTTGGTCCACCCATCTTTGGAACATGATTATCAAGACCTCTTACTTGACTACACTTCCTTTATTATGATCTCCACAAAATTTCCAAGTTCATGAAAATTTTTCATCTCTTTTCTAGAGTTGGAGGCCTTCCATCCTAATCCATGCAATAGGGATCAAGAAGTTGTCAATCCCTACAATCGACCATAGAGCTATTAGCCTATTCCAAGCTTCTGTAAGCTGCTCTCTTGAGATGATGTAGCAATAGCGTGCTTCACAATTTTGCACCAGTTGGCTCTCGAACTTGAATACCAGGTAGCTTATATAATTCTTTATGTCTTTATCATTGAAGCTTGGGGCTATTTTAGTTATGGATGATACATGGTTGGTCCCATAAATGTAACTAGTATTTGAAGACTTTAATCCTTTTAGTATATTTACAAGGTTGATAATCAAAAAACCATATAAAAACTACAAGTAAAATTCATTCAAATCAATTTTAAATGGAAATTATTTCAATATAACCACTAAGTAATGAGGGATGTTTGAGCTTAATAAAGGAATGTTTTTTTCTCTCTTATCATAAGTTTTGATGAATTTTCCTTTGATGTCTTGAATGATATCCTCATCACTATTGGGTTCCTTTCCCACATCTCTTATTGCATAATAGTAAGTTGTTGCATGTCACATAGATGTATAAAAATGGTTGTAAATTTTATAGTGGAGACATTAGGGGAAATTTGAGATTTAAAAATTCCCTTGTAAGGGAGTTTCACCAAAATATTCCCTCAAAAAATGGGGCATTGTAAAATTTTTGCAAATGAGCTCCAAAATTTTGGAAGATTGTATTTTTAGAACCTTCTTTCTAGAGCTTTCTATTGATATATGGGTTGTTAGGGTCTGGAAGTGGGACAACAAAGTTATTTCTTCTTGCATAGAGAATATTACCATGTATTTTTGCTCCTTAAATTTTCCCCAATAGATGGCAAGGAATTAATGTGAGAAATTTATTATTTGAAACTTTAGTTTTTACATAAACACCAAATGGATTGCCTCTCCAAGAAGAAGCTCTTTGAGTGAAGACAAGAAGTGCTAGCCTTCAAGACTCAGGTGGGGAAGCATCTTGGAAAATTAAATATATGATTGAGTGATCATCTTTGTATTTTTCATGCAACTCCATCTAAATCTTGTTAGCTTACTGATTTACAAAGAAATCTCATTTGAGTCCATATAATCAATGGATTTTGTTTGTAGCACAATTGTGCAAATGGATTGGTGTCCCCTTTTTTTATCACTTGAGAGGGTCCTCAAGAACCAAAAGTGTCCACCTCCACACTTAATTTTGATTACTCCTTGTTTTGTTTTGAAACTTTGATGATTATGAGAGTCCAGATTGAATATGATCCAATTCAAGAATAGAAGCATCACGCCTTATGAACACCCAATGCATGAGAATGAAAAACCTTGATGTCAACCTTGTTTGGTCAACAGGAAGAAGCGTTGAAAGAGGAGCCCATATCCCTCAGTGTGATGATGAAGGACTAAAAACACCCCCTATGCAAGACTTCTGAATTGCCACTTCCTCTGAGCACCCTAAGTGGCTTCTACTCATGGAACACTATTGATCTCTTAAGAAATAGTGAGATGTTACCTTAGAGCTAGTTGGCATTCTTTTGTCTTTCTATGTATTTTAATCCTTTTTGTCATTTTGTAATAAAATGTGTTGAGCCTTGTGCCACCACAATTCTTCCCCTACTCAATCACTACTTGCGACTATATTCTCATCATCCATTGCCAACATTATCTTTTCCCCTTAGCCAAAATCCAATCACTTAATTTCCATACCCGTGTTGAAAAATTATGGTTTTGATGGCCTCTCCAATCCTATCTTCCACCTTCAACCTATGAGAAACTTTGCCTCAACTCTTTATTTCACAAAGAAAAATTGTCCCTAAAGATCCATCTTTCTTGATAAAGTAGAATCTCCCTTGCCTTATAACTTCGTATGGTATCCTTTAGAAGCCTCGGGTTGAATAACATATTTTCTTAAATACTAACAAATGCTAAAGGTAAGTGGGACAAGGGATGCACTAGAAAAGTTCTTGCACTCATGATGGCTCCAAAGTGAAGAAACATTGGAGTAGACAGGTGTGGCATGCGCAAAAGACATCTCTATCACCCTAACTCAAGTCTAGGTGCCCTCCCTTGTGTTTTAGAAATACTTTTTGACAAAATAAATAGTAGGTAATATTAGTAAGAAGACTATGGATATCGTATAGTGTAACCATTGAAGTTTCAAGAATGCTTAGGATATCTCTAGACTTTAGTATCAGGATATTACATTGGTCATCTAGGATGGACTTTTTGAAAGGAGTTTCATGTCTTGTGATGAAACTAGTCCCTACATAGCATGTTATTTTGCAATAATGATAATAAATGTTGTACTTGTGTCAATAGTGTGCTTGCTGAATAGAGAAAGGAACTTATAATCAAAGCTGTAAAAAAGATAAATTATTAAAGTTTCTTTCTCTAAATTATGCTTAATGATGAACTACATAATCAAATAAGATATGTAATCCCTCAATATTTTATTCATTGTATTCATCATATGAGCAACAAAATTCAATGCCCCCTATGGTATAGTGCACATGCATATTGGTCTCAATGGTGTCTTCATGTGGTAGTAAGATCCCTACTTTCAATTCATTAACTGGAACTGAACATAACTAGAGTATAAGTCTACCAATGAGTATATCAGTTTTTCAATAAAATCCTTTGCAAACTCATCTACAACATGACCTTCCCCTACATTCTTGATGGCTAGTTTATTAACTAGTTGCATATCCTAAATGAATCTCAAAGTCGTATTATTCTTCGGCATTATGAAACACCTACTCGAATGAGGAGTGAGGAAGGCTAGAAAATCCCATCTTAATACTTTCATTCAAGAGATAAATTATCTTCTAAAAATGATCGTTTGGAACTAGAATTGGCTAGAAGTTCCATGGTACATGTAGAATAGTAAGAATAAGTATAGTAAAATAATATCTAGATCTATGCAACCAATCTCATATTTGAAATGCAAAAGCCCTGTCATGCCTAGATAACATATATTGAAATCATTACTTCTCTATAAAGGAGTTCATCACATCAAATTTTTAGCTCTTTGAGAGAATTTAGCATAAAGCTCTTACCAATCTTCTTTAAATCCCTCAAATTTGGCTAAGAAGAAGCCAAATCAATCATCTCCTCACTATCTGGAGGCAATCACAATGCACCTAGTTTACTCTTTTATCCACAATCTTATACTTCATATCAACCTTAGCTTTAGCACTATCAATTGAGCATAAAACTTATTGCATTAGAAAATCTACCATCACCTAGTACATTTCCAAAGTACATACATGTATCATGCTATTTTCATAATTTTGCTCGGATTTCAACATAGCTAAACTTTCACTCAATGTATTTGTACAAGCCAATCTATCATACATGCAAGATGTAATATTCATTAGCTTTCAATGCTTCATTCCCTCCCGTATGTTTTTCATCACTGAAAACATATTGCTTTGCAATCCTATTCACAGTCTCAACCCTCTAAAAACATATAGAGCTTCTTTCCTCGAAATCTAATGAATGCTATAGAAAAAACATTTGAATCTACTATATGAGCTGTGAGATTTTTCCATGCACACCACTATAGTCCCACTTTACAATGGTGCTCACTAAAATGCATCCTCTCTAAATTCTCTTACATTTGATGGAAATGGATAATCCCTTAGCGTATCTCAATTCCTAGTAGATTAACAGAGACAATTAAATACTATACAACCCTTTTATAATCTCGACTTCTGACCTGTGCATAGGATAATCCATCATCTTAAACTTTTGTCTCCATATATGTAGTAGTTATTTATGGTTGTCCAAGGATAATGGGATAGGAAGATTAATCATGAAGTATAGTCTATTCATCATTCTAGTGCATCTATCACACTCCCTTTGATGTATTGTTAAAAACCACTACTTTTCAACCGTAACAATTGGCCTTCACCATTATAAATAATATTTTTAGTACCAATACATTAAATTATAGCACAAGCATCATCATCATGAACTTCATATATGCCTTGTAACCTCAGATTTTATTTACCTACATCATAGTATGTGTCGGTTCCCTAACAAATTTCCGCTTTCTCTTGATAATATCAACACTTTTCTCATGGAACTCTCTTTGCAATGCCAAGAATCTCTTCTAGAGTGCATTCACTTCACTTAACCCTCCATATCCTTCAAAAATCATATTCTAGATCACTTACCAAATTGTCATAGATGGAGTAATAAACATGCATCACATTCCAGCTCCTCTTTTGAAATTTCTTCCTTTCAATAATGAGAGAAATAATCTATGATTTCTTTATATCTTTTTATATCAAATAGATCAGGTTTTCTACAACATTTTTTGAAAATGACAAGAATTGAATATATGAGTTAAAGATTTTAGCTAAATATCTATATATATATTTTTCTACCAAATTCATGCTTCATGTAAAATTGCTAACATCCATTCTTTTTCCTAAATTATTAATGTGCTTGTGTACATGTCATAGTGATATTTTATTGATAGAAAGTATCATGAATTATGTTACTTATTTTAAGGTAAATTCTATTTTTTTAAAATTAATATGAGATGATATTCTATAAATAAACACCAATTGAAATATCTATTAATATTTTAATTTTAAGTCAATTGAAGCTTATATTTATGGGCATTTTAGAAAATTGGTAGTCTATCTATTAAATAGGTGGATAATCTATGTTTATTTTTTAAGAATAATAAGGTTTATTTAAAAAATTATGTATGAATACTTAGGCAAAAGAATACCTAATTTTGTACCTTGGAGTAGATAGATTCATTCGTTCTCATTTCCCCTATGCTAAAAGTATTGCTAGAGATGGACCCAACATGTTGGGGGGCCTTGCATTGTTCAACACATTGACCTTCTTGGACAAGGGTATGATGGATGGAGAAAACGAAAGTGAATAGTACAAGATAAAGGAAGAGGTTAGGGTGAGATAAACAAAGTGGATGATACAAGATAATAGATGATGGACAAGGAGAAAACGTGGATAGGAATTATGGTCAAGAAATTTAGGCTTCACCTTATCACTCTCTCTTGAATGTGCAAGAATTTTACCACTCCTATCTTCCTTACATCACTTTGCTCTCACTTGTCTCCCACTTGCCGATTACTCTCTATTAGTCCTCCTTTTATAGGGGAAGAGAGGAGGGAGATATAGGGTAAGAGTCCATGTGTTTATTAGAAGAGGATTAGGAAAAAATGCCCTCATAAATAGTGGGGTATGGGATTCTACTTACATCATGGGATATTAAGGTTTCCACATGTGGCAAGCGAAGAGTAAAAGATCTAATTGTCTTTACTGAAAAATTTCATGTGTTGATTAGGAGGCTGATAGTATGGAACATCTTCACAAATATGGGGGAAGGGGGAGTGCTCTCATTAACTATTTAATTAATGGGAAAATACACTTATTTAATGAAATATTTTTTAATGAATTGTAAAATGGGAGGGGTACTCTATATTAATGGTCAATTAATGAATTGTAGGGGAGGGAAGTACCCTATATTAATGGTCAATTAAAGAGGTCATTAAGAAGGAATTTTTGGGGAGAAGAGAGAGGTGATGTTGATGGGGGTGAGATGGTGGATGAGATGAGGGGGTGGATGCACAACTAATTGGTCGCCAAGATCAAGCCACCAATGTGTTTTTATTTTTAATTCTTTTTATTAGATTAAAGTTTCTAAAAACCTTATTAGTTAGCACTTACTCCTACATGCTTTGCATAATTGATATTGCCTTGATCAATATGCTTTGCATGCATCATCTCATGCATGCAACTTCTTGTTCGCTCTTTAACATTTATATTAATGTTATTATACACACACACATTCTTAGGGTCACTTTTATGCAAGTTGGGAGAGAAGATCTATGCAAAAGGTTCATGTGTAGTTTCTCTTTTCCCACCCCTTATTATCCTCTCCCTAAGGATTTATTTTAAAACCTTATGTTTTTAACTCCTTGTTCACGTGGATCCCTACATATATTTATTCATGTGTGATCATTGTAGGAATTCACACATAGTTTTTGGGGGAACTTAATTCTGACATTCATAATTATGTATGGGAAAGAATTGATGTATGTTCTAGGAAGAAATCTCGATGGAGTAATTGAGGGGGAATATAATTGTTTGGGGGGGATTAAAAAAGACAGGGAAAACAATTGTTCATTGATAAGACGAGGTCATTACATCCTTCTTTCCTTAAAGAAATTGATATGTCCTCACCTCGAGAGAAACTCAAGGTGGTTTCTCTTGAGGATAGACTCCTTGATCCATGTAGTCTCCTCTCACAAAAGTCTTTCCATTAGATAAGGTACTTTCAGCATACCATTCCTAAGAGGTTTCTCCTTCATCTCTAGAATTCTATCAAGTTGAACTTCCAAAATCCCCTAAGTTTGCATCATAGTTTTTCCATCATCTAGCAAATGATGAAAGTTGGAGAAATAAGGCTCGAGAAGGCTTACATGAAATACTATGACTTTTCAGATGAGGTGAAAGTTCTAATAATTTCTACTAAGATATTTCACAATATTATAAGGCCCATAATATCTTGGACCAAGTTTTTGGGATTTCCCAAGGGACATGGAACTCTTCTTGGGCTGAATCATAAGGATTATCATGTCTGCATCCTTGAAAGTCTAGGGAGACCTCTTAGAATAAACGTTGGCCTTTTATGAAGTTAAAGGGAAAGCTTATGATTGTGCATGTTGGCAAAGAAATTTTTGCAATGGCTGACGAATTCTTAGTTGCTTCATGCGAAGTTGCCACATGCGATTGTTTGAACGGTTTGCGAGTACTTTTTGACTCTTGAGGATACTCCAAAATGCACGATCCTTTAGGTTAGATCACAGAGATTAAGGGGGACAAGAAAACTTACTTGTACAATGTGTGGAAAGGGGTCATATCAATGCTTTTTTGGTAGGAAACATTTTAGACAAATTCTACCAAGGTGAATATTTAATCCATCTCTTGAGTAACCTTCTACAATAGGCTCTTAGAATGTTTTCTAGCACTTGATTAACCCTTTTAGTAGTCTACTCTATCAGTTTTAGAATGATAAGTAGTACTTAAATAGAGTTGTTTTTTGATGGCTTGAAAGAGACATGTTTAGAGTTTAGAGATGAATAATGAGTCCATGTGAGGAGAATCCATCTCAATACCATGTGCAACTTGAAAATATGCTTTTTGAACAACCTATCAAATGTCAAATGATTTGAAGGTAGTCTTCCAAGGAATGTGGGTGACCTTTGTCACATTATTCATAACTATTGGAATTGAGTCATAACCTCCTTGCACTATTGGAAATTTGAACACAAAATCCATACTGATGAAATCCCATTTCATTTGAGGAATGTTGAGAAAATGCAGCTCTATAGGGAGTTCGAGTCTTTTTTACTTTTCTTGCTAACAACTCAAGCATTGAGTTCTCGGGGGGTCCACCTATAAGAAATTATCTATATAACGTGCATTCAAAGGATATTAAGAAATACCCTTTCTTTACATGCTATAAGGACTTAAAATGTCCATAACTCATCCTTACAGTATTTAACATTTTGGCATAGCCAAGGTGTCTTGATAATGGGGATTCATGACCTCACTAAAGAATCTTCTTATTTAGTTCTTCACTTTTGAGAATACACTACCTTGTGTGGAAGTAGACAAGTTCTTCCTTGATGAAAAAGTCTTGATACTTAAGTTGTAACTTAGGGATTTGCTCCTTAACTTGGGCATCTCTTTGTAACTATCGATATGTAGGATCCTTGGATGTTTCTTTCTTTTTGTCCAACCTATATGTTGATCTTAAGGTCATATTCCTATAAGACTTTGGTCCACCTTCTTTTTCTCATGTTCAAATCTGGCTCATTTAAGACTCTTGTGCTTGATGACCAAAATAAACTTCTTATTATGAAAGTAGTGTCTCCATAATAGAGCATGAATCTTTTACAATAACTCTAAAGTTTTTGTGGCATAGTCCCTCTCATGTGGGTTTGTCTTCCTTGAAGAGAAGGCCATTTGATGAGCCTCCTACATAGGTACATAGCCCATTGCTAGGAAACTAGCATTTGTCATAACCTAAAATTATTGGTTTAGAGCAAGAATATTAAGGATGGGAAATGTCACCAAACATTTTTTAGCTTCTCAAAGTTGGACTAATTAATTTGGGATCCACACAATACAAGGTTATTTATTTAGTGAGTCAGTGAGGGGCACACCTATCAAAGCATAATCCTTGATGAAAACTTGACACTATCTAGTAAAAAAAAAAAGCTTCACACTTCCATAACTTATTTAGGAGGTGAATATTCCTTTCTGACCTTGATATTGCTCTAGTCTACTATAAATACCTTCTCAAATACTATGAATCCAAGGTATTCTATTATCTTCTTAATGAACACATAATTGCTCTTCTTATCATAGAGCTTATGTATTCTCAATGTTTCAACCACAATTCTGAGTTGTCCCTTCATGGTCTCCAAGTTCTCCTTTAGAATAGGTTAGGATGTCATGAAAGAAAATGAGGATGAACTCATTTAGGTAAGGCTTGAGGATGTTTCACAACAGCTTATTAAAGGTACTTGGAGCATTAGTCAAACCAAAGGATATTGCAATAACTCATAGTGCCCATACCTTGTATTAAAGATAGTCTTTGGTATATCTTCTTCTTTGATCTTGATATGGTAGTAGCCTCACCTTAGATAAAATTTAGAGAAACTTTTTGCTAGTCCTTGATGCCTATCAAGAAGCTCATCAACCCTAGGATGGGTATTTATTTTTCACTTTCACGTGGTTTAGCCCACAAGAGTGGATGCAAAGATGAAGAGTATTGTCTTTATTCTTTTTGGAATAAGAGTGGAGCCTTCCATGGTAAATTACTACGCCAAATGTAACCTTGATTCAATATTTTTTTTAATTTTCTTTCTCAACTCAATTGCTTTCTGATTAGCTTCTCTCTTCGGAGGAAGTTCCATCAACTTTGCTAGGAAGTATTTGCATACTTCTTCATCTAAGAAGGTTTTTCTTTTTATTCATTATATTTATTAAACTTTTCTCTTAAGCTCCTCTAAGGTCCTCTCTTGAGATGATGTAGCAATAGCGTGCTTCACATTTTTGCACCACTCTCTCGAACCTAAATACCAAGTAGCTTATATCATTCTATATGTCTTTATCATTGTAGCTTGGGGCTATTTTAGCTATGGATGATACATGGTTGGCCCCATAAATGTAACTAGTATTTGAAGACTTTAATCTTTTTAGTATAATTAGAAGGTTGATAATTAAAAAATGATATAAAAACTACAAGTAAAATTCATTCAAATCAAATTTAAATGGAAATCATTTCAATATAATCCATAAGTAATGAGGGATTTTTGAGCTTAATAAAGGAATGTTGTTTTCTGTCTTATCATAAGTTCTCATGAATTTTCCTTTGATGTCTTGAATGATATCCTCCTCACTATTGGGTTCCTTTCCCACATCTCTTATTGCATAATAATAAGTTGTTGCATGTCACATAGATGTATAAAAATGGTTGCAAAGTTCCTAATGGAGTTAGCGAGGGAAATTTGAGATTTAGAAATGGCCTTATAAGGGAGTTTCACCAAAATATTCCCTCAAAAAATGGGGCATTGTAAAATTTTTGCAAATGAGCTCTAAAATTCTAGAATATTTTATGTTTAGAACCTTCTTTCTAGAGCCGTCTATTGATGTATGGGTTGTTAGGGTTTGGAAGTGGGAAAACAAAGTTATTTCTTCTTGCATAGAGAATATTACCATCTATTTTTTCTCCTTAAATTTTCCCTAGTAGATGGCAAGGAATTAATGTGAGAAATTTCTTATACAAAAAACTACAACATACTATCGTCTAACTCAGTTAAAATCAAAATTATCATCCTAAAAATTTGTAATGAATAACATCAAACATTTCTACTATGCTGACAGGGATTGCAAAATTATCCAATTCCAAACACTTTTATACTTTAATTTTCTCCAAATTCATTGACAAACTGATAAAATTCCTTTAAAAACTCAAAATTACCAATTTAAACTAGAACATTAGAAACATAATCTTTCAATGCATATCAATCCACATCTTAACTTGAAACATGAGAAAATGCTAATTGAGCGCAAATCAACAATTTCACTATTCTTTTATAAAAGCAACTTCCTCAAGAGCATTAACTACCTCAAAATAGTGAGAAGTTTGCAAGTCCATTATATTCCTCACTTGAAAGACTTTTTGTTATAATAAATCTCTCTCTTCTTGAAGCCAATAGACAACCTGAGCTTCACTTTTTGCACTTTTTGCTACATTGTTCTCATTTTTAGGATTATAAGAAATCCAATGAACTATATTAATTGAAGGTTAATCAAGAGAATGCACCTTATTCTTGAATTTTGACCAACTTGTGCAAGTCTGAACAGTGCTAAGAACTAAAAATTTGCTATTCATGCAAACTATACATAGAGATGCTAAAATTGAAGGTTTATAAAAGTAGAAACTTGCTCCATCTCTTCAATTTGAGATAATCTGAAATTGTATCTTGTGAGCTAGAAGTATTAGTATCTTGAACAAATACATACAAAGATTGTGTATTCCTTACTACAAATGGTGATACCTTAAGTGATTCAAAGGCCTCTTCATTGGAGTCCAACTGGCTAGCTAAATCATCTTCTTCAAAGTTAGTTAATAGAACCAAAAGAATAATCCATAATAACATCTATATTGATACATATATGATCGTGAACTTGTCATCTGTGAAATGTCATCTTCTTGCATGCATAATTTATCTTCTTGATTATTTAACTCATCATCTATCTTGCTAATTTCTTCATTGATTTCTTCTTGATTGAAACTAACTAAAAATTGATTGCAATGGGTTGCAACAGGTTAAAATATAGAAAGCAACTTCCAATCACATATCCAAGTTGCACATTGTTTGCACTCCTCAATCGCAGGAAACACTATTGTTGAGTTTAGTGCACTCAAGGAATCTTGGATTCTTTGACTCTTGTCCTATCCTGCTCGAGGGATCTTGGATTCTTTGGCCCTTTATGTGTTATGTAAACCTAAGATCAAGGCATAATCATATGACATACATGAGAAAAATAGTAAGAGAAGAAAAGTTTGAGTGTGAGAGAAATAAGTGAGTAGGATAGAGCAAGTATGAGACACCCATGCAACCTCTGTGTGTGCATGCTTATGTGCACAATAAAAAGCATGACAACTAAGGTTCACAGAAGGCCATGAAGACCATTGCACAATGGTCACCCATTAGAGGAATACTATATGGCCAAGGATGGTAGAAATTTGTCATGGTGTCTATGTCCTACACATCATTCCCTTTTGTGATTGTATGTGGTCTATGTAGTTTTGGTATGCAAGGACACATGCCCAATGTGTAGGCCATGAGGAATAGGCGAACAAGGGAGATGCGTGTGAATGCTTTTGGCAGATGCTTCTCTATCATCAAGCTTTGAATAATTTGAAAATTGAATGCCTTGTGAAGGTGCATCCTTTGGAAACTTAGAGCTAGGAAACACACATAGACAATTAGAGTTGTTCAATTAGAATACAGATGGATAGTGGCTCATCAACATGCGTAAGTTGAAACTCTAGAAGCATAAGGACATGATTGATAACTATGAGCTATTAAATGTATAGTTAAGCAATCATGGATGCACAAAATTAAATTTGTCTTGTTATTTGCAGCCACTGGTTACGAGAAAGAGGAGAGGTAAATAGCTAGCTAGTAAGCAAGGAATGGGTGCAAGTCTTATCAAATTGAAGGGATTAATGGCCAAAAGCCAAAATAGAAGGGTTGTAGGTTTGCACCTTGGATTAAGGGCCAAAAGCTAAAGGAGAAGGGTTGAAGGTTTGCAGCGGTGGTAGTGAGAGCTAGTAAAGTGTTGCGTTATCCCTCCATCGTCTAGAGGGAGGGGTGTCGTTGCTCCATTCTCGGCCTCACGTGATCCCCCCTCGTACAAGGAGGGGGCACCACGCCCCTCCAGGCGAGTAAATATAGCCATCTCAAGACTTGGAGTCAACTGCCTGATCTCCTCTCTCTTGCTCAACAATGGCTTGTTGATTTAGAACCACACCAATTGGATCTGTCCCCCCTCTCTATAGGTTACATGCCTTTTCACATAAAATAAAAACCCCTATAAAAACATTAGATAGATCAATTTTTTGTAGCTTAGATGTTTGTGTAACCATTTATTTTGATGTTTTGTGGCTGCATTTTTTGTGTTTTTCTAGATCTATTAATTGTTTTGGTCTTTTTTTTAAAAAAAATTGAGCATGAAAACTTGATAGTCTTAGTTGAGATTTATGTTTTTCTTGGAGAGATTGGAACAAGATTTTAATGGTAGCTACTAGACATCCTGAAACATGTATATTTTCTTATTGATATCTTTGCACATCATGGGGATTATGGGTTTGCAAGCACTTCATGTTGCACTTGTCGGATACACTGCACTCGAGAATTATCTCTTGATTTTATCAATTACTCCCATGGCATGGGTTCCATTAATGTACTTTCAAACCATCGTTGAGCACCTCACGGCATGATGCCCATTGTAGCTATATGAAATAAATCTTAGATGCACATGCACTTGAGAGAGCACCTTTCACTATGTTCGCATAGTTCTTTGCACACATAAGAGTTGAGATATTCATAATCAAATTAGGAACTGGTGGTTGAGTAGGATGGTAGATGGGTGATTTTTAGGGTTGTGGAGGTTGTCTTCAATTGTGAAATGGGTTGTTTTACCTGATCAATATCATGAGAACCATGTTTTGTTGAGTGATTGTGAGATTTTGGGTGGGTGGAGTGGAGTACAACATTTCTTCTTTGCTGAGAGTTCAGAGGTCACATTAAGGATCGTAAATTAATCGAAGATTTGTGTTTGCATCTTGCATAATGCACGGGTACTCATAGATGAGGTCAGGCACAAATTTTTCAATGCATCGATAATTTTGCATATAACATTGCTTGTATGATTTCATAGCATGGATTTAGCCTTGCATTTCTTCTTAAATAATTTGTGACTAAGCATAGAGTTCTATTTCATAACATATTTTTGGATAGTACACATTGCATTGAATCAATAGCATGTGTATTACTAGAGGGTTTCAAGGATTGTAAAATGGAAATAGACTGTCTTTGGACATTTTCCAATAGCAATGAAGGAGATGGCTAAGGAAATAGCCTACGATATTTTTATGACACCATTGTTTATGGGTTTTCTAGTTAGGATAAAGGCAAACAACTAGAAAAAGTGAAGTCATAGAAGATGTATTCGAAAGTAACAAAGAGAATAAGAATGTTGTTGTAGAGAAGGATGATGTAGGTTCTCCATGATATGGGATGTCAGATTTGTTTGAGAGCATTATAACTTAGCTATGTGTTTGTAAGTTGGGGCATGAAGAGTGGAGAAGAAGAGCAACCCTTGCCATTTTTTTTGAGAAGCATGAGGATGTGTTAATGGCTCTACCTTGCAAAGGTCCACAACACTACAAAAATAGCATGCTTGGATTCATATTTCAGGAGTGTCATCTATGTTGGGTTGTATTTTGATGATTGATGGCCACATAAACTTGAGTAGCAATGATTAGTAAAGAAAAGACTATGGTAGATGATGGGGATAGGCAATGTGTTTATAGAAAGAGCTTACTTTGCAAATAGACACTTAAAACTTGGATGCCATCCAAATGCTAAAGAATGAGTTTTTTTAAAATCATAGGAGCTTGCGTTGACTAGAAAAAATAGAGTTTGTAGCACATGTTTGAATGTTAATTGACCTGTGAAAGAAGCTTGGGACTACAACACTAATGATGAAGTGAAGAGATGTTGTCTTATCGATATGCATTATGGAGGCTACTGATTTGTGAGCAGAATTGGAGGGGCTTGGCATCATGATAGTCAAGAGTGAGTTGTGTGGTGCAGGGTTAATGATTGAGAGTGATCATCTATTTTACTAAGGGAAAGGCTGATCAATGTGAGGAAGAAGGAGTCTACTTATGATGTGTTTCTTGAAGGGATGTATGGTTCGTGCTCAAGCAATCTTGTTTGCTAAATTTGTGAGCAAATAATTCAATCTATCAAAACAATTGAATTTAGAGGTATGAAGATTGAGTGAAGTTATCTTTTTTGAACTCAATTTTTGTCTTTGTTAATTTGAGGTTATAAATGTTCTACATTATGTGTGCTCTCCGTGTGTGGCAGTGTATTATCAAAGTTTTCTATACGAAATTAGCATCGTGATGAAGTCATATACTGTAATGGCACTCCTTATCATCTTGTTTTCGATTTGTGTGAGAGGATTATCTTTGAAAATCCCACTTTTAAAACAACATTCTTGCTAATTAATTCCCTAGTAGAGAGATTGTAGCACTTAAAACTATTCCATTCTTGTTAACAATCTACAAGACAAGATAAAACATATGATCAAATTATTATGGTAAAAATATCACAAGAAATGTAGTAATATAGCTAGTTCTAGCTTGGCTAGAGGAGGCCATGTTCAGTTGTAGTTTGCTATCTCTATGTGCATAGCATTGTTTGAATCCCATAGGATGCACAAAGTTAGCCACACAAGTGCTCTTCAAATTCATTCATAGTGAAACCCCAAGGCATAAACCAAAGATGATTGAATATGAGGACCCCTCGGCTTGTAAGTCGTACTAGAAACAACCATGCAATGCCCTCCTAAGAGACTAGTTGTGGTAGCCTCTCAAGTTCAAGAGTAACCAACACTATTCTTGGTTACAAGAGAGTGGAAATTGAAGGAAAGTAATACATCAACCTCTCTACCATAGTATGGGTACAAATTTTTTTCCTAAAACAATGTTAAATTAGGTTCTATACTATGATGTAAGGGTTGACCATCAATGAGCTCTAATCATAATAACATAGAAAGGCATTCTACTAAGTTGGTCCACCCATCTTTGGAACATGATTATCAAGACCTCTTACTCGACTACACTTATTTTATTATGATCTCCACAAGATTTCCAATTTCATGAAAATTTTACATCTCTTGTTCAAAATTGGAGGCCTTCCATCCTAATCCATGCAATGGGGATCAAGAATTTTTCAAATCCCTACAATCAACCATAGAGCTATTAGCCTATTCCAAGCTCCTCTAAGATCCTCTCTTGGGATGATGTAGCAATAGCGTGCTTCACATTTTTGCACCACTTGGCTCTCAAACCTAAATACCAACTAGCTTATATCATTCCTTATGTCTTTATCATTGGAGATTGGGGCTTTTTTAGCTATGGATGATACATGGTTGGTCCCATAAATGTAACTAGTATTTGAAGACTTTAATCTTTTTAGTATAATTACAAGGTTGATAATCAAAAAATCATATAAAAACTACAAGTAAAATTCATTCAAATAAATTTTAAATGGAAATAATTTCAATATAATCTCTAAAACACCATATTGGAAAACATGGGAATTTCTAATAAGTTTGGGACATATGGTAAAATCTTTGGATTTGTCATAACTTGAACACTATAACTCCAAATTGAGCACTCTATAGCTCAATAGATTCCAGTTTTCAAGCACTTTCCAACGAAAGGTTATATTATATGGTTTTAAGAAACTTATAGACATGTTATCTAGGTGCCACCTTTTTAGTATTCAAAAAATGAGAATTGGGAGATTCCCAAACTCACTAATATTGTGTTCTAAGTAATGAGGGATTTTTGAGCTTAGTAAAGGAATGTTGTTTTCTCTCTTATCATAAGTTCTCATGAATTTTCATTTGATGTCTTGAATGATATCCTCATCACTATTGGGTTCTTTTCACACATCTCTTATTGCATAATAGTAAGTTGTTCCATGTCACATAGATGTACAAAAATGGTTGTAAAATTCCTAGTGGAGACATTAGGGGAAATTTGAGATTTAAAAATGGCATTGTAAGGGAGTTTCACCAAAATATTCCTTCAAAAAATGGGGCATTGTAAAATTTTTGCAAATGAGATCCAAAATTATGGAAGATTGTATTTTTAGAACCTTCTTTCTAGAGCTTTCTATTGATATATGGGTTATTAGGGTCTGTAATAAGTGGGACAGCAAAGTTATTTCTTCTTGCATAGAGAATATTACCATCTATTTTTTCTCCTTAAATTTTCCCTAATAGATGGAAAGGAACTAATGTGAGAAATTTACTAGATGAAGCTATGTAGATGCAATTACTTTTGGTTCGATTAGTGGAGTGCACTTGGTATGAAGGACTCTTATTATTTTGGATACCACTATTATATAAAGTTTATGCTTATGCACATGCGATTGTTCATTGTTGTAACATTTTTATTATGATCTTGATACTCATTGCTTCTTTTTGTATGCACTCATTTATTCATGCTTCCTGCTTTGTAGCTCTTTTGCAAATAAGGTTAACATTACCACCCTCCCAGACAAGTGGCAGTCCCTTGGCACTAGTGAAGGTGCTTGGGACTTACATGGAATGGTCATAGGGAAGGTAAGAGATCATATGATGATGAAGGAAGGGGTGGTTTTTGGTGTTTTCTCTTACTCTTCAAGATACATATAGGGAAAAGTTATGTTTGGTAAGCGAGGTGTAAGTGGGTGGATCTATGATTGGGAGATGAGTTTGTGCTAGATGAATCGAGATTCCATAGGTCTTGAGGACCCAATTGGTTAGAGGTTTGGGTGTAGTGAGGTGGTGTTTAGGGTGTCATGTCTCCTAATTTCTTGGGATGTACTACCCTTGAGGACCTTGAATGACTTTGAGGGAAGTGGGGGTTGAAATAAGAGGGAAGGGGGTTTTTGAGGTTGAAAAAAGGCCAATGGAACACGGCCATGGGCCATTTCCCAAATGGAAATCCTGATTGTTTTTTTTTTTGGGTAAGTTTTCTCTGCCACTACTTTAATCTTGGGCTGATGGAAGTCTTGCTCATCATGTATGCCTTACTCGGCAAGCAAGTATTCATCATTATAGAGGACAAGAAGGGATTATTACAGTTGGTAAACCGGCTTTCATTCATATCTTTCAAAAGTTTTAGGTGGTACGTAGGTATCATGGTAGCTCAAAGTATGAGCTTGGTATACACGTTGTTACACGAGTGGTGATCGAGAGCAAGCCTCACTCACAACCTGATAACGAGATGTTAAGGAGTGCCGGTTGGGATACTTAACTTTGTCAGATGCACAACACAACACAAAAATTTAAATATTTTGACAGACACCATACGAACCACACAGGGAAAAAAAAAACAATAAGCAACACTCTTATAGCTTAAAATAATTTAAAACCCATATGCGGGTAGAGCATCACACAACCACAACACAATGAAAATACCAGTAATTCGAAAACAAACCAAGTGAAATATATTCTCGTACCTTAACAACCTTGAGCCGACGCTCGGCACCACAAAATCCAAATTCTTCAACTTCCAAATTGGCATGACAAGAGCTCACTTTAGCATGCGACCCTCCTCTCTCCTCTCTCACAAAATACAATTATACAAGAGGGGAAAGGCCCCTACTCTTCAATCTCCTCTCCTTATATAGTTTTCTATCCACACTCACATACATTAGGCTTTTTGCTTTCATCTTTTGTGTTTTGCTGTAATATTTCTACTGAAAATATTACTAGGCCGTGTGAAGTCTCAAGCAAATGACAATGCCGGCATTGTGGTTACGGACGGTTCGATCAATAAATAGTACACGACATATCCTGATCTCCATTGGCATAAACGAGACAAAAGTAAAAGAAACCACTTATTTACATGTGAACTTCCTCTTGGGAGGAGATCAATAGGATAATTGATGGATATATGGCAATTTTTTTAAAAAAATTATCCCTTCTTTCCCCCCAACCGAAGGCCGTGCTGGAGGGAAGGGAGTGATGCGCAGTCGATTCAGGAAGAGCTGGAAGATTAGGGTGAATAATTTCCATGCAAATAGCCATGTGGGTGGGGGAGGTCCCCCTCCCTTCACCTATAAAATCCATGTGGGAGGGGAGTAAAGAAAGGAGGAGCCATAACATCACCAAGCCGCGAGAGAGAGAGAGACGAGCACAAAGTCATGAGAAGGGAAGCTAATGTCAGAAGCTTCCGCGATCATGTGAGAGAGGGAGTCTAGATAACGCAGCTCTAGGTGCGCTGTGAGGAGGGTAAGATTGCACAGAAGGTCCGCCAGCTCCGTCATGAGGTTGAAGGAGATCATGAAGAGGAGGGGACGCTGCCGTTGCCATCAGTCCGCCATCCGCCGCCGAAGTTTCGCCACGTCCATCATTCGGCCCTGTTCCCAGAAGCTTCTTGGGAAGCTTCTAAAGGCCCCTTAGGAAGTCCCCCTTCTTTGGGCTTTCATAAGCCCCTTCCACGTGGGTTTTATAAGCCCCTTCCAAGTGGGTTTTATAAACCCCCCTCGCGATTTAAGCACCCATTTCCCGTGGGGTTCCACCTAAGCCCTTTTCCTATTGCAAATTCCATGAAAGTTCATTCTAACCCCGGGGTCCCTTAGAAAGCCCTTTTTCTATTGCCTTATCAAGCGGGTTTTATTAACCCCAGGTTTTTAAGCACCCTTTTCCCCATTGCATCCCCTATAACGCACACCATAGCCCAAGTTCTTTTCTTTTTTAAACCCCCATCTTGTGGATCCAGGATAGCCAAGATTAAAACCCCTTTTTCATTGGCCCTACAAAGCGGTCTATACACCCTCGGAATTAAGGTCTTTCCCTTGCATCCTTGGGAATGAACCCTTTCCCTTGCATCCTCCATAAAGCTCATACTTGTCGGGTTTTAATCCTTTTACATAGCATTTCCACAAGGTTTTAACCTCGGATTTCCTTTTAAAACCCTTCCCACACAAGCCTTTTAAAACCATTCCTATAAGGTCTTCTAAAGCCCGATTCCGAAAGATGGTGCAATCGGTCAAGGAAGCCGAATCACAAAGGGAGTTTCGCGTGCGAAGGAGGCGAGCCAAGATCATAAGTCTGCGGCCAAGGCAAGAAGGTCGAATTCTTGATGGCTCCTAAGAAGGCACAAGGCACAACCGCAGGAGGATCATCTCCTAGCATTCATGTGGACATTTCACGGAATCCACAAGTCCAGGTTTTTCTTCCTAAATTTTGATTTACGTCATAGTATTACAATTGTGCATGGATCATTTATGAAAATAGGATGCACTTTTTCGATTGAAATACTTTGGCTAATTTAAAGGAAATAGATCACGATTAAAGAATATGGTCATTGGCATTTTTCAATGAAACGAACAAAAAAAGAGCATAAGATCTCTATGCATTATTAGCAAGTGGTTTTTATGCATTGCAAAGTAACAAATATAGATCAATTAATGACCATCTTTACAAGTCGGAATTATGGTAGTACACTTTGATTATGCATGGAAAGAATAAATCTTATATCGCATTATTAGACATTTTTTCTTCGAAATGATCCTTTAAAGAAGGTTGCTAATAAGCGTAGGAATTTGCAAGGCATGGAAATGATTCTAGGGTTGCATGAAGTAGATAAAACTCTAGTCAGTTGGCTTAAAACTCAATCAACTACGTAAATAGTTACGAAAGGTTGTGTAATGCTCATTCAGCATAGGAATATCTCATTTAGAAAAGAAGTTAGAAAATGGCTGCATGGTTCGTTTTAAACATAAAACCCTAAAGCTTAGTAGCATGAATCTTGATTGCATGTTATAGAAGGATCAATAGGAATTATGCCATAACTTAACATACGCTTTGATCTTATCCAGAAAAGTTAGGGATTGTAAATCTAATCATACGTAGGTAATAAATTGGTGCTTAGGAGAATGGTATCATAATGCAACTAGTTTTTCCCCTATTTGATCAAGACAATATCTTCATGAATAGACAAGTAAATTGGATTACCCTAAATACCTAAAACCACAAAGGAATCGCTTAGCAGGGGTTAAATCAATGCAATATATCCTAAAGTGCTAACTAGGGTTTAGCACGTTGAGGATGTGACCTAATCGCTCTTATTGCCAAAGCTGAAACTCTCATACCCTAAAAACTTGCTCACATTCACGGAATGTAGGGACAATAGGACATACTTGCAAGAGACGATCTAGGGTTTCTACCCTAAGGATTGCTTGCTAAAAAGATGAAACTCGATTTGAATTGGAGCCCTAGGACCGACAATGTCGGCCTACTGCAATCAGAAACGGATTAGAAATGAAGACACCCTAACTCTGTTTCCTATCTAATCATGATTCCGTGATTAGAAGACACCATTCGATGGGTAAAATAGTCCCATAAACTAGATGCGACACTTGTGCAACATGTTGCAGAGTCGCATGATCTTGTGATTTGATCACAACGGAATGGTCAAATTCCTCAGAATGAGATTGACAAATTCTTGCACAAGTTTATCTTACAAGAGGATAAGTAGTCATCCTGACATAGCATCTTTCTTGGGAAAAGAACCAAGATAAGGGGATTAGATAATTGCCTGGAAGCAAATGACCAATCAGTAAATTGGAATAACATATTTACCGCTAATAGAACTTAAGGTATTGGTTAAGTTGGGTTAATAGGGTACGACCCCAACCCAAGGATATAAGGGTTAACAAACAAACCCTTGGGGATATTGCCAAGTCGCAATTGATCCCGAATTGAATGCTGAATGTATTCGAAAAGAAGGATTGACTCCTTAGCAGTTGGCCAAATAACGACTAATGGAAATGATTGTGCTTGTAACCGTTTAAAGAGCATTGTTTTGCTTTGTTTGCTCAAGGAATTAAAGGATGAAAATATATCTAATACTTCAGGTTGAAGGCCTGAAGGGAGAGGTAGCCTCAGCTACCCCCGACTGTCTGCCTGACCCTAACCAAGGGGGTTGTTAACCGCGCCAGGTAGGTGGACCGAACCCATCGTGAGAGGTCTCTCTGTTGAGTGCTACTTGGAGCAAGAGGACGCTTGGGTGCCAGGGGGCTCTGGCTGTAAATCCCTCGCCTTCAGGGCCCTACACAAGAGGCCAACATGACTCAGGATTGGACTAGTCTACGGGCAGAATCTTGGATTAGTAATCCCTGTGGATTGCTGGATAGCCTTTGGGCGGATTATGGATAAGCCTACAAGCTAGACTTTATAAATGTATTTCAAAGATAAATATGATAACCTGTTAAAAAGGAACTTGTTTGATAGTGTTTTTCTATGTCAAGTGCTATGATTACGTGAAGGAACCGGTGCCTAACGGACTAATTAAGGAAGCTCTTTGATGCATGTCCAACTAAATGTGGTAGGTAATTAGATAACTAAAAAAACCGAGGAAAGTGTAGTGGATGTGGCCATGGGTCCGTCGTCCTATGGATGGTGGTCCCGCTTGGCCAGGAAGTTTTCTCAATCATGATAGACAGCAACAAGATCATTTCAAAGGACACGAACAGCAAGGGCGCTGACCTAGAGTCTAAGTTACAATAATCCCAGTTTACGATGTTTTAGGGGAACGGAATGGGACTATGCCTTATGGCAGAGAGGTCGAGCCTTGCATCTCTCTCGTTTCCCATTCTCCTTGAACCAAGTGCAGCATAAATCCACTTCGGCCCTGGAGATTTTGCATAAAGTAGTTCACTCGAGGTTCAACGTTAGTTGCCGTTTAGGAAATGACCATTAGGGAAAACCCTGATGTCCTAAGTGGGAACAGCCAGAATACTTCCGCTACGTGGCAGACGCGGAAAGTCCTAGATCGCAAACCCCGTGATATTCCATGGGTGTGCGGGATTGAGCTTTCTAGACATCCTTTCCGATGGACTGCTAAGACGTGTCCTAAAGAAAACAGGTAGACATGTTACATTTGGTATCAGAGTGAACCAATGAAGAATTTATTTTTAAGAAATTTTAATAAGATGAAGTAAAGAAAATGTTGATGTTCCGAACATTTCCTTACTTTTGATGCTGTCTTGTAGAATTATGAAGCATGGAACAGGTTCTTAGTGTTCCGAGTCATGTTTATGATTGCGATGCATTCCCCGGATTATCGACAAAGGGTTGAGATGATGAACATCCTAGATCGTATTTATAATCCATCGCCTTTGTACGTGGAACGAAGATGGATGGGTGACTCAGGAATCTACTATATAGCTGCCCACCGGTTTGCATACCTTCAAACCAACCTAAAGAGGATCAAGTGGTTGGAAGACCTGAAGATCGTGAAGCTGTTCATTTTTGTGGAGGCTCAGGTAAACTCAAGTTTACATATTCGAGGTTGGAGGGTTGAGCTGAACTCATATGTATATGAGAAAGTGACCCGTGTAATCCCCGCCGAGAGGATCAAAGTGTTTGGGCGCTATGAGAGGAATGGGTTCCAAAGGAAAGGATATCCTAATCTTCTGATGACTTACCGATTCCTGAAGATCCATGACCCGAAGCCATACTATTATCCAGTTCCCGTAGATAAATGTCATACAACATTATTCTCCCCAAACTAAATGTAACGGTTGCTCTATCATATTGTAATATATCAAAATTTGAAATTCACACATGAACCCCCTTTTAAGTAATAGGGATAATGAGGTAGAATTTTTATTGAAGATAATGCAGATTTTTTTATTATTCCCCTCCCCAGCCGATTGTTGTGCTGGAAGGGGAGAGGAATAGAAAGGAGTCGAAAGCTCCTCGATGGGAGCTTGCTGGAGGAAGTACCATGTAGGGCGACATGAGGGGAGGGAGGAATTCCTTCCCTCTCCCTATAAAAACCCCCTCCAACCAAGGGGGAGGGAAAAGGGAAGAAAGGAGGACGATGCTGCCAGACTCGACGAGGAGGAGCTGAAGTGAGGAGGAAGAGGTGGACGAAGAGCAAATTCACTGAGGGATCCGCCGCCTACAACCATCGATTTGCAGCGCTGCTGGCCATCGCCAACGAGGTGTCAAAAACCCCCCTGCCACATGAAGCATAGAAGCTTCTTAAAAGAAGCTTCTTAAGGGGGGCTAATTAAGCCCCCTTTCACCCTCCCTCATGTCCCCTTTTTACACACCCTTCCCCCTCTCCCCCCCCCCGTGCTATAAGCCCCCTTTCACCCTTCACCTTTCCCCTTTTTCCCTTTCACCCCCGGGTTTTTTAAAAATCCGCCTAAGCCCTATTCACCCCCCTTGTGTTACCCTTCATCTTTCCTCCCCCTTGGGTTTTAAACCCCTAAGCCTTTTTCACCCCCGTGTCCACACACCCCACCCCCCCATGTCCTAAAACCTCTCCAAGACCCCCTTCCTATACCTTTCACTCCTGTATCCAAAAATCTCTGAAGGCCCTCTTATGCCTTTTCGAACCATACACACACACCCTTTTCCCCCCTGTTTAAGCCCCCTCATCCCATGGGTGTTGGAACCCTCGTAATGTAAACCTTTCCTCCCCCGTATCTAACCCTTAAGCCCTTTCTTTTGGGTTTGTTACTTTTCCCCCCGTGTGTAAAACCCTATAGGGCCTTTTCCTTAGGCCTTGTAAGCCTTTCCCTCCCAAAAGAATTAAGGCCTTAAAGGTCTTATTACCCCCTCCTCGTGGTTAAAGCCTTAATGGTTACTTGCCTTTCCAAAATACCCTTGGGATTTGGTTTCTCCCCTGCTCGAAAAAGTGAAGAAGAGTATTGACGTGCAAGGACGGTGGAATTCTGAAAAGGAGTGTAAAGCTACTTCCACATTCGAAGGACTACAACTGCGATGCCTCCTAAGAAAGTCCAAGGAGTAGCTGCGGGATGGTCATCTCCCGGTATCCATGTGGATACCTCACCCCAAACCCAGGTTTTTCCTTCTTAATTTTATATCGGTTTTAATTCAATCGTGCAAGATGAATTGTTAGGGATAGGATATATTTTGTCCTAGTTATTTACAACGAAGGAATTTAGTTTAATTGAACATGCAAAATGAATAAAGTATAAACTTATTTTTCCTTCAAATAGCATTATGCTTTGAAACAAATTATGAGCAAGATTATTTACCACTAAAGTAGTGTACTTCGGTTAAGCCTAGAAGGTATAAAACTGCATCTTGCACTATTAACCCCTATTCTTTTTACAACGAATCATCATGGAAGGTGCGAATCATGAAAGGTTTCTTACAATGCTTAAACTCCAGGAAGTTATCATTGCTAACTGCATAACTTAGCAAGGGAAAGATTGCTTATTTGGCATGAGTTTTGTTCGTAAGGAAAAAGGAAGATTAATTGAATTTACCTAACCTCAAATCAATAAAGTTTAGGATTGAAAAATCAATTGACACATAGATAACAAATCGTGCGGAGGTGATCTTGATATTTTCTTCTAAAAGTTAACCAATTTAATATAAACTTAGAAATATCTATGCTGCGAAATATTCATTGGGAATGAATTAAAATCCAAGAAACGTTTATACCTTAAATACTTTCCCACATTCCCTGATTGTAGGGTTAGTAAATTGTAAACGTTAAAGAAATTAGGGTTTGTCCCTAAGTTTCTTAAAAGAAAATAATAAAGCTAGGAAACCCTAGGTAATAATGTCAGCTTAAAGAAACTGAAACGGATTGTTTCGTAACTCCATTATCACATAGTACGATACAGGACTTGCGCAGAAAGTACGAAGTCAAATGGTCTTGTGATTGATTCACAAGAAGAAAGGCTAAATTCTCACAACAAGGATGGCGGATCCTTACGCAAGTTATCTTGCAAGAGGATGTATACTTTGATATCCTTCTAAGTAAGGAAGGTTAAAAATCGGAAAACTAAAGTATCCAATGAACTTTAGGGTTGACCAAGTTGGGTTAATAGGGTACGCCCTAGCCCAGAATATAAGGGATCTTGCTAAGTTGCAAGATACCCCGGATCGAGTGCTGGATGCATTCAAAAGGAAAGATTCCTTCCTTAGTAGTTTGCCAGCAACAAAAATGATCAAAGGAAATGTTTGTGCTTGCTAGAGATTTTAGAGTACTGTTGACTTATTTCACCAATGAACTATAAATTAAATGAACATCCATACTTCAGGTTGAAGGCATGAAAGGAGAGCCAGCTTTAGTTACCTCCGACTGCCTGCCCAACCCTAACCAAGGGGGTTGTTGACCGCACTGGGAACGTGGACCAAACCCACCGCGAGAGGTCTCTTCGTTGAGTGCTACTTGGAGCAGGAGGACGCTTGGGTGCCAAGGGGGGCTCTGGCCGTAAATCCCTCGCCTTCCGGGTCCTGCACAAGAGGCTTACGTGACTCAGGATTGGATCTCGAGGCCGCATAATAGTCTACGGGCGAAAACTTGAAATAGTGATCCCTGTGGATTGTTGGATAGCCTTCGGGCAGATTGTGGATAAGCCTACGGGTAGAACTTTTGTATTTCAAAAATAAATATGATGATCTATTAATAAAGAACTTGTCTGAGATTGTTTTTCTATGTCAAGTGATAAGATTATGTGAAGGAACCAGTGCTTAACAGGTTAATTAAAGAAGCTGATTGCTACATGTCCAACTAATGTGTTAGTTAATTACATAATTAAAATGACCCGAGGAAAGTGAGGAGGATGGGCCATGGGTCCGTCCTATGGATGGGTGGTCCCGGTTGGCCGGGAACTTTTCTCAAATCTCGAAGAACAGCGGGATGATCGTCAAAGGACACGAACAATGAAGCGTTGACCTAGAGTTATGTCTTACCCGATTTACGTTGTTTTAGGGGAACGGAATGGGACTATGCCTTATGGCAGAGAGGTTGAGCTTTGTATTCCTCTCGTTTCCCATTCTCCTTGAACCAAGTGCAGTGTGAATCCGCTTCGGACCTGGCATTTCTGCATAAAGTAGTTTGCTTGGGTCCGACGCTAGTTGCTGTTAGGAAATGACCAATCAGGAAAATCCTAATTCTGATTAATCCTAAGTGGGAATGGCCAGAATACTTCCGCTACCTGGCAGACGCGGAAAGCCCTAGATCGCAAATCCCATAACATTCCATGGGAGTGTCGAGCGGAGCTTTCTAGACATCCTTTCCGATGGACTGCTAAGACGTGTCCTGGATGATACTAGTGGACACGTTACACATATCAAGAAATGTTGTACTCCAAAAGGGTTAGACCCATATAAATGCAATAAGACTTCTTTTTATCAATGTATGTTTCATCCATGAGAATTGATAAGAAATTAAGTGGCTAGATTGCTTGGTTGATAGTAGCTAAAATGGAGATGAAATATAAATCATAATGATTAATAAGTTATAACGTTAAGAATCCTTTATCCAGGCACAACCCCAAGTACAGATTCCCAGTTCGCCTCCTACATCAAGTACTGTTGTAATCCAGGAGAAGAAATTTCTTCTCAAGCAGATTAAGCCGCCTGAATTTTATGGGAAAGGCAGGTCTGTCCAAGCGGATGCTGAAATTTGGATAGAGTCTATGGAGGATTACTTTGAAGCAGCGGGTACTGCACCCGCCAACCAAGCTATGCTCTCCAGGCTGAAGCTCACCGGTGAAGCCAGTCTTTGGTGGAAGCAATGGTGTAGAGATCAAGGGATCGCAGAAGGATCTGTTACCTGGGAAAACTGAAGAAAGCTGTGCAAGGAAGATACTTACCACCTGCGTATCGCACGTAGAAAATGAATGAGTTCTACAAGCTAAAACAGTTGGGACTCACTCTTGGCGCATACTACTCTAAATTCTTCTCACTTCTTAAGTATGCGCCACAGATGGACATGACACAACATGTGTCAAAAATTTTGTGCTTGTTTAAACCCACCAGTGAATACCCATCTCGAATCTATGCGCTCATCACATCTTCAGGACGAACTCATTCGAGCTACACCTATAATTCAAGAGGTGCAGGCTAGGTAAAGAAGTAACAAAACATGGTCTTATAATGACCCAAACAGAGGAGCATATAGGTCTCAAATGAAGAGAGTTCAAGGTCAGAATCAGGGATAAGAAAGAAAGCAAGGACCAATAATGTCAACAGCTTTGTCCCTACCCAAAGCAATGGTCGAAACCTCCATTGTTTCCACTGTAATGAGCCCGTTCATTTCAAGAGGCAATGTCCCAAGCTTGGTGGAGGACATCTTCAAGTACCTTTCGAAGGATTTGGTCGTGGCCACGGAGCCGCTACCTAAGGCAGAGGAAGAACGACCTGCATTGCCAATAGGAAAATGTGCGAAGAAGAAGATCCGACCATGGAAGCAGAGTTTGAAAGGGCAGCAATCCATGCTGCTCTACACAAGAAAGGCCCAAATCGCCAGTTCTCGGTGATTCAAACACCGTCGGACTATCAAGGTAAAGGTTTCAAAACCTTGATTGATTGTGGCAGTACACATTCCTTTATCTCACCAGCTTGTGCAAGAAGATTAGGAATAGCCACAGTAGAAGCACCTACCTTGCTTGTGGAATTAGAAAATGGTCGTGAGGTCACTTGTACCAGGTAAACTGCTAAGGTGGAATTCTTTCTAGGAGGAAAGACAACTTCGATCAAATTCAGAGTCATGAACCTAGGTATCCATGAGTGTCTACTCGGAATGGATTGGCTTAAACTTAATGACACCCACATTCATTGTGGAAAGGGCCAAATTTCCTTTCGGAACTCTGAAGGGGAATTGGTCACAACTCAAGGTGAGTCTGGAAAGCCAAGAATTCAATTGGCCAAAGCATCTCGGATTATAAAGGGAGTTAGAAAGGGACTACCTGTCTACTTGATTAAGCTCAATAAGTTAGATCAGAAGAAGGAGTCTAGTGAAGAACCTACATGGCTAAAGGAATACACAGATGTATTTCTTGAAGAGTTGACAGAAATCCCGCCTCAGAGAGAAGTGGATCATGAGATCAAGCTAGTACCACGAGCTGTGCCAATTGCAAAGAGACCTTATAGAATGTCTATCCCGGAAGCAATTGAGCTAAAGGGACAACTCAAGCAACTGCTAGATCAGGGCTACATCCCTCCTAGCAGTTCACCATGGGGAGCTCCAATACTATTCTAGAAAAAGAAAGATGGAACGCTTCGACTGTGTATTGATTACAGAGGGTTAAATCAATCAACTGTCAAGAATAAGTACCCTATTCCTAGAATAGATGAGCTTCTTGATCGTCTTCAAGGTGCGAAGATCTTCTTCAAGATTGATCTCAGGTCTGGTTACTATCAGATAAGGATCAAGGAATAATATATCCCAAAGATGGCCTTCAACACAAGATATGGACACTTTGAGTTCCTAGTTATGTCATTCGGGCTTATGAATGCACTTGCCACATTCAACAAGTTAATGTAGGATATCTTTAGGCCATATCTTGATGACTTCATGCTCATCTTCTTCAATGACACTTTAGTCTATTCCAAACAGGAAAAACATCATGAACCCCAACTTCGAATTGTCCTTGAGACAATGAGGTCACACAAGCTGTATGCTAAGATGAAGAAATGTGCATTCTTCAAATGTCAGATTGAATATCTAGGATTCATCGTATCAGCGGAAGGAATCTCAGTGGATCCGGCCAAAGTCAGAGATGTGCTAGAATGGCCAATACCAAAAACTGTCAAAGAAATATGCAATTTTCTTGGATTGACAGGATGGTATAGGGTCTTCATAAAAAACTATGCTTTGATTGCAGCACCTCTGACGAACTTACTAAAGAAGCAAACATCTATTACATAATAAACTGCCGAACAATCTAGCTTTGATAAATTGAATCAAAGTTTGGTATCAGCACCTATCCTAAAACTTCCAGACGTCAGTAAGGAGTTTGAGGTAGTAACTGATGCTAGCACACTTTCCTTAGGATGTGTGCTCATGCAGGAAGGTCACCCTGTAGCATACTCTTCAAGGAAACTGAAGAGCCATGAGAAGAATTATGCTACCCATGATCCAGAACTATTAGCTGTCATCCATGCTCTAAAGCTTTGGAGACACTACCTGTTGGGTAACAAGTTTACTCTAGTGACTGATCATAAGAGTTTAAAGTGGATCTTTATCGAGAATGAGCTCAACATGAGGAAACATCGATGGATTGAAATGCTGGAGGAGTATGACTTTGAAATCAAGTATTGACCTGGAAATGAAAATGTAGTTGCCGATGCAGTCAGTCGCGCAAGGCATTCCTTAATTCTCTAATCTTGCAAAATCCATCAACAGCTAGATCTTTAGCTACAAAGGTATCTATACCAAACAACCCAATACTTGAGCTAGCTAGAGAGAAAG
This sequence comes from Lygodium microphyllum, assembly GCF_053477565.2. NCBI lineage: Eukaryota > Viridiplantae > Streptophyta > Polypodiopsida > Schizaeales > Lygodiaceae > Lygodium > Lygodium microphyllum. The sequence goes on from NC_141155.1 coordinate 29,244,383, forward strand.
CATGCCATGATCCAGCCTATCAAAAGATGCCAAGGGAGATTCCTATCAAGGACTAGGAACAAAAGCTACAAGCTAAGTATCATGAATTCTCTATCAATAGTGGACTTGTCTACTATAGAACGAGGTTATGTATATCGACAAGCCAGTCACTTAAGCAGAAGATATTGTGGGAGTATCATGATTCCCCTTTCTCAGGACATCCTAGCTATGCCAAGACTCTCAATGCAGTGAGGAAGAGCTACTATTGGGAAATGCTTAAAGGTGACGTTCTGAAATATGTCACTGAGTATTTTTCTTGTCAATGTATCAAAGTTGAACATGTCAAAATGCCAGGAAAGTTACAACCACTTGACATTCCCCAAATGAAATGGGAATTCATCAGTATGGATTTTGTTGTTGGCCTACCCCAAGTTCAGGGAGGATACAACTCTATCATGTTTGTGGTTGACATGCTTACTAAGGTTGCACATCTTATTCTAGTAAAGACAAAATATAAAGCCTCAGGCATTGCAAGGTTGTTTATCAAGGAGATATTCAAGCTACATGGGCTACCCAGAAGAATCATTAGTGATCGTGATTCTCTCTTCACATCACACTTCTGGAGAGCTATCTTTGAAGCCATTGGGACTCAACTCTATTTTAGTAAAACTTACCATCCCCAAACTGATGGCCAAATGGAGCGAGTCAATCAAGTCATTGAGAATATGCTAAGGGCACACTACTATGGTGAGCCAAAAAGGTGGATTCAATACCTGCCTTTGGTTGAATTTGCCTACAATGCTTCTTACCAACAAAGCATTCAAGTGACCCCTTTTCAAGCATTGTATGGTCATGACTGTCGAAGTCCCCTAAACTTCTCAGATCCAACCTCGAGGGTTGAAGATTCGAGGCAGATGTTGGAAGAGATGGATGACCAAGTAAAGTCAATAAGAGAGGATATCCAAGCCGCCAAGGGTAGACAAAAGGCATACACGAATTTGAAGCGTCAAGATAGAATCTTTGAGGAAGGAGACATGGTCTTCATTCACGTACGCCCAAAGAAGAGTTCCCTATCCTTAGGAGATTGCAAGAAGCTAAGTCCAAGGTATTGTGGACCATGCAAGATCCTCAAGTGCCTAGGACCTAATGCTTATAGACTCTAACTCCCTGAGAACCTAAAGGTTCATAATGTATTCCATATCAGCCTTTTGAAGAAATATGTACCTAATCATAGTCATGTACTTGATGACCAACAAGTTGTAATGCCTAGTCAAGGAGTCCTTGAGCTATGGCCTGATAGGATCTTAGATGTTAGGGAGAGACAACTGAGATCCAGAACCCAGAGAGAATGCCTCATCCAGTGGAAAGATTATCCTGAGGAGGATGCCACTTGGATAGATGAAGCCACTCTCAACCATCAATATCCCCAGTTTATCTCGAGATGAGGACATCTCAATTCCTCTAAGGGGGAGAGAATGTAATATTTATGCTGAAAATATTACTAGGCCATGTGAAGTCTTGGGAAAATGACAATGCTGGCATTGTGGTTACGGACTGTTCGGTCAATAAATAGTACACGACGTATCCTGGTCTCCATTGGCATAAACGAGACAAAAGTAAAAGAAGCTGCTTATTTACATGTGAATCTCCTCTTCGGAGGAGGTCAATAGGATAATTGATGGATATATGGAAATTTTTTAAAAAATTATCCCTTCTTTCCCCCAGCCACCAAAGGCCGTGCTCGAGGGAAGAGAGTGATGCGTGGTCGATTCAGCACGAGCTGGAAGATTAGGGTGAAGAATGTCCATGCAAGTAGCCATTGGGTGGGGGAGGTCCCACCCATGCGATTTTATACTCATTATGCTCCCCCTAAGAGGGTTTGTACTCATTATGCTCCAGTTGAGAGATCTAAGCCTTCAAAGTGGTCGCTGTCAAAACTGCACCCAGATTTGGAAAAATGCAAATGCCGGGCATGGTGTGCATCGATCTCCTTGATTTTTGTGCCACAAAGTTGCGCCTTGACCTGAAGAAAAACTCTCGAGAAGAAATCTCGAAGAGATATGACCTGGTTGATGAGATATGGCTGCTCCAACAGAGGTAGCTAGGTGCTGTCCATAGACACAATTATGGCAACAACTTTGAAAAGAGGCAATGCTGAAGCTATACTTTCCCAATCTCAATGATTGAGGTGCCAAGAAGGCACTTTGGAAGTAGAGAAACACTTCTCCATAAGGAAGTTTAGAGAGATTTGGCCTGTGGAAAGAGATATGAAAGCTTGAAACTGATAGGGTGCTGCTGTCTATGGCTACCATGGAAGCTTTATTGAAGGTTGGAATGAGAATGAAGTTGGAGATAGGGTCTAGTACTCAAATTTAGCTGAGAAGAGATAGAAAGGAGCTGAAAGGAGTGAAAGGAGAGTTGGTCCATGCTCAACTGAGCTCTGATACCATGTGAAATACGCGGGATCTAGAGAATGGCAGATGCGGAAGCTATGGAGGTTGAAAGAGGAAAAAGAAACTCGTGAAGAAATTTACCCTGACTAGGACAAATTGTTACACAAGTGAATTAGGTTCCAAGATTGAGACTTGGAATCATAAACACAATCTTGTGTATTGACAGTGACATGACACTTTACTGGAAAGAAAAGAGTACTATCATTGCATTAGAAAAAGAGTGCAAGTACAATGCTTTATAGGAATTGAGTGGTGGTACTTTCTCCTATTGTGCATATGGGATTCTGGTCCCGAGCCCTCACTGATTCTCACAAAGGGACTAAAGTAGGTGTGATTGCAAATATCTAAACAAGAACTCTTGGTCATTTATAGCTTGTAGATTTCAAGCTGCATGTATATCCACTGGTAGAGAGGTTGAACATCATAGAGTTTATAGTAGCGATATGATCTATGCATTAACTAATATACCTACATCCTATATCACTTGGTTTCGAATGCCTTTGACAAGTGTATTGATTGAAATGCACTGATTTGAATAGAGGTTGATGCTAAAAACTATCATTGCATTAGAAGGCTAAAACTAATCAGATAAGAAGCCTTGGTTTGTAGGTAGTCAGGCATTATTTGCAACATGGCAAATGCAGACAGAACTGGCAACATGACCCAGATAGTGGGGGGAAAGCTTGATAGCAATAACTCTGCCATATGGAAGTTCTGCATGGAGAATTTCCTGATTAAAAAATGATATTGGGACTTAGTGATAGGTCTTGAAATTGAACCTGAAATTCTAGAGAGGAATCCTACAGCTGATCAAAGATAAGCGCACCGAGCTTGGTTGGAAAGAGATTGCAGGGTGCTACTCTAGTTATCTTTGTGTATCTTGGATGCTATGGTAATGCAGATCATGAACTACAAGTCATCAGCAAATGCATGGAACATATTGATTACGTACTATGGCACAACTACCAGTGCCAGGAAGATCGATTTGAAGTAGAAATTCAACAACATGGAGAGAAAAGGCAGATCTATACAGAATTATATCAGATATATTAAGACTATTGCAGATCATTAGTTGACATCCATTGGCACACACGTTGAGGATGAAGACATGATTGTAGTGACATTAAATGGTTTGGGATATCAATATAAGTCATTTGATACTTCCATCTCTATGTGGGCTGAAATGTAGGATTTCAATGAGCTGGTTGCATTGATTATTCATGAAGAGGTTAAACTTGGATTGGCTATAGGTTCTAGCAGCTTCAACAACAAGGATATTGTATTTTATTCGAATCAACGTGGCCATGGCAGTCATGGTAGAGGTTATAGTTCTGGGGGCAGAGGAGGCCAAAAAAATGTATCCTATGGTCATAATAACCAGCAAGGTTCAAATGCACAAGGAGGTGGAAATTTCAAAGGTAGAGGGAGATCTAGCCCTAGAGGTAGAGGCTTCTAGCAGCAACAGTGTCCATCTAACAATCCTAATAAGGATAAAGATTTTCACTACTATGGAAAGTATGGTCATATTGCCAAGGATTGCTAGAAGAAGCAAGGGAATCAAAGAGGCAAACAACATGGACATTATGCAATGTCCAGTAAAGTAGAACATGAATCTGGGGATAGATTGTTTGCCATGACATATGTGAAAGAAAAGGCTGGTCAGAAGTCTCATGAGAATGCAGTTTGGTACATTGATTTGGGGGTATCAAATCATATGTCACCTCATGGTGATTGATTTACATATATGGTTCCTGAGAAGAATGGCTATGTATGCACAGGGAATGACACGCAGCATAGCATAGAACATAAATGAAAAGTACCTTTGGTAATCCATGATGGCAGGAGGACGAAGTTACATGATGTATTGTGTGTCCCATCAATTACTAAGAATCTATTTTCTGTGGGTCAGATGACTGAGCGGAATTTGCAGGTCTGATTTAACAAGCATGGATGCTTTATTGAGGAGTTTGGTAATGGCTACAAATTGATTGCTCGCGGTCATAGGAATGGCAAGATATTTACTCTTGATGCCATTTTTCCACATCTGAAATCAACAATGTTTGCCCATGGCTCTAGCATAGTTAAAGACTTGGAAATATGGCATAAGAAAGTGGGACATGTCAATTTTTAGTGGTTGCAAATGATGCAGAAGAAATAGCTTGTGAAAGGTTTACCCAAGTTTCAGTGTACAGATATTTGTCATGTCTGCGATGCTTGCTAGTTTGGTAAATAGTCAAGGTCTCCATTTGTCAGGCATGTAAGAAATAGTAGATTGTAGTAGTTATTTCACTCTGATGTGTGGGGGCCGGCCCATAATGCCTCTATGGGAGTCTCCAAGTACTATGTGACATTCAGTGATGACTTCAGCCACCACTATACTTGGGTTTATATACTAAAAAGAAAGGATGAGGTGTTTGCTATTTTTCAGTAGTTTAAAAATAGGTTGCAAATAAATTTTATTGTTACATCTCTTGCTTGAGATCTGACAGTGGTTGGGAGTATGTGTCAAATGAGTTTGATATTTTTTGGGCTGAAAATGGCACACGTAGGCAGCTTACATGTAGCTACACTACACACAGAATGGTGCAGCTGAACAGAAGAACACGATATTGATGGAAGCTACTCGAGCAATGATGAATGAGAAGAGTATGCCACTCTATTATTGGGCTGAGGCTGTTATGATAGCCATGTATATCTTGAACACGACTCCCACTATAAGTATTCATGAGATGACACCATTTGAGAAACTGTATGGCTACAAGCCTAATGTCAGTCACATGAAAGTATTTGGCTATCTTACTTATGTGCACTACCTAATGAGAAAAGGAAAAAGCTGGATCTGAAAGCACATAAGTGTGTCTTTATTGGATATTCATAGGAGAAGAAAGCATACAAATGTTATGATCCCTCTACTTGGGATACATTGGTGAGCAGAGATGTCATCTTTGATGGGATGGCCTCTTGGTATGCATCACCAACTACAATGCCATCAGATGTGCCTTCTACACATGTTTCTACAAATGATTTGCAACAGAGTACTACATTGACAGGCCCTAGTGGTATGACGATTTCTCCATGGACAGGGAGATTGCGGAGCTCTGGCTCACCATTGATTGACACCACTATGTCAGTGAGGGGGAGATATGATGTGGTGGACAGTAAAGGAAAATAAAAGTCATTGATGATATATCTGGTGTAATGACACCTGGTAGGATGAATTTAGGTTATGACTTAGCTGATAGTCTAGACAGTGAACTTGATATACATTGTTGGAAAATTGAGTTCTCATGAGGCAAATGCTGAAATCTAAATTTGACATGAAAGACTTAGGTGAATTGAAGTATTTCTTAGGTATTGAGGTGATCAAGGCAGAAAATGTTTTATGGCTAATGCAGAAATACCATGCCATGGAAATGCTAAATAAATATGGCATGGCTGAATGTAAACCACTGGATACACCTCTTGATCAGAATGTCAAGTTGGACATTATCACTGGAGGTGAAATGGATAATGTGACTATGTACAAGCACATGGTTGGTAGTCTGATCTACTTGACTATCACTAGGCTGGATTTGAACTATGCAATTAGGATCATAAGTTAGTTCATGCAGAAGCCCAAGAAGCCACACCTGGATGTTGTTAGATGGATTATGCGGTATGTAAATTCCATTGTAGATTATGGGTTGTTCTATGAGAAGGATAAGGTCTTGGAACTCATTGGTTACACAGATGCGGATTGGGCAGGATACTCATATGATTGTAGATCTACAAGTGGTTATGCCTTTGGATTTGGAAATGGAATGATCAATTGGAGCAACAAGAAGTAGCCAATGGTTGCATTGTCTAGCACCACTGAGGCAAAGTACAGGGGTGTTGCATTGCCAACATGTGTGATTGCATGGCTGCTCAAGCTTATGGCTAATTTGGACATATAGGTGGATGCTCTAGTGACCTTGTTATGTGAAAATCATAGTAGTGTACTACTAGCAACAAATCTAGTGTATCCACTATTTGAGACTTTTGGTGTGTTGAATTGTGCAAGTTCTGTAATGAACAAAAATACTGTTACACATTAAGTTCTCTTCCAAGTAGACAACAAAGAGATTCCCAAAGCTCTACTCAAGAACCTTACATGTAGGTACTGCTGACTAGAAGATTGCACCAAATTGTACATTTTGGTAGTACAGAGGAGAGTGTTTGTCATAGAAGCACGGAATGGATTGAATGACTCATCTCATGCCCCTTGTAAACAAGGTTGTACAGCCAAAGCTAAGCATGAAGTTGTCCCTAATTTAAGCCGAGCTCCTTTAATTCTGTACACTGTATTCTATGGAATGTGCTTAACACATTTTGAAGATGTTTTGCAGAGTCATGTAAGTCTAGAGAATGTTTGAAACTAGATGCCTTGTAACAACTTGGTTGATTTATGCCTCACGCAAAGCCTCTGAGCCAAATACGAGGGTCCTGACTTCAACTATAAGGCAGTGAATGAGATCGCTACAACTCAGCTTCAAGGCTTCAACTTGTTTTGTAGTACTGGGAACATAGGAGCCCACAACCACAAGTCCTCCATTTGGGTCCATGCATACAACAAGTGCCCAGTCTGGGTAATGAGCTCATATTGGAATCCCTGCCATACATTGCCACTCCAAGATGATGAGTTTGTATGTCACTAACATCAGCAACTTGGTAGAAGCTTTCTGTTGAACATATGTATCAGAATCGTATTAGGAGTTGGAATAGGTACTGCAGCTCACACCAGCTAGTGATAAGGCCTTTGACACAATAATTAGGGGTAACATCAAGTAAGAGCCTGAATACTTAGCTTCATCAAATAGCAAGCTGATGCTAGTAACCCTACCTATGCACTCAAGCAAGAGTAGATTTCTATAGTAGCATTGGTTAGATCTAGGGGCAGAGGGTTTACTAATGTCTGGTGCTTCAGGGACATAACTTTTACAACTTCTGATATTTTAGGTACAGATGGTCACCAAGTCAAAGTCTTAATGACCTCGAAAGGGATTGAAGGTGAGATTGAGGCAAATGCACCTATCTTGGCAAGCAAGCAACTCAAGTGATCAGCAGTGGGCCTCTTAGGTGTCCCTGAGTTTTCCAGCACATTGCAGTTTGAAGGCCTAGGCTCATGAATAAATGGAGGAGGACCTAGTATTCTCACCCTTTGCATTTATTGTGACAAGTTCACTATTGATCTTGATGCTGAACTTGACGTGTATACCCTGAAAGTACTTTGGCATCAGTGGTGAATATGTTTGTGAGCCCTGAATAGTGAGCAACAGTTGCTTAAGTGGTCTGAAATCTACAGCAATAGTTCTGAGGCTTGAAGCAATAGTGGGCAATAGTTGCTTATGTGGTCTGAAGTTTAAAGCAACAATGAGCAACATTAGTAGGCAGCATATATGCATATACTCAATCACATTGTCCCTATGGACAACAACATGGTTCCTATCAGCAGCATGCATATGGAGATTCCTATGCCACGCAACCATATGGGCAGCTGCCTCATGGAGACCCTGATGCAATGCAGGAGTGGCAAGCAAGTGATTATGACCGACATCATGCCGATACCTATACTCATGGACTTGCCAATCATCATACTTGTGGTCAACCTAGGATGCAAGAACACCATTGTAGTCATGTTGGACAGTCATCATGAAATCTTGGGCAGCATGTTTATGGGCAACAATATGACCAAAGTTTTGGTAGTAGGCAACAACAAATAGATGTATTTGGGCAGCAGCATGAACATTCTTGTGACATGCATTCTCATAGAGATTATGGACAGCATGACCAATGCTGTGGGATCAATGATCAAAGGCAGCATGCTTATGACGGTTATGCATGTGATGTGCAGCAGGGCTATTATCACCACATGCAGTATGGACAGCATGAGTATCATTATGAGCAGCAGCCACATTGCTACGACCATCCATATGGACAGCATGAGCATTATGGTCATGAGCATGGATAGCCATATGTTGTATATGAGTAGTATGCTTATGTACGTGAGCAGCAAACATCAGTGGAAGCAAATGTATATGCTCAACCAAATTGTCCCTCTGATGCACAATAGGGCTATTATCACCATATGCAGTATGGACACCATGAATACCATTATGAGTAGCAGCCACATTGGTATGACCATCCATATGGACAGCATGAGCATTATGGTCATGAGCATGGATAGCCATCTGTTGTACATGAGCAGCAAGATGACTATGAGTAACATATCAGAACTATTACTAAGCTGACCAATGGTGATGAGCAGGTGTGTAAATTGCTATCTAAGGCTAAATGCAATAGGCATCTTACTAGTGATACGATACAGGAATTGCATGCTGCGGGCTTATGCTATTAATGTGCTAAGCCAATATCTTGTAATCATCAAGCCACATGCAAGGCAAAGACTGCCAAAATACTCTTGGTATTAGATTATTATGATGCAAAGGATAGAGAAGATCTTGTTGAAGACCATTTTGGTATGGGTCCACAACAAGAATCTCAGTTTAAGAAAGAAGACCATGGGCAGCATGTGGATTTGGATGATCATGACCCCATGCGGGAGCCCCTTCAGTCCACAGACCTGGAGTTTAAATGCTTGGATATCACTAAGAATGCAGGGTCCATGAATATGCAGCACTTAGGGGCTGATGCAGTCCATGCAATGTGACTTCAGCTTCATATGCTTCAGTCATACAGAGCATGGTGATGCCTGAGAGGCTTATGGAAGAGCTAGCAAATACTACCATGCTGATCATGCTTCCAACTGTACTTGACTTTGACCTCATGGAAGCTGATCCAATGCATGGCAATGATACCACTTTTCCTTTTGATCCGGGTGGCTACAGGCTTACCTTGACCCTCTGCATAGACTAGTACTACGCTTGAATATTAGGCAATCTTTTACTGGGTCTATGCCAAGAACCCCCCCCACTATCTTTTGCCACTTGTAATGCTGTATAGAGTAGTGCTCTGCAGCCCACTACTTGGCTATATCAATAAGTCCGATCTTTGTTTTTTAGGACAAAAACTTCATTTTGAGTGGGGATGGATTGTAATGGAGGGGAGATACTTAGGTCAAGTTGACCTAAGTATAAAAGGTGTAAGGGACACCGCATAGGCACCATTTGATGAATACACATTTGTCCTTTCACCTTCTTCACCTTCCTCCCTCCCTGTCCTTCCTTGGCTGTCAGCCATTTCTCTCTCCTCTTCTTGCCTTTCTCTCTCTAATTTTAGTCTTTCTCTCTCCTCATCACCCTCTTTCTCTCTCCCCTCTACAGTCTCTCCCTTCTCTCCTTCTCTCTCTAGGTCCCCTTCATTACAGATTGGCTCATGCACTCCATCCATCACACGCCCACGAACTCTTCTAATTAGCCGCAAAGGGTGCACTCCTCCTTGGGACAAGACGCCACCTCCATTATAAAAAATTTGACAGCCATACCCAATCTTCTTGTATATGGTATTCAATTAGCTTGGGAGTACAATGCATGATTGATATTAACTTTTCTTACCATTTGCTGAAAATCCGCAATCACCTGATCAATGATCTCATATTGAAACTTGCCGAATCATCGTACGTGTTCTATAGACAATCGATGTTTTCGTCTAATTACTAGCTTGCATTGAGAGTGAGGACATGGGACACACTGATTGAGATACACCTCGCAATCTTGAACAACAAAACCTTCATCGTTTTCCATTTTTTCTACGTTACAACAAACAATTTATTTTTGTTATCATTATTTTTTTCTTTCTTAAATTGTTATCCTCTCCTTCCATCTCTCTCTCTACGTTACAATCACGACCACGACCACGACCACAACTACTACTATGACTACGATGACCAGGACCATGACCACGACGACCAGGACTATGACTATGACCACAACTACAACTACGACTACGACCATGACCACGACCACGACTATGACTATGACGACCACGACCACGACCACAACCACGACCACAATCACGATCACGATCACGATCATGACCACAACCATGACCACGACCACAACTACGACTACGACTATGACTACAACCATGACTACGACTACGACCACAACCCCGACTACGACTATGACTACTTATATAGAGATTAAGAGAGAGACAAGAGTTAGGGAGAGAGTAAAGTTAGAGAAGAAGAGGAGAGAAGTGAGAGAGGTAGAAATAGAAAGAAAGATAGAGAGAGAAAATATATAGGGGGAGAGAGAAGGATTTAGGGAGAGTACAGGAAGAGAGAAAGAGGGAAGATTGAGGGAGAGAGAAGAGTTAAGAGAAGAGAGAGGAGAAAGAGAGAGAGATCCGACTAGAGCATTTGACACCCATAGTCAACACACCGTGGAAAACACAAGCACAAATTGACATTGAATTATGGCAAGAAAATCCACCACAAAACAATAGTTATAATACTTGAGGTAGGATTTCAAAGTCTTACTAATTTCAATTGGTCATGGATGCCATACTATGGGTAGATTGCACTCACTTTGAATAGAATTGGCGATTCACCTTATCTTCTCTCCATCATCAATAGAATTCTCCTTTACCATTTACAACTCGCCCACCTTCTCTCCACACTATTACACACTACAATCTCTATGAGGGCATGAGATTGGGATCTCCACAGATACCAAAGCATGATCTCTAGCTTGATGATTGCATATATACTACTATTACTCATGGAATAAACCTTAAAATAGTTATTATGCTCAAATATATGCTTGTTAGAGCATAAATTTATTTCTAAGTCTATTCTAAGGAAGAAAGAGGGTTCATGATAAAAGAGTATCCTCCTTGCAAGTGATTTTATATTATATTTTTTAATTAAAATTGATAGTTGAAGATGAGTTTCCTAAGAGATCTTGTGTGATGTTGTTTTAGTTTTGTGAAGCATATGAATGATGCTGTTTTAGTTTTTTGTATTTGTCTTTTTAAGAAGAGATTGATTTTTATAGAATATCCAAAATTATTTTTGGATTTACATTATGAAAAATGAATGTTTTTCTAACTGATAGGCTGATTGCCTTCGTTGTATACTTGCGTGGTGGAGGCTAGGACAAGCCCCATGTATAAGAGGTCTCTTGGTGCACAGATCGAACGTTGTGTGCTCACGTAGTGAATGCCGGAAGGTCCCCAAGAACAATGAACTCTACTTTTTGCACAAGTTACAAGGTAAAAAGCATGAACGACAAGAGCAAGAGACCAATTGGGTGCAATCTCCCCCCATGCCTTGTGTGAGCGCTCCACAAAGCATGTATTTTATGTATATTTCATCTTCATGCTCAATAATAGCCCAATTTACAAAAATATATCAAGCTTTTAACTTTTGAGTTTGCTTTTACAAAAATAGGAATAAAGCTAATGGACGGTGCCTAAAGAGTCTGGCACGCCCAATACAATGTCCAAATAGAAATAACATAACCGTGTGCATGGGGGCATACAAAATAATAATAAATAATCAATGTCTCAATAGACATAACAAAATATAGGCGTGGTGCCTATCAGAATGTAATCCATAGATCGAATACTCGCTATCCACCAATGCTTTCCTCCGCCACTACTGCTATCTCTACACATCAACTGAAGCATTCACAATCGTTAGTAAAATAATACAATTAAACCGACAAAAGTGAATACCTAGCAGTCTTCAGCTACATAAATAAATCAACTGGTTAGAAATAAATCCTAACCTTAATTTATTACGAGTGCGCACTCTAAACTCATAAACGTTTATTAATTTAATATGCATTTTGTGGAATCACCCGCTATGGAATCACCCATGTACACACTAAATTAATGAAACACCCGAAAAGGACAGCATCCCCATCAACTTCTCGCACAAAGAATCCACTTTGTGTATGAGCCCCGGTCATCAAAGTTTATGGAATCCACCGTAAAACCTCATAGAATCCACCGTGGCACGGAATCCACCTTGAAATATGCCTCCTGGCATCATACCCCCGGGGTGGGATAGCAATTGACCTCAATTGCTATTAGCTCAATGTGGAGCTAACAGAGTGGGGAAAGCATTTAAGTCTCTAGCGTGCATCCATTGTGCTTCTTCTACAGGATGGTTCTTAAATTTAACTAGATATCTAGAATACCTACGGCCAGTTCTAGTGGTCATAAAGTCAGTGTCTATGATAGCTTCTGGTTCAAGTATTTCAGTCTCTTCCTCTAATAAAGATGGGTTTTCATAAACAGGGTGTACAGGTAATTGGCCTCTAAATGGTCTCAATAAACTAATGTGAAATGTTTGTGAATTTTCCAATGAGGTGGTAATTCTAACTTGAATGCATTGTCATTAATTTTATGAATAATCCTAAATGGTCCATAGAATCTAGGGGCTAATTTGACAACTGGATGTCTATCTACACTTTGCAGTCTACGTTTTTCTATTCTCAGCCAAACATAATCATCAACTTTGAAATTCATTGCTTGTCTTTTCTTGTTGGCTTGTTTGGTATATGATTGCTGGGCTTTAGCAATCATATGTTTAACGTCATAAAAAATAGTGTTATGCATACTAGCAATATCATCAGCACTTTGAATTCTATTTGACAAAGATGCAACAGGTGTAGATAATCTATATCCATAAATGACTTCAAACGGTGCTTTCTTTGTAGATGTATGTGGTGTATTGTTATATGCAAACTGTAATAAATGCAAATGTGTGTCCCATGTCTGTGGTTTAGAGATAGTATATGCACGTAAAAGATCTAGAATGGTGCTATTAGTGGCTTCTGTTTGTCCATTAGTTTCTGGATGAAATGCAGATGAGAAATCAATCTTTGTGCCTAGGTTAGCAAACAGAGTAATCCAAAAGTTGTTACAAAATCTAGAATCACGATCTGAAATAATAACTTTTGGCAATCCATGGTTAGTAAAAACAGTTTTCAAAAATAACTGTGCTGCTTGTGATGCTGTTAAAGTTTTCTTACATGGTATGAAATATACTTGTTTACTAAATCTATCTACAACTGTCCAAATCATATCATGGTTAGATTTAGTATTAGGTAAACCAATAATGAAATCCATAGAAATTTGTTCCCAAGGTTTAGATGGAATAGACAAAGGTATAAGTAATCCATACTGTTTACCACGATGTCTCTTAACTCTTTGACAAATCAAACATTGAAAAAGAAAGTTAGATACATCAGCATCCATACGCGGTCAATAAAAATCTTCAGTTAACGTACGTAAGGTAGATATGATACCTCTATGACCTTGATATGGGGGACAATGAATTTCATTCAAAACAAAAGATCGGAATGGAATTGTAACACACAATCTCTTTTCATTAAACATAAATCCATCATTATATAACAATGAATCAATAGGAATGAAATTATTTTGAACTAATTTATTCCAATTAGTATGAAAAGTAATATCCTCATGATATGTATCTTTCATAGCAATCAAAGAATCAAAAGATATGACAGAAATATTATGAATGGCAGGTCTTCTACTCAATGCATCAGCCACTACATTTTCTTTTCCGGGTTGGTATTGAATAATAGGATGAAAACTTTGAATAAAGGAGGCCCATTTGATATGATGGTCAGAGATTTGGAGTTGGCTAAGTAAATGTCTAATACTTTGCTGATCGGTCTTAATCATAAATTCTGAACCCATTAAGTAGTGTTTCCACTGTCTTAATGCTTATACAACTGCTAATAGTTCTTTGTCATGTGTGGAATATTTCAATTCAGAAGGTTTCAGCTTGCAACTAGAATAGGTTATAGGATGATTGTCTTGCATAAGTACAGCTCCTATTCCTGATCCACTAGCATCGGTCACTACTAAAAAGAATGGTCTATTAAATTCAGGCAACTATAGAACAGGGGCATGGGTTAATGCATGTTTCAGTAAGTCAAAGGATTTCTGTTGAATTTCGGACCAATGATAAACAATTCCTTTCTTGAGAAGTTTGGTTAATGGTAAAGCAAGTAATAAAAAATTACGTACAAACTTCCTATAGAAACTAGCAAGACCAAGGAATGAGCGTAACTCATGCACGTTTTTAGGTACAGGCCAATTCAATATTGCATCAATTTTCTTAGGATCAACTTTAATTCCATCAGATGATACAATATGACCTAAATACTCAATTTCTGTTTTAAAGAATTCACTCTTTTCAGGATTTGCATAACAATTGATTTTCTTTCAATAACTGAAAAACCAATGACAAATGCTCATAATGTTCTTTCTCATTTTGACTAAACACCAAAATATCATCAAATAAAACAATTACACAATACTGATATTTTAAAAATATACGGTTCATCATTCTACTAAACGTAGCAGGTGCATTAGTCAATCCAAATGGCATGACTAAAAATTCCTAATGACCAAACTGTGTTCTAAATGCAATATTGAATTTGTCTGACTTATCTAGTCTTACCTAATGATAACCAGACTTAAGGTCGATTTTACTAAATATAGCAAATCCTTGCAGTTTGTCCATAAGGTCATCAAATCTAGGAATAGGATACCTATTCTTTACAGTGATCTTATTTAAAGCTCGATAGTCAATGCACATACGATAGGTATTATTCTTTTTCTTAACTAACAGAACAGGTGCACCGAATGGAGAACTGCTAGGTCGAATCAATTCTCTATTTAGTAATTCCTCAACTTGACTTTGGATTTCTTTTTGGTCTATCTGGTTATGGCTATATGGTGCTTTGCAAGGTGGTTGTGTGCCAGGTATCAAATCTATCTTATGGTCTTCTGGACGTGAAGGAGGTAAACCAGGTGATAGGTCTTCTGCAAAACAATCCTTAAAATATGCAAGAAATTCTTTATGCCTAGGATGCATATGATTTTCCTTTACTTGCAATTCATTCACCCAAATGAGATAAGATTTACTACTCTTGCGTAATGCACGTTTAGCTTGAGTATGCGAAAGCAGTGGAAAAACATTAGATGCATGCATACCATATAATGTAATAGATTTTCCTTGAAAATTAATGTTCATTGAATGTGTGGAATAGTCTATGTCTCGATTATGCTGGTGACGCCAAGGCATACCTAAAATAATGTCACTCGACTGTAATGGAATAACTAAGAAATTTCTTCTTTTAGTGTATTGACCAATTTGAATCTCTAAGTCTTGCACTTCCTGTGTACCATTATACCTAGTGCCTAAGAATGCAGCTTTGATGCGATAATGCGTAGGTACAGTCTGTAATTTCAATTCTTTTACTAATTTTGCTGAAATAAAATCATGAGTACTACCGTCATCATGCAAAATAGTCTTTTCCTTTCCATGCACCAAACATTTCATAGTCAATAATGAATGTGGAGTAGGCATAGCTGGTAAAGTATCGGAAGTAGTAGTAGTGTCATCCTCATCTTCAGTGAAATCAGGCATACCTTCATGTTCGTCTTCGTCCATTGCTCCAAGGTAGTTGATATGAGCTGGTGGCTTCTTTGAATGACAATTTGCTGCTAGATATCCAAGCTGGTGGCATTTATAGCATACTATTGGCTTGGCTTTGGTTACATTATTTGCAATGGCGGGAAGTCTAGGTACATTAGGATTTGGCTGTGGAACAGGCTTAGGGTTTTGATTGAGATTGGATGGTAATGCAGGTGGTTTTTCCCAATTCTTGCGGAAAGATGATGAAGAGAAATGACATGGATTAAATCTTCTAAAATTGGAATTGAATTGTTTAGATCCATAATTACCATTGGCTTGGAATTGCTGTGGACGTCTGTCTCTACCCCGTAGCTTATCTTCAGTGTCGTGAGCTAGTGAAATGGTGTCTTCAAGGATAGCAGGCTTGAACATGTTAACTTCAGCGTAGTAATGCCCAAGGAGTCCAGACATATACTTGCGCTTATGTGTCGTTTCAGGTACATCTTCAAGCATGCGTAGCTGGAGTAATGTATTCCAAAAACGCTCTGTATACTGAGGAATAGGCTCATGATCCCGTTGCTGAAGAAGATCCCATTGCTTAATAGCTTTCTCATGAAATTGTGGTGGAAGGAAATTTTGCATGAACTTCTTCTTGAAATTCTCCCAAGTAGCAGGACAATCTATGCTCTTGCGTACTATAGTCCACCAAAGAGATGCTCTGTCTACTAAATGATTAGTGACACACTTGATTTTATCTTTTTCTGCATTGGTTTCCTCATGGAAATAGTCATCAAACTGACTAATGAATACTAGAACAGTTTTTCCTTCTCGTATGCCATTGAAAGTACGGAATTTGAAACTTCGTTTACTTATCTTTCATTCCTTGCGAATGGTTTGAGCTTCAAGAGTTGTGTCAATGGTACGTCGAATCAGATCTTCAGCTTGAGGTTCTTCTTTATCGGTAGACGCCCTTTGTAATTTTGCCCGTTGCGCTTGCAATGCTTGCCTAGCCCTTCGTTCTTCTTTCAATTGCATCATGATTAAGTCCAGTTTTTGCTCCATCGTAGGTTCAGGTAAGTCTCCTTCAGCCCCATAAGATCATCCATATGTGGTTTCGTCATCCTGTAAAACTCAAAAGACCTTTCTCACTCAAAATCAGGTTAGCGGGATGAGCGTAGCTCAAGTTCGGGGTTACAAGGCTTATGTGTTTTTGGGTATAGCTTTCTCAATCTTCAGAAAATTTGCGATTTATCCTTCTTCATATGCTGAAAATGCTTCAGCAAACCTGCGTATGGGTAGAGTACCTTCCAATGAACAACTTTGTAGTTCGGAGTTTCTGCGCAGGAACAGCCCTTCTAGGAGTTTTGAGCACAAGTCAGTTCTGACTCCAGTTGACTTGTCTGACTCACAGAGTTGTAGACTTATGTGACTTTTAGAGTTACAGACTTATGTGACTTGCAGAGTTGCAAACTTGCAGAACTTATTCGACTTAAGGAACTTGCAGAACTTGATCAGAAATTACTTGCAGAACTTGACTTCTGTGGTGTGTCTTGGAGTTTATAACTTGTAGAGGTGACTTTCTTGAGTAGACTAAGCTTAATTGATTAAGCTTAGGGAGGCTTATTGATCAGTAAACGGTGAACGTGGGGGGGGGGGGGCGTGTTTTCAGCCGTCGCGAAAAAAAAACGGAGGTCTTCTGATACCTCGCGGACCGATTTTGTGAAGCTTTTAAGCTTCTTTAAAGCTTATAAGCTTTACTATTAAGCTTTTTGAAAGAATTAGCTATGAAAATAATAAAGCTTATCTCTAGTTGTCCGTGACTTGATGAAGGAGATGAAGGAGTGGTCCTCCACCTCTGTAGCCCGGTCCTTCGCGATCTAATGACAGAAACAGGGGTTCTTGATCACCAGAAGTCTACCTGTATTGACGGTTCGCGACGAGATTGACCGTAGAGCCTGATCGTTCCAGGAGCTTCGCCTTCGCACGAGATAGGTAGCGATTGGAAGCTCTTGATCTCAGCTCCGCCATGATACCACTGGTGCGCAGATCGGACGTTGTATGCTCGCGTAGTGAATGCCGGAAGGTCCCCAAGAACAATGAACTCTACTTTTTGCACAAGTTACAAGGTAAAAAGCATGAACTACAAGAGAAAGAGACCAATTGGGTGCAATCTCCCCCCATGCCTTGTGTGAGCACTCCACAAAGCATGTATTTTATGTATATTTCATCTTCATGCTCAATAATAGCCAAATTTACAAAAATATATCAAGCTTTTAGCTTTTGAGTTTGCTTTTACAAAAATAGGAATAAAGCTAATGGAAGGTGCCCAAAGAGTCTGGCACGCCCAATACAATGTCCAAATAGAAATAACATAACCGTGCGCATGGGCGCATACAAAGTAATAATAAATAATCGATGCCTCAATAGACATGACAAAATATAGATGTGGCGCCTATCAGAATATAATCCATAGATCAAATACTCGCTATCCACCAATGCTTTCCTCCGCCACTGCTGCTATCTCTACACATCAACTGAAGCATTCACAATCGTTAGTAAAATAATACAATTAAACCAACAAAAGTGAAGACCTAGCAGTCTCCCTCCCTCACCCTCACCCTCTCTTTCTCTCTTTCCCTATTACGTTTAATGATTTTTTTCTCTTTTTCTCTTTTTCTCTCTTCTCTCCCTCTCTCATTTTTTTTTCTCTCCTCCCCCTCTCTCATTTCCTCTCCCTTCCTCACCCTCACCCTCACCCTCTCTTTCTCTCTTTCCCTATTAGGTTTAATGATTTTTCTTTCTTTTTCTCTCTCCTCTCCCTCTCTTATTTCCTTTTATCTCTTCCTCTCCCTCTCTCATTTCCTCTCCCTCCCTCATCCTCACCCTCACCCTCTCTTTCTCTCTTTTCCTATTATGTTTAACATATTTTCTCTCTTTATCTCTCTCCTCGTATTCTCTCATTTTTTTCTCTCTCCTCTCCCTCTCTCATTTACTTTTGCTCTCTTCCTCTCCCTCTCTCATTTCTTCTCCCTTCCTCTCCCTCCCTCTCCATCTCCCTCTCTCATTTCTCTATTATGTTTAATGTCTCCCACCCTCCCCCTCTCTTTTTCTCTCCCTCCCTCTCCCTCTCCCTCTCCCTCTCCCATTTCCTCCCTCTCCCTCTCCCTCTCCCTCATTTTCCTATTATGTTTAATGTCTCTCTCCCTCTTAATTTCCCATTTCCTTCCCCTCTCCCTCTCCCTCTCTTTCTCTCTTTGTCCCTCCCTCTCCCTCTCTCATTTTCTCCCTCTCCCTCTCCCTCTCTCTCATTTTCCTATTATATTTAATGTCTCCCTCCCTTGTTGAGATGACAAACTCAATACATGCGGACATTAATGATGGACCTCCTGGTTAGATGGGTCCACACGTCTACACTTAGCAGGTCGATGCTCATTATGACTCTTACATGGCCACTGACTCATTAGTTATTATATTCAGATTGTTACACATATTTACAGCTGGCATAGTTATAGCACTAGTCAACTAGTGTAGTCGGTTATACATTGTTTGACTTAGTAGGCCACTTTTCTTTATGTTGTATCTTATCTATACTTTGTGTCCATTGTAAAGTGTGTAAAAGAAGAAGAAGAAATCAGCAAAAAAACGTTTTGGCCTCCATCTCTCTTCTTGTCTCTTGAGTGAGCTTCTCCTTATGCATTCTGTGTGAGTTCGATGCAGCATCTTGAGCAAATCCCCCCACCACGCGATTCTTGACATCCCTCTCCCTCTCTCATATTTCCTCTCTCTCTCTCTCATTTCCCTATTATGTTTAATGTCTCCCTCTCTCTCTCTCTCTCTCTCCCTCTCCCTCTCCCTCTCTCATTTCCTCTCCCTCCCTCTTCCTTTACCATTTCCTCCCCCTCTCCCTCTCCCTCTCTTTCTCTCTCTCTCTCTCCCTCTCCCTCTCACATTTCCTCCCCCTCCCTCTCCCATTTCCTCCCTCTCCCTCTCTCTCTCTCTCTCTCATTCTCTCTCATTTTCTCCCCCTCTCTCAATATACACAAATTATACAAAAAACAAGTAAAAGAGAGAGAGAATGCACTCACCGTAAAGATTCCAAGAAGGGTTTGGCAGCTCCTCTTCGCGACGGTGGCTCCTCTTCGCCCTCCGTACACCTCCTCCTCTTCTTTGCGAGAATGGTGGCGACGGTAGTGGCGGTGAGAAGCCTTATTTCTCTCTTTCTCTCCCTCTTAGCAAGATGGTCGCTCTCTCTCTCACTCTCTTTCGTGAATGTGCGAAATGTAACGCGCTCGGGTTTCGATCTGCATTTTTTTGCTCTAGGTACCGTTGCTATTTGCATCGCAATATTAGCGTCACATTTGTGATGCAAATAGCGACGCTGCTATTTGTCGTCACTAATCGGCGTCGCTATGACCTGATATCCTTGTAGTGTATAAACTTTGCTTTGGAAACATTATTGGTAATGTATAAAAGTTTGGGTATATTGGGATTTGGTTGGAGAGAAGGCTTGGGATTTGAATTTGTGTTTGATAGTAAAGGAGGAGGTCATGCCCAAGGTTTACGAAAAGAAGAATGAACAAAGCAATTTTGATTGAATCTTCAAAAGTTAGAATTGAATGCTTTGTACCAAAGTTACCATCATTTAGAAATTGTTGTGGTTCCTTTTCTCATCCACAAATTTTATCTTCAGCATCATGGGCTAAAGAAATCGCATCCTCTAAAGTCTTTGGATTCAACATGTTCACTTCCGCATAGAAGTGACTAAGAAAACCAGACATATACTTACACTTGTGGATTGCCTCAAGAACATCTTCAAACATTCGAAATTATAGTAAGGTACTCCAAACACACTCAGTGTATTATGAAATAGGTTCACGATCTCTTTGTTTTTGCAGAAGATCCCATTGTTTGATTGTTTTTTCATGGAATTGAGGTGGAAGAAAATTCTACAAAAATTTCTTTTGAAAAGCCTCCGAAGTAGTAGGACAATCAATACTTTTGCAGAAAATAGTCTATCATAACAATGCTATGTCTAGTAGATGGTTAGTGACACATTTGAGTTTATCTTTTTCAGCATACTGCTCTTCATGAAAATAATCATCAAACTGACTGATAAAAGCAAGAACAATTTTTCCATCACGTTGCCCATTAAAAGTACGAAATTTAAAATTTCTTTTACTTATCTTGATTTCTTTCTTGAGAGATTGTGCTTCGAGTGTCGCATCGATCATACATCGAATAACATCTTCAGGTTGCGCTCCATCTTGATTGACAGTGGATTGTTGAAGAGTAGCTAGTTGAACTTGCAAAGTTTGACATGCTCTTCATCCCCCTTAAAGTTGCATCATAATTAGGTTAAATTTTTACTCTATCGTTGGTTTTGGTAAATCATCTTCGGCCATAAAATCTTCCATGTTTTGATCAGACATCCTGCAAAATTTCAAACAACCTCACACACTTGAAATATTGCTAGAGGGATGAGCGTAGCTCAAGTTTGGGTTTACAAGGCTTTTTTTTTTTAAATATGGTTTTTTTAACGATCTTTCTTCTTTTGCAGGTACGGTAATGGATGACGATCTTTTTCCAAGTGAATACATCTTTCATATAGTTTGGGTCTGACAATCTACTTGCTGGAAATTGTCTCTATCAAGATGCAGGTATGAGTAGAGGCTTGTTGAAGGTGCAAAGCGGGTTTGGGATTGGTTGTGTTTGAACTCCCACTATAGAGGAAGTTTAGAATTGAAGTCTTTAAGCTTTAGGAAACATAATAACCTTAAGCTTTATTAAAAGCTTAATAATTTTGAGAAAACACGAATCAGGACGATGACAGCTTCACGTTAGATTCGGTGCCGACGAGTACATCCTGCCATTGCTGACGATTAAATTTGGGGACTTAAGCTTTTTATAAATCTTATTAAGCTTTTTAACTCCAAGCTTAATCTTCTTCTTCTCTACTTCTTTGTCAACCAAAGAGATTTAAAAAGGATATTTAGAGGTGGTCCTCCACTTACCAGAAGTGGTCCTTCGCAATCTGACAACACAACAGGGGGTTCTTTATCACCAGGAATACGATGGTATTGACGGTCGTTGTGAGACTGCCTGTAGAACCCATTCGTTCCAGGAGCTTTATCTTTACATGAGATGATAAGCCATTGAAATCCCTTGATCTCAGCTTCACTTTGATACCACAGGTGCACAAATCGGATGCTGGATACACATGCAGTGAACGTCGAAAGGTCCCCAAAAACAAAGAACTCTACTAAAACTCATAAAGTAATAACAAGGTTTTGTACGACATGAAGCAAAAAGACAAATTGGGTACAATCTCCCCCCATGCCTTGTGTGAGCATTCCATAAGGCATGTATTTATAAATCTATTAATCTCCAAGCTAAAAAATAGCTCAATTTTACAATTAGCATGCTTTGGCTTTTGTGTTTGCTTTTGCCTAAATAAATAATAAAGTAGTTGGGCACCCCAAAAGTTGGGTTGTATCCACATACAATATCCAATAATAAAATATTTAAACCGAGTGACCATACACATATAAATAATAAATATTTATCAAGTGCTTCAATAAGTAAGTGTTCCTAACTAAATATTAGTGCTATGCCTTTAATGATGAGGCGCATGCCTATCAAAAATGATAATTTTTTCTAGGAAATCTGAATACATGCCATCACCCAGTGCTTTCCAACACCACCATTGCCTACTCTACACATTAACTGAAACATTCACAATTTTTAGAAAATAATAACATTAAATCGACAAGAGTGAATACCTAGCAATCTTGAGCTACAAAATAAATAAATACGTTGAAACTCTATCCTAACCTTAATTTTATATGAGTATACTCTAAACTCATAAACGTCCATTAATTTAAATATTTATTTTGCGAAATCACCCGCTGTGGAATCACCCATGTGCACATTAGATTAATTTGACGCCTGAAAAGGACCGGTGTCTCCATCAACTTCTCCCACAAGGAATCCACCTTGTGTACAAGCCCTGGCAAATAAATATAGTTTTACGAAATCCACCGCAAAACCTCACGGAATCCACCATGGAATAAAAACCTCACGGAATCCACCTTGCTCTCAGGGAATCCACCGTGGAATATGCCTCCTGGCATCAATTTTGGTCAACATCAATGAGAAAATATGAGTTTATGTATCTTCCAATGAGCTGTTATATCATCTATCCTAATTGTGGATAGTCAATTACTATAATATCTGTCACATCATCTTGTGAGATTTGTAGATTGAGAATCTATATGCTATCCGAAACAATCTAAAATATGAGGAAGTGGACTCACTTATGATCCTATCAATCATTTGCATGTTAGATATAGTCAAAATATTGAAGTTATGTAAGAAAAATCATGCATATACATCCACTAATCCCCCTTTGGCAATCACCCAAATCCATTTGAGAACACCCATATTTCTACTCTTCAAGTCTGTTTGCAAGTTCATGTAATTAGTGATTTTCATGTTGCTCTGATGCTTCATATTGTTTAGTCTATTGTAGCTATTTTTCAAACTATTTCTAATCTTATTCCAAAAATTCAAATTATTGTAATTGGTACTATTGGTTTAACACACAAACTTTGGTTACCTCATATTCTAGTAAATTGTATTGTTAAGTACTTATAATCTCCTTAAAATATGATTATAGCAAAACTAAAATTTCATATTGTGGGAAAAGGAACCAAGTAATTGCTTGTACAAAAAACTACAACATACTATCATCTAACTTAGTTAGAATCAAAATTATCATTCTAAAAATTTGTAATGAATAATATCAAACATTTCTACTATGACATGGATTGAAGAATTATCCAGTGTGGTAGACACTTTTATACTTTCATTTTCTCCAACTTCATTGACAAACTAATCAAATTCCTCTAAAACATCAAAACTACTAATTTAAACTAGAATATAAACAACATAATCTTTCAATGTGTATCAATCCTCGAGGGTAACAAACTTGAAACATGAGAAAAATTTGACTATGATCCTTTTATAAAACAACTTCCTCAAGAGCATTAATGACCTCAAAACAGTGAGAAGTTTGCAAATCCATTGTATTCCTCACTTGAAAAACTTCTTGTTATAATAATTCTCTCTCCTCTTGAAGGCAATAGATAACATAAGCTTCACTTTTTGCTACATTCCTCTCATTTTTAGGCTTATAAGAAATCCAATGAGCTATGTTAATTGGAGGTTGTATAATAGAATGTACCTCATTCTTGACTTTTGACCAACTTGTGCAAGTTTGAATATTGCCAAGAACTAAAAATTTGCTATTCAGAAAAACTATACATAGAGGTGCTAAAATTGAAGGTTTAAAATAGTAGAAATTTTCTCCATCCCTTCAATTTGAGATAATCTAAAAATAGTATATTGTGAGCTAGAAATATTAGTATGTTGAACAAATACATGCAAAGATTGCGTATTCTTTACTACAAATGGCAATACTTTACGTTATTCTAAGGCCTCTTCATTGGAGTCCAACTGGCTAGCTGCATCATCTTCTTCAAAGTGAGTTAATAGAACCAAAAGAATAATCCATAATAACATTTATATTGATACATATATGATCATGAACTTGTCATTCGTGAAATGTCATCTTCTTGGCAGGATAATTTGTCTTGAGAGAAATAGTAAGGGAAGAAGGAAGAGTATGCGTGTGAGAGAAAGAAGTGAGTAGGATAGAGCAAGTATGAGGGGGGTTGGAGGTTTGCACCTTGGATTAAGGGCCAAATGCCAAGGGAGAAGGGTTGGAGGTTTGCAGAGGAGATCGAGCGTGGCGTTATCCCTCCACCGTCCAGAGGGAGGGGTGACGTTGCTCCGTTCCCGGCCTCACGTGACCCCCCCTCGCTCAAGGAGCGGGCACCCCACCCCGGCCTACTCAAGACTTGGAGTTGGGCGCCTGATCTGATCTCCTCTCTCCTGCTCAACAATGGCTCGCCGATCTGCATCCACACCAACAGGGATCGTTCCCCTCTCCGCGGGTTACAGGCGTCAAACTACACCCAGGAACGAAAGAAGCGCCGCCTACCGATGTGCTACTCATAGAGAGGTGGCGTAGGCGTGCTTATCCCATGTGGGAGATCCATATAATACCATCCACCTCCTTCACTCCCAAATCTCCACACGTATTAAGAAGAATGCGATGCTATTTCTTTAAGATATGCTTGGATTCCGACGTGCTGGCGGACCACCCCGCCGTCTTCTGGCCGCTTAGATTGCGTCCCATCCTCCATCTGTTTGAACTCTTAACAAATCGTGTAACTATGCTCCTATATCCATGAAAGAGGTTATAGTTTGAAGAATCCACAAAGATTCCTACAATTGAACCACTTCAACTTAGAAGAAATTGAAGATCCCAAGAAAGAACTAGAATCAATTAAGGATGCCAAAGTAGCAAAAGGGCTGAATTTTTCTTTTAAGAGATTGGACTAATGTGTACCGTAAGTTCATGGGGTAACTTAGTCAAGTTAGTGATACCTCATGCTAGAGGAAATAGCACCTAGAGAAAATTTGAGTGCATAAACTAGATTTTAAAGATTTGCATTGTAATATAGGGTGTTGTATCTATTCCTAATCCTACCAAGGCTTAGGATCAGAAATTTCTTCTTAAGCAAGTCAAACCACTTGAGTTTAATGCAAGGGGAAAGATTTACACACTGATGCCAAAGTGGGGATTGAGGCGATAGAGGATTACTTCCTTAGCACTAGAACCAACTCTTCAAACCAAGCCATGATAGCAAAGCTCAAGTTGACACAGCATGATGAAAGTGGTGCAGTAGCAAAGGCAATTGTGTAACAGAAGGTAGTGATGGAATGGCTTCAAGGCATCACAAAGATAGAAGACTATATAAGGAGTAGAGAGGAAGAGATGAGAGTTACACACACACACAAAAAAATATATACACTCAGCTATTACAGAATGAAGATATCAAAATATACTTAGTCAATATTGTCCTACTCCTGTTGTAGCCGCCATGATTATCTAGTTTGAGCATTGCATTTCTTCACAGTAGTACTCTATATGGTCCTTATGGTCAATCCTTGTATGCATTCATTGCTCTAACTCTTGTCCATTTATCTTTATTGTCTCGCAAGAGACTATGACTCATTGTATGGAACTTGTAAACTATAACTTACTAAATATATGGACATTTTATTGAATGTTCATTCTATCTAGTCACCTATTAGGGTGTTTGATATTTTGTGAATGATGCATCTACAATTTTAGCATATCTTTGTGCCGATTTCAACTATATTAAGGCTCTATAATCTCACAAAGAGCATGCAGCCTGATTACACCCAATGATAATGATCTAGATCCAAATTCAATTGCACATAGTAACCACGATGATCTTTCTGATGCACATAGGTCTACACGAGAACATGCTCTTAGCATTCGCCAAAGGACCTCCACCCCATTTCTGCACAGTGGTCCAAGCCTAAGTAGCGACACTGGTCATTGTCCCTTGAGGGTACTTCATTCCTCAACGGGATGAGGAACTCCCAATAGAAAAGTCTACTCCACAACCCCATAAACATCACTCACAATTTTGCGATCTCGAGATGTGCTCCCAACTCCACCAATCGCTTTTGTGATGCCTCTAAAGATAGTAGGGTGGCTATTTGCACCATCAAATTCAATTGTGGTTTTACCGACCCGTTTCTCCTTGTGGTATCCCAATTAGTACTAGGATGGCTACCTAGGTATAAGTTCAATTTATTAAGTTTTTTGGTTCATCAATCGCGGAACCGAATGCTTTTCTTCCACATTTTGATATGGAATATACTATCAAATTTCCCACCTAGGCAAATATTGCCCATAAGGTGGCCATATTCAAGTCATGGATGCAAAAAACGATAGTGGTATGACTTGCAACAAATAATAATTGGGTAACTTTTGATGATACCAAAAAAACATTATACTTGTAGTTTCAGCTAGACTGAACTGATACCTATAACTTGGAGAGAGTCTGCAATCTCAAGTAAGGAGATGCTACAATCCACAACTATATAGCTCAATTTAAGATCCTAAAAGAAAGGATGACTCTAAATGCACAACCTATTGGTGAAATGTAATACTTATCATACATGCAAGGTCTTAACCAAGATATATGTAGATCTTTCACTTTCAGAATATCTATTTGATCATATTTTGGATTCTTTTTATCAGTGTGTTTTTTATGTTGAGATGCTTTTGGCTAAGAAGAAGTCAGAATTTCCTCTAGTGTATCAAGTGTAACAATCTAGGTCATCTGGACTGATTACAGCCTGAATTAGTAATGGTGTAAATTTACATGTCTACTCACAATACAAAGATTTTTTTATACAATGCGAGGAGTTAGATGGGACATGCTGAGGTATGGCAAGGCATGGGTGGAGTGCAACCTAGAAACTAGCAAGGCATGAGAGGAGCATAGCCTACTAGCTGGAATACCCTCAAACCATCTACAATAGCAGCACTGGCAATCGCTTATACCTAGGGCCATAGATGGTGAGAAAGGAATCGAGGAGGACAACAAGAAAATTATTGCTCCTCATAAAAATAATGTTTCTTTTACATGTACAAAGGACACTTGATATCGAAGTTTCTTAAAGACCAAGCATACAATGCTCAAAACACGCAAAGTCATGATTAGACTCCCTTGCCTTCATTCAATATGGTTGAACTCACAAAGCTACATGAGTCAAAAGTAAATGTGATTACCTACTCGAGCAAGATGCTCCAAGTGGTAGCAAATAAGCTTACAAATATTTTGTGGGTAGAACGAGAGAAAGTCCACCGCCTTGATGGCTATGTCAACAAAAGGAACCATTGGCAATGAGGGATCTATAGCCGATTCCTATACCGAATTCATTAATTGTGATAGTAGAAGGGATAGCAACAACATGGGTGGCAATGCAAAATTTGCAATTGACTCTTGGCCTAGATTCAATACATGTGAGGGTAAAAAGGGAACTTACCACAGCACCAAAAGCTAAGGTAGTTTCTTCTTCACATGTAGTTTTAAGTCACTCCTGTAGACTGCAAAGCCAGTAAGTTCATCATGGAAACACAAACCACATTGTTAACCCTCAAACAAACAAGATGGAAATTTTGGAAAATCTAAAGCAGTAGATGAGGCCAAGGAAAAAGTGAAATGAAAGACAAAGGCGCGCCAATAAGAATTTGGAAACACAAGAAGTGCAAAAAAGTCATAAATCAAGGAGAAAAGTGCAATTTGTAAAGGTAGAAGGGTGGTAGGAAGGAAGCTAGGAAGATAGGAGGAAAATGGTAAAAAGGGCCTACGCGATCGGCCATGTAAAAAGGGGGATAAGGGGATGACCGCCCAAAAGGGAATTAGGGTTTTGCATATAAAGTTGAAAAGTGAATGAGAAACTCATTCTGGTGTGTGTCCAAAAGTAGCTCTCTCTTCTTCTTCTTCTTAATCTTCTTCTTCTTACTTGCTTGAGCTTGTGCTTAAGAGAGGGAGTGTGAGGGAGTGAATGTGTGAGGGTGAGGGAATGTGGTGGAGAAGCTCTCTATTTTCTCCTCTCTTCTTATCTTGTCTTGTCTTTGCTCGCAGCAATGGAGCTTGGAGGACGGAGCTTGAGGATAGCGCTTGCTTGAAGCTTGCACTTGGATCGTGGAGCTACCGGGGTGCTCGGGAGAGGAGGTAACTCGATCAGTCATGGAGGTAAGCTCACTACACTTGTAGAGATAGATAGCGTGTCGGCTATGTGAGAGGTTACCAGAGTCCGATTCCCAAAATCGAACATGGACGCGGTCCAATTCCTAGAATCGGGCGCGGTCCAATTTTCGGACTCGGACCAACCCATCCTGTCTAATCAAACATACCCTATCCGATTTCGAAAATCAGACAATGGAGAATCGAACGTACGAAAATCAGACTATACAAAATCAGACACTCAAAATGAGACTACCCAAAATCGGACACATGTCAAATTGGACGTCTAATTCTTAGAATTGTACTCCCAGAATTTGAGACTCCAAAATCGGACACTTGTCAAATTGGATGTTTGATTCCCAGAATCGAATGTACAAAAATCGAACACACAAAAATTAGACCAATCGTCCGATCGAATACCCATGTGTCCACTCGAACATCCCAATTGTCCAGTTGGACATGTATAACAATCAAATCACTCTATGGTTGGACCAATCATGGACCAATCATAGGACTCAGACCAACTACCAATCGGACCACTATTTGGAATCAGACCTAGTCCACCTGTTTGACTTTGAAAGTTGGACCAACAAACCAGAACAATAAAATATAGACCCAGAGAGCATATAGAGCTAAAAGCACATTATAGATCTATCACTCGATTGAAGTCTAGAGCAAGTAGTTCAAAACTTGGCTACGAAGAGTCCTTCAAATTGCGCATGGTGTTTAGCATAATGGCTCTACCGGTCGGGGGGGACTGCCTCCTCCCCCCCCGAACCCCCCCTGAATCCCCATAGAGAGGCCTCTGCCCCCTCTGCACATCCCCAAGTAGGCTTGAGAGTAAACGTGCACTGTGACAGATCCTCCGCATTAGATTTTAGTGTAGTAATGGCTCTACACAAGCATAAACTCACTCGCAAAACAGCAAACTGAAAGCCCATATCCAAACAAGGACAAATAGAGAGCATAGATTGGTCAAACTAGCAAACTGAAAGACCATATCCAGCAGAACCTCAATGGGCCAATCTAGCAAACAAGGGTAAAAAGGCCACACCATAAAAATGTGTATAGGTTGCATTCAAATTGCATCTAGTCAAAGTAAAATGCAACAACATCAAGCTACAACTACGAGGATGACTAGGCATGACAGTCTTGATGATAGATGCACCTTGAATGGTATTGCATAGATGACCCAAGACATTAGTGGAGAATCCACATCTGGTTGTGCGATTGGGGGCTTAATGGCATGTATTAGAATGCTTGACTTTACAAGCCAAGATCCAAATATAAAGACATAGTATGGTCTCCTTAACTTAGGGTCAAACTCACTGCAAAAAGAGAGCATATGTCGATACTCTCATTGATGAAGGAGTTGATGTTAATATCTTGACATATGAAGCATGGACCCTACTAGGCCAACAAGATCTCACACAAATGGATGCAGCTCTTAATCCTTGTGGGGGACACCCACAAGCACTTATAGAGAAGTGCAAAATCCTTATAACTATTGAGACTGAAAGCTTGCCTATCCTATCACTACAAGATATAGGCCTTATACTGATGTTAAAAGTGACAAAAATGTTAATAACAAAATTTGCCCCCATCGTCGCAAAAAGCATCATTATTAGCGATGCCATAGAACAGTCGGTATTAGCGTCGTTATGAACGTCTCTATTTGCATCGGTATCAACGTCGCATTTGCAACACTAATACCAACGCAAATAACGACGCTCATAACGACGCTCTGCGACACTAATAACGACGTCAATAATGACATATGCAAGGTAATTTTACGACACTAATAGTGACGGTAACAGGGAAAAAAAAATTATCACAAGGCAGCACATATAGCACTGTGTGCTTTATTTAGGCCATACAAAATAGTTTCTACACTATGTACAATGCTCGTGTAAATAAAAACAAAGTGTACTTGAATCATAACACTAATACATGAAATAAATACATCATCGCACAATGAAAGCGAGTGGTACATTCATGGCAAGATATCACTACTACATAGAAAATGTCTACATAGATTAGGCGACAAAAAAAGAAGGGTGTGTGAGCTCCAGGGATCCAAGGGTGTGTATCTATACAATTGGTCGATCAATGCAGTGAGACTGTGTCTCTCTACATATCGAGTCGCAAGGTCGATCGGATCGCGATTTGTAATTGAGTGCTGCAAAGAAAACAAAATACTAACTGCTAGAAACATGATTGTCAGTACAAAGGATATTGCAAAAAAATAAGCAAGCAAAACAAAAGAAAAACTTACAAAGTTCTCCAGATATGTCCTGTGGCCGCCACTCTTAAGATGATGGACCACTCCGGCCTCTAGTCGTGCCCTCCCTACCTCACGCTGTTGACTCCAATGTCTTGGAGAATTTGTAGCCTCCTCCCTCAGTCGGCACCAATCATCTGCGTCTAGCGAATCAGGCTTTGCAGCCCCACTCTTGAGTGCCTTGCGTATATCCGATCGCCTGTGTGACATATATACACACATGTAGTCCATCATCCAGCCCATACAAAATCTATCTGCTGTGGCTGGAACCAAAAAATCCTCATGCAAGGATGCTACTATGTATTCCTTGCTCCCCTCCGATATGTTTTTCCAATGATCTAAGACGTTGTGCTGAAAAACTTGTTGGCACAACTCTCTCATGCGAGCCATCACCCTCCTCCCCTCATCATTCATGATGATGGCTCATGACCTATCATCGACAAGATAGGCATATCCCGTTGGTGTATGCCTAAGATGGGTCCTCTCCCACCCACGTCCAGGCTCCTGGGCATATCCAGGAGACCCCTGTACATCCAGTGTACCGACTATGGTAGTATCTATCGGTGTAGCACCCATAGGGGTGCCACTGCAGACGACTGAGCAAAATCCAGAGTAAGTAGAGTAGACATCCCCATAGGTGTGACAAATCCTGGAGGTGACGCAACTCCAGCAAAATGACGAGACAGAGGCACCGCATCCGTGCCTCCACAGGAACCACTTGAGCCACACTCCTTGGAACCGCCATGAGAGCGAGGAGTAGCACCTGTATCCCATGCTGACCGCGGAATCACTACCTCTATATCTCTACAATATCCCCCTGACCATGAAGCACTCTCTCCCTCTGGCCCAAGCTTGGAGCGTCGACCTCGTCTACTCGAAGCCATGTCTCTGAATCTTGCTATCTAATCTGGAGACATGCACCTGAAGATATTCTGTAACTTCTCATCACTCATCTTTCGACTCATCCTGATGATCTAAGTATCCAAAAATGTCACCTGCACATACAGAAAATGATGTTAGCATAATCAATTTAAATCATACAAAGCACTGTAATATGAATCCTAAAAAAATGATCACATTTAAAATGCATATCTTATGTACCTTTATAAGCGATTAGTCAACGAATTGAGTAAGTGGATGCTCCAAGTATGAAGTATCCTATGATCCCATGTCAATCTCCTAACAAAACTCCGCATACACTGGAAGGTTGATAGACATGTCACCACAAAAGGATGAATCCACCTCGTTCTCAATTCTTGGACTCTTGTATTTCCATCATTGTTAGCCGATGCTGGCTCCTCTACATGCTCCAAGCTTTTGGTGGCCTCCACCCCTTGCAATATGGACCCCTCTATTTGCATATTGTCCTCATCTATGCTCAGAACATCACTTTGATCATATACTCTTGCACTTCAGGGAGCTGAAGGTATAACATACCACCATTGAGGTTGTTGGGGGTTTGATAGAGGATTACCTATTCACAAACACGTACAAGAGAGATTAAAATATTGTGATATATACCATGTCGTAATACAATTAACAAAGAAATGAGTTCATGCACATGTTTACAATGGGCCGGTAACACAAAGGTGTCCCGCAAATCCGTCCATTTTTTTTCGGAATCTATTTCGAGAAATCCACATGGACCTCGTCGAACTGTTGCTCCAACTCCTTCAAGTACCACTTTGAACCACTGCACATCGAATAGTATCATGGAGAAGCTATAGTAATACACCATAACAATACTTTGCAAGTTTCCAAAATAATCCATCTCATCTATAACCATGTTTGGATCCATTGCTCATCGTCGGCTCTCTTGCTTGAACCTTGCCATGATACTACAATCCATTGTGGAGCACATTTTATCAATACGCTCCACGTGAAAATGCCATCCACGTGACCACGTTGCACTATATATTTTGTACTATACATTGAAACACTCAAATTATTTGTCGCATATAAAATATAGATACGAAAAATCCTAAACACATCATCACCTTTGGACTACATCCCCTCGAGAATTTATACTCCTCAATTGAGACCTCCGCCCCTTCGCGAGATGTTGCGGTCAAAGCTCCATGCAACCATCGCGTTGACATGAACCGCGGCATCTCCTCTATGCCCTCGGGATATCGAATCAGTCGATGGTGCATACTATGTCAAAATTCAGATCATGCTTCCTCTCGATCTTGCCTAGCGATCTAGTACCTAGCAAGCCATGTCTCCATAGAGGCATGGTGCAACATACAAAAGTGATTCACCTTCTCCTCCATTGTAGTATCCATTATCTTTTCTACTCCATTTCCAACCACCACATCTCCGGTTAGTCTATTATTTTCCTTTAGCGACCATAGCATTTTTTTGTCTGGATCCACTGTTGGTAGCCATTGTGAAATATGTACTACCGCCTCAGACACCAACCAACCTTCAGCCATGATACCTTTTGGCCAAGCTCATTGTCGCACAAAGCCTTTCAGGGTTTCCATGAAACGCTCCAAGAAGAACGTCCATCGCGCATGGACAGGTGCAGGAATATCCACTTCATCTACAAGATGCACAAGAAGGTGGATTTATATTGTGAGCATGCTGATAGGCAGGTATTTCTCAAAGAGATAGACCGTCTCCACTACTCCCCGCCTTGCGAATTCAATAGAGGATGTCTTAATCTCCTTCTGTGAGATTCATTGCACTAAAGTCGACAACCTGTAAATGGCCCCGTATATTTCTGGAGTAAGGCATCCTGCGATCGCGATCGGTAGTACAAAGTGCCACAAATGAGAAAGCATTATGAAAAATGGATACACTCCAAATAGCAAAATGCGCACACCAATTACAATCCATTCATAGTAAAAACCTGACATATCTTATGCCAGTCATGGGATTTTAGCCTTGATAATTGGTCGTCTTTAGAAAATGCCGACCTAAGAGAGCGCATCATACCCATTCGAGTGCGGATAGACTTGACTATTTGCTTCACAATGCACTCTTCTATAGTGGACAAAACCCAAGGAGTACGAGGTAACTGCACACGACCATCAGCACTCGACTGCAGCCAAAGCGTCTCCATCTTGCCTACCTCCTTCAAATCCATTCGTGCCCCTATAGTTTCTCTCTTTCCTATGATGTGGTCCCATAGTAAGCTGCCCACATTCTTGAAAATATATATGGGATCCAACAAGTGGTTAATCTATAAGTGGGTCCAATATGGAAACTCCTAGAAAACTGAGAACCGTCGCCTTCCGTTTGGATATGACTCCATGTGGATCATTTTCAGCTCGTACCAGCTTGTGGCATTCATACGTGTTAGAGGTCGTCCAAGAAAACCTTCCATGAGTTCATGACCCTCTAGCAAGAAAGCGGTGTGTCCTTGATATACCATCTTCTTCATGGTTCATGACCTTCGAGAGTCTAACTGTGGTATATACAATGGACATGCATGATAACGTGAGGTAACTAGACCTATTCCAACACCTCTATCCAATGAATACAAAATTGAATGAGATAAAATATAGATATTACCAACGAGAACAGAAGCCTATTTATCTGAACACTCTCCCAGTCCTAGAAAGTCATGCATCGTCCACATAAGAATGGCTCGAACATTGGTGGACCATCGAGCACTTGCTTATATCTTGCACGATGCCCCCTCCTCCTATAAAATCTTAAGCTCATCGACTAATGGACGAAGATACACGCCTATATTTTTGACTTTGTAGCGGCCGAGAACGAGTAAGCTAAGGATGTGATGTCATTTCTTCGTAAAAAGCCATGGAGGGATATTGTAATTGACAAGGATTATAGGCCACACATTGTAAGACCATAACCACGACTACAACCACGACCACGACCATGACCACGACTATGACTATGACTACGACTATGACTATGATGACCACGACCAAGACTACGACCACAACCACAACCACGACCACGACCACGACTACCACGACTATAACCACGACTACGACCACCACATCTACCACTACCACTACCACGACTATGACTACTATAATAAACAAGAAAAGAAGAAGAAAAAAACAACAACAATTACTACTACTACCACTATAACAACAATAAACAAGAAAATAAGAAAAAACTACTACTACTACAATAACAAAAAATAATAAAATTAAATAACAATAAACAAGAAAAGAAAAACTACTACTACTACTACTACTACAACAAACAATAACAATTAATTTCCTTATTTCTCTTCCTCTCCCTCCCTCACCCTCACCCTCTCCCTCTCTTTCTTTCTTTCCCTATTAGGTTTAATGTTTTTTCTCTTTTTCTCTCTCCTCTCCCTCTCTCATTTTTTTCTCTCTTCTCTCCCTCTCTCATTTCCTTTTCTCTCTTTCTCTCCCTTTCTCGTTTCCTCTCCCTCCCTCACCCTCACCCTCACCCTCACCCTCACCCTCTCTTTCTCTCTTTTCTTATAATGTTTAATGTTTTCTCTATTTTTATCTTTTTCTCTCTCCTCTCCCTCTCTCATTTCCTCTCCCTCCCTCACCCTCTCCCTCTTTTTCTCTCTTTCCCTATTATGTTTAATGTTTTTTCTCTATTTTTCTCTCTCCTCTCCTCTCTCTCTCATTTCCTTTTCTCTCTTCCTCTCCCTCCCTCATGCTCTCCCTCTCTTCTCTCTTTTCCTATTAGGTTTAATGTTTTTTCTCTCTTTTTCTCTCTCCTCTCTCTCTCATTTTTTTTCTCTCTCCTCTCCCTCTCTCATTTCCTTTTCCCTCTTTCTCTCCCTCTCTCATTTCCTCTCCCTCCCTCACTCTCACCCTCTCCCTCTCTTTCTCTCTTTCCCTATTAGCTTTAATGTTTTTTTCTCTCTTTTTCTCTCTCCTCTCCGTCTCTCATTTCCTTTTCTCTCTTTCTCTCCCTCTCTCATTTCCTCTCCCTCCCTCACCCTCACCCTCTCCCTCTCTTTCCCTCTTTCCCTATTATGTTTGAGGTATTTTCTCTCTTTTTCTCTCTCCTCTCCTTCTCTCTCCTCTCCTTCTCTCATCTTTTTTTTCTCTCCTCTCCCTCTCTCATTTCCTTTTGCTCTCTTCCTCTCCCTCTCTCATTTCTTCTCCCTCCCTCACCCTCACCCTCTCTTTCTCTCTTTCCCTATTATGTTTAATGTTTTTTCTCTCTCCTCTCCTTCTCTCATTTTTTTCTGTCTCCTCTCCCTCTCTGATTTCCTTTTGCTCTCTTCCTCTCCCTCCCTCACCCTCACCCTCTCTTTCTCTCTTTCCCTATTATGTTTGATGCTTTTTCTCTCTCCTCTCCCTCCCTCAACCTCTCCCTCTCTTTCTCTCTTTCCCTATTAGGTTTAATGTTTTTTCTCTCTTTTTCTCTCTCCTCTCCCTCTCTCATTTCCTTTCATCTCTTCCTCTCCCTCTCTCATTTCCTCTCCCTCCCTCACCCTCACCCTCACCCTCTCTTTCTCTCTTTCCCTATTATGTTTAGCATCTCTTCTTTCTTTTTCTTTGTCCTCTCCTTCTCTTATTTCCTTTTTCTCTCTTCTCTCCCTCTCTCATTTCTTCTCCCTCCCTCACCCTCACCCTCTCTTTCTCTCTTTCCCTACTATGTTTAATGTTTTTTGTCTCTCCTCTCCTTTCCTCATTTTTTCTCTCTCCTCTCCCTCTCTCATTTCCTTTTGCTCTCTTCCTCTCCCTCTCTCATTTCCTCTCCCTCCCTCACCCTCACCCTCTCTTTCTCTCTTTTCCTATTATGTTTAATTTTTTTCTCTCTCCTCTCCCTCTCTCATTTCCTTTTCTCTCTTCCTCTTCTTCTCTCATTCCCTCTCCCTCTCTTTCTCTCTTTCCCTATTATGTTGAATGTTTTTTCTATCTTTTTTCTCTCCTCCCCCTCTCTCATTTCTTTCTCTCTCTACTCTCCCTCTCTCATTTCCTCTCCCTCCCTCATTTCTTCTCCCTCCCTCGCCCTCTCCCTCTCTTTCTCTCTTTCCCTATTATGTTTAATGTTTTTTTTCTCTCCTCCCTCTCTTATTTCCTTTTCTCTTCCTCTCCCTCTCTCATTTCTTCTCTCTTTTTGAATTCCTCTCCGAATTCCTCTCCCTCCCTTTCTCTCTTTCCCTATTATGTTTAATGTTTTTTCTCTCTTCCTCTCCCTTTCTCTTTTCCTATTGTGTTGAATGTTTCGCTCTCTTTCCTCTCCCTCCCTCTCCCTCTCTTTCTCCCTTTCCCTATTATGTTTAATGTTTTTTCTCTCTTCCTCTCCCTCTCTCAAATCCTCTCCCTCCCCCTCTCTTTCTCTCTCCCTCCCTCTCCCTCTCCCTCTCCCTCTCTTTCTCTCTTTCCCTATTATGTTTAATGTTTTCCTCTCCCTCTCTCATTTCCTCCTCCTCCCCCTCTCTTTCTCTCTCCCTCCCTCTCCCTCTTCCTCTCTTTCTCTCTTTCCCTATTATGTTTAATGTTTCCCCCTCTCCCTCTCCCTCTCTCATTTCTCTCCCTCCCCCTCTCCCTCTCCCTCTCCTTCTCTCTCCCTGCCTCTCCCTCCCTCTTCCTCTCCCACTCCCTCTCCCTCTCCCTCTCTATTCCGTTTCCTCCCTCTCCCTTTCCCTCTCTTTCTCTGTCATTTCCTCTCTCTCTCTCTTAATACACACAAATTATACCCAAAAAAAGTAAAAGAGAGAGAGAAAACAGAAAAGCAAAGCAAGAATGGACAATGCACTCACTTTAAAGGCTTGAAGAAGGGTTTGGCGGCTCCTCTTCGCGACGGCGGCTCCTCTTCACCCTCCGTACACCTCCTCCTCTTCTTTGCGAACGGCGGCGGCGGTGAGAAGCCTTATTTCTCCCTCTTTCTCTCTTTCTCTTCCTCTCAAAGGCAAGATGTTTGCTTTCCCTCTCGCTCTCCCTTTCACTCTCTCTTTCATGAATGCGCGCAAAATGACACGCTCGGGTTTCGACCTGGGTTTTTTTCCTCTAGGTACCGTCGCTATTTGCATTACTATTAGTGTCACAAATGCGGTGCTAATAGCGAAGCCACTATTTCTTGTTGCAAATGGCCATCGCTATACCCTCATATCCTTGTAGTGTATTCCATATTCCTCCAAATAGTTCTAATTTTGGAAAGGAAATCCTCTTAGGACGACCCTTCAAAAGG
This sequence comes from Lygodium microphyllum, assembly GCF_053477565.2. NCBI lineage: Eukaryota > Viridiplantae > Streptophyta > Polypodiopsida > Schizaeales > Lygodiaceae > Lygodium > Lygodium microphyllum. The sequence continues at coordinate 29,282,291 of NC_141155.1, forward strand.
GCGATGAAGTGTGAGGCCGACTATGTAGCACAAAGGATACACTTGATACTACCGCGTGTGTGAGGATAATCACAATCTTTAGTAAGGGTGACCTGGTCAAACCTCGAGGGAAAATCAAGGAACATCTCGACATACTAGGTAAGTCTATTAATGAGAGCGAGGACTTGTTAAAAGAGTTGATACAAGCACATGTTGAAAAAAGAGAACTAGTGAGTGAGGCCACGCTTGAAACCAGAAGGTTAGGAGATAATGCCAAGGATAGGCTTTGTACTTACAAATATCGTAGAAGACCACAAAAGAAGCCCAAGCCTTATAGACGAAGGTATCAATGGAGAGCCATCCCAACACCGCGATGGATGTCCAAAGTGTTGTTACGTGCTGAAGGGTATTACATAGGTAACCAATGGATTTGGATATCAAAACCCCCTACTAAAGCACCTCTACCAAATGAAGGCTAGACCGTATTAAAAGCAAAGAAGCACAAGAGGAAATCTAAATGAAAAACCAAGTCTCGAGACAAGAAACCAAACGGGAGTATTCGAAGGGTAGATCCTCAACCTCACGTGCTTAATAAGAAGATATCATATGTAATTGTTGAGGGTACACAAAAGCCACTAGTGGACAATGAGCCTTTGATTTCCCAAAGGGATAATGAGTACCACAGGCGCAATGTTGCTCATGATAAGGCTAATTGATGAATAAAGAAAATCATAGAGTCGCCTAATAGCCATGAGAAAATCTTTCAGACAGTGCCAAGTCCACATCGAAGTCCCAAAATCTCTTATACCCTCTTTCCCTAAACGGACACAGGAAGCACAACAGTAGTCGTCAAGTGCAGCTGCTCAACCCCAATCTCTATCTCCATCTAAGTTTCCAAATGTCCAAAAGTTGGGACATGGCACCACCCTTAGCTCTCAACCTAAGGATATGCATGTGCAATCCATTGTGACTAGCTTAGCTGATGCTCGATCTACATAAGTGAATACGCAAAGGGCAACAAAAGATAGCCACTTCTGATCTTCTTAAGGACTTGACACCGCAATCTACCAATAGTGGCCAGTCCTCTAAACTGCCATTACTTCCAATCAAGAATCACAGCAGTCATAGCCTTTGGTCGTGACGATGCCTCTTTTATAGAATGTGTCCTTAGCAATTCACCTGTGGAAGAGGTGTCGCAACCAACAACTGTGACACCTCCTGCACTATCGAAGCACCTAAAGCCTAGGCTTGAGGAGAAATCTCCCAAATATTTGGCGAAGGAGATGGCACATTGGACCAATCAACCTAGCAAGGCTCTCTAGCAGGCCACAACTACGTCCCATAAGGACACACTAGAGGAAGAGAGGGCTAAGGCCCAACCAAGCACATCTACGGTTGACTTAGTTCTGGGTCTAGAATTTTTAAAGGATACACCTCAATTGCCCTAGAAAAAGAGGAGAAAACAATGAGAACAATGACAATTACAAGTGATTGTAAATGCCAAGAAGATTGAGACCAAAAGTGCTGAGGAATTGAGGAATAAAGCATCGAGTCCATCCACCAATGAATCCAATGCCAACTCTCATTACAACGCTAAAACCTCAAACACTTCTATGTGTTCTAAAAAATCAAAGTGACCATTACCATCAACGGTTTTTTGAGACACTCAATCCACTGACAACATAACTCACATTGACCAATCAAGAGTGGATACAACACTGTCACAACATGGTGACAAGACTATACTAGTCACATCCGAGGAGAACCATGACACAATAGTAGAAAAGCCTCAGGAGAAACATGGAAACCCCGAGGATATAAGCAATCTAAGCATTGACCAATCTTTTTCATCTAGGCCCGACCCCCTAGCTATGCTAAAGCCTAGAGAAACTCCTAGAACCTTGCATGAGATAGCAACCAAGTAAGCCTTCATAGAACATAGAAGTGTCACAGAGTGCATGGCTGAGTTGGATGCTAAACTAAAAATATTTTCACATGTCTACATCCTTGCAGACATGGGCACATTCATTAAGAAGCAACTTGAGGAATACTTTCCATATCCTTGGAAGAGCAAGAATAACTTGACTAGCACTATGACAAGCTCCTATATGAATGCATGCAACTCATCTCTGACGAGGAAGCCAACAAACTACGCTTAACTGTGGCATTCAATGAGGTGCTTTTCCAATTGAATCTCTTTGAGATAGAGCAGCTAAAGCAACAATCAGAGGGTCAAAGTCAATTTGAAAAGAATTGGTTTGAAAACCATGATATAATGGCCAAAATTGGAGCCTAGATTATGACAGTCTCAAAGAAGCAATTGGCCAAATGGCGGTCTCAAAGAGACACAACCTATGTGGTGCCAACTTCCTTTCAAGTACTAATTGTTGTTTGGGGTATGGACTTAGCCAAAGCTAGCCAAGAGAACTCTCTGATTGATAAAATTCTCACTAAGGAGGAGCTACATATTGCGAGTAGACTCTGACAAGGTACCATGCTACTCGATGTTGCAAAATATATGTTATTATTGAGTAGGCTACCACGAGTACTGGATGCATGTGCCACACACTAGTACAATCCTGAGTTCTACAATTGGTTTTTATCCTCATATGACATGGATTTATAAATGTGTATATAAATAAACAATGAGTTTTGTGACTGTGTATAGATAATACCAAAAAAGAAAAGCCAACACACACACCAGGAATGATAATCAAGCACAGGTGATATGCATCAAAGTCAACACTAGGCGATTCAGATAAGTGATTTCTCTTTGAGCTACACCTATCCATTATAATTGAAGCATATGACTTGCATGTACTCTTATGAGTTGCCAAGTGAATGCAGGACGACATGGATCTTGGTATGAAAGTGTTCAATGTCCAAGTTACCACAAGACCACCAACCCCACAAAGAACCATTATGGAGAAAGTGACAAAAAAAACCAAGAACAAAGAGCTATGACGGAAGACCTGCTTGTTGGAAGAGAAAATCACCCCTGCAAAGCATACATTTCATTTGAGCCTGGCCCAAAGCATAGTCGTTTGGCTACTCTACATCTGGGGCAAGATTAAGGTGGCAAGCTCCCGTTCACGACGGAAGAGCAAGAAAAGTATGGCTTGATGATAGAAATGGGGGGTTTCAGTAAGTTTACATTCAAGCTTACCCTCAACCTAAAAGACATCATCATGGAGGAGCCAGCCACCACAAAACAACTCTTGGACTAGTGTAGTCTATAGAAGTATATAGAGAAGGTCAGCAAAGCTATTGATTATGGCAAGTGTGCAAAAATTCCAAGGAGCTTCACTATTGAAAGAAACTGTGGCATGGTGATAGTAAGAAGAGGAGAAGAAGCTCCTCAAGTAGAGGTGGAGTGGAGATCTACGAGATGGAGAAGGCCTTGGGTTTAGCCACAACAACAGGACCGAGAAACACCCAAGGAGGGATGTGGATAACATGCTGGGGATGAGCCGTCACCAATTCAAGAACAAGAGAGAGACAAAGTCCACAAAGAACAACAGGACAACATGGAGAGAGTTACTAATAAAAAGAAGAGTGAGCAACCATCTCAACAACAAGAGAGCGAAAGGACAATCCATGAGCAGCAAGGCTAAAAGAACTTCAAGTTAAGGGAAAAGGAAAGATCACACTCTCGAAATCCCCATCAGAAGAACTTGATCCACTTTCAAAGAAAATAGATCATTGCAAAGGGTGGAGGAGAAATTGAAGAGACTAGAAGAAGAGCACAAGCAAACACTAGATGAGGAGAAAGAATGACTAAGGCAAAAGGAAGGAGGAGATTACTCTGATGAAGATTGAATCAAAGATTTAGTCTACAAGCTGGCACATTGCTCTGCAACATGGACTCCATACCATGACACCTAAGCAGTGGCTTAGGAGTGGAGGAGGAATGTGCTCCCTTAATCTCAAATAGCTAAACCTCATAGGAACTCTCCTTGCTAGGGCTTTGGGGAGCCAAAAGAGCAAATGCAATCGCCTCAACAGGAGCCACTAGAGTTGGTCCACAAAGAAGAGCAGGAACCAAGAAAGAAAGAATGAGTGCAGAAACCAAGACCCCTCCATGGCTACAACAAGTACAGTAATAAGAGAAAAGGGCTCTATGCCAAGCCATGCATTCATTGGTAAATCTCTCAAGCCCCCTCAGAATGTAACTATTGTAGAGGATCAGGACGATGTCTACTGTGTCCCCCTCCTAATGCATCTTCAAAGAGAGAGAGAGAGAGAGAGAGAGAGAGGAGAAAACAAACAAAAACCCACACAAAGAAAAAGGAAATGAGCAATGAGCTTTTCCATGTATATCAGAGTGCCACAATGTCTAATGAAATCATAATGGGAAGTCAAAAGCCTACCATGAAAAAAAGCCAGTAGGAGAGCAGCCACAGTTGCATTTGGAGGGCTACTAGTGACTATCATTAAAGAAGAATTGAATGATCCCAACAAGCCCAAAGAGGTGACACGTGCCCAATAGGATACAACCATGTCTTTTGCACAAGACACGATAACCAAGATAGGATCCAATGATCAAGGCAAGTGGGAGCAAACACAAGAAGAAGAAGGGTCCCAAACCACAGTTAGAAAAAAGAAATAAGCCATAAGGAATCTTGCATACACACTTCCGAGGATTTAACACTATGCATACTCACAACAATGCTCAAAGTACTTATGGAGAACAATGAGTGGTCTAATCAGAGTTGTGGTATAGCGGTCCCCAAATCATCTATAAAAACCTTAAGTTCTTCAAGGGGGAGATATCAGTAGATATCTTGTCAACCATTCTTTTCAAAGACCTAGGAGCATTGCATAAACCAAAAGCCATGTCTCGATACGAAAAGGTAGCAAAGACTATAATGAATGTTGTTTTTAGCTTATCCTCCTCAGCTATGGCCATCTAATTATAGCCTAAAAAGAGATCCATGAAGAAGTACATTTCTCGCCCTACCAAACAACTAATATAAAATACGAGCAATAAAGGGCAAAGGATAGTAGTCCTTTACTATCTTGTTGTATAGTTCCTTAAAATTTACGCATAGGCATATTTGATTGTTTTTCTTCTTCCTTATCACAAATAGTGAGCTCCATTCAAAATATTCAACAAGAAATATCAAACATGGCTTTCTTAGACACATTAATTCCTTAAAAAGAGGCTCTCTCATCTCAAAAGGCATTCATCTAACCTTCTCTATCTTACTAGCTGCATAGCAAGCAGAGATAAAATACATTGAGAAGTAGAAGGAAGAGAAGGCCAGGAACAAAGAAGATCCATATAAAGATGATCACGAGAAGAACAAGGAGAAAATCCCTACAAAAGGTAAAAGAAGAAGGATTCCACTAGGAAACAAGGTGAAGAAGAAAAAACTTTGTCACTAGAAGAAGATGCATTGGAAACTGCCATAGAGGAGTCTAAAAAAGCTGAGCAAGTGATGTTAGCCTTGAAAAGGGAAAAATAAGCCTACGTAATGCTCCAATGGTAATACACTAGGGAGATTTACACTCTTAGAATGAAGCTATCCACCATTTCTAGAAAAATGATGGATAATGATAGGTTGGCATAGTATAGAAAAGAGAAAGAGAGTGTTGAAAAGACATAAGCCCTCCATGAGGAGACCTCAAAAATTATGGTAGGACTGGAAGAGAGGCTAAAGGAGCAAGACCGAAAAAGTGTACAATTATGACTAGATGATGAAGAAGAGAAGCAGATGAAGGAGAGAATCCTCAAATTGATAGAGTAGTGGGAGGAAGCCACCAAAGGAAATGATTCTCAAGAGGACAATAGCCATGCTAACCTAGGAGAAGGAGAACTTCCAACGGAGCAAGTAAGAAAACATGAGCATTTTAGAAGCCTTGACAAAGTGGAAAGACTGGAAGTTGGAGCAAGTAAGGAAAAAGATCAACCAATGGGAGGAAGGAAGCTTAGGGCCTATGCAAGATCTTTCTTGCAAAATTCCAAACGTTAAGTATGACAAAGGTGTAGCAAAAGATAGAGCCCTAGCAGAAAAGATAATGAGAATCCAACAAATGAGTTTTGTAAATATTCTCATAGAAGTCACAAACTCAAAAGAGGAGGACACAATGGAGGGATTGAAGAGAAAACTCTAAGTAGTTGGGGAAGCCCTTCATAATACCTTGGGGGGACTACCAAAACTACTAAAGTATGAGCCCACTCAAGATGAAATGGCCTAATGGATTGAACTAGGAGGCCTCAAAATGGAGCAGCTAGTAAGATTGGGATTTATGATTCATAAGAAGCCTGATCCTTCATTACCACCAATTGATTAAGACGTGGAAGATGCACCCCCGAACCATCCCGCACACAACAACAACTAGAGCGCTTAGTTGAAGAGTCATCCTCTTCGGGTGCAAATAGAGACCCAAAGCATCGGAGCCAAAAATAGCTAGGTAAAGTTGAACTAAAGCTTAGGGCAGAGTTATAATAGGTAGAAAAGGTGTCCTTCCTAAGACAACCACAAGAAGTCAACATACATTGGGAAGAAGAGCTCTCATCCCTAGAAACGATGGAGTCATGGGACACACCAATGACCTTTGTTTTAAACAAAACAACAAAGCTCAAGAAAATACTCATAATGAACGTCATGAAGTAGTTGATTGAGTGTTAGGTAGGAGATGGATGACTCAAAAGCTACAAGATATTGACTCATGCTAAGGAGAGGACACAAGATATTGGAATAATAAGGTATTTGAAAAGCCTAGACTACCGCTTGGCTTCGAGTAATAGCCAACTTGGAGATAGACTGTCTTGGAGGAGAGAAATGAGGTATGGATGGCCTTTTGTGGAACATTGCCTAAGGAAAGAGGAGATCTCGTGCATTTACCCTACCCATGAAGACATGGTATTGAGCCAACACACATAGAAGGTATCACTTATCCACAAAGACATGGTATTGACTACAAATTCAACACACACAAAAGGTATCACTTTCCCCTAGTATTCAATGTGAAAGCTAGCCACGACTTAAGGACTATCTCAAGTTTCAAGAGTGGGACCTCACACCTTCATTTAAGAAGTTTCTAGACACATTGAAAAATTGTCCACATCTAGCCTTTGCAACAACTTGTACCAATCTCAAGCTCTTGATGATGTTCCTAAGTCAAAAGAAATAAATTGAAGAAGGGGGATTTCACCCCTTGTTTTTTTATATAAATGTGGCAATATATGGGTATGCTAGTCTCATACTTTGAGCTACCATGCTACCTACCTACTGCCTAAACCTTTTGGAAGATATCAATGAAAGCCAGTTTACAAATAGTAATCATCCCTTCTTTCCCTCAACAATGGTGAATATCTGCTTGTCAAGTAAGACATACATGATGAGCAAGACCTTCTTTGAGAAATCCATGAGGCTCCTACTTCCATCATCCCAATATTAAAGGAGAGGTAGGGAATAGTTGCAAAGAAAAGAAAACACACTTAGGGTTTTTCATGTAGGAAATGGGCCCATGGTTGTGATCCACTGGCTCCTTTTCAACCTCCAAAATCCCCTTCCCTCTTATTTCAACCCCCAATTCCCTCAAAGCCATTTAGGGTCCTCAAAGGTAGGACATCCCAAGAAATTGGGAAACCTGTCACCCTGAACACCACCTCACTGGACCTAAAACTCTCACCGATTGGGTCCTCAAGACCTAGGGAGTCTCGATTCATGTAGCATAGACTCATCTCCCAATCACACATCCACTCACTTACACCCCGTTCACCTCACATAACCTTTTACTATATGTATCTTGAAGAGAGAGAGAAACCACCAACAAACACCACTTCCTTCCTTAGCACGTGACCTCTTGCCTTCCCTCTGACCATTCCATGCAAGTCCCAAGCACTTTCAGTAGTGTCAAGGGACTGCCACTTGTCTAGGAAGGTGGTAATGTTAACCTATTTTGAAAAAGAGTTACAAAAGCAAGAAAGCAATAAGAAATGAGGGTATAAAAAAAGTAGAAACAAGTATCAAGGTCATAATAAAAAGGTTACAACAATAATGAACAATCTCATGCATAAGCCTTAAATTTATATAATAGTAGCATCCAAAACAATAAGAGTCCTTTATACCAAGTGCACTCCACTAATCAAACCAAAAGTAACTATATCTACATAGCTTCATCTAATGCATTTCTCACATTAATTCCTTGCCATCTATTAGGGAAAATTTACGGACAAAAAATAGCCAATAATATTCTCTATGCAAAAAGAAATCTTTAATATAACTATGTTCTCCCACTTCCAAACCCTAACAACCCATATATCAATAGAAAGCTCTAGAAAAGGAGGTTCTAAAATTACAATCTTCCACAGTTTGGGAGCTCATTCACAAAAATTTAACCATGTCTCTGTTTTTAGAGGTAATATTTTGGTGAAACTCCTTTACAAGGCCATTTTTAAATCTCAAAATTCCCTTAATATCTGCACTTGGAATTTTGCAACCATTGTTATACATATACATGACATGAAAAAACTTACTATTATGCAATAAGAGATGTGGGAAAGGAACCCAAGAGTGATGAGAATATCATTCAAGACATCAAAGGAAAATTCATCAGAACTCATGATAAGAGAGATAAAAACATTCCTTTATTAGGCTTAAAAACCCCTCATTACTTAGAGATTATATTGAAATTATTTCCATTTATAAATAATTTAAATTAATTTTACTTGTAGTTTTTATATAATTTTTTTATTATCAACCTTGTAATTATACTAAAAATATTAAATTCTTCAAATAGTAGTTGCATTTATGGGACCATCCATAGCTAAAATAGCCCCAAGCTCCAATGATAAAGACATAAAGAATGAAATAAGCTGCTTGGTATTTAGGTTTGAGAGCTAAGTGGTGCAAACAGGTGAATCACTCTATTGCTACATCACCTCAAGAGAGGATCTTAGAGGAACTTGAAATAGGCTAATAGTTTGATGGTCTATTGTAGGGATTTGACAACTTCTTGATCCCTATTGCATGGATTAGGATGGAAGGACTCCAATTCTAGACAAGAGATGGAAAAATTACATGACATTGGAAATCTTGTGGAGATCATAATAAAGGAAGTGTAGTAAAATAAAAGGTCTTGATAACCCTATTCCAAATATGTGTGGACCAGCTTAGTTTAGTGCCTTTCTATGCTATTATGATTAGAGCTCATTGATGGTCATCCCTTACATCATAGGATAGAACCTAATTTAACACTAGTTTAGGAGAAAAATTTGTAGCCATAATATCGTAGAGCAGTTGATGCATTACTTTCCCTCATTTTCCACTCTCCTTGAACCAAGGATAGTGTTGATTACACTTGACCTTGAAAGGCTACCAAGTTGTCTCTTAGGAGCGCATTGGATGGTTATTTCCAGTACGACTTACAAGGTGAGGGGTCGTCATATTCAATCCTCTCCAGTTTATGCCTTGAGGTTTCACAATGAATGGATTTTAAGAGCACATGTGTGGCTAGCTTCATGCATCCCATGGGATTCAAACAATGCTATATGCACATATAACAAACTACCACTCAACATTGCCTCTTCTAGCCAAGATGGAACTAGCTTCATTACTATGTTTCTTTTGATATTTCTACCATAATAGTTTGACCATATGTTTTATCTTGTCTTGTAGATTGTTAACAAGAATGGAAAATCTATAAGTTTGACAATCTCTCTACTAGGGAATTAATTAGCAAGAACGTTGTTTTATGAATGATGTTTGAAGATAATCCTCTCACACAACCCAAAAACAAGATGACAATGCGTGCCATTAAAGTATATGACTTTGTCAAGATGCTAATTTTGTCTAGAAAACTTTGATAATACAATGCCTCTTATAACCACATACACACAGAGAGCACACATAATGTAGAACATCTATAACCTCAAATTAATAAAGCAAGAACTCACGTTTTAAAAAAAATATTCACTCAATCTTCATATCTCTAAATTTGATTGTTGTGATACATTGAGCTATTTTCACCATGTATTTAGAAGTTTTAAGAATAAAAAATCTTGCTCCAAAACTTGCGTGTGACCCTTCTCTCTTCACATACAATACTTGAGTATCAAGAGAAGGCCCCCCCAAGCTCCTTAGTCTCATCCCCTTATATAGTTTTTCCTTAGCTAGTGATAAGCTTTCTTTAAGGATTTTATATTTTCAAAACATTACAAAATTTTTGAAAAGTTTAATTTGTTTTTCTCATTTTTAAAATTTTAAAATTTTAGGCATTTAAACACATCATTGTCTGCTATACTCTAAACAATTTTTTCGAAGCATGCATTGAGATGCTATATGCTTAAGATATATAGGAACTTCAAATTCTTGGTTTGAAGTGATGCCACCTATCAATCCATCCATTATGCTATCCTTTCACTGTAGAAAGACATAGTCTAAGTTCCCCCAAAGCATAAGCAGGCCATCATGACAAATATGGTGATTCAACTTCATCATGATAAATAAAGGTCCCTCGAATGGCTCACACATAGGCAAGTCAACCTAAAATCTCACCAATCAATCAAGGACAAACAATCCTCGCCCAAAAACACAGAGCTTCAGCTTCCATATGTTGGCAGCCTAATATGCTACAATAGGCTTCTTTTGCATGTTGACCAAAGATCAAGATGATCTCATTTTGTTCCATCTCCTTCGCACAAGAAGCTCATGAATTTACAAGCACTATTGCCTTAACATGAACCATACATTCCTTCAAGAAACACATCATAAGTAGACTCCTTTATCACATTGACCAACCTCTCCCATAGTAAAGTAGCCAACCGCTCTCAATCATTAACCATGGACCATAGAACTCGGCCCTGACTATCATGATAACAAGGCCCTCCAATTCTGCTATTTATAGGATAGCAGCCTCCATAATGCATATTAATAAGATGGCCTCTCTTCACTCCATCATTAGTGTTGTAGTCTCGAGCTTCTTTCACACGTCAAGTAGCATTCAAACATGTAGTACGAACTCTAATTTTTCCTGTCAATGCAAGCTCCTCTGATCCAAAAAAACTCCTTGAGCATTGCAATGACATCAAGGTTTCTAGTGTCTATTTGCAAAGTAACCTTTTTCTCTAAATGCATTGCCTAGTATCCCCATAAACCACCATAGTCTTTTCTTGAGGACTAATCATTGTTCGAGCATTGGTCAACCCAAAAGACATTACGGTGAATTCTTATTTGCCGTACTTGGTGTTGAAAGCAATCTCTAGTATGTCTTCATAGTTTATTTTGATTTGATAGAATTCAAACCTTAAATAGATCTTAGAAAATGTCACATCCCCTTGCAATTGATCTAGTAGCTCATGGATTCAAGGAATGGGGTAATTATTCTAATGGTGACTTGATTTCATCCCCTATATTGATACATAGTTTGAGGATCCCACTTTTTTTCTTCTAGAGTAGCACACCAATACGTGAGATAGAGTTGCTAGGATGAGTAAATTCTTAATTCGGCAACTATTTTTACTACTCCTTTAATTCCACTGCTTCAAAAATAGATATTTTATAGAGAATTCTTACTACTTCTTTGGCTCTAGGGATTGGTTTGATCTCATGATCCACATCCCTTTCAAGATGTAACTCTTTTAACTCCTTAGAAAATACATTCAAAGAACTCAATTAACCATGAGGACTCATCTTTATCCTTGGTATCCTCAATCTTATTAAGTTTGACTATGTAAATAGAAAGTCCTTTCCTTAATCCTTTTAGAATTTGACTAGCCTTGGTGAACTAGATCTTTGGCTTACGTGCCTTCCCTTGTGATTGGACCAATTTTTAATATATTTAAATGTGATACAACCTTCCCTACAATGTACATTTGCTAATGAGTCCATTTCTAATAGGGTGTTATAAATTCCTAAAGGTATGACTTGAGAATTTGATATTGTGGTCTAATCCCCGTAATCTAAATTGGATATTCTTAATGGATTGAGCTGATATTTTTTCCCTCATGTTTGCTAGTTCTACAATGAGTTTCCTAGAGTATGTGGGATTTAATTTAGCCTTTTGCACATTTAGGGAAAATAAATTAAAGTGTACCTCCAAAGTTGATCAAGATTTGAAAGGGATTGCCTTAGTTGCAATTTGAATTATAGAAAACTACTGCCCAATGCTATGGTTGTTGATTGAGATGTGAATAGATGCTCTTTAGACTTCTTTTCATTAAGAGATGGGTCTAGCTCATCACTTTTGATGACATAGACATGGGCTCCAACTCCTTGCCCTACTCTTTGTCCTACTCCCTATATAGGCCTTGGCCCCCAACTCCATGCCTTGCCCATGCTCTCATCCTTGATGATTAAAGTTTTCTTCCTTGGGAGGATTTCTAGAAGCGTTAGCATAGATGTTCGTTTCCTTTTTGAGGTATTAAGCATCGAAGTAACTTGGTTGGTTGTATTTAAAGCAACCTAGCTCATTATTCCATTTCTTATTGCTATTTTTGTTATTGTTGCTATGATTTTTGGGAGTACTAGCAAGATTTATGTGGCCATGATTAAAGTTTTTATGCTGGTAATTTACTCTAGCTCTTTTGGCATAGGGAAATTTATTGAACCTATTGTACTACCTTAGAAGTGTAGCAACTAGTGGTTGTGCTCTCATCAAAGCATATTCTAGGTCAATTGGCCTTGTGGCTTCCAAATGTCCACTATTGAGAGGTGGGTTCATCCCCTTTTAGAAATGCACCACTTGTTGGCTCATCAACATGTGAGGTGCATACTTTTCTGGTATAATAAATCAAGAATAATAGCCTTCAAGAGTCAACACTTTCTTCTTGAGGCTGAAGAACGCACTCTTTTTGAGAGTTTGATAAGTGAGAGATAGATATTGGCTTTGGACTCCTACCTTGATTTGCGTCCATATCATAGCACACTCAAAGACAACATTATCATGACACCATTGTCACCACCATAGTCATGATTCTCTTGTGAGTTTGAATAGAGCCATCATTGCTTAATTCATTGAACAATGCAACGAATTATTTCTATCCTCATTTATTTCTATTCTCATTTGTTACCATTAAATTTAGTTGGCTTAACCTGTCTAAGTAGATATTTTCTTTCTTTCTCATCTAACAAATTAGTGATGTCTAAAACACAAGCTTAGGATGTTCCAATAGAAGGAACTTAAAAGAATAGTGATATACTTCTAGATGCTAGGACTGGGCCTGGACATGTGATGTCTCCTTGTAGGAGCAAGGTGTTAGTTAGGAGGTAACAAGGAGCTATAGGGACTTTACATATAATTACTTGGGCCCTCTAGGACTAGTCTAACCCCTTAGGAACTTGAGATAGATCTCTGGGAAATTGATAATCAAATGAGATATGTAATCATCAACATTGTATTCATTGTATTCATCATATGAGCAAAAAAATCATTACCCCCTATGGTATAATGCACATGCGCAATTGTCTCAATGGTATCTTCATGGTAGTAAGATCCCTATTTTCAATTGCTTAACTAGAATTGACCATAACTGAAGTATAATTCTACCAATGAGTATATCTGCTTTTCAATAAAATTCTTGGAAGATTGTATATTCTAGTGTTGAGAGGCCTTCTTGGCAACATGTGCAACTTGAAGATCTCTTTTTGAACAACCAAGAAATGTCTGATGCTTTGAAGGTAGTCTTCACACGAATGATGTGGATGCCCTCTGTCACAATATTCATAACTATCGGGATTGAGTCATCGTTGCCTTGCACTATTAGAATTTTGACCACAAAATCCATACTGATGAGATCCCATGTCATTTGAGGAATGCTAAGAAAATGCAGCTCTCTAGGGATTTTCAACCTTTTAGCCTTTTCTTACTTACAACTCAAGCATTGAGTTCTCAAGGGGTCCACCCATAAGAAATTATCTATATAACATACATTCAAATGATATTAAGGAATACCCTTTCTTTACATGCTATAAGGACTTAAAACATCCCCTTCTACTTTACTAAACATATAGATATTTTTTCAAATTATAATTTAAAAATATTTTTTATAAATATAATTCTATAAATTTTATTAAATATAATATTAGTTTTTTTAAAACTAAGGTGGTAACGTACATGTTCTATAAGGTGGACTTCCCGAGATTGAGTTACATACCTTAATAGATTAGCTATCCATCTTGCCCAATGATATCTTTCTCTTACCACATTCACAATCATTGCATAACCAGGATGTCTAGCTATGAAACTATCGTAGGCCTCCCATAGAATCTTCTTCTTGAGGTCCCAACTATTGGGCACACACAACCTGTACTAATAGTACAAAAAGTCACCGTCGATGTGGTAAGGCTTAAATTTGGTCTTTGTGTTTTGCCTATCTCCCCCAAATTGAATCAACCTTTTTAGCTCAACATAATTGTGGTCCTTAGGAGTTTCAAAATCTATATCCTCTAGGATGGGATGGCTAGGCATGAAAATAAAACTTACAAGAAATTCTCTACTAGACAATTCTTCCATTAGTAAGAAATTTACAAAAGATTTCATGATTAGGGTGTTAGCTTAAGGTAAATAGGGTCATTAGGAATTTCAATAGCTATATTCTCTAGGATGGGATGGCTAGGCATGGAAATCAAACTTGTAAGAAATCCTCTACTGGCTAATTCTTCCATTAGTAAGGAATTTAAGAAGGATTTCCTTCTTAAGGCATTATATACTACATTTTCCTTGCCATGTCGATACTTTATTTCAAAGTCAAATTCCTATCAGGACTTCAATCCATCGCTTTTGTCTCATATTGAGTTCAAGTTGGGTGAAAATCCATTTGAGACTTTTCTAGTCTATTACAAGAGTAAATCTTCTTTTGAGTAAATAGTGATCCCATACTTTCAAGTTATGAGTTATTATTCAAAAGTTGAGGCCATGTGCAACATATTTAACCTCATAAGGTTTAAGTTTGCGAGAAGTATTCACCACTAGATGTCCAACACATCCAAGTGCCATGATGCTAGCATCAATAATGACCTCAACTACCTTTGTAAAATCTTGTAGCTTTAGGATAGGGATGATAGTAAGACTTTGTTTCAACTTATCAAAGCTCTCCTACTCTCGTGATGTCCATGTGATTTTTACTTGTTATTTTAAAGCGATTTAGTAAGGGTTGTTGATATCAAGGAGTAGTCTTTGATAAAAATCATGTACCACCTTGTGAGACCTAGAAATCCTTGGATTTCTCTAACATTTAGGTGTGGTGGCCAATTCCCAAACATCCTTGTCTCAATCCTTGGTATTCAATCATCTTTTTGGAGAATGCAAACTTTTTCTTCTTGGTAAAAAGCTTGTTCTCACAAAGAATTTCCAAGATAATTTTCAAATGGCATGTATGTTCTTCCTCTCTATTGGAGTAGGTAAGAATGTCATCATAAAATATGAGGACAAATTCATCTAAGTATGACTAAGAAATATATTTGACTAGCCTGTTAAAAGTAACATGAGCATTGGTCAACCCAAAAGACATTATGGTGAATTCTTATTAGCCATACTTGGTGTTGAAAGCCATCTCTAGTATGTCTTCATAGTTTATTTTGATTTGATCATATGGATTCAAGGAATGGGATAATTATTCTAATGGTGACTTGATTTCATCCCCTATATCGATGCACAGTTTGAGGGTCCCGTCCTTTTTCTTCTGGACTCATTGTAGCTCATCTTTAGGGTGCATCGATATATGTGAACAGATTCTCTTTAGACTTCTTTTCATCAAGAGATGGGTCTAGCTCATTGCTTGTGATGACATAGACATGGGCTCCAACTTCTTTCCCTACTCCTTTTCCTACTCCCTATATAGACATTGGCCCCCAACTCCATGCCTTGCCCATGCTCTCATCCTTGATTATTAAAGTTTGCTTCCTTGGGAGGATTTCTAGAAGTGTAAGCATAGATGTTCATTTCCTTTTTGAGGTATTGAGCATGGAAGTAACTTGGTTGGTTGTATTTAAAGCAACCTAGCTCATTATTCCATTTCTTATTGTTATTATTGTTATTGTTCCTATGATTTCTAGGAGTACTTGCAAGATTTATGTGGCCATGATTAAAGTTTTTACTATGGTAGTTTACTCTAGTTCTTTTGGCATAGGGAAGTTTATTGAACCTATTGTACTACCTTAGAAGTGTAGAAAGTAGTGGTGCTCTTATCAAAGCATCTTCTAGGTCAATTGGCCTTGTGGCTTCCAAATGTCCACCATTGAGAGGTATGTTCATCCCCTTACAAAAATGCGCCACTTGTTGGCTCATCGACACGTGAGGTGCATTCTTTTCTCAAATAATAAATCAAGAGTAATAGCCTTCAAGAGTCAACCATTTCTTCTTGAGGCTGAAGAATTCATGCATTTTGAGAGTTTGATAAGTGAGAGATAGATATTGGCTTTGGACTCCTACCTTGATTTGACTCCATATCACAGCACACTCAAAGACAACCTTATCATGACACCATTGTCTCCACCATAGTTGTGGTTCTCCTGTAAGTTTGAATAGAGCCATCATTGCTTAATTCATTGAACAATGCAATGTATTATTTCTATCCTCATTTATTTCTATTCTCATTTGTTACCATTAAATTTAGATTGCTTAACGTCTCTGAGTAGAAATTTTCTTTCTTTCTCATCTAACAAATCAACGATGTCTAAAACACAACCTTAGGATATTCCAATAGAAGGAACTTAAAAGAATCGTGATATATTTTACCTCAATATATATCTAACTAACCTGATTATTCTCAGATAATCACTTCCATAAGCAAGAGCTCCTTTACATAAGTCAATAATGTTTTGTATTTTGCAACCCAAAAGCTGGTAGAAATTGTTTGAAAAGAGAGTTATATATTCACATTATGAGTGTACAAGGAGAGCTTGCACCAAGACTCAAAAGAAACTTTATAGAGAGGATTTTGGATTTGACAGAACCTTAGATAAGTACATATCATTGCATAGGAGGGGTCTGGCCTTATATAACCACTTGAAGATAATGGAGCATTAAATGCATGTCAGAGAAAAGAGAGAGAGATGTGATGTATGACGATAGGGTAGGGGGTGTTGGACATAGTATTCTCACCAAATATGGGGGCATCGACAAACCCTTATTCGGCAACAAAATAATCCCAACACGCAAACACATTCTCTTTCCCACAAGGAGAGGGCGGTGTGACGAGGCAAGGGTGGCACCATAAGATTCTTATGAGAGGTTTGGAAATAAGTAGGAGGTTCACTCATAGTGTTGAGTCCTAGAAGGATCTCAAATATACTAAAGATAGATAAGATGAATAGGATGCAAAAATTTAGAGTGCAAAAAACTTGATAAAATACTTAGCCAACTAAGGCTTCCCATAAAGCAAGAGGGATAACAATTAGAGAGATAATAACTAACATTTTATCAAAGTTTGAAGTTGGGATGAGTGACATGATACAAGAATTCATTGTTCCACGAAGTAAGGGAAAAAAAAAACACCAACACATGCACTTACTTCAATGCTTAAGAGAACAAAATTTTCATCTCCCTATACTTCACATATCTTGAGGTGAGTCACTAGGATTTTTTGGGGCATCAAGTTGCATAAGCTGAGTTGTTGTCTCTTTCTCTGTGTATCTTTCAACATCTTTGTTTTCTTTCTATGTCCTCTGAAACAATTGTAAATGTGCTATAAAGAGAAAATAGGGTATCATGCCTTCTTCTTGTATCATAATAGCTTGATAAACCTCCAGCAACACTAGTAGGGAAAAGGAGATACAAGATGAAGGAAGGAAAATATATTGCTTTTGTCTTAAGAGTTCCCTCACTCATAAAACCACCATAGCCAAATGCAGTTGCTATAGTGAAAATCACATAAAGAGAGAGAGAGAGAGAGAGAGAGAGAGAGAGAGAGAGAGAGAGAGAGAGAAGGGGGGAGAGGGAACAATCAATTATCAACTGTCAAATATCTATTAAATAGGGAATCTAATTGAAATGGGACCTAACAAACAATCCTTACACTTCAAAACACACCTTAACTACATTGCAATCATCGTCTTTTCTTACCAAACCTCTTATTTTCACATAAGCCTTCTCTTTATGTGTAGGTGTTATATCTAATTGCAATGATATTGTGATGGTGACAAGTGTCATTCCCAAATCCCAAATGTGATACAATCAGGTATACAAAATGGAAATAAGAGGATTAGTAGAAGCTACATTGGATCCCCTTTTTATGGATCCTCATTGTTGCCAAATAAGTGTATAGGATGATGTGGTTTTGCTTTCAAATGCTAGTGCCAATTAATAGCTAGAAGGTCAATCACCATCCTCAAATATGTCCTATAGATCCATATATATCTCGTTTTGGTTTCTAAGACTATCCTCATCATTTTATTGATAAATGCCAACATGGGCCATTCATTCTACATGAGAATCCACCAAAAAATTCCAAGCAAATGGTTTAGAATTTTAGTTAAAGAAAACTACAAAGAATAATAAAGAAAGTAAGGAAAACTTATGTGTGAGTGGAAAAGAAAAACTTGGCCCAAAGATTTTAAAAGTACTTCCCTTCCAAACCTTCCACAGCAAATTCCACCTTGGACACCTTGTGAAATGGACTTGATTCTTAATCCTTTATTTTTAGACTTTAAATCTTCAAAACTCACTCTTGCATCTCATAAAATAGCTTGTGTTTTACTCTTAAAAACTATCTCTCATTGCTACATTGGATAGGAAAACCTAGCTAGTGGAATCCACAATCAAGGCTTGTCAAAACAACATAAGAGTGAAAGTACATGACATGAAAAGTTACAACTATAAACTACAAAAAAATATCAAACATTCAGCCCCACAAACTCAGATTTAGTAGGCAAGACAAATACTAAAAACAAAAGTCTCCATGAAGAGGATAGCAGTCCATAACTATTTGCACCCTTAAGTGATTTGAAGTTAGAGATCCTAGACTATCCAAGCAAACACCTAGGAGACAATCCAACCGATATATAAAAGGCTCATTATGAATCAAATCCAGCTTCCTATCACTTAGGATGCAATGCTTTCAAAGATAAGACATTAATCACATTTATTTCCCTTTATCTATTTCAATTCCATCATCATATATATAGCACTTTCATATTTTTTAGTGAAGATGGCCCACCGACCAATTCTCATTCTACCATGCTCCAAGAAGATCAAGGCATTAGCCTCTATGTCATGTGGTTATAAGTGGAGTGAAGGAAAAATATAGGAAAGGGCATTCATATAAAGACACATGGTAGGGAGACTTTATAGGGTTTTCTAAGAATGGAACTTGTCTTTGAGATAGTCCAAGTATCCACTATTAAGTTTTAATGACATAATGAGACCTTTGGATGGATGTAAATACATGCAAGGACTTATTTTGAGTGGCATAAGTTATTCAAGCTGAAAAATATAAAGAATTCCTACGTTTACAAAAAGGTACTATTGTTGGCTATCTTTGAAAGATTTTGCAACTCTACTTGCATGGATTTGTTGATTAAAACTATTCACTTCTATTTGAATACCTTGATGACCCTATTCTAGGTTGCTATAACAAAGTTATGGTCAAAATAAGTTATAGCCAAACACAAGGCCTGCACACAAAAAATGAATTTAAGAAAACCAATTATTTAAATAGGGGGCAATTTGACATATGCTTGTGGATGCATTTTTGTGAAAAATTCTAGGGAGGTTGGAAATTATTCTACTACTGTGATTAATAGGGTTTAGGTAAAATGACAAGTAATTCTACCTCTTCATCGAAGCATTTAGCCTAGAAAGGCCTCTCTATAAGAGGTTATTCTGGGACATATCTAAAGTGTTCTTTATCTACTAATGTAGCTGAGAAATAAGAGTATTTTTGTGCTTTTTTTTTGAAGATATATCATAGGTTTTTACAAAAGAAGGAGGGCTGAAGCGATTTTGGGTCATTTTATGCCTATCTAGGATATTTTAGTAGAGTATTTAAAAGTATTTTCAAGTGTTTCTTTGTATTTGATGCACTAATTACTTCTAGGCTGAAAGATTAGTACTGAGCTATTGTGCCAAAAATATTTCTTTTAAGCTATCATCTTAGACATAATGTATTCAACTTGAAGGGATTTATTGTAGCTGTATAGAGTTTCCAAGAGTATGACAATTTTGTGTTGAGTTTATATGTTTCTTATGTACTAAAATATATTTAAGAGTTCTTATTCTAGTATTTCTTTCTTCCATCTAATAGTTCTTTTTCTTGGAATGGATTTATCCCTAGACCTTTCCAACCCCTGATGTTTGGTGAACTTGATGTCAAAGGCCTATCTCAGAGTCTAGAAGATGGAAAAACCAGTTGAAGATGAAGTTTTTATCAATACAACGGATTTCAATGATTTCATGTGGACTTATGAATTGATTAAACATGAAGAGTCTATTACCAAGGCTCTGCAAGGATTGATTTAGAGATGAAGAAGTATGATGACACAAATGTTTCTAGGTTTCTTTGCTTCTATGGAGAGAGGCTAAAGCTAGCTAGTATACCAGTAGATGATATGCCAAGATATTTTACCAAGGTTATTTCTTATCCAATTTAGAGTAGCATAGAGTTAATCTATAAATTTTTTTGAAATACATGGATTGCTTTCAAGAGATCCCTAATGAAAAATTATTTTATGGAGGATGCAGATAAAATAACCAAGCAAGCATTCCTAAAGTTGGTTCATAAACCTATAAACAACCTTTCTAATCAAGAACTACAAATAGAGTTTGAGATGAAGTTTGATCAATTGGATAGTGTATAGAGCAATTATCTTTACTTTTACGAAGAAAAATTGTTTTTTTACAAGTAGCAGATCCTCCACTACAGTTAGAGCTAGAGAAACTGTTAGAGGATGATACAAGACATGTAGTATGTTGTTTCTAAACTAGTGAAGATAGATAATAAAAGAGTTTTTGGCCATGCCTAGGTCCATGAGGATTAAATCATGGGTGTTAGAGCCACTTTCCATGCATTGTACAAATTCTTCAAAAGATAGTGCCATGGATGAACTTATAAAAAATATGTTGGATTTAGAGGCTAATCTTGTTAAGCTTGAAGAGTTAGGCCACCTAAAGAAGAATTTGTGCTATTGCATATTGTGTGAGAGTAAATAGCATGACCTAAAGAGTGCAAGTCATATAGAGATGCTTTAAGAGAGAATTAGATTTTTTTAAAGAATAGAAGTATTCATGTAAATAAAACTTGTATACCCCTCTTAATAAAATTTAGGAAGGAAGGTATGCAAAAGCTTCTTGAAGGCCTTGTAGACTTGAAAAAGGCATATGCAACCATAGGTATACTACCTATGGATTACAAATAGAGAGATCTCCAATTTCTAGTGCATGTAAGAAAGGAGATTTTTGGACGCATGCCATGTAGACTGCATGTAAAGATAAAGTGCCAAAGATAAATCTAAATGATTTAGGTCTGAGTATTAAAGAGAAGAGTGGGTGGTATTTCCCTATGGATTCCTATTCTATATGTGTTTAGTTGGCAAAGCAACATAGTACAAATGTAATAATGGAAGATAAAAGAAAAAGAGATGACACAAACCTACGGACCTCAAAGAAGGTTAATAGAGGGAATGGTAGGATAGAGCCTGAGTAGTCTACACCTCTTAGTAGACCCAATCTACAGCAAAACATGGAAGATGTACATAATAAGAAATATAAAAAAGAAAAGAAAAACTAAAAGAAACAGAGAAATCATTTAGGATACAAGCTGCTCTCTGATATAAAGATGGCCATAGATCTTAAAGAGGTTATGGAAGAGAGGATTCTAAACAGTAAAAACACAATTTTAGTAAATTTCGGAAAGTTTCAAGTCCCATTCTTCATTCTTTAGAATATTGGGACTCCAAAAAGACATATTTAAGTTTTCCAAAGCTATCATGTGACACATCATTGGAAACCTTATAAAAAGTGGAATCTATTGATCTATTGAAAAATAAAATTAGAGCAACGATGTGAGAGTTATAGCAAAGAGAAAGTTTTGACCATGACTAGTGAATAAGAAATTTCCTATGTGAATTACATTTTAGGCGTACAATAGCATGAGTATTTAATTCCATGCACATGAATGTAAGCAAAAGGTTCAATTCTATAAGTGAAAAGTCCTACCATACATGAATATACTCCCAAATATTTTAAATATAACTTTATTTACTTTAAAAAAAATAAATTATTTTTATATTATTTACTTTACTCCGATTTACATGATTTAATCTAATTTATTTTTTTGTTCCAAATTAATTTAAATTAAATTTTTTTACTTTTTAATTATATTTATGATTTATTTAGTAGCATATAATTAATTTATAATAAATTTTCTTGATTTATTTCTAAATTTATTAGTCTTTTTCATGTAACATAACTTATTCTTCATTTTTGATATTATTATTAAAATTTTACCTTTATTATTTATTTTTCATATAATTTTTTCAATTTACTATAATTTGTATTAATTTTTAATTAATTTTCTTATTTTATTTTTATATAAATTATTTAAAGAGGGAAAATTTAATAAAATTCTCAATAAAAATAAAATGAATAATAATAATGTTATACATTAAGAAAGAAGGGTTTTTATTAAGGCCTAAGCCTTGGTGGGAGGGGGAGGGGATGTAGGGCTCTAAAAAATGGGTTCTTGATGACCCCCCTTTAGGAAACTAGAAAATCCTTTCCCCTTTAAATAATCATTTCGCCTTTAAATAATCAAAACTCTCTCTTTCACACACACACATGTGAAATATGTAGAAGGTGATGATAGCTTTATGACAGGAGAGAGAAGAAGGTGGAGGTGAGAAAACATGAGAGTAGGAATTTAAGAAAGTTAATGTGAAGAGAGAGAGAGAAACAAAGGAGAGTGAAGGTGAAGGCAAGAAAATGTGTGTGTGTGTGTGTGTGTGAAAGTGAATGTAAGGAGAGAGAGAAAGAGGGATGAGAGAGAGAGAGAGAGAGAGGAGAAAGAAAGAGATATGAGAAACAGAGTAGAATGAAAAACGGAATGTGAAGGGGGAGAAAGAGGGATGTGAAAGAGAAAAAGAAGAGAGATGAAAAGAAAATCTAAAGAGAGAAAGAGGAGAGAATATGAAAGAGAGAGAAAGAGGGGAGAGAAGAAGAAAGAAGTCAAAGGAGGGAATTTGTGAGAGATAGAAACATAATAGACGAGAAGAAAAAATCGAAGAGAAAGAAAGAGGGATGAGAGAGAGAGAGAGAGAGAAGAAGAAAGAAAGAGAGAATGTGAAGGGAGAAGAGAGAGAGAGAGAGAGGAGAGGAGAAAGAAAAAGAGAATGTAGAGAGAGAGAGAGAGAGAGAGAGAGGATAATGAAAGAATGTGGGAGTGAGAGAGAGAGAGAGAGAGAGAGAGGATAATGAAAGAATGTGGGGGTGAGAGAGAGAGAGAGAGAGAGAAGAGGAGAAAGAAAGAGAGAATGTGAAGAGAGAGAAAAAGGAGAGAGATTGAAGAAGTGAGAAAAGGGGAGAGTGTGAGAAAGGGAGAGAAAGAGGGGAGAAGAAAGAAGTGAGTGGGGAGTGTGAGAGAGAGAGAAACATAAGAGAGAAGAAGAAAGAAAGTGTGAATGAGAAGAGAGAGAACCCTATCTTCACGATCACCCCTAATGCTCACAGTACAACTTATTCACAAGCAAGAATATTCAAACCTTCAAGTTTTTAAATCCTTTGATAGTCAAAGAGGGAAGTGACATGGAAATCAGAAAGAGAGTAGAAAGAAAAATAGAATGTGAAGGGAGAGAAAGAGGGATGTGAAAGAGAAAAAGAAGAGAGAGGAAGAGAAAATGTAAAGAGAGAGAAAGAGGAGAGAGAACATGGAAGAGATAGAAAGAGGGGAGAGAAGACGAAAGAAGTCAAAGGAGGGAATGTGTGAGAGATAGAAACATAATAGAGGAGAAGGAAAAAGTTAAGAGAAAGAAAGAGGGATGAGAGAGAGAGAGAGAGAGAGAGAGAGGGAGAGAGAATGTGGAGGGAGAAGAGAGAGAGAGAGAGAAGAGGAGAAAAAAAAGAGAATGTGGGAAGAGAGAGAGAGAGAGAGAGAGGACAATGAAAGAATGTGGGGAGAGAGAGAGAGAGAGAGGAGAGAAGAAATAAAGAGAGAATGTGAAGAGAGAGAAAAAGGAGAGAGAAGAAAGAAGTGAGAAAAAGGGAGAGTATGAGAAAGAGAGAGAAAGAGGGGAGAAGAAAGAAGTGAGTGGGAATAAGAGAGAGAGAGAAACATGAGAGAAAAGAAGAAAGAAAGTGTGAATGAGAAGAGAGGGAGCCCTATCTTCACGATCACCCCTAACACTCGTGGTACAACTTACTCACAAGCAAGAATATTTAGACTCTCAGGTTTTTAAAGCCTTTGATAGTCAAAGAGGGAAGTGACATGGAATGTAGTAATGGCTTCAAAGAATCAAACATTTAATCCAAGGATTACATAGAGATCACTGTGTCAAATGTTAAAGCCACGGTAAACCCTACTATTTGGTAGTTTCATAAATAAAATATTTTCCTGTAAGATGATATTTTGGTAATTAGTTACAAGGTTAATATAAATTAAGAGATCAAAGTAAAGCTATAGACTTATAAAAAATAAGTTTAATCGTATCTCTAAGAGACCCTTAAGTAAGACTCCTCATGGAGTTAGGGGTACATTATGGAAATTAAAAGCCATACTTATGTGCATTGTTTGAACCTAAAATAGACCCCACAAAGGGCTCACTCACACTCAAGCACACTATCGGAATTCAAACACCAACCCCCTATGAATAATTAGAGTGGAAGCCAATGTTGAAGTGTGCACAAGAGGGAGAGAAGAGCTCACAAGTACAATAACAAGTCTTGCTCATTTAGTTTCTCATGAAAGTACAACTTAGATCACTCTCACTCAAAAGTTGATGTAGACCCTGGGTTGTTTATGTAGCCCCAACTGGCTAGGGTTGGGGTTTTCCACCTTCCCCTTAGGACCATTCACCCTTGCCTACCCTTATCCACTCCTACATGAGGAGAGTTCATATGCCTATACTCTCAACACCCCCCCAATGACAGGTGGCATTGGAATACACAGCATAAGATAATGCCCCCCCTTGACCCATACTAGGATGCCTTTATAGAACAGGCTTACAAGGATGGTTATAGTTAAAAGGGATACATGACTCAGAAGAGTTGATCATCTGTGGATTGGGAGGCAAAATTGGTCTCCAATTCCTTAGATACTTTAGGATGGTTAGGACACTTACTGTAATATGTCCTGCTTGCTAGCATTTATTACATTTTATCTTTTTTGGGTAGTTTTTCCAATAGTTGTTTGCAATATGCCCCTTTTTTTTACAAAAGCTACACTTATATGACAACTGTATGCACCAAGGCTTGGTCACGGGATGTTTGAGTAGATATGTGACTGGTGCTTCCTTCTTTGTGATTCCTTTTTCTTCATCCAAACAGGATTGGATGGTACTTGCCAAGCTAGGATTGGGAATATTAGTAAGGGTTGTTACAAGTGTGGAAAAGACCTTTTTGACTGCTTTTAGAAGAATGGCAATAGCATTCTCATCATGGATTGGTGCTTGTACTGAAGAAAGATGTGTCATGACGGCTTTTATATGAGAAATAAAGTTTCCCAAGTCTTCTCATTCTCTATATTCCAAGCTGAAGAATTCAATCTTAAGGAAAATTTTAGTGTTTTTACTTGTAGTACCATAGAGCTTTTCAAGCTCATCCCATTTTTCATTGGTAGTGGAGAGCTGATCAACATGATGAATCGAGGATTCATCTAAGTGTAACATGATTTTTGCTTGAGCATGTTGATCATCTTCCACATTAGAAAGATTTGTAGGATCAACAGCTCTAGTCCCTTGAATGAGAGACCAATAACCTCTCTCCATCATTTTGTACTTAATGAGTACTTGCCAAGGGTGAAAGTTTCTACCATCAAATTTATGAATCTGAGGACAAAGGTCAGTGTAGGCTAAGGTTATAGGAAGGTATTACTACTTGCTTAGTGCAAGTAGTAGTGTCTAATCCTTTACAAGGGGCCACTAGTGCAAGGATGACAGTAATGTAGATTTTACATTTAAAGCTTGAAGGTTAAGAATGGTTGAAAATCATACATATGAAGTATTTTGAATTAGGACTTAGGTGGTCCTTGCCTTTGACCAACCCTTTTTTTGTGCTTGACTATTTTCCTTGGCTTTAGTGAGATGAACTTAGATTGCACTTCTGGCTCTTCCTGATAATGTGGCATATTCGAGGAGTTCTTGGTGGAACAAGGCTAATTAATCAACTCTATGCTATGGGATGAATCAAAGGAGAGTACAATAATACTCATTTCTCTGATTTACTAGTAATAAACAGTAAGAAACACCAGTTGAATGCATTAGTAGTGCTAAGAAGCACTTGTACCAACTTCCATTCTTCTACTCATAATGAAGGTCGATCTTTATGAGCTTAGTAGTGCCCATGGAATGAGAAGACACTCTGCATTTTAGCTTCACAAGGCAGTAAAAAATCTTCAAAAAGGCTTTTTCAATGATTAAAATCAATGTTGAAAATGTCTAGATTGAAAATAATGAGAATAAGAAAGCTTGAAGCTTCTTGGCTATGGCTAGCAAGAAACCCACTGTTAGGTTTTGTTGATTGTGGGCAATAGATACGAATTTCTCTAAACCCTCTTAGTTGTAGATAGCCCTTTTGGGGAGCTATGAAAGACCCATAATAGCCGAGATGATTGTCCACATAGCAGGCCACGCCAAGGAGATGAACTGGCATTAGTGAAATCTGCGCTAATTCTAGGAGAAACCGCAATGCTGCCCTCCACGTCGCCCAATCTCCACATTTCATGTGCCATGTTGAAGCGCCCTAAGATGAGGAGGAGATCTTCAAAAGGAACCTTGAGTTGAAATGCTCTCCCCAGGTCCTGCAACAGAGGTGGGTCAAGCTCTGTCTATGGAGATCAAGAGGCAAGAGGTAAAAGTTGAAGACTCATGTGCACTTAATGGTGTAATGAGGCTGAAGGATCAGAGGTGACTCTGATACCATGTGAATAATTAGACTAGAAGACAAGGTTGAAGTTTGCAAAAGAGGGAGAGAAGAGCTCACAAGTACAAGAACAAGTCTTGCTTATTCGGTTTATCATGAAAGTACAACTTGGGCACTCTCACTCAAAAGTTGTAGACCCCTGGGCTATTTATGTAGCCCCAACTGGCAAGGGTTAGGGTTTTCTCTTCCCCTCAGGACCATTCACACCTACCCGCCCTTATCCACTCCTGCAGATGGAGAGTTCATATGCATATACTCTCAACACCCATATGGCCCTTCAACCATAAAGGACTAGAAGAATGGCTAGGGAATCCTCTCACTAAGCTAGAATAAGACATTGTACTCCAGTCACTAATTCTCTAGCCCCGAATCATAAGTAGGAGTTTTCCCATATAGCAACATCTAATATACCACATAAACATCACTTAGGCACCTCTCTGATGATGGAATTTCATGGCCTCTAAAGATGAGTGATCTTAACTAGTTAGGGATTTGACATGCTGTCCCTCTTTTATATATCATTGAGCATGACAGTTTATCTCCACCAGAACTCACTTTTATCCCATTACTATTGGCTTGGTATTTCCTCACCCACTCAAGCATCATGAATACACGTGCTATGTAGTAGCAATGTATGCAAGGAAATGCTTTACATTCATATAGTATATGACTTGTAAGCAATTAGGATTAAAGAAAAATAATATGAAAGTATAGCAAATATCCTATGATATTTTCTTCATGTTTTTATATTTTACAAAAAGTAGAAAATTATAACAATATATAGAATATTCTAGGCTTACCACTTATCAAGCATACAACAAATCACACAAATATCTTACTCTAATAATAAAAATGAAATCCAAGTATTTTTTCTGTCGATATGGACAAGAGAAAAACTATCTATTTGTGTGTATTTTAGAGTGGCACATATATACCCCTTCTAATCCAAAAAATGAAGCATGAAAGCAAATTTGTGGCCAAAGTGATTGGCTCCTAGCAATGAACCTAAAATTGATGCCACGAGGCATATTCCACGGTGGATTCCGTAAAACTATATTTATTTTCCAGGGCTTGTACACAAGGTGGATTCCTTGTGCAAGAAGTTGACAGGGATGCCTGTCCTTTTTAGGCATCATGTTAATTTAATGTGCACGTGGGTGATTCCAGAGCGAGTGATTCCAAAAAATACATATTAAAATTAATGGATGTTTATGAGTTTAGATTGCAGTCGTATTAATTTAAGGTTAGGATAGAGTTCCAACTTATTTATTTATTTTATAGTTGAAGATTCTTTGTTTATTTTATTTATAAAAAATTGTGAATGCTTCAGTTGTTGATGTGTAGAGCAAGTAGTGGTGGCTTTGGGTAGCACTGGGCGTTCGCGTTGTCGAAGGGTTTTCGAAAGCAAAGTCGCGACCACAGAGGGCCTTAAATAATTTCAGGATAGAAGGTCAATAGTGATGGCATTCACAAAGGATCATATTTGCATTCCAACAACTCTTCAGAAGACACACGTAGTTTTTGAGAATTCTGAACCCAATCTTCATGTCCAGAAGAACACTTGTACTCAATCCTTCAAATGTAATAGACATGCCCTTAACCTTCTCTGCAGTCTCCTAGGTAGAACTCTGTTATTGGCCATTGCTTTCAAGAGAATTCAGCAGAGAAGTTCTGAATAATATATTTCTGCTTCATCTCATGACTAACTTGTATCTAGTCATCATCAGTTGCAAAGAAGAACCCATGAGTTCATAAAAAATATCAGGAATTTTCTCATCTTGTGGAATGGTCTAATGCCTTTACTCTTCAACCTCCAAAGACAGACTAGTCATGAAAGCATGTCAATTCCTGTCCCTATTAGAGAACCTTGAGCTGATTAATCACTTCATCATGTGCTTGTGAAAGAGATCATAAGGTCTAGGATTGATGGAGTATTTCTATCGGAACACAAAGTACAAGAAGTTGTTTGAATGGCGAAAGTTTCTAACTTTAAATGTCTTTTTGCTGTGGCAATTTGTGACATAAGAATACCCTACACCAGATTCGTAAGGGAATCAAGAAATCTGAAGCCGAGATGCGACGTTGTTTTAAGAACAATGGTAAGGAGTTTGGATAGGTTGCTTTTGTGTTCAGACTTCAGTGATTTAAGCACGGAGAAGATCAGTCGGTGATGTCGCACAGATAAGGAACTGGAGTTCAAAAACGAAGGCATCTATCATCTTGTGACATTTTCATGTTTTGACCTGCATCATTTCTGACTTTAGCGTTTGCCCCTTCTGGGTCCAACGTATTCACGCTTCTTCATCGTTCATCGTCACTTTCTACCAATCTGTTATGTCGTCTTCGCCTCTTGCTGTTTTCACTATTGCCACAATGTGTGGTTGTTGCTGCATAGACCGTGCTCGATTTATGCCCTCTTGATGAGAGATCATGCGCACCTGTAAAAACTCTCAATCCACTCAAGCCATTTATCACCGAACTAACAAAAGAAGACGGAATGGTGTTCTCTACAATTTTATTGGAAGGCTTTCTAATTGATACATCACTATGGCCGGTCCGTTCAGCAGGTACACGACTGCTGTATATGATGTTGTCCAAATCGGAAAATCCTCCATATGCACTACCAGTTCCCAGAATAACAGTGTTGAGCTGGTTGTAACTTCACGATCCAGAAGATAAGCAGGGATCACACCTTCCTGTCCACTATCCTCAGCTTTTCTTCTGGGTGTGAGCCGTTCTCCTCAGTTCTGCCTTGTAAACTTCCATTTTATCTAACAAATGCCATGTCCGGATCATAAACAATAACATAATATGGTTTCACTATATCCAGAATACGTTGTTCACTTTCTAAAGTATAGAATTCGACAGGAAGATCCAGCCTTCCAGTTTCTGTATCAACTGGCAATTTCTTACTGTCGGTCAGCTTCTCTTCTATTTTCTTTTCCCTGATGGCCAGAGTTTTTTTTTCCTTAAGGCCTTTTCTGCATAGCACCTCCGTTTGCCCAAATTCCCCTTTTGCTTTTTGTTCTCCTTCTCCATTAAGCTCCTTTCCCCCCCAAAAAGCCCTTTTCAAAAATAGCCCTCTGTGCATCCTTACTTTTTCCAACATTCCCCAATGCTTTTGCTTTCTTCCTCTAGAAATACAATTCCCTTCAGAAAAGCATAAGGATTCCTTACACAAGTTGTTCGAACTTCACATACATTGCATGTAAATACTGCACACATACATTGTCTTGGTGATTCGCTCGAGGAAGACCACCGCTCTTCAACGGATTCAAATTATCCACCAGCTTGTTAAATATGCACAAAACTGTCCCTTCCTTGAAAGGAGCCATTCTATACACAACTCCAATCCATCTGAACTGTACCAATGCATTAAATGTCCTGCCTGTGAAGAAAGTAGCAGGCCAGAGCCAAATAGGGATATGAAAACAGTTTAGTACTTCAATCTGTATCTCTTTAAAATAGTTTAGTACTTCCTCAAAAATCCCATAATCAGCATATCCTGAAATAAGTGTAGCCCATGAGACTGCATCTCGAGTTACCAATCTATCAAAAACTCCTTGTTCTTCTTCAAGCATGTCACATTTAACGTACATGTCAACCAGAGCATTACGGATAAGTTCCTCTTGTACCAAACCCCTCTTCACTTTATTACCCACGTAGAATAAAAGAGCAAACATAATGACTAAGTATGTACAAAATATCAAATCACACACACAACTTTTGGGTGGATTTCACACCTCGGATGCGCAGCAGCACGACATCCACCCCCTCTAATCCTGCGCATCCTCTGGATGGGCCAACTACCCATGATCATTATCATCAAGATCCACAAATAGATCAATCTCTTCATTGTGCATTTTCGGTATATCAACAAGATTATCTGCCATATCATTTGTCTCTTCTATTGGAGTTTCTTCTCGTTGCTCTTCTCTTACAAATTCTTCCAATGCATAATCCTCATCATCTCTTTTCTTAAAAATCTTGATTCTTTTTCCTGCAATAGGTACTCTAAGCACTGTCCCATCCAATTATGTCAACTCATATGTTGCATTATCAAAGAAATGTCTGACTATGTACGGCGGTCCAAACCATCTTTTCACCATCTTCCAAAGTGCAGTATGTTGATTTTCAAGGCTGCTATCGAAAACTAATACCCAGTCTCCCTCTTCTATTGCTCTAGGCCACAAGCGATGCTTGTTGTCAAACCTGTCCTTATTTCTTAGTCTAGCAACCTTCAACCTGTCAATAGCTAGCTGAATATCCTCTGGTCTTCTCTCACTGCCAAATCCGAAGAGCTAAGAGCTCCTCTCTCGTCAAATCCTCCTGCCAAGGTAAAACTAACCAAGTCAAAGCACAAGTCTCAGTCGGCATAATCGATTTCTAACCATACATCAACTCTGCGGGCATATATCCTATAGTAACACTGTGAGTCATACGATCAGCCCACAAAGCAAATGGTAAAAGTCTCGGCCATTCTCCAATCCGTCCTATGCATGCTTTGGCTAATGCTTTCACTATCGGCAGATGCCCTCTTTCACTCTTCCCATTTCCCTCTGGATTGTATGCTGTGGTTAGAGACAACTTGATTCCTAGTTGAGAGAAAAACTCCCTAGCTTCATCTGCATCCAATTCACCGCGATCCGCAGTGATCTTACCCACACAGCCATACATGCAGAAAATTTCTTCCAATAAGAACTTACACACTACACTAGTGTTCTTCGTTCTCAAAGGTCTGCCCTCAACATGATTGGTAAGATCCTCTCTAGCCAAAAGAATATACCTCATTTGCCATAGACCCATAGGCATAGTAACCAAGTCAACTACCCACTTATAATGAATGCATAGTGGATAGGTCGGATGAAGCTCATCTCGATGATGCACTACTGAATACATCTGGCAGTCTTTGCAAGTCTCTACAAAGTGAGAAACATCTCTATACATGCCTTTCCACCAATATTTCTCCTTGATTTTCTCATAAGTAGCCCACACTCCTCTATGACCAGCCCAAGGACTCTCATGAAACTCCCTCATCACCTGTAATTGTGTCTCTCTATCGCAGACAACCCGCAAAGGTAATTCACCTCTTTTCTTCGGATGCTTCCAAAGAAATCCATCCTTGAGAAAATAACCATAGGATTTTCTTCTGATCTTCTTGAACTCTTCATCTGTCCATTCATCTCTTTTTCTTAGTGTACTAAGGTACTTGCCAATCTGCAACCAATCTCCGACATAGAGTTCTTCTATGAAAGCCACAATATCATAGACATGGCAAACATGATCAACCATAAACATGCAAGTAGAGTCTCCTCATCATCATATCTGGCTCTAGACAGCATATCTGCCACTGGATTATCCTTCCCTGCTATGCGTTTAAATTCTCGATTTAATGACTTGATGTATGCAATCCATCTCAGCATAGCTATATCTGGAGTAGAGCAACTCGTAATCATACCAATCAATGGCAAGCAATCTGTCTCTACCACAACTGAAGCTCCAATAAAGTACTCCTTGTCACATTTGAGAGCCGTAACAATCCCCAGTAACTCTCTCTTGATTTTCGGATATCTCCTCTTTCTCTCGTTTAGGACTTTTGCCCCAAACCGAATAGCATACTTGTTTCCATTTGAATCATCTTGACCCACAGCCCAACCTATGCCAATTGGACTAGTGTCAACTGTCAATACAATAGGCCTTCCGCAATTATAATCCGCTTTCCTGAGAGTAGGAACAATCTGCAATAACTTCTTCAATTTCTGCATGGCTCTAGTGTGGCTCTCATCCCAATAAAATTTCTGCCCCTTTCGAAGCAACTGATATAAACAATTTGTTATGTGTGCAAAATGAGGTATCCAGATCATATAAAACACACAAGCTCCAATGAATCTCCGAACCTCCGAAGTGGTAGAACAACACTCCGTAATCTTGCCTATAGCATCCACCTTATCAGGTGAGGGTTTCCTGCCATAATATCCACACATATGTCCAACAATGACAACCTCATTTACTCCAAAAATAGATTTTTGCCCTGATAGTGTCAAGTTCACTTCTTCTAACCTGGCCAAAATCTTCTCACAAGCTGAAATATGATCAGCCACAAAGTATCTGCATCCCTGCTCATTTAGAGTCTCATTCTTCTCTTCTTCTTCACACCCCTTAATGGGCACATCATCCAAGAAAGGCATGGTAAGCTGAGGTATATAATCACGAAGGACCTTATGCATGGCATTAATCATATGTGCAACTGAATTAGTGACACCTTGAGGCAAGGTACACATCCTGACAAGCCCAATAGGAGTTCTCATAGTGGTTATGTCCCTACTTTCCAAAGCCAGCTGAAACTGATCATATCCCGAATACAAATCACCTAAAGAATAGATGGCACGTCCAGCAAATGCTTCTACAAACGCATCCACAACTGGACCTATACCAACATTCCTGATAGTAACTCTATTTACTGGCTACATGTCCTGTATAAATCGGAGAGTACCATTCTTCTTTGGAACCGTAAACCACCTATTTGAGTATGGTGCAGACGAAGGCTCTAGGATTCCCATCTTGATTTTCTCATTCAACAAGTCAATCAGCTTTGGCAGGTATGCCTTAGGCACTAGAATAGGTCGGAGGTTCCATGGAATATGAGGAATAGTAAAGACCACCATAGGAGCAACAATATTCGGATTCACACATCCAATCTCATGCGAGAAAAAAGCAAATCCCCTTCCATGTCGCTCAAGCATCTCCTGAAAGCATTGCTTCTCTGTGGGTAGCAAGAATTAACCATTTCCAATTTTCAATGCATCAAGAGTCTCTGCTGAAAATTTATGGCTATATGATCTGGATTTCTCAAAATTGGCTGTTTGGCAGCCCTCTCTATTTGCTGATCACTGTCAGGTGGAAGCGGTACAGCTATCAGCTTCACCTTTTTATCCACAGTCTTGTATTTCATGTCAACCCTGGCTTCATTATGATCCTCTGCATTACTCAAATCTTGCTGTAAATCAGCAATTCTGCATTCCAATGGGGGTTGAATATCCTCAGCCCTCTGCTCTATGGACTGCATAGGAACAACCCTAAACTCTGTTGGCTGAAAGTTTTCAGCCCTCTGTGTCTTTGTAAGTTGATCATAATCAGTTGGAAAGTCTGTTTGCTGAATTTCTTCAGCACTCAATACTTTTTGCTGAGTCACCTCAGCCTCTGACTCTTTCCGTGACACAAAATCTGCAATTTCATGAAACATGTCTAGGGATTGCACTAATACATTACTGTGACAACTCTGCATATAAGTTTTCAGCATATTTTCCATCTCTTTCATTGTATCTGCACAAATCATATTGTCATACATCCCATCTATATGCTCATCATCCTCTAAAATTCCTGCATTTTTCAAAATTTTCTCATTCCTGCATATGTACTGCCTGGCAGCTCTAGGCAACTTAGAAGTCTTCTGATAATTGATTGAACTATTTGCTGAAATTCCAACAAAACTGGAGGAGAAAACACCACTACTAGGAGGCGACAACTCCAATCTCCTCTGCTCTGTACCACCGTCGTCTCGCGAAACAACGGTATTTAATGAAAACCCGAATCTCTCACAGTGGGCAAAGGTGCATCTCTAAGAGTATCCCTGTTTCTAACATGGTTCACACACACAATCATAAACTAAACTGCTCTCATACCATCTTTACTACGAATCCGTGCATAAGCAGATCCATCATCCATTACCTTTGTTTCCATGCGTATCTCTGTGATGAATGGCTGTCCAAGAATTATGGGATAAGAGCATGAATCTTGCACAAAGAAATGGAAATCCTCCTCTACATCTCCAATAGAAACCTTGACACTGGGACAGGCAGCATACAAATCACCTGCAGTGTTGTTGGCGGCTCTCATACACCACCCATGCTCTACATCCATAGGCCATCTGTTACTTTCATAAACTCCACGAACTATGAGATTAATCTCTGAACCATGATCCACCAAAGCAACATAAGGCACCTGTTTCTCTCCAATTTTTACCATCGTCTCTGTAGTTTCCCTAGCCCAATGACCCCGTGAAAAGTGACTACGCGGTATCAAGACAGGCTCATCAGTTTCAGCATAATGCATAGGCTGAACCCTCTTCTCTATCTGTGGAAAAATAGAAGCATTCTCAACCATAACCTCATCCTCATCCTCATCCTCATCCAACTCCCCAATCAAAACTCCTTGTGTATCAGTAGTAGGCAATGCATGTCTTTTCCTCTTTAGGACCTCTTGGAACTGAAACTCTCTTTTCGAGATGCCCAAAACCTCAGAAATAGTAAAAGTCACCTCACTGTCAAGTATCTTATCATTAAAGATTTTCTTCATGTCCGTAGATGTCTCAATATCGGACATCAATCTAAACCCTGGCTGCTTTCTCTCTCTAGGCTCTTGCCTCTTCTCTTTCTTTTGAGCATCTTCCATCTGTTGTTCTGGCCCTGGTCTCAAAGATGGCCCTGCAGTAGGTGGAGTAACAAACTCACCCCCTCTAGTCTTTTTAGCTGCACTTGGATTTTCTTCATCCCTCTTACGCTTCTCCTCAACAAGTACATCTGCTCCCTGAGACTTAGCCAAGTAGGCATAAATAGAGTACCTATCAATAGGCGAATCCCAACCTGTCTCAGATCTAATGCTAGAGCCTGCACTAGTCAAAACAGTTTGCTGAATTTTTCCCTTGTTTGCCGTCTCCATAGCATAAGTCCATAATGCTGACTGATTCTCTGATCCCTTCTCAATCTCGACTCCATATGCAGAAGCATCTCCTCTAGTTGTCACATAAGAAGTACGCGCAGCCATGTCATCCACTAACTTCATTCCGCCTTTCCCAAAGTTGGTAGCAAGCGGAACTCTTGTTTCAGTCAACCAAATCTTACTATCTTGTCCCCAAAATACCAAATTCTTGCTCCTTGCATCTTGAAAAGATTCACAATCCCTGCAATGCTGATGGTCCGTACTATCACACCAAATACATCTTCGATCTCTCCTAGGTGCACTAGGAGCACTCCTAGGTGCAGTAGGAGCACTAGAAGAAATAGTAGGCGCAGTTGAAGCAAACTGCTCTTTCAATTTTCCCACCAACTCCGGTTTAACTAACTCCAGTGTCAAATCCGTTATGCCTTTTAATTGTGTCATCAAGAGAGGTAGGCACCGACGGATTGGATGGTTTTGGAGCAGAAGGAGCTGGCATCGGTCTTGGAGCAGGAGGAATAGGAGGAGTAGAAACAGTAGGCACTGGCATAGGCCAAGAAAATGGCTGAGGAAGAGAAGAAATAACAGGGATAGAAGCAAGCATAGGAGCAAAAGACGGCATTAGTGTCATAGATCCATTCTGTAGGCGGGTCTTCCATATCCTCCTCTTGGTCAAAGTCGAGACTGCATCTTGGGCATCTTGCCAATCCGTTTTAAGACCCATAGGCTTCATGCGATCCTCAAGAAGCTCTCCTAATTCTTCCTGAAAAGCAGGATCTGCAGCTTGCAAGAAAAGCTCAACTTTCTCAACATCCAATGCTCTTTGTTCAATAGCATCAAGCTGACTATACCTCTCTTCAAATTCTCGAATCAACTCTGAAGAAGCTAGACCTTTGTTTGGCATGTAGACCCACTCTCGGAATGTCCACCATGTAGCCATCCCAAAGTCCTCAAGGAAATACTCTTCTTTCAGAGCCTTCTTAAAATCTTGCCAATGCAAATTCTGAATAAAAAGATTAGTCACTTTTTCCCTCAAGGCGAGTGTGACAAGACGAAGAAAATACTTAATCATAAGTCCAGCTGGAACTCCAAAAAACCCCATCTTGATCTCATATGTCTTCAAGTAAGCGGAGACATTATGGCCATCAAATAGCTTCTTCTCATTCTCAACTGCTTCAATCGCCTTAGTCGCGCTGATTGCATTCTCCTGCTCCGAATATAGTTGCCTTTGCTGAGACAACTATTGTTGATGCAATTGCTGCTGCTGCTGCATATACACTTGTGTTTGCTGATTTTGAAGCTGCATATACATAGACATATTCTGTAAAATCTTCTTTAGATCATCCGTTGAAGTACTTGAAGCAGTAGTCAATGATGGAGCTGAAGTAGAGGACGCAGCAAGAATCGTAGAAGAAGCTGAAATGGATGCTGAAGTATCTCCCATCCTGAAATTTATGCGATGCTTTCACGTCGGGTTCACCAAAGATGTCGAAGGGTTTTCGAAAGCAAAGTCGCGACCACAGAGGACTTTAAATAATTTCAAGATAGAAGGTCAATAGTGACGGCCTTCACAAAGGATCATATTTGCATTCCAACAACTCTTCAGAAGATGCACGTAGTTTTTGAAAATTCTGAACCCAATCTTCCTGTCCAGAAGAACACTTGTATTCAGTCCTTCAAATGTAATAGACATGCCCTTAACCTTCTCTGTAGTCTCCTGTGGTAGAACTCTGTTATTGGCCGTTGCTTTCAAGAGAGGCAGTTGGCTGATTCAACAGAGAAGTTCTAAATAATATATTTCTGCTTCATCTCATGACTAACTTGTATCTAGTCATCATCAGTTGCAAAGAAGAACCCATGAATTCATAAAAAATATCAGGAATTTTCTCATCTTGTGGAGTGGTCTAATGGCTTTACTCTTCAACCTCCAAAGACAGACTAGTCATTAAAGCATGTCAATTCCTGTCACTGTTAGAGAACCTTAAGCTGATTGATCACTTTATCATGTGCTTGTGAAAGAGATCATAAGGTCTGGGATTGATGGAGTATTTCTATCGGAACACAGAGTACAAGAAGTTGTTTGAATGGCGAAAGTTTCTAACTTTAAATGTCTTTTTACTGTGGCAGTTTGTGACATAAGAATGCCCTACACCAGATTCGTAAGGGAATCAAGAAATCTAAAGCCGAGATGCGACGTTGTTTTAAGAACAATGGTAAGGAGTTTGGATAGGTTGCTTTTGTGTTCAGACTTCAGTTATTTAAGCACAGAGAAGATGAGTTAGTGATGTCACACAGATAAGGAACTGGAGTTCAGAAACGAAGGCGTCTATCATCTTGCGACATTTTCATGTTTTCACCTGCATCATTTTTTACTTTAGCGTTTGCCCCTTCTGGGTCCAACGTATTCACGCTTCTTCATCGTTCATCGTCACTTTCCTACCAATCTGCTACATCGTCTTCACCTCTTGTTGTTTTCACTGTTGCCACAATGTGTGGTTGTTGCTACATAGACCGTGCTCGATTTATGCCCTCTCGATGAAAGATCATGTGCACCTGTAAAAACTCTCAATCCACTCAAGCCATTCATCACCAAGCTGACAGAAGCAGACGGAATGGTGTTCTCTACAATTTTATTGGAAGGCTTTCTAATTGATACATCACTATGGCCGGTCCGTTTAGCAGGTACACGACTGCTGTATATGCTGTTGTCCAGATCGGAAAATCCTCCATATGCACTACCAGTTCCCAGAATAACAATTTGAGCTCGTTGTAACTTCACGATCCAGAAGATAAGCATGGATCACACCTTCATGTCCACTATCCTCAGCTTTTCTTCTGGGTGTGAGCCGTTCTCCTCAGTTCTGCCTTGTAAACTTCCATTTTGTCTAACAAATGCCATGTCCGGATCATAAACAATAACATAATATGGTTTCACTATATCTAGAATACGTTGTTCACTTTCTAAAGTATAGAATTCGACAGGAAGATCCAGCCTTCCAGTTTCTGTATCAACTAGCAATTTCTTACTGTCGGTTAGCTTCTCTTCTATTTTCTTTTCCCTGATGGCCAGAGTTTTTTTTCCTTAAGGCCTTTTCTGCATAGCGCCTCCCTTTGCCCAAATTCGTCTTTTCCTTTTTGTTCTCCT
Source organism: Lygodium microphyllum (assembly GCF_053477565.2). Lineage (NCBI taxonomy): Eukaryota > Viridiplantae > Streptophyta > Polypodiopsida > Schizaeales > Lygodiaceae > Lygodium > Lygodium microphyllum. The sequence continues at coordinate 29,321,145 of NC_141155.1, forward strand.
TCTCCATTAAGCTCCTTTCCCCCCAAAAAGCCCTTTTCAAAAATAGCCCTCCGTGCATCCTTACTTTTTCCAACATTCCCCAATGCTTTTGCTTTCTTCCTCTAGAAATACAATTCCCTTCAGAAAAGCATAAGGATTCCTTACACAAGTTGTTCGAACTTCACATACATTGCATGTAAATATTGCACACATACATTGTCTTGGTGATTCGCTCCAGGAAGACCAGCGCTCTCCAATGGATTCAAATTATCCACCAGCTTGTGAAATATGCACAAAACTGTCCCTTCCTTGAAAGGAGCCATTCTATACACAACTCCAATCCATCTAAACTGCACCAATGCATTAAATGTCCTGTCTGTGAAGAAAGTAGCAGGCCATAGCCAAATAGGGATATGAAAACAGTTTAGTACTTCAATCTGCATCTCTTTAAAACAGTTTAGTACTTCCTCAAAAAGCCCATAATCAGCATATCCTGAAATAAGTATAGCCCATGAGACTGCATCTCGAGTTACCAATCGATCAAAAACTCCTTGTTCTTCAAAAAGCCCTCTTGCACCAAACCCCTCTTCACTTTATTACCCATGTAGAATAAAAGAGCAAACATAACGACTAAGTATGTACAAAATATCAAATCACACACACAACTTTTGGATGGATTTCACACCTCGGATGCGCAGCAGCACGACAGCGTAAGTCCAAGCGTAAATTTCATTATTAAAATTATTACTCTATTTGTAAGTTATAAGTTTAAACTTCTATAGTAATAATTAGATCATTGTCCTTAGTACTATTAATTTATTTGTTTTCAAATATAGATTATTTTAGAATATGAGATAAGATATGATTTTATTGAAATAAGTTTTCTTTATGGAATACTTGTTATTTTCTTAATGTGCTTAAGTTTAGAAGGCCTTTCTAGCTTTCTTTATAAAAGCAACAGGATCGCACGCAAAACAGGAGAACATGGTGAAAACTTAGTTTTTTCATTTCTTCCTCATTTGGAATCGGAATTCAAAGCTTCAAAAGTCATTTTAGAGGTTTTGGTATGCTCTGAATACAATGGTGATGTAAAAATATCAAGATTCAGAGCATAGCATTTTTTGCAGTAAATAGAACATGTTACAAGATACCTCTTGACTCTCAAAACTCTATATTTCAATTGATATTTGTACCTTTTTTGTAAATATATGTAAGATATGTATGCAAATATCCATTAAAAACTATAATATATAATTAAGGATGGTAAACCATGGCTTTTGCCATGGAAGAGGTTGGGCCCAATCGTGTGTTTTTATATTGTCTTTCTCAATCTATTGAATTATTCAAATCCTCTTATGAAGTATAATGTTGTTTGTATTTAATAGTTGAGATGTTTGATTTATTAGATTTTCTCTCTTATTTATTTAAGAGGTTTAAATATGAAAAAAAGATGGCTATCTCTTAGCTAGCCTCTCACATGCATTATGAATACTTAGATCAGCTTGTAGTGTGCTTACATGGCCTTCTATCAAGCATGAATGATGCTCTTTCAAAGCTCCATAATCTAAGAATATGGCCTTCTATCAAGCATAAATGATATTCTTTCAAAGCTCCATAATCTAAGAATGCAATCTTTTCATTCTCAACCCTCTATGGCCATAGCATCTAACCAAGATCCATGAGCACAAGATTGAGAGAGTGCTCAAGACAAAGAAGAAGAAGGATTCATCTACACGGTCCCTTGCCCTCACTCACTCACTCAATCTCTCTTAAACCTCTCAAAGTCTTTGTCTCTCACAATGAAAATCAAGAAGGAAAATATAGAATATTTTCACACACATGAAAAGCTTGTTCTATTCTTTCTCATCTTTCAAATATATGAAAATTAGAGTTAGGGTTTTTTCATTTCCCTTGGTGACCATATCCCCTCTCAAGTCTTTCAAGCTAGTCGTGGCTTCTTTTACATATAGTTAAACATTATTCTTGATGTGAAAATAAGCTTAACATAAGTTATGATTGAGATACTAGCTATTAAATACAATTTTCACAGGAGGCAACCAACTCTTATAAAATGATAGCATAAATGTTTACAAAAATTACTCCCTTTCTAAAATTTTGTGGGCCTCTTTCTTTATCTCCTTCTTGCAATTAATACTAGCATCGTATAACCAAGTGGTTGTTGTAATGAGCCCCACTCATAAACGTCCATTAATTTAAATATGTATTTTGTGAAATCACCCACTATGGAATTACCCACGTGCACATTAAATAAAGTTGATGTCTAAAAAGGACAGGTGTTCCCATCAACTTCTCACATAAAGAATTCACATTGTGTATAAGCCCCAGCAAATAAATATAGTTTTATGGAATCCACCGCAAAACCTCACAAAATCCATTGTGGAATAAAAACCTCACAGAATCCACCGTGTTCTCACGGAATTTGTCTAAAAATGTGACATGCGATTAATCATTCCATGCCTAATCAAAGGTGCACTTTAATAACTTCGACCTTATAATGATAGGCATCAGTTGTTCTAGGCTCGTCACTTTGCAATGCACAAAAGGCAACTTGCTAATAAGGTCCTAAAAATGCATAGACATCTTATGTTTTTTTTTCATTCATTCCATTGAAAGTACCAATGACCAATTTCATATCATGAGTTAATTCTAGTAAATTCTAAATATCCAATTTATTTTCAATTGCATTTAGCTAGGTGGATTTGACATGCATAGGTGCATCCTACTCCATGAAATTATCGTGCATAATGCAATATTTCTACATGAAATTGAAAAAAAAACGTGGACTTGTGGGCTCGGGGAAATATCCATGTGAATACTAGGAGATGAACCTCCTGCAGCGCACCTTGTGACTTTTTAGGGGCCATCGTAGACATGACTTCGGCTTCTGGTTTGCCTTCGCAGTCTACGAACTTACTCGCCTTGGTATGCAGCCTCAAGATCTTTGCCTTTCTCCCTCGTACGCAGGAGATTCCTTCGTGGGACTTCAGATGAATGGTGCTTGCGGAAAATGGGGCTTTATGAGCTTCTTTAGGAAAAACTGGGGTGGCTAGGAATGGGTTTACGGATGGCTTGTGGTCTTTGAATCCTATTTGCGGAAAGTCTCTTACGATGGGTCTTGCGGGAAGGGGGGCTTTATAAGCTTCTTCTTCTTCTCTTCAAAATCCCGGGGCCTAGGAATGGACTTATGAGGGATTAGTGGGAAGGGGGCTTAGGAAAGCCGCCTTAGAAGCTTCTTAAAGAAGCTTCTAAGAAGCTTCTGGTGTGGGCTGAAACGTCATGGAAGAGAGATGATGGCATGAGGGATGGCGACGGCTGTCAACGCCACAGGCGGTGGTGTCCCCCCTGTCCGGCGGCGGCTAACGGCTTCCCGGCGGTGGCTTCTCCAGCACGGTGATGGCTGCAGCTTCCTTCCCCACTCTCCACGTAGCACGACAGCTCCTACCTCCTCCTTCTTACCCCCTAAGGGGTGTTTTTATAGGTTAAGGGGGGGAGAGGGGACCTCCCCCACGTGAGCTGTGCATGCAGCCCACGACTCCCTCATGTAACCACTTAGCCTATCCCCTCACACTCCCTCTCCTCTAGCCATGCATCAGCTAGGGAAAAGGGATAAATATATTTTTAAAAAAATTTGCTTCAATAATATCCATGTTGCTCCTCCCAAGAGGGTGTTTACCTGCGGTTTGCGGATTTGAACCCCCGGGCTCGGTTTGCCAATGCGGAGGTCACGATTGCCATGCATGCGGGTTACGGAATAAATTGTCGGCAATTTCCATATGAAAGATGCCCTTTCACAGGGTTTACGGGATGTGCGGAAAGTGAATATTCACGAGCGGGAATATTACATTCTTATTTCAAGCATGGCCTCACTCACTCGTTCTCTCTATTCAATATGTGCTTGTATCAACTCTTTCAACAAGTCCTTGCTCTCCTTACTAGGCTTGCCTAGTATGTCGGGATGTTCCTTGTCTTTCCCCCAAGGTTTGACGAGGTCACCCTTACTAAAGGTTGTGATTATCCTCACACCCGCCGGTAGTGTCAAATGTATCCTCTGTGCTACATAGTCGGCCTCACACTTCGTCGCACTTTTGAAGGGTCGTCTTAGGAGCCCTTACAAGGCCATTTTTAAATCTCAAATTTCTCTTAATATCTCCACTTGGAATTTTGCAACCATTGTTATACATATACATGACATGCAAAAACTTACTATTATGCAATAAGAGATGTGGGAAAGGAACCCAAGAGTGATGATGATATCATTCAAGACATCAAAGGAAAATTCATCAGAACTCATGATAAGAGAGATAAAAACATTCCTTTATTAGGCTTAAAACCCCCTCATTACTTAGAGATTATATTGAAATTATTTCCATTTATAAATTATTTAAAATAATTTTACTTGTAGTTTTTATATAATTTTTTTATTATCAACCTTGTAATTATACTAAAAATATTAAAGTCCTCAAATAAAAGTTGCATTTATGGGACCAACTATGTATCATCCATAGCTAAAATAGCCCCAAGCTCCAATGATAAAGACATAAAGAATGAAATAAGATACTTGGTATTTAGGTTTGAGAGCCAAGTGGTGCAAATAGGTGAATCACGCTATTGCTACATCATATCAAGAGAGGATCTTAGAGGAGCTTGGAATAGGCTAATAGTTTGATGGTCTATTGTAGGGATTTGACAACTTCTTGATACCTATTGCATGGATTACGATGGAAGGACTCCAATTCTAGACAAGAGATGGAAAAATTACATGACATTGGAAATCTTGTGGAGATCATAATAAAGGAAGTGTAGTAAAATAAAAGGTCTTGATAACCCTGTTCCAAATATGTGTGGACCGTGCCTTTCTATGCTATTATGATTAGAGCTCATTGATGGTCATCCCTTACATCATAGGATAGAACCTAATTTAACACTAGCTTAGGAGAAATATTTGTAATGATAATATCGTAGAGCAGTTGATGCATTACTTTCCCTCATTTTCCACTCTCCTTGAACCAAGGATAGTGTTGGTTACACTTGACCTTGAAAGGCTACCAACTGGTCTCTTAGGAGGGCATTGGATGGTTATTTCTAGTACGACTAACAAGGTGAGGGGTCCTCATATTCAATCCTCTCTAGTTTATGCCTTGAGGATTCACAATGAATGGATTTTAAGAGCACATGTGTGGCTAACTTCATGCATCCTATGGGATTCAAACAATGCTATATGCACCTAGAGATAGCAAACTACCACTCAACATTGCCTCTTCTAGCCAAGATGGAACTAGCTTCATTACTATGTTTCTTTTGATATTTCTACCATAATAGGTTGACCATATGTTTTATCTTGTCTCGTAGATTGTTAACAAGAATGGAAAATCTATAAGTGTGACAATCTCTCTACTAGGGAATTAATTAGCAAGAACATTGTTTTACAAATGATGTTTGAAGGTAATCCTCTCACACAACCCAAAAACAAGATGACAATGAGTGCCATTAAAGTATATGACTTTGTCAAGATGCTAATTTTGTCTAGAAAACTTTGATAATACAATGCCTCTTATAACCACATACACACAGAGAGCACACATAATGTAGAACATCTATAACCTCAAATTAATAAAGCAAGAACTCACGTTTAAAAAAAAATATTCACTCAATCTTCATATCTCTAAATTTGATTGTTGTGATACATTGAGCTATTTTCACAATGTATTTAGAAGTTTGAAGAATCAAAAATGTTGCTCCAAAACTTGAGTGTGACCCTTCTCTCCTCACATACAATACTTGAGTATCAAGAGAAGGCCCCCCCAAGCTCCTTAGTCTCATCCCCTTATATAGTTTTTCCTTAGCTAGTGATAAGATTTCTTTAAGGATTTTATATTTTCAAAACATTAAAAAAGTTTTGAAAGTTTAATTGGTTTTTCTCATTTTTAAAATTTTAAAATTTTAGGCATTTAAAGACATCATTGTCTGCTGTACTCTAAACCATTTTTTCGAAGCATGCATTAAGATGCTATATGCTTAAGATATATAGGAACTTCAAATTCTTGGTTTGAAGTGATGCCACCTATCAATCCATCCATTATGCTATCCTTTCACTGTAGAAAGACATAGTCTAAGTTCCCCCAAAGCATATGCAGGCCATCATGACAAATATGGTGATTCAACTTCATCATGATAAATAAAGGTCCCTCGAATGGCTCACACACAGGCAAGTCAACCTAAAATTGTTGAGAGAGAGAGAGAATACGCGAGAGATACACAAGACATGCTCCCAAAGAATGATTCATATTGATGTAGAGTTAGTATATATAGGTGAGACCCAAGTCAAGTGAGAGATGATATATATAGTTGTAACATCCCCACTCAAACAAAGGTCTCTGGCTACGAGTGAAAAAACCCTTGGGGAGAACAAGGGAAAAACCCGACCCCCTACACATACCTACAATACAAAAATGATTTACTATAAAGTTTTCTTGAATTCAATGATACATGCCTCAATCAGTGAGACAAGAACTTGGAACAATACCAAGTTCATGTCTTAATGAGCTAAAGCGAGCTTCACTAAGAGCTTTTGTGAAGATGTCTGCAACCATTTGATCACTGGGACAATGCTCCACCATAATGGAACCTTTCTTGACTTCATGTCGAACATAATGATAATGAATAGCAATATGCTTTGATTTACTATGTTGTATATAGTCTTTGGTAAGACTAATAGCACTTTGGTTATCGCATCGAAGAGGTGTACTAGATGATGAAGGATGTCCCAAATCAGTAAGTAGTTGTCGAAGCCAAACTAGCTCGCGAGCTGCTAATGATGCAGCAACATATTCGGCTTCAGTTGTAGAAACCGCAACACATCGTTGTTTCTTGCTGGACCAAGAAACCAAACATCCATTTACAAAGAAAAAATTCCCACTTGTAGATCGCATGGATAAGTGTGAACTTGCCCAATCAGCGTCTGTATATCCAATAAGGTCAAGAGAAGTTGAAGAAGATAAAGAAGAATCCTCTCGACGATGATAAATAAGACCAAATTCCTTAGTACCCTTGAGGTACTTAAGAATACGTTTTGCAGCACTCCAATGAATAGTGGAAGGGGAAGAAAGATACTGTCCCAAAAAGTTAGCTGCAAATAAAATATCTGGTCTTGTGTTTAAACCAATAAATAGAAGACAACCAACAAGATTAGCAAAAGGTTGATGAATGGCTGATTCTTCATTATGTGTTGTAGATGTACCCTTGGTAGAGCTTGAAAGAATGGGAGTGTTAGCAGAGTGCACATTTGTCAACCCAAACTTCTTAACAATATCATTAATAAACTTTGTCTGGCGAAGAAGAAGAATGCCTTGTTGTCGGTGTCGTTGAACTTGAATACCCAAACAAGAATGTATCTCACCAAGGTCCACCATTTCAAATGCAGTTGATAAAAGCTTCTTCATAGCATCCAAGAAAGCAATATTATTTGACACAAGAATAGTATCATCAACATATAGAGCAAGAATAATAAAATATTTGTCCTCCCTTTTGATATAAAGATTTGGGTCAGCAAAACATGCAACAAAACCTTTAGATGTGAGGAACTGATCAATCTTAATATACCAAGCACGAGAGGCTTGCTTCAATCCATATAATGCACGATGAAGCTGACATACAAGATGCTCCTTTCCTGCAATCATAAAACCTTCAGGTTGCTCCATATAGATTTCTTCTTCAAGATCTCCATTGAGAAAAGCCGTTTTAACATCCATTTGGTGAATTTCTAGATCAAATAGTGTTGCAAAAGCCAAAATCATACGAACAGTTGTGGAGCGCACAATGGGAGAAAATGTTTCTTGATAATCTACTCCTGCAATCTGTGAGTAACCTTTTGCAACAAGTCGTGCTTTGAACTTATCAAACGAGCCATCAGCTTTGGTCTTGGTTTTATAAACCCATTTACATTTGATAGGAACACGATTTGGGGGGAGTTCAGTAAGAATCCATGTACCTTTGGAGATTAAAGAATCGTACTCAGCTTGCATAGCTTCTTGCCATTGATCCCTTTGAGATGAATTGATAGCTTCCATATACGATATTGGATCCTCTTGGACAGACATAGCATCATCAAAGACATCATATTCAATAGAATAGAATCCATGCTCTATCTCAATAGGAAGATCAACATAGATCTCCAAATTTTCATCAATCTTCTTTGGAGGTGAAGGAGGTTTATGATCATCAGAATTATTAGAATCACAAAGCAAGTAAGGAAATGCACTAAGCAAAGATTGTGTATCATCTGAAACATCTAACGACCATGTGCCACCCATAGTCTTCTCATCAAATCTAGCATCACGACTAATGATAACCTTTTGAGAAGAAAGATCATAAAATTTGTAACCTTTGGAATGATCTGAATAACCAAGAAAAATAACCTTCAAACCTGGAGGATCCAACTTATGTCGAGTGTCCTTGGGCACATGAATATAAGCAATGCAGCCAAATGTGCGAAAGTGAGAGACTGAAGGTGTCTTCCCTGTCCAAATTGTTATAGGAATTTTACCAGCAGGTGCAGTAGTTGGAAGATGATTTTGAATAAAAACAGCTATTAGAAGTGCTTCAGTCCAAAACTTTCGAGACAAACCAGAGTGTATAAGCATGCAACGTATAGCATTAAGAATCATGCGATTTTTGCGCTCAGCAATACCATTTTGCTGAGGAGAATAAGGAACTGTAAACTCATGATGAATACCTTGATCCTTACAGAAGTCATCAAATAGATTGTATACATATTCACCGCCGTTGTCACTGCGAAGCGTCTTTATAGAGAATCCAGTTTGAAGCTCCACACTTATCTTGTATTGTTTAAATATAGATAAAGCCTCATACTTATGTCGAATAAGATAGACATGTGTGTATCGTGAGAAATCATCAATGAAAGTTATAAAATATTGATATTGAGACTTTGAGGCAGGAAAAGGACCGAAAATATCGATATGAACCAAATCCAAGAGAGCACAGGAATGTGATGAAGTAGAAGTGTGGAAAGGTGAACGATTGTGTTTTCCAAGTGCATAGTACTCACATATTCCCATACGTGGATGAGATTTAAGATCCATACCTTGCACAAGACCATGACGATGAAGATCAAGAATTTTGGCAAAGTCGGAGTGTGCAAATCGTTGATGCCATAATTTGCAATCTGCATCTCCAGGGGCAATAACAACATTTGCAACTGTATCATTCAATGATAGCTCAAATAGATTACCATGTCGAGGAGCCATTGCTATAGTATGCCTGTCTTTCTCTATACGACATTGATTATGATCAAAGCCAGCAAACAAACCAAGATCAACTAGACGAGCAACAGAAAGAAGATTTCTTTGCAAATCTAGAACATGAAGAACTCCTCTTAATATTCTAGTGGATGAAATAGTCCCCAGATATAAATCACCCACTCCTTTGACTTGACAAGTCGTATCATCCGCAAGGTAAACAAACTTCTTGACAGGAAGAGAATGATAATTGTGAAGCCACTGCGATTGGTATGTCATGTTTCCAGTGGCACCTGAATCAACGATGAGTAGAGAACCATCATGAACATGAAGTACCTTTTTTGGAGAGATATCATAATGGACGAAATTGAGCTCCTGATGAATATGATCATCATCAGTTGTAGTTTGTTGAATAATATAAGCTCGAGAACGTTCTTCATCATATCCGCGTTTATAACAACGACGAGATGGATGATCTGTATGTACACAATAGTCACAAGGAGGAAAACTTTTGGACGAGCGAGGTTGCTTTGTAGTAACTCCATGCTCCTCATCATATTGACGTGCCCAGTAATCAGAAGCCACATGACCTTTCTTATCACAATAAGAACAATGTTTGTTAGGATAAGCAAGAGGAGAAGATTTACTACCTGGATTAGGGCGTCCACCCTGCTGAAAACGTGAAGCAGGACGCTTGCGAGCAACAAAAGCAGCATCAAAATCCCTTTGTTCCCGAGTGACCAAAACAGCATCAGATTTTTCCAAATGATGCTCATGATGTTGAGAATATTCAATAAGAGATATACATGCTTTGTCAAAGTGGATATCATCCTTGTTAGACAAAATAGTGATGATATTGTCATATAAAGGATCTTTAATGGTATGAAGAAGTTGAGTAACAATCTGATTTTTAGCAACAGGAGCACCGGCAGCACCAAGTTGATTGATAATGTCTTTAAAAGCCTCGATATGAGAGTGCATAGAGGTACCAACCTTATATTGAAGATTCTTCAAACAAGTTTGGAGATATAAAATTTCGGTGACTGATTTCTTCTCAAACGTTGAGATAAGATACTCCCAAATAGCATGAGAGGTTTCCAGATGAAAGACATCCAACATAAGTGAGTCAGGAAGTGCAGACAATATATAACGACGAGCCGCTTTGTCACGACGAATCCAATCAGTATGATCAATTTTCCATTGTTCAAATAATGGACCATCAATAATCACAGAATTGTTATTCATCACATCAACAGGTTGCCCAAAACAATATCAAATAATTCATCACCTTCAAGAATTAGCATCATCTTTGCTTTCCACCCAGGAAAGCCTTGTCCTTGGAAGAAGGGAACCGAACATTGGTCAGACAGATATCCGTTAATAATTACGCAATTGGCCATGCCTGTATGTCGAGAGAAAACAAATAAGATGAGATCGCAGAATCTGCAAACCATGATCAAGACGAGTGTAGTTGAGACGCATGACAATCAAAATAGGGATATGCACGTAAGAACGACAAAAAGTATTGAGTGACTAAAAAGAAAGCCCGAAATAGAGAGGCGTAACGTGCAAGACGAGATGACACATATAAGAAAAGTGCTATTTCGGTCGAGCAAAGAACGTGAACGATAATAAAACATCGCTAAAAATAGCAAGATGTTTGCTTGTCGTAATCAACATCATTAACGAAGATGAGTGATTAATAAACTGTAATTGGGGATTAACAAACTGTAATTAGAAATACAGTTTTAAATAAAGAATCGCAGATTTGAGCAGAATTGCTGTCTTGAATCCTGAACTGTCATAACTTTGGATCCACAACTCCGATTGACAAGCGGTTTTGACAACATTCGAGAGCACGACGAGAGCTACGCACCTGGACGTGGTTTTGTTTTTAAAGACAAAATTAACTAATACTTCTAATTTGAACAAGTTCATGTATCAAATCATCACTTGTGCAAAGAATTCAATCAAGTATAAACAATGGAACATCTTATCTTCCTTGTTGTTGCTATGCATCCATAGCTCTGATACCATGTTGAGAGAGAGAGAGAGTACGCGAGAGATACACAAGACATGCTCCCAAAGAATGATTCATATTGATGTAGAGTTAGTATATATAGGTGAGACCCAAGTCAAGTGAGAGATGATATATATAGTTGTAACAAAAATCTCACCAATCAGTCAATGACAAACAATCCTCACCCAAAAACACGAAGCTTCAACTTCCATACATTGGCAGCCTAATGTGCTACAATAGGCTTCTTTTGCATGTTGACCAATGATCAAGATGATCTCATTGTGTTCCATCTCCTCCGCACAAGAAGCTCATGAATTTACAAGCACGATTGCCTTAACATGAACCATGCATTCCTTCAAGAAACACATCATAAGTAGACTCCTTTATCACATTGACCAACCTCTCCCATAGTAAAGTAGCCAACTGCTCTCAATCATTAACCGTGGACCATAGAACTCGGCCCTGACTATCATGATGACAAGGCCCTCCAATTCTGCTATTTATAGGTCAGCAGCCTCCATAATGCATATTAATAAGATGGCCTCTCTTCACTCCATCATTAGTGTTGTAGTCTCGAGCTTCTTTCACACGTCAAGTAGCATTTAAACATGTAGTACGAACTCTAATTTTTCCAGTCAATGCAAGCTCCTCTGATCGAAAAAAACTCCTTCAGCATTGCGATGGTATCAAGGTTTCCAGTGTCTATTTGCAAAGTAACCTTTTTCTCGGTTTGAATTTGGAACCTTAGGACCGACAATATCGGCTTAGTGCAATCAAGAACGGGTTGTTATGAAGACACCCTAACCATGTTTCCTATCTAATCATGATTTCGTGATTAGAAGACGCCATTCGATGGGTAGAATAGTCCCATGGATTAGGTGCGACACTTGGCAACAAGTTGCAGAGTCGCATGATCTTGTGATTTGATCATAAGGGAATGATCAATTTCTCGAAATGAGATTGGCAAATTCTTACGCAAGTTTATCTTGCAAGAGGATGAATAATCGTCCTGATATAGTATCTTTCTTGGGTAAAGCCACCAAAATATGGGTATTAGATATTTGCTTGGAAGCAAAAGACCAATTAGTAAATTTGAATAACATATGTAATGCTATTTGAACTTAAGGTATTGATTAAGTCGGGTTAATAGGGTACGGCCCTAACCCAAGGATATAGGGTTAACAACTAAACCCTTCGGGATCTTGCCAAGTCGCAATTGATCCCGGTTCAAGTGTTGGATGCATTCAGAGAGGAGGATTCACTCCTTAGTAGTTGGCCAAAATAACGACCACTGGAAATGATTGTGCTTGTAACAGTTTAGAGAGCATTGTTTGCTTTGTTTGCTCAAAGAATTAAAGGATGAATGGATATCTAATGCTTCAGGTTGAAGGCCTGAAGGGAGAGGCAGCTTTAGTTACCCCCCACTGCCTACCTGTCCCTAACCAAGGGGGTTGTTAACCGCGCCGGGAAGGTGGACCAAACCCGCTGTGCGAGGTCTCTCCGTTGAGTGCTACTTGGAGCATGAGGACGCTTGGGTGCCAGAGGGGGCTCTGGCCGTAAATCCCTCGCCTTCCGGGCCCTGCACAAGAGGCCAATGTGACTCGGGATTGGATCTCGAGGCCCACATACTAGTCTACGGGCAGAATCTTGGATTAGTAATCCCTGTGGAGGCTAGATAGCCTTCAAGCGGATTATGAATAAGCCTACGGGCTAGACTTTATAAATGTATTTCAAAGATAAATATGATAACCTATGAAAAGGAACTTGTTTGACATTGCTTTTCTATCTCAAGTGCTATGATTACGTGAAGGAACCAGTGCCTAATGGGCTAATTAAGGAAACTGATTGATGCATGTCAAACTAAATGTGGTAGGTAATTAAATAACTAAAGCAACTTGAGGAAAGTCTGGTGGATGTGGCCATGGGTCTGTCCTACGGATGGGTGGTCCCGGTTGGCTAGTAACTTTTCTCAATCATGATGGACAGCAAGAAGATCGTTCAAAGAACACGAACAGCAAGAGTGTTGACCTAGAATCTAAGTTACAATAATCCCGATTTACGCTGTTTTAGGGGAACGGAATGGGACTATGCCTTATGGCAGAGAGGTCGAGCCTTACATCCCTCTCGTTTCCCATTCTCCTTGAACCAAGTGCAATATGAATCCGCTTCGGACCTAGCATTTTTGTGTAAAGTAGTTCGCTCGGGTTCGATGCTAGTTGCTGTTTAGGAAATGACCATTAGAGAAAACCCTAATAGCCAGAATACTTCCGCTACGTGGCAGATGCAGAAAGTCCTAGATCGCAAACCCCGTGACATTCCATGGGAGTGTCAGGCGGAGCTTTCTAGACATCTTTTTCGATGGACTGCTAAGACGTGTCCTGATGATAACATGTGGACATGTTACAATCAAGTTGCATAAGCTGAGGAGTTGTCTCTTTCTCTATGTATCTTTCAACATCTCTATTTTCTATTTGTGACCTTTGAAATAGTTGTAAATGTGCTATAGAGAAAAGATAGGGTATCATGACTTCTTCTTGTATCTTAATAGCTCAATAAACCTCCAACAACACTAGTAGGGATAAGGAGATACAAGATGAATGAAGGAAAATATATTGCTTATGTCTAAAGATTTCCCTCCCTCATAAAACCACCATAGCCAAATGCGGTTGCTATAGTGAAAATCAAAGAGAGAGAGAGAGAGAGAGAGAGAGAGAGAGAGAGAGAGAGAGAGAGAGAGAGAGAGAGAAGAGAGAGAGAGAGAGAGAGAGAGAGAGAGAGAGAGAGAGAGAAGGGGGGGAGAGGGACCAATCAATTATCAAATGCCAAATATCTATTCAATAGGGAGTCTTGTTGAAATGGGACCTAGAAAACAATCCTTACACTTCAAAAGACACCTTAGCTACATTGCAATCGTCGTCTTTTCTTACCAAACCTCTTATTTTCACATAAGACTTCTCTTTATGTGTAGGTGTTATATCTAATCGCAATGATATTGTGATGGTGACGTGTCATTCCCAAATCCCCGATTTGATACAATCAAGTATACAAAATGGAAACAAGAGGATTAGTAGAAGCTACATTGGATCCCCTTTTTATGGATCCTCATTGTTGCTATATAAGTGTATAGGATGATGTGGTTTTGCTTTGAAATTCTAGTGTCAATTAATCGCTAGAAGGTCAATCACCATCCTCAAATATGTCCTATAGATCCATATATATCTTGTTTTGGTTTCTAAGCTAATCCTCATCATTATATTGATAAATGCCAACATGGGCCATTGATTCCACATGAGAATCCACCAAAAACTTGCAAGCAAGAGGTTTAGCATTGTAGTTAAAGAAAATTACAAAGAATAATAAATAAAGGAAAACTTATGTTTGATTGGAAAAGAAAAACTTGACCCAAAGAGTTGAAAAGTACTTCCCTTCCAAACCTTCCACAACAATTCCACCTTGGACACCTTGTGAAATGGACTTGATTCTTCATCCTTTATTTTTTGACTTTAAATCTTTAAAACCCACTCTCACACACAGGCCAAAACCGAGCGTGGCTTTATTTCGCGTTTTTGCATTTTGTGTTTTGAGAGCGAGAGTGAGGGAGAGAGCAACTGTCGTGAGAGAAGGAGAGGAAGAAGACTTGCTGCCACAGCCGCCGTTGTTCGCGAAGGAGAGGAGGAGCCTTCATCGCGAAGAGAAGCTGCCCCACAGTTGCCATATCTCATTGATGAGTCTCCTTCTCTCCTTCTTTTGCTTGTTTAAGGTTTAAATCACTTTCTCTTTTGCTTGTTTAGGAGAGGAAATGAGAGAGAAAGAGAGGGAGAGGGAAAGGGAGAGGGAGGGAGAGAAAGAGAGAGAGGGAGAGAGAGAGGGAGAGAAAGAGAAAGAGAAAGAGAAAGAGAAAGAGAGGGAGAGGGAGAGGGAGAGGAAGGGGGAGGAAATGAGAGAGGGAGAGAAAGAGAAAGAGAAAGAGAGGGAGAGGGAGAGGGAGGGAGAGTGCATTCTCTCTCTCCCTCTCCCTTTCGCTTTTGGAGAGTGTTAGGATATATTGTGAGAGGGAGAGGAAATGAGAGAGAAAGAGAGGGAGAGGGAGAGGGAGGGAGAGAAAGAGAGAGAGAGAGGGAGGGAGAGAAAGAGAGAGAGAGAGGGAGAAAGAGAAAGAGAAAAAGAGGGAGAGAGAGAGGGAGGGAGAGAAAACGAGCGAGAGAGGCAGAAAGAGAAAGAGAAAGAGAGGGAGAGGGAGAGGGAGGGGGAGGAAATGAGAGAGGGAGAGAAAGAGAAAGAGAGGGAGAGGGAGGGAGAGTGCACTCTCTCTCTCCCTGTCCCTTTTTCTTTTGGAGAGTGTTAGGATATATTGTGAGAGGGAGAGGAAATGAGAGAGAAAGAGAGGGAGAGGGAGGGAGAGGGGGAGGAAATGAGAGAGGGAGAGAAAGAGAAAGATATGTATACTCAAATGGATAGCTTTATGGAGATGTATGTCTACTCAAATGGATAGCTTTTTTCTACTTAAGATGTAGTCCACCTGTGTGTGTATATATTGGAACGATAACATATCCATGATTATAGTAATGGTATGCACTTTGCTTTTTTTATGGGTACCATTACATTGACTCCTTAAGAGGGCTAAAAATTGGTCATACACTTTATAAAGTCTAATTAGGAGATTTAATATGCACAATAATAGACTTATCGATAATGGTAGTGTGCTTTACCATGGGCCACGTACATTGGTGACTCTTTAAGATGGCTTAAAATTGGTCATATCCTTCATAATGTCCAAGTAGGGGATCTAATTGTGATATGCATAATTCCTTATTTTTGTATTAACTTTATAGGCATAACAAATTAGTAATCATGCCAACTAGTCAATGGAAGGACTAAAAGAAAATGATCCCCTAGCTAATGGTCATTATGGTACTTCATCAAAATGAAACCAAAAGTATTTCCATAGAAGAAGAATCCTTTAAATTGAGCATAGGATATTTTCTTCAAATGTTATGACTATGAGTATAATTGATTGTAACAAATTTTATAAATATGGTACACACACACCCCCACACAGGCACAAACATTTTTACTATTTGATATTGTCTTTGATATGGTAACCTTGTATTACATTGTTGCATTTGATGTCTTCCAATCATTACAATAAAAGTTGATAAATTTCATAGATGGCATTAATTGTTATACATGGACCTAGGACAAAAAAACCACATTACTAAGATGCTTTTTGTTGAGACTGATTTATTATTAGACTAAGAGATCCTCAATGATACTCATAAATTTTGTTGACTAGGATTACTTATACTCAAAGCCCTCTAGTGCAGTTGTATAAGTAATCCTAGTAGAGCCTCTCTAAGATACTCAAAGTACATAACGTAGAGACCGTAGCTAGGTATATAAGGTATAATGGCCATACAAGAAGACACCTCAATAATTGACTGATCACCACTAAATCCCAAAGAAGAATTGTGTTCCATCCCCTTCAACTCTATATTCACCTCGTGAAGAACTTCATTAATCATAGCATCCTTGTCACCAATCTTTTTGTTGCAATGATGAAGTAACATATTCATCACTTTTCCTTTTAGCATCTAAGGCATTATCCAATCTTTTAGTCAAGTCCTAACATTTAGTCTTCAACTCCTGAACCTTATGAACCAATGCTTTTTTTTTCTACAATAATGAATAATTATCTATCGGGACAAACAAATCCTTGAGCGTGGTATATGGCCGAGATATAACATCAATAAATCTCTCAACTATTATGTCCCATGCATTTTTTACATCAATCAGTAAAGCATTTCTTATATACTCAAGTTTAGATTTCAACACCATGGATGCATCAATATCAACCTTAATGTTTTTCAAAATTTACTTCTCAACCTCTTGCAGAGGCTAAAACCTCTCAAGTAAGAGCTTATGGTCAACTTGCAACTTGACATACATCTCCATAAAGCTATCCATTTGAGCCGTGTTTTCCCAAATTGTATTACAAGTCATTAAATTTTTTGTTGTAACGTAGACAAGATGGAAAACGAAGAAGGTCTTGTTGTTCAAGATCACGAGGCGTATCTTAATCAGCGTGTCCCATGTCCTTGCTCGCAATGCAAGTTGGCAACTAGACGAAAACGCCAATTGTCTATAGAACACGTATGACGATTTGGTGAGTTTCAATCTGAGATCATTCATCAGGCGATTGTGGATTTTCAGCAAACGGTAATTTGAAGTTAATATCAATCATGCATTGTATTCGCAAGCTAATTGAATACCATATACAATAATATTGGGACTTGCTGGCAAATTTTCTATCTAGGGAGGTGATGTCTCGTCCCAAGGGGAAGTGCACCCTTTGCAGTCAATTAGAAGAGTTCGTGGGCGTGCGATGGATGAAGTGCAGGAGCCAATCCACCACTCGCAAGGCCAATCTATACCATCAATGCTAGAGGAGACAGACAACCTTCCAGACCTACCTACAATCTTGGAGCCTGAGATGGAGGCAATGATCGATGCATTGATTTCCATGGATGTCGAGACTTCTGATCTGCTTAGAAAGGAAGCATCCATACCATTTTATGATGGGTGCCGAGTATCTCGGTTGAAGTCACTGCTTGCACTCTTAATTATGCAAGCAAAATACGGGTGGAGCGATACGAGTGTGACCGAGTTCTTCAGGTACCTTGCACATAGGCTTTTTTTTTTTTTTTGGACACTATTATTACAAAGATTTGTGCTTTTTCAAGGTGTTTTATGATTTTTTTTCAGTTTATTGAAATATCATATATTACCACCTGCAAACACCATGCCTGAGTCTCGTGATGAGGCATGACATCTTTTACGAAAGCTTGGCATGGACTACAATAACATCCATGCATGTATCAACGATTGCATACTGTTTCGAGGAGAATACAAGACTATGGAGACATGTCCAAAGTGTGGTGCTCACAGGTATCAACAGGACTTGCAAGGGCAAACCGTCCCTCAAAAAGTTCTTAGACACTTTCTGCTCATCCCCTGCATAAACCACATGTTTTGTACATCTGGCATGGCAAGCTTGACAATGTGGCATGCACAGAATAGGTCCACGGATGGAGTTCAACAAATATCAATGGATTCGCGTGCATGGACCCACATTGACTCTACCTTCCCAGGCTTTTCGCGAGAGCCAAGGAATCTTTGGCTCGGTCTCACAATGGATGGCGTGAACCCATTCGGTTTGCACTCAACTTCTTACAGTGTGTGGCCTATAGTCCTTGTCAACTACAACATCCCTCCATGGCTTTCTACGAATAAAGGACATCTCATCCTTAGCTTGCTCGTCCCAAGCCGCTACAAAGTAAAAAATATGGACATGTATCTTCATCCATTAGTCGATGAGCTTAAGATTTTGTGGAAGGAGGGGGTCACTAGGCAAGATATGAGCAAGCGCGATGGTCGGCGGTCAGCCAATATTCGATCCATTCTCATGTGGATGATGCATGACTTTCCGGGATTGGGAGAGTGCTCAGGTGATAAGGCCTCCGTTCTCACTGGTAATATCTATATTTTATCTCATTCAATCAAGTATTCACTAGGTCGTGGTGCTAGAATAGGTCTGGTTACCTCAGGTTATCATGCATGTCCATTGTGCGGGCCACAGTTAGACTCCCGAAGGTCACGAACCATGAAGAAGATGGTATATCAAGGACATGCTACTTTCTTTCCGGAGGATCATGAACTCAGGGAAGGTTTCCTTGGATGACCTCCAACACGTATGAACGCCGCAAGCTGGTACGAGCTAAAAATGGTCCATGCGGAATCACATCCAAATGGAATGTGGCAGTTCTCAGTTTTCTACAAGTTGCCATATTGGATCCACTTACAAGTCAACCACTTGTTGGATCCCATGCATATTTTCAAGAATGTGGGCAGCTTGCTATGGGACCACATCACAAGAAAGAGAGACACTATAGGGGCACGAAGGGATTTGACGAAGGTAGGTAAGATGGAGGCGCTTTGGCCGCAGTTGAGTGCTGATGGTCGCGTGCAGCCTCCTCGCGCTCCTTAGGTTTTGTTCACTAAAGAAGAGCGCATTGTGAAGCAAGTAATCAAGTCTATCCACACTGCGATGGGTATGATGTGTTCTCTCAGGTCCACATTTTCTAAAGATGACCAATTTTCGGGGCTAAAATCCCATGATTGGCATAAGATATGTCAGGTTTGTGCTACGAATGGATTGTAATTAGCATGGGCATTTTGCCATTTGGAATGTGGCCATTATTCATAATGCTTTCTCATTTGTCGTAGTTTGTACTACCAATCACAATCATAGGATACCTTACTCTAGAAATTCGCGGGGCCATCTACAAGTTGTCGACCTTGGTGCAATGGATCTCATAGAAAGAGATTAAGACGTCCTCTATTGAATCCGCGAGGCGGGGAGCAATGGAGATGGTCTGTCTCTTTGAGAAATACCTACCCACTAGCATGCTCACGATACAAATCCACCTTCTTGTGCATCTTGTGGGCAAAGTGAAATTGCTGGACCTATCCATACGCGATGGATGTTCTTCCTGGAGCGCTTCATGAAAACCCTGAAAGGCTTTGTGTGACAAGGAGCTCGGCCAAAATATAGCATGGTCGAAGGTTGGTGTCTGAGGCGCTAGTGCATATTTCACAATGGCTACCAACGGTGGAACCAGACAATGAAATGCTATGGTCGATGAAGGACGATGATAGACTGACTGGAGATGTGGTGGTTGGAAATGGGGTAGAAAAAAGAATGGATGCCTCAATGGAAGAGAAGGTGAATCGCTTTTGTATGTTGCACCATGCCTCCATGGAGACGTGGCTCGCCAAATACCAGATTGCAATGCAAGATCGAGAGGAAGCGCGAGCTGAATTCCGACGTAGTATGCATCATCGACTGATTTGATATCCCAAACGCATGGAGGAGATGCCGCGGTTTATGTCAATGCAATGGTTGCATGGAGCCTTGACCGCAGCATCTCGCGAAGGGACAGAGGTCTCAATGGAGGAGTGGGAATTCTCGAGGGGATGTAGTCCAAAGGTGATGAGGGGTTTAGAATCTGTTGTATCTAAATTTTATATGCGACACCTAATTTGAGTGTTTCAATGTACATTACAAAATATATAGTGCAGCGTGGTCATGCGAATGGCATTTTTGCGTGGAGAGTATTGACAAAATGCACTCCACAATGGAATGTGGGGTCATGGCAAGGTTCGAGCAAGAGATCCGGCAACGAGCAACGGATCCAAACACGGTTGTGGATGAGATGGAGTATTTTGGAAACTTGCAAAGTATTATTACGATGGATTACCGTAGCTTCTCCATGATATTATTTGATGTGTGCAGTGGTTCAAAGTGGTACTTGGAGGAGTTGGAGCAATAGTTCGACAAGGTCCATCTAGATTTCTCAAAATAGATTCCAAAAAAAAAAAGGATGGATTTGCGCGATGCCTTTGTGTTGTTAGCCCATTGTGAACAGGTGCATGGAGTCATTTGCTTGCTAATTGTAATATGACATGGTTTATGTCACAATGGTTTGAACTTTCTTTGTACATGTTTGTGAATAGGTAATCTTCTATCCAAACCCCCGAAAACCTCAATGGTGGTATGTTATACCTTCAATTCCCCGAAGTGCAAGAGTATATGATCAAAGCGATGTTCCGAGCATAGATGAAGATAATATGCAAATAGAGGGGTCGATATTACAAGGGGCGGAGGTTTCTGCAAGCTTGGAGCCCACATCGGCTAAACAATGATGGAAATACAAGAGTCCAAGAATTTTTTGAGAATGAGGCAGACTCATTCTTTTGTGGTGACATGTCTATCGACCTTCCAGTGTATGCGGAATTGTGTCAGGAGATTAACATGGGACCATAGGATACTTCATACTTGGAGCATCCACTTACTCAATTCATTGACCAATCACTTATAAAGGTACATAAGATATGCATTTTAAGTGAGATTTTTTTAAAATGATTTATATTATTGTGCTTTGTATGATTTAAATTGATTATTCTAATATCATTTTTTGTCTATGCAAGTGACATTTTCAGGATGAGTCGAGGGATGAGCGATGAGGAGTTACAGGACATCTTCGCACGCATGTCTCCAGACCAGCTCGCGATATTCAGAGAGATGGCAGACCAGGAGCTATCTCGTTCTTCATCAAGGCGCTCTGCTAGATTTGCTTCAGCATGATTGGATGCTTTGGCTTTGAGTAGACGATCTCGATGCTCACGACTTAAGCTAGAGGGAGGGAGTGTATCGGGATCAGGGGGATGCTGCTGTGGAGACACGGATGTGGTGTCTCCATCTCATCGTTCAATTGGAGCTGTGTCACCTCCAGGATTTGTCACACCTGTGGGGACGTCTACTCCAGTTACTCCGGCTTTTGCACAGCCGTTGGCACCCCTTTGGGTGCCACCCTGAGAGAGATTACCCTTGTTGGTATGTATACCGGATGGAGAGGGGTCTCCTGGATATGCCCAGGAGCATGGACGCAGATGGGAGAGGACCCATCTTAGGCAGAATCCTAGAAGTTATGGATATCTGGTTGATAGTAGGTCAGGAGCCATCATCATGAATGATGAGGGGAGGAGGGTGATGGCTCGCATGAGAGAGTTGTACCAACAAGTTTTCGGCACAATGTCTTGGATCATTGGAAGAACATACCAGAGGGGAGAAAGGACTACATAGTAGCAGCCTTGCACGAGGAGTTTCCGGTGCCAGCCGCAATAGATAGATTCTCTACAGAATGGATGATGGATTGCATGCGTGCATACATATCACATAGACGATCTGACGCACACAAGGCAATCAATAGTGGAGCTATAAAGCCCAAGTGGTTAGATGCAGATGATTGGCACTGAATAAGGGAGGAGACTACAGATTCTATAGGATGTTGGAGTCAGCAACGCGAGGTGGCGAGGGCACAACTCGAGGCCGGAGTGGTCCATCATCTTGGGAGTGGCGGCCACATGACATATTTGGAGGACTTTATAAGTTTTTCTTTTGTTTTTCTTGTTTGTTTTTTTGAAATATTCTTTGTACTGACAATCACGTTTCTAACAGTTAGCATTTTTTTTCTTTGTAGCACTCCATTACAAATCAGGATCCGACCGGCCTTGAGACTTGATATGCAGAGAGGCGCAGTCTCAATGCATTGATCTACCGATTGTATAGACACGGCGGCCCTATAAGTCACTCATCTTTCTTGTCCATAGTTACCATGAGATATTTGAATGCATTATTGTATGGTGGATTGATGTGTTGTTTCTTTTTCTGTAGAGTCCATTCGATGCTCCTTTGCGATGGGATGAGCTTTTGGGGGACGAGGATTTGTAGCTCGCCCTTGGATCCCTGGAGCACACACCTTTATTTTTGAGTCGCCTGATCTATGTAGACATTTTCTATGTATTAGTGATATCCTATCATGATTGTACCAATCACTTTTTATGCAATCATGTATTTATTTCATGTATCAGTTTTATGATTTCAGTATACATTCTTTTTGTTTGCAAGCGCTTTGTACACAGTAGTGCAAAAACTATTTTGTATGGCTCTCATAAAGCACACAATGCTATATGTGGCAGGGCATCTTGCTACCCTGCCACAATTTTTTTTTATCCGTGTTATCGTCACTATTAGCGTCGCAAATTTTACTGCTCGCGTCGCTATTGCCATCGCTATGCGCATCGCAAAATGTCGGTATTAGCGTCACTATTGGCATCGCATTTGCGATGCCAATAGTGACGCTAATAGAGATGCCAATACCGATGTTTCTATGGTGTCGTTAATAACGACGCTTTTTGTGACAACGGGGGAAAATTTTGTTGTTTGTATTTTCGTCGCTTTAAACATTGGCATAAGGCCTATATCTTGTAGTGTCACATCTCATAAAATGGCTTGAGTTTTGCTCTTAAAAACCACCTCTCATTGGTGCATTGGATAGGAAAAACCTAGCTGGTCAAATCCACAATCAAGGCTTGTCAAAAAAAAAATAAGATTAAAAGTACATTAGCATAAACTACAAAAAAATATTAAACATTCAGCCCCAGAAACATGGATTTAGTAGGCAAGACAAAGACTAAAAACAAAAGTCTCCATAAAGAGGATAGCACTCCATAACTACTTGCACCCTCAAGTGAATTGAAGTCAATATATAGGAGATCCTAAACTATCCATGCAGACACCTAGGAGACAATCCAACCCATATATAAGGCTCATTATGAATCAAATCCAGCTTCGTATCACTTAGGATGCAATAATTTCAAAGATAAGACATTAATCACATTTATTTCCCTTTATCTATTCCAATTCTATCATCATATATATAGCACTTTCTTATTTTCTAGTGAAGATGGCTCACCAACCAATTCTCATTCTACCATGCTCCAAGAAGATCAAGGCATAAGCCTCAACGTCAAGTGGTTATAAGTTGAGTGAAGGAAAAATATAGGAAAGGGCATTCATATAAAGACACATGGTAGGGAGTCTTTATAGGGTTTTCTAAGAATAGAACTTGTCTTTGAGATAGCCCAAGTATCCAGCATTAAGTTTTAATGACATAATGAGACCTTTGGATGGATGTAAATACATGCAAGGACTTATTTTGAGTAGTATAAGTTATTCAAGATGAAAAATATAAAGAATTGCTACGTTTTAAAAAAAGTACTATTGTTGGCTATCTTTGAAAGATTTTTGCAACTCTACTTGCATGGATTTGTTGATTAGAACTATTCACTTCGATTTGAGTACCTTGATGACCCTATTCTAGGTTGGTATGACAAAGTTATTGTCAAAATAAGATATAGCCAAACACAAGGCCTACACACAAAAAACGAATTTAAGAAAACTAGTTAATATTTAAATAGGGAGAAATATGACATATTCTTGTGGATGCATTTTTGTGACTAATACTAGGGAGATTTGAAATTATTCTACTACTATGATTAACAGGGTCTAGGTAAAATGATAAGTAATTCTACCTCTTCATCGATGCATTTAGACTAGAAAGGCCTCTCTATAAGAGGTTATTCTAGGGAATATCTAAAGTTTTATTTATCTACTAATGTAGCTGAGACTTAAGAGTATTTTTGTGCTTTTTAATTGAAGAGATCTCATAGGTTTTTACAAAATAAGGAGGGTTTTTGGGTTATTTTGTGCCTATCTATGATATTTTAGTAGAGTATTTGATAGTATTTCCTTGTATTTGATGTGCTAATTACTTCTAGGCTGAAAGATTAGTACTGAGCTATTGTGACAAAAAAAGTTCTTTTAAGCTATCATCTTAGCCAACTTGAAGGGATTTATTGTAGTTGTATAGAGTTTCCAAGAGTATACAATTTTGTGTTGAGTTTATATGTTTCTTATGCACTACAATATATTTAAGAGTTCTTATTCTAGTATTTCTTTCTTCCATCTATTAGTTCCTTTTCTTGATCTTAAGTCGATTTATGCCTAGACCTTTCCAACCCCTGACATTTGGTGAACTTGATGTCAAAGTCCTATCACAGAGTCTAGCAGATGGAAAAACTAGTTGAAGATGAAGTTTTTATCAATACAACGGATTTCAATGATTTCATGAGGAATTATGAACTGATTAAACATGAAGATTCTATTACCAAGGCTCTACAAGGAGTGATTTAGAGATGAAGAAGTATGATGACACAAAATTTTCTAGGTTTCTTCGCTTCTATGGAGAGAGGCTAAAGCTAGCTAGTATACCAGTAGATGATATGCCAATATATTTTACCAAGGCTATTTCTTATCAAATTTAGAGTAGCATAGAGCTCATCTACACAATGTCTAGAAATACATGGATTGGTTTCAAGAGAGCCCTAACACAAAATTATTTTATGGAGGATGCAGATAGAATAACCAAGCAAGCATTCCTAAAGTTGGTTCATAAACCTATAAACAACCTTTCTAATCAAGAACTACAAAGAGAGTTTGAGATGAAGTTTGATCAATTGGATAGTGTAGAGCAATTATCTTTACTTTTACAAAGAAAATGTTTTTTCTCACAAGTAGAGGATCCTCCACTACAGTTAGAGCTAGAGAAATTGTTAGAGGATGATACAAGACATGTAGTATGTTGTTTCTAAACTAGTGGAGATAGATAATAAAAGAGTTTTTGGCCATGCCTAGGTCCATGAACAATAAATCATGGGTGTTAGAGCCACTTCCCATGCATTGTACAAATTCTTCAAAAGATAGTGCCATGGATGAACTTATCAAAAATATGTTGGATTTAGAGGCTAAGCTTGTTAAGATTGAAGAGTTAGGAAAAACTTCTACTTTGAAGACCACCTAAAGAAGAATTTGTGCTACTGCATATTGTGTGATAGTAAACAACATGACCTAAAGAGTCCAAGTCATATGGAGATGCTTTAAGAAAGAACTGGATTTTTTTAAAGAATAGAAATATTCATGTAAATAAACCTTATATACCCCTTTTTATAAACTTTAGGAAGGAAGGTATGCAAAAGCTTCTTGAAGGTCTTGTAGACTTGAAAAATGCATATGCAACCATAGGTACTCTACCTAGGGATGACAAATAGAGAGATCTCCAAATTCTAGTGCATGTACGAAAGGAGAGTTCTGGACACATGCCATGTAGACTGCATGTAAAGATAAAGTGCCAAAGATAAAGCTAAATGATTTAGGTTTGAGTATTAGAGAGAAGAGTGGGTGGGATTTCCCTATGGATTCCTATTCTGTATGTGTTTAGTTGGCAAAGAAACATTGTACAAATGTAATAATGGAAGATAAAAGAAAAAGAGATGACACAAACCTATTGACCTCAAAGAAGGTTAATAGAGGGAATGGTAGGATAGAGCCTAAATAGTCTACACCTCTTAGTAGACCCAAACTAGAGCAGAACATGGAAGATGTACATAAGAAGAAATATCAAAAAGAGAAGAAAAACTAAAAGAAAAAGAGAAATCAATTAGGATACTAGCTACTCTCTATTATAAAGATGGCCATAAATCTTAAAGAGGTTATGGAAGAGAGGATTCGAAACAATAATTTAAAGACAAGTTTACATCAGGTGACATCCTTGGAATAGCAAAAAGAGAGTTTCATAGGAAATTGTAGATATTATTTAAAAAAACACATTTTTTGGGTGAGTCAACTTAAGCTATGATGCAAAGTAAAGAAGAAATAGTTTTACAAGACATACAATTGATTTCTGAAAATGATATAGATACAAAGGTTATCTGTGAAGAAGTAGAAGAGCTTATTGTAGATAGTCCTAAAGTGAACACTATTGTTAGATATGATCAATGCCCCACCCTCATTAGGTGCTACCAATGATCCATGGTGCTCAAAGTTGTAAGGCCCCCATTATGAGGAGAAGCCAAATGTGAGCCCGGACATTGGTTGAGTCCTGACTTGTATATCAGATGAGGTCTATGTGACCGGATGGCAAAAAGGTGACTGTTGTGGGTCTAATCTTTGGGTTAGACGGAGTGGTTAAGCTGGTAGCAACTCGAGGCACATTGCATTGAGTTGCGTGGTAAGGGAGTTAAAAGGGGCCCCTATTGTGGGGTCCGGGGGCCGCGGAAGCGGCCCCTGGCTGGGGGGTCCCAGGGGGGCCAGCGGCCCCCCTGGCGGGGGTCCGGGGGCAGCGCCCCCGGCCCGATGGTAAAGGGAATATTCCCTGGAATATTCCCTGGCCGACTAGTGGAGGCTCATATGGTAGGTCGGTCAGCAGGCCGACCTAACGACCTTCGCGGGCTATAAAAGCTAAACCCCTTCGCAGCCATCTCACACTCATCTTTCACCCAGTCAGAGTTGTTGTTCCAGCTAGCCTTAAGCTCTTCACCTATCTTCTGTCTAGATCGCCATCTAAGCTTCATTCATTGGAAGCGCACGGGTGGACAGAGCCATCTTTGTATCAGTTGTTTGGAGTTAAAGAATTTTACTGATTCTCCTCTTATCTGTTGTGTACTCTCTATCTCTTTCTCAGATTCTGTTCGCTGCGCCGTGTAATATTTTACAACTATTACATAGAAGATTGTGATATGTAGTCAAAATACAAGAGATGTATGGCTTATGCACCTATAAAGGATGAAGTAGCTTCATGGGTGATACTTAGGAGTCATTATTCTAGGAACCATTGGGTCCGTCCTGCCACAAAGATTATAGTGAAGGTTGGAGAGCTAGAAACTCCATGTGTTGCACTGATAAACCATTGTTGGGATAGAAATGTCATTTTTGAACAGTATTTATGAGAATGGAACATTGGCTATGGATGTCAATGATGAATGGAGGATGTGGGTAGCCAAAAACTCCATAAAATACCTATATGCTATCTCTCCGAGCATGAAGATTACCATAGGAGATGTACGAGATGATCACCATTTCTTTATGTAGGATTCTTCATCATACCTTGTGAACATAGGTTAGCAATAAATAACTATAATGTGGATGGAAACTAAAGTTTTGGATGATGGTTGTGTCTATGTAACAAGAAGCAAGAGCAAAGACAATAGGAAAGCAATACACTTTATGATAGTGTGTGTCAATCATGTAAGGAACATGGATACATTGAGGGATTACCCACTGCCTTTCAATACTAGAGAGTTTCATGAGCTAGCTACTCAAAAAGTACTACTATAATGGTACAAAGAGAACAAAGCTCTTACCTATCACTACAGACAAAGATGCTTTACATTAGGCTTCATAGAATTCTCGATAGATTCTATGAAATTCTAGAGGATTGAAGAGATTAATCAAGCTTCTAGACACTATGTTTCTAGGGTAGAGAAGAGTATTAAAAAGTTGGGTTTACTATAGGATGATCCAAAGATTACAAGATTATATGATGGGGCATCTTTTGCAAACTGTAGATTCAAGTACAAGATTTTGAATTATGTTGAAAATATAGTAAAATATTAGGTCTATCATCATACACATAAATTCTTTAGATATGTTTCAAGTCATGCATGAAGAATAATATTTTTAAAAAAAGAGTTGAAGCTAGTATTGAGAGAAAGTACAACAGAGTAGATGAAAAGGTGAAGTTGACTGCAATATTGTTGTTTGGGGGGGGGGGGGGGGGGGGGGTACGTACCAACCCATAAATCACAAGAATTCAAGCAAAGAAGTAAGACAAGGTATAGAATCAAGAGTACCAAAAGAAACCTATAAATTACTCAGTAAATCACTTTGTATACTACAAATATAGTCTCGGATTCCACACATTGTCCCTTTGATAGCCCAAAGTATCCATCTATGCTAGCCAAGAAGAAACCTTAAGTAAAAAATCTAGTATTAAAGCCCTAATATCAATTGTCATGTCTTGAACTTATTCTAACTTGTTTTCGCTCTAGCTTTCTCCTTCAAGCTTAGAATATGGCTATGCAGGTACTCAAATTTATTGGAGAATTGCAAAAATAATCTCTCAATAGCCAAATACTCCATTTTTTGTAAAACACATCACTTTTTTGTATTTTTATACCTAGACACCCTGTAACACTCAAGACAATTCTTCCATTGAAAATTATCATTAAGTCAATAGAACTCAATAATGGATACTCAAACAATTTTCGAGACCAGTTTTGAACCTAGAAAATTTGTTAGGATTACAAGTAAATATTCCATAGACATATGTCTGAAATATTTATATGCGTGTCTTTTTCTTGTTTTTTATTCATTGAATGTGTAACCACATGATATCCACCCTCTCCAAACTTGCACGTCCTTTGACATATTGCACCTTGCGCATCCCTCAGGGTCAAAAAGCTATCTTATCTTCACCAAAAGTGTCATGTTCATAATTATACTATTGCAAGGATCATAAATCCAAATCAGAATTGTCCTAAAACATATGTAGATATAACAAGAACTCCCACCTAGATGATAAGGTATCCTAAGCTCATACATCCTAAATAGCATGTAACCCTCAGCATCCAACTCCACGAAACTAATCGACCCTCTTTGATCAAATGGAATCTCCAAAGTTCCACTTTTAAATAAGAAGTAAATATTTGACCAAGTGGCTAAATCTTAACCCCATATTTGAGAGTGAGACTTGGGGGAATTGCTTGTATAGTATTTAGGGAATTTTTAGTCTTCACATAAGGGGTATAATATTTGACCATGTGCCCAAATATTAATCACATTAGGAATTCCCGTGGAATTCCCAAACTTTATGAAAATTCCCAAATTCTTGAATATGTGGTTACATCAAACCTTTGTAGCATTCTAGAATGTGTAAATCCATCTTCATCATATGGTATCACTATAACATTCCACATCCCTTTGACTAGGAGCAACCTACTTTATTTTGGTATGTCAAACATATCCACATTTCTCCCAATATTATATATAGAAAATCATACATCCACATATACCTTGTCATCATGCATATGAAAATATATGCTTCTAGATTTAAATCTCCATAAAGATGGATCATCCATGATAGATATCTCTTGGCGAACATTTTCTTTCACTTGCACAAACTTTACCATCTCTACAACTAGAACAAGTAGAATTGGCAGTACTCTCTCAATAGCATTCACATCTATCTCATCAAAAAAATCATCAAAAGAATACATTTCCTCTTCATTTTGAACTAGTAGATGAACTGCATATACTACCCATGTATTATTTGCATGCACTACTTCTGTCATCTACCTTCTCAATCAAAGTATCATCCATAATAGACACTTTCATAGTAGCATTAGTGGCTAGTTGATCTACATCATCAAATAAAATCTATATATCATGTGCACCCTCCTCTAATATTGCATCTACAACCACAGTTGTTACATCTGTATCATCAATAGTATCTTACATGTTGGATAGCATAGAAGTATCCCTGGTCAAGATCTTTGCATCATCAATACCCTTTGGTATTGCATCTATATTATCCTTTATCAAAGCGTCTATACTCTCCTCTACCATCACTTCTATATTGTGAGAGAAAAGCCGCTAGAAACTAACTAGGTATCAATAGTGGCATTCCACCTAGTGTCAAGATTGTGGGAGAGAAGGAAGGAGTCTCGCTTGAAGCTTTCTTGCTTGCACAATGGGGGAAGACACACAAGGGTGGAGGCTGAAAACAGTTTTCCTCTTCTTAGTTGTGTAAGCCAAAAGAACTCTAGTACAAAGAAATAGAAGAACCCTATATATGGGTCTCAAACCAAACTCAACTAAGGTGGCATACTAACTGAGCCACGAACTAGAGTAGATAAGGATAGCTATCATGTAGCTATTATTCATGGGCGGTGTACCAACCGCATCTGCAACTGACAAGTCGGTGACATAAATATACAACGGTCACCCTGGCGTATCACGAGTGGAGCTCGATATCTCAACACTCCCCCTCGAGCTCAATCCCAATTCCTGCACACCAAGCAGGTCTCTGAACTTGCGCAGCTTCTCTGCGCCCAATGCCTTCGTGAATATGTCAGCTACCTGATCCTCTGTGCTGACATAAACTAGATCAATAAGACCTAGTAAAACCCTCTCTCGCACATAGTGATAATGCACCTCAATGTGCTTTGTTCTAGCATGATAGACTGGGTTATTTGCCAAGTGTATACTACTCATGTTGTCACAATAAATGACAACTGGCCCATCTGTAGACTTATGCATATCATAAAGTAGCTTATGCAACCAAGCTACCTCACATGCAGCCATTGCTGCACCCCTGTACTCAGCCTCTGTGCTCGACAAGGCAACTGTAGGCTGTTTCTTGCTGCTCCAAGTGACTGCAGCACTCCCAAAAGAGAATACATATCCACTGGTAGATCGTCTATCAGAAATACTACCAGCCCAATCAGCATTAGTGTATCCATGCAACTGTATCTGAACCCCAGTCTCATAAAATAGTCCATACTGCAATGTGGACTTCACATACCTAAGTATGCGTCTAGCCGCATCCAAATGTGGTTTCCTTGGAGCCTGCATAAACTGACTTACCAATCCAACAGCATAGCTCAAATCTGGCCTGGTAATAGTCATATAAATCAAACTTCCTACTATGCGTCTGTACATAGTAGGGTCTTCTAGAAGCTCACCTGCATCTGTGCTCAGCTTCACATTTTGCTCCAAAGGAACTGAAATAGGCTTACAGCCTGTCATCCCATATTTGGACAGCATGTCCAATCCATACTGCCTCTGCAAGAGCTGTATCCCACTTGGTGATCTAATCACCTCAATGCCCAAGAAATAACGCAGCTCTCCCAAATCCTTCATCTCAAACTTCTGCTTCAATAGCATTTTCACATGAAGGATATCTTCATCACTGTCACCTGTCATAATCAAATCATCAACATAAATGACAAGCAGCATAATACCTTTCTCTGTTTTTCTCACATAAAGTGAGAAATCTGCCTTGGAAATCTGAAAGCCAATAGTGACAAGATACTGTCCTATCTTGTCAGACCATGCTCTAGGTGCTTGCTTCAAGCCATACAAGGCTTTCTTCAACTTGCAAACAAACTCAGGATGAACAGCATGCACATAACCTGGTGGCTGCTCCATATAGACCTCTTCTTGCAAATCACCATGCAAGAAGGCATTCTTTACATCCATCTGATGTAAAGACCATCCCTTTGATGCAGCCATAGCAATGACTGCTCTTACGGTTGCCATCCTTGCAACCGGACTAAATGTTTCTTCATAGTCAATGCCATATGTTTGTGCATACCCCTTGACTACTAATCTTGCCTTGTATCTGTTCACAGAACCATCAGCATTGTGCTTCACCTTATAGACCCACTTACAGCCAATTGCATTCTTACCTTTAGGCAAAGGTACTAACTCCCATGTAGCATTTGCTTCCAAGGCATCCATTTCTTCATCCATGGCTTTCTCCCATTTTTCTTTTCCCATGGCTTGCTCAAAAGATCTGGGTTCTGGTTCCTGTATCACTTTGACCATATATGCATAGTGAATGGCTGTAAATCCATCATATTTCAGCCTATCCACAGGATACCTAGCTCTTGTAGACCTGCGCAAAGTAGGTTCACTCCCAGGTGCTCTCAAAACATCCCTGGTCTTCCTTACTCCAGGTGTAACAATAGAAGGAATACCCAACTCATCATCAATGCTCTGTTCTGAGCCACTGGATTCACCATCCACATAAGAGTGACCTGGATTCACATCAAACATGGGCTGATCAACCTTCTCTTTTCCTTTTCGTGATACCTGCATACCACTATCTGCATTGCTTTGAGAAGATTCTCCTGATCTCAATCTGCCTGTCCATGGCGAAGAATGTGAACCACTGCTAGAGGACGCTCCAGGTCCACTAATATTTTGTGACTGCTGCTGTGAATTCTGTGTAGCATTACCATTTTGTGCATCTTCATCATCAATCACATTTACTGGTTTATACCAGCTACTCATCTCATCAAAAACAACATCTCTGCTCACTGTA
Source organism: Lygodium microphyllum (assembly GCF_053477565.2). Lineage (NCBI taxonomy): Eukaryota > Viridiplantae > Streptophyta > Polypodiopsida > Schizaeales > Lygodiaceae > Lygodium > Lygodium microphyllum. The sequence goes on from NC_141155.1 coordinate 29,353,823, forward strand.
AACTTACGAGTAGAAGGGTTATAGCATCTATACCCTTTTTGCTGCAGAGAGTAACCAATAAAGATGCACTTCTCAGCTTTTGGATCCAACTTGGATCTCAGCTCATCTGGCACATGTACATAGGCAATGCAACCAAAAATTTTCAAATGAGAAATATCTGGTTTCCTACCAGTATACCTCTCCTCTGGAGTCATTCCATGTATTGCTGCAGTGGGAGTCCTGTTCATTATGTAGACTGCTGTAGCAACTGCTTCAGCCCAATAAAAATCTGGCAAGTCTTTTTCATTGAGCATGGCACGAGATACCTCTCCAATATGCCTGTTTTTCCTTTCTGCAATTCCATTTTGTTGTGGGGTATAACTGCATGAATATTGCTGCTTTATGCCATGCTCCTGCAAGAACTTTGCAAACTCATTTGAGAGGTACTCTCCCCCTCCATCTGACCTTAGGCATTTTATCTGCAAGCCTGTTTCTTTTTCAACCATAGCTTTAAGAGTTTTGAAATGCCCAAAAACTTCACTTTTCTTTTTCATAAAATACACCCAAACTTTTCTGCTATAGTCATCAATAAAACTGACAAAATAATGACAGCCTCCAAGAGATGCAGCTTTAGTTGTCCACACATCAGAGTGAATTAATTCCAATGGCTTCTCACTCTCTTGAACATGTCTAGGAAATGGTTTCCTTGCCTGTTTTCCAAACTGACAGGCTTCACATACCTTATGCATTTCTGCAACCTTGAATTTGGGCAATCCTGCAACAATATTTTGGGCCTGCATTGATTTAAGTCGCTGTACATTAACATGACCAATGCGTTTATGCCAGATATCAATATCTGCAACTACACCGGTCCCATGTGCAAACATTGCTGCACTCAATTCAGACATGTCTGCATCCAATGTAAACATTCTGCCCTTCTTCTTTCCTTTTGCTATCAAGCGACCTTTATTTTTCATATCCTCAACAAAGCATCCATGAGGATTAAATCTGACCTGCAAGCCCTGTTCAACCATTTGACCAACTGAAACCAGATTCTTGGTGATATTCGGGACATGGAATACATCGGACAGGTATTTCTTTTTCCCACCCTGCATAGACAAGGGAATTTTTCCAATCTGCACAATAGGATGTGCAGTATCATCACCAGTCTCCACAAATCCTGGTTTTTCCATTTTCCTTGCATCCTCCATCCATTCTGCATGACCTGTCATGTGGTTTGATGCACCTGAGTCAACATACCATACATCATTGCTTTCTTCTGCACTTGTCATAGAATTGTTCATGTGCTGCACCATGAACAAATGCTCATTTCTGTCATCACCCTGTCTACTAGAAGATGCATAATTCCCTTGTTGCAGTTTTCCATTCATGATGTCATTCTGCTTTTTATAGCAGTCTTTAGCCATATGACCCATTTTACCACAGTAGTAGCATTCAACATTACTGTTTGCATTTTGGCCTCTTTGCCATCCACCACGACCTCTTTGGCTCCCCCTGCCTCTAGAGTTACCACGTCCTCCTCCATAGGACTGGTTTTCTTGAGTTTGCTGCATATTCTAATTTCTGCCACGGCCTCCAAATCGGCCTCCTCTACCTCTGCCTCTACCTCTTCCAGCATTTGAGTAGAAGACAGCTTCTTTTGAAGTTCCTCCTGAAGAAGATGCACCACCATTTCTCTGTTCCTCAGAAATTAGAAGAGCAATCAACTCCTCAAAATCAGGAAATCTTTCACGAACTGAAATGGATGTCCGAAACTGTGCATAATCCTTTCCTAGACCGTTCAAGGTCACGGAAACTAAATCATCATCTTCCACTGGCGACCCAATGGAAGCAAGTGCATCTGCAATCTTCTTCACCTTCATGTGGTAGTCGTTGATGCTCATACTTTCTCTTTGCACATTATGCAACTCTTGCTTGAGCTGCATTTTCCTGGCTTGCGTATTTGTGCTATACATTTTTGACAAAGTATCCCATGCCTCCTTTGGCGTACTTGCATCCTGAATATGCACAATCATAGAGTCTGAAATACTGATAGACAGCCAATACATAACTTTCCTAGCTCTCTCATGCCATGTTTTAAATGCCTGCATTTGTTGTTGATTGGGAACATCAGGAAGAACTGGTTCTTCTTCATTTCCTGCAACAAATTCCCAATATCCTTTTCCCATAAGGAAATTCGTCATTCTAAACTTCCATGCCTGGAAGTTGTTCTTGTCAAGCTTTTCAGTGACAATCTGTGAAAGAGAATCAGACGCCATTACAGAATACTGCAAGAAATTCTGTCTCTGCAAAAAACACAGCTTCACCCTCACAAGGGCAAATCTGCAAAACTGGCGAAAGTGGTATTTGACCACACAGTCACTTCCTAGTGACGATTTTGCATAAACAGGAACCAAGGATGATTCTGAAACTCCCAATGTCTCTGCGCACAAGCATACGATGCAATTTCTACAGTAACTTTTCACCGACCTGTAGAATAGTGGTCGCACAGCATAAAACTGAGCCTTTTCTTGAGTGCGTGCAGAAAGCTTCCGTCTGCAAAACAGGCCCCGAAATGGCCTCAAATCAAAAAAACAAGGTCGCCTAGGGCTAAAGCCCTCCCCCGCAGCATATACTGCCCTCTTGCTTCACCGCGAAGGGCGTCTCAACCTGAGACAATGCACTCCTGCAATTTCCGGCTGTGCTACCTGCAGAGATCTGCTCCCAAAATAGGAAATGAAAGCAACACTGCTCCTCTTACCAGACCACCGCGAGCTTGGCTTGCTTTCTTGAGCTCCTTACCACGAACAAGGCTCTGATACCATGTCAAGATTGTGGGAGAGAAGGAAGGAGTCTCGCTTGAAGCTTTCTTGCTTGCACAATGGGGGAAGACACACAAGGGTGGAGGCTGAAAACAGTTTTCCTCTTCTTAGTTGTGTAAGCCAAAAGAACTCTAGTACAAAGAAATAGAAGAACCCTATATATGGGTCTCAAACCAAACTCAACTAAGGTGGCATACTAACTGAGCCACGAACTAGAGTAGATAAGGATAGCTATCATGTAGCTATTATTCATGGGCGGTGTACCAACCGCATCTGCAACTGACAAGTCGGTGACATAAATATACAACGGTCACCCTGGCGTATCACGAGTGGAGCTCGATATCTCAACACCTAGTCTATGCTCTAGTAGTCTTACTACCTACACTAGCCAAATCTATTTGTGGTACCTTGTGCTTTCGTACAATTTGCAAGGCATAGGTCCATAGCTCTGTCTTTTTTCATTTAGGATTCTTTTTTATTTGCATGCCATAGAATACTACATCTAAAATAACATAAGATGAATGTGTAGTCATTTCTTCCAAAATCTTCTTCATACCACACTTACTAAAGTTTGTGGCAATAGGTAAATTTGTTTTACTGGCACAAATTTTTCCATCCTTCCAAGAGATTAGATTTTTCCTCATAGCATCTCTTTAGGGCTCATAGTACCTGTGATTATGTTTAATGCTATTTCACCATATGCATTTGTACGTAAAGGATTCTTGTCCCAAACTCTTGGGTGCTATAGATAAATCTATAGCCTTCACTTGTTCTTCCACCCTTGTAATATTTTGCTTTAGCTCCCTTATACTTTTGATTATCTAATCCAAGACCTCATCCATGGTAAAAGGACCCAACAAAATGGTGGTTTAACCATAGAAACATGTAAAAGGATATGCGTAGCTACTTGAAAAGATATAGGGATAGATACATGGAAATATATAGAAGAAGAGTTTGGAGTAACATATCCAATCTACAATCTAGTATGCCACATAAATCTCTTATTTAGCATAGAAATAAAATCATTGGTATCTTGGCAATTTGTCTTTAGACCCATCACTTTGGTTCCATCTTCAAGTAACTTCACTATCATCTATAGAAAATGGTCTCCTGCTTGTAGAAATAGCTTAGCCTTCTCAAAATACAAAGAGGCCTACTACGTAGTGTCTAACTGAATGAATTTAAACTCAAACTCTCATAGAAGTTTAGATGTGGCTAGCCCTATGTTGGGATTATAAACCCACTCTTAGAAAGACTCACAAGTGATCATCCCTAAGTCTTCATGAAAGTACTGTTTGCTGAGATGACAAGCTCAACATATAGGGATATTGATGATGGAATACATGGTTAGATGGATCTGCATGTCTACACTTAGCTTGTCCATGGTCATTATGATCCTCACATGGCCATTGACTTATCACTTATTATATTTGGTTTCTTTCACCTACCTAGACATGGCATAGTTATAGCACCAGTATATTAGTATAGTCAATTATGCATTCTTTGACTTAGTAGGCCACTTTCCTTCATGTTTTATTTTACCTATACTTTGTGTACATTATATTACGTATGAAAGAAGAAAAAACTAGCAATAAAAAATTTTGGTCTCTATCTCTCTTCTTTTGTTCTTGAGTGAGCTTCCTCTTGTGTGAATGGTATGTGTTTGGCATAGCCCAAGCAAGTCTCTCCACCATGCGATTTGTGACATGCTATCAAAGTGGCTCCACTAAGAGAGATTGGTTTTGAAGGCTCAATGGAAGGAGAAGAAGAAATGATTTGAGCAAGCAAGCACTGGGTAATAAGCTCTCACTTCTTGCATTCTTTCTCTCAAATAGTGCTATGGAGGTAGAGGAAGTACAATAGAGTAAAAATTTCAGATTGTTGTGAAACTTGTTGTGTAAGCACAATATTGTATATTTTGCAATCAATCCCTTTAAATATTTTTTGATTATTTTTTAGCCAGTGTGTCCATTCAAGCCCCGTTTTAGACCCCAAGTTTGCAAACAATAGTTTCAATGTATAATGTAATTTCCATTGTGTCTATTGAAAGTGGATATGCAGGGTATAAATTTAAAATATGTAAGTTTTGAGGTGTTTGCTAGGAAGCAAGCACAAGTTTTATTTTTAAACAAGCTATAGATTACAATTACTATTGAGCATTTAGTTGAAAGAGGCTACTTGTGTGTTGTTGTACACTTGTTGTAAAGGTTGCAAAAGACTTGCTTGTTGTTTTGTATCAAATTTGTGGTAATGGCAGAGAACTTTGGAAGCCGCATCATTAGAAAAATGGATAAAAGTAACTATCCATCATGAAAGTTTTGTATGACAAAATTCCTTATTGAAAAAGGCCTTTATGATTTTGTTTCAGGTAAAGAAAAGGAGCCAAAGTTAAGTAATCTTGCAATAACACTATGTTGGAGCATATAAAAAATGCCAAAATATCACATTCAGCTTGGACAATATTCAAGAATATGTTTTCAGTAAACAAAAAGGCACAAAAGATTCGATTCAAGTAATAGTTGGATACTTTGAGGAAAGGAAAGATGTCTGTAAATGAGTATGCTTTGAAAGTGAGAAGCTTTGCAGATTCCTTTAGTAACTATTGATGGAATACCTCATGTTGATGACTTGTCTTCATCTACTTTGGGTGGCCTTAATAATAAGAAGGCCTAGAAATAGTTTGTCACTTTTGTGTATGTATGGAAGCTACTTCTAGTTTTTGATGAGTTGGTCGCTCTCATGATCACTAAAGAAATCAATATGCAAGGTGAATCATATGAAAGAAGTGGTGAATAGGGCCAATAATTTAATTAAAATTTAGGAAGAAGACGTAGTAAATCCTCTTTAAGAGGCCATGGTATGGAATGTATTGGTGATGACAAGAAAAACAACTTAACTAGTTCGATGAAATGCAAGTTTCAGGAGGCTGTGGAAACTTTCGAGACAAGGGGAGCTCTAGAGGAAGAGGTGGATGGTAGAATAGAGGTTCTAGCAATTTTTGTATTGTTTGTCATTATTGTGAAAAAATAGGTCATATTGCAACTTAGTGTTATGCGCCATAAATTTACAAAGAAATCTCTTTGAAAATTGATGATTAGCAATAAAATTTTTCTCTTACTAGCAGAGAGATAAAGTTTCTTTTACCAATATAGAGCTAGAGTTTCATAGAGATGTTATCAAGGCATGGCAATACCATATTAGAGAATTTTGGAATCTTCCAAGTTCCACTTTCAAATAAGGAGTAAAGATTTGACCAAGCAACTAAATGTTAACCCCATATATGACAGTGGAACTTTGGGGATTATTTATATAATATCTAGGAGAAATTTTGCGTTCAAGTGGAAAAGATTTGACTATGTGTCCAAATATTAATTTCATTGGAAATTCCAAAAAATTATGAAAATTCCCAAATTCCTGAATATGTGGTTAGGTATGGTATTCATGTTTCAATAATATAAAATAGTTTATATGAATATATGGCTCATATGATGAATGCCATGAACAACATACTCAATTGTTATACTCTAAGTTTGACTATGTGATTCTTGGATGATATGCCCATTAAGGGATGTATAGAAAAAAAGAAGGATGAAGAGTAGGATGATGTTGAGATTTTTTTAGAGATCATTATCAGATTGTGAGAAAATCCTTATTAGGTTAGAGGAAGTGAATCTGACTCTTTCACGTTTGAAACCAATGTTTGGTATTAATGAAGTATTGATAGTGGGTCATATGTGTGGGCCTTATGGAAGAAGACCTTCTCTTGCGAAAGTGGATGCAATAGAGAGGATATAAGATATTTGTTCTTCATCAATTTTTGAAGTTAGAAGGTTTCTTGAGCCTGTGTGTTTTATCTAATCTGGATTCCCCATTTTTCTCACATCGCAAAAGACCTATACTAGTTAAAAAAGAGACATAATTTCTTTTCGGACAAAAAAATACCAATGATATAAGGATACTAAAGAAGCTTTTGACAACTACACTAGCATTGAGAAAATAAGAATATACAACTTGGAAGCCTATCATTATTACAATGGATACTAGTCGTAAGTCAATATGTTAATGAAGGGAACTAATATGTAGTAAGGTTTGTTACAAAAGTTTTAAATGAAAGATAGAGGAGATACCCACATATCAAGAAACTATAGGGTTCTTTGTCTGCATTAAATTGTGATAAATGTACTTTATGAATGCTCCAATGATAGTAGAAACAATTTTTTTACCTTTGCCAAGGATGATTACTTGTTATCCATTTAAATATAATCATGTAAAGATGGATTGCTTATGTAAAGTAAATGAACCCAAAATTTAGATATATTGCAAGTAAAGGGAATGTGATAGTAGACATGTTATCTACTACAACCAACTATATAACAAGCAGGGCTTAGGTGCAACAATTGATTCCTAATATCATTTAGAGGGGGAAAGAAAAATATTTATCTTCGGGTAGATGGTTTCTTATATCTAGGTGATCCTAGTACTAGGCTAAATCCACCTTTTAATTAAAATTTTCCTCACTCACTTTTTTTGGGAATGGTGAACAATGTCTATTAGGTTTTTGTGAATGCTTAAACATCAATATTAATATGCATCAATATTATCAATAAATGATATATAGTACTCATCAATATTCATTACAATCTCAAGGTTGTTTAAATATATTGCAAAAAACATTCTAAGATCATAAAAATAAAGTGTAGAAGCTTGAAGAATAATTAAATTAGTTCAACGATAAGGATAAATATACGATAGAGGACACACAAATATATTTGACGGTGGAGGAGAAACGTGCTTCATTGAAATCATCTGTACTACAAACGGAGTAGAGTAAGGCTATTACAAAGGAAAATTTACAAAGGTGCAATTAAACTATCATGGGATACAATGAAAGAAAATGTTGACTACTACTGGCAATGATGTCACTATCATTGAATGATGGAGCATTAGAAAAGACATGTATAAGTATCAAGGTTTGTAATCTCCCATGAAGAGAAAATGAAAAATTACTACATTCCCTAATAATGTGTTTCCTTTTTTGAGGAAATTTTTTGATGGTGTTAAAGACCAAGGTGAGGATCTAGAAATAAAGCTTCTAAAGGTGTTCTTAAAAGGAAAACATCTAATTGCAATTTTGAGAGACCATGTACATCAAGTACTTCACTTTTCTACTTTAAATGAGGCTCCTATAGATGTTTACTAGTAATTTATTGGTGGAATAATTTCAAATCACTTATGATACAATTAGGATTAGTTGATAGAATTATGAGGCCATGTACAACATGATAGCAAATGCACGATCTTGCATCAACATAAAAGATATGGTCTTACCTCATTCATTTTGACTTAAATCTATGCGACAAACAAGAAGTTCTTTCACCATGGAAAGTGTAACTATTCTGAATTAATCATGCCATAGAGGCTCTTCTTTTGCCTCTAGCCAAGGTCACGTGTGACAATGGGAGAGAAGACTACATTAGATAATTCCATCAATGATACCTACATGACATTTGATCAGGTGGAGATAGAGCATGTACCGATCAAGAGCAAGACCAAGAGAAGACTTTTGAGAATGAGTAAATACACTCAAATCTAGAGCATATGGATGAAGAAAAACCATATTACCTGCCAAAGGGCTTATGGGGATGGCCCAAATCAAAGGTTGCCTACTTACACAACAACCCCTTAGCCCTTGCACACCAAACTAGCAACGCCCTAGTAACATGCACTCACCTCACTATCTACACGAGGAGAAAAGCCTCACTAAGGTAGCTAATCAAGATTACCTCCTATATCATAAGTGCTAGGATGATGCATATGAAAGAGGAGTGATGACCACTTAAAGTCCCTAAGAGAGATTAAGAAGTGTGAAAAGAGCACAAGCTATTGATTTGTAATGCATCAGTTGCTTCAATACTCAAATAGATCTTGTGCAACTATGGAAATGACAACTAGATATAAGGTTTAGCCTTAGAGACTATAGGATAGATGACTAACACCTCGAATCACATACACAAAGAGCTCCCCCCAATAGAGTTCTATGGCTCCTATGGCACTCCTACACCCCAAGGATTGGTCCTAGGATACACCATCTTACACATAGAGCAAGAATGTAATAAATTCCTCTCATAATTGAGGTGGTAATCACCTATATCTAAAAATACAGGTTACTAGCACCTTAATTCACATACACAAAGAACTCCCCCCAATAGAGTGTTGTGGCTCCTACGGATGTCATATACCTTGAGGATTGGCCCCAAGATACACCGTGTTACACATAGAATACGAACTAAACAAATTCCTCCCATAATATAAACATAATGATCGAGGAGACTGTATATATTCTTCATTTAATTGATTTTCTAAGATATCACACTATCTTATAGCAAAGAGGAATCTTACACTCTCAAACATTGATCATCACCTAGACATACAATTGCAATGCATCCAAAGAATTTATCTTTGGATACCATATTTAGATTGCATATGAAAAGTGTATGACACTCTTTGGTGCTCAAACAACTTAACTAAAAACTAGCCAACCTGAAGTTCTATAGTGAGCGGGGATCACGAGAACATGGCATCGGAACATACCAGTCACATGACGGTATATAAGGTGTAAGAGGGTATTTTGAGGCATCACAAAATTATCAAGAAACCTCTCTTTTCACCTTCACAAGCTTTCATGGCTTCTTCTTCTTCTTCTTCTTCTTCTTCCTCCCTTTCCTCTCTTTCTCTCTCTTCTCCCTGTCTTTCTCTCTCCTCTTCTTCTTCTCATGCAGTCCTCTCTCTTCTCTCCCTTAGTTAGGCCAGTTAGGTCTCTTTCATTACAAGTGGCATCAGAGCTTTGTCTTTGATCCTTTTCTTTTCCCATAGATTTAGGGTTCTCACAGTTTCCCACAGTTAGAGAACCTCAGTTACATCTCTCTCACAGGTACACAGGAGTACTCAGGCAGGCTGTTAGCCCTCTTGAAGACAATGGCAGCCTTTCTTGGAGCTTTTCCAAGAACCATGGACACATCTGGACATGGGCAAACAAATTTGATAGGTCTTCACTAATTTCCATGTAAGTTTCTTGAGGGTTTTGGGCAAAAGGAGTGTAGTAGAGTTAGAGAAGACCAAAAGCACAATTACTTTTTCAAGAGGACCTTCTCTCTCTTTCTTCCTTTAAGCTACCATGGAACCTTCAGCCCCAAGAACTTCAGAGATCTTGCTCCCTCCTCTCCCTCAGAAGGAATGACTTGCAACAGAGCTTCCCCCTCACGTTTCTCAGCATCGAGAGAAGCGTTGAGCCTTGCTTGACTTGTCTAGAGCCTCCAAGGAGCAGCCCGAAAAATGCTGTGCATTTTGTGATGAGCTTTTTGGCTCACTCCTCCTGCTCGAGCTCAGTCCCAGCCCTCCTTTCTTCATCCTCAGCCTTGGCACACTCTTAGGCAAGCTTGAGCATGGGTATTGACCCCCCCCTCCCCCCCATCAATTCTGGACAATACCTCAAACCCTATTGTGGGCAGCAGCCATGGCAGCCATGAAACCTCAGCCCAGCTCAGGGCACACTAAATCCCCTTCAATTTTCTCACCCCGGGAGCCTTGGGAGCAGCCACAAGCTTCAACAAGTGAGGATATATGACATTGAAGGCCCCTATACAACCACGGGCAGTAAGAAGATGGGCAACGACAAAAATCTTGAAGAAGACAACCAATGACTCTTCCCAAGGCTTGAATAAGGTATGTTAATAAGTTCTTCCTCTCTCTTTTACATCCAATTGTTGAGCTCAGCCACTTGATGAGAGAGATGGAAGAAATTCTTGGGTTGAGAGTGCCAATGGGATTCCCATCCTTAGTCCACACCCTAGGAATGCATGCGTAGTTGGATAATCTTTCAATTTCTTTCCCATTGATCAATATTTTACTCTAATCCTTAATCATACTCTTGTTTGATTCCAATTTATAAGGATTTTTTTTTTGTAAGAAGGGTAAGTCGTGCAATCAGTGAGTCACTAAATTGCAGAGGTAACCCCTTTCCCCATTCCATTTCCTTATTGATCATGCATATCATGAACGGCCGAATCCTCAATTTGTAAATGCATATCATGATTATTGCTTAATCATAAATATTTTCCATGTATATTCCAGGTGAGGAAAAGCATGATGCCAGGCGAGGTGGCAAGACAAAAGAGGGGTGACCCTCCCTTGCCATCAAAGACCCTGAAGGGGTGCATAACCCGGCCCGGGGGAAACTTTGCCCACCTCCTAGTGATCCGGAGCCCAAAGATTCTTACAGGTGTAGGTACATTTAAAGGAATAGCCCGAGCCCTGATCATTTGATTCTATAGCCCTCTACATGCATTGGTAATGTCATGTATCACTTGGAAATATATGGTGGATGCATGCAAGAAGGGCAGGGTATGCAGTCATGGAAATTGTCTCAGCAATAGAACTATGGATTCAAATGATGTATGATTATATGTGGCATTGAGGACCATCGTTGAGGCCCTGGATATCTTGGAATAAGCACCTCATCATTGGGATAAGGTATGCTCCTTGAGGGAATCCTTGCAGGGTATTGCAGACAGCCAGTCCCACACAGTCAGCTCGCAAAAGTGCATTACAGCAAAGCCTTGTTGTGTGACTGAGCATGGGCCCTATAGCTCAATTCAAAGATGGCATCCCCCCCTTTGATATAAACTAAAAATCTCCCCATTATGCCCTACGGTTTGGAAGATACACTCAATTTTGTGCTCAGAGGTACTGTGGGACAGGCATCAGTCCTACACAGCCAACCCACAAAAGTCAATTACAGAAAAGCCTTCTTGTGTGATCGAGTGTAGGATCCATAGCTCAATTCTAATAAGGCATCCCCCCCTTCGATGTGAACCAAAAATCTCCCCATTCTGCCCTACAGTTTGGGAGATAAGCTCAATTTTGTGCTCAGAGGTACTGCGGGAAAAGCAGCAGTCTTACACAGCCAGCCCACAAAAAGTGATTAGAGCAAAGCCTTGATCATTTATTATAAGAGATATTTTTACATAGCCTTGTAGAGGGGATCAAGAGCTTCAAAAATTTTGGCAATTGGAACTTCCTAGCTCAAGATATTGTCATTTCTGTAATAAGGGGTCTGGTGGACTGCACTTGGGATGGAAGGCCACAAGGGTAAAGCAAAGGTTCAAGAGGACTTCCAGCGTGAAATAAGGGACTCCTGTGCCTCAATGAGCCATCCTAGCTCAGCCCAGGAGGATCGTGAAGACCTGTTTGAAGAGGGTGCCCTCGAGATGGACCGCTTCGCTATGCTCAACCATACTCTATGCCAACATGAGACTGGTCATGCTGAATGACATCAAGAGATGGAACAACGCCATAGGGAGATGGAAACCCGCCAAGATCACTGTCATTCCGAGATGATGGCCAAGATGGACTTACTCATCGAGTGTATAGGAGCCCTCATCCCTGCCATTGCACCCCCCTCGGATCAACCCAAGGAACATGTCCCTCCCCGTGAGGCTAACCACCCTTCCCCCTTGGAGACAGGCGCAGCCCACAAGGTTTTGGTGGCACCCACGGCCTTCCCCATAGCACTTATGAGATGGGTGAATCCTCCACTTGACATGATGAACCCCTCCTTCCCTCCCCCATTACGAAACCTTCAAGCCCATCCATGGGACCACAACTCCCCCGTAACAGAAGCTATATGCACACTCATGGGAATGGCCAGCAAGGGCCTAATGCAAATCTTGGGTAGCATGCACACGACAATGGGCAGCATGCACATAGTAATGGGCAGCATGCATATGGCATTGGGCAGCATGCATATGGCAAAGGGTAGCATGCACATAGCAATGGGCAGCATGCATATAGCAATGGGCAGCATACACATAACAATGGGCAGCTTGCACATGGCAGTTTTGGGCAGCATGGTCATTTTGGACAGCAAGGTCCTAATGTGCAATTTGGTCCTCATGTAATGCATGGGTAGCATGGCCCCTATGGAAATTTTGGACAGCCAGGGTTTGGATAGAAAGGCATGTATGGGCAGCATGTAACACATGGCATTCATGGACAGCAAGGCCCAAATGAGCTGCGTGACAAGATAATGTTTACTAAGTTTAATGGGCAGTCCTCATCCCCGACTGAATTAGAGGAATGGACCTCTAAATTGGAAGCCTATTTTATCATTTACTCCCATACCGATGAGGCAAAGATTATTTTTGCTAATAGCGTGTATGTGCTAGAAGATAGTGACAAGTTGGAAGAGGACTTGCATGACAACTCTCCCATGATGACACTTACTAAAAATTCTAAATATGAAGAGGATCTTGACACTGATAAGTTTTATGACTCACCGGATGGGTTCCCTTTTGACCTTGGTGGCTGGCCCATGGATGACATGCTTGGGAATGACCCATTTTTAGCCCCATTTCCCATACATGGACTGAAAGTACACCTTGAGGGCTCCACACCAACATCTCACTTGCCCCGATCGGAGTTTCCTAGAGAAAGTTATGGCTATTTTTTCTCTAGCCATACTATCTTGGACAGCACACTAGTAACTCCTGGACAACCCTCTATTTTGCAACAATTTTGGTCCTGATCTATTTGCAGCCCCCCCTCTCCCACATAGGCTGAAAGTACATCTCGTGAGCTCCGTAAAGACACCTCACTTGTCCCATTAGAAGTTTCTGACACAAAGTTATGGCTACTTTCCTACAGCACACCCTTACGCGACAGGACAGCATCCCTTGTTTTTTAGGACAAAAACTTTATGAGACGGGATGGTTTGTAATGAGCGGGGATCACGGGAACATGGCATGGGAACATACAGTCACACTAACATTATATAAGGTGTAAGAGGGTATTTTGAGGCATCACAGAATTATCAAGAAACCTCTCTTTTCACCTTCACAAGCTTTCATGGCTTCTTCTTCTTCTTCTTCTTCCTTCATGTCCTCTCTTTCTCTCTCTTCTCTCTATCTTTCTCTCTCCTCTTCTTCTTCTCCTGTAGTCCTTCTCTCTCTTCTCATGATTTCTTTCCACTAGCGTTATGTTGCACTGCTAGGGAACAACACTAGGCTAACTCATGCTACTAAACCCCTTAAAATTATACAAACCATAGCCTACATACTAAGATATTCAAAGAAATTAGCAACTCAATCAAATATATTTCCATTTTAGTCCCACACCTCTTACTGTTTACATTTAGATTGCTTATACAAATGTAGGGAGATTTCATGGTAATTGTTCATAGAAACGAGCCATAAAACATGCATTTTAATATATAAATCAAGACAAAGAGAGAAAAAAACTCATAATTCACCTTCATTATACATCACAAACATTCTCTTAAATTTTTGTAATTTTAAATGCAAAAAATAACTATTTTTTCTAAATTTTTATCTAATTTTAACCATTTTCATTAAATTTTTCATTTATTTGAATATAAATTATTAAATTTTTCAAGTATTTTTATTTGTATGACTTATGTGAAGTATAATCCATCAAAACATTCATTTTCATGACATATGCATATCATTTGATCTCCAAAATCCAAAACAACACTCTAGTAGACCGTCTCACGGCAGGCTTTGCTACTTGTCCAGCTCCCTGACCAATACCCTGACCATGAGCATCTACTGCAGCTATAGCCTGTCCAGCTGGTTCTGTGGGAGCCCTCAGCTCCTCCTGAAATATGACCCTGCAGATCTCAACAACTCTCTCAGGCTGCCTATGAAAGGTGAGAAGGATCGAAGCTTGCACTCGAGAGCTATGGCGGGAGAGCAATAGCAAGAAAGAGAGAGACAATAAATGGGGACTCCAACAGTCACAATGTGTGACCGGGACTTCCTTTATTCAAACTGTCACTAAAAGAATAAGAAATAAAGTGACGGTGGGCGAGCACCCGCCACCTGCAGTGTGCAATTTTTTATTAAATTTTGTGTTTTGATTTTGTGATTTTATTATTTTCAATATGTGTAAAAAATGAATGAATTTTCTAAATTGTAGACATCAAGAGACATATTTCAACCATTTTCAACCATCTTTCCATTATATACATTAAAGATTCATCATAGAATATTTAATTTGAGTCACTTACTTCAAAATCTAAATATGTACATCTAGTATTTCTTGAAAGTGGAGCCGCTGATGCTATTTTCCAGCTCCGCTGATGCATCCAAATCAGATGATCTACTTACCATTATGCTTTCAAACCATCCTTCATACTCAATTCATTGAATCAGCCCTCTCTCTCTCTCTCTCTCTCTCTCTCTCTCTCTCTCTCTCTCTCAAACAACCATATGACAAGGAAAAAAGAGGAGAGAGAAATAGGAGAGAGAAAGACAAAAAATGGATCATTTCATTGATTGCATCATTTTGTATGAGAAGTGAGGTGCCAGAAAGAAAATAATTGATGGATCTTGTAGCCCAGAGGATGGAGAGAATCACATCAATCACGAAAAATCAAAATTTTAATGGGAAAAAGGGGTGTTTAAAAAAAATGCACCCTCCCATCTCGTGTGATTTTGATGATTTTTCTCCTTCTTAATCATGTTAAACTTAAACCTTTAAATTATCCAGTTCCACTTTTGCATATTTGCACTTGAATTGAAGTGGTTTCGACATGGATAAATTTGAAAACAACCTCAAAATAGGGATCCACCGACTGGACATGCAACTTTCTGGTATCGAGATCTATCACCCTAGCCTTTGTCATATGATTTTTGACTTCAAGATCTAGTAGCTACTTTATAATGCAAAACCTTGTGGCCATTAAATGGGGGTCCAAACAAACTCCAATTGACAAACTGACACTTGTGTTGGATTCTTGGCATCAAAATGCATCTAGGGGAACTCTAGCTCCTTGAACTGTGGCTATTTCATTTTTCACTAAAACCACCTCTTTTACAGGACTTGGGCCACCTTTTCACTTGAATTTCAGTTTTAAAATCATGTCTTATTGCCAACCACATGATAGAGCAACTCAACCTGTTGAACCCAAAACTGATCTACACAAACAACACCAACTAATAGTCGGAGCCCCACTGCAACTCTCCTACATCTTAGGGATTGGCCCTTTGATGCGCTGCTAGACATATAACACATATGAGCACTAAATCCTCTCAAGGTACCAATATTTTACGTTCCAGGATGTACCATTCCTCACAACAATTTCCCCTTAGGACCCAACGACTAACCTACAGCTTAGGACATCCTCTCACGCTCATCGTTGGTCACAACCTAAGGAAGACAGGTGCCATGCATCCATAGGTTTTATTGATACCTTTTAATTATTATGCTTAATGCAAATCGTGTATGGATATGTGCTCAGACAAAAGAAAAATCAGCATCGTGCATGGTGCATAAAACATTCTTTCCATGAATTTCACTAACGCGTGCTGCGTTGAAAGGAGGCACCGAGCCATATGCCCATGCTACCATCCTCTCTATTTAAACCATAGCAGACATGCTCCCTATTCATCCCATTTTTATCAACACACAATGAAGTCATTTGTGTACTATACACATACAAAGATCAAGAGACCTAGATCTAACCAGGGCTAAGTCAGTATGACTTAACCTTATAATTCAACTAAGGTAGAATACTAACCAAATACTATGAGCATGAATCTCAACACTCCTCCTCAAGCTCAAGTGGCGTACTTCACTCCAAGTAGCTCTCTGAAATGCATAAACTTATATTTACCCAATGACTTGGTAAAGATATCTGTAGCTTGGTCTACTGTCCTCACATGGACCAAATCAATGTCACCTGCAATCACTTTTTCTTTGAAAAAGTGACAGTGTACCTCAATGTTCTTAGTCCTAGCATGATAGATAGGATTACTGGCTAGGAGCACACTACTCATGTTGTCACGATAGAGTTTGACAAGCCTGACTTTCTGCATGCCCAAATCATCAAGAAGCACTTATGGGCATGTTATCCGGGTGCCACCTTTTTAGTATTCAAAAAACGGGAATTGGGAGATTCCCAAACTCACTAATATTGTGTTTTTGGGAAGAAGAGCGAGGTGATGGTGATGGGGGTGAGGTGATGGATGAGCTGAGGGGGTGAATGCACCATTGATTGGTGGCCAAAATAAGGGTGCTCCTGTCTTTTTTTCTTCTTTTTTTGAGCTTAAATTTTCTAAAAACCTTATTAGTTAGCACGTATTGTTATATGCTTTGCATAATTCCTCTTGCCCTCATCAATATGCTTTGCATGCATTGTCTAAGACATGTAGCTTCCCGTTCCCTCTTTAACATTTATATTAAGGTTATTACACACACACACACACACTCATTTACTCACGCTCACTCTCACTCACACACACACACACACACACACTCTCTCTCTCTCTCTCTCTCTCTCTCTCTCTCTCTCTCTCTCTCTCTCTCTCTCTCTCTCTCTCTCTCTCTCTCTCTCTCTCTCTCTCTCTCTCTCTCTCTCTCTCTCTCTCTCTCTCTCTCTCTCTCTCTCTCTCTCTCTCAGGGTGACTTTTATGCAAGTTGGAAGAAGAGCTTTATGCAAAAGGTTTGTGGGCAGTTTCTCCTTTGTCTCCCCTTATTATCCTCTCCCTAAGGTTTTATTTTAAAACCTTATGTTATTGACTCCTTGTTCACGTGGGTCCCTATATAAATTTATTCATGGGTGATCATTGTAGGAACTCATTTGTAGTTGTTGGAGGAACTCAATTTAGACATTCATCATTATGCATGAGAAAGAACTGATGCATGTTATAGGAAGAAATTTTGATGGCATAATTGGGGGAAATATAATTGTTTGGGGGGGGGGGGATAAACAAAACAAGAGAGGAAAAACATTTATTCATTGATAAGACCAGGTCATGACATCCTTCTTTGTTAAATAAATTGATATGTCCTCACCTCGAGAGAAACTCAAGGTGGTCTCTCTTGAGGATAGACTCCTTGATCCATGTAATCTCCTCTTCAAAAAATTCTTTCCATTAGATAAGGTACTTCTGGATAGTACCATTCCTAAGTATTTTTTCCTTCATCTCTATAATTCTATTAGGTTGAACTTCCAAAATCCCCTAAGTTGGCATTATAGTTTTTCCATCATCTAGGAAATTATGAAAGTTGGGGAAATAAGGCTTTAGAAGGCTTACATGAAATACTATGAACTTTGAGATGAGGTGAAAGTTCTTATCATTTCTACCAGGATATTTGACAATCTTGTAAGGCCCATAATATCTTGGACTAAGTTTTTTGAATTTCCCAAGGGATAGGTAACTCTTCTTGGGCTGAAACATAAGGATTACCATGTCTCCATCCTTGAAAGTTTAGGGAGACATCTTAGAATCAACGTAGGCCTTTTATGAAGTTAAAGGGAAAGATTATGATTGTGCATGTTGGCAAAGAAATTATTGTAGTAGCTAACCAATTCTTAATTGGCTCATGCAAAACTACCTAATACCATTGTTCAAATGGTTTGTGAGTACTTTTTGACTCTTGAGGATACTCCAAAGTACATGATCCTTAAGGTCAGATCAGAGAGATTAAGAGGGGACAAGAAATCTTACTAGTACAATATGTGAAAAGGGGTCATACCAATGCTTTTTTGATAGGAAACATTTTATAAAAATTCTACCGAGGTAAATATTTAATCCATCTCTTGAGTCCACTACCATAATAGGCTCTTAAAATGTCTTCTAGCACTTGATTAACCCTATCAGTCTAATCATCAGTTTGAGAATGATAAGTAGTATTGAAATAGAGTTGTTTGTTGATGTCTTGAAAGAGACATGTCTAGAGCTTAGAGATGAATAATGAGTCCATGCCATTGAGAATCCTTCTTAGCAGAATGTGCAACTTGAAAATCGCTTTTTGAACAACCTAGCAATGTAAGATGCTTTGAAGGTAGTCCTCACAGGCACAAGTGGGAGATAAGTGAGAGCAAAGAGATGCAAGGAAGAGAGGAGTGATAAAATACTTGCACATTCAAGAGAGAGTGATAAGGTGAAGCCTAAATTTCTTGACCATAATTCCTACGCACCTT
This sequence comes from Lygodium microphyllum, assembly GCF_053477565.2. Taxonomy (NCBI): domain Eukaryota; kingdom Viridiplantae; phylum Streptophyta; class Polypodiopsida; order Schizaeales; family Lygodiaceae; genus Lygodium; species Lygodium microphyllum. The sequence continues at coordinate 29,372,627 of NC_141155.1, forward strand.
TTCTTCTCATCCATCATCTATTATCTTATCTTACTCGCTTTGTTTATCTCGCGCTAACCTCTTCCTTTATCTTGTCCTATTCACTTTTTTTTTTCTCCATCCATCATACCCTCATGCAAAAGGTCAACCTATTGAACAAGGCAAGAACCCCCAACATGGTGGGTCCATGTCTAGTGATACTTAGCATAGTGAAAGTGACACAATGCATGATGTTATCTTAGATATTCTTTTGCTTAAGTATTCATACATAATATTTAAAATAAACCTTATTATTATTAGAAAAAAGATATAGATTATCCACATATTTAATTGATAAACTACCAAGTTTCTAAAATTCTCATAAATATAAGCGTCAATTGACTTTAAATTAACAAATTAATAGATGTTTTAATTGGTATTTATTTATAGAATATTATCTCATATTAATTTGAAAAACCATAGAATTTACCCAATTATAAGATGCATCATTTAATGCAGTTCCTATCAATAAAATATCATTATGACATTTACACAAGCACATTAATAATTAAGGAAAAAGAATGGATGCTAGCAATTTTGCATGAAGCACGAATTTGTGTAGAAAAATGTATATATAGATAATTAAGAAAATTCTTTACTTCATATCTTCATTTGTTGTCATTTCTAAAAAATATTGTAGAAAACCTAATCTATTTGATAAAAAAAGATATAAAGAAATCACAAATTATTTCTCTCATATTCAAATGAAGGGATTTCAAAACACGAGCTAGAATGTGATGCATGTTTATTACTCCATCTATGACAATTTGGTAAGTGATACAAAATATGATTTGTGAAGGAGATGGTGGGTTGAGTGAACTGCAATGCACTTTGGGAGAGATTCTTGGCATTGCAAAGAGAGTTCCATGAGAAAATTATTGATATTAATTATCAAGAGAAAGCAACAATTTATTAGGGAACTGACACATGCTATAATGTAGGTAAATAAAAGCTAAGGTTATAAGGCATTCATGAAGTGCATGTTGATGATGCATGTGCTATAATTGAATTTATTGATACTAAAAATATAATTAATAATGGTGAAAGGCCAATTTTTATGTCTAAAAATATAGTGGTTTGCAACAATACATCAAAGGAAGTGTGACAGATGCACTAGAATGATAAAGAGGTTTTGGATGTTATATCTAAAAGTAATTATTAAAGCAATCATTAGGGTCCTGCAAGTATGGAGACAATTATCAAGATTAGAGAACTTGAAACTCATTATATTTATATACAGCTTGCATGAGTGTCAAGATTACTTCAAGATTACTCTTCATATCCCATTATCCTTGGAAAACCATAAATCACTACTACATATATGGAGGCAAAAGATTAAGATGATGGATTAGCCTAATCAAGAGTCAAGATGATAAAAGGGTTGATAGTCTTAACTTGTCTGTGCGAATTTTCTAGGAATTGAGATATGCTAAGGGACTATCCATTTCCATCAAATGTAAGAGAATTTAGAGAGGATGGGTTTTACTGAGCACCATTGTAAAGCAGGATTACATTGGTGCATGGAAAAAGCTCTCAGCTCATATAGTAGATTCAAATGCTTTTTCTATATGATTCATTAGATTTTGAGGAAAGAGGTTCTATATGTTTTCAGAGGGTTGAGATTGTGAATAGGATTGCAAAGCAATATGTTTTTAGGGATGATAAACATATGAAAAGGCATAGAGTATTGAAAGCTAATGAATATTACATCTCGCATGTATGATGGGTTGGATTGTACAAACACATTGAGAGAAAGTTTAGTTATGATGAAATTTGAGTAAAAGTATGAAAAGAGCATGATACATGTATGTACTTTGGAAATGTAATAGGTGATAGTAGATTTTCTGATGTAAGAAGTTTTCAGTTGATAGCACTAAATCTAAGGTTGATATGAAGTATAAGATTGTGGATGAAATAGTAAACTACGTGCATTGTGATTGCCTCTAGAGAGTGAGGAGATGATTGATTTGGCTTCTTGTTAGCCAAATTTGAGGTATCCAAAGAAGATCGATAAGATATTTACACTAAATTCTCTCAAAAAGCTAAAAATTTGATGCAATGAATTTCTTTATAGAGAAGTAATGATGTTAGGAGATATGAGATTGGTTGCATAGATCTAGATATTATTGTATTATATTTATTCTTACTATTCTACATGTAATATGGGACTTTCAACCAATTCTAGTTCCAAATGCTCATTTGTAGAAACTGATTTATCTCTTGAATGAAAATATTAAGATGGGATTTTCTAGCCTTCCTCGACTCCTCCTTGCAGTAGGTGTTTCACAGTGCCTGAGAAAAATGGGAGTTTGAGATTCATTAAGGATATGCAACTAGTTTATAAAAAAGCCATTAGGAATTTGGGGGTAGTTCATATTATAGTTGAGTTTGCAAAATATTTTATTGAAAAATAGATATACTCATTGGTAGACTTGATCAATTCGAGTTAAGCAATTGAAAATAGGGATCTTACTACCATGAAGATACCATTGAGACAATTGTGCATTTGCACTATACCATAAGGGGTAATGAATTTTGCTACTTATATGATGAATAAAATATTGAGGGATTGCATGTCTCATTTCATTATCAGTTTCCCAGAGAGCTATCTCAAGTTCCTAGGGGATTAGACCAATCCTACAGTGCCCAAGTAATTATATCTAGAGTCCCTATAGCTCCTTGTTGTCTCCTAAATAACACCTAGCTCTTATAAGGAGACCTCTCATGTCTAGGCCCAATCCTAGCATCTAGAGTGGACAAATAGCCCCTGATGAAGAGCTCCCCACTAACCTTGGGGGAGATATAACATACATCCTAAAAATTTAACTTCTATTAGTGTAACCTTAAATTAGAATATATAATCTTCCAAGAAATCCTTTTATTACATCAAAAAATCATTCAAATACACTCTATGCATCAAAATCCACTCTAAATACTATTTCCTCTAGCATGAGGTTCTCTGGACCTAATTAAGTTATCATGAAATTATGGTCGAGACATAAGCCTATTCTCTTGAAAGGAAAATTTTACTCTTGAGTTACCTTGTCATTCGTAATGGAGTCTCCTTTCTTCCTTGGAATTGTCAAATTCCTTGAAGTTCAAGTACTTAAACTATATGGATTTGTATGGCTTCTTTGAATCACAAGCCCTCTTATGGATGTAAGAGCTTAGCTACATGACTTGTTAAGAGTCATATGAAATTTTTCTTTATAAGGACTTAAAGAAAGTCCTCTAAGTATATATGCTCCCAAATCTCTTATTCAACTAATGTACTTGAATGTATCTTGTGTCTTTAAGCTTCATATCTAGGGCAATGCCTTACTAATATAAGAAAATGACATTCTTTAGTTTAAAATATACTTAGTCAAGTTTCTTATGGATAAGGCCCTAATGAAATGGGTTCTTAAAATAACATATAGGTTACTTAGCCTTGTCAAGATTAGTTATCCTTTTTTTTCTTACTTGGACTATCTTAATTGTCACCTATTTTTATTGTTTCTCTAGAATGACTAAATGTAAACCTACTGTTCCTTCTAATCCAACCTCTTTAAGGGAAACACGAGTCAAGTTCAAATTAACACTTCATTGAGCATAATTTAGGCAAATAAACTTTAATAATTGATCTTTTGTACAACTTTATACATCATTTATTCTAATTATTGCAAAATAAATGCTATTTAGGGACTAGTTTCATCACAAGACATGAAACTCCTTTCCAAAAGTTCATCCTAGATGACCAATGTAATATCCAAATACTAAATTTTGGAGATATCATAAGCATGATTAAGACTTCAATGGTTGCACTATATGATATCCATAATCCTCTTACTAATATCACCTACTATTTGTTTTACCAAAAAGTATTTCTAAAACATAAGGGAGGGCACACAAACTTGAGTTAGTGTGATAGAGATGTATTTTGCACATGCCACTCTTGTGTAGTCCAATGTTTCTTCACTTTGGAGCTGTCATGAGTGCAAGAACTCTTCTAGTACATCCCTTGTCCCAATTACCTTTAGCATTTGTTAGTCCTTAAGAAACAAAATGTTCTTCAGTCCAAGGCTTCTAAAGAAGAGCATATAAAGTTATAAGGCAAGGAAGATTCTACTTTGTCAAGCAAGATGGTTCTTTAGGGCCAATTTTTCTTTGGCAAATAGAGAGTTGAGGAAAAGTATCTCATAGTGTGGGAGCTTTCGCTCAACCGCCAAGACCCATGGACCGCTTATTGTTTCAAGCCTTCCAAGCGAGCTCTAATGGCTACCTCTCACATAGCTGACGTGCCCTCGATCCTACAAGTGTAGTGAGCTTTCCTTGATGCCGATATGAGTTTCCTCCTCTCTTTCGCACTCTGGTTGCTCCACGATCCTAGATGCTAGCTCAAGCTTGCTCAAGCCTCCTCCTTCTCCAAGCTCCAACTACCATAGCCGCGCGTGCAAGAGAAGGAAAGAGAAGAGAAGATGGTGAAGAGCTTCACCCCCTTTATCCCTTACTCCCTCACACTCACAATCACTCCCTCTCTCAAGAGCACACACAAGCAAGGAGAGGAGAAGAAGAGAAGAAGAGAAGAGCTCTTGTTGGGGGCACACACCAAAGAATGAGCTTCCATTCACTTTTTGAACTTTATATATACAAACTCTAAAACCCCATGGGCACCCATCCTTTTTTACATGACTGGCCATTGTGGCAAGGTCCCTTTTTCTAATTCCCTCTTTTTTCTTCATGCCCTAGGCCTATATTTGACTATTCTTTTACAAGTGGCACAAGAGGGAGCTTGGCGCTCTTTTACAAGAGTTTTTGGATTTTTGAGATGCCTTTTATTTAAAACTACGCTTTTGGCCCCGGCTTAGCTTTGGAGTCCACCTGCGTGTCCTTGCTCCTTTTCCATATTCTTTCTACTTTTTCATTCGTCCTTCCACCTTCTCGGCTTGGGGTTAACATTACCCCCCTCCTAGATGGGTGCCAGTCACATGGCACTCTTGTTGACTGTTGGTGTTTTAAGAGGCAGTTGGCGGAGCAATCATGTGAGGGCAGGGAAACATGTAGACTCGGGTGCTCGTGGAAGCGTGGTAGTAAGGTTGGTTGGAGAAGTAACGGATGTTGGCGGGGGGCTCCAAAGTCGGTGGGTGGGCGCGCTGGTGGTACTTGGAAGGATAGGGGGTGGTGCTCCACCTAAGGAGGGGGATGTCTATCTTAGTGTGCAGTGCGAGTGGCTGAGGGTGACAGGTCTAACCATAGGCGAGTGGCCTCCCTAGGTATGTCCTACCCTTGATGGGTCCTAAGTGTGAAGTGGGGGAGCAAAAAGGGCTAGGGGGTTAGGAGTGGAGCCGGCCAACCAAAGCCACTGGGCATGCCTAACTTGAGGACCCCTAGGTGCAGTGATTGTGCTTTATGTGGTGCTGAGTGATTGTGGAAGTAGGTTGTTTTATTTATTCCATGCGTAAGGATCCGCCTGCATGGTTTTTTTTTTTGGACACTATACTAGGAGAATAATAGCCTGTACCTAGTCTTCCTTGTCTGATTGAGGTAGAGAAGGGGGTCAGATGGACTTGCTCAAAAATTGATGGTTTTACATATACCCTTTGAGATTCATGCGGACGTAGAGAGAGGTGGTGGAGAGGAAGGGATGGTTACACCTAGTAAACTGGCTGTCGTTTATATCTTCTAGGAGAGCTAGGAAAAAGGAGGGAAGAAGGCTAGCTCTCATCATTAGGTCCCTCTGGCCGGGTCGTGTCCAGTAACGTGTTGAGGAAGGCATGCTGTGGGGAACTGAAGGCTGTCTGGACAGTGTCTGCTCTACTTTCTGCCACCAGTATTTCTTTTTCCACCAAAGCGAGGTGCCACGCTAGTGCCTTCACCCATTTCTCGTTCTGTGTGGCCCATTCCTATGCCCTTTTGTTCATTCCTTCCATGCTCTCCCCCTGCTTCTGTGGTAGGGTTACGAGCTTCTGCTCTTGGGCTTTGAGTTCTCTGCTCATATTCTCGTCTCTTTCCTTTCGAGGTGTAGTTGATCGATCTCTTTTCGCTGCTGCTTCCTCTCTTGTCTTCTCTCCTCTTCTTTGGCATTTAGTTCCTCCATCATTTGCTCAATGTTGGCGGTTTTCGCCTCCAGTTCCCCATGTTACATCAGGAGGAGCTTGTATTCCCGCTGCATCTGCACCAGTTCTTGTTTGTAGCTTTCTTCCATGTCTTCCTTGGCTTTTAATTCTTGCTTAAGGTAAAAAATTTATCATTATTGCATGGCTATTATGTGGGTTTTCTCCAACTGGAAGGCGGCTACTGACTCATTTTCCGCCACCAACTCACCCACCGCCATTCTCTTTTCCTCCTTCACCCTCTCCAATTGGGAGAGCAGCTCAGTGACGTACTCGTCGTAACTGGCTGGTGGCATCATTGTTGAGTGGATTGGGGTAGTCAAGGCCTCCACACGCGGATGCTTCTGGTCTTTCCTCGACTCAGCATCTGCGGCTAGCCTCTTTTGCCCCGTGGCCGTGGTTTCTGTGCTCTTCCCCTGGGCCATTTCTTTACTGATAAAGTATTGCATCCAAGCCACAAAGTTGGAAACTTCCATGCTGGTGGGGATGCTAGGGGTGAGTATAGTTGGTTCGGTGGTGGGTGTTATGAGGGTGGGATAGGATGAAGGGGGGCCTTGCCTTTGCCTTCCAAGACTGCGGCCAGCACGACTTCTGGTACCTATGTGCACTACAAGGACATGCAAGTATAGTGATGGCTGGTAGTGACACAGGAATAGCGATGTCACTATTTGCATCGTTATTTGCGTCGCTATTAGGATCGCATTTGCGAAGCAAATAGCGATGCCCCACAGGGGAAAAAAAGAGGGTCAAAACCCAAGCACATTTCATTTCGTGCATTCGTGAGACATTTTGAGAGGGAGAGCGAGAGAGAGAGAGAGAGAGAGAGAGAGAGAGAGAGAGAGAGAGAGAGAGCAACCGTTTTGGATAGAGGGTGAGAGAGGGAGAGGAAGAAGGTTACCGCCACCTCCGCCGCCGTCGCCGCCGCCGTTTGCGAAGGAGAGGAGGAGCCGCCATCACGAAGAGGAGCCGCCAAACCCTCGCCAAATATTTACGGTGAGTCCATTATCTCTCTCTTTTACTTGTTTAGGGTTTAATTTGTGTATATTGAGAGAGGGAGAGGAAATGAGAGAGAAAGAGAGGGAGAGGGAGAGGGAGGGAGAGAAGGAGAAAGAGAGGGGGAGAGAAAGAGAAAGAGAGGGAGAGGGAGGGGGAGGAAATGAGAGAGGGAGAGGGAGGGAGAGAAAGAGAAAGAGAGGGGGAGAGAAAGAGAAAGAGAGGGAGGGGGAGGGGGAGGAAATGAGAGAGGGAGAGGGAGGGAGAGAAAGAGAAAGAGAGGGAGAGGGAGGGAGAGTGCATTCTCTCTCTCTTTTACTTTTTCTTATATGATTTGTGTATATATATTGAGAGATGGAGAGGAAATTAGAGAGAAAGAGAGGGAGAGGGAGAGGGAGAGGGAGGAAATGGGAGAGGGAGGGGGAGAGAGAGAAAGAGAGGGAGAGAGGGAGGGAGGAAATGGAAGAGGGAGGGGAAAGAAATGAGAGAACAAGAGGGAGGGAGAGTGTATTCTCTCTCTTATTTTTTTTTTGTATAATTTGTGTATAATGAGAGAGGGAGAAGAAATGAGGGAGAGGGAGAGGGAGAGATAGAAAGAGAGGGAGAGGGAGGAAATGAGAGAGGGAGAGGGAGGAAGAGAGAGAGAAAGAGAGGAAGAGGGAGAGGGGGAGGAAATGAGAGAGGGAGAGCGAGAAACTAAATATAATAGGGAAATGAGAGAGAGAGAGGGAGAGAGAGAGGGAGGGAGACATTAAACATAATAGGAAAATGAGAGAGCGAGAGGAAATGAGAGAGGGAGAGGGAGAGGGAGAGGGAGAGGGGGGGGAGACGAAAACATAATAGGGAAGAAATGAGAGGGAGAGGGAGGGAGAAGAAATGAGAGAAGGAGAGGAAGAGAGCAAAAGGAAATGAGAGAGGGAGAGGAGAGAGAAAAAAGAGAGAGGGAGAGGAGAGAGAAAAAGAGATAAGATAAACATAATAGGAAAAGAGAGAAAGAGAGGGTCTGGGTGAGGGTGTGGGTGAGGGTGAGGGCGAGGGAGGGAGAGGAAATGAGAGAGGGAGAGGAAGAGAGAAAAGGAAATGAGAGAGAGAGAGAGGAGAGAGAAAAATAAATGAGAGAGAGAGGAGAGAGAAAAAGAGAGAAAGATCATTAAACCTAATGGAAAAAGAGAGAAAGAGAGGGTCAGGGTGAGGGAGGGAGAGGAAATGAGAGAGGGAGAGAAATAAAGAAAGGGAAATGAGAGAGGGAGAGGAGAGAGAAAAAGATAAAAAATCATTAAATCTAATAGAGAAAGAGAAAAAGAGAGGGTCAGAGTGAGGGAGGGACATGAAATGAGAGAGGGAGAGAAAGAGAGAAAGGGAAATGAGAGAGGGAGAGGAGAGAGAAAAAGAAATGAGAGAGAGAGGAGAGAGAAAAAGAAAAAAATCATTAAACCTAATAGGGAAAGAGAGAAAGAGAGGGTTAGGGTGAGGGAGGGAGATGAAACGAGAGAGGGGGAGAATGAGAGAAAGGAAATGAGAGAGGGAGAGGAGAGAGAAAGAGAAAAAATCATTAAACCTAATAGAGAAAGAGAGAAAGAGAGAGATAGGAAATGAGAGAGGCAGAAAGAGAGAAAGGGAAATGAGAGATGGATAGGAGAGAGAAAAAGAAATATGAGAGAGAGAGAGAGGAGAGAGAAAAAGAGATAAAAATCATTAAACCTAATAGGGAAAGAGAGAAAGAGAGGGTCAGGGTGAGGGAGAGAGAGGAAATGAGGGAGGGAGAGAAAGAGAGAAAAGTAAATAGGACCTTACAATAATCTTAGGGTACTATGATAGTGTGTACTAAGAATGAGTTCACCTCACTAAGAATAGGATTGGCGATTCACCTCACTAGGAATGAGTCCATCTAGGTACAAAGGGTACAAATACATTATCCTTGAAACTACATTATAGAAGCTTCCACTTGTGTTGGCACAAGGGTACCATCATATTTCACCCTCCTCCTCTCTATATTTTTGTATGCATCTACGTACAAAGGGTACAAATAAAAATAGATAGAAGAGAAGCCAAATAGACAAATGTAACAATATATGAGGATAACAATCTAAGAAAAAAATTAATGATAACAAAAACAAATTGCTTGTTGTAACATAGATAAAATGGAAAACAAAGAAGGTCATGTTGTTCAAGATTGCGAGGCGTATCTTAATCAGCGTGTCCGATGTCCTTGCTCTCAATGCAAGCTGGCAATTAGACGAAAATGCCAATTTTCTATAGAACACGTACGACGATTTGGCGAGTTTCAATATTGTTACAACTATATATATCATCTCTCACTTGACTTGGGTCTCACCTATATATACTAACTCTACATCAATATGAATCATTCTTTGGGAGCATGTCTTGTGTATCTCTCGCGTACTCTCTCTCTCTCTCAACATGGTATCAAAGCTATGGATGCGTAGCAACAACAAGGAAGATAAGATGTTCCATTGTTTATACTTGATTGAATTCTTTGCACAAGTGATGATTTGATACATGAACTTGTTCAAATTAGAAGTATTAGTTAATTTTGTCTTTAAAAACAAAACCACGTCCAGATGCGTAGCTCTCATCGTGCTCTCGAATGTTGTCAAAACCGCTTGTCAATCAGAGTTTTGGATCCAAAGTTATGACAGTTCAGGATTCAAGACAGCAATTCTGCTCGTCTTGATCATGGTTTGCATATTCTGCGATCTCATCTTATTTGTTTTCTCTCGACATACAGGCATGGCTATTGTGATAAGAAAGGTCATGTAGCTTCTTATTGCTGGGCACGTCAATATGATGAGGAGCATGGAGTTACTACAAAGCAACCTCGCTCGTCCAAAAGTTTTCCTCCTTGTGACTATTGTGCACATATAGATCATCCATCTCGTCGTTTTTATAAACGCAGATATGATGAAGAACGTTCTCGAGCTTATATTGTTCAACAAACTACAACTGATGATGATCATACTCATCAAGAGCTCAATTTCGTCCATTATGATATCTCTCCAGAAAAGGTACTTCATGTTCATGATGGTTCTCTATTCATCGTTGATTCAGGTGCCACTGGAAACATGACATACCAACCGCAGTGGCTTCACAATTATCATTCTCTTCCTGTCAAGAAGTTTGTTTACCTTGCGGATGATACGACTTGTCAAGTCAAAGGAGTGGGTGATTTATATCTGGGGACTATTTCATCCACTAGAATATTAAGAGGAGTTCTTCATGTTCCAGATTTGCAAAGAAATCTTCTTTCTGTTGCTCGTCTAGTTGATCTTGGTTTGTTTGTTGGCTTTGATCATAATCAATGTCGTATAGAGAAAGACGGGCATACTATAGCAGTGGCTCCTCGACATGGTAATCTATTTGAGCTATCATTGAATGATATAGTTGCAAATGTTGTTACTGCCCCTGGAGATGCAGATTGCAAATTATGGCATCAACGATTTGCACACTCCGACTTTGCCAAAATTCTTGATCTTCATCATCATGGTCTTGTGCAAGGTATGGATCTTAAATCTCATCCACGTATGGGAATATGTGAGTACTGTGCACTTGGAAAACACCATCGTTCGCCTTTCCACACTTCTACTTCATCACATTCCTGTGCTCTCTTGGATTTGGTTCATACCGATATTTGCGGTCCTTTTCCTGCCTCAAAGTCTCAATATCAATATTTTATAACTTTCATTGATGATTTCTCACGATACACACATGTCTATCTTCTTCGACATAAGTCTGAGGCTTTATCTATATTTAAACAATACAAGATAAGTGTGGAGCTTCAAACTGGATTCTCTATAAAGACGCTTCGCATTGACAACAGCGGTGAATATGTATCCAATCTATTTGATGACTTCTGTAAGGATCAAGGTATTCATCATGAGTTTATAGTTCCTTATTCTCCTCAGCAAAATGGTGTTGCTGAGCGCAAAAATCGCACGATTCTTAATGCTATACGTTGCATGCTTATACACTCTGGTTTGTCTCGAAAGTTTTGGACTGAAGCACTTCTAACAACTGTTTTTATTCAAAATCATCTTCCAACTACTGCACCTGCTGGTAAAATTCCTATAACAATTTGGACAGGGAAGACACCTTCAGTCTCTCACTTTCGCATATTTGGCTGCATTGCTTATATTCATGTGCCCAAGGACACTCGACATAAGTTGGATCCTCCAGGTTTGAAGGTTATTTTTCTTGGTTATTCAGATCATTCCAAAGGTTACAAATTTTATGATCCTTCTTCTCAAAAGGTTATCATTAGTCGTGATGCTATATTTGATGAGAAGACTATGGGTGGCACATGGTCGTCAGATGTTTCAGATGATACACAATCTTTGCTTAGTGCATTTCCTTACTTGCTTTGTGATTCTACTAATTCTGATGATCATAAACCTCCTTCACCTCCAAAGAAGATTGATGAAAATTTGGAGATCTATGTTGATCTTCCTATTGAGATAGAGCATGGATTCTATTCTATTGAATATAATGTCTTTGATGATGCTATGTCTGTCCAAGAGGATCCAATATCGTATATGGAAGCTATCAATTCATCTCAAAGGGATCAATGGCAAGAAGCTATGCAAGCTGAGTACGATTCTTTAATCTCCAAAGGTACATGGATTCTTACTGAACTCCCCCCAAATCGTGTTCCTATCAAATGTAAATGGGTTTATAAAACCAAGACCAAAGTTGATGGCTCGTTTGATAAGTTCAAAGCACGACTTGTTGCAAAAGGTTACTCACAGATTGCAGGAGTAGATTATCAAGAAACATTTTCTCCCGTTGTGCGCTCCACAACTGTTCGTATGATTTTGGCTTTTGCAACACTATTTGATCTAGAAATTCACCAAATGGATGTTAAAACGGCTTTTCTCAATGGAGATCTTGAAGAATAAATCTATATGGAGCAATCTGAAGGTTTTATCATTGCAGGAAAGGAGCATCTTGTATGTCAGCTTCATCGTGCATTATATGGATTGAAGCAAGCCTCTCGTGCTTGGTATATTAAGATTGATCAGTTCCTCACATCTAAAGGTTTTGTTGCATGTTTTGCTGACCGAAATCTTTACATCAAAAGGGAGGACAAATATTTTATTATTCTTGCTCTATATGTTGATGATACTATTCTTGTGTCAAATAATATTGCTTTCTTGGATGCTATGAAGAAGCTTTTATCAACTGCATTTGAAATGGTGGACCTTGGTGAGATACATTCTTGTTTGGGTATTCAAGTTCAACGACACCGACAACAAGGCATTCTTCTTCTTCGTCAGACAAAGTTTATTAATGATATTGTTAAGAAGTTTGGGTTGACAAATGTGTACTCTGCTAACACTCCCATTCTTTCAAGCTCTACCAAGGGTACATCTACAACACATAATGAAGAATCAGCCATTCATCAACCTTTTGCTAATCTTGTTGGTTGTCTTCAATTTATTGGTTTAAACACAAGACCAGATATTTTATTTGCAGCTAACTTTTTGGGACAGTATCTTTCTTCCCCTTCCACTATTCATTGGAGTGCTGCAAAACGTATTCTTAAGTACCTCAAGGGTACTAAGGAATTTGGTCTTATTTATCGTTGTCGAGAGGATTCTTCTTTATCTTCTTCAACTTCTCTTGACCTTATTGGATATACAAACGCTGATTGGGCAAGTTCACACTTATCCATGCGATCTACAAGTGGGAATTGTTTCTTTGTAAATGGATGTTTGGTTTCTTGGTCCAGCAAGAAACAACGATGTGTTGCGGTTTCTACAACTGAAGCCAAATATGTTGCTGCATCATTAGCAGCTCGCGAGCTAGTTTGGCTTCGACAACTACTTGCAGATTTGGCACATCCTTCATCATCTAGTACACCTCTTCGATGTGATAACCAAAGTGCTATTAGTCTTACCAAAGACTATATACAACATAGTAAATCAAAGCATATTGCTATTCATTATCATTATGTTCGACATGAAGTCAAGAAAGGTTCCATTATGGTGGAGCATTGTCCTAGTGATCAAATGGTTGCAGACATCTTCACAAAAGCTCTTAGTGAAGCTCGCTTTAGCTCATTAAGACATGAACTTGGTATTGTTCCAAGTTCTTGTCTCACTGATTGAGGCATGTATCATTGTATTCAAGAAAACTTTATAGTAAATCATTTTTGTATCGTAGGTATGTGTAGGGGCTCGGGTTTTTCCCTTGTTCTCCCCAAGGGTTTTTTCACTCGCAGCCAGAGACCTTTGTTTGAGTGGGGATGTTACAACTATATATATCATCTCTCACGTGACTTGGGTCTCACCTATATATACTAACTCTACATCAATATGAATCATTCTTTGGGAGCATGTCTTGTGTATCTCTCGCGTACTCTCTCTCTCTCTCTCAACAAATATGAGATCATTGATCAGGCGATTGCGGATTTTCAGCAAACGGTAAGAAAAGTTAATATCAATCATGCATTATACTCACAAGCTAACTGAATACCATATACAATAAGATTGGGTCTCGCTGGCAAATTTTCTATCGAGGGAGGTGATGTCTCATACCAAGGAGGAGTGCACCCTTTTCGGCCAATTAGAAGAGTACGTGGGCATGCAATGGATGGAGTGCAGGAGCCAATCCACCACTTGCAAGGCCAATCTATACCGTCAATGCCAGAGGAGACAAGCAACCTTCCAGACCTACCTACAATCTTGGAGCTTGAGATAGAGGCAATGATCGATGCATTGATTCGCATGGATGTTGAGACTTCGAATCTGCTTAGAGAGGAAGCATCCATACCATTATATGATGGGTGCCGAGTATCTTTCTTAAAGACACTACTTGTTGCATCACTTCAGGGATTTGTCACATCTGTGGAGATGTCTACTCCACTTACTTCGGCTTTTGCTCAGCTGTTAGCAGGATAGCACCCCTATGAGTGCCACTCAGAGAGATATTACCCCGGTTGGTACACCGAATGCACAAGGGTCTCTTGGATATGCCCAGGAGCATGGACGCAGATGGGAGAGGACCCATCTTAGGCAAACTCCAGGGGGATATGGATATCTAGTCAATGGTAGGTCAGGAGCCATCATCTGAATGATGAGGGGAGGAGGGTGATGCCTCGCATGAGAGAGTTGTGCCAACAAGTTTTTCAGCACAACGTCTTAGATCATTGGAAGAACATACTAGAGTGGATCAAGGACTACATAGTACCATCCTTGCATGAGGAGTTTCCAGTTTCATCCTCAGAAGATAGATTCTCTACGGGCTGGATGATAGATTGCATGCGTACATATATGTCACATTGACGATCACGCAAGGCAATCAAGAGTGGGGATGCAAAGCCCGAGTGGTTAGATGAAGACGACTGGCACCGAGATTGAGGGAGGAGGCTATAGATTCTCCAAGACATTGGAGTCAGCAGCGCGAGGCGGCAAGGGCATGACTCGAGGCCAGAGTGATCCATCATCTTGGGAATGGCAGCCCCACAGGACATATTTGGAGGACTTTGTAAGTTTTTTTTTTTGTTTTGCTTGTTTTTTTTTTTGCAATATCCTTTGTACTGACAATCATGTTTCTAATAGTTAGCATTTTTTTTTCTTTGCAGCACTCCATTACAAATCATGACCCGATTGGCCTTGAGACTCGATATGCAGAGAGACACGGCTCACTTCATTGTGATCGACCGATTGTATAGACGCGGCGGCCTTGTAAGTCACTCATCTTTCTTATCCGTAGTTACCATGTTTAATTAGAATGCATTATTATATGGTGGATTGATGTGTTGTTTCTTTTTTTGCAGAGTCTGTTCGATGCTCCTTTGCGGTGGGACGAGCTTTCAGAGGGCGAGGATATGTAGCTCGCCCTTGGATCCCTGGAGCTCACACACCTTTATTTTTTGATTGCTGATCTATATAGACATTTTCTATGTATTAGTGATATCTTGTCATGATTGTACCAATCTCTTATTATGCGATAATGTATTTATTTCATGTATCAGTGATATGATTTCAGTATACATTATTTTTGTTTGCAAGCACATTGTACACAGTGTAGAAACTATTTTGTATGGCTCTAATACTGCCCTGCCACAAATTTTTTTTCCCTATTATCGTCGCTATTAGCGTCGTAAATTTTACTGCTCGCGTTGTTATTGGCATCGTTATTTACATCACAAACAGTCGTTTGCATCGGTATTAGCATCGGTATCAGCGTCACAAATGCGACGCTGATAGCGACTGTGATACCGACTATTCTATGGCATCGCCAATAACGACACTTTTTGCGACGATGGGGGTAGATTTTGTTATTTGCATTTTCGTCGCTTTTAGTGTCAATATAAGTTCCTGTAGCCTTCATCCGGTTTCTTTTTGTTTTGCGTTGTCTTCTTCTTGGGTTCCTTGACCTGCTTTTTGCTTGATTGCTCTTCTTGCCCCTGTCCTTCCTTATCGGTCTCAGTCTTGTTGCTGGACCTCTCTTGGTACTGATGAGGGGGTGACATGTCAGGCATTTCCCCTTCCCTCCCTTTTGCATCCTACGTCTCTTTCACGGCCTCCTGGATGAGTGCTGTCAAAATTCTTCCATAGGCAAGGCCTTCTTTCTTTCCGTGGCCCTAGACGCTGGAGACTCTCCTCTTGCGAGCGTGCTTCCTAAAGCCAGCGCTTTAGCCGTGTGGTCGATAGTTTTGCGCACAAAGCTGCTCCAATCAACTTCATGCAAGGTATGAGCCGCTACATTCTCTAGCATAGGTACACTGATTCGGTGCATCAATGGGTTGTAGCGCTGGCTTGAGAAGAGTGCGTATACAAGTTTTTCCTGCAATCTTGTTTCTGCATCAAGGATGTCTTGAATGATGATGCCGTCATTTGTCAGCACATCATCCTTTCTCATCCTTAGCATGGCGTACACATCTCTCTTCTGCTCCTTTT
Organism: Lygodium microphyllum; assembly: GCF_053477565.2. Classification (NCBI taxonomy): domain Eukaryota; kingdom Viridiplantae; phylum Streptophyta; class Polypodiopsida; order Schizaeales; family Lygodiaceae; genus Lygodium; species Lygodium microphyllum. The sequence goes on from NC_141155.1 coordinate 29,388,651, forward strand.
CTATTTTCGGTTCTAGTCCCAGTGCCTTCTCCACCAAGGCGGGGGTTAAGTGAACCAGTCCTAGTGCCTTCTCCACCAAGGCGGGGGTTAAGTGAACCAGTCCCAGTGTCTTCTCCACCAAGGCGGGGGTTAAGTGAACCAGCACCTACTTGGCATTTTGTCCCCTTCCTATTGTCACGCTGTGACACTCGTTGTCAAGGTCGTAAGACCTGAGAAATTCCACAAACTTTGTGTGGTCAAGTTCTTATGCGAATATTTCCAGGTACTTGTTGAAGTTGCATTTTTCAATGACTCTCCTGGCCGCCTCCTCCTTCGCTACCAAACCTTCTATGTTGTGAATGGTTCATATTTTTAGCTAGGATTGAAGGTGTGGGAGGTTGAGGACCTTGGGCAATGGGTCTTAGGAGTCATCAATGTAGGAACCAAGTGTAAAAACTGGGGTTATACTCTAACTGAGCTGTGCAATTGAGATCAAAAGGGGGAGTGCCAACGTGCATTATGTAAGTGAGAACGTCTGCTAGGAAGTCACCAGAGGCATTGCAGCTAGCAATGTGTAGATTTTCCTCAGTCTCAGTAGTAGGCGATCGAGGTAAGGATGTGCCTTGATGTGCTCTTCCAGGGGGTGGTTGCGAAGAGTGGTTAACACTCTGTACGAGGTTGGTGCGATATAAGTGGGCTCCTACTCTACTGTTTTGATTGCGGTGCTGCTTCGTGTTGGTCATGACTCGACATCCCTCTACTTCCCATTACAACCTAAGAGTGTACCAGTGCCGCAAGAATGGGGATTCAGTCCCAGCAAGGCTGCAATTTCTTAGTCGGTGATGGCCGAAGTGGTTCGCTGATTGTATGACGTTATGAGGCACTGTTTAAGGGTTTGCTCTTTAGAGACCTCATTGTCGAGCAATACAGCAGCGGAGTTTGCTGCCTTTGTGAAGGCAAGTTCAAATGTCTCCCAATAACATGGCATCGTGCGAATTTCAGTTGCAAAAGGCTCGGGCAACAAGCCTAATCCAAGCGGTCATAGCTTAGAGCTAGCTCTCTAATGCTGCCATCGAGCCGTCTAATGCAATCAACCACGTCATCCCCTTTATCTTCGGCTAGATCTGAGGCTAGTGTCAACAATGACTTCCATTCGTAGGAGGGTTTAAGACATGCCGGTGGTTGGGGTTTGATGGCACTAGAGCCTTTGACAGTGGATAGTTGTGGTTGTGGATGTGCCTTAGGTTGCGGTTGGGCTTCCTGGCTTAGGGCTGGGGGAGCAGCAGCTACTTCTGATGGACTACTGCCTTCAGGGTGGATCATTGTAGTCGGATGGACTCTAGTGGGTGATGGGTCATGCGATGGTGTCTATTGTTTAGGACGGTAGGCTTGTTCAAGTCTCTCGGGCATATGTGTAGATGGGCTTGATGGATGTGGACCTAGGGAGCATTGTGGCTCATGGTTTTGAGGTTTGATGGGGATGGGGTGATCAAGCCCGGGGGTAGCATACAAGTGGCGGTCTTGGCCACGTGGGCTTTAGGGATATATAACCAGGTGTTTCCCTCATAGTAGCCTTGCACGTGTAGGAAGGCTTTGGTGACCCACTTGTGCCGGATCATGCCCTGATTTCTATAACTGTGCCTTGGTGTTCTAGGTTTAGAGCTACGGGTGTTATGAGGTTGTGTGTGATGACTCCTAGGTGGCAGTTGTGGCTGTTTAGGCCTCCATTGGAAACTAGGCTGTTGAGCCTTAGCTTTTGTCACCACGAGTAGTGGTTCTTGAGAGGTGGTGGGGGGTGGCCGGGCACTACCCTTCTCCTTAGATTCGGATGCTAATAGTTCTATTGGTGGTCGTGCAGACTATTCCATCGTGCCACCCTTGCTAAAAGGTGTATCAATGCGGATGTTGCCTATGACGAGATGAACGATTTACGACTCATAATCAACGTGGCAATGAGTTTTCTTCTTGAAGGTTCACCCTAGCAGCATCTCCGTGCATGTGTGCTTGGTGTTTGGCAGCACGTAGAAGATCATTGGTACAGTTTTAGTCTCGACAGAAACGGTGGCCCTACACTTGCCGAGGAGTGCATAGGAGCGGCCCCCATATGGATTTAACGTGGTGTTAGTGGGTTGTAGTGGTGGTTTGCCAAGTTGGGTCCTATGATCATGAGTCAAGACATTGAAGTCTGCTCCTTTGTCGATTAAGGCATTGAAGATGCATGTTCTCTTGGTAGTGACTTTCGCCTTGTTCGAAGTCGCATTGCTTGACATGCTTGTCAAACCAGCTCTTGCGTCGTGCCTTCTCGTATATGAGTGCATGCATGGCTAGAAGACAGGTCTCGGAGAGGCGTTCGAGTTCTACTAGGTGTTGTATCCATGCTTCCTTTCCTTCCCATTGCTCATGAAGTGCAATTCGTAGGCTAGGCAAGAAGAATTCTATGTGGAGAATTGCTTCAGTTCTGTAGGTCAGCCTAAAGGGGGTCTGTCCGATGGCCATTTTGTAAGATGTGCGGTAAGCCCACAAGGCCGACATCAGCTTGTTATCCTAGTTGTTGCATGAGGCCGAGACTACCTTGGTTAGGACATTGACAAGAATCTTATTTTTGGATTCCACCTGGCCGTTTGTTTGAGGGTAGTATGGAGAGGATTTCCGATGGATAATTAGGAAGGTGGATAGGAGATGAGTTATCACTTCATTGATGAAGTGTGTCCCCTGGTCACACTAACTAGTTCGATGGGGCATCCAAATTGTGAGATCACCTGCTCCCATAAGAACTTGGCAGTTGTTCGAGCATCGTTCTTTTGGGTTGCTCTCGCCTCTGCCCACTTCGTTAGGTAGTCTGTGGCCACAATGATGTATTTGGCCTAAGAATACTATGCAGCAGGGCTGATGGGTCCCATGAAGTCAATCCCCCATTTTTTGAAGGGTTGTCATGAAATGACTAGGGTCAACTCCATCTAATCATTGCGAATCGGGACCTTTGTCCCGTTGACATTTGTCACAATGCTTAACAAATCGCGCGGCATCACAAAACAACGTTGGCCACCATAGTTGAGATTGCAACACCTTGCGGGCCGTTGTGTCTCTGCAAAAGTGTCCACCAGCAATCCCACTATGTGCTTCCGAGAGCACATCGTGCATCTCATATTTGCACACACATCTGCGCATCAATCCATCTTGCCCTGAGCAATATAGCTGGCCTGCTATCAACTGGTAGGGTTGGATTTTGAGAATAAGTCACCTTAGTCTTGCCTTCTCTATTGGTCGTTCAGGTAGTCCGTGCTCAAGCAGTTGGACTATGACATCTGCCCAATATGGTGTTAAATCAACCTTGAATAAATCCCTCCTGTTGGAGAGTTTAAAGAGGTGGACATCAGTAATGCCTTCTCTAGTGGATTCCCTTGTGGGGATGTGTGACATATGATCATCCATGTAGTGTCCTTTCCCCTTCCGTACAACCACAGAGAAGTCAAACTCCAAAAGCAGAAGGAGCCACTGAGCTATGTGTCTCATAGCGCAAGTTTTGTTCACTAGGTATAGCAAGTCTTGATGGTCTACAAAGAAGGTAAAGGGCATAGCCAATAGATAATGCCGGAACTTCTTCACAACAAACACCATGGCCAAGCCCTCTCTTTTGGTCATCGAGTAATTCATTTCCGTCTTCGTCAGCTATCGACTAGCAAAACTCACTGGATAATCTAGGTTGTGCTCGCCAGGTTGGTACAACAATGCCCCCACAGCGATTTTAGAAGCATCAATATGCACGTGGAAGGTTATGGTCTAATCCGAGGCTCGTAGATGCTATGGTTAGAGCCTTCTTCAGCTCTTCATATGCGTGTTGGCAGGCTTCAGTCCATTCGAAGACAATCAACAATTTGTATAAAGGTCTTGCTATCAATGCATAATTCAACACAAACCGTCGATAGTATCCCGTATGGCCTAAGAAGCATTCAACTCCCTTGTAGTTGGTTGGGGGTGGAAGGTCGGCAATAGCCGTGACCTTCGAGAAGTCAGTGGCAATGCCATTCTTTGACACCATATGTCCGAGGATGCATCCATATTTCACCCAAGACTGGCATTTCAAGGGGTTCAGGGAGAAATGATATAGGCAACACCGATCAAAGAATGCTTGGAGTTTGTTCAAGTGTTCCATCCAGGTCAAATGAATGTAGAGGTCATTGACAGAGACTTCTAACTCCTTGCGAAGCATGTCCTTAAATATGGTGCACATCAGATGTTGGAAGGTGGCACGGGCATTAGTCAACCCGAAAGGCATGACTATGTACACAAAGATGCCTCACTCAGTGGCAAAGGCAGTCTTATGCATGTCGGCAGGATGCACTTGCACCTAGTTGTATCTTGAGAAGCCATCCTGAAAAGTGTAGGCCTCCTTGCTTGCCACTCTTTCAAGCATATGCTCGGTGTATGGCAATGGATGATTATCCCTTTTGGTAGTAGCATTCACCTTTTTATAATTGACGAACTTTCTAATTTTTTCTTTTTTCTTCATCACAATGACTATGGGTGATACCCAGCCTGTGTGCTGAATGGATAATTATCCCTTTCGGTAGTAGCGTTCACCTTTTTATAATTGACGCACACTCTAATTTTTCTGTTTTTCTTCATCACAATGACTATGGGTGATACCCAGTCCATGTGCTCAATTTCGTAAATGAATCCTGCTTTCATCAGCTTATCAATTTCTTGCTTAATAGCATGAGCGTGCTTAGGATTCATTGGGTACGGTCGTTGCTTCACCGGCGTTGCGTCTAGTGTCATGGGTATGTTATGAGTCACCACACTTGGATCTACCCCTTCACCGGCATTGCTACGTGTTCTAACCAGGCATGATCACAATTTATGTGCATGAGTCCTCACTCTGTCTTGTACGCACTTTTTTTGTGCGGCTTGGAATTTTCCTGTATTTGTTCTATTTCATGTCCCTCCATGTCGTACTCTACCGAATCCACCTCACCCTCACTTTCATCCCTGAAGGGTTGGCAGTCTTCGTACTTGTTGTTAGAGTCCTCTGTACTAGCCAATTTGTCGTCCCGTAGGGCTTGGTACTTCTCTTGTTGCTGATCCGAGACTAAGGCCCAGTTGTACATAAGGTTCAAGACATGCACATTGGTCCATTGCCACTCGGATTCGCCTAAGAGGTCCTAGAGTGGTGTAAGGTTTTCTGCTGAGTTGTTAGCAAGCTTGTCTGTTAAGTATTCTAGAGCCTCCTAGAGTTCTCTCTTGTTGCCTGGCACTTGAAAAGTTAACGGGCTTAGGTCTCCTAAGATGGGTTCCTTCCATCATGCACACTGTTATAAAGGGCGTGCCGTCGGTTGTGCCCATCATCTTGATGGCTTGCTCATGTGCTTCTTGGTCTGAGAAGGGCAGGTCGATTGTAAAAAGGACATGCATCCAATCCCGCTCGTCTTTTGGACATGGGATATACTTGGTCAAGGGCCCATAATACTTCTTGACCTGACTTCGCCCTTGAGCATCGAGGAGATGGCATTGAAGTTGACTGATGAGGTTTTCCAACTGTCCATCTCCAGCCTCACAGTATTCATCCTATTGCCTAAGAATATCAAGCCATTACCCCAATCTTCAATAACTGTGGCATTGCGTATCCAGGGCTAGCCTAACAGGACATTGTAGTCCACCCCCTTCATGACTATAAAGTCGACAGAGAACTGGACACCTGCGATTTTCACTGGCCAAATTTTAAGTACCCCAAATGGCCTCACCCTCATGTTGTTGCTAACGTGACATTAAACCAAGTGGTCTCAACAGGTGGGTTTCCCCAGGTTTGCAGTACTGCATGGCTTAGCACACTAAACCCCGGCTCTCGTGTCTATGATCCCCTTTCTTGTTATGTCTCCTAAGGCTAGGATTGGTAACATTACATGAATCTCGGTGCCTTCACAGAAAGCGTTAATGTGCAAGGATTTTAGCATAGAGTGTAGCGCTAGACTCAATATTTGTGTTTTTGTGTCTTGATCCTGCAGATCCGATGCCTATTCTCGTGATTCCTCGACCCACTACTTGAGGTTTCGCCATAGGGTGGGATGCTGCTTAAGCAGGTCTCCTAGGCTTAACATAATTGGGGTGGTCACTAGCATGGTGAGGAGGCTTCAGTGTCCTCGTCCCTCTCTTGTGCCAAATTGTCTTGGCCAATGGCCATGACTAATTTGTGGGCCTTCAGCATCAAGGTTTGCCCTAAGGGGTGTTGTCTGGGGTGCAGTTTTCCTTCCTGACTTTGGTTGAGGGGGTGAGTCTACCATGGTCATGGTGATGAGATCCTCGCTCTCGTCCTCTAGGATGGGCTCAGCATCTCTTAAGTGCGCTTGTGCCTCTTTTACCCAGTCCCTCACCTTCTCTATGGCCTCGAGTTGGCTCTTCGGATGCACATACTTTCCTACCTTGGCACTCCCCTTTTCGGTCGTTTTGGGGACTGAATTTTCTATCTTTGCAGCCTCGACTTTCTTTCCAATAGGTAGAGTTGTAGCACTCTCAGCTTTCAATGCGATCTTAGCCTCCAGCCTCTTGTTTCTTCGCCTGTGTCTCTTTTTTCCCGTCGAGGCTGCATTGAGGTTGCTAGGCCCTGGTAGTGATATGTCGGCCTGCTTTGTCTGTGCACGGGTCATGACCAGCAATGGGATGGGTGTGGCCTCCCCATCAAGGTTCTCAATGCCGAACAGCCCCAATGGGACAGATGGTACTTCCGCTAAATTTGTAGAAGGTTTCCGCTTTGGGCAATCGACAAAGAGATGGGTGATTTCACACTCTACACACCTTAGGTCAGCTTTGTCTCTATTGTGCTGCTCCCTCTCGGGGCAACATGATGAGACATGGCATGAGTATCCACAAGTCCAACAGATGATTGGATCTTGCGTCTGCCTCCCTAGGCCTCTACCTCGTCCTCTTCCTAACCCCATCACTCATACTGGTCGATAGTCCATAAGGATGGTGTTGCCCTCTTTGTCGTGAGAGACATAAGGGTATAAGTAAGTCTCTTCCTCATTTGGCTCTTCCATGTAGTGGACTAGAGCGTCACTTGGTGGATGCGTCACATAGGGACCGGGCGGCGTGGGTATACCTGTAGGATTTATGTCCATCCTGGGGATAGCCGGCTTCATGTTGTTAGGCATAGGAAGGGCCAATGGGGCTCCCCTTTCGAAAAGTGGTTGCAGTCTGTTTGCTAGGTAAGGCTAACCATATGGTTGGGAGTACAAAAGTCTCTTGGGAAATCTGCAATGCATAGCGTTGTGACCGAACCTATTGCAGTTAGCGCAAGGTCTCAACTAAGGGTCTTGACACTCGTCTAGCAAATGATTTTCGCCACATTACGCACATTGGATGTATGTCCATGTTGGTTGTCTTCACACGTCTTACAACTTGACTATCTCCATCTTGACATCAGCCAAGTCGTGGATCATCTCGGTGGCCTTCCCCTTATCTTGGGATGATGGTGCTGGTCACTCACCAGAGGTTGGTGCTCTTTCCAAACCTCGCGAGATGGTTTCTTCTGAGTTGGAGTTCTTGGAGCTCCTCTCTTTCAATTGATCCTCAACTCTGATAGCTTCCTCAAAAACCCTAGCTAGCATGTCTCGCTGCAAGCTCGAGTTGGCTTCCAAAGCCTTATATACTTCCTCGTTTCGAATTCCGTTGATGAACACAGTTGAAACTGCTCTTTCAATTGGTCGTTCACCTGTAAGGATTCTCTTGAAGAGGCTCCTTACGTGGGTTGTGTAATTGCGAATGTCCTCCTTCTCTTTCTACTTGACATTCATCAATCACACCAACAGATTCTCAGAGTATCCAGGCTCAACAAATCTCTTAATGAAGATATTCTTGAGGCTATTGAAGTTTGCCCACTCTACACTGCCTAAGCTTGTATACCAGGTCCTGCCCTTGTCACCTAAGCAGAGTCCGTATGCTTGAGAATGCTGAGTTAGGCTGCTGAGGCCATTGGCTTCACAGACTTCCTCGAACTGTTCTACAAAGCTGTATGGGTCGTCATGGCATTGTTACTTGTCGAGCTTCTTTGCGGCTATCGGGATTTTAGATTTGCTCTTAGAGCCTTGGGTTGCTCCTAACCCTGCCAGCAGTGAGGTTGCTAATGTTGCAGCACTTTGCTCTGCTGTGGTGTTGTCTAACAATCGCTTCATTAGTTTGCTCAGCGTTAAGTCTCCTTCTAGGGCTCTCTCGTGATCTGTCGGCTTCTGCCCGCTAAGTTTAGCACTCGTTGTACCTCACGCAACTCTGTGCTTTGTCTTTGACTCCTGACCTACTGGTCTCTATTGTACGTGGCTATGCCTTGCCATGCCTTATGGGCTAGCTTCCTCTCTTCTTCTAAGTCTGCGATGATAGCATCTGTTGTCCGACCGGGGTGCTCATATCGGGTGTGCGCATCGTAGCTGCTAACCAATTGTTGAATAGCCTCTAGGAAGATGCCCAAGTCGAGTTTCTCGTTAGACCTAAGGTCCAAGCTTTCCTCTACCATAGTGGAGTTCTCATGCTTCACCAAGCTATCAATCAGATTGAGTGGGTTTGTCAAATCCCCTTTGCTTGCACTGCTTGCTTGGTCCTACTTTGCGTGTTGATGGTTTGTGTTACAACTATATATATCATCTCTCACTTGACTTGGGTCTCACCTATATATAATAACTCTACATCAATATGAATCACTCTTTGGAAGCATGTCTTGTGTATCTCTCTCGTACTCTCTCTCTCTCTCAACATGGTATCAGAGCTATGGATGTGTAGCAACAACAAGGAAGATAAGTTGTTTCATTGTTTATAATTGATTGAATTTTTTGCACAAGTGATGATTTGATACATGAACTTGTTCAAATTAGAAGTATTATTTAATTTTGTCTTTAAAAACAAAACCAAGTCTGGGTACGTAGCTCTCGTCGTGCTCTTGAATCTTGTCAAAACTACTTGTCAATCAGAGTTCTGGATCAAAGGTTATGACAATTCAAGATTCAAGACAACAATTCTGCTCGAATGTGTGATTCTTTATTTGAAACTGTAATTCTAATTACAGTTCGTTAATCCCCAATTACAGTTCATTAATTGCTTATCTTTGTTAATGATGTTGATTACGACAAGCAAACATCTTACTATTTTTAGCGATGTTTTATTCTCGTTCACGTTCTTTGTTCGACCAAAATAGTACTTTTCTTATACGCGTCATCTCGTCTTACACGTTACGTCTCTCTATTTTGGGCTTTCTTTTTAGTCACTCAATACTTTTCATCGTTCTTACGTGCATCTCCCTATTTTGATTGTCACGTGTCTCAACTACGCTCGTCTTGTTCATGATTTGCAGATTCTACAATCTCATCTTATTTGTTTTCTCTCAAGATACAGATCTCATCTTATTTGTTTTCTCTTGAGATACAGGCATGGCCAATTGCGTAATTGTTAACGGATATCCGTCTGGTCAACGTTTGGTTCCCTTCTTCCAAAGACAAGGCTTTCCTAGGTGGAAAGCAAAGATGATGCTAATTCTTGAAGCGGCTCATCATTATATATTGTCTGCACTTCCTGACTCACTTATGTTGGATGTCTTTCATCTAGAAACCTCTCATGCTGTTTGGGAGTATCTTATCTCAACGTTTGAGAAGAAATCGGTCACCGAAATTTTATATCTCCAAACACGTTTGAAAAATCTTCAATATAAGGTTGGTACTTCTATGCACTCTCATATCGAGGCTTTTAAAGACATTATCAATCAGCTTGGTGCTGCTGGCGCTCTTGTTGCTAAAAATCAGATTGTTACTCAACTTCTTCATGCCATCAAAGATCCTTTATAGGACAATATCATCACTATTTTGTCTAAAAATGATGATATCCACATTGACAAAGCATTTATATCTCTTATTGAATATTCTTAACGTCATGAGCACCACTTGGAAACATCTGATGCTGTTTTGGTCACTCGCGAACAAAAGGATTTTGATGCTTCTTTTGTTACTCACAAGTGTCCCACTTCACGTTTTAAGCAGGGTGGACGCCCTAATCAAGGTGGTAAATCTTCTTGTCTTGCTTATCCTAACAAACATTGCTCTTATTGTGATAAGAAAGGCCATGTGGCTTCTGATTGCTTGGCACGTCAATATGATGAGGAGCATGGAGTTACTACAAAGGAACCTCACTCGTCCAAAAGTTTTCCTCCTTGTGATTATTGTGCACATATAGATCATCCATATCATCGTTGTTATAAACACAAATATGATGAAGAACGTTCTCGAGCTTATATTGTTCAACAAACTACAACTGATGATGATCATACTCATTAGGAGCTCAATTTCGTCCATCATGATATCTCTCCAGAAAATGTACTTCATGTTCATGATGGTTCTCTATTCATCGTTGATTCAGGTGCCACTAGAAACATGACATACCATTCGCAGTGGCTTCACAATTATCATTCTCTTCCTATCAAGAAGTTTGTTTACCTTGCGGATGATACGACTTGTCAAGTCAAAGGAGTGGGTGATTTATATCTGGGGACTGTTTCATCCACTAGAATATTAAGAGGAGTTCTTCATGTTTGAGATTTGCAAAGAAATATTCTTTATCTTGCTCGTCTAGTTGATCTTGGTTTGTTAGTTGGCTTTGATCATAATCAATGTTGTATAGAGAAAGATGGACATACTATAGCAGTGGCTCCTCCACATGGTAATCTATTTGAGCTATCATTGAACGATATGGTTGCAAATGTTGTTACTGCCCTTGGAGATGCCGATTGCAAATTATGGCATCAACGATTTGCACACTCCGATTTTGCCAAAATTATTGATCTTCATCGTCATGGTCTTGTGCAAGGTATGGATCTTAAATCTCATCCACGTATGGGAATATGTGAGTGCTGTGCACTTGGAAAACACCATCATTTGCCTTTCCACACTTCTACTTCATCACATTCCTATGCTCTCTTGGATTTGGTTCATACCGATTTTATAACTTTCATTGATGATTTCTCACGGTACACACATGTCTATCTTCTTTAACATAAGTCTAAGGCTTTATCTATATTTGAACAATACAAGATAAGTGTGGAGCTTCAAACTGGATTCTCTATAAAGACTCTTCGTAGTGAAAATGGCAGTGAATATGTATCCAATCTATTTGATGACTTCTGTAAGGATCAAGGTATTCATCATGAGTTTATAGTTCCTTATTCTCCTCAGCAAAATGGTGTTGCTGAGTGCAAAAATCACACTATTCTTAATGCTATACGTTGCATGCTTATACACTCTGGTTTGTCTCGAAAGTTTTGGACTGAAGCACTTCTAATAGCTGTTTTTATTCAAAATCATCTTCCAACAACTGCACCTAATGGTAAAATTCCTATAACAATCTGGACAGGGAAGACACCTTCAGTCTCTCACTTTCGCACATTTGGCTGCATTGCTTATATTCATGTGCCCAAGGACACTTGACATAAGTTGGATTCTCTAGGTTTGAAGGTTATTTTTCTTGATTATTCAGATCATTCCAAAGGTTACAAATTGTATGATCCTTCTACTCAAAAGGTTATCATTAGTCGTGATGCTATATTTGATGAGAAGACTATGGGTGGCACATGGTCATCAGATGTTTCAGATGATACACAGTCTTTGCTTAGTGCATTTCCTTACTTGCTTTGTGAGTCTACTAATTCTGATGATCATAAACCTCCTTCACCTCCAAAGAAGATTGATGAAAATTTGGAGATATACGTCGATCTTCCTATTGAGATAGAGCATGGATTCTATTCTATTGAATATGATGTCTTTGATGATGCTATGTCTATCCAAGAGGATCCAATATCGTATATGGAAGCTATCAATTTGTCTCAAAGGGATCAATGGCAAGAAGCTGTGCAAGCTGAGTACGATTCTTTAATCTCCAAAGGTACATGGATTCTTACTGAACTCCCCCCAAATCGTGTTCCTATCAAATGTAAATGGGTTTATAAAACCAAGACCAAAGCTGATGGCTCGTTTGATAAGTTCAAAGCACGACTTGTTGCAAAAGGTTACTCGCAGATTGTAGGAGTAGATTATCAAGAAACATTTTCTCTCATTGTCCGCTCCACAACTGTTCGTTTGCTTTTGGCTTTTGCAACACTATTTGATCTAGAAATTCACCAAATGGATGTTAAAATGACTTTTCTCAATGAAGATCTTGAAGAAGAAATCTATATGGAGCAACCTGAAGGTTTTATGATTGCAGGAAAGGAGCATCTTGTATGCCAGCTTCATCGTGCATTATATGGATTGAAGCAAGCCTCTCGTGCTTGGTATATTAAGATTGATCAGCTCCTCACATCTAAAGGTTTTGTTGCATGTTTTGCTGACCCAAATCTTTACATCAAAAGGGAGGAAAAATGTTTTATTATTCTTGCTCTATATGTTGATGATACTATTCTTGTGTCAAATAATATTGATTTCTTGGATTCTATGAAGAAGCTTTTATCGACTGCATTTCAAATGGTGGATCTTGGTGAGATACATTGTTGTTTGGGTATTCAAGTTCAATGACATCGACAACAAGGCATTCTTCTTCTTCTAAGTCAAATGCGCACTCTGCCAACACTCCCATTCTTTCGAGCTCTACCAAGGCTAACTTTTTGGGACAATATCTTTCTGTTGAGATATCGAGCTCCACTCGTGATATGCGAGGGTGACCGTTGTGCATTTATGTCACCGACTTGTTAGTTACAGATGCGGTTGGTACACCGCCCATGAATAATAGCTAGATGACAGCTATCCTTGTCTACTCTAGTTCGTGGCTCAGTTAGTATGCCACCTTAGTTAGTTGATTTTGGTTTGAGACCCATATAAGGGGTTCTTCTATTTCTTTGTATAAGAGTTCTTTTGGCTTACACAACTAAGAAGAGGAAAACTATTTTCATCCTCCACCTCTGTGTGTATTCCCCCATTGTGCAAGCAAGAAAGCTACAAGTGAGACTCCTTCCTTCTCTCCCACAATCTTGACATGATATCAGAGCCTTGTTCGTGGTAAGGAGCTCAAGAAAGCAAGCCAAGTTCGCGGTGTTCTGGTAAGAAGACTAGTGTTGCTTTCATTTTTCTGGTGTGGGAGCAAGTCTCTGCAGGTAGCACAGCCGGAAAGTGCAGGAGTGCATTGTCTCAGGTTGAGATGCCCTTCGCGGTGAAGCAAGAGGGCAGTATATGCTGCGGGATAAGGCTTTAGCCTTATGTGACCCTGTTTTTTTGATTTGAGGCCATTTCGGGGCTGTTTTGGAGGCGGAAGTTTTCTGCACGCACTCAGGAAAAGGCCCTGTTTTATGCTGTGTGACCATTGTTCTACAGGTCGGTGAAAAGTTACCATAGAAATTGCATCGTATGCTTGTGTGCAGAGACATTGGGAGTTACAAAATCATCCTTGGTTCCTGTTTATGCAAAATCGTCACTAGGAAGTGACAGTGTGGTCAAATACCACTTTCGCTAGTTTTGCAAATTTGCCCTTGTGAGGGTGAAGCTGTGTTTTTTGCAGTGACAGAATTTTTTGCAGTGTTCTGTAATGGCGTCTGATTCTCTTTCACAGATTGTGACTGAAAAGCTTGACAAGAACAACTTCCAAGCATGGAAGTTTAGAATGGCGAATTTCCTTATGGGAAAAGGATATTGGGAATTTGTTGCAAGAAATGAAGAAGAACCAGTTCTTCCTGATGTTCCCAATCAATAACAAATCCAGGCATTTAAAGCATGGCATGAGAGAGCCAGGAAAGTTATGTATTGGCTGTCTATCAGCATTTCAGACTCTATGATTGTGCATATTCAGGATGCAAGTAAGCTAAAGGAGGCATGGGATACTTTGTCAAAAATGTATAGCACAAATACGCAAGCCAGGAAAATGCAGCTCAAGCAAGAGTGGCACAATTTGCAAAGAGAAATTATGAGCATCAATGACTACCACATGAAGGTAAAGAAGATTGCAGATGCACTTGCTTCCATTGGGTCGCTAGTGGAAGATGATGATTTAGTCTCAGTGACCTTGAATGGTCTAGGAAAAGATTATGCACAGTTTCGAATATCCATTTCCGTCCGTGAAAGATTTCCTGATTTTGAGGAGTTGATTGCTCTTCTAATTTTTTAGGAGCATAAAAATGGTGGTGCATCTTCTTCAGGAGGAACTTCAAAAGAAGCTGTCTTCTACTCAAATGCTGGAAGAGGTAGAGGCAGAGGTAGAGGAGGCCGATTTGGAGGCCGTGGTAGAAATCAGAATATGTAGTAAACTCAAGAAAACCAGTCCTATGGAGGAGGACGTGGTAACTCTAGAGGCAGGGGGAGCCGAAGAGGTCGTGGTGGATGGCAAAGAGGCCAAAATGCAAACAGTAATGTTGAATGCTACTACTGTGGTAAAATGGGTCATATGGCTAAAGACTACTATAAAAAGTAGAATGACATCATGAATGGAAAACTGCAACAAGGAAATTATGCATCTTCTAGTAGACAAGGTGATGACAAAAATGAGCATTTGTTTATGGTGCAACACATGAACAATTCTGTGACAAGTGCAGAAGAAAGCAACGAAGTGTGGTATGTTGACTCAGGTGCATCAAACCACATGACAGGTCATGCAGAATGGATGGAGGATCTAAGGAAAATGGAAAAACCAGGATTTGTGGAGACTGGTGATGATACTGCACATCCTATTGTGCAGATTGGAAAAATTCCTTTGTCTATGCAGGATGGAAAAAAGAAATACCTGCTCGATGTATTTCATGTCCCGAATATCACCAAGAATCTGGTTTCTGTTGGTCAAATGGTTGAGCAGGGCTTGCACGTCAGATTTAATCCTCATGGATGCTTTGTTGAGGATATGAAAAATAAAGGTCGCTTGATAGCAAAAGGAAAGAAGAAGGGCAGAATGTTTACGTTGGATGCAGACATGCCTGAATTGAGTGCAGCAATGTTTGCACATGGGACCAGTGTTGTTGCAGATACTGATATCTGGCATAAACGCATTGGACATGTTAATGTACAGCGACTTAAATCAATGCAGGCCCAAAATATTGTTGCAGGATTGCCTAAATTCAAGGTTACAGAAATGCATAAGGTATGTGAAGTCTGCAAATTTGGAAAACAGACAAGGAAACCATTTCCTAGACATATTCAAGAAAGTAAGAAGCCATTGGAATTAATCCACTCTGATGTGTGGACTACTAAAGCTGCATCTCTTGGAGGCTGTCATTATTTTTTCACTTTTATTGATGACTATAGCAGAAAAGTTTGGGTGTATTTTATGAAAAAGAAAAGTGAAGTTTTTGGGCATTTCAAAACTCTTAAAGCTATGGTTGAAAAAGAAACAGGCCTGCAAATAAAATGCCTAAGGTCACATGGAGGGGGAGAGTACCTCTCAAATGAGTTTGCAAGATTCCTGCAGGAGCATGGCATAAAGCAGCAATATTCATGCAGTCATACCCCACAACAAAATGGAATTGCAGAAAGGAAAAACAGGCATATTGGAGAGGTATCTTGTGCCATGCTCAACGAAAAAGACTTGCCAGATTTTTACTAGGCTGAAGCAGTTGCTACAGCAGTCTACATAATGAACAGGACTCCCACTGCAGCAATACATGGGATGACTCCAGAGGAGAGGTATACTGGTAGGAAACCAGATATTTCTCATTTGAAATTTTTTGGTTGCATTGCCTATGTTCATGTGCCAGATGAGTTGAGATCCAAGTTGGATCCAAAAGCTGAGAAGTGCATCTTTATTGGTTACTCTTTGCAGCAGAAAGAGTATAGATGCTATAACCCTTCTACTCGTAAGTTTACAGTGAGCAGAGATGTTTTTTTAATGAGATGAGTAGCTGGTATAAACCAGTAAATGTGATTGATGATGTAGATGCACAAAATGGTAATGCTGCACATAATTCACATCAGCAGTCACAAAATATTAGTGGACCTGGAGCGTCCTCTAGCAGTGGTTCACATTCTTCGCCATGGACAAGTAGATTGAGATCAGGAGAATCTTCTCAAAGCAATGTAGATAGTGGTATGCAGGTATCACGAAAAGAAAAAGAGAAGGTAGATCAGCCCATGTTTGATGTGAATGCAGGTCACTCTTATGTGGATGGTGAATCCAGTGGCTCAGAACAAAGCATTGATGATGAGTTGGGTATTCCTTCTATTGTTACACCTGGAGTAAGGAAGACCAGGGATGTTTTGAGAGCACCTGGGAGTGAACCTACTTTGCGCAGGTCTACCAGAGCTAGGTATCCTATGGATAGGCTGAAATATGATGGATTTACAGTCATTCACTATGCCTATGGTCAAAGTGATACAAGAACTAGAACCCACTTCTTTTGAGCAAGCCATGGGAAAATAAAAATGGGAGAAAGCCATAGATGAAGAAATGGATGCCTTGGAAGCAAATGCTACATGGGAATTTGTACCTTTGTCTAAAGGTAAGAATGCAATTGGCTGTAAGTGGGTTTATAAGGTGAAGCACAATGCAGATGGTTCTGTGAACAAATACAAGGCAAGATTAGTAGTCAAGGGGTATGCACAAACATATGGCATTGATTATGAAGAAACATTCAGTCTGGTTGCAAGGATGGCAACCGTAAGAGCAGTCATTGCTATGGCTACATCAAGGGATGGTCTTTACATCAGATGGATGTAAAGAATGCCTTCTTGCATGGTGATTTGCAAGAAGAGGTCTATATGGAGCAGCCACGAGGTTATGTGCATGCTGTTCATCCTGAGTTTGTTTGCAGGTTGAAGAAAGCCTTGTATGGCTTGAAGCAAGCACCTAGAGCATGGTCTGACAAGATAGGACAGTATCTTGTCACTATTGGCTTTCAGATTTCCAAGGCAGATTTCTCACTTTATGTGAGAAAAACAGAGAAAGGTATTATGCTACTTATCATTTATGTTGATGATTTGATTATGACAAGTGACAATGATGAAGATATCCTTCATGTGAAAATGCTATTGAAGCAGAAGTTTGAGATGAAGGATTTGGGAGAGCTACGTTATTTCTTGGGCATTGAAATGATTAGATCATCCTAACCTTAACCTAATGCAACAAAAATCAAAACCAGAGATGGAGATGGATTGTCCTACTCTAATATTCAACAACAAATCAAAAACCTACTTGCTAAGGAGATCAAATACCTCTTCAAACTCCCTTGCTTCTACCTATCTACCTCAAGCATTGGTTCGGGGAAAACCCTACTCCAATGCTCGATTCGAAGTGCGCAAGTGCTCAAGGCTTGAATCCATTGGTCCCAGCAATGGAACAAAATGTGGGAGCTTTCGCTCAACCGCCAAGTCCCTCGGACTGCTTATTGTTTCAAGCATTCCAAGCCGAGCACTAATGGCTATCTCTCACATAGTCGACGTGCCATCCATATCTATGGGTGTAGTGAGCTTACCTCCATTCCGATCAAGTTACCTCCTCTCCCACGCACTCGGGTAGCTCCACGATCCAAGTGCAAGCTTTAAGCATGCTCCATCCTCAAGCTCCACGCTCCAAGATCCATTGCAACAAGCAAGAGAAGAGAAGAGAAGAGAAGAGAAGAGAAGAGAAGAGAAGAGAAAAAGAGAGGAGAAGATGGAGAGCTTCTTCTCCCCGGGTCCCTCACCCTCACACACTCACTTCCTCACACTCTCACACTCCCTTTCTCAAGCACAAGCTTCTAGCAAGCAAGAACAAGAAGAAGATAAAGAAGAGGAGAGCCACTTTTGGCCACACACAAGAATGAACTTCTCATTCACTTTTCAAATTTATATACAAAACCCTAAACCCCTTTTGGGCGGTCATCCCCTTTTTTACATGGCCGGCCGTAGCCTAGGCCCTTTTTCCCATTGTCCTTCTATCTTCCTAGCTTCCTTTCCACCGCCCGTCTACATTTACAAATTGCACGGGTGAGAGCCTGGTGCTCCTTGAATTAAATCATGATGCGCTTGCGCTCTTTTACTAAGGTATTGGTTTGCGCTTTTCCTTGTGCACCTTTCTCCCTTATTTAGGGTTTTTCTCCTTGTGCGTCTTTGTCTTCCATTTCTCTTTGCCTTGGCCTTTGTCTTTGTCTTCTGCTTTAGCTTTTCCGGATTTTCCACCTTCATTCGTTTGAGGGTTAACAATAACATCTACACATGAAGAGAAAGGTTATGTGAAAATAAGAGGATTGGCAAGAAAAGATGAAGATTGCAATGTAGCTAAGGTATCTTTTGAAGTGTGAAGGGTTATTTGCTAGGTCCCATTTCAATTAGAGTCCCTATTGAAGAGATATTTGACATTTGATAATTGATTGTTCCCTCTCCCTCCCTCACACACACACACACACACACACACACACACATTTTCCTTAGACATAAGAATTGTATTTTCCTTCATTCATATTGTATCTCATTATCCCTACTAGTGTTGCTCGAGGTTTATCAAGCTATTATGATATAAGAAGAAGACATGAGACCCTAGCTTTTCTCTACATCACATTTACAACTATTTCAAAGGTCATAGAAAGAAAAGGGAGACATTGAAAGATAAATAGAGAAAGATACAACAACTCGGCTTATGAAACTTGATGTCCCAAACATCCTAGTGACTAGGAACCTCAAGATATGTGAAGTATAGGGAGATAACACTTTTGTTCTATTAAGCATATCTTGATATTAGTTTGCATTTAATAAGCATATCATGTTGTCCTTTGCACATGTATGACTATTTTGGATATCATAGATAAAGCTAATGCATAGTGCTTGGTCTTATTATTGAAGTAAATGTCAAGATTGTGGGAGAGAAGGAAGGAGTCTCACTTACACAATGGGGGAATACACACAAAGGTGGAGGCTAAAAACAGTTTTCCTCTTCTTAGTTGTGTAAGCCAAAAGAACTCTAGTACAGAGAAATAGAAGAACCCTATATATGGGTCTCAAAACAAACTCAACTAACTAAGGTGGCATACTAACTGAGCCACGAAGTAGAGTAGATAAGGATAGCTGTTATCTAGTTCTTATTCATGGGCGGTGTACCAATCGCATCTGGCAGCTAACAAGTCAGTGACATAAATGCACAACGGTCACCCTAGCATATCACGAGTGGAGCTCGATATCTCAATGCTCCCCCTCCAGCTCAATCCCAATTCCTACACACCAAGCAGGTCTCTAAACTTACGCATCTTCTCTGCGCCCAATGCCTTTGTGAATATGTCAGCTACCTGATCCTCTGTGCTCACATAAATTAGATCAATAAGACCTAGTAAAACCCTCTCCCGCACATAGTGATAATGCACCTCAATGTGCTTTGTTCTAGCATGATAGACTGGGTTATTTGCCAAGTGTATACTACTCATGTTGTCACAATAAATGACAACTGGCCCATCTGTAGACTGATGCATATCATAAAGTAGCTTATGCAACCAAGCTACCTCACATGCAGCCATTGCTGCACCCTTGTACTCAGCCTCTGTGTGCTCGACAAGGCAACTATAGGTTGTTTCTTGCTACTCCAAGTGACTGCAGCACTCCCAAAAGAGAACACATATCCACTGGTAGATTGTCTATCAGAAATACTACCAGCCCAATTAGCATCAGTGTATCCATGCAGTTGTATCTGAACCCCAGTCTCATAAAATAGTCCATATTACAATGTGGACTTTACATACCTGAGTATGCATCTAGCCACATCCAAATGCGGTTTCCTTGGAGCCTGCATAAACTGACTTACCAATCCAACAACATAGCTCAAATCTGGCATGGTAATAGTCATATAAATCAAACTTCCTATTATGCGTCTGTACATAGTAGGGTCTTCCAGAAGCTCACCTCCATCTGTGCTCAGCTTCACATTCTACTCCAAAGGAACTGAAATAGGCTTACAGCCTGTCATCCCATATTTGGAAAACATGTCCAATCCATACTGCCTCTATAAGAGCCGTATCCCACTTGGTAATCTAATCACCTCAATGCCCAAGAAATAACACAACTCTCTCAAATCCTTCATCTCAAACTTCTGCTTCAATAGCATTTTCACATGAAGGATATCTTCATCACTATCACTTGTCATAATCAAATCATCAACATAAATGACAAGTAGCATAATACCTTTCTCTATTTTTCTCACATAAAGTGAGAAATCTACCTTGGAAATCTAAAAGCCAATAGTGACAATACTATCCTATCTTATCAGACCATGCTCTAGGTGCTTGCTTCAAGCCATACAAGGCTTTCTTCAACCTACAAACAAACTCAGGATGAATAGCATGCATATAACCTGTTGGCTGCTCCATATAGACCTCTTCTTGCAAATCACCATGAAAGAAGGCATTCTTTACATCCATCTAATGTAAAGACCATCCCTTTGATGTAGCCATAGCAATGACTACTCTTACGGTTGCCATCCTTGCAACTGGACTGAATGTTTCTTCATAATCAATGCCATATGTTTGTGCATACCCCTTGACTACTAATCTTGCCTTGTATCTGTTCACAGAACCATCTACATTGTGCTTCACCTTGTAAACCCACTTACAACCAATTGCATTCTTATCTTTAGGCAAAGGTACCAATTCCCATGTAGCATTTGCTTCCAAGGCATCCATTTCTTCATCCATGGCTTTCTTCCATTTTTCTTTTCCCATGGCTTGCTCAAAAGAAGTGGGTTCTGGTTCCTGTATCACTTTGACCATATAGGCATAGTGAATGGCTGTAAATCCATGATATTTCAGCCTATCCACAAGATACCTAGCTCTTGTAGACTTGTGCAAAGTAGGTTCACTCCCAGGTTCTCTCAAAACATCCCTGGTCTTCCTTACTCTAAGTGTAACAATAGAAGGAATGCCCAACTCATCATCAATGCTGTGTTCTAAGCCACTGGATTCATCATCCACATAAGAGTGACCTGCATTCACATCAAACATGGGCTAATCTAACTTTTCTTTTCCTTTTCATAAAACCTTCACGCCACTATCTGCATTGTTTTGAGGAGATTCTCCTGATCTCAATCTGCCTGTCCATGACAAAGAATGTGAACTACTGCTAGAGGACACTCTAGGTCCACTAATATTTTGTGACTGCTGCTGTGAATTTTGTGCAGCATTACCATTTTGTGCATCTACATCATCAATCACATTTACTGGTTTATACCAGCTACTCATCTCATCAAAAACAACATCTTTGCTCACTGTAAACTTACGAATAGAAGGGTTATAGCATCTATACCCTTTCTGCCTACAAAGAGTAACCAATAAAGATGCACTTCTCAGCTTTTGGATCCAACTTGGATCTCAACTCATCTGGCACATGAACATAGGCAATGCAACCAAAAAATTTCAAATGAGAAATATCTAGTTTCCTACCAGTATACCTCTCCTCTGGAGTCATCCCATGTATTGCTACAATGGAAGTCCTGTTCATTATGTAGACTGCTGTAGCAACTGCTTCAGCCCAATAAAAATCTAGCAAGTCTTTTTCGTTGAGCATGGCACGAGATACCTCTCCAATATGCCTATTTTTCCTTTCTGCAATTCCATTTTGTTGTGGGTTATGATTGCGTGAATATTGTTGCTTTATGCCATGCTCCTGTAGGAACCTTGCAAACTCATTTGAGAGGTACTCTCCCCCTCCATCTGACCTTAGGCATTTTATTTGCAGGCCTGTTTCTTTTTCAACTATAGCTTTTAGAGTTTTGAAATGCCCAAACACTTCACTTTTCTTTTTCATAAAATACACCCAAACTTTTCTGCTATAGTCATCAATAAAAGTGACAAAATAATGACAGCCTCCAATAGATGCAGCTTTAGTAGTCCACACATCAGAGTGGATTAATTCCAATGTCTTCTTACTCTCTTGAACATGTCAGGAGATGGTTTCCTTGCCTTTTTTCCAAATTGATAGGCTTCACATACCTTATGCCTTTTTGCAACCTTGAATTTAGGCAATCGTGCAATAATATTTTGGGCTTGCATTGATTTAAGTCGTTGTCCATTAACATGACCAATGCGTTTATGCTAGATATCAATATCTGCAACTACAGTGGTCCCATGTGCAAACATTGCTACACTCAATTTAGGCATGTCTGCATCCAACGTTGTCATGCTGCTGTGCATCCGAGTCGTATACACCTCCATTTCTTTTATGCATTACGATAATCCGCATCCAATGTATATATTCCCTTAGTGCATGTGTATGATTTTGTTTGGATGCATGATGTGTGTGTGTTTGAAAAATATGAAAAACTGATGCCAAAGGATATTATCAAGCTGATAATTTCAATGATGATCTCTAAGAAAAGTGCAGGGAATTATGGAATCAAAGGAAGGTTTGTGGAAGCGATCATCTAAGTTCAAAAGTTCCCATGACATAGAGTTGAAGGAAGTCTCTCAAAAGTTGCTGAAGCGAGCAAAGCGCTAGTGAAGCACCGAGGGAGTATTTTGTCATCCAATCTTCAAGGCCGAAGTCGAAGTTTATGCGCAGATTACTCATTGTAAAGCTGACTGACAAAGGGGCAATGCATGACTTCAAAGATAAACCTCAAAGTCTAAATCAATGCTGGTGCTTAAATCTTGTCCAGTATACGTTTGTAGAAGGTATGGTTATGATGAAGCAATCGGAGCGAGTAATGGCTTCATAGGCACAGGACTGGTTATGGCTACTGTGGAACAGCTTAAAGTGTTGTAATTAATGGGCTCTGTTTCGGATTTCATGGTTTGGGTCTCATGTGTATATGCAGTCACACATTCCAGAGATGGATACACTTCACTATTTGTGTTTTACTCATTCATAAGAGGGGAAAACTAATTTGGGGGTTTTGAACTGCTTTTGGAGAGAAAAAGCAAGAGAAAAGCAGGTTGTTTTGGGGGATAAGGAAGGACAGCATGACGGAAAAATCAGAGGGGAATCAGTATTTTGGGGGCTTTGATATGTCATTGGCCTCAGGGATTCAGCGGAAAAACCTATCAAGCCTGCCAGCTAATTTATGGAAAGAAAAAACTAGTACACTGACTCATGATGGCGGCTGCGGCATTTTCACTAACCATACGAAAGGGCTCAGGGACGACGAAAACGTAAGGAGAAGGATGAAAGCTTTTTCAGTGACCCAGAACACTGCTCAGCGACCTCTCTGTTTTTGCTGTTGCACTGCTTCCTGTCGACATAGCAGAATTTGCAAAAAGCTTATTGGAGTGGATGATACTAAGTCCTCATAAACGAATTTCTTGATGGATCGGGTGGCATCATTGCTAGCTCCAAAAGGACTGGACAATGTAAAGTCAATATGCTTCTGAGAGTCCACCCTCACCAAGAAAGAGGGCACATTCACAACTTGTTTACCAACCCTGATGTGTCTCTGTTTGATGAGAACACGAGCATGGTGGATTGACGTTGCCATTCCTGACTTGAAAACCAAAGTCTACAGGCGGCGCTCCAAAAAGTTCTCCACAGTCAAAGCAAGGACATAATCCAGTTTTTTCTGGCTCTCCTCGAGGAGACCATATCTAAACATGTGATGTAGTAGAGCCTCTCCTTCAAAGATACGCCGTGGGTTCTTTTCATCAAGTGTCAGAAGCATACGAGCATTATTCTGGATGCGATTAAGGGCGTACTGCACTCTCTAGAGTTCCCGCTTGTTGCAGAGACCATATTCTCCAACAAGTTTGAGCTCAGCATCTAGACGCTCCTTCTCATAGGGCCTACGAGGTTTCTTAAACGTCTTGCCATAGTTGTGATAGAATCTCACGTGCACCATAGCTAAGGAGAAGATAAACCATTCTTTTCTGGGATAAAAAGGAGGAACCTATCAAGTGTATGGTTGTGTGGTATCTACAGAGCACATGGTGTAGCCAAATGATCTTGAACAGGGTTTTGACAAAGCAAATTACTATGCTCATCCTGAACAATATCACTCTGTGTTTCATGAAACTATTGCGCCTTATGCTTCTGTCATTGTGAATTGTATTTACTGGGAGACAAGATATCCTAGACTGCTCACCAATAAGCAACTTCAGAAACTATTAGCTGCAGATGGAAGTGTGCATAGCCAACTTGCTGGCTTTGTAGACATTTCATGTGATATTGGAGGGTCCATTGAATGTGTCAAATGCACAACCTCTTATGAAAAACCCTCATTTCGTGGATCTGAAAGGGCCCAGTATACTGAAATAGGTGTATCTACCTATGGTGCAGGGTCAGCTTAAGCTGGCTTTAATCATCATCCTCTTAGTGTTGGCCATTATCCTGGTTACAGTGCTGGGTACAGCAGTCCTATTTCACTTCCAGGATTTTTCTTCAGATAGTTCAGTGAGTTATCAGAAAATTTCAGATTTGCGTAGAGCTGCCAGGCAATACATTGGTCGTAAGGAGAAAGAATTGAAGAATGCAGGTATTTTGCAAGCAGAAGAGCATGTAGATGGATTGTATAAAGGGATGTCTTATGCAGATACATTGTTTGAGATGGGAGCAATGCTGAAAACTGATGTATGTAAGGGTTCAAAGATCATACCTGTGCAAACCTTGGATATGTTTCAGGAAATCTCTGGTTTTATGCTGAAAACAGAGTTAGAGGCTGAGAAAACTCAGCAAACTGAATTTATGGCTGATCTTGATCAGCTAGCAGAGCTGCAGAGGGCTGAATTCATTCAGCCAACAGAGTTGAATGCAAAAAAATTTCTGCATACAGAGTTTCAGGATGCACCTATGCAGTCCATAGAGCGAAAGGCTGAAATTTTTCAGCCAACAGAGTTGAGAGTTGCTGAAAATTTGCAGAAATTGCAGCAAAGAAAAGAGTGCTTGAATGATGCCAAGGTTGACACAAAATATAAAACAATTGATAAGAAGGTTAAGCCGGTTGCAAGGCCGCTTCCTCCTGATAGTGATGAGCAGATTGAAAAAGCTATGAAGCAGCCTATGTTGAGAGATCCTGCAAATATTGGACATGAATTTACAGCTGAACCTCTTGCAGAATTGAAGATTGGAAATGATGATTTCTTGCTTCCAGTGGAAAAAGAATGTTTTAGAGAGATGCTTGGACGTCATGGTAAGGCATTTGCTTTCTTTCCACATGAGATTGGCTGCATTAGTCCTGAATTGGTTGCACCTATGGTCATCTTCACTGTTCCTCATGTACCATGGAATATACGTCCTATACCTGTGCCTAAAGCACACTTGCCAAAGCTGATAGAGTTGCTGAATGAGAAGATTAAAATGGGGATTTTGGAACCCTCTTCTGCACCCTATTCTAACAGGCGGTTTACTGTACCAAAGAAGAATGGTACTTTGAGATTTATTCAGGATATGCAGCCCGTGAACAAAGTGACAATCAGGAATGTGGAAACAGGTCCAGTTGTGGATGAATTTGCTGAGGCTTTTGCAGGACGAGCCATCTATTCTCTAGGTGACTTGTATTCAGGTTATGATCAATTTCAGCTTGCCTTGGAAAGCAGGGATATTACTACTATGCGGACACCTATTGGTCTTGTGAGGATGTGTACCTTGCCTCAAGGTGCCACAAACTCAGTTGCTCATATGATGAATGCTATGCATAGAGTTCTACGAGACTATATTCCGCAGTATACCATGCCTTTTCTAGATGATGTGCCTATTAAGGGTTGTGCAGAAGAAGAAAAGAATGAAAATCTTGATTTGCGTGGATGTAGACAGTTTCTGGCTGACCACTTGGTTGCTTGTGAGCAAATATTGACACGATTAGAGGAGGTAAACTTGACTCTTTCAGGGCTGAAATTTGTCTTTGGTGTTAATGAAGTCATCATAGTTGGGCATATGGTTGGATATTATGGCAGGAAGCCTTCACCTGCAAAGGTGGATGCCATAAGTAGGATTGCAGAGTATTGCTCGACTACTTCAGAGGTGCGGAGATTTGTGGGAGCTTGTGTATTTTACATGATTTGGATTCCTCATTTTGCTCATATAGCAGATGTTCTTTATCAGCTGCTTCGAAAGGGGCAGAAATTTCATTGGGATGAGAAGCATTCGAAAGCCATGCATAAACTCAAGAAGCTGTTACAATCTGCTCCTACTCTTCGCAAGGCGGATTATCTGTGTGGACGGCTGATCATGTTGACAGTTGATACTAGCCCTATTGGCATAGGTTGGGCAGTGGGACAGGATGATGCTGATGGAAATAGATATGCAATCCGCTTTGGAGCTAAAGTTCTTAATGAGCGACAAAAGAGGTATCCGCAGATTAAAAGAGAGTTGTGGGGAGTAGTCACTGCACTGAAGTGTGACAAAGGGTATTTTATTGGAGCTTCAGTTGTTGTGGAAACAGATTGTTTTCCTTTGCTTGGTATGATTACTAGTTGCTCGACTCCAGATATAGCGATGCTTCGGTGGATTGCCTATATCAAATCATTGAATCCAGAATTTCGACACATAGCAGGGAAAGATAATCCAGTTGTTGACATGCTATCTAGAGCGAGATATGAGGTTGAGGAGTCAATGCTTGCAGAAGATGATGAGACAGAGTTTGTTGCTTCTGTCCTTGTTCATGATTGTCATGTATCTACTGTTGAAGCCTTTATTGAAGAACTTTATGTTGATGAGTGGCTGCAAATTGGACAGTATCTAAGTTCATTGACTCGAAGAGCTGATTGGACAGATGATGAATTCAAGAAAATTAGAAGGAAGGCTTATGGGTATTTCTTGAAAGATGGTTTTCTTTGGAAGCATCCAAAGAAGAGAGGAGGCTTGCCCTTGAGAGTAGTTTGTGATGTAGCAATGCAGATACAGATTATACGAGAGTTTCATGAGAGCTCATGGGCTGGACATAGAGGTGTGTGGGCTACCTATGAGAAAATCAAAGAAAGATACTGGTGGAAAGGGATGTATAAAGATGTTTCTCACTTTGTGGAGACTTGCAGGGACTACCAGCTTTACTCTTTAGTGCGACATCGTGATGAGTTGCATCCGACTTATCCACTATGTATGCATTATAAGTGGGTGGTAGACTTGATTACTTTGCCAGTGGGACTTTGGCAGATGAGATATCTTGTCTTGGCTAGGGAGGATCTTACAAACTATGTTGAAGGCAGATCTTTGCGAACAAAGACCACCACTACAGTATGTAAATTCTTGTCGGAAGAAATATTTTGTAGGTATGGATGTATAGGCAAGATTACAGCTGATCGTGGAGAGCTAGATGCAGATGAAGCTAGAGAATTTTTCTCACGGCTTGGGATTAAATTGGCTCTTACTACTGCCTATAATCCAGAGGGAAATGGCAAGAGTGAAAGAGGACATCCGCCGATAGTTAAAGCATTGGCAAAAGCTTGTAGAGGTCGGATTGGGGATTGGCCAAGATTACTACCTTTTGCGTTGTGGGCTGATCGCTCTACACATAGTGTGACTACTGGATACATGCCTACAGAGTTGATGAATGGGCAAAAACCTGTCATGCCTACAGAAATTTGTGCTCTCACTTGGAGTGTTCTTCCGTGGCATGAGAATTTATCAAGGGAAGAGCTTCTAACTCTTCGGATTCGTCAACTAGAGAGAAGGACAGAAGATGTGCAGCTAGCAGTTGATTGTTTGAAGGCAGCCGACTCAGAAACAAGGACAGGTTTGATTTAAGGCATCGCTTGAGGCCTAGAGCCATAAAAGAAGGAGATTGGGCTCTAGTCTATGACAGTAGTCTAGAGAATCAGCATAGTAGCATGAGAAAAATGGTTCAAAGATGGTTTGGACCGTATGAGGTGAAACAGGTTTTTGACAATGGTACCTATGAGTTGGCTGAATTAGATGGAACAGTATTGAGGGTGCCCATTGCTGGAAAACGAGTCAAGATTTTCAAGAGAAGAGAAGATGAAGAATATGCACTTGAAGTGTTGACAGAAGAAGAGCAGGTAGAAGAAAGACAAGCAGAAGAAGCAGAGAATATAGATGATGAAGCTGATGGAGAAACAGGTCTACTAGAAACAGAAGATGGACTCGACTTGTTTGTGGATTTGAATGATCCTTGATAGTTGGCACATCCGGAGGATGCGCAGGTTTAGAGGGGGTGGATGTTGTGCTGCTGCGCATCCGAGTCGTATACACCTCCATTTATTTTGTTGTGCATTTATGTTATTTTCTGCGTGTGATTCATTGTGTGTGTGATGCATTACAATAATCCGCATCCAATGTATATATTCCCTTAGTGCATGTGTATGATTTTGTTTGGATGCATGATGTGTGTGTGTTTGAAAAATATGAAAAACTAATGCCAAAGGACATTATCAAGCTAATAATTTCAATGATGATCTCTAAGAAAAGTGTAGGGAATTATGGAATCAAAGGAAGGTTTGTGGAAGCAATCATCTAAGTTCAAAAGTTCCCATGACATAGAGTTGAAGGAAGTCTCTCAAAAGTTGCTGAAGCGAGCAAAGCGCTAGTGAAGCACCGAGGGAGTATTTTGTAATCCAATCTTCAAAGCCGAAGTCGAAGTTTATGCACTGATTACTCATTGTAAAGCTGACTGACAAAGGGGCAATGCATGACCTCAAAGATAAACCTCAAAGTCTAAATCAATGCTGGTGCTTAAATCTTGTCCAGTATATGTTTGTAGAAGGGATGGTTATGGTGAAGCAATCGGAGCGAGTAATGGCTTCATAGGCACATGACTGGTTATGGCTACTGTGGAACAGCTTAAAGTGTTGTAATTAATGGGCTCTGTTTTGGATTTCATGGTTTGGGTCTCATGTGTATATGCAGTCACACATTCCAGAGATGGATGCACTTCACTATTTGTGTTTTACTCATTCATAAGAGGGGAAAACTAATTTGGGGATTTTGAACCGCTTTTGGAGGGAAAAAGTAAGAGAAAAGCAGGCTGTTTTGGGGGATAAGGAAGGACAGCATGACGGAAAAATCAGAGGGGAATCAGTATTTTGGGGGCTTTGATATGTCATTAGCCTCAGGGATTCAGTGGAAAAACCTATCAGGCCTGCCGGCTAATTTATGGAAAGAAAAAACTAGTACACTGACTCATGATGGCGGTCGCGAAATTTTCACTAACCATACGAAAGGGCTTAGGGACGACGGAAACCTAAGGAGAAGGATGAAAGCTTTTTCAGTGACCCAGAACACTGCTCAGCGACCTCTCTGTTTTTGTTGTTGCACTGCTTCCTGTCGACACAGCAGAATTTGCAAAAAGCTTATTGGAGTGGATGATACTAAGTCCTCATAAATGAATTTCTTGATGGATCGGGTGGCATCATTGCTAGCTCCAAAAGGACTGGACAATGTAAAGTCAATATGCTTCTGAGAGTCCACCCTCACCAAGAAAGAGGGCACATTCACAACTTGTTTACCAACCCTGATGTGTCTCTGTTTGATGAGAACACGAGCATGGTAGATTGACTTTGCGATTCCTGACTTGAAAACCAAAGTCTACAGGCGGCCCTCCAAAAAGTTCTCCACAGTCAAACCAAGGACATAATCCAGTTTGTTCTGGCTCTCCTCGAGGAGACCATATCTAAACATGTGACGTAGTAGAGCCTCTCCTTCAAAGATACGCCGTGGGTTCTTTTCATCAAGTGTCAGAAGCATACGGGCATTATTCTGGATGCGATTAAGGGCATACTACACTCTCTAGAGTTCCCGCTTGTTGCAGAGACCAACAAGTTTGAGCTCAGCATCTAGACACTCCTTCTCATAGGGCCTACGAGGTTTCTTAAAGGTCTTGCCATAGTTGTGATAGAAGCTCACGTGCACCATAGCTAAGGAGAAGATAAACCAGTCTTTTCTGGGATAAAAAGGAGGAACCTATCAAGTGTATGGTTGTGTGGTATCTGCAGAGCACATGGTGTAGCCAAATGATCCTGAACAGGGTTTTGACAAAGCAAATTACTATGCTCATCCTGAACAATATCACTCTGTGTTTCATGAAACTATTGCACCTTATGCTTCTGTCATTGTGAACTGTATTTACTGGGAGACAAGATATCCTAGACTACTCACCAATAAGCAACTTCAGAAACTATTAGCTGCAGATGGAAGTGTGCATAGTCGACTTGCTGGCTTTGTAGACATTTCATGTGATATTGGAGGGTCCATTGAATGTGTCAAATGCACAACCTCTTATGAAAAACCCTCATTTCGTGGATCTGAAAGGGCCCAGTATACTGAAATAGGTGTATCTACCTATGGTGCAGGGTCAGCTTAAGCTGGCTTTAATCGTCATCCTCTCAGTGTTGGCCATTATCCTGGTTACAGTGCTGGGTACAACAGTCCTATTTCACTTCCAGGATCCTACTTGAATGTCAATCTGGACTACGGAACTTCATCCTTCATCAATACTCCTAGCTCTTATAATGGTTATGGATATGGTTCTGGATTAGGAACTACACCATCTGGCTATCAATCGTACCTATAGAAATGTATGCTAATATTGCAATCTTTGCAAAGATCTCTTCACAAACAGGAAACTGAATATGTTCAGATTTTTCTGAACATGAGGTTCATGTAACTCACTTGACAAGAAATATAGTGTACTTTGGGATCAACAATTCAATTTTCTTCTTGTTAGTCTCTTCCATTGCTGTACCTTGAACCCCGTGTTCTGCAGCCCTTGCGTGAACTCTACGACAACGTAAACATTCTGCCCTTCTTCTTTCCTTTTGCTATCAAGTGACCTTTATTTCTCATATTCTCAACAAAGCATCCATGAGGGTTAAATCTAACCTGCAACCCCTCCTCAAGCATTTGCCCAATAGAAACCAGGTTCTTGGTGATATTTGGGACATGAAATACATCCGACAAGTATTTCCTTTTCCCATCCTGCATAGACAAAGGAATTTTTTCAATGTGCATAATAGGATGTGCAGTATCATCATCAGTCTCCACAAATCCTGGTTTTTCCATTTTCCTTGCATCCTGCATCCATTCTGCATGACCTGTCATGTGGTTTGATGCACCTGAGTCAACATACCACACATCGTTGCTTTCTTCTGTACTTGTCACAGAATTGGTCATGTGCTGCACCATAAACAAATGCTCATTTCTGTCATCACCCTGTCTACTAGAAGATGCATAATTCCCTTGTTGCAATTTTCCATTCATGATGTCATTCTGCTTTTTATAGCAGTCTTTAGCCATATGACCCATTTTACCACAGTAGTAGCATTCAACATTGCTGCTTGCATTTTGGCCTCTTTGCCATCCACCACGACCTCTTTGGCTCCCCCTGCCTCTAGAGTTACCATGTCCTCCTCCATAGGACTGGTTTTCTTGAGTTTGCTGCATATTCTGATTTCTACCATGGCCTCCAGATCGGCTTCCTCTACCTCTGCCTCTACCTCTTCGAGTATTTGACTAGAAGATAGCTTCTTTTGAAGTTCCTCCTGAAGAAGATGCACCACCATTTCTCTGCTCCTTAGAAATTAGAAGAGCAATCAACTCCTCAAGATCAGGAAATCTTTTACGGATGGAAATGGATGTTCAGAACTATGCATAATCCTTTCCTAGACCATTCAAGGTCACAGAAACTAAATCATCGCGACCCAATGGAAGCAAGTGCATCTGCAATCTTCTTCACCTTCATGTGGCAGTCATTGATGCTCATATTTTCTCCTTGCACATTGTGCAACTCTTGCTTGAGCTGCATTTTCTTGGCTTGCGTATTTGTGCTATACATTTTTGACAAAGTATCCCATGCCTCCTTTGGCGTACTTGCATCCTGAATATGCACAATCATAGAGTCTGAAATACTGATAGATAGCCAGTACATAACTTTTCTGACTCTCTCATGCCATCCTTAAAATGCCTGCATTTGTTGTTGATTGGGAACATCAGGAAGAACTCGTTCTTCTTCATTTCCTGCAATGAATTCCCAATATCCTTTTCCCATAAGGAAATTTGTCATTCTAAACTTCCATGCTTGGAAGTTGTTCTTGTGAAGCTTTTCAGTGACAATCTGTGAATGAGAATCAGACGCCATTATAGAATACTACAAAAAATTCTGTCACTCGAAAAAACATAGCTTCAGCCTCACAAGGGCAAATCTGCAAAACTGACGAAAGTGATATTTGACCACACAGTCACTTCCTAGTGACGATTTTGCATCAACACGCAACAAGGATGATTCTATAACTCCCAATGTCTATGCGCACAGGCATATGACGCAATTTCAACGGTAACTTTTCACCGACCTGTAGAACATTGGTTGCACAGCAAAAAACAAGGCCTTTTCTTGAGTGCGTGTGGAAAACTTTTGCCTCCAAAATAGGCCTTGAAATGGCCTCGAATCAAAAAAATAGGGCAACCAAGGGCTAAAGCCATTTCCTGTAGCATATACTACCCTCTTGCTACACCGTGAAGGGCATCTCAATTTGAGACAATGCACTCTTGCACTTTCCGGCTGTGCTACCTGCAGAGACTTGCTCCCAAACTCAAAAAATGAAAGCAACATTGGTCCTCTTACCAGAACACCGCGAACTTGGTTTGCTTTCTTGAGCTCCTTACCACGAACGAGGATGTGATACCATGTCAAGATTGTGGGAGAGAAGGAAGGAGTCTCACTTGTAGCTTTCTCACTTACACAATGGGGGAATACACACAAAGGTGGAGGCTGAAAATAGTTTTCCTCTTCTTAGTTGTGTAAGCCAAAAGAACTCTAGTACAGAGAAATAGAAAAACCCTATATATGGGTCTCAAACCAAACTCAACTAACTAAGGTGGCATACTAACTGAGCCACGAACTAGAGTAGATAAGGATAGCTATCATCTAGCTATTATTCATGGGCAGTGTACCAACCGCATCTGTAGCTAACAAGTCGGTGACATAAATGCACAATGGTCACCCTGGCATATCACGAGTGGAGCTTGATATCTCAACAGTAAGTGCATGTGTTGGTGTGTTTTTTTCCTCTTACTTCATGGAACAATGAATTTTTGTATCATATCACTCATTCCAACTTCAACCTTTGATAGATTCTTAGTCAGTATCTATTTGATTGTTATCCCTCTTGCTTTATGGGAAGCCTTAGTTGGCTCATTATTTTGTTAAGTTTTTTGCAGTCTACATTGTTGCATCCTATTCATCTTATCTATCTTTAGTTTCAAGTCCTTCTAAGACTCAACACTATGAGTGAAACTCCTACTTATTTCCAAATCGCTACACAAGAATCTCATGAAAATGATATGTACTTATCTAAGGTTCTGTCAAATCCACAATCCTCTATAAATTTTCCTTTGAGTCTTCTTGCAAGCTCTCATTGTACACTCAATATGTGAATATATAACTCTCTTTTCAAACAATTTCTACCAAGTGTTGGGTTGCAAAATACAGAACATTCTTAACTTATATAAAGGAGCTCTTGCTTATGGAAGTGATGATCTTGAGAATAATCAAGTGAGTTAGATATATAATGAGGTAAAATATATCACTATTCTTTTAGGTTCCTTCTATTGGAAAATCTTGAGTTGGTGTTTCAGCCATTTGCTGATTTGAGATGAGAAAGAAAGAAAATTTCTACTTGAACGGGTTAAGCCAACTAAATTTAATGGTGAACAAATGAGAATAGAAATAAATGAGGATAGAAAGAATCTGTTGCATTGTTCAACACATTATGCAATGATGGCTCTGTTCAGACTTACAAGAGAATCATGACTATGGTGGAGACAATGGTGTCATGATAAGGTTGTTTTTGAGTTTGTTGTGATATGGAGTCAAATCAAGGTAGGAGTACAAAGTCAATATCTATCTTTCACTTATCAAACTCTCAAAATGAATGAGTTCTTCAACCTCAAGAAGAAAGGGTTGACTTTTGAAGGATATTCTTGATTTATTATCCTAAAAAAGTATGCATCTCATGTGTCAAAATGAGCCAACAAGTGCCACATTTCCATAAGGGGATGAACCCACCTCTCAATGGTGGATAGTTGGAAGCCAAGAGGCCAATTAACCTAGAAGACACTTTGATGAGAGCACAACCACTAGTTGCTACACTTCTAAGGTAGTACAATAGGCTCAAAAAATTTCGTTTTGCATAAAGAGCTAGAGTAAATTACTAGCATAAAAACTTTAATCATGGCCACATAAACCTTGCTAGTACCCCCAAAAATCATAGCAACAACAAAAACAGCAATAAGAATTGGGATAATGACCTAGGTTTCTTTAAATGCAATCAACCAAGCTACTTTCATGCGCAATACCTCAACAAGGAAATGAACATCTATGCTAATGATTCTAGAAATCTTTCCAAGGAAAAAAACTCTAATAATCTAGGATGAGGGCATGGGCAAGGCATGGAGGTCAAGGCCAAATCCTAGATAGGGAGTAGGGCATGGAGCTGCAAACATGTCTATGTCATGAGAAGTGATGAGCTAGACCCATCTCTTGATGAAAATAAGTCTAAAGAGAATCTATTCACATCTTAATCAACAACCATAGCATTGGGTGGTAGTTTTCTATCATTCAAATTCTAACTAAATATCAAGGCACTCCCTTTCAAATCTTGATCAAGTTTGGAGCTAAACTTTTATTTATTTTCCTTCAATGTGCAAAAGGCTAAAGTTAAATCCCACACATTCTACAAAAATCATTATAGAACTAGCAAATGGGAGGGAAACAATGTCAATTCAAGCGATGAAAAATATCAAATTTAGGTTACGGGATGAGACCAAAATAGAAAATTTTCAAGTGATACCTTTTGGAATTTATGACCACCT
This sequence comes from Lygodium microphyllum, assembly GCF_053477565.2. NCBI lineage: Eukaryota > Viridiplantae > Streptophyta > Polypodiopsida > Schizaeales > Lygodiaceae > Lygodium > Lygodium microphyllum. Next base: position 29,423,258 of record NC_141155.1, read on the forward strand.
ATTAGAAATGGACTCATTAGCAAATGTACATTGTAGGGAAGGTTGGATCACATTTAAATATCTCGTAAAAATGATCCAATCACGAGGGAAGAAAGGTGAATCTAAGATCTAGCTCACCAAGGCTATTCAAATCCTCAAAGGATTAAGGAAAGGACTTTTGAGTTACGTAGTCAAACTTAATAAGATTGAGGATACCAAGGATGAAGATGAGTCCTCATGGTTAAATGAGTTCTTAGTTACATCTTGAAAGGGACGTGGATCATGAGATAAAACAAATCCCTAGAGCCAAACAAGTATTAAGAAGGCTCTATAAAATATCTATTTTTGAAGCAATGGAATTGAAGGAGTAGTAAAAATAGGTGCAAGATTAAGAATTTACTCATCCTACCAACTCTACCTCTCAGGTATTAGTGTTGTACTTGAGAAGAAAAAAGATAGGACCCTCACGCTAGGCATCCATATAGGGGATGAAATCAAGTCACCATTAAGTTAATTGCCTCATTCCTTGAGTCCATGAGCTATTAGATTGATTGCAAGGAGATGTGATATTTTCTAAGATTTGTTCAAGGTTTGAATATTATAAAATCAAAATAAATTATGAAGACATACTAGAGATGGTTTTCAACACCAAGTATGGTTAATACAATTTTACCATAATGTCTTTTGGGCTGACCAATGCTCGTGTTACTTTTAACATGCTAGTCAAATATATTTCTCACTCGTACTTAGATGAATTTTTCCTCACATTTTATGATGACATTCTTACCTACTCCAAGAGAGAGGAAGAACATATAGGCCATTTGTAGATTATCTCGTAAAATTCTTTGTGAGAACAAGCTTTCTACCAATATGAAAAGTTTGCATTATTCACAAATATGATTGAATACCAAGGATTCATTCAAGGATGTTTGAGATTTGGCCACCTCCCCTAAATGTTAGAGAAATCGAAGGATTTCTAGGTCTTAGAGGGTGGTACATGATTTATATCAAAGAATACTCCTTGATAGCAATAGACCTTACTAAATTCTTAAAAAACAAGTAAAAATCACATGGACAGCACGCGAGTGGGAGACCTTTGATAAGTTGAAGAAAAGTCTTACTATCATCCCTATCCTAAAGCTACTATACTTTTCAAAGGTATTTGAGGTCATTATGGATGCTAGTATCATGGCACTAGGATGTGTTGGATATCTAGTGGTGTATACTTCTCAAAAGCTTAAACCTTACGAGATGAAATATGTTGCACATGGACTCAAGATTTTAATAATAGTCATAACCTAAAACTATGGCATGACTATTTACTCGGGTGAAGATTTACTCTTGTGACAAACCAAACAAGTCTCAAATGGATATTGACCCAATCAACATGAGACAGAGGCAATGGATTGAAGTTCTCAGGAATATTGACTTTGAAATAAAGTGTCGATTTGGCAAGGAATTTGTAGTAGATGATGCCCTAAGAAATAAATCCTTCTTAAATTCCTTACTAATGGAAGAATTAGCTTAGCAAAGGATGTCTTGCAAGTTTTATTCCCATGCCTAGCCATCCCATCCTAGAGGATACAACTACTGGAATTCCTAATGACCCGAATTTCCTTGAGCTAACACCCTAATCACGAAATATTTCTTAAAATTCTCACTAATGGAAGAAGTGTCTAGTAGAGAATTTCTTGTAAGTTTGATTTTCATGTCTAGCAATCCCATCCTAAAGGATATAGATGTTGATATTCCTAAGGACGGTGATTATCTTGAGCTAAAAATGTCAATTTTGATTGGGGGAGATAGCCAAAATGCAAAGACTAAATTTAAGCCATACCACGTTGATTGTGAGTTTCTATACTATTAGTACAGGTTGTGTGTGCCCAATAGTTGGGACCTCAAGAAGAAGATTCTATGGGAGGCCTATGACAGTCCGATAGCTAGCCATCCTAGTTATGCAAATATTGTGAATGTGGTAAGAAAAAGATATCATTGGCCAAGATGGAAAGCTAATGTATTAAGGTATGTAACTCAATCCTGGGGAGTCCACCTTATAGAACATGTAACTTACCACCTGAGTTCAAAACAAATGATATTATATTTAGTAAAATTTATAGAATAATTTTTTTAAAAAATATTTTTAAATTACAATTTGAAAAAAAATTATAAGTTTAGTAAAGTAAAATATTGGGAAAAGCTAAGGGGTGATAAACATAAGTACATCACTGAATGCCTAAGTTGCCAATGGGTGAAAATTGAGTGCGTCAAGATGCTAGCCAAGCTCACTTTAGGAAGGATACAAATCCATCATGGTGATCATGGAAATGCTAACCAGAATTTCCTATCTTTCCTATCAACACAACTTACAAGGCTTAAAATATCGGAAGGATCTTTGTAAAAGACATTTTTAGCCGCCATGGGTTACTAAAAAGGATTGTCACTAATCGAGATTCCCTATTTACTTCTCAATTTCGGAAGAGATTATTTAAAGGCATTGAAACCCAATTTTTCAAAAAGGATTGTCACTAATGGAGATTCCCTATTTACTTCTCAATTTTGGGAGAGCTTATTTAAAGGCATTGAAACCCAATTTTTCTTCATTACAACTTACCACCCCTAAACCAATGTCTAGATAGAGTAGGTCAATCATATCATTAAAGACATACTGTGGGCATTATATTGGAGGGAACCTAAATGTTGGATGCAATATATATCCTTGATAGATTTGACTAACAATGATGCTTATCATCAAAGCATCAAGATAGCTTCTTTTCAAACTTTGTATGGGTGATATTGTCTCACATCACTCAACTTTTTTAATCCTACCTTGAAGGTGGAAACCTCCAATAATATGTTGCATAACATAGATATACATGTTAAAGTAATTATATAATATATTCAAGAAATCAAGGATCTACAAAAGACCTATGCCACTCTTGGAAGGCAAGAGAAGATCCTCCAAGAAGGAGACATGGTTTTCCTCCATATCTGTCCAAATAAGGGCTCACTATCATTGGTAAAATCTAAGAAGATAAGCCCATGATAGTGTGGGGTGTATAAGATCCTTGAAGTGCCTAGTGACTAATGCATAAAAGTTGCAACTCCCTAGGAACTTAAGATTGCACAATGTATTCCATGGAACATTGTTGAAAGACTATGTACCTAGTCCAAGAATGTTATTAATTATCAACATGTTATAATGCCAAGAAAAGGAATCCTTGAGCTTCAACCTAAAAGAAAATTTGATGTAAGAGAAATATTTCTTAAAAGGATATGAAAATTTTTCTCAAAGACAACGATAGCCATTGCCGATCATCGTACTCTCCAAATCAATCAAAAAAAAAATCATTTGTATTATCAAAGTGATCACCATCCTTAAACATGGACATGATGATGAAAGCAACAAGCTTACACACCTATAGTGCCACTTAATAGTAGTCTCTAAAAAGAGAGAGAAATAGGGAGTTGAATGACCTGTTGATTGGAAGAAGGTGGGAGTGGTAAGCTATATAATAGCCTCCTCTTGTAGTAATAGACACTCAAGCAATGTAATGGGTGCTAAAGCAAGCACATCCCTTGGTTTGTATGCATGTTGCTACATCCCATAATCTAATGAAGTTTCTAAAAGATTCCAAAAAATCCTAGAATATTCCAAAATATTTAAGAAAGTACTAGATGATTTTAAGAATGTTTTGGAAAACTCTTTGGAAAATTGTGCTTACAAAAATATTTCTTATGTCATCATTATGTCAGTGGTGCTTATGCCATAAATGATATCATCGTCTTGAAGCTTCTAGTTAACCTCCTCAATTCTACTATAAACAGGGGTCTTGGGCTACAATCCCTTTAGTCTTGCCAAACTATTATCAACATGGAAAGTGCTCTTCGAGAGCAAGGAGATTGCTCTCACAACTTACAAGAGAAGAATTAGAGAGTGAAATGGAAGTAGAACTTGATTGAGAGATAACTCAATTACAGGAGTACTTTGATTAAATTTTGAGAATCCTCGCAAGAGCATGGTTTGATTAGAAGAAAAGACTCAATACAAGACAAGAGTAGAATAAGACATGAATTGGAAGAGGACATACCTAGGAGCAGCCTCACAATTGAGGGGGGGTATTATGCTCAAGCAAGGACAATCCTTGATTCATATGCAAGATGATATAGATCCTCGTCCCATGAATTTTCTAAAAGATTCCAAAACATTCTAAAACATTCTAGAAGGTTCATGAGAGTACTACAAACATCTAAGAAGGTTCTAGATATTTCTTTCAAAAGTTCTAGGACAAAAACTTACATCAACACTTACATAAACATTGCTTATATCATCACTTGTGTTGTAATGAGCGAGGAATACAGGAACATGGCATGGGAACATACCAGTCACACTGACGGTATATAAGGTGTAAGGGGGTATTTTGAGGCATCACAGAAATTATCAAGAAACCCTCTTTTCACCTTCTCAAGCTTCCATGGCTTCTTCTTCCTCTTCTTCTTCTTCTTCCCCTTTCTCTCTTTCTCTCTCTTATTCCTATTATTCTCTCTCCTCTCCCTCTTCTCTTGCAGTCCTTCTCTCTCTTCTCTCCCTTAGTTAGGACAGTTAGGTCTCTTTCATTACAAGTGGTATTAGAGCTTTGTCCTTGATCCTTATCTTTTCCCATAGATTTGGGGCTCTCACAGTTTTCCCACAGTTAGAAAACCCTAGTCACATCTCTCTCACAGGTACAGAGGAGTACTCAGGCATGCTGTCAGCCCTCTTAACTACGGCAGCCTTTCTTGGAGCTTTCTCAAGAACCATGGACACATCTGGAGGCGGGCAGACAAATTTGACAGGTCGTCACTAATTTTCATGTAAGTTTATTGAGGGTTTTGGACAAAAAGGAGTGTAGCATAGTTAGAGAAGACCAAAATCTCAGTTACTTTTCAAGAGGACCTTCTCTCTCCTCCCTCCTTCAAGCTGCCATGGAACCTTCAGCCCAAGAACCTCAGAAATCTTGCTCCCTCCTCTTCCTCAGCAGAAATTTCTATGATGAAGAAGAAGAGGAAGAAGAATAATATGTTCCTCGAATTAGAAACTATGGAAGAAGGGAGGCTCCAGACAAGGTAGACTTCAACAATAACATATTATTTTATACATGTTTTTGTCTATTAGAGTTATATCTTCTCATAATGCTTAAAGAAACTGACAAGCTTCATCTCTGTTAGTGTTCTTCTACATTTTCTAATTTATTTTTGGAGTATTCTTCTACATCTTCAATTTCTTCGAACCCCTTCTCTTTTGTCTACTCCTCTCCCTAAATCTACCTTCACCCTACTACTCTCTCTTACCCTTGTGGTGGACTCTCCACACCAAACACATCGACACCATGTTAAAGGAAGTTTATGCTATCATCAGAGGTGAATTTTGGAAGATATTTGGGTTGATATCTTTAGCCATATTCAGAGAATTAGCTACAGCTTTGTTCTTTTAATTCATTTCTTACTCTACATAAGACATCTTGTAAAAAAATGCAAGTATTATGTGCCCCTATGGTAGGGCAATGTTTGTAGATCATTCATAGATGCTTTGAGTTGAACTAAGAGAAGATTTTTCTCTTATTTCTTGACTGTGGTAACTTATCCTTATCAGAAAATCAACCTGAAGCTCTCTTGAAGCAAGTCTCTTTGCTCTACAAGCCTTGTAATTGACTCATAAGCTTTTATTCCTAACAGTCTACATTGAATGTAATCATGCAAAGTTGATTCATGCTATGGCATCATGTATGAATGATGCGATGCATAGTTGTTTACGATACATGAAAACATATCATACATGTTTTTTTAAATTGCTCTTATAGTCAAGAAAACAAGCTAGATTGAGTTAGAACTTATGAGATAATACTCTTGTGATCTTTGCTAAGAACATGCAGTTGCAAGATCTATCAACATCTTCAAGAACTTGTCTTGAAACCTTCAACCCTGCTCTTATATCTACCGTCTCCGGAGTCTAAGCTCTTGAAAGCCCATATATTCTTTTCTCTCAAACCCTTGTGATTGAGTGTGAAGTAGCTCTTGAACCTTTAAACATTCACTGTAATCTACTTATCTCTTGAAGACACATCTCCATTTATCTTTTCCAGTTTCCTTGCTAAACACCTGTGGTGACCTTCAAACCTACGTGCTGCAACATTGGTGAACGCGACGTGAAAATCAGTGTAAGAGAACTCCAAGATGGGGGATTCTTTAGGAGACACTCTACAACAATTAGTGTGTGCATTCTATAGCAGACTCAGTAACAACAAATCCAAATGTTACAAGAACAACAACAAAGGAAATATGAAGAGAAGATTGATTCCACAACTATCAAGGCCCTAGAGGGAGTTGGGCAGGAATTAAAATAATTTAATGATAAAAATGTCTCTATTTTCATTGAACCCTTGTATGTTGAGAAAATGCTCTTCTTTGGCGTACAGCAATATGCATGGAGTCGTTATTTTGCCAGACTAGCCAAGCATGGTCTTCAAGAAAGAATCCATGGTTTTTTTAAGTGAGATGTGGATCAGGCTGCATTCAAAAAAACCCTATGCAAAGAATTCTTCTTAGAAGACTTTGGCCTATATGACGAATTAAAGTTTCACTGATTGGTTGAGAAACCCAACAAAGGTTTAGCTGCAACAACTTTATACCCTGAAAGTAAATTTGGACTACTTGATGCTGAAGAACAACAAAGTATGGAAGATCAGAAGATTGAATTATTCCTTAAGGCTGCAGATCCCATTCTACAAGAGAAGCTTGTTGATCGCCTAGAATATGCTACCTCTAAATTAGGAGTCAAGATTGCATGGATAGACGTTAGTGATGCAATTAACATGATTGCTCGAAGAGAGCGGATGCGACCAAGATTGGGTTCTACTTCAACTTCAACAAATCCATTGATGGAGCTTGTTCCACCTTCAAATTCCCTATTCCTTTGACTAATCAACCAACTCTTTCTTCTTTTGTTTCTTCTAAAAATGATTCCATGGATGAACTCATTAAAAGCATGTGTGACCTTCATCTGAATCTTACAGAAATTAGTTCCAAGGTGGAGAAGTTGGATGTCAAAGTTAAAGAATAAGGATGATCATCAACTTAAAGACCCATGAGTGAAGGCTTTAAGAGGCATTGTATTTGGTGCGACAGCTAACAACATGACAAGAGGGAGTGTTCTGCCTTCCATGAGGCTAAAGCACAGAAGCTTGTCTTTTGGAAAGATGGAAAAATTTATGCCGTTGAAACTTCTCTTCCACTAGAGCCAAATTTTGGCAATGGTGGAATGAAGAAAATATTAGAAGATTTAGCTATAAAGAATGCCTACGCCGCAATTGATGAGCTACCTATGGGCTGAAAATTGAGCCAATTCAATCAAATTTGAAAGCATGTAAAGATAATGTGCAATTTAAAGTATGGATGCAGGAATTAGATCAAATGGAATGTGACAAAGTAGCCAAAGATTATTTGACTAATGTCAGTCAGTGCATTTGAGAAATAAGTGGTTGGAAAGAACCGGTAGATTTTTTTTTACCTTTGCACATTTGGCTAACATCAATCATAGAGAAGAATTGATTGAAGAAAAGAGAAGATGAACTAAGGTAGATTTTTTTTTTTGCCTTTGCACATTTGGCTAACATCAATCATAGAGAAGAATTGATTGAAGAAAAGAGAAGATGAACTAAGGCCTTCCTCTTCTGGCCCTCCAAAAAGGGTAACTAGAAGAACGCTTGAACAACCAAAGCTTGCTGAAAATATAACCCCAGATCAAGAGATGGAAGATGTGCCACAAACAAAGAAGACCAAAGGAAAGAAGAAAGGCAAGCAACCAGGCTACAAATTGCTGTTTGACATAGAATCTACAAAACTAATCTCAAATGAGTCCTAGAAGAACCAATTCTGGGAAGCAAAATTGAAATCACCTTAGGCAAAATTATTGGAATTACCAAACGTGAATTTCATGATGCAATTATTAATGTAATCAAAAGGAAAAAACAATATGTTGGTGATGAAGCTGAAGAAATAGTGCATTCTTTTTTGCAAGTTCTTCGAGTTTTTGTATAGGAGGAAGAGAAGGTGACTTCACAAGGCATTCATCCTGGAGCAGTTAAATAATTAATTGTAGCAATTGAAGTTGAAGATAAAGAGAAATGAATGCAAAAATTAAAGAAGTAAAAACTGAAAATGTAATGGCCGATTGGTCCAAACTAGTTGGGCAACCCACCTCTCAAAAAGAAGAATGTCTACAGTACATGCATGAGGAGGAAGAGGCTCTGTTCATTTGAAGCAGTCACTACTCCTGTATGCATTGGGCAAGAGCAACAACAGAGATAGTTATCAAAATTGGAGAAAAAGAAACACCATGTATTGCACTCTTAGACCATGGCTCAGAGATAAATGTCATGGCAAGGAGTCTCTATGAAAGTGGCGGATGGCCCATAGATGTTGATCCAAGTTGGACAATGAGAACTGTAAACAACTCTTATGGAGAGTTATATGCTACATGTCCTAATGTGCATGTAACTATTGGAGACATAAAAGACAAATTTCACTTTTTTGTTCAAGACTCTTGTAGTTACCCTATCATTCTTGGGCAACCTTACATTTTTTGAAGCCTGCTTGGAAACAAAAGCTCTTGATAATGATTCTTCGTATGCACGAATTCAAAGCAAGGATAATGAACGAGCTGTCCAATTTCTTACTGTGTGTTAACCATCATCGAAACAGAGAGTTGACTGCGTGATTATCCTATGCCTCCTAATGGCTGAGAATTTAAGGGTTTTCGGGTTGCACTGCTATAAAAGGAGGCTATGGCATTGCGTCATATAAAAAGGTTGAACCTCCTTATGCTACAAAAACTATGTCTTTAGCAAATTTGTATGTATATACAGCCAATAGTATGGGATGTTATAAGTCTCTTCCAACCATGACTAAAGCTGAAAGAAAATATTTATGTCGTGTAAAAGGGAGCTGAAAACTTATGACATGATAACTGAAAATGAAGATATTTTGGGCATTTTTTTGGACTGATTACTACTAACACATTGGCTGAAATATATGCAACTGCTCATATAGAAAGTCAGGTTGAAAATTAGTCCATAGAAGTATATACATCGGATTTTTTATCAAAAAATTCAAGAATTTGTTGAGCACGAAGACATTGGTTTACTAAACAAGGCTAAAGTGCAAGTGAGACAAAATACAAGATGGTGGATAAGAAAGTCAAGCGTGTGGAAGTCCCACTGCCTCCTGAAAGTGAAGGGTTGGCTGATAGGGGAGCAAATCAACCAAGTCTTTGTGATCCTTCCAACATTGGTCACAAGTTCAGATCTGAAAGTATAAAAGAGCTCAAAATAGGTGAAAATTCTTTCATTTCACTGGTTGGAAAACACTGTTTTATGCAAATGCTAATGAAACATAAAAAAGCTTTTGCATTTTAGCCAAGTAAAATAGGCTGTGTGGATCCAAATATTGCAGCTCCTATGGTCATTTTTACAGTCCCACATGTGCCTTGGAACCTCAAGCATATTCCTATTCCAAGGGCGCATTTGCCCAAATTATTGGAACTTCGAAATGAGAAGGTTATAATGAAGACTTTAGAACCTTCTTCAGCAACTTGCTCAAATCAATGGTTTACTATACCCAAGAAAAATGGATCTTTATGATTCATCCAAGATCTACAACTTGTTAATCATGTCACAATCTTAAATGTTGGTTCAAGTCGAATTGTTGACGAGTTTGCTGAAGCTTTTGCAGGTAGAGCAATTTATTCTATGGGCAACCTATATTTAGGATATGACAAATTTTAGCTTTCATTAGAAAGCCGAGACATTACCACAATGAAGACATCTCTTGGATTGGTCCACATGTGCACTCTATCACAAGGTGCAACAAACTCTGTAGCCCATATGATGAATGCCATGCACAAAGTCTTAAGGGATTTTATTTCACAACTTACTCTTCCATTTCTTGATGATGTACCTATCAAGGGACGTGAATTCAATGAAAAGAATGAGGAGCTTAACAAAGATGGCTGCACGACATTTGTAGTTAACCATATTCATGATTCAGGATTTTGTCAAGGCTCTGGTACATCTTACCCTTTCTAGAGCTAAGTCGATTTTTGGAGTAGAAGAAGTCCTAGTGGTCGGACATCTATGTTGCCCCTACGGACATAAACCTTCACCAATCAAGATAGATGCCATCAATAGAATGCAAGAAAAATGCAAAAATATCTCAGAGGTGAGAAGATTTCTTGGCGCATGCATATTTTATCTCATATGGATACCACAATTTGCTCATGTCACCGAAAATATTTATCAATTATTAAGAAAAGGCAAAAGATTCTCTTGGAGGGAAGAGCATACTCTCATTGTACGCAAACTAAAGAAGTTGTTAATTCCAGCCCCCACTCTCAAAATGGCTAATTATTCAAGTGGTCAACCCATCATCCTTACTGTGGATACAAGTCCCATTGGGATAGGATGTGCTATTGGCCAAGAAGACCTTAAAGGTAATAGGTATGCAATTTCTTTTGGAGCAAAGGTTCTCAACGAACGTCAAAGAAGGTATGCACAAGTAAAAAAGGGAATTGTGGGGAGTTGTAACAACATTAAAGTGTGATCGTAAATACTTTATAGGTACTTCCATAGTGGTAGAAACTAATTGTCTTCCACTCTTGGGTATGATTGCCAACTGCTCTACACTCTACACTGCTATCTAAGATGGATTGCATATATTAAATCTCTCAACCCCGAATTAAAGCATATTGCAGGAAAGGTGAATCCAATTGTTGTTGACATGCTATCGCGTGCAAGATATAACAATGAAGAAGAGCTTATGGAAGAAGATGAAGCTAAAGAAACTATACTTGCTGAATTTCATTCCATGGGTGCTAAAAGTACATTTTCAGTTGCTGCATATACAAACCCAATGCTAAATGTTGTAGGTGAAGCTGATCTTTTTAATGATATAGCATTAAGTACAATAAGAACAAGAAAATGTACTACTCTAAATCAGTATATAACAACAAAGATCAAAGATTTATCTATGGAAGAAGGGTAGTCAACCAGAAGCTAGCATGGTCATTGCATTGCTTAAGTTCTAGTTCATTTCTTTGAAGAAGATTCTGAAGAAGATTGTTTGAAGATTAGCCAATATTTGAGCACAATGAAGAAGGAGACTTGAACTGATGAGGAGTTCAGGCATATTAAGAAGAAAGCTTATGGCTTTTTTCTTAAAGAAGGGTATCTATGGAAGCATGCAAAGAAGAAGAAAGGAGCATTTGTCCGAGTTTTAGGTAAGAAAAGATTACCACAACAGGTAATGAAGGAATTTCACGAAAGCCTGTGGGCTGGCCATAAAGGCATATGGGGAACCTTTAATAAAGTCAAAGAAAAATATTGGTGGCAAAACATGTATCGAGACATAGCACATTTTGTTGAAACCTATTATGTGTGTCAGAAGTATTTTATGGTCAACCATCGAGATGGGTTACAATCGACTTATCCTTTGTCTATACATTATAGATAGGTTATTGATCATATAACTATGCCTATAGGAATATGGAATATGCAATATGTAGTGCTTGCAAGAGAGGATCTAACTAATCAAGTTGAAGGCAAAGCTTTAACAACCAAGACCACTCAAGTTATTTGTCCATTTTTTCTTGAAAAAGTGTTTTGTAGATATGGTTGTGTGAGTAAAGTAATTGCAGATAGAGGAGTGTTGGATGCTGATGAGGCACACAACTTCTTTGCTCAATTGGGTATTCAGTTGGCTTTAACATCAGCCTACAACCCTGAAGGAAATGGAAATAGTGAGAGAGGACATCAGCCTATTCTCAAAGCTCTAGCAAAGTTTTGTAGAGGAAAGATCAAAGAATGGCCTAAAATGCTACCTTTTGCATTATGGGCTGACAGGACTACTCACAATACAGTGATTGGCTATAAACTAGCTGAACTTATGCATGGACAACAACCAATTATGCCAATTGAAGAATCTATTCTCACATGGAGTCTTCTACCTTGGGAGGAAGGCATCAGTAGAGAAGAGTTGCTGACTTTGCACATATGGCAGCTAGAAAGAAGGCCTAAAGATGTTCAAGTAGCTATTGAGAAGCGAAAGACATCAAGACTAAAGAACAAAACAAGATTTGATAAGCGACATTGAATTTAACCAAGAGAAATTCAAGAAAATGACTAAGTGCTTGTCTATGATAGTAGCCTAGACAATCAATACAATGCTTCTAGGAAGATGGTAAAGCATTGGTTTGTCCGTATGTGGTAAAGGTCGTTCATAACAATGCCACATGTTCATTGGCTGAATTGGATGGAACAAGCATGAAGATACCCATAGCTAGAAAAAGAATCAAGCTCTTTGAACGAAGAGAAAGTTCAACATATGAGTTAGAAGACTTGGATATAATTCAAGTGCATGAAGACATAGAGGAAGAAGAAGAGTCAAAAGATGAAGACATTGACATGACAAAAGATACTTCTTTTAACACTGCAAATCCGTAAATATTTTGGCACATGCCAGAGGATGTGCAAGTTAGGAGGGGGTGGATGTCGTGCCGCTACTTGCACACTGTGTTAAAAAATCTAGAATGTGGCTTTCTTATTGATTTAGAGAACCAATGCCATTTTAGACATTAGTGTTAGTGTCCATGGTTCAAAAATATTAGATTTTTGGACAAGTTTTAGCCAATTTTTGATATTCTAGATATTATCTCTTGTAAAAATCCATAAAACTATAGACAACTTTTAGATTAGGATAACATGTAAAAAAAAGCATATAGCTTTCAGCCAATTTGAGAGGATTTAATGTAAAAAGAGAGATTAATGAAATCACACGATGTGTAATCGTTATTTTCAGCCAGTGGAAAGCACTTCGAAGGGGGAGATGAAGGAGTGATCTGGCAAAATTCTGGCTAGGTGTGCTGGTATTTTATCCCCTTTTGGAGCCAATGGAAGCATCAGATTGGAGATCTGAGCAGCATAGAGGAAGGTATTATTTTATACATGTTTTTTGCTATTAGAGTTACATCTTCTCATAATGCTTAAAGAAACTAACAGGATTTATCTCTGTTAATATTCTTCTACATTTTGTAATTCTTTTTTGGAGTACTCTTCTACGTCTTCAATTTCTTCAAACCCCTTCTCTTCTGTCTACTCTCCCTGAATCTACCTTCACCCTGATGATGGCTCTTACCTCGGTGGTGGACTCTCCACACCAAACACATCGATACCATGTTAGGGGAATTTTATGCTATCATCAGAGGTGAATTTTGGAAAATATTTGGGCTGATATCTTCAGCCATATTAAGAGAATTAGCTACAGCTTTGTTCTTTCAATTCATTTCTCTCTACAGAAGACATCTTGGAAAAAAATGCAAGTATTATGTTTCCCTATGGCGGCAAGTTTATGTTTCCCTAATCAGGAACTCAACTTGAAGCTCTCTTGAAGCAAGTTTATTTGCCCTACAAGCCTTGTAATTGTCTCGTAGGCTTTTGTCCCTAACAGTCTACATTGAATTTAATCATGCAAAGTTGATTCATGCTATGGCATCATGTATGAATGATGGATGTAGAGTTGTTTATGATACATGAAAACATATTGTACTTTTTTTTTAAAAATTCGCTTACAGTCAAGAAAACAAGCTAGATTTAAGTTAGAACTTATGAGATAATACTCTTGTTATCTTTGCTAAGAACATGCAGTTGGAAGCTCTATCAACATCTTCAAGAGCTTGGCTTGAAACCTTCAACCCTGCTCTTATATCTACCATCTCTGGAGTCTAAGCTCTTGAAGCCCCATACACTCTTTTCTGTCAAACCCTTGTGATTGACCGTGAAGTACCTCTTGAACCTTTAAACATCCACTGTAATCTACTTATCTCTTGAAGACACATCTCCATCTATCTTGTCTAGTTTTCTTGCCAAACCCCTATGGTGACCTTCAACCCTACGCACTGCAACAACATTAGGTTTTGATTAAAAAATTGGGTAAGAAAAGATAATGGATGATGGATGAGGACAAAAGGTGGGTACGAATTATGCTCAAGAAATTTAGGCTTCACCTTATCACTCTCTCTTGAATGTGCGGGTATTTTATCGCTCCTCTCTTTCTCACATTGCTTTGCTCTCACTTGTCTCCCATTTGTCGATTAATGTCTATTAGTCCTCCTTTTATTAGGGAAGAGAGGAGGGGGATATAGGGTAATAATCCACATATTTATTGGAAGATGATTAGGAAAAAAATTCCCTCATAAATAGCAGGGTATGAGTTTCTACTTACATCATGGGATATTAAGGTGTCAAAATGTAGCAAGCAAAGAGTAAAATATCTAATTGTCTTTAATGTAAAATTCACTGTGTCAATTAGGAGGTGGATAGTATTTAATATCTTCACAAATATGGGGTAAGGAAGGGGGAGTATTGTCATTAACTCTTTGATTAATGGGAAAGTGCACTTATTTAATGAAAGGTCATTTATTTACTTGTAAAATGGGAGGGATACTCTATATTAAAGGTCAATTAATGAATTGTATGGGAGGGGAGTATTCTATCTTAATGGTCAATTAAAGTGGTCATTAAGATGAAATTTTTGGGGAAAAGAGAGAGGTGAGAGGTGATGGTGATGGGGGTGAGGTGGTGGATAAGATGAGGGGGTGGACGCACCACTCATTGGTGGCCAAAATTAGGCTTCCTCTGTGTTTTTATTTTCTCTTAATTTTTAGATTAAATTTTCTAAAAACCTTATTATTTAGCACACATTCCTATATGATTTGCATTATGGGTCTTGCCCTCATCCATTTGCTTTACATGCATCGTCTCATGCATGCAGCTCTCGTTCCATCTTTAACATTTATATTAAGGTTATTACACACACACACACACACACACATTTTAAAACCTTATGTTATTAATTCCTTGTTCACACGGGTCCCTACATTAATTTATTCATGCACCATCCTTGTATGCAAGTTTCAAAAGGTTGTAGAAACTTTAGAGGTAATGGGATCTCTAGAGGAAAATGTGGATGGTAGAGCAGAGGTTTTGGAAATTCTGATATTGATTGTAGATAGTGTGGAAAAACAAATCATATTGTAGTTCATTGTTATGCTAAGAAGGATGATATTAGAAATGGTAAATTATAGTAAGGAAACTATGCATCCTCTTCATGACAAAATGAGCATCTATTTGCTATATAACATATGATGAATGATGTTACAAGAAAGAACTTGACACATTATGATGTATGGTACATTGATTCATATGCATCTAATTATATGGCCAGTCATGCCGAATGGTTTGGAAAGATGTAGGATTTACGAAATCTAGGTTATGTGTAGATGGGTGATGATTCATGCCACCCAATTTCACGTATTGGAAAAGTTTCCTAGTCCTTTCATGATGGGTAGACAAAGAGTCTGTCAGATGTATTACATGTACTGTCTATCACAAAGAATTTAGTGTCTATTAGTCAAATGGTAAAGTAAGGGTTGCAAGTTCAATTTAATGAAAAAGGCTACTTTCTGGAAGATTTTAATGGTAAGTGTAGGTTGATCGCAAAAGAAAGTAAAGTTGGGGTCGCATGTTTACCTTAGATGCTAGATATCCTACTATGAATACTGCTATATATGCTAAAGGTAAAGAAGTGTAGCTGTAGACATTGAAATATGGTACAAACGTATTGGACATGCAAATGAGTAAAGGCTAAAATTAATACAGTCCAAAGGATTGGATAAAGGGTTGCTTGCTTTTAGAGTCACAGAATTTCATAAAGTGTGTGAAGTATAACAATTTGGTAAGTAGGCAAGACAACCATCTTTACATGATAGAGATGTGAGAAGGGATATACTTGATGTTGTATATATAGATGTTTGGGGGCCTACACAAGACATATCTCTTGGTGATAGAAAATATTTTATCACATTTATTGATGATTTTTCAAGAAAGTTGTGGGTATATTTTGTGAAGAAAAAGAGTGATGTTTTTTATCACTTCAAAACTTTCAAGCTATTGTTGAAATAGAAAAAATCTTGAAAGCTAAGTGCTTGAGGTCAAATCAAGGGGGAGAGTCCCTTTCTAATGAGCTTAGTGACTTCTTGAGGTCTCATGGGATAAAGTCACAATTTAATTATTGTATGTATAACCCATAGTAAAATGGGTTTGCAAAAAGAAAAAATAGGCATATTGCAAAAGTTTCACAGGCCTTGATGGTTAAAAAGAACATGCTAAAACATTTTTTGGTTTGAAGTTGTTTATATTATTCTCTATAGTATAAATAGAATTTCGATAGTTGTAGTTCATGGAGCAACCCCCGAAGCATGCTTTACATGCCAGAAGCTCAATATGTCACGCTTAAAATTGTTTGATTGTATTGTATATGCTCATGTGCCAAAAAAGCTATGAAAAAATCTTGATTCAAAGGCTAAAAATGTATTTTTATTGGATAATCCTTAGAGTAGAAAGGGTATCATTATTATAACCTTGTCACCAGGTGAGTTTAAAGTGAGGAGAGATGCTATTTTTTATTAGATGAGAAGTTGGTATACATCTAGTGGTGATGCATTTGATGATGATGATGATGATGATGATGATGATGATAGTTATGTGCAAAAGGAAAAGCAAGAATCATAGAGCCTTAGTGAACTAGAAACATCATCTAATACTACATCTACAATTAGCCCTTAGTTTGGAAGACTAAGGACTAGTCCAACATCTTCATGTGTATCTATTAGTGTTGCAAATAAAGACAAAGGGAAGAAGAAAGTATCACGTGGTAATGATGCATCTTCTAGTCATTTGGGGTTTGATGAAGTTTCTAGTGGTTTAAAGAGTTTGGATTATGAGCTTGGTATTCCTTTAGTTAAAACACCAAGCGTATAGAGAGCACATCATAATGTAAAGACTCCATTGAGTGATCAAGTGGTAAGTAGGTCTAGGATGGTCAAACACACTGTTAAAGATCTAGTTTTGAGGGTTATATAGCTCACCATTATGCTTATATAATAAATGTGGTTGAGGATGTTGAGCCCAATTACTTTGAGGATACTATTGGTCATGCTCATTGAAATGTAGCAATGGATGAAGAGATGGCTATATTAGAAGCCAATAAGACTTGGGATCTAGTATCATTACCTAAGGATAAGAAAGCTATTGGCTAGAAGCGGGCCTCAAAATTAAGCATTATGTAGATGGTTCCATTAGTAGGTATAAGGGTAGGCTGGTTGCAAAAGGCTATGCTTAAAAATATGGCATAGATTTTGAAGAGACATTTAGTGTAGTTGCTAGGATGATAACTGTTAGATGTGTGATTGCTTTGGCAATAGCCAAAGGTTGAAGTTTACAACAAGTGGATGTCAAGAATGCCTTCTTGTATGGTGAATTGCAAAAAGAGATGTATATGAAGCATCCAATAATTTATGAGGATTTTGAACATCCCACATATGTGTGCATGTTAAAGAAGTCACACTATGAGGACTGAAGCAAACACCTAGAGTATGGTCTAACAAGATTGGAGAGTATTTTGTCAATATTAGTGTTTATATTTTTTATGATGATGCCTTATCAGCCAATTTATGTAGATGGCTTATTGATACTTCACATATTAGTCAATTTATGAAGATGCCTAGAAATCCTCATTTGGCTGCAATTAGAGATGCATATTGAGATATATGAAGTCCACTTTGCATTATGGAATTTTTTAATGAGGCAAGTAAGGATATCTAGGTGTTTGGATACACTGAAGGAGACTAGGCTAGTAGTATATATGATAGAAGATCTACTAGTGGATTCATGTTTTCCCTTGGTAGTGCAGTAGTTACGTAAAGCAACAAAAAGCAATCTATATTTGCTTTATCAAGTAAAGTGGTTGAGTACAGAGGTGTTGTTAGGGTAGTATGTGAGCTGGTATGACTGAAAAAGTTATTGGGTGATTTGGATATGAAGAGAGATGGTCCAATTGTTATTCACTTTGACAACATGAGTAGCATATAGCTAAGCTAGAAACCCAGTGTTCCATTCTAGGAAAAAACACATTAAGATGCATTACCAATTTGTGTGAGAGAAGGTGCTTGCAGGAGAGATTGGCTTGGTATATGTTAGCATACATGAGTAGCATATAGCTAGCTAGGAACCTAGTGTTCCATTCTAGGACAAAATATATTAAGATGCATTACCAATTTGTGTGAGAGAAGGTACTTGCAAGAGAGATTGGCTTGGTATATGTTAGCATAAAGGAACAGATAGCTGACATATTTACAAAGGCATTGGGTGTAGAGAAGCTTCAAGAATTTTGAAGCTTACTTGGAGTTGCAAAGATATAGTTGAGCTTGAGGGGGAGTGTTGAGATGACAAGCTCAACATGTATGGATATGGATGATAGACTTCTTAGTTAGGTGGGTCCGCACCTCTACACTTAGCACATTAGTGGTCATTACTATCCTCACATGTCCACTGACTTAGCACAATATGTTATATCTATTTTGTTGCACCTACCTCTAGATGGCATAGTTATAGTGCTAGTCGATTAGTATAGTCAATTATGCACTATTTGACTTGGTAGGCCACTTTTCTTTATGTTGTGTCTTATCTATACTTTATGTATATTGTATTATGTATGAAAGAAGAAGAATAAAAAAATAATAAGAAAACGTTATGGCTTCCATCTCTACTCTTGTGTTCTTGAGTGAGCTTCATCTTATGGGTACGGTGTGTGTTTGGTGTAGCTGCTCATGCAAATCTCCTCACCATGTGATTCTTGACAATGTTATGGAGTTCCATAGCAATCCAATCTCCTAAAATTATATGGCCTAACAAAACAACATCTTTTACAACAAAGACACACTTGATGGGGTTAAGAATGAGACTTAATTTTTTGTATTTGATGAAGTATAGCTGGAGATTATGCAAGTGTAGGAATGCTATGCCAAGACATAAAAGTCATCTAGAAATAGTCTCATGTAGTCGATTAAGTAGGGCCTAGGAATTCTTGCATGTCCCGTTGAAAAGATATTGAAGTATTCTTCAAGTAGAACCACACCATAGTATAAACAAATAATCCCCATGTTGTAATGAAGAAAATATTTGATTGATCTTTAGGAGCAATTTGGACCTAATTGTGTCTACTAAAGCCATCCAAAAATTCCAAGACTAAACAGATAATTCCAAGAGACTGCACTCTCTACTAATTTACCATGTAGAGCAAAAAGATGGATAGTTCCCAACTCGTCAACTCAAAATCCTGATATGTTGCTATATGATAATTTTGACTCCTAATTCGTTGTCAAGCAAAACGTTGCTAAATACTCAGTCCTCAAACCAAAAAGATATCATAGGGATAGTGTGGTCAAACAATGATCCTAGTGGAACTAGCTCTTACTACAAATTGTAGACTTGCTCTTGCAGTGGGTTTTGTGTTTCTACAATGAGCTTAGTGGCTTTGCAATAGGCATGAGTGAGTTAAAACTACGTGTGAAGAGAAGACATGGCCTAAGATTTTGGTACCGGTAAGTTCCCTTTTTACCCTCACAAGTATTGACTCTAGGACAAGTGTCAATTGCAAATTGTGCATTGCCACCCATGTTGTTGTTATCCCTTCTACTCTCACAGTTATTGAATTTGGTATAGGAATCAGCTCTACTGATCTCTCATTGCCATTGGTTCCTTTTGCTGACGTAGCCATCAGGTGGTGGACTTTCTCTTGTTCTACCCACAAAGTTTTTGTAAGCTTATTTTCTATCACTTGGAGCATCTTGCCAAAGTAGGTAATCACATTTACTTTTCACTCATGTAGCTTTGTGATTTCCACCATTTTGATGAAAGAAGGCAAGGGATTCTAATCTTGACTTTGCTTCTTTTGAGGATCGCATACTTGGTCTTTTAGACACTCCAATATCAAGTGTCCTTCATACATGTAAAAGAAACATTATTTGTATGAGGAGCGATAATTTTCCCGTTGTCCTCCTTGATTCCTTTCTCACCCTCTATGGCCCACAGTAGGAGACAAATAATCTTGTTGGGTGTATAAGCAATTGCCAATGCTACTATTGTAGATGTTCTGAGGATATTCGAGTTGGTAGACTATGCTCCTCCCATGCCTTGCTAGTTTCTAGATTGCACTCCTCTTGCACCTTGCCATACCCTAGCATGTCCCATCTGGCTCCTTGGATTGTATTGGAAAAGCTTTGTACTGTGAGTAGACATATGTCAATTTGCACCATTACTGATTCTAGTCGCGAGATAATCTAGACTGTTACACTTGACACAGTAGTGGATTTTAATTGTAGGTTTATGTGAGCACCCTCTGAGGATTTGTGGCCCTTGTCCTTCCTCTTGGACTTTGTGGGCTTCCACCATACCTCATCCTTAGAGTCCTCTTCCTTACTAGTACTCTTTTCCTTTAGGTTCAAGTCTAAATCTGAGTAAGTGGATTCCCGAGGACAGCTTGATCAATAGATTTAATTAATTTATTCCATTCTTCTAACTTCTTCTTAGCCAAAAACATTTCAACCTAGACAACATGTTGATTAAAATTATCCAAATTATGATCAAATAGATCTTCTGAAAGTGAAAGATTTACATAGATCTTGGTTAAGACCTTGCATGTATAATGAGTACAACATTTCACCAATAGGTTGTGCATTTAGAGACATTCTTCCTTTTAGAATCTTAAATTGAGCTGTTAGTTATGGATTGTAGCATCTCCTTACTTGAGATTGTAGACTCTCTCCAAATTATAAGTATTAGTTCAGTCTGGCTAAAACTATGAGTAGAATATTGTATTAGTATCATTAAAAGTTACCCAATTATTTTTTGCTACAAGTCATACCACTGTCATTTTTTGCATCCATGACTTGAATATCGCCACCTTATGGGAAACATTTGCTTAGGTGGGAAAATCTGAGTATATACCATATCAAAATGTGGAAGAAAAGCATTCCGTTCCTCAATTTATGAACCAAAAAATTAAGAAATTGAACCCCCACCCCGCGTCACCCCCCCACGACATGGCGCACCCCCCCACGGCGCCCCCCCGCACCCCACCTCGAAAAACCCCACTCCCTCCACACAACCCCACAACGCCTCCATAAACCCCGCTCAACCCACCCCACCTCGCGTCAGCCCCCCCACGACACGGCACACCCCCCACACCCCACCGCACCCCCCCACGACGCGGCGCATATCCCCCCCGCACCCCACCTCGAAAAACCCTGCTCGACCCACCCCCCATGACACCCCCCCGCACCCCACCTAGGAAAACCCCGCTCCCTCCACACCACCCCACCACGCCTCCGAAAACCCCGCTCGACCCACCCCACCCCGCGTCACCCACCGCACCCCACCTCAAAAAACCCCGCTCGACCCACCCCCCCATGACACGGCGCATCCCCCCACCCCACCGCACCCCCCCACGACGCCCCCCCGCACCCCACCTCGGAAAACCCCGCTCCCTCCACACCACCCCACCACGCCTCTGAAAACCCCGCTCGAACCACCCCACCCCGCGTCACCCCCCGCACCCCACCTCGAAAAACCCCGCTCGACCCACACCACCCCACCACGCCTCCGAAAACCCCGCTCGACCCGCCCCACCCCGCGTCACCCCCCCACGACACGGCACACACACCCACCCCACTGCACCCCCCCACGACGCCTGGGTAGCCATCTTGGTATGAATTGGGAGCTCATCTCAAGATCACAGAATAGAGTGTGAGTGATGTTTATGGGGCTCTAGAGTAGAATTTGCTATTGGGAGTTTCTCATCATTGTGAGGAATGGCGTACCCTCAAGAGACAGTGATGAGCACATCACCGCTACTCAAGATTGTACCACCATGTAGAATGGGGTAGAGGTTCTTTGGCGAATGTTAAGAGCATGTGCATATGTAGACCTATTGTAAAGAAGGTCTATTCTACCATGGAAAGAAAAACAAAAACTAATGAACTGAAGTAAGAAAACAATAGGAAATAACATGAAATGCTTCAATCATGGCCATCCCATAGACATCTTCCATTATACCTAGTACCATCATGGCTAAGGTATTTACATGGTTTATTTTGGCAAAGCTAATTGAACTAATGTGGCTAATTTGCTTCATTACAAACCATCCCTTTCCAAAGATGGTTTTTTTCTCAAAACTGAAGATAATGGAGTGATAGACAAGTCATTAATGAAGCAAATCATGTTAATGAAGATCCATAAGCATGTGGAAGTACTGTCCATGAAGAAATCTCATACTGAACCTGAAACAATGAAATGACTACTTGATGTCCAAACATGGCTGAATTTGTAAAACTACCATAACTTTTGGCTACATTGTCCAAATTAAGTGTTTGAGGTATAAAAATGAAGTACAAAACCCAAGGCATTAGCCCATACCATCATAATCACTTTTTGATTTGTTAAGGCATTTTAATTCATGATAGAATTTTTATACAGCAAGTTGTTCTTACACAGACTAACATCATAATTCTTCCTGTAAGAGCTATGGGAAAGCATCCAAATATAAAGAGGGTTGCTAAGTGAACTCTTCCATAGGTAGCCCCTTCCATTTGATCAGAAATTCAGTAAAAGTTTAGTTCTTAAGAACCTTCTCATGCATATTTCTCATGTTCATAGATAATAATCCGTTCTTCATCAAGTGGTGGAATCTCTTCAATAACCTGTATATATGCCCCAACATATTTCTTCAATTGTGATAGATACATTAAATACATTATATATGCGGGTAGTAGAAGGTAATTGGAGCTTATATGCAAGCTCTCCAATCCTTTCCAACACCAAATATGGGCCATAAATCCTATGAGCCCGCTTGATGTGCCCTCCTTTGAGGGAAGCATAATGAGACTTGGGAACATTCAAAAATACCCAATTTCCAACATCAAATTCCATGTGACTCCTCCTATCATCAGCATAGGATTTCATGAAATCTTGTGCCTTCCTTATATTCTCTTTACATTGCTTCATAAGCATATCCATTCTCTCTAGCTCATCCTTTGCTTGTGGATTTACCTCATCATGAAACATGGCTGAGGAAATTTGAATCTTGTATCCATAGAGTGCCTCAAATAGATCCATCCCAATACTCATATGATATATATTTTTGTAACAAAATTCAATAAGATACAACCAATTATCCCAAGAGGATTGAGTGTCATGACAAAAGAGTCTCACGTAGACTTCCACGCAATGGTTAAACCTTCAAGTGTAGGGCTACAAACTTGATCTAGGATACAAAGAGAAATACATTTCAAGTTTTTAAAACCATTCTTCTAATTTGTTTGGGGATGGATTTGCACCAAAAGAATTTTGTATTGAGTATCGTTGCTCCATGTTCCATGAGCATATATTTGTTGTTGCTCTCCATGAGAGTTTCCATATCCATATGGCTAATTATATTTTCCTTGTGGATGAGAGAAATTTTTTTTCATAACATGTGGTTGTCCACATACTCCTTGATGTTATCCATACATAGGAGATTGAATATTTGTTGTGGCATTTAGTTGTGGTTGCTACCCACTAATTTGATGAGTCCAAAAGTGATTATAATGAGGACTATGCTTTGAAGGTTGAGTATAATCGTGATTATTGTTGACATGCTACTACTGTCTTGTAACATGCCTGTCGAGCTCATTCCAAGACACGCATTTTGTAGTCCATCAGTGGTTTTTCCAAATGATGCCGCCCAGCACTCCCTTGGAGTAGCACGAGGTTTTTCACTTAGACCCTATTGATTCTATATCACAACACGGAAGAGCTTTGATTGAACCCCTATGAACAACTTGAATTCCGGGTTCCTAAGGTCTGTTGGGTCTCCTCACAGCCAGTTAGCGTCAGTAATTCGAGTTTCCACTTCTCACATGATCACTCCAACTGAAGTGGACTGGTTATTGCACTTGGTTCAAAGAGAATGAGAGATAAAGGGAAGCATGGCACGTCAACCCTCTAGCCCATAAGAAAAAATCCCATTCTAGCCCCCTAAAACAATTCAAGTTGGTTCTACCTAGCATTTAGGTGGTCATTTTATCATTTTCCTACTTCAATCACAAAATTAGAAAAGGTCCCAGCTAGTTGGGACTGTCACATGGGTCACACCCACTTGGTTTTCTTTGGTGATGGTATCATATTTAGTTTTTTTAATTACCTACAGCACATTTATTGAAACATATACAACCAGATTCCTTAATTAATCCCTTAGATCACATGTTCCTTCACATAATTTATCTCATGGACATGCATACATTTCAAACAATCATTGGGTAAAAAAAATTCCTTTATTATATTGAAAGTTCACTACAATTTCCATATTCCAACTTTGTAGAAGATATAGAAAATTTGAGAGGGTATTCTGCCCACTAAGATTCCACCTATGTAACTAGTATTAGGGTTCTAGGATCCCATCCTCAGTCGTGAAGGAGCTTGTCAAATTCTAGGAGTAATGTAGAGTTTATAGCTAGAGCCCCCCTTGGTACCCACATTTCTTACTACCCGCGACTATCCCTACAAGACAGACCTTTCACTACAGAGTCGGCCTAAGCCTCTTGAAGCAATAACCATGACCCCCTTGGAGTAGGGTCTCGTGGCTAGCTTGGGGGTAGGCTAGTGCGATCTCTTCTTTTATCTTGTTTGTCAATTTTTTTAATCAGAGGTCTAGATTCTAGCAATCAGAGGTCTAGATTCTAGCAAACCCAGACAATCAACATATAGCATTGATGCAATGACAATCACACATTATGTAGCTCACAGCTTCACATAACCAAGGTTGACCTTAACCTAAGGTAACATTACAATCTAATGAGGGTTTTCCTCCCCATAAAGAAGTGTTGAGTACATCTCTTTCAACTTTGCTATATGCAAGGCATGAGTTTTCCGCTTAGGGCTAACTTACCCAACATAAGCAATACCTTTGTATAAACTATTTTTGAAGAATATGCCATATTTCTCCATTTCACTTTTGGGTTTTGTAGGTAATACATTAGATTGGGATGGTCTAATTTGTTCTTTTGATTTTTGGATCTCATTCAATATTTCCTCAACGTTGAACTATCCTAGCAAATAGTGATTTTTCTTTAGTTGGTACAATATGGCGATGATAACCTAATGAGATGATTAAGAAGGCTTTTAAATAGGCTTTTACTTTTGTTTAACAAGCGTTATTCAATATTTAACCTTATCACATTCGAGAATAGATATATCAAGCCATTTTACTTTAACTAATCTCGAGTGCGCATATAGTTCTTACTCATTTCATGCAATGCAACTAGAAATTCCTTTAAATTGTGTGTTAACTAATGTAGAGCATGCAGTTCTATTCACAATATCCTATTGCATAGATTGTTCCGTAATACTAAGTTCTTTGTTTATGAAATCATCTACAAAACTACCTAATCGTTTAGTATCTACTGTAGTTTTCTACTTCATAACCTATGCAATATCTGCCTACAACTATTTCTATCATGATTCTACAAATTATGACCTTGACTAATCTTAACTATGAATCATAGGTAGTAGTTATCAATTTATGCATGCACTAACGTACATTCTCGATGAAAGCTATCTTTTCATGTAAGTGCAAGTATGGAAGCCAACATTTTATGTACTTAATTTTTATATGGATGTTATCCATGCAATCAAACAAGTAGTTCATGCACTATTTAATGCAAAAAATAACATTTTATGTAAATTTTGGTAAAAACCTTATTTTTTAATGAGTCGATATGAAAACATTATCGTATTTCGGAGACGTGATTAACTTGGTTTGGCACGACGACATTAGGAATTTCGTCTTTCCTTGCAATCGTGTTTGCTACACTAAATGTTCCATTGGTAGTGGTAATTCCAGCAACCTCCAGCACTCCTACATATTTGGCAATACTCGTTCCTTGCCCAGTTGGTGGTGGTTCTCAAGGTCTTTGCACCTCGTTGCTTTGGTGCCATCGTTGAGAGTGGGGTTGAGAGTTAAAGATGGAGGGTTGAACTTGGGATGGGAGAGCATGAGAGAACGTTGGCTTGTCCATGATAGAGAGGGGGGTAAGTTAACTCTCTCTCTCTCTCTATTGTCACTAACTCCCTGTCTCTCTCTAACTCTCTCTCGCAGCCTCTCAAAGCCTTTTCCTTCTTCATTTCTTAGTAGAGGGCATGCCTTTTTATAGGTAGAGGGGAGTACGTGCTACCTCTCCCTTCCCTTCTCTTTATCCTTCCTTTTTGCCATAACAACACCTTCACTCTTAGTTTTAGAGTGGGAGCTCTTTACGTGTCTAAAAAAATGGTGGTGTTGACGTCAATGGTGATGGCATTAATGATGACGATCACGGCTTGTTTCAGAAAGTGATGGGGATGACGAAGTCTGATCACAGCATTAGGATGGCCTACCAATTTCATAAAGTTTTTATAACATTAATTATAACATTTAACATTTATAATAAGTATCTATTATATATATTATATAGTGTATAAGTTATATTACTAACCTTACGAACTTACTAACTAACATATAAACTAACTAACTTATAACCAACTAAAATTTTTGTCTTAACTAACCAAAAATTTATTCATGTGAATGCATGAGGATGTTACATGTCTATAAGAATTTTGGGACTGAATTGGCATGGCCATGTCCATTATAATGGTGCTACCCATGAGAATTACTACCTCCACTTGCTTGACCATGATATGATCTTTGTGCTTCAAACTTCTCTTCATGAATAGGTGTAGGGATAGTAGATGGCTGAACATAAATTTTCAATGCCCAACTTCATATCCCTTATACCATTGGATAGTTGTTGAAAGCTATTAGAATTTGTAGAGATACATGAGTTGTGCCAGCCCCATTTGCTTGATTATTGACTACTGTGCACAGCAGCATGTCTACCTCCTCATTATCATGGTTCACATGTTAAATAGCTTCCTAGGAAGCTTCAAACGCTTTCTTTCCTACTAGAAATCCCTGAAACTTTCATTGATAGTATCCATAATGGGATCCTTTTCCTTGTTTTTTCCCATAGGTGATGATCTATCCTGAGTATAAAACAATAGTAAAACTCAAATATCTTGAGCTTCAATGATCCAAACTATAAAATTTTTGGCTTTGTTTGAAGCTAAGGATGTCTTCTTTCCAATGAGCTATCAAAACTTTGAAAATGGTTCAATACATAAATTTTTGTAAGCAACTTTTAGTCATTGTCTGCAGTTTCCTACACCATGTAAGTACCTTGTTTCAGTCAATGTTTTATATGTAAAATTAATTTTATGCATGCCCCACCATTGTAGGCATGTAAAAGAACTAATTATGCCTGTAAATACTGAGAATAATCTCTACAAAGACCAAAAAGTGTTGACTAATCCATTTGTAAATGTAGGAAAGTGATCCAATAATGAATCCATGTTTACATTCACCGCCAAAGTCTTCAATGCTAAATTGAAGTACTTCAATACATCAATAAGCATACATGTTGCCATGCATATCTCTGCCCATATTTTCCAAGTGTTTCATGCTTTCATACATTTTCCCACATATCATGTTGCCATACATCTTATCCATACATTTGCCAAATACATTATGGAGTCATTTGCCAAGTACATCATGTTGTAGGTCAAAGTGCAATACTCATTATGTCAATACCTACACCTAAATTGAAAAATGCATGGGATTTGTGACTTGAGGAGTTTGAAAATTTCCCTCTCAAGCCGATTTGTTCTCCCTTTACGATCCTTGTCATAGTAGGGGAGGGTCACCTCACTATTTTCCTACCAACTCGCCTGGCATCAACTTTTCCTCGTGGAAATGACATGGTAGATCAATAATAGAATAATAAAACAACATGAAATGCATGGATTTAAAGAAAATTGGTATCCATTTCATGATATGCATGAAGTGAGTAAAAGTGAGAGAGATTGATTCTTGGACCCAAAAAGCAACAAAAATGTGCCAAAATATTTGAATTTAAGGTGGAAACCCAACCTCATTGAAAGCAATAGAGGCCGATTTGTCAATTTTTAGCAACAGTGGAAGAAGAGATTTAAAATTTTTTTTTGAAGATTGACCAAGCAACGGTTGCACATTTTTCATAATTTTTCCAGGTGCTAGATCGAGCCAGAGAAAGTGATTGGCAGTTCGAGACCTCAAGATGAACCGACAAGATTTTTCAGCCCTTAAAATGGTCACACTGGAAGTAGAATAGGTGGGCACCTAAAGTAAATAGGTGTGTGAATAAGACTTTTATGTGAAAGGGGGTGACCCTTGGGGCCCCTTGGCCCTCAAAATTTCATGTGACTTGGGGGGGGCAGGTCAATTTTTGAGAGAGAGGGAGGGAGAGGGGCTATGACACCTCAATATACACCCCCCAACCGATCATACAGGGATAGTCCTCCAATTTTTTGCTCTCCATTTCCACCTCCACCTCGTAAAATGGTTGCCTGATCAGAGAGATCCAGACTGAGTCTTTCTCTCTCCTCCATCTCTCTCCTCACAGACGATGATCACACACAAAGAATAAAAAAGAAAAGGGGATAAAGAATGCTTGTCTGGAATAGATTGGATTGTTGTAAGACCAAGATGATGCTCAGAGGAAATGTCTAGCACTATTGGGGGATTGAAGGTGGGTCCATTGGTTGCTTCGAAGCTATTTATAATAACATGCAACACGCAAATAAGCGGTATGCTCATTTTTTAAACAAAGAAATTTTTTTAAAAAAATGTTTGATGACTTAGATGATGTGCGCATGGAAACAAAACTTGTATGAATCATGTTTGAAGTATTTTTTAGGGTTGCACATGATAAAATGCAAAACTCGTAGTCACGCATAGTCATAATAAATAATTTAAAACCTGAAATACATCTTTTAAGAGGGAAAATTAGGGTTTCTTCTGTTTCGAGTTGGGGGATGAAGTTCATATGGAATAAAAAACAGATAAAAACCATTTTCTTAGTCAATATGATCAATCAAGAAATATAAATTAGAAAATACCACATTTTTATGCATATATAAATGAGAAAAAATAGAGAAAATGGGAAGAAAAAATACGTTTTTGCATTTAAAAATTAAGAAAAAAATATACTTTATGTTTGTGAATGTATAACAAGGCTGGAGCACGAGGGATAATCAACCTTGTTTCTATGTTATTATATGATTTTTATCCATTTTTACATGAAAAGCTACACAAAAATGAATGCTACACCTATCCAACAAATGCAAATTCTAAACAATAGGAGGAAAGAGGGGTTGTAAAAGTGAGTGGTCACGCTGAAAATGTTTTAAATTCTAATTTATTTGATTATGCATAGCATATAAGCCAATCACCATTTAAATTTAGGAGAGACTAGTAGCATGAGGAAACTCAGTGCTAGTCCCTAGCAACATCGCAATTAGGAGTAGCTTGGAAATCATCCACAATTGCATTACGCTTGTCACATGGTATTGTAAACTCGATGCATAGCAATTGATTGCCAAAAATATGACCTATGTGGAGTATGTGAGAAAACCCAAGCTACTGTAGACTAGATGATCGAATCTTCAGGGCAAGATTGGTAAGGGAACACAAAATATCGTGGAACATTTGAAATATATAAGAATGGAGTGTGTTTGTATGTGCTTTATGTTAGAGTAGCGCAACTTGGGGCTGATCCTCGAGGTGTAGGAGGGCTGCAGTGGGGCCATGACATTCAAGCAAGGGGTGCCTCCTTTATGTTTGTATCATGTTGGTGTACTACACCAAGATGTGTGGGATCTCCCTCTGATTACTAGGGAAGGGCAACTGTTGGACTATATTCCACTACAAATGCAATATCTACATTAGCAATTAGGGCACTGTGTCCCTTGGATGCTCTTAGCGGCAAGGACATGTGGGGTTGTCTTGTGAGTGTTAGAGGCCCAGCTAGTGCCTATAGAGCCAGTGCCAATCCCATTTTTGGTTCCGAAAGGTGGTGCGTTCACCATGAGCTACCTACAAATGGCGGTTTTTGAATCTTGGTTGTATAAGGGACCTGTTAGCTTTATTTTATAATTGAGAATGCCTTGAAGCAGTGTATGTTAAAATTGACTAATTACAATTTTGGTAATTAGAAAGATGACCAATCCAAGGAATCCTCCTAACCCAAAAGATACTTTGTCCATTCTAAATGGTTTAGTGGGATCTTTGATTAGGTATGTGATCCATTACTTTATTCTTTGCCCAGAAAGTGATACCATGCTTGAGTTTGGGTCGTTATGGGGAAGTACCCATGGAGTAATATTGAGTAATAATTCATGGGAGTTAGAGGAAATATTAGAGAGCAAAAGTGAGGCTAGGAAGGCATAGCCATCTATGACCCTCAATAATGGTAAGTTTCTAAAGGAAAATACTATGATGCCATTGGTTGGAGTAATGCATCCCTATGAGCGAGATATAGATCTAATGCTAGGTCCTGATGTAATTGGGTATCAAAGCACAATTTTGCAAATCCATATAGCATTAGATGATATCTATATATGTGGGAAAATCTTGTGAGAAAGGAAGGTTCTATTGGAACCTATCTCCGTTTCTAGGGAAACGGTAGCAAATGAGGATAGAATTATTAAAACATCATCACTACGTGATCGACTAGACTCTCTATTGCATAGCATAAGCCTCCCTAGACCACTTTATGAGTTGGTAGAAAGGGACATCAAGGATAACATTAACCTTCCTACACTAGAAAAGGTGGAAACAGAAGAGGCTAGATACCCTAAAAGGTTGGAACTAGATCATGATGGTCACCGGATGCGAAAGAGGCAGGCATCTGAAGTAAATATGTGTGAAGAAGGCTTCTATGTGAAAAGGGCTGACCCTTGGTGGGCCAGTTGACCCCCAAAATTTCGGGCGATTCGGTGGAAAAAATTTAAGGGGGAGGCGTAGGTCATCGTTCTTGAGAGAGAGGGAGGAAGAGCGGCTATGCCACCTCAATATACAACCCCCAAATGATCATACAAGTATAATTATCCAAATTTTTGCTCTCCGTCACTGCCTTTGCCTCATGAAATGGTTGCTTGATCAGATAGACCCAAACTAAGTCTTTCTCTCTCCTCCATCTCTCTCCTACAAGAGGTTGATCACATGCAAAGAATCAAGAAGAAAGGGGATAAATGATGCTTCTCCTGGCATGGATCAGATTACCATAAGGCTAAGATGATGCTGAGAGGCAATGTCCAACACTGTTGGGGGATTGATGGTGCATCCATTAGTTGCCTAGAAGCTATTTGTAATAACATGCAACACGTAAATAAGCGGTATGCTACTTCGTATGAATCATGTTTGAAGTATGTTTGAGGGTTGTACATGATAAAATGTAGAATTCGAAGTCAGACATGGTCATAATAAATAATTTAAAACCTAAAATATATCTTTTAATAGGAAAAATTAGGGTTTCTTCCATTTCGGGTTGGGAGATGAAGCTTATATGGAATAAAAATTTGATAAAGACCATTTCTCAGTCAATGTGATCAGTTAAGAAACATAAATTAAAAAATACCACATTTTTATGCATTAATAAATCAAGAAAAATAGGAAAAATGGGAAAAAAAATAGGTTTTTGCATCTTCAAATTAAGAAAAAAATATACTTTATGTTTGTGAATGTAGAACAAGGCTGGAGCATGAGGGATAATCAGCTTTGTTTCTATGTTATAATATGGTTTTTATCTGTTTTTACATGAAAAACTACATAAAAATGAACGCCACACCTATCTAGCGAATGCAAAACCTAAACGATAGGAGAAAAGAGGGGTTGTAAAAGTGAGTGGTTGCTAAAAATGATTTAAATTCTAATTTATTTGATTATGCATAGCATACAGGCAATCACCATTTAATTTTAAGAGAGACTAGTAGCACGAGGAAACTCAGTGCTAGTCCCTAACAATGTCACAATTATGAGTAGCTTGGAAATCATCAAAGGATTGTCTTTGCACCTAATGTTGCTGCCTTTTTATCATAAAATACTTGAGAACGAGGTGTGTCATCCACAATTTCATTATACTTGTCACATGGTATTGTAAACTGGATGCATAGTAATTGATTACCAAACATATGACCTACGTGGAGTATGTGTGGAAACCCAAGCTGTAGGCTAGACAATTGAATCTTTGGGGTGAGATTGGTAAGGGACTACAAATTATCTTGGAACATTTGAAATATATAAGAGCGAAGTGTATTTGTATGTGCTTCATGTTAGAGCAGCACATCTTGGGGCCGATCCCTGAGGTGTAGGAGAGCTATAGTGGGACCACGACATTCAGCTGAGGGGTGTCTCCTTTATGTTTGTATCATGTTGGTGTACTACACCAAGATGTGTGGAATCTCCATCTGAGGAGTAGGGAAGGGAATCATTGGACTACATTCCACTGCAAACGCAATATCTACATTAGCAATTAGGGTAGTGTGTCCCTTGGATGCTTCTAGCTCGAGGCCGTGTGTGGTTGTCTTGTGAGTGTTAGAGGCCCCCAACTAGAGGCTAGAGAGCCAGTGTTAAGCCCATTTCTGGTCCCAACAAATGGCTGAAAAATGAAATGGAAGTAGGTAGGAAATAACTTCAGCATTAACTCACTGCATTACACATGTTTCTACTTACCATTGGGCACAAATTTTCTCATGAAATTTGAGACAACAATCAAACAAGGAAATGTCAAGGTTAGGGAAAAATGGATGAGAAATTGGAAGCTTAGAGTATGATTATGGCAATGAAATTACAGTGGTTTGGTAATCATTACCATCTATGAAAGATTTAGGGAATGATTATTTCATGCATTTAGGAATATGGAAAAATTTCTTATTAATTTAACCTCTCTTTCCATTAAGTGGATAAGCTAAGTAGAAATAGGATATTCAAGAGAGATTAAAAGATGACTGAGAATACCTCTTATACTTGGAGTTAAAGTATATTGTTGATGAAGAATCCTTTGATAATAATGGCTTCCATTCAAACTCAAATAGACCAAGATTCTCCATTATAAGCTTGCTCCATGTTGGATTTAACTCCATGCAGCATGCTCTTCTTCTTCAAGCTCCATAGGTACTCCAATGAGCAAAGATTGGTTGAATGTAGCCAAAATCCCCTTCCATTTTTATGGAATGCCTCCTCCAAGAATGGTAATAGGTCATCCAAGAATGATTGAAGACTCGAAAATTGAAGAAAAGTCCAATTATTTCAAGAACATTTAAAGTTTATGATATCCATCCCTTCCAATGAGCAAGAAGATTCCAAATCCCTTCAATGTAGCTTCAATGATGGCCAATGTTTGAAGCCATATTTATGAAGATGCTTTAGGCGTGATAAAATATTAAAAACCCCTTGAAATGAGTGAAGAAATTGGGAACTTTCCAATGCTATCCAAAACTATCATTTCTAGGATTTGGAGGAGAGATGTCCACTAAAGCATGTAGTCTTCATTTTGTCCATAGCTGGAGCCCGTAGGAGCCTGCCATTATCCATTGGGTCATACCAAGAAACTCCATCTTGTTCATAGTTTGTGATAGATCTCCATCTCTAACCATGATTATGGAATAACTAACTCCTGTGACTAAATTTTAACTATGGTTTCCACTCCCTAGTCACTACAACTAGATCTAATGCATGAAAATGACTTCAAATATCTAAACTATTGATTTGATACTAATGTAAAAAAGGCCTATTCTACCATGGAAATCAACATCAAAATTAATGAACTAAACTAAGAAAATAACAAGAAATAATATTAAATTATTTAATCATGGCCATGCCATAGACATCTTCCATTATATTATAGCACAATGTAGCCATGAAAGCCAAAATCAGGATATAGGAAGCAAAGCTTGGTACTCACCCCCAAGATGGTGATGGACAAGAGATCTTCCAAAATTAGTGTAGGTGACAACACCTACATTAGCACTTCTTGCCTTTTTATAGTAAATCCTAGTACCATCATGGCTAAGGTATCTACATGGTTTATTTTGGTAAAGATAAGTGAACTAATGTGGCTAGTTTTCTTCACTACACCTATGTGCATCAAAAAGATAATCCTAGTTACTATGCATAATCGAGTTTGCATCTGGATCATTATCGTTGAGTGTAATCAGACTGCACCCCCTCTGTGAGATTTTAGAGCCTTAATATAGTCAAATTCAACACAACGATATGCAACAATTCTAGATGCATCACTCACAAAATATCAAATACCTTAATAGGTGACTACATAGAATGAAAATTCAATAAAATGTCCATATATCTAGTAGGTTCAGTTCACAAGTTCCATACAATGCGCCAAAGTCTCCTTGGGAGACAATAAAGATAAATGGACATAGGTCAGAGCAATGAATACATACAAGGATTCACCATAAGGACCATATAGAGTACTACTATGAAATTCAAGGCTCAAACTAGATAATCATGACTGCAAGAGTAGTAGGATATTATCAACTATGTATCTTTGGATATCTTCATTGTGTAACAGTTGAGTGTATATATCTATATGTGTGTGTAGGTCGATCTATATCTCTCATCTCTTCCTCTCTACTCCTTATACAGTCTTCTATCGCGGTGATGTCTTGAAGTAATTCCATCACTACCTTTTGCTATAGGATTGCCTTTGTTACTGTGCCACTTCCATCATGTTAATTGACACTTAGTCGCCGCTGCGAATCATTTACTCTGCCAAAATAACCTCAATTACACTAAGTCACCGCCACGACTCATTTATACCAATATGCTCTACCAAAATAACCTCAGTTACTTCTTTACTTATGTGAAGGGAAAGAATTAATTAGATTTCCTTTAACATGAACAATTTCATGATCTTGAGATTTTCCATCTATTTGACTCACTTAAGGTTGTTTTAGATGTAGGTAAGGAGATCAATGTTAGTGAAATAGTATATGCCACTCCCTATCCAATGTCATTCTATGGACAATGGAGAAGGATTATCAATTCATTCCAAGGTCCACAAAAATCCATCTCAACAATAGAGATCGTGAGAGTACATGATAGAAGTAAACATAGCCGAGAATATTAGGAAATGGTCCCATGCTTTATCATGTTGAAAATTTCATCATTAATTAGTGATAAACTATTTTACAAAAGAGATCATCAATTTAATTGTAACTTAGATATTTTTACAAATAATTATACCTAAATTTTATATGTGCAACTTTCTTTTGCTTTGATACCATGTGTGAGAAATTGATCTAACCAACCCTTGATAGTATGATTTTGGTAGGCTACCAAGAGATTTGCCTAAGTGACACCATGTGGAAATATCATAGAATATTTGAATTGACTCCAAGGTCTCCTGACAAGGTTTTCTAGCATTGTTATGAGTAGTTGCTTATGTGAGACAACTTGAACCAAAGCAAACCCGTGTCACACTTGGTTCAAATAGAGTCAGTAAGAGGAGGAGATAATGTATCAACCCCTCTACCCATAGGGTAACTTTCCACTCCATCCCCCTATTAAGATGACACAAGTTTCAGGATCTAAGATGATACTCTAAGATAGTGAGTGTTGGACTCTTCCTTGGGGAAGTTACTATATGTATATCCTCTACATCACGTGCATTCAAGGCCTATTTATAAATATCCTTATCTATGAATTTTTCTTGAATAAAACATAACCCTTTTCTATTCAATCTGTGAATAAACCCTTTACATTACACCCTTCTATATGTAAAAAATGTATGAAAATGGTGTTTTAAAAATACATTATTTTGAACCCACGTGATGCACACATATATTCATGAGTAACTTACCCAAGGACTCTTCCTAGAATTTATCTAATCTAGTGCATTCTTGTGGGGAACCTCTCAGCTAACTCAAACCACCCTATGAGAGAATAATTTCATTGGGATTTGTCCTATCACTTCTCCTTTCTAACAAGGTTTTCTTAATTATTTAACTACCTACCACATTTGATTTAATAAATCACATTAGCTTCCTTAACTAGTTTATTAAGAATAGGATTTATTCACATAATTTGATCATAAACAAAAAAACAATAGAAAATAATTATTTTGAAAAATATAACCTTTATTCAAAGATGGGTAATCATTGCCTTATTACATCAATTAACACTCTATTTGTAAGACTCCACTTGAAGGTGTAAGAACCACCAATCAGCCTTTAGTAAGGATTTGATCTTCTAGGAGTCCTATCTTAGGCTTGCAAGGAGTTAGATGAATCTTGGATCACCTAAGGAATCATGGCTCCTTGGTGCCTCCTAGTTAAACGCGTAGTCTCTACAAAGAGACCTCACATGTTTGGAGCCACAGTCCTAGCATTTGAAGAGGATAAATAGCTCGTTGATGAAGAGCTTCATGGTGACCTTAGGAGATATCTAGCATGGAGTTCCTCTAATGCACCAAATGATGTTTAAAATCTAGTTTATGTGCTCAAATTCTCTCTAGGTGCTATTTTTTCTAGCATGAGGTATCACTTGACTAAGTTACCCCATGAATTTGTGGTATACATTAGTCTAGTCTCTTAAAAGGAAAATTCCACCCTTTTGCTACTTTGGCATCCTTAATTGATTCTAGTTCCTTTCTTGGGATCTTCAATTTCTTCTAAGTTGAAGTGGTTCAATTATAGGGATCTTTGTGGCTTCTTCAAACTTTAACCTCTTTCATGGATATAAGAGCTTAGCTACACGATTTGTTAAGAGTTGCAAGAAATTATTGTTTGTAAGGACTTAGAAGGGGACCCAATAAGTATGTAGTCCCCGTATAAAGATTTTATTTTACTAATCTATCTTAATTTATCATTTGTCTTCATAGTCTTGTAATTTCCACAAAAGTGGCTACAAGCCACTTTACTAGATCAAGTCCTATTTCACTACATTTAAATTAACATGTGTATATGATACCAAAATTGAATGGGACTTTCCCAACATTATAAGATAGTAGAGTAAAATATTTAAAACAAGTTTCAAGTGGAAATTCATTTTCTATAGGATTCCCAAAAGTACATGAAAAGTGATCAAAAAAACATTTAGCAACACTATTTGGACCTCTTTACAAAGTTGATAGTTTTTATCTAATTACAAATATCTTAATGGGAATACATACTATATATATCAATGTATTTTTCATTAATTTTTAGCTTGAAAAAAAATTATGTAAGTTTTTTAAATTAAAAACACTAAAAGTTTTTATTTTTCGCAAAAATAATTTTAAACATGACCATGAGAATATACATTTCCTAGTTTGTTTTGATCCCTTTTTTTTTCAAGTACTTTCTCATGTTGATCACATTTTCCTAAAACTATTTCTTATTAATCTCTCTTCTTGATGAGAAATTGAAATTTTTTGTAGAGGGTCCAAATCGCCACAAAAATGGATTTTTTGCTACGAGAGTATGCTTTCTAGTTTAGAATATAATTATTTAGTCTATTTTCCTAGGGGAAAAGGCCTTGATGAAATGGGTTCTTGAAAGAACATTAGAATTACTTCGTCTTGCCAATATTAGTTATCATTTTTTTCTTACTTGAACTATCTTAGTTATCACCTAATTTCATCATTCCTCTTCTTCAAAACGACTAACTATTAAGCCAAAATGCCATTGATTCTAACTTATTTAAGGCGAACCCAAGTCAAGTTCAACTCAATGCTTCAATGAGCCTAATTTAAGGAAAGAAAAATTGAAGTTCATCTTTGGTACAACTTTGACTATAGTTTGTTTTTCCATATTCAATGGAGATCCTACCATAATTTAAAACATTATTCTAATTATCATAAAATAACATGCTACATAGGGAATAACCCCATCACTAGAGGGAGATTTTTCTTTCAAAAATTACCTCCTAGGTGACTCATTTAATATCTCCATCTATGAAAGTCCTATGAGAAATCGTAAGGATACACAAAACTCTAGCAATTTTACTATAACACCATATTGGGGAATATGGGAATTTCCCATAAGTTTGGGACACATGGTCAAATCTTTGGATTTCTCATAACTTGAACATTATAACTCCAAATCGAGTGCTCTATAGCTCAATAGATTCCATTTTTCAAGTGCTTTCCAATTATAGGTCACATCATATGGTTTTGAGAAACTTATGGGCATGTTATCTATGTGCCACCTTTTTAGTATTCTAAAAATGGGAATTGGGAGATTCCCAAACTCACTAATATTGTGTTCTATGTAATATCCTTAATCTACCAACTAATATCTCCTAGTATTTATGTTATTAAAAAGTATTTATAAAACACAAGTGTAGACATGTAGAGTTGATAATTGAGTTGGTGGGATAGGGACATTGCTTACACATGCTAGCTCTTGTCCAACTCCCATGATCCTTCACTTTGGAGCTGTCATGAGGGCACAAACTCTTCTCGTGTGTCCCTCAAGCCTCAAATATTCTTGAGCCTAGGGCTTGTAAAGGAGAAAAAACAAGATGAAGGTAAAGGGTATGGCTAGGCAAGGGAGATTCTAACTTATGAAGGGGGGTTGTTCTTTCGGGACAATTTTTCTTTGGCTAATAGAGATTTGAAGATTGAGGTGGTTTTGAATGGATTGAAGGTGGAAAGTAGGATTGGAGAGGCTATTGGGAGAATAATATTTTGATATGAGTACAAAGATTAAGTGATGGGATTTTGGCTAGGTGGTAGAGAGCTTGTTGGTAATGGGCCTTGTCTTTCGGTCATTGCCTTTCATATATTTTTGTCCCTCTCTTCTATATTCTTCTTCCTTCTCTTTCTTTCCTTCTAGGTCCATGTCTTTCCCTCTCTCTTCTCTACACTCTCTCTATTTATATTTACTTCTCTACTCTCATCATGTCCATTTTTAACGATGGTAAATAGTTCAACAAAAGAAACAAATAAGTTTTTGATTAGTTTGAAGAGCATGATGATTAACGTGATGGTAGAGTAAATGGTGGATGCATGTCCTTAAAGGTACCTTTATATGTCTATGATAGATTTCTTTAATAAGAGTTAGTAAAACATCTCTTCAATGCCATGCTACATCCATTGAAGGGTATTAATGTTAGTCTTTGTTGAATTTGGTTGAGCTAAAGGGATTGGAAAGGTATATAATATATTTCGTCAATGTATAAGCAATGTATACAACATAGAAATGCCTCATGGGTACCTATGTTAAGTGTAAATGGAGACCTTCTTTATCTTCTAGCAAGTCAAGAATGTGAGGCCTCCCATACAAGTAGATACACTTGATGCAATAATAGTGATCCATGTAAAAAATTTCTCTTGAAGTGATTTTTATGTCGGCATAATGCCTAAAGAATTTCTTTTGAAAGGATTTTTATGTGAGTGATGGTATTCCCTCAAGCTATTCTAAAGACAATGACTTGAGGGGTACTTGACCAAGTGTTAACTCCAAACTAGGAAGGATATATAAGGATGGAAAAAAAGGTGAAAGCCAAAGGGCTAGTCAAAACCATTAAACTATAGTCACCAATGTAAGAAAAGTCCACTTTGTGGACAAAGAGAAAGGGTTAAAGAGAGTTGAAACATAAAGAACTTGCATAGCATATTAATTATAACTACATAGAAAAATTGTGCCTTGGGATGGTCTTTGCAATGATGCAATTTAGGCACTAAATTATATATGAAATGGACCTAGTAATTTATACAAAGGTAGAGGGGTTGATTCTGTTGTTGAGTAAATTGCAATCGCTTGACTACCTAGCAATGTGGCTGATCACTTTATAGGAGTTTGACTATGAAATTAGGAGAAAGCAGTCGAGGTTGCAAGGCATTGTTGAATGACTTGTGGATTTCACGGATTTGAAGGAAGATTTGGCTAAAGCAAGTGATCTTGAGGGTCTATTCAGAATTGATACGCCTTTCATTTCATCCTAATATATTGCCATAATGCACTATCTATCAAAAGGAGAGGTTGGAGCGGCTTTATCAAATGCTGAAAAGAAGAAAATTAGGTAGGAAGCCTTGAAATTTTCATTGATTGTAGAAACACAATATATGCAAGGGATCGATGATGTTTATCATCAATATGTCATGTCTGATGAGGTTTCGTTTATCTTGGAAGAGTATCATGACTCCGCTTGTGGAGGGCACTTTCCTAGATGGTTGATTACACAAAAATCTTTGAGAGTCAAATATTGGTGGATGTCCCTTTTCCATGATGCATTTGTATATGCCAAGAAATGTAATACATGTCAAAGGCATGATAATCGGGAGAATAGAAAGTGGCCATTGACTTCTATCATGGCTATAATACCATTTGAGAAGTGAGATATTTATTTCATTGGACCTATATATCTTTCCTCAACAACATGAAAGTGTTATATCATTGTGGTGATAGAATATTTCTCAAAGTGTTCTAAAACCTGTTCTACGATAAATCATAATGCCAAAGAAACAACTAGTTTTGTTTTGGAATAGATTGTTTGCTGTTTTGGTCCAGGTAAGGAGCTTGTGTCTGACCATGGGACACATTTTTTTAATAAAGTGATTGAGGCTTTGACGGATGCACTAAAGATTACCCACAAAAGACCATGCCTTACAACCTCCAAGCTAGTAGGCAAGTAGAGAGTACTAATAAGCAACTTGTGGGGATTTTATCCAAGATTGTATTTGAAGGTAAGTGTGATTGGGATAAGAAGTTGTATGGGGTTGTTTGGGCTTAAAATATGACATTCAAAAGAGCTACAAGTCACACTCCTTTTAAATTAGTATATGGGAAATAATATGTTTACCTTTGGAGATTGAGCTACCTACAATAAGGTTTGCTCTAAACCACCGTCACAAGCTCTTCCCAAGCAAGTTGGAACCCAAATGGATGGTCCTTATAAGATTGTTCATATAGGAAAGATTGGCTCTATGACTCTTTTAGAAGATTTTCAAGGGGTGGAGCTCAAAGATAAAGTAAATTTCAATAAACTAAAGCTCTATTATGTATAGGGTTTGATATCAAACTTGGTGCCTTTGCAAGTCCTTCAGGATTTAGCTTCAACTTGTAGAGTGTACCAAGCCTATTGCAAGGGAAAAATCATTCCTTATCTTGAGCATCCATATTTAGAGCAATGTTACCACCAAGGAAAAGTGATCCGGTGGAGTAAGGGTTATCATGTTACTGAGTGGAAAGATGAATCTTTTACGTGGGATATTAAGGTCTATTGCCACCATTGTCGTAGAGTTCTTACTAGCATCCCTATTGAGTTCAGTGAGGAAGGAGGGATTATACCTGTTGTACATCCTCTCTCCCAGTTAGACTTCGATTATCATAAGTACGAGTAGGTTGATTGCCATGGCATGCTATATCAATAAAGCCTTGATGTACACATTATATTTTGATGGAGCTTCTCAAGAACCTTCTAAGCATGCGAGTGTTTGGGTTGTCATAAGAGATCCACATCATCAAGTGGTTTTAAAAATGGGAGTGTATGTAGGAACCACTTTTACAAATAACATGGTGGAATTCAAGGCCGTGCTCATGGGGTTAAATCTAGCAAAGCGTGGTGATATTCACCAGTTGTTGGTGAAAGGTAACTTGCAATTAGTGATCAACCAATTGAATGGGATCTACAGTGTAAGAGATCCCATTCTAAGGATGTACCATTGTGCAACCTTGGACACCCTTGAGAACTTTGAGATAGTGACTTGCTAGTTGATTCCTCGATAGTGGAATTGCTTTATAGATTCCCTAGCTAATTATGCCTTTGTTGAATATGTCTTTCTTAACTATGGCCTTGAGGGGCTTTCACAATTTCCGCCTAATGTTAGTTCAGTGCTACTATGGGGATTCCTTACTAATGTGTATTGTTTTGGTCGTCGATGGTTAATATGGGTTATGATTCAAATTATTCAATGGCATATTCATAGGACATCCCTCATTATTTATGTAGGGGGTTAGCTAATATTTAATAATTTGATGCATTTAGTATAGGGCATGAGTAACCTATTCCCAGTTGACTAGTCTGACTTGCAGAGTTGCAGACTTATATGACTTGCAGAATTGCAGACTTGCAGAACTTGACTTGAAGAAACTTGCTGAACTTGATTGATTGGGTGTGACCTAGGTTAGTTATGACTTGAGCTTGTGTGACTATAGCTTAATTGATTAAGCTTGAAGCTTCATGGGTAGAATACGGCACAAATCATGGGGGGGGGGGGCGTTTTTTCAGCCACGGCGCAAATTTCGGAGGTGCCTAGATACTTCGTGTGGACGATTTGAAGCTTAAAGCTTCTCCTAAGCTTTCTAAGCTTTAAAGTTTAAAGCTTGGAAGGTATAAAAAATGGTGACTTATCTTTGTGTAACCACGACTTGATGTAGGAGAGTTGGGAGTGGTCCTCCGTCGCTGTAGCCCGGTCCTTCGCGATCCAATGATGGAAACAGGGGTTCTTGATCGCCAGAAGTCTGCATGTATCGACGGTTCATGACGAGATTGACCGTAGAGCCCGATCATTCCAGGAGCTCCGCCTTCGCACGAGATGGATAGCGATTGGAAGCTCTTGATCTCACCTTCGCTCTAATACCACTGGTGCATAGATCGGACGCTGTATACTCGCGTAGTGAATGCCGGAAGGTCCCCAAGAACAATGGAACTCTACTTTTTGCACAAATTATAAGGTAAAAAGCATGAACGACAAGAGCAAGAGACCAATTGGGTGCAATCTCCCCCCATGCCTTGTGTGAGCGCTCCACAAAGCATGTATTTTATGTATTATTCATCTTCATGCTCAAATAATAGCCCAAATTACAAAATAGCAAGCTTTTAGCTTTTGAGTTTGTTTTAACACAAAAATAAGAATAAAGCTAATGGACGGTGCCCAAAGAGTCTGGCACGCCCAATACAATGTCCAAATAGAAATAACATAACCGTGCGCCCATGCGCATACAAAATAATAATAAATAATCGATGCCTCAATAAATAGGCATGACAAAATATAGGCATGGCGCCTATCAAAATATAATCCATAAATCGAATACTCGCTATCCTCCAATGCTTTCCTCTGCCAAAACTGCTGCTATCTCTACAGATCAACTGAAGCATTCACAATCGTTAGTAAAATAATACAATTAAACTGACAAAAGTGAATACCTAACAGTCTTCAGCTACATAAATAAATCAACTGGTTAGAAATAAATCCTAACCTTAATTTATTACGAGTGCGCACTCTAAACTCATAAACGTTTATTAATTTAATATGCATTTTGCGGAATCACCCGCTATGGAATCACCCATGTACACACTAAATTAATGAAACGTCCGAAAAGGACAGGCGTCCCCATCAACTTCTCGCACAAAGAATCCACTTTGTGTATGAGCCCCGATCATCAAAGTTTATGGAATCCACTGTAAAACTTCACGGAATCCACCCTGGCACGGAATCCACCGTGAAATATGCCTCCTGACATCATATTCCATCAAAATGGAAGGGGATTTTGGCTATATTCAACCAATCTTGGCTCATTGGCGTACCTATGGAGCTTGAAGAAGAAGAGCATGCTGCATGGAGTTAAATCCAACATGGAGAAAGCTTATAATGGAGAATCTTGGTCTATTTGAGTTTGAATGGAAGTGATTATTATCAAAGGATTCTTCATCAACAATATACTTTAACTCCAAGTATAAGAGGTATTCTCAATCATCTTTTAATCTCTCTTGAATATCCTATTTCTACTAAGCTTTCCACTTAATGGAAAGAAAGGCTAAATTAATAAGAAAATTCTCCATATTCCTAAATGCATGACATAATCATTCCCTAAATATTTCATAGATGG
This sequence comes from Lygodium microphyllum, assembly GCF_053477565.2. Lineage (NCBI taxonomy): Eukaryota > Viridiplantae > Streptophyta > Polypodiopsida > Schizaeales > Lygodiaceae > Lygodium > Lygodium microphyllum. Next base: position 29,466,937 of record NC_141155.1, read on the forward strand.
TAATGATTACCAAACCACTATAATTTCATTGCCATAATCATACTCTAAGCTTCCAATTTCTCATCCATTTTTCCCTAACCTTGACATTGCCTTGTTTGATTGTTGTCTCAAATGCCATGAGAAAATTTGTGCCCAATGGTAAGTAGAAACATGCGTAATGTAGTGAGTTAATGCTGAAGGTATTTCCTACCTACTTCCATTTCATTTTTCAGCCATTTGTCGAGACCAAAAATGGGCTTAATACTGGCTCTCTAGCCACTAGTTGAGGGCCTCTAACACTCACAAGACAACCACACACGGCCTCAAGCCAGGAGCATCCAAGGGACACACTACCTAATTGCTAATGTAGATATTGTGTTTGTAGTGGAATGTAGTCCAATGATTCCCCTTCCCTACTCCTCAGAGGGAGATTCCACACATCTTGGCCTGTATGATCATTTGGGGGTTGTATATTGAGGTTGCATAGCTGCTCTCCCTCCCTCCCTCTCAAGAACGATGACCTATGCTCGCTCCCTCCCCCTTAAATTTTTTTTCCACCGAACCCTCCCTCCCCCTGTCGCATGAAATTTTGGGGGCCAACTGGCCCCCCAAGGGTCATCCCTTTTCACATAGAAGCCTTCTTTACACATATTTACTTTAGGTGCTTGCCTCTTTCGCATTCGATGACCATCATGATCTAGTTCCAATCTTTTAGGATATCTAGCCTCTTCTGTTTCCAACCTTTTAGGGTATCTAGCCTCTTCTATTTCCACCTTTTCTAGTGTAGGAAGGTTAATGTTATACTTGATGTCCCTATCTACCAACTCATAAAGTGGTCTAGGGAGGCTTATGCTATGCAATAGGGAGTCTAGTCGATCACCTAGTGATGATGTTTTAAAAATTCTATCCTCATTTGCTACCATTTCCCTAGAAACAGAGATAGGTTCTAATAGAACCTTCCTCTCTCACAAGATTTTCCCACATATATGAATATCATCCAATGCTTTATGGATTTGCAAAATTGTGCTTTGATACCCAATTACATCAGGCCCTAGCATTAGATGTATATCTCACTCATAGGGATGCATTACTCCAACTAATGGCATCATAGTATTTTCCTCCATTATTGAGGGTCATAGATGGCTATGCCTTCCTAGCCTCACTTTTGCTCTCTAATATTTCCTCTAACTCCCATGGATTATTACTCAAGATTACTCCATGGGTACTTCCCCATAATGACCCAAACTCAAGCATGGTGTCGCTTTCCGAGAAAAGAATAAAGTAATTAATCACATACCTAACCAAAGATCCCACTAAACCATTAGAATGGAGAAAGTATCTTTTGGGTTAGGAAGATTCCTTGGATTGGTCGTCTTGCTAATTACCAAAATTGTAATCAGCCAATTTTAACATACAATGCTTCAAGGCATTCTCAATTATAAAATAAGGCTAACAGGTCCCTTATACAACCAAGATTCGAAAACTGCCACTTGTAGATAGCTCACGGTGAACGCACCACCTGTCAGAACCAAAAATGGGACTGACACTGGCTCTCTAGGCACTAGCTGGGCCTCTAACACTCACAAGACAACCCCACATGTCCTTGCCGCCAAGAGCATCCAAGGGACACAATGCCCTAATTGCTAATGTAGATATTGCATTTGTAACAATTTCCCTTCCCTAGTAATCAGAGGGAGATCCCACACATTTTGGTGTAGTACGCCAATGTGATACAAACATAAAGGAGGCACCCCTCGGCTGAGTGTCATGGCCCCACTGCAGCTCTTCTACACCTCGGGGATCAGCCCCAAGATGCGCTACTCTAACATAAAGCACATACGAATACACTCTGTTCTTATATATTTCAAATGTTCCAGGATATTTTGTGTTCCCTTACCAATCTCGCCCTGAAGATTTGATCGTCTAGCCTACAACAGCTTGGGTTTTCTCACATACTCCACGTAGGTCATATTTTTGGCAATTAATTGCTATGCATCCAGTTTACGATACCATGTGACAAGCATAATGCAATTGTGGATGATTTCCAAGCTACTCCTAATTGCGATGTTGCTAGGGACTAGCACTAAGTTTCCTCATGCTACTAGTCTCTCCTAAATTTCAATGGTGATCGGCTTATATGCTATGCATAATCAAATAAATTAGAATTTAAAACATTTTCAGTAACCACTCACTTTTACAACCCCTCTTTCCTCCTATTATTTAGGTTTTGCATTTATTGGATAGGTGTAGCATTCATTTTTGTGTAGTTTTTCATGTAAAAATGGATTAAAACCATATACATAGAAACAAGGTTGATTATCCCTTGTGATGCAGCCTTGTTATACATTCACAAACATAAAGTATATTTTTTCCCTAATTTTTAGATGCAAAAACGTATTTTTTCTTTCTATTTTTCCTTTTTTTTCTCATTTATATATGCATAAAAATGTGGTATTTTCTAATTTATATTTATTGATTGATCATATTGACTAAAAAAATGGTTTTTATGATCTTTTTATTCCATATGAACTTCATCCCCCAACTCGAAACAGAAGAAACCCTAATTTTCCCTCTTAAAAGACGTATTTCAGGTTTTAAATTATTTATTATGACTATGTGTGACTATACGAGTTTTGCATTTTATCATGTATGTGCAACCCTCAAACATACTTCAAACATGATTCATACAAATTTTCTTTCCATGCACACATCATTTAAGTCATCAAAATTTTTTTTTAAAAAAATCTTTATTTAAAAAATGAGCATACCGCTTATTTGCGTATTGCATGTTATTATACATAGCTTCTAAGCAACCAATGGACCCACATTCAATCCCCCAATAGTGCTAGACATTGCCTATGAGCATCATCTTGGCCTTATAACATTCCAATCCATGCCGGACAAGCATTCTGTATCCCCTTTTCTTTTTTACTCTTTGTGTGTGATCATCATCTTTGAGGAGAGAGATGGAGGAGAGAGAAAGACTCAGTTTGGATCTCTCTGATCAGGAAACCATTTTACGAGGCGGAGGTGGAAATGGAGAGAAAAAAATTGGAGGACTATCCCTGTATGATCAGTTGGGGGGTGTATATTGAGGTGTCACAGCCTCTCTCCCTTCCTCTCTCAAAAATTGACCTGCCCCCCCTCCCAAGTCACATGAAATTTTGAGGGCCAATGGGCTCCCCAAGGGTCACCCCCTTTCACATAAAAGTCTTCTTCACACCTATTTACTTTAGGTTCCCACCTATTCTGCTTCCAATGACCATTTTGAGGGCCGAAAAATCTTGTCGGTCCATCTTGAGGTCTCGAAATGCCAATCACTTTCTCTGGCTCGATCCGGCACCTAGAAAAATTATGAAAAATGTGCAACTGTTGCTTGGTCCATCTTGAAAAATGCTTTTTAAATCCCGTCTTCCACTATTGCTAAAAATTGACAAATCGGCCTTTGTTGCTTCCAACGAGGTTGGGTTTCCACCTTAAAGTAAAATATTTTGGCACATTTTTGTTGCTTTTTGGGTCCAAGAATCGATCTCTCACCCTTTCACTCAGTTCATGCATATCATGAAATGGATACCAATTTTCTTTCAATCCATGCATTTCATGTTGTTTTACTAGCCTATTATTGATCTACCATGTCATTTCCACGAGGAAAAGTTGATGCCATGCGAGTTGGTAGGAAAATAGTGAGGTGACCCTCCCCTACTATGACGAGGATCGTAAAGGGATCACAAACCGGCTTGAAAGGGAAATTCGCAAACTCCTCAAGTCACAAATCCCATGCATTTTTCAATTTAGGTGTAGGTATCGACATAATGAGTATTGCACTTTGACCTACAACATGATGTACTTGGCAAATGACTCCATAATGTATTTGGAAAATGTATGGATAAGATGTATGGCAACATAATATGTGGGAAAATGTATGAAAGCGTGAAACACTTGGAAAATATGGGCAGAGATATGCATGGCAACATGTATGCTTATTGATGTATTGAAGTACTTCAATTTAGCATTGAAGACTTTGGCGGTGAATGTAAACATGGATTCATTGTTGGATCACTTTCCTACAGTTACAAATGGATTAGTCAACATGTTTTGGTCTTTGGAGAGATTATTCTCAGTATTTATAGGTGTATTTAGTTCTTTTACATGCCTACAATGATGGGGCATGCATAAAATTAATGTTACATATAAAAAATGGACCGAAATAGGGTACTTACATGGTGCAAGGAACTACAGACAACCACTAAAAGTTGCTTACAAAAATTTATGTATTGAACCATTTTCAACATTTTGATAGCTCATTGGAAAGGAGACATCCTTAGCTTCAAATAAAGCCAAAAATTTCATAGTTTGGATCATTGAAGCTCAAGATATTTGAGTTTCACTATTGTTGTATACTCAGGATAGATCATCACCTATGGGAAAAAAACAAGGAAAAGGATCCCATTATGGATACTATCAATGAAGGTTTAAGGGATTACTAGTAGGAAAGAAAGCATTTGAAGCTTCCTAGGAAGCTATTTACCATATTAACCATGATAATAAGGAGGCGGCTTTCATGCCAGGAGGCATATTTCATGGTGGATTCCGTGAGGTTTTACGGTGGATTCCGTAAACTTTGATGACCGAGGCTCATACAAAAAGTGGATTCTTTGTGCGAGAAGTTGATGGGGACGCCTGTCCTTTTCAGGCGTTTCATTAATTTAGTGTGTACATGGGTGATTCCATAGCGGGTGATTCCGCAAAATGCATATTAAATTAATAAACGTTTATGAGTTTAGAGTGCGCACTCGTAATAAATTAAGGTTAGGATTTATTTCTAACCGGTTGATTTATTTATGTAGCTGAAGACTACTAGGTATTCACTTTTATCGGTTTAATTGTATTATTTTACTAACTATTGTGAATGCTTCAGTTGATGTGTAGAGATAGCAGCAGTGGCGGAGGAAAGCATTGGAGGATAGCGAGTATTCGATTTATCATTTATATTTTGATGGACACCATGCCTATATTTTGTCGTGCCTATTTATTAAGGCATTGGATATTTATTATTATTTTATATGCGCATGGGTGCACGATTATGTTACTTCTACTTGGAGATTGTATTGGGCATGCCAGACTCTTTGGGCACCGCCCATTAGCTTTATTCTTATTTTGTGTTAAAGCAAAATCAAAAGCTAAAAGCTTGCTATTTTGTAATTTGGGCTATTATTTGAGCTTGAAGATGATTAATACATAAAATACATGCTTTGTGGAGCGCTCACACAAGGCATGGGGGGAGATTGCACCCAATTGGTCTCTTGTTCATGTCATTCATGTTTTCTACCTTGAATTTTGTGCAAAAAGTAGAGTTCTTTTGTTCTTGGGGACCTTTTGGCATTCACTATGTAAGCATACGGCATCCGAACTGCGCACCAGTGGTATCAGAGCGAAGCTGAGATCAAGAGCTTCCAATCGCTACTCATCTTGTGCGAAGGCGGAGCTCCTGGAACGATCGGGCTGTACGGTCAATCTCGTCGCGAACGGTCGATACAGGCAGATTCTTGGCAATCAAGAACCCCTATTTCCATCATCAAACTGCGAAGGACCAGTCTGTAGAGGCGTAGGACCACTCCTACATCCTCTTCTCCAAGTTGTCTACTCACAGACTATAGAGATAAGTTTTATAGTTTCATAAGTTTAAAAGCTTGAGTTTTAAGCTTATAAAGCTTAATTGGAAGCTAATTAAGCTTCAAGTTCTCAAAACGGGGGTAGGGCGGCATACTAGCGTGAAATTTGGCGGTGAAAAACAGCTACCCCCTCCTAAAATTCGAATTGACGGGAGCAGTCAGTTTGATAATTCCTAAAGACTAGTCATTAAAGCTTTATAAAAGCTTAATCACCAAAGTCTTCCTAGTTAACCAAGTACTGCAAGTCTCTCAAGTTGAAATCCTGCAAGTCACCTAAAGCAACTAAGTTCTGCAAGTCTACAAACTCTGCAAGTCACATTAGTCCAGTACTCTGCAAGTCAGACAAGTCAACTGGAGTAAAAACTGACTTCTATTCAAAACTCATAGAAGGGTTGTTCCTACGCAGAAATTCCGAACTGCAAAGTTGTTCATTGGAAGGTACTCTATGCATACACAGGTTTGCTGAAGCAATTTCGGCATACAAAGAAGGATAAAATGCATATTTTACGAAGATTGTGAAAGCCACACCCAAAAATATATAAGCCTTGTATTTCTGAACTTGAGCTACGCTCATCCCGCTAACTTGATTTTGAGAGTGAGAGGTCTTTTGAGTTTTACAGGATGACGGAACCACATATGGATGATTTAATGGCTGAAGGCGACCTACCTGAACCTACGATGGAGCAAAAGCTGGACTTAATTATGATGCAATTGGATGAAGAACGATGAGCTAGGCAAGCATTGCAAGTTCAACTGGCAAATTTACAAAGATCGTCTACCGACAAAGAGGAACCTCAATCTGAAGATCTTATTCGACGTACCATTGACGCGACTCTCGAAGCTCAAACTATCTGCAAGGAATCAAAGATAAGTAAAAGAAATTTCAAATTCCGTACTTTCAATGGCACTCGAGAGGGAAAAACTGTTCTTGCATTCATTAGTCAGTTTGACGACTACTTTCATGAGGAAACCTATGTAGAAAAAGATAAAATCAAGTGTGTCACTAATCATTTAGTGGATAGAGCATCTCTTTGGTGGACTGTGGTACGCAAGAGTATAGATTGTCCCGCTACCTGGGATAATTTCAAGAAGAAGTTTATGCAGAATTTCCTTCCTCCACAATTTCATGAGAAAGCCATAAAGCAATGGGACCTTCTTCAGCAACGGGATCGTGAGCCTATTCCTCAGTACACAGAGCGTTTTTGGAATGTACTACTCCAGTTACGCATGCTTGAAGATGTACCTGAAGCGACACACAAGCGCAAGTATATGTCTGGACTCCTTGGGCATTACTACGCTGAAGTTAACATTTTCAAGCCTGCTACTCTTGAAGACGCAATTTCATTAGCTCACGACACTAAAGACAAGCTGCGAGGTAGAGACAAATGTCTACAGCAATTCCAAGCTAATGGTAACTATGGATCTAAGCAATTCAACTCAAATTTTAGAAGATTTAATCAAGGTCATTTCTCTTCATCATCTTTCTGTAAGAATTAGGAAAAACCACCTGCTTTAACATCCAATACCAATCAAAATCCCAAGCCTATTCCATAGCCAAATCCTAATGTACCTAGACTTCCTGCCATTGCAAATAATGTAACCAAAGCCAAGCCTATAGTATGCTATAAATGCCACCAGCCTGGACATTTAGCAGTAAATTGCCATTTGAAGAAGCCACCTGTCCATATCAACTACCTTGGAGCAATGGAAGAAGACGAACATGAAGATATGCCTGATTTCACGGAAGATGAGGATGACACTACTACTATTTCGGATACTTTACCAGGTATGCCAACTCCACATTCTTTATTGACTATGAAATGTTTAGTGCATGGAAAGGAAAATATTATTTTGCATGATGACGGTAGTACTCATGATTTTATTTCGGCAAAGCTAGTAAAGGAATTGAAATTACAGACTGTACCTACGCATTATCGCATCAAAGCAACATTCTTAGGCACTAGGTATAATGGTACACAAGAAGTGCATGACTTAGAAATTCAAATTGGTCAATACACTGAAAGAATAAATTTTCTAGTTGTTCCATTACAGTCGAGTGACATTATTTTAGGTATGCCTTGGCGTCATCAGCATAATCCAGATATAGATTATTCCACACATTCAATTAATATTAAATTTCAAGGAAAACCTATTACGTTGTATGGTATGCATGCATCTAATGCTTTTCCACTGCTTTCGCATACTCAAGCTAAACGTGCATTACGCAAGAGTAGTAAATCCTATCTCATTTTGGTGAATGAACTGCAAGTTAAAGAAAATCATATGCACCCTAGGCATAAAGAATTTCTTGCACATTTTAAAGACTGTTTTGCCGAAGATCTCCCACCTGGTTTACCTCCTTCACGCCCAGAAGACCATAAAATAGATTTGATTCCTGGTACACAACCACCTTGCAAAGCACCATATAGGCATAACCAGATAGAGCAAAAAGAAATTCAAAGCCAAGTTGAGGAATTACTAAATAGAGGATTGATTAGACCTAGTAGTTCTCCATTTGGTGCACCTGTTCTGTTAGTCAAGAAAAAGAATAATACCTATCGTATGTGCATTGACTATCCAGCTTTAAATAAGATCACTGTAAAGTATAGGTATCCAATTCCTAGAGTTGATGACCTTATGGATAAACTGCAAGGATCTGCTATATTTAGTAAAATAGACCTTAAGTCTGGTTATCATCAGGTGAGACTAGATAAGTCTGACATATTCAAGACCGCATTTAGAACATAGTTTGGTTATTATGAATTTTAGTGATGCCTTTCGGATTGACTAATTCACCTGCTACATTTAGTAGAATGATGAATCGTATATTTTTGAAATATCAGTATTGTGTGATTGTCTTCTTTGATGATATCTTGGTGTTTAGTCAAAATGAGAAAGAACATTATGAGCATTTGTCATTGGTTTTCCAGTTACTAAAAGATAATCAACCGTATGCAAATCCTAAAAAGAGTGAATTCTTTAAAACAAAAATTGAGTATTTAGGTCATATTGTATTATCTGATGGAATTAAAGTTGACCCTAAGAAAATAGATGCAATATTGAACTGGCCTGTACCTAAAAATGTGCATGAGTTACGATCATTCCTAGGTCTTGCTAGTTTCTATAGGAAGTTTGTGCGTAATTTTTCATTACTTGCTTTACCATTAACTAAACTTCTGAAGAAAGGTATTGTTTATCATTGATCTGATAATCAACAGAAATCCTTTGACTTATTGAAACATGCATTAATCCATGCTCCTGTCCTACAGTTGCCTGATTTTAATAGATCATTCTTTTTAGTAGTGACTAATGCTAGTGGATCAGGAATAGGAGCTGTACTTATGCAAGACAATCATCCTATAGCCTATTCTAGTTGTAAGCTAAAACCCTTTGAACTAAAATATTCCACATATGACAAAGAATTATTAGCTGTTGTACAAGCATTAAGACAGTGGAAACACTACTTAATGGGTTCAGAATTTATGATAAAGACCGATCAGCAAAGTATTAGACATTTACTTAGCCAACCCCAAATATCTGACCGACATATCAAATGGGCATCTTTTATTCAAAGTTTTCATCCTATCATTCAATATCAACCCAGAAAAGAAAATGTAGTGGCTGATGCATTAAGTAGAAGACCTGTCATTCATAATATTTCTGTTATATCTTTTGATTCTTTGATTGCTATGAAAGATACTTATCATCAGGATATTACTTTTCATGCTGATTGGAATAAATTAGTTCAAAATAACTTGATTCCTATTGATTCACTGTCATATAATGATGGATTTATGTTTTATGAAAAGAGATTATGTGTTACAGTTCCATTCTGATCTTTTATTTTGAATGAGATTCATTGTCCTCCATATCAAGGTCATAAAGGTATCATATCTACTTTACGTACATTAACTGAAGATTTTTATTGGCCGCATATGGACACTGATGTATCTAACTTTGTTTTTGAATGTTTGATTTGTCAAAGAGTTAAGAGACATCATGGTAAACAGTATGGATTACTTATGCCTTTGTCTATTCCATCTAGACCATGGGAACAAATTTCTATGGATTTTATTACTAGTTTACCTAATACTAAATTTAATCATGATATGATTTGGACAGTAGTAGATAGGTTTAGTAAACAAGAATATTTCATTCCATGTAAGAAAACTTTAACAGCATCACAAGCAGCACAATTATTTTTGAAAACTGTTTTCACTAACCATGGACTACCAAAAGTTATTATTTCTGATCGTGATTCTAGATTTTGTAACAATTTTTGGATTACTCTGTTTGCTAACCTTGGCACAAAGATTGATTTCTCATCTACATTTCATCCTGAAACTAATGGACAAACAGAAGCCACTAATAGCACTATTCTAGATCTTTTACGTGCTTATACTATTTCTAAACCACAGACATGGGATACACATTTGCATTTACTGCAGTTTGCATATAACAATACACCACACACATCTACAAAGAAAGCACCATTTGAAGTGATTTATGGTTATAGATTATCTACACCTGTTGAATCTTTGTCAAATAGAATTCAGAGTGCTGATGATATTGCTAGTATGCATAATACTATTTTTGATGAGGTTAAAACCATGATTTCCAAAGCTCAGCAATCATATACCAAACAAGCCAATAAGAAAAGACAAGCAATGAATTTCAAAGTTGATGACTATGTTTGGTTGAGAATAGAAAAATGTAGACTACAAAGTATAGATCGACACCTAGTTGTGAAATTAGCCCCTAGATTCTATGGATCATTTAGGATCATTCATAAAATTAATGATAATGCATTCAAGTTAGAATTACCACCTCATTGGAAAATTCACAACACATTTCACATTAGTTTATTAAGACCATTTAGAGGCCAATTACATGTACACCCTATTTATGAAAACCCACCTTTGTTAGAGGAAGAGACTGAAATACTTGAACCAGAAGCTATCATATATACTGACTTTATGACCACTAGAACTGGCCGAAGATATTCTAGATATCTAGTTAAATTTAAGAACCATCCTGTAGAGGAAACACAATGGATACACGCTAGAGACTTAAATGCTTTCCCCACTCTGTTAGCTCCACATTGAGCTAATAGCAATTGACGTCAATTGTTATCCCACACCGGGGGTATGATGCCAGGAGGCATATTTCACGGTGGATTCCGTGCCACGATGGATTCCGTGAGGTTTTACAGTGGATTCCGTAAACTTTGATGACCGGGGCTCATACACAAAGTGGATTCTTTGTGCGAGAAGTTGATGGGAACGCCTGTCCTTTTCGGGCGTTTCATTAATTTAGTGTGTACATGGGTGATTCCGCAAAATACATATTAAATTAATAAACATTTATGAGTTTAGAGTGCGCACTCGTAATAAATTAAGGTTAGGATTTATTTCTAACCAGTTGATTTATTTATGTAGCTGAAGACTGCTAGGTATTCACTTTTGTCGGTTTAATTGTATCATTTTACTAACGATTGTGAATGCTTCAGTTGATGTGTAGAGATAGCAGCAGTGGCGGAGGAAAGCATTGGAGGATAGCGAGTATTCGATTTATCATTTATATTTTGATGGGTGCCATGCCTATATTTTGTCGTGCCTATTTATTGAGGCATTGGATATTTATTATTATTTTATATGCGCATGGGCGCACGATTATGTTATTTCTACTTGGACATTGTATTGGGCATGCCAGGCTCTTTGGGCACCGCCCATTATCTTTATTCTTATTTTGGGTTAAAGCAAAATCAAAAGCTAAAAGCTTGCTATTTTGTAATTTGGGCTATTATTTGAGCTTGAAGATGATTAATACATAAAATACATGCTTTATGGAGCGCTCACACAAGGCATGGGGGGAGATTGCACCCAATTGGTCTCTTGTTCATGTCGTTCATGTTTTCTACCTTGAATTTTGTGCAAAAAGTAGAGTTCTTTTGTTCTTGGGGACCTTTCGGCATTCACTACGCAAGCATGCGGCATCCGACCTGCGCACCAGGCTCATGCTGCTACGCACAGTAGTCAAGAATCAAGCAAAGGGGCTAGCACAACTCATGTATCTCTACAAATTCTAATAGCTTTCAACAACTATCCAATGGTATAAGGGATATGAAGTTGGGCATTGACAAACTTGTGGCTCCCTTAAGTGAGAGAATATTACCTATAGCACTCCCAAGTGCTCCAAGCCCTCCCAAAAATTGAGGAGCAGCCAAAGATCACATCGCCTAAGGTTGTGGGGCACTATGAGGTTGAAGAGCCATTTAGAGCTCAACCCTCTCAATTTTAGCCTTTTTATCAGCCACAGGCCTACACAAGCTCTCATCGTCAAGATCCACAAGAGAGTATCCATGCTGATGAAGACACACATGGGTGTGATCCTTTCTACAAGTCTTTTTATGTTCAGCCATCTACTATCCCTAAACCTATTCATGAAGAGAGGTTTTAAAAACAAAGATCATATCATGGTCAAGCAAGTGGAGGTAGTACTTCTCATGGGCAACACCATTATAATGGACATGGCCATGTCAATTTAGCCCCAAATTCTTATAGACATGTAACATCCTCATGCATTCACATGAATAAATTTTTCGTTAGTTAAGACAAAAAAATTAGTTGGTTTATTAAGTTAGTAAGTTAGTTTATATGTTTGTTAGTAAGTTCGTAAGGTTAGTAATATAACTTATACACTATATAAGATATATAATAGATACTTATTATAAATGTTAAATTTTATAATTAATGTTATAAAAATTTTATGAAACTGGCAAGCCATCCCAATGCTGCGATCAGACTTCGTCATCCCCATCACTTTCTGAAACAAGCCACGATCGTCATCATTAATGCCATCATCAGTAACGTCAACACCACCATTTTTTTAGACAGTTAAAGAGCTCCCACTGTAAAACTAAGAGTGAAGGAGTTGTTATGGCAAAAAGGAAGGATAAAGAGAAGGGAAGGGAGAGGTAGCACGTACCCCCCTTTGCCTATAAAAAGGCATGCCCTCTACTCAAAAATGAAGAAGAAAAAGGCTCCGAGAGGCTGCGAGAGAGAGTAAGAGAGAGATAGGGAGTTAGTGAGAATAGGAAGTTAGTGACAATAGAGAGAGAGAGAGAGACTTAACTTACCCCCCCTCTCTATCATGGACAAGCCAACCTTCTCTCACACTCTCCCATCCCAAGTTCAACCCTCCTTCTTTAACTCTCAACCCCACTCTCGATGATGGCACCAAAGCAACGAGGTGCAAAGACCTTGAGAACCATCGCCAAAACTGGGCAAGGAACGAGTATTACTAGATATGTAATAGTGCTCGAGGTTGCTGGAATTACCACTACCAATGGAACATTGAGTGTAGCAAACACGATTGCAAGCAAAGACAAAATTCCTAATGTCGTCGTGCCAAACCAAGTTAATCACGTCTCAGAAATAGGATAATGTTTTCATACCGACACATTAAAAAATAAGGTTTTTACCCAAATTTTACATAAAATGTTAGTTTTTGCATTAAATAGTGCATGAACTACTTGGTAGATTGTATGGATAACATCCATATAAAAATTAAGTACATAAAATATTGGCTTCCATACTTGCACTTACGTGAAAAGATAGCCATCACCGAGAATGTACGTTAGTGCATGCATAAATTGATAACTACTACCTATGATTCATAATTAAGATTAGTTAAGGTCATTATTCGTAGAATCATGATAAAAATAGTTGTAGGTGGAAATTGCATAGGTTATGAAGTAGAAAACTACACTAGATACTAAATGATTAGGTAGTTGTGTAGATGATTGCATAAACAAAGAACTTAGTATTATGGAACAATCTATGCAATAGGATATTGTGAATAGAACTGCACGCTCTACATTAGTATTACGGAACAATCTATGCAATAGGATATTGTGAATAGAATTGCACGCTCTACATTAGTAAACACACAAAAACACAATATTACTGAGTTTGGGAATCTCCCAATTCCCAGTTTTTGAATACTAAAAAGGTGGCACTCGGATAACATGCCCATAAGTTTCTCAAAACCATATGATGTGACCTATCATTGGAACACACTTTAAAAATGGAATCTATTGAGCTATAGAGCGCTCGATTTGGAGTTATAGCATTCAAGTTATGACAAATCCAAAGATTTGACCATGTGTCCTAAACTTATGGGGAATTTTGGTAATCCCCAATATGGTGTTCAAATGGAATTTCTAGTTGCATTGCATGAAATGAGTAAATAACTATATGCGCACTCGAGATTAGTTAAAGTAAAATGGCTTGATATATCTATTGTCGAATGTGATAAGGTTAAGTATTGAATAATGCTTGTTAAACAAAAGTAAAAGCCTATTTAAAAGACTTCTAAATCATCTCGTTAGGTTATCATCGCCATATTCTACCAACTAAAGAAAAATCACTATTTGCTAGGATAGTTCAACGTTGAGGAAATATTGAATGGGATCCAAAAATCAAAAGAACAACTTAGACCATCCCAATCTAACGTATTACCTACAAAACCTACAAAACCCAAAAGTGAAATGGAGAAATATGGCATATTCTTCAAAAATAGTTTATACAAAGGTATTGCTTATGTTGGGTAAGTTAGCCCTAAGCAGAAAACTCATGCCTTGCATATAACAAAGTTGAAAGAGATGTACTCAACACTTCTTTATGGGGAGTAAAACCCTCATTAGATTGTAAGGTTACCTTAGGTTAAGGTCAACCTTGGTTATGTGAAGCTGTGAGCTACATAATGTGTGATCGTCATTGCATCAATGCTATATGTTTAAAAGGATTGTCTGTTTTTGCTAGAATCTAGACCTCTGATTAAAAAAATTGACAAACAGGATAAAAGGAGAGATCACACTAGCCTACCCCCAAGCTAGCCACGAGACCCTACTCCAAGGGGGTCATGGTTATCGCTTCAAGAGGCTTAGATCGACTCTGTAGTGAAAGGTCTGTCCTGTAGGGATAGTCGCAGGTAGTAAGAAATGTGGGTACCAAGGGGGTCTCTAGCTGTAAACTCTACATTACTCCTAGAATTTGACAAGCCCCTTCATGACCGAGGATGCCTAATACTAGTTACATGGGTGGAATCTTGGTGGGCAGAATACCCTCTCAAATTTTGTATATCTTCTACAAATTTGGAATATGGAAATTGTAATGAAATTTCAATATAATAAAGGAATTTGTTTTACTCAAGGATTGTTTGAACTGTATGCATGTCCATGAGATAAATTATGTGAATGAACATGTGATGTAAGGGATTAATTAAGGAAGCTAGTTGTATATGTTTCAATAAATGTGCTGTAGGTAATTTAAAAAACTAAAGATGATACCATCACCAAAGAAAATCAGGTGGGTGTGACCCATGTGACGGGTCTGTCCAACGTAGTAGGGTGGTCCCAGCTAGCTTGGAGCTTTTCTAATTTTCTGATTGAAGTAGAAAAATGATAAAATGACCACCTAAATGCTAGGTAGAACCAACTTGAATTGTTTTAGGGGATTGGAATGGGATTTTTTCATACCATCACCAAAGAAAATCAGGTGGGTGTGACCCATGTGATGGGTCTATCCAACGCAGTAGCGTGGTCCTAGCTAGCTGGGAACTTTTCTAATTTTGTGATTGAATGTAATGTGTCCACTTGTTTGCTTGCAGGACACGTCTTAACAGCCCATCGGGAAGAGGGTCTAGAAAGCTTGGCCCGGCACTCCCATGGAATGTTATAGGGTTTGTGATCTAGGTCTTTTCGAGTCTGCCACATAGCGGAAGTATTTCGGCCGTTCCCACTTAGGACCAACCTAAATCAGGGATTCCTCTACTGGTCAAATTCCTAGAGAATGACTGGCATCGAACCCCAGGCGAACTACTTTATGCAGAAACGTCAGGGTCGAAGCGGATTCATGTTGCACTTGGTTCAAGGAGAATGGAAAACGAGAGGGATGCAAAGCTTGACCTCTCTGCCCTTAAGGTATAGTCCCATTCCGTTCCCTTAAAACAGCATAAATAGGGGTTCTAGTATCCTAGACTCTAGGTCAACTTCATTGCAGTTCGTTTCCTTCGCGAAAAACTCCCTGCTGTCGATTTCGTTTGAGAAAAGTTCTCGGCCAACCGGGACCACCCATTCGTAGGACGGACCATAGCCACATCCACCACACTTTCCTCATGGTTGCTTTAGTTGTCTAATTACCTACCACATTTAGTTGGACATGCATAAAACAGCTTTCTTAATTAGCCAATTAGACATTGCTTCCTTCACGTAATCTTAGCACTGACATAGAAAAGCAGTGTCAAACAAGTTCCTTTTCAACAGTTGATATTATTTATCTTTGAAAAACATCATATAATCCAGCCTGTAGGCTAATCCATAATCTGCCCGAAGGCTATCTAGCAATCCATAGGGATTACTAATCCAAGATTCCGCCCGTAGACTAGTATGCGGGCTTCGAGATCCAATCCCGAGTCGCGTTGGCCTCTTATGCAAGGTTTGGAAGGCAAGGGATTTACGGCCAGAGCCCCCCTGTCACCCAAGTGTCCTCCTGCTCCAAGTAGCGCCCGACGGAGAGACCTCTCGCGGCGGGTTCGGTCCACGTTCCCGGCACGAATAACAACCCCCTTGGTTAGGGTCAAGCAGACAGTCGGGGGTAACTGATGCTGCATCTCCCTTCAGGCCTTCAACCTGAAGCATTAATTATCTTTCCATCTTTAGTTCCTTGAGCAAACAATGCAAACAGTGCTCCTAAACTATTACAAGCACAATCAATCCAGTGGCTGTTTATTTGGCCAACTGCTAAGGAGTAAATCCTTTTCTTCGAATGCATCCAGCATTCAATCCGGGATCAATTGCAACTTGGCAAGATCCCTAAGGGTTTGTTTGTTCACCCTTTTGTGCTTGGGTTAAGGTCATACCCTGTCAACCCAAATTAACCAACACCTTAGGTTTCCTTAAGTTAAGACAGTGAATACTGGTGACCACGACGCTCTAAGTTGTTTGATCCTTTGCTTACTAGGCAAAACATAACTTCCCTTAACTTGGCAAGTCAGCCCAAGAAAGGTGATGTAACAAGATGTGTCCTCATCCTCTTGCAAGTTAAACTTGCACAAGAACTTGCCAACCTCATTCTAGGGAATGGCAAATCTCTCTTATGATTAAACCACAAAGCCATGCGATGTTGCAACTTGTTGCACCTAACTCATGGGGTCATTTCACTCATTGAACGGGGTTTCCTGGTCAAGGAATTTTGTCTAGACAAGATGCAGGGTTTTGGGTGTCTTCTTACCCAACCCAACCCTAATTGTACTAGGCCGCGGTCCTAGGGTTTCCAAACTCAATCCGAGTTTTAACATTAAGTCCGTCGATCCTTAGGGTAGAACCCTAGATCGTTGTTTGCATGGGTGTTCAATTGACCCAAACATTCCGTGAATGTGGTTAGGACCTTTGGGTTTGATGGTTTCGACTTGGTGTCCAAGTACGATACTAGGCTGCATTTCTGGCGTGCCAAGCCCTAGCTAGTACTTTGAGGTGTTTATTGTATCGACTAGTTATGCCCATACGAATCCCTAATGGTTATAATATTACAAGTGATTTAACTAAATTGATCTACTTGTCTTCTGACAAGGACGATCCTTCCCTAGAGATGCTAAACTTGTTCTAAAGGTGTAAATAGCTTCAAGATGTCAGAATGCATGTAAACATGCAATTCATTACTTCTACGCACCAAAAGGTTTGCAATAACCCTATCTTTCCTTGCTAAAGTCATTACGCATGATAAATTGGAGAATAACTTACATAGGACCTACTAGGATTTATATCAAGGAATTATGCCTACAACCTTTTTCTAAGCTTTTGAATTTCATGCTTTGATAAGTCATGCAACCCCTTTTTTTTAAATGAAACTTCGATGAAATGAAATTTACGCATGACGAATATGTAACATGCAACCTTAATCCATTCCACAAGCATTCTCACATGCAACATGCAATTTCCATGGTTTCATTTTCGTGCCATGCAACAGACATTAACAATTCTTTCCATGCAAGACATAACAAGAAAGTTATTGATTAAATGAAATATATGCTTATTCTTTCCATGGCCAATCAAAGATGCACTTAACAATTTCATATTTTAACGCTAGGCAATATGCATTTTAGGCTTGTCACTTTGAAGTGCACAACAAGGCAACATGCTACTAAACTTGTAAAATGGATAGGTAATTTACATTCATAACATTGAAAATGCAAATAACCCAATTGCATGTCATGCATTAATTCTAGTAAATTGTTCGAGTAGGCAATTTCCCCAAATGCATTTTAAGTAGGCTAGGTGAATTAGAAACATGCATAAGTGCTTCATTTCCATGAAAGTTATTGTGCTTAACACATTTCTTTTGCGTGGAATCAAAATCGTAAAACCTGGGCTTGAGGACTCATGGGGATGTCCATGTGTATGTTTGGGGAAGAACCTCCCGCGAGTGCGCCTTGCGTCTTCTTGGGAGCCATCGTTGATGACTTGAACCCCATGATCTTTTACTTGGTCTCCGAATTTCCTCCGAGCTTTGGCAAAATAGCCTCCAAGTCTGTCTCCTTCTCCCTTACGCAGGAATACCCATCACAAGGCGTGGGTTTTAAGACTTGGGTAAAGACCGCGTGCACAGGGCTTAAGGGCCTTTCCTTTAGAAGCTTCTAAGAAGCTTCTAAAGAGTTTCTATCTCCCAGAATCACGTGGGAGAATGGGTCAATGATTGGGAGGGAAAGTTTGACGTCGAGAGGGGGCATTGATGGCGATATGGCGGTGGGAGGTTGGCAGCGGCCTGGCTGACTGTAGCGGCAATTTCCTCAGCTACATCGGCAGTCTCTCCCCTTCCTCTCCCTTTGTTTTTCCCTTCAATCATCCATTCCCTTAGACAACAGCCTCTGGTTCCTTTCTCTCCCTTTGATCCTCCTCTCCTCCAACTCGTGCCACAGGGAGGGTCACGTGTGGTGGCGAGATGACGGTGGTAGCGGCAAGTTTCGTCCTCTCCCTCTGATCGTGCATCACCGCAACCTCTACTAATTCGTCCCTTCTCCCTTTTCATCATGCCACAGGGGGGGGTCATATAGCCCAAGGGAGGGGGGAGGGAAGCTACACCACATGGAGGCTTCATGCCTTCCCCCTTCTCCCCATGAGATCCACCACACCCACTCCTTCTCACACTCCCCACACACTCCCTCTCCTCCAGCCATGCATCGGCTAGGGGAAGGGATAATTAGTAAAAAAAAATTACCTAAATTCTCACCATTATCCAATTTCCCCTTCAAAAAGGGTGTTCCCCCGCGGCTTTGTGGTCTTAAACCCCGACCTCAATTGCACAATGTGGATGGACTCGTTATTGCGCATGCGGCATAACCACTTGGCCACCATCATTAGTCGACGTGGGAGACTTTGCACAGCTTTTACGCGGGTGTGTAGTGACCAAAGCTCTTTAATATTCGAGCGGAAAATATTACATTGAATAGGAAAACGATAAAATGACCACCTAAATGCTAGGTAGAACCAACTTGAATTGTTTTAGGGGGCTAGAATGGGATTTTTTCTTATGGGCCAGAGGGTTGACATGCCACACTTCCCTTCATCTCTCATTCTCTCTAAACCAAGTGCAATGACCAGTCCGCTTCAGTTGGAGTGACCATGTGAGAAGTGGAAACTCGAATTACTGATGCTAGCTGGTTGTGAGGAGACCCAACAGACCTTAGGAGCCTGGAATTTAGGTTGTTCCTAGGGGTTCAATCAAAACTCTTTCGTGTTGCGATGTAGAATTAATAGGGTCTAAGTGAAAAACCCCGTGCTACTCCAAGGGAGTGCTTGGTGGCATCATTTGGAAAAACTACTGATGGACTACAAAATGCGTGTCTTGGAATGAGCTCGACGAGCATGTTACAGGATAGTAGTAGCATGTCAACAATAATCATGATTATACTCAACCTTCAAAGCATAGTCCTCATTCTAATCACTTCTGGCCTCATCAAATTAGTGGGTAGCAACCACAACTAAATGCCACAACAAATATTCAATCTCTTATGTATGGACAACATCAAGGAGTATGTGGACAACCACATGTTATGAAAAAATATTTCTCTCATCCACAATGACAATATAATTAGCCATATGGATTTGGAAATCCTCATGGATTGACTACAACAAAAAGGCTCCATAGACGCGCTTGTAGACGCAATATTTGAATTGTGTTTAAAAATGTCAGTCGTTTTTATTACCACGTCTACTAGTGTGTCTAAAATTTCGTGTCTAAAAGCGCGCTTATAGTGAAAACTACACACGCATATAGACGCACATATACACCCGAATATAAATGCTCATATAGACGCACTTATAGATGCGCACATAGATGCGCATATACATGCACATATACATGCGCACATAGATGCGATTTCACCTGCAAATTAGACGCAAGTATAGACGTGCAAACAGTGTAGGAAAAAAAACCAGAGAGCATGTGGTTGCCATGCAACCACATGCTCTCTTGCTTTTTTTCCTCCCATCAAATTTTGTGTGTTTGGGGAAAACACAAGAACATTATTCAAGAATATTAGCCATACTTCTCACGCAATAACAAAACATACCTTATCTATGATGAGCCCCTTCTCGTAAAAGTCTATTGCAAAGATTGTGTAGTACCAGTGTGAGAGATAAGTAATTTTACAAGGTAGCTAACACAGCAAAAAAAAAGTGATTTTATAAGCTAGGATCCGTTACACTTAAGGTGCCATTGCATTGTAGTGAGTATTTCTATCTACATGAATATCTGTTTGCCTCTATATATATATATATATATATATATATATATATATATCTCTCTCTCTCTCTCTGTCTCTCTCTCTGTGTGCATATTTTGCACAACAAAGTTACACGTCTATCAGCGCGTGTACACTGCATGCTAGACGCGCTCCTACATGCAACATGTCCACAAAACTCAAAAAACCTCAGAGGATGTGTGGTTGTTTAACACGAGCGCGTCTACAGGCGTGTCTACTCTGTGGATCAGATGCGCTCTTACACGCACCAGCTCCACAAAACTCAAAAAACCTAGGAGGTTTTATGGATCTTCAACACTTGCGCGTCTACGAGCGCGTCTACTCTATATATTAGACGCGCTTATAGACGCAAATTAGTAGTGAAGCACAAAATAAAACTAGGAAAAGCAAGCAACAACTAACATATCCAAAGCTAAGAAGGAACCAAAATACAACTTAGAGTACAGAGAGAGAGAGAGAGAGAGAGAGAGAAGAGAAGAAGGACTCACCTTGAATATTTGTTGTGATGGGTAGCCGCACAACTACAAACTCCTTCTTCTCCTCCATCTCCTTGCTCTTTGGCTATTCTCCTCGTTGCAACAAACATACCAAAAGCTAAGAAGGTAGCAAAATACAACTCAAGTAAAGATAGAGAGAGAAAGAGGGAGGGAGGGAGGGAGGGAGGGAGGGAGGGAGAGAGAGAGAGAGAGAGAGAGAGAGAGAGAGAGAGAGAGAGAGAGAGAGAGAGAGAGAGAGAGAGAGAGAGAGAGAGAGTGACTGAGAGAGACAAGAAGAAGGACTCACCTTGAATCGGTGTTGTGATGGGTGGCGATAGGGCTACAAACTCCTTCTTCTCCTCCCTCTCCTTTCTCTTTGCCTCTTGCTTCCTCCTCTCTTTACTGTTTCTTCTTTGCCTCTTCCTTTCTCCTCTCTTTGTGTCATGTGCTTGTCAAAAAAAACCCAAAAGAAACGCAAGATGGGACTACTTTGAAAAGAATGACACACCAACAATATTTTTCAAAATTTTTTAAAATTTTAGTGTGCGTCTGTGCGCACATCTGAAAGCGCGTCTATAAGCGCATGTATATAGAGCATGAATTGCATCTATATACACGTGCTTATAGATGCACTTAAACACGCACAGTTAAATGCGCCCGACTATGCACGTGTACCAAGTGCATCTACAACTGGTGCTTGTTGTAGTGGGAGAGCAACAACAACCATATGCTCATGGAACATGGAGCAATGATACTCAATACAAAATTCATTTGGTGCAAATCCATCCCCAAACAACTTAGAAGAATGGTTTAAAAACTTGAAATGTATTTCTCTTTGTATCCTAGATCAAGTTTGTAGCCCTACACTTGAAGGGTTCACCATTGGGTGGAAGTCTACTTGAGATACTTTTGTCATGACACTCAATCCTCTTGGGATAATTGGTTGTATCTTATTGAATTTTGTTACAAAAATATATATCATATGAGTATTGGGATGGCTCTATTTGCGACACTCTATGGATACAAGATTCAAATTTCCTCAGCCATGTTTCATGATGAGGTACATCCACAAGCAAAGGATGAGCTAGAGAGAATGGAAATGCTTATGAATCAATGTAAAGAGAATATAAGGAAGGCACAAGATGTCATGAAATCCTATGCTGATGATAAGAGGAGTCGCATGGAATTTGATGTTGGAGATTGGGTATTTTTGAAAGTTCCCAAGTCTCATTATGCTTCCCTCAAAGGAGGGCACATCAAGCTGGCTCATAGGTTTTATGGCCCATACTTGGTGTTGGAAAGGATTGGAGAGCTTGCATATAAGCTCCAATTACCTTCTACTACCCGCATACATAATGTATTTAATGTATGTATCACAATTGAAGAAATATGTTGAGCCAGATATATAGGTTATTGAAGAGCTTCCACCACTTGATGAAGAAGGGCTTATTATCTATGAACATGAGAAAATCATTGGAAAGCATGAGAAGGTTCTTAGGAGCCAAACACTTACTGAACTTCTGATCAAATGGAAGGGGCTACCTATGGAATATTCCACTTGGCAACCCTCTTTATATTTGGATGCTTTCCCATAGCTTTACAGGAAGAATTATGACGTCAATCCATGTAAGAATAGCTTGTTGTATACAAATTCTATCATGAATTAAATTGCCTTAACAAATCAAAAAGTGATTATGATGGTATGGGCTGATGCCTTGGGTTTTGTGCTTCATTTTTATACCTCAAACGCTTAATTTGGACAATGTAGCCAAAAGTTATGGTAGTTTAACAAATTCAGCCATGTTTGGACATCAAGTAGTCATTTCATTGTTTCAGGTTCATTATGAGATTTCTTCATGGAAAGTACTTCCACATGCTTATGGATCTTCATTGACATGATTTGCTTCATTAATGACTTTTCTATCACCCCATTATCTTTAGTTTTGAGAAAAAAACCATATTTGGAAAGGGATGGTTTGTAATGAAGCAAGTTAGCCACATCAGTTCAATTACCTTTGCCAAAATAAACCATGTAAATACCTTAGCCATGATGGTACTAGGTATAATGGAAGATGTCTATGGGATGGCCATGATTGAAGCATTTCATGTTATTTCCTATTATTTTCTTACTTCAGTTCATTAGTTTTCTTTTTTCTTTCCATGGTAGAATAGACCTTCTTTACAATAGGTCTACATATGCACATGTTCTTAACATTCACCAAAGGACATCCACCCCATTCTGCATAGTGGTACAATCTTGAGTAGCAGTGATGTGCTCATCACTGTCTCTTGAGGGTGCGTCATTCCTCAAAATGATGAGAAAGTCCCAATAGCAAATTCTACTCTAGAGCCCCATAAACATCACTCACACTCTATTCTATGATCTTGAGATGTGCTCCCAATTCATACCAAGATGGCTACCCAAGCATGGGTTCAATTTCTTAAGTTTTTTGGTTCATTAATTGAGGAACGGAATGCTTTTCTTCCACATTTTGATATGGTATATACTTAATTTTTCCCACCTAGCAAATATTTCCCATAAGGTGGCCATATTCAAGTCATGGATGCAAAAAATGAGAGTGGTATGACTTGTAGCAAAAAATAATTGGGTAACTTTTAATGATACCAAGATAATATTCTGCTCATAGTTTTAGCCAGACTGAACTGATACTTATAATTTGGAGAGAGTCTACAATCTCAAGTAAGGAGATGCTACAATCCATAACTAATAGCTCAATTTAAGATTCTAAAAGGAAGAATGTCTCTAAATGCACAACCTATTGGTGAAATGTTGTACTCGTTATACATGCAAGGTCTTAACCAAGATATATGTAAATCTTTCACTTTCAGAAGATCTATTTGATCATAATTTGGATAATTTCAATCAACATGTTGTCTAGCTTGAAATGTTTTTAGCTAAGAAGAAGTTAGAAGAATGGAATAAATCAATTAAATCTGTTGATCACACTGTCCTTGGGAATCCACTTACTCAGATTCAAACTTGAACCTAAAAGAAAAGAATAGTATTCAGGAAGAGGACTCTAAGGATGAGGTATGGTGGAAGCCCACAAAGTCCAAGAGGAAGGACAAGGGCCACAAATCCTCAGAGGATGCTCACATAAATCTACAATTAAAATCCACTACTTTGTCAAGTGTAACAATCTAGGTTATCTCGCGACTAGAATCACTAATGGTGCAAATTAACATATGTCTACTCACAGTACAAAGATTTTCCAATACAATCTGAGGAGCCAGATGGGACATGCTAGGGCATGGCAAGGTGCAGGAGAAGTGCAACCTAGAAACTAGCAAGGCATGGGAGGAGCATAGTCTACCAACTGGAATATCCTCAAAACATCTACAATAGTAGCATTGGCAATTGCTTATACACCTAACAAGATTATTTGTCTCCTACTATGGGCCGTAGAGGGTGAGAAAGTAATCAAGGAGGACAACGGGAAAATTATCGCTCTTCATACAAATAATGTTTCTTTTACATGTATGAAGGACACTTAATATTGGAGTGTCTAAAAGACCAAGCATATGATGCTCAAAAGAAGCAAAGTCAAGATTAGACTCCCTTGCCTTCTGTCATCAAAATGGTGGAAATCACAAAGCTACATGAGTGAAAAGTAAATGTGATTACCTACTCTGGCAAGATGCTTCAACTGATAGCAAAGAAGCTTACAAAAATTTTGTGGGTAGAACAAGAGAAAGTCCACCACCTGATGGCTACGTCAACAAAAGGAACCAATGGCAATGAGGGATCAGTAGAGCTGATTCCTATACCAAATTCAATAACTGTGAGAGTAGAAGGGATAGCAACAACATGGGTGGCAATGCACAATTTGCAATTGACTCTTGGCCTAGAGTCAATACTTGTGAGGGTAAAAATG
The DNA here is from genome assembly GCF_053477565.2 of Lygodium microphyllum. NCBI lineage: Eukaryota > Viridiplantae > Streptophyta > Polypodiopsida > Schizaeales > Lygodiaceae > Lygodium > Lygodium microphyllum. The sequence goes on from NC_141155.1 coordinate 29,491,783, forward strand.
GAACTTACCGCTACCAAAATCTTAGGCCATGTCTTCTCTTCACAGGTAGTTTTAACTCACTCATGCCTATTGCAAAGCCACTAAGCTCATCGCGGAAACACAAACCCCACTGCAAGAGGAAGTCTACAAGGTGTAGCAAGAGCTAGTTCCACTAGGATCATTGTTTGACCACACTATTCCTGTGATTTCTCTTTGGTTCAAGGATTGAGTATTTAGCAATGTTTTGCTTGACAACGAATTAGGAGTCAAAATTATCATATAGCAACATATCAGGATTTTGAGTTGACGAGTTGGGAACTATCCATCTTTTTGGTATACATGGTAAATTAGTAGAGAGTGCGGTCTCTTGGAATTATCTGTTTAGTCTTGGAATTTTTGGATGGCTTTAGTAGACACAATTATGTCCAACGTGCTCCTAAAGATCAATGAAATATTGTCTTCATTAAAACATGGGGATTATTTGTTTATACTATGATGTGGTTTTACTTGAAGAATACTTCAATATCTTTTCAATGGGACATGCAAGAATTCTTGGGCCCTACTTCATCGACTGCATGAGACTACTTCTAGATGACTTTTATGTCTTGGCATAGCACTCCTACACCTGCATAATCTCCAGCTATACTTCATCAAATACCAAGAATTAAGTCTCATTCTTAACCCCATCAAGTGTGTCTTTGTTGTAAAAGATGTTGTTTTGTGAGGCCATATAGTTTTAGGAGACTGGATTGCTATGGAAATCCATAAGATTGTCAAGAATCACATGGTAAGGAAACTTGCATGAGCTGCTACACCAAACACACACCATACCCATAAGATGAAGCTCACTCAAGAACACAAGAGTAGAGATGAAAGCCATAACTTTTTCTTATTATTTTATTCTTCTTCTTCTTTCATACATAATATAATCTACATAAAGTATAGATAAGACACAACATAAAGAAAAGTGGCCTACCAAGTCAAATAGTGCATAATTGACTATACTAATCGACTAGCACTATAACTATGCCATCTAGAGGTAGGTGTAACAAAATAGATATAACATGTGCTAAGTCAATGGCCATGCAAGGATAGTAATGACCACTAATGTGCTAAGTTTAGAGGTGCAGACCCATCTAACTAAGAAGTCTATCATCCATATCCGCACATGTTAAGCTTGTCATCTCAACACTCCCCCTCAAGCTCAACTATATCTCTGCAAATCCAAGTAAGCTTAAAAATTCATGAAGCTTCTCTACACCCAATGCCTTTGTAAATATGCCAACTATCTGGTCCTGTATGCTAACATATACCAAGCCAATATCTCCTGCAAGTACATTCTCTCACACAAATTGGTAATGCATCTTAATATATTTTGTCCTAGAATGGAACACTAGGTTCCTAGCTAGCTATATGCTACTCATGTATGCTAACATATACCAAGCCCATCTCTCCTGCAAGTACCTTCTCTCACACAAATTGGTAATGCATCTTAATGTGTTTTTTCCTAGAATGGAACACTGGGTTCCCAGCTAGCTATATGCTACTCATGTTGTCAAAGTGAATAACAATTGGACCATCTCTCTTCATATCCAAATCACCCAATAAATTTTTCAGCCATACCAGTTCACATACTGCCTTAACAACACCTCTGTACTCAACCATTGTACTTGATAAAACAAATATAGATTTCTTTTTGTTGCTTTACATAACTACTGCACTACCAAGGGAAAACATGAATCCACTAGTAGATCTTCTATCAGATATACTACTAGCCTAGTCTCCTTCTGTGTATCCAAACACCTATATATCCTTACTTGCCTCATAAAAAATTTCATAATGCAAAGTGGACTTCACATATCTCAATATGCATCTCTAATTGCAACCAAATGAGCCTTTCTAGGCATCTTCATAAATCGACTAATATGTGAAGTATCAATAAGCCATCTACATAAATTGGCTGATAAGGCATCATCATAAAAAATATAAAGACTAATATTGACAAAATACTCTCCAATATTGTTAGACCATACTCTAGGTGTTTGCTTCAGTCCCCATAGTGTGCCTTCTTTAACATGCACGCATATGTGGGATGTTCTAAATCATCATAACTTATTGGATGCTTCATATACATCTCTTTTTGCAATTCACCATACAAGAAGGCATTCTTGACATCCACTTCTTGTAAACTTCAACCTTTGGCTATTGCCAAAGCAATCACATATCTAACAATTATCATCCTAGCAACTACACTAAATGTCTCTTCACAATCTATGCCATATTTTTAAGCATAGACTTTTGCAACCAGCCTACCCTTATACCTACTAATGGAACCATCTACATTATGCTTAATTTTGAGGCCCACTTCTAGCCAATAGCTTTCTTACCCTTAGGTAATGGTACTAGATCCCAAGTCTTATTGGCTTCTAATATAGCCATCTCTTCATCCATTGCTACATTTCAATGAGCATGACCAATAGTATTCTTAAAGTAAGTGTGCTCAATATCCTCAACCACCTTTATTATATAAGCATAATGGTGAGCTATATAACCTTCAAAACCAAATCTTTAGCAGTGTATTTGACCGTCCTAGACCTACTTACCACTTGATCACTCAATGGAGTCTTTACATTATGATGTGCTCTCTATATGCTTGGTGTTTTAACTAAAAGAATACCAAGCTCATAATCCAAACTCTTTGAACCACTAAAAACTTCATCAAACCCCAAATGACTAGAAGATGCATCATTACCATGTGATACTTTCTTCTTCCCTTTGTCTTTATTTGCAACACTAATAGATACACATGAAGATGTTGGACTAGTCCTTAGTCTCCCAAACTAAGGGCTAATTGTAGATGTAGTATTAGATGATGTTTTTGGTTCACTAAGGCATTTTGATTCTTACTTTTTCTTTTGCACATAACTATCATTATCATCATCATCATCATCATCATCATCATCATCTAATGCATCACTAATAGATGCATACCAACTGCTCATCTCATAAAAAATAACATCTCTCCTCACTTTAAACTCATCTGGTGACAAGGTTATAACAATAATACCCTTTCTACTCTCACAAGTATCCAATAAAAATACATTTTTAGCCTTTGAATCAAGATTTTTTCATAGATTTTTTGGCACATGAGCATATACAATACAATCAAACAATTTTAAGTGTGACATATTGAGCTTCTGGCATGTAAAGCATGCTTCGGGGGTTGCTCCATGAACTACAACTATAGGAGTTCTATTCATACTATAGAGAATAATATAAACAACTTCAGACCAAAAAATATTATAGCATATTCTTTTTAGCCATCAAGGCCTGTGAAACTTTTGCAATATGTCTATTTTTTCTTTTTGCAGACCCATTTTACTATGGGTTATACATACAACAAGTAAATTGTGACTTTATCCCATGAGACCTCAAGAAGTCACTAAGCTCATTAGAAAGGGACTCTCCCCCTTCATCTGACCTCAAGCACTTAGCTTTCAAGATTTTTTCTATTTCAGCAATAGCTTGAAAGTTTTGAAGTGCTAAAAAACATCACTCTTTTTCTTCATAAAATATACCCACATATTTCTTGAAAAATCATCAATAAATGTGATAAAATATTTTCTATCACCAAGAGATATGCCTTGTGTAGGCCCCCAAATATGTGTATATACAACATCAATTATATCCCTTCTCACATCTCTATCGTGTGAAGATGGTTGACTTGCCTACTTACCAAACTGTTATACTTCACACACTTTATGAAATTCTGTGACTCTAAAAGTAGGCAACCCTTTAGCCAATCCTTTGGACGGTATTAATTTTTGCATTTACTCATTTGCATGTCCAATACGTTTATACCATATTTCAATGTCTATAGCCACACTTCTTTACCTTTAGCATATATAGCAGTATTCATAGTAGGATATCCATAATCTAAGGTAAACATGCGACCAACTCTACTTTCTTTTGCGATCAACCTACACTTACCATTAAAATCTTCCACAAAGGAGTCTTTTTCATTAAATTGAACTTGCAACCCTTGCTTTACCATTTGACTAATAGACACTAAATTCTTTGTGATAGATAGTACATGTAATACATCTGACAGACTCTTTGTCTGCCCATCATGAAAGGACTAGCAAACTTTTCCAATATGTGAAATTGGGTGGCATGAATCATCACCTATCTACACATAACCTAGATTTCATAAATCCTACATCTTTCCAAACCATTCGGCATGACTGGCCATATAATTAGATGGATGTGAATCAATGTACCATACATCATAATGGGTCTCCAACATAATATTAGTGAGTTTGGGAATCTCCCAATTCCCATTTTTTGAATACTAAAAAGGTGACACCCAGATAACATGTCCATAAGTTTCTCAAAACCATATGATATGTCCTATCATTGGAAAGCACTTGAAAATGGAATCTATTGAGCTATAGAGCGCTCAATTTGGAGTTATAGTATTCAAGTTATGAAAAATCCAAAGATTTGACCATGTGCCCCAAAATTATGGGAAATTCCCATATTCCCTAATATGGTGTTCTTCTTTCTTGTAACAGCATTCATCATATGTTATATAGCAAATAGATGCTCATTTTGTCGTGAAGAGGATGCATAATTTCCTTACTATAATTTACCATTTTTGATATCATACTTCTTAGCATAACAATGAACTACAATATGATATGTTTTGCCACACTATTTATAAACAATATCAGAAATGCCAGAACCTCTGCTCTACCATCCACGTTTTCCTCTAGAGATCCCATTACCTCTAAAGTTTCTACAACCTTTTGAAACTTGCATACAAGGATGGTGCATGAATAAATTTATGTAGGGACCCATGTGAACAAGGAGTTAATAACATAAGGTTTTAATGTGTGTGTGTGTGTGTGTGTGTGTGTGTGTGTGTGTGTGTGTGTGTGTGTGTGTGTGTGTGTGTGTGTGTGTGTGTGTGTGTGTGTGTGTGTGTGTGTGTGTGTGTGTGTGTGTGTGTGTGTGTGTGTGTGTAATAACCTTAATATAAATGTTAAAGATGGAACGAGAAGCTGCATGCATGAGACGATGCATGTAAAGAAAATGGATGAGAGCAAGAGCAATTATGCAAAGCATGTAGGAATGTGTGCTAACTAATAAGGTTTTTAGAAATTTTAATCTAAAAAGTAAGAAAAAATAAAAACACAGAGGTGGCCTAATTTTGGCCACCAATGAGTGGTGCATCCACCCCCTCATCTTATTGACCACCTCACCCCCATCACCATCACCTCTCACCTCTCTCTTTTCCCCAAAAATTTCATCTTAATGACCACTTTAATTAACCATTAATACAGAATAATCCCCTCCCATATAATTCATTAATTGACCATTAATATAGAGTACCCCTCCCATTTTACAACTCATTAAATGACCTTTCATTAAATAGGTGTACTTTCCCATTAATCAAAGAGTTAATGACAATACTCTCCCTTCCTTCCCCCATATTTGTGAAGATATTAAATACTATCCATCTCCTAATTGGCACATTGAATTTTACATTAAAGACAATTAGATCTTTTACTCTTTGCTTGCTACATTTTGACACCTTAATATCCCATGATGTAAGTAGAAACTCATACCCTACTATTTATGAGGGACTTTTTTTCCTAATCTTCTTCCAATAAATATGTGGATTCTTACCCTATATCCTCTTCCAATAAATATGTGGATTCTTACCCTATATCCCCCTCCTCTCTTCCCTCATAAAAGGAGGACTAATAGAGATTAATCAACAAATGGGAGACAAGTGAGAGCAAAGCAATGTGAGAAAGACAGGAGCAATAAAATACCCACACATTCAAGAGAGAGTGATAAGGTGAAGCCTAAATTTCTTGACCATAATTCCTACCCACCTTTTCTCCTCATCCATCATCCATTATCTTTTCTTACCCACTTTTTTTATCACAACCTAATGTTGTCACAGTGCGTAGGGTTGAAGGTCACCAGTAGATTATAGTGAATGTTTAAAGGTTCAAGAGGTTCAAGAGGTACTTCACAGTCAATCACAAGGGTTTGAGAGAAAAGAGTGTATGGGGTTTCAAGAGCTTAGACTCCGGAGATGGTAGATATAAGATAAGGGGTGAAGGTTTCAAGCCAAGCTCTTGAAGATGTTGATAGATCTTCCTACTATATGTTCTTAGCAAAGATCGTAAGAGTATTATCTCATAAGTTCTAACTCAAATCTAGCTTGTTTTCTTGACTATAAGAGAAATTTAAAAAAACAAGTACAATATGTTGTCATGTATCATAAACAACTCTGCATCCCATCATTCATACATGATTCCATAGCATGAATCAACTTTGCATTATTACATTCAATGTAGACTGTTAGGGACAAAAGCTACGAGACAATTACAAGGCTTGTAGGGCAAAGAGACTTGCTTCAAGAGAGCTTCAAGTTGAGTTCCTAATAAGGATGAGTTAGCAAGACAATAAATAAGACAAAAATATCCTCTTAATTCAACTCAAAGAATCTATGAATGATCTACAAACATTGCCCTGCCATAGGGGAACATAATACTTGCATTTTTTTACAACATGTCTTGTGTAGGGAGAAATGAATTGAAAGAACGAAGCTGTAGCTAATTCTCTAAATATGGCTAAAGATATCATCCCAAATATCTTTTGAAATTCACCTCTGATGATAGCATAAACTTCCCCTAACACGGTGTCGATGTGTTTGGTGTGGAGAGTCCAGCACGGGGGTAAGAGACAGCAATAGGGTGAAGGTAGAGTCAGGGAGAGGAGTAGACAGAAGAGAAGGGGTTCAAAGAAATTGAAGACGTAGAAGAATACTCCAAAAAATAATTACAAAATGTAGAAGAATACTAACAGAGATAAATCTTGTCAGTTTCTTTAAGCATTATGAGAAGATATAACTCTAATAGGCAAAAACATGTATAAAATAATACCTTCCTCTATGCTGCTCAGATCTCTAATCTGATGCTTCCATTGGCTCCAAAAGGGGGGTAAAATACCAGCACACATGACCATAATTTTGCCAGATCAATCCTTCTTCATCTTCCCCTTCGGAGTGCTTTTCATTGGCTGAAAACAGCAATTGCACATCGTGCAATTTCATCAATCTCTCTTTTTACATTAAATCCTCTCAAATTGGCTGGAAGCTATATGCTTTCTTTTACATGTTATCCTAATCTAGAATTTTTCTATAGTTTTATAGATTTTTACAAGAGATAATATCTAGAATATCAAAAATTGGCTAAAGGTTGTCCAAAAATCTAATATTATTGAACCATGGACACTAACACTAATGTCTAAAATGGCATTGGCTCTCTAAATCAATAAGAAAGCCACACTCTAGATTTTTTAACACAGTGTGCACGTAGCGGTACGACATCCACTCCCTCCTAACCTACACATCCTCTGGCATGTGCCAAAGTCTTTACGGATTTGCAGTGTTAAAAGAAGTATCTTCTGTCATGTCAATGTCTTCATCTTCTAACTCTTCTTCTTCCTCTATGTCTTCATGCTCTTGAATTATATCCAAGTCTTCTAACTCATATGTTGAACTTTCTCTTCGTTCGAAGAGCTTGATTCTCTTTTCAGCTATGAGTATCTTCATGTTTTTTCCATCCAACTCAGCGAATGAATATGTGGCATTGTCATGTACCTTTACCACATATGGGCCAAACCAATGCTTTACCATCTTGCTAGAAGCATTGTATTGATTGTCTAGGCTATATCATAGACAAGCACCCACTCATTTTCTTGAATTTCTCTTGGTTAAATTCAATGTCTCTTATCAAATCTTGTTTTGTTCTTTAGTCTTGATGTCTTTAGCTTCTCAATAGCTGCTTGAACATCTTTAGGCCTTCTTTCTAGCTGCCATATGTGCAAAGTCAACAACTCTTCTCTATTGATGCCTTCCTCCCAAGGTAGAAGACTCCATGTGAGAATAGATTCTTCAATTGGCATAATTGGTTGTTGTCCATGCATAAGTTCAGCTACCATATAGCCAGTCACTGTATTGTGAGTAGTTTGGTTAGCCCATAATGCAAAAGGTAGCATTTCAGGCCATTCTTTGATCTTTCCTCTACAAGAATTTCCTAGAGCTTTAAGAATAGGCTGATGTCCTCTCTCACTCTTTCCATTGCCTTCAGGGTTGTAGGCTGATGTTAAAGCCAACTTAATACCCAATTGAGCAAAGAAGTTGCATGCCTCATCAACATCCAACTCTCCTCTATTTGCAATTACTTTACCCACACAACCATATCTACAAAACACTTTTTAAAGAAAAAAATGACAAACAGCTTGAGTGGTCTTGGTTGTTAAGGCTTTGCCTTCAACTTGATTGGTTAGATCCTCTCTTGCAAGCACTACATATCACATATTGCATATTCATGTAGGCATAGTTATAAGATCAATAATCTATCTATAATGTATAGACAAAGGATAAGTCAGTTGTAACCCATCTCGATGCTTGACCATAAAATGCGTCTGACACACATAACATGTTTCAACAAAATGTGCTATGTCCCGATACATGTTTTGCCACCAATATTTTTCTTTGACTTTACTAAAGGTTTCCCATATGCCTTTATGGCCAGCCCACATGCTTTCATGAAATTCCTTCATTACCTGTTGTTGCAATCTTTTGTTACCTAAAACTCCGACAAACGCTCCTTTCTTCTTCTTTCCATGCTTCCATAGATACCCTTCTTTAAGATAAATAGGGGTCTTGGGCTACAATCCCTTTAGTCTTGCCAAACTATTATCAACATGGGAAGTGCTCTTCAAGAGCAAGGAGATTGCTCTCACAACTTACAAGAGAAGAATTAGAGAGTGAAATGGAAGTAGAACTTGATTGAGAGATAACTCAATCACAAGAGTACTTTGATTAAATTTTGAGAATCCTCACAAGAGCATGGCTTGATTAGAAGACAAGACTCAATACAAGACAAGAGTAGAATAAGACATGAACTGGAAGAGGACATACCTAGCAGTAGCCTCACAATTGAGGGGGGGTATTATGCTCAAGCAAGGACAATCATTGATTCATATGCAAGATGATATAAATCCTCATCCCATTAATCTTCTAAAAGATTAAAAACATTTAGAACATTCTAGAAGGTTCGTCAGAGTACTACTACCAACATGTAAGAAGGTTCTAGATATTTCTTTAGAAAGTTCTAGGACAAAAACTTACATCAACACTTACATAAACATTGCTTATATCATCACTTGTGTCATTGATGCTTATGTCATCTAGTATAAATAGGTGTCTTGGGCTACATGCCCTTCAATCTTGCCAACACCAATTTTGAGGCTCCAGTAAGTTAAGTCCTCTTATAGTTCTTGTCTTCTTCTAAACTTTTCTTGTATTGAGTCTTGTCTTCTAATCAAGCCATGCTCTTGTCACCATTCTCTTGTAATCAAAATTCTCTTATAATCAAGTTAACTAGCAATCAAGTTTTAGTTCAATTTCTCTTTCAAGTTCTTCTCTTGAGAGTTGTGAGAGAAATCTCCTTGGTCTCAAAGAGCACTTGTCGTGCTCATAACATCACTATGCTTCAAAGGTTTTCCAATAAATAAGCATAAAATTCTTCAACTTGGAGAGAGAGAGAGAGAGAGAGAGAAGGAGAGAAGAGCACAAGAGAAGAGGGAGACAAATAGAAAGAGAAAGAGTGGGGTCTAGAAGAAAAGGGAGAGAAATGAGAAAAATAGAGAGGAGAGAGACACAAATATTCAACAAATATATTAAAGGTGAATAACTTCAAAAAAAGAAGGCAAGGAGCATCCATAATTGATCCCTATCTTGACCTTCACTACTTGTGACTATATCCTCTACCCCTTAGCCAAAATCCCATCACTTAGTTTCCATACCCATGTTAAAAAATTATGGTTTTAATGGCCTCTCCTATCCTATCTTCCACCTTCAACCTATGAAAAACTTTGCCTCAACTCTCTATTTGCCAAATAAATATTGTCCTTAAAGAACCATCTTGCTTGAAAAAGCAAAATATCCCATGCCTTATATTTTCATATTCTCTCCTATAGAAGCCTTGGGCTTAAGAACATCTTTTCTTAAAGACTAACAAATGTTAAAGGTAAGTGGGACAAGGAACACACTAAAAGAGTTATTGCACTCATGATGGCTCCAAAGGGAAGAAACATTGGATTAGACAAGAGTGGCATATGCAAAAGACATCTGTATCACAATAACTCAAGTCTAGATGCCCTCCCTTATGTTTTAGAAATACTTTTCGATAAAACAAATAGTAGGTGATATTAGTCAGAAGATTATGGATATCATATAGTGCAACCATTGGAGTTTCAAGCATGCTTATGACATCTCCAAACTTTAGCATTTGGATTTTACATTGATCATCTAGGATGAACTTTTTTAAAGGAGTTTCATGTCTTGTGATGAAACTAGTCCCTACATAGCATGCTATTTTGCAATAATTGGAATAAATGTTGTACTTGTGACAATCATATGCTTATTGAATAGAGAAAGGAACTTATAGTCAAATTTGTACAAAAGATAAATTATTGAAGTTTTCTTCTTTTAATTATGCTCGATGAAGTGTTAATTTGAACTTGACTCATGTTTCCCTTAAAGAAGTTAGATTAGAAGGGACATTAGGTTAATATTTAGTCCTTCTAGAGAAACAATAAAAATAGGTGGCAATTAAGATAGTCCAAGTGAGAAAAAAATGATAACTAATATTGACAAGGCTAAATAACCTATATGGTTTTTTAAGAACCCATTCATCAAGGCCTTATCCATAAGAAAATTGACTAAGTGTACTTTAAACTAAAGAATTTCATTTCCTTAGATTAGTAAGGCATTGCCCTAGCTATGAAGCGTAAAGACACAATATACACTCAAGTACATTCATTGAATAAGAGATTTGGGAGCCTACATACTTGGAGGATTTTCTTTTAAGTCCTTATAAAGAAAACTTTCTTGTGACTCTTAACAAGTCGTGAAGCTAAGCTCTTACGTCCACAAGAGGGCTTGTGGTTCAAAGAAGCCATATAGATCCCTATAGTTAAGTACTTGAACTTGGAGGAATTTGACAATTCCAAGGAAGAAAGGAGACTCCATTAAGAATGCCAAAGTCCTATTCGAGTGAGGAGCTGAGGAGGGCTAGAAAATCCCATCTTAGTTTTTTCATTCAAGAGATAAATCAACTTATAAAAATGAGCATTTGGAACTAGAATTGGCCGAAAGTTCCATGGCTATAGTACAATAATATCTAGATCTATGCAACCAATCTCATATCTCAAATGCAAAAATAGCCCTATCATGCCTAGATAACATCTACTGAAATCATTACTTCTCTATAAAGGAATTAATCACATCAAAATTTTCACTCTTTGAGAGAATTTAGTGTAAAGGTCTTACAAATCTTCTTTGGATCCCTCAAATTTGGCTAAGAAGAAGCCAAATCAATTATCTCCTCACTATCTAGAGGCAATTACAATGCAACTAGTTTACTATTTTATCCACAATCTTATACTTCATAAAAACCTAAGCTTTAGTGCTATCAATTGAGCATAAAACTTCTTGCATTAGAAAATCTACTATCACCTAGTACATTTCCAAAGTACATACATGTATCATGCTATTTGTAACGTGTCCACCTGTTCCCATCAGGACACGTCTTAGCAGTCCATCGGAAAGGAGATCTAGAAAGCTCAGCCCGGCACTCCCATGGAATGTTACGAGGTTTGCGATCTAGGAATTTCCGCATCTGCCACGTAGCGGAAGTATTCTGGCCGTTTCCACTTAGGACCGACCTGAATCAGGGTTTACCCTAATGGTCATTTCCTAAATAGCAACTAGCGTCGAACCCTAAGTGAACTACTTTACGCAGAAATGCTAGGGCTGAAGCAGATTCACGCTGCACTTGGTTCAAGGAGAATGTGAAACGAGAGGGATGAAAGGCTCAACCTCTCTGCATAAGGCATAGTCCCATTCTGTTCCCCTAAAATAGCATAAACCTGGATTATTATAACCTAGATTCTAGGTCAGCGCCCTTGCTATTCATTTCCTTTGATAAGATCTCCTTGCTGTCCATTATGATTGAGAAAAGTTCCCGGCCAACCGGGACCACCCATCTGTAGGACGGACCCATGGCCACATCCACCGCACTTTCCTTAAGGTTGCTTTAGTTTCCTAATTACCTACCACATTTACTTGGACAAACATCAAGCAACTTCCTTAATAAGCCTGGTTCCTTCACGTAATCCTAGCACTTGACATAGAAAAACAGTGTCAAACAAGTTCCCTTTCAACAGGTTATCATATTTATCTTTGGAAATGCATTGAAACGAATTATGAGCAAGATTATCTACCTACTATAGTAGTATATTTCGGTTAAATCTTGAAGGTATAAAAACTGCATCTTGCACCATTAACCCCTATTCTTTTTACAACGAATCATCATAGAAGGTGAAATTCATGAAAGGTTTCTTACGTTGCTTCAACTCTAGGAAGTCATCATTGCTAACCGCATACCTTAGCAAGGGAAAGATTGTTTATTTGGCATGAGTTTTGTTCGCAAGGAAAAAAGGAAGATTACTTGAATTTATCTAACCTCGAAGCAATAAAGTTTAGGACTGAAAAATCAATCGTCACATAGATAACAAATCGTGCCTAAGTGATCTCGATATTACCTTCTAAAAGTTAACCAAATTAATGTAAACTTAGAAATACCTATGCTGCGAAATATGCATTGGGAATAATTTAGAATCCAGAGAAACGTTTATACTTTAAAATAATTGCCCACCTTCCCTGATTGTAGGATCAATAAATCATAAAAGAACTAGGGTTTGTCCCTGAGGTTCTTAAAGAAAATAATAAAAGGAGACCCTAGGTCTGACAAACATTAGCTTAAAGAAACTGAAACGGATTGCTTCATCGCATAGTACGATGTAGGACTTGCGCGGCAAGTATGAAGTCATATGGTCTTGTGATTGATTCACAAGAAGAAAAGTGAAATACTCTCAACAAGGATGGCGGATCCTTACGCAAGTTATCTTGCAAAATGATGTATTCTTTGATATCCTTCTAAGTAAGGAAGGTTAAAAACCGGAAACTAAAGTATCCAATGAACTTTAGGGTTGACCAAGTTGGGTTAATAGGGTATGCCCTAACCCCAAATATAAGGGATCTTGCCAAGTTGCAAGACACCCTGGAACGAGTGCTGATGCATTCAAAAGGAAAGAATCATTCCTTAGCAGTTTGCCAACAACAAGATCGATTAATGGAAATGTTTATGCTTGCTAGAGATTTTAGAGAACTGTTAGATTTATGAATTACAAATTAAATGAATATCTATACTTCAGGTTGAAGGCCTAAAAGGAGAGGCAGCTTCAGTTACCCCCGACTGCCTGCTTGACCCTAACCAAGGGGGTTGTTGACCGTGCTGGGAACGTGGACCGAACCTGCCGCGAGAGGTCTCTCCGTTAAGCTCTACTTGGAGCAGGAGGACGCTTAGCTGCCAAGGGCGCTCTGGCCGTAAATCACTCGCCTTTCGGGTCCTGCACAAGAGGCTAACGTGATTGGGGATTGGATCTCGAGGCCCGCATACTAGTCTACAGGCGGAAGCTTGGAATAGTAATCTTGGTGGATTACTGGATAGCCTTCGGGCGGATTATGGACAAGCCTACAAGCGGAACTCCTTGTATTTCAAAGATAAATATGATGATGTATTAACAAAGAACTTGTCTGATATTGTTTTTCTATGTCACGTGATAAGATTACTGTAAAATATTACACGGCGCAGCGAACAGAATCTGAGAAAGAGATAGAGAGTACACAACAGATAAGAGGAGAATCAGTAAATTCTTTAACTCCAAACAACTGATACAAAGATGGCTCTGTCCACCCGTGCGCTTCCACTGTGTGAAGCTTAGATGGCGATCTAGACAGAAGATAGGTGAAGAGCTTAAGGCTAGCTGGAACAACAACTCTGACTGGGTGAAAGATGAGTGAGAGATGGCTGCGAAGGGGTTTAGCTTTTATAGCCCGCGAACGTCGTTAGGTCGGCCTGCTGACCGACCTACCATATGAGCCTCCACTAGTCGGCCAGGGAATATTCCCTTTACCATCGGGCCGGGGGCGCTGCCCCCGAACCCCCGCCAGGGGGGCCGCTGGCCCCCTTGGGACCCCCTAGCCAGGGGCCGCTTCCGCTGCCCCCGGACCCCACAATAGGGGCCCCTTTTAACTCCCTTACCACGCAACTCAATGCAATGTGCCTCGAGTTGCTACCAGCTTAACCACTCCGTCTAACCCAAAGATTAGACCCACAACAGTCACCTTTTTGCCATCCGGTCACATAGACCTCATCTGATATACAAGTCAGGACTCAACCAATGTCCGGGCTCACATTTGGCTTCTCCTCATAATGGGGGCCTTACAACTTTGAGCACCATGGATCATTGGTAGCACCTAATGAGGGTGGGGCATTGATCATATCTAACAATTACGTGAAGGAACCAGTGCTTAACGGATTAATTAAAGAAGCTGATTGTTACATGTCCAACTAACATGTTAGATAATTACCTAACTAAAACAAACCGAGGAAAGTGCGGAGGATGGGCCATGGGTCTGTCCTATGGTTGGGTGGTCCCGGTTGGCCGGGAACTTTTCTCAAATCTCGAAGAACAGCGGAATGATCGTCAAAGGACAGAACAACAAAAGCGTTGACCTAGAGTTATGTCTTACCCGATTTCCGCTATTTTAGGGGAACGGAATGGGACTATGCCTTATGACAAAGAGGTTGAGCTTTGCATCCCTCTCGTTTCCCATTCTCCTTGAACCAAGTGCAGCGTGAATCCGCTTCTGACCTGGCGTTTCTGTATAAAGTACTTCGCTTGGGACTGACGCTAGTTGCTGTTAGGTAATGACCAATCAGGAAAAACCCTAATTCCAGTCGATCCTAAGTGGGAATGGCCAGAATACTTCTGCTACGTGGCAGACGCGGGAAGCCCTAGATCGCAAAACCCGTAACATTCCATGGGAGTGCCGGGCGGAGCTTTCTGGACATCCTTTCCGATGGACTGCTAAGACGTGTCCTGGATGATGCTAATGGTCACATTACAGTTGGTATCAGAGCCGACCAGCAACGAAATTGTTTTTATGAAATCTCAATAAAATTAAGTAAAGAAATTGTTGTTGTCCAAACATTTTCTTACCTTCAATGCTGTCTTGCAGAATTACGAAGCGTGGAATAAGTTTCTAGTATTTCGAGTCATGTTTATGAGTGCAACACATTCTCTGCTTTATAGACAAAGAATTGGGATGGTGAACATCCTAGAGCAGATTTATAATCCATCACCTTTGTACATGGAACGAAGATGGATGGGTGCTTCACGATTCTACTATATAGCTGCCCACCGGTTTGCTTATCTACAGACCAACCTAAAGAGGATCAAGTGGTTGGAAGACCTGAAAGTTGTGAAGCTATTCGTTTTTGTGGAAGCTCACGTAAATTCGACTTTACATATTCAAAGTCGGAGGATTGAGATGAACTCATATGTATATGAGGAAGTAACATGTGTAATCCCAGCTGACAGGATTAAAGTGTTGGGCCGCCATGAGAAGTATGGATTCCAACAGAAAGGATATCCTGAACTTCCAATGGCTTACCGATTCCTGAAGATCCATGACCCAAAATCCTACTATTACACAGTTCCTGGAGATAAATGCAATACAACGTTGTTCTCCCCAAACTAAATGTAACAATTGAATTATTATCACATGAAACGTTGTATTCGAAAGGGCTATGCCAATGTAAATACAAATAAAAACTTCTTTTTATCAATGTCTAGCTGTGCATAAGAGTTGACAAAAAGTTAAGTAGCTACATTGTTTACGAGATAGATGAATTAAAGAGGTAATATAAACTAACGTCAATTATCGTATAATAACGTTAAGAAAACCTTTATTCAGGCACAACCCCAGGTACAGGTTCCTAATTCGCCTCCTACATCAAGTACTGTTGTGATCCAGGAGAAGAAGTTCCTTCTCAAGCAGATTAAGCCACCCGAGTTTGACGAGAGAGGCAGATTCGTCCAGGCTGATGTTGAAATTCAGATTGAATCCATGGAGGATTACTTCAAAGCAGCCGGTACTGCACCCACCAATCAAGCAATGCTCGCCAAGTTAAAACTCACCATTTCAGAGGGTGTGCGATATGTAGGTGCCATTTCAAAGGGATCCTTTACTTGGGAGAAGCTGAAGAAAACCGTGCAAGGAAGATACTTACCACCTACATATCGCACACAGAAAATGAACGAGTTCTACGAGCTAAAATAGCTAGGACTCACTCTTGACGCATACTACTCTAAATTCGTCTCACTTTTAAAGTATGCGCCACTGATGGACATGACACAGTAGGTGTCCAAGTTTTGTGCGGGTTTAAATCCACCAATAAATACCCGTCTCGAATCTATGCGTCCATTAGATATTCAGGATGGACTCATTCGAGCGGTGCCTATAATTCAGGAGGTGCAAGCTAGACCAAGGGGTAACAAAACTTGGTCTTATAATGACCCAAACAGAGGAGCATTCAGACCTCAAATGAAGAGAGTTCAAGGTCATAATCAGGGACAAAGAAAGAAAGCAAGGACGAATAACGTCAATAACTTTGTTCCTACTCAAAGTAATGGCCAAAACCTCCATTCTTTCCACTGCAACGAACCCGATCACTTCAAAAGGCAATGTCCCAAGCTCAGCGGAGGACATTGCCAAGCGCCTTTCCAAGGAGCAGGCCGTGGTCAAGGAGCCGCTACTCGTGGAAGAGGAAGAACCGCATGCATTGCCAATAGGCAAATGTGCTAAGGAGGGGAAGAAGAAGATCCAACCATGGAAGTAGAGTTCGAAAGAGCGACAGTCCATGCCGCTTTACACAAGAAAGGGCAGAATCGCCAGTTCTCGGTGATTCAGACACGGTCGGACTATCAAGGTAAAGGTTTCAAAACCTTAATTGATTGTGGCAGTACACATTCCTTTATCTCACCAGCATGTGCAAAAAGATTAGGAATAGCCACAGTAGAAGCACCTACCCTGCTTGTGGAATTGGCAAATGGTCGTGAGGTAACTTGTACCAGGCAAACTGCTAAGGTGGAATTCTTTCTGGGAGGAAAGAAGACTTCAGTTAAATTCAGAGTCATGAATTTAGGTATCCATGAGTGTCTACTCGGAATGGATTGGCTTAAGCCCAACGACGCCCACATTCACTGTGGAAAGGGTCAAGTTTCCTTTCGAAACTCCGAAAGGGAATTAGTCACAACTCAAGGTAAGGCAGGAGTGCCAAGAATCCAATAGGCCAAAGTATCTCGGATCATAAAAGGAGTCAGAAAAGGATTACCTGTTTAATTGATCAAACTCAACAAGTTAGATCAAAAGCAAGAGTCTCATGAAGGACCTTCTTGGCTAAAGGAATACGCGGACGTATTCCCTGAAGAGTTTACCGAACTTTTTTCTCAAAGAGAAATGGATCATGAGCTTAGGTTAGTACCTGGAGCTGCGCCAATTGCCAAGAGACCTTATAGAATGTCTATACCAGAAGCAATTGAGCTAAAGGAACAACTCAAGCAACTGTTAGATCAGGGCTACATCCGGCCTAGCAATTCACCGTGGGGAGCTCCAGTACTATTTCAAAAAGAGAAAGATGGGACACTTCGACTATGTATTGATTGCAGAGGGTTGAATCAATCAACAGTCAAGAACAAGTATCCTATTCCTAGAATAGATGAGCTTCTTGATCTTCTTCAGGGTGCAAAGATCTTCTCCAAGATTGATCTCAGGTCAGGTTACTACTAGATAAGGATCAAGGAAGAAGATATCCCAAAGACGGCCTTCAATACAAGATATGGGCACTTTGAGTTCCTAGTTATGTCATTCGGCCTTACGAATGCACCTGCCACCTTCAATAGATTAATGCAGGATATCTTTAGGCCATATCTTGATGATTTCATGCTTGTCTTCTTCGATGACACTTTAGTTTATTCTAAACCGGAAGAAGATCATGAACCTCAACTTCAGATTGTCCTTGAGACAATGAGGTCAAATAAGCTATATGCTAAAATGAAGAAGTGTGCATTCTTTAAGCGTCAGATTGAATATCTGGGATTCATAGTATCATCAGAAGGAATATCAGTGGACCCATCCAAGGTCAGAGATGTGCTTGAATGGCCAACACCGGTATCTATCAAAGAAATACACAGCTTTCTTGGATTGACAGGATGGTATAGGGTCTTCATCAAAAACTATGCTTTGATTGCAGCACCTCTGACAGACTTACTGAAGAAGCAGACTTCCATTACATGGTCAACTCCTGAACAAAATAGCTTCGACAGATTGAAGCAAAGTTTGGTATCAGCACCTATCCTAAAACTTCCTGACCTCAATAAGGAGTTCGAGGTAGTAACTGATGCTAGCATTCTTGCCTTGGGGTGTGTACTTATGCAAGAAGCTCATCCAGTAGCATACTCTTCAAGGAAACTGAAGAACCATGAAAAGAATTATGCTATGCATGATCTGGAATTACTAGCTGTCATCCATGCCCTAAATCTTTGAAGACACTACCTGTTAGGTAACAAGTTTACTCTAGTAACTGACCATAAGAGTCTCAAATGAATCTTTACCCAGAATGAGCTCAACATGAGGCAACGTCGGTGGATTGAAGTGTTGGAGGAATATGATTTTGAAATCAAGTACCGACCAGGGAAAGAGAATGTAGTTGCCGATGCACTTAGTCGCAAGGCATTCCTAAATTCCCTAATCTTGCAGAATCCATCAACGGTCAGATCTTTAGCTACAAAAGTATATATGCCAAACAACCCTATACTTGAGTTAGCTAGAAAGGAAGCATGCCATGATTTGGCCTACCAAAAAATGCTAAAGGAGATCTCTACCAAGGAGCAGAATCAAAAGTTGCAAGCTAAATATCAAGAATTTTCCATTGATAATGGACTTGTCTACTACAAAACAAGGATGTGTATACCAGCAAGCCAATCACTTAAGCAGAAGATAATGTGGGAAGCTCATGATTCCCCTTTCGCAGGACATCCTGGCTATGCTAAGACTCTTAATGCAATTAGGAAGAGCTACCATTGGGAGATACTGAAAGGTGACATTCTCAAATATGTCACTAAGTGTTTGTCTTGCCAACGTAGCAAAGCCGAACATGTCATGATGCCAGGGAAATTGCAACCGCTTGACATCCCCCAAATGAAATGGGAATTCATCAATATGGATTTTGTTGTAGGCTTACCCCAAGTCCAGGGAGGATACAACTCCATCATGGTTGTCGTTGACATGTGAAGAGCACCCTGCCACAACACCATGAGAACCACGAACCGGCCAAGAGAGGCTGCAAATACATTTGCTGGCCACAAAACCTGCAAGAAAACTCTCCTTCTCACCAAGAATCCATGCTCTCCAAACACACAAGAGAGAGGCACACAAGAAATTTAACAATTCTTTCATCCTCACCCTCTTCCTCTTCCTCACTCTCCATTAGATTTTGCAAAGGAGCACAAGAGAGGGAAACAAGAACAAGAAGGCAAGTGTTGTGCCAAAATGAGAGAGAGAGAAATGAACCGTGAGAAGAGAAGATAAAGGAAGAGAGAGGGTGTAACCACCTCAACCTCCCACCTCCCCAAATCCCACGGCTGCAACCATCTCCTTTTCCTTTCTTGAATTATAAAATTCAAATTTGCATACATTGGCTAAGGTCTAAGGACCTTTCAATTTTTAGCATGAGACAAAAGGGTTTGAACTTTCCTTTTCCTAGCAATATTTTATAGTGTGTCTCTTTTGGACTACACATTTTACATTGCTTCATATTTGAAATTTTGACAAAAGGGTACATTTGCAAAGTATCAATTTAACAAAAGTTGTTTCCATGTGAGCACATTTTGGTGCCTTTATTTGCACTGATTTCCTGGTTATCAACATGCTTACTAAGGTTGCACACCTTATTCCAGTAAAGACAAACTATAAAGCCTCCGACATTGCAAGGTTGTTTATCAAAGAGATATTCAAACTACATGGTTTACCCAGAAGAATCATTAGTGATCGAGATTCTCTCTTCACATCACACTTCTGGAGAGCTATCTTTGAAGCTATTGGGACTCAACTCTACTTTAGCACCGCCTACCATCCCCAAACGGATGGCCAAACAGAGCGAGTAAATCAAGCTATCGAGGATATGCTTAGGGCATACTGCTCTCGAGAACCAAAGAAGTGGATTCAATACTTGCCTTTGGTAGAATTTGCCTACAATGCTTCTTACCAGCAAAGCATTCAGATGACCCCTTTCCAAGCATTGTATGGTCATGACTGTCGAAGTCCCCTAAACTTTTCTAATCCAACCCTAAGGGTTGAAGCATCAAGGCAGATGTTGGAAGAGATGGATGATCAAATAAAGACAATAAGACAAGACATACAAGGGGCCAAGGATAGACAAAAGGCATACACGGATTTGAAGCTTCAAGAAAGAGTCTTTGAAGAAGGAGACATGGTCTTCATTCGCTTACGCCCTAAAAAGAGTTCTCTATCCCTAGGAGATTGCAAGAAGCTAAGTCCAAGGTATTGTGGGCTGTACAAAATCTTCAAATACCTAGGACCCAATGCTTATAGATTGTAACTCCTTGAGAACCTAAAGGTTCACAATGTATTCCATATCAGCCTATTGAAAAAATATATACCCAACCCTAACCATGTACTTGATGACCAACAAATTGTAATGCCTAGTTAAGGAGTCCTTGAACTAAGGCTGGATAGGATCTTAGATGTTAGGGAGAGACGATTAAGATCCAGAACCTTGAGACAATGCCTCGTCCAGTGGAAAGATTATCCCGAAGAGGATGCCACTTGGGTAGATGAAGGCACTCTCAACCATCAATATCCCCAGTTTATCTCAAGATGAGGATATCTCGATTCCTCTAAAGGGGAGAGAATGTAATATATCAAATATATATTTTGAATTTCTCCTTCTCGCGCGGCGGCGCATCGTGCTGGAAGGGTAGAGGGGGGATAGAGGAGCCAGCAAGCTCCTTGCTAGATCTTGCTCAGCTCCACGAGCATGCCCAGCGACATGTCGAGGGGGGAAGATTCCCTCCCCTCCCCTATAAAGTCGAGGGTGGGCGGCAAAGACAAGGGAGGCTACAAGGGAGGAGAGGACGAAGCCTTGGCACTACTGGTACTGCTATCGAGCTGTAGGAGGGAGGACGAAGACAAGGAGAACGCCGCCTGGTGCTGCTGAGCTGCCATTGCCGCATGTCGCCTGTCGCCTCTATCCTCTCTCCCCACGTGCGCCATCACCACCACCTGTAGACTACCCCCTCCTGTCGTCGCGTCAAATTTCCCCCCCCCCCCCCCACGTGGCTCCTGTGATCCCAGAGAAGCTTCAAGAAACAGGGGTCTAGATCAAATTTTGAGTGAGAGTGATCCAAGTTGTACTTTCATGAGCAACTAAATAAGCAAGACTTGTTCTTGTACTTGCGAGCTCTTCTCTCCCTCTTGTGCACACTTCAATGTTGGCTTCCACTCTAATTATTCATAGGGGTTGGTGTTTGAAGTCCGAGAGTGTTCTCGAGTGTGAATGAGCCCTTTGTGGGGTCTATTTTAGGTTCAAACAATGCACATAAGTATGGCTTTTAGTTTCCATAATGTACCCCTCACTCCATGAGGAGTCTTACTGAGGGTCTCTTAGAGATATGATTAAACTTAATTTTTATAAGTCTATAGCTTTACTTTGATCTCTTAATTTATACTAACCTTATAACTAATTACCAAAATATCATCTTAAAGGAAAAGATTTTATTTATGAAACTACCAAATAGTAGGGTTTATCGTGGCTGGAACATTTGACACTGTGGCCTCTATGTAATCCTTGGATTAAACGTTTGATTCTTTGAAGCCATTACTACGCTCCATGTCACTTCCCTCTTTGACTATCAAAGGCTTTAAAAATCTGAGAGTCTGAATATTCTTACTTGTGAGTAAGTTGTACCGTGAGCGTTAGGGGTGATCGTGAATATAGGGCTCTCTCTCTTCTCATTCACACTTTCTTTCTTCTTCTCTCTCATGTTTCTCTCTCTCTCTCACTCCCACTCACTTCTTTTTTCTCCCCTCTTTCTCTCTCTTTCTAATACTCTCCCCTTTTCTCACTTCTTTCTTCTCTCTCCTTTTTCTCTCTCTTCACATTCTCTCTTTCTTTCTCCTCTCCTCTCTCTCTCTCTCTCCCCACATTCTTTCATTGTCCTCTCTCTCTCTCTTCCCACATTCTCTTTTTTTTAATCCTCTCCTCTCTCTCTCTCTTCTCCCTCCACATTTTCTCTTTCTTTCTCCTCTCTCTCTCTCTCTCTCTCATCCCTCTTTCTTTCTCTTCACTTTTTCCTTCTCTATTATGTTTCTATCTCTCACATATTCCCTCCTTTGACTTCTTTATTCTTCTCTCCCCTCTTTCTATCTCTTCCATGTTCTCTCTCCTCTTTCTCTCTCTTTACATTTTCTCTTTCTCTCTCTTCTTTTTCTCTTTCACATCCCTCTTTCTCTCCCTTCACATTCTATTTTCTTTCTACTCTCTTTCTGATTTCCATGTCACTTCCCTCTTTGACTATTGAAGGATTTAAAAACTTGAAGGTTTGAATATTCTTGCTTGTGAGTAAGTTGTACTGTGAGCATTAGGGTTGATCGTGAAGATAGGGTTCTCTCTCTTCTCATTCACACTTTCTTTCTTCTTCTCTCTCATGTTTCTCTCTCTCGCACACTCCCACTTACTTCTTTCTTCTCCCCTCTTTCTCTCCCTTTCTCACACTCTCCCCTTTTCTCACTTCTTCCATCTCTCTCCTTTTTCTCTCTCTTCACATTCTCTCTTTCTTTCTTTCTCCTCTCCTCTCTCTCTCTCTCACCCCCACATTCTTTCATTATCCTCTCTCTCTCTCTCTCTCTCTCTCTCTCTCTCTCTCTCTCTCTCTCTCTCTCTCTCTACATTCTCTTTTTATTTCTCCTCTCCTCTCTGTCTCTCTCTTCTCCCTCCACATTCTCTCTTTCTTTCTTCTCTCTCTCTCTCATCCCTCTTTCTTTCTCTTCAATTTTTTCTTCTCCTCTATTATGTTTCTATCTCTCACACATTCCCTCCTTTGACTTCTTTCTTCTTCTCTCCCCTCTTTCTCTCTCTTTAGATTTTCTCTTCCTCTCTCTTCTTTTTCTCTTTCACATCCCTCTTTCTCTCTCTTCACATTCGGTTTTTCTTTCTACTATGTTTCTCATATCACTTTCTTTCCTCTCTCTCTCTCTCTCTCTCTCTCTCTCTCTCTCTCTCTCTCTCTCTCTCTCTCTCTCTCTCTCTCTCTCTCTCTCTCTCTCTCTCTCTCTCTCTCTCTCTCTCTCTCTCTCTCTCTCTCTCTCTCTCTCTCTCTCTCTCTCTCTCGCTCCTTACATTCACTTTCTCACACACATACACACATTTTCTTGCCTTCACCTTCACTCTCCTCTGACTCTCTCTCTTTACATTAACTTTCTTAAATTCCTTCTCTTAAGCTCTCTCACCTCCACCTTCTTCTCTCTCCTCTCATAAAGCTATCATCACCTTCTACATATTTCAAATGTGTGTGTGTGTGTGTGTGTGTGTGTGTGTGTGTGTGAAAGAGAGAGTTTTGATTATTTAAAGGTGAAACGATCATTGAAACGATTTTCTAGTTTCCTAAAGGGGGGTCGTCAAGCACCCATTTTTTAGAGCCCTACATACCCTCCCCCTCCCACCAAGGCTTATGCCTTAATAAAAACCCTTCTTTTTTAATGTATAACATTAATATTAATCATTTTATTTTTATTTATAATTTTATTAAATTTTCCCTTTTTAAATAATTTATATAAAAATAAAATATAAAAAGTAATTTAAAAATTAATAAAAATATAGTAAATTAAAAAAGTTAAATAAATATTAAACAATAAAGGTAAAAATTAATAATAATATCAAAAATGAAAAATAAGTTATGTTACATTGAAAAAACTAATAAATTTAGAAATAAATCAAGAAAATTTGTTATAAACTAATTATATGTTACTAAATAAATCATAAACTATAATTAAAAAGTAAATAAAATTCATTAAAAATAATTTGAAATAAACAAATTTAATTAGATTAAATCATGTAAATCAAAGTAAAGCAAATAATATAAAAATAATTTAGTATTTTTTAAAGTAAATAAAGTCATAGTTAAAATATTTGGGAGTATAATCATGTATGGTAGGACTTTTCAATTATAGAATTGAACCTTTTGCTTACGTTCATGCGCCTGGAATTAAATACTTGTGCTATTGTATGCCTAAAATGTAATTCACATAGGAAATTTCTTATTCACTAGTCAGGTGTATTATATATTCAATGGGGCTAAGTCTGGAAGCATACTTCTCTTGGTTCATAACACTCCAAAAATATTCCTCATCTATAGACACCAGGTAGTAGGTAGCTAGGTTTTGCTACAAATTGAATCCCCTATTGGACACCCTCTTCGAAGCGGTGCGACCCTTGGATCTCCAAGGTGCAATGCTACAAGAAAATACCCTTTACAAAGGCCTTCAATCTAGAGGTAAAGGTGGAAGATATGGAGGCAATGCCCTTTAGAGAAGGGACTGTGTGCTTTTATCAAATGAATGTGGTCCCAACAAAAAATTGGCCCAAGAAAGGAAGTTAAGACACCGACATGCTTGGGAATTCTATGCCAACAAACATAAGCAATAATACTCAAAGGTGCTACCATCCTAATGAAACAAGAAACTTCAAAAAGCAATGCTCGATGCTAAATCAAACCTTTTTCCCAAGTGTAGTTCCATGGGAAGAATAGAGGGACAATGGCTAAGGAAAAATAAAAGGTTGCCCCAACTACTTATAAGAAAAAAGAAGAAGAGAAAGAACCCATGATGGAACCCAAAATGGAATGAGAAATGGTCCGTGCTACCTTGAGTTAGAGAGGACCAAATCACCAGTTTTTAGTGATTCAAACACTTGTGAGCCACCAAGGTAAACTCTCCAAAGTTTTGATAAATTGTGTTACTAGTTGTTGTTCTTTTATTTTTCCAAAATGTGTAAAGAATATAGGGATAGAAATTACACCTACATTTTTAGTTTTAGTGGAACTAATTAAAAGGAAAGAAGTAATATATTCAAAATAGACAAGAAAAGTGGAATTTGATTGATGGGATCTAAAATGGGTTGGCACTGGCTAAGGCACTAGCCAGACCTCATGCCCTCAACACACAACCCCACCACACGGCCTTGCGGGCCAGGAGTGTTTGTCGAGGGATACACTATCCTAAACACTAATCACTACGCGTTTATATTCTGTAATCCAATGAAGGTTCCCTTTCCCGTCTCCTCAGAGGGAGATTATACATATATTGGCAATAAATGCCACATATCGTAGACAGAGGGCACTCCATGGGCTGATTGCCATGGCTCTACTTTAGCTCTTCTATATCTTGGGGATTGGCCCCTCGATGCACTACTTCCACATATAGACACATTCGAAACAAACTCCCCTCTTAGTGCCAATATATTTATTGTTCCAAGGATGCACTGATTCTCACTTATCCATTCCCTTGGACCCACCGTCTAGACCTACAGCCAGGTTGCTCACTCGCTCTACGTGGGTCAAGTCCTAAAGAAACCAAGTTCTATGCATCCAAGAGCTTGTAATTGATACCATTTAGCGATGCTTGATCCAAATGCGTATACGATTAAGTGCTCAAACAATTGAAAAATAGCCTCGTGCATTGTGCAAATCCATTCTTTTCATGTTTCCATACACTAACGTGTAATTGTTGTAATGAGAGAAGACACCGAGCCTTACACTCATGCTGTACTTCCCTTTATTTAACTTAACGTCATCCTATGTGAATAATGCAGCAAATACATCAGATTTTATATTGTATTTCAGCACTCAAACTTCCCTCCTCCCCTACTGTTTAAGGTTTTGCCGCGTTGCATAGGTAAAGGGGTGATTTCATGTGTATTTCACATGAACTAAGTAGTAAATACTCACAAAAAAATATAAATGGGGATAACCTGAGGCAAACCCTCATGATTTATTATCATTATACACTCACAGACACATCCATAATTTACCATAATTTTCCTCGTCCGTTCCCTAATTTTTTTCCTTTTAAAAAGTAAATTTCTTTATTTTTTCTTATTTATTATCATTAAAAATGGAATAAAATTAGCATTATTTTAGAGCTATGGCTCTTGAGTCCTTGAACAGCAAACATGTAGATTTTATTGGTGTTTTGTTTCATGCTTTCTCGATTTTAAGCCCAAAAACCCCATTTTTCCTCTAAAAACCATGTTTTTTGACTTTTTCCCATTTGATTCCCACTCTTTAAGTCCATATTTTTTGAGTTTTTGATTATGAAAGACTAAAACCAGCAGCAAACAACATGTCCATCAATTTTCAGCCCATATGAACATTGCTAACCTCATCAAATGCGAGAAAAGAGCCATTTTCTTTGTAAAAATGTCATTATCATCTCTATCAAGCGTTGAGAAAATGGTGCCTTCTCTCTGCTCACACCCCAAAAAAATGGCCCCCCCCTTAAATTTGGATTTTTTTAGGGGCCTCGAAAGGGAGCCCCCAAAAGGCATATCCTTTGGCATCCTTTAAGTCCATTTTCACTTGACATTTGGCCTTGGCCTCCCTGGCACTCCCATTTACGCGTCCATTGTCCAAATTGAAGTTCGAAAAATCCTGGTCATCCGTCTTGAGGTCCTCCACTATCGGGCATCTCCCAAGTTTTTGCCCGACACACCAAATAATTATAAAAATTCATAAATCATCATCTTCCACTGGTGACCCAATGGAAGCAAGTGCATCTGCAATCTTCTTCACCTTCATGTGGTAGTCATTGATTCTCATACTTTCTCTTTGCACATTATGCAACTCTTGCTTGAGCTGCATTTTCCTGGCTTGCGTATTTGTGCTATACATTTTTGACAAAGTATCCCATGCCTCCTTTGGCGTACTTGCATCCTGAATATGCACTGAAATACTGATAGACAGCCAGTACATAACTTTCCTGGCTCTCTCATGCCATGCTTTGAATGCATGTATTTGCTGTTGATTGGGAACATCAGGAAGAACTGGTTCTTCTTCATTTCCTGCAACAAATTCCCAATATCCTTTTCCCATAAGGAAATTCGTCATTCTAAACTTCCATGCTTGGAAGTTGTTCTTGTCAAGCTTTTCAGTTACAATCTGTGAAAGAGAATCAGACGCCATTACAGAACACTGCAAAAAATTCTGTCACTACAAAAAAACACAGCTTCACCCTCACAAGGGCAAATCTGCAAAACTGGCGAAAGTGGTATTTGACCACATAGTCACTTCCTAGTGACGATTTTGCATAAACAGGAACCAAGGATGATTCTGTAACTCCCAATGTCTTGACACATAAGCATACGATGCAATTTCTGTGGTAGCTTTTCACCGACTTGTAGAACAGTGGTCACACAGCATAAAACTGGGCCTTTTCTTGAGTGCGTGCAGAAAACTTCTGCCTCCAAAACAGGCCCCGAAATGGCCTCAAATCAAAAAAACAGGGTCGCGAACTAGAGTAGATAAGGATAGCTGTCATGTAGCTATTATTCATGGGCGGTGTACCAACCGCATCTGCAACTGACACGTCGGTGACATAAATGCACAATGGTCACCCTGGCATATCACGAGTGGAGCTCGATATCTCAACAAGAGTCACATCCACCGCACTTTCCTCGGGTTGCTTTAGTTATCTAATTACCTACCACATTTAGTTTGACAAGCAAAAACAGCTTCCTTAATTAACCAATTAATCACTGGTTCCTTCACGTAACTTAGGCCTGACACAGAAAAACAATGTCAACCAAGTTCCTTTTCAACATTTGATCTTTATTTATCAGTCTTTGGAATTCATCAAATAACCTGAAATACCAATCATTGCCAAGCAACTCGACAAGTACCAACCCCATGACGACCCATACAGCTTTGTTGAGCATTTTGAATAAGTCTGCAAAGCCAACGGCCTCAACGACCTAACTCAACGCTCGCAAGCATTCGGGCTTTGCCTAGGCGGCAAGGGTAGGATGTGGTATACGAGCCCAGATGTTGTAGAGCGAGCCAACTTCAATGGCCTCAAGGATCTCTTCATCAAGAGATTCGCCGAGCTCGGATACTCCAATAACCTACTAGTACGCTTGATGAACATCAAGCAAAAAGAGAAGGAGGACATCCGCAACTATGTAACCCATGTGAGGAGTCTCTTCAAGAGAATCCCTCTAGGTGAGCAACCGGCTGAAAGAGAAATTTCGACTATATTCATCAGAGCGGAATTCAAGACAAGGAGTTATATAAGGCTTTGGCATGCAATTCAAGCTTGTAGCGGGACATGGTAGCTAGAGTGTTTGAGGAAGCCATCAGAATCGATGATCAGCTGAAAGAGCGGAACTCCAGGAGCTCGAATGTAGAGGAGACCAACTCGCGAGGTTCAGAGAGAGCATCAGACTCTAGTGAGCGATCAATCCGATCATCCCAAGATAAGGGGAAGGCCACCAAGACAGGCTTGACTGATGTCAAGATAGAATTAGCCAAGTTGAAGACATGTTGAGACGACCAACACGCCCGCATGTCCAATGCGTGTACTGTGGCCGAGTGTCAAGACCAACGTGCCCGCACGTCCAATGCGTGTACTGTGGCCAAGTGTCAAGACCCTAGGTCAAGACCTTGTGCTAACTGTGGTAGGTTTGGCCATGATGTCGCGCATTGTAGATTACCAAGAAGACTTCCGTACTCGCAACCCTATGGCTAGCATTACCTGGCGAACAGGCCGCAGCCATTCTTTGGAAGGGGAGTCCCATTGGCCCTTCCTACGCCGCCTAACGATATGAAGCCAGCTATTCCTAGGATGTAAATAAATCCTACCGGCATCCCTAGACCGCCTGGTCCTTACGTGACCCATCCACCGAGCGATGCTCCAATCCACTACGTGGAAGAGCCAAGTGAGGAAGAAGCCTACATATACCCTTATGTCTCGCATGACGACGAGGGCAACGCTTTCCTCGTGGACTATCGACCCGTACCGGTGATGGCGTTAGCAAGAGGATGAGGTAGAGACCTAGGAGGGCAGATGCAAGATCCAATCATCTGTTGGACTTGTAGTCATCCCGGTTATGTCTCATCACATTGCCCTGAAAGAGAGCAGCAAAACAGAGACAAGGCTAACCAAAGGTGCGCAGAGTGTGGAATCACCCATCTCTTCATAGATTGCCCAAGCGAAAGCCATCTTCTAGCTCAGCCAACGTACCATCTGTCCCATTGGGGCTGTTTGGTGTCGAAAAACTCGATGGGGAGGCCACACCTATCCCATTGTGGGTCATGACCCGAGCCCAAATGAAGCAAGCCGGCATCTCTCTGCCAGGACCTAGTAATCTTGGCGCAGCCTCGATAGGGAAGAAAAGCCACAGGTGGAAAAAAAAGAGATCGAAAGCTAAAGTTGCACTAAAAACCGAGAGTGCTACAACTCTACTTGCTGGAAAGAAGGTTTCAGATGCAGAGGCAAAGACTTCAACCCCTAAGACGGCCGAAAAGGGAAGCGCTAAGGTAGGGGAATACCCGCATCCGAAGCAACAGTTAGAGGCCATAGAGAAGGTGAAGGAATGGGTGAAGAAGGCTCAAGAGCATCTCAAGGACACTGATCCCATCATAGAGGATGAGATCGATGATCTCTCCAGTGTAAGCACGCCAATATCACCGCCTCAACCTAAGTCGGCAGAAGCAACCGCACCACAAGCAGTGCCGCTAGACCAAGCCTTGATGTTACAGAGCCACAGATCAGTCATGGCCATTGGCCAGGACAATCCAGGTTAGGGGAGAGACAAGTATCCAATGATATTCTGACCACGCTAGAGACTACCCCTGTAACACTTAACCTGGGAGATCTGCTTAGGCAACATCCTACCCTATGGCAAGATCTTAAGCAGTGGGTCGAAGGGTCACGAGAGCAGGTCCTGGAAGACCCTCAAGACCATGACGCAGAAACGAAAATACCAAGTTTGACACTACACTCTGTGCCTAAATCCTTGCACGTCAATGCCTTCTGGGAAGGTTCTGAATAGACGCAGTCTTACTGGTCCTAGCCCTAGGAGACACAACAAGAAAGGGAATCGTAGACATGGGAGCTGGGGTTAGTGTGCTTAGCCACACAGTGCTTCAGACTTGGGGAAACCCGCCTATCAAAATTGCTAGGTTTAATGTCACACTAGCAAACGGTATGAGAGTAAAGCCATTCCGGGTACTTAAGAATTGGCCAGTGAAGATTGCAGGCGTCCAGTTCTTTGTTGACTTTATAGTCATGAAGGGATTGGACTACAATATCCTATTAGGCTGACCCTGGATGCGCAACGCTAGAGTCATCGAAGATTGGGGTAACGGCTTGATCTTCCTTGGCAATAGAACGGATGCCATAAGGATAGAGATGGATACTTGGAAGACCTCACCGGTCGACCTAGACGCCATCTCTGCTATGCTCAAGGGTAACACTTAGGTCAAGGAGTCCTATGGGCCCTTGACCAAGTATATCCCATGCCCAGAGAATGAGTGGGATTGGATGCACGTTCTTGCTACAATCGACCTGCCATTCTCAGACCATGAGGCGTATGAGCAAACCATGAAAACGATCGGCAAGCCTAGCGACACACTCTTCGTACCAGTCTGCATGATGGCAGGAACCCTTTGGGGAAAGCCTAAGCCTGTCAACTTCCAAGTCCCAACTAACAAAAGGGAACTCCAGGAGATCCTGGAATACTTGACAGACAAGCTTGCTGGCAATTCAGCTGCAAACTTCAAACCACTACAAGACCTCTTAGGTGAATCCAAGTGGTAATGGGCCAAAGTACATGACTTAAACCTCATGAATAACTGGGCCCTACTCCCTGACCAATGACAAGAGGTGTACCAAGCCCTAGGAGAGGATGAGAAGCCTGATGAAGAGGATTCTAGCGACGAATAAGACTGCCAATCCTTCAGTGATGGAACTAAGGGTGAAGTAGATACCGTAGAATACAGCACTGAAGGACAAGAAATAGGGCAAATACGAGCAGACTCCAAGCCGCAGAAAAGAAACATCTTTAGGATAGAGCGAGGGGTCATGCGTAGGGAATGTGACCGCGCCTGGTTGGAATACATAGAAGCCATAGACCTTGAACAAGCTGGCTTAGCCCAGCCAGGGACGACACTAGTCCTTAGGACAGAATCACCATCTGAACTACGTCCGCGAGGGGAGACTACCTCTTCTAGCGAAGACAGGGAGTTTGACTCTGAGTTGGAGGTTAGTTTGGATAGTGATCCATAAATCCTGAGGCCGCCACGCACGAAGGGGGACCTACCAATCCACCTGAGACGCAGACGAATAAGGCAGGAAAAGGTAAAACAACCCAGGGGTACGTGAACGGAAGAACAATGAAAACTACAGGACCTCCCTAAGCGCTTCATGAAATTCAAAAAAGGGGATAGGGTAGTGGTTCTGTTAGGTGCCAAACGTTAAGGACAAACCAATGAACCAATCGAGGGACCAGCCAAGGTCAAGGAGGTGAATCTGGCCCAGGAAGGGGAAACACCCCGACCAGTCTTCATTGCTGGATGACTTGACTGATGAAGAAGAAACTAGTCTTGTCGCTCTCTTACGAGAGTACATAGACATATTCGCCTGGTCCTTGGAAGAGCTTAAGGGGGTAGACCCGAGTGTCGTGACTCACAACATACCCATGACGCCAAACGCAATGCCGGTCAAGCAGCGACCGTACCCTATGAATCCAAAACACGCTCATGCTGTCAAAGAGAAAATTGACAAGTTGATGAGAGCGGGATTCATTTACGAAATTGAGCACACAGACTGGGTATCGCCCATAGTCATCGTGATGAAAAAGAATGGAAAAATCCGAGTGTGTGTCAATTACAAGAAGGTGAACGCTGCTACGAAGAGGGTCAACTATCCATTGCCGTACACCGAGCACATGCTTGAGAGGGTGGCACGCAAGGAAGCCTACAATTTTTTGGAAGGCTTCTCAACGTACAACCAGGTGCAAGTGCATCTTGCGAACATGCACAAGACCACCTTCACCACTGAGTGGGGCATCTTTGCTTACATAGTCATGCCCTTCGGGTTGACTAACGCCCCTGCCACTTTCCAATGCCTCATGTGCACCATCTTTAAGGACATGCTTCGTAAGGAGTTAGAAGTCTTTATCGATGATCTGTGTGTCCATTCAACCTGGATCGAACACTTAGACAAACTCCGCACAGTCTTTGAACGGTGTCGCTTATATCGTCTCTCCTTGAACCCCTTAAAGTGCCAGCTTTGGGTAAAGCACGAATGCATTTTAGAGCACGTGGTGTCGAAGAACGGCATTGCCACTGACTTCTCGAAAGTCAGGGTTATTGTTGACCTTCCACCCCCAATTAATTACAAGGGAGTTCAATGCTTCTTAGGCCATACAAGGTACTATCGGTGGTTTGTACTGAACTATACGTTGATCATCAGACCATTGTACAAGCTGTTGATTGTCTTCGAGTGGACCGAGGCATGCCAACAAGTGTACGAAGAGTTGAAAAAGGCTCTAACCATGGCACCAATTCTACGAGCCCCAAATTGGACCATTACCTTCCACGTGCACATCGATGCTTCTAAGTTTTCCATGGGGGCATCGTTGTGCCAACCTGGTGAGCACAACTTAGATTATCCAGTGAGCTTTGCTAGCAGACAACTCACTGAGACGGAAATGAACTACTCAACAACAGAAAGAGAGGGATTAGCCATAGTGTTCGCTGTGAAGAAATTTCGCCATTACCTATTGGCCACACCCTTCATATTTTTCGTGGACCATCAAGCCCTACTCTATCTAGTAAACAAACCTTGTGCTACAGGATGCATAGCTCGATGGCTCCTTGTGCTCTTGGAATTCGATTTCTTTGTGGTTGTGTGGAAAGGAAAACAGCACTACATGGCTGACCATATGTCACACATTCCCACAGGAGAAGCCGTTGGGACAAGGCATCATTGATGAATTATATTCCACCTGTCTAGCGAGAGAGATTTGTTTAAGGCTGATCTAACGCCATATTGGGCGGATGACATCGTCCAAGTGCTTGAGCACGGATTACCTCAGTGTGACCAATAGAAAAAGCTCAACTTAGGTGCTTGATCCTTAAGATCCAGCCCTATCAGCTGATTTCAGGCCATTTCTATAGGCTGGGGCAAGACAGATTGCTACGTAGATGTGTATGTGAGCATGAGATGCATGATGTGCTCTCGGAGGCACACAACGGCATTGCGGGAGGACATTTTAGCGGAGACACGACAGCACGGAAGGTGCTGTAGTCTCAACTATCGTGGCCCATGCTTTTTCATGATGACATGCAATTCGTCAAGCATTGTGACGAGTGTCAATGGACAAAAGTCCCGATTCGCAAGGATCAGATGGAGTTGACCCCAATTATTACTCGACAACCCTTCGAAAAATGGGGAATCGACTTCATAGGACCCATCAGTCCTGCGGCGCAGTACTCACAAGATAAGTACATCATTGTGGCCATGGATTACCTCACAAAATGGGTAGAGGCAAGAGCCACATGCAATGGGCAAAGGCAAGAGCCACACGGATTACCCCGTTCAAGCTTACCTATGGAACAGAAGCAATCCCACCCTTAGAATTCTTTGTTCCTAGCCTGAGAATAGCCCTTCAAGAATGATAGGAAGGGAAGAAGGCATGGACACAATGCCTAGTTGAGCTTGAACACCTATCAGAGACCCAGCTTCTAACCACCCATGCACTTATATGTGAGAAGGCACGTCACAAGAGTTGTCACGGATTTTCAGCAAATGGTAAGAAAAGTTAATATCAATCATGCATTGTACTCGCAAGCTAATTGAATACCATATACAATAAGATTGGGTTTGGCTGGCAAATTTCTATCCAAGGAGGTGGCGTCTCATCCTAAGGAGGAGTGCACCCTTTGCAGCCAATTAGAAGAGTTCGTGGGTGTATGATGGATGGAGTGCATGAGCCAATCCACCACTTGCAAGGCACTACCCAATCTATACCATCAATGGCAGAGGAGACATGCAATCTTCCAGATCTACCTACAATCTTGGAGCCTGAGATGGAGGAAATGATTGATGCATTGATTCCCATGGATGTTGAGACTTCTGATCCACTTAGAGAGGAAGCATCCATACCATTATATGATGGGTACCAAGTATCTCACCTGAAGACACTGCTTGCACTCTTAAGTGTGCAAGAAAAATACGGGTGGAGCGATGCAAGTGTGACCGAGTTATTCAGGTACCTTGTATATACACTTCGTTGATTTCTTTTTGGCACTATTATTAAAAACGTTTGTTCTTTTTCAAGATGTTTTATGATTTTTTTCAGGTTATTGAAATATCATATATTACCACCTACAAATACCATGCCTGAGTCTCATGATGATGCATGACATGTTTTACAAAAGCTTGGCATGGACTACAACAAAATCCATGCATGTATCAATGATTGCATACTGTTTCGAGGAGAATAGAGACTATGGAGACATGTCCAAAGTGTGGTTCTCCGAGCTATCGACAGGACTTGCAAGGGCAAACCATCCCTCAAAAAGTTCTCAGACACTTTCCACTTATCCCCCACATAAACCACATGCTTCATACGTCCAGCATGGTGAGTTTGACAATGTGGCATGCGCAGAATAGGTCCACAGATAGAGTTCAACGAATATCAGCGGATTCAGGGGCATGGAGCCACATTGACTCTACCTTCCTAGGCTTTGCCCGAGAGCCAAGGAATCTTTGGCTCAGTCTTGCAATGCATAGCATGAACCCATTTGGTCTGCGCTCAACTTCTTACAGTGTGTGGCCTATAGTCCTTGTTGTTGAGATATCGAGCTCCACTCGTGATACGCCAGGGTGACCGTTGTGTATTTATGTCACCGACTTGTCAGTTGCAGACACGGTTGGTACACCGCCCATGAATAATAGCTACATGATAGCTATCCTTATCTACTCTAGTTCATGGCTTGGTTAGTATGCCACCTTAGTTAGTTGAGTTTGGTTTGAGACCCATATATAGGGTTCTTCTATTTCTTTGTATGTAGAGTTCTTTTGGCTTACACAACTAAGAAGAGGAAAACTGTTTTCAGCCTCCACCTTTGTGTGTATTCCCCCATTGTGCAAGCAAGAAAGCTACAAATGAGACTCCTTCCTTCTCTCCCACAATCTTGACATGGTATCAGAGCCTTGTTCGTGGTAAGGAGCTCAAGAAAGCAAGCCAAGCTCGCGGTGTTCTGGTAAGAGGAGCAGTGTTGCTTTCATTTTCTGTTTTGGGAGCAGATCTCTGCAGGTAGCACAGCCGGAAATTGCAAGAGTGCATTGTCTCAGGTTGAGACGCCCTTCGCGGTGAAGCAAGAGGGCAGTATATGCTGCGAGAGAGAGCTTTAGCTTTGGGCGACCCTGTTTTTTTGATTTGAGGCCATTTCGGGGCCTGTTTTGGAGGCGGAAGTTTTCTGCACGCACTCAGGAAAAAGCCCTGTTTTATGTTGTGCGACCACTGTTCTACAGGTCGGTGAAAAGTTACCACAGATATTGCATCGTATGCTCGTGTGCAGAGACATTGGGAGTTACAGAATCATCCTTGGTTCCTGTATATGCAAAATCGTCACTAGGAAGTGACTGTGTGGTTAAATACCACTTTCGTCAGTTTTGCAAATTTGCCCTTGTGAGGCTGAAGCTATGTTCTCTGCAGTGATAGAATTTTTTGCAGGATTCTATAATGGCGTCTGATTCTCTTTCACAGATTGTAACTGAAAAGCTTGACAAGAACAACTTCCAAGCATGGAAGTTTAGAATGACGAATTTCCTTATGGGAAAAGGATATTGGGAATTTGTTGCAGGAAATGAAGAAGAACCAGTTCTTCCTGATGTTCCCAATCAACAGCAAATGCAGGCATTCAAAGCATGGCATGAGAGAGCCAGGAAAGTTATGTACTGGTTGTCTATCAGTATTTCAGACTCTATGATTGTGCATATTCAGGATGCAAGTACGCCAAAGGAGGCACGGGATACTTTGTCAAAAATGTACAGCACAAATACTCAAGCCAGGAAAATGCAGCTCAAGCAAGAGTTGCATAATGTGCAAAGAGAAAATATGAGCATCAACGACTACCACATGAAGGTGAAGAAGATTGCAGATGCACTTGCTTCCATTGGGTCGCCAGTGGAAGATGATGATTTAGTTTCTGTGACCTTGAATGGTCTAGGAAAGGATTATGCACAGTTTCGGACATCCATTTCAGTTCGTGAAAGATTTCCTGATTTTGAGGAGTTGATTGCTCTTCTAATTTCTGAGGAGCAGAGAAATGGTGGTGCATCTTCTTCAGGAGGAACTTCAAAAGAAGCTGTCTTCTACTCAAATGCTGGAAGAGGTAGAGGCAGAGGTAGAGGAGGCCGATTTGGAGGCCGTGGCAGAAATCAGAATATACAGCAAACTCAAGAAAACCAGTCCTATGGAGGAGGACGTGGTAACTCTAGAGGCACGGGGAGCCAAAGAGGTCGTGGTGGATGGCAAAGAGGCCAAAATGCAAACAGTAATGTTGAATGCTATTACTGTGGTAAAATGGGTCATATGGCTAAAGACTGCTATAAAAAGCAGAATGACATCATGAATGGAAAACTGCAACAAGGGAACTATGCATCTTCTAGTAGACAGGGTGATGACAGAAATGAGCATTTGTTTATGATGCAACACATGAACAATTCTGTGACAAGTGCAGAAGAAAGCAATGATGTATGGTATGTTGACTCAGGTGCATCAAACCACATGACAGGTCATGCAGAATGGATGGAGGATGCAAGGAAAATGGAAAAACCAGGATTTGTGGAGACTGGTGATGATACTGCACATCCGATTGTGCAGATTGGAAAAATTCCTTTGTCTATGCAGGATGGAAAAAAGAAATACCTCTCCGATGTATTTCATGTCCCGAATATCACCAAGAATCTGGTCTCTGTTGGTCAAATGGTTGAGCAGGGCTTGTAGGTCAGATTTAATCCTCATGGATGCTTTGTTGAGGATATGAAAAATAAAGGTCGCTTGATAGCAAAAGGAAAGAAGAAGGGCAGAATGTTTACCTTGGATGCAGACATGTCTGAATTGAGTGCAGCAATGTTTGCACATGGGACCGGTGTAGTTGCAGATCTTGATATCTGGCATAAACGCATTGGTCATGTTAATGTACAGCGACTTAAATCAATGCAGGCCCAAAATATTGTTGCAGGATTGCCTAAATTCAAGGTTGCAGAAATGCATAAGGTATGTGAAGCCTGTCAGTTTGGAAAACAAGCAAGGAAACCATTTCCTAGACATGTTCAAGAGAGTAAGAAGCCATTGGAATTAATCCACTCTGATGTGTGGACTACTAAAGCTGCGTCTCTTGGAGGCTGTCATTATTTTGTCAGTTTTATTGATGACTATAGCAGAAAAGTTTGGGTGTATTTTATGAAAAAGAAAAGTGAAGTTTTTGGGCATTTCAAAACTCTTAAAGCTATGGCTGAAAAAGAAACAGGTCTGCAGATAAAATGCCTAAGGTCAGATGGAGGGGGAGAGTACCTCTCAAATGAGTTTGCAAGGTTCCTGCAGGAGCATGGCATAAAGCAGCAATATTCATGCAGTCATACCCCACAACAAAATGGAATTGTAGAAAGAAAAAACAGGCATATTGGAGAGGTATCTCGTGCCATGCTCAACGAAAAAGACTTGCCAGATTTTTACTGGGCTGAAGTAGTTGCTACAGCAGTCTACATAATGAACAGGACTCCCACTGCAGCAATACATGGGATGACTCCAGAGGAGAGGTATACTGGTAGGAAACCAGATATTTCTCATTTGAAAATTTTTGGTTGCATTGCCTATGTACATGTGCCAGATGAGCTGAGATCCAAGTTGGATCCAAAAGCTGAGAAATGCATCTTTATTGGTTACTCTCTGTAGCAAAAAGGGTATAGATGTTATAACCCTTCTACTCGTAAGTTTACAGTGAGCAGAGATGTTGTTTTTGATGAGATGAGTAGCTGGTATAAACCAGTAAATGTGATTGATGATGTAGATGCACAAAATGGTAATGCTGCACAAAATTCAGAGCAGCAGTCACAAAATATTAGTGGACCTGGAGCGTCCTCTAGCAGTGGTTCACATTCTTCGCCATGGACAGGTAGATTGAGATCAGGAGAATCTTCTCAAAGCAATGCAGATAGTGGTATGCAGGTATCACGAAAAGGAAAAGAGAAGGTTGATCAGCCCATGTTTGATGTGAATACAGGTCACTCTTATGTGGATGGTGAATCCAGTGGCTCAGAACAGAGCATTGATGATGAGTTGGGTATTCCTTCTATTGTTACACCTGGAGTAAGGAAGACCAGGGATGTTTTGAGAGCACCTGGGAGTGAACCTACTTTGCGCAGGTCTACGAGAGCTAGGTATCCTGTGGATAGGCTGAAATATGATGGATTTACAGCCATTCACTATGCATATATGGTCAAAGTGATACAGGAACCAGAACCCACATCTTTTGAGCAAGCCATGGGAAAAGAAAAATGGGAGAAAGCCATGGATGAAGAAATGGATGCCTTCGAAGCAAATGCTACATGGGAGTTAGTACCTTTGCCTAAAGGTAAGAATGTAATTGGTTGTAAGTGGGTTTATAAGGTGAAGCACAATGCAGATGGTTCTGTGAACAGATTCAAGGCAAGATTAGTAGTCAAGGGGTATGCACAAACATATGGCATTGACTATGAAGAAACATTCAGTCCAGTTGCAAGGATGGCAACTGTAAGAGCAGTCATTGCTATGGCTGCATCAAAGGGATGGTCTTTACATCAGATGGATGTAAAGAATGCCTTCTTGCATGGTGATTTGCAAGAAGAGGTCTATATGGAGGAGCCACCAAGTTATGTGCATGCTGTTCATCCTGAGTTTGTTTGCAGGTTGAAGAAAGCCTTGTATGGCTTGAAGCAAGCACCTAGAGCATGGTCTGACAAGATAGGACAGTATCTTGTCACTATTGGCTTTCAGATTTCCAAGGCAGATTTCTCACTTTATGTGAGAAAAACAGAGAAAGGTATTATGCTACTTGTCATTTATGTTGATGATTTGATTATGACAGGTGACAGTGATGAAGATATCCTTCATGTGAAAATGCTATTGAAGCAGAAGTTTGAGATGAAGGATTTGGGAGAGCTGCGTTATTTCTTGGGCATTGAGGTGATTAGATCACCAAGTGGGATATAGCTCTTGCAGAGGCAGTATGGATTGGACATGCTGTCCAAATATGGGCTGATAGGCTGTAAGCCTATTTCAGTTCCTTTGGAGCAGAATGTGAAGCTGAGCACAGATGCAGGTGAGCTTCTAGAAGACCCTACTATGTACAGACGCATAGTAGGAAGTTTGATTTATATGACTATTACCAGGCCAGATTTGAGCTATGCTGTTGGATTGGTAAGTCAGTTTATGCAGGCTCCAAGGAAACCACATTTGGATGCGGCTAGACGCATACTCAGGTATGTGAAGTCCACATTACAGTATGGACTATTTTATGAGACTGGGATTCAGATACAGCTGCATGGATACACTGATGCTGATTGGGCTGGTAGCATTTCTGATAGACGATCTACCAATGGATATGTGTTCTCTTTTGGGAGTGCTGCAGTCACTTGGAGCAGCAAGAAACAGCCTACAGTTGCCTTGTCAAGCACAGAGGCTGAGTACAGGGGTGCAGCAATGGCTGCATGTGAGGTAGCTTGGTTGCATAAGCTACTTTATGATATGCATCAATCTACAGATGGGCCAGTTGTCATTTATTGTGACAACATGAGTAGTATACACTTGGCAAATAACCCAGTCTATCATGCTAGAACAAAGCACATTGAGGTGCATTATCACTATGTGCGAGAGAGGGTTTTACTAGGTCTTATTGATCTAGTTTATGTCAGCACAGAGGATCACGTAGCTGACATATTCACGAAGGCATTGGGCGCAGAGAAGCTGCGCAAGTTCAGAGACCTGCTTGGTGTGCAGGAATTGGGATTGAGCTCGAGGGGGAGTGTTGAGATATCGAGCTCCACTCGTGATACGCCAGGGTGACCGTTGTGTATTTATGTCACCGACTTGTCAGTTGCAGACACGGTTGGTACACCGCCCATGAATAATAGCTACATGATAGCTATCCTTATCTACTCTAGTTCGTGGCTTGGTTAGTATGCCACCTTAGTTAGTTGAGTTTGGTTTGAGACCCATATATAGGGTTCTTCTATTTCTTTGTATGTAGAGTTCTTTTGGCTTACACAACTAAGAATAGGAAAACTGTTTTCAGCCTCCACCTTTGTGTGTATTCCCCCATTGTGCAAGCAAGAAAGCTACAAGTGAGACTCCTTCCTTCTCTCCCACAATCTTGACACTTGTTAACTACAATATCCCTCCATGGCTTTCTATGAAGAAAGGGCATCTCATCCTTAGCTTACTCGTCCCCGACCGTTACAAACTCAAAAATATGGACATGTATCTTCATCCATTAGTCGATGAGCTTAAGATTTTATGGGAGGAGGGGTCACCATGCAAGATATGAGTAAGTGATGATCGACGGTCTGCCAATATTTGAGCCATTCTCATGTGGATGATGCATGACTTTTCGAGATTCAAAGAGTGCTCAAGTAAATAGGCTTCCATTCTCGTTGGTAATATCTATATTTTATCTCGTTCAAGCTTGTATTCACTGGGTCGTGATGTTGGAACAAGTCTGGTTACCTCAGGTTATCATGCATGTCCATTGTGCGGGCCACAGTTAGACTCCCGAAGGTCACGAACCATGAAGAAGATGGTATATTAAGAATACGCCACTTTCTTGCCAGAGGGTCATGAACTCAGTGAAGGTTTTCTTGGATGACCTCCAATACATATGAATTCCACAAGCTGGTACGAGCTCAAAATGGTCCATGCGGAGTCACATCCAAACGAAATGCGGCAGTTCTCAGTTTTCTACAAGTTGCCATGTTGGACCCACTTGCGGGTCAACCACTTGTTGGATCCCATGCATATTTTCAAGAATATGGGCAGCTTGCTATGGGACCACATCATAGGAAAGAGAGACACTATAGGGGCACGAATGGATTTGAAGGAGGTAGGCAAGATGGAGGCGCTTTGGCCGTAGTCGAGTGTTGATGGTCGTGTGCAGCTACTTCGCGCTCCTCGGGTTTTTTCCACTAAAGAAGAGCGCATCGTGAAGTAAGTAGTCAAGTTTATCAGCACTCCGACAGGTGTAGTGGGAGCTCATGCTCAACTGCCAAGACCCACGAACTGCTTATTGCTTCAAGCGTTTCAAGCGAGCTCTAATGGCTATCTCTCACCTAGCCGCGTCGTCGATCCTACGAGTGTACTGAGCTTACCTTGATGCCGATGTGAGTAGCCTCCTCCCTCGCACACCTCGGTAGCTCCACGATTCTTGATGCTAGCTCAAGCATCCTCAAGCCTCCTCCATCTCCAAGCTCCATCCTCCATAGCCGCACGCGTGAGAGAAGAGAAGAGAAAAGAAGAAGAGGAGATGGTGTAGAGCTTCACCCTCTTGATCCCTCACTCCCACACACTCACTCCCTCACACTCTCACGCTCTTTCTCTCAAGAGCACACACAAGCAAGTAGAAGAGAAGAAGAGAAGAAGAAGAGAGCTCTTGTTAGCCATACACCAAAAGAATGAGCTTCCATTCACTTTTTGAACTTTATATACAAACCCTAAAATCCCATGGGCACCCATCCCCTTTTTTACATGACCGGCCATTGTGGCAAGGTCTTTTTTCCATTTCCCTCTTCTAGCCTTATGCCTCTAGCCTATGCCCATCTAATATTTTACAATTGGCATAGGAGGGAGCCTGGCGCTCTTTTACAAGAGTTTTCCAAGTTTGTTGAGATGCCTTTCATTTAAAATT
This sequence comes from Lygodium microphyllum, assembly GCF_053477565.2. Classification (NCBI taxonomy): domain Eukaryota; kingdom Viridiplantae; phylum Streptophyta; class Polypodiopsida; order Schizaeales; family Lygodiaceae; genus Lygodium; species Lygodium microphyllum. Next base: position 29,533,849 of record NC_141155.1, read on the forward strand.
GTGCCTTTGGTCTCGGCTTAGGCTGTAGAGGTCGCCTGCGTGTCTTTGCTCTTCTTCCATGCCTTTTCCGCTTTTTCCTTCATTTTCTACCATTTTCCGCCATTTTCTGCCATCTCGACTGGGGGTTAACATTACCCCCCTCCGAGATGGGCGTTAGTCCCATGGCACTTCTATGTTGTTGTAGGGTGGTAGGCACTTGGGCAATGATGGTGTAAAGGGAAGGGCCACATGTAGATTCAGGTGCGTGTGGGAACTAATGTTTAGCGGGGAAGCCAGATGGATAGTGACTGGTTGATGGGGGCCTCCGAAGTTGGTGGTTTGCCGCTTGTGTGATGCCTGAAAGGAGAAGGCGTTGTGCAAGTGGCTTAGGGTGACAGGTCTAACCATAGGCGAGTGTTAACTCCCTAGGTATGTCCTGCCCTTGATGTGCCCTAAGCATGAAGTGGGAAAGCAAAAAGGGCTAGGGGGTTAGGAGCGGAGCTGGCCGATTGAAGCCACCAGGCACGCCTAACTTGAGAACCCCTAGGTGCAGTGATAGTGCTCTATGTGGTGTTTAAGTGCTTCTACAAGTGAGTGCTTGTGTGCTTTTCCATTCAAATATTCTTTTCTTTGTTTTTTTTTTTTTTGCAGTTGTGGAATGAGAGCCAAGCCTAATTGTCTTCATCTGAATGAGGAGGGGAAGGGGGTCGAATGGATTTGCTAAAAAACTGGTAGCTCTGCATGTATCCTTTCATATTCATGTGGATGTGGAGAGAAGTGGTGGAGAGGAAAGGGTGATTGCACCTAGTGAATTGGCTGTCATTCATATCTTCTAGGAGGGCTAGGCAAAAAGAGGGGAGGAGACTAGCCCTCATCATAAGACGAGCCATGGTGCAGCTGTCAATAGAGTTAGGGTCGAAGAAGAGGGGAGGTAGGCCATGCTCTTGTGGAGTCGGGTCCTGCTTAAGGAGTAGCTTAAGTAACCTAATATAATTACAGGTTGTTACAAAGGCAGGGTTAGGGCATGAAAAGAAAGCGTGTCATAGAATCATCTAAGCTTTCAGAGGTAAAGAGAAGGACATGCTTGAAGGATACTACATTAGAGCTATAAATAATAGGGAAGTCGTACTGCCCATGGAGGGTGGCATCAAAATCCACACCTACCCTTCGAGGGTATACCATGTAGATGGGGTTGTTCCGCTCGAATGGTAGGGTGTTACAAAACGCCATGCAGGCGAGCATACTAATGTCACATACTCGCCTCCTCCACAAGGGTTGGCTTTTGTAGCCCTGTACAGTGTGTGGGACTTCAAAAACTTTGTTCTACTAGTATCAACCACTTCTGTGCCCCAAGAGATCGGGGTTTTTTCTTGCTCTTCTAGCCATCTTTGCCCCAACCGGCCATTGATTGCAATCACCTCATCCATCACCTTGAGCGGCAAGACCCTCTGCAGACTCTTGGGTAGGAGAAAACTAAAGGTGAATGGATCCTTTCCTTGTTCTTGTATCTCCCACAGCACCAGTTCTGCATGGAATTTGGCAGGGATATCATCAGGGCAAGGTGGGAGGGGTACGAATGGTAGTATGGCTAGTTTGGCTCTCAACTGTTTCCTGGCTTCCTCTACTAGCTTTTTGCATCTTTCCCTAGATGCGGCTTGTCTTTCCGTAGATGGGTCCTCTTGTGGTGGCTCTTGAGACTACGGCGAGGGGGGTTGTGGGACTACATCCTCCCTGAATCGGTTCATGTTGATCTCAAGTTCTGCTTCCTCCCCCTGCCGTTCTCCCTGTGGTGCTTCCTCTTCGAATCCAAGGGCGTCGATCTCCTGGGGGGTTAGGCCGGCCAGTAATAGGTATTTTCGTTGCTCGTCGTCCAAGCTCAGCCTAACGTCCACCGGTAGGGGTGGCATCTGCAATCCAGCATGTAAGACTCTGCGTGCGATGCTGAGCTTTCTTTGTGTCACCTCCAATGACTCTTCTTGCTCTGAGTGGGTGGTGTCTATGATGGTGTCAAGGAAGGATTTTTGTTGGACACCGAAGGCCACTTGGGCAACTTCTACCTTGCTCTCTACAATGATTTTCTCCTTCTCTACCAGAGCAAGGCGTCGTGCTAGTGTCTTCACCCTCTTTTCATTGTGCACAGCCCACTCCTCCGCTCTTTTGTTCATTTCTTCCATGCTCTCTCCTTGCTTTAGGGTTAGTATCATGAGTTTCTGCTCTTGGTCCTCCAACTCCCTGACCAGCCTCTCTTACTTTTCTTTTTCAGAGTTTAGTTGATCTGTCAGGCGCTCAATCTCCTCTTGCTACTCCTCTATGTCTTGTTTTCTCTCCTCATCTCTGGCATTTAGCTCAGCCACAAGCGCATCAACCTGAGCAGATTTCACAACAAGCTCCTGGTATTGCACTATCAAGAGCTTATGCTCTCTTTGCATCCTCACTAGCTCCTGTGTTTTGTTTTCAAGCAGTTGTCTCCAGTGCTCCTCCCTGTCATCCTTAGCCTTCATTTCTTGCTTGAGATCTGCGATCTCCCTTTTCTGCATGGCTATCATCCTCATTTTATCCAGCTGGAAGGTGGCTACTGATTCCTTCTCAGCTACCAACTCAGCCATGGCTATCTTGTATTCCTCCTTAGCTTTCTCCAATTGGGAGAGTAGCTTGGTGACGTACTTGTCGTAGTTAGCTGATGGCGTCATCATTGTGTGGATGGGTGAGGTTGAGGCTTCTACCTTTTGCCTTTTAGGATCTTGCATGGATTCCGCATCAGTAGTAGCTAGCCTCTTTTGTCCTGTGACCGTGGTTCCTGTGCTCTGTCCCTGGGCCATCTCTCTGTTGATGAAGTATTGCATCTATGAGATGAAATTTGACACGTCGGCACTGGTTGGGATGTTAGGGGTGATGGTGATGGGTTCAGTGGAAGGCACCAGGAGGGTAGGAATTGGATGAATTGGGGCCTTGCCCTTGCCCTCACCTGGATCTCTGGCACCTGAGTGCTAGACCCTGGCCTTTCTTCTCTATGTGGGCTCCAGTTCCCCAATTCATCAACTTGGCTTTGTTTCTCGATGGACCAGCGTGTGGCTTCAGCCAGGTCCTCTTCCTCCTTCCTTCTTGGTTCTTCCTCTTCCTCATCTGCCTTTCTTCTCCTTTCCTCCTCCGCTTTTCTCTACTCTTCCTTCTTTTTCTCTTTTTCTTCTTTTTCCTTTCTTTTCTTCTCCTCTGCTTTCTGTTTCAATGCTTTCTTTGCTTTCTGTAATTCTTTTTTTTCCTTCTCTTCCTCCTGTCTCTTCTTCCTCTCTCTCTCCTTGGCCTCTTTTAGGGACTCTTTCTTTGCACTTTCCAAGTCTTCTCTCTCCTTCTTTCTGCCTTTGTCATCCTTCTTCTTTATCTGCGTTGTCTTCTTCTTGGGATTCTTGGTTGTCTTTTTTCTTGTCTATCCTTCCCCTTCTTCCTGTGTCTCAGTTCTATCGGTGGACCTATCCTTGTTCTGGTGAGGAGGTGACCTTTCTGGTATTTCTCCTTCTCCTTCTTTTGCATCCTGTGCTTCCTTCATTGTCTCCTGAATGAGTGCAGTCAAGACACCTCCATACCCGATGAAGGAGGCTTTGGAGGAGGCTTTCTTTCTTTCTGTAGCTTTAGAGGCTGGAGATTCTCCTCCTACTAGCACACTTCCTAGGGCCAATGCTTTGGTTGCCTGGTCGATCGTTTTTCGCACATACCCATTCCAATCCACTTCATCTAGGGTATGGGCTGCTACATTCTCCAGCACATGTACACTAATTTGATGAATCAATGAATTGTAGCGCTAGCTGGAGAAGAGCACATGTATCAGCTTGGCTTGCATCCTGGCTTCTGGGTCGAGGATATCTTGGATGCTTATGCTATCATTTGTAAGTACATCTTCCTTCTTCATTTTAAGCATGGCATAAACATCCCTTTTCTGTTTCCTCTCCATCTTTGGCTCCAACCCCAAAGCATTCTCTACCAAGGCTGGGTCTAAGCGGACCTGTACCTGCTTTGCATTTTCTCCTCTACCCACTGTCACAGTGCCACATTCTTGATCTGGGTTGTACGCTCTGAGGAACTCCATGCACTGCAGGTAGTCTGGCTCCTGCGAGAAATTTTCAAGATACTTCATGAGGTTGCATTGTTCAACCACCCTCCTAGATGCTTCCTCCTTGGCCACCACAACTTCTATGTTGTGGATGGTTTGAAATTTAAGCTGACTGAAGGCACAATTCTCTAGGTAGATGCGGTATATCTCCCTTTCCTTGTCTGTGAATGGGAGTCAGTGGGCGGCGCGGTCTTGCTGCGACATTTTATATTCCTGTCATAAATCGTAACTTTCATTAGTGCTTTCCACATATTAGTTTGTTGATTCTGGAAAAGAAAAACTTTATGCTTTTTGGATGAATTCATTAAGAAGCAATGTAGATTTTCCTTTTTAGACTTAGACTTTTTGCCCTTTACTTCAAAGTTTTCATGCCCATTTTCCTACCCCATCCATTTTTTCATAATATATGTTTATGTTTTTCACTGATTTTGCTTTGATTTACCCCCTTTGATTCATTTCTCATCTGATTCATTTCACTTTACCCCCTCCCCTTCCATCTTGAGAAGAATCCTTCCTAGGATGGAGGGTCAAAAGGTCAAGGGCTTTTGGCATGTTGGGGTAGGAGTTACTTGTGAAGGAGCCAAGTATAGAAATTTGGATTGTATTCCAATTGAGCTGCATGGTCCAAATCAAAGGGTCAAATTTCCACGTGCGTGATGTATGTGAGAACATCTATGAGGAAGTCACCAGAGTCGACACGGCTAGCAATTTGTAGCTCTTCCTCAGTCAACAAGCAATCGAGGTAGGGGTGTCCTTTGAGGTGTTCTTCCATGGGTCAGCCCCGAAGAGTGGCTAACACTCTATATAAGGTGGGCGCGACGTAAGTGGGATCATACTCTACTATTTTGATGGCGTGGCATTGCTCAGCGTTGGTCATTATGCGACATCCGTCAACTTTCCATTACAACCTAAGAGCGTACCACTGCCTCAAGAAGGATGATCCAGTATCAGTGAGTTGTGATAACTCCGCGATTTCTTGGTCAGTGATAGCAAAAGTGGTTCGTGGATCGTATGACGTGATAAGGTGTTGTTTGATGGCTTGCTCCTTGGAGATTTCTCTGTTAAGCAACTCAGCAGCAGCGGAGCGAGAAGCTTTTGTGAACGTGAATTCAAAGGTTTCCCAAGAGCAATGCATATTTTGCACTTCAGTTGCAAAGGGTTCTTCTAATAGACCTAAGTCCAAGCGGTCGTAGCTTAGCACAAGTGACACAAAAGTGTCATCTGGTCTTTTAATACAATCCATCACATCATCCTCGGTGTCCTCAGCGAGATCAGCAGCAGCTAGCGCTAAAAAGGATTTTCGTTCATAGGAGGGCGTAAGGCTGACAGGTGGTTGAGGTTTGACAGAACAAGAGCTTTTGACAATAAAGATGGGCAGTTGGGAGGGTTTGTGAGTTTGTAGTTGGGCCGCTTGGATGTTGAATGGATTAGGAGCAGCCACGATGGATGGGCTGCTGCATTCAGGTTGGAGTTGGGAAGGCAGATTAACTTCAGGGGGTGATGACTCTTGTGACGGAGCCTGGGGTTTGGGCCGATAGGCTTGTGGGACTCTCTCAGGCCTAGGCGTGGATGAGACAGATGGTTGTGGTTCAGGAGAGCACTGCGGCTTGTGGTTTTGAGGGTTTATGGAACGCGGTTTGATCAAGCTTGAGGGCATATGAATGGTGCCTTTGGCTGTGTGGGCCTTAGGGATCCACAGCCAGGTATTTCCCTCGTAGTAGCCTTGCGCACGTAAGAGGGCTTTAGGAACCCATCTTTACTTGATCATGCGGCGCTTTCTGTGACTGTGTCTTGGCCTCCTAGGGTTAGAGTTTTTGGTCCTATGAGGATAGGAGTGTCGACTCCTAGAGGCAGCGGTTGTGGCTGCTTGGGCTTCCATTGAAATCTAGGCTGTTGAGCCTGATGTTTTGCTACTGTGGGCTGTGATTCCTGAATTCTGGGAGGTTGCAGCTGCGCACTACCCCCCTCCGTAGATTTGGTCATGGATAATTCTATCGGTGGCTTTGCGGACGGTGATGAAGTCGCGCAGCCATTGCTGAAAGCTGTGACAATGCGAACTTTGCCTATTGCGAGGTGGATGTGCTCCGACTCACAATCAACATTGCAGTGAGTCTACTTTTTGAAAGTGCGCCCTAGCAGCGACTCCGTGCTTGCGGTCTTTAGCATTTCGCAACACGTAAAAAATCATTGCGACAGTCTCAAACTTGATAGAACCGACTACTTTGCACTTGCCGAGGAGTGCATAGGAATGGGCCCCATAGGGGCTTAATTTAGCATTCGTGGGCTGAAGTGGTGGTCTGCCAAGTTTGGTCCAATGATCGTGAGATAGGACATTGAAGTCTGCTCCCTCGTCAATCAGAGCATTGAAAGCGCAGGTTTGTTTTGCAGTGACCATTATATGGAGGTATGCGGGCTCTACGGCTTCCTCATCCTCATCATCAATCTCAGTGATTGTGGCCACTCGTACCTTGACAGGCGGTTCTAACATCGGGGGCTCGTGCAAAGGATGGGTGGGAGGGTAGTACTTCTTGACGCGACTGCCATTGAAGAAGCCTATTTCCTCACCGTCTAAGGTTTCAAGTTTGACATTGCTTGTGCGGCTGATCGCACAAACTTTGAAGGGTCCAAGGCCTCAAAATTTCATTTTTTGTTTATGTCCCTTAATGGAGTAGAGGAGCACTAAGTCGCCCTGTTCAAAGTCGCGCTGCTTGATGATCTCAGATTGAAACTTGATGAATCATCGTATGTGTTCTATAGACAATCAAAGTTTTTGTCTAATTGCCAACTTGCAATGAGAGCAAGGACATGGGACATGCTGTTTAAGATATGCCTCACAATCTTGAACAACAAGACCTTCATCGTTTTTCATTTTGTCTAGGTTATGATAAACAATTTGTTTTTGCTATCATTCTTTTTTTCTTTCTTAAATTGTTCTCCTCTCCCTCCATCTTTCTCTCTTTTTCTGCGTTATGACTATGACCATGACCACGATTACAACTACGGCCACGACTACAACCACGACCACAACCACGACGAGCACGACCACGACCACGACCATGACCACGACCACGACCACGACCACGACCACGACCATGACCATGACCACGACCACGACCACAACCACGACCACGACCATGACCATGACCATGACCATGACCACGACTACACCTACGACCACGACTACGACTACGCCTACGACCACGATTATGACCATGACCACGACCACGATCACGACCACGACCATGACCACGATGACAATGATCACGACCACGACCACGACCATGACCACGACCACGACTATGACCACGACCACGACCAAGACCACGACCACAACCACGACCACCAAGATGACGATGAGGACGATGACAAATACGACTACGACCACGACCACAACTACTTATATAGAGATGAAGAGAGAGACAAGAGTTAGGGAGAGAGTAAAGTTAGAGAAGAAGAGGAGAGAAGTGAGAGAGGTAGAAATAGAAAGAGAGATAGAGAGAGAAAAGAGATAGGGGGAGATAGAATGATTTAGGGAGAGTATAGGAAGAGAAAAAGAGGGAAGATTGAGGGAGAGAGAAGGATTGAGAGAAGAGAGAGGAGAAAGAGAGAGAGATCCGAATAGAGCATTTGACACCCATAGTCAACACACCGTGGAAAACACAAGCACAAATTGACATTGAATTACGGCAAGAAAATCCACCACAAAATAATAGTTATAATACTCGAGGTAGGATTTCAAAGTCTTACTAATTTCAATCGGTCATGGATGCCATACTATGGGTAGGTTGCACTCACTAAGAATAGAATTGGAGATTCACCTCATCCATCATCAATAGAATTCTCCTTTACCATTTACAACTCACCCACCTTCTCTCCACACTATTGCACACTACAATCTCTATGAGGGCATGAGATTGGGATCTCTACAGATACCAAAGCATGATCTCTAGCTTGATGGTTGCATATATACTACTACTACTCATGGAATAAACCTTAAAATAGTTATTATGCTCAAATATATACTTGTTAGATCAAAAATTTGTTCCTAAGACTATTCTAAGGAAGAAAGAGGGTTAATGATAAAAGAGTGTCCTTCCTTGCAAGTGATTTTATATTTTATTTTTTAATTAAAATTGATAGTTGAAGACGAGTTTCCTAAGAGATCTTGTGGTAATGCTGTTTTAGTTTTGCAAAGCATATGAATGATGTTGTTTTAGTTTTTTGTATTTGTCTTTTTAAGAAGAGATTGATTTTTATGGAATATCCAAAGTTATTTTTGGATTTACATTATGATAAATGAATGTTTTTCTAACTGATAGACTGATTGCCTTCGTTGTATACTTGCGTGGTGGAGGCTAGAACAAGCCCCATGTATGAGAGGTCTCTTTGTAGGAAGAACATTATGGTAGGAGGCGCAAGTATGCTAGGGTTCTCTAGCTATATATCCCTTAGGTTTGTTGAGGATCGGCCTAACCCCTATGAGCCTATTATGAGCTTATTGTAAGGTCTTATTTCCTTTTCTCTCTTTCTCTCCCTCTCTCATTTCCTCTCCCTCCCTCACCCTCACCCTCTCTTTCTCTCTTTCCCTATTAGGTTTAATGATTTTTCTCTCTCCTCTCCCTCTCTTATTTTTTTCTCTCTCCTCTCCCTCACCCTCACCCTCTCTTTCTCTTTTCGTATTAGGTTTAATGATTTTTCTCTCTCCTCTCTCTCTCTCATTTTTTCTCTCTCCTCTCCCTCTCTCATTTCCTCTCCCTCCCTCACCCTCACCCTCTCTTTCTCTTTCCCTATTAGGTTTAATGATTTGTCTCTCTCCTCTCTCTCTCTCATTTTTTCTCTCTCCTCTCCCTCTCTCATTTCCTTTTCTCTCTTCCTCTCCCTCTCTCATTTCCTCTCCCTCCCTCACCCTCACACTCTCCCTCTTTTTCTCTCTTTCCCTATTATGTTTAACATCTTTTCTCTCTCCTCTGATTCTCTCATTTTTTCTCTCTCCTCTTCCTCTCCCTCTCTCATTTCCTCCCTCTCCCTCTCCCTCCCTCTCATTTTCCTATTATTTTTAATGTCTCCCTCCCTCTTCTTTTCCCATTTCCTCCCCCCTCCCTCTCCCTCTCTTTCTCTCTCTCTCTCCCTCCCTCTCCCTCTCTCATTTCCTCCCTCTCCCTCTCCCTCTCTCTTATTTTCCTATTATGTTTAATGTCTCCCTCCCTCTACGTCTCCCTCTCTCATTTCCTCTCCCTCTCTCATTTCCCTATTATGTTTAATGTCTCCCGCTCCCTCTCCCTCTCCCTCTCTCATTTCCTCTCCCTCCCTCTCCCTCTCTCATTTCCTCTCCCTCCCCCTCTCCCTCCCTCTTCCTTTCCCATTTCCTCCCCCTCTCCCTCTCCCTCTCTTTCTCTCTCTCCCCCTCCCTCTCCCTCTCTCATTTCCTCCCCCTCCCCCTCCCTCTCTCATTTCCTCTCCCTCCCTCTCCCTCTCTCTCTCTCTTTCTCTCTCATTTCCTCTCCCTCTCTCAATATACACAAATTATACATAAAACAAGTAAAAGAGAAAGAGAATGCACTCACTGTGAAGACTCAAAGAAGGGTTTGGTGGCTCCTCTTCGCCCTCCATACACCTCCTCCTCTTCTTCGCGAACGGCGGCAGTGGTGGCGGTTGCGGCGGTGGTGATGAGAAGCCTTCTTTCTCTCTTTCTCTCCCTCTCAGCAAGATGGTCGCTCTCCCTCTCACTCTCCCTCTCACTCTCTTTCGTGAATGCACGAAATGTAACGCACTCGAGTTTCGGCCCGCGTTTTTTTGCTCTAGGTACTGTCGCTATTTGCTAATAGCAACGGAAATAGCGACCCGCTATTTGCCGTCGCTAATCGGCGTCGCTATGGCCTGATATCCTTGTAGTGATTCAAGAGGCTTACTTGTTAGATGATCACTTCAGCCACATCTTCCAAAAATTATAGCATGGGGTCATGGCTAAAAAATCCCAATATTAGCAAGCATGGACTTATTTGGTCCCATGGCAATATTCTCATCCCACACAATTCCCTCTTCACGTAGAAGATCATGGAAGAGATGCATTCTTGCCCCACTGCTTGTCACTTGGGTGTTTTTAGAACATATGCATGAATAAATTTATGTATGGACCCACGTGAAGAAGGAGTTATTAACATAAGGTTTTAAAATAAAACCTTAGGGAGAAGAAAATAAGGGGAGAAAAAAGAGAAACCACACACGAACCTTTCGCATAGAGCTCCGACTTGCATAAAAATCAGCCCTAAGAATGTGTTTGTGTAATAACCTTAGAATGTTAATGAGGGAACCAAAAGCTACATGCATGAGATGATGCATGCAAAGCATAGAGAAAGCATATGGATGAGGGCAAGAGCAATTACGTAAAGCATGTACGAATAAGTGCTAACTAATAAGGTTTTTAGAAACTTTAATCTAATAAAAAGAAGAAAAAATAAAAACAGAGGGGCAGCCTGATTGCGTCCACCCCCTCATTTCATCCACCACCTCACCCCCATCAACATCACCTCTCATCTCTCTCTTCACCTCAAAAATTCATTCTAAATGACCTCTTTTATTGACCATTAATATAGAGTACCCCTCCCATTTTACAACTCATTAAATTACATTTCATTAAATAAGTGTATTTTCCCATTAATTCAAGAGTTAATGATAGTACTCCCCTTCCTTCCCCCATATTTGTGAAGATATTCCATACTATCCACCTAGGCTCAAGAAATGGATATTACAGTGATGATTGTGCTCTAGCCTCGTTGTTAGAGAAGCAGTTGTTGTTGAGATGGAGAGATACACTTGAAATTGTAGAGTCTCCCTTAAAATCCCAAGACCATAAGTTGTAATATCTAACACCTATAAATTTTCAGTTTTTTTTTTTGCCAATAGAATATTGTCGCTTGCAAACTTGAAATATTTAAAAATTACGGTATTTATGTAAAATCATACACTTGTTATACACTTTTCACATCAACACATTTATATATGCATGTAAACTTTACAAAGACGTAAGTAAAGCCATAACTCAATATCGTATGGGAATAGCCCTTAATGGTTTAAAACTTAAGGTTTTTAAGATAGAACTAGTTTAGTTTTTGTTTCATTGTTTCATTTCACACTTTCTCTCTTCATCTCTTTATATCCACCACATCCCTCCTACCTGCTACGACGGATGGTCGCACACACTTTGATGAGTGGATCCACGAGACTATCTTTGCTAGTCAAGGTGACGAGATATTTCAGGTTTTCTCTAAAAACTTCAACCTTGAAAGCAAGCTCTCATCGCTGGATCCCCCCTTTCAGGTTTTGGAAAACTTTGTGAGCACCAGTGCTACCTGCACATACTCCATCGAGGGATTTGACATGACTTGGGTGCCTCTGAAATAGCTCATGGTATTTCAAGCATGAAAGAATCACCAAACAATGGTGGATAGGTGTCTGGCCCACGTGGATCCTTCGCATAGAGTATATATTGTTCCCATGATGTAAGTAGAATCCCATACCCCGCTATTTATGAGGGAAAATTTTCCTAATCCTCTTCTAATGAACACATGGATTATTACCCTATATCCCCCTCTTCTTTGCGTGTCCTCTATTATATATTTCTCCTTATCGCTGAACTACTTTAATTCTTCTTCAAGCTTCTACACTATTTTTATCATCTTAAAATTATTTTTGCAATATATTTAAACAACATTGAGATTGTAATAAATATTTATGAGTACTATATAACATTGATTGATAATATTGATGCATATTAATATAGATGTCTAAGAATTCTCAAAATCCTAATAGACATTATTCATCCTTCCCAATAAAAGTGAGTAAGGAGAAATTGAAGTAAAAGGTGGATTTAGCCTAGTACTAGCGTCATCTAGATATAAGAAACCATCTACCCAAATATCAATATTTTTCTTTTCCCCTCTAAATGATATTAGGAATCAATTGTTGCACCTAAGCCTTGCTTGCAATATAGTTGGTTGTAGATAGCATATCTACTATCGCATTCCCTTTACTTACAATATATCTAAATTTTGGGCTCATTGACTTTATATAAGCAATCCATCTTTACATGGCTATATTTGAAATGGATAACTGGTAATCTTCCCTAGCAAAGGCAAACAATTTGTTTCTACTATCATTGAAGCATCGATAAAGTACCTTTATTACAATTTAATGCAGACAGAGCACCATATAGCTCTCTCTTGATCTATGGGTATCTCCTCTATCTTTCATTTAAAGATTTTGCACCAAACCTTACTACATATTAGTTCCTTTCTTTATCATCTTGACTTACAACCAACCAATTATGATTGGACTAGTATCCATTGTAATAATGATAGGCTTCTCATCTATATATTCTTCTTTTCTCAATGTTGGTGTGGTCGTCAAAAGCTTCTTCAATATCCTTATAGCTTCGGTATGTTTTTTGTCCCAAAAGAAATTATGTCCCTTTTTTAACAACTAGTAAAAGTCTTTTGGGATGTGAGAAAAATGGGGAATCTATATTAAATAAAACACACAAGCTCCAAGAAAACTTCTAACTTTAAAAATTGATGAACATATCTCTTATATCCTCTCTATTGCATCCACTTTCACAAGAGAAGGCCTTCTTCCATAATACCCACACATATGACCCACTATCAATACTTCATGGATACGAAACATTGAATTCAAACCTGAGAGAGTCAGATTCACTTCCTCTAACCTAGTAAAGATTTTCTCACAATTTGATACATGATCTTTGAAAAAATTTCAACATCATCCAACTCTTTATCCTTCTCTTTCTCTATACATCCCTTAATGAGCATATCATCCAAGAATGGCATAGTCAAACTTGGAATATAATAATTGAGTATGTTGTTCATGGCATTCATCATATGAGCCATAGATTTTGTAGTTCCGTATTGCAATCTACACATATGAACCATGCCAAGTAGAGTATTCATTGTAATCAAGATTTTCTCTCCAATGCAAGCTTGAACTGGTCATATCTTGAGTATAGATGACCCAAAAAATAAATAGCTCTGCCTATGAATGCTTTTTCAAATTAATCCACCACTGATCCTACACCCACATTTTGGATGGTCATTTTGTTCAATAGCTGAGCTTGTTATCTCAACAAAGAGTACTTTCTTGAAGACTTAGGGATGATCACTCATAAGTCTTCACTAAGTTATATAAGTTCATTTGTATTTGTCATACAATTTTCAGTTGTACCATGTATATTGATAAAAAATTAAGTCTATGGGAACCCACAACTTGATCAGCTGCTGGAAGTAATTGACAGTTTGCAGGATAAGTCATATTGAAAATTTGGTTAGAAATCAAGAAAAGTGCCAAAAGACCACTAGGTTCATGGGGGACCTGAAATAATGGACTAAATAGACCTGTAAGTGACCTAAGTGGTCAAAGTGATAAGTGGGAGCTGAGCAGGATGTAGCCATTTTTCGGTGCAAAAAGCGGGCATGCATACCTGTGGCAGATGGAGAAGAGTTGTGGACTATGGTGCATGCTCCAAAGCATGCAAACTGAAGGCAAACTAGAGCTGAAGAAGGAGATACAAACAAGGAAGGTGAGAGCTCCTCTTACCCGTCCATTTGATATGACGAAAATGAATGGTATGACAGTCTATAAAAGGGGGAAACTTGAGAGAAAAGGATTCAGCGTAATCTTATGTACGTTTTCTCTCATTTTTTTAACCTTATTCATGGTCCAATGAAGCCCGTCTTGTACCCAAGTACTTGAGTGACTTTGGGGCAAGCAAAGGGGAGGATTTTGAAGGTGTAAGGGCTGTTATGGGCTGAAAAAACCAGTCATAAATAGGGCAGCCCACTGTTCTTGTCCATTTTGATGAGTAAACAAGTGATCTATGTGGTTGTAATAGAAGAAATTAACCTCTTAACATCAGGGCTTTACTTATGAATGATTAGAGGAGCTTATTCTTGAGTTTATGTACACTTTTGGAGCTTGATTATGGGCTGGAAATTACTGTTTTAAAATAGGGCTGAAGTTAAATTTATGCTTAATCAATGCATTTCATGAGCTTTTGAACTATGCCTTGAATGTACTTGAATCTACCATCAAAATACTTGTTTCTTGGAGTTGTTATCCGTCCATGTACATGAAATAAAAACCATTTGAGCTTGCATTTGGAATATGCATTTGGTTTAAATCTAAGATTATCCCTTATGTAATGGCTTATTATTCCCAAATGCATTTGATGTGATTAAGACAAAGTCATTCATTCCATTCATGTATACTAAATAAACAGAAAAAGCTTGATATCTTCTTCTTCAACTAAGTCATTTCTAAAACCCGAATCTTGTCAAACCCCAATCTTTCCCCCTTCTCCAAACCTTGAATCCCACACTCTTCTTCTGCTCTAAACCCCGGTGGTAGACCTTCAACCCCCAACACGACGACAGTGGTGAACCCGACGTGAAGGTCCGCTGTGGAAGAAGTACAATGGGAGAATCGTCAAGTTCGGGAGGAGATGCCTTGCAACAATTGGTTCGTCTGATGCAAGAAAGACAATAACAGCAATTGCAATTTCAGCAGTAGTTGCAATTGCAATAACAACGAAGACAAGAAGAAGAGCAAAATGATGCTGCTGCCATTAAAGCTTTGGAAGCAGTTGGGCAAGAGCTCAAGAAATTTAATGGGCAAAATGTGTCCTCTTTTATCCACCTCTATACTAACAAGATGGTCTTCTTTGGAGTTCCTCATCATGCCTGGAGCCGATATTTTACCCGTTTGGCCGTGCATGGCCTCCAGGACTGAATTCATGGTCTTTTCCAAAAAGACGCGAGATGGTCCGCATTCAAGAAGGCTCTGCCATCTTTAAGAAAAAGGCCATAAGCTTTTCTCTTGATTCTCTTGAACTCTTCATTAGTCCAATCTTCCTTCTCTGTCATAGTGCTTAGAAATTGGCCAATTTTTAGCCAATCACCTGCATAATATTCTTCTTTAAAGTGTGAACAAACCATAACAAAACATTGAGCATGCTGTCTATCAGCTACCCACTGTCCTTCTATGGTTGTTTCTTCCTTCTTTGCTAATGTAAAATTTGTTTTAGCAGCTGAACCTGTTGTATTTGCTGTAATTAATGTTGTACCTACATTTTTGACAACTGAACCATCATTAGGTATAGCTGTACTTGCTGTTTTCAGATCTGAACATGCAATTACAACATTATTTTTAGCAAATATAGACTCTGATTCTTCCTCATCCATCATCTCTTCTTCATCCTTATATCTGGCACGCAAAATCATGTCAGCAAACTGGATTATCTCTTCCTGCAATATGTTTCAAATCAGGATTTAAGGATTTAATATAGGCTATCCATATTAGCATAGCTATGTTGGGAGTGGAACAGTTGGCAATCATACCCAAGAGTGAAAGACAATCTATTTCAACTATTACATGTGCGCCCATGAAGTACTCCCGGTCACATTTCAATGCAGTTACTACTCCCCAAAGTTCTCTTTTAATTTGAGCATACCTTCTTTGTCGTTCATTAAGAACCTTTGTTGCAAAGCGAATTGCATATCTGTTGCCTTCAAGGTCGTCTTGACCAGCTGCCCATCCTATTCCAATAGGACTTGTGTTCATTATGAGTATGATAGGCTATCCATTAGAGTAATTAGCCCTCTTTAAGGTGGGGGCTGAAATCAGCAATTTCTTCAATTTTCGAATAGCTTTTGCTCTTTGTCCCATATAAACCTTTGGCCTTTTCTTAGTAGTTGATAAAGATTTTCAGCAACATGAGTGAAATGTGGGATCCAAATAAGGTAGAAGACACATGCTCCAAGAAATCTTCTCACCTCTGAAACATTTGTGCATATTTCCCACATTTTGCTGATAGCATCAATCTTGGTTGGAGAAGGCTTTGGCCATATGGGCCACACATATGCCCTACCACAAGAACTTCTTCGACTCCAAAAATAGATTTAGCACCTGAAAGAGTAAGATGGACTTCTTCCAATTTAGACAAGATTTGAGCACAATCATTAATATGATCGGAAACAAACTTGCGACATCCAAGTTCATTGAGTTCTTCTTTCTTCTCATGAACTTCACATCCTTTGATTAGTACATCATCAAGGAAAGGAAGAGTTAGTTGGGGAATATAATCTCTCAATACTTTATGCATGGCATTCATCATGTGAGCTACTGAATTTGTAGCTCCTTGAGGTAGAGTACACATGCGGACTAAACCAAGAGGCGTCTTCATTGTGGTAATGTCTCGGCTCTCCAAAGCAAGCTAAAATTGGTCATAGCCCGAATATAAATCTCCCACGGAATAAATTACTCTACTTGCAAAAGCCTTAGCAAATTCATCAACAATTGGCCCCAAACCAACATTTCTAATAGTGACTTTATTGACAGGCTGTAAATCTTGAATGAATCGCAAAGATCCATTCTTCTTAGGCACGGTAAACCATTGGTTGGAATATGGAGCTAAAGATGGCTCCAATATTCACATTTTTATCTTTTCATTTAAAAGCTCCAGTAACTTAGGAAAATGATCCCTTGGCACCGGAATTGGTTTAAGATTCCAAGGAACGTGTGAGACCATGAAAATCACCATTGGTGCCACAACAGTTGGATCCACACAGCCAATTTCATGTGGTTGAAATGAAAAAGCTTTTCCATGTTTCTTTAACATCTGCATAAAGATTTGTTTTCAGCTCTGGCAAGAGAAAAGAGTCTTCACCAATTTTCAGCTCTTGTAGACTTTCAGCTATAAATTGGTGACCAATATCTTTGGGATCACGAAGGCTTGGCTGTTTGGATGTCCTTTCTGCCAGTCCTTCACTTTCGGGTGGTAGAGGAGTAGCCACCGGCTTGACCTTTTTGTCAACTGTCTTATACTTTGTTTCTACTCTTACCTCATCCTTGTTTGGCTGTCCAAAAGCTTCTTGATCTGCAAATTCTTGAATTATGTCATACATATCCAATGTGCATACCTATATGGACTGATTTCCAGCTTGATTTTCTGCATGAACAGCTGCATATATTTCAACCAATGTATCATTATAAATCAGCCCATGAAATAACCCTGAAATTTCTTCATCTTTAGGCAAAACATCAATTTGCTTCAGCTCTCATTCCACATGACATAAATGCTTTCTTTCAACCCTATTCATGGCTGAAAATTGTTTATAATAGCCCACACTGTTGGTCGTAAAAACCTGCAAGTCAGCTTTTGGCATTGCCCCCTTTACATGTGGAGGCATTTTTTTATAACATGAAGCACCGCCATAGCCTCCACTTATAGCAGTGCTACCCGAAAACCCTTGAATTATCGGGCATTAGGAGGTATAGGATGATCTCTCAATCGATCCCTATTCCGGTGATGATTTACACATATAATCAAAAATTGGACAGCTTTGTCATTATCCTTACTTCTTATTCGAGCATAGCTGTAGGAATCTTGAACAAAGAAATGAAATTCATCTTTTACATTACCAATAGTAACTTGTACATAAGGGCATGCTGCATAGAGATATTTAGAGGAGTTATTGGCTGCTTTCATGCGCCATCCTGGATCCACATCTATGGGCTATCCGCCATTCTGGTAGAGACTTCTTGACATGACATTAATTTCCGAGCCATGGTCTATAAGTGCAATGCATGGAGTCTCTTTTTCTCCAATCTTAACAATGGTTTCGGTGATCGCCCTTGCCCAATGGGTACGGGAGTAGTGACTACTAGGAATAAAGTGAGCACCACTTCTTCTTGCATGTTGTGAAGATGAGCTCCTTTCTTATGCATGGGCTGCACTTTTGGATTGAGAAGACCCCACCATAACATTTTCTACTTCAATTTCTACTTCATAGATGTCTTCATTTTTGGCTTCTATGGCTGCAATCAATTCTTTGATTGCCTCCAATCGAATCCCTTCAGTTTTCAGCCTTTGGAGGCATGTGAAAAAGAAAGGAAGGGCACTTGTTTGTGTCTTAGGAGACAAGAAGACTCAAAGACAGGTCATTCAAGAATTTCATGAAAGCCTATTGGCTGGTCATAGAGGCATATGGGGCACTTTTGCCAAAATAAAAGAGAAATTTTGGTGGCAAAACATGTATAAAGACATTGAGCATTTTGTTGAGTCTTGTCATGTTTGTCAAATGTACTCTATGGTTAAGCATAGAGATGGGCTTCAGCCTACCTTTCCTTTATCCATTCACTATAGATGGGTTATTGATTTAGTAACCATGCCTACAGGAATTTGGAACATGAGATATCTAGTACTTGCTAGAGAAGATCTCACAAATCAAGTGGAAGGAAAAGCCTTGACAACAAAGTCTACTCAAACCATTTGTAGATTTCTACTTGAATAAGTATTTTGCAGGTATGGCTGTGTTGCCAAAGTAACTGCTCATAGAGGAGTATTGGATGCTGATGAGGCTCGCCATTTCTTTGCTCAATTGGGAATCAAGCTATCTCTTACATCAGCCTACAAACTTAAAGGCAATTGTAAGAGCGAAAGATGTCATCAACCAATTCTCAAAGCATTGGCGAAATCTTGCAAAGGAAAGATGAGAGAATTGCCTAGAATGCTACCATTTGCATTATGGGTTGATAGAACTACCCATAGTGCAGTAACAGGTTATATGCCGGCTCAACTGATATATGGGCAGCTACCTATTATGCCTATTGAGGAGTCTGTTGTCACATGGAGTATCTTGCCTTGGGATGAAGGCAAAAATAGAGAAGAGTTGCTGACTTTGTGCATAAGGCAGCTTGAGAACCACACACAGAATGCTTATCAACACTCATAGGCCCATTGGTTCCATCCATGTTGCCATCACAACTACCTCTCGTGGAAGTGTTGCACGCCCTAAGGGTACTTACATGGCTTGGAACCTTTTCATTGGGAGGCGTATCATTACTACTCATAGACTTGCCGTTCTCTGCTTTGAAATTTTGGCCACCAAGGTTCCCCTCATAGGCTACCTTGGTATCAACAAGTGAGCTATCTCCTTGTAGAAATGGTTGGAAGCTAGGATGCACTTGTACTGAGCAAGGAAAACTCCAAAAGTTTTTCCAACATCTCTGAATATGACCCTCATAATCAATGGCATGCATTTTTGCTTCCCTTAACAACTTAGGATTCCGCAGTTCCACTTGGATTTGCGTATTAATCTCTAAGCCATTCAGAAAGAGCTCACATAGCACATCATCTGGTAGTGCACTGGCTCATCTTGGCCAAAGCCTAAGAGTACTATCAAAGGCTCTAGCATACTCCTTAACAAAAAGATAAGACTCCTGTCTAAACTGCATAAGGTGCCCTAAGACCTGAATCATTGATGCCAGGAGGCATATTCCACGGTGGATTCCAATGCGAGGAGGCATATTTCACGGTGGATTCCATGGCACGATGGATTCCGTGAGGTTTTACGGTGGATTCCGTAAACTTTGATGACCGGGGCTCATACACAAAGTGGATTCTTTGTGCGAGAAGTTGATGGGGACACCTGTCCTTTTCGAGTGTTTCATTAATTTAGTGTGTACATGGGTGATTCCATAGCGGGTGATTCCGCAAAATACATATTAAATTAATAAACGTTTATGAGTTTAGAGTGCGTACTCGTAATAAATTAAGGTTAGGATTTATTTCTAACCAGTTGATTTATTTATGTAGCTGAAGACTGCTAGGTATTCACTTTTGTCGGTTTAATTGTATTATTTTACTAACAATTGTGAATGCTTCAGTTAATGTGTAGAGATAGCAGTAGTGGCGGAGGAAAGCATTGGAGTTTAGCGAGTATTCAATCTATAGATTATATTTTGATAGGCGCCACGCCTATATTTTGTCATGTCTATTGAGGCATCAATTATTTATCATTATTTTGTATGCGCCTATGCGCACGGATATGTTATTTCTATTTGGACATTGTATTGGGTGTGCCAGACTCTTTGGGCACCGTCCCATTAGCTTTATTCTTATTTTTGTAAAAGCAAACTCAAAAGCTAAAAGCTTGATATATTTTTGTAAATTGGGCTATTATTGAGCATGAAGAGGAAATATACATAAAATACATGCTTTGTGAAGCGCTCACACAAGGCATAGGGGAGATTGAACCCAATTGGTCTCTTGCTCTTGTCGTTCATGCTTTTTACATTGTAATTTGTGCAAAAAGGTAGAGTTCATTGTTCTTGGGGACCTTCCGGGATTCATTACGTGAGCATACAGTGACCGATCTGTGCATCAATGGTATCAGAGCGGAGCTGAGATCAAGAGCTTCCAATCGCTACCCATCTCGTGCGAAGGCGGAGCTCCTGGAACGATCGGGCTCTACGGTTAATCTCGTCGCGAACCATTGATACAGGCAGACTTCTGGCGATCAAAAACCCCTGTTTCTGTCATCAGATCGCGAATGACCAGGCTGTACAGGCGGAGGACCACTCCCTCATCTCCATCATCAAGTCGTCAAACAGAGAGATAAGTGATAAATCCCAAAATTCAATATCTCAAATCTTCAAACACTAAAGCTTCAAAAGCTTAGTTTAAGCTTTAAAGAAGCTCAAAGCTTCAATTTTTCATCGCGATATATCAGAGGCTGTCCGATTTTTTCACCGCCTGGAAAAAAACGGCCCCCCCCCACGAAATCCGTGGATTAAGCTTCTTTAAGCTTAATCCATTAAGCTTAACCAATCAACTAAGACAAGTCATCTCCTGCAAGTCATCAAACTCCAGGTCTCACACCTCAGAAATCAAGTTCTGCAAGTCATATGTGATCAAGTTCTAAAAGTTCACTAAGTCGGCTAAGTTCTGCAAGTCTGCAACTCTGCAAGTCACATAAGTCTGCAACTCTGCAAGTCAGACTAGTCAACTAGAGTCAGAACTGACTTGTGCTTAAAACTCCTAGAAGGGCTGTTCCTGCGCAGAAACTCCGAACTGCAAAGTTGTTCGTTGGAAGGTATTCTACCCATACACAGGTTTGCTAAAGTATTTTCAGCATACGAAGAAGGAAAAATCACAGATTTTCTGAAGATTGAGAAAGAAATACCCAAAAACACATAAGCCTTGTAACCCCGAACTTGAGCTACGCTCATCCCGCTAACTTGATTTTGGGTGAGAAAGGTCTTTTGAGTTTTACAGGATGACGGACCCACATATGGATGATCTTATGTGGCTGAAGACGACCTACCTGAGCCTACGATGGAGCAAAAGCTGGACTTAATCATGATGCAATTGGAAGAAGAATGAAAGGCTAGGCAAGCATTGCAAGCGCAATTGGCAAAATTACAAAGAGCGTCTACCGACAAAGAAGAACCTCAAGTTGAAGATTTGATTCGACGTACCATCGACGCCACTCTTGAAGCTCAAACCATTCGCAAGGAATCAAAGATAAGTAAACGAAGTTTCAAATTTCGTACTTTCAATGGCATACGAGAAGGAAAGACTGTTCTAGCATTCATTAGTCAGTTTGATGACTATTTCCATGAGGAAACCTATGCAGAAAAAGATAACATCAAGTGTGTTACTAATCATTTGGTAGACAGAGCATCACTTTGGTGGACTGTAGTACGCAAGAGCATAGAATGTCTTGCTACTTGGGAAGATTTCAAGAAGAAATTCATGCAGAATTTCCTTCCACCACAATTTCATGAGAAAGCTATCAAGCAATGGGATCTACTCTAGCAACGGGATCGTGAGCCTATACCTCAGTATACATAGCATTTTTGGAATGCACTCCTCCAGCTACGCATGCTTGAAGACGTACCAGAGACGACACATAAGCGGAAGTATATGTCTGGACTTCTTGGGCATTACTTGTCAAGATTGTGGGAGAGAAGGAAGGAGTCTCACTTGTAGCTTTTTTGCTTGCACAATGGGGGAATACACACAAGGGTGGAGGCTGAAAACAGTTTTCCTCTTCATAGTTGTGTAAGCCAAAATGAACTCACATACAAAGAAATAGAAGAACCCTATATATGGGTCTCAAACCAAACTCAACTAACTAAGGTGGCATACTAAGTGAGCCACGAACTAGAGTAGATAAGGATAGCTATCGTCTAGCTATTATTCATGGGCGGTGTACCAACCGCATCTGCAACTGACACGTCGGTGACATAAATGCACAACGGTCACCCTGGCATATCACGAGTGGAGCTCGATATCTCAACACTCCCCCTCGAGCTCAATCCCAATTCCTGCACACCAAGCAGGTCTCTGAACTTGCGCAGCTTCTCTGCGCCCAATGCCTTCGTGAATATGTCAGCTACCTGATCCTCTGTGCTGACATAAACTAGATCAATAAGACCTAGTAAAACCCTCTCTCGCACATAGTGATAATGCACCTCAATGTGCTTTGTTCTAGCATGATAGACTAGGTTATTTTCCAAGTGTATACTACTCATGTTGTCACAATAAATGACAAATGGCCCATCTGTAGGCTCATGCATATCATAAAGTAGCTTATGCAACCAAGCTACCTCACATGCAGCCATTGCTGCACCCCTGTACTCGGCCTCTGTGCTCGACAAGGCAACTGTAGGCTGTTTCTTGCTGTTCCAAGTGACTGTAGCACTCCCAAAAGAGAATACATATCCACTGGTAGATCGTCTATCAGAAATGCTACCAGCCCAATCAGCATCAGTGTATCCATACAACTGTATCTGAACCCCAGTCTCATAAAATAGTCCATACTGCAATGTGGACTTCACATACCTGAGTATGCGTCTAGCCGCATCCAAATGCGGTTTCCTTGGAGCCTGCATAAACTGACTTACCAACCCAACAGCATAGCTCAAATTTGGCCTGGTAATAGTCATATAAATCAAGCTTCCTACTATGCGTCTGTACATAGTAGGGTCTTCCAGAAGCTCACCTGCATCTGCGCTCAGCTTCACATTCTGCTCCAAAGGAACTGAAATAGGCTTACAGCCTGCCATCCCATATTTGGACCGCATGTCCAATCCATACTGCCTCTGCAAGAGCTGTATCCCACTTGGTGATCTAATCACCTCAATGCCCAAGAAATAACGCAGCTCTCCCAAATCCTTCATCTCAAACTTCTACTTCAATAGCATTTTCACATGAAGGATATCTTCATCACTGTCACCTGTCATAATCAAATCATCAACATAAATGACAAGTAGCATAATACCTTTCTTTGTTTTTCTCACATAAAGTGAGAAATCTGCCTTGGAAATCTGAAAGCCAATAGTGACAAGATATTGTCCTATCTTGTCAGACCATGCTCTAGGTGCTTGCTTCAAGCCATACAAAGCTTTCTTCAACCTGCAAACAAACTCAGGATGAACAACATGCACATAACCTGGTGGCTGCTCCATATAGACCTCTTCTTGCAAATCACCATGCAAGAAGGCATTCTTTACATCCATCTAATGTAAAGACCATCCCTTTGATGCAGCCATAGCAATGACTGCTCTTACGGTTGCCATCCTTGCAACCGGACTGAATGTTTCTTCATAGTCAATGCCATATGTTTGTGCATACCCCTTGACTACTAATCTTGCCTTGTATATGTTCACAGAACCATCTGCATTGTGCTTCACCTTATAAACCCACTTATAGCCAATTGCATTCTTACTTTTAGGCAAAGGTACCAATTCCCATGTAGCATTTGCTTCCAAGGCATCCATTTCTTCATCCATGGCTTTCTCCCATTTTTCTTTTCCCATGGCTTGCTCAAAAGAAGTGGGTTCTGGTTCTTGTATCACCTTGACCATATATGCATAGTGAATGGCTGTAAATCCATCATATTTCAGCATATCCACAGGATACCTAACTCTGGTAGACCTGCGCAAAGTGGGTTCACTCCCAGGTGCTCTCAAAACATCCCTGGTCTTCCTTACTCCAGGTGTAACAATAGAAGGAATACCCAACTCATCATCAATGCTCTGTTAAGAGCCACTGGATTCACCATCCACATAAGAGTGACCTGCATTCACATCAAACATGGGCTGATCAACCTTCTCTTTTCCTTTTCGTGATACCTACATACCACTATCTGCATTACTTTGAGAAGATTCTCCTGATCTCAATCTGCCTGTCCATGGCGAAGAATGTGAACCACTACTAGAGGACGCTCCAGGTCCACTAATATTTTGTGACTGTTGCTGTGAATTCTGTGCAGCATTACCATTTTGTGCATCTACATCATCAATCACATTTACTGGTTTATACCAGCTACTCATCTCATCAAAAACAACATCTCTGCTCATTGTAAACTTACGAGTAGAAGGGTTATAGCATCTATACCCTTTTTGCTGCAGAGAGTAACCAATAAAGATGCACTTCTCAGCTTTTGGATCCAACTTGGATCTCAACTCATCTGGCACATGTACATAGGCAATGCAACCAAAAATTTTCAAATGAGAAATATCCGGTTTCCTACCAGTATACCTCTCCTCTGGAGTCATTCCATGTATTGCTGCAGTGGGAGTCCTGTTCATTATGTAGACTGCTGTAGCAACTGCTTCAGCCCAATAAAAATCTGGCAGGTCTTTTTCATTGAGCATGGCACGAGACACCTCTCCAATATGTCTATTTTTTCTTTCTGCAATTCCATTTTGTTGTGGGGTATGACTGCATGAATATTGCTGTTTTATGCCATACTCCTGCAAGAACCTTGCAAACTCATTTGAGAGGTACTCTCCCCCTCCATCTGACCTTAGGCATTTTATTTGCAGTACTGTTTCTTTTTCAACCATAGCTTTAAGAGTTTTGAAATGCCCAAAAACTTCACTTTTCTTTTTCATAAAATACACCCAAACTTTTCTGCTATAGTCATCAATAAAACTGATAAAATAATGACAGCCTCCAAGAGATGCAGCTTTAGTAGTCCAAACATCAGAGTGGATTAATTCCAATGGCTTCTTACTCTCTTGAACATGTCTAGGAAATGGTTTCCTTGCCTGTTTTCCAAACTGACGGGCTTCACATATCTTATGCATTTCTGCAACCTTGAATTTAGGCAATCTTGCAACAATATTTTGGGCCTGCATTGATTTAAGTCACTGTACATTAACATGACCAATGCGTTTATGCCAGATATCAATATCTGCAACTACACTGGTCCCATGTGCAAACATTGCTGCACTCAATTCAGACATGTCTGCATCCAACGTAAACATTCTACCCTTCTTCTTTCCTTTTGCTATATCAAGCGACCTTTATTTTTCATATCCTCAACAAAGCATCCATGATGATTAAATCTGACCTGCAAGCCCTACTCAACCATTTGACCAACAGAAACCAGATTCTTGGTGATATTCGGGACATGAAATACATCGGACAGGTATTTCTTTTTCCCATCCTGCATAGACAAAGGAATTTTTCCAATCTGCACAATCGGATGTGCAGTATCATCACCAGTCTCCACAAATCCTGGTTTTTCCATTTTCCTTGCATCCTCCATCCATTCTGCATGACCTGTCATGTGGTTTGACGCACCTGAGTCAACATACCATACATCGTTGCTTTCTTCTGCACTTGTCACAGAATTGTTCATGTGCTGCACCATAAACAAATGCTCATTTCTGTCATCACCCTGTCTACTAGAAGATGCATAATTTCCTTGTTGCAATTTTCCATTCATGATGTCATTCTGCTTTTTGTACCAGTCTTTAGCCATATGACCCATTTTACCACAATAGTAGCATTCAACATTACTGTTTGCATTTTGGCCTCTTTGCCATCCACCACGACCTCTTTGGCTCCCCCTGCCTCTAGAGTTACCACATCCTTCTCCATAGGACTGGTTTTCTTGAGTTTGCTGCATATTCTGATTTCTACCACGGCCTCCAAATCGGCCTCCTCTACATCTGCCTCTACCTCTTCCAGCATTTGAGTAGAAGACAGTTTCTTTTGAAGTTCCTCCTGAAGAAGATGCACCACCATTTCTCTGCTCCTCAGAAATTAGAAGAGCAATCAACTCCTCAAAATCAGGAAATCTTTCACGGACGGAAATGGATGTCCGAAACTGCGCATAATCCTTTCCTAGACCATTCAAGGTCACAGAAACTAAATCATCATCTTCCATTGGCGACCCAATGGAAGCAAGTGCATCTGCAATCTTCTTCACCTTCATGTGGTAGTCATTGATGCTCATATTTTCTCTTTGCACATTGTGCAACTCTTGCTTGAGCTGCATTTTCCTGGCTTGCGTATTTGTGCTATACATCTTTGACAGAGTATCCCATGCCTCCTTTGGCGTACTTGCATCCTGAATATGCACAATCATAGAGTCTGAAATGCTGATAGACAGCCAGTACATAACTTTCCTGGCTCTCTCATGCCATGCTTTGAATGCCTGCATTTGCTGTTGATTGGGAACATCAGGAAGAACTGGTTCTTCTTTATTTCCTGCAACAAATTCCCAATATCCTTTTTCCATAAGGAAATTCGTCATTCTAAACTTCCATGCTTTGAAGTTGTTCTTGTCAAGCTTTTCAGTGACAATCTGTGAGAGAGAATCAGACGCCATTACAGAACACTGCGAAAAATTCTGTCACTGCAAAAACTCAGCTTCACCCTCACAAGGGCAAATCTGCAAAACTGGCGAAAGTGGTATTTGACCACACAGTCACTTCCTAGTGACGATTTGGCATAAACAGGAACCAAGGATGATTCTGTAACTCCCAATGTCTCTGTGCACAAGCATACGATGCAATTTCTATAGAAACTTTTCACCGACCTGTAGAACAGTGGTTGCACATCATAAAACTGGGCCTTTTCCTGAGTGCGTGCAGAAAACTTCCGCCTCCAAAACAGGCCCCGAGATGGCCTCAAATCAAAAAAACAAGGTCGCCGAGGGCTAAAACCCTTCGCCCGTAGCATATAGTGCCCTCTTGCTTCACCGCGAAGGGCATCTCAACCAGACCACCGCGAGCTTGGCTTGCTTTCTTGAGCTTCTTACCACGAACAAGGCTCTGATACCATGTCAAGATTGTGGGCGAGAAGGAAGGAGTCTCACTTGTAGCTTTCTTGCTTGCACAATGGGGGAATACACATAAGGGTGGAGGCTGAAAACAGTTTTCCTCTTCTTAATTGTGTAAGCCAAAATGAACTCACATACAAAGAAATAGAAGAACCCTATATATGGGTCTCAAACCAAACTCAACTAACTAAGGTGGCATACTAAGTGAGCCACGAACTAGAGTAGATAAGGATAGCTGTCGTCTAGCTATTATTCATGGGCGGTGTACCAACCGCATCTACAACTGATACGTTGGTGACATAAATGCACAACGGTCACCCTGGCATATCACGAGTGGAGCTCGATATCTCAACATTACTATGCTGAAGTTAACATGTTCAAGCCTGCTACTCTTGAAGATGCCATTTCACTAGCTCACGACACTGAAGATAAGCTACGCGGTAGAGACAGACGACCACAGCAATTCCAAGCCAATGGTAATTATGGATCCAAACAATTCAATTCCAATTTTAGAAGATTTAATCCAGGTCGTTTCTCTTCATCATCTTTCCGCAAGAATTGGGCAAAACCACCTGCATTACCATCCAATGTCAATCAAATTCCACAGCCAAATCCTAATGTACCTAGACTTCCCGCCATTGCAAACAATGTAACCAAAGCCAAGCCAATAGTATGCTATAAATGCCACCAGCCTGGACATTTAGCAGTAAATTTTCACTCAAAGAAGCAACCAGCTCATATCAACTATCTTCGAGCGATGGACGAAGACGAACATGAGGATATGCCTGATTTCACTGAAGATGAGAACGACATTACTACTACTTCCGATACTTTACCAGGTATGCCTACTCCACATTCTTTATTGACTATGAAATGTTTGGTGCATGGAAAGGAAAAGACTATTTTGCATGATGACGGTAGTACTCATGATTTTATTTCAACAAAATTGGTAAAGGAATTGAAATTACAGACTGTACCTACGCATTATCGCATAAAAGCTGCATTTTTAGGCACTAGGTATAATGGTACACAAGAAGTGCAAGATTTAGAGATTCAAATTGGTTCATGCACTGAAAGAAGAAATTTCTTAGTTATTCCATTACAGTCAAATGACATTATTTTAGGAATGCCTTGGCGACACCAGCATAATCCAGATATAGATTATTCCACACACACAATGAATATTAATTTTCAAGGAAAATCTATTATATTATATGGTATGCATGCATCTCATGTTTTTCCACTGCTTTTGCATACTCAAGCTAAACGTGCATTACGCAAGAGTAGTAAATCCTATCTCATTTGGGTAAATGAACTGCAAGTAAAGGAAAATCATATGCACCCTAGGCATAAAGAATTTCTTGCATATTTTAAGGACTGTTTTGCAGAAAACCTACCACCAGGTTTACCTCCTTCACGTCCAAAAGTCCATAAGATAGATTTGATCCCTGGCACACAACCACCTTGCAAAGCACCATATAGGCATAACCAGATAGAGCAAAAAGAAATCCAGAGTCAAGTTGAGGAATTACTAAATAGAGGTTTAATTCGACCTAGCAGTTCTCCATTCGGTGCACCTATATTGTTAGTCAAGAAAAAGAATAATACCTATCGTATGTGTATTGACTACCGAGCTTTAAATAAGATCACTGTAAAGAATACGTACCCTATTCCTAGAGTTGATGACCTTATGGACAAACTGCAAGGATCTTCTATATTTAGTAAAATTGACCTTAAGTCTGGTTATCATCAGGTGAGGCTAGATAAGTCTGACATATTCAAGACTGCATTCAGAACACAGTTTGGTCATTACGAATTTTTAGTCATGCCATTTGGATTGACTAATGCACCTACTACCTTTAGTAGAATGATGAACTGTATCTTTTTGAAATATCAGTATTGTGTAATTGTTTTCTTTGATGATATTTTGGTGTTTAGTCAAAATGAGAAAGAACATTATGAGCATTTGTCATTGGTTTTTCAGTTATTGAAAGAAAATCAACTGTATGCAAATCCTGAAAAGAGTGAATTCTTTAAAACAGAAATTGAGTATTTAGGTCATATTGTATCATCTGATGGAATTAAAGTTGATCCTAAGAAAATTGATGCAATATTGAATTGGCATGTTCCTAAAAACGTGCATGAGTTACGCTCATTCCTTGGTCTTGCTAGTTTCTATAGGAAGTTTGTACGTAATTTTTCATTACTTGCTTTACCATTAACCAAACTTCTCAAGAAAGGAATTGTTTATCAATGGACCGAAAATCAACAGAAATCCTTTGATTTACTGAAACATGCATTAACCAATGCCCCTATTTTACAGTTGCCTGCTAATAGTGACCGATGCTAGTGGATCAGGAATAGGAGCCGTACTTATGCAAGACAATCATCCTATAGCATATTCTAGTTGTAAGCTGAAACCCTCTGAGCTAAAATATTCCACATATGAGAAAGAACTATTAGCAGTTGTACAAGCATTAAGACAGTGGAAACACTACTTAATGGGTTCAAAAT
This sequence comes from Lygodium microphyllum, assembly GCF_053477565.2. Classification (NCBI taxonomy): domain Eukaryota; kingdom Viridiplantae; phylum Streptophyta; class Polypodiopsida; order Schizaeales; family Lygodiaceae; genus Lygodium; species Lygodium microphyllum. The sequence continues at coordinate 29,563,381 of NC_141155.1, forward strand.
TTATGATAAAGACCGATCAGCAAAGTATTAGACATTTACTTAGCCAACCCCAAATCTCTGACCGTCATATCAAATGGGCTTCCTTTATTCAAAGTTTTCATCCTATCATTCAATACCAACCTGGAAAAGAAAATGTAGTGGCTGATGCATTGAGTAGAAGACTTGCCATTCATAATATTTCTGTCATATCTTTTGATTCTTTGATTGCTATGAAATATACATATCACCAGGATATTACTTTTCATTCTGATTGGAATAAATTAGATCAAAATAATTTCATTCCTATTGATTCATTGTCATATAATGATGGATTTATGTTTTATGAAAAGAGATTGTGTGTTACAATTCCATTCCGATCTTTTGTTTTGAATGAAATTCATTGTCCCCCATATCAAGGTCATAGAGGTATCATATCTACCTTACTATGTTAACTGAAGATTTTTATTGGCCGCATATGGATGCTGATGTATCTAACTTTGTTTCTAAGTATTTGATTTGTCAAAGAGTTAAGAGACATCATGGTAAACAGTATGGATTACTTATGCCTTTCTCTATTCCATCTAAACCTTGGGAACAAATTTCTATGGATTTCATTACTGGTTTACCAAATACTAAATCTAACCATGATATGATTTGGACAGTTGTAGATAGATTTAGTAAACAAGCATATTTCATTCCATGTAAGAAAACTTTAACAGCATCACAAGCAGCACAGTTGTTTTTGAAAACTGTTTTTACTAACCATGGATTGCCAAAAGTTATCATTTCAGATCGTGATTCTAGATTTTGTAACAATTTTTGGACTACCCTGTTTGCTAACCTAGGCACAAAGATTGATTTCTCATCTGCATTTCATCCAGAAACTAATGGACAAACAGAAGCCACAAACAGCACCATTCTAGATCTTTTACGTGCATATACTATCTCTAAACCTCAGACATGGGACACTCATTTGCATTTATTACAGTTTGCATATAACAATACACCGCACACATCTACAAAGAAAGCACCGTTTGAAGTCATTTATGGATATAGATTATCTACACCTGTTGCATCTTTGTCTAATAGAATTCAGAGTGCTGATGATATTGCTAGTATGCATAACACTATTTTTGATTAGGTTAAGGATATGATTGCTAAAGCCCAGCAATCATATACCAAACAAGCCAACAAGAAAAGACAAGCCATGAATTTCAAAGTTGATGATTATGTTTGGCTGAGAATAGAAAAACGTAGACTGCAAAGTGTAGATAGACATCCAGTTGTCAAATTATCCCCTAGATTCTATGGACCATTTAGAATCATTCATAAAGTTAATGACAATGCATTCAAGTTAGAATTACCATCTCATTGAAAAATTCACAATACATTTCACATTAGTTTATTGAGACCATTTAGAGGCCAATTACCTGTCCACCCTGTTTATGAAAACCCACCTTTATTAGAGGAAGAGACTGAATACTTGAACCAGAAGCTATCATAGACACTGACTTTATGACTACTAGAACTGGCCGAAGATATTCTAGATATCTAGTTAAATTTAAGAACCATCCTGTAGAGGAAGCACAATGGATACATGCTAGAGACTTAAATGCTTTCCCCGCTCTGTTAGCTCCACATTGAGCTAATAGCAATTGAGGTCAATTGCTATCCCACCCCGGGGGTATGATGCCAGGAGGCATATTTCACGGTGGATTCCGTGCCACGGTGGATTCCGTGAGGTTTTACGATGGATTCCGTAAACTTTGATGACCGGGGCTCATACACAAAGTGGATTCTTTGTGCGAGAAGTTGATGGGGACGCCTGTCCTTTTCGAGCGTTTTATTAATTTAGTGTGTACATGGGTGATTCCATAGCGGGTGATTCCGCAAAATACATATTAAATTAATAAACGTTTATGAGTTTAGAGTGCGCACTCGTAATAAATTAAGGTTAGGATTTATTTCTAACTAGTTGATTTATTTATGTAGCTGAAGACTGCTAGGTATTCACTTTTGTCGGTTTAATTGTATTATGTTACTAACGATTGTGAATGCTTCAGTTGATGTGTAGAGATAGCAGCAGTGGTGGAGGAAAGCGTTGGAGTTTAGCGAGTATTCGATCTATGGATTATATTTTGATAGGCGCCACGCCTATATTTTGTCATGTCTATTGAGGCATCGATTATTTATCATTATTTTGTATGCGCCTATGCGCACGGATATGTTATTTCTATTTGGACATTGTATTGGGCGTGCCAGACTCTTTGGGCACCGTCCATTAGCTTTATTCTTATTTTTGTAAAAGCAAACTCAAAAGCTAAAAGCTTGATATATTTTTGTAAATTGGGCTATTATTGAGCATGAAGAGGAAATATACATAAAATACATGCTTTGTGAAGCGCTCACACAAGGCAATGGGGAGATTGAACCCAATTGGTCTCTTGCTCTTGTCGTTCATGCTTTTTACATTGTAATTTATGCAAAAAGGTAGAGTTCATTGTTCTTGGGGACCTTCCGGGATTCACTACATGAGCATACAGCGACCGATCTGCACACCAATCATAGGGAACTTCTTTTCATACTCATCTAGAAATCTATCACAAGACTCCTCAAATGATTTGATCAACCCTCTTGGGAGGCTCCAGTACCATTTCCTTGCCTCTCCCTTTAGGGTACTTGAGAATACGAGCATCCGGTGTATATCGTCGAACCCACTTGCAATGCAAGTTAGGTCATATTCTCTCAAATGCACCATCGGATCCTCATTTGGCAACCCATAAAACACTGGGAGATCCCTATAAAGAGGAGGACATTTAGTCCTCCCTTTTGGGATCAAAACTGGGTCATCAAAATCTTCATATTCCTCTTGACCTAATACCAGCATGTTAGGGTCTTTAATCTCTTCCATTTCCACCTTTACTGGTGTGGAAGAGTCACTAATTCCATGAACTTCCCTTTCCGCCAACTCACAAAGTGGTTTAGGGAGTCCAACACTATGCAATAGAGAATCTATCCCATCATCTGCTAGTGGTGTTCTAGTAAGCCTATTCTCATCTGCCACCACTTTGCTAGAACTTAGGATAGGTCCTAATGAAGTCTTCCTTACTAACAATGGTTTCCCATACACATGGACATCATCCAATACTTTATGGATCTTGGCAATCACACTTCGGTACCCAACTGTGTCGGGCACTAGCATCGGATGTATCTTTAGATCATAATCATCATGTCCTCCTATGTGCATATTAGCCATCGTTGTCGCAGTCTTTTCTATGACATTATCATCATGAATGATCATAGATGACTGTGTCATCGTAGCACTACTTTCACTTTCCCTTTTCTCTAATCTCCATGGGCTCTTAATCTTAGAGGTAGTTCCATGGCTATTTTCCCATAGTGACCCAAACTCAAGTATGGTATCACTTTCAGGGCAAAGGGTAAAATAGTCAATCACCCGACATGTCAAAGATCCCACTAGACTGTTCAAGATAAAGTATCCTTTGGGTGTTGGGGATTTCTTGGATTGACCGTCATACTCATGACCAAGGTTTTTATCAAACTAACTTGATATCCACCGCTTCAAGGTGGCTATCGACCAATAGAATAAAGCTAACAGGTCCCTTATGAGACCAAGATTCAAAGACCGCCACTTATCGGCAGCTCCCGGCAGACGCACCACTCATGGGACCTAAAATGGGCCGGCACTGGCTATGGCACTAGCCGGACCTCATGCTCATGACACACAAACACCCTCACGGCCTTGCGGACCTGGAGCGTCAATCTAATGCTAAAGGACAAACTGCCCTAAAGCTTAATTCATGCGTTTATAGTTTATAGTCCAACGTTCCCTTAAACTCCTCAGAGGGAGAACCCAAAGTACATAAGCATAACGCCTCATCACACACACATAGGAGGCACTCCACCGACTAATAGTCGAAGCCCCACTGCAGCTCTCCTACATCACAGGGATTGGCCCTTTGATGCGCTGCTAAACATATAACACATACGAGCACAAACTCCTCTCAAGGTACCAATATTTTATATTCTAGGATGTACCATTCCTCACTACAATTTCCCCTTAGGACCCAACGACTAACCTACAGCTTAGGACATCCTCTCACGCTCATCGTTGGTCACAACCTAAAGGGAGACAGGTGCCATGCATCCAGGAGGTTTTTTTGATACCTTTTAATTACTATGCTTAATGCAAATCGTGTATGGCTATGTGCTCAGACAAAATAAAAATCAGCATCGTGTATGGTGCATAAAGCATTCTTTCCATGAATTTCACTAACGCGTACTGCGTTGAAAGGAGGCACCGAGCCATATGCTTATGCTACCATCCTCTTTATTTAAACTGTTTCCTATATGCCAAGTGCAATGCATAAATCAAATCTTTTCTTTATCTTTCAGCATTTCAACCCCTTTTCATCCAATTCTTAGCATTCTGCATCAATGATCGGTTAGATAGGGTTTGTATGCATTTCTCCCTTTTAAAAGAACAATAAATACACACAAAACATAGAAACGGTGACAAACCAAGGACAACCTCATTCTTTTCCATCATTATACATTGCACAAACATAGATATAATTTTTCCTAATTTTCCTCAGCCCGTTTCCTATTTTTCCCTAATTTTAAACCCTTTTTTTCCATTTTTTGGTATTTTTTCCTATTTTTCTTTAATAAATAATGACTGAAAATAAAGTTTGATTGTGGGCTGTGGCCCTTAGGTTCATTGACAGCAAAAACTCAGATTTAGTTGGTGTGGCATATCATATTTCTCATTTATATAGCAAAACCCCCAATTTTACTCTTAAACACGTGTTTTTCATATATTTTGACACTAATTCCGGCCATGTAGCCTTATATTTTCTGATTTTTAGGTTGCAAATAGTTGAAACTCATGGAAAACAATATCATAATGAACTTTCATCCCATATGAACAAGGTTTCATAAACCAAATAGCATAAAAAGATCATTTTTCTTTATAAAAATAGCATTACCGCTTATTTTCAGGTCTCGATTTCTTGGTCTTGATTACGGGACTGATTTCCAGCATGCAATTAATGCTCAGCATCTTCAAGAATAGCACTCTTCATGTCTTCATCCATTCGGAAGCAATCCGGTCTTATCCGGGCAAGCTTTCCTCCACCATTCTTCATTGTCTTCCTCCACACAAGAACAGCCCCTTAAGGGAGAGAGAGGGAGGAGAGAGAAAGACTAGAAACAGAGATCTTCATCCAGGCCATCATTGTACGGGCGAAGACAGGCGATAAGATCGGCCAAGAAGGAGAAGATCGGGGATATGATCGATTAGGTGGGTTATTTGCAGGCTGCAATCTCCATCCATCTCCACATGACGCAAATTTTTTGGCGTGAAGATGGCGGCTTCATCCCTCATTCTCTCTCCATGTTTTTTCACCTCGTATGCTTAAAATTTTGAAGGGGGGGTCAAAAGTCAAAAGGCATGCCCAATTTTGGCCTCCCAAGTGTCCACCTTTTCATATCTTGACCATTTTGTCGCCATTTCCCCGTCCGGGATCCAAATCAAGCTCTGAAAAATCCTGGGCATCCGGCTTGACATCCCGCACTGGCTGGAAACTCCTGACAACCCGCACGGCAGTCTGAAAAATTATCAAAAATCAAAAAGTGTCGCTCGGGCGCCTTTAAAGCACTTGACGCTTAAAATCGTCCTAGCTGGAGCCGCCGCCTTCCACGTTGACTATTTTTCCCTTGATATTCGTAATTTTTAGCTATTTTTAAGCACTTCTCAACATCAAAACTCCGCTCTCACCTTTTCTACTTCTCACACACTAAACATCTAATGTGATTCACGTGTCTGAACGACTTTGTAATGATTTTCAAATATTCCAACATATTATTGTAGCATTGCTTTACCTTGTGCAATAGTAGATTGATGTTTGGACGTTATTCACTTACATATGCACACAAAAGACATCCTAAAGACTAGTATGTATGGCTCCAAAGCGACGTAGAGAGATCGTGTGCAACCTTGTCATTCTTTACCTACAATTGAGAAACATCCCCACAACCTCGGGGTGGGTGGGGGGCGGGGGGGGGGGGTGTCACTATGTATAAAAATGTGTGTAACGTGGGTTCAAAAAAAGGGAATATAAAAATACAAAGGCTTACACATGTACATTTACAAAAGGAAATATTTTTAAAGCAATAAATATATTCACAAAAGGGGTCTTTGTATCGAACGTGTAAAGTTTTTACAAAAGGGTATTATTAAATCATAAAACTATCCTGGATCTTTAACAAAAGGGTATGATGAACCTCAACAAGTAAACATAGTACCCCTAATCTTTAGGGTATTATGATCACACACACACACACACACTCTCTCTCTCTCTCTCTCTCTCTCTCTCTCTCTCTCTCTCTCTCTCTCTCTCTCTCTCTCTCTCTCTCTCTCTCTCTCTCTCTCTCTCTCTCTCTCTCTCTCTCTCTCTCTCTCATACAAGAGGTGGAGGATGGGTGAAAAGACCTAACATTGAAGAGACATTCTCTAAAGTGGTAAAGCACTTGGACTTAGCTTTTGTAAAGCCAACCCAAAAGAAGAGAAAGAGTGATTGTTACATTATTTTGTGGAGTTGCATGCTCACACACACAAAGATGTGAAAAATATGGAATGAATCTTCCGTCTTCTATTAAAAATTAATCAAAAGCAATAGACACATTCGGGACTAAAGTATTCTCTGAAGAAAACTATCAAGATTTTTTATACTTATTTTATTATTAATAGATAGATTATGCATGCAACGTGATGGTTTGATTTGTTTTCTTTTTCTTATTCCTATAGATTATGAAACTAGGCTCAAAGGAGTATGACTATGAACAATTGATGGCATTCTTTTCTCTTCTTAGAAGGTATAAAAGAGTAATTTTGAGAACCCTCCAATTTAAGTTGCAAGGGACACATAATTAGTAAGTAGCTATGTAAGTCAGTAACGAGAGGATTTTGTAACACATGCCTTCAAAAGTGATATTACCCTACTATCATAAAGCACAAGTTAAGCTTCCTAATAATAACTATTGTAAAAACCTTATGCTTTGTCTTTATCTTTAACATAACATGCAATTTTTTCATACATGTACATACATATACATATACATAAATGCACATTCTTTATATATGTACATATATATACATCTACACACATATGTACATCCATACATACATGCATGCGTGTGCATGTGCACACACATATACGTGCGCGCGTGCACACACACACATACACACACACACACACACACACACACAAAGAGAGAAGTTAATTCACATAATGTAATGAAAAAGAATTTGCAAATAGCTCTTGGATTAGAAACAAGGGTTTTGTAAACCTTCAAAACCTTCTAATGAGCATGACATTAACAAACCTATCAAAGAAGTGGAGATATCTCAAGATGAGGGGGAAAGTCTTTTGAGGAAGCCACACGAAAGTGATGTTAGCTATATATAGTCTGTCTATATATAGTGCCCCAGGTCCCCTCTATATATTCCTATCATGTGTGCTCAATTTACACACTTTTGGGGTTCCACTTTCGGTGTCTCGTGCCTATCTCTTCTCCTCTCTTTTCCTCCATTCCTCGTCTCCCTCGCGCACTATTCAACATGGTATCAGAGCAGGCATAGGTCGGTAGCTGAGAGTATCTTGCCTTGTTGTACCTGCTGTCGACCATGGTCACTAGTCCCCCTCCATCTCTCCTATTATGTTCGTCACCAGGAGGCTCATCTGCCTCTACCATCACCAGCATAAGGGTTAGCCCCCAAGGGTTTTTTCATCCATAGTAAGGGACCTTTATTTGAGCGGGGGTGTTAGCTATATATAGTCTGTCTATATATAGTGCCCCAGGTCTCCTCTATATATTCCTATCATGTGTGCTCAATTTACACACTTTTGGGGTTCCACTTTCGGTGTCTCGTGTCTATCTCTTCTCCTCTCTTTTCCTCCGTTCCTCGTCTCCCTCGCGCACTATTCAACAAGTGATTCTCCTTCTAATTAATTACAAGCCAATGATTCTCATCCATCTATTTTTGTCGGTAACCTTGTTCAAACAAGAGCTGAATATCTTAAATAAAGGGTTAATAGCATCACAGGATTAGTAATGACAAAAATAAGTTACACTAGTGAGGGCCAATACTAAGATAGCTTCCAACAAGTAAAGATAGTCTCAAAGAGTGTAAAACATATAGAATGTTGATGTGTTGATGTGCTCTTACTATCCCAATTATGTTAATGTATAGGAAGTTATTGTTCTTACACATTGCATCCAAATTTCATCATCCATGGTCTAATGGAAGTCACTAAAATGGTTGTATGATAATTATACTATGCATCATCATGCCATAGGTGACCGAAAAAAACAAACAAGGGGGCCAATTCTTGGATAAGAAAAAAAGGAACATATTATGGTGGGCCCATGAGAACCTTGAATAGGGGCTGCTACTATCTTTCAAGGGAGGCAAATGATATCTTGGACTTGCATCAAGAAGAAGACCATGCTAAAGAAGGTGACCAAACTATGAAAAGAGGATGATACAAATAGAACCAGTGATTGCAAAAAATCATCAGCAAAAGGGTGGACAATTTCTTTGAAAGCAAGACAAATAGAGTGTTGTAGTAGACTAAACCGGGTTGGGCTTCTCATGCATTGTACAACCTCAATGTTGGTATTAGGGTTTAGGGTTGATAGAGAGGTGACAATGCAAGTGTGGACAACTTAAAATTCAAATTTGTAGATCTATCAGGATGACTATGAAAATGGAGACTAACTCGAACATGAAGGAAACAAATATCGATGGCATGTTGTAGCATGGGAGTTGGTCATAAGCTAAGAGGTCAAAAGGAGGACTTGGATTAATGAAACCAAAAGAGGGAGCATATTCCTCGGTGTTTCAATTGCTTAAGAGGTTGGATGCACAACAAATATGGGCTATCATTATCAAGAATTGGGTGGCAACCTACCATAAAAAATGGACTATGGGAGATGTGAACCCCGGGGGGGGGGGGGGGGGGGGGGGGGGGGGGGGGGGGTTGGTATTGTTGTGGGGTAATTGCACAAAAATTTCCATACTTAATATAGCCCTTTCTTTCAATGTCCAAGAGCTTATATATTGATAAATTTGTAGGATTACCATTGGTTATACATTGTATCATCATTAACCTACCCTTCGCCTCAATGATTCATGCAAAAGAACACTCAAGTTCATGTCTCATTAACATTGCTATGTCCAATTTTATTGTAGCACTAGCATAAAAGACACTAGACACTTTGAGCCTAGATTCTTCCAATGCTTCACACTAGCTTTAGGCCAATGCTTTGCACCACTTGGCTACCCTAATTAATTGATTGACTTCTAACCTAGCCCACACCCATGCTATATGGAGCCCTCATTAATTTGTAGGAGCATCCCCACAATAGAATCCATCACAAATCAAGTTACTCAAAAATATATTTGAACCTATTTGCATCTCCGTATGGAATCTCTCTCTCTCTCTCTCTATTATATGTATGTCCACACACACACACACACACACACACACACACACACAAATGATTTGGGAAAAGGTCCAAAATTGGACACCACATCTTGATTGGTCTTGTTGGAGGGTGCATAGGGAGTATTGGGAAGTCTAATTGTATTTGTATGCATGCACAGTTGAGGGGGCTAAGAGTAATGGTAAACTTCCTTTGTCTAGAACACATGTATGCATGTTTTGAAAACTCTTTCTCTTTGGGTTGGTGAAATAAGGCCAATTCATAGAATATTGAATATGTAACTTTTTCATACCCAAACAACCTTACTCACTCGAAGCAATCTCCATCTGCACCAAGAGGGTGTTGTTACATGCTTCCGCTAAACCTAAAAATTTCCTAAGTTTACATAGGTTGGCTCGGATTTTGGACTTTTTTGTGTGTGTGATAGTGGCAATTGAGTTTTGATCATTGAAAAAGAACTCGATCTCCAATAGGTAAGGAGCTTAAACCTTGTTTTGGTTTTGAATTTCCATAACGCATACAATCTTGTATGCCAAGATTTGGTCATGTGTATAGGCTTGAAGGAAGCTTGATGCACAAGGCTAAGCAATAAGAGGATAAGGTAAAGTTTTCTTGACCATTAACTCATGCAGTTCACTAGGATTAAAGGGTCACAAGCACTTAACTGCACATTGTTTCTGAGCACACTCATTGGGGCTTCGTGTACCCCTACTTCACAAATTACTTCCATGCCAAGGGGAAGATGCACTAATTGCACCTTTTTTTATGCACTTGTTCAAATGCATTCATCTTTTCCTAAGTGAACATCGTGTGCTTGATACATATATACATACATACATATGTGTATATTATGCATGTTTTTGGTATGTATGAGCTTGCCTACATGTATATAGATTATTGGTATGTGAATAGGGTCTCTGGAGGAGTGAGGATAATTCAAAAAAATCCAAAAAAGAGAAGAGAGAAGGCAAATTTGAGCAAGATTTAGGTAGAAGACACTAGATCAAATGGTCGAAACTAGAGGTTCGAAATTGTGTTGTGAGGGAGGAAACCGAGATCACAAATAGAAGAGGATTGGAGCAATTTCCAGGATGTAGAGGACTCAGGATGATTGAGATGAAGAAGATGATGCTGAGGAGGAGGATGAGGGAGAGGGAGAGGAGGAAGATACCTTACCTGAGTAGAGGCCAAATGGAGAAACGCAGACGAGGAGACTTCAGGTGTTTGTGACAATGTGGATACAGAGGTATGCTTTTTCGGAATTCTCTACTCTCACAGTAATGATGCGAATGCATTCAAGGATGATGTGAGGGCAATGTTTCAGATTGTCGAGCTGGTCAAAATACACTGAGAACAAATGGAGTGTCAAAATGAGGTTATGCTTTTTTGGAATTCTCTGCTCACATTCATGTTGCGAATGCATTCAAACGATTAGTAGACATGATGCTCTCTTTGGTACTGACTAGTCTCATGGGATGAATCCTTTTGTGAGATGTATGAAGCATTTGAGTGTGTTTTAACTCCTTCAAGAGATCTCATTCTCATAGGTAGTTGAAGGAGAAATTCAGTAATAGGTTCATGTGTTAGGCAGCATGAGGTGAAGGGAATCAACAACATCTAAATGGAAGAGGGATGGTATTGATCTTCTTCTTCTAAAGATGAATTTAATAAAAATATTTCTACAATGAAAACTCATTGGGACTGCAATAAAAAGAAAGAGGGGAGATTTTGTGTGATGCTGAGAGAGCTAGCATGAGTGGAGAAGAGCATGGAGCCTCAGACCATGAAGGAATGAAGGGGAGAAGTATTTTTACAAGTCATTGTATCTACAACACGAATCCCTCCCATTGTGTTGTTGATGTTATTGACCATGGGAGTCTTCTATAGCATGTACTCCATCGGTTAATACCAAGGTTACCCTCCAAAGAAGCTAGAAAAAAGCTACAATTTATCATTAAAAGCAAGCTTCAGAGATCAGTGATTTGGAAGAAGAAAGGACAAAGAATTAGTAAGAAAATCTCATGCTTACTGAATAGGTTTGCTAAAAAAAAAGACAACGATAGCGTTGAAAGGAGGAGCAATTGTATAAGAAGAGCAAGAAGGATGTCACATGTATAGAAGAGGGCTGGCATATCCTTTGTGGAGATCGTTTTAGGGTAGGCATGTAAGCTATCTATTTCATCCATCAAAGATCTGTTGGGGTAGGAACAAAGTGGAAAACTAACTTTCCAGATTCCAAGGATGCTTGCATAAAACACTAGAGGATTCAACTTTGAAGCCGTGAGACCTCAATTTCTTCTTGGAGAGGGGCTGCCAGAATCTATCTATCTCCTCAGAGGTACTAGCACAAATGCTCTGGTCATGAGGGGAGTATTGAAACAATTTAAAGAACAAGAGAAAGCTTACAAAGCTTTTCTGGAAGAATCCTATTGTTGGTTCAATGCTGAGGAGCTATCCATGAAGGCTTGACCCTTACTACAACTAAAAGATCAATTTCATGATGACTTTTTATTATATGAAAGAAGATGGCTATTTAGGTGTCTAGAATGACTACCATGTGATGCCACAAAATTGATGCAAGCAACGAATCAAAGATCATCTACGCAAAGGATCAACTTGACATTATGGGCATTCTGTAAACAACCTTGACCAGCACAAGGACTACAAAAATCATCCATTGTCCTCCATTAACTTCAATGTGGTGGCATATACGAGCTTCTTCCCCAGGAGGAGTGTCATCAATCTATTATGAGCTGCAATCCAAAGTGAGCTATGGGCTTATATTATGAAGTTTCTTTTAGTTTATGTTCATGGTAGTTCTAAATATCTCGAAAGTTATTGCATTATGTTTGGTATAATAATGAGCATGATGTTTGGTATAATAATGAGCATGGAGCAGCCCTATAGACTACACATTGGAGGTCTGAAAACACAGGTACAACATCAAGCTTGTAATTTACCAATGATGTAGCTCTATTTATTTGCTAACAAATGCTTCAAGTTAGCATCAAGTAATTGTATAGAGCATGATTTGAGAGGATTGAGAATGCCGGTATAGCCTCTTAGACCTCCAATGTGGGTTCAATGGTTAGTGATGATTGGAAACAATATCCATGAATAGGGAGCAGTAGAGCAAAACACGGGTGCTTTAGCATGAAGAGCAAGCTATTCACCTAGAGTAGCCAAATTAGGTCCAAGCACAAAACGAAACTCAACTAGTAGTAGGAAGAACTTTTAAGCAATAGTATCCTAGCAACAAGGAAGTAAAATACAAGTGGAGTGCATATGACTAGTGCCTACTTGAACTGAAGCTCAAAACTTTGAGGATTTGTAATTTTAGTTGCAGGAAGCAATAAGAGGGCTACATGGAGGGCGAGAAAGTCCTTATGTCTAAAGGATCAATGTATGACATGGTAAGGTGTGGTCTATTGTATAGGCTTCCAAATATTCTTATCTAGTGGTGGTTGTAAAATTGTTATTTGGTTGATCAAATGCATGAGCATTATCCATGTCTAGTATTTGTGGTAACTTGTTAAATGTCTGTAGGTACTGGATTGGCTTTCTATTTGAGAGTATGCACAAAGGCAATGTGTGAATGGAGATCCATGGCATGACATCCAATGGCATAGTAAGAAAGTATTAACAACAAGCTTGCACTTGTTATGAAGAGCGGCAAGTACACTCTGGGATATAAAACTACATTGAAGTCATTGCATGGTGGCAAGGGTACATATCTATTAAGTTGCACTTCGGGGTTTGATTGGTACTTTCCTTTGCTGCATGGTAAACATTTCTGATATACATGTAAATTGATCATTATTGCAAACAACTACCCACCTTTGAGAAAGTCAGAAATTGAGTATTGTGCGATGCTTTCAAAGACTGGCATACATCATTATACCAGAAGTGAGTTTAAACCTACCGTTTCATATTTTAACAAAAATTTTAGAGTAGGTTCTTTGATTCTCATTGGCTCACTTTGTATGTGTTATGCAGACAATGTAGATCTTGGCACTGCTTGTTGTAGAAGGTATTACAAAGTGTGTTGTCTTAGCATCACTGATCCTGATAAGTTATACTCTTTTACATAATCATTGATGAAAACTTATATAGCTTACCATTTCATATATACATGTAAATATGTCATGATCAATCTCGCGATAGTTACTTGGTTATTGATTATCTGAGGTGATTCTAATATGATCAGGACAATGCCAGCAGAATAGGGGTTATACTTCTTGAACAAGCTTGAGAAAGCAAACCCTATAGGCAATTTCAAGCATTAGCCAAGCCTTCATTTTTTAATTTTAGAATTTGAAAATTTTATGGGATATGATTAAGTGAAATTTTGAAATTGAGCATTCTTGTTTTTGAATGTGGAGTTTATTTTATTCGATGTTTAGCAGAATATCTACTTTTACTTATGTTAGTCCTTTTGCGTGTGTATCCGTGGCTAATTTTTTTATGGACACGGCATGACTACGAGGGATCAACAATTAGACTACTGGAGTGTTGCTCAAGTCTGGCATATAAAGTCAAACTCAAAAGAGGCCACACCTTCAAGCAAGTATGGAAAGTTTTACAATGGCAAGTGCTAAATAGTCTTGTACTCTGATCCAAGAGAACAAAGGGAGGAACATCTTGTATTTTCTTAGTTTGGGAAACCAAAGCACTATGGTAATCAAACATATTTTTTCTGGTGCAGTGTTGTGTATATGTGAGTATCTTCTTTTTTCACAATTGCAAACATGTGTATTGGCTGGAGACCCTTTCTTCAACAACACAATATGCCAATGGAATTGCAAGTCTCATGCTTGAATTTGCAGGTCATGTAATGCCTTTTGTTAGAATATAGTGCTTCCAGATTGTCTTGTCACTATAATTGTGTAATTGTCACCATAATTGTGGTGGAAAATTGAAAGTTTCACTTTTTAAAAAAAGCTTGAACAATTGAAAGTCTGCCATGCTACCAACCAACCATCATAGCTGTATTTTTTCTATCTAGATAGCCACACAATTGGGTGGCATCATTCTTGAATCATAGATGGACTACTCTTGTGTTTAGGATCTGTCTTGGGTACAACACATTCTCAGAGATGCTTCAAGAGCTCAATTTCCCCAATCCTTGAGATGAGAAGACCAAGGGCTCATATCATTCTTATTTGTCTATACACACTTCTCTAATCAAGCATTTGTCATATATTGTTATTGTGTGTTTATGTATTACATGCACATGATATGCTTTGTAGGAATGGTGGAGAAAATGATTTAAGATGAATTACATGGAAAAGATGTACCGATAGCCCCTTGCTATCACAATAGGACAGCACCAAGATAAATATTGCAATTAAGAGAGCCCTAAGATAGTACTAGGATGGTCAAGATGTGTATTCTGACATTTCTATTTCAATTTTTGTGATTAAAGACCACAAGGCTGGCTCTATGATATAGTTGAGCAAATAGCTTACTAGCATGTGTGCATTGTACATCTAGTGTCTCTATTTTGAATTTTTTTCAAAACCCTAGCTTTATTCATAAAATTCTAAATTTTACCGTTGGATGTTATATATCATGAAGATATTTTGCAAAGCTTCATCATCACTAAAAAGCTAAACTCTTTTATGAACCCTTAAGAGCTAGTTGTGATCAATTATGTGGTAACAATAGTGTTTTGTATTTATTACATAAGGATTTGCTAAATTCTTTTCTTTAAAAAAAATTTACAGTAAGGGAGTTATAAATTATGGCAAGAAGTTATAGAAGGGTCAAAAAAAAATCATAAAAAAGGTTACATAGGGATATACAAAACATGCCATGAATGCATGTCATATATAGGATTTATACATAGTGGTCCCCCCCCCCCCCCTCGACCCACAACTCAAAATGGTAAAGATCATGTGTCAACAATGTGGGGTTATAGTAATTCCACACACGCAACAATGGTTGGCCAAATGAGGATAATCAAGTTGGAGAAAAATATGAATGTGTGTGTGTGTGTGTGTGTGTGTGTGTGTGTGTGTGTGTGTGTGTGTGTGTGTGTGTGTGTGTGTGTGTGTGTGTGTGTGTGTGTGTGTGTGTGTGTGTGTGTGTGTGTGTGTGTGTGTGTGTGTGTGTGTGTGTGTGTGTGTGTGTGTGTGTGTGTGTGTGTGTGTGTGTGTGTGTGTGTGTGTGTGTGTGTGTGTGTGTGTGTGTGTGTGTGTGTGTGTGCTCTAAATTCCTTGATTTTCTCTTAAAACCATGTGGGTGGTCACATGTACGTTGATAGATATATAAAAGCAAACTCAAGAGTGCTAGAAAAGCATGTTTGTAATAGTATTTTTCTTCTAATTTTTATTTTGGTTAAGAATCAACCAAATTTAACTCCCAAGAGACCCAAAGCCAACATTAGATGGCTTTTTAATTTTAAGGAGTAAAAGATGAGATTAAGCAAGGGTAGGTTCTATAAAGTACCACTATGCAATGAACACAATGTGAGCAAGGAGTAGAGAATACACAACAAATATGAGAAGAAAAAATTATTCATTAATTCCAAAAATTTTGATACAAAGATGCCTTCGTCCAGCCCTTGTGCTTCCACTGTGAAGCTTTGTAATGTCCCTGTTACACATTTGCATATGCATTCCACTTAAAATAAAATAATCTGCAACAAAACTAGTTAATTTATATGTAAAAGTTTTGAAAAAAGTATTGTCATTGATGGAATGTAAACACTTCGCACATTTGCATATTATTAAACACATGTATAATTAGAAGAATTTAACATGTAACAACTAAATACGACAAAACTTGAACATTTAAGATCATATTGTTAAACTTGGAGATAGAAAAAAGTACTAGCATAGATGCATCCGTCCCAATATTTAGTCTCTCTTTTATAGCACCTAAATCTGATACTACATGTGTACTACAGGTTACATGCAAGACATAATATAAAAGCCCTTAATAAAAGATAAGGAGAAGGAGAAAGTAAATTTTGGACGAAAAATGGACATTTGAATTTTCTTTTCCAAAAAATAGGGAAAGCTAAAAACAAACAAAAAGAGAAGGCATAGTTTTAGGAAGCACACTTAACTAAAACCCTTCAAAAAAGGAATTCCAAAGAAAGCAAGGAAAGCTAAAAGCATGTGGGGCTCCTCCTTTTTCCTCTTCTATATAGACCTTCTGCTTTAGGAAAAGGAACCGTGGATTCTCTTCTCTTCGAATCATGCCAAGATCTTGGAGCACCCTAATCTTCTCGACACAAGGATTCTAGATCTACTAACTATTTGGTAGATTGTGTAATGTGTAAATTGCAATCTTCCAAAAATCTCAAGGATATGTCATGCTCATGCTAATATTTCTCTTTTTCATGCTTCCAAACATTAAATTTTATATTATTTAAAGTCTATTTACACTATCCTACATCCAAATTCACTTCCTATGAGCCCTATTTCTATGTATCAGGTCCTAAAAGCTTCCAATAAGGTCCAAAAAATGTCAGATCAAGCCAATAAAATTTGTGGAGGTTATTGTAGCCCTACTCTACACTTGGGTAACAAAAACTTGGATTTCAAGATCCCTTCATGCGGACTGGTTTACCCGAAAGACTATTTTTATGGTTTCGAAGTATCATAGAGAGGATATGCACTCTCCCATCAACAATAAAGGGATAACTAAAGGTGAGGCTCAACAAGGTTGAATGAAGAACGAAGAAGCTCTAGAATTCGGGAACCCAAAGATATGGTAGTGGCACCCCAATCCAAGGTTATGATCATAACCCACAAATAATTATAGATGATTGAATGATAATAATCAATTAGCTATAATAATTAAATGATATTTCTAAAATTTAAAAATTTTTCTAAGACTTTTATAATTTCCTTAGTTAGTTTTGCAGTTGTTCACATGAATTTCATGATCATTGAAAAAATAACATTGGGATGGTTGGAAAAGGATGCATGATGAGTTTTGTGCTTCTTAAAATTCAATATGACTTTAAATTATTTGAAATAAAGTTAGGGAAATTTTGAAACACCTTAGAACCTCTTATTTTATTTTTGAGAAAAGATCAAGGGATTTAGAAGGGGAGTTTTTATGCATCACATATGTTAAACATACTCTAGAAACAATATTTTATGGTTATGATTGCTTTTCTTTTGATCACTCGTGCACTTGGGAGGGAAAAGGGACGAGTGATAAGTGTCCTTGTTATGTAGAATAGCTTGAAGGCACAAGGAATCTTAAAGGGGCTCTAAGCCAGTAATTTTTTTGTGTTCATAGAAGATGTGCGATCACATACAACCTAATCTTCTAGGATTAGAAGGTCCTATTCTAGGTTGGACAATGTCTTCTTTGTGGAGAGATGATTTTTGTACCACTCTGCAAAGGTTTTGATTTTATTATGAAATAAATCATTGGTTTCTAAATTGTTTCTCGTGTTCATAGAAGATGTGCGATCACATACAACCTAATATTCTAGGATTAGAAGGTCCTATTCTAGGTTGGACAATGTCTTCTTTGCGGAGAGATGATTTTTGTACCACTATGCAAAGGTTTTGATTTTATTATGAAATAAATCATTGGTTTCTAAATTGTTTCTCGTGTGCTAAGGATTGATTTTAATTAATTTTTTTAATATATTATTAAAAGAAAGTTGTTTTTATGTGTCAAAATAATATGTCGTAGCATGCTCTACTCTATTAGAAAACTATTTTTAAAAAAACAACCAAGGAAAGTGGGAGGCTTTGGTCCTAGCAATTTGATGCCTACTGGGTGGACCAGATAAGTTGGGTTACTTTCTAATGCTAGATAGAGTTTTTTAGTTTGTGACCTTCCCAAATTTTATAGGAGTAATTACCATGTTCAATACTATTTTAAGGGGTGGGAGTTGAGATTTTACCTTATGGGTAGGGGGATTGAGTTACACTCTCATCCATCCCTCACTCTCTTTGAACCAAGTGGTATTAATCCTACTCTCACCTTTGATCGATTACAAAGTGATCTTCTTAGATAGGTGCTAGACTATTGTTAGGGGTGACCTATCCCTTATTCCCCTATGAACTAGAACCATGATTCCCATATTCAACTAAGTTCAATGTTTCCTGTGGGGAAAATGGGCGGTGTTGTGCTACATGGACACGAATTTTAATCAGCTACTAGAGGATTTCTTTAGGCCTGGTGGAGGAGGCACCTCACATGTGGTATTAAAGCCAAGCCTGAAAAATTAAGAAGTTGATAGATAAAAGGAATTAATTAAATAGTCACACATATTTCAATGAATTATTATTGATTATTTTGGATTGATTCTAGTTTATACACTATGGCCATTAGACTCCATTAGAAATGGGAGATGAAGAAGCACCATCCTTGTGAGAAAATTCATTCCTCTGAATGTATTGTGACCTCACCTTGAGTCATGGTATATGATAATTTTATTCCATAGGGTAGGTCACATATGAGGATCTATGTTGGCCGAAACTTCCCTCCACTATGAGCTGTGGAGGATTCGATGGGTTGAACCGTTAGTGATAGTCAATATATATATATATATTGTCTCTACTACTTTTGATGACTGATTCTTAGTCATTGGTAATGAGGTTCTACTTGAGACATTATGGGTCTATCAACGAGTGTTGTCGATAGTACTGTTTGAAAGAGTTACAATAGCGTCGGGAAGGCCTACTTTTGGAATTGGATATCAGGGTTGTCCCTAGGAACCACCAATATATGTTATTTATGTATATGAGGGACCCTTGAGATATGGAAAAATAAATGTTGAAACTTTCCATACTGAAAGGATCTATGAGATGATAAATTGGTAGATACTTTATGAGTGATCAATCTTTATAAAAGAACCTTTTACATGAATAAAAAACCTCGTTTTTGTTTGCCTAAAAGAGGTTGAGTATTGAGTCCATATGAATGATCGAGTTACTTTGGTAGGCTATTGATGAAATACACTTCATGGAATGAATTTCAAAATCATGTATGTTATTGCTTATCACTTCAATGTATTGGAATTTCGGGAGTATGTGATGCTTATATAGAAAAGACATGTTTTTGGACTTTTCTGAGTTCACAAAAAGGCTATAATTGGAGCCTAACTTGGGGACAAGCTCATCCGTACTTTTACTTAGATTCAATTTTGTACAAGGGTGTGAAAACCCATATCAAGTTGTTGAAGTGGCTTGATGATCTAAAGCTAATAGGACTCTACTTGTATAAAACACTTGGAGGGACAGTGTGAAATTTATAGATGGGAAGTTTGTAAGGAAAAATAAATGGGTGCATGACTAGTATACAAAAGTTGTTTCTCTTGATAGGATTGCTAGAATTGGGTGTCTAAAGTTGAAGAATTATAAACTCCTTGAGTACCCTGATCTCTTGAAGCATTATCAATTTGTGGAGATTAGTTCGCCTTCTTTTGTAATTAGAGAACTTATGAGATACATTGTTAAACTCATGTATTTTTTCATGAATTAATGAAGATATCCTTCTTTTCTAATAACTTCAAGTGTAACTATGATCTTTCATAATGTTGGCAAAACTTATCATCAATTCACGGTATTCAAGATTATGCATGTAACTCATCAATTCTCAAACATTGAATTTCAAGAAACCATGATGACAATTCTTGAGAACATGTCAAATCCTCAATACTTCCAAATCTAATGGGGATAGTCACTTACAATTTCTTCACCATCAATCTTGATCCAATGGGGAACCTCCAAATTGATCATAAGAGAATCCAATGCATTAAAGAACTAAAGCTAGTCTGATGCTTTCTATTTGAAGGATAGAGGAATAATGATGCAATAACTATGAATGGAGAAATTATGACCTTACATTATTGGATATATAAACAAGTCATCCAAATTATACCTCCTAACCATGTAGTAGTTCATGGAAGACATGCCCGAAATGGTTATGTTGTCAAAGGATGCCCTCCCCCTTCCTTCAATTTATAGAGCCCTAGAAATAGATAAGAAATCACCTTATTTTGTAAATAAGTCCATGATTGAAACATGTTATATTCCCTTCTTTTGAATTAATAAAGATTACAGTAGTCCCTAAAATTGATGATATATACAAAGAGCTCTAAGAGAAAATGTTTCTTTTGAAGCAGACACCACTACCTGAGTTTAGTTGGATAGGATCCAAGGTGGAAGTATTGCATTCCAAGACCCAATGTCCTGTTTGGAAATTAATATGTGTCAGACACAATCTCTACTTCCTTGGTGCTCCCATTCTTAGGATAAGTGCTCACATTAGAATATTGTTGAGAAAAACAATAAAATATAACTCCTTAATCTAAGCATCAAAGAATGCACTTCCATACCTTCATGGAAGCTTGACACCCTTGCACATGCTGTTAGTAGAATCGAAAAATGGAACTCATTTGGCACCACACCATCTTCTTACAAGTGATAATACATTTTAAAAGTCTCTCGAAAGCTACAAATAATACCTTTCGAAGAAAAGATGTTGCATAAAGGTTAGTCAAAGAACATAACATGTGCATCATTGATGACATTACATTTTCCAAACTTTGTGCATGGTCATCATGCCCAAACTTGTATGATACAACTTCTTATTGCTCTAAAATCTTGTTTATATACACATTTCTCCCCATAATAACAAGTCCTTAGATTGTTATGTGTGACTTTTAACTCAATTTTAAGAATTTGGTAAACTGAACTAAAGCATTACTGTAAGTTACAATTACATAGTTCCTAAACATACACTTTACACTTCAATATCTTACTTAAAATATTGCATTGATATTCATAGGAAAAATTAAAAAAAATAGATGAATAGATAATCCACTTAAAATGATATTTGAAGTAATTATTACCCAAATTTTGTACTTCTACATTGTCAAAATAACTTAAATAGAAAAATAGTAATAACAACAAGCAATCAATGCAAATATAGATGTTAAGCCCAGTGCAAAGAAAGCAAAAAGAAAATTAAAAAGATGCATGCCAAAGTAAAAAAGGTGGCCCAATTGAAGAAATAGAAGGGAAAAAGGCCAAAAGCACAAGGACAACCTTAAAAGTTCATGGTAATTGCAAAAGAGGAAACCTGCATTTTAAATGCAAAGGCGCACCCTAAATTTTTGTAAGAGAGCACCAAGCTCCCTCTTGTGCAATTTGTAAATGTAGACGGATATGGGTGAAGGCACAATGTAAATAGGAAGGAAATAGGAAAAGAGGACCTAGGCTAAAATGGTCAGTCATGTAAAAAAGGGATGGGTATCCAAAGGGGATTAGGGCATGTATAAAATGTAAAAAGTGAATGAAGAAGCTCATTCTTATGCGTAGCCAAAACTAGCTCTCCTCTTCTTCTTCTCCTCCTTGTTCTTGCTTGCTTGGGCTTGTGCTTGAGAGAGGGAGTGTGAGGGAGTGAGTGTGTGAGGGTGAGGGATTGTGGAGGAGAAGCTCTCCATCTTCTCCTCTCTTCTTCTTCTCTTCTCTTGTCTTGTGTGCGGCAATGGAGTATGGAACATGGAGCTTGGAGCTTGAGGATTGAGCTTGCACCTTCGATCGTGGAGCTACCGGAGTGCTAAGGGAGGAGGCAACTTGCTCAAGCATAGAGGTAAGCTCACTATACTCGTAGGTGTGAGAGCATATACTGCTATGTGAGAGATAGCCATTGCACTTGACTTGGAATTTTTTTATACATTTTATTTTTAGATAGCTTTCTTTACAAAAGTAACAAGATCATGTGCAAAACAAGAGAATGGGATAAATATTTAGTTTTGTTATTTCTCCCTCATCTGGGATCAGACTTCAAAGCTTTCAAAGTCATCTTTGGGGTTTTGTTGACACATTGCAGACACAATGGCGATGTCAAAGCATCATGATTCGTCACATAGAATTTTTTGCATCAACTACAACAAGCTACATAAAACCTCTTCATATCTAAAACTCTATAGGTTGATTGTTATTTGTATTTTATTTAAAATAAGATGTAATATATGAATGTGAAGAGCTATTAATCAATATTTTATAATAGAGTATGGCAAATCGTGACTTTTGTCACATGGTAGGTTGGGCCTTATCGTGTGTTTTCTCTTATTCTTTATGAATTTCTTAACTTATTCGATTCTTTTATACTTCATATGTTGTTTGTATTTAATATTTGAGATGTTAGATTTACCGTGTGGTTCACTTTGCAACAGTGGTATATTTACGATTTTAGATTTACCATGAGGTCTATTTTGCAAGAGCGGTAGCAGAGCTTGTCTACACTCCAACTTTTGATAGTTTGGCATCTTATGTGAACCCAAGTAATGTAGCACAATCAAGATCTACAATACATACCGTTACAAATAAAAGCTATAGTTGCAAAAGCTACATTCATGTTTCTCATGCTTTGAAACCCTCAATTTTATTACTTAACTACATTGATTGATTCATATTTTTTATCTCTAGTTTTTGGAAACAGTTGTTGAATTTGGAATGCTTATATGGGTTTCCCAAACTCCAAAATCTCAAAGTCATCATCATGACTATACTTCAGTCTCAAATCCTCAGGTGGAGCTATTTCCTAGATATTATAACTTTCTTTCTAATAATCGGACTTTGAGGACAATGTAAAAATAAAAGTTTTAGAGAATAAAAATATCTATAATTCTTATTAGAAGCATGTTTTCCAAGTTTTGAAAATTTATGAGATATTTCAATCCCAAGGTATCCACAAACCCATATTTCACAACATTAAGCAAAAATTTATGTTTTGGTTAACTTTGGGCTTTATTTTCTCACTCTTACCTTCCGAATTAGCAAGTCGTCATCAATAGGAGATGATTTACAGAAATTTTTGTTTTCTACAACTCTCTAGTTATCATCTGGAACTGAATCTCAATATTTAGAAAGTTATTTGCCTCTAAAGTAGACCTTCAAATTGATATATCCTTGGCAAAAAAAAATTAGCTCAAGCCGATATAGATCCCTATTGCATTCTTAGCCTTATAACCTACAAAAAACTCGCAAAATGACACGTAAAGCCTATTTTCTATAACAACTCTCACCTTGAATTGGTTGCAAAGTGACCTATCTTAGATGGACGTTAGACTATTGTTAGGGGGTAATCGTCCATGCTTCCCTTGTGAAGTAGAACAATAATTCTCATATGGGGTAATCGTCCACACTTCCCTTGTGAAGTAGAACAAGAATCCCCATATCCAACTAAGTCTAACATTATCTGAGGGAAGATTGATGGTGTTGCACACTGACTTATTTCTAGTTTACTACTAGAGGGTTCCCACGGGTTTCAAAGAAGGCATCTCACATATGGATTATGAAACTGTTTATTCATAGTGAATAGCAGTATGGACCATGGTTGATCCATTTTAGCTTTTAATATGGTGCAAGGGAGCATGTAACACAAAATAATTATGTAATGTATGGCCTTGATCGATCTCCCAATATTATGAATCGCAAATAAAAACCACAAGGGATTCACTAGTAGTAATAAGGAGACGTCACCTATGTGCAAGAAATATATGAAAATACCCCTTATCTACCCCCTATTTATGGGACCTTACCTTATAAAATGTACCTTCCTTCCCTTAAATAACCCCCCTCCCTTACACTCAGGTGGTACCATACGGTAAACCCTAGTGGACCCCTCAAGATAAAAACCAAGTTCATGTATATCATTGTTACAATTTTTTTGTTCCCAGTTGAAGAGGTGTAAGTGAAGGGTAATCATCCCATGATCACCATTGAACCTACATTATATCCATTCAATTTCACATAATGCATGACAAATTCTCTTAAATATCTATGTTAGCTTCATCTTGACATGAACAAAGCATATGATGGCTTTAATCTTAAACCTTGAAAGGCATATATAACCTAGTAAATATTTGAATGCCAACTCCAAGTATCAATCTTAGTTGTGTTTCGAGAGTTTACCTTGAAAAAAGCCTAAATTTATTTTAATAAGTCTACATGCTAGTATTCACCCTAGAGGCCCTTATGGACTTTTGTTGTCTAGAAAAGCATAAAACTCAAGGCATGTAAGAGGTGTAACTATCCTTACATTTATTCAAAGTTTCATTTAGGGCGTAATTTCAATATTGCAAAATGTTCTAAATAGATTGCAAGGTCAAGATTCCTTCCTAATACATCATTTCCATTAGATTTAATAATGTAAATTTCAATGGTATAACCAATGATTTTGATTTTGCTTGCAGCGTATATCGAAATAAGATCTGAACTTGGGTTTCCCAATACATTATAAGAAAGTAGTGTTGCTACAGTATTTGTATGAAATTGCAAAGGTTTTAATCCAACTACCTTGCATCTAATGAATACATCTCTAAGACACCTCGTATCTAATGAATACAACAATAAGATACCTTGCATCTAATGAACAAAACTCTTTCCAAGTTTGGTACATCATATCATCACTTCAAATTTATTTTCCTTAGCAAAGCATTATTTCCCTGGACAATTTCATCAATAAACTACCATGGACAAGAGATCATTCTAATCCTAGCATACAGAACGTTAATCATGAAACATCACTGGTGGTCTCAACTAGATCCATGTCAAAGTATATAACTATGCATTTGAATCAAAGCTTTTGAAACTAAACCACATCTATACAAGAATCTACAATATGCAAGCCGATGACAATTCAAAGGCACGAAAGCAACTTTCGCTACTTATGCATGTGTTGAAACAATATTCGATTGTGTTTGATTATAATGTTCAACTTTTCTCTTGCTCTATTTAGTAGATTTAGATACTTAAGTAATCACAATAATCTGTCTACACTTGAATATTTAAAGAGAAAACGTGCTTTGTTAAAAGAGAGATGCAAAAGGTAATTAACCTATAGGCTTAACATAAAGATTGAGCTAACCTGAAAGCTTATTTTTAAGAAAGTAGTGGTCCTTTTAAAAATCCAATGGTTCTAATTTTAAAGCTATCGTAATTCTCAATTCATGACACTTTTGCAAAAACGGCCCATGTTGCAAACCCTATTTCAATCAAATTATTACTTCAACTAATCAAATGCAAACATTGAAATTTTGAGCGCAAAGTTAAGGAGATTTTTCATGGTCGTCTTGCAACTATTTTAAAAAGAGGGAAAGAGAGATGATCTACATGACAACTGCACTAATCTACATGAAGAATATATGATGAGTATCAAATTAATATTAAGATTAGGATTGAGGTTGAGTGTGATTTGAGAATGAGATTGAGATTGAGAGATTCCATGTACATGACAATTGCTCAGAGATGGACAAGAGGATCGAGCTCCACACTGGAGTGCATGTTTAGAATGCACTACTAGTTAATACTACTTGTAACTCTATCATATATAATTCAAATTTCCTCTCCTCTTCTCTTCTACTCTATGATTCTCTATTTCCAATCAAATATCATGTTGACTCTTTTATAAGACTATGATCAATCATGTTTCATTGATCTTTGTTTTATTATGTTATAAGAATGTCCTACAAAGTTTTGAATGATTTACACATGCTATGAAACCTATATCAAGTAAATCTTTGCATACAACTTACTTGAGACTTGGTAGAAAAGAGGGGGGGGAAGCCTACTGGTCACTGTGTCACAAAGTTTCACCAACACCAACTTTGTTTGCCGCATTTCTTTCTCTAGAACTTTTGCAA
Source organism: Lygodium microphyllum (assembly GCF_053477565.2). Lineage (NCBI taxonomy): Eukaryota > Viridiplantae > Streptophyta > Polypodiopsida > Schizaeales > Lygodiaceae > Lygodium > Lygodium microphyllum. The sequence goes on from NC_141155.1 coordinate 29,589,524, forward strand.
GTTACAACTAAAACCAAAAAGTAATGACTTATCTGTATGTCTAGCTACATTATTTTAAATGCTAGTAGAAATTATAAGAAAGCTTTCAATGTGATAAAACCTTCAAAGAAGGTTATAATATTTCAAAAAATTTGAGAATGTGATATTTTCCCTAAATTGCTCCACACCCATGCTATTATGAAGAACCATGAATTATTATTGTGAGATGGCTAAGTAATTCAAAACAGATACTAGGAGTCCAACATGCTTGGAGGTTATGGAAGGCATGCAAATCGAGGCAAATTTGGAGACCACCGAGAGGTATTCAAGTATAACAATCATATTCAATCCAAAAATAACTTGATAATAGATGTAGTTAATGGCTACATTATGGTTGAGCAGAATGGACAAGTAAACTTCTATATCGAAGCTCCTATCCATCACTCATCAACGAGAATGACTAAAGCACTCTAAACTAGTTTACAAATAAATTCAATTCTTACAACAATTAGCCATCATCAAACCTAGCAACACACTTGGGGAGATTCCAAATAAGATTCTTCAAACCATTGCTCACGAAAAACTTTTTTCTTGTCTAGGAAAAAGTTAAGGCAAGTAACCAAAGCGATTGGTTTTGACATCCAACATCTAAATGAAATACCAATTTTATAGCTAAAATACTTAATTTTTTGGAAGGGACAACAAATTTTCGATTAGTATTTGAACCAAGACAAATATACAAAAATGCCTCTTGTCAGTGGCAGTGCTTCAAAGAAGCAAATCAAGGTTGCACTTTAGGATTTTACTTCATTATTCCTATTCCATCATGACTTCAACAATGAATTTGAAAAATTAAAGAGTGAAACTATTATGTAGTAGTGCAATATACCCTCCGAATATACAAAGAGCTTATCACATGGCAAAATTTCTGCATGGCACCACATGTGATTATGGTTTTCTAGAACAAGAGCACTATCAATACGTGCAAATAAACCCATATTTCGGATCAAAAGCGTTATCAATATGCGAGGATGAAAAAGATTTTGGAGGCATATAAACCCATATTTCCAAAACAAAATCTGTGGCATGCAAATACGTAATTGTTCTTTTCTAATCATGTCTCAAGTACCCAAATGAGAGTTGGGTAAATATATCATGGTTTGTGAATTCTGAATTATTGAAGATATCGGATGGGTAGAGAGAGCTCTGTATGGAAGTTCCCAATCATCGTTGATAAACAAGCAACATCCTCTCAACCAGTTGCTGTATATCAAATCTGACAAAGCACTCAGGAACTTTCTCAAAAGGAAAATTTTAGCAATATTACAATTAAGTAATGCAAGGCATGCTTATCATATAGCAATTTTTCTACATGCCATTGCGTCCCACTATGGTTTTGGAGAACAAAGGCCACTACCACTAAATACAAGGATGTGAAAATTTTTGGAGGTGCAAACTTCCTATACAACACAAAACTTAAAGCATTCTCATGATCAAGGCATATAGTTTTTCGTTGGAGTATTTTCTCACATTCTATATGCCATGAACAAGTATCCTGACAAAGAGAATTGCTAAATAATTCATGGTGTGAGTAGGAATATCATTCATGTCCACATTATGAAACTAAACTAGTGTGACAATCATCCAATCATACTCCCAGCATGCCTTCCAGCTATCCAGCTTGAAGAGTTTCAGAGTTAAGCCAGTAAACATTTGCATTGTTCCTTCAATTTCCAAACAGTCTCAAGCCTGTTTACTATGTCAGTGTCCTGATTATTGTAGGCCCACTAAGTAAGGTCCTTAGTATCCAAGCCGATACATTAAAGACGAGCAACAGGACCTGCAACATTAGTCACGAGGCATCTGACTGGTTTTGCCTCATCAAATACTTGTGAGTCATTGGATTCCAAATGGTGCCTGAAGTCACTGTGTTCCAAATGGTTTTACATTATGAAACCGTCGTATTGTTACAAAAAAAATCACATCCGTATAAAAACTTCAAATATGGTACAAAGCATGCTAGCTGGAGTTACACAAAGACTTGTCTCCTCTCAGTCTGAAAAGCCAATCAAAAACCAAGTATGCTAGCTAGAGTTATACAAACACACTCTCCTCTCAGACTAGAAAAGCCAATCAATGCCAAGTATGCTAGCTGAATAAAACACAAGTTTTGATTATTGTGCATTATGAATCAACAAGTCGATAGCCCAAAGAATAAATTAAAATGAGTTTAACACTGTTTCACTATCCTACCTAACCACACTCCAACACAGACAATCCCATAAAAATCAAAGGCATGCAGACTGCAGACTGCATAATCAAGCTAATTGCAAATGTACAACTGCATGAACTTAATGATCCTTGAGACAGTAAATGATCGTGTTAAGGAGACCATTCAAGAACCCACCAGCTTCAGCCTTTACTAGACTGCGTGTAAATGTTAAATTTCTATTCACCGAACTGGGAACCTAGCCTGAAGCTTAATTTATGAAGCACCTTGTACAATGTTCCTATGGACAGGCCTGAAATAGTAACTTGTCCACTCCACCTTTAGTCACTTCACAGTGCATGTCAGTTCCAAAGCATCTGCTCACGGCAAACTATCTTATGTACAATATCTTCTTAGATGACCACAATAGTAAAGATAGGTTTCCACCTTTCTCAGCCTTTCTCATGATGCTTTCAAAAACTCCTGAACCGTACCTGGAAAGAGATGTGGATACATATATTAGTAGAAATATCCCTCTTATCTGATGGAAGAAACCCAAGACAAATGAATGCACTTGAGGCCACAAGTATGTGCAGTTAGCAAAAAGAACTCACCATTGATTCTGTAAAAAGGTAGAATATGTAATTTACATGATCTCTTTAAAAAGTACATATAACAAGAGCTTGATATCATGTGAATAGTAGTAGTTCACACCTTACTGTATCACCAACTCTTGAATTCAGTGTTTCAACTTGCTAGGTGGTCAAGATACCACTCAGATCAGCACAACAAAGGAGAAACTGTAGGCCTAAGACCTCCACAGGAGCCGAAATCATTCTCACCTCTACATATGAGCACTAATTACTTCTGCTGCAACTGCAAGCTCATGCTACTAATCTGGCATATAACACATAAAGCACCTTTCTAAAATCAAGTAGCATGAATTCTAGAAACACAAAAGTAGCACGTTGGTGAGTGAAAATGAGCGACCCGGGACATGATGCTGCGTGAAGTCAACTGGGCTAACACATGCAAATATCATTTTTTTGTCTTTCTAACACTTACCCGTAGCGGGGGTCAGGTTGATAAATGGAAATCCCAAGTGGTACTATGCATGTTCGACGCGTGGTTGTGATATTTCAGTTTTGAGACACGCGTCTCATGCAAGAAGAGAAGGAAATGTGTTCTCGCTTCTAATTTTGAGTCCCCGACTGGAATTTTACGTGGCAAGGGGCATGTTTGCCATCTAGCAACTAAGGAGAAACGAAGGGCAGCTTAGTAAAATAGGGGGAAAAGAAAAAACGTGAGGAGTTTTTAAAGGATCTCTCCGAATTAGTGGAAATCTGAAAGGATTTGCAGCCAATAAAATAATGGATCAAAGTTCATAAAGTTTGAAGTCCCCCGCAACTCTTCATCAATGCAAGATATTGTGAGATGTATCTACTGGTATGCTAAAAATGGCAATCTGAAGTCAAAGAATGTGTCTTCTCATTTGCAAATTTCTACCTTTGGTAAAGAGTAGTTGTATTTGTTGTATAGAGCATGTAGAAATTTAGGACTGCAAACTGTGCAGAGCTGTTTCAGGACAACAGATCAAGGAGTATGACTCTGAGTTGTTCTAAAGAGTTATAGATTGGAAAGAAAGCAACAACTTTCCTTTTTGAAGCTCGGTGATCCAAGATCTGGTTAGAAAGTTATGAGCTGTTCTAAGTAATGTTCTATGAGGAAACAGGTGAATTCAGCAACGTCTACATCACCAACTTGGTTTCCCATGAAAGTCATCATGATTTTCCATTGTTATATCAATGCAAACTCTGTTTTGATGTAGTATTGGAATGTCTACAACAATGAAAAGCTTGTAGCCGTTGAATTGATATGAAAATTTGTCGTATAAAGCTTTGATTACCTGTGTATTTGGATTGTATTTATGTGTGCTCTTAGAAAAGAATAACAGAAAGGATCTACAACTAGTTTTACATTGATTGAGGCAACCACGCTTTGTAGGGCAGTTTGTTGCATGAGATTGTCATTCCTAAAAAATAGGAGTTGTGTGAATCTGAAAGCTCATGTTGTCAAAGTCTCAGCTATGGTTGTTTCAGTGTCAAATTCTCTCTAAAAGTGGTAAAATCTGAGCTTGAAGGTTTGAACTGTGTAAGTATTGAGTTGAAGTCTCAGTAAGGAGTGAGTGATCAAGAATTTTGGATCATGTGTTCAATGGTATTGTTTCATGGGTTTTGTTGAGGGAAGATCCTCGTCGGTCTTTATCCTATGGTGTTGTCTTGGGGATTGTTAGAGGTCGACTGCCCAATTCACCTACCATAGATTGATATCCCCCACTAAGGATCTCCCGTGTTGAAGATCTCTTGTTGATTTTATCAATTGGGAAGTATATGGTTTGAAAGCCAACCTATACACAAACTCAAACATGGCAACTTTTGGATATGAACCATTCTTTGGTACTGAAAATGAGGATGCTAATCAGTTTATCAAGAGATTGGAGTGAATGGCTTACCAAGATCGAAGGGACACTGATGCACATAAGCTTCGAATGATCAGCATGCTACTTGAAGGATCTGTAAGATTATGGTGGAACTTACTGAATGAAGAGACAAGGGCAAATTGGAATAAAGTCAAAATGAGTTTCTTACAAGGTTTGTAATAAGCAAACTCCTAAGAGTTTATGGAAATCTTTGGAGATAATGTTTCACGGAGAAAATGAGAAAGTATCTAAATTTGCTGCAAGATTTGAAGCAAAATGAATAGAAATTACACAGAGTATGAAGCAACCTCCAATGATGTTCTTGAAAAAGAACAAGTTTGTTTCATTGCTTAAATCTTAAATTAGAGAAAAGAATATGATCAAAGACCCTGATACATACAAAGATGCAGTCAAAATAGCCAAAGAAAAGCTAAGGAAAATACAATTGAGGTTGGATCAATCAAGAGGTATTGTTGTGCATGCATTTTTACCGCCTAATCAAGTTGGCAATGTTGCAAGAAATGCAGGACAGCAAGCTGTGAATCTTCATGGGGCACTTGAAAGAGGGGAGAATGGGACTCAACAAGGCCATAGGAAAGCTGATGATGATGTGATTAATAAACTGCAAGAACAATTGGCAAATCCGAATTTGAATATGAGCCTATTGCAGACAAAGCAGCCTCAAATGCAACCTAGATTTAGAGGACCTCCAAGAAATAGATGGGAAAACTTTGAATGCTTTAATTGCAAGGAGAGAGATCATATTACTCCTGATTGCCCTTATCCAAGAACAGGAGGGAAGATGTATCCCATGTCACAAGGGAATGCTAGGCAAGATGCTAGATCTCAACAGGAACAAAGGCCACTTGAACCAGCTAGGCAACAGTTGGTAAGAAAACCTAATGAAGGCACATCGGGTATGAATTTGATCGAAACCAGCACATCTAATGATGGGGAAAAATGCAGATGTTCTAGCTAATAAGAGAGTTAGAGAAAGGGATACTGAAACTGAAACTCAAAGGGTAGCAAGGATTAAAAAAGAAAAACAGGTTGCGGATGATTCAGAAACTAGCAAGAAAGCTAGACTACGAAGGAGGATTCAAATGGGAAACTTTGCTTTGGGAGTCAATCAAGTTCCTTACAACCTGCTTGAGGATTTAAAAGGTAAAAAGGCTTATGTTACATATGGTCAGCTACTGCAGATGAACTTATCTCTGAGGAGGCAAAGGCATGGTTTAGTTAGCATCAGGAAAGAAAAAACCCAAATTGGGCATGTTGAAGTGGTATACCTATCAGATGTGAAAGACATTATACATGTCATGGACGCATCGAAATATGGAAGGCAAATTGATCAAGTTTATATTGATGGTGGTGCGCAAGTTTGTGTAATCACTAAAAAAGTAATGTTGCAAATGCATCTTAAAATGACAGGGAAGTCACTGTTTAAGGTTAAAATGGCAAATAGCTCAAAAGTGAAATGCTTGGGAGTCATTGAGAACTTGGAGATCAACATTGGATGCCAAAGAGCATGTTTGGATTTCTATGTTATGGCTGCAAAACTTGGAACCTCTCATTTTGGGACGACCGTAGTTGATTAGTATGAGATCAAGACAAGACTCGTATAGAGATCAATTGGAACTCTATCTAGAAAAGCCAGTTCATAAGAGAGTGATCTTTGATATGAAAATAAGGTCCGTCATTCAAAATGGACATAAAAGTGATGTTGGAGGTGATGGAAGTAGTGATTCAGAAAATTATAGCCTTGATGAGGAAGATAGAGAATGGGAAGCTAGCCTACTCTCTAGGGATGTTGACCTCTTCAAGTTGTCAATCCAAGGTTCAAAAAGAGAGGAAAACGTGGTAAATATTGTTGCAAGAAGTACAGATTTCATGCAAGAAACATGTAATCAACAACCTGAAATGAATGATGGACTATCTAAGCTTATGAATATGCTAGGAAATGACGTGACTAATGATGAAAGAGATGAATATTCAACCATTTTTCAAAAATACCCACCAACTGAGGGGTACTAATAGCATTATGCACCATATTAAATTGAAAGAAGGGTATAAATTAATGGCTCAAAAACTTAGGAGACTTTGTACAATTCAGGAAAATGTATTTAAAGCTGAAATTCAAAAGTTGCTTGATGCTGAATTTATCTATCCTATTGATGATGCAAAGTGGGTGTCTGATGTTGTAATCAGACCAAAGAAGAATGAAAAGTGGAGTATGTGTTGATTTCAAGCCTCTTAATGCAACTACTAAGAGGGACTACTATCCTCTTCCGTTTCAAGATGAGATCTTGGATCAAGTGGCTGGTCATGAATTTTATAGTGTGTGCGATGGATACTCTGAATATTTCCAAATCAAAATAGCAAAAGAAGTTCAAAAGAAAACAACGTTCATTACCACATGGGGATGCTTCACTAGTATCACTGTTGGGAAAAATACAGTGGGAGCCATTTTAATGTAAAAGGGAAAGAGGATGTCTTATATGAGGCATGTATTTTATATAAGCAGATCCATTGGAGCGATTGAAAAAGCTTGGATGAAAGATGAATTGTTGGTATGGAGGTTGGTATATGCAGTTAAAAGATGGAAATCATACTTGATTCAAAAACCATTTGTAGTACTTACTGGTTCCCAGTTGCTTCCACAGGTTTTGCGATCTATTGAAAATACTCCAAGAGTTACTAAGTGACTATTGGCTTTGCAAGAATTTGAATTTACATGTTTGAAGGAGGATACTGTAAGAGCTAACTTAGCTTATATCTTAACTTATAAAGAACCTGTTGAAAGTGCAGCCGTTATAAGACGGAAACTGATTCTGCATCCACAAATTCATGAGATGAAGGATAAAGATGCTACCTTGTTTTTTTATGGCAGTTACAAAAGAGTGCTGAGAAAGGGAGGATTGGGTTTTGTCATTATGGATGCTGAAAATCGAGAAGTCCCTTAGTGAGATTCATGTTTGTTTATCTTCCTATCATGAGAAAGCATGTGGTGGTTATTTTGGTTTTGAGCTTACCAAAAAGAAAATTCTGCTAGCAGGACTTACTTGGCCTAGTCTAAGTGTTGATATTGCTCATTGGAGTAAAAGTTGTCATGCTTGCCAATCATATGCAAAAAGGGTACTAATTTCAGAACCTACTGAAGCCATTGTTGCCTATGGAACCGTTTGAGAAGTGGAGTTTGGATTTTATTAGACCTTTGTCTAGTACAAAAATAGAAAAGTCTTATATCATTACTGCAATTGATTATATGACCAAATGGCTTGAAGCTAAGGCTACAAGGAATTGCAAGAAAGGGAATGTAACTCAGTTCCTCATGGAGGACATATGCTGCAGCTTTAAAATACCACTAGAAATAGTGACAGATCAAGGTCTTGGTTTCAAAAATAAGCTATTGAGAGAATTAACTGGGAAACTAGACTTGAAACACAGATTTGCTACTCCTTATTACCCTCAATGCAATGGACTGGTGGAAGCATTCAATAGAACATTACAGAAGATTCTCTTTAAGCTAGTGGAAGATCATCCTAAAGATTGGGACAACTATCTACATCAAGCTTTGCGGGCTTGTAAAACAATGCAAAAGACAAGTACAGGATTCACCTCTTTTCAGTTAGTATATGGTCAAGATGCTTTATTACCTATGAATGTCATCTTCCCTACGATGGAGTTTGTAAGAAAGCATCAATTGAATCAAACAGAATTGGGAATTGACAGAGGACTGAACTTACATACCCTACAGTTAGATAGGCAACAAGCAATGAATTGTTATGAAAAATAAATTGTGAAGAGAAAGGAATGGTTTAATACACAATTGAAGAAGAAGAATCCTACAGAGGGAATGTTGGTTATGAGATATGGCCGTAGCTTGGACTCCACTTTTAAAACCAAGTTATGAGTTAGATGGGAAGGACCTTTCTTCATCAAGCAAAAGTTTGAAAATGGCACTTACTTGCTACAAGATTTAGATGGGACTATTTACAACAATAGAATCAATGAGTTCTATCTAAAGAAATATATATGCATAAAGAGGATGTAAGTAATGTACATACTATACATAAAGTAGGTTGCTTCCAATTTATTGTTTGGGGCAGATTCAATTTTCTAAAATTTGGTGTTGATCAGATGGTTGTAAATGATGGACAGCATATTCAAAGTGTGCTTTGACACCTATTAAAGGTCTCTATCAAGTTTAGTGTTGATCCGAGCAAGAATGTGACGGTAATGATCTCTGAAAGATTGATGTTTGAACTGGACTATATGCAAGAAATTTAGGATTGCAGACTGTGCAGAGTTGTTTCAAGGCAACAGATCAAGGAATTTGACTCCGAGTTGTTCTGGAGAGTTATAGATTGGAAAGAGAGCTATAACTTTCCTTTTTGAAGCTCAGGGATCCGAGATCTGGTTAGAAAGTTATAAGCTATTCTATGCAGTGCTCTATGAGGCAGATTTTCAAAAAAATATGTTTGTCTTTGTCAAATGTTTTCAAAGCTCGTAATAAAGGTTTGTTCACACTTTGTGTTTCAAACCATGGGGGTGGCTAATCATGGTGAGTGAAAATGAGCGACCAAGGACACGATGCTACGTGAAGTCAAGTGGAGAAACACATGCAAATATCATTTTTTGGTCTTTCTAACACTTACCCGTAGCGGGAGTCGGATTGATAAATGAAAATCCCAGGTGATACGATGCATGTTCGATACGTGGTTGTGATATTTCAGTTTTGAGACACACGCCTCATGCAAGAAGAGAAGGAAATGTATTCTTGCTTCTAATTTTCAGTCCTCGAGTAGAATTTTACGTGACAAGGGACATGTTTGCCATCTAACAACTAAGGAGAAGCAGGGCAGCTTAGTAAAATAGTCAAAAAAAACATGAGGAGCTTTTTGAAAAAAGGAGAAGAGGGTTCGACACAAGACAATCAACGTGAGAGAGAGGGAAAGAGAGAGGGAGGGAGAAGAAGAATCTTGCACGCTGAAAAAGGGAGAAATATGAAGCTCAAAAGAAGAACAAATTGTCAAAAGAAAGCGATTGTGAAGCTGAAGTTATTGGAGCCAAGGAGCAAGATGGCAAGGCTGCTGAAGTCAATGGGCTAATGCGAGTTCTCAATTTTCAAATGAGGATAATAAGAGTCTTCTTTTTATATTGTTTTCTTCTACTACTCCGTGGGGCAGAGAGTTCGCATATCAGTTCTGACGTATGGATATGAGTGAAAAACATCAAAGGGTTGTTGAGAGTAATAAATGTTAGTTGTTGTGTGAGGCTTCCCGTCAACATGGAAGTAAAGGATCTCTACATCTAAAACTGGGTATATGGCCGAAAATATGTGTTATGGGCAGATGTTGAATGCATGGATTCGAGTTAGTGGAAATCTGAAAGGATTTGCAGCCAATAAAATAATGGATTGGAGTCATAAAGTTTGAAGCTCCCGCAACTCTTCATCAATGCAAGATATTGTGAGATGTATCTGCTGGTATGCTGAAATGACAATCTGAAGTCAAAGAATGTGTCTTCCCATTTGCAAGTTTGTGCTTTTGGTACAGAGTAGTCGTGTTTGCTATATAAAGCATGCAGAAATTTAGGACTGCAGACTGTGCAGAGCTGTTTCAGGATAGCAAATCAAGGAATTTGAATCTGAGTTGTTCTGAAGAGTTATAGATTGGAAAGAGAGCTACAACTTTCCTTATTGAAGCTCGGTGATCCGAGATCTGGTTAGAAAGTTATGAGCTGTTCTATGTAATGCTCTGAGGCAATTTCTATGCTCTATGAGGAAACAGGTAAATTCAACAACATCTACGTCACCAACTTGGTTTCCCATGAAAGTCATCATGATTTTCCATTGCTATATCTGTGCAAACTTTGTTTTGATACAGTAATGGAATGTCTACAACAGTTACATGCTTGTAGCCGTTGAATTGGTATGAAAATTTGCCATATAAAGCTTTAGTTACCTGTGTATTTGGGTTGTGTTTATGTGTGCTCTGAGAAAAGAAGAACAAAAAGGATCTACAACTGGTTTTACACTAATTGAGGCAACCACGCTTTGTGGGGCCGTTTGTTGCATGGGATTGCCATCTCTAAAAGATAGGAGTTCTGTGAATCTAAAAGCTCGTGTTGTCAAAGTCTCAACTATGGTTGTTTCAGTGTCAGATTCTCTCTAAAAGTGGTAAAATCTAAGCTTGAAGGTTTGAATATAAGTATTGAGTTAAAGTCTCGGTGAGGAGTGAGTGATCAAGAATTTTGGATCATGTGTTTAGTGGTGTTGTTTCGTGGGTTTTGTTAAGGGAAGATCCTCGTTCTTTATCCTGTGGTGTTGTCTTGGGGGTTGTTAGAGGCCGACTACCCAATTCACCTACCAATGTATGTTTACCAATAACCATGCAAAAGACCCATAAACTGCAGCTTGCTCCATCTCCAAGACTGTGTGCACACGTGTATGTCTCCCCAAAAGCAGCACTTTTAAATACCCAAAACTACGTGTAACACCCACAAGCAGCTCGCTCCACCTCCCAGAAACAATATCTGCATGCGCATGTGTATGTATGCAACTCTCTCTCCCTCTTCATCGCTCTCACTGCTCCAACTAAGCTCCAACGATCAACAACTGGTATCAAAGCTAAAGGTACAAGCTGACAATCACTCATCATTGAAACTAACAGGTCCAACAGACTGCTTGTGATTAGCACTAGTTGTCAAGTTCCGGCAGCTGAGCAGAAGACAAGCAGAAGACTGCTCACAGTGACCAGCAAGCATGTGGCGTGCAAGCGACTGAGTGTGCAGAAGCAAGCAAGGTGTGGCAGCAAGCGATGGGGCAGTAACAAGCGACGGTTGCAGGAACCTATGACCAACGGCAAAAGGCACATGGACACCAAGCGAGACCAATGCGACCAACAGGCGGCGGGCAGCACGCATGATGTGACGGGTCAGCGGACCCTTCACTTCCCCCCCCCCCCCCCCCCCGAGTCTCTTTTTTTAAAAATCAGAAACTTCCCTAATTTTTGAATTTTCCCTGTCCTAACGAGAGTTAGCGTGTAGAAGCACACGCCTTAAACTTGTGCAAATTAGAGCCCAAAAAATTTCGGGCTTTCCTCGGGTTTAATCCTGTCTATGCCTAGCAACGACATTCAAGTCAAAAATTGCAAACATTGTGCATGTTGACCTCAATCAAATTGGGGATTTTGCCAAATTTGTCAGAATTTCGCTCTTTTGAGTAAAATTTCCTGGCATTGAACCCTAGAAAACAGGGGCTTTTCATGCATTGGTAAAATTTTACTCAACTGGGTCAGATTGGCTGACATTTATGCACAATTGGACCTGAAATTTTGGGGCCTTGTGCAGAATTTGTAAATTTCTGCAGTTTTTGCACGTGTGGTGGCTGGTTCATGTACAAACAGCAAAGATTTATTACTGTTTGAAGAAGAACAACAGTGTATTTGCTGGTTCAACTTGTGCTTCTACAATCCAAGGCATTTACTCTTGTGTTCATGATAAAATGGCTGCAACTTCTTCCAGCTTTGCAAGAAGAAAAACCCGCACAAATGTCTGATGCAGATTGGGCCAAAGTTAACAAAAAGGTTGTGGCTTACATTAAGATGGGTGTTACTAATGACATATTGACAAACATTAAGGGTTTAGATATAGGTTATGCAATATGGAAAAAGCTGAAAACTACCTATGAGATCACCACACCTGTTAATCAGGTGCGCTTAATGCGCAAGTTGGTGAATATGCGACTGGATAAGTCAAAGCCTACAGCTGAGCACTTGAGTGCATTTACTGGCATTTTAAATCAGCTCAAGGATGCAAATTTGGATTTTGATGATAAGTTGAGGGCAATCTTTTTTATCATGACACTACCTGATTCTTGGGAGACCTCGGTGGTTTCTCTCAGCAATAACCCCAATCTCTCATATAATGGGGAGAGGGTTTCAATCTTGAATGAAGAAATTAGACGTATGCCTAGTGGAGAAGGGAGTAACTCAGTTTATAATGTAGGAGGCAGGGCTGAAAAGAAAAATGCAAATGTTGGACAGAGAAACAGAAGCAAAAGCAAAGCAAATGAAAAGAGTGACATTACTTGCTATCACTCTAGTCGAAAGGGCTATAAGAAGCCTGATTGCAAGTATTATAAGAAGAAACAAGAGAGAAAGAAGAATGCAAGAGACAAAAAGAAGAAAGAGGATAAGACAGATGTATCTGAGGCAACCAAAGGCAAGGAAAATGCCAATGTGGCCTCCAACATAGTCATAGAGAAGCTTTCAAATACAGAGGCTAATGTATTATGTGCAGTTGATTATGATACCCTTGTATGTCACATGCAAGATATGCAGATTACCAAGGATCATGTGATTGATGCACTTTTGTTAGTTGATGATAGTGTCACTCAGACTTGGATTGTAGACTCTAGTGCCTCTTTTCATGTAACTCCTTGCTTGCAGTGTTTTGCTATTTTCAATGTAGATAGTTATGGAAAAGTATACCTTGGAAATAACCATACTTGCAACATTGATGGGATAGACACTCTACACTTGTCTTTGGATAATGGGCAAGAGCTTGTGTTGAAATGTGTCAGATATGTGTCTGGCATCAAGAAGAGTTTACTATCTGTTGGTTAGCTTGACCTACATGGTTACACTACACTGTTTGGTGCTAGTTTGTGGAAACTGAAAAAGGGTTCCATGCTGATTGCAAAAGAAACCAAAAAGAGCACTTTGTATTGTTTGCACTGTAATGCTTTGAATGGCAAGTTTCTTGCAGTAGCTAAAATTGACTGTCATTTGGAGTTGTGGCATTAGAGATTAGGCCATATGAGCCAGAAAGGACTTGATGTCCTTACCTCTTTGAAGAGGGTTGATGGAAAAGGCTCTAAACTTGACTTTTGTAATGAGTGTCAGTTTGGAAAGCAAATGAAAAATTCATTTTACTCTGATGTCTCTCGTAAGTCCAATGTCTTAGGCTTCGTGCATTCTCATGTATGTAGTATGCCCATAAAATCGTTGGGTGGTGTTGCATATTTTGTCTCCTTCATTGATGATTGTTCCAAAAGATTTGGGTTTACCTGTTGAAAAAGAAAAGTGAAGTGTTTGCTATTTTTAAAACTTTTCGTGCATTTGTGACCACTCAGACAGGTAGAATGTTGAAATGCTTCAGAACTAATAATGGGGGTGAGTTTACATCTACTGAATTCAAGTCTTTTTGTGACTTGCATGGAATTAAGAGGGAGCTTACAACTCCGTACAGCCCTTCTTCAAATGCGATGGCTGAAAGATATAATAGGACTTTATGTGAAAGATTGCGGTGCATGCTATCCACTGCTCATCTCCCTCATGAATTTTAAGGAGAGGCACTCAAAACCGCGATTCACATTCACAACCGCTCTCCAAACAAGTCCTTAAGTAATGGCATCCTTAAGGAGGTTTGGTGTGGCAAATCGGCCTCATATGACCATTTACGCATATTTGGCTGTGATGCTTTTGTGCATGTTCGAGATGAGCTGAGGAACAAAGTTGACCCAAAATCCACCAAAGGCATTTTCATGAGCTATGGTGATGAGAGTGAATTTGGCTACAGAGCGTGGTTACCTCAATCCAAGAAAATTATTCACAGCCGTAATGTTGTGTTTAATGAGGCAAAATTGCTAAAAGGTACTTTAGCCTCTAATGAAGGTATGAAAAAGGTCAAATTTCAGAATCTGCAACCACCTATTACTTCAGATGATGAGGCTCATGGTGATGTACCACAGGCTGAAACTAATGATCAGCCGGTTATTTTTGAGCCAGATGATGATGGACAGAAAATAGAAGCACAAGTAGGTCATGGACAGAAAGATAGACTTGCTTATTATGAAAATGCAGGTGTTGAAAATGAAAATGAAGATGCTGTACAGCATGAACAGCATGTTGAAAATGGCTTACAACAACCAATAAATGCTAAAAATAACATGCTTCCAGATGTAGACCTGATTCTTGAGAATGTAGATCATTGGGTATGCAGGCCTACACACTTAAGAAGGCAGCCACATAGGTATGACCCCTCTTTGCACTATGTGATGCTTACAAATGAGGGTGAGCCTCTTACATATAAAGAGGCCAAGTCATGCAAATTCAGTAATGAGTGGGAACTAGCTATGAAGGAAGAGATTAAATCTGTGTATGCTAATGATACTTGGGATCTTTTGTCGTTGCCCAAAGGAAGAAAGCCTCTTCCAAACCAATGGGTTTGCAAAGTAAAGACAGTTGGTGGGAAACCCAAGTACAAGGCAAGACTGGTTGCTAAAGGGTATGCACAAAAGGAAGGGATTGACTTCCAAGAGGTCTTCTCACCTATTGTGAAGATGACCACTCTGCCTGTGCTTTTTGCTCTCACTCCAGTATTGGACTTAGAGTTGTACCAAATGGATGTGAAAACAACTTTTCTGCATGGTGACATTGATGAGGAAATCTACATGAAAAACCCCAAGGGCTTTGTAGTTCCTGGAAAAGACCAGATGGTGTGTCAACTAAAACGCAGCCTCTATGGGCTAAAGCAAGCACCATGGCAGTAGCACAAAAAGTTTGACACTTTTATGCTATCTCATGGATTTACACGCAGCCATGCAGATCATTGTTTGTACATGAAAAAGGATACAAATGGCAGCCCCATCATACTTGTTCTGTATGTGGATGATATGTTGCTAGTTGGGAAAAGAAAGACTAGCTTGGATGCTCTCAAAGATCAGCTGAAATCAGCTTTCTCCATGAAAGATTTGGGGAATCATAGCATATTTTGGGCATGAGGATTCACAAAGATAGAATGCAGAAATTGTTGTTTTTATCTCAAGAAAAGTACATTGAAAAGATACTGGATAGATTTAACATGACTGAAACTAAGCCTTTTGGGATACCCTTACCTCTGGTGGGGCCATTTCTTGGTGTTCCAGTTTGCAAAACATCGTAGCACTAAGTACTATTGAAGCTGAATACATATCAGCTATTGAAGCTTCTAAGGAAGCTATATGGTTGAGCACACTTGCAAAGGATCTCGGCATGTCTATGGGTACTGCAGTATTGGGATGTGATAGCCAAAGTGCTGTGTACATGGCTAAGAATGCCATGTATCATTCACGCACAAAGCATGTAGATGTGCGATATCACTTTATCAGACAAATTCTGGAAGATGGTCTCATCACACTGAACAATATCAACACACAAGACAACCTTGCAAATGTTCTCACTAGAAGTCTGCTGAGCAAAGCTTAGCATGAGCATTGCATACGACTAGTGGGAATTGGTTAGAGGTTCACTTCAGACCTTTAAGTGGGAGGTTGTTGGGATAAAGGCCCTTTTCACCTCCATGTATAGTACGTGTACATTATTTACTTGTACATGTGAATGCACCCTTACGTGCCCTAAGTATAAATACATTTTATTCTTTGTGTACCAACAGATTGTTGGTACACTCAAATCTAATCGTACTATCACTCTCTCTCCCTCTCCATCACTCTCACTCCTTGAACTCCTGCTCACTCCTCCAGCTCAGCTCCAACGACCAATAAGATCATCATTATCACCATCACCCTAAGATGGGACTTGCATATTGTCTGAATGAACCAGAAACAACTATGCGGCCCTTTACTCACCAAAAACACAAGGCAAGCAAGGTGTAGCCTTGTGAGCTTCACAATCATGCATTGGCACAAAGCGCAACTAGTGAGCCTAGCAAGCGTTAGTCTACCAAACCAGCTAGTACCACCAAGATGTGATAGAGAGAAAATATAGGGATGTCAAACGGACTTCCTTAAGGACTCCATCCAAAGGTTGTCTTGACTCTTCATCAAGTGATGCCTCTACAAAGGCACAACCCTCTACAAGGATCTAGCACAATATGTGAAAATAATAGGGTCGAGGGCACGAAAAGTACAATGAACTCAACTAACAAATGTATGCCCATAAGAATGAAATGGAATGACAATCAATGAGTGCACAAACAAGGCTACAAGATACAATGGATGTTCAACGACTAGCCCTAAAATCTGGTCAACCTGCAGAAAATGCCCTAAAATGGGCTACCTACCACCCAAAAAGGAAATGCAAACACACACAAGGGCTGAATGAACTGATTGAGCTCCTGTGTCTCCTACCAGACTCTAACAAAAATCTCACAACCAAGAGATGGCAAACTAACATGCTAAAATATGCAGACTAACACCCCCTCTCAGATCCTAGGAGAGTCTAGAGACCAAACAGCCGCATGTGATGAAGCAAAGAAGCCTTGGGTAAAAGCTTCGTGAAGAGATCAGCCGCATTGTCCGCCGTGGGACAGTAGGCCACCACTAGCTCCAAATCCACAATCCGCTCTCGAACATAGTGGTACAGAACCTCAATGTGCTTCATGTGAGCATGAAACACCAGGTTCTTGGCTAGAGCTAGGACATTATGGGTGTCCACACGTAGCTCTGTACGTCCTATCTGTGGAAAGCCGATCTCCGCCAACATACGACTGAGCCAAACTGCCTCCATAGCAGTCGAACACAATGCCCAATACTCAACCTCTGTAGAAGAAAGGGCCACAATAGGCTGCTTCTTGTTGCTCCAAGAGATAGCGCCCGATCCAAGGCAGAAGGCATATCTTGTAGTGGATCATCTCGAATCCACATCACCTACCTAGTCTGAGGTCACTCCATCCAAAAAGAGTGATCCCCTCTCCATACATGATCGCGTAGGATCGAGTCCTCTGTAAATACCAAAAAACACACAAGACCGCCCTCCAATGATCCTGTGTAGAAGTCTTCGTGAAAGAAGACAACAAAGCCACCACAAAAGAAATATCCGGCCATGTGTGGATAAGCAAGATAAGGGAGCCAACAAGACACCTATAACATGTAGCATCTATAAGGGGAACTCCATTTGCCACAAGCTTGCAGTCAAGGTCCATGGGCCAAGAAATAGACCAACACTCGGCCATATGAAACTCGAAGATATGACTATGTTGGGAAATGAAAATGCCCTATGCCATCTTATAGATCTCCAATCCAAGAAAGAAGTATAGAATCCCAAGATCCATCGTGTCAAACTCTTGCTACAAAATAGCCCGAGTATGATCCACCTACTAAGTATCACTCCCTGTTATGATAAGATCATCAACATACAAAATAACCAAAACACATCAGCCACCCTCAAACTTGTAGTATAGGTTAGGGTCATAATCGGAGTGATAGAAACCACTCTACACAAAGCCCTGCCAACAATCAACATGTCATCAACATACAGAACCAAGATAATCAAGCAGCCATCTGCTGCCTTCTTGGTATACAAGTAGTGATCCGCTTGACTTCTATGCAAACCTTGAGACTGCATAAATATATCAAACTTATGATACCATTCTCTTGGTGCTTGTTTCAGCCCATACAAACTCCTTTTGAGTTTACATATCATCTTTTCTTTCCCTTTCACCACAAACCCTTCGGGCTACTGCATATAGATATCTTCATGCAAATCACGATGTAACAATGCAGTCTTTACATCCATCTGTATGAGCTCCATATCTTCAATTGCAACCAAGCCCAAAATAGTTCTCAATATAGTCATCTTGACTAAAGGAGAAAATATCTCATCAAAATCAACTACATGTTCCTGCTTGTACCCCTTCGCAACCAATCTTGCTTTGTAATTTAGCAAGGAACCAAAAGTAACCTTCATCTTGTAAGCCCATTTGCATAGAAGGGTTTTCTGCCCTTTCGGCAACTGCACCAAGTCTCAAGTGCCATTTTTCTCAAGAGATTCCATCTCTGACAACATGGCTTTATACCATTTCTTGATGTCCTGTATGTCCATTGCTTCCTTGAAGGAAGACGGTTCACCACAGTCTGTCAACATGACATAATCAGCCACATTGTTTGCACCAGGAACGAATCTGTCAAGTAGTCTAGTAGCCCTAGACGATCTCCTAACCCAATGATCATTGTTTGCTGGTTGTTGAGCCTCCAAATTTCCATGTTCAACTTGCTGTCCTAGCATTTCAGCTTGCAAATCAGCATTAACACCTTGCTGTCCTGGCTGTTCCTGCACATGTAATGGCTCATTTTCATGGGCAATAGCTGGCTGATCATTTCCAGCATCATTTCATGCATTTATAGGTTCATTTACAGCAAGTATTTGCTGCTGTACAGGTACATTTTGCTATCCAAAAGGTATTTCTTCCTGGAATACAACCCTACGGACCTCCTCAGTCTTTTCGGGTTGTTTGTGCATGCGATCTTCTCAGAAGATAACATCATTGCTACGTACTATTTTCCTTTTCTCGAGATCCCACAATTTATACCCCATTTCACCCTCGTCACCATATCCTAGGAAAATGCATTTACAGGACTTTGGCTCAAGTTTGCTATGTTTTTCTTTACAAATGTGCACAAAAGCCTCACAACCAAACACTTTCAAATGAGCATATGAAGGTGGCTTGCCCGACCACGCTTCTTGGGGAACTCTCTCCCCCAAAGACCTGTTTGGTGACCGATTAATCAAGTGAAGGGCTGTCATAACAGCCTCTGCCCAAAAACCATGAGGTAATGCAGCATGAGACAACATCTTACGGACCTTATCCTGTATGGTCCGATTTATTTACTCTACAACTCCATTTTGAGGTGGATTATGAGGGGCAGTGAGCTCCCTCTTTATCCCTTTGCTATCACAAAATGCCTGAAAGGCCTTTGACACATATTTCCCACCATTGTCAGAGCAAAGACACTTAAGTGTCTTATCAGTCTGATTTTCAACCAATGCCAAGATTTTTTTAAACTTATCAAGCACTTCGTCCTTGATACGAATAGGGCGTGTAGCATCATCGACAAAGGTGACAAAGTATTTCTTTTCCCCTAAAGATATCCTTGGCATCTGACATATATCGGAATGTACTAACTCTAGAGGAGAAGATTTCAACAAAAGAAACTTCTTATGAGACGTCTGTGCATGTTTACCATGAACACAATGATCACACAACTCAAAATCAGCATAACAAAGACAATGCAAGTAACCCAAACGAGAAAGCAATTTCATTCCAATTTAACTCATGTGTCCCAACCGGCCATGCCACAAAGAAACACTTGGCTACTCGGTCATGGCAACAACATGGTCACGCACACTAGATACATGGAGAGGATACAAGGTATCACTTTTACAATCACTAACAATTACTCTAGATCCCTTACAAATCTTCCATTCCCCATCACCAAAGATGGTATGAAATCCATTGTCATCTAGCTGCCCTGTACTAATCAAGCTCTTCTTGATCTGAGATACATGCCGTATATGCTGAAGTGTAAAGACAAAACCATGCTGAAACTGCAACTGCACACTACCAATACCTGCAATGTCACATGCATAGTTGTCCCCAAGATGAACAACACCATGTCAAACCCCTATATAGTCAGAAAACCACTCACGATGAGGGGTGACATGAAAGGAAAAACCTGAATCTAGAATCCAAGCGTGCATGTCATCATCCGTATCTGCAAGTAAAGCATATGCACTAAAGTGTGAAGAGACAAAGAGTACATCATTACCACTGTCACTGTCATGAGTGACTACATTCACCTCTTCAATTTTGACACTGCTCTTCTTAGACTCGCTCTCTTTCTTCTCTTTGTTGCTATCATCTGTCTTCTTGCCCTTTTCTTTCTCTTTCTTCCATTTATAGTAGTCACGTTTAAAGTGACCCTTCTTGCCACAATGATGGCATTTAATATCCTTACCGCGTGATTCACTGCATCCCTTGCTATCAGATTTGCCTTTCTGCTGTGATTTGCCCCTAGTATGCAAAGCACTGGAAGGCTTACTGGATGCATTGTTCTGCCAATTCATTTCTTCCATGAGTAGAGCACTCTCTACATTAGCATACAAAAGCATCACATTAGAATTACTCATAGCAATCCTCAATGTATCCCAACTCTCTGGCAGAGTGCAAAGCAAGAACGTAGCCTTAAATTCTTCATCAATCAGGAACTTCAAGGCAACCAGCTGACTAAAAATGGAGTTAAACTCACTGAAGTGAGTAGACATTGTTGTATCCTCTTTCATACGCAAATCCATAAGCTTTTTCAGCCAATAAACTTTGCTTCCGGCACTCTTCTAGGCATACAGTTCTTCTAGTCGAGTCCAAATAGCATAGGCAGAATCCAAACCTTCAATGTTAGATAGCAAGGCATCAGAAATCGATAGCTCAATGGTTGAGCGTGCAAGCTCATTTAACTCATCGCAGTCTTCCTATTCTATATCTGCAGGCTTTGCCCCTTTGATCTTAATCGGCCTTGCCTGCTTTTTCTGCAACAGGATATTATAGCACTGTTTTTACCAAACTGCAAAGTTATGTGCTCCTTCAAGCTTCTTAATGTGCATGAGATGACTGCTACCAGCCGTTTCAGCCCAAATGTGACCAAAAACTTCAGCAAATGCAGGCCCAAACTGTCACACAAGTGACCAAGGTATAAACAAGTACCAACCAGGAATAAATAACCACATAAAAGCAGAAATTTCAGATCTGCAAATAAATTTTCAGAAGCACTAAACCTTGTGCTACAGCACTCCACAACTGATCACAATTGTTTCAAGGACAAATACATCGCATTACATGAGAAGTCCCAAATTTTAGCTGCAATTTCTGTTGTACATGCACCCACGGGCACAAAATTTGACACACACGATCAAAAGCCCCAAAATTTTTGTGCTCAAACCATCAACCATACATATGCACTGTCTCTGATATGCATAGAATAGGCCAATTTTGCCAAAATAGAGCAATTTCAGCAAAACCCCTAAATTTTTCAAGTGCTAGATGTCCAAATTGCATGCAATTAAACCCGCATGTACATAAAATGACCAAATGGCACATAAATTTTGCCCAAACAGCAAAAGCCCCAAATTGCACAAGGTCCATGTACATCAATGTCCAGAAATTGGGTAAATTTCAGCCCAATTCTTGCATGTACATGAAAAGCCCCAAATGTTGAAGGAAAAATGTCACAAATTCCTGCAATTTCTGAGACAAATATCATGTCGTGTCTTGCTCGCATCAAATCTGGACAAATCCCCAAATTTTTTGCACAATTCTGCCCAAAATTCTGAACTGTGCTTACACACACAAACACCTACTAGTGAGCAAAGGGCTTGCTTACACGGAACCTTTAAAAATTTAAAAAATTTGCACAAAAGAAAAGTGACGAATATGCCTTGTTTACAGCCACCAGCCCGTCACCTACTTGTGACTTGAAAAGCGACATTTTGACCTGCGCCTGACTACACGAGCTATCACCTGACTAAAAACGTGGCTTGTTGACCTACGCTTGACTACACGAGCTGTCACAGGTCTAAAAACGTGGCCTGCTGACCTGCACCTAACTCTGTCGAGCGCGAACACCTTAGCCACAACTCTGATACCAGTTTGAAGTGAGTGATGCGCAGTGGCGACGCAATGTCCTGCAATGAAAATGCCAGGTAGAGAGCAAAACGTAAGCACGAGTGGAGAGTGAGAATCAGAGAGAGAGATGCACGATGTTCTTGTTGTGTATCTCTTTAGGTTTTAGATAGATATATATGAAAGTACAAATGTGCTAAGGGTGTGTTCACACCCATGCATATATAAAAGGCACGGTGGCCCTTTATTCCCAATACCAAATTCAATTATTTGCCAGTCCCTCTACTTGAATAGGCTAAAAACAGCTTCATCCCTGTTGAATCCAAGACTTGGAGCTTCCAATTTTTGGTACACTTCCCGAGGTTGTTGCTAAACCCTAATTTCTACTACAAATTAGGGTTTACAGCAGAGAATTCTGAAATTTCTTAGCCTCTAGTGGTCTCAATGCTGCAATCTTTAGAGCAAGGCTGTAGAAAGGTTGGGAGATGAGAGAGAATGCTAAGGAGAAAGAAAATTCAGACTTTCTTCACGAACTGAAGAAAATCTATCATTTACTACTGCTGCCCTCTCTCAACAGCTTGTAGATGCAAAGAACTAAAGAAAATCAATCATTTACTATTACTCCCCTATCTCAACAGCCTATAGATGCTGTCGCTTGTTGTTGATTAATCTTCTCTTGGCTGCCTCAAAAGGTCCTCCAATGGCTGCAAATTAAACCAGCAGCATCTCCTTCCTCTCTCTTGCAGGCTCAATACTAAAATGTCAAAAGTGGTGCAGCAATGGAAGCATAAACAACATGCTGAAATAAACTGCTGAAACACAACACAAGAGAATGAAAGAATGAATGAACACAAATACAGATGAGAACTCAGATGTATACTCGGAAAATGGAATCCTGACTGAAATACACCAGAGGAGGAGGAGCCCCAACAATATATAGACATAAAATGGGGGGATTAATAAATCAAATCGGCCAACATTACATGCTCCCTAACCCTAAAAAGGGCACCAAAAAATGCCATTAAAAAATACTACAAAAAGACCATAGCCTCTGCAACACAAACTCACACCTTAGCTGACTAATCTGCTAACACTCTCTCTCAGATCAAGGGTGATCTGATACAATACAATAATACAATGATGGGGAATCATAAACTATACAACATAGAACCACCAGAAGAACCATGGATATCCAAGCAATGAGTGGCAACAACATGGTCACGCATGAATGTTTACAATGAATGTTTAAAGGTTCAAGAGGTACTTCACGGTCGATCACAGGGGTTTGAAAGAAAAAAATGTATGGGGTTTCAAGAGCTTAGACTCCAGAGATGGTAGAGATAAGAGAAGGATTGAAGGTTTCAAGCCAAGTTCTTGAAGATGTTGATAGAGCTTCCAACTGCATGTTCTTAGCAAAGATCACAAGAGTATTATCTCATAAGTTCTAACTCAAAACAAGCTTGTTTTCTTGACTGTAAGAGCAATTAAAAATAACAAGTATAATATGCTGTCATGTATCATAAACAACTCTACATCCCATCATTCATACATGATGCCATAGCATGAATCAACTTTGCATAATTACATTCAATGAAAACTGTTAGGGACAAAAGCTTATGAGACAATTACAAGGCTTGTAGGGCAAAGAGACTTGCTTCAAGAGAGCTTCAAATTGAGTTCCTGATAAGGATAAGTCACCACAACCAAGAAATAAGAGAAAAAACTCCTCTTAATTCAACTCAAAGCATCTATGAATGATCTACAAACATTGCCCTGCCATAAGGGCACATAATACTTGCATATTTTGACAAGATGTCTTCTGTAGAGTAAGGAATGAATTAAAAGAACAATGCTATAGCTAATTCTTTGAATATGGCTGAAGATTTCAGCCCAAATCAGCCCAAATATCTTCCGGAATTCACCTCTGATAATAGCATAAACTTCCCCTAACACGGTGTCGGTGCGTTTGGTATCGAGAGTCCACCATGCGAGTAAGAGACAACAGGGTGAAGGTACATTCAAGAGAGGAGTAGACGGAAGAAAAGGGGTTTGAAGAAATTCAAGATGTAGAAGAATACTCCCAAAAAGAATTAGAAAATGTAGATGAATACTAATAGAGATGAAGCCTGTTAGTTTATTTCACCATTATGAGAAGATAAAACTCTAATAGACAAAAACGTGTATAAAATAATACCTTCCTCTATGTTGCTCAGATTGTCAATCTGATGCCTCCATTGGCTCCGAAAGGGGGCTAAAAAACCAACACACCTGGCCAAAATTCTACTAGATCACGCCTTTATCTCCCACTTCGAAGTATTATTCACTCCCTGAAAATAGTGATCGTGCGTCACGTGATTTCGCCAATCTCTCTTTTTACATAAAATTCTCTCAAATTGGTTGAAAGCTACATGCTTTCTTTTACATGTCATCCTAATCTAGAAGTTGTCTATAGTTTTATGGATTTTTACAAGAGATAATATCTAGAATATCAAAAATTGGCTAAAACTTATCCAAAAATCTAATAGTTTCGAAACATGGACACTAACACTAATGTCTAAAATGACATTGGCTCTCTAAATCAATAAGAAAGCCGCACTCTAGAGTTTTTCACACGATGTGCGCGTAGCGACACTACATCGACCCCCCTCCTAACCTGCATATCCTCTGGCATGTGCCAAAAGTCTTACGAATCTGCAGTGTTAGAAGAATCTTCTGCCATGTCAATGTCTTCATCTTCTGCCTCTTCTTTTTCCTCTATGTCTTTGTGCTCTTGAATTATATCCAAGTCTTCTAACTCATATGTTGAACTTTCTCTTCATGTGAAGAGCTTGATTCTTTTTCCAGCTATGGGTATCTTCATGCTTGTTCCATCCAATTCAGCCAATGAATATGTGGCATTGTCATGAACGACCTTTACCACATACAGGCCAAACCAACGCTTTACCATCTTCCTAGAAGCACTATATTGATTGTCTAGGCTACTGTCATAGACAAGCACCTAGTCATTTTCTTGAATTGCTCTTGGCCGAAGTCGATGTCGCTTATCAAATCTTCTATTGTTCTTTAGTCTTGCTGTCTTTAGCTTCTCAATAGCTACTTGAACATCTTCAAGCCTTCTTTCTAGCTACCATATGCGCAAAGTCAGCAACTCTTCTCTACTGATGCCTTCCTCCCAAGGTAGAAAACTCCATGTGAGAACAGATTCTTCAATTGGCATAATTGGTTGTTGTCCATGCATAAGTTCAGCTAGCATATAGCCAGTCACTGTACTGTGAGCAGTCCGGTCAGCCCATAATGCAAAAGGTAGCATTTTAGGCCATTCTTTGATCTTTCCTCTACAAGACTTTGCTATAGCTTTAAAAATAGGTTGGTGGCCTATCTTACTTTTCCCATTGCCTTCAGGGTTGTAGGCTGATGTTAAAGCCAACTTAATACCCAATTGAGCAAAGAAGTTGCGTATCTCATCACCATCCAACTCTCCTCTATCTGCAGTTATTTTATCCACACAACCATATCTACAAAACACTTCTTTAAGCAAAAAACGACAAACAACTTGAGTGGATTTGGTTGTTAAGGCTTTGCATTCAACTTGATTGGTTAGATCCTCTCTTGCAAGCACTAAATTATTGCATATTCCATATTCCTGTAGACATAGTTATAAGATCAATAACCCATCTCTAATGTATAGACAAAGGATAAGTTGGTTGTAACCCATCTCGATGCTTGACCATAGAATACATCTGACACACATAATAGGTTTCAATTGCCACACAAATGTCTGACCACTAGGACTTCTTCTACTCCAAAAAATCGACTTAGCTCCAGAAAGGGTAATATGTACCTCTTCTAGCCTTGTCAAAATCTTGTCACAGTCATGATTATGGTTAACTACAAATGTCCTACAACCATCTTCGTCAAGCTCCCCATTCTTTTCATTAAGTTCACATTCCTTGATAGGTATATCATCAAGAAATGGAAGAGTAAGTTGTGGAATAAAGTCCCTTAAGACTTTGTGCATGGCATTCATCATATGGGCTACAGAGTTTGTTGCACCTTGTGGTAGAGTGCACATGCGGACCAATCCAAGAGATGTCTTCATTGTGTTAATGTCTCAGCTTTCTAATGAAAGCTGAAATTAGTCATATCCTGAATATAGGTCGCCCATAGAATAAATTGCTCTACCTGCAAAAGCTTCAGCAAACTCATTAACAATTGGACCCAAACCAACATTTCGGATAGTGACATGATTAACATGCTGTAGATCTTGAATGAATCATAAGGATCCATTTTTCTTAGGCACGATAAACCATCGATTTGAGTAAGGAGCTGAAAAAGATTCTAAAATCTTCATTTTGATCTTCTCATTTAGAAGTTCCAATAATTTGGGCAAATGTACCCTTGGAACGGGAATGGACTTGAGGTTCCAAGGCACGTGTGGGACCATAAAAATGACCATAGAAGCCACAATATTTGGATCTACATAGCCTATTTCACTTGGTTGAAATGCAAAAGCTTTTCCATGTTTCATTAGCATTTGCATAAAATAGTGTTTTTCAGTTGACCAAAGGAAAGAATTTTCACCTATTTTGAGCTCTTTTATACTTTCAAATGTGAACTTGTGACCAATGTTGGAAGGATCACGAAGACTTGGCTGATTTGCTACCCTATCAGCCAGCCCTTCACTTTTAAGAGGCAGCCAGCCCTTCCACCATCTTGTATTTTGTCTCCACTTGCGCTTCAACCTTGTTGAGTAAACCAATGTCTTCCTGCTCAACAAATTCTTGAATTGTTTGATAAAAATCCAATGTAAATACTTCTATGGACTGATTTTCAGCATGATTTTCTGTATGAGCAACCTCATATATTTCAGCCAATGTGTCAGTAGTAATCAGTCCAAAAAAATTGCCCGAAATATCTCATTTTCAGTCATCATGTCATAAGTTTTCAGCTCCCTTTTTACATGACAAATATTTTCTTTCAGCTTTAGTCATGGCTGGAAGAGACTTATAACAGCCTATACTATTGGTTGTACATACATACAAATTTGCTAGAGAGAGAGTTTCTATAGCATAAGGAGGTTCAATCTTTTTACATAACGCACTGTCATAGCGTCCTTTTATAGCAATGCAGCCCGAAAACCCTTGAATTCTCGGGCATTGGGAGGCACAAGATAATCACACTGTTGATCTATGTTTCGATGATGGTTAACACACAATAAGAAATTGGACAGCTCATTCATTATCCTTGCTTCGGATTCGAGCATAGGAAGAACTATCATCAAGAGCTTTATTTTCCAAGTTTGGAACTCTCATTCGCCAACCTAGATCAACATCTATGAGCCATCTGCCACTTTCATAGAGACTCCTTGCCATGACATTTATCTCCGAGCCATGGTCTAAGAGTGCAATACATTGTGTTTCTTTTTCTCCAATTTTGACGAATGTCTCCGTTATTGCTCTTGCCCAATGCGTACGGAAGTAGTGACTGCTTAGAATGAACCGGACCTCTTCCTCCTCATGCATGTGTTGTAGACAACCTTCTTTTTGAGAGGTGGGCTGCCCAACTGGTTTGGACCGGCCAACCATTACATTTTCAGCTTTCACTTCTTTAATGTTTGTATTATGCTTTCTTTATCTTCAACTTCAATTGCTACAATTAATTCTTTAACTGCTTCAAGATGAATTCCTTGTGAAGTCAGCTTCTCTTCATCCTGTACAAAAACTCAAAGAACTTGCAAAAAAGCATATATTGTTTCTTCAACTTCATCACCAACATATTGTCTTTTTATTTTTATTACATTAATAATTACATCATGGAATTCACGTTTGGCAATTCCAAAAATTTCACCTAAGGTGAATTTAATTTTGCTTCCCAGAATTCATTCTTCTAGGACTCCTTTGAAATCGGTTGCAAATTCTATGTCAAACTGCAATTTGTAGCATGGCTACTTGCCTTTCTTCTTTCATTCGGTGTTCTTCTTTGTTTGTGGCGCATCTTCCATCTCTTGATAAGGGGTTATATTTTCAGCAAGCTTTGGTTGTTCAGGCATTCTTCTAGTTACCTCTTTCAAAGAGCCAAAAGAGAAAGGCCCTAGTTCATCTTCTCTTTTTCTCTTTTCTTCAATAAAGACTTCTTTTTTATTGACGTCAGCCAAATGTGCAAAGGCGAAAAAAGAATCTTCCGGTTCTTTCCAACCAGTTGTTCCTTGAATGCACTGACTGGTGTTAGCCAAATCTTCTTTGGCTGCTTTACCACGTTCCATTTGATCTAGTGTCTGCATCCATACTTTAGATTGCACATTAGCTTTACATGCTTTCAAATTTGATTTAGTTGGCTCAATTTGCAATCCATAGGTAGCTGCATCAATTGCTGTGTAGCCATTCTTTACAGCTAAATCTTCTAATCTTTTCTTCATTCCATCATTGCCAAAATTTGGCTCCAGTGGAAGACCAGTTTCAGCAGCATGAATTTTTCCGTCTTCCCAAAAGATGAGCTTTTGAGCTTCAGCCTCACAGAAGACAGAACAGTCCCTCTTGTCATGTTGTTGGCTCTCACACCAAAGACAGCGCCCCTTAAAGCCTTCTCTCATGGGTCTTTGAGTTTATGATCATCCTCATTCTTCAACTTTGACATCCAGCTTCTTCACCTTGGAACTAATTTCTATAAGATTCAGATGAAGGTCACACATGCTTTTAATGACTTCATCCATTACATCATTTTTAGGAGGAACAGAAGAAGAAAGAGTTGGATGATTAGTCAAAGGAATAGGGGATTTTGAAGGTGAAACAAGCTCCATCAATGGAGTTGTTGAAGTTAAAGTAGAGCCCAATCTTAGTCGCATCCGCTCTCTTCAAGCAATCATGTTAACTGCATTAGTAACATCTGTCCATGCAATCTTGACTCCTGGTTCGGAGGTAGTATCTTCTAGACAATCAGCAAGCTTCTCTTGCAAAATGGGATCTGCAGCCTGAAGGAATAATTCAATCTTCTGACATTCCATACTTTGTTGGTCTTCAGTATCAAGTTGCCCAAATTTACTTTCAAGCTCACAGTATAAAGCTACTGCAGCTAAACCTTTGTTAGGTTTCTTAAACCAAATCAGTGAAACTTTTCTTTGTCATTAGGTCAGAGTCTTCTAAGAAGAGTTCTTCGCGTAGGGCTTTTTTGAATATAGCCCAATCCGCATCTTGCTAAAAAAGACCATGGATTCTTCCTTGAAGACCATGCTTGGCTAGTTTGGCGAAATAGTGACTCCATGCATGTTGAGGTACACCAAAAAAGAGCATTTTCTCAACATACAAGCGAATCAAAACAAAGACATTTTGACCATTAAATTGTTTTAATTTCCGTCCAACTTCCACTAGGGCCTTGATAGCTGTGGAATCAATCTTCTCTTCGTCTTGCCTTTGTTGTTGTTGTTGTAACATTTGGATTTGTTGTTGCTAAGTCTACTGCAGTATGCGCACCAACTGTTGTAGAGTATCTCCTGAAGAATCCCCTATCTTGGAGTTTTCTTACACCGACCTTCACGTCAGGTTCACCAATGTCACAGCGCGTAGGGTTGAAGGTCACAACAGGGGTTTGGCAAGAAAACTGGACAAGATAAATGGAGATGTGTATTCAAGAGATAAGTAGATTACAGTGAATGTTTAAAGGTTCAAGAGGTACTTCACAGTCAATCACAGGGGTTTGAAAGAAAAAAATGTATGGAGTTTCAAGAGCTTAGACTCCGGAGATAGTAAAGATAAGAGAAGGATTGAAGATTTCAAGCCAAGTTCTTGAAGATGTTGATAGAGCTTCCAACTGCATGTTCTTAGCAAAGATCACAAGAGTATTATCTCATCAGTTCAAACTCAAAACAAGCTTGTTTTCTTGACTATAAAAGCAATAAAAAAAACAAATATAATATGTTGTCATGCATCATAAACAACTCTACATCCCATCATTCATACATGATGCCATAGCATGAATCAACTTTGCATGATTACATTCAATGTAGACTGTTAGGGACAAAATCTTATGAGTCAATTACAAGGCTTGTAGGGCAAAGAGACTTGCTTCAAGAGAGCTTCAAATTGAGTTCCTGATAAGAATAAGTCACCACAGCCAAGAAATAAGAGAAAAAGCTCCTCTTAATTCAACTCAAAGCATCTATGAATTATCTACAAACATTGCCCTGCCATAGGTGCACATAATACTTGCATATTTTGACAAGATGCCTTCTATAGAGTAAGAAATGAATTAAAAGAACGATGTTGTAGCTAATTCTCTGAATATGGCCGAAGATTTCAGCCCAAATCAACCCAAATATCTTCCGGAATTCACCTCTGATGATAGCATAAACTTCCCCTAACACGGTGTCGGTGTGTTTGGTATCGAGAGTCCACTACGGGTATAAGCGACGGCAAGGTGAAGGTAGATTCAAAAGAGGAGTAGACGGAAGAGAAGGGATTTGAAAAAATTAAAGACGTAGAAGAATACTCCCAAAAAGAATTAGAAAATGTAGAAGAATACTAACAGAGATGAAGCCTGTTAGTTTATTTCACCATTATAAGAATATAAAACTCTAATAGACAAAAACATGTATGGAATAATACCTTCCTCTATGCTACTTAGATCGCCAATCTAATGTCTCCATTGGCTCCGGAAGGGAAGTAAAATACCAACACACCTAGCCAGAATTTTGCCAGATCACTCATTCATCTCCCACTTCGGAGTTGTTCACTGCCTGAAAACAGCAATCGCGCGTCGCGCAATTTTGCCTCTCTCTCTTTTTATATAAAATCCTCTCAAATTGGCTAAAAGCTACATGCTTTCTTTTACATGTCATCCTAATCTAGAAGTTGTCTATAGTTTTATGGATTTTTACAAGAGATAATATCTAGAATATCAAAAATTGGCTAAAACTTGTCCAAAAATCTAATATTGTTGAACCATGGACACTAACACTAATGTTTAAAATGGGATTGGCTCTCTAAATGAATAAGAAAGCTGCACTCTAGAGTTTTTCACACGATGTGCACGTAGCGACACAACAACGCAGGACATACAAGACTAATCTGCCAAACATGTCTCTGAACATGTAACCATGGAATCCTCGCCTTCGGCCAGAACTGCCAAAGTGTCCCCTCATGTGGACTCCAGACAAAAGCTTCCGGCTCTCTGTCAAGTAATGAGCCCATCATGAACCTGGATGTCAATCCTAGCTCCAGGATTTGTATATGCTAGACTTCGGTTGATGTGTCAAGGATGTCCCTCTAGATCCTATGCATCTGTATAGACATATAGATGAGGCACGGCTGCCCCATCTTACCACCCTCTCACACTGCCTCTGTGGCACTAGAGAGTCCTGAGGGATATCCGCATCACCACCACCAGAAAGCAGCTGAGGAAGGGGCCACTAAGCCCTTACTATGATCCGAAGAAGAGGATCCCTTCCGCACCTTGGACTTTACCTTGGCTGGAGGATCGGAATCGGAAGCTGAGGCAGATAATGACTCGTCGGAGGAGTCCACATCCCACTTCATCTTCTGCTACTTTTTCTTCCAAGAAGCCGCTAACTCTTTGCAGTCCTTCCTTAAATGACCTTTCTTGCCACAGTGGTAACACTAGGCCTTCAACTTCTTCTTCATCGAAACCCCTCTCTGAAGTGGCAAGAGCCTCACCTGAACCTCCATAATGTGACAGAAGCCTCCCTTGTAGTCACAAAGTAGCCCCATGCTCAAGTAGCATGGAGGACATGTGAAGAAAACTAACCAGAGTCGCAGATATCTGCACCCGTGAAGCATTCGCCACTCCATCAAACTCCCAAGGAAGCTTGTAGAGTACCATACCAACAAGATGTGCCTTTGATGGGGCAAACTGCATAGTGCGAAGCTGGTCCTAGAGTTGGGTAACACGAAGTAGAAAGGATTGAATCGTATCTTTGGATTCAAACTTGAGTTGCTGCAATTGGCCATAGAGAGTAACGGCCTGCATGGTGGAAGGAGCCTCGTACATCAACTGTAACTTCGACCATACGTCTGAAGCTGTCGTACAAGAGGAGACCGCTGATAGGACTTCTGTGGAAATACACCGAAGTAAGGCCGAATAAGCGCGGGTACCATCTGAATCCCATGTAAGCACTACCTTCTCATGGTTGTCATCATCAAAATCAGATGGAACAGGAAAAGGTTGTCGAGGACGTGCCACAGCTCTGCCAACCACGTACCATAACCACTTCTGAATAAACCAAGCCTTCATCACCGCACTCCACGTGTAATAATCAGGTCCATGGAGCTTGTCATCAGTGGATGTGCATGGAGGAGCCATCTGGAGAGGATTTAGGAAAGAAGTAGAGAAAGAAAGGGATTGGAAGAGGGAACACAGCCAAACCACGAGTACAGACTGCAAAAAACAAGAGTTCACATGTAGTGTAACCCAAAATCTGATCAAAATAAGACAAAAGCTGCTGTAAAAAGTCAAGAAATCAATCAAAAACTGTCAAAAACAGTAAAAACGGCCTGATGATGTAAGCGCCCAGCCAAGAGGAGATGCAAAAACATCAAAACGCAGGCTGAAATGGATGCGCAGGCTGTACGGAGGCTGATGTCAATAAAAACGCAAGCAAAACTGGTCGCCTAATTGGAGCAGCAATTGCTTGATCAGCAAGAGGGAAAACAGTCTTAAAATCAGCAAGGAAACACAGCACAAACATAAATCTTGAAATCTGATACCATATCAGAAGTGGTGCAGCAATGGAAGCATAAACAACATGGTAAAATAAACTGCTGAAACACAAGACAAGAGAATGAATGAATGAATGAACACAAATACAGATGAGAACTCAGATGTATGCTCGGAAAATGGAATCCATATCCAACACGAGACAGCAACATACAACAGTGAGTCATTGGCTATGTGTGCACCCTGGCACCGGCTTCTCTCTTCCCAAAAGAATCCACAAATGATGGCTGAAGTACGCCAGAGGAGAAGGAACCCCGGCAATATATAGGCATAGAATGGGGGGAGCAATAAATGCAGTCGGCCAGTATTAAATGCTCCCCAACCCTAAAAAGGGCACCAAAAAATGCCCAAAAAAATACTACAAAAAGGCCATAGCCTCTGCAGCACAAACTCACACCTGAGCTGACTAATCTGCTAACATCAAAAATACCTCTCTCCAGCCTCTAAAGACGTTTTTCAATCTTGCATGAGCATTTTTGACAAGTGGCAACCTTCCCAAAATATTTTTCTAACATTATCCATAATTATATATTAATTCTCAGTCTTTAAATTCTGAAAATCAATCTAATAATTATTTCAAAGTCCAAAAAAATAATCTGATTGGCCAATAATTAAATTGGCTAGGCAACTTTCATTCCCGAGTATCTCTGCACCATCTTTGACCATGAGATTGGTGTTATGTACCATTAAGCGTCACTTCTCTAGTGTCACCAACTAACACTTATGGGGGAAAGTTGGAATGGCATGTAAAGGATATGCAGAGCCAGTCACACCGCTCATTGGAAAGCTTCGATTACATATACAAGGATATGTGGATAGTGGAGAGTTCTTCATTGCTCCACTTGAGGGTTGTGATGTATTGCTTGGTATGCCATGGTGTCACTGTATGCATGCAATGATTGATTCTCGTGCAAAAAAGATCACTATACAACATAAGGAAAAGGTACTCACACTTGATGTAAAGTTGAAAGGTGAATCTGTCCCTGTTGTATCTGCAGCAACTACCATTTCTAAAGTAATGAAAAATCATCTTTCCGCGTACTTGGTTTTTATTGAGGATAAAGATGATTGTAAGAATGTTGGAAACGTGTCTAAGTTAGAGAAGGATTGCATGTCATTTCTAAAAATGTATACCAATTGCTTCTCTCAATCATATCTAGGACAGCTACCGCCTGAAAGGCCAAAAGATCATGGCATAGATCTTATCCCTGGAAGTAGCCCACCTAATAAGCCACCCTACAAAGTCAATGTAACCCAACAGGAGAAGATTACGAGTCAGGTAAATGAGCTGTTAGAAAAAGGGTTGATTCAGGTCAGGCCAGAGCTGTTAGAAAAAGGGTTGATTCAGGTCAGGCCAGCTCATCTCCTTTTTATTCTCTATTGCTTTTGGAGCAGGAAAAGGATGGTTCATAGCGTATCTACATTGATTATTGTGCTCTAAACAAGATCACAATAAAGAATCGCTTTTCGATTCCTCGGATCGATGATGTTATGAATAGATTGCAAGGGACAGCCATATTTAGCCGTAAA
Source organism: Lygodium microphyllum (assembly GCF_053477565.2). NCBI lineage: Eukaryota > Viridiplantae > Streptophyta > Polypodiopsida > Schizaeales > Lygodiaceae > Lygodium > Lygodium microphyllum. The sequence goes on from NC_141155.1 coordinate 29,623,843, forward strand.
GGTTTGAAAAGTAGGTATCATCAAATATACATTAGACCGAAAGATGTGCCTAAGATAGCTTTTAGGACATCTTTTGGATTGTACGAGTTTCTTGTTATGTCCTTTGGACTTACAAATGCTACTGCCACTTTTAATCGGATGATGGATCGTATATTCACGCCACATAGAGGATTTGTGGGCACTTTCTTTGATGACATGATTATCTATTCAAAGAACGAGGTAGAGCATAGAAAACACTTGGACATCGTGCTCAATGAACTACATGAGCATAGACTAGTTATCAATGACAAGAAAAGTGAATTATTCTTACATGAAATCCACTTTTTGGGGCATATTGTATCAACTGATGATATTCGCATGGACCCTGCAAAGGTTAAGGCAAAACGATCATGGACGCCTTTGAGGAATGTGCATGAGATCCACAGCTTCTTAGGTTTATGTTGTTACTACAGGAAGTATATACGCAGGTTTGCTGAAATTGCATCTCCATTGCATGCCTTGCAGAAGAAAGATTGCCATTTAGAAGGACAATAGTGGAAATTTCAATATTTGAAAGGTTGAAGGAAAAGATGACTTCAAATCCTGTGCTTGTGTTACCCGATCTAAGGAAGTCATTCATAGTTCAATGTGATGCGGTAACAGCATTGGGGCTATTCTTACGCAGGATAGCCTAGTTGTGGCTTATGAGAGTTGAATTCTCCACGGTGTAGAAAAGAATTTGCAGATCTATGAGAAAGAGCTCTTGGCTGTAATTCGTGCACTGTCTATGTGGAAACATTATTTCTTGGGGGCTGATTTTACAATGCAAACAAACCATCAAACTTTGAGGTACTTTTTGACACAAACAAAGTTGTCAGAGAAGCATATGAGATGGGCAAATTTTCTCTCTATGTTTCATTTTTTGATTGTACATATTGTTGGTAAAAAGAATGTTGTGGCCGATGCACTGTCACATAAGCCACAAATTTCAGCCATCAACATGGTTTATCACAATGAGTTGAATGCCATGAAAGAGCAATATGATGTTGATTCAAACTTTGCTTATGTTTATGATCAGCTTTGCAATGGCCAAAGGCATAGACACTTTGTGCTAAGAGATGGATTTCTAATGATGCATAGACAACTGTGTGTCACAAAGCAGTTAAGGCTTAGAGTTATCACTGAAAGTCATACTCCTCCGTATGCAAGACGTAAAGGTATTGATGCCACGATAAAGGCAATGGAGCATTTCTTTTATTAGCCAACTTTGAGGCACGATGTAGAACAGTTTGTTAAGACATGCATTGTATGTCAAAAGGTAAAGCATGATAGGCAAAAGATGCCAGGTTTATTGCAACCCTTGCCTATTCCAGATAGGCCTTGGCAAAGCATTGCAATGGAGTTTATTTTTGAGCTTCCTAAGACACCTACAAGGAATGATGGGATATGAACTATCATTTGCAAGTTTAGTAAACAAGCCCATTTCATCCCGGTGAGGAAGAAAATAAAGGTTGATCATATGGCATGATTGTTTTGGCAGCACATCTTTAAGTATCATGGTATGCCAGAGTCGATTATTAGTGATCGAGACCCCTGGATGACCAATTTATTTTGGAAGGGCTTGTTTGAGAATATGGGTACCACATTGAAATTCTCATCATCCTTCCATCTGCATATAGATGGTCACTCTGAGGAAGCAAATTCCACAGTGTTAGATCTTTTGAGGTGCTACGTTTCAGACCACAAGACACAGTGAAGTAATATTTGCCCTTGGTTGAGTTTGCTTATATAGATGAGTTGAGCTCATGAGAAATAGACATATCACATGATATTCTAGCAATGTTTTTTTTATAAGATTCTTTGTAAGTCTTATGGTTTGATATGATTGGCTGGTAATTTTCAACATATGTTGGGCATATGGAATGGTTGAGCAACAGTGCACAATATTATGCTAACTATGATGCCTTGTGAAAATTTCAATCCACCATTTTGCTTTTGATGCATTTGGCAGAGAAATCGTGGACGATTGCAAGGATTTTAAGTGGCAAGGTTGTCTTGAGGATATGTATTTTCGAAACCTCGCTTAACATGTGGATTAATTTTTAATCACATGGTTAAGTAAATGTTGCACATGTGAGGTGTAACTGGGGTTAGAGTAAATTTACGAGCCAGGGACCCGAGGAAATCACGGGATGTCAAAGGCAAAAGTTACTATAAGTTATGCTCCAAATTGCAGCATTGAAATCACCAGAGGCTTAAAATTTTCAAATTTCTCTGCTGTAAACCCTAATCTGCAATAGAAATTCGGGTTTAACAGTAGCCTCGGAAAGTGTGCCAAAAATTGGAAGCTCCAAGAGACTTGGATTCGATAGGAATGAAGCTGTTTTTAGCCTATTCAAGTGGAGAGACCAAGAAATAATTGAATTTGGGGCATTTTCTATCTACATCAAAGTGGGTGAAGTCCAATAATAGATTGCCCGAATGAAGGGGCAAATCAGATTAAAGACTTGCTAGTCATATTGAACAGCAAGGGGAGTTAGAATACCGAAAGGGATTGAGAGAATCCCATTATACATCAACTTTTTCTTCAATTAAGTTAAATAAGTATCGAAAGAGGCGCCAGTTTTGGGACCAACAAGGTGTCCGATGTCCAAGATTATATGGCAAAGTGTACTTTTCAGTTCTATGAATTTGTTAATTGATGTAAATAGTACTTAATCAGGTTATTTACCACCCTATCGGAGGAGAAAGGCTGGTTATAGCAAATCACTGCTTATATATAACGAAGGCCGATAATGGAACCCTTATAATACTAGTGCTTTATGTGGATGATATGCTTATTGTTGGTAAGCATAAAAGCCATGTTAATGCATTGAAAAAACATCTAAATTCAGTCTTTTCCATGAAGGACTTGGGTGTAGCTGAGCACATTTTGGGCATGCGTGTAACAAGAGATAGGGAGCAATAGCTCTTATTTCTCTCACAAGAAAAGTACATCAACAAGTACTTGATCGTTTTTCTATGGCAATTGCTAAGCCACTTGGTGTTCCTTTACCACCATATCTTAACCTTAGCAAAGCAGATTGCCTAAAAGATGATAAGGCAGCTAGCTCTATGAAGGGTGTTCCTTATGCTTCAACGTGTCGGTCACTTATGTATGCTATGGTAGCCACTAGACCTGACATTGCTCGTGCCATGGGAGTTGTGAGCAGGTTTAGTTTATGTCAAATCCTACCAAAGCACAATGGGAGGCAGTGAAATGCATATTTTGGTACGTTAAGGGTACACCAAGAAAATGTATTTGCTATGTAAAGGATACGTTAGATCTGCAGGGATATTGTGATGCAGACCTGGCAGATGGGCCATTTCTTGGTGCTCTAGACTACAAAAGATAGTACTACTTTCTACCACTAAGGCTGAATATATTTCAGCCACACGAAAGCTTCAAAAGAAGTTGTTTGGCTTGGTCATTTGGTCAAGGATTTTGGGCTATCCACCAAAACACCTGTACTTGGATGTGATAGCCAAAGTGTTGTATGCCTAGCTAAGAATGCCATGTCTCATGCATGTATTAAACATATTGATGTGTGGTATCGCTTCATCAAACAAGTTTTGGATGATGGTCTAGTCACACTGACTAAGATCACAACACAAGATAACCCTACAAATGTTCTCACTAAAAGTCTTGCAAATGCTCAACATGAGCATTGCATTCTGCTAGTGAGAGTTGGTTAAAGGTTCGCTTAAGACCTTTAAGTGGAAGGTTGTTGGGTATAAAGGCCCTTACGCTATACCCGTGAATATATTTATTTACACACGTGAACATATCCTTGTGGACGTAAGTGTATTGTACCCTAAGTATAAATACATTCCTTTATTCTTTGTGTACCACACTAGTACACACCCATCTCTGGACTCTCCACTCTCTTTGCATTGCACTGCTGAATACACCTCAATTGACACGCACACTACCTAAGTTCTTCCTCTCGCGCCCTTCAACTCCCTCTCTACCTTATCTTAGTCTATCTTGTTCTATCTTGTGGCTCGACAGACCCCAATTACTCCAAAGACACTATTGAGCTAAGAAATGCATTTCATTCTGATTAGCCTCTTATACAGCCCCAAAACATGCTTATTTAATAAGAATGCAAAAAAAATGCGCAGTTCAATAGAGTTTCTATGAAACCCTAATTTGGCAAGGTCCATCCACATCTATGAATACACAAGCGTCCCCAATTCAATCTCCCTTCTTTTGTACAGGTTTCTCACTCTACTGTGCAAGTTTCAGCCATTAGCCATCTACCATCTACCATCTACTATCAAGCCATCACCGACTATAGCCCATCACTATCCAACCCTAGGTGGCCTATTTCTAACCATCGCCATGCTCTTTGGAGGTCTCCATCTACTGTGTCATCATAGCACCTGATCAACTTGCGTTTTCAACATCTAGTGCCAAGCAACAGGCTACTGCCATCTCCCACCATGTGACTACTGCAATATTGTCAAAAATAACAGGTATACTCTGATACCATGTCAAAATAAGCGACAATGCAGAGAGAGAATAGGGTTTGTGTTAGATATGCTCAATCCCCCACCCTCATAAGGTGCCACGAATGATCCATGGTGCTCAAAGTTGTAAGGCCCCCATTATGAGGAGAAGCCAAATGTGAGCCCGAGCATCGATTGAGTCCTGACTTGTATATCAGATGAGGTCTATGTGACCGAATGGAAAAAAGGTGACCATTGTGGGTCTAATCTTTGGGTTGGACTGAGTAGTTAAGCTGGTAGCAACTCGAGACACATTGCATCGAGTTGCGGGGTAAGGGAGTTAAAAGGGATCTCTATTTTGGGGTTCCACGGCCCCTGGTTGGGGGGTCCCAGGAGGGCCCCCCTAGCAATGGCTCGAGGGCAATGCCCCCGGCCCGACGGTAAAGGGAATATTCCCTGGCCGTACTAGTGGAGGATCATGTGGTAGGTTGATCACAACGACCTAACCGCCTTCGTGGGCTATAAAAGCTAAACTCCTTCACAGCCATCGATCATCTATCTTTTACCCAGTCAGAGTTGTTCCAGCTAGCCTTAAGCTCTTCACCTATCTTTTGTCTAGATCGCCATCTAAGCTTCACTGTGGAAGCGCACGAGTGGACAGAGCCATCTCTGTATCAGATGTTTGGAGCTAAAGAAATTTTCTAATTCTCCTCTTATCTGTTGTGTACTCTCTATCTCTATCTCTTTCTCAGATTCTGTTCGCTGCGCCCTGTAATTTTTACAGTTTGTAAGGAGTAACAATGTGTACGGCAAACACTAAGAGAGGAGAAACTCAAACACACAAGAACATGATGATGATACACTAAATCATGTTAAGAGAAGAAACGCCGATACAACAGAACCAAAGCTCAAAAGATAACTCCGTTGTCTTATCTAAATCAGACGGCAGTACCTATGGGAAATCTGCAATGTGAAGGGAGCAAAACACAGTCCTCCGAGCAGTGGGCTATCGAAGTAATCGCCGGAAGCTGAAGAACAAAATCAAGGAAGTAAACCACAATTCTCTAATGTGGTGGCGGTTGATGCACAGTGGAGGTTCAATGTTAAGAGGTTCAATGTTAGGCAATGGCAATAGTAGAGAGCGAGAGAGATAGTAAGCAGCAGTAATAGTGTGATGCACGATGTGTGGGTACCAAAAAGATGTACCACTCTTTAGGTTTTTGATAGTTATATGTAAAGGACTAAAGTACAAGTACAAGGGTGTCCACGTATAAAAGGTATGGTGACCCTTTATTCCCAACAATCTTCCACCTAAAGGCAGCATGCCTGAAGGTCAAGAAAAGAATCATCAGCTAAGTCAAAGTATATACAAAGCTGAAATACATACACTATCCAACTCCCATCATTTGTTGCCAATGAGCAAACTGCTCTACTGGAATGCCCTTCATGAGAAGATCAACAAGATTAGCTCCATGCTTTTGTTGTCAAGTACATCCATGATAAAGTGACACTTCACCTATATGTGCTTCGTCTTTGCATGAAAGACAAGATTCCGTGCTAGTGTGATAGCACTCTATCACAGTGAAGAACAAGAGTCTCAGTAATGCCAAGCTCTCCCACCAGACGTAAAAGCCATAAAGCCTCCTTGCATGCCTCAATGATAGCTACATACTCTGCCTTTGTAGTAGACAATGCAACACAATTCTATAGCTTGGAGATCCAAGTAATTATTCCCCCTCACAAGGTGAATACATACCCTGAAGTAGACTTCAGGCAATTAACATAACTAGCATAGTCTGCATCCGTAAAGCCAACAATAGATGCTTTCTTCTTTTCAAAACAAATGCACACACCTATTGTGCCCCTAAGATATCTCATGATATCTTTTCACTGCTTCCCAATGCTTTTTACCAAGACATGCCATATATTTGCTGACCATTCCCACCGCAAATGCGATGTCAAGATGTGTAGCAACCATAGCATACATCAAGCTACCCACAGCTAAGACATGGAATCTTACCCATTTCGTACTAAGTTTTACATATGGAGATAATGGTACACCAATTGCTTCCCCCCCCCCCCCCCTTCCATATTGAAACACTTCAAAATCTTGGATACATACTCTTGCTATGTCAGATAAAGAAGACCTTTTGATCTATCTCTAAATATATGCATGCCAAGAATATGATTGACTTTACCAAGATCCTTCATATCAAAGTTGCTATGTAGATTCTGCTTCAATGTGTCCAGCACATGAACATCCCTACTACCAATCAACATGTCATCCACATACAAAATCAATATAATAAGACTACCATTTGCTCCCTTCTTGGTATACAAGCAATGATTCACTTGACTTCTTTGAAAACCTTGAGATTGCATGAATGTATCAAACTTATGATATCATTCACTTGGTGCTTGTTTCAGCCCATACAAGCTTTTGTTGAGTTTACATATCATCTTTTCTTGCCCTTTAGCCACAAAACTGTCTGGCTATTGCATATATATATATATCCTCATGTAGATCACCATGTAAAAAAGCAATCTTTATATCCATCTGTATGAGTTCCATATCCTCATATGCAACCAAGCCCAATATGGTTCGTAAAGTAGTCATTTTGACTACATGAGAAAAGATCTCATCAAAGTCAATCCCATCTTCCCACTTGTACCCTTTGGTAACCAACCATGATTTGTACTTTGGCATGGAACTAGAGGTGACCTTTATTTTGTTAACCTATTTGTATGGTAAGATTTTCTACCCCTTAGGCAAATGCACCAAATCCCAAGTACCATTTTTCTTTAGAGATTCCATTTCTAACAGCATAGCTCTATGCCGTTTCTTGATGTCTTTTCTGTTCATTGCTTCCTTGAAGCATGATGGTCTGCCACAATTTGTCAACATAACATAATCAGCAACATAATTCACACTAGAAACAAACCTATTTTTTTATACAAGTGCAAAGGACCCACATAAAGGCTTCCCTTAAGCATCAACTAAAGTCTAGCAAGTTTTGAGATCCTAGAGTTGAGATTGACATCTGAGTTTATGTTGAGTTGTTTCTTGACAAAGAACAAGATTTTCTTCTAATCTAAGCTGACACGAGGGAACACTCTAGTGGTTTAACTGAAGGCAAGGAATCCATGGTTACGTATGCTAGTACACAAGCATTGTTAACAGGATGCTTGCATATGCGACTAGAGGTAGACATTACTAGCACACAAAAAGAGCTACTATGATTCCTTTCTATTTTCAAAAGTTAGTATGATCGACATTGACATCAAGTTCTCTCCAAGGCACGTTGATGGTGGCTTGCACATCCATTGCTTGGGTATTCATGATTCTATTTGAGTGTCATTGTTGTATGTACTACAATGAGTCATTATCGTTGTATATTGTATGTATTGCACTATATCACCTATGATCTAAGAGAGCATTAGCAAATATCATCAATTCATGAGTGAGTTCATGCATATCCTAGTGGGCTAGGCAAATTTCTTCCACGTATGATATGGTTGTTTATATGTTTGGTGCCAATTTATGATCATCTTGTCATTTTTAGGCCAACCAACTTTTTCCAATTAGTGCATATTTTACTAACCAACCTGTTCATTATCTTAGCCCATTTATTAGCCATTGTTTCATCCTTCTCATGCACTTGTACATACTCCTATACTTGCACGTCCTATCAAGGAGAGAGAGTTGCTACCTGTGCTCACACACACCCAATGACTCACTATTGTTTTTATAATCTCTTGTATTGATTTATGGATTCCATAGTATGCCTTCTATTATTCAATCAAATGGTAGTATTCAACTTATTCAATCCAATGGTTGTATTCAACTAGTTCTTCAGAGCAACTTTTTCATATCACCAAAAATCTAAAACACTTTCTTTAGCATCATAATATAACAATAACAACCTTTAAGACATTTCACAAATACACACAAAGAGAGTGTTGGTTTAAGCATATAATTGATTTTACAAAGTTGGTATCCACCAACTTTTCATCCTCAAATTGAGTAGAGTTATTTGAGATGTCTAAAGGATGGACAGCTAAGTTTCAAGCGTATAGGACTATGAACAAGAAATGTCCAAGCATAAACTTACAAGTATTTCTAAGGCAGCTTCGACTAAATCTTGAATAGTATGTGAGAAATGAAGTGGTGAAACTTTGTACTTATTTTGCAAGTTGTCACTCATCTTATTTTGTTTGTGCAAGACTGCTGTAATAGACTTTGTAACACGAGAGAGAAGAGAAACGAGAAACACTGCAAAGAAAAGAAGCACACTGCACAAAGAACTCAGAAGAAAATAAATGCTTGGGAAATGGGATCCATATACCAAGACATGAGACAATACAAAAACAAAAGTGAGTCACCAGCTGTGTGGGCACCAGTGCCAGCTCCTCTCTCTAATAGAACTGTGGGTAGCAGAGCCTACAGACCATGGTCTGATGAGGAGGAAACCCAACAATAAATCGGCCAAACTAGGCCAGGAACAGGATCAGTCCCGCCAGCCAAGAAATGCAATCAATCGTCAATAAAATGACTGCGGCCCACTAATCCTTACTGAAAAAGAAATGCACAGTCCATTGGAACATGCATAGACTCACACACGAACTGACTAATCTGCTTACATAAACACAACAGAGTATTGCAAATACAAAAAAATTGCACAAGAGATGAACTAGGTGAGCAATATCTGTATTGCAGGTCAAAAGCTGAGGGCAAAAGACAGTAGCAATTCGAAGTCACTAAATATTGACGAAAATCTGTCTCGTGATGCCTAACAGAGACTGCATACTTGCATAATTGATGGAACATGCTACTTTAAATGTCAAAAAACAAAGAACAGGAGTATTTGATTGTGTGAAAATGGCCAGAAATTTGAATTATCATCATGCACTTCGGTCAGGAAATGCACATTAAAAGAAGCCTGCTTCAGCAAATTGAACGGTCTCCAGCATCATAATATTTTTTACCTGTGGAGTCCCAGTTGTAATTTCTCCCTGAGCTGATGATGGTCCAGTTGTTGGGGGCCCCATCTCTTTCCCCTTTGCTCCAGCGTCCTCAATCCAAAGAGGCTCATTATGTGCCTAACATGAGTAGAGAATAGTTAATGGTACTAGCAAACTGCATAATCAAATAAGGGAAAGAAGGAAGGGCAAGTTTACACATCCATACTGACTCAATGAGCGCGGACATGAACCAACCTCTCTAATCCTTGAATGGTTTGTGCCTATGTAAAATTCTCGCCATAGGCGCTCGATCCTGATTTGTTGGCCTGCAAATTGTCGGTGCAGCAATGGGTTACATTGGTTTGAAACTCTGTACTTTTATACCTGTATGCATCTCATCTATTATGTAATCATTACTTCATGACGAGATGTTGACTCCAAATGTACGACAAACTCATGCCTCGAATATACTTATGGCATTTTGCAGACAATAACGTGTCTCTCACGATAACCTCTCTCTCTCTCTCTCTCTCTCTCTCTCTCGTACCAGAGTACGAGTTGTCAGAAGAGAAGAAACGCACGCCTTGCTGTACGATGCAAGGAAACGCCAAGGAGAACTGGGGCTTTGATCGAGAGCAAGAGGCGGCAGCCAGCAACCCACGAGCGGCCATGGCGCCCCTCTATTGCGCAGACAGCGATACGGAGCTGTCGCGAGAGAAGCTAGCACAGGACTGAAGTATTCTCTCGAGTCCTTTAGCGTATAAGGGGTTTTTCGAGGACTAACATTGTGGGGAGCTTGCTTATAATATTAAAATAGATAGAAGACTTGCTTTCGTGGGGTGAGAATTGTTTCCCTTCGGTGATGTAGGTGCTTACTAAGAGTTGTCAACTCCCACATCAGACATCTAATATTGATTAAAGATTCTATTAGAAAGATTCTTAAACCTCCATCCTTGCAAGAGAAAGTTCAAAGTAGTGGAGTCACTCAATGCAAAGGTCTGCTAACTAACCTTCCAACAAATTGTTAGCAATCTCCCTCCCTCATTTCTCAAGGTTGTGTCAACTCTGTTTTCAAGGTTCCATAAGGTGCTTTCATTGATGAAAGAGCTACCTTGGCTTTGCGTCAAATCATGGCAAGTTGTACCTTTAAGCTGCTCAGAGATTGCAAGAGATTATTCAAGTTTCTAACCAAAAAGTCTCTAACAAGAGATTATTCAAGTTTCCAACTAAAGGGTCTCTTATAAGAGATTGTTTTAGCTTTTGACTAAAGGGAATCAATTTTCTCTTAAATTAATTAAGCTGAGAGCTACCAAATCTCTAGGGCTAAAGCAACCATGATAATCTAGAACTTGAATAAAGGTAATGGCTCAATTTCAAATGATGGAGAAAGACATCTAACTCTACTCTTCATCAATCTTGCTTCCAATTGAGTTTGACTTGAGTACTCATAAATTTACGCTTCCAAAACCATCCATCAACCTTATCAAGCCACCAAGTCGATCAAGCAAGGATACTTTGTCTTGAGTGTCTCTTTTACACTCATGGACATCTTAATTGTGCTTTTAAGTTCACAATAATGCAAAGCCACAAACCTTGAACAATGAGAGTGAGCATTTCAAGCTTCAACAAACTTGCAAGGACCATCTTACCTATCCAACGGTCGAAAGAAAAATTACCCACTTATAATAGTGCAGGTGTGCGAGAGAATCGGTCCTTAGAGCACATGTAGGCACCACCTAGTAGCCATCTCCTAGACCCACCCACCTTTCCTTAGGACATCAAAATCAAGCCTTGGAACACACATAGTCATCTCCTAGACCTACCCACATTTCCTTCAAACATTCCTAGTGACAAACTCAGGCTAAGTAATCCCCTTGCCTATAGCAGGCACCTAGGGCATCCCATTGATCTATGACACTTCACTTGCATCAAGCATCATTGTAATGCACATTGTGGTAGCCTAGACACACGCATAAATGGACCATTACACAAGACACCCTAGGCATGGATATAGGTATGCACTAGGTGCATGGTCATATTTAGAGCACGCTTTAGAATCACTTAGTGTGATAGGAAGCCTGGCACACCATTCAAACATTTTCACACGGTAGGGATAATCATTGATCTCTTCTATCGAAGTGTAGTTTCGTTTGATAATTGTAAGGATGAGACAAATTCCAATGCGCAATCTTCGAGTGTCAAGGAGTGCAAGCAAGTTAAAGGCTTCTAAAGCCTTAAGTTGCAACAAACAGCTAAGGAAATTGAGTTTAGGGAATTGTTCATGTAGGTTGGGAATGTACACATAGCTACATGTTAGGCACACTACAATCAATAGTCCCACATAGATTCTTGATGTCATGACATGCATTATAGGAACCATTGACATTGGAGAGAGAGTTTTTCTATGTGATAATCAACTTGTGCAACTGTAAGTTTGGAATTGCTTGCTTAAATAATCACTATTGCTTTCAAAAAGCAAGGCCTAATTGAGCACGAACACAAAGTTGAATAATGTGGGTCACATTAAGCACATTGTTTTGGAAAAGGAGAAAGAGACTATTTGAGCATGAGACATTGTTAGGGTCTCAAGTTCACTAATTGAGATTGAATGAAACCTTGCAACTAGGGTAGACAAAATTAAGGAAATGCTTAATAGTAAAAAGATTAGGACCAAAACCTTGTGGCAAAACTCAAAAACTTTGAAGGAATAACAAGTGAACAACTAATCCTAGGCTTAGCAAATACACCTAAGAAGCGTACTTAAATCGCCTCACAAGGATATGCAACAATGGAAAATGAAGCATTGTTGACCTCACCTATAAGATTAGAAGAAGATCAATATACACTTTGGTTGGGAAAAGTAGGGGCATGTTAGATAAGCTAATAGACTTAACAATGGCCACAAGGAAAGTATGCAACAAGAGATACATGATATAAGGAGGTTGTATTATTGAATGCAAATGTTGTATGATCTTTCATTTAGTTAATCATTGACTTAGCATTACAAACACTATTAAATAATTCATATGCCCTTCACATTGAAATACATGTAGCTAACCCTCTATTAGTAAGACTTGGCATCGTGCATGGTTCCATGGACCAAGCAAAGCTTCCCTTGGTCATTAAGCAAATAGAAAAGTATAGGGTAGGAGATGACCCCTACAACTTCATAGAGTGATTTGAGCAAGTGCATGAGGCACACAACCTTATTGCCAATGATAAGAAGGCTCTACCCTTTGGACTTTTCTTGAGCAACAAAGGCAAAACATAGTTTATAGGGCTAGATGTTTACAAGAAAGAATAGTTTATAGGGCTGGATGTTTACAAGAAAGCGTGCTTAAGACTTGTTCATCATGTGGTTCATAGAGGCCGAATATGGAGACAATCTCATTGTAGGTATGGATATATTTACTATTCTAGCATGGTGCCATGATTGCGCTTGCTCGATTTCGCTCGATTTCAGAATTTGACAAGGGCAATCTCATTACTATTGATGTGTATATTTGCTTGTCTATGCTCAATGAGATGGCTTCTATTAAGCATATGCAGAGTACTTTTGCAAAGTTAAGGATCATCTTCATGAATGGCAAACCCTTTATAAGAAGGAAAAACAAGCATATAAGCATGGTGGCTAAGGCTTAAACTAACAAGTCAAGTTAGGTCACTATATAATCTTACAAGGTGGTGAAGGCTTAAATTACACCCTATGAAAGCAATTTCTTAAAACTCACAATTAATGTATATATTCAAAACTACTAATTATTTTATGACTGCTCTTCAATTCTATATTTAGTTAAAATATGCATGTTAATTTTAAGTCAAATTAGAGATACATATAATCTTCAATTTAAAAGCGCAATTGTGTGATATCAATTTTTAAGTCGTATTGGTATTGCATATAATCTTCAATTTAAAAATACAATTGTATTATACTAATTTTGATATTGGTGTTTTATATGATCTTCAATGGAAATACACAATTGGATGATATCAAAAACATTGGAAACATAACATAAATTGCATCAAGTCATTGGTCATTAAGTTAGAGAGAGAGAGAGAGAGAGAGAGAGAGAGAGAGAGAGAGAGAGAGAGAGAGAGAGAGAGAGAGAGAGAGTCAGAGTTCTAACTTTAACCAAAGTTGCAATTACATGATTTTTAGATTAAATTACTACTGCACATAATTTACGGTCTAAAAACGCAATTGCATAACATCAATTTTAAGTTAAATTGGTATTATACATAAAATTTTCAATAAAAAATGCAATAGGATGATATAAAAGTCACTAAAAAATGTAACACAAATTGCATGAAGTCATTAGTCCTTAAGTTAAAAATGTAGAACTATTACCAGGTTTTAATAGAAGTATACATCACATCTTTTGGTTGAATATATGACCTAAATGCCAATCCCATCAAATAATACAAAACAATTAGTGTATTAGGACATTGTTTGGTCAAATACACAACCAAATACCCATCATTTATTTATTCATGTGTAGCTTGTCAGAACATTATCGAGCCAAACTCACAGCCAAGTTTCCATCCATATCCAAGGAGAAATGGAAGATGTCACAACCAAAATGAAACCTCTATGTCAAGTTTATAACACAATGCCAAGTTAACTATGACGCACTTGCCAAAAGATAATGACTTGCCGAATTCATGCACGAATGCCTATTTGACAAGCACCTTTCACACACACACACACACATCATGACATGTATATGTCAGATAATGACACATGTCAATCCACATGTCCCATAACACAATACACATACACACAAAAATTCCAACATATAAATAATGTGTGAGAACTGCCACATGACATGCATAACACGTGCCTCATGACATGCATATATCAAGTTCATGATGCATGCCATTCGAATAGCCCCTCGTATCATGCACATATGTGTATTTGCGCATATTCACATGCGCACACGCACACATACACACATACATGCACACTAAGTGGCAAAAGAGGACTATCTCATGGCATGCATATGTTAATTTTATAGTGCATGCCAATCAATAGGTCTCTCCTACCACACACACCATACCACATTGAGAGAGAGAGAGAGAGAGAGAGAGAGAGAGAGAGAGAGAGAGAGAGAGAGAGAGAGAGAGAGAGAGAGAGAGAGAGAGAGAGAGAGATGTGTGTGTGTGTGTGTGTGTGTATTAACCGTCAGACAAACAAGGTGGAAAATTTGGAAAATCTAAAGCGGAGGACAAAGGCCAATGCAAAAGTGAAACGGAAGACAAAGGTGCGCCAAGAAAAATATGGAAGCACAAGAAATGCAGAAAAGTCCTAAATAAAGGAAAAGCGCAAGTCAATACTTTTGTAAAAGAGCGCAAGCGCATCATGATTTAATTTAAGGAGCGACGGGCTCTCAGCTATGCAATTTGTAAATGTAGATGGGCAGTGGAAATGAAGCTAGGAAGATAGAAGGACAATGGGAAAAAGAGCCTAGGCCATGGCCGGCCATGTAAAAAAGGGGATAAGGGGATGACCGCCCAAAAGGGATTTAGGGTTTTGTATATAAAGTTGAAAAGTGAATGACAAGCTCATTCTTGTGTGTGGCCAAAGCTTCTTCTTCTTCTTCTCTTGTTTCTTTCCTTCTTGCTTGTGCTTGAGTGAGGGATTGAGGGAGTGAGGGAGTGAGAGTGAGAGATTGTGAAGAAGAAGCTCCCTAGCTTCTCTCTTCATCTTCTCTTCTTCTCTTCTCTTCTCTTCTCTTCTGCGGCTATGGAGAATGGAGCTTGACGGAGGGGGCTTGAGCTTGCCACAAGGATCGTGGAGCTACCGGAGTGCAAGAGAGAGGAGGAAACTCCATCGAGCATCAAGGTAAGCTCACTACACCCGTAAGGTAGGCATTGCGCATCGGCTATGTGAGAGGTAGTCATGGCCGCTTGACTTGAAACGCTTGTTTAATAAGCGGTCCATAGGTCTCGGGGTAGAGCTCCATAGCTCCCCTTCATTTTGGTTCCGTTTTCGGGACAGACAGAATCGAGCTTTGAGCGCCACGTGCATCGAATCGAGCATAGAAGTAGGGTTTGCAGCCCGAACCGGTGCTCGAGATAGTTAGGAGATTTAGGAGGTTTTAATCCTTGGAGCAAGTAAGTATTTTGATTTGTTGTTGAATATTAGAGTAGGACCATCCATCTCCATCTCTGGTTTGGATTTTTGTTGCATTAGGTTAAGATTAGGATAGGAAAAAGAAGGAAAACAAAAAGGTTATGCTGCTGCTGGAAACAGGGAAATAGGGGCACAGATTCAGATTTCTAGCTGGAAGAGTGTGAGGGATTAATTTTTGGGGTTATAGCAGGCTGGGATGGGGTAATGAGAGGCCCAGGGAACCAAGAAAGACCACATTTGACATTCTGCCTTGTGAGAAGAGAGTGAGCTTGAGAGCCAGGGGGAGAGAGAGAGAGAGAGAGAGAGCTGCAGGGAGATCTTCGATGAAGCGCTGATCGATTCGAGCACCACATTGATTCCATGTATGCCTAGCAGTTCCTTGTATTGTTTTGCATCTATTTGGAAGGCATGGGATGATTCCATGGAGTAGGCATTGACAGACCACCCAATATTTGGAGTCAGACTGTCCGACTGCTAGAACCAGACCATCCCATCCGACTGCGAGAATCGGACCTAGTGGCAAAATTGGACCACATGTCCTATCGCAGGAGTCGGACGACCTTGTCCGACTAGGAAAATCGGACCCAGTGCCAAAATCAAACCACCCTGTCTGATTTTCACTATCGGACCAGCCCCCGTCTTATCCGGGATCGGACCACCTTGGCCGAGTCCTAGAATCAGCCCTCGGCCCACTTGGCCACTCGACCCTCGGACAACCAGACCTGGACTGGTCGAATTTGACATTCGGACCAGTTATATTCGGCCCTTTCTACTCAGCCCTCGAATGGGCTGAATACGGGATTTGGCCCCTGCAACTCGAGCTTGTTGGGCCGAATTTGGATTTTTTCAAATTTTAACCCATAGACCTGAAATTGATCGAGAGACCATATAGAACCAAAACCATATCATAGATCAATCACACTGGGTTGAAACTTAGAGCAAGTAGTTCAAAATTTGGCTATAAACGGTCCTCCAAATTGCACATGGTGTTTACTGTAACGGCCCTACGGGCTGGGGTGGACGGCCCCCCTTAGACCCCCGCAGAGGGGGCAGAGGGGGCTCTGCCCCCTCTGCCCCCTCCGCACCTCCCCCAAGTAGGTTGGAGAGAAAACGCGCGTCATGTGACAGGTCCTCCAAATTGGACCCTAGTGTAGTAATGGCTCTACACGAGCATGGATTCTCACTTGCAAAAGAGCAACCAAAAGCCCATACCCGAACAGAGAGAAACAGAGACCCTAGAACATCAATGGGCCAATATAGCCAATAAGGGCAAAAAGGCCACACTGCAAAAACACATACGTGTTGCATTCGGACTGCATCTAGTCAAAGCGGAAAGCAACAACATCAAGCTACAACAACGGGAATGACTAGATATGACAGTCCTGACAATAGACGCTCCTTGAATAACACTTCACTGATGATCCAAGACATCAGTGGGGAATCCACATCTGGTCATGCAGTTGGGGACTCAAGGGCATTTTTCAGAAGGCTTAAATTTACGAGCCAGGACCTAGAAGATGAAGTCATAGTACCACCTGCTTAACTTAGGGTCAAACTCACCGCGAAAAGAGAGCACGCTATTGATGCTCTGATTGATAAAGGAGCAGATTTTAATATCTTAACCTATGAATCATGGACCCTATTAGGCCAACCAAAGCTCACATCAACTAACGCAACTCTTAGCCCTTACGGGGGACACCCACAAGCACTCATAGGGAAGTGCAAAATCCTTGCGACAATTGAAACTGAAAGCTTGCCTATCCTATTTCATGTTTCTCCAAATAGTGCTAATTACGAGAAGGAAACCCTCCTAGGAAGACCCTTCAAAAGGGCGACCAAGTGTGAGGTTGACTATGTAGCATAGATGATACACCTGACGCTACCGGGTGTGAGAATAGTCACAACCTTTAGCAAGGGTGACCTCATCGAACCTTGAGGGAAAGGCAAGGAGGGTGCTGACATAACAATCAAGCCTGCTAACGAGAGCAAGGACTTATTGGAAGAGTTGATACAAGCACAGGTCGAACAACGAGAACTAGTGAGTGAGACCATGCCTGAAACAAGAAGGTCAAGAGACAATGCCAAGGACGGGCTTTGGACTTACAAATATCATAGAAGACCCCAGAAGAAGCCCAAGCCTTATAGACGAAGGCATCAATGGAGGGTCAGCACAACGCCATGATGGATATCCAAAGCATTGCTACGTGCTCAAGGGCATTACGCAGGTAACCGATGGATTTGGGTGCTCAAAACCCTTGCTAAACCTCCCTTGCCAAACTGAAGGCCAGATCGTATCAAGAGCAAGGAAGCGTAGGAGGAGATCTAAACGAAAAACCAAGTCTTGAGTCAACAACAGTGGAGTGACCGAGCCCCTCATGGTCGAAATCAAGAAACCAAATGGGACTAGTCGGAGGGTAGATGTAGTGGGAGCTCACGCTCAACTGCCAAGACCCACGGACTGCTTATTGCTTCAAGTGTTTCAAGCGAGCTCTAATGGCTATCTCTCACCTAGCCGATGTGCTGTTGATCCTATGAGTGTAGTGAGCTTACCTTGATGCCAATAAGGGTTGCCTCCTCTCTCGCACACCCCGGTAGCTCCACGATCCTAGATGTGAGCTCAAGCATTCTCAAGCCTCCTCCATCTCCAAGCTCCATCCTCCATAGCCGCACGCGCGAGAAAAGAGAAGAGAAGAGAGGAAGAGAAGAGGAGATGGTGAAGAGCTTCACCCTCTTGATCCCTCACTCTCACACACTCACTCCCTCACACTCTCACACTCCCTCTCTCAAGAGCACACAGAAGCAAGAAGATGAGGAGAAGAGAAGAAGAAGAGAGCTCTTGTTAGCCACACACCGAAGAATGAGCTTCCATTCACTTTTTGAACTTTATATATACAAACCCTAAAAAACCCATGGACGACCATCTCTTTTTTACATGACCGGCCATTGTGGCAAGGTCCTTTTTCCATTTCCCTCTTCTAGCCTTAAGCCTTTAGCCTACACCCGTCTAATATTTTACAATTGGCACAGGAGGGAGCATGGCGCTCTTTTATAAGAGTTTTCCAAGTTTTTTGAGGTGCCTTTCATTTAAAATTGCACTTTTTACCCCGGCTTAGCTTTGGAGGTCACCTACGTGTCTTTGCTCTTTTTCCATGTTTTTTTCTTCTTTTTCCTTCCTTTTTCCGCAATCTCGACTTGGGGTTAACATTACCCCCTCCTAGGTGCCAGTCCCATGGTACTTCTGTGTTGTTGTAGGTTGGCAGGCAATTGGCCAAGTGGTGTAAAGGTGAGGGCCACTTGGAGACTCAAGTACTTGTGGAAGCTGTGAAATGATTTTTGTCAGAGAAGCCAAATGGATATTGCGTGGTTGACGGGGGACCTCCGAAGTTGGTGGTTTGTTGCTTTTTGTAATGTCTGAAAGGAGAAGGTGTGGTGCTGTTCCTAAGGGGAGTGCCTACCTCATTGTTGTAAAAATTACACGACGTAGCGAACAGAATCTGAGAAAGAGATAGAGAGTACACAACAGATAAGAGTAGAATCAGTAAATTCTTTAGCTCCAAACAACTGATACAAAGATGGCTCTGTCCACCCGTGCGCTTCCACTGTGTGAAGCTTAGATGGCGATCTAGACAGAAGATAGGTGAAGAGCTTAAGGCTAGCTTGAACAACAACTCTGACTGGGTGAAAGATGAATGATCGATGGCTGTGAAGGGGTTTAGCTTTTATAGCCCGCGAAGGTCGTTAGGTCGGCCTGACCGACCTACCATATGAGCCTCCACTAGTCGGTCAGGGAATATTCCAGATAATATTTCCTTTACCATCAGGACGGGGGCACTGCCCCCAGACCCCAAAATAGGGGCCCCTTTTAACTCCCTTACCCCTCAACTCGATGCAATGTGCCTCAAGTTGCTACCAGCTTAACCACTCCATCTAACCCAAAGATTAGACCCACAACGGTCACCTTTTTGCCATCCGATCACATAGACCTCATCTGATATACAAGTCAGGACTCAACCAATGTCTACGCTCACATTTGGCTTCTCGTTATAATGGGGGCCTTACAACTTTGAGCACCATGGATCGTTGGTGGCACCTAATGAGGGTGGGACATTGATCATATTTAACAATTGTATTAGTGCATTGTGCTCATGCTAGTGGAATGGGGAGGTGGGTCTAACCGCAGGCAAGCTTGGGCGATGTCCCACACTTGAGGACCCCATTTGTGCCAAGGGAGGTGCGGTGCAAGTGGCTTAGGGTGACAGGTCTAACCATAGGTGAGTGTTACCTCCCTAGGTATGTCCTGCCCTTGATATGCCCTAAGCGTAAAGTGGGGGAGTAAAAGGGCTAGGGGGTTAGGAGTGGAGCTGGCCGACCGAAGCCACCGGGCATGCCTAACTTGAGAACCCCTAGGTACAATGATTGTGCTTTATGTGGTGGTAAGTGTTTCTGCAAGTGGGCTATGTTGTCCAGTCAGTGGAGAGTGTTTTTTGTGCTTTTCCTTTCATGTTGTTCTTTTCTTCACTTTTATTTTTATTTTTATTTTTATTTTTTTGAAGTTACAATAGTGGAATGACAGCCAGGGCCTAATTCTCTTCATCTAAATGAGGAGGGAAAGGGGGTTAGATGGATTTGCTAAAAAATTGGTAGCTTTGCATGTATCCTTTCAGATTCATGCGGATGTGGAGAGAGGTGGTGGAGAGGAAAGGGTGATTGCATCTAGTAAACTGGCTGTCATTCATGTCTTCTAGGAAGGCTAGGCAAAAAGAGGGGAGGAGACTAGCCCTCATAATTAGACGAGCCACGGCACAACTGTCAATGGCGTTAGGGTCGAAGAAGAGGGGAGGCAGGCCGCGCTCTTGTGGAGTCGGGTCCTACTTAAGTAATAGCTTAAGTAATCTAAGGTAGTTACATGTAGTTACAAAAGCTAGATCGGGGCATGAAGAGAAATCTGCGAGGAAGCGCGTCATAGAGTCATCTAGGCTTTCTGAGTTAAAGAGGAGGGCATGTTCGAAGGATACTACATTGGAGTTATAGATACTGGGAAAGTCGTAACGCCTGTGGAGGGTGGCATCAAAATCCACATCTACCCTTCGAGGGTATGCCATGTATATGGGGTTGTTCCTCTCGAAGGGCAGCGTGTTACAAAACGCCATCTAGGCGAGCATACTAATGTCGCATACTCGCCTCCTCCATAGGGGTTGGCTTTTATAGCCCTATACTGTATGTGGAACGTCAAAAACTTTGTTTTGCTAGTAGTCAGCCTCTTTAGTTCTCTAAGAGGTGGGGGTCTTCTCTCTCTCTTCTAGCCACTTTTGCCCTAGTTGGCCACCAATCGCGATCACCTTCTCCATCACCTTAAGTGGCAAGATCCTCCATAGGCTGTTGGGCAGGGCAAAGCTAAAGGTGAATGGATTCTTTTCTTTTTCTTGTCTCTCCCAAACCACTAGCTCTGCCTGGAATCCAGCTGGGATGTCATCAGGGTAAGGTGGGAGAGGTGCGGATGGCTGCACGGCCGGCTTGGCCCTTAACTGCTTCCTGGCTTCTTCGATTAACTTCCTACATCTCTCTTTAAGTGCGGCTTGTCTCTCCGCAGATGGGTCCTCCTGTTGTTGCTCTTGAGACTGCGGCAAGGGGGGTTGTGGGATCACATCCTCTCTAAATTTGCCCATGTTGAATTCGAGTTCTGCTTCCTCCCCCTGCCGGTCTCCTTGTTGTGCTCCCTCTTCAAATCCTATGGCATCTATTTCCTGGGGGGTTAGGCCGGCCAGCAGTAGGTATTTCCTTTGCTCTTCAAGGCTCAGTCTAACCTCCACAGGTTGGGGTGGCATTTGCAGTCTTGCATGTAGGGCTTTGCGTGCAATGTTAAGCTTCTTTTGTGCCATCTCCAATGATTCTCTGTCCTCTGGGCGTGTGGTGTCCATGATTGTGTTGAGGAAGGCCTTTTTTTGGGCACCGAAGGCCACCTGGGTGGCTTCTGACTTGTTCTCTGCAATGATCTTCTCTTTTTCCACCAGAGCAAGGCGCAGTGCCAGTGTCTTCACCATTCTTTCATTCTGCATGGCCCACTCCTCTGCTCTCTTGTTTATCTCTTCTAGACTCTCTCCTTACCTTAGAGCCAGGGTTGTGACCCTTTGTTCTTGGTCGCTGGACTTCATTTCAAGCGTGAGAAACTCAATCAGGAGACCATACTTTGATAATTTAGATTGCGCACTGAACAAAGTGTCAAGTGTCTTCCATGTATCCTGTGAGGTCTCACAGTTATCCACATGGTGGATATAGCTGTCGTCTAGCTCGAGTTTGATAATGGCCTAAGCCTTATCATTGTTCTTTGCCAAGTGACAGCAAGATCCGCATCACGAGGCTTCTTTTCTTTTCCAGTGGTAATGGCCCAAAGGCCCTTCTTCATCATGATGAGTTTGATGCGAGTCTACCAGGTGTGTATATATGCTATAACCCTTCTACTCGCAAGTTTATAGTGAGTAGGGATGTTGTTTTTGATGAGATGAGTAGCTGGTATAAACTAGTAAATGTGATTGATAATGTAGATGCACAAAATGGTAATGCTACATAGAATTCACAACAGCAGTCTCACAAGATATTAGTGGACCTGGAGCGTCCTCTAGCAGTGGTTCACATTCCTCGCCATGGACAGGCATATTAAGATCAGGAGAATCTTCTCAAAGCAATGCAGATAGTGATATGCAGGCATCACGAAAAGGAAAAGAGAAGGTAGATCAGCCCATGTTTCATGTGAATGCAGGTCACTCTTATGTGGATGGTGAATCCAGTGGCTCAGAACATAGCATTGATGATGAGTTGGGTATTCCTTCTATTGTTACACCTGAAGTAAGGAAGACTAGGGATGTTTTGAGAGCACTTGGGAGTGAACCTACTTTCCGCAGGTCTACCAGAGCTAGGTATCCTGTGGATAGGCTGAAATATGATGGATTTACAACCATTCACTATGCATATATGGTCAAAGTGATACAGGAACCAGAACCCACTTCTTTTGAGTAAGCCATGGGAAAAGAAAAATGGGAGACAGCCATGGATGAAGAAATGGATGCCTTGGAAGCAAATGCTACATGGGAATTGGTACCTTTGCCTAAAGATAAGAATGCAATTGGTTGTAAGTAGGTTTATAAGGTGAAACACAATGCAGATGGTTCTATGAATAGATACAAGGCAAGATTAGTAGTCAAGGGGTATGCACAAACATATGGCATTGATTATGAAGAAACATTCAGTCCGGTTGCAAGGATGGCAATCGTAAGAGCAGCCACTGCTATGGCTGCATCAAAGGGAAGGTCTTTACATCAGATGGATGTAAAGAATGCCTTCTTGCATGGTGATTTGCAAGAAGAGGTCTATATGGAGCAGCCACCAGGTTATGTGCATGTTGTTCATCCTGAGTTTGTTTGCAGGTTGAAGAAAGCCTTGTATGGCTTGAAACAAGCACCTAGAGCATGGTCTGACAAGATAGGACAGTATCTTGTCACTATTGGCTTTCAGATTTCCAAGGCAGATTTCTCACTTTATGTGAGAAAAACAGAGAAATGTATTATGCTGCTTGTCATTTATGTTGATGATTTGATTATCACAGGTGATAGTGATGAAGATATCCTTCATGTGAAAATGCCATTGAAGCAGAAGTTTGAGATGAAGGATTTGGGAGAGCTGCGTTATTTCTTAGGCATTGAGGTGATTAGATCACCAAGTGGGATACGGCTCCTGCAGAGGCAATAAGCACAGATGCAGGTGAGCTTCTCAAAGACCCTACTATGTACAGACGCATAGTAGAAAGTTTGATTTATATGACTATTACCAGGCCAGATTTGAGCTATGCTGTTGGATTGGTAAGTCAGTTTATGCAGGCTCCAAGGAAACCACATTTGGATGCGGCTAGACGCATACTCAGGTATGTGAAGTCCACATTGCAGTATGGACTATTTTATGAGACTGGGGTTCAGATACAGTTGCATGGATATACTGATGCTGATTGGGCTGGTAGTATTTCTGATAGACAATCTACCAGTGGATATGTGTTCTCTTTTGGGAGTGCTGCAGTCACTTGGAGCAGCAAGAAACAGCCTACAGTTGCCTTGTCGAGCATAGAGGCTGCGTATAGGGGCGCAGCAATGGCTACATGTGAGGTAGCTTGGTTGCATAAGCTACTTTATGACATGCTTTAGCCTACAGATGGGCCAGTTGTTATTTATTGTGACAACGTGAGTAGTATACACTTGGCAAATAACCCAGTCTATCATGCTAGAACAAAGCAGATGGAGGTGCATTATCACTATGTGCGAGAGAGAGTTTTACTAGGTCTTATTGATCTAGTTTATGTCAGCACAGAGGATCAGGTAGCTGACATATTTACGAAGGCATTGGGCGTAGAGAAGCTGCGCAAGTTCAAAGACCTGCTTGGTGTGCAGGAATTGGGATTGAGCTCGAGGGGGAGTGTTGAGATATTGAGCTCCACTCGTGATATGCCAGGGTGATCGTTGTGCATTTATGTCATCGACTTGTCAGTTTGCAGATGTGGTTAGTATACCGCCCATGAATAATAGCTAGATGATAGCTATCCTTATCTACTCTAGTTCGTGGCTCAGTTAGTATGCCACCTTAGTTAGTTGAGTTTGGTTTGAGACCCATATATAGGGTTCTTCTATTTCTATGTACTTGAGTTCTTTTGGCTTACACAACTAAGAAGAGGAAAATTGTTTTCAGCCTCCATCTTTGTGTGTATTTCCCCATTGTGCAAGCAAGAAAGCTACAAGTGAGACTCCTTCCTTTTCTCCCACAATCTTGACATCTTTGTCCTGGTGAGGGGGCGATCTATTCGGTGTTTCTCCTTCTCCTTCTTCTGCATTCTGTGTCTTCTTTACTGCCTCCTGGATGAGCACAGTCAAAATGCTTTCGTAGTTGATAAATGTGGCCTTGGACGAGGCCTTCTTTCTTTCTATGGCCTTGGAAGCTGGAGACTCTCCACCTGCTAGCGTACTTCCCAAAGCCAATGCTTTAGCCGCTTGGTCAATGGTTTTGTAGACATACCCATTCCAGTCGACTTCATCTAAGGTGTGGGCTGCTACATTCTCTAGCACAGGCACACTAATTCGATGCATTAAGGCATTGTAGCGCTGTGGCTGGAGAAGAGCGCGTGCACTAGCTTTGCCTGTAGCTTGGCTTCAACATCAGGGATGTTGTGGATGCTGATACCGTCATTGGTTAGCACCTCCTCTCTTTTAATTTTCAGCATGGTGTAGATATCCCTTTTTTGTTTTTTCTCTATCTTCGGTTCCAATTCCAATGCCTTCTCCACCAAGGCTGGGTTTAAGTGCACATGTACCTGTTTAGCATTTTCTCACTTTTCCACCGTCATGGTGTCGCACTCCTGGTTGGGGTCATATGTCCTGAGAAACTCCAGGTACTTGGTGAGGTTGCACTGTTCGACGACTCTCTTGGCTGCTTCCTCCTTTGACACTACTTCTTCGATGTTCCAGATGGTCCGAAACTTCAGTCTATTGTAGGTGCGGTTTTCTAGGGATATGCCATACTGCGCTCTTTTCTCCTTCGTGAACGGGAGTCGGTGGGCACGGTCTTGTTGCGATATTTTATGTTCCTGTCATAAACCGTAATTTTCATTAGTGCTTTCCACATAGTAATTTGCTGATTGCTAAAAATGAAAAACTCCATGCTTTTTGAATGAATTCATTAAGAACCAATGTAGATTTTTCTTTTTAGACTTTGACTTTTTGCCCTTTACTTCAAAGTTTCCATGCCCTTTTTCTTACCCCATCCATTTTTCATAATATATGTTTATGTGTTTCACTAATTTTGATTTGATTGGCCTGATTTGATTCACCTTACCCCCTCCGCTTCCAGCTTGAGAAGAATCCTTCCTAGGATTTAGGGTCAGAAGGGCAATGGTGTTCAGCATGGTGGTGTAGGAGTTACTTGTGAAGGAGCCAATTATAGAACTGGGGGTTGTATTCTAAGTGAGCTTCGCGGTCCAGATCAAAGGGTCGAATCCCCACTTGTGTGATGTATGTGAGAACATCTTTTAGGAAGTCACTAGAGTTAACACAGCTAGCAATGTGTAACTCTTTCTCAGTCAACAAGCGATCGAGGTAGGGGTGTCCTATGATGTGTTTTTCCATGGGTTGGCCCCGAAGAGTGGTTAATAGTCTATACGAGGTTGGTGCGACATATGTGGGGTCGTATTCCGCTATTTTGATAGCATGGTGCTACTCAGCGTTGGTCATTATGCGGCACCCTTCAACTTTCCATTGCAGCCTAAGAGTGTACCAATGCCTCAAGAACGGGGAGTCACTATCAACGAGCTTTAATAACGCTGTGATTTCTTGATTAGTGATAGCAGAAGTGGTTCGCTAATCGTATGACATGATGAGGCATTGTTTGATGGCTTGCTCCTTGGAGATCTCGCTGTTGAGCAATTCAACAGCGGAGCGAGAAGCTTTTACGAATGCAAATTCAAAGGTCTCCCAGGAGCATGGCATCGTTTTAACTTTAGTTGCAAAGGGTTCTTCCAATAGTCCTAAGTCCAAGTGGTCGTAGCTTAGTGCTACTGACATGAAGGTGGTGTCTAGTCGTTTAATGCATTCCACCACGTCATCCCCGGTGTTCTCAGCGAGGTCGGCAGGCCAGCACTAAAAAGGATTTGCATTCATAGGAGGGCGTAAGGCCAACGGGTGGTCGAGGTTTGCTAGAACTAGAGCCTGTGACAATGAAGAGTTGCGGTTGGGAGTGTTCTTGAGTCTGTAGTTGGGCTGCTTGGATTATGGGTGGATTAGGAGCAGCCACAATGGATGGACTGCTGCATTCAGGTTGGATTTGGGGAGTCGGATTGACTTGGTCGGGTGATGACTCTTGTGACGAAGTCTGTTGTTTGGGCCGATAGACTTGTGTGACTCTCTTGGGTTTAGGCGTGGATGAGTGGGATGGCTGTGGTTTTGGAGAGCACTGCGGCTTATGGTTTGGAGGGTTTATGGAACTTGGGTTGATCAAGCTTGAGGGGGGCGTATGAGTAGTGCCTTTGGCCGTGTAGGCCTTAAGGATCCACAGCCACGTGTTGCCCACGTAGTAGCCTTGCGCATGCAAGAGGGCTTTACGGACCCATCTTTGCTTGATCATGCGGCGCTTTCTGTGACTGCATCTTGGCCTCCTAGGTTTAGAGTTTTTGATTTTATAAGGATAGGAGCACTACCCCCCTCCTTGGACTTCCAGATTTTATAAGGATAGGAGCACTTCCAGATTTTATATTTGTGATTCATGAAATCTGGAAGGTGGCGGCCGCGCACTACCCCCCTCCTTGGACTTGATTACGTATATTTGTACCAGTGGCGTTGTGGATAGTGATGAGGTCGCGCAGCAAAGGATAGGTGGGAGGGTAGTACTTCTTGACACGACTGCCATTGAAGAAGCCTATGCCCTCACCGTCTAAGGTCTCGAGCTCGACATTGCCTGTGCGACTGATCGCATGAACTTTGAAAGGTCCAAGACCTCTAAATTTCATTTTCTACTTATGCCCCTTAATTGAGTAGAGGAGCACTAAGTCGCCCTGTTCAAAGTCGCGCTGCTTGACATGCTTGTCAAACCAACTCTTGCGTTGGGCCTTCTCACATATAAGCGCATGGGTGGCTAGAAGGCGAGTCTCTGAGAGGCATTCGAGTTCAACCACGCATTGCATCCATGCCTCCTTCCCTTCCCATCGTTCTTGAAGTGCTATTCTCAGGCTAGGAACGAAGAATTCTAATGGTAGAACTGCTTCAGTTCCATAGGTCAGCTTGAAGGGGGTTTGACTGACAGTCGTTTTATAAGCTGTGTGGTAAGCCCACAAAGCTGCCATCAGCTTGTTGTCCCACTCGCTACGTGAGGCTAAGACCACCTTGGTCAGGACATTGACAAGAATTTTATTCGTGGATTCTGCGTGACCGTTTGCTTAAGGGTAGTATGGCGAGGATTTGCGATGGATGATGAGAAAGGTGGACAGGAGATGCATTATCACTTCATTGATAAAGTGCATGCCTTAGTCACTGACCAATTCAATGGGGTAGCCAAATCGCGAGATCACTTGCTCCCATAAGAACTTGGCAGTCGTCCTAGCATCATTTTTTCGTGTCGCACTTGGCTCTATCCATTTCATGGGGTAGTTCGTGGCCACAATGATGTACTTGGCCTGTGAATACTGTGCCGCAGGACTGATAGGTCCTATGAAGTCAATTTCCCATTTTTCGAAGGGTTGTCGTGCAATAACTGGGGTCAACTCCATATGATTCTTGCGAATCGGGACTTTTGTCCGTTGGCACTCGTCATAATGCTTGACGAATCGCGTTGCATCGTAGAAAAGCGTGGGCTACCACAGTTGAGATTGCAACACCTTTCGTGCTGTCGTATCTCTGCTAAAGTGCCCTCCAGCAATGTCGCTATGTGCCTCTGAGAGCACATCGTGCATCTCATGTTCGCATACGCATTTGCGCAGCAATCCGTCTTACCCTAGCCTATAGAGTTGGCTTGTGATTAGCTGATATGGCTGGATCTTAAGGATTAATCGCCTAAGTCGGGCTTTTTCTATTGGTCGATCAGGCAGTCCGTGTTCAAGTACTTGGACTATGTCATCCGCCCAATATGGCGTTAGATCAGCCTTGAATAAATCTTCTCGCTGGACAGGTTAAATAGATGGGCATCGGGTAATTCATCAACAATGCCTTGTCCAGCGGCTCCTCCCGTGGGAATGCGTGATGACATATGGTCAGCCATGTAGTTCTGTTTTCCTTTTCATACAACCACGGAGAAGTCGAATCCCAAGAGCAGAAGGAGCCACTAAGCTACGCGTCATGTAGCGCAAGGTTTGTTTACTAGATAGAGCAGGGCTTGATGGCCCACAAAAAAGGTAAAAGGTGTGGCCAATAGATAGTGCCGGAATTTCTTCACAGCAAACACCATGGCTAATCCTTATCTTTCTGTCGTCGAGTAGTTCATTTTCGTCTCAGTGAGTTGTCTGCTAACAAAGCTCACTGGATAGTCTAAGTTGTGTTCGCCAGGTTGGCACAACACTGCCCCCACGGCAAACTTAGAAGCATCGATATGCACATGGAAAGTAATGGTCCAATTTGGGGCTTGTAGAATTGGTGCTGTGGTTAGAGCCCTTTTTTAGCTCTTCATATGCTCGTTGGCATGCCTCGGTCCATTCGAAGATGATCAACAGCTTGTACAAAGGTCTGGCGATCAATGCATAGTTCAGTACAAACCGCCGATAGTACCCGTATGGCCTAGGAAGCATTGAACTCCCTTGTAGTTGATTGGGGGTGGAAGGTCAACAATAACCCTGACTTTGGAGAAGTCAGTGGCAATGTCGTTCTTCGACACCACGTGCCCTAAGACGCATCCATGCTTTACCCAAAACTGGCACTTTAAGGGGTTCAAGGAGAGACGATATAAGCGACACCGCTCAAAGACTGCGTGGAGTTTGTCTAAGTGTTCGAGTGGACACAGAGGTCGTTGACAAAGATTTCCAACTCCTTGCGAAGCATGTCTTTAAAGATGGTGCACATGAGGCATTGGAAGGTGGCAGGGGCATTAGTCAACCCGAAGGGCATGACTATGTAAGCAAAGATGCCCCACTCAGTGGCAAAGGCCGTTCACAGGATGCACTAGCACCTGGTTGTACCCTGAGAAGCCATCCAGAAAATTGTAGGCTTCCTTGCCTACCACTCTCTCAAGCATGTGCTCGGTGTACGGCAATGGATAGTTGTTCCTCTTAGTAGCAGCGTTCACCTTCGTGTAATTGATGCACACTCGGATTTTTCCATTCTTCTTCATCACGATGACTATGGGCGATACCCAGTCTGTGTGTTCAATTTCATAAATGAATCCCGCTCTCATCAGCTTATCAATCTCCTCTTTGACAACATGAGCGTGTTTTGGATTCATAGGGTACGGTCGGCGTTACATCTGGCGGCGTCATGGGTATTTTGTGAGTCACGACACTCGGATCTACCCCCTTAAGCCCTTCTAAGGACCAGGCGATCACGTCTATGTACTCTTGCAAGAGAGTGATAAGACTCATTTCTTCTTCCTCAGTCAAGTCATCGGCAATGAAGACTGATCGGGGTGTTTTCCCTTCCTAGGCTAGGTTCACCTCCTTGATCTTGGCTGGTCCCTTGATCAGTTCACTCATTTGCCCTTGACGCTTGGCACCTAACACAACTACTACCCTATCCCCTTTTTTGAATTTCGTAAATCGTTTAGGGAGGTCCTTCGGTTTTCACTGTTCTTCTGTTCGTGTATCCCTGTGTTGTTTTGCCTTTTTCTACCTTAATCGTCTGCGCCTCAAGTGGATGGGTAGGTCCCCCTTGGTACATCTGGCCGTGGGCGGCCTAGGGATTTCTGGATCACTATCCGAACTAACCTCTGACTTAGAGTTGAACTCCCCATCCTTGTCGCTGGAAGAGGTGGTCTCCCCTGGTGGGCACAATTCGGACTGTGACTCTGTTCTAAGCACTGATGTCGTTCCTGGCTAGGCTAGGCCTGCTTGCTCAAGGTCTATGGCTCCTACGTGTTCCAACCACGCATGATCATATTCCATGTGCATGACTCCTTGCTCTATCTTGAAGATACTCTTTTTCTGCGGCTTGGAGTCTGCTCGTATTTGCTCTATTTCTTGTCCTTTAGTGTCGTATTCCATGGTATTTACCTCACCCTCACTTTTGTCACTAAAGGATTGGCAGTCTTCGTATTCGTCATTAGAATCCTCTTCGTCAGACTGCTCATCATCTCCTAGGGCTTAGTATATCTCTTGTCGTTGGTCAGGAACTAGGGCCCAGTTATACATGAGGTTTAAGTCATGCACTCTGGTCCATTGCCACTTGGATTCATCTAAGAGATCCTGGAGTGGTTTGAAGTTTGCAGTTGGATTGCCAGCTAGCTTGTCTGTTAAGTATTCCAGTATCTCCTGGTGTTCCCTTTTGTTGGTTGGGACTTGGAAGTTGACAGGCTCAGGTTTCCCACGAAGAGTTCCTGCCATCATGCAGATTGGTATAGAGGGTGTGTCGTTAGACTTGCCAATTGTTTTGATGGCTTGCTCATACGCCTCATGATTTGAGAACAGCAGGTCGATTGTAGCAAGGATGTGCATCCAATCCCACTCGTCCTCTGGGCATGGGATATACTTGGTCAAGGGCCCATTGGACTTCTTGACCTGGGTGTTACCCTTGAGCATAGCAGAGATGGAATCTAAGTCAACTTGTAAGGTCTTCCAAGTGTCCATTTCTATTCTCACGGCATCCATTCTATTGCCAAGGAAGATGAAGCCGTTACCCCAATCTTCGATGACTCTAGCGTTGCGCATCCAGGGTTGGTCTAATAGGATATCGTAGTCCACTCCTTTTATGACTATAAAGTCCATAGAGAATTGGACACCTGCGATCTTCATTGGCCAATTCTTAAGCACTCCAAATGGCTTGATTCTCATACCATTTGCTAATGTGACATTAAACCTAGTAGTTTCGACAGGCGGGTTTTCCCAAGTCTGAAGCACCGCGTGGCTAAGCACACTAAACCCAGCTCTCGTGTCCACGATTCCCTTTCTCGTTGTATTGCCTAGGGCTAGAACCGGTAAGACCGCATGCATCTCGAAACCTTCCCAGAAGGCATTGACGTGTAAGGATTTAGGGATAGAGTGCACCGTCAAACTCGGCATTTGCGTCTCTGCATCATGGTCATGAAGGTCTGCCGTGACTTGCTCTTGTGACCCTTCAACCCATTGCTTAAGATCTTGCCATAGGGTGGGATGCTGCCTAAGTAGATCTCCCAAGCTAAGTGTTACAGGGGTAGTCACCAACATGGTCAGAAGATCGTTGGGTGCTCGTCTTTCTCCTAACTTGGATTGTCTTGGCCAATGGCTGTGACTGATCTGCGGCCCTATAGCATCAAGGCTTGGCCTTAGCGGCACTGCTTGTGGTGCAATTGCTTCTCCTGACCTTGGTTGAGGAGGTGAGATTGGCATGCTTATGCTGGAGAGATCATCGATCTCGTCCTCTATGATGGGCTCAGTGTCTTTTAGATGCTCTTGAACCTCCTTCACCCATTCCTTCTTTTTTTCTATGGCCTCTAGCTGTCACTTTGGATGTGGGTATTCCCCTACCTTAGCACTTCCCTTTTCAGTCATCTTAGGGGTTGAAGTCTCTGCCTCTGCGTTAGAGACCTTCTTTCCAACAAACAGAGTTGTAGCACTCTCCATTTTTAGTGCGATTTTAGCTTCCGACCTCTTCTTCTTCCGCCCGCGACTTTTCTTCCCTATCGAAGCTACGTCAAGGTTGCTAGGTCCTGGCACTGATATGCCGGCCTGCTTTGTCTGGGCACGGGTCATGACCCACAATGGGATAGGTGTAGCCTCCCATCGAGGTTCTTGACACCAAACAGCCCCAATGGGACAGATGGTACGTTGGCTGAGCTAGAAGACGACTTTCGCTTTGGGCAATCGACGAAGAGATGAGTGATTCTGCACTCAGGACACCTTTGGTCAGCCTTGTCTTTGTTTTGCTGCTCCCTTTCAGGGCAGCGTGATGAGACATGATCTGGGTGACCACAAGTCCAACAGGTGATTAGATCCTGCATCTACCCTCCTAGGCCTCTACCTCGTCCTCTTTCTAACGCCATCACTGGCATGGGGCGATAATCCATGAGGATAGCATTGCCCTCATCGCCATGCGAGACGTAAGGGCATATGTAAGTTTCTTCCTCATTTGGTTCTTCCACGTAGTGGATTGGAGCATCGCTTGGTGGATGGGTCACGTAAGGAACAGGTGGTCTGGGTATGCCAGTAGGGTTTATGTCCATCCTAGGAATAACTGGCTTAATGTTGTTAGGCGCAGGAAGGGCCGATGGGGCTCCCCTTCCGAAGAATGGCTGTGGCCTGTTTGCTAGGTAAGGCTAGCCGTAGGGTTGCGAGTACGGAAGTCTTCTTGGTAATCTACAATGCGTGATGTCATGACCAAACCTACCGCAATTAGCACAATGTCTTGACCTAGGGTCTTAACACTCGGCTGACAAGTGGTTTCCACCACAATACATGCATTGGACATGTGGGCACGTTGGTCGTCTCAACATGGCTTGCAACTTGGCTAACTCCATCTTTACATCAGGCAAGTCTTGGTTTGTCTTGGTGGCCTTCCCCTTATCTTGGGATGATGGGACTGATCGCTCACTAGAGGTTGACGCTCTCTCTGAGCTTCGCGAGTTGGTCTCTTCTAGGTTCGAGCTCCTGGAGCTTCGCTCTTTCAGCCGATCATCAACTCTGATGGCTTCCTCAAACACTTTAGCTAGTGCACCTCGCTGCAAGCTCGAATTGCCTGCCAAAGACTTATATAACTCCTCATCTCAAATTCTGCTGATGAATACAGTCGAAACTGCTCTTTCAATCGGTCGCTCCCCCATAGGGATTCTCTTGAAGAGACTCCTCACGTGGGTTATGTAGTCGCGAATGTCCTCCTTCTCTTTCTGCTTGATGTTCATCAAGCATACTAGTAGATTATCGGAGTATCGAGGCTTGGCAAATCTCTTAATGAAGAGATCCTTGAGGCCATTGAAGTTGGCTCGTTCTATGGCATCTAGGCTTGTATACCAAGTCCTTCCCTTGTCACCTAAGTAGAGTCCGAACGCTTGAGAGCATTGAGTTAGGCTGTTGAAGTCATTGGCTTCGCAGACTTGCTCGAACTGCTCCACAAAGCTGTATGGATCGTCGTGGGGTTGGTATTTGTTGAGTTGCTTGGCAACAATAGGGATTTTAGACTGGCTCTTTGAGCCTTGGTTCGCTCCTAATCCTGCGAGCAACAATATCGCTAGTGCCGCGGCACTTTGCTCTACTGCCGTGTTATCTAGCAGTTGCTTCATGATAAGCTCACTTAACGTCAAGTCTCCTTCTAGGGCTCTCTCGTGATCTGTTCGGTTTCTACCTGCTAAGTTGAGCACTCGCTGTACCTCACGCAACTCCGTGCTTTGCCTTTGGCTCCTAGCATGCTGGTCCCTATTGTATTCGACTATGCTTTACAAAGCCTTGTGGGCTAGTTTTCTCTCTTCCTCTAGGTTTGCGATGATAGCGTTTGCTATTTTGCCGTGGTTCTTGTACCGGGCATGTGTATCGTAGCTGTTGACCAGCTGTTTTGCTGAATAGCCTCCTGGAAGACATTCAAGTCGAGTTCCTCATTAGACCTATGGTCTGAGCCTCCTTCTGCCATAGTCGCGTTGTCGTGCTCCACCAAGCTGTCGATCATGTTGAGTAGATTTGTCAAATCCACGTCGTTGACGCCACCTGCTTGGTCCTACCTCGTGCGTTGATGGTTTGTCTACGTCTTGGGTCCTCTCCTACTGGTGGGTTCCATGAGTGGTTTATCTGAGCGAGTTCCTTTAGTTATTAAATACAATCCTCAATTTATGGTCACTTAGTGTGCGTGTCGCTTCTCGTGCACTTGTGCTCAATCATGCTTTCAATTTCCTTAAGTGCATTCGAGTGCAAAAATTCAAGGTGAGTGCAACAAACAATCTCGAAGTGTCTTACGCACTCTCGCTTTGTTTCGAGCGTGATAGGCTTGTTGGTCAATTTTCTGGCCGCCTTGACAGGGTTCAGGGTTTTTCTAATTTGTTGCCTCGTTTGTTTTTGGCCAATCAGGTTTTAACTGCTCAGCGCTTTGCATTTAGGTCTCTGGGTCTCACTGCTACCTACTTCAAGCTGCTAAGCGGCTGCTCCCTACGATTTCGTCTATTCCATGTGCTAGAATCAAGTTCTGAGCGTCAGAAGGACTTTTGATAGTTTGCGCTGCTGAGCTCTAGCCAGTTCAGGTCAAATTTTTGAGAATTTGATAAAAATTTACACTCGGCCCAGCTGGTCCGAATTGCAAGGTCTGAGTGGGTCACTCGGACGGGTTGAGGTACATGGGCCATTGAGGGCCGAAATAGTCTCTCACACACACACACACACACACACACACACACACACACACAGAAATGGTCACAAATGAGCTCTCCCTTGGCCTCTTGGCTCTTATACCCCTTCCCAGGTATGATGTTGATACCCCCAATCACTCACTTGTCGATCTTAGGCATCAAAAGCGGGCTTTTTACAATTTTTGCACAATTTTTGCCTTGTTTTGCCCTATTTTGCAACAGTAAACCCTACCCTTCTCCAGTGTGATTTCCTAATCCTAACCTACGCTAAATGCAACAAGAATCGAAAGCAAAAAACGGAAATAATTTCTCCATATTTTCCAATCATCAAACAAACAAAATATCTCAAAATACTTACTTGTTTTGAAGATAAAAAACACCCAAACTTTCTACCTATCTCAAGCTCCGTTTCGGGAATGAATCCCTTACTTCGATGCTCAATATGAGGCGCGCAAGTGCTCAAGCTTGAATCCGTTGGTCCTAGTAACAGAACCAAAATGTAGTGGGAGCTCACGCTCAACCACCAAGACCCACGGATCGCTTATTGCTTCAAGCGTTTCAAGTGAGCTCTAATGGCTATCTCTCACCTAGCCGATGCGCCGTCGAGATCCTATGAGTGTAGTGAGCTTACCTTGATGCCGATATGGGTTGCCTCCTCTCTCACACACCCCGGTAGCTCCACAATCCTAGATGTGAGCTCAAGCATCCTCAAGCCTCCTCCATCTCCAAGCTCCATCCTCCATAGCCATGCACGCGAGAAAAGAGAAGAGAAGAGAAGAAGAGAAGAGAAGATGGTGAAGAGCTTCACCCTCTTGATCCCTCACTCTCACACACTCACTCCCTCACACTCTCACACTCCCTCTCTCAAGAGCACACACAAGCAAGAAGATGAGGAGAAGAGAAGAAGAAGAGAGCTCTTGTTAGCCACATACCAAAGAATGAGCTTCCATTCACTTTTTGAACTTTATATATACAAACCCTAAAAACCCCATGGGCACCCATCCCTTTTTTACATGACCGGCCATTGTGGTAAGGTCCTTTTTCCATTTCCCTCTTCTAGCCTTATGCCTCTAGCCTACACCCATCTAATATTTTACAATTGGCACAGGAGGGAGCCTAGCGCTCTTTTACAAGAGTTTTCCAAGTTTTTTTGAGGTGTCTTTCATTTAAAATTGCGCTTTTTGCCCCGGCTTAGCTTTGGAGGTCGCCTACGTGTTTTTGCTCTTTTTCCATGTTTTTTCTGCTTTTTCCTTCCTTTTTCTGCCATGTCGACTTGGAGTTAACAGTAGATTCTCAGCCTAGCGTGCTTGACAAGCAGATATCAGATGTAATTGTTGAAGATACGTAAAAGCCACTAGTGCCCAAGGAGCCTTTGATTCCCTAAGAGGATAGCAGGCATCATAGGCACAACATTGCTCATGGCAAGGTTAAATGCTCAACAAAGCAAATAGCAAAATCATCTAACAGTCATGAGCAAATCTCCCAGCTAGTGTCAAAGCCACTTAGGAGTCCCAAGTCCCCTATACCCTCTTCGCCTAAACGGACATAGGAAGCACAACAGTTGTCAAGTGCGGCTACTCAATCCCAATCTCTACCTATATCAGAGCTTCCAAATGTCCAAGAGGCAGGACACAACACTACCTTAGCTCTCAACCTAAGGATATGCCTGTGCAATCCACCGTGGCTAGCTCAACTGACACTCGATCTATGCAAGTGAATGCTCTATGGGGAACAAAAGACAGGACCACTTCCAATCGACCTAAGGACTTGACACCGCAATCCACCAATAGTAGCAAGTCCACTAAACTAGCTGCTACTACTTCCAATTAGGGATCACAGCAGTCACAACCCTTGGCTGTGATAATGCCCCTTACGGAACGTATCCTTAGTAGTTTACATGTGGAGGAGGTGTCACAACCAACTTCATTGACAAATCCAGCACTTCCAAAGCTCCTAAAGTCTAGGCCGGAGGAGTTAAATAGAAGGGAAGAGCTAGACTCTCCAAAAAGGGAGGCAGTTGTACCCTCACAACCTAGCGAGGCTATTTAGTAGGCCATGGCTATATCCCATAAGGAAACACTAGAGAAAGGGAATGTTGAGGCCCAACCAAGCACATCAACGGTTGACCTAGTCTAGGGTCCCAAGTCGTTGAGAGATGCACCTTCACTGACCAAGAAAAATAGGAGAAAACAATGGAAACAACAGAAGTTTATGGGTGGTTGTGGACCCCAAGAACATTGACACCAAGAGCGCTGGAGAGATGAGGAATAAAGCATCAAGTCCATCCACCAATGACCCCATTGATGCCTCTCCTAATAGCGGTGAAACCTCAGACACATCCGTGTGCTCTGAAAAATCAAAGCAGTGGTTACCATCAACGGCTGCTTGCAACACTCAATCCACTGACAACAGAACTCGCATTGACCAATCAAGAGTGGATACAACGCTGTCACAACAGGGTGACAAATTTATACCAGTCACATCCAAGGAGAACCATGACGCAATTACAAAGCCTTAGGAGAAACATGGAAACCCCAAGAGCATAAGAAATCCTAGGATTGACCAATCTTGCTCGTCTAGGCTTGAGCCCCCAACTATGCTAAAGCCTAGGCAAACTCCTAGAACCTTGCATGAGATAGCAACCGAGCAAGCCCTCGTTGAACATAGAAGTGTCGCAGAATGCTTAACCGAGTTGGATGCTAAGCTCAAAGTGTTCGCATGTGTCTATGTCCTGGCAAACATGGGCACATTCCCTAAAGAGCAACTTGAAGAATACTTGCCATTTCCCTTGTCCTGGGAAGAGCAAGAACATCTTGACGAGCACTATAACAGGCTCCTGTATGAACGTATGCGACTCATCTCTCTGACAAGGAAGCTGACGAACTATGCTTAATTGTAACATTCAATGATGTGCTCTGCCAACCAAATCTCTTAGAGATAGAGCAACTAAAGCGACAATCAGAGGGTCAAAGTCAATTCGAAATGAACGTATGCGACTCATCTCTCTGACAAGGAAGCTGACGAACTATGCTTAATTGTAACATTCAATGATGTGCTCTGCCAACCAAATCTCTTAGAGATAGAGCAACTAAAGCGACAATCAGAGGGTCAAAGTCAATTCGAACAACATTAATTTGAAAACCATGTTGTAATGGCCGAACTAGGAGCCCAGATCATGACAGTCTCAAAGGAGCAATTGGCCAAATGGTGGTCTCAAAGAGACCCAACCTATGTGGCACCAACTTCCTTTGAAGTGCTGACTGCCATTCGGGGTACGGACTTAGTTGAAACTAGCCAAGAGAACTCTCTATCTGATAAGGTTCTCATTGAGGAGGAGTTACATGTTACTAGTAGACTTGGACAAGGTTCCATGCTACTCGATGTTGCAAAATATCTATTGGTATTGAGTAAGCTACCACGAGTACTAGATGCATGTGCCACACTCCAGTACAATCTAGAGTTCTACAATTGGCTTTTGTCCTCGTGAAGTGACATGGATTCAAAAATATGTACATAAATAAACAATGAATTTTGTGACTCGTGTAGACAATATCAACTTACACAAGCAATGATAGTCAAGCGCAGGGAGAAGAGTTGGGTTCAACTAGCTAAGCTCCTCAGGTCCTCCTCTCACCACACATTTAGAAGATGTGTGACCATTCCCACCTCAGATGGAGGGCATGCAACCCTCATTACTGGCATAGGAAGCCTTGACCAACAATTTTGATGGTGTAGATGGGGCACGGCCCCTTTCTATACACCTTTTCCCTTTTTCAGTCTATCCTTCCAAGGATGAGCCCTGCTCCACTCCATGACAACCAGTCCATGCAACTTAGCATAAGCCAAGATCTGCTAATGGCTAGAGGCAAAACGAACATCATCATGGGGGCCATCCCTCTACAACAAACACTGCATGTCTCACCTCTCCCCTCCTCATCATATGTGCTTGATAACCCACTGCATAATCCCTTCCATGCAAATAGTTTTACCCTGCCTCCAGGCCTAATCCTTGGTTTGCATTTTGCAAGTCCCCCTACGGTAGTCAACATGGAGCACCCAGTGTAGCTGGCTTGCAAGGATGCTATCCACCGTCGAAGGGAGCATGTAGCACAAGCTCCTCCGCTAGAACGTTATATACCTACCCTTAAAAGGTATGCAAAGAAACGAGGCCCTAAACAACACCGCCCCGGATGTAGGCCAAAAAATCCCTAGGCCAAGGGAATAGAAGCTCAAGGGAGCACACGAGGTGTGGCAACACCAGCCGTACAGGCTCCCACCAGACGCTCGGGCACGAGGTGCTCGAAAGAGGAGAGGGCAGCTCAGGACAAGTAGGAATTTGACACATTGTTCAAAAGCATTCTGGAAACAGTTGCAGCCAGGGACTACACCATCCGGGTCCCAGCAGCTGATATTTTCCCCGCCCAGCCTCACAGAAGCCCCTCACGAGCACAGCCTCAGTCGCTCGACCACCCAGACTCGCCCCGCCTCGTACAAATAGAGTAGTCCCATGTTGTATAAAAGGCTTATCAAATGCTCCCTGACTATGACTTTTTGTCTTTAAAATGGTTAAGTGCTGACATGTTTCCCAATTGTACAAACTTTTCATATTTGCGTTTACTATGTTTCACGTCTTTAGCAAATGAAAAAGCTAATTAAGTGCAGGTGATAAGTATCTAAGTCAACACCATGGAATTCAGATAAGTGATGTCTCCTTGCATTGCACTGGTTTATTATAGTTGCGGCATATGCCATGCATGTACTCTCATGAAGTGACAAGTGGATGCAGGATGACGCAGGTCTTTGTGCAAAAGTGTTCAATGTCCAAGTCACCCCAAGACCACCGATCCCACAAAGAGCTGCGACAAAGCCACGTTGCTGAAAGCAAAAATCACCCGTGGGAGTGCCCACATCGCATGGCCCAAAGCATAGTCATTGGCTACGCTCTCTTTCTCGGTCAAGATCTATAGTTGGCTCACGGTAGTTGTTACCTCAATTGTACCAATATCGCGTGTCACAAAGAGGTTTGCAATATCTAAAGTGTATCTCCCCATCTCAACAACTACTCTAACAACGAGGCTAGGACACAATCATCATTATAATATCCATTTCTTGAGCCTTCGAAGCTTGACATTTCCCAACCCATTGACACGATCATAGCACAGTACCTAGGGGTCCTCAAATTAGGTACGTCCAGTGACCTTGGTCAGCTAGCTCCATCCCTAGTCCCCTAGCCCCTTAGCATCACCCCCATGATTGTTTAGGGCACATCAAGGGCAGGACATACCTAGGGATCTTGTCTCGCCTATGGTTAGACTTGTCACCTTGACCCATTCGCACGATTCCCTCTTGCACTCTGTCTTAATACCATTGCAATCAATTGTGGTAAGCACCGCACGAATGGCCATGAAAACTACACTATCCTCATCACGTACGTCCAATAGCTACCAGCTCTACCGACAGTGTAGCGTCCCTGTGTTCAATTATGTTACGTCGTGCAGTCACAACACAAAGGATGTCTCATACACCTTCACGTGTACTTCTTCTCAACATGGACAACTTTGCTTCATCCACACATTGTTACGAGAAACCAGCCACGGTCTTCACGTAATATCTAAGTATGCACGAGCACTCACATAATATCTATTGAAAATCAGCAATCACACTCACTAAAACAGCCTCTTTGTATGGAGCTTCAGGGTCAAGGATATGCAGGCTAACCTATCCCATATGCACAATGGTGCCTACTGCAGTTTCCTACTTTCCTATAAAGCATTGTACTTGCTTCCTTTTCTTAATGCAATGATAGTACTCTTTTCTTTTCAGTGAAGTGTCAATGTCATTGTCTATATACACAAGATTGTGTTTATGAGTCCAAGTCTCAATCTTGGAACCTAATTCACTTGTGTAACAAACAGTGTCTTTTCCATCATGAGTCCACACTTCTCCTTCCATCCTCCATAGCTTCCGCCTTTGTCATGCTCTAGATCCCACATTTCTCACATGGTATCAGAGCCCAGTTGGGCATGGCATTGCTTCTCCAGCCTCTCTTAATTCCTCTCAACCTCAATCTAGCTCAATGTCAGCTCATGACTTCATCTCCCAACTCTACTCTCACTGAAGCTTCCATGGCAGCCATAGCCAATAGCACCCTGTCAGATTGAGCTGCTTATATCTCACTCCACAGGTCAAATCTCTTGGAGCTTCCTTCTGGAAAAGTATTCCCCAACTTACAAAGCTTCCCTGTATCACATCAATCTAGGACATTTGACCATCTGAAGCTCAGCATTGTGAAAATTCCCAGTCATTGCCATAGTCTTCAACTGTGACCTGCAGGACATACCCTCCATGGAGCCTTCATATCTCTCTCTATAGAGCATATCTTCAGGAACTTTCTTCTAGAAATATCTTCCTTCACTCAGAGCGCTCCCTCCTGGCAGAACAAACAACCACATTGGTGATCTACAGCCCTGGCATTACACAAATTCGACATCGTTGCCCCAAACTGCGCAGTGGCTGTTCGCTCCCTTTGCCTACATCGTGCTGTCCACGATCTCGACGATTTCCATAGGGCTTTGATAGCCCTTGACATAAGCTTCCTGGACATGTAAATTTTTTTGAAAATGATCAAGTATAGCTCCTGCAATCTGAGAAAAACCAGGCCCCTGTCTCAGAAACCCTAATTCCACCATAGCCAAAGCTTCATAATTTTGACATTTTTCACTGTTTCTCTCACGGAAGTTATCAACAGTGATTTTAATCACTGAGCAATACTTTTTGAAGTTCATTAAAGTACTGTCACTCAGATTTGAAGGTATCAACATCAAATGAAGAAGGGGAAGATTAGACTTGGATTTAAAAAGAGTAAAGGACTTTGTAGATTTGGTGTTCATTGACACTCAGTTAGTGCTTTTTAGCACTTGTGTCTCTCAACCAATTCTTCTGTTGCTCAAATCTAATAAGTTTGAAGTTGATTTGCTACTGTTCCCATAAGTCTAACATGGGCAAAGACTCTCCAAATGCTTGATTCAAAGGAGTCGGGTTCCACACTTGGCAAACCCGCATCAAGCTCATCCTGATGAAGAAGGGTCTTTGGGCCATCACAAATGGCAAAGAGAAGAAACCTCGGGACGCGGTCCTTGCAACTACTTGGCAAAAGAATGATGACAGAGCCCAGGCCATTATCAAACTGGAGCTAGACGACAGTTATATCCACCATGTGGATAACTGTGAGACCTCATAGGATACATGGAAAAGACTTGACACCCTGTTCAGTGCACAATCTAAATCATCAAAGTATGGTCTCCTGATTGAGTTCTTCAGGCTTGAAATGAAGTCCAGCACATCACTTGCCACACATCTCAATTACATGGAAGGACTCCTAAACCAACTTGCAGGAATCAACATTAAAATGGATGAAGATGTTTGCATCGGTGTTCTACTTAAGAGTTTGCCTCCTGAATATAATAATGTATCAACAACTTTAATCAACATGCCAAATCCTGAACTTGTTGATATCCAGGCATCACTGTTAGAAGAGGAAAAGAAGCTAAAAACTAAGGAAGAACCAAGTACTTCTAGAGATGAGTATGCATTATATGTTGGCAACAACAGGTATAAAGGCAAGAAGGATCAGCTCTTCTGCAAAAGGACCGGACACACTGAGAAGTTCTGTCATGCTAGTAAGAGGTCCCAAAAGGCCTATCTTGTAGCTGTGAAAGAAGAAGAAGACCATGGACCAAAAGATGAAGAAGAAGATGAAGATGAAGACCACTAGGATCGGAAGGGCAAGACTCATCAGTCCTTCTACTCTCATAACTCTGATAGATTGTTTTAAAAGCCTTGTACTTCCTTGCCCTAATGCTTCTTGCCATAAGCTTTGTAAACTCCTCATGTAACTTGGCATTACAGTCCCTGTACACTTTGTGAGGCCCCTGTTACAGCCTCTGGACGTCCATCATGTTTTGGTGCCCACACTTAGCCTTTTCTGCAACAGCCTCTGGTGTCTACCATGTTTGCGGTGTGCCCACACTTTGCAGGTGGTTCTCATTACAGTCTCTACACACTTTGTGCCTTTTTAGTTGTGATTGAGGAGGGGTGTTGAGAATCAGCAATCACACTCACTAAAACAGCCTCTTTGTATGGAGCTTTAGGGTCAAGGATATGCAGGCTAACCTATCCCATATGCACAATGGTGCCTACTGCAGTTTCCTACTTTCCTATAAAACATTGTACTTGCTTCCTTTTCTTAATGCAATGATAGTACTCTTTTCTTTTCAGTGAA
Source organism: Lygodium microphyllum (assembly GCF_053477565.2). Taxonomy (NCBI): domain Eukaryota; kingdom Viridiplantae; phylum Streptophyta; class Polypodiopsida; order Schizaeales; family Lygodiaceae; genus Lygodium; species Lygodium microphyllum. The sequence goes on from NC_141155.1 coordinate 29,666,649, forward strand.
GTGTCAATGTCATTGTCTACATACACAAGATTGTGTTTATGAGTCCAAGTCTCAATCTTGGAACCTAATTCACTTGTGTAACAAACAGTGTCTTTTCCATCATGAGTCCACACTTCTCCTTCCATCCTCCATAGCTTCCGCCTTTGTCATGCTCTAGATCCCACATTTCTCACAATATCTGCACCAAAATATATACACACAGTTTGGGTCCTTAAGTGTAGGACAATACTCTCAGCTTGCTTAGAGTTCGACCTGTCTCCCAAACTAATTGAACTATGTCTTGTGCACGATAGAGAAGACTAGCATTACCCCCAAGGAGAGACCACCTATGAGAGGTTTTCAATTGCAGGTATTGAAGACTCCAACGAAAGTGTTGTTCGCTCTTCATCGACACTCAACTCTGAATTCCTATCCTTTATCATCTTGCAAGCCCGCCAAGAAACGTCATTTGCAGAATCCCCAACAAACTGCTACTTGTACTCCATCAGTGCAATCCCCACAAAGAACAACCCTACAACTAACTCTAATGGCCCTACCACCAGCCACCTAGGCTACCAATGTGCCCCCATCGACCTTCCTCCCCACCACTACCAACATTCCTCCATGGCAACCACAGACGTCCTTGCCACCCACATCTTCGGTGCATGCTAAAGCTTGCTACCTATGACGGTGAGTGCCATGGGACTGGCACTCATCTAGGAGGGGGGTAATGTTAACCGTCAGACAAACAAGGTGGAAAATTTGGAAAATCTAAACCGCAGGAAAAAGGCCAATGCAAAAGTGAAACAGAAGACGAAGGCGCGCTAATAAAAATATGGAAGCATAAGAAATGCAGAAAAGTCCTAAATAAAAGAAAAAGACGCACAAGGAAAAGCACAAGTCAATACTTTTGTAAAAGAGCGCAAGCACATCATGATTTAATCTAAGGAATGCCGGGCTCTCACCCACCCGTGCAATTTGTAAATGTAGACAGGCGGTGGAAAGGAAGCTAGGAAGATAGAAGGACAATGGGAAAAAGGGCCTACTAGGCCATGGCCGACCATGTAAAAAAGGGGATAAGGGGATGACCGCCCAAAAGAGATTTAGGGTTTTGTATATAAAGTTGAAAAGTGAATGAGAAGCTCATTCTTGTGTGTGGCCAAAGCTTCTTCTTCTTCTTCTCTTGTTTCTTGCCTTCTTGCTTGTGCTTGAGTAAGGGATTGAGGGGGTGTGAGGGAGTGAGTGTGTGAGAGTGAGGGATCGTGGAGAAGAAGCTCCCCATCTTCTCTTCTCTTATCTTGTGCGGCTATGGAGGATGGAGCTTGACAGAGGGGGCTTGAGGTTGCTTGAGCTTGCCACAAGGATCGTGAAGCTACGGGAGTGCAAGAGAGAGGAGGGAACTCGATCAAGCATCAAGGTAAGCTCACTACACCTGTAAGGTAGGCATTGCACGTTGGCTATGTGAGAGGTAGCCATGGCTGCTCGGCTTGAAACGCTTGATCAATAAGCGGTCTGTAGGTCTCGGGGTAGAGCTTCATAGCTCCCAGAGAGAGAGAGAGAGAGAGAGAGAGAGAGAGAGAGAGAGAGAGAGAGAGAGAGAGAGAGAGAGAGAGAGAGAGAGAGAGAGAGAGAGAGAGAGAGAGAGAGAGAGAGAGAGAGAGAGAGAGAGAGGAAGGGATCGCGTAAAGAAGGAGAAATTCTCCATAGGTCATGAGAGAAGGAGATCCTTTAGGATGATGCATGTGCTCAAGTTCAAGAGGTATTAGCAAATATCCTCCATTAGAGGTTCACAACTCACTAGGAGATCTATTGTGGGAGTTCGTGATGGTTGAGAAGAGAGTGGTAAGAAGAGATAAGATTGGGCGTGAGAAAGACGAGTGAGAGACACACACACACACACACACACACACACACACACACACACACACACACACACAAAACAATGGTTAGATTGTCAAAATAAAGGAGAGGATGTGCAAGAGGGAAAGATGCATTAGTTGTGAGAAGGGGAGAGGAATAATCTCTCTTTCTATTATTTAAACATATTTCTTCAATTGCATCCCCACTTTTCTTAACCTCCCCATGTTATTGTTGTGATATCACACATGTCCCTTTTCTTTCTTTTTCAATAATTTCTTTATATTTGTTTATTACCCTATACCATAGTGAAGAGTTTGGATGACATTTCTCATTATGGTACAAATTGAAAAAATCATATGGAGTTCATAAAAGCATTGCTTAATATGTCTCTGTACATTCTATATCTAGTACCTTGTTAACCTTTGCACAAGAAGAAAGAGGAAAAGTTGGGAAAGTGCAACTCCAGACCTAAAAGAGATGGCCCATGAGGAAATCAGACACAACGAAAAAGACAGGAAGGAGAATGACTAAAAACACAAGGGTGGCCTAAAAAATCAAGTCAAAGGCAAAAGTGCATTTTTAAATACAAGATGCCCCTGAAACTGTTGTAAAAGAGCACTAAGATTCCTCCAATGCAAATTGTAAAGGTAGATGGGTAGTAGGAAGGAAGCTCATTCTTGTTGTGTGGCAAAAAGTTACTTCTTCTTCCTCTCTTCTTCTTCCCTTCTTGTGTGTGCTTGAGTGAGGGAGTGAGTGTGTGAGAGTGAGGGATCGAGGAGAAGAAGCTCCCCATCTTCACTCTTCATCTTCTTCTCTCCTCTTCTCTTCTCTTGTCTTGCGCGGCTATGGAGGATGGAGCTTGAGGAAGAGGGATTGAGGTTGCTCAAGCTTGCATTGGGGATCATGGAGCTACCGGTGTGAACGGGAGAGGAGGGTACTCGATCGGGCATCAAGGCAAGCTCACTACACCCCATGGGTAGGGAGAGTGCATTGGTTATGTGAGAGGTATCCATGGCTACTTGGTTTGAAACAATTTACCAATAAGCGGTCCGTAGGTCTCGGGGGTTGAGCAAGAGAGCTTCCTTCCTTTTGGTTCCATTGACGGGACCAACGGATTTGAGCCTTGAGCGCTGTGTGCTTTGAATCGAGCATGGAAGTAGGGTTTCATCCCCAAACCGGTGCTTGAGGTAGATAGGAGATTTAGGAGTGTTAATCATCGAAAACAAGTAAGTATTTTTGGGTTTGTGATGTGTAGATGAGTAGGTTGCTTCAGCAAGCTATGTCATGTGATTTTTGTTTTCATTAAGGTAGGATAGGGCCAAAAGATTGTGAGAAAATAGTAGGGTTTTGCTGTTGTAAATAGGGCACAACTAGGAAAGAGCTGGAAAAAGATGGGCTTCCAGGCCTAATAACTAAGGAGGGTGAGTTGGAAGGTAAGGACTGAGTAAGGCATGACCCTAAAACACCCAAGGATAGGGGGAAAGACTCATTTCTGCACACTGAGAGTGAAAGAGAGAGAGAGCTTGAGAGAGAGAGAGAGAGAGAGAGAGAGAGAGAGAGAGAGAGAGAGAGAGAGAGAGAGAGAGAGAGAGAGAGAGAGAGAGAGAGAGAGAGAGAGAGAGAGAGAGAGAGAGAGAGAGAGTTGTAGGTCAAAGAAGAGATCACGCCTGTTGATTCAAAGTTTTCTGACCACCCCAGGTAGACACAAACTTTCCTTATTGTGTATTTGCTTGGTCTGGAAAGTCTTGTAGGCAGTCGCAATCACTAAGTGGAGAAATCTGCCAAAACGCATCGTGACGCGTTGTTGAGTTCGTAATCATACCACTATGTCCTAGTCTGACTCCCAGAATCGGAGAGTCGGACCATCCAACTAGTCCAATCAGACCACGTGGTCCAATCAGCAGACCCACACCCTGCATCTAATCCGACACCCACCTCGGTCAGATCACCCATCCAATTGGACACCAATTTCTAGTCGGACCAACTCTATAGCTTGATTGGACCACATGAAAAATTAGACTAAACTTTGAGTCAGACCCAGCCCGGTCCAATCGGACCATCCGATCAGATGCACCAATTGGACCGTTCAACTCCCATAGTCGGACCAGCCAAAATCAGATAGTTCAATTCTGGGAATCGGACCAGTTAGGCAGAAGACAAAAAATAACTAGGAATAAGACCACCTCATCAGGGTAGGACCAATTTGGACACATTCTTGAACACCCCTAGAAACCCGATCTGGCTTATTGAAGCCAAAAACCATAGGAAACCATAACTGTATAGTCTAGAAGCGGTCTTAGCAGCCTAGCCACGGGATTGACTTGATTTAGAGCTGGAAATTGACCTTTATGTGGTAACCCAGCCTTGATATAGCATAGAGGGAACAACATAGACCCCGGAAAATCCTTAAGAGTGACTAGATACCATGCTTAGAGCCATATTAGGTCATAGACAAGAAAGGGGGATAACTAGAATTGCATAATCATTTTGCAGGTGCACCCCCATAGTGATTTCTTTCACATGAGTGCACCAAAAGAATGGAAAGCCTGATTTTGCACTGTGCACAATAGAGCACCCACCAGCACTGAGTGTACATAAGTTGAGGATTGTTTTCAATAACAAGGAATATAGTCAGACTTAATAACTCGAAGGAGCCCACCAATAGGAGGAGATCCCAAAACATAGTCGGGTGCCTCAAAGCCCCATTGATAAGACCTTTCAAGATGGCGGCACGACAAAAAGAACAACAAGATTGAGGGCAAAGTCCTACCAGAGCTACTCGGACTGATCGACAACCTTGTGGAGCGGGAAGCAAGAAGAATGTCAAGAGCAAACACAGACCAGGGAGAGAATTAGCTGGACTTGGATAAATTCCTAGTTGTGGTACAAGACATGGTCAGTGAATATGACATGCTGACCAAAACAGTAATCCATGGTAGGCCAAGAGAGGAGGTAGTGGCAAGCCTAGAGAAAGAGAGGAAAGCAGTTAGGAAAGTGCTGCAGGGCGTAGCGGCCTACAACCGCAAGCAGAGAGCTAGGAAGCTATAGCAAGACATAGATGTGCACGAAGCTTGACACGTGCTAGCCTTAGCCAAAAAAAGCAAGGCGAGACCAAATGTGGAGAGAGAGAGAGAGAGAGAGAGAGAGAGAGAGAGAGAGAGAGAGAGAGAGAGAGAGAGAGAGAGAGAGAGAGAGAGAGAGAGAGAGAGAGAGAGAGAGAGAGAGAGAGAGAGAGAGAGAGAGAGAGAGAGAGAGAGAGAGAGAGAGAGAGAGAGAGAGAGAGCTAGAGAAAGACCTCACATTGAGCAAGCTTGCGACCAAGCGGCTCATGGACAACAAGGCTGCTAAATAAAGCTGCTCTGCTATGTCTAAGCTGGTGTACCATGTCCTACCTTTATCGCCTAAGCAGAGCCCAAATGGCTAGGAGCGTTGTGCAAGGTCCTTGAGACCATTGGCCTTGTAAACTTGCTCAAACTGCTTTAGAAATTGTATGGGTCGCTACTAGGCTGGTACTTGTGCAGCTACTTAGCCACTACAAGGATTTTTTACTGGCTATTTTCCCCTTGAGTAATTCCTAGGACTTTTGCCAAAATTTGGCATCTTCTATGGCCCGTAATGTGGGGTTCTACTCTCTCTTCTTTAGCCCCATCGTTGTCCAAGCCTGCTTTCGATGTTAGTCACCTCCTCCACCACCTTGATGGGTAACACTCTACGCAGGGTGGTGGGGAATTGGAAGTTGAGGTTGAAGGGGCTCCTAGCCATTTCTTGCCTTTTCCAGATTATGAAGTCACAGCATGGAAGCTTGCTGGGGTGTCGTCTACACATGGTGGGATAGGTGCGTGGGGTGCCCTCACTCCCCTGGCATTCCATTTTCTCCTTGGCTCCTCCACCATTTGTTTCCTTCTTTCTCTTAGTGCCGCCTTTCTTTCTGCGGAGGTATCTGTGTGTTGTTGCTCTTCAAGCCTTGGGGAAGGAGGTGGTGGGACAAGCTCTTCTTCCTGTGGTCCCATTTCAAAGTTCACATCCTATCAACCAATATCGGTGATGGTGTTAGGTAGAAGTAGGGGAAGAGGATTCGCAAGGCCGACCTAAGATCCAATCTTGTGTTGGACTTGTGGTCAACCCGGGCCATATCTCATCATGTTGTCCAAAGAGAGAACAAGCAAATAAGGAAAAAGCCAACCTTAGATGTGTCGAGTGTGGCATCACTCATCTCTTTGCTGATTGCCCTAGATGGAAGCCATCCCCTAGCAGCAATCATGCTATTAGTACCCTTGGGGATATTTAGAGTTGAGACATTTGACATCAAGGATACACCCAGCCCACTGCATGTCATGATTAGAGCACAGAAGCAAGCATGCATATCACCGCCATGGCCCATCAATTTAGATGTAGCCTCAATAGGAAAGAAGAGTCGAAGGAGAAGGAAGGAAAAGACTGATGTAAAGGTCACACTTAAGACAAAGGGTGCAACAACGCTAGTGAACTGGCTAAAAGGTCATGGATGCAAAGGCAGAGACCACCATTCCAAAGATGACAGAGAAAGGGAGTGCTAAGGTGGGGGAGTATCCTCACCCTAGGCGCTAGCTCGAGGCAATAGCCAAAGTCAAGTAGTGGGTAAAGAAAGCCCAGGAGCACCTCAAGGATGTTGAGCCTATCTTAGAGGATGAAATCGAGGATCTCTCTAGCATGAGCACGCTAGTTTTGCATGCACGACCAAGGATGAGAGACACACCCATGCCACATGTGGCACCGCCTAGGCCAAGAAGGCTAGCTAGTCAGTCAAGACCAATGGCCAAGAGGCACAAACCTAGAAGAGAGGCAAGCAACCAACAACCTCCTCGCGACATTAGTGACCACCCCAGTGACTTTGAATTTAGGAGCCCTGCTTAGGCAACACCCCACGCTATGGCAGGAGTTGAAACACTAGGTGGAAGAACTGATGGATCACGTTGCAACTGACTTGCAGGATCATGATGTAGTCACACAACTTGACATTGTACTCAATACTAAAGTCACTACACATCAACGCCTTTTGGGAAGGCACTGAGACGCATGCAATCTTGCCTATCCTAGCCCTAGGAGACGTAACACGGAAGGGAATCGTAAAGACTGGGACATGAGTGAGTGTGTTGAAGCATAATGTGCTCCAGGCTTGGGGAAATGCACTTGTTGAAACAGCTAGGCTCAACGTCACTCTAGCTAATGAAACAAAAGTAAGGCAATTTGGAGTCTTAAAGAATTGGCCAGTGAAGATCGCGGGTGTCCAGCTCTCTATGAACTTCATCATCATGAAGGGAGTGGACTACGACATTTTGCTAGGCCGACCCTGGATGAGGAACGTTCGAGTCATTGAATACTGGGGCAATGGTCTAAACTTCCTAGAAAACCAAACAGAAGTAGTAAAGGTCAAGATGGGAACTTGGAAGACGACCCATGTCAACCTAGATGCTATCTTTGCCATGCTTAGGGGTGACACGCCAGTAAAGAATTCTTATAGGCCATTGACCAAGTACATCCCTTGCCTTGAGGATGAGCAAGATTGGATGCACGTCCTAGCGACCATCGATGTCCCATTCTCAGATGAAGAGGGGACATACAAACAGGCTGCAAAAACTGTGAGCATATCGAAGAATGAGCCCCTAGTGCCACTTTGCATGATGGCGAGGAGCTCAAGCAACTGACCAAGGCCTATCCCTTTTCATGTTCCTAGCAACATGCTAGAACTTCACAAAATCCTCGAGTATGTGATAGGCAAATTTACTTGCAACCTCGTCAATAATCTCAAGCCTCTTAGAGACCTCATGGATGATCCTAAGTGGAGATAGACTAAGGTGCATGACCTGAACTTAATGTATAAATGGGCCTTAGTCACCAACAAGGGAGAAGCTAGAGATGAGAGTGGAGGAGATGATGAGCAGTCAGAAGGTGACGGTTCTAACAATGAGTACGAGGACTACCTCTCTATTAGTGAGGAAAGCGAAGAAGAGATAGATAGAGTAGAGTAAGATACTCAGGGAAGAGTGATAGAGTAGATAAGGGAAAAATCCAAGCCTTAGAAAGGGAGTGCTTGCAAGATCGAGAGAGGAGTCATGTGGATGGAGTGTGATCGCACTTCGTTGGAACACGTAGGAACAGTAGAGTATGAGCAAGCAGGAGTAGCCCAACCATCCACAACACCCTTGCTTAGGATGGACGCACCCACCAAGATACGATTACCAGGGGAAACCCTGACCTCCTAGGACCAAACGCACCAAGGGGGACCTACCAAAGAGGTCAATTCCAAATCGGAGGCTAGTTGGAGAGTGACCCAGAGATACCTCGACCTCCTACGACCAAACGCACCAAGGGGGACCTGCCAGTCCACCTGAGGTGCAGACGAGTGAAGGAAGAAAGGAGAGGATAGATGAAGAAGTCACATGCAGAACAATAGAAGAAACTGCACGACATACCAAAATGTTTCATGAGGTTTAAGAAAGGTGACAGGGTAGTGATCTTGCTGTAGATGAAACGACAAGGACAGTCAAGTCTACTGATCAAGGGATTCGCCAAGGTCAAATAAGTCAACTTTGTAGGGAAAGGCGAGAGGCCTTGACCTATCTTTATAGTTGAAGACTTGACCGAGGGGAAAGAGGCTAGTCTTATTGCGCTCTTGCAAGAGTACGTGAACATGTTCACCTGGTCCTTAGATGAGCTCAAAGGAGTAGACCCTAAAGTGGTGACGCATAACATACCAATAGCCCCTGATGTGATGCCTGTAAAACAATGACCATACCCTATGAGTCCAAAACATGCCCAAGGTGTGAAGGAGGAAATCGATAAGCTAATGAGGGCAAGATTCATCTACGAAATAGAGCACACGGATTGGGTATCACTGATCGTGATAGTCATGAAGAAGAATGGGAAGATCCGAGTGTGCCTGAACTATAAGAATGTTAATGCTGCGATAAAAAAGAGATAATTACCCATTACCATACACAGGGCATATGCTCGAAAGGGTAGCAGGTAAAGAGGCCTACAACTTTGTAGATGGCTCCTTAGGATACAACCAATGCAAGTACATCCCAATGAAAGGCACAAGACTGCGTTTGCCATTGAGTGGGGTGTCTTTGCTTATATCGTAATCCCCTTTGGGTTGATGAATGCACATGCAACCTTTCAGTGTCTAATGTGCACATCTTCAAAGATATGCTTAGACGAGAGCTAGAGGTGTTTGTAGACGACCTATATGTGCAGTTTGGCTGGGCAGAAGACTTGGAAAAGCTGCAAGCAGTCTTTGAACAATGCCAACATTACAACCTTTCAATGAACCCCTTGAAGTGCCAGTTCTGGGTCAAGCATGGATGCATCCTAGGGTACGTGGTGTCCAAGAACGGCATAGCCACTGACTTTTCGAAGGCCAGGGTCATTGTCGAATTGCCACCACCTAAGGATTATAAGGGAGTTCAGTGTTTCTTAGGTCACACCGGATACTATCGGCGCTTCGTATTGAATTATGCATTGATTGCAAGACCATTGTATAAGCTATTGATCGTGTTCAAGTGGACTGACGAGTGGGCATATGAGGAATTGAAAAAAGCTCTTACAACTACACCATTCTTACGAGCCCCAGACTGGAGCATCACGTTCCATGTGCATATAGATGCGTCTAAATTTGCTATTGGAGTTGTCTTGTGCCAATCGGGTAAACATAATTTGGATTACCCCATGAGTTTCGCTAGTAGGTAACTCACTGACACAGGGATGAACTACTCCACCACAAAAAGGGAGGGGTTGGCCATGATGTTCGCTATAAAGAAGTTCTGACATTACCTCCTGGCCACACCTTTCACCTTTTTTGTAGACCATCAAGCACTGTTGTATCTCGTCAATAAACCATTTGTGCTACTGGACGCATTGCTAGATGGTTACTTCTTCTTCTAGAATTTGATTTCTCTGTGGTGGTATGGAAGGGCAAGCAGCACTACATGGTTGATCATATGTCCCGAATAACCATAGGAGAAGCAGCTGGACAAGGCATAGTTGACAATCTACCGGACACTCATCTTTTCAGCTTGTCAAGTGAGAAAGACTTGTTTAGAGCTGATCTAACACCGTACTGGGTGGATGACATAGTCCAAGTGTTAGTGCACGGTCTGCCTGAGAGACCTATCGAGAAGGCCATGCTTAGGATACTTATTCTAAAATCCCAACCTTACCAATTGATAGCCGGTCAACTTTATAGGCTAGCACAAGGTGGGTTGCTACATTGATGTGTGTGTGAGCACGAAATGTATGACATGTTGAGCAAAGCGCATGGAGGGATTGCTGGAGGGAACTTTAGCGGGGATATGACAACCCATAAGGTGCTGCAATCTCAGTTGTGGTGGCCCACCCTATTCTGTGATGCTGCTAAGTTTATAAAGTATAGGGACGAGTGCCAAAGGACTAAAGTTCATGCACGAAAGGATAAGATGGAGTTGACCCCTATCATTGTATGACAACCCTTTGAAAAATGGGAAATCGACTTCATTGGACTCATTAGTCCCGCAACACAATACTCACAAGCTAGATACATCATCATAGCAACTCTAACTATCTCACAAAATGGGTCAAGGCACGAGCCACCATGAAGAACGACGCTAGGACCACAATGAAGTTCTTGTGGAAGTAAGTTTTCTCACGATTTGGTTGCCCTATTGAATTAGTAAGCGACTAAGGCACTCACTTTATCAATGAGATGATTGCCCACCTGCTCTCAACCTTCTTAGTCATCCACAGGAAATCCTCACCCTACTACCCTCAAGCTAATGGCCAAGTAGAATCCATGAACAAGGTCTTAGTCAAAGTCCTTACGAAGGTAGTTTCTACCTCACAAAGTGACTGGGACAACAAACTTATGACAACATTATGGGCTTATCAGACGGCCTATAAAACGATTGTGGGACAGATGCCCTTTAGGTTGAACTATGGGACTGAGGCAATCTTGCCATTAGAATTCTTTGTCCTTAGCTTGAGGATAGCAGTACAAGAGAGATGTGAAGGGAAGGAAGCTTGGACTGACTGTCTCATGGAGTTGGAACGACTCTCTAAGATTTGGCTCATAGCTACCTACGCCTTAATTTGTGAGAAAGCACCATGGAAGATGTGGTTTGACAAGCATGTCAAAGAATGCGACTTTGGGCAAGGTGACCTTGTTTTGCGAGGATTAGGACCTTTCCGAGTGCGCACCATTAGTAAGATGGGCAATGTAGATCTTGAAGCCCTTGAAAGTGAGGGTATAGGCTTCTTCAATGGCAATCGCATGAAGAAGTACTACCCTCCTACACATCCATTGCATGAGCCCCCTATGCTAGAAGCCCTTTGCAATGTCCACGTAGCCACCATCACCGAATTGGAGGATGAGGATGAAGAGGTAGTAGCACTAGTATACTTACACATCACTGCCATCGCCCGTGCACACACAGTTTTGATGCCTTGATTGACGAGGGAGCTCACTTCAATGTCTCACGCTCATTGGACCCTCATTGGTCAACACAATTATGGCCCATCCACGCTAAACTCAATCCATTGGGGGCAAGCCATATGCACTCCTAGGGAAGTGCAAAATTGCAGCCTCTATCGAGTCTGAGAGCCTATCAGTCATTTTCTATGTATTGCCAAATACGAAGGATGCAAGTCAAGAATCACTATTAGGACACACTTTCACGAAGCAAGTACATTGCAACGTAGATTACGATATGCAACGTATTCACCTTTCCATTGGCAACATTCAAATTGGGATAGCTTTCAGCAAGGGTAGAGAGGCTCCACTCAAGCCTGCCATGCCACCGATAGAGCTACCTAGGACCAAGACTAAGAAGGGGGGTCGTGAGTCATCACAACCCACCCAGACTACAAAACTACCGCCAACTCAGGCCATCCCCAATGCCACAGATCCCATGCTTAAATGGGTACCAAAGCACCAAAAGTGACCTACTCGTAGCCAGCAAACACACCTCTGCAAGGCTAACGACTATCATTTGAGACCTAAGAAACCGACGCAACGCTATCAACGTAGACGCACAATCAAGCTACGATAGATCCCCAAAGATTTGTTGCAAGCCCAAGGATACTATGAAGGCAACACCTGGATATGGGTGCCCAAGAAGGGAAATCCTAGAGGCATAGCCCAACCACGACCATCGCTTATGCCACCCCATCTCTAGGAAGCCACACTCCTGTTAAGGCAGTGAACACCCATGAACTCAAGGTGCAAAGCCTACAGAACCCGTGACGATTGCGGTCCAAAAACCCGACCAATCTATTGACCCAAACAGTAGCTTGATACCCCAGAATCATCTAAGTTCGGAGAGCTTGGCACCCTAGTGGCTGCGCAAGAAGAGGGTGATGCACTATCTATGCCACTGGAGCCACCCTCAATATCCAAAAGCAACATTGGACACATAGATTAGACTACACAGCTACCCTTAGACACACCATTGTCAAGTCCGCTACCACTAGAACCATCACTATTTAACCCAATTCCACCGCAACCACCAGCAGGTCTTAGACCTTCCTACAAGTGACGTTCATTCCTAACGATTGCCAAGAACCTTGCTGAGAATACGGGAGATGACTTGGTGGCTTGCACCAAGCTCTTGGACAACACTTTCACCACGTTCTCTAGGAGCTATGAAAGACTTGACCTCAACTTGCTTGATGAACCCCTTGCCTCTGATGTTCGTTCCTTATCTTGCACTTGGGAAGAATATGAGTTCATGACCGTAAAATTTCCCAAGGTCGTCAAGGAGTTGATCGATAATGGTGAAATCTCAAAAGAGCACGCACTCATTAGATGGCTAATAACATCATACTGCAAGCCCCAAAGGCCTGCATCACCCGTTGAGCTTGAGAAACTCACTCGCCTCGCTGACTCTGACTCGTCGTTCCTTCAAAAATTGTGTAACCTACGTCTCCTATGGGAGAAATGAGGTTGCTAAGTAATGACTAATGCTAAGTAGTGATGTGCGATTAAAACAATTGAGTATGACCCAACTTACGTAGCACCAACCTCTTTCAAGGTCTTGGACATCACTCGAAACAAACACCTAGATGACCAGGTCTTGGCCCCACCCTTACATTGATTGCATCCTTACGGAAGAGGAGCTACATGTGGCTAGCTACATTAACTCGGGTGATTTTCTAATCAATGTCCTAACTTAGATTACCCAAGTATGTGTTAGCCCTCATAATCTCGATCGTCATGCCCACTTGGAATACAACCCTGATTTCTATGATTGGCTTATGCCATAGTAGACAGCACTATACTGCGCTCAAGTGCCCTTGCCTCTCCCATGTCCAATTCGAGGAAGGATTCTCATCATTTCCCAAGGGGGGAGGAGGTAAGGTGATTAGGTGATTAAAGAGGGGTAAGGTATAGGAAAAAAGAAGGAAACAAAAAGCCTTAATCAGAGTTAAAAGAAGGAAAGAATAGAAAGGGTTGGAAGAAAATGTCAAAAATGTTTTGGAATGAATAGGCTGCTGTTTGGAAAATTCATGTCTTTAATTTAGCTTGTTCATTCTCTTCATGGAAGCAAAATCAATTTCTTGCCTACCGAAAAGTCATATGAGGAATACTAATGTTGGATTATGATGAATGACAGGTACCCACAATGCCGGGGCAAGATAAAGGTGGCAAGCTCCCTTTCATGGAAGAAGAGTAGACTAGGTATGTCCTGAGTGTCAAGACAAGGGGTTTTAGCCATTTCACCTTCAAACATACACTGAACCTGGATGAACCCATCTTGGAGGAGTTGACTGTAAAGCAGCTCGTGGAAAAATGTGCCCTCTAGAAGTATGTGGAGAAAGTAGGGCGAGCAGTTGACTATAGCATGTGTGCAGAGTTCGTAAGAAGCTTTGATGATGCAAGAAAATGTGGCACAGTAACAGCCAAGGCAGCAGTTGACTATAGCATGTGTGTAGAGTTCCTAAGAAGCTTTGATGATGCAAGAAACTGTGGCACAGTAACAGTCAAGGCAGGAGGAGAAGAATGCGAAGTGGAGGTGCCCCTAAATGCTGTAATGGTGGAGAAGGCCCTAGGTTTGGCCCCCAAGAAAGAAAAATGCCATCAAAGAGACGTGTATGCAATGTTGGGTGTGAATAAGAATGATGTGCACACGGTGGATGGGATAAGTTTGTCAAACATCCCAAATCCAGAAGTGAGGATACAAGCAAAGATGGCCCATGCTCTCTTCTCAGGACAGAGGTACAACGCATTGATGAATAGGATTGGCGTGCCACTGTTGGAGAGCATAGCCGTAGGGTCCCTTCAAGAAGGGGATTGGAATGGGTTTGTCTTAAAAACTATCACGACCTCAACCGTTGTCCTAGCCATAAGTGCAACACCAGTAGGAGGGGAGTCCCTAGCCTCAGCGACTATCACTAGGTCGTTGAGGCTAGGGAAGAGCAGGAAGTGCAGGCTACCCAGAAGGAGGCCAAGGCACAAGAGAAGAAGAAGGCCATGAAGCCCTAGCAACAAAAGAGAGAGGATATTACGAAGGAAGGCGGAGCTGAAAAGAGCTAAAAAATAATCCAAAAGGGCAGAAGAAGAACGAAGGCGAAAAGAGGAGGAAGAAATGAAGAAAGTGAGAGAAGAATCACAAAGAGTTGAGGAGGAGAGGAGAAGGAGAGCAGAAGAAGAGGCTGAAGAGCTAAGGAGAAAGGAGGATGAAGACATGGTAGAGGCCATGCATAGGTTTGTAGAGGAAACCCACGGTGCTAAAGAGATGGCCACCTTGAACCCACGACACGAAGGCGAACCAAGCGGCAGTGCAGGAGTGGCCCTTGTTGTTGCAGGAAAGGGCAAGGCCCCACTCCATCGCCTCCCTTCGACTCTCACACATCAAACTGTCACCACCACCTCCACAACATAGGAGTCAACACCTGCCATGGACACCACTTAGCTCATGTCCATGATGCATTTCCTAGTCACGAAAGTACAAGAGATAGTGCCAGGTGGTAGGAGCCAAAAGGCCGGCAATAGCAGTAGACACCGAGTCAAGGCAAGACCCAAAGCAGCAAAGGTTGGAAGCATCCACCACCACAACACCGCCAACAATGTCCTCGACTACGGACTATGATCCATACGTAGCTGAACTCTTAGCCCAGCTAGAGAAGGCTAAGAAAGAGAAGAAGGCCGGGGTTGTAGAACTAGAGGCCGAAAGAGAAGTTGTCACCGCTCTAAGGCTAGAGATAACATGGTAAGCCGTGGAGCATCAAAACAAAATTCCAAACCTAAAAGAGAAACTCAGTGCCAAAGAAAAGGAGGCACAAGGGAATGAAGATCGCTTAAGGCAAAGGCTAGAGGATGAAGCCCAAGACCTAGTGGCGGAGCAGCGGGGAGACAAGTTGCTCATCCAACAATACATTGAGCTCCAGCAACGAATGGCACGGGTGGAAGCGATGTATGCAGAACTACGAGAGAGCTAGCGGGAAGGAGACCAGGCATCAGAAGAATGATGCCAAGAACAAGAGGATGCCCTGGTATTCAGGCCTGTGATTAGCAATGGAGGAGCAAGGAAGGCTAGAGAGAGAGATAGGAGTCGTGTGGAAGGAGAAGGAAGAGGCCACCATGAGCCTGTAGGATAGCCTGCGAAACACCTAGCACGAAGTGGAGGGACTAATGGCCATGGCCATGACCGAAAGAAAAATGCATCTGGCGGAGCTAGAAAGCCACGCATAAATTACTAAAGATTTATCAGAAAGGCTCGTAGAGGCCCACTAGCAGTTCTCTGTGGTGGCTGATCAAGGTAGAAGAATAGCCGAAGAGCAGTTGAATCGCCAGGATAAAGAGAAGGCCCAAATGCTGGAGGTGTGGGATGAGCAGCAGCAGGTGGTAATGATGCTGTCTCAGGAGATGGAAAGGGGTAAGGAAGATCTGGAAGAGAAGGCACATCAATGGGAGAGGCGAAACTTTGAAAGAGTGAGAGGGTTGACAGAACGCCTTGCAGTGGCAGAGTGTGAGAGGATGCTTGCAGAATCCAAAGTTGAGGCCGGTAAAGCGTGCTCCATCACATACATGCAAGCTTTCTTGAGCATAATGCTTCATGTCACACAAGTTGAAGGTGAGGATTCAATGGAGAGAATGAAAAGGAAGTTGGAGTTGACAACCAGAGCTTTAAAGTATGGCCTACAAGACCACCCACTCCCAACCGGCTTAGGCATAATCAAGGAGCAGCAACTCAGCTACTTGCGACAAGCCAGTCTCTCCACCGATGAGCTCAGGGAACTTGGATTCGAGGAACAAGAGTAGCCCTATCCACCCCGAGTTCAACCCACAATGGAACAAGACACTGAGGAAGGGTCAGACTTTGAGCAGGAACTCGAAGAAGAACTGCAAATCAGAGAGCCCAGTCCACCCTTGCATGATCTATCCCCAGAAGAGCCAGAGGGTGCCCAGGTTCCCAAGCTCATTATTGCTGCAAGAAGAAGAAAACATGAACTTGTGGAGTAAGCCCAATAAAGAGTTCAAGCACAGCCACAACAGCTTCCTTATGAGCCAATGCCACTACACGAGGATCACCATCCCGTCAACTAGCTGCAAAAGCCGACTATCTAGCAATAGCGAGAGCTTCAATCCCGATCGTTCGAGTTCTTCTTCCTCTACCCACGAGCCTTGGACCGAGTCTTACACTTGGAGGTAGTGGAAAGGATAATTCGTTTAGGGGCAATACTCTGGCGAACCGATGGGTCGAGGAGTAGAGCATCATAATCACACAATGGAGGCGGGAACCTACAGACTATTGGCAGGATAAGGTCTATCAGGTTCCCAAAACCCCTAGGGAAAGAGGGTTTTGTATATAAAGTTCAAAAAGTGAACGAGACCTCATTCTTGGTGTGTGGCAAAAAGCTGCTTATTCTTCCTCTCTTCTTCTTGCCTTCTTGTGTGTGCTTGAGTGAGGGAGTGAGTGTGTGAGAGTGAGGGATCGAGGAGAAGAAGCTCCCCATCTCCTCTCTTCATCTTTTTCTCTCCTATTCTCTTCTCTTGTCTCGTGCGGCTATGGAGAATGGAGCTTGACGGAGAGGGATTGAGGATGCTCAAGCTTGCATCGAGGATTGTGAAGCTATCAGTGTGCACGAGAGAGGAGGATACTCGATCGGGGATCAAGGTAAGCTCACTACACCCCATGGGTAGGGAGAGCATGTCGACTATGTGAGAGGTAGCCACGGCTACTCGGCTTGAAATGCTTGACCAATAAGCAGTCCATAGGTCTCAGGGGTTGAGCAAGAGAGCTCCCTTCATAACTTTTCATGCAAAAATCCTATGAAGAATTAGTTACATATTTTATATGACAAACCCCAAAGTTTTTGTCACTTGGAAGCTTTTGTATGATAAGCTTTCGCAAAAAGTTATCTATAACCGCATCCATCTCACCTTTGATTATTGGATCAACAACAACATCATCATCATGGATGGATTCTAAGTGTAGAACAATAATACATTCTATGTCTTGATGATGGGTTAATTTTGTTGCATCTAGTCACACAATCTTGGACACTTTAAAAAAGGAGCAATAAAAATCTCCATTATTAAAAGTATGAAAGTTTTGCTCCCTTCTCAAGTTCTGATCCCCCATTGTCCCACATCTCTAGCACTATTGACATTTGAACCTATATTGTTTGCATCTGCGAGTTTTGTAATCTAATTATGCATGTGCTAGTTTTGAGGTCTAATTAAATTAATAGTGTAACATACCGGTACAATGTGTAGTGCTTTTGTCAGAGAAAATTTGCTTGCAAGGCTACATGCCCACCTAATGCCTCAAATCATATCAACATTGAGCTTTTGATCAAATGTATGCGTGATGGCACTAATTACTAATCAATTTGATCCGATTTTCTTATTTGTATTTGGGCTTCACACCACTGATAGTCAAAAAATGGTGTTTTAGTGTGTTTTCATTATTTTAGTGTCTTTTCCTAGACTATTGGAATCCTAAAATTCCAGTTAGAATTTTGTAATGACCTTATAAATACCATCAAATGTTTCTATTTTGTTTATAAGGCAACATTGAGCACTAAATTGAGACAAAATTGACATTTAATCACCAGGGCTAGTGTGTTAGTAACTAGGTGCCCCCCGAAAGAACATGCCGCTACATCTTATGGAGTTCACTTGTGAACCAATGATCTCTCACCTTATGGAAGCAACAAACCAATGACAACCGACATTAGTGCTTACTTCTAATTGGAGGATCTTGTTGATCTCCTTCCTACATCCTAAACTCCTTTTAACATATTGGGATTTTGGCTTCGCTTTCATTAGGCAATCTGAAAAAAGCAAGCACTTTCTCCCATTACCACAAAGGCACTACTTGTTGAAACTTGTTATCTCATTAATCTATTATCAACTCTTGTTTATGTGGTGTATTTTTCATATATAATTTGGCCGAGAGTTTGATTTAAGTTCTCAAAATTATTGTAAAGTGGCCAAAAAAATTTACATTTGAATTATGAAAACACATTTATATATAAACAATAAATCATTATCCAATTTCTAGCTTTTCCTTTTGACATGCCAAACACTAGCCCATTCATTTGTTCCACAAAATTTTACTTAGCAAGGTACTTTTGAAATGAGATTAATTTTACAAATCTTATTGGTTGAATGTGTTTAGATTTCTCATAGAGTATTGATGACTTTTTGCATCTCAAGGTGATTTCTTCAATATATGCTTCTCTGCCCCTCTCTCAAGGAGCAAGAGTTTTTTAATGCTTCTCATCATCTCCCCTTACAGTGCAAGGGCAATACCTAGGGGTGAGGATCAACTAACTACACTAGAAGTTGCCCCCCCCCCCCCCCCCCAAAAAAAAAAAATCATCTTTAATGTTCAGATTTGTTTATAGTTAACTTATATTAAAATTTTGATTTTTGTTTCAAAGTGCAATTGAGTTGTGCCTTTTGCCCACACAAGTCACCACTTTACCTTCATGGGTCTAGGCCTAGTTGACCTTGTTACCATGATCACCATTGGGCCATCATGCATGCTTCATGGCCCTACATGTCCATGCACAATTGACTTCTAAATTGTCTATTACCCTTCATGTACTTGAGCACATTACCTACACACCTACGTTGATGATCTACTTCCCCCCCTTTCTTATTCAATATCTCATACGTCATCTTCGACCATCCTCAATTAGCTACCTATGTCAGTAGGATGAGAATTGAACTCAATGATTTTAAGTAAAATGAACTCTAATTCTAGTACTCTTAGCTCTCTGCATGGTGACCATTTCACCAACAATGAAGGATTTAACACGTGGACACGTGCACAAACTATGCAATACAAGGGCAAGGCAAAGGAAACGAGATGCGACGAGGTAATGCACTAGGATTGATATATAAAGACAAATGAGGCTTGGTGTAGTAGGACATATTAGTTTGGACCCAAGATCTACATGTGTTATACATTATTATCCTCAATGTCACATTTGATAGTCAATCGGATTGAGGATAGCACATACTCACATGGATGACACGTGTTAGTGTGTCGTGCATATATGCACGACGCTTGTTAGAGTGACTGTACAAATGTTGGGCATCTAATCAAGACTAATGAAAGCAATGGAGAATGCCACATCAAAGTCTTTTAAATCTAGGATGATTCAAGAGCAAGGCACACGAAATTTGTGACAATGAGTCACTTCTGATTCATATACCTTTGAATAATGAAGAGGAAACACCATAAGCAATGGCAACCTTTTGGGCCTCATGTGTCATCTATCATACAAGAGAATTTTAGCAACAAGTCTTCTATAGATATTTACTAAAATGTCATGTATAAATTGGCTTATGATCAATGCCCTTTAGATTATTTCCTAAGGCCAAATTCACTAAGTGTTCAAACTCACATAGTATACTCCATGGAGACCTCCCATGGCCGCAGAGTGGTGGCTCCTATAGGCCCTTTTTCCTACTAAGACAAGGCGAAAGTCATACAAGTTACCTCTCATACAATCAATCAACAAGTTTTCTTAAATCAAACCCTTATCACTAGTAGCAACCCATACCACTATTCAAGAAGAAAGTAATTTTGTGCATGTCTTTTTCTTCACTCGACTCAAAGGGTAAGTTACCAAGTTTCCTTTTTTGTGGCTTGTGCTCTCATAACACCCAAATATTGAGTAAAGGAGACAACCACCTAAAGCGTTCATGTGAAGCAATACAAGAGAACCAATAGCGTTGATTTCTTGCTTTCATGTGAAGCAATAATGTGGAAGAGAACATTCTTCTTCTAGTCTGCATACAAGAGCATGAGAAGGCTTCTTCATCTTACAATCCCTAAAAAAGCATGACATGAGCACATGGGAGAGGCTACTCTCTTCTTGAATCATCTATACAAACTGATGACCCTCTTAATAGAATGAACTATAATTTATGACCCTCTCAGTAAAGAACTATTGCAATTTCTAGTTTTGCATAGTCTTCAAGCTAAACATGTCAAAGTAACAACTCAATATGAGGCTACTTGGCCAAAGGATGGCTTGCATCGAAAATGCCTTTAAGTCAACACTCCGTCCCAAGGCTTCATCCAAAATGCCTCCAAGTAAACAATCCAATTCAAGATTTGAAATCCATCTCATAGCAAATGTAAAAGGCACTTGTTGCTTACCTAACACTACAAATACTTCACTAAAATGTGAGCTTCTCTTATAGGTCAGGTAGACAAGTTTTAAAACATCAATTGATGAGAAGGAATTATGAACTCTGATATCTAATTTATGAGATATGATATCTTTGGTGGTCTTGTTGAAGCAGTACCCAACTAAAATCTTATGAGTCACAAGCTAGAGGTGAGGCAATTGTTGTTGCATTCGCCCATTTACTATCATTCCACAGATCATCTTTAGATCGCAAAGTTATGATGGTTTGATATTGCAAGTAGCATAGTAATGGCTTATGATTTCGAAGAAAGTTTCTTTTTTGAGTATCCTCATTTTGTTCACCATAAGTACAAAGATTTTAGTGAAGTATTCGTAGTGTTAGGTAAGCAACAAGTGCCTTTTACATTTGTTATCTAATCCATCACCTAACTGCATGGGAACCCTTTTCCATCACCACAACTAATCCATCACCACATAACACATCATCTAATCCATCACCTAACTGCATGGGAACCCTTTTCCATCCAAAAAAGGAAGGTAAATAGTCCTGAGAGAATTGCCCAGACACAACTAGCTCCAAAAGGACCACTCTGAACTACCTGATGAAGTACCTCTAGCATGAGAACCAAATCAGTACAGTCATCATCACCTTCCCCAGCTTAAAATTTGCTTGTGAGCCACTCAAGGACAAGAGGCATGGAGGTGAGCCCAAGAAAAGGCTACAGCACCAAGTTGATCCAATACTCACTAACAAGATTACACACCCTGCCTACAAAACCAGAACCAAGCACTCTGATTCCCCAGAACCCACTTCCAACAAATAGCCCAATTAAGAACCTCCAAAGGCATCAAAAGTAGCTCAAGAACCTGCATTTAACCAACATCATATCTACTCCCAACCTTGTTGTGTACAATCAAATGTGAACCCAAGAGAGCACTGTGTCTGCGTAAAGACCAACTTAAAGCCAATCAATAAAGATAACATCCAATGCAATCAACTATGTTCACACTGCATCAAACAAACATGCAGATAAAGCTTCTCCAGTCGAAGAACAAATGCAACCAAAGCAAACTTTATGTAACAACTCAACAATACCAAGGTGCACAGTCCTTACTACAAGAAGAACAGCTGCTGAGACCAGCTAGTGGCATCCTGTCAAATCAAATCCCCTAGCCCTAATTACAAATTAATAGCAATTTAAGCATCTGACAATTACCACTTGAGCACGAAAACAAAATTTCATGTTGGTTGTGAGACAAGGAGTGTGTCTTTTCCTGCATGTTTAGGAAAAGATAAACTGTGCTACTGTAAAACTATGCAGTGGACTAACCAGTCTCGAATCAGATTACTGAGATGATTTACAGAAAACTAAGAACATTAAACACAACAGTTTCACAGCTTGTAACTGCACACTTGTTTACTATAGTAACCATAAGTCAAGAGCATACAACTTAACAAAGCCACATGCCGTCAACAATGGTGTTATATATTTCAATACCAAAAGCACCTCAAGATAAAGAGCCAATCACTTGAATTGCATGTTCTAGGAACCTGGATGAGCATATTAAGGGACCCAATGCAATAATCCACCTTCTGCCTTTCACACGTTCACGCAAGTGTTCTCAACTCACAAACCAGAGCATATAATAGCATAGACCTTGACTATACCATCCACAAATGTCCCTAGAGATAAATGTTACTATAAAATGGGTCTCATAACATCTACAGAAAGTCTTTCGTCCCTCTTGGAAAGATCTGCATGTTAATGTAGGACTATGAAAAGAGGATCTCCCTATACCTAACACCTTTCACCTTCAAGATGTCTTCAGAAACTCCTGAATCGCACCTGGAAAGACATGTTTGTTAGTTCAACTACCTCAAAGATAATTACATTGTTCATACTTGACCTTCATAATAATATGAACAAACATCAGCTTAAATTTGTATCAAACAGAAAATACAAGGGAAAATTAAAAGAATACCCCTAATTCTTGACAAATTTCCCAATATACATTTTAAATTTTAAAAATTGCTAAGATGCCCCTCATATTGGGTCAGATGTCCCCAAATACCCTTCCAATTTGACAAAAGTTCCCAAAAACCCCTCAAGTTTTGCCAAATTCTCAATACAAGCTTCCTAGTTTTACGAAAAGTGTTTACATACATCATGTTTTGGAAGTTTATATAAGGATAATTGTAAATACGAGATGATTATGATATTATATACAAAGAGACAAAAGCTTAAGATTTATAGAGACAAAGGTCACTATTTCTGAGCTCATTCACAGCTGCCTACAGCTGCCTACTGCTTAAGACACTTTCTCAATATAGAAAAGAAGGAACTAGGCAACTTCAGAGGAGTTCGAAAATTTATATATACAAGAGTATCTCCACAAACTATAGGGGTATTTGCGGAGGATTGTAGGAATTTCTACAAACTATGGGACCATTTGAGGAGTATTTTTATAATTTCCACAAGTTATGGAGACGTTTTGGTCATTTTCCCAAAATACAACATACGCATGCATGCATGAGTTCCAAGCAACTTCTCATTTGGTTAGCACATTGATATTGTTCATTGCAAATCACAACTGTTAGAATTTGCTAGTTCTATGGGCATTGCCCAATGTTTTAGTCAATTGGTTTCGTAATAGTGTGAACATAACTACGTTAATAAGTTTGTCACCACATTTAGAGTTAGTTCTAGAGTTAGCTAACTTCAGTTAAGTTAGGCATACCTAACATTGTACTTTCACTCTTATCACTTTCATTTCAACAAGTACAATCTATCATTTCAGCTCACACTATCTACTCTCACTCTCTCCTTTCTCTCTTCAATAGCTGGTCCAGTTTCCAACAATTGGTATCAAAGCAACACACATCGCACAGATCCCGAACAGCCACTGTCAGCCCGTGCCGTTCTGCCGAGGTCCTACTGTTGTCAACTCAGCTTGTCAGCCCGTGCCATTCCGCCGAGGTCCTACTGTTGTCAACTCAGCTTGTCAGCCCATGTGGAGGAGGACTTACTAAAGATACGCCTGGTCTGCCAGTTGCTGCCTCAGCAGACCACTAGCACCAACACCACCTTTTGCTCCAACTGAGCAGCTCCAGCTGCTCCCGCCTCTCCCTAGTCAGCCACGCTACCCCAATCGGCGCCATCTATCGTCAGCGCAGTCCACAGTGCCATCAACTTGCGCCGCCTTGCACCCGCTCCGCCTACCCAATCACTGCCTACAATTTCTGCACAGCCAGCAGTCGCCAGCCAGTGCCACTGCTTGCTGCACCTCAAGTCGGAGCCCTATCTACCACCTGCACCATCACCGTCACCCTACTTGACACCTTTGCCTACAATGCTGCCACCAGCAGTTTTCAGCCCCTGCTCCTGCACACAGCAGTGCCATCATGACCCAACATGCATCCCAAGGAGGTGGAAGCAGTCCGAAATTTGGGGCCTTCACCGGAATTGGAGTCCTACAATTCCAAAACCCAAAGTGTCACCATTGTGCAATTTCCTTGATATTTGCGCAACAAATTTGGGGCTTTTGTGATTCTCACATGCGGCACACATCCAAGGCATCCTGAAGTTGTTGGTTGTCATGGACATGCATCCCAAGGCAACATTCCACCAGATTTTCAAGCTGTAAGTATAAGTCTCTGTAATTTCTCAAAATTTCTTCACCAAGATTTGGGCCTTTTGTGTGGCACACATCCCAAAGCACTCGACTGGTGCTGCAACAGCATTGCTTTGCTGTTTATGCAACATTAGGCAGAGAAATTTCTATAAATTTAGAAATTGCTGTGAAATTTTGGGGATTTTCAGCATTACGTTGCTGCATTTAATGTTGGGCACACACCGAGACATATGCAATTGTACAGCACTGAATTGCTGTAAATTGCACACTGGTTGTTATTTATGCCATTTGGGCACGTTTTTCAAAAAGAGACAATTTTGACAGTTTTGCACTTGCTTTAGTCTCCTTGTTGGGATTTTGGTATTTAGACAAGTATACTTTACACTTCAGCTTGAAAGTGTTTGGCTGCTCAGTTTATGCATAAATTGCAGCAATGTCACAAAACCCAAGATCGATCAAAGCAACATTTTGGGATCCTTGCTTAAGAGGACTGGCTAGATGGCCTCTATGGAGTTCTATGGTGTGCAATTGTCTCGTTTTTGCAAAGGAGCTCTTGGATTATGTTACAAGTGATTTACCGAGACCGAGTGAGCTTGTGATCACAACAACAATTAATGGGGTGGGGAGAGATCAAGTGGCAGCAACAAAGGCTAGAACAGTGTCATTCAACTGTTGATCTGTTGAAGTTGATGAGGCATAGAGATAGAGGTAGACAGACCTTACGCTCTAAGAGAGAGAGACAACGAGAGTGCGAGTAAGTAGAGTAGAGAGTGAACACGTTTTTCGGTACAAGGACGAGTGTACCACTTTAGGTTTTAGATAGATATATGTATGAAAGTACAATGTGCTAAGGGTGTGTTCACACCCGTGCACATATAAAAGGCACGATGGCCCTTTATTCCCAACAACCTCCCACCTAAAGGCAATGTGCTTTAAGAGGAGAAAAGAATCAACTAAGTCTAAGCATGTGCAAAGCTAAAATAAATATATCTATCCAACTCCCATCATCTGTCGGCAATGAGCAAACCGCTCTGCTGGAAGACCCTTCGTAAAAAGGTCTGCAGGATTATCATCTATATGCACTTTGACAAGCTCAATGCTCTTGCTGTCGAGTACATCTCTAATGAAGTGATATTTCACCTCAAAGTGCTTTGTCTTTGTATGAAAGACAAGATTCCGTGCTAGCATGATAGCACTCTGACTATCACAATGGAGAACAGGTAACTCTGTGATGCCAAGCTCTCCCACCAGACGTGAAAGCCATAAAACCTCCTTGCATGCCTCAGTGGCAACTACATACTCTGCCTTTTCTGTAGACAATGCAACATACTTTTGAAGCCTAGAGATCCAAGAAACCGCTCCTCCTGTGAAAGTAAACACATACCCAGAAGTGGACTTCCTGCAATCCGCATGACCAGCATAGTTTGCATCCGTAAAGCCAACAACAGATGCCTTCTGCTTTCCAAAGCAAATGCACAACTCCTTTGTGCCTTTGAGGTATCTCATAATATCTTTCACTGCATCCCAATGCTTCTTGCCAGGGGTTGCTATGTATCTGCTAACCACTCCCACTGCAAAAGCAATATCAGGACATGTAGCAACCATAGCATACATCAAACTACCAACAACTAAAGCATATGGTATCTTGGCCATTTCAACCTTCTCATCATCACATGTAGAGTTGTCCTCTGCACTGAGTTTCACATATGGAGGCAATGGAACCCCAATTGTTTTCCCCCCTTCCATATTGAAACGCTGCAAAACTTTGGAGATATACTCTTGCTGAGATAAATAGAGTAAACCTTTACATCTATCTCTGAGTATTCGCATGCCAAGAATGTGATTTGCATCACCCAGATCCTTCATGTCAAAGCTGCCATGAAGACTTTGCTTCAATGAATCCAAGGCATGAGTATCCCTGCCAGCAATTAGCATGTCATCAACATACAAAACCAAGATAATCATGCTGTCATCTGTTGTCTTCTTGGTGTACAGGCAGTGATCCACTTAACTTCTATGAAAGCCTTGGGACTGCATGAATGTATCAAACTTATGATACCATTCTCTTGGTACTTGTTTCAGCCCATACAAACTCTTTTTGAGTTTACAGACCATTTGTTCTTTTCCTTGTTTAACAAACCCTTCAGACTGCTGCATATATATGTTTTCATGCAGATCACCATGTAAAAACGCAGTCTTTACATCCATCTATATGAGCTCCATATCTTCAACTGCAACCAAGCCCAAAATGGTTCTCAATGTAGTCATCTTGACTACAAGAGAGAAAATCTCATCAAAATCAATTCCATGAACTTGCTTGTACCCCTTTGCAAGCAATCTTGCTTTGTACTTTGGCAAGGAACCAAAAGTGACCATCTTGTAAACCCATTTGCATGGAAGGGTTTTCTGCCCTTTAGGCAACTGCACCAAGTTCCAAGTGCCATTTTTGTCAAGAGATTCCATTTCTGACAGCATGGCTTTATACCATTTCTTGCTGTCCTGTCTGTCTATTGCTTCCTTGAAGCAAGTCGGTTCACCACAGTCTGTCAACATGGCATACTCAGCCACATTAATTGCACCAGGAACAAATCTGTCAGGTTGTCTAGTAGCCCTAGACGATCTTCTAACCCAATGGTCATTGTTTGTTGGCTGTTCCTGCAAATTTCCAGAGTGTCCTAGCATTTCAGCCTGCAAATCAGCATTAACAGCTTGTTGTCCTGGCTGTTCTTGCACATGTAATGGCTCATTTTCATGGGCAATAGCTGACTGATCATTTCCAGCATCATTTCCTGCATTACAAGTTCATTTATAGCAGGTATTTGCTGCTGTACATCGGGCACATTTTGCTGTCCAAAAGGTATTTCTTCCCGGAATATAACCCTACGGACCTCCTCAGTCTTTTCAGGTTGTTTGTGCATGCGATCTTCCCGGAAGATAACGTCATTGCTGCGTACTATTTTCCTTTTCTCGGGATCCCACAATTTATACCCCATTTCACCCTCGTCACCATATCCTAGGAAAATGCATTTACAGGAGTTTGTTGTGTTTTTCTTTACGAATGTGCACAAAAACTTCACAGCCAAACACTTTCAGATGAGCATATGAAGGTGGCTTGCCCGACCACGCTTCTTAGGGAACTCTCTCCCCCAAAGACCTGTTTGGTGATCGATTAATCAAGTGAAGGGCTGTCATAACAGCCTCTGCCCAAAAACCATGAGATAATGCAGCATGAGACAGCATCGTACAGACCTTATCCTGTATGGTCCGATTCATACGCTTGATAACTCCATTTTGGGATGGATTATGAGGGGCAGTGAGCTCCCTCTTTATCCCTTTGCTGACACAAAATGCCTAAAAGGCTTTGGACACATATTCCCTACCATTGTCAGAGCGAAGACACTTAAGTGTCTTATCTGTCTGATTTTCAGCCAATTCCAAGAATTTTTTAAACTTGTCAAGCACTTCATCCTTGCTACAAATAGGGTAAACCCATACTTTCCGTGTAGCATCATCAACAAAGGTAACAAAATATTTATTTTCCCCTAAAGATAATCCTAGCATTTGACATACATATGAATGTACTAACTCTAGAGGAGAAGATTTCAAAGAAAGAGAATTTTTGTGAGAATTCTGTGCATGTTTGCCATAAATACAATGATCACAGTGCTCAAAATCAGCATAACGAAAACAAGGCAAGTAACCCAAACGAGAAAGCACTTTCATTCCTGTTTGACTCATGTGTCTCAACTGGCCATGCCACAAAGAAACACTTGGCTACTCGGTCACGGCAACAACATGGTCACGCACACTAGATACATGAAGTGGATACAACGTATCACTCTTGCAACCTCTGGCAATAACCCTAGATCCCTTACAGATCTTCCATTTTCCATCACCCAAGGTGGTATGAAGACCATCATCATCTAGCTGCCCTGTGCTGATCAAGCTCTTCTTGAGCTAAGATACATGCCGTACATGCTGAAGTGTAAAGACAGAGCCATGCTGAAACTGTAACTGGACACTGCCAATACCTGCAATCTCACATGCATAGTTGTCCCCAAGATGGACAATACCATGTTGACCCTCTGTATATGCGGAAAACCACTCACGATGAGGGGTGACATGAAAGGAAGCACCTGAATCAAGAATCCAGGTATGTATGTCATCATCTATATCTGCAAGTAGAGCATGTGTACCAAAATGTGAAGAGACAAAGAGTACATCACTGCCACTGTCACTGTCATGAGTGACTATATTCACCTCTTCAATTTTTACATTGTTTTTCTTAGGCTGACTGTCCTTCTTTTCTTCCTTGCAATCATCTGTCTTCTTGCCTTTTCCTTTCTCTTTCTTCCATTTGTAGCAGTCACGTTTAAAGTGACCCTTCTTGCCACAATGATGGCATTCAACATCTTTGCCACGTGATTTATTGCGTCCCTTGCCATTATATTTACCCTTTTGCTGTGATTTGCCCCTAGTATGCAAAGCACTGGAAGACTTGCTAGATACATTATTCTGGCGATTCATTTCTTCCATAAGTAGAGCACTCTCTACATCAGCATACAAAAGGATCACATTAGAATTGCTCATGGCAATCCTGAATGTATCCCAACTCTCTGGTAGAGTGCAAAGTAAGAAAGTAGCCTTAAATTCCTCATCAATCATGAACTTCAAGGCAACCAGCTGGCTGAAAATGGAGTTAAACTCACTCAAGTAAGTAGACATTGATGTACCTTCTTTCATACGCAAATCCATAAGCTTTTTCAGCCAATACACTTTACTTGCAATGCTCTTCTATGCATATGGTTCTTCCAGTCTAGTCCATATAGCATATGCAGAATCCAAACCTTCAATGTTGAAGAGCAAGGCATCAGAAATCGACAGCTCTATGGGTGAGCGTGCAAGCTCATTCAACTCATCCCAGTCTTCCTGATCCATGTCCACAGGCTTTGCCCCTTTAGTTTTGATCGGCTTGGCCTGCTTCTTTTGTAACAGGATATTGTAGCACTGTTTTTGCCACACTACAAAATTATGTGCGCCTTCAAGCTTCTTTATATGCATCAAATTACTGCTGCCATTGCTGCTAGCCATGGTTTTCAGCTCAAAAGTGACCAAAAAAACAGTAAATGCAGGCCCAAATTGTCACCCAAGTGACCAAGGTACAGACAGGTACCAATCAGCAATAAATGACCACGCAGAAGTACAGATTTCAAATCTATAATTCAGTTTTCAGAAGCACCAAACCAAGTGCTACAGCATTTTGTGCTCAAAAAGCCTCAAACACACATCTGCATTTCCTCCATCATGCATAGGACTGTCCAATTTTGCCAAAATAAAGCAATTTCAGCAAAATCCCCAAATTTCACCAAGTGTTGATGTCCAAATTGTGCAGAATTCAACTTGCATGTACATAAAATGACCAAATGCTGCACAAATTTTGTCCAAATTGCAAAAGCCCCAAATTGCACGGGGTCCAATGTGCCTCAATGTCGAGAAATTGGGTTAATTTCAGCCCAATTTGTACATGTACATGAAAAGCCCCACAAAATGTCACAAATTTCTGCAATTTCTGAGACAAATTTGCTTGTCCTGCATCAAATTTCCCAAATTTGAAAAAAACCCCAAATTTCTGGGCTAAATGTTGAGAAATTTCACTCAGATGAGCAAAATTTCAACAATTTTGGCGAAATCCCCAATTCAAATGCGCACAATGTCTGCAAATCCGACGCAGATGCCTCAATTTTCCACAAACAGTGTGCTCAGTTTGGCAAAGCCCCAGCTTTCTAGGCCAAAATTGCACAAAGTTGATGTTTTGTGCTTGCACGCGCAAACCCTGGTTAGGGGAAGGAGTTTGAGTTCTTTTTTTTTTTTTTTTTTTTTTTTTTGGGTGGAAAAAAACCGTTTGAATGAAAGGTCCGTTGAGCCATCAGGCCTCCCCATCACGCGCTCGCCGGCTTACGACAGTGTGGACCAAAACGGCTCCAACTGACAGGCAATAGTAGGCAGCAGTCAACGCTTACCCGCTTGCGAGCGTGCGACAAGGAGGTCTCCTTGCCTACTTGCCCGTTGGCGTCGAGCGTTGATTGCTGCCTACTATTGCCCGTCAGTTGCATCCGTTTTGGTCCATGCTGTCGCAGCTCGTCACACTACTGCCCGTGCAATCGACTGTTGCCCGCCAGTCCTACCCGACTTCCCTGCAGACGTCGCTTACCGCTTGACTACTTGCTGGCGCCGTTGGTCTTCTGCTCGACCTGCTCGCTTCACTTGTCGAGTGGACTTCTGTCAATCCTGCGACCTAACACTCCTTCGAAACGTGAACCTTGTAACCACCGCTCTGATACCAGTTTGTTGAAGTCGATGAGGCACAGAGATAGAGGTAGACAGACCTTACGCTCTAAGAGAGAAAGCGAGTAAGCAGAGTAGAGAGTGAACACGTTTTTCGGTACAAGAACGAGTGTACCACTTTAGGTTTTAGATAGATATATGTATGAAAGTACAATGTGTTAAGGGTGTGTTCACACCCGTGCACATATAAAAGGCACGATGGCCCTTTATTCCCAACACGATCACCACTCGTTGATGTTGATGGAAATCAATGCAATGGCAATGGCTTCGGGTGGTAGTCTGCCGAGGTGTGGTGCTCAATGGCAATGGCTATGTGGAAAATGATTATGAGCGATGGAGAGAGTGATGAAGCTAACCTCACCTTGAGACTATTGTTGGCCCAGGCATGGAGCAATTGTGCGATTAAAATGAATGAGAATGAAAGAATTAATCGATGCACAATAATACTCAATCACGGATGAGAAGTAATGTATTAATGAGTGAGAGAATACAATGCTCAAGGTGATCACATTGAATAATGCCACACTTATGTGCTAATGAGGCACAAAGTGTCTATTTATAATAAAATGAAACCCAAACACCTTAACATTCATAGGAAACCCTTAAAAAAAACCGTAACCCTAGTGTCACTTAGTGCCTAGGACATTAGGGGCAACAATTGCATTTAATGATAGTTTAAATGCCTAGGGAGCTCGGATCATGGATCAAAGGGAATTAATGCATAGCTCATGAGATGGCCTACAATGATGCATATCTAGCAGCCCTTCTAGTGTGCCGAGGCAAGGGAGCATCCATTTTATTCTCTTGGACTCTGGAGAGTTTGTAACAGTCATCTTGGGACTGTTTTTGCTACATTTACAGCAGCTCTTCCTTGTTGTATTGCATGTTCCACTGCTAGAGGCAACGCATCATCAAATCCCTATTATTCGGGAGCATGTGTTGCAACAACAGCTTGCTGTAATAAATCTGTTTGGCTATTTTCAACATGGTCAGACCCCAAAGAAAGTGGTAGAAGGCCTTCAAATACATCACCCAAGTCATAGGTGGCTGGCATTTCAAAGTGATCATACACAAAGGCTGCATTTCCAGCAAAGATCACATCCCTACTGACAAACACTTTCTTCGTGCGTGGATTATACAAGCGATAGCTTTGCTTTCCGATCTATAGCCAATAAAATTGCTTTTTATGGCCTTGTCATTGAGCTTGCCACCAAGCTCCTTCGGTACATGCGCATAAACTATCCAAATACTTGAAACTAATCAACCTTCATTTTGTTACCATGCCAAGCCTCAAAAGGTGTGATAGTCTTAAGTGCCTTTGTAGGTACGTGATTCAAGATATGATTTGTGCAATGGAGACCCTCTAACCAAAACTTGTGTGGTAGCCCTTTGCTCTTAACCATGCATATGGTCA
Source organism: Lygodium microphyllum (assembly GCF_053477565.2). Classification (NCBI taxonomy): domain Eukaryota; kingdom Viridiplantae; phylum Streptophyta; class Polypodiopsida; order Schizaeales; family Lygodiaceae; genus Lygodium; species Lygodium microphyllum. Next base: position 29,698,507 of record NC_141155.1, read on the forward strand.
TCTCCATGAGTGTGCGATTCTTTCTTTCAACCACTTCATTTTGGTGGGGTGTCATCCTCGTAGTGGCTTGATGTGTAATGCCATGCTCAAGAGAAAATGTCTCAAATGCATGAGACAAATACTCCTCCACTCTATCCGTGCATAGAGTTTGCACTTTTAGACCTGTTTCTGCTTCCAATTTTGCCACCAAGTATTTAGAGTGCAAAAATACATCTGATTTTGCCTTCACACCATATACCCAAGTGTACCTAGAGTAGTCATCAATCAATGTAACAAAATACAAATGACCACTAAGTGCTTTAGTCCTCGTAGGACCACACAAATTAGAGTGTTTGAGACCAATTTTCCGACAGCACACACTGCACTATCCTTCTCAAAAGCAAATTTGTGCATTTTTCGAAGAATGCAACCCTCACAAGCATGGGGAGGTGGAGTATCCAAAGTAGGCAAAGCATCTACCATCTGACACCTATGAAGAGTCATGAGACTACCAAAGCTCATGTGATCATAGCAAGTGTGCAAAAGCTCCGCCATTTTGCATAGCGGACATAAGAGTGCTAATTGCACTAGGCAACGTGCCTATCCCTATCCCTGCCCCTAGTGCATTGCCTCAACATTCCCGTCACCAGTTGCAACTTGTTGCCTCACCACCACAACTACTCTACCTCCTGTTGAGTTTGCATTTTTGCGTTTTTGTATTTTGCATTTAGGGTTTGCAGCACTAAAAAGGGGTGCCACCCTAGACTGACTGTGTCTATTTATAGGCCACTCTCTCACTCATTCTTCACGGCTGATTCATTCAGTTCGTCACCTCTTCTCTCGAGCCTCTCCGTTGCTATGGCTCAAACAGCGGCAAAGATCCTCCACTCTAGTGATGCCAAAGACCGGTGGTGGGTTTAGCATCCACTTCTCTTCTTCTTCCGCTGCATCAAAATCTCGTTTTTGCAGGTTTCAAGTGTTTTCAACTTGCTGCCCACACCCCTATCGCAGAGAACATCACAATCTCAGCTGTCCCTTGCTGTCATCTACAGTCTGGCGTGTGTTTCTAGCCTTCCACCTCCTGCAGTTTGCAGTTGTTTACAGCAAAGCAACTATTGCTGATCGCTCTCCATTCAAAAAACAATCTCGTTTTTGCAAATTTCAGGTACTTCAGCTTGTTGCCCACACCCCAAATATGGAGGACATCGCGGTCCAAGCTAGCCATTGCTATCTACAATAGTTCGGCGCCTCTTTCCAGCCTATCACACTGTTTGGAGCTGATTTTAGCATGCTAGCTGCTACTACTGGTTTTTCCTGCGTTTTTAATCATTCTCTCTCCTGCAGCCTACATTTGTTGTTTCTCTTTCCTGCAGCCTACGTTTTTAGTCTCTCTCTCCTCACCTGCGTTTCTACTGGTTGCAACCTCTTTTACTGCTGGTCGCATCCTCCTCCCACTGGCAGCTCACTTCCAGCCCTTCCACTGCCCTCCTAGCCCTTGAGGCGGACATTGCAATTCATAGTTCATGGCTGACCTCTTCCTTCTTCAGCAAGGCACACTAGTACCCATGGCTTCTATATCAATAGATGACCAAACTACTAGGTGCTCCTATTGTGGCATCACTAGACACATTTAATATTTCCACGCAATAAAAGTTAGTTGGTTAGTTTGAAAGTTAGTTAGTCAATTAATAAGTTAGTAAGATTACTAACTAAAGACTAACTAAGGTAAAAACTGACTAGCCTTAATAGCTAATAATTTTCATTCAATTAAAAATATATTTAAAAAAATCGAGAGTCATAAATCTGATATTTTTCTCGGATTGATAAAGATCGTAGCCACCCTTCACGAAAAGTACAATGTGAACGGGACTTATCAGCTATATTAATCACTAGTATTAATGTGTATGGTTTGAATGGTAAAAAAATATTAGATTCTTTGGGAGAAAAAAAAATCTATTATATTTTAGATATTATCCTAAAAAAATAGAACTAAAAGTCATTTAAAAGAAAAGACAAGTGATGTTTCAGTTAGTTTTGGAGATTTTATAAAAAGAGAAATAAAGAAAAGTGACTGGCAAAATCGCATGCGTCGCGATCGCAGTCTACAGGCACTAGACAACACTTCGAACAGAGAAAAGAAAGAGTGAACTAAGAGCTTTCTAACCAAGCGTCAATGCAACCATCTGATTTATGATCTGAACATCAGATCACTGAGTCTTCTAAGAGCCCCTCCACTCTTGTTCTCAGACTTATCCCCTCCTCTCTAAGTCATTATAAATATGAGGCATGGGGAGGCACAAGGGAGCATAAGGAGACCCTGAAAGGCTACAAGAGAGAAGGAGAGAGAGAGTATACCCCTCCAAGAGATTGTGAGAGAGCGCTTGAGAGAGAGAGAGAGAAGAGTTACCCCGAGAGGCTGCACAATTTCCCTCTATCGCGATCCTCGATTTAACCATCTTCTCTTACGCTCTCCCATCTCGAATCTATTCCACCTTCTTAATCTCTTGAGTCTATTTGCGGACGATGGCCTCCAAGCGAAGAATGTCGCGTGCAGATGACAATCCTACAACCAGCAACAGAGCTTCGGGCGAAGGTATCACTGTCAATCCAATTGCGGTACCAGTCGTAAGTAATGTATTTTCAAATTGATAGATGCTTGTTTTAATGCTCATAAGAGATACATTAGACTCCGTACCTTGTGGTACTAGAATAGGTTATTGAAAAGGGTAAATCGCATCTCAAATATTCAAAGATGAAGTTTGTGAAGTGCTTGTATCAAAGGGAGTTAAATTGCACCTAGTTGCTATGTGATGAATCCATGCATAGCATAAGCAACATATGGGACACTAAAGTATTGAGCATCGATGAGTCTTTGATTAATCTTTACCGAGGATAATATTGTTTAAAATCGGAAATGCATATACACGGTACATACATAGGAGAGATTATGTAAACTTTACATCGATGACATGCGACTCCTTACCTTAGGAGAAAGGAAGATAAAGCCAAGAAAAAAAATGTTGCATCGTAGGAAAATGCTAAAAGATAATTGTCACTTAGAGAAGAGGCATAAATGCTCTTGCTAGATTGATTAATTTGCATTGGAATGATAGGACTTACGTCATGTATAGTATTGGAACCTTTAGCATATACCTTAGGCTAAAGGAGGGAATATTAAGTAAATTCTACTCTTTGGCCCCAAGGGAAAGAGTGAATATGCGATGGAATTATTGTCACGTCTATTACTGTATTGTTTGGAAAAAATACAAATTAGTTATGTTGGTTGATTGAACAACACCCTAAATGTTTTTCTTTTAATCAAGGGATTGTTGCATTGTGATTTGGATAAATATTCCAAGGCTTGTGTTGATGGCAAATGCATGGCAGGGGTCTGTAATGACCAGTTGCCATGGGAATAAAGGAATGTTTTTCTAGAATATGATATTAGGGCTGATTGCTTTGATTGTGCTTGAATTTTAATTGGATTAATTAAGGAATGATATTTTGCACGCATGGATCATCTCCAAGATCACATCGCGGATTATCTCGAGAGGGCACTGCTCGATTCACAGGCCGATGGTCGAGTGGTGAAAAGGCCAACCACGGAAATGGCATCTCACTCCTAGACCACTTGTGGGTCAGGTGGAGCTCTGGACACCCCTTGCCTGTCCAAAATGGAGTTAGAATCCCCGTGAGTCCAACGTCTGGGACGTTGGAAGATCCTATTCTAGATAAAGGATGGAAATTTCGGTGCCATGAGATTTGGACCGGGTACTTCTGTTGGACAGAAGGGATACATAATTCTCATGTATGAGCAGGAGACAAAGATTAACTTAAAGATAAGTTAAGAAACTTGTTTGATAAAGGACTGCTTGTTTTGTTTTTATGTATGTGTTGTAAATTACGTGAACGAACTCTGTGCCTTAAAAGGCTTAATTAATGAAGCTGATTTAAATATCGCACATAAATGTGGTAGGACCTAATTAGACAACTAAAGCTATCGAGGAAAGTGCGGTGGACGTGACTTGGATCCGTCCTACGGAAGGGTGGTCCCGGTTAGCTGGGAACTTTTCTCAAAAGACGTAATAACAAAACTGTGAAGACTTAAAGTAGAGTTAGAATCCCAATTTATGCTATTTTAGGGAAGCGGAATGGGACTATGCCTTATGGGCAGAGAGGTTGAGCTTCGCATCCCTCTCGTTTCCCATTCTCCATGAACCAAGTGCAGCATAAATCCGCTTCAACTATGTTGTTCCTACGCAAAGTGGTTCATCTGGAACTCGATGCTAGCTACTTCCTAGAGACTTGGCTGATAGGAAAGAAACCCTGACTTCAGGTCGGTCCTAAGTGGAAACGGTTAGATACTTCCACTTCGGGGCAGACTCGGGAAGACCTAGAACGCAAACCTTGCGACATTTCTTGCGAGTGCCAGGTGGCACTTTCTAAACTCCCCTCCCGATGGGCTGCTAAGACGTGTCCCACAAGTGGACAAACGGACACGTTACAATACACCACCAATGCTTGCCGACTTCAACCTTTGCTCCCCGCCCTCTCGGAGTATATGCGTCTTCCACTAGGCACTCCTTGTGCCACGTCTCTTTTCTGGGTCACAAAGATCATTTTGCATCGGTTATCAGAGTACTATGCTCAAGGCAATAAGAAGCATCCAATGGGTACTCATTCCTTTTGAGCACATGGAGGATCAATTAGCACTATAACCTCTTGGAGATCGTCACAATGCCAAGGACAGACTTCTCCCACCTATTTTCAAGTACAGTGGCCAACACGGCCCACAGTTCTACAATCCGCTCCATTGAGAGATGGTGATTGTTTAGTATCGTCTTCTCGTCAGTCCGCTCCTTCGAGAGAGAATGGTTGCTAAACTCCTTCCTCTTCTTCGGCTTCTCGGTCCACTCCATTGAGAAGCAGTGATTGTTGCCCACTCATTGCTCAATTTGAGCCCCGCCCTTCACCCTCGCCTACTCACGTTCGAGAGGCTACCTCTGGGAGTTCTTCACTACCCCAAATACCTTCTTTGGCACAACCGACGGCACTTCCTTCATCCTCAGACATTTCAGAGTTCATGATCCATAAGCTTTTGGATTTCCTATCTACCTCAGAGGGGGATTCAGAGAGGGCTGATCTTTCTTTGCTCTCCGAGGAGGCATCTACATCTACTGCGACTTCAGAGGGGACTCTTGTTCCTCCAATTTCAAAGGGGGTCCCCACCCCCCGCTCAATCCTTCGCACACCCTGGTGGAGGCCTTTTACTGTCTTATTTTATCCTTGGATAGGGTGGCTTCCTTCCAATAGTCATCTCACCTATTGATAACTAGGATCTACCTAGATTAAGACCTTCGAGGTTCAGCCACGCCTTGGTGACGAGACCTTCGTATTCCTTCTTGCATGGATGCACAATGCTAGTGGCTTCTCTCCCAAGGTTGAATTTCACGTTCTCTACTTCACTCTGTCTACTGTTCTTTACTACAAGTTACCTTTTAGGTGGAAAACTTGGATCTTAGGGATCCTCTACATCTTCTTCCTCCTCTTCTTCTTGCCTTGGTCACTTGGTTAGCATGGAGCCAACTCTCGAGATCGAGTACGCGTATATCCTTATGGTTCTTGGCACCACACAAAGTCCGACATTCCTTCTACGCATTGCATGTTTTCATCATCTTTGTACTAGGGCGCTTGGGTAAGTAAACAATTTTCCCACGAGGGACATTGTCCAAGTGGCACCTACTACAAGAGCGTTCTTCAACATGTAGCATTCCATCTCCGCCTCACTCTTCTCTTCTTCCCTTTTTTGGGCCTGAGAGAGAGTCTCGAGAAACCCTTCACCTACAATTTGCATTTTTGCATTTCTGCATTTTGCATTTAGGATTTGCAGCCCCAAAAAGGGGCGCCACCCTAGATTGACTATGCCTATTTATAGGCCACTCTCTCACTCATTCTTCATGGCTGATTCATTCAGTCCGTCACCTCTTCTCTCCACTACCCTCACACCCCTTCAGGAGGACATTGCGGTTCGTGGTTTGTGGCTGTCTTCATCATCTTCCTTGTGCTACGGCACCCTTGTTCCCTTGTATCACATTCACTCCATAATTCAAATCTTCATCATTCCATTCATCAAAGTTTCTTCTCTATTCTCTTCTCTTCTCCATGTTTGCCGAGTTCCTTTGGTGTTTCTCCCCGCAAACCCTACTATCTTGCTGGTACGTCATCTTTTGACACCTCCTAGCATCACCGCCTTTGAGCTCGTTTTTTTTTTGCTACTCTAATGAGCATTGCCTTGTGCGTGTCTAGTGCATCGACAGCCTAGCGCACTCATTGCCAGGTCGCCACATCACCCAACTTGTCAACACCTGAAAGTTGCCCACATCCAATAGTGATAGGATGCGTGTTGCCTTTGCCGTGATCACAACGTCCTATCCACTAAGCAGCTGACCAGTTCACCACTTGAACCAGCCACCTATACTAACCTAACCTGCTTGCCGCCAACCTGCAAGCGTGGGTGCGGCCTTCACACTGACTTGATTGCAAGGAGGCACCGCCTTGTCAAAAGATGACATACTAGTGAGACAGTAGGGTTTGCGGGGAGGAATACGGAGTGAACTCGGCAAACATGAAGAAGAGAAGAGAAGAGAGAAGAAACTCTAATGAATGGAATGATGAAGACTTAAATCATGGAGTGAATGTGATACAAGGGAACAAGGGTGCCGTAGCACAAGGAAGATGATGAAGACAGCCACGAACCACAAACCGCAATGTTCTCCTGAAGGGGTGTGCGGGTAGTGGAGAGGCTGGAAAGAAGAGGTAACGGACTGAATGAATCAGTCGTGAGGAATGAATGAGAGAGTGGCCTATAAATAGGCACAGTCAGTCTAGGATGGCACCCCTTTTTGGAGCTATAAACCTTAAACGCAAAACACAAAAACGCAAAAACGCAAACTGCGGGTGAAAGGTGAAGGGTTTCTCAACACCCCCTCTCAGGCCCAAAAAAGGAAACAAGAGAAGAGTGAGGTAAAGATGCAATGCTACATGCTGAAGGATGCTCATGCAGCAGGTGTCACTTGGACAATTTCCCTCGTGGGAAAATTGTTCACTTTTCCAAGCACCCTAGTACAAAGATGATGAAAACATGCAATGCATAGGAGGAATGCCAGACTTTATGTGGTGCCGAGAACCATAAGGATATGCCCGTACTCAATCTCGAAAGGTAGCTCCATGCTGACCAAGTGACCAAGGCAAGAAGAGAAGAGGAGGAAGAAGATGTAGAGGATCCCTAAGATCCAAGATTTCCACCAAAAAGGAAACCTACAGTAAAAACCAGTAGACAGAGTGAACTAGAGAACCCGAAGCACAACCCTGGGAGAGAAGCCACTAGCTTCGAGCATCCATGTTGGAAGGAATACGAAGGCCTCGTCACCAAGTCGCGGGTGAAGAAGAACTTCATGTGAAGTAGGTTTCCCCTCTAAGGTGGGAGATGGAGGGGCCCCTGCTAAAGTCGAAGAAAAAGTAGATGCCCTCTCTGAGGGCAGAGAAATAACATCCCCCTCTGAATCCCCCTTTGAAGTAGAGAGAGAATCCAAAAACTCATGGATCACGGACTCCGAAATGTCTGATGCCGAAGAAAGTGCCGCCGATCGTGCGAAAGAAGGTATCTGGGGTGCCGAAGAGAAAGCCAAAAGCACCTAGAAGTGGCCTCTCGAACTTGAGTGAAAGAGGGTGGGAAAGAAGGAGACTCAGGATGAGCCAAGGGTGGGGAAGGGTGGGACTTAGAATGAGCAAGAGATGGGCAACAGTCGCGGACTCTCATTGGAGCAGACTGGGTAGCCGAAGAAGAGGAAGCAGTCGAGCAGCCGCTGTCTCTCGAAGGAGCAGACTGCAGATCCGTAGGTCGTGGAAGCCACTGTACCTGAAAATAAGTGGGAGAAGATTGCCGCCGGCATTGTGACGATCTCCAAGAGGTCGTAGCGCCAATCGATCCTCCATGTGCTCGAAAAAACTTAGTGCACACCCGATACATCTTTATTGCCTTGAACATAGTACTCTGATAGCCGATGTAGAACGATCTTTGTGGCCCAGAAAGGAGAGGTGGCACAAGGAGTGCCTGGTGAAAGACGCATGTACTCCAGAGGGGTGGGGAGCAAAGGTCGATGTCGGCAGTCTTCGGTGGGATGACCGTTCATGCCGCAATAGGAACACCTAGTAGACTGGCAATCTGTCGGTGGAGACACCATGGTACCAGTGTGGCAAACTGAAGAAGACAGAGGTCAGTCACCATGAACCACAAACCACACTGTCCGCCTCAAGGGGTATGAGAGCAATGTGAAGCACGAACCGCAATGTCCGCCTCAAGGAGTGGGAGAGTAGTGGAAGGGTTGGAAGTGAGCTACCAATGGGAGGAGGATGTGGCCAGCAGTAAGGGACTGCAACCAGTAGAAAAACGCACGTAAGAAGAGAGAAATACTAAAAACCAGGCAAGACAGCCTACAAGACAGAGAAAAACTAAAAACGCAGGCAACAGGAGAGAGAAAGACTAAAAACGCAAGCAGGACAGCCTGCAGATGAGAGAAAGACTAAAAACGCAGGCAGCAGGACTGTGATGATGTGGCAGGCTGTACGGCAACAGGTCTGCACAAGAATAGCTATCACTTGGCTGGAATCAGCTCCAAACTGCGTGAAGAGGGCTGAAAATCAGGCGCCAACTGATGGAGACAGCAATGGACAGCTTCGGCTAAGATGTCCTCCGCAAACGGGGTGTGGGCAGCAAGCTGAAACATCTGAAATTTGCAAAAACGAGATTTTGATGCAGCGGAAGAAAAGTAGAAGTGGATATCAAATCCGCCACGGGTCTTTGCCTTCACTGGAGTGGAGGATCTTCATTGTTAGGTGAGCAAATCCAGCTCTGATACCATGTCAAAAGATGACATACCAACGAGACAGTAGGGTTTGCAAGGAGGAACACCAAGTGAACTCAGCAAACATGGAGAAGAGAAGAGAAGAGAGAAGAAACTCTGATGAATGGAATGATAAAGACCTGAATCATGGAGTGAATGTGATACAGGGGAACAAGGGTGTCATAGCACAAGGAAGATGGTGAAGAGAGCCATGAACCATGAACCGCAATGTCCTCCTGAAGGGGTGTGAGGATAGTGGAGCGGCTGGAGAGAAGAGATGACAGACTGAATGAATCAACCGTGAGGAATGAATGAGAGAGTGGCCTATAAATAGGCACTATCAGTCTAGGATGGTGCCCCTTTTTGGGGCTGCAAACCCTAAACGCAAAACGCAGAAATGCAAAAACGCAAACTGCAAGTAAAGAGTGAAGGGTTCTCAACACACCTGTCTTTCCCTGCCAGCCAACGATTAGCTGATAGGTTGCCACGTCAATTGTGAACCCGTCCCACGCATTCCACCAACTTGTTGACTACACTAGTGCTATCACTTGTCCACTATAACATCACGACAACCACATCAACACCTGAAGTTGCCCACATCCAATAGTGATAGGATATGCGTTGCCTTTGCCGTGCCCACGTCTTATCCAACAAGCAGCTAACCAGTTGACCACTTCAACCTACCGTTTATGCCAACCTAACCTACTTGTCGTCGACCTGCAGGCATGGTCATCGCCTTCACGCTGACCTAATCACAAGGAGGTGCCGCCTGTCTTTCCCTACTAGCCAACAATCAACCGATAGGTTGCAATGTCAATTGTGGATCCGTCCCTTGCATTCCGCCGACTTGTTGACTACACGCATCATGTTATCACTTGTCCACTATCACGTCACCATAGCCATGTCAACACGGCGGTTTTGCAGTTTATTGTCACATTTTAATTCACACTAGCAAAAACCAGTTCACACAACAGCCCCTTGCCAAGCACAAACTTGCCCAAATTTGGCAATTCTTTAAAATTGTCTTAATTCAGCCCCAATTCATGCTGAAAATCCAAGATTTTGCCATTGATTTCTTGAATTCAACACTAGATTGAAGAAATTCATTGTTGATCATCACTAATTTTGGAACTTTTCATTGATTTGGCCAAATTATGCCCAAATTTCATTAAAAAATATGGGATTTTTCAAGATTTTGGCATTCTTCATTGACATTGAGGCTTAGTTCATCACCGGACATAAGATTCAATATCTTTCAGGTAAAAATCTCATAATAATCTTTCAATTTCTCTTCAATTTCCTAACAAAATTTGGGGCTTTTCTGAAATTCACCAAATTTTATCAATACATTATTTGGGTAATAATCTTATCTAATCTATTCAAATTCTCTTCAATTTTCAAGTCAGATTTGGGGCTTTTGCCCAATTCCACCTTCGAGACGCCCGAAATTTGGGGCTTTTGCAGTATTTCATTTCCTTTGGACTCAACTCAAAGATCATAATATTTGATTGCTGGTCCTGTTTTTTTCCTGACATTGAAGATGAATTTTATTATTTCTGCACACTATTGGGCGAAGTTTCATTATGTTCTGCTGCTGTTCACATTATTGGAGCATTTTCAGCCGTTAATCTCTGATCTCAGCATATTGCTGATTGCTGCCTTGACCAGGTAATATTTTATTTCTGAAAATAATTATTTTCTGCATATTTTTCCCTATCCTCAGCAGGAAAACAGTAAGAAAAAAATATTATTCTTCATATTACTTGACTTCATTGAGGCAGGCAGCATCTCATTTATCAGTGGCTTATTAATATTTGGGCATCTATTTTCTCTCTCTTCACTTGGAAAATATTATTTTATTGCCAATTTCCACTCATGACTAACAACAATAATGATTTGTTGGGTATGCTTGGTGCCGACGACAAGCTCGACGGCACCAGTTACCCAATGTGGGCATACATGATGCAACATGTTCTTGTCACGAAGAATCTATAGCATATTGTCAATGGCACCGAGCAAAGGCCAGCCTCTCCAACGCCGGCACCACCTCTAGCCTCCACAATGCAAGGTGGCTCTCATGATGCCGAATCATCTTCTTCTTTGACAACACCTTGTCAAAGTGAAGCAATGTAGAAGCATATGACCAAGACACAAAGAGTGAGCAGAGAGCGGAGAGAGAGAGAGAGAGAGAGAGAGAGAGAGAGAGTGAAACACAGAAAATTTGCAATGAAGAATGCTGTATAAGGAAGTAGATATGTACACGGGTGCAGAGTGTATGTCTGCGTATGTCTCCACCTCGAAGATCTCACAATCTGTGAACCTCGAAGTTGTCTCCACGTACAGCAATATGGAAACCTGTGATCAGAATTTGTGAACATGTGTGCCGAGAACAGGTAATAAATAGCTTGAGAAAAAATGATAAAAATATGTTGTTGGCTGCATTTAATGCAGCTATCACCTGTACCTGCTAGACAATAGATTTCGAGATAAGGAGTCCCCCGCAAATACCGCAAAATTCTCTAAACAGCCTGCCAATGCACCATCTTGGGTTCACTCATGAAAACGACCAACACACCTATAGCATAACATAAATCAACAGAAGTATTGAGAAGCCAGATTAAGGAGCTAGTCAGCTGCTAGTAATGGGTTGCATCCGCCGAAGGAGAATCGAAATGAGCTGTTGCCTTCTAGTATAGGGGTCGTATTAAAGTTATATCCCTCAATCTCCCACGTAGTCAACAGCTCCTACACATACTGCTACTGGGAAATAAAGATCCCCCTCGGAGTTTGATAGATCTCATGACCTAGACAGAAATGAAGAAGTCCCATATCTATCATCTCAAACTTCTCATAAAGTGTTGCCTTCGTCTACTTGACCATATGGGCAAGGTCGCCTATCACAATCACGTCATCCACATAAAGGACAAACAGCACATGATCTCCATCGAAGGTGTGAACATAAAGCTAGGGGTTGGCTTCAGAATGTCGATATCCCAATCACTCTTAGAGGAACAAGTCAATCTTCTCATTCCAAGTACAAGGAGCCTCCTTAAGGCCATAGAGAGTCTTCCTCAACCAATCCACCTTACTATGAGAAGAACAAAAGCCTAGAGGCTGTTCAACATAGATCTCCTCCTTCAACTCCCCATTCAAGAAGGTAGACTTCACATCCCGTTGATAGACCGGCCATCTCCTGTGGCTAGCCAAGGCAAGAACTGCACGAATAGTAGCTATCTGAGCTGCAGGGTAAAAAGTGTCATGGAAATCAATGCCTCGGCACAATGCAAAACCTTTAGCAACAAGGCAGGCCTTGTGCTTGTCCAAAGTGCCATCACTATGGTACTTGGTCTTGAAGACCCATTCAACGACCCATTCAACTCCAATAACTTTCTTATGAGAAGGCTTAAGCACAAGGTACCAAGTGCCATTTCTCTCAATCGACTCCAACTCTTGCTCCATTGCTCTCCACCAACGATCATGTTGTAAAGCCTTCGTCACGGAGGTGGGCTCCCGATCTTGCATGGCACGAGTCATAAAACAGTACTATTTTCTTGGTTCCTTTGAGAACGTCGCAACCATCCTACGACTGCCACTCCTCAAGGATCCATCCGTGCGTCACGAAGAGTGTCACATGCCCAACGAGGAGGCCAGATCTCTCCTCGTCGCTCTCCATCTGCTGAAGTCTTGGGAAGGTCCACCGACTGCTTGGGGCTCAATCAATGAGTCCGGTGGTTGAAAACTAAGCTTCTCGTCCAAAGAAGAATCCTCATTCAAGAGGCACAAGCTCCAAAGGGGCAATCACTGGCGCTCAACTATCTCGGGATACTCCAAGAACGGGGTATTCCTCACCCCCCTCTGAGACTGGAACTTCCACAAACTGAACATCATGGCTCATGTAGACATCCCGCTTAATGGGATCATACAATTAGTAACCTTGATACTGCAACCTATGGCCCGCAAACACCTATCTTTTGGAAGTCACTTCAAATTTGTCACGCTGTGTTTTCGAGATGTGAACATAGGCGTCATACCCAAAGACCCTGAAATAAGAAACATCTAGCTTAGACCCAAAATATGCCTCATAAGGGATCATACCAACAACGGAAATAGGTGATCAATTAAGAATGTGGACTGCAATAGCCACAGCCTCGGCCCATAGACATTAAGGTGTCTGCCGTTGCTTGTACGAGCCATCTCAATCACACTACCATTCTTCCGCTTCAATATGCCATTCTCCTAAGGGGTGTTTGTGTTAGCAAACTCTTAGTAAATACCACAATTTGCACAAAAACGAACAAGCTCATTAGAAACAAATTCTTTGCTCTTGTCTTATCGTAAGGTCTTCAGTTTCCGGCCCGATTGGTTCTCCTCAAAGAGCAACAATCTATAAAGTTGGAGAAAGCCTCTGATTTCAGCTTCAAAAAATAAGTTCGTGTCATCCTGATGTAATCATCCACAACTAGCATGAAATGCAAGCTCCCTTTAAGGGACTACATCCTCATTGGTCCACAGAGATCAGTAGAAACAAGCTCCAAGGGTGCTAAAGACCGCTTGAAGCCTTGCTGGGAATAGCATCACGAGTTTGCTTCCCACGGATGCAGGATACACACAGTTACTAGCTCATCACAATATCCGGCAAACCTCGAACAAGTTGTCCCTTACAAGCCTTCTATAGGTAATCATAGTTAAGATGGCCAAATCGAGCATGCCAAAGCTCGGACTTTGTTTGTGAGGTAAGAAGAAGAGAAGTCAAGGCAAAAGAAGACCACAACTTATAGATTCCATTCTCCTCATAACCTAAAGCAAGGACCTATCTCCATCCAATATCAAGAATCCGAAAGCAATCCACATCAAACTCGACCAAGAGGCCGAGATGGTATCCCAAGGCCGGTATATAAAGCACCTCAAATGTATGGGCACCACCTTGCCCATCTAAAATAAGATGCATGTGACCCCCTCCCTAAATTGGAATAGAATAACTATCACCAATAAGAATCTTGCCATGAGAAGGCCACAAATGAGCAACATCTGTTGTAGAAGGAGTCGTGTCGGGAGAAACCACTATCAACAATCCACTCTTGAGTCTATGGGACTATCAATGCAACATCAGAGGCCTTCAAGGTCAATGCCTCAACCACCTCCAAGTGGAGGAAAGCAGCTAATAAGGGAGCAACCACCACTCCGGTTTCTCCTTTTCCTTCTTCTCCTTGTCAGAGCAATCCATCTTCTAGAGATCTATCTTGCCACAATGTGACAAATGGACTCCTTTTCCTTTTCCTTCTTTGATTTGTCCTCCTCCTTTTGGTCCTTCCCTTTTTTTTAAAGAGAACTAACCTATCAATTCCTCCAATTTAGAAGCATCGGTTCCTTTCAATTGCTCCTCTTGGTCCAAGACCATAGAAACCAACTTCTCCCAAGGAAGAGTCTCTAAACACCTTGAGGCAATCAAGGCGGAATAAAAACCATTGAAACGAGGCGGTAACTATGAAAGAAGAGTTATCACCATGTCTTCAGAAGTAATCACCTTCCCTCCGTTTTGCACCTACATTTGAAGCTACATCAGAGTGTTGATATGCTCTCGCATAGAAGATAACTTGTTGATACTCAAGGTCCTTATCTACACTTCCAACAAAACTTGTTTCATGACGGTCATATGACTATACATCTGATCAAGCTCAAACCATGTCTCCCGGGCCACCGTCAAATGCTCTATATGGGAAATCATAGCTGTAGTGCATGAGAGAAATAAAAACAAGTGGATGTGAGCATTTAGTTTGTCCCAATGTGCTTGAGCCTTTGCCAACTCCAATCTATCACTTGTAGAGAGTCTAGACTCATCTCGTGACGAAGGACAATTTATAGTCTCTGTAACAAGCTCCACCAAATCATTGGACTCCAAAATGGCAAGCATCATAACCCGCCAAATGCGGTAGTCCTCACCATCGAGCTTTTGATCTGATGAAAGAGCCAGTAACACGAGCACCTTCTAGTCCATGATTGCCTGAAACTCTATCTTGGCCTCAGAAGACATCTTCACCTAAAATGTCTGCATAAAACACAAAAAGCAGCCCCCTCTAACTGTGTGTATGTACCCTGCTAGGCTCTTCTCCACTCGTCCTACTCCTTCACCTGCCGGAGGCGATAAAAAGGTAAAATCTGCAATAGCTTCTTCCTTCTCAAACAGCAAAAATCAGCAATAGCTTCAGCAATGCTGAGAACACAGCCTTGTGTCACGTTGAAATCTCCTCTTCAGGTAGGTCCAATCCTTCAATGCTCTAATACCATGTCAAAGTGAAGCAGTGCGGAAGAGTATGACCAAGACAAAGAGAATAGAGAGAGAGAGAGAGAGAGAGAGAGAGACATAGAAAATCTCCAATGAATAATGTTGTATAAGGAAGCAGATATATACACAGGCACAGAGTGTATGTCTGCCTATGTCTCCACCTCGAAGATCTCACAATCTGTGAACCTCGAAGAAGTCTCCATGATCAACAATCTAGAAACTTGTGATCAGAATCTATGAAAGTGTGTGTTGAAAACAAGCAATAAATAGCTTGAGAAAAAATGATAAACGTGTGTTGTCAACTACATTTAATGCAGCCGACTGTACTGTCCAACCATTAAAAAATTGTCCACTTGCCTGTTGATGTGGCGATCAGACCAATGCTACTGCGTGGCACACTTGCGGACTATACTGAACTACCAACACACACAATTGACAGGAAATGCATGTCCAAGAGATGACACTATCTAACACACCTCCCGCTCAAGACCAAATTCAATGGGATGGCCGGGACGCCCAAGTGCATGCCGTTTATCCGTGAAGAGAGGTATCATTCCGCACATCAGATCATCCAAGATAGCCAAGGATGCATGGCAAAAGCTTACATCATTATATCAAGTGCGCAATGAGATGCACATTGCTTACTTATGTAAGCGAGTGGAAAACGTTCACATGGAAGGAGAAGGTAATATAAATGCCTATCTCACCAGCATCAAAGATCTTATCGAACAATTATTAATTATTGATGAAGAAGTTACAGATAATCAGCTCACTTCCATCACTCTTAATGGTCTACCGAAGTCATATTAAGGCTTTGCTACCATCTTGCGGTTAGTAACTTAGAAAAAGCTAGAAAAGCAACATTCAATGAGGTGCCAAAACTATAGAGAAAAAGAAAGGTAAATCGGTTCAGCCTCGTAGATCTTTTGCAAAGAAAATGTGAAAAAGACATGAGTTATTTGAAAAATAGTAAATGTTTGCAAGAGGTGTTGCAACGAAAAGATGATAAGCATGAAGGTTGAGTCTTCATGAACAACAAGAGGGCTCCATGAATTATTTACAGCTTTGACCCATCGCAAAGTACCATAACAATGCTGCTATATTTACAAAACGATTGAGGATCTGTCTACACTCCCTAACAATCCCACAGTTGATTGCTTTTTGCAATTGAAATCCACATTTTGCACCTTTACTTAAACTATCTACAACGATGCATTTAGGGTTGGCCCCAACACCGGCATACTAATGCTTGCTTCTCAATGGCACTCTGCATGGGAGAACATGAGCACCTCTTCCGCAAAAGTAACCAAGTTACCTATAGTTTCGATTAGCTTGTTGTTGAGTGTGTGGATAGCGGAAGCATGAAGATTTGCAGTAGAGGAAATGTGCAAGTGAGTGAGAGTGAGCGTGACAAAGAGAGTACGAGTTGACTTGGGTGTATCAAGGCAACAATGTGTTGGTACACAAAGAATAAAATGTATTTATACTTAGGGCACATAAGGGTGCATTCACATGTACAACATAATAATACACATGTACAATACACGGAGGTGAATAAAGGACCTTTACATCCCAACAACCTTCCACTTAAAGGTCTGAAGTGAACCTTTAACCAACTCCCACTAGTCGTATGCAATACTCATGCTGAGCCTTGCTTAAACTTTTAGTGAGAACATCTACAAGGTTGTCCTATGTTTTGATCTTGGTCAATGTGATTAGACCATCTTCCAGAATCTGTCTGATAAAGTGATATCGCACATCTATACGCTTTGTGCGTGAATGATACATGGCATCCTTAGCTAGATACATAGCACTTTGGCTATCTCATCCTAACATTGGAGTACTCATAGACATACCAAGATCCTCCACAAGTCTGCTCAACCATATAGCTTTCTTAGAAGCTTCAATAGTTGATATGTATTCAGCTTCAATAGTACTCAGTGCTACGATGTTCTACAACCTGGAGCACCAAGAGACAACCCCGCCAGCAACTGTAAAGACATACCCGCTAGTGGACCTGCAAGTGTCCAAGTCACCTGCCATGTCTGCATCACAATAACCCTACAGACTAAGTGCACCATGCCCATAGCAAATACACTTTCTTTGTGTACCCTTTAGATATCTAAGAATATACTTGACAGCCTCCCAATGTGGTTTGCCACGATTTGACATAAGCCTACTAACAACTCCCAATGCATGAGCAATGTCTCGACAAGTAGCGACCATAGCATACATGAGAAAGCCACAAGCTGAGGCATAAGGGACTGCCTTCATTGCATTGGCTTCTATGTCATCTTTTGGGTTGTTGGCTTTACTAAGCTTAAGATATGGAGGTAAGGGCACCCCAAGAGGCTTTAGCTTCAACCATGTTAAATCTCTCCAGTACCTTTTCAATGTACTTCTCTTGAGATAAGAACAGCAATTTCTATGTTCTATCCCTGCGAATCCTCATGCCCAATATATGCTCTGCATTCCTCAAATCTTTCATGGAGAAAGCTGATTTCAGCTGATCTTTGAGAGCATCCTGGCTAGTCTTTTTTTTCCCAGCTAGCAACATATCATCCACATACAAAACAAGTATGATGGGGTTGCCATCTGTACCGTTTTTCATCTACAAACAATAATCTACATGGCTGCGTGTAAACCCATGAGAAAGCATAGAAGTGTCAAACTTTTTGTACCACTGCCATGGTGCTTGCTTCAGCCCATACAAGCTGTGTTTTAGTTTACTCACCAACTGCTCTTTTCCAAGAACTACAAAGCCCTCAGGCTGTTTCATGTAGAATTCCTTATCAATGTCACCATGCAGAAAAGCTGTTTTCACATCTATTTGGTACAGCTTTAAATCCAATACAACAGTGAGAGCAAAAAGCACACGTAGAGTGGTCATCTTCACAACAAGTCAGAAGACCTCTTGAAAAACAATCCCTTCCTTCTGTGCATACCCTTTGGCAACCAATTTTGCCTTGTACTTGGGTTTCCCATCAACTGTCTTTACTTTGTAAACCCATTTGTTTAGAAGAGGCTTTCTTCCTTTGGACAACGACAAAAGATCCCAAGTATCATTAGCATACACAGATTTAATCTCTTCCTGCATAGCTAGCTCCCACTTACTGCTGAGTTTGCATGACTTGGCCTCTTTATATGTAAGAGGCTCACCCTCATCTGTAAGCATCACATAGTGCAAAGAGGGGTCATATCTATGTGGCTACCTTCTTAAGCGTGTAGACGTGCATACCCAATGATCTACATTCTCAGGAATCAGGCCTACATCTGGAAGCATGTTATTTTTAGCATTTATTGGCTGCTGTAAGCCATTTTCAGCATGTTGTTCATGCTGTACAGCACCTTCATTTTCATTTCCAGCACCTGCATTTTCATAATAAGCAAGTCTATCTTACTGTCCATGACCTTCTTGTAGTTCTATTTGCTGTCCATCATCATTTGGCTCAAAAATAACCGGCTGATCATCAGTTTCAGCCTGTGGTACAGCACCATGAGCCTCATCATCTGAAGTAATAGGTGGCTGCAGATTCTGAAATTTGACCTTTTTCATATCTTCATTAGAGGCTAAAGTACCTTTCAGCAATTTTGCCTCATTAAACACAACATTACGGCTGCGAATAATTTTCTTGGACTGAGGTAACCACACTCTGTAGCCAAATTCACCCTCATCACCATAGCCCATGAAAATGCCTTTGGTGGATTTTGGATCAACTTGATTCCTCAGCTCATCTCAAACATGCACAAAAGCATCATAGCCAAATATGCGTAAATGGTCATATGAGACCGATTTGCCACACCAAACCTCCTCAAGGATGCCATTACTTAAGGACTTGTTTGAAGAGCGGTTGCAAAATGTGAACCGCAGTTTTGAGTGCCTCTCCCCAAAATTCATGAGGGAGATGAGCAATGGATGGCATACACCGCACTCTTTCACATAAAGTCCTATTATATCTTTCAACCACCCCATTTGAAGAAGGGCTGTACAGAGCTGTAAGCTCCCTCTTAATTCCATGCAAGTCACAAAAAGACTTCAATTCAGTAGATGTAAACTCACCCCCATTATCAATTCTCAAGCATTTCAGCATTCTACCTATCTGAGTGGTCACAAATGCACGAAAAGTTTTAAAAACAGCAAAACACTTCACTTTTCTTTTTCAACAGGTAAACCCAAATCTTTATGGAACAATCATCAATAAAGGAGACAAAATATGCAGCACCACCCAACGATTTCATGGGTATACTACATACATCAGAATGCACTAAGCCCAAGATATTGGACTTACGAGAGACACCAGAGTAAAATGAATTTTTTATTTGCTGTCCAAACTGACACTCATTACAAAAGTCAAGTTTAGAGCCTTTTCCATCAACCCTCTTCAAAGAGGTAAGAACATCAAGTCCTTTCTGGCTCATATGGCCTAATCTCTAATGCCACAACTCCAAATGACAGCCAATTTCAGCTACTGCAAGAGACTTGCCATTCAAAGCTTTACAGTGCAAACAATACAAAGTGCTCTTCTTGGTTTCTTTTGCAATCAGCATGAAATCCTTTTTCACTTTCCACAAACCAGCACCAAACAGTGTAGTGTAAATATGCAAGTCAAGCTAACCAACAGATAGTAAACTCTTCTTGATGCCAGGCACATATCTGACACCTTTCAACACAAGCTCTTGCCCATTATCCAAAGATAAGTGTACAGTGCCTATCCCACCAATGCTGCAAGCATGGTTATTTCCAAGGTATACTTTTCCATAACTCCCTACATTGAAAATAGCAAAACACTTCAAGCAAGGAGTTACATGAAAAGAGGCACTAGAGTCTACAATTCAAGTTTGAGTGACACCATCATCAACTAATAAAAGTGCATCAATCACATCAGCCTTGGTAATCTGCATATCCTGCATGTGACACACAAGGGCATCATAATCTACTGCACATAGTACATCAGCCTCTACATCTGAGAGCTCCTCTATGACTACACTGGAGGCCACATTGGCCTTTTCCTTGCCTTTGGCTGCCTCAGATGCATCTATTTGATCCTCTTTCTTCTTTTTGTCTCATGCATTCTTCTTTCTCTCTTGTTCCTTTGTAAACGCCCCGAACAACGTAGTATGCTTAACAATTATGATATTCGCTTGTTTTCGAGATTTAATATAAAAGAGAATGAACACTTAAAGCTGAAAATGAAAATTACTCACAAAATTACAGCCATGAAAATGTAAAAGTAATGGAGACAAGATTGAGGGTTGAAGATGGGCAATCCCCCCCCCGAAGGAATGTATTTCTGCTCAACCCAAGTCCCTTAGGGAAGAGCTCAATTACAATCAACCTGAGAGTGAGGAGAAGTAATTCTCACTCTCACAAGATCTTGCAAAGATATATAAACACACATGCATTATCTATTATGCAATGATAAGAACTGATTTCTTTACAGTATGAGAGAAGAAAGAGGGGAAATCAGCCTTTCTCCATCGTTGATCAAAGTAGTACATGGATAGGGCTTGCTTCTTGTTGCTAAAATGAAAGAAAGAGCTCGAGAAGGAGGTACTGTAATAAATTTACAGGCTTGCTGTCCTGTAAAACAGCAGTGATAGAAGAGGGAATATGAAGGAATTTGATAATGGAGAAGTGGGGGATGATGATGGGGATGGATGGGGCCAGTTTCTGGCTATCTGTGGGTGCTGTACATGAGTTTACAGCAAAGAAAAATGATGTTGAATGAAGAAAAACGAGCTCTTATTTATAGGAGAGGGAAGAGCTAGTACAAAAGAGGAAAGTGGAGTAGCACAAGACAAGTGTCCAGCCACATGTCATGAGATGTGACAAGTGGTGGGACACTTGGAAACTTGTGTGACAAGTGTCTTGACACTTGTCTTTTCTCTATGGCCTTCCTTTTTGGGCTAAATACTGTCAAGAATAGAAACAACCAAATTTAGTAAGCACAGTCAGAGTACAGAACTTACTATTTTTAGAATGGCATCCCTATTTTTAGGACTAGCATTTTTAGGCTAATTCGAGGCTCCTAAAATTTAGGGATCTCCTAAAATTTAGGGACCCCCCAATATGGGTGTCATATGAAAGCTTTTTCCGTGTACATCGCAAAAACAGTATCAGAATCTTCATGTGACTTTCCTATGCAAAGAAATGTGCATTTCAAGCTTTCAGCCCACACATGCACATTATACAAGCATTTCATAATCATGCCATCTTATTGATTGTAACTGTCTGTTCTGGTGGATCTAGCCCACACTTCAAGGCATCAATCCTTTCTGTGTGCGAGTCTAACCCTGATATGTATGAGTTCTGGTCACAGGCGCCCAATCGGGCCATATAGGTGGAAGTGTGAACTATCTTTTCTCTAACCCACCCCGTGGGTCCACCATAACCTGTGACCACTCATCACCTGGCCAGCTCCAATGCACTTTTCTTTATATCTAATTAGTGCAAAGGAAATAAATTTAATAAATCATTATATAGACAAATTAATGAAAAAGGATACAAATTCTATTACTATAGAGTTGTGACATCCTTCTTGTAGTACCTGCAATCAGGCTTCTTGTGGCCCTTCCAACCACACTGATAGCAACTAACATCACTCTTTTCCTATCCTTTCCTCTTGCTTCTGCTTCTCTCTCCAACATTTGCATTTTTCTTTTCATCCTTGCCTCTTACATTGTAAGCTGAGTTGCTGCCTTCTCCACTAGACTTGCATCTAATTTCTTCATTCAAGATTGAACCCCTCACACCATCATATGAGAAATTGGGGTTATTACTAAGAGAAACTACCAAGGTCTGCCAGGAATTAGACAGTGTCATGGTCAAAGATTGCCCTCAACTTATCATCAAAATCCAAATAGACATCCTTGAGCTGATTTAAAATACTAGTAAATGCACTCAAGTGCTCAGCTACAAGCTTGGACTCATCCAACCGTATATTCACCAACTTGCATATGAAATGCACCTGATTAAGAGGGGTGGTGATCTCATAGGTAGTTTTCAATTTCTCCCATATTGCAAGACCAATATCTAAGCCCTGAATGTCTGTAAAAATGTCATCAGTGACACCCATCTTTATATAAGCCACAATCTTTTTGTTGACTTTGGTCCAATCTGCATCAGATATTTGTGCAGGTTTATCTTCCTGCAAAGCATCCTCACAATCCTTTAAGAACAATATGCCCTGCATATGGTCTTTCCAAAGGTCAAAACCCTGACCATCAAACTCTTAATGTCAGAACTGGAAGAAGTTGCAGCCATTTTTATCACAAACACAAATGTAAATGCATTGAACTGCAAGAGCACAAGCTAAACCAACAAATACAATGTTGTTCTTGCCCAACCAGCAATAAACCTCTGCTGTTTTTACATAAACCAGCCGCCACATGGGCAAATTCTGCAAAAATTTACTAAAATCTGCACAAAATCCCAAATTTCCAGGTCCAATTGTGCATAAATGTCAGCCAATCTGACCCAACTGAGCAAAATTTCATCAATACATGAAAGCCCCAATTTTTCCATGTCCAATGTCAAGAAATTTTACTCGGATGAGCAAAATTCCAACAAATTTGCCAAAATCCCCAATTTAACTAAGGTCAACATGCACAATGTCTGCAATTTATAACACAAATGTCACTGTCAAGCATAAACAGCATCAAATCTAGGAAAAGCCCCAAATTTCGAGAAGCGGTTTGCACAGATTTACGATCTGTGCTTATGCGTGTGAACGTCCGGAAGGGAAGAAATAAAATGAACTGAAATTTCTGATTTTAAAAGAAAATGGAGGGCAGTAGACCTGCCCGTCTGACGGGCGTCAGTCCATGCAGCCCACATCGCATGACCTGAAACAGTCCCCGCTGGACCCCAGCAGACATTGCGAGCGGTGACCCAAATTAATTTGGGGATTTTGCCAGATTAGTCAAAATTTTGCCCCTTTGAGCAAAATTTCCTGACATCGGATACTAGAAACTTGGGGCTTTTCATGTATTGGCAAAGTTTTGCTCAGCTCGGTCGGATTGGCTGACATTTATGCAATTTTGGACTTGAAATTTTGGGGACTTGCGTAGAATTTGGTAAATTTCTGCATCTTTTTCCCGTTTGTTGGCTGGTTCATGTAGAAAACCCGGTCGCGAGCAGGTCCAGTCCTATCTGCTGCCCACGACACAGTTCCCAGCGACCGTCACGTTGACTTGCAAGCGCTGACCTGGAGCCCACCTATCTAAATAGTCGCTTGCAACACCTGTCACGTCTGCCTGTTTTGTCTACAACTTGGTCAGTAGCTGATCCGACTGCTACCTACTGGTCGCGTGCTACCTGCTGGTCTCGGGAAGCGTGCACAACCTGTGCTCTAATACCAATTGTTGAGTGCGCCAATAGCGGAAGCATGAAGATTTGCAGCACGGGAAGTGTGCAGGTGAGTGAGGGTGAGCATGACAAAGAGAGTACGAGCTGATTTGGGTGTACCAACAATGTGTTGGTACACAAGGAATGAAATGTATTTATACTTAGGGCCCGTAAGGGTGCATTCACATGTACAACATAATAATATACATGTACAATATAGGGAGGTAAATAAAGGACCTTTACATCCCAACACTTGTGTCTCTTTTGTTGCAAAAAGAACAAAGCTGACTCAATTGCAATGCTACCATGGTGACCAAACACGCCTTTTCCACCCATCATAGTGGAAAACCCAAACCGAAGGTTAAAAACACGACTACTGATAAAAAATCAGTAAACTTTCATGTTGGTCATCCTCCTTCCACCCCTTTTAGATCAAAGATAGCCTTCCATGATGGTCCACCATCCTCTTCCAATCCTTCCAAGGGTATAATCAACAAACACCTAAGAGGTGTAATTATTGCCGAAAGACAAGGCACAACATCACTCAATGTCGTAAGCACATTGCATCGAAGAAGAAGAAGAAGAAGAAGTCCAATCTTGCTCTCACACATGAGAGTGCGAACTATTCCCAGTTCAAGGATTATACTTCTTTCATTCAGTGTCAATATAATCCTTCTATTCATGACACTTGTTTTTCTATTACCGATGCAGCTTCTACTTGGTATTTCGACAATGGTGCATCTAAGCACATCACCTCTTATTAAGCATTATTTTCTCTCTCTCTGATGTATCTAAGGGGGGTATAGTCATGTGTGCTAACTAACAATGACTCTTATACAGTTAAAGGCATTGGACATGTGCAAGTTGTCTCTGTCTTGGGCACTCATTTGACATTGTCTGATGTTCTTTATATGCCCTGTATCAAGAAGAATCTTATTTCCATTTCAGTCATTGCAACTTCAAGGTTTCACGTCATTTTTTTATGGCCCCCGTTGTGCGTTATATGATGATTAAGTTTCTTCTTCCATTGTCTTGACAGGCACCCTCACTAAAGGTTTCTATCGTGTTGATATATATGATTAGTACCTTGCTGAATATCCCATTGAATGTGCTTTATTAACAAAGGAATTGTTTCATGATACATATTTATGGCATCAGAGGCTTAGCCCCATTAACCATCCAGCATTGATGAAGCTCCAGTTGGACGATATGGTTAGAGATCTTCCAAAAATTTGCTTGCCATTGGATCACATTTGTGAAGGATGTTTACTTGGTAAGATGCACTAATTCTCTTTTCCTAAGGATTCTCATGTTCATTCACCATCTATTGTGCATCTCATTCGCATTGATGTTTGTGGTCCTATGTGGACCAAATCCATTGGTGAATTTCTATATTTTGTCACATTTATTGATGACAAATCCCGATTTACTTGGGTACATGGACTGAAATCTAAGTCTAAAGTCGTCTCTAGCTTCAAGACTTTTATTACTATAGTGGAAAATCAAAGCAGCTTTCGCATTCGAACCTTTTGCACCATCAAGGGGGGTGAATATCTTTCTAGACAATTTTCACAATATCTTGCATCTAAAGGTATTCATCATCAATGCACCATCCCTTACCCCCCCACAACAAAATGGAGTAGCGAAACGGAAGAATAGGTCACTCATGGAGATGGCAAGAGCATGCTGAAGAGAAAGAATTCACCTAATTCTTTTTCGTTTGATACTGTTCTATGTGCCGCTTATGTTTTAAACAAGTGTCCCACGAGAGCTTTATGCACCATCATTCCTTTTGAGGCATGGACTTGGCTCCAAGCCGTCTCTCTCCCATATGAGGATTTTCGGATCATTCGCGTATGCTTAGGTGCCTTCTCCTAGATGATAAGTGTTCGCTACATATTTATTGGATATAGTACTAAAAATAAAGGGTACCATATTTATCAACCCTCTACAAGCAAGGTTATTGTTAATCCAAATGAGGTCGGACTGGCTATGCAGGGGGGTGGACAGACTGCACAAGAGTTGGAGCAGCTAGCGGACGAGCTAGGCCAGGCCACGTAGTGACTTTGCCTAGCGGGGTGGGCTATACAAGGCACAAGGACAAAGAGCAGCGCATGCTAACTAGCGCCGCCTGCAGAAAACGGACAAGGGACAGGTGTCATACTGCAAACCAGGTGACAAAGGGTAGCGCACGCTGACTAGCACCACCTGCAAGAAACGGACAAGGGGTAGGTATCATGCTATAGGCCAGGTGACAACTCTGCCTGGCGAGGCAGGCTATCACATCATGATAGGGAAAATGAGGCACTGCAGTTGGTGGCCTGTTGGTGGCTCTACTAGTGATGGTGGAGCTGCTCACAATGGTAGAGGAGCTCGAGACAAATGGCTCTTAGGTCAGCTGAGCTGAGGTTCAACTCTGATACCAAATGTGAGAAAAGGAAGAGATCGAAGCTCAGCTCGGAGTATAGTAGACAAGGTAGAGTGTGAGAGCACAACTACAAATGTAATAATCTAAAGTGTGTAACGCAAGTACAAAGTACAACCCTTAAATCTTAGGGTTGTAAGAGGGTGTTCACACCCGAAGAGTGTGAAATACGATAAGTGCCTAAAATTGTGTAACATAGGCACATAAAATAAAAGAAATGAATCTGGGGGAAAAAACCTCTCATACAAAGAGTAAAAAGTGCCCCAAGTGTCCTACTAAAGATCACCGTCACTCCTCTTTGAGCATAGGTGTGAGTCAAACCCAACATCAAATGCCACTCCACAAGGTGAGAAGAAATTTGATGAATTTCACAAAAGCCCCAAATTTTCGAAAGAAATTGGGTGAAATTGAGGTCGGATGATGAAAAGCCCCAAATTTTATCATGAAATTGAAGAGAAATTCAAAGAATTTTTGTAAATTTTTTTCTTAGATGATGCCGAACATTGCACTTGTAGATGGATTGAGCTCAATATTAATGAAGAACACCAAATTTTAGAAAAGCCCCAAATTTGGCATTAGAATTGGAGGGAAATTGGATGCCTACAACAAAAATCCCCAAATTTGATGAAGTTGGGCATCAAATTCCTTCAGCCCGATAATAAGTTTGAAGTAATAAATGAAAAGCCTCAAATTTTTCTTGAAATTGAAGACAAATTGGGTGAATTTGTAAAAACCCCCAAATTTTGGCCCCATTATGCTTGAGAAGGGGTTTGCTAGTGTTTAAGGGATAATTAAAAAAATGTTTTTACATGGATTTTGATGTTGAGGCTGACGAGAACAAAAAGTGACCCATCTATTGTGGCGAGTTTGTTAATGGAAGAGGCGGTGTCGTGTCCCAATTGGTAGGTTTGTGAACAAGTGAGCTATTGATTGAAAGGGCCGCGAGTTGGCATGTTGATTCTATAAGAGTGACAGATCCCAAGAGCCATGTTTGAAGGCGGCAGTCTAACCTGACATTGAAGGCAACACAGATCACAACAATGAATGGCAGCAGCAGGTGGGCCATGAACTGGCATCGTGTGGCTACAGCAAGCAAGTCCCTAACAATTTCAAATCAGAGACCTACAAATAGTGACAAAAACCAAGGCGGCTGATCAAATGGCTGCCTTAGGCTCGTGGCTTGATGCTCAAGTCTGCAGGTTGTGCATGGAGCAAAGTGTGCGTCTATGACCAGCAACACTCCACAGTTCAAGCACTCAAACAAGTGATTACAACAATTGACATGGATGAGCAAAGAAGATAGTGGCACAAAGTGCAATCACTTATGGAGAATATAAAGCCTGTGCGAGGGCAATGGCTCATGGGCAGCCAACCGAGCAAGAGGAGCTCAATGGCAATTGTTGGTGGCGAATGGTCGCAAGCGATGGCAAGGGTGATGAAGATAAGTGGTTTAATACGATTGTTGGCCCAAGAGTGAAGTAACTCGGCAATTAATTGATAGAGAATGAAAGATGATGAATGAATGAATCGATGCACAATAACTCAATCACAAAATGAGATGCAATGTATCAATAAGCGAGAGAATACAAAAATCACGGCGATCACAATGAACACTTGTGTGCTAATGAGGACAAAGTATCTTTTTATAATAAAATAAAACCCTGGCAACTTAACCATCATAGAAAACCATAAATGAAACCCTGACCCTAGTGTCACTTAGTGCCTAGGATACTAGATGCAGCAACGACATTTAATGACAGTTTAAACACCTAGAGAGCCCAAATCATGGATCAAAGGGCATCAACACATAGCGCGTGAGCTGGCATACATGTTATACATTTGCTTGCATGGTTCATGAGTGAACTCAAGCTAGTTCATTGGCAAGCTCATAAGAGGATTTTGTGTTTCTTGAAGGGGACCTCCAACCTAGGTATTTATTATTCAGCTACTACAAGCGATACAATCTTTGTTCTACAGGGTTGGACAGATTCCGACTAGGCTAGAGATGTTGACCACAGGAGGTCAACAAGTTATTGCTTTACTTTGAGTACAGATGCTATCTCTTGGAGTAGTATGAAGCCCACAGTTTCCCTATCATCTACAAAGGCACAGTATCAAGTAGCACCTTCTACTACTTGTGAGACAGTGTGGCTTTGGAGGTTGTGAGGATTGCTTGATTGTCCTCAGATAAGTTCTACTACACTTCATTGCAACAATGAGAATTGCATTGCTTTGGCACGAAATCCTGTATTCCATGTTTGATCAAAGCACATTGAGATTTAGTTCCATTTCATTCGGGAGAAGATCTTGGATATGATGTATTGTAAGATACGAGGATAACTTGGCAGATCTTGGATATGATGTATTGTAAGATACAAGGATAACTTGGCAGACTTGGCCGTTCTTTGACAACACTCCAAATCCTTGAGCCTTATGTTACGTCCATAATTAGAGAGGGAGTGTTAGAGATTTGGTCATCCCTTGGATGGGCACAAGCAATGTACAAGTATCTTAGGGCAGATTTATGCATTTCGCAATTTGGGCAACAGGCGGATCAAGTCACACACGTTGTGCAAGCCAGGCAGGAGTGCCATGTGGCATGCAGCATTTTTTCATAGCATTATTTTATTGTTTTTGCTGAAGATTACTTTTGCAGCAATTGGCCTGTTTTTATTGCCTGGCCTAGTCTTTTTTTATTTATTTTGGCCTATTTGGGGCTAGCTTGCTTCCCCCACCCAATCATTCTCACTAATTTGCAAGTTGAGAGAGATTCCCAAAGGGATACATTTAACAGCCGATTGTACATATCTACTTCCTTCATTTAGCATTCATTCATTGTAGATTTTTGTGTTCTTCTATCTCTTTCTCTCCTCTCTTCTCTCCATGTTCCTTTCATTCTTTCAGTCCGGTCATACACTTCTGCATTCACTGCACTCTTAACAGCCTACTACACAGAAAACGCAGATGTCTAGAAGTCGTACATGATGTGGTAGCAGGTCCCTGCAACAAGCCAAGCAGTCGCCAACAGCAGGAAGCAGCAAGGGCAATGGGCAGCAACTATAGAATGAGGGATGCAGAATACAAGATATAAAGTGTCTAAACAAGCCCCTATGTATACACAAATCAAACAACTACCTAGGGTGACGCACAAGCACTCTTGAGTGGTGCTCGAACACTTTGGGTGCAATTAATATGGGCCCTTGGACACTTTAGATACATCTAATATTTGAGTTTTAGGTATGATTCATGAGCTTAAAAGGGGGATTAAAGTTAAGTAACCCTCTTTTGCTTAACATATAAGTCCTTGGGCAATCCTAAGTAACACCCTTTGCATAATACCTTGGTCTCTTGGGATGCACCATTTTGGATCAAGACTAGAGCCTTCTTTTCACTTTCTTTCACACACTTCATGAGAAGTTTGAGATTATAGATATGGAGCTTCTTCATTCCTTTCTAGGTCATGAGATATGGCACACCAAGAGGGAGATCTCTCTCTCCCAGTAGTGGTATGTGCAAGAGCTCTTGACCATCTTTGAGATGCAAGAGTGTCAAACCATTTCTACTCCCATGGATCCGAATTGGATACTACGGCTCATACAAATCCACTATTGGTGAATGTGTCCTAAGGACATGACACTTTGATGCTTCCTTAGCATTTGATTAAAGAGTCAATCAAATGTGGAAACGTGACTTGCTCATGTGAGGTCGAGATTAGTTATTTCACAATGTGGGATCTAAGACCCCATGATATCAATTGTTGCCAAAGGCAAAAGTTGTAACAAGTTAAACATGACGAGTACCAGGTGGTACTTCTATCAAAAATTGGCCTAGAACATTCAATTAGCCATAGGTGTCAATGGTGATGTTGGGGAATTGACATTAATTAATTAATGTCAATTCCAAGGCTAATGAGTGCTCCAACTCACTTGGGTGATAAATTGGTCTAGTGAATTTAACTTGGCCAATCCGATTAGTTTTCTAAGCCATAAATTATTAGTAAATCAATTTTCAAAAAAATTATTTTGAAATTTGATTTAAAAGCTAAATAATGATAAAAATTGGATTTTGAAGGCTGCCACTTGGCAAAACTTTCCCGTGCAAGTGAAAAAGGCTGGTGGGAGACTAAGATAGAGGGAGATAGACCATTTTGGAGGAGGAGAAATAGGAGAGGAGACTATAGTGGCAATCATCAATAGGGAGAGTGTAGTTTTCAGCTACCAAGAACAGCAAAAAGGCAAGCAACAACAGCCACACCCCTTGTTGGAGCTTGCAACAGCTGCTGTTAGGCAGCAAGCGGTTGCATCAAACCACTTCCAAGCTATAGGCGATAGCTTCTAGGGCTCTCCAAACAAGGCAGCCGTAGAATTTCACCACTTTCTCCCGAAAAAGGTCAAAAAATTTCTCTCCTCACCATTCTCTCTTATCTTCGAGCCTATTCTCATTCTTCCTTAGCAATTTCCAACAAATTCAACCATTGGAGGTGGAGATTTTGATGAATCTCTACTGTAAACCCTAATTTACAACAGAAATTAGGGTTTGACAACAACCTCGAGAAGCTTGTTCAAAAATTCAAGGCCTAGAGACTTGAATTTCAATCACTAAAATCGGGGCAATTTCAAGAGATTCAAGTGGCCTATCATGAGGACGTGAAATTTTGCTTGCTTTACTTAGCATTTGGATTAATTTTTAATCTAAATGTTTTAAGTATATATTGGACATGTGAAGTGCAATTGAGATTATTTCTTCTTTACGAGCCAAGTACCCAAGGAAATCAGTGGAAAAAGTTGTCTTAAGTAATGTAACACACATACTAGGTGGTATCTGGTGCCAAAAATTCACCTAAGACATTTCATTAGCCATATGTATCACTTGGTGACACAAGGAATTTGGCATTTAATGGTACTTAATGCCAATCCGAGAGCTAAAGAAGACTTAGAAACACTTGGGAGATGGATTGGCCTAGCCAATTTAATTGTTGGTTAATCAAACTACTTTTCTAGCCACTAAAATAATTATTAAATTAATTTTAAAATTTTAAGTTAATAATTAATTTAATAATATTGGTGATGCTAGAAAATGAGATTAAAAGGCTACCACTTGGTAAAACTTGCCCATGCAAGTGGGAGAGATATACCAAGCAAGTCCAAGTGGTGACCCCAAAGACGCCAAGGCATCGAACAAAGGGTGCACGTCGACTGCCCAATGGCCTACCAAGTCCTGCAAAGGTGGATGGAACCACAATGAACTTTTTTTTTTAATGATTGTTTCAAAAAGTAGAGGTAGCATTCAATTAAGTAATGGACGGAAGACTAGTAGCCAAACCCAAAAGCTTTCACAAAATAAGCAAGCTATCCCTACCACTACTAGATGAGATTAGGGGAGAGAGGGGGAAAGGGTCATTCCAGCCTTGTGCAAGCTGAGACTCGAGAGAGATAGAGAGAAGACTGCCATAATTGCTACAACAATTAACATGCATTTTCAGCCAACAAGAGATCCTCCAAGAGCTGGTAACATGCCGAAGAGACTATAGTTGTAGTAGGTGACAACAGTTTGAGGGCTATTTCAGCCAAACAAACATCATATTCAATGTATTCCATCACTGCAAACAACTAGGCATTAGCTGATTTCTTCCATTTTCTCGCGATGGAAGTCTGAATTTTCTCTCTATTCAACATTCTCTCTCATTCTCCAACCATTTCCCAACCTTGTTCAAAAGATCTTAGCATTCTAATCCGTGAAGGTTGAAAATTTGTATTTTTCTATTTTGTAAACCCTAGTTTACAATAGATACTAGGGTTTGACAGCAACCTCGGGAAGTGTGCCACGAGATTGAAACCTGAAGACTTGAATTTTCAAGGCTGAGAATTAATTATCAGCAAGATTCAAGTGAGGGACTAGCCAACATTCGAATTTGGGGTAAATTTCATTTCCCAAGGAGTCGATGAAGGCCAATTGCCCAAGCAAATCAAGGGGCAAATAAACTTGAAGACTTGTTGGTCATTATTGACAGCAAGGGGTTTTTGGATTGCGAAGGGGATTGAAGGAATCCCATTACATCCAAATTCAATTGCAACTAAAGATAAAGAAATACCAAAAGGGACACCAATTTTGAGGCCAACAAGGTGTCCAATATCCAAGATTGATTGGTAAATGTTTGTGTTTCAGCATTTCATTAATTATTGCTTGCTGTAATTAAGTTATAATCCAATTATTACCACCCTTCCACAAAAAGAAGGCGAGTTTCATGGTTCCATTGTCGCGATACCATCAAATCCGATAGGCCTAAGGCACTTGATTGCAAATCAAAAGCTTTTCATTATTGCTGAAATTGTGCTCAGCTACTGATTACAGCAAGTATGTCCTCACACAATGATACAAGATCAAGGGGTGATCGTGCATCTCAGCTTGGTCATTCACGTGGTGAAGTGGAAAATGCAATGCATGATCCTGGACAAGGTTCTCAAAATGGACAACAAGCTGAAAATGTGGGAATGACCCAAATGTAGAGACTTCCATGCCTCAAGATGTTGATGACTAAAAAGAGGGTGAAGAAATTGATGATAGGTTCAAAATCGGATGAGGACAACAACAAATCTCTTTGCTAAATTGGCAAAGGATCCTTCGTTTACTCAATTCTTGAATGCCCCAGAGAAGAACGGCAAAGGCAAAGAGAAGAAGATATCTTCTATAGCTTTGAGATAGCCAAAATAACAAAAGGAAATGCCTAAGCCTCTGTTGGAAGAGCTCAAAGTTGCTCATGAGCATAAACAGTTGGAATCCATGGGAATACGGACAGCAAGGTATTCATGAAAATGCAAAAGGGGGACATCAAGGATATTTTGGTGGCAACACCATTTTTCATGCAATGCTTGGTCAAGGACCGCATATGGGAATGTATGGCACAAATCCCTATGGTATGTAGCAGCCAATGCTTAGTTCTCAACACCCAATGTATCCAGGTATGTAAAGCAGAAGGCACAATCCCATGTATGGCAGCATAGGCATGATGCCTGGGGCACAAAGTGGGCCATATGGAAATGTATCTGCACCCCTTGGGGATGTTGGAGCACAAGGATTTAGTGATGGTCATGCAAATGCATCTAATAGTGCTTGTGAAACCAACTTTTCTTCCATGGATGGATGGTAAATCCCTAATTATAACTTAATTACAACAGCAAACAATAAATGCAAATCTGAAAATACAAATTTACCTACTGATCTTGGACAATGCACATCCGATTGGCCCCAAAATTGGTGTCCCTTTCGGTATTTCTTTAGCTTTATTGAAGAAGAAGTTGATTTACAATGGGATTCTCCCGATCCCCTTCGCAATCCAAACTCCCCTTGCTGTCCAAAGTGACCAGCAAGTCTTCAATCTCATTTGCCCCTTGATTCAGCACTTAATGGGCCTTCACCCACTTCATAGACAATGGAAATGCCCCAAATTCAATGGTTGGCTAGTCCACCTGAATTTAGCTGAAATTCACCTTCAACCCTGAAAAATCCAAGTCTTGGAGCTTCAAATTTTTAGCACGCTTCCCGAGGCTACTACTAAACCCTAATTTCTGCTGTAAATTAGGATTTACAGCAGAGAAATTTGCAATTTCTCAGCCTCCAAGGGCCCAAATGCTGAAATCTTCGGAGCAATGCTGTGAAATGGTTGGGAGATGAGAGAGAAAGTTGTAAAGAGAGAAAATTCAGAGTTTAGTTGCGAAGAATGACTGAAAATCAGTCAAATGCAACTGCTGCCCTGCCACAACAGCATTAAGTGCTATCACCTATAGCTGAGACATCCAAATCAGCTGTCACCTTGTACCTGGATGCAATCGCCCAGCTGTAGAGGGTCTAAATCTGCAATCGCCTCCTCAAATTTCACTCATGGTTGGCTACAATGGCTGAAAATAGGTTAGCCATGGCTGCTCATAGCTCTCCCACATTTGCTACAACAAGAATGATCTCGTTTTTCCTCTTCTTCAACCTTTTACCAACCTGTATGGGCAAGTTTGCCAAGTGGCAACCTTCCCAAATGGTTTTTCCAACATTATCCATCATTAAATAATAATTTTCAGCCTTTAATTACTAAAAATTAATCTAATAATTATTTCGATGTCCCAAAAATAATCTAACTAGCCAATAATTAAATTGGCTAGGCATCTTCCACTCCCAAGTCTCTCTATGCCATCTTTGACCATTAGATTGGCATTAGGTACCATTGAATGCCACATCTCTAATGTCACCAAAAGCTAGGCCAACAATTGACACCAAATACCACCAAGTCCCTGTGCAACATAACTTATAGCAACTTTTGCCTTTGACATCCCGTGATTTTCTCGGGTCCCGAGCTCATAAATTTACTCTAACCCTAGTTGCACCTCACATGTGTAACATTTACTTAATCATGTGATTAAAAATTAATCCACATGATAAGTGAGGTTTCAAAAATACATGTCCTCGTGACAGCTAGTTATCATAGAAATGCAACATGTTGTAGGCCGAAATTTCTGCCACACTCGTGGATAGACAATGCCTTTCATGTAAGATTACTAAGGCATTTTCATGGTGATGTGCCACATGATATATCTACTGAAATTCAACCCGAGGTTGAGGAGTTGGATGACATATTGGTACCTAAGCAGATATTAGCACATAAAGAGCGAAAGATCATGAATAAGCTTTCCAAGCAGTATTTGGTGAAGTTTTAGAACAATTCACCAATGTTAGAGCCCATTTTGGATCGAGCTCAATTAGGTTCAACAAAGCAAGGGTCCAAAATATTACCCGATGTTCGTGAGGGAGCTAGCATCTCCACTCCTCAGTGATGAACAACTCTAGATGTGGTAGATCTTGGATGTATTTAACATACACTTGGGGTATTGTAGCTAACAGTATGTTTGTTAGAGCACTATTTAGTGTACTAGTCACTATGTCTGGTATGCATATGGTATAGTTTATTATCTGCAACTCTAGAACTATACATTTGTATCACTTTATGGTTAGTGTAGCATCAATTATAATCAACCCTGGATCATTGGTTTTTTATCATTGCAGATTCTTTATCTTATATTGATTTACGATAAATGGTCATTGGTTTTTTGTAATATTCAGCTAATTGTATGGATAGTAGCATGTATCATGATGTTTCAACCATGGATCATTGGTTTCTAATCATTACAAACTCTTTATCTTATATTGATTTACGATAAATGGTCGTTGGTTTTTAGTGGTATTCAACTGATTGTATGGATATAAGTTGAGCTCATGACAAATAAATCCATTCCAACATTTCTAGCAATGCTTTTGAGATTCTTAGTGAGTCTTATGCTATGTTATGCTCACCAATAATTTTCAGCATGTGTTTGATCATAGCATGGTTTGGCAACAATGGCCATGTTGTCTTTACTAAGATACCTTGTGGAAATTCCAATGCAATACTTTCCTTTTGATTCATCTGACAATGCAATCAAGGACAGCTGCAAGGATTTCAAGGGGGAGGGCTACCACAAGGACGTGAAATTTTGCTTGCTTTACATACCGTTTGAATTCATTTTTAATCAAATGTTTAAGCATATGTTACACATGTGAAGTATAACTGAGATTATTTCATATTTACAAGTCAAAGACCTGAGAAAATCAGTGGATGTCAACGGCAAAAGTTGTCTTAAGTAATGTTGCACAGATACTAGGTGATATCTCGTGTCAAAAAATCACCTAAGAGATTTTATTTGCCATAAGTATAAGTTGGTGACACTGAGGATTTGGCATTTGATGGTACTTAATGACAATTTGGGGGCTAAAGAAGAATCAAGAACACTTGGAAGATGAATTGACCTAGCTAATTCAATCATTTGTTGGTCAGACTAATTTTCTAGGCGCTAAAATAATTTTTAACATTTGAAATCTAAAAATTAATATAATAATTCTGATAATGTTGAAAAATGGGACTAGAAGACTGTTGCTTGGCAAAATATTGTATGCAACTGTCTCGTGTTTAGTATATGGATTCCATTTCCCGACATATCTCTGAGTTTTCCTTTTGCAGTGTTCTTTTGTTTTCTTCTATTTCTCTCCTCTCGTATTATGCAGTCTATTACAGCAATCTTCTACACTTCCATCGCTACACCCACTTCTGGCAGTTCCCAATTTGATGAGTACTCACGGTTACTTGGGTGAAAGATAGTGGGAGGCTAAGAGAGAGGGAGAGAGACCATTTTCAAGGTGGAGAAACAAGAGAGGAGGCTGTAGCAGCAGTCCCAAACAAGGAGAGGGCAGTTTTTAGCCACCAAGAGCAGCAAGAAGGTAGGCGACAGCAGCCACATCCCCTATTGGAGCAAGCGACAGCTATTGGGCAGGAGGTGGCTGCATCAAAGCACTCCCGAGCTGTAGGCAACAGCTTCTAGTCCTGTCCATACAAGGCAATAGTAGAATTTCACCTATTTCTCACAAAGATCAGAATTTTCTCTCTCTTGAGCATTCTCCCTCATCTTCCAGCCTATTCTCATTCTTCCTCAACAATTTCCAGCAAATTCAACCATTGGAGGTGGATTTTTTAATGATTTTTTGTTGTTAACCCTAATTTTTAGTAAAAATTAAGGCTTGACAAGCACCTCAAGAAGCGTGCTCAAAACTTGAAGCAATTGAAGACCTAGAGACTTAAATTTCAATTATCGCATTGGGGCAATTTCAAGGTATTCAAGTGGCCATTTAGTCACCCAACATTTGGGGCTGAATTTATCACCCAAGGAGCACCATTGAAGGCCAATCCCAAGTAAACCAAGGGGCAAATCAGTTTAGGTCTTGCTAGTCATTTATGATAGCAAGAGGCACTTGGATCAATGAAGGAGATTGAAGAATCTTTACTCTATCCATTAGCAATAAAAGAAATGTTGCGAGAGGCCCCAGTCTTGGGGCCAATAAGCTATCCATTGTCCAAGATTAAGTGGTAAATTGTGCATTTTAGTTTATGTGCTTTAATTGCTTGCTCTGATTATTGATTAATCAGGTTATTACCCCCTCCCCAAGGAGAAAGGCTAGTTTTAGATGCTTCCCACGATAAATAGTTGATTGGGTCATTGATTTGGCTTCTAATTACTTGGATTGATTTATGCTTTCCAATTGGTTTGCTTTTGCAAGATGGATCGGTGAACCTAAGAAGATTCACTAGCAAGCTAGCTTATGAATACTGCATGCCTAAGGGGGACCCTTGAATTAGGCCTATTTTATCCAACAAGTGTTGGTGGTTCTGCTTTAGTTTTAGGAGGCTAGACAAATTCGAACGACTGGCCTAGAGACATTAATCGTCAGAGACCAACTACGAGCTATTGCTTTCTTCTAGTTACAAGTGTGATTTCTTGGAGTAGCAAGAAGCAACTTATGGCTGCTTTCATCTACAAAGGCTGAGTACCGAGCAGCTTATTTTACCACTTGTGTGCATATGGCTACGAAGGTTGTTGGAGAAGCTTGGTTATTCACAAATAGGAGCTACTATAGTTTTATGCGACAATGAGAGTTTGTTGTGGTTAGATGTTAGTTCTTTGTCATTGTAGTGTCAAATGCAAAAATGTTGAAATTGCAATTAATTCACAAGCATCACAATCTCTATAGTCCCAATCCTACAGCCAAACTTGTGTTTCACAAAGTTGTTAGGTCTATGCATACCTCTCGAGACAAAGGGTGGGTACTACAAACAACATGCAATACTTAGAAGGCATGTCTTTATTGTGACAATCTTGGTGGGTATTTGTCATTGATGGTTCAACAGTGTGCATAACAGGTGTTAAAAAGCATCTGAACATTGGTTTTCTTATAGTGTGCCATTTTAAAACATTATAGTTGGCCAATATGTCAAACCCGTCTAGTTTTTTCCTAGAGATTACTGCTTATAGTGTAGATATACTGTCATGCAGATAGAAAGACATAGCACATAAATCAATGCACATCACAGCCAGTAAAACCATGTATATGGTAAGGGGTTATCACCTGTGGGGTTCCTGTCGTAATTTCTCCCTGAGCAGATGATGGTCCAGTTGTGGGTGGACCCATTGCTTTCCCCTTTGCTCCTGCGTCCTCTATCCATAAAGGCTCATTGTGTGACTCCTAGAGTCACTTTCTTCACGTTAAACCCTCCGAAGCAAAACAAAGGCTATTCATGCTTTCTCAGTCTTAATACGATCATCGTGGTCCAAAACTGAAGGCAGGAAGAGAATAGTCCCTCACCTCTCTGACCCGCCAATGATTCGATCCGATATAGAACTCTCTCCATAGGCGCTCAATCCTTATCTGTTGATCTGCATTTTACAGTGATGCATCACAAGCTTCACCTCTGGAGCAGCGCGCGCGCGCGCACGCACGCACGCGCGCGCGCGCACACACACACACACACACACACACACTCTCTCTCTCTCTCTCTGAGAACTTACCGGAGTACGAATTATCAGATGAGAAGGCCCGCACGCCTTGTGCCATCGTACAGGAGAACCTCCAAATTTTGAAGTGGCTCTGAGCAATCTTAGTGGAAACAGCACGCAAAGCACTTGCAGCCATCTCTCTCTCTCTCTCTCTCAAATTCTTCGTATGTTGCAATGGTACCCTTACTACAAAAGAGGTAAACACGTATGTCGCAATGGTACCCTTACTACAAAAGAGGTGAACACGTATGTTCAAAGGCCTCGCACTCAACAAACCATGGTCACGTGTACGATAAATGTGGTAAGCAGCTCGATGATGGGGAAATAGATCTTCCCAAGATTATGTTAACCACGCTCTCATGGATATGAAATGCGCATGAGCAACCATAGTAGCTTGGTCAAAACTAAAGTGTGAAAAAAAGAGGTCGATTAAATTGCCCATGTCGCACACATGAACGGTGATGCAACTGTGCACTCAGTGATTTTGTGAGCAGAAAGGAACCCTTAAAAATGGTTTTTGCTATTTAGAAACCACAAAGTGATTACAACAATTGATATGTCTTGGGGTGCCCCTGTGATCAATTTGCAAATTACTCTTCCCTTCTTTCTACCTTCATCAAATAACCACCACTCTCATCTTCCTACTTTCCTCAATGCTCTCATGCTCCTCTTCTCATTTTGTCAACCATTCTTTCCAACCACACATTTATTAACAACTACACATGCATTTCTTAATAGCTATGCCCACAAACAACTAAACTTTTTCATCGATTGCTTAGGTGCATACCCACTCTAAACCATATTCACTACGTCCTTTGAGTTTTCCCTTGTTTCTTTCAATCCATTGCCTCTTACTACGCAAAGTCTATTCTGCTCTCTCACCTCTTAGGTCACTTGATTACATGGATTGCTCCATCAAAATGTACCAACTTCACACCTTGCTGAATGCATTTGAGGGAGAGGAAACCTCCATTTCACAGCTATAATTTGCACTTATTGGTTCTTCTTCCTTTTGCTCCCTGTAGTTGTAGCATCAATTCTATATTCATTGTCTTCCTTAAACAACACACATTCTAGCTTGGAGTTTAGCAATCCATATGGATATGTGAACTCGACACACATAACAACTTATTTCACAAAAGATCCATATTTGATTATAATTCCTTCCAATGACTTTGTAGCTATTACGGCCTCATTGGCCAAAACAAGGTGATGGAGATATTGCTTGTGTGTGTATCGATCAGGAGTGAACTCTTAGTTGTACACATTTACGATTGGCTCATAATGACTCTACACATCATATTGCTGCCACATTTAGCATTGGTGAGTCAATAGTATGCAAGTACTATCATCTTATCATTGATATTTTGGCCACAAAGCTCAAGGTAATGTTCATCTCTATTCCATCAGGTAAGCATTTGCAATACATCATTATAGATTTCAAGACCATCACTATGTTGCCCATTGTTTGGCTTCCACATCAAGCTTGCTCAAAAGCCCAACATCAATGATATTCGTGTTCAATATTGGTGCAAACATCATTTCCACTTCATTCTTGTGAAAGGGATTTGCGATGCATAAAAGCTTACATGAGGTATTTGCATCTTGGCTCCTAGTGGCACCAACAATGCTATACATTGGAGGATGAGGGAAGCAATCATAGAATGCGAGATAGAAGCTATGGAGTGCAAGAGGATTGAGATAGAGAAGAATAGAAGTGAATTGTGTGGGTACAAAATAAATGGTAAGAAGTCATAGGAGTTTTGGTACACATTGTGAAAATGGACACTTAACTAGAAGTACCAATAATAGAGTTGTCGTCTATTTCACTAAGTAATGACGATCTACTAAAAGATTGATTTATCTTATGGCCTTGGAAAGAACTTGACAAGTCATGCTAGTATGTGGCTTGACTTAAGCCTTTGATTAGTCACTCAAGTGACTCACTAGAGAGCTAGGTGGTAGACAATGAGTCATGGAGTATGACCATGACCTTTAGTGCAATTTTCAACCTCTTTTAATAGACATCATGGTGTTGTACTAGTCATGGAGAAAAAGGGATGGAGGAGAGCTCATGGGGGCTATGCAACTCAAGTGGCAAGTGAGGAGAAAGCTCTCAAGCATTGGAGCTGAGAAAAATGACTTTTTATTCATGCAAAGGGGCTCTCTAGAAAAGGGTGTGCTATTGTATTCTCGATTTGAGAATAGGTTTTTCAAGGCTAAATATTCATGTTTGTTATCTTATCCTCTCTCTGCACTATTGATAAGTTCTTATGCTTTCATCTTGGACTTTACCAATAGAAGATTCATCTTTGCTCATGGAAAGAGAGTGCTATGTGTCATGAGTACCATTTGTGGACTAATTTGGAACTATTTTGATAGCCAACAACAAAGCATACAAAGTTGAAGAAACTTTTGATTATCCTCTTCTCTCTTTGAACCAATTATGTCATCATCTATTGGATACATAGCCTCTAACAATGGGAGATTGACCCTTGATCATTGGTGGATTGGTCTACAAGCTTCAAGCTCCATTAATGGGTTGTTTTGACTATTTATGATAGAGCAAAACAAGGTTGAATGTTGTATATGGTTTTCATGCACTCTTTTTGATCATTTTATGGTGGATTATGCTTGGTTCATGGTCCCAAAGAGCAGGATCACTTATATGTTTCACCAAATAGGAGTTTTTGGCTATGTATGGGCTTGATTTGGGTTATTCTTGGCTATAATAAATAGCCAAATCAAGGCATCTTGCTGTGATTTTTTATTTGGATGCATCAAAATGATTCTTTTGAAGAGCTTTTGACCCTAAAGGGGTCTCGAACAGTACTAAACATAGTCTAGATAGTTTCGAATAGATTTATCTTAGAGTTTGAGCTTCTTATGGCTCTTGATTGACTCTTGTAAATACACAAAAATAACAGGGATGATGTGCTTTGGCAACCTTGGTAGGGATTTAGCAAGTGCTTTTGGTTTACTAGTTGCTTGTCTTGGTTACGGTGGATGAGTTAGTAGAGATCATGATATGTAATTGTGTATAAGCTTAGCTATCAACTTAGTGTGTCTTGGGTTATCATTCCATCTTCATGGGTGTATCTATCTTGATTTGATTATGGGCTGATGTATTACACGTATGTCAACATATATGCTCTGTTGAGCTTTATAAAATAAAATGATAGGATTCACCTCTATTGGTCTCATCTAATTTTATTTTCTTCTAAACTCTTCTCTTTCATTTGTTCCTATCTTTGAATCCCTACGCACCCTTTTGTCTCGTACCCCGGCGGTCGACCTTCCACTAAACACTCTCCGACAACGTTTATTCTTTGTTATCTTCACTTACATATGACTATAGTATATATACTTATACTAGGGATGTCTATCTAGCTATAGGCCATTTGCCTTTATTTCAACAACCTCCCACTTAAAGGCCAATGTGCCTTTACGAAAGTATAAGAAGAAACTAAAGATATTATCCAATACCATTATCGCATTGCAGTGTGCAAAGAACTTAGAAGGTAAACTCGTCATGAGAAGATCTACAAGATTATTATCCATATGGATCTTGATAAGCTCAATGCACTTGTCCTTAAGAACCTCCCTTATGAAGTGATACTTCACATTGATTTGCTTTGCCTTTACATGAAAGATAGGGTTTCGTGCCAATTGAATGGTGCTCTTACTATCATAGTGCAATGTAAGCACCTCTCCTACAATGCCTAAGTCTCCCACTAGCTGAGTACGCCATAGAGTTTCATTGGGGCCTCAATGGCTACAACATACTCTACCTTAGTGGTAGATAAAGCCATACATGGTTGCAATCAAGAAACCCAAGAAACTACATTACCTATGAAAGTGAGGACTAAACATGTAGTAGACCTCCTAAAGTCTGCATTCCATGCAAAGTTGATGTTTATATATCTAGGAATAGATGTGTCCTTCCTTTTGAAGCATAGACATACTTCTAGTACTATTCAAGCATCTCATGATACTCTTTACTACATCCCAATGCTTATTGCCATAGTTTGGCACACACTTGCTAACCACTCCCACTACATAGGCAATGTTTGGATGTGTAACAATCATGGTGTACATCAAGTTATCCAACTATGGATGCACAAGGAACCTTGGCCATTTCAACCTTCTGCATCTACTTAGAATTATACTCTTGGCTAAGTTTGAAATATGAACAAATGGAACATTAGTAGCCTTCCCTCTCTCCATATTAAAATGCTCCAATATTTGCACAATGGAATGTTGAGATATCGAGCTCCACTCATGATACGCCAGGGTGATCGTTGTGTATTTATGTCACCGACTTGTCAGTTGCAGACGCGGTTGGTACACCGCCCATGAATAATAGCTACATGATAGCTATCCTTATCTACTCTAGTTCGTGGCTCAGTTAGTATGCCACCTTAATTAGTTGAGTTTGGTTTGAGACCCATATATATGG
Organism: Lygodium microphyllum; assembly: GCF_053477565.2. Taxonomy (NCBI): domain Eukaryota; kingdom Viridiplantae; phylum Streptophyta; class Polypodiopsida; order Schizaeales; family Lygodiaceae; genus Lygodium; species Lygodium microphyllum. The sequence goes on from NC_141155.1 coordinate 29,741,307, forward strand.
TTCTTCTATTTCTTTGTACTTGAGTTCTTTTGGCTTACACAACAAAGAAGAGGAAAACTGTTTTCAGCCTCCACCCTTATGTGTATTCCCCCATTGTGCAAGCAAGAAAGCTACAAGTGAGACTCCTTCCTTCTCTCCCACAATCTTGACATGGTATCAGAGCCTTGTTCGTGGTAAGGAGCTCAAGAAAGCAAGCCAAGCTCGCGGTGTTCTGGTAAGAGGAGCAGTGTTGCTTTCATTTTCTGTTTCGGGAGCAGATCTCTGCAGGTAGCACAGCCGGAAAGTGCAGGAGTGCATTGTCTCAGGTTGAGACACCCTTCGCGGTGAAGCAAAAGGGCAGTATATGCTGCGGATAAGGGCTTTAGCCCTTGGCGACCTTGTTTTTTTTATTTGAGGCCATTTCGGGGCCTGTTTTGGAGGCGGAAGTTTTCTGCACGCACTCAGGAAAAGGCCCAGTTTTATGCTGTGCAGCCACTGTTCTACAGGTCAGTGAATAGTTACTGTAAAAATTGCATTGTATGCTTGTGCGCAGAGACATTGGGAGTTACAGAATCATCCATGTTGCCTGTTGATGCAAAATCGTCACTAGGAAGTGACTATGTGGTCAAATACCACTTTCGCCAGTTTTGCAGATTTTCCCTTGTGAGGGTGAAGCTGTGGTTTTTGCAGTGACAGAATTTTTTGCAGTCTTCTGTAATGGCATCTGATTCTCTTTCACAGATTGTCACTGAAAAGCTTGACAAGAACAACTTCCAAGCATGGAAGTTTAGAATGACGAATTTCCTTATGGGAAAAGGATATTGGGAATTTGTTGCAGGAAATAAAGAAGAACCAATTCTTCCTGATGTTCCCAATCAACAGCAAATGCAGGCATTTAAAGCATGGCATGAGAGAGCCAGGAAAGTTATGTATTGGCTGTCTATTAGCATTTCAAACTCTATGATTGTGCATATTCAGGATGCAAGTATGCCAAAGGAGGCATGGGATACTCTGTCAAAGATGTATAGCACAAATATACAAGCCAGGAAAATGCAGCTCAAGCAAGAGTTGCACAATGTGCAAAGAGAAAATATGAGCATCAATGACTACCACATGAAGGTGAAGAAGATTGCAGATGCACTTGCTTCCATTGGGTCAATAGTGGAAGATGATGATTTAGTTTCTGTGACCTTGAATGGTCTAGGAAAGGATTATGCACAGTTTCGGACATCCATCTCAGTTCGTGAAAGATTTCCTGATTTTGAGGAGTTGATTGCTCTTCTAATTTCTGAGAAGCAGAGAAATGGTGGTGCATCTTCTTCAGGAGGAACTTCAAAAGAAGCTGTCTTCTACTCAAATGCTGGAAGAGGTAGAGGCAGCGGTAGAGGAGGCCGATTTGGAGGCCGTGGTAGAAATCAGAATATGCAGCAAACTCAAGAAAACCAGTCCTATGGAGGAGGACATGGTAACTCTAGAGGCAGGGGGAGCCAAAGAGGTCGTGGTGGATAGCAAAGAGGCCAAAATGCAAACAGTAATGTTGAATGCTACTATTGTGGTAAAATGGGTCATATGGCTAAAGACTGCTATAAAAAGTAGAATGACATCATGAATGGAAAACTGCAACAAGGGAATTATGCATCTTCTAGCAGACAGGGTGATGACAGAAATGAGCATTTGTTCATGGTGCAGCACATGAACAATTCTGTGACAAGTGCAGAAGAAAGCAATGATGTATGGTATGTTGACTCAGGTGCATCAAACCACATGACAGGTCATGCAGAATGGATGGAGGATGCAAGGAAAATGGAAAAACCAGGATTTGTGGATACTGGTGATGATACTGCACATCCTATTGTGCAGATTGGAAAAATTCCCTTGTTTATGCAGGATGGGAAAAAGAAATACCTGTCCGATGTATTTCATGTCCCGAATATCACCAAGAATCTGGTTTCTGTCGGTCAAATGGTTGAGCAGGGCTTGCAGGTCAGATTTAATCCTCATGGATGCTTTGTTGAGGATATGAAAAATAAAGGTCGCTTGATAGCAAAAGGAAAGAAGAAGGGCAGAATGTTTACGTTGGATGCAGACATGTCTGAATTGAGTGCAGCAATGTTTGCACATGGGACCGGTGTAGTTGCAGATATTGATATCTGGCATAAACGCATTGGTCATGTTAATGTACAACGACTTAAATCAATGCAAGCCCAAAATATTGTTGTAGGATTGCCAAAATTCAAGGTTGCAGAAATGCATAAGGTATGTGAAGCCTGTGAGTTTGGAAAACGGGCAAGGAAACCATTTCCTAGACATGTTCAAGAGAGTGAGAAGCCATTGGAATTAATCCACTCTGATGTGTGGACTACTAAAGCTGCATCTCTTGGAGGCTGTCATTATTTTGTCACTTTTATTGATGACTATAGCAGAAAAGTTTGGGTGTATTTTATGAAAAAGAAAAGTGAAGTTTTTGGGCATTTCAAAACCCTTAAAGCTATGGCTGAAAAAGAAACAGGTCTGCAAATAAAATGCCTAAGGTCAGATGGAGGGGGAGAGTACCTCTCAAATGAGTTTGCAAAGTTCTTGCAGGAGCATGGCATAAAGCAGCAATATTCATGCAGTTATATCCCACAACAAAATGGAATTGCAGAAAGGAAAAACATGCATATTGGAGAGGTATCTCGTGCCATGCTCAATGAAAAAGACTTGCCAGATTTTTATTGGGCTGAAGCAGTTGCTACAGCAGTCTATATAATGAACAGGACTCCCACTGCAGCAATACATGGGATGACTCCAGAGGAGAGGTATACTGGTAGGAAACCAGATATTTCTCATTTGAAAATTTTTGGTTGCATTGCCTATGTACATGTGCCAGATGAGTTGAGATCCAAGTTGGATCCAAAAGCTGAGAAGTGCATCTTTATTGGTTACTCTCTGCAGCAAAAAGGGTATAGATGCTATAACCCTTCTACTCGTAAGTTTGCAGTGAGCAGAGATGTTGTTTTTGATGAGATGAGTAGCTGGTATAAACCAGTAAATGTGATTGATGATGTAGATGCACAAAATGGTAATACTGCACAGAATTCACAGCAGCAGTCACAAAATATTAGTGGACCTGGAGCGTCCTCTAGCAGTGGTTCACATTCTTCGCCGTGGACAGGCAGATTGAGATCAGGAGAATCTTCTCAAAGCAATGCAGATAGTGGTATGCATGTATCACGAAAAGGAAAAGAGAAGGTTGATCAGCCCATGTTTGATGTGAATGCAGGTCACTCTTATGTGGATGGTGAATCCAGTGGCTCAGAACAGAGCATTGATGATGAGTTGGGTATTCCTTCTATTGTTACACCTGGAGTAAGGAAGACCAGGGATGTTTTGAGAGCACCTGGGAGTGAACCTACTTTGCGCAGGTCTACGAGAGCTAGGTATCCTGTGGATAGGCTGAAATATGATGGATTTACAGCCATTCACTATGCATAGATTGTCAAAGTGATACAGGAACCAAAACCCACATCTTTTGAGCAAGCCATGGGAAAAGAAAAATGGGAGAAAGCCATGGATGAAGAAATGGATGCCTTGGAAGCAAATGCTACATGGGAGTTAGTACATTTGCCTAAAGGTAAGAATGCAATTGGCTGTAAGTGGGTTTATAAGGTGAAGCACAATGCAGATGGTTCTGTGAACAGATACAAGGCAAGATTAGTAGTCAAGGGGTATGCACAAACATATGGCATTGACTATGAAGAAACATTCAGTCCAGTTGCAAGGATGGCAACTGTAAGAGCAGTCATTGCTATGGCTGCATCAAAGGGATGGTCTTTACATCAGATGGATGTAAAGAATGCCTTCTTGCATGGTGATTTGCAAGAAGAGGTCTATATGGAGCAGCCACTAGGTTATGTGCATGCTGTTCATCCTGAGTTTGTTTGCAGGTTGAAGAAAGCTTTGTATGGCTTGAAGCAAGCACCTAGAGCATGGTCTGACAAGATAGGAGAGTATCTTGTCACTATTGGCTTTCAGATTTCCAAGGCAGATTTCTCACTTTATGTGAGAAAAACAGAGAAAGGTATTATGCTACTTGTCATTTATGTTGATGATTTGATTATGACAGGTGACAGTGATGAAGATATCCTTCATGTGAAAATGCTATTGAAGCAGAAGTTTGAGATGAAGGATTTGGGAGAGCTGCGTTATTTCTTGGGCATTGAGGTGATTAGATCACCAAGTGGGATACAGCTCTTGCAGAGGCAGTATGGATTGGACATGCTGTCCAAATATGGGATGACAAGCTGTAAGCCTATTTCAGTTCCTTTGGAGCAAAATGTGAAGCTAAGCACAGATGCAGGTGAGCTTCTAGAAGACCCTACTATGTTTGGCAAAATCAGACTTGCTTTTTACCTACTCATACTTCTATAAACATTGTGCTTTAGTTTGTAAATTGACTTGCAACTCATATATTTCTTTCCCTCAAGCAATGGTACCAAATCACTATCATATGTCAATCTATTTATGAGATACCTTACTCTCATTGACCTGCACACTTGCAGAGCACTTTGTGATCCCTTTACATCAACCCTTATTTTCCTTACACCAAATGTATAAACAAGTGGAATACCAAACTCCTCATTCATACTCTAATCTGAGCCATCATACTCACCACCTACATGTAAATAGCCCATGGAAACATCTAGTGCATCAAGTGGCTCAACAACTTTTTATTTTCTCTTTTGTGATACATTTTCTACACTTATAGAAGTGTTATTCACATGTAGCTTGCCACTCCATGGTCTCTCAATGGACCTACTAGAAGGGGACTCTTTTGGTCCACTCAATGTCTATGATGTAGAGCCACATTTTATGAAACCACCTTTTCTTTTACATTATTTGCAACACTCTCTTTGTTACTAGCATACCAACTACTCATGTCATCAAATGCCACATCTCTACTCACATGTATCTTACGTGTAACTAGACTATAATACTTGTAATCTTTTTGCTCAAGACAATAGCTAACAAATACATACTTTTTAGCCTTTGGATTTAACTTCTTTCTTAGCTCATCAGGGATGTGCACATACGCAATGCAATCAAATACTTTAACATGTGACAAATTTGGTTTTTTACTAGTAAACTTTTCATGTGGTGTCACATCATGCACTATAGAAATGGGAGTCCTATTCATAATATATAGTTGTAGAGACAACTTCAAACCAATAATAATGAGGCATGTCCTTTTTAGTTGTCAGGCTCATACAATCTCTACAATGTGCATATTCTTCCTTTCAGTGCAACACCATTTTGTTGTAGAGTATACATGCATATGAAGTACTTTTGAATTTCATACTATTACAAAAAATTACTTAAAATTTTTGCATATCAGTCACTTTGAACTTAGGCAAGCCTATCACAATTTCACATGACTACATATTTTTCAAGCACTCACATTTACATGGCCAATGTACCAATATGTTGAGCACAAAGAAGTAGGTTGTAGTTATTTTCACCAAGGCCCTTGAAGCATAAAAACTTCGATGATTTTGAAGCTTACCTGGAGTACATGTCATGGAGTTGAGCTTGAGGGGGAGTGTTGAGATATTAAGGTCAACATGTGCTAACACTCATGTACTAGGCTGACCATTTGTGCATTCATATCACTAATGCAGTTGGTACTTGCACTAACATATACTTCTAGTGATATTTTACAACTAGATATTAGTTAGTCCACCTATCCAAGTTATGGGATACGTATCTAGTCATCTTTCTTATTAGCATATTCACACTATGGACTACTGCTTGTATATTATGTATATTGTACTCTCTCTTTATTCTTGGTAAACTATTATGGTGGAGAAGGAGAATAAGAAGAAGAAAAAAAAGACTTTTTATCATGTGTGCATTCTTTGTGTATTGTGTGTCTCGCAAGAGCCAAAGCTCCCTCTCTCTCCCCCCATCTTTTCACTATGTTGATGAAACTTTTTCTCAAACTTGGAACATATCATAGATTCTGCAAGACAAAAAAAAGAACCTTTTGGTAATGAATAAGTATATAGTCCCAATGCCAATGATATTGCATACATAATTATTATCAAGGCAAACACATCTTCTCTTTTCAACACCATAAGTAGATAACCACTCCTTGCATGGAGTGATTTTTGAAATGATGCTTAGAATCCATAGCTAGTTTTGAGACATGTTATTATCCATGTCAACCAAGAATGCATCATCAATAGAGGATACAAACAAAAATGCCACCATTATCACTGTCACATGCATTAATCTCCTCAATCTTTGCCTTGATTTTCTCTTTATCATCATCGTCATTTGCCTGTTTACTTGTTCTTCCATTTGAAGTAGGCCTTTTATATATGTCCCTTCTTGTTTTTGAAGTAGCATTCCATTGTAAGTTCAATATAGCTCTTTGACCCTACATTGTTCTTCTTTTCACCTCCTTAGCGAGTAAACTCCTCTCAATATTTAGCACTCTTAATACTACAGGCAGGTGTGGAGTTACTAGTGGTAGTCTTGAAAGTATCCCAACTCTTAGGTAAGGTAATCACAAGAACATGGTGTTTATTGACATAAAAGATGATCTTTTGAGATGTCAATTGGCTAAAAATCATGTTAAATTCATTGAGATGAGGAGATATTGAAGCCCCCTCCTCCATGTGAAGATCAATCAAAATTTTCAACCAATAAACTTGCGAGACTATGAAGGGAGGTGAGCCCTGAAGGAAGCATGAGCAGGAGCAAGAGCTATGGTGGAAGGAGAGAGAGAGAGAGAGAGAGAGAGAGAGAGAGAGAGAGAGAGAGAGAGAGAGAGAGAGAGAGAGAGAGAGTTCAAATGTGGGAACTCCAACAGTCACAATGTGTGATAGGGCTTCCCTTTATTCAAATGTCACTGAAAGAATAAAGAATGAAGTGACAATGATGGGCACTCGCGCCGCACCTGTAGTGTGCAGGCACGTGTATTGTTAGTGTAGTAATACACATGTGGCTAGGCAGAGGCACCTTTACCCCCAACAACCTCCCACTTAAAGGTAAATCTGACTCAGTAAGGAGGGAAAAAAAAAGAAATGAAAAAAGTACAAGTGTACATAGGTACAACAGGATGAGGAAAGACGTCATTTCATCCTATGCCCATCATCTTCCTAAGGAAGGCAAAACGCTCCATACAGAGACTTTTAGTGAGCAAATTTGTAGGATTATGGTTAGTCGAGATCTTGAGAAGATCAATAGTCTTGTCCTCAACAATCTCATGAATGAAGTGATACCTTGTCTCAATGTGTTTCATCTTTGCATGGAAGACTAGATTCTTGGGTAATAAGATCGCACTTAGAGAATCCGAATGCAATGTAGGGATAGCATCTGTCATACCAAGGTCGGCAACCAAACGGCCTAACTAGATGGCTTTCTTACAAGCCTCACTAGTGGTTGCAACATACTTGGCCTCTATACTAAAGGTTGTGCATTTCTGTACCTTGGACATCCATGAAACAACATCTCCAACAAAAGTGAATACATAGCCAGAAGTGGACTTCCTATTGTTTGTGAAAGGTGAGAAGGATCGAAGCTTGCTTGGAAGTGAGCTATGGTAGAGAGAAAGAGCAAGAAGAGAGAGAAACACAAATGGGAACTCCAATAGTCACAATGTGTGACCGGGCCTTCCTTTATTCAAACTGTCACTAAAAGAATAAAGAATAAAGTGACGATGACGGGCACCCGCCACCTGTAGTGTGCAGTAGCGGGTACTATCAATGTAGTAATACACAGGTGACTAGGTAGAGGCGCCTTTACCCCCAACAACCTCCCACTTAAAGGTGAATTTGACCCAGTGAGGAGTGAAAAGAAAAATAAAAAATAGTACAATGTACACATGTACAACAGGATAAGGAAAAATGTCATCTCATCCAACACCTATCAATCTCTTGAGAAAGGAAAAACGCTTAGTGGTGAGGATTTTCGTAGGTAGATCTGCAAGATTTTCATTAGTGGAGATCTTGACAAGGTCAACAAACTTGTCCTCCATGACCCCACATATGAATTGATACCCCACCTCAATGTGTTTCATCTTCGCTGTTAAAATACATGGTATCTAGAACATGGCAGATGCGAAAGCTATGGAGGTTGAAAGAGGAGAAGGAAACTCATGAAGACATTGACCCTGACAAGGACAAACTGTTACACAAGTTCATTAGGTTCCAAGATTGAGACTTGGACTCATAAACACAAACTTGTATATTGATAGTGACATGACACTTTACTAGAAAGAAAGAGTACTACCATTGCATTAGAAAAAGATCAAGTACAATGCTTTATAGGATTTAAGTGGTGGTACTTTCTCCTGCTGTGCATATGGGACTTTGGTCCTGAGCCCTCACTGCTCCTCACAAAGGAACTAAAGTAGGTGTGATTGTAAATATTTCAACACCCCTCCTCAATCACAACCAAAAGTACAAAGTGTATAGAGGCTTTAGTGAAAGCAACACCTGCAAAGTGTGGGCACACCACAAACATGGTAAAACACCAGAGGCTATCACAGAAAAAGGCTAAGTGTGGGTACCACAAAGATTATGGACATCGAGAGGCTGTAGCAGGGGCCTCACAAAGTGTACAGAGACTGTAGTATAAGTCTAATTGAGGACTTTACAAGTTTGTGTTTGAGGCATTAGGGCTAGGAAATACAAAACTAAAAAGCTCTATCGAAATAAGGACTGACGAGGTTTGTCCTTCTCCTGGTGGTCTTTTTCTTCTTCTTCTTCCTTTGCTCCGTTTTCTTCTTCTTCTTTGACTATAACTAGATAGGCCTTTTGGGACCTCTTTTTGGCGTGGCAGGACTTCTCCGTGTGTCTGCTCCTTTTGTAGAAGTCATAGAACAGGTGATCCTTCTTGCCTTTGTACCTTCTGCCAACATATAATGCATTTTAATCTCTAGAGGTGCTTGGTTCTTTCTTAGTTTTTAGCTTCTTTTCCTCCTCTAACAATGATGCCTGGATATCAACAAGTTCAGGATTTGGCGTGTTGATTAAAGTTGTTGATACATTATTATATTTAGGAGGCAAACACTTAAGTAGAACACCAATGCAAACATCTTCTTCCATTTTAATGTTGATTCCTGCAAGTTGGGTTAGAAGTCCTTCCATGTAATTTAGATGCGTGGCAAGTGATGTGTTGGTCTTCATTTCAAGCGTGAAAAACTCAATGAGGTGACCATACTTTGATAATTTAGACTGTCGAGTGAACAAAGTGTCAAGTCTCTTCCATGTATCCTGTGAGGTCTCACAGTTATCCACATGGTGGATATAGGTGTCATCTAGCTCCAGTTTGATAATGGCCTAAGCCTTATCATCGTTCTTTGCCAAGTGATAGCAAGATCCGCATAACGAGGCTTCTTTTCTTTTCCAGTGGTAATGGCCTAAAGCCCCTTCTTCATCAAGACAAGTTTGATGCGAGTTTGCCAGGTGTGAAACCCGACTCCTTTGAAGCAAGTAGTTGGAGAGTCTTTTCCCATGTTAGACTTGCGGGAACTCATGAAGACATTGACCCTGACAAGGACAAATTGTTACACAAGTGAATTAGGCTCCAAGATTGAAACTTGGACTCATAAACACAATATTGTGTATTGACAGTGACATGACACTTTACTAGAAAGAAAGAGTACTATCATTGCATTAGAAAAAGAGTGCAAGTACAATGCTTTATAGGATTTGAGTGGTGGTACTTTCTCCTACTGTGCATATGGGATTCTGGTCCTGAGCCCTCACTGCTCCTCACAAAGGGCCTAAAGTAGGTGTAATTGCAAATATTTCAACACCCCTCCTCAATCACAACCAAAAGTACAAAGTGTATAGAGGCTTTAGTGAAAGCAACACTTGCAAAGTGTGGGCACATTATAACTATGGCAAAACACCAGAGGCTATCGTAGAAAAAGGCTAAGTGTGGATTCCATAAATATGATGGGCATCTAGAGGCTGTAGCAGGGGCCTCACAAAGTGTACAAAGGATGTAGTACAAGGCTAACTGAGGAGTTTACAAGTTTATGTTTGAGGCATTAGGGCTAGGAAATACAAAACTAAAAAATTATATCTGAATAGAAGGACCGATGAGGTTTGTCCTTCTCCTGGTGGTCTTCTTCTTCTTCTTCTTCTTCTTCTTCTTCTTCTTCTTCTTCTTCTTCTTCTTCTTCTTTGACTGTAACTAGATAGGCCTTTTGGGACCTCTTTCTGGCGTGGCAGAACTTCTCAGTGTGTTTGCTCCTTTTGCAAAAGTCACAGAATAACTGATCCTTCTTGCCTTTGTACATGTTGCCAATATATAATGCATTTTCATCTCTAGAGGTGCTTGGTTCTTTCTCAGTTTTTAGCTTCGTTTCGTCCTATAACAGTGATGCCTAAATATCAACAAGTTCAGGATTTGGCATGTTGATTAAAGTTATTGATACATTATTATATTCAGGATGCAAACTCTTAAGTAGAACATCAATGCAAATATCTTCTTCCATTTTATTGTTGATTCCTGCAAATTGGGTTAGAAGTCCTTCCATGTAATTTAGATGTGTGGCAAGTGATGTGCTGGACTTCGTTTCAAGCGTGAAAAACTCAATCAGGAGACCGTACTTTGATAATTTAGATTGTGCACTAAACAAAGTGTCAAGTCTCTACCATGTATCCTATGAGGTCTCACAGTTATCCACATGGTGGATATAGCTATTGTCTAGCTTCAGTTTGATAATGGCCTAAGCCTTATCATCATTCTTTGCCAAGGGATAGCAAGATCTGCATAATGAGGGTTTTTTTCTTTTCCAGTGGTAATGGCCCAAAGCCCCTTCTTTATCAAGACGAGTTCAATGCGAGTTTGCCAGGTGTGAAACCCGACTCCTTTGAAGTGAGTAGTTGGAGAGTCTTTGTCCATGTTAGACTTGCGGGAACTCATGAAGACATTGACCCTGACAAGGACAAATTGTTACACAAGTGAATTAGGCTCCAAGATTGAAACTTGGACTCATAAACACAATATTGTGTATTGACAGTCACATGACACTTTACTAGGAAGAAAGAGTACTATCATTGCATTAGAAAAATAGTGCAAGTACAATGCTTTATAGGATTTGAGTGGTGGTACTTTCTCCTATTGTGCATATGGGATTTTGGTCCTAGGCCCTCACTGCTCCTCACAAAGGGACTAAAGTAGGTGTGATTGCAAATATTTCAGCACCCCTCCTCAATCACAACCAAAAGTACAAAGCGTATAGAGGGTTTAGTGAAAGCAACACATGCAAAGTGTGGGCTATCGTAGAAAAAAGCTAAGTGTGGGTCCCACAAACATGATGGACATCCAGAGGCTGTAGCAGGGGCCTCACAAAGTGTACAAAGGCTGTAGTACAAGGCTAACTGAGCAGTTTACTAGTTTATGTTTGAGGCATTAGGGCTAGGAAATACAAAACTAAAAAAGTATATTTGAATAGAAGGACCGATGAGGTTGTTCTTCTCCTGGTGGTCTTCTTCTTCTTCCTCCTCCTTTGCTCTGTTTTCTTCTTCTTCTTTGACTTTAGCTAGATAGGCCATTTGGGACCTCTTTTTGGCATGGAAGAACTTCTTGATGTGTCTGCTCCTTTTTCTGCAGAAGTCACAAAACAGCTGATCCTTCTTGCCTTTGTACTTATTGCCAACATCTCTAGAGGTGCTTGGTTCTTCCTTAGTTTTTAGCTTCGTTTCCTCCTATAACAGTAATGCTTGGATATCAACAAGTTCAAGATTTGGCATGTTGATTAAAGTTGTCGATATATTATTATATTTAGGAGGCAAACTCTTAAGTAAAACACCGATGCAAACATCTTCTTCCATTTTAATGTTGATTCCTGCAGGTTGGGTTAGGAGTCCTTCCATGTAATTTAGATGTGTGGCAAGTGATGTCCTGGACTTCATTTCAAGTGTGAAAAACTCAATCAGGAGACCATGCTTTGATAATTTAGATTGTGCACTGAACAAAGTGTCAAGTCTCTTCCATGTATTTTGTGAGGTCTCATAGGTATCCACATGGTGGATATAGATGTCGTCTAGCTCGAGTTTGATAATGGCCTAAGCCTTATCATCGTTCTTTGCCAAGTGACAACAAGATCCGCATCACGAGACTTCTTTTCTTTTCCAATGGTAATGGCCCAAAGGCCCTTCTTCATCAGGATGAGTTTGATGCGAGTTTGCCAGGTGTGAAACCCGACTCCTTTGAAGCGAGTAGTTGGAGAGTCTTTGTCCATGTTAGACTTGCGGGAACTCATGAAGACATTGACCCTGACAAGGACAAATTGTTACACAAGTTTATTAGGCTCCAAGATTGAGACTTGGACTTATAAACACAATCTTGTGTATTGACAGTGACATGACACTTTACTGGAAAGAAAGAGTACTATCATTGCATTAGAAAAAGAGTGCAAGTACAATGCTTTATAGGATTTGAGTGGTGGTACTTTCTCCTACTGTGAATATGGGATTTTGGTCTTAAGCCCTCACTACTCCTCGCAAAGGGACTAAAGTAGGTGTGATTGCAAATATTTCAACACACCTCCTCAATCACAACCAAAAGTACAAAGCATATAGAGGCTTTAGTGAAAGCAAGACCTCCAAAGTGTGGACACACCGTAAACATGGCAAACCACTAGAGGCTATCGCAGAAAAAGGCTAAGTGTGGGTACCACAAACATGATGGACATTGAGAGGCTGTAGCAGGGGCCTCACAAAGTGTACAGAGGTTGTAGTACAAGGCTAATTGAGGAGTTTACAAGTTTATGTTTAAGGCATTAGGGCTAGGAAATACAAAACTAAAAAAGTCTATCTGAATAGAAGGACTAATGAGGTTTGTCCTTCTCCTTGTGGTCTTCTTCTTCTTCTTCTTCTTCCTTTGTTCCATTTTCTTCTTCTCCTTTGACTGTAACTAGATAGGCCTTTTGGGACCTCTTTTTGGCGTGGCAGAACTTCTCAGTGTGTCTGCTCCTTTTGCAGAAGTCACAAAACAATTGATCCTTCTTGCCTTTGTACCTATTGCCAACATATAATGCATTTTCATCTCTATAGGTGCTTGATTCTTCCTTAGTTTTTAGCTTTTTTTCCTCCTCTAAAAATGATGCGTGGATATCAACAAGTTCAGGATTTGGCATGTTGATTAAAATTGTTGATACATTATTGTATTCAGGAGGCAAACTCTTAAGTAGAACACCAATGCAAACATCTTCTTCCATTTGAATGTTGATTACTGCAAGTTTGGTTAGAAGTCCTTCCATGTAATTTAGATGCGTGGCAAGTGATGTGCTGGACTTCATTCCAAGCGTAAAAAACTCAATCAAGAGACCATACTTTGATAATTTAGATTGTCGAGTGAGCAAAGTGTCAATTCTTGTCCATGTATCCTAGGAGGTGTCACAGTTATCCACATGGTGGAGGATATAGCTATCGTCTAGCTCGAGTTTGATAATGGCCTAAGCCTTATCATCATTCTTTGCCAAGTGATAGAAAGATCCGCATCACGAGGTTTCTTTTCTTTTCCAGTGGTAATGTCCCAAAGTCCCTTCTTCATCAGGATGAGTTTGATGCGAGTCTCCCAGGTGTGAAATCCGACTCCTTTGAAGCGAGTAGTTGGAGAGTCTTTGCCCATATTAGGCTTGCAGGAACTCATGAAGGAATTGACCCTCACAAGGACAAATTGGTACACAAGTGAATTAGATTCCAAGATTGAGACTTGGACTCATAAACACAATCTCGTGTATTGAGAGTGACATGACACTTTATTGGAAAGAAAGAGTACTACCATTGCATTAGAAAAAGAGTGCAAGTACAGTGCTTTATGGGATTTGAGTGGTGGTACTTTCTCCTACTATGCATATGGGATTTTGGTCCTGAGCCCTCACTGCTCCTCACAAAGGGACTAAAGTAAGTGTGATTGCAAATATTTCAACACCCCTCCTCAATCACAACCAAAAGTACAAAGAGTATAGAGGCTTTAGTGAAAGCAATACCACCTGCAAAGTGTGGGCACACCATAAACATGACAAAACACTAGAGGCTATCGCAGAGAAAGGCTAAGTGTGGGTACCACAAACATGATGGACATCGAGAGGCTATAGCAGGGGCCTCACAAAGTGTACAGAGGCTATAGTACAAGGCTAATTGAGGACTTTACAAGTGTATGTTTGAGGCATTAGGTCTAGGAAATACAAAACTAAAAAAGTCTATCTGAATAGAAGGACTAATGAGGTTTGTCCTTCTCCTGGTAGTCTTCTTCTTCTTCTTCTTCCTTTGCTCTATTTTCTTCTTATTCCTTGACGTGCAACTAGATAGGCATTTTGGGACCTCTTTCTGGCGTGGCAGAACTTCTCGGTGTGTCTGCTCCTTTTGCAGAATTCACAGAATGTTTACCATAGCACAGAGGAATAGAAAATAGAGCAGAAGTGTGGGAAGAATGGAAGAAGGAGATAACCAAAAAGGCACAGGACAAAGAAAGGAAAAGGCGCCCTGGATGGAGGTCAGACCCTGAAAATTTAAATGACGGTGTCACTTCGAGAAAAGAAAAGAGTAAAAGTGCGCCATTAAATATGAAGGTGCTCCCGAATCCTTGTAAAAAGAGCGCCGGGCTCACTTTTGTGCAAATTGTATCTATTAGTGGGAACGGGATAAGTTAGAATGGTGGGAAATAGGAAAAGAGGGCTTAGGCTAATGACCGGCCATGTAAAAAGTGGGGATGACCACCCAAAAAGTAGGGCATGTATATAAAGTTCAAAAGTGAATGAGAAGTTCATTCTTATGTGTGGTCAAAGCTTCTTCTTCTTCCTCTCTTGTCTCTTGCTTTCTTGCTTGTGCTTGAGTGAGGGAGTAAGGGAGTGTGAGGGAGTGAGTGTGTGAGAGTGAGGGATCGTGGAGAAGAAGCTCATCATCTTCTCTTTTCATCTTCTCTTCTTCTCTTCTTTTCTATTCTCTTGCGCGACTATGGAGGATGGAGCTTCACAGAGGGGGCTTGAGGTTGTTTGAGCTTGCCACAAGGATCGTGGAGCTGCCGGAGTGCAAGAGAGAGGAGGGAACTCGATCGAGCATTAAGGTAAGCTCACTACATCCATAAGGTAGGCATTGCGCGTTGGCTATGTGAGAGGTAGGCATGGCCGCTCGGCTTGAAATGCTTGATTAATAAGCAGTCTGTAGGTCTTGGGGTAGAGCTCCGTAGCTCCCCTCCATTTTGATTCCGTTGCTGGGACAGACGGAATCGATCCTTGAGCGCCACACTCATCGAATCGAGCATAGAAGTAGGGTTTGTAGCCTGAATCGGTGCTCAAGATAGTTAGGAGATTTAGGAGGTTTTAGTCCTTGGAGCAAGTAAGTATTTTGATTTGTTGTTGAATATTAGAGTAGGACCATCCATCTTTATCTTTGTTTCTGATTTCTGTTGCATTAGGTTAAGATTAGGATAGAAAAAGAAGGAAAATAGAAGGGTTTTGCGCTACTGGAGACAAGGAAATAGGGGCACATATTTAGACTTCTGGTAGGAAGAGTGTGCGGGATTAATTCCTAAGTTTATAGTAGCCTGGGATGGGGTAATAAGGGGCCCAAGGAGCCAGGGAACACCACATTTAACATTCTGCCTTGTGAGAAGGGAGTGATCTTGAGAGCCAGGGAGAGAGCAAGATAGAGAGAGACTTGGGGAGATCGCGAAGTGCTGGTCGATTCGAGTGCCACATCGCTTCTAGGTATGCTAGGTGGTTCCCTCTATTGCTTTGCATCTATTTGGAAGGCACGACATGATTCGATGGAGTAGACATTGACCTTGAGGCATCGCACACAACCCACGGGCTGTCGTCTGCGCCGTCGGACTAGTGCGTCCAAGTCCCAGAATAAGATTGCCTGATTTCTGGAGTCAGACCATCCCACTCCGAAAATCAAACCACTTTTCTGATCCAATCTCCGAAATCGGACCAGCCCGAAAATCGGACCACTTTTTTGATCCGATTCCCAGACTTGGACCAGCCCGTCCAATTGCTAGAATCAAACCCGGTGTCAAAGTCGGACCACCTGTCCTAGTCCTAGACTTGGACCACTCGACCCATTGCAATAGTCTGACCTCCCTTGTCTGACTAGGGAAGTTGGACCTAAGTAAAATTTGACCACCCTGTCTGAGTCCCAGGATCGGACCAGCCCCTTCGATTCCCAGAATCGGACCAGTCCGTTCGATTCTCAAAATCGGACCAATTCATCGGAATTTTATTAGAAGGTTTTTAAACCTGTCCCACAGTCTTGGCCACCTTGGTCACATCTTTGATCCCCCAGGGAACCCAGTTTAACCTTAGAAGCTAGAGGCCAGACAGGATAACCGAAGATTCATCCCGAACAACTAGACACCGAGCAGACCAAATTTGGAATTTGACGTGACGTTCGGCAACAACCAGCCAACCAACCAACCCTGAAGTAGAATAGAGAATGCAGCAGGGTCTTTTAGTAAAACTTTAGATCAGCCAAAACCTGCGCTTAGAGCCACATTAGGCTATGAACGTGAGGGGTAGAGTGGAGTCTGCATTGAGCATTTCGTACATCCTCACCTCACTTTTTGAATTCATCACCTAAGGTGCACTACAAGGAAATAAAAAGTCTGTTTTTGCACTGAGCACTAGAAAGCACGAAGCACAAGTTGTGGATAAGATTGACGACTGCTTTCAATAACAAGGAGCTCATCAGGAAACATAATAACATCAAGAAACCCACTACTAGGAGAAGATCTCAAAACATAAATGGCTACTAGAAAGCCCCATCAGTAGGACCCTAAGACGACATGAAGATCTGGAAGGTGACAACATAGAGTATCGGACGCTGTTAGAGTTACTCAAATTGATCGACGACCTTGTGGAGCTAGAAGTGGGAGCAATGTCAGGATCACAAGGCGGACAAGGAGAGGACCCCGACTGGACTTGGGAGAATTCCCAGTCATAGTGCAGGAGTTAGTCAATGAGTATGACTTGTTGACTAGGACGGTAGTTCAGGGTAGGCTAGTAGAGGAAGTGGTAGCAACCCTAGAAGAGGAAAGAAAGGCGATCAGAAGGGTACTGGAGAGCATGATTGCCTATAACCACGAGCAAAAGGCTAGGAAACTCCAACAAGATGTAGACATGTACGAGGCCGTGCTAACCCTGGCTGGAGCAGCCAAAACAGGACCAAAGGCAGAGAGAGAGCGAGCAGTAGAGATTAACTTATCATTGAGTGAACTTGTAGCCAGACGGCTCATGGACAACACGTCCGTTGAGCAGAGCACAATAGCCTTAGCCACAGCATTACTCTTAGGATTAGGGGTCACGCAAGGGGCAAAGGGGCAATCTAGGATCCGTGTTGTAGCAAAGCAACTAGACAAGTATGAACCTAGCAATGACCCATATAGCTTTGTGGAGCAGTTCGAACAAGTATGTGAAGCAAACGGTCTCACAGACCTTACACAATGCTCTCAAGCCTTCGGGCTGTGTTTAGGTGATAAGGGGAGAATTTGGTACACTAGTCTAGATGCAACTAAGCGTACAAACTTTGCCCGTCTTAAAGACCATTTTATCAAGAGGTTCTCTGAGGCAAGGTACTCTGATAACCTCATCGTCCCCACCAGTTGATGAATGTCAGTCAGAGGGAAAAGGAAGACGTAAGAGACTACATCACTCATGTGTGTAGCCTCTTCAAGAGGATCTCGGCCAATGAGTGACCTAACGAGAAGGTTGTGTCTACTGTGTTTATAAATGGAATCAGAAGCAAGGAGCTCTACAAGGCCTTGGCTAGTAACTCCACCCTACACAGAGACG
Source organism: Lygodium microphyllum (assembly GCF_053477565.2). Classification (NCBI taxonomy): domain Eukaryota; kingdom Viridiplantae; phylum Streptophyta; class Polypodiopsida; order Schizaeales; family Lygodiaceae; genus Lygodium; species Lygodium microphyllum. Next base: position 29,759,083 of record NC_141155.1, read on the forward strand.
TGTTAGCTAGAGTTTTTGAAGAGGCAATAAGGGTGGACGATCAGCTTAGGGAGTGAAGCATGAGGAACTCCAGTCGGGATAGTACAAGCCAGAGAGCTTCAAAGCGGACAACGGTGTTGGGAGAGAGAGAGAACTCTAGCATACGGGATAAGGGAAAGGGTGTTGACCAAGGCCAGGAGCTGGCTGAGGTAAAAATGGAGCTTGCACAATTGCAAGAACAGACGAGGAAGCCTGCGTGGACTCACGTGCAGTGTATACACTGTGGTGGAAACCACCTCCCAGCTGAGTGTCAAGATCCTAGATCTAGGCCATGCTCGAATTGTGGTAGGTTCGGTCATGACGTGTTGCACTACAGATTGCCCAAGAGGTTCCCATATGCGCAGCAATACAACCCTCCATACTTAGGCAACAGGCCACCTAACTTCTTTGGCAGGGGAGCCCAACTGGCGCTTCCAGCACCAAATGACGCAAGACCACAGCCATTCCTAGGCTAGAGATGAACCCAACAGGCATATCTAGACCACCAGGATCATATGTAATCCAACCACCGAGTAATACTCATGTTCACTATGTGGAAGAACGTAGTGAAGAGGAAAGCTATGTCAACCCATACATCTCCTATGACAAGGAAGGCAATCCAGTCCTGATGGACAATCGATCGGTACTGGTAATGGCGCTGGGCAGAGGAAGAGATAGAGGCTTTGGAGGACCAAGTCAAGATCCAATCTCATGTTGGACTTGCAGTCATCCATGCCATATTTCATCATGCTGCCCCGAAAGGGAACATGCAAACCAGGACAAAGTTGACCTTTGACGCACGAAGTGTGGGATCACACACCTATTTCCTAACTACCCTAGATGGAAACCATCAGCTAGTTCTACCAACGTGGCCCTCCATGCCCTTGGGAACTATTCGGTGTGGAGACCTTCGGCGGTGAGGATACGCCCATCCCACTACATGTCATGATGCGAGCGCAGACAAAACGAATAGGCATCTCATTGCCTGGACCAAGTAACTTGGATACAGCCTCATTGGGAAAGAAGAGCCAGAGGAGAAGGAGAAAGAGTACAGATGCAAAGATTGCCCTTAAGACTGAGGAAGCTACAACCCTAGTGGCAGGAAAAGGGGTCATTGATGCCAAGGTAGAGACCTCAGCTCCTAAGACAATAGAACTAGGGAGTGTCAAGGTAGGGGAGTACCCCCATTTGAGACGGCAACTCGAGGCTATAGCCAAAGCTAAGGAGTGGGTCAGGAATGCCTAGGAACACCTTAAAGATGTAGAACCCATACTGGAAAACCGAATGGAAGACCTCTTTGGTGTGAGTATACCCATTTTTCCATCGCGACCTCAATCGGGGAAGGCACCCACAACACGAGAGATGCCATAGAGGCAAGACCAAGGAGAAGCTTGTCAACCAGCTAACCAGGACATATGGCTAAAGAATGGTGACCAAGGAGGAAGCCAACCACCCAGCAACCTCCTCACCACTTTAGTAACCACCCCAGTAACCGTGAGCCTGGGAGATTTGCTTCAGCAGCACCCTCCCTTATGGCAAGAATTAAGGCACTGGGTGGAGGGAAAAGGGGAGCATACTGCCGCTGACTTGCAAGAGCAGGACGCAGTCACGCAAATTCCAAGCCTAATGCTGCACTCAGCTCCAAGGTCACTGCACGTCAATGCTTTTTGGAAGGCATAGAGATGCATGCAGTCCTACCTATCTTAGCCTTGGGGGACACAACACGAAAAGGAATCGTCGACACAAGCGTCGGGGTTAGCGTCTTGAGCCATGCAGTTCTACAGGCCTGGGGAAACCCACCTGTGGAAGCGGCTAGGTTCAATGTTACATTGGCCAAAGGAATGAAGGTCAGACCATTCGGGGTCCTATAGAACTGGCCAGTAAAGGTCGTAGGAGTGCAGTTTTTCGTAAACTTCATTGTCATGAAGGGTGTGGACTATGACATACTGCTAGGCCGACCCTGGATGAGGAACACACGAGTTATTGAAGATTAGGGGAACAATCCCATCTTCTTGGGGAATAGGACGGAAGCTGCAAGGGTCGAGATGGACACCTAGAAGACTACCCCAGCTGGCCTCGATGCTATCTCAACCATGCTAAAAGGGGATGGCCATGTAAGCAAACCCTATGGGTCATTGACCAAGTGCATCCCTTGCACTGAGGATGAGCGGGATTGGATACATGTCTTGGCAATCGTTGACCTACTATTCTCAGACGAGGAAGAGCTATATAAGTAAGCTGCTAAATCACCAAGCATGCTATCAAAGGAGCCCACTGTTCCACTCTGCATGATGGCAGGAAGCTCACGTGACCCAGGGAGACCAGTCTCATTCCATATCCCCACCAACAAGCTCGAGCTTCAGGAAATCGTGGAGTGCCTGACCGATAAATTGAAGGGCAACAAGTCGGCTAATCTAAAATCCCTGAGTGATCTCTTGGCTGGGCATGAGTGGAAATGGACCAAAATTCACAATCTTAACCTATTATACAATTGGGCTTTAGTCACCGATGAGGAGGAGATTGGATAGGAAAACCTGGGGGATGACGAGCAGTCAGAGGGGTAAGATTCCGATGATGAGGGGTACGAGCACTGTCGCTCTGAGGGGGACGAGAGTGAAAAGGAGTTAGACACGATAGAATATGACATTGAAGGGAGAGCAATCGAACAGATCAAGGCAGACTCTAGGCCTAGAAGGGAAAGGGCAGGCTGGAATGAAAAAGGAGTCATGCTGATGGAGTGTGATAGGACTTGGGATGGAGCACATGGGAGCCATGGATTATGAGTAGGCAGGGGTGATGCAGTCATTGGTAGCTCCAATACTAAAGATAGATTTACCTACTGAACTACGACCCCCTGGCGAAACTCCTTCCTCAAGCAAGGGATGTGAGTTTAACTCGGAGTCTGAAGTCAGTATAGAGAGTGATCCTGAAATACCCCAACCCTCTAAGGTCAGACACACCAAAGGGGACTTGCCATTCCACCTAAGGCACAGACGGTTAAGGGAGGAGGCTAGGAAGCAAACTAAAGACTCAGAAGTAGAGAGGCAAAAGAAGCCCAGGACCTCCCCAAACGCTTCACAAAGTTTAAGAAGGGTGATAGAGTGGTGGTTTTGCTAGGAGCAAAGAGACAAGAGCAAGCCAGTGAACCAATTGAGGGACCCACCAGGGTCAAGGAAGTCGACCTGGTAGGGGAAGGCAAGAAGCCTCGACCTGTGTTCATCGCTGATGACTTGACCAAGGATGAGGAGGCTAGACTGGTTGCTCTCCTGCGAGAGTATGTCGATGAGTTTGCCTGGTCCTTGGAGGAACTTAGAGGAGTCAATCCTAGGGTTGTGACCCATAATATTCCAATGGTTCTAGATGCAGTGCCAACGAAGCAGCGACCTTACCCTATGAATCCCAAACATGCCCATGTAGTGAAGGAAGAAATCGATAAGCTCATGAAGGCAGGATTTATATATGAGATTGAGCACATAGATTGGGTATCACCCATAGTGATTGTTATAAAAAAGAATGGTGAAATTTGAGTGTGTGTGAATTACAAGAAGGTTAATGCCGCTAAGAAGAGGGATAACTACCCCTTACCGTATACCAAGCACATGCTAGAGTGGGTGGTAGGCAAAGAAGCTTACAACTTCCTAGATGGTTTCTCTGGCTATAATCAAGTGCAAGTGCACCCTGACGACATGCACAAGATTGCCTTCGCCACGGAGTGGGGTGTATTCGCCTACATCGTTATGCCCTTTGGGCTAATGAATGCACCTGCAACCTTCCAACAATTAATGTGCACCATCTTCAAGGATATGCTATGACACAGGTTAGAGGTGTTCGTAGACGACTTGTGCATACACTCTAATTGGGCCAAACACTTAGAGAGGTTGAGACCTGTCTTTGAATGATGTCGGTTATACAAACTCTCGTTGAACCCCTTGAAGTGCCAATTTTGGGTGAAGCATGGATGCATCCTAGGGCATGTAGTGTCAAGGAATGGCATTGCCACTGACTTCTCAAAAGTCAGGGTCATTGTCGACCTACCACCACCCATTAACTACAAGGGCATTCAGTGTTTCTTAGGCCATACGGGATACTACCGACGCTTTGTACTAAACTACGCGCTGATTGCTAGACCATTGTACAAGCTGATGATTGTATTTGAGTGGACTGAGGAATGACAATGCACGTATGAACAATTAAAGAGGGCTCTCACCACTGCACCAATCTTACGAGCCCCAGATTGGAGTATAACCTTCCATTTACACATAGATGCCTCTAAGTTTGCTATTGGAGCTATTCTATGCCAGCCTGGTGAACATAATCTTGATTACCATGTGAGCTTTGCTAGCAGGCAGCTCACCGAAACAGAGATGAACTATTCCACTACAGAAAGGGAAGGGCTAGCCATGGTGTTTACTGTAAAGAAATTTAGGCATTATCTGTTGGCCACACCCTTCATTTTTTTCGTTGACCATCAAGCCTTGTTATACCTTGTGAACAAGCCGTGCGCTACAGATCGCATAACGAGATGGTTACTTCTTCTATTGGAGCTTGATTTCTCTGTGGTTGTACGTAAGGGAAAGCAGCACTACATGGCAGATCACATGTCCCGCATACCCACAGGAGAAGTTGTTGGACAAGGCATACCTGACGACTTACCGGACGCTCATCTCTTTGGCGTGTCTAGCGAAGGAAACTTGTTTAGGGATGATTTGATGCCATATTGGGCTGATGATGTAGTCCAAGTGCTAGAGAACAGTCTGCCTAAGAGACCTATTGAGAAAGCCAGGCTAAGGAGACTCATCTTAAAAATCCAACCATACCAACTGATCGTTGGCCAACTTTATAGGTTGGGAGAGGACGGTTTGTTGCGTAAATGTGTGTGCGAGTACGAGATGCACGATGTATTGAGAGAAGCGCATGGCGGGATAGTTGGTGGGCACTTTAGTGTGGATATGACTGCCCGTAAGGTGTTACAATCCCAACTATGGTAGCCCACCCTATTTCGTGATGCTGCTAAGTTTGTCAAACACTGCAACGAGTGCCAGAGGACTAAGGTGTCCATGCGCAAAGATAAGATGGAGTTGACCCCCGTAATAGCTCGATAGCCCTTTGAAAAATGGGATATTGACTTCATTGGACCTATAAGTCCTACGGCACAATACTCCCAGGCACGCTATATCATTGTGGCAATGGATTACTTGATGAAGTGGGTGGAGGTAAGAGCCACTAGAAAGAACGATGCTAGAACCACTGCAAAGTTCCTGTGGGAGCAGGTCTTTTCACGGTTTGGTTGTCCAATCGAACTAGTGAGTGATCATGGCACGCACTTTATTAATGAAGTGATATCCCACATGCTCTCAACCTTCCTAATCATTCATAGAAGGTCCTCTCCCTACTACCCTCAAGAAAATGGCTAAGCGGAGTCCACAAATAAAATCCTAGTCAACGTGCTTACTAAGATAGTATCCACATCACGAAGAGACTGGGATAATAAATTGATGGCGGCCTTGTGGGCCTATCGAATAGCGTATAAGATGGCTGTCGGACAAACACCCTTTAGGATGACCTACGGAATGGAGGCCATTCTACCTTTAGAGTTCTTTGTCCCTAGCTTAAGAATAGCATCTCAGGAGCATTGGGAGGGGGAAAAAGCTTGGATTGACCACTTAGTGGAGTTAGAGCGTCGCACGGAGACTCGACTTTTAGCCACCCATGCTTTGATCTATGAGAAGGCATGACGAAAGATGTGGTTTGACAAGTATGTCAACCAGCACAACTTTGATCAAGGAGACCTTGTCCTACTCTACTCGGTGAAAGGTCACAAATAGAAAATGAGGATTGGGACATTTCCGGGTGCATGCAATTAGTAGAATGGGCAATGCCGAGTTGGAGATGCTCGAAGGGGAAGGAATATGCTTCTTCAATGGCAATCGCATGAAAAAGTACTATCCTCCTTCCCATCCATTGCACGAGCCACCTATGCGTGAAGCTCCTGTCAACGTCTGAGTGGCTACAATTACCGAACTAATAGATCAAGATGAAGAAGCAATAGCACCTGCCTACCTACGAATCACGGTCACAGCAGAACGGACGTATTCTTTTGATGCCCTAATCGACGAAGGTGCCGACTGTAAAATCTTGATGCATGACCATTGGACACGCATCGGTCAGCCTAAATTACAGCCCACAAACGTGAAACTTAGCCCATTTGGGGGCAACACTTACTCTCTCTTAGGAAAATGCCAAGTGGCTATCTTCGTCGAGTTTGAAAGCATCCCAGTCGTCTTTTATGTGTTACCAAACACTAAGGGGGCCGGTGATAAATCACTACTAGGCCGCACTTTCAGAAAGTAGACAAACTGCAATGTGGACTACAACCTAGATCGCATCCATCTTGCTGTAGGCAATGTGCGTATAGTAACTACTTTCAGCAAGGGCCATCTTGCGCCTCCTACAATTACAAAGCCACCAATAGAGACCCCCATGACCAAGCCTAAGGAGAAGGGCGTGGATATCTCACCCCGCACTCCAACTGCCAGAATCAAACCCACCCAAGCCATTCACATGGCCAAAGAGCCCACGCGCATATGGGTGCCAAAACAGCGAGGGCCACCTCCTGGTAGACTGCAGAAACATGCTTCTAAACGCAAAAACTATCAGTCGCAGCCTAAGAGGCAGCCCAGATGCTATTGACATAGGCGCACTGCCACGCACGATGGATATCGAAAGATCTCTTGCAAGCACAAGGATACTATGAGGGCAACCCTTGGATATGGGTGCCTAAGGGTGGACACTCAAGAAGCTCAACTTTGAGCAACCCCACTCCAGCTGGACAGGCTGGCACATACAAAGCACAAGTCATAAAGAACGCCGAACTAGCACCAGCGATAATTAAGGACACCCAACACATTCATTGTCCCAAGCTGGATGCCCCAGCACCATCCAGGTTTCAGAGGAGTTGCGCACCCCCATGCCGGCTCGAATAGAATGCAGCACGCATCCTATGCGATGGAAGCCCAATTGCGCCATCACCACGAGCAGGTCTTAAGCCTTCATACGAAAGACGATCTTTCCTTTCAGTAGCCAAGGATCTCACTGAGACCTCGGGGAATGACGTAGTAGCATGCATCAAGGAGTTGGATGACACCTTCACCACATTCGCTAGGAGCTATGAGAGGCTTGATCTAGGACCTCTTAACGAACCCATTGCTTTTGATGTTCGCACGTTGCCGTGCACTTGGGGAGACTATGAGTTTGTGACCATCAAATTTCCCAAAATTGCGGCTGAGCTAATCGCTAATGGAGAAATCTCAAAGGAGCAAGCTGTTCTCAGACGACTAGTCACCTCTTACCACAAGCCTGCTCGCTCTACACCTGAACAAGAACTGGAGGAGCTCATGCAGCTTGCCAACTATTCTTCTCCATTCTTACAATTGTGGTATGCCTTACGACTCCAATGGGAGAAAAAAGGCCACTGTATCATGACCAATGCTGAGCAAAGGAGGGCAATCAAAACAATTGAACGCGACCCTACTTATGTGGCACCTCTTTCATTTAGAGTTTTGGCCATTACATGCAACATACACTTAGATGATCATGTATTGGCCCACCCGTACATTGACCAATTCCTCATGGAAGAGGAGTTGCACGTTGCTAGTCGCCTCAACTCCGGGGACATCTTTCATGATGTCTTGACCTACATCACTCAAGCTTCCATACAACCATGCAAACTTGATCATCATGCCTAGTTTGAATATAACCCTAACCTTTATACTTGGCTGTTGGCCAAGTAGCTCGCCCCACATAGCCCATGTGAGCCTTCCTCCTCCCCTCGCAAATCCTAAAAAGGATTCCCTTAACACTTGGAAAAAGGGGGGGAAGAGCAAATGACAACCAAGTGACGAACCAAGTGATGTAGCAAGAGGTATAATTGCTGAAAGTGATAAACTGAATTCAAATAAGAAAGAATGCAAGGAGGAAATGGATGTTGGTTGTGAATTATTTCTAGATTTCATTCCCCTGAATCCGCACGGTAAACTATCATGCACATTCTTTATTGGGTTTTGCTAGAAACGAATCGAGCTATAAATCTAATGTTGAGTTGGGTGATGACAGACACCTACCATGGCAGGACAGGGTAGACTCCCATTCATGGAAGCGAAGCTGATGAAGTATGGAATCAGCATCGAGACGCGTGGATTTAGCCAATTCACATTCAAACATACCATGAATCTAGATGAAGCCATCTTGGAAGAGCTGGCTGTGAGGAAACTGGTGGACAAATGTAACCTCCAAAAGTACATAGAGAAGGTCGGACAGGTAGTAGGACAGGCAGTAGACTACAACATGTGCGCGGATTTCTTAAGGAGCTTCAATGAATGACAGAGCTGTGGGATGGTCACAGTGAGGGCGGGTGATCAGGAAAGAAGGGTGCAAGTGCCCCTTAACACAGACATCGTCAAGAGACCCCTGGGGCTTGTGCCCAAAAAAGAAAGACGGCCCAAAAAGAGATGTGTATGCCATGTTGGGAGTCAAAAAAGAGGACGTGCACACGATTGATGGAATCAGTCTGGTTGACAATCCAGACCATGGGACGAGGATGCAAGCTAAGATGATCCATGCTCTTTTCTCGGGCCACAGATACAACACACTCATGAATAGAATCAGCGTGCCATTGTTGGAAAGCATTGCGGCAGGAGTTCTGGAGGAGGTGGACTAGAACGGCTTTGTCCAGAAAACTATCAGGAGTTCGGCTGCCCTTCTAGCTCCAGCCGCAGCACCAGCTAGTGGGAATCTCGGCCTCTACCGCACGATCCACAAGAAAGAAACCTGCCACAAAAGCCTCTACAATCAGATACGGAGGTGTCCTCACTGCAATCATTGACGAGGCTATCAAGGATGCTGGCATGGAGGAAGAGCAAGTTAAGCACCAAAGCTCACCACACCATGAGGAAGAAGGCTCGAGCAAAAAGATGACAAGCGACGAAGAAGAGCTTGAAATACCACCCACTCAAACGGCCGAGCCACAAAAGTAAATGAAGACCGGCAAGATCTAGAAAAAAAGGAGGAGAGACTGAGCAAAGAGGAGCGGACCGAGGTAAAGAGGGCTCGAAGAGAGTCAAGGAGGGCGGAGGAGCAACGACGGAAGAAGGAGGAGGAAGAACTCGAAAGAGTTAGAGAAGAGTCAGAAAAGGCAGAAGAGGAAAGGCAAAGAAGGGGGAGGAGGAAGCCAACGAGTTGAGGATGAAAGAATTGGTTGAGTTGGCAGAGGCCACTCACAGGTCTGTTGAGGAAACTCATGGAAGAGGAGAGATCAACCCCTTGAGTCCCCACCATGAGGCCGAGGCAAGTGGCAGCGCGAGAGTAGCCCCAGTGATCGTAGGCAAGGGGAAGTCATTGTTACACCCCCTGCCTTCCTCCTTCGTGCTGGTGCCAACCGACACCACAACTGCCCCGCAACCCATGCCCTCTCTGGACATGGCCCAGCTGATGAGCATGATACAGATGCTCATCAGTAAAGTGGGTGAGATTGTCCCAAAGACTGGAGTGAAAAGACCCGCCACTACAGATGCTGAGTCTAGGAGACCCGAAATGACAAAAGCTAGAAGCGTCAACCACCACAGCTCCTATTCCCATGCCACTTGGGGCGGACTACAATGCTTACGTGACAGAGCTCCTTGCATAGTTGGATAAAGCAAAGGAAGAAAAGAAGGTGGTCTTGTTGGAGCTAGAAAAGGAAAGGGAAACTTCGGCATCCTTGAGGCTCGAAGTTTCAAGGCAAGGAGCCAACTGAAAAAGGGAGGTGAAAGTGCTGCAAGATCAATTGGAGGCAAAAACGAAAGAAGCCCAGGATAACGAAAGCCGCCTGAGACAGAGACTAGAGGACGAAGAGCAAAACCTGGTGGTTGAGCAGTGGAGCTTAAAGTTGCTAGTGCAACAATATGCTGACTTGGAACAGAGAACAGCTAGACTAGAAGGGTATGGACAGTTGGCAGCTCAAGAGGGCGAACCAAGCGAGCGGCAGGAGAATACCATAGCAAAGCTACAATATGAACTCGAGGAACAAGATAGGCTGGAGAAAGAGATAGAGTTCCTAGCATGGGAAAGGTGGGCAACCCTCGTAGCAGAAGCACAAGGGCAGCAACAGGAGGCACAATGACTGCAAGGTGCGTTGGAAGTTGCCAAGGAAGACACAGAGGCCCTCATGGCCATGGCCTTCACGCAATGAAGATTGGACATTGTAGAGATCCAGAGCCACGAGCAGCTAGCGCAACAAAAGTTAGAACTAATTGCTGAGGCAGAAGAGAGGTTCAGTATTGCAAATCAAGCGAAAGAAATTACCGCTGGCTCAAAAATCCAGGGAGTGGCACCAACTCTGGGTCTTAACAAACGAATAGTAGTAGTGTGGTAACCACATTAGCAAGTGAGTTGGAAGAGGAAAGGAGAAAGATGGATGAAAGAGCCAACGCATGGGAAGAGAACAACTTTGAAAGAATTAAGTAGTTAACGGAGTGCTTGGCAGTGGCGGAGTGCGAGAGAGTGCTTGTCGAATCTAGGGCCGAAGCAGCCGATGTATGCGTCAACACACAGAGGCAAGTGTGGGAGCTTTCGCTCAACCGCCAAGACCCACGGACCGCTTATTGTTTCAAGCGTTTCAAGCAAGCTCTAATGGCTATCTCTCACCTAGCCAACATGCCGTCAATCCTACGAGTGTAGTGAGCTTACCTTGATGCTCGATCGAGTACCCTCCTCTCTCTTGCACTCCGATAGCTCCACGATCCTAGATGCTAGCGCAAGCATCCTCAAGCCTCCTCCATCTCCAAGCTCCATCCTCCATAGCCGCGCGCGCAAGAGAAGAGAAGGGAAGAGAAGAGTGTCAAGATTGTGGGAGAGAAGGAAGGAGTCTCACTTGTAGCTTTCTTGCTTGCACAATGGGGGAATACACACAAGGGTGGAGGCTGAAAACAGTTTTCCTCTTCTTAGTTGTGCAAGCCAAAAAGAAATCTCATACAAAGAAATAGAAGAACCCTATATATGGGTCTCAAAACCAAAGACAACTAACTAAGGTGGCATACTAAGTGAGCCACGAACTAGAGTAGATAAGGATAGCTGTCATCTAGCTATTATTCATGGGCGGTGTACCAACCGCATCTACAACTGACAAGTCGGTGACATAAATGCACAACGGTCACCTTGGCATATCACGAGTGGAGCTCGATATCTCAACACTCCCCCTTGAGCTCAATCCCAATTCCTGCACACCAAGCAGGTCTCTGAACTTACGCAGCTTCTCTGCGCCCAATGCCTTCGTAAATATGTCAGCTACATGATCCTCTGTGTTGACATAAACTAGATCAATAAGACCTAGTAAAACCCTCTCTCGCACATAGTGATAATGCACCTCAATGTGCTTTGTTCTAGCATGATAGACTGGGTTATTTGCCAAGTGTATACTGCTCATGTTGTCACAATAAATGACAACTGACCCATTTGTAGGCTGATGCATATCATAAAGTAGCTTATGCAACCAAGCTACCTCACATGCAGCCATTGTTGCACCCCTGTACTCGGCCTCTGTGCTCGACAGTAGGCTGTTTCTTGCTGCTCCAAGTGACTGCAGCACTCCCAAAAGAGAACATATATCCACTGGTAGATCGTCTATCAGAAATACTACAAGCCCAATCAGCATCAGTGTATCCATGCAGCTGTATCTGAACCCCAGTGTCATAAAATAGTCCATACTGTAATGTGGACTTCACATACCTGAGTATGCGTCTAGCCGCATCCAAATGCGGTTTCCTTGGAGCCTGCATAAACTGACTTACCAGTCCAACAGCATAGCTCAAATCTGGCTTGGTAATAGTCATATAAATCAAGCTTCCTACTATGCGTCTGTACATAGTAGGGTCTTCCAGAAGCTCACCTGCATCTGCGTTCAGCTTCACATTCTGCTCCAAAGGAACTTAGATAGGCTTACAGCCTGTCATCCCATATTTGGATAGCATGTCCAGTAAATATTGCCTCTGCAAGAGCTGTATCCCACTTGGTGATCTAATCACCTCAATGCCCAAGAAATAACGCAGCTCTCCCAAATCCTTCATCTCAAACTTCTGCTTCAATAGCATTTTCACATGAAGGATATCTTCATCACTGTCACCTATCATAATCAAATCATCAACATAAATGACAAGTAGCATAATACCTTTCTCTGTTTTTCTCACATAAAGTGAGAAGTCTGCCTTGGAAATCTGAAAGCCAATAGTGACAAGATATTGTCCTATCTTGTCAGACCATGCTCTAGGTGCTTGCTTTAAGCCATACAATGCTTTCTTCAACCTGCAAACAAACTCAGGATGAACAACATGCACATAACCTGGTGGCTGCTCCATATAGACCTCTTCTTGCAAATCACCATGCAAGAAGGCATTCTTTACATCCATATGATGTAAAGACCATTCCTTTGATGCAGCCATAGCAATGACTGCTCTTATGGTTGCCATCCTTGCAACTGGACTGAATGTTTCTTCATAAAGAAACATAATCAATGCCATATGTTTGTGCATACCCCTTGACTACTAATCTTGCCTTGTATCTGTTCACAGAACCATCTGCATTGTGCTTCACCTTATAAACCCACTTATAGCCAATTGCATTCTTACCTTTAGGCAAAGGTACCAATTCCCATGTAGCATTTGCTTCCAAGGTATCCATTTCTTCATCCATGGCTTTCTCCCATTTTTCTTTTCCCATGGCTTGCTCAAAAGAAGTTGGTTCTAGTTCCTGTATCACTTTGACCATATATGCATAGTGAATGGCTGTAAATTCAACATATTTCAGTCTATCCACAGGATACCTAGCTCTGGTAGACCTGCACAAAGTAGGTTCACTCCCAGGTGCTCTCAAAACATACCTGGTCTTCCTTACTCCAGGTGTAACAATAGAAGGAATACCCAACTCATCATCAATGCTCTGTTCTGAGCCACTGGATTCACCATCCACATAAGAGTGCCCTGCATTCACATCAAACATGGGCTGATCTACCTTCTCTTTTCCTTTTCGTGATACCTGCATACCACTATCTGCATTGCTTTGAGAAGATTCTCCTGATCTCAATCTGCCTGTCCATGGCAAAGAATGTGAACCACTGCTAGAGGACGCTCCAGGTCCACTAATATTTTGTGACTGCTGCTGTGAATTCTGTGCAGCATTACCATTTTGTGCATCTACATCATCAATCACATTTACTGGTTTATACCAGCTACTCATCTCATCAAAAACAACATCTCTGCTCACTGTAAATTTATGAGTAGAAGGGTTATAGCATCTATACCGTTTCTGTTTGCAGAGAGTAACCAATAAAGATGCACTTCTCAGCTTTGGATCCAACTTGGATCTCAACTCATCTGGCACATGAACATAGGCAATGCAACAAAAAATTTTCAAATGAGAAATATCTGGTTTCCTACCAATATACCTCTCCTCTGGAGTCATCCCATGTATTGCTGCAGTGGGAGTCCTGTTCATTATGTAGACTGCTGTAGCAACTGCTTCAGCCCAGTAAAAATCTGGCAAGTCTTTTTCGTTGAGCATGGCACGAGATACCTCTCCAATATGCATGTTTTTCCTTTCTGCAATTCCATTTTGTTGTGGGGTATGACTGCATGAATATTGCTGCTTTATGCCATGCTCTTGCAGGGACCTTGCAAACTCATTTGAGAGGTACTTTCCCCCTCCATCTGACCTTAGGCATTTTATTTGCAGGCCTGTTTCTTTTTCAACCATAGCTTTAAGAGTTTTGAAATGCTCAAAAACTTCACTTTTCTTTTTCATAAAATACAACCAAACTTTTCTGCTATAGTCATCAATAAAAGTGACAAAATAATGACAGCCTCCAAAAGATGCAGCTTTAGTAGTCCACACATCAGAGTGTATTAATTCCAATGGCTTCTTACTCTCTTGAACATGTCTAGGAAATGGTTTCCTTGCCTGTTTTCCAAATTGGCAGGCTTCACATACCTTATGCATTTCTGTAATCTTGAATTTAAGCAATCCTACAACAATATTTTGGGTCTGCATTGATTTAAGTCGTTGTACATTAACATGACCAATGCGTTTATGCCAGATATCAATATCTGCAACTACACCGGTCCCATGTGCAAACATTGCTGCACTCAATTCAGACATGTCTGCATCCAATGTAAACATTCTGTCCTTCTTCTTTCCTTTTGCTATCAAGCGACCTTTATTTTTCATATCCTCAACAAAGCATCCATGAGGATTAAATCTGACCTGCAAGCTCTGCTCAACCATTTGACCAACAGAAACTAGATTCTTGGTGATATTCGGGACATGAAATACATCGGACATGTATTTCTTTTTCCCATCCTGCATAGACAAAGGAATTTTTTCAATCTGCACAATAGGATGTGCAGTATCATCACCAGTCTCCACAAATCTTGGTTTTTCCATTTTCCTTGCATCCTCCATCCATTCTGCATGACCTGTCATGTGGTTTGATGCACCTGAGTCAACATACCACACATCGTTGCTTTCTTTTGCACTTGTCACAGAATTGTTCATGTGCTGCACCATAAACAAATGCTCATTTCTGTCATCATCACCCTATCTGCTAGAAGATGCATAATTCCCTTGTTGCAATTTCCCATTCATGATGTCATTCTTCTTTTTATAGCAGTCTTGAGCCATATGAACCATTTTACCACAGTAGTAGTATTCAATATTGCTGTTTGCATTTTGGCCTCTTTGCCATCCACCACGACCTCTTTGGCTCCCCCTGCCTCTAGAGTTACCATGTCCTCCTCCATACGACTGGTTTTCTTGAGTTTGCTGCATATTCTGATTTCTACCACGGCCTCCAAATCGGCCTCCTCTACCTCTGCCTCTACCTCTTCTAGCATTTGAGTAGAAGACAATTTCTTTTGAAGTTCCTCCTGAAGAAGATGCACCACCATTTGTCTGCTCCTCAGAAATTAATAGAGCAATCAACTCCTCAAAATCAGGAAATCTTTCACGAACTGAAATGGATGTCTGAAACTGTGCATAATCCTTTCCTAGACCATTCAAGGTCACAGAAACTAAATCATCATCTTCCACTGGTGACCCAATGGAAGCAAGTGCATCTGCAATCTTCTTCACCTTCATGTGGTAGTCATTGATGCTCATACTTTCTCTTTGCACATTATGCAACTCTTGCTTGAGTTGCATTTTCCTGGCTTGCGTATTTGTGCTATACATTTTTGACAAAGTATCCCATGCCTCCTTTGGCGTACTTGCATCCTGAATATGCACAATCATAGAGTCTGAAATACTGATAGAGAGCTAGTATATAACTTTCCTGGCTCTCTCATGCCATGCTTTGAATGCCTACATTTGCTGTTGATTGGGAACATAAGGAAGAACTAGTTCTTCTTCATTTCCTGCAATAAATTCCCAATATCCTTTTCCCATAAGGAAATTCGTCATTCTAAACTTCCATGCTTGGAAGTTGTTCTTGTCAAGCTTTTCAGTTACAATCTGTGAAAGAGAATCAGACGCCATTACAAAATATTGCAAAAAATTCTGTCACTGTAGAGAACACAGCTTCAGCCTCACAAGGGCAAATCTGCAAAACTGACGAAAGTGGTATTTAACCACACAGTCACTTCCTAGTGACGATTTTGCATCAACAGGCAACAAGGATGATTCTGTAACTCCCAATGTCTCTGCGCACAGGCATATGATGCAATTTCTACAGTAACTTTTCACCGACCTGTAGAACAGTGGCTGCACAGCATAAAACTGGGCCTTTTCCTGAGTGCGTGCAGAAAATTTCCGCCTCCAAAACAGGCCCCGAAATGGCCTCAAATAAAAAAAACTGGGTCGCCAAGGGCTAAAGCCCTATCCCACAGCATATATTGCCCTCTTGCTTCACCGCGAAGGGCGTCTCAACCAGAACATCACGAGCTTGGCTTGCTTTCTTGAGCTCCTTACCACGAACAAGGCTCTGATACCATGTCAAGATTGTGGGAGAGAAGGAAGGAGTCTCAGGGGAGCACAACCCGGCTTGAGAGGGAAATTTGCACACCCCTCAAGTATCGGATCCCACGCATTTAAAGTATGGGTGCATGTACCACTTCAAACACACAAGAATTCAGTCTACAACATGATGTAATTGCATTGGTTTCAATTCCTTAACCTCTCCATGTATGTGGATGGAGTATCCAACAATGCCAAGCTGAATAAGTATATATTTGGGCTTGAATCTTCTCTATCTTCAGAAGTGGGAGGTATGAAACCATCCTCTTTACAAGCTCCCATACAATTGGCTGAAAGGTATGGTAAAAAATATAAGTTTTTTCATTAAAGAACATGGCAATATTTTCAGCCAAATCACTTGGTAGTCTGCATTGTGCGGCTTCGTGGCCGAACCTCCCGCAGTTGGCGCAAGGTCTTGACCTAGGGTCTTTCTTGACACTCGACCGGCAAGTGGTTTCCTCCACAGTACACGCACTAGATATGCAGGCGCGTTGGTCGTCTCAGCATGTCCTGTATCTTGGTTAATTCCATCCTGACCTCCGCCAGGCCTTGGTCTGTCTCGCTGGCTTTCCCCTTATCTTGAGGTGATGGGTTCGACCGCTCACTAGAGCTGGCGTTCTCTCTAAACTCCGCGGGTTGGTTTCTTCTAGGTTTGAGCTCCTGGAGCTTCGCTCTTTCAGCTGGTCATCGACTCTGATGGCTTCCTCAAAAACCCTAGCCACCACGTCTCGTTGCAAGCTTGAGTTGCCTGCCAGTGCCTTATATAACTCCTCATCTAGAATTCCGCTGATGAATACAGTCGAGATTGCCCTGTCAGTCGGTCGCTCGCCTAAGGGGATTCTTTTAAAGAGGCTTCTCACGTGGGTCACATAGTTGCGGATGCCCTCCTTCTCCTTTTGTTTGACGTTCATTAAGCGTATTGGCAGGTTGTCGGAGTATCCAGGCTTGGAAAACCTCTTGACGAAGAGGTCCTTGAGGTTATTGAACTTGGCTTGTTCTATGGCATCTAGGCTTGTATACCACGTCCTACCCTTATCGCTTAAGCAAAGTCCAAATGCTTGCGAACGTTGAGTCTGGTCGTTGAGGCCATTGGCTTCGCAGACTTGCTCAAACTTCTCGACAAAGCTGTACGGATTGTCATGAGGTTGGTACTTGTTGAGTTGCTTGGTGACAATCGGTATTTTGGCCTGGCTCTTTGAGCCCTGGTTTGCCCCTAATCCTGCAAGCAGCGACGTCGCTAGTGCAGTGGCACTGTGCTCTATTGCGGTGTTATCGAGCAGCCATTTCATGAGGAGCTCGCTCAGCGTCAGGTCTCCCTCTAGTGCTCTTTCCTGGTCCGTTCGGTTCCGTCCAGCCAAGTTTAGCACTCGATGCACCTCATGCAGCTCCATGCTTTGCCTTAGGCTCCTGGCTTGTTGATCCCTATTATACTCGGCTATGCCTTGCAATGCCTTGTGGGCTAGCCTTCTCTCCTCCTCTAGGTCTGCAATGATTTCATCTACCGTTCTGCCATGGAGCTCGTACCGGGCATGCACATTGTAACTGCTCACCATTTGCTGTATAGCATCTGGGAATGCGCTCATGTCAAGCTCCTCGGTAAACTGATGGTCTGAGCCTTCCTCCGTCATGGTCGGATTCTTGTGCCTCGCTGTGCTGTTGATCAGGTTAACTAGTCGTGATAGGTCCTTGTTGTTGGCGCTCCTTGCTTGGTTCTCTTCTATGCTTTGCATGTCTGTCTACGTCCTGGGTCCTCTCTTATTGGTGGGTTCCTTGAGCGATTTATCTGAGTGAGTTCCCTTAATTACTGAATACAATTCTTAATTTACCGCCACTCGGTGAGTGTGTTGTTCCTCGTGCACTTGTGCCCAATCATGCTTTCAGTTTCCTTAAGTGTACTTCAAGTGCAAAATTCAACGTGAGTGTAGCAAGCAATTCCCTCGGCGCCCCACTCATTCTTACTCGTTTCTGGCCTGATAGGCTTGTAGGTCCATTTTCCGGCCGTTTAGTCAGGGTTTAGGGTTCCTTGTTTGTTTCCTTGTTCACTTCTAATTGATCAGGTCTTCGTGGTTCAACGACTTGCGCTCTAGTCCGTGGATCCCTCAACTGTCTACCACCCATCGCTAAGCGGCTGTGTACTACAACTTCTCTTATCCCGGGTGCCAGAATCAAGTTCTGAATGCCCAAAGGATTTCGACAAGTTGCGCTAATGCACGTTTGCCGGTCGGGTTAAATTTTTGACAACTTTGACAAAAAGCTGCATTTGGACCAAGTGGTCCGAATTGCAGGGTCCGAGTGGGTCACTCGGACGGGCCAAATGGCATGGGGTCAAGGGCCGAATCTCCAAATCTGGATCGGATGATTTTTACTCAGATGGGCCGAATGGCCGGTTTGACCGATTCGGACAGGCTAAGTCAGACAGGTCGAACCGCAGTTGGCCGAGGGTGGAATCCCAGGTGTGGCCGAGTTCTGATTTTGGAATTCGGACGGGTCGCTCGAACGGGCCGAATGGCACAAGGCCGAGTGTGCCACGTGGTCAAAAAGTTCTGGCTCGGACGGTCCGAGGAAGGTCACTCAGACGGTCCGAGTGTCGACTAGGGTTCCGGTCGAGTGGCCGAATGGCAAGGGGTCGAAGGTTGATTCTGGGCCTCCGCCTGGAAGCAATAGCTCGGACGGGCCGAAAACGGCGCTATGGAAACAGCGCAATGCCGATCTTGCCTGGTTCTTATGATTCACTCAACCATTACAAGCACACACCTCCAGATACCATCTAGGGGGTTTGAGGGAGGGATTCATATACCTGAATGGATCGGTGAGTGCGTCGGTGCTGCGATCGAATCACATGGCTTGGGGCTTTCTAGCTCTCTCTCTCTCTCTTTCTCTCACACTGAAATGGTACAAATGAGTTCTCTTTTGGCCTCCCGGTTCTTATATGCCATCCCAACTGTGGCGTTGACACCCTTGATCCCTCTCTTGTCGATCTTAGTCCTCACTAGCAAGCATTTTGCGCATTTGCATGACTTTTTCCTTGTTTTTCCCCTGTTTCAAAATAGTGAACCCTACCCTTTTCCGGTTCGATCTCTTAGCTCTAACCTACGCTAAATGCAACAAAAATCGAAGGCAAAAAATTGGAATAGATTCTCCATGCTTTCCAATAATCAAACAACCAAAATATCCAAAATACTTACTTGTTCCGAAGATTAAAAGCACCCAACTTCCTACCTATCTCAAGCTCCGTTTCGGGGATGAATACCCTACTTCGATGCTCGATGTGAGGCGCGCAAGTGCTCAAGCTTGAATTCGTTGGTCCCGGCAAGCAGAACCAAAATGTGGGAGCTTTCGCTCAGCCGCCAAGACCCACGGACTGCTTATTGTTTCAAGCGTTTCAAGCGAGCTCTAATGGCTATCTCTCACCTAGTTGACGCGCCGTCGATCCTACGAGTGTAGTGAGCTTACCTTGATGCTCGATTGAGTACCCTCCTCTCTCTTGCACTCCAGTAGCTCCACGATCCTAGACACTAGCGCAAACATCCTCAAGCCTCCTCCATCTCCAAGCTCCATCCTCCATAGCCGCGCACGCAAGAGAAGAGAAGGGAAGAGAAGAGAAGACAAGGAGAGGAGATGGTGAAGAGCTTCACCCTCTTGATCCCTCACCCTCACACACACTCACTCCCTCACACTCTCACATTTCCTCTCTCAAGAGCACACACAAGCAAGAAGGAGAGAAGAAGAGAAGAAGAAGAGGACTCCTTTTGCCACACACCAAAGAATGAGCTTCTCATTTATTTTTCAACTTTATATACAAAACCCTAAATCCCTTTCGGACGGTCATCCCCTTTTCCTTTTTTACATGGCCGGCCATAGCCTAGGCCCTCTTTCCCATTTCCCACCATTCTAATTTACCCTATTCCCACTAATGCATACACTTTGCACAGGAGTGAGCCTGGCACTCTTTTACACAGATTTAGGAGCGCTCCCATATTTTAATGGTGCGCCTTTTCCTCTTTTATTGCCGTGGCCCAACACCGAAGCCTCTTGAGAGTTGTGTCCAAATATTTGAATTTTTCAGGGATTGGTTGCCAGTCAAGGCGCCTTTTTTGCTCTTGCGCCTTTTTTGCTCTTTTTCCTTCTTCCCAGTTTCTACTCCTCTGTGTTGTGGTAACGTGGTCGAAAACATGGTAACAGCAAGCCTTTCTCAGCATCGTGCTACATGTCACCCAAGCAGAGGGCAATGATTCAATGGAGAGGGTGAGAAGGAAGCTGGAGTTGACTACCCGAGTGCTAAGATATGGCCTTTAGGAATGGGAGCTTCCCACCGACATGGGAATCACCAAGGAGTAGCAATTCCACTACCTACGCCATGCCGGCCTCTCCACCATTGAGCTCAAGAAACTAGGGTTCGAAGAATAGGAGTAGCCCGCACCACCACCATAGGTGACCCCAGTAGTGGCCCAACAGAATGCCGAAGAGGGCCTGGACTTGGAGCAGGATGCCGAAGAAGAACAACGAAGAATGCCCAATCCGCCTATACCAGACCTCCCACCAGAAGAGCCCAAAGATGCCCACATGCCTGAGCGCATTGTGGCAGCTAGAAGAAGAAGGCAGGAACTGGCAGAGGACGCACAACGCAGAGCACGGTCACTACCCAGACAATTCCCTGACTAGCCAGTGCCACTATGAGGGGATCCCAACCCTATCGATTGGCCTCAGGAATTGATCATATGGCATGACCGGAGTTCCAGAGGAGACCATTTGAGCTCTCATTTGCCTATCCACGCTCGCTGGACCGTGCGTTGCCTCTAGGCATCCTATCTAAGATCAAGGACCTGGCCAATGACCTGGCGAACAAATGGATAGAAGAGAGGAACCTTATTATAGCCAGATGGAGGCAAGAGCTTGCTGATTACTAGCAGGACAAGGTGAACTGAGTTTCCAAATCCGTCCAAGGCTACGAGCCATAGCCAAAGTGGCGGAGGAGTTGGGATGCCAATTTTGATGCCTGGATTGCCTTATGATGCAGCTCATTTCTCGAAGAACGTAATGACCCCCCCTACATGCCCTACCCCCGTAGGCATGGAGTTGATTATGACCGCACTATTCATGGGGATTTTGATTTTCCTAGAATAAATAATGTAAATGTCCGAACTGCCGAGGAATGCCTAAATTTTAGAGTAGAGGATCTCCTTCCATCCATCAAAAGCTTCCTCGCGGACTTTTCTTCTTGCCCGGATCCCACCTTCCTAACCACCTGCAATTATCTTAGGTGATCAAATTCCTATTAATGTAGAGGCCTACAGCCGAGGAAGCCCACCTTCCCCCCTCTTTTTTGACATCAATCTAGGAATAGATAATAGGGCTATGACTAGATTAATGATGAGGGCAATCCTGCTTCCCTCCTTTTGCCTAGAAATTTTAGAGAATATGAATGATACCCGCTTCAGGAGGTGTAACCATCCCTTTTTGTCATCTAGACCTCTGAAAGCCCGGGCCACTATTAAAGAATACCTACAAAGCTGCACCTTTCTATCCCAATGCCGTTCTTCAGCTAAAGGTGATATGCACTAGCCAAAACGCCTTCTATGTATACAATCTTCAAAAAAGAAAAAAAGAAAAAAAAAGAAGAAAAGAAAAAAGAGAGGCACGAAGCCTCACTTTGCTCACCACACCTAGGGTTCACCCCTAGCCCCTCTCCCCACTTCATGCTTAGGGCACATCAAGGGCAGGACTTCTAGACCTGTCACCCTAAGCTCTGCAGTGCACCTCCAACAACACACGAACTGGGTCCTCAAGTGTGGGACATTACCGAGGGCCTTAGACCCATCTCCCAGTTCCACTACACATGCACTTACACCACACCGTGAGACAGACACACCCCTTAGGGAGTGCACAACTTTCTCTTGCAGGATGTTCGTAACTCAGTTGGGACCCAACATTGGCATAGATCTTGGAACCACGTGTTCTTCAATTGATTACCGAGCCCCGATTTTGACAGTCATAGCAGAAAAAAAATTCCAACTGTGTAACAAAGGCCGAGCATCTTCATGAAGATCAAAGCACGCCGGAATCTCTCTAAATCATCAGGAATCAACACTCCATCATCTCTCATTCACAGCACCACCTTTTTAATTGTGGTCATCTACCCGCCAATTCCACTTAGCACCAACCCCAACTACCCTGCTGCTCCCCACCCCAGTGCCATGGGACTGGCACTCCTCTAGGAGGGGGGTAATGTTTACCGCAGCACAGAGGAATGAAAAATGGAGCAAAAGTGCGGGAAAAATGGAAGAAGGAGATAGCCAAAAAGGCACAGGACAAAGGAAGGAAAAGGCACCCTCGATGGAGGTCAAACCCTGAAAATTTGAATGACGGTGTCACTTTGAGAAAAGAAAAGAGTAAAAGTGCGCCATTAAATATGAAGGCGCTCCCAAATCCTTGTAAAAAGAGTGCCGGGCTCACTCCTGTGCAAATTGCATGCATTAGTGGCAACGGGATAAGTTAGAACAGTGGAAAATAGGAAAAGAGGGCCTAGGCTAATAGCCGGCCATGTAAAAAGCGAGGATGACCACCCAAAAAGTAGGGCATGTATATAAAGTTCAAAAGTGAATGAGAAGTTCATTCTTGTGTGTAGCCAAAGCTTCTTCTTCTTTCTCTCTTATTTCTTGCCTTCTTGCTTGTGCTTGAGTGAGGGAGTGTGAGGGAGTGAGGGAGTGAGTGTGTGAGAGTGAGGGATCGTGGAGAAGAAGCTCCCCATCTTCTCTCTTCATCTTCTCTTCTTCTCTTCTCTTCTCTTCTCTTTGCGCGGCTATGGAGGATGGAGCTTGACGGAGGGGGCTTGAGGTTGCTTGAGCTTGCCACAAGGATTGTGGAGCTATCAGAGTGCAAGAGAGAGGAGGGAACTCAATCGAGCATCAAGGTAAGCTCACTACATCCGTAAGGTAGGCATTGCACGTTGGCTATGTAAGAGGTAGCCATGGTCGCTCAGCTTGAAACGCTTGATGAATAAGCGGTCCATAGATCTTGGGGTAGAGCTCCGTAGCTCCCCTCCATAGAACAACTGATCCTTCTTGCATTTGTACATGTTGCCAACATATAATTCATTTTCATTTCTAGAGGTGCTTGGTTATTCCTTAGTTTTTAGCTACTTTTCCTCCTCTAACAGTAATGCTTGGATATCAACAAGTTTAGGATTTGGCATGTTGATTAAAGTTGTTGATACATTATTATATTCAGGAGGCAAACTCTTAAGTAGAACACCGATGCAAACATCTTCTTCCATTTTAATGTTGATTCCTACAAGTTGGGTTAGAAGTCCTTCCATGTAATTTAGATGCGTGGCAAGTGATGTGCTGGACTTCATTTCAAGTGTGAAAAACTCAATCAGGAGACATACGTTGATAATTTAGACTGTGCACTGAACAAAGTGTCAAGTCTCTACCATGTATCCTGTGAGGTCTCACACTTATCCACATGGTGGATATAGATGTTGTCTAGCTTCAGTTTGATAATGGCCTAAGCCTTATCATCGTTCTCTGCCAAGTGACAAGAAGATCTGCATCACAAGGCTTCATTTTTTTTTCTAGTGGTAATGGCCCAAAGGCCCTTCTTCATCAGGATGAGTTTGATGCGAGTCTGCCAGGTGTGAAACTTGACTTCTTTGAAGCGAGTAGTTGGAGAGTCTTTGCCCATGTTAGACTTGCGGGAACTCATGAAGACATTGACATTGACAAGGACAAATTGTTACACAAGTGAATTTGGCTCCAAAATTGAGACTTGGACTTATAAACACAATCTTGTGTATTGACAGTGACATGACACTTTACTGGAAAGAAAGAGTACTACCATTGCATTAGAAAAAGAGTACAACTACAATGCTTTATAGGATTTGAGTGATGGTACTTTCTCCTACTGTGTATATGGGATTTTGGTCCTGAGCCCTTACTGCTCCTCACAAAGGGACTAAAGTAGGTGTGATTGCAAACATTTCAACACCCCTCCTTAATCACAACCAAAAGTACAAAGCGTATAGAGGCTTTAGTGAAAGCAAGACCTACAAAGTGTGAGCACACCATAAACATGGCAAAACACCAGAGGCTATCGCAGAAAAAGGCTAAGTGTGGGTACCACAAACATGATGCACATCCAAAGGCTGTAGTAGGGGCCTCACAAAGTGTATAGAGGCTGTAGTACAAGGCTAATTTAGGAGTTTACAAGTTTATGTTTGAGGCATTAGGACTAGGAAATACAAAACTAAAAAAGTCTATCTAAATAGAAGGACTGATGAGGTTTGTCCTTCTCCTCGTGGTCTTTTTCTTCTTCTTCTTCCTTTGCTCCGTTTTCTTCTTCTTTTTTGACTATAACTAGATAGGCCTTTTGGAACCTCTTTCTGGTGTGGCAAAACTTCTCAGTGTGTCTGCTCCTTTTACAGAAGTCTCAAAACAACTGATTCTTCTTGCCTTTGTACTTGTTTCCAAGATATAATGCATTTTTATCTCTAGAGGTGCTTGGTTCTTCCTTAGTTTTTAGCTTCTTTTCCTCCTCTAACAGTGATGCCTGGATATCAACAAGTTCAAGATTTGGCATGTTGATTAAATTTATTGATATATTATTATATTCAGGAGGCAAACTCTTAAGTAGAACACCGATGCAAACATCTTCTTCCATTTTAATGTTGATTCTTAGAAGTTGGGTTGGAAGTCATTGCATGTAATTTAGATGCGTGGCAAGTGATGTGCTGAACTTCATTTCAAGAGTGAAAAACTCAATCAGGAGACTATATTTTGATAATTAAGATTGTGCAGCAGTGAACAAAGTGTCAAGTTTCTTCCATGTATCCTGTGAGGTCTCACAGTTATCCACATGGTGGATATAGCTGTCGTCTAGCTCGAGTTTGATAATGGCCTAAGCCTTATCAATGTTCTTTCCCAAGTGATAGCAAGATCCGCATCACAAGGCTTCTTTTCTTTTCCAGTGGTAATGGCCCAAAGGCCCTTCTTCATCAGGATGAGTTTGATGCAAGTTTGCCAGGTGTGAAACCCTACTCCTTTGAAGCGAGTAGTTGGAGAGTCTTTGCCCATGTTAGACTTGCGGGAACTCATGAAAACATTGACCCTGACAAGGACAAATTGTTACACAAGTGAATTAGGCTCCAAGATTGAGACTTGGACTCATAAACACAATCTTGTGTATTGATAGTGACATGACACTTTACTAGAAAGAAAGAGTACTATCATTGCATTAGAAAAAGGGTGCAAGTACAATGCTTTATAGGATTTGAGTGGTGGTACTTTCTCCTACTGTGCATATGGGATTTTGGTCTTGAGCCCTTACTACTCCTCACAACGGGACTAAAGTAGGTGTGGTTGCAAATATTTCAACACCCCTTCTCAATTACAACCAAAAGTACAAAGCATATAGAGGCTTTAGTGAAAGCAAGACCTGCAAAGTGTGGGCACACCATAAACATGGAAAAACACCAGAGGCTATCGCAAAAAAAGGCTAAATGTGGGTACCACAAACATGATGGACATTGAGAGGCTGTAGAGGGGCCTCACAAAGTGTATAGAGGCTATAGTACAAGGCTAACTAAGGAGTTTACAAGTTTATGCTTGAGGCATTAGGACTAGGAAATACAAAACTAAAAAAGTCTATCTAAATAGAAGGATTGATGAGGTTTGTCCTTCTCTTGGTGGTCTTCTTCTTCTTCTTCAACCTTTACTCCGTTTTCTTCTTATTCTTTGACTGTAACTAAATAGGCATTTTGGGACCTCTTTCTGGTGTGGCAGAACTTCTCAATGTGTCTACTCCTTTTGCAGAAGTCACAAAACAGCTGATCCTTCTTGCCTTTGTACCTGTTGTGAACATATATAATGCATTTTGATCTCTAGAGATGCTTGGTTCTTTCTTAGTTTTTAGCTTCTTTTCCTTCTCTAACAGTGATGCATGGATATCAACAAGTTCAGGATTTGGCATGTTGATTAAAGCTGTTGATACATTATTATATTCAAGAGGAAAACTCTTAAGTAGAACACTGATGCAAACAAATTCTTCCATTTTAATGTTGATTCTTGCAAGTTGGGTTAGAAGTCCTTGCATGTAATTTAGATGCGTGGCAAGTGATGCGTTGGACTTCATTTCAAGCATGAAAAACTCAATTAGGAGACCATACTTTGATAATTTAGATTGTGCACTGAACAAAGTGTCAAGTCTATTCCATGTATCCTGTGAGGTCTCACATTTATCCACATGGTGGATATAGCTGTCGCCTAGCTCCAGTTTGATAATGGCCTAAGCCTTATCAATGTTATTTCCCAAGTGACAGCAAGATCCGCATCACGAGGCTTCTTTTCTTTTCCAGTGGTAATGGTCCAAAGGCCCTTCTTTATCAGGATGAGTTTGATGTGCGTTTGCCAGGTGTGAAACCCGACTCCTTTGAAGCGAGTAGTTGGAGAGTCTTTGCCCATGTTAGACTTTCGGGAACTCATGAAGACATTGACATTGACAAGGACAAATTGTTACACAAGTGAATTAGGCTCCAAGATTGAGACTTGGACTCATAAACACAATCTTATGTATTGATAGTGACATGACACTTTACTAGAAAGAAAGAGTACTATCATTGCATTAGAAAATGAGTGCAAGTACAATGCTTTATAGGATTTGAGTGGTGGTACTTTCTCCTACTGTGCATATGGGATTTTGGTCCTGAGCCCTTACTACTCCTCACAACGGGACTAAAGTAGGTGTGGTTGTAAATATTTCAACACCCCTTCTCAATCACAACCAAAAGTACAAAGCATATAGAGGCTTTAGTGAAAGTAAGACCTGCAAAGTGTGGGCACACCATAAACATGGCAAAACACCAGAGGCTATCGCAGAAAAAGACTAAGTGTGGGTACGACAAACATGATGGACATCGAGAGGCTGTAGAGGGGCCTCATAAAGTGTACAAAGGCTGTAGTACAAGGCTAAGTAAAGAGTTTACAAGTTTATGTTTGAGGCATTAGGACTAGGAAATACAAAACTAAAAAAGTCTATCTGAATAGAAGGACTGATGAGGTTTCTCTTGGTGGTCTTCTTCTTCTTCTTCTTCAACCTTTACTCCATTTTCTTCTTCTTCTTTGACTGTAACTAAATAGGCATTTTGGGACCTCTTTCTGGAGTGGCAGAACTTCTCAATGTGTCTACTCCTTTTGCAGAAGTCACAAAACAGCTGATCCTTCTTGCCTTTGTACCTGTTGTGAACATATATAATGCATTTTCATCTCTAGAGATGCTTGGTTCTTTCTTAGTTTTTAGCTTCTTTTCCTTCTCTAACAGTGATGCATGGATATCAACAAGTTCAGGATTTTGCATGTTGATTAAAGCTGTTGATACATTATTATATTCAAGAGGAAAACTCTTAAGTAGAACATTGATGCAAACAAATTCTTCCATTTTAATGTTGATTCTTGCAAGTTGGGTTAGAAGTCCTTGCATGTAATTTAGATGCGTGGCAAGTGATGCGTTGGACTTCATTTCAAGCATGAAAAACTCAATTAGGAGACCATACTTTGATAATTTAGATTGTGCACTGAACAAAGTGTCAAGTCTCTTCCATGTATCCTGTGAGGTCTCACATTTATCCACATGGTGGATATAGCTGTCGCCTAGCTCCAGTTTGATAATGGCCTAAGCCTTATCAATGTTATTTCCCAAGTGACAGCAAGATCCGCATCACGAGGCTTCTTTTCTTTTCCAGTGGTAATGGTCCAAAGGCCCTTCTTTATCAGGATGAGTTTGATGTGCGTTTGCCAGGTGTGAAACCCGACTCCTTTGAAGCGAGTAGTTGGAGAGTCTTTGCCCATGTTAGACTTTCGGGAACTCATGAAGACATTGACATTGACAAGGACAAATTGTTACACAAGTGAATTAGGCTCCAAGATTGAGACTTGGACTCATAAACACAATCTTATGTATTGATAGTGACATGACACTTTACTAGAAAGAAAGAGTACTATCATTGCATTAGAAAATGAGTGCAAGTACAATGCTTTATAGGATTTGAGTGGTGGTACTTTCTCCTACTGTGCATATGGGATTTTGGTCCTGAGCCCTTACTACTCCTCACAACGGGACTAAAGTAGGTGTGGTTGTAAATATTTCAACACCCCTTCTCAATCACAACCAAAAGTACAAAGCATATAGAGGCTTTAGTGAAAGTAAGACCTGCAAAGTGTGGGCACACCATAAACATGGCAAAACACCAGAGGCTATTGCAGAAAAAGGCTAAGTGTGGGTACCACAAACATGATGGACATCGAGAGGCTGTAGAGGGGCCTCATAAAGTGTACAAAGGCTGTAGTACAAGGCTAAGTAAAGAGTTTACAAGTTTATGTTTGAGGCATTAGGACTAGGAAATACAAAACTAAAAAAGTCTATCTGAATAGAAGGACTGATGAGGTTTCTCTTGGTGGTCTTCTTCTTCTTCTTTTTCAACCTTTACTCCATTTTCTTCTTCTTCTTTGACTGTAACTAAATAGGCCTTTTGGGACCTCTTTCTGGTGTGGCAGAACTTCTCAGTGTGTCTACTCCTTTTGCAGAAGTCACAAAATAGCTAATCCTTCTTGCCTTTGTACCTGTTGCGAACATATATAATGCATTTTTATCTCTAGAGATGCTTGGTTCTTTCTTAGTTTTTAGCTTCTTTTCCTCCTCTAACAATGATGCCTGGATATCAACAAGTTCAAGATTTGGCATGTTGATTAAAGTTTTCGATACATTATTATATTCAGGAGGCAAACTCTTAAGTAGAACACTGATGCAAACAACTTCTTCCATTTTAATGTTGATTCTTGCAAGTTGGGTTGGAAGTCCCCCTATGATAGCCGACATGGAGCACCCAGTGCAGCTGGCTTGTAAGGATACTATCCGCCGTCGAAGGGAGCATGCAGCACAAGCTCCTCTGCCAGGACGCTACGTACCTACCCTTAAAAGGTACGCAAAGAAACGAGGCCCTAAACGGCACCGCCCAGGACGTAGGCCGAAAACCCCCCAAGACAAGAGGACGAGAGCTCAAGGGAGCACACAGGGCATGGCAACACCGATCGTGTGGGCCCTCAATAGACACTTGGGCACCACATGCTCGAAAGAAGAGAGGGTAGCTCAGGACAAGCAGGAATTTGACGCATTATTTAAAAGCATTCTGGAAATAGTTGCGGCCAGGGACTACACCATCTGGGTCCTAGCTGACATCTTCCCTGTCCAACCTCACAGGAGCCCCGCACCAGTAGAACCTCAGTCGCCCGACCACCCGGACTCGCCCCGCCTCGTACAAATAGAGTAGCCCCATGTTGTATAAAAGGCTTATCAAATGCTACTTGGCCATGACTTTTTGTCTTTAAAGGGTTAAGTGCTGACATGTTCCCCAATTGTACAAACTTTTCATATTTGCGTTTAATATATTTTACGTCTTTAGCAAAAGAAAAAGCTAATCAAGCGCAGGTGATAAGTATTTAAGTCAATACCATGGAATTTAGATAAGTGATGTCTCCTTGCGTTGCACTAGTTTATTATAGTTCCTACATATGCTGTGCATGTACTCTCATGAAGTGACAAGTGGATGCAGGATGACACATGTCTTTGTGCGAAAGTGTTCAATGCCCAAGTCACCGCAAGACGACCGACCCCACAAAGAGCCATGACAAAGCCACGCTGCCGGAAGCAAAAATCACCATTGCCGACCACCCACATCGCATGGCCCGAAGCATAGTCATGGGCTACACTCTCTTTCTGGGTCAAGCTATACATTTGGCTCACGACAGTTGTTATCTCAATTATACCAACATTGTGTGTTGCAAAGAGGTATGCAAAATCTCAAGTGTATCTCCCCATCTCAACAACTGGTTCTCTAACAATGAGGCTAGGGCACAATCATTGCTGTAATACCCAATTCATGAGCCTTCGAAACTTGACATTTCCCAACCCATGGAAAGGCTGATAGCCTCAACATATTGCAATGGTTGTACTCATGCAAGTCTTTTTATAAAAAAAAGAAGAAAGAAAGAAAAAAGAACAAGAAAAGAAAACAAAAAAGAAAATGAAAACGGAAAAAAGAAAAGAAAAGAACGAAAAGATACGAAGCACCCATGATCACAGCACAGCACCTAGGGGTCCTCAAATTAGGTACGTCCAGTGACCTTGGTCGGCTGGCTTTGTCCCTAGTCCCCTAGCCCTTTAGCATCACCCACAATTGTTCATGGCACATCAAGGGCAAGACATACCTAGGGAGCTTGTCTCACCTATGGTTAGACCTGTCACCCTGACCCATTCGCATGATTCCCTCTTGCACTCTGCCTTAATACCATTGCAATCAATTGTGATAAGCATCGCACGAATGACCATAAAAAGTACACCGTCCTCATCAAGTAAGTCCAATAGCTCCCAGCTACACCGAAAAAGTGCGGTGTCCCTATGTTCAATTATGCTACGTTGTGCAGTCACAATGCAAAGGATGTCTCATACACCTTCACGCGTACTTCTTCTCCACATGGACAACTTTGCTTCATCCACACATTGTTACGAGACACTAGCCTGCGGTCTTCTAACTATGTAATATCTAAGTATACACAAGCACTCATATAATATTTGCATCAAAATATATACACAGTTTGGGTCCTCAAGTGCTAGACAATACTCTCAGCTTGCTTAGAGTTCGGCCTGTCTCCCAAACTAATTGAACTATGTCTTGTGCACAATAGAGAAGACTAGCACTACCCCTAGGGAGAGACCACTTATGAGAGATTTTCAAATTGTAGGTATTGAAGACTCCAACGAAAGTGTCGTTTGCTCTTTATCGACACCCAACTCTGAATGCTTATCCTTTATCATCTTGCAAGCCCGCAAAGAATTGTCATGTGCAAAATCCTCAACAAACCAACACTTGTGCTGGCCATCAGTGCAATCCCCAACAAAGAATAGCCCTACCACCAACTCCAACAACCCTTCCACTAGCCACCTAGTCTACCAACGTGCCCCCAAGGACGTTTCTCCACACCACCACCAACACTCCTCCACGGCAACCGCAGGCGCCCTTGCCACCCACGTCTTCGGTGCATGCTAAAGCTTGCTACCTACGACGGTGAGTGCCATGGGATTGGCACTCGTCTAGGAGGGGGGTAATATTAACCATCAGACAAATAGGGTGGAAAATATGGAAAAGCTAAAGCAGAAAACAAAGGCCAAGGCAAAGTGAAAATGGAAGACGAAGGCATGCCAAGAAAAATCTAGAAACACGAGAAGCGTAGAAAAGTCCTAAATAAGGAAAAAGCTGCACAATGAAAAGCGCAAGACAATACTTTTGTAAAAGAGCGCAAGAGCATGGTGATTTAATTTAAGGAGCATCGGGCTCTCACCCGTGCAATTTGTAAATCTAGATGGGCGGTGGAAAGGAAGCTGGGAAGATAGAAGGACAATGGGAAAAAGGGCCTAGGCCACGGCCGGCCATGTAAAAAAGGGGATAAGGGGATGACCACCCAAAAGGGATTTAGGGTTTTGTATTAAAAGTTGAAAAGTGAATGAGAAGCTCATTCTTGTGTGTGGCCAAAAGTGGCTCTCTTCTTCTTCTTCTTCTTCTTCTTCTTGCTTGCTTGAGCTTGTGCTTCAGAGAGGGAGTGTGAGAGTGTGAGAGTGTGAGGGAGTGAGTGTGTGAGGGTGAGGGACCAAGGAGGAGAAGCTCTCCAACTTCTCCTCTCTTCTTCTCTTCTCTTCTCTTCTCTTGTCTTGCTCGCGGCTATGGAGCTTGGAGCTTGGAGCGTGGAGCTTGCTTGAAGCTTGCACTTGGATCTGGAGCTACCGGAGTGCGCGAGAGAGGAGGTAACTCGATCGGCATGGACGTAAGCACACTACACCCGTAGATATGGATGGCCCATCGGCTATGTGAGAGGTAGCCATTAGTTCTCAGCTTGGAATGCTTGAAACAATAAGTGGTCCATGGCTCTTGGCGGCTGAGCGAAAGCTCCCACACTTGTCATTACAAACCCCTGCCATGCATTTGCCATTAATACAAGCCTTGGAATATTTATCCAAATTACAATGCAACAATCAGTTGATTGAAAAAAAACATTTAGGGTGTTGTTCAATCAACCAACAAAACTAATTGTATTTTTCCCAAACAATGCAAGAATAGATGCGATAATAATTCCATCTCATATTCACTCTCCCCCCTTCTTGGGATCAAAAAGCGATTATATGCAAAATTTACTTAATACTTGTATGCACAATTCCTAATGTTATTCTTTTTATGATTATGCCATTCATAACCCCTGACCAATTGCTCTATCAACGAATAAGCCATACGCAACTAAGTGCAATCAACTTCCCTTAATACATGCACTTTGCAAACTCCATCTTTCAAATATGTGAAAAGAGGCCTATCTCTTCCCATGACCTATGCTTGTACATCATAGTATGGAGCCTAATGTATCTCATGATGCAAGAACCACAGTTGGATTCATAGTGATGCCTTCGTCCAAAGCTTCATTGCTGGTTGTAGAATTGCCATCCACATGCGATATTCTTCACTTGGATGCCATCATCCGCAAGTAGACTCAAGAAATTAAGAAGGCAGAATAGATTCAAGATGGGAGAGTGTAAGAGAATATGGTTAAGTTGAGGATTGAGATAGAGGGAATTGTGCAACCTCTCGAAGTAACTCTTCTCTCTCTCTCTCTCTCTCTCTCTCTCTCTCTCTCGCTCTCCCTCACAATTTCTTGGAGGGGTATCCTTCTCTCTACCTCTCTCTCGCAGTCTCTCGAGGTCTCCTTATGCTCTCTTATGCCTCCCCATGCCTCATGTTTATAATGAATTAGAGAGGAGGGGATAAGGGTGAGAACAAGAGTGGAGGGGCTCTTGGAAGAATCGATGATCTGATGCTCAGATCATAAATCTGATGGTTGCATTGGCTCAAAAAGGGGGGTAAAACTTCAAGACACTTACTTAGAAAGCTCTCAATTCACTCCTTCTTTTCTCTGTTTGAAGTGTGATCTACTACCTGTAGACTGTGATCACGGCCCACGCGATTTCGCTTGTCACTTTTCTTTATCTTTTCTTTTTATAAAATCTCCAAAACTAACTAAAACATCACTTGTCTTTTCCTTTAAATGACTTTCAGTTCTATCTTTTGAGGATAATATCTAAAATATCTAAAATATATTAGTTTTTCCCAAAATCTAATATTTTTGGACCATCCATACTATACACATTAATACTAGTGATTAATATAGTTTATAAGTCTCGTTCACGTTGTAACTTCTGTGAAGGGTGGTTACGGTCTTTGTCAATTTGAGAAAAATATCATATTTATGACTCTCAATTTTTTTTAAAATATTTTTAATTAAATAAAAATTATTAGCTATTAACATGAGTTAATTTTTACCTTAGTTAGTCTTTAGTTACTAAACTTACTAACTTATTAATTGACTAACTAAGTTTCAAACTAACCAGCTAACTTTTATTGCGTGAAAATATTACAAAAATTGTATAGTAGAGAGGAAAATAGGGTGCTTATGAAAGTTGCAAGAGCCATGCTAAATGAGAAGAATTTACCAAACTATTAGAACTCCTAGATCTGGTATTCATGATCGTACATCATATGAGAAATTGTATGGACACAAACTGGATATCAACCATCTTAAAATCTTTGGGTGTATTGCTTATGTATATGTGCCAAATGAGAAAAGGAAGAAGTTAGATCCCAAGGTTTCTATGTGTGTCATTATTGGCTATGCATAGGTTAGAAAAGCCTACAAATGCTACAATTTGGCTATCTATGAGACATTAGTTAGAGGGATGTAGTGTTTGATGAGCTGGCTTCATGGTATGGTGGCCCAAATGTGCTTGTTTATGAGGATCAATAGATGATAATCATGCTGAAATTCATACTATGGATAATACCATTGTTAGTGGGCCTATAGGAGGAGACACATCCTCTACTATGAGCCCATGGATAGGTTGCTTGCATAGTCATGGTTCTATATCCACTAATACGGATATGTTAATGAGGGGGAGATTAGATAAAGACAAAGGGAAGATGTTTGAAGATGTTACTGGGCCACTTCTATTTATGAGTCACCTAGTAGTGATAATCTTAATAGTGAATTTTGTATATCGTCTATTACTATGCCTTGAGTTACGTAAAGTAGGTATATACCACCTCATGAGGGAATTGCATCATGCATTATAGTTAAGAAGGTTAGAGAGAGTTAGAAAGCCTGTTGATAGGCTAACTTACACTAGGTATTTAGCCAGATACTTTGCTTACATGAGTTAAATGATGGGTCATAAGGAGGTTCAATGAAGTAATCGGTGATGAGAATCGGTGCACAACTATAGATGAAAAATATGTTGCATTGGTTAAATGACACTTGCGATTTGGTTAGGTTACCTTTTTTGCTATAAATGGGTTTACAAAGTGAAATGCAAAGTAGATGGATCTCTGGAGGGATACAAAGTATGGCTGGTTGTGCTAAAGGATATGCACAGTAGTATGGTCTTGATTATGAGGAGACGTTCAACCTTGTGGCAAAAATGGCAACCATGAGAATTCTCATCCCTTTGGCAGCATCTAAGGGATGGAAGCTTTGGAAGATGGATGTTAAAAATATATTTTCTAAATGGAGATTTGATTGAAGAAGTGTATATGGAATATCTTGAGGGTTATGTTCACCTTGATTATTTGAATCATGTGTGTAGGTTGAAAAAAACACCTTATGGGTTAAACAAGCATCATTGACAGCATGGAATGATCTAATCAACTTGTATTTAAAGCAACTTGGATTTTAGATGGGAAATATAGATCATAGTCTGTTCACTAAGTAGACAGAGATATGTGATCTTAGTTAATGTAGATGACTTGATCATTACTTGAGATGATGGCCATGGTATTGCTAAATTTAAATCCATGTTATAGGCAGAGTTTAAGGTAAAAACTTGAGAGAGCTAAAATATTTTCTTGGCATTAAGGTAGTGACTATACTTCAAGGAATTTGGCTACTATAGAAACAGTATGCACATGATATGTTGATCAAGTATGGAATGATGGATTGTAAGCCTATGGAAACACTGTTAGATCAGAATCTAAAGATTGGAGTTGATATCGGTAGTGAGATAGAGAATCTTACAATGTACAAGCAGATGGTGGGTAGTAGTCGATCTATCTTACCATTACTTGTCTTGATCTCACTTATTCATCAGTGGGACTGATTAGTCAATTTATGCAGAAGCTAGGAGGATTATATGGTATGTGAAGGTTATTTCTGATTATGGGCTATTTTATGAGTTTGGAAAGCCACTTGATTTGGTAGGATATATAGATGCTGATTGGGTTGGATGTGCATATGATAGGTGATCAAACAATGGTTATGCTTTCAGTCTTGGAAGTAGTATGATCAGCTGGAGTAGCAAAAAGTGACCTACAATTGCTCTCTCTAGCAAGAGAGGCAGAGTATAGTACCATTTCCCAAGGGCAAGAAAGCTAGCCAAAGGTTGGAGTTTGCAGCAAATGGATGTCAAGAATGCCTTCTTGCATGGTGATTTGCAAGAAGAGGTGTATATGGAGTAGCCAGTAGAGGTTATGAGGCATCCCATATATGTGTATAGGTTAAAGAAGGCACTCTATGTGCTAAAGCAAGCCCCTAGAGCTGACAACATCAAAGAGTATCTTGTTAACATTGGATTTTGCTTATCACCCAATTTATATGAGAAAGAGATGCATGCTTGGTCATCATAGTCATCTATGTGGATGACTTGATTATTATAAGTAACAATCATAGTGGGATTGCTGAAGTTAAGGACGAAATTTAAGATAAAGGATTTGGGTGAGTTGAGGTACTTTCTTGGTATTGAGGTGACTAGGTGTGATGATGGCTGTCCCAAAGGCAATATGGCTTGGATATGTTATCTAAGTATGGTATGGTAGTGTGTAAGCCTCTTTCAGTGCCATTGGAGCAAAATGTGAAGCTAAGTGCTAATGTTAGGGACGAGATAGAAGATCCTACTATGTTCAAGAGGATAGTATGGAGTCTTATTTATATGACTATTACAAGGCTAGACTCGAGTTATGCTATTGGCCTTGTCAATCAGTTTATATAGATGCCTAGAAAACCTCATTTGGATGAGATTAGATTCATATTGAGGTATGTGAAGTCCACTTTGCATTATGAAATTTACCAATGGATTCATATTTCCCCTTGGTAGTACAGCAATTACATGGAGCAACAAAAAGAAACCTATAGTTGCTTTATCGGATACAAAGATTGAGTAGTACAGAGATGCTACTATCATAGCATATGGGGTGGTATGGCTAAAAAAGTTATTGGGTGATTTGGATGTGTAGGGAGATGGTCTAGTTGTCATTCATTGTGACAACATGAGTAGCATACAATTAGCTACTAGGAACCCAAGGTTCCATGCTAGGAAAAACACATTGAGGTACATTACCACTTTGTGAGAGAAGGTGTAGGAGATATTGACTTAGTATATGTCACCACACAAGATCATATAGCTAATAATATCACAAAGGCATTGGATTCAAAGAATCTTTGAAAATTTCAAAGCTTACTTGGAGTTGCAAAGATACACTTGAGCTTGAGGGGGAGTGCCGAGATAGCAAGCTCAACACATGTAAACATTGATGATGGATCACATGGTTAGATAAATCTGCACATCCACACTTAACATGTCAGTGGCATTATGATCCTCACATAGCCATTGACTTATCACTTATTATATTTGGTTTTTGCACCTATCTACAATTGACATGGTCATTGTACCATTCGATTGGTATAGTCATTTATGCATTTTTTGACTTAGTAGAACATTTTCCTTTATGTTGTATCTTATTTATACTTTGTGTACATTGTATTTGTGTGAAAGAAGAAGAAAAAACCAACAAGACCATTCGATTGGTATAGTCAGTTATGCATTTTTTGACTTAGTAGAACATTTTCCTTTATGTTGTATCTTATTTATACTTTGTGTACATTATATTTGTGTGAAAGAAGAAGAAAAAACCAACAAAAAAATGTTCTAGCCTCCATCTCTCTTCTTGGGTTCTTAAGTGAGCTTCCTCTTGTTTGTATGGTGTGTCTAGCATAGCAACTCAAGCAAGTCCCCCCAAAATGCAAATTGTGACATGATTTTCCCTTTTCAGACAATGAAGATGAGTATAAGCATACCCCAATCATAGCAGGAGACATGCTAAGCAAAAAGGAACTACCAATATTGTAAGAGATCGACTCCTAATCTGAATTTTGTCTAGAAGTGCCAAATTGGAAGCTTGCATGATCTATCATGTGTGCAAACAAATTGGAGTTAATGAGCATCCTAGAATACCTCAAGGAAAGGCTACAAGGTAATGCTAGCGCAAATCTCAAGTCACTTTAAATACTAACATTAGTGACCTACAGCTCCAGCATTGCAGAAATTCGCCATCGCTATCCTGATCTACGCTGTCCCTACTCAAGCCCTCTGCGTGTGCACCGTGCTATCCGCAATCTGGACGATTTCCATGGGGCTTTGATAGCCCTTGACATAAGCTTCCTAGATATATAATTTTTTTTGAAAATGATCAACTACAAGTCTTGCAATCTGGAAAAAACCAGGCCCCTGTCTCAGAAACCCTAATTCCACCATAGCCAAAATCTCTCAAGCTCTTTTTTCTCTCATTTTCTCACTCCTGACACTTTACCAAGCTAAATCTCACTCTAATCCACTGTCCCAACATCAAATCAAGGAGGGGAAAGACCGGAGAAGATTGAAGAACGACCAAACAAGAAGAATCAAGCTCAACATCAACACTAACATAGTGTGTTTTCACACTGTCACTACCTGTGTCTCTTGACACATTGTAATCTGCTCTTCCACTAATAAAATCTCAGAATTCTGGAGTTGATTTGCTGCTAATCTTGCAACCTCAACATGGGAAAAGACTCTCCAAATGCTCGATTCAAAGAAGTCGGGTTTCGCACTTGGCAAACCCGCATTAAGCTCATTCTGATGAAGAAGGGTCTTTGGGCCATCACAAATGGCAAAGAGAAGAAACCTCGAGATGCGGACCTTGCAGTTACTTGGCAGAAGAATGATG
The DNA here is from genome assembly GCF_053477565.2 of Lygodium microphyllum. Lineage (NCBI taxonomy): Eukaryota > Viridiplantae > Streptophyta > Polypodiopsida > Schizaeales > Lygodiaceae > Lygodium > Lygodium microphyllum. Next base: position 29,797,247 of record NC_141155.1, read on the forward strand.
ACAAGGCACAAGCCATCATTAAACTGGAATTGGATGACAACTACATCCATCATGTGGATGCCTGTGACACGTCCCATGACACTTGGGATAAATTGGATACCTTATTTGGTGCACAGTCAAAGTTGTCTAAGTATGGTCTATTAATTGAATTTTTCTGACTTGATATGAAGCCTCATACATCCCTGGCATCCCATCTGAACTACATGGAAATCTTGCTTACTCAACTTGCAGGGATAAAGCTAAAAATGGATGAAGATGTTTGTATTGGTGTCTTGTTAAAAAGTCTACCTCCTGCTTATGATAATGTATCAACCACTCTAACCAATATGCTTGATCCTCAACTTGTTGATATTAAAGCCTCTCTACTAGAGGAAGAAAAGAAACTCAAAATCAAAGAAGAGCCTAGCACTTCAAAGGATGAACAAATGTTATATGTAAACAACAGATACAAAGGTAAAAAGGAACCGCTCTTCTGTGACTTCTGCAAAAGGACCGGACACACTGAGAAGTTCTGTCATGCTAGAAAGAGGTCCCAAAAGGCCAATCTTGCAACTGTGAAAGAAGAAGAAGACCATGGACCAAAATATGAAGAAGAAGATGAAGATGAAGACCACCAGGATCGGAAGGACAAGACTCATCAGTCCTTCTACTCTCATTACTCTGATAGACTATTTTAAAAGCCTTGTACTTCCTTGCCCTAATGCTTCCTGCCATAAGCTTTGTAAACTCCTCATGTAACTTGGCATTACAGTCCTTGTACACTTTGTGAAGCCCCTGTTACAGCCTCTGGATGTCCATTATGTTTTGGTGCCCACACTTAGCCTTTTCTGCGACAGCCTCTGGTGTCTACCATGTTTGTGGTGTGCCCACACTTTGCAGGTGGTTCTCATTACAGCCTCTACACACTTTGTGCCTTTCTAGTTGTGATAGAGGAGGGGTGTTGAGATTTAGCAATCACACTCACTAAACAACCTCTTTATATGGATCTTCAGGGCCAAGGACATGCACGCTAACCTATCCCATATGCACAGTAGTGCCTATTGCAGTTTCCTACTTTCCTATAAAGCATTGTACTTGCTTCCTTTTTTTAATGCAATGATAGTACTCTTTTCTTTTCAATGAAGTGTCAATGTCATTGTCCACATACACAAGATTGTGTTTATGAGTCCAAGTCTCAATCTTGGAACCTAATTCACTTGTGTAACAAATAGTGTCTTTGTCTTCTCCATCATGAGTCCACACTTCTCCTTCCATCCACCATAACTCACTGCCATGTCCTAGATCTCGCATCTTTCACAAGGACAAGGAGACTAACCTTATAATCCTCTTATAAGAGTTCAAGTATGTGTTCACTTGGTCACTTGTTGAGGAGCTTAAGCGAGTATATCATAGCATCATCACTCATAATATTCCCATGGTACCACAAATGTAGTCCCAGTCAAATAGTGACTATATGCTATGAATCCCAAACATGCACACACTGTCAAAAAAAATTTGACAAAGTATTGAATGTCAAATTCATGTAGAAAGTAGAGCACAGATATTGGGTATCACCAATCATGATAGTGCTGAAGAAAATAGAGCAATAAAACAAGACAACTACCTACTATTGTACATGGAGCATATGCTAGAGAGAGTCACAGAAATGAAAGCTTATATCTTCCTTGACAAATTTTTGGGCTTAATCAAGGGCAATTCTATCCAAATGAAAGATGAAATTTTCCATGCATATGTAGTGATGCCATTTGAATTGACAAATTCCACTGCCACTTTCCAATAGCTAATGTATACAATATTGAAAGACATGCTTTGCAAATGATTGGAAGTGTTCATAGAAAATCTCTACATCAATACCAACTAGATTGAATATCTCAAAAAAAAAAAGAGTGATGTTTAAGCATTATAGTTATTACAATCTCTCCTTGAACCCCTTAAAGTGTCATTACGGTGTAAAACATGGATGCATCTTAGGGCATATAGTTTCAAAGAATGGCATTCCTACTAACTTTTTCAAAGTTTGAGTCATTGTCAATTTGCCACCACTGGAAAACTACAAGCGAGCTCAATGCTTCCTTGGCCACACAAGATATTATTGACAGTTCGTTTTGAACTATGAACTCATTGCACGACCACGTTACAAATTGTTGATTGTATTTGAGTGGACTAAGGAATGCCAACATGCCGACAAAGAATTGAAAAAGGCTTTGACTACCACAACAATCCTATAAGCTCCAAATCCTAGCATAACATGTCACATGTACATTAATGTTTCAAAAAATTTTGTGGGAGTAGCTTTGTGTCAACCTGGAGAACATAATTTGGATTATCTAGTGAGTTTCATGAGCCACCAACTCATGGATATAGAAATGAATTATTCCACCACCGAGAGGTAAAAATTAGCTATGGTGTTTGCTGTGGAAAAATTTTGACATGATTTATTAGTGACACCTTTTATTTTCTTTATGGGCCATTAGGTGCTCTGATGTACCTTGTCAATAAACCTTATGCTACAAGGCGCATAACTAGATGGTTATTTCTGCTCCTTGAATTTGACTTCTCTGTGGATGTGCAAAAGGGAAAACAACATTACATGGTTAATCATCTTTCTCGCATTCCTAAAATGGTGTTGTGTCATTGTGCAGACGTAGTGTGAAAAAACTTGGAGTGCATCATCATGCGGCTTTCTTATTGATCTATAGAGTCAATGCCATATTAGTCATTAGTGTCAGTGTCCATAGTATGGATAGTTCCAAAATATGGAAATTTTGGACAAGTTTAGTCTATTTTTTATATTTTTGATATTATTTCTTGTAAATATCCTAAAAATCTATAGAAAACTTCTAGAATAGGGTGACATGTAAAAAGCAAGTGGCTTTTTAACCAATTTTGGGAAATCTCATGCGCAAAAAAGAACTTTCGAATTCGTGTGGTGCGTAATCACAGTTGACAAGAAGCAAAATGACACTCTAAACAAGAGAAGAAGAAGGAGCAATCTAGGAGAATCTGATAAGGTGTCCTATGGTTTTACCCCCCTTTGGGAGCCAATGGAACCATCGGATTTGTGGTCTGAGCAACAGAGAAGAAGTTAGCGTATGATGTACGTTTTTGGTCTACCAGGGAGCTCCAAGAGATCTAATGCTTGGAGATTGCTTCCGAGTAGTTCCAGACAAGGATTTTGTTTATCTTCTTAGGTTCTATCAATACATAGTGCTTTTATTCATTGAGCTTTGTCTTTATCTTGTGAACATATTGTCTATTCTTTTTCTTCTATTCTATCTCCTATTCTCTGCTTCCTTCTCTCTCTGATCCTCAATGGATATAACCTTTCGACTAAAACCCATTCAACATTGGTGAACCCGACACGAAAGTTCGTCAGAAGGAAAGCTAGGATGGGAGAACCTTCAAGCACAATTTCTAGTGATGTTTTGCAGCAATTAGTGCAGAATATGAACATGCTTATGTAGGTACAACAACAACAACAAGTGATGCAGGCTTGTGCTCAAACAAAAACTGTTGCAATAAATACTCTGCTGGTAGAGCAATAGAGCATGAGATGAAGTTATTTAATGGTAGGAATGTATCTACATATTTGCATACCTATACTCAAAAGATAGAGTTCTTTGGGATGGCTCAAGTTGCATGGAGCCAGTATTTTGTACGAGTCACTGTACATGAATTGAAAGCCGGAGTTACTGAATTGTACATGCATAATGCTAACTGGGTAGCTTTCAAGAAGACACTCAAGGAAGAATTTCACATTGAAGACACCAATTTGATTACCCACAAGACTTTCTAGGAGTGGATTCTAAAACCCAATAAGGGTCTTATGGCTACATAATGTCAAGATTGTGGGAGAGAAGGAAGGAGTCTCGCTTGTAGCTTTCTTGCTTGCACAATGTGATGCGCAGATCGATCGCAGATAGCTCACGTGGTGAATCCCGGAAGGTCCCCAAGAACAAAGTACTCTACTTTTTAGCACAAAAATCCATGTAAAAGCAAGCACGACATGAGGCAAGAGACAAATTGGGTTCAATCTCCCCCATGCCTTGTGTGAGCGTTTCACAAAGCATGTATTTAATGTATATTTCCAATCTTCATGCTCAAAAATTAACCCAATTACAAAAATATGACAAGCTTTTAGCTTTTGAGTTTGCTTTCTACCAAAAATAGGAAAATAAAGCCAATGGACGGTGCCCATAGAGTCTGGCACGCCCAATCTCAATGTCCAAATAGAAATAACATATCCAGGCGCATAAGCGCATACAAAATAATAATAAATAATCGATGTCTCTATAGACATAACAAAATATAGGCGTGGCGCCTATCAAAATATAGTCCAAAGTCAAAAACCCGCTAGACTCCAATGCTTTCCTTCGCCATTGCTGCTATCTCTACACATCAACTGAAGCATTCACAATCGTTAGTAAAATAACACAATTAAACCGACAAAAGTGAATACCTAGCAGTCTTCAGCTACATAAATAAATCAACTGGTTAGAAATAAATCCTAACCTTAATTTATTACGAGTGCGCACTCTAAGCTCATAAACGTTTATTAATTTAATATGCATTTTGCGGAATCACCCGCTATGGAATCACCCATGTACACACTAAATTAATGAAACGCCCAAAAAGGACAGGCGTCCCCATCAACTTCTCGCACAAAGAATCCTCTTTGCGTATGAGCCCCGGTCATCTAAGTTTACGGAATCCACCATAAAACCTCACGGAATCCACCGTGGAATATGCCTCCTGGCATCATACCCCTGGGGTGGGATAGCAATTGACCTCAATTGCTATTAGCTCAATGTGGAGCTAACAGAGTGGGGAAAGCATTTAAGTCTCTAGCGTGCATCCATTGGGCTTCCTCTACAGGATGGTTCTTAAATTTCACTAGATATCTAGAATACCTTCGGCCAGTTCTAGTGGTCATGTAGTCAGTGTCTATAATGGCTTCTGGTTCAAGTATTTCAGTCTCTTCTTCTAGTAAAGGTGGGTTTTCATAGACAGGGTGGATAGGTAATTGGCCTCTAAATGGTCTCAATAAACTAATATGAAATGTATTATGAATTTTCCAATGAGATGGCAGTTCTAACTTGAATGCATTGTCATTAATCTTATGAATGATTCTAAATGGTCCGTAGAATCTAGGAGCTAATTTGACAACTGGATGTCTATCTACACTTTGCAGTCTACGCTTTTCTATTCTAAGCCAAACATAATCATCAACTTTGAAATTCATGGCTTGTCTTTTCTTGTTGGCTTGTTTGGTATATGATTGTTGGGCTTTAGCAATCATATCCTTTACCTCATCAAAAATAGTATTATGCATAACAGCAATATCATCAGCACTCTGTATTCTATTAGACAAAGATGCAACAGGGGTAGATAATCTATATCCATAAATAACTTCAAAAGGTGCTTTCTTTGTAGATGTGTGCGGTGTATTGTTATATGCAAACTGTAATAAATGTAAATGAGTATTCCATGTCTGAGGTTTAGAGATAGTGTATGCACGTAAAAGATCTAGAATGGTGCTATTTGTGGCTTCTGTTTGTCCATTTGTTTCTGGATGAAATGCAGATGAGAAATCAATCTTTGTGCCTAGATTTGCAAACAGTGTAATCCAAAAATTATTACAAAATCTAGAATCTCTATCTGAAATAATCACTTTCGGTAATCCATGGTTAGTAAAAACAGTTTTCAAAAATAACTGTGCTGCTTGTGATGCTGTTAAAGTTTTCTTACATGCAATGAAATGTGCTTGCTTAATAAATCTATCTACAATTGTCCAAATCATGTCATGGTTAGATTTAGTATTTGGTAAGCCAGTAATGAAATCCATAGATATATGTTCCCAAGGTTTAGATGGAATAGATAAAGGCATTAGTAATCCATACTGTTTACCATGATGTCTCTTTATTCTTTGACAAATCAAACATTCAGAAACAAAATTAGATACATCTGCATCCATATGCGGCCAATAAAAATCTTCAGTTAACATGCGTAATGTAGAAATGATACCTCTATGACCTTGATATGGGGGACAATGAATTTCATTCAAAACAAAAGATCGGAATGGCATAGTAACACACAGTCTCTTTTCAAAAAACATGAATCCATCATTATATGACAATGAATCAACAGGAATGAAATTATTTTGAACTAATTTTTGCCAATCAGAATGAAAAGTAATATCCTGGTGATATGTGTCTTTCATGGCAATCAAAGAATCAAAAGATATGATAGATATATTATGAATTGCAGGTCTTCTACTCAATGCATCAGCAACTACATTTTCTTTTCCAGGTTGGTATTGAATGATAGGATGGAAACTTTGAATGAATGAAGCCCATTTGATTTTACGGTCAGAAATTTGGGGTTGGCTAAGTAAATGTCTAATGCTTTGCTGATCGGTCTTTATCATGAATTCTGAACCCATTAAATAATGCTTCCATTGTTTTAATGCTTGGACAACTGCTAAGAGTTCCTTGTCATAAGTGGAATATTTAAGCTCAGAGGGTTTCAGCTTAGAACTAGAATATGCTATTGGATGGTTGTCTTGCATTAGCACGGCTCCTATTCCTGATCCGCTAGCATCAGCCACAACTAAAAAGAATGGTCTGTTAAAGTCAGGCAATTGTAGAACAGGGGCATTGGTTAATGCACGTTTGAGTAAGTCAAAGGATTTCTGCTGATTTTCAGTCCATTGGTAAACAATGCCTTTCTTAAGAAGTTTGGTCAATGGTAAAGCAAGTAATGAGAAATTCGTACAAACTTCCTATAGAAACTAGCAAGACCAAGGAATGAGCATAGTTCATGTACATTTTTAGGAACAGGCCAATGCAATATTGAATCAATTTTCTTAGGATCAACTTTTATTCCTTCTTTTGATACAATATGACCTAGATATTCTATTTCTGTCTTAAAGAATTCACTCTTGTCAGGATTTGCAAACAATTGATTTTCTTTCAGTAATTGAAAAACTAATGATAAATGCTCATAATGCTCTTTTTCACTTTGACTGTACACTAAAATATCATCAAAGAAAACAATCACACAATATTGATATTTTAGAAAAATACGGTTCATCATTCTACTGAAAGTAGCAGGTGCATTAGTTAATCCAAATGGCATGACTAAGAATTCGTAATGGCCAAACTGTGTCCTGAATGCAGTCTTAAATATGTCGGATCTATCAAGCCTCACCTGATGATATCCAGACTTAAGGTCAATTTTACTAAATATAGAAGATCCTTGCAGTTTGTCCATAAGGTCATCAACTCTAGGTATAGGATACCTATTCTTTACAGTGATCTTGTTTAATGCTCGGTAGTCAATACACATCCGATAAGTATTATTCTTTTTCTTGACTAAGAGCACAGGTGCACCGAATGGAGAACTGCTGGGTCGAATTAAGCCTCTATTTAGTAATTCTTCTACTTGACTCTGGATTTCTTTTTGCTCTATTTGATTGTGCCTATATGGGGCTTTGCAAGGTGGTTGTGTGCCAGGTGTCAATCTTATGGTCTTCTGGACGTGATGGAGGTAAACCTGGTGGTAGGTCTTCTGCAAAACAGTCCTTAAAATATGCAAGAAATTCCTTATGCCTAGGGTGCATATGATTTTCCTTTGCGTGCAATTCATTTACCCAAATGAGATATGATTTAGTATTCTTGCGTAGTGCACGTTTTGCTTGAGTATGCGAAAGCAGTGGAAACATATGAGATGCATGCATACCAAATAATGTAATAGATTTTCCTTGAAAATTTATATTCATTGTGTGTGTGGAATAATCTATATTGGGATTATGTTGGTGTCTCCATGGCATTCCTAGAATAATGTCGCTTGACTGTAATGGGACAACTAAGAAATTTCTTCTTTCAATATATGGACCAATTTGAATTTCTAAATCTTGAACTTCTTGTGTGCCATTGTACCTAGTGCCTAAAAATGCAGCTTTTATGCGATAGTGCGTAGGTACAGTATGCAATTTCAATTCCTTTACCAATTTTGCTGAAATAAAGTCATGGGTACTACCGTCATCATCCAATATAGTTCTTTCTTTTCCATGCACCATACATTTCATAGTCAACAATGAATGTGAAGTAGGCATACCTGGTAAAGTGTCGGAAGTAGTAGTAGGATCATCTTCTTCTTCAGTGAAATCTGGCATATCCTCATGCTCGTCTTCGTCCATAGCTCCAAGGTAGTTGATATGTGCTGATGGCTTCTTTGAATGACAATTTGCTGCGAGATGCCCTGGTTGGTGACACTTGTAGCATACGATGGGCTTGGCTTTGGTCACATTATTTGCAATGGCTGGGAGTCTGGGTATATTTGGATTTGCTTGTGGAATAGGCTTAGGATTTGGATTGACAGTGGATGGTAATGCAGGTGTTTTAGGCCAGTTCTTGCGGAAAGATAGTAACAGCGCGATCGTGAGCCTATTCCACAGTATACAGAGCGTTTTTGGAATGCACTCCTACAGCTACGCATGCTTGAAGACGTACCAGAGACGACACATAAGCGGAAGTACATGTCTGGACTTCTTGGACATTACTACGCTGAGGTGAACATGTTCAACAGTCTTTCCTTCTCTTATGCCATTGAAAGTGCGAAATTTGAAACTTCGTTTACTTATCTTGGATTCCTTGCGGATGGTTTGTGCTTCAAGAGTGGCGTCGATGGTACATCGAATCAAATCTTCAGCTTGAGGTTCTTCTTTGTCAGTGGACGCTCCTTGTAGCTTTGTCAATTGCGCTTGCAAGGCTTGCCTAGCTCTTCGCTCTTCTTCCAACTGTAGCATGATAAGATCCAGCTTTTGTTCCATGGTAGGCTCGGGTAGATCGTCTTCAGCCATAGGATCATCCATATGTGGGGTAGTCATCCTGTAAAACTCAACAAACCTTTCTCACTCAAAATCAGTTAGCGGGATGAGCGTAGCTCAAATTTGGGGTTACAAGGCTATGTATTTTTGGGTATTTTCTTCTTCAATTTTCAAAAATTCTGCAATATTTCTGTCTTCGCTTGCTGAAAGTACTTCAACGAACTTGTAGATAGGTAGAACAGCTTGCTGCGAACAACTTTCCAGTTCAGAGTTTTTGTATACAAACAAGTCTTCTATGAGTTTTAAGCACTAGTCAGTTCTGATTTAGTCTGACTTGCAGAGTTACAGACTTAACAGACTTGCAGAGTTGTGGACTTGCTGGACTTAGGCCGACTTGCAGAACTTGATTACCATCGGCTTACGAAACTTGACTTCAGGAGTGCGAGACCCGGAGTTTATCGACTTCTATGCCCTGTGTGACTTGCAAAAAGCTTAGAAGCTTTGTTTGACTTAATGGATTAAGAAGCTTTAAGCTTCTTAATCCGTCGTGGATTTTGAGGATAAAAATATGTCCTTCACGGATTTGCGCCGCCCTGGACAGCCTCACGCCGCCGATTGACGAATTGTTTGTTGAAGCTTTCTTAAGCTTATAACTGAGCTTATTAACTGATAACTTTAAGCTTTGAAGCTTAATGAAGAAAAAGAATTACTCTTTTTGTCTGTTATCCACGATTTTAGTGAAGAAGATGATTGCGTGGTCCTTCGCCGACAGAGCCTAGTCCTTCGCGATCTGACAGTAGAAATAGGGGTTCTTGATCGCCAGAAGTCTGCCTGTATCGACGGTTCGCGATGAGAGTGACTGTAGAGGCCGTTTGTTCCTGGAGCTCCGCCTTCGCCCGAGATTGGTAGCGATTGGAAGCTCTTGATCTCTGCTCCGCTCTGATACCACTTCTATTGTTACACCTGGAGTAAGGAAGACCAGGGATGTTTTGAGAGCACCTGGGAGTGAACCTACTTTGCGCAGGTCTACGAGAGCTAGGTATCCTGTGGATAGGCTGAAATATGATGGATTTACAGCCATTCACTATGCATATATGGTCAAAGTGATACAGGAACCAGAACCCACTTCTTTTGAGCAATTCATGGGAAAAGAAAAATGGGAGAAAGCCACGGATGAAGAAATGGATGCCTTGGAAGCAAATGCTACATGGGAATTGGTACCTTTGCCTAAAGGTAAAAATGCAATTGGCTGTAAGTGGGTTTATAAGGTGAAGCACAATGCAGATGGTTCTGTGAACAGATACAAGGCAAGATTAGTAGTCAAGGGGTATGCACAAACATATGGCAATGACTATGAAGAAACATTCAGTCCGGTTGCAAGGATGGCAACCGTAAGAGCAGTCATTGCTATGGCTGCATCAAAGGGATGGTTTTTACATTAGATGGATGTAAAGAATGCCTTCTTGCATGGTGATTTGCAAGAAGAGGTCTATATGGAGCAGCCACCAGGTTATGTGCATGCTGTTTATCCTGAGTTTGTTTGCAGGTTGAAGAAAGCCTTGTATGGCTTGAAGCAAGCACCTAGAGCATGGTCTGATAAGATAGGATAGTATCTTGTCACTATTGGCTTTCAGATTTCCAAGGCAGACTTCTCACTTTATGTGAGAAAAACAGAGAAAGGTATTATACTACTTGTCATTTATGTTGCTGATTTGATTATGACAGGTGATAGTGATGAAGATATCCTTCATGTGAAAATGCTATTGAAGCAGAAGTTTGAAATGAAGGATTTGGGAGAGCTGCGTTATTTCTTGGGCATTGAGGTGATTAGATCACCAAGTGGGATACAGCTCTTGCAGAGGCAGTATGGATTGGACATGCTGTCCAAATATGGGATGACAGGCTGTAAGCCTATTTCAATTCCTTTGCAGCAGAATGTGAAGCTGAGCACAGATGCAGGTGAGCTTCTAGAAGACCCTACTATGTACAGACGCATAGTGGGAAGTTTGATTTATATGACTATTACCAGGCCAGATTTGAGCTATGTTGTTGGATTGGTAAGTCAGTTTATGCAGGCTCCAAGGAAACCACATTTGGATGTGGCTAGACGCATACTCAGGTATGTGAAGTCCACATTGCAGTATGGACTATTTTATGAGACTGGGGTTCAGATACAGTTGCATGGATACACTGATGCTGATTGGGCTGGTAGTATTTCTGATAGACGATCTACCAGTGGATATGTGTTCTCTTTTGGGAGTGCTGCAGTCACTTGGAGCAGCAAGAAACAGCCTACAGTTGCCTTATCGAGCACAGAGGCTGAGTATAGGGGTGCAGCAATGGCTGCATGTGAGGTAGCTTGGTTGCATAAGCTACTTTATGATATGCATCAGTCTACAGATGGGCCAGTTGTCATTTATTGTGACAACATGAGTAGTATACACTTGGCAAATAACCCAGTCTATCATGCTAGAACAAAGCACATTTAGTTGCATTATCACTATGTGCGAGAGAGGGTTTTACTAGGTCTTATTGATCTAGTTTATGTCAGCACAGAGGATTAGATAGCTGACATATTCACGAAGGCATTGGGCGTAGAGAAGCTGCGCAAGTTCAGAGACCTGCTTGGTGTGCAGGAATTGGGATTGAGCTCGAGGGGGAGTGTTGAGATATCGAGCTCCACTCGTGATACACCAGGGTGACCGTTGTGTATTTATGTCACCGACTTGTCAGTTGCAGACGCAGTTGGTACACCGCCCATGAATAATAGCTACATGACAGCTATCCTTATCTACTCTAGTTCGTGGCTCAGTTAGTATGCCACCTTAGTTAGTTGAGTTTGGTTTGAGACCCATATATAGGGTTCTTCTATTTCTTTGTATAAGACTTCTTTTGGCTTACACAACTAAGAAGAGGAAAACTGTTTTCAGCCTCCACCTTTGTGAGTATTCTCCCATTGTGATGCCAGGAGGCATATTCCACGGTGGATTCCGTGAGGTTTTATGGTGGATTCCGTAAACTTAGATGACCAGGGCTCATACGCAAAGAGGATTCTTTGTGCGAGAAGTTGATGGGGACGCCTGTCCTTTTCGGGCGTTTCATTAATTTAGTGTGTACATGGGTGATTCCATAGCGGGTGATTCCGCAAAATGCATATTAAATTAATAAACGTTTATGAAAAGGATAGGCGTCCCCATCAACTTCTCGCACAAAGAATCCTCTTTGCGTATGAGCCCCGGTCATCTAAGTTTACGGGAATCCACTATAAAACCTCACGGAATCCACCGTGGAATATGCCTCCTGGCATCAAGAAGGAATACCCAACTCATCATCAATGCTCTGTTCTAAGCCACTGGATTCACCATCCACATAAGAGTGACCTGCATTCACATCAAACATGGGCTGATCAACCTTCTCTTTTCCTTTTCGTGATACCTCCATACCACTATCTGCATTGCTTTGAGAAGATTCTCCTGATCTCAATCTGCCTGTCCATGGCGAAGAATGTGAACCATTGCTAGAGGACGCTCCAGGTCCACTAATATTTTGTGATTGCTACTGTGAATTCTGTGCAGCATTACCATTTTGTGCATCTACATCATCAATCACATTTACTGGTTTATACCAGCTACTCATCTCATCAAAAACAACATCTCTGCTCACTGTAAACTTACGAATAGAAGGGTTATAGCATCTATACCCTTTTTGCTACAGAGAGTAACCAATAAAGATGCACTTCTCAGCTTTTGGATCCAACTTGGATCTCAGCTCATCTGGCACATGTACATAGGCAATGCAACCAAAAATTTTCAAATGAGAAATATGTGGTTTCCTACCAGTATACCTCCCCTCTGGAGTCATTCCATATATTGCTGCAGTGGGAGTCCTGTTCATTATGTAGACTGTTGTAGCAACTACTTCAGCCCAATAAAAATCTGGCAAGTCTTTTTCATTGAGCATGGCACGAGATACCTCTCCAATATGCCTGTTTTTCCTTTCTGCAATTCCATTTTGTTATGGGGTATGACTGCATGAATATTGCTGCTTTATGCCATGCTCCTGCAAGAACTTTGCAAACTCATTTGAGAGGTACTCTCCCCCTCCATCTGACCTTAGGCATTTTATCTGCAAGCCTGTTTCTTTTTCAACCATAGCTTTAAGAGTTTTGAAATGCCCAAAAACTTCACTTTTCTTTTTTATAAAATACACCCAAACTTTTCTGCTATAGTCATCAATAAAAGTGACAAAATAATGACAGCCTCCAAGAGATGCAGCTTTAGTAGTCCACACATCAGAGTGGATTAATTCCAATGGCTTCTCACTCTCTTGAACATGTCTAGGAAATGGTTTCCGTGCATGTTTTCCAAACTGACAGGCTTCACATACCTTATGCATTTCTACAACCTTGAATTTGGGCAATCCTGCAACAATATTTTGGGCCTGCATTGATTTAAGTCGTTGTACATTAACATGACCAATGCGTTTATGCCAAATATCAATATCTGCAACTACATCAGTCCCATGTGCAAACATTACTGCACTCAATTCAGGCATGTCTGCATAAACATTTTGCCCTTCTTCTTTCCTTTTGCTATCGAGCGACCTTTATTTTTCATATCCTCAACAAAGCATCCATGAGGATTAAATCTGACTTGCAAGCCCTGCTCAACCATTTGACCAATAGAAACCAGATTCTTGGTGATATTCGGGACATGAAATACATCTGACAGGTATTTCTTTTTCCCATCCTGCATAGACAAATGAATTTTTCCAATCTGCACAATAGGATGTGCAGTATCATCACCAGTCTCCACAAATCCTGGTTTTTCCACTTTCCTTGTATCCTCCATCCATTCTGCATGACCTGTCATGTGGTTTGATGCACCTGAGTCAACATACCATACATCATTGCTTTCTTCTGCACTTGTCACAGAATTGTTCATGTGCTGCACCATAAACAAATACTCATTTCTGTCATCACCCTGTCTACTAGAAGATGCATAATTCCCTTGTTGCAGTTTTCCATTCATGATGTCATTATGTTTTTTATAGCAGTCTTTAGCCATATGATCCATTTTACCACAATAGTAGCATTCAACATTATTGTTTGCATTTTGGCCTCTTTGCCATCCACCACGACCTCTTTGGCTCCCCCTGCCTCTAGAGTTACAATGTCCTCCTCCATAGGACTGGTTTTCTTGAGTTTGCTGCATATTCTGATTTCTGCCACGGCCTCCAAATCGGCCTCCTCTACCTCTGCCTCTACCTCTTCCAGCATTTGAGTAGAAGACAGCTTCTTTTGAAGTTCCTCCTGAAGAAGATGCACCACCATTTCTCTGCTTCTCAGAAATTAGAAGAGCAATCAACTCCTCAAAATCAGGAAATCTTTCACGAACGAAAATGGATGTTCGGAACTGTGCATAATCCTTTCCTAGACCATTCAAGGTCACTGAGACTAAATCATCATCTTCCACTGGCGACCCAATGGAAGCAAGTGCATCTGCAATCTTCTTCACCTTCATGTGGTAGTCATTGATGCTCATACTTTCTCTTTGCACATTGTGAAACTCTTGCTTGAGCTGCATTTTCCTGGCTTGCGTATTTGTGCTATGCATTTTTGACAAAGTATCCCATGCCTCCTTTGACGTACTTGCATCTTGAATATGCACAATCATAGAGTCTGAAATGCTGATAGACAGCCAGTACATAACTTTCCTGGCTCTCTTATGCCATGCTTTAAATGCCTGCATTTGCTGTTGATTGGGAACGTCAGGAAGAACTGGTTCTTCTTCATTTCCTGCCACAAATTTCCAATATCCTTTTCCCATAAGGAAATTCGTCATTCTAAACTTCCATGCTTGGAAGTTGTTCTTGTCAAGCTTTTCAGTGACAATCTATGAAAGAGAATCAGATGCCATTACCGAACACTGCAAAAAATTCTGTCACTGCAAAAAACACAGCTTCATCCTCACAAGGGAAAATCTGCAAAACTGGCGAAAGTGGTATTTGACTACACAGTCACTTCTTAGTGACGATTTTGCATCAACAGGCAATAGGGATGATTCTGTAACTCCCAATGTCTCTGCGCACAAGCATATGATGCAATTTCTACAGCAACTTTTCACCGACCTGTAGAACAGTGGCTGCACAGCATAAAACCGGGCCTTTTCCTGAGTGCGTGCAGAAAACTTCCGCCTCCAAAATAGGCCCCGAAATGGCCTCAAATCAAAAAAACAAGGTCACCAAGGGCTAAAGCCCTTGCCCGCAGCATATACTGCCCTCTTGCTTCACCGCGAAGGGCGTCTCAACCTGAGACAATGCACTCCTGCACTTTCCGGCTGTGCTACCTGCAGAGATCTGCTCCCAAAACAGAAAATGAAAGCAACACTGCTCCTCTTACCAGAACACCTCAAGCTTGGCTTGCTTTCTTGAGCTCCTTACCACGAACAAGGCTCTGATACCATGTCAAGATTGTGGGAGAGAAGGAAGGAGTCTCGCTTGTAGCTTTCTTGCTTGCACAATGGGAGAATAGTCACAAAGGTGGAGGCTGAAAATAGTTTTTCTCTTCTTAGTTGTGTAAGCCAAAAGAAGTCTTATACAAAGAAATAGAAGAACCCTATATATGGGTCTCAAACCAAACTCAACTAACTAAGGTGGCATACTAACTGAGCCACGAACTAGAGTAGATAAGGATAGCTGTCATGTAGCTATTATTCATGGGCGGTGTACCAACTGCGTCTGCAACTGACAAGTCGGTGACATAAATACACAACGGTCACCCTGGCGTATCACGAGTGGAGCTCGATATCTCAACACATAATTGTTAAGAGAATTTGAAAGTCAATTTGAGCAGTTAGATCTTGCAGAACAACAAGCTCTTGCAAGTCAAAAAATTTAATTGTTTCTGCAAGCTGAAAATCTTGAGATTCAAGAGAAGCTTGATGATTTGTTAGAGGATTAGAATACAGAGATAGGGATTAAAACAGAGTGGAGGCATGTTAAGAAAGCTATTATACATTGGTAAAAAGGCATAGAAGAAGAGAAAGATTGCATGTATCTAGCTTGCCCACTATTATGGGCAAAATAGTTGATGTATCTAGTAAGTCACCTACTTTTGTGGCTAACCGTATGGTTGCACCTACTATTCCCACTGTTAGAGAAGATGTATTAGATGAATTGGTTAAAGGCATGTGGGATGTTTAGTTGAAGGTCACAAAACTGGATGAGAAAGGACAAGAGGAAAGGGGATGGGCAACAACCCCTAAACTAGGGAAAATATATATGTGGTGTGATATTTTGCAACATGAAAGGAAGGATTGTACTACTTACTAGGAGGCCTTGGCACGAAAACTCATCTTTTGGAAAGGTGGCAAGATCCATGCATAAGAAACATGATTGCCTCTTGCTCTGAATTTTGGAAAGGGAGGTATGCAAAAGTTGTTAGAAGACTTGGCTGTTTGAAATGCTTATGCAACTGTACATGCTTCTACTTTTGGTCTACAGTTGGATAGAATGCTTGGCCAAGTCTAAGAAGGCCACAATGTGGATATATGCTTTGCATGCAACTGAAAATAGGAAAAGTACTGATAGTGAAATGACTCATGCAAGGCATGACATTTGTGACATAACTAGTTGGAAATCACCAATAGATGCATATTCAGTGGATGCATACTTAGCAAAAGTGCAAAACCCAGATATACTTGTGGAAGAGAAATAGAAGAGAGATGAAGATAATGCAAGGATATCTAAGAGAGTGACAAGGAGTGTGGATCCACCTAAAGGTGCAAATCAGCCACCTCCAGAGCATGTTATGGAAGAGGTTGGGTAGGAGTAGAAACATGATAGCAAGCAAGAGGGCAAAGAGCTGGGATATAAGTTGCAGTATGATATTGAGATAGCCATGGATGCCTTCGAAGATCCTATATAGTGGAAGAGTCAGCCATTGCATCTGTAGATTTTCTTAATGCATTTGAAGAGGTTTATTCATATTTACTTGATGCAAGGACTTAGAGGGAGATTGATGAAGTGTTGGCAGCACATGATTTACAGGATACAATGTAATTTTTGAGACAGTTCATGAGCTCGAGGATATGCCTTTAGAGGATGTTAGATATAATGCTCCACAGCTAAAAACTATTTATGATTCTTTGTCAAAGGCCTTGATAGGAAATTCAAAGATGCTTCAAGATATGGATTGCTTTACTATTTTCGGTAATGGTTAGCATGTGTCGAATGCAAGTGAGACTCAATTTACGTTTGATATGGTACATAATTGTCAATATAATTAGATTTCCATGCATTGGATTCTGAAAGAGCAAGCATGTTGCTTTGTATTTATTAATGGGTGTAATTTGAGCACGTATATGGAGGTTCCACAGCCTCTAGTATATGATGCGCACCCAAGGCGTTATGATTGTAGAGGGGGACTTAGTGTGGCTTAAGAGTTGTGCCAATGCTAGTCATTTTGATCTTTGATCCAGGGGGATGCCTTCTTATATGCATGATGAGCAATAAGTTGATGATATGGGTGTTTGACCCGGGTGGTGCATCAGTGGTACATATCAAAGGATGTGCAGGTTCAGAGGGGGTGGATGTCGTGTCACTATACAAACACAGTGTGAAAAATCCTAGAGTGCATCATCATTCGACTTTCTTATTGATCTACAGAGTCAATGCCATATTAGTCATTAGTGTCAATGTCCATAGTATTTTCAAAATGTGAGATTTTTGGACAAGTTTTACCTATTTTTGATATTTTGGATATTATTTCTTGTAAATATCGTGAAAAACTATAGAAAACTTCTAGAATAGGGTGACATGTAAAAAAAAGGTGGCTTTTTAGCCAATTTTGGGAGATCTCATGCCATATTAGTCATTAGTGTCAACGTCCATAGTATGGATAGTTTCAAAATACAAGATTTTTGGACAAGTTTAGCCTATTTTTTATATTTTGGATATTATTTCTTGTAAATATCCTGAAAAGCTATAGAAATTTTCTAGAATAGGGTGACATGTAAAAAGAAAGTAGTTTTTTAGCCAATTTTGGGAGATCTCATGCAAAAAGAAGAACTTCCGAATTCGTGTGGTGCGCGATCATAGTTGACAAGTAGCAAACAGCACTCTGAATGGGAAGAAGAAGAAGGAGCGATCTGGGAGAATCTTACCCCCCTTTGGGAGCCAACAGAACCATCGGATTTGGGGTTTGAGTAGCAGTGAAGAAGTTAGTGTTTGATGCACATTTTTTGTCTACCAAGGAGCTCCAGGAGATCTAATGCTTGGAGATTGCTTCTAAGTAGTTCTAGACAAGGATTTTGTTTTTCTCAGGTTCTATCAATACATATTGCTTTGATTCATTGAGCTTTGTCTTTATCTTGTGTACCTATTGTCTATTCTTTTTCTTCTCTTCTATCTCCAATTCTCTACTTCCTTCTCTCTTTGATCCTCGGTGGATACAGCCTTTTGACTAAAACCCCTCCGATAGGGATAGATGTCATGCCGCTATATGTAGACACAGTGTGAAAAACCCTGAAGTGTATCATCATCTGGCTTTTTATTTATCTACATATTCAATGCCATATTATTCATTAGTGTCAATGTCCATAGTATGGATAGTTTCAAAATACAAGATTTTTTGAATCTTTCTATTCTTTTTCATGACTATCACTATGAGTGATACCTCTAGTCCATGTGCTCTATCTTGTAAATGAATTCTACATTTAGTAGCTTACCAATCTCTTCCTCACTGCATGCGCATGCTTAGGATTCATTGTGTATGGTCGTTGCTTAATTGGTATTGCATCAGGGATCATGGGAATATTACGCATCACGATATTCGGATCTATTCCCTTCATCTCCATCTAAGGACCATGCAAATACATCAGAGTTTTCCCTTAAGAGTTCTATGAGATCATTCTCTTCCTCCTTAAATAGATTGTTTGCTATGTACATGGGTTGAGGCTTGTCCTCATCCCTTGCCAAGTTTACTTCCTTAACTTTGGCTAGTCCTTCAATGGGTTCACTTGCTTGCCCTTTACACTTGGCTCCTACTAACACTATTATTCAATCACCCTTCTTGAACTTCGTGAAGCACTTGGAGAGGTCTTGGGGTTTTTTCTATTGGAAGGCTTCGACTATTTCCTTATTTCTTTAGTCTCTTGCACCTTAGGTGGGCTAGGAGGTTCCCCTTGGTGTGTTTGGTCCTTAATGGTCAATGCATTTTGGGGTTACTATCAGAGCTCACTTCTGACACTCAGAATTGTACTCACAATCCCCATTGGAAGAGGTTGTCTCCCTTGATGGCCATAACTCTGAGAGGCTAACTCCACTCCAAATAGTGATATGGTGCCTAGCTAGACTAATCGCACTTGCTCATACTCTACTACCTCTAGGCATTCTAGCCAAGCTTGATTGCAATCTGCCTTGGGAACTCCTTTGTTCACTCTAAACATGTTGATATCTCGGGGTTAGTGTTTGATTTGGATTTCTCAATCACTCTTCCATTTGTGTCATATTTTATGGTCTCCACTTCCTCTTTTCTTTTCTCACTAATGGAATAGTAGTCTTCGTACTCATCTTTGGAATCCTCATACTTAGACAGTGCATTGTTTTTAGGGTTCATGTCCTCAAGTTTTTTCTCACTTGTTATGAAAATCTAGTTGTATCATAGGTTCAAGTCATGCTCCTTAGTCCATTGCCACTCCTTACTCTCCATGAGATCCTTGAGGGGCTTTAAGTTTGCAGATTTGGGTTGCCAACTAGCTCCCTTGATAGGTACTTGAGGATTCTATGGAGTTTCAATTTGTTAGTTGGAACATGATAGGTGATTGGTGTCGATCAGTTGATGGAACTCCTATCCATCATGCATAGGGGCACTGCGGGTAGGTTTGAGGTTGTGGCTTTGTTTGTTTTACTAGCTAAATCTATAACTTGCCTAAATTCATCCTCATCCTCTGAGAATGGGAGATCAATGGTTACCAACACATGCATCCAATTGTGCTCATCCTGAGGATAAGGAATGTACTTTGTTATAGGCCCACACTCACTTCTAGCCTTTGAGTCACCCTTTAGTATGGTAGAGATTGCATCTAAGTCCATTGGTGAGGTTTTCTAAAAGTGTTTATCTCTACTCAGGCTGCTTCTGATCTATTACCTAAAAACATCAAGCCATTATCCCAATTCTCTATCACTCGAGCATTCCTCATCCAAGGTTTTCCTAGTAGAATATCATAATCCACTCCTTTCATGACTATGAATTTCACAGAGAATTGAATTTCTATTATATGCCAATCTTTTAAGACTTTGAAGGGTCTAACCTTCATCCCATTTGCTAGATCATGCAATTTCTATTAGTGGGTTTTCTCAAGCTTGCAAGACTGCATGGCTAAGTACACTAATTTTTTCTCCTATGTCTACTATCCCCTTCTGCGTTGTATCTCCTAGGGCAATGATAGGTAAGACTGCATGCATCTTCGTGCCTTCCCAAAAGGCATTTACTTGTGGGGATTTAGACATTAGATGAACATTAGGCTGATGCATTGAGTTCTTGAAGACCTTTAATGCTTAGAAAAATAGTGGCACATTAACAATCAAACAAGAAGATGCCACAAGAAGGATGGAAGTGGAAGTTAGCCTAGAAATTGTGGAGAAGGCCTTGGAGCTAGTGGACAAGCTAGAGAAGAGACCAAGGATAGATGTCTACGAGATGGTGGAAATAGACAAGAAGAAAGTCTGCATGAATAATGGAATAAACTTGGCTAATATCCTCAAATCCACCATCACACTGTAAGTAAAGATGGTCCACACCCTCTTCTCAAGTCAAAGGTATAACACCCTCATGAACATAACAGGAGTATCGCTCGAAATCCTTCTAGCAAACGTACTGGTGGATGAGGTAAATTGGAATGCCCATGTCTAAAAATAATAATCCAAGCATCAACAACAAAGATGCTAGCAACAGCACCAAGGGCAGCCAAGGGGAGATTCTTTGGCTACAATAGTGAAGTTAGAAAGGAAAAAACTAGCATCCAAGGCATCAACCATAGGGTTTGGAGGGATCCTAGCAGCCATGATCCAGAAAGCCTTGGGGGAGGTGGAAAGATAAGAAGTAGTAGTAGAGGAAATCCCTAAACCATCATTGATCCAACAAGAGCATCGCTCCCCCACTCTAGTGAGCCCTCTCGTTTCATTCTCAATAAAAGAGCAAGGGGAGGAAGAATTCAATAGAGATCAGTAAGAGAAAGTAAAACAAGCTACTATAAGGAGAAAGAAGCCAACTCCACCACTCAAACAGCCAGAAGTCTCAACTGAAAGGAAAGTCAACAAATAGTAGAGCTTAGAGCTATCAAGCCAAGGAGAAAGAAGAAGGATCACACTGAAAATCCCTATTAGGAGAAGTAGGTCCACCATAGAAGAAAACAGAGAACTACAGAGGGTGGAAGAGGAATCTAGAAAACTTAAAGAGGAGCGCAAGAAGAAACAAGAGGAAGAGGAAGAAAGATTAAGACAAGAGGAGGAGGAGCTAATAGCATTTCATATTAACAGATTAGTGGAGCAACCCTTCCAATCTCAAGAGTTAGCTATGATGAGATCCACACCAGAGGATGTGCCAAGCACAAGTGCGGTGGCAGAAGAGGCAAGACAAAGACCAGTGGTGGTGGAAGGCAAGGAAAATGTCTCTCTACATACAATCCCACTAGTCATGGTCACCCTAGCAATCACCCCAATGCAAGGAACCACCAAAAGGGTAGTCAATGAAAGTAATGTCATCGCTTGGGTGCAATATCTAGTGAGCAAAGTGCAAGAACTTGCACTTACACCAAGTGAAGGAGCCCCACTTGCAGGAACTAAAAGGCCAATAGTAGCAAGCTAATGCCAAATCATGCCAAGGGCTGAAGGTACCCTACTTGTAAGTATCAACTACTTTGATGCCCTCCACCATGTGCAACACAGAAGAATACAATGAGTTGTTAAAAGAACTTTAGAGCCAACTTGACAATATGATTGAAGAGAAAAACGCCACACTCATTAAGCTAGAAGAAGAAAAGAATGCCTTTGCAACCTACATGCTAGAAAAAATGAGGGTAATGACCATCTGAACTCTCTGGATACATATTCTCTGCCTCCATCTAATCTTAAACATGAGATATAACAACCCAGTTCATCTTCAGAATGCTTTTTGTCACTGTCGAGCAGGATGCTTGAGATGCTATGGTCCTTGCATAGAACAGGAATAATCAAAATTGTCAGATCTGACAAGGGGCCTACTGGCATTGGCTCTTGCTAGATTTTAGGAACCATTGCCTTCAAAGCATGAGCCATCATTGCTACTACTTTTGGACCTAGTAATACTAGGTGCTCTAGGTTAATCATCCTCAAGAGGTTATACTTGAAAGATGGGACAAGATTCAAGAGATCACCTAGTGATAGAGTAATATTCATTGGTCCCCATCTCATTGATACTTTGGATGAGTCTAGAACAATTAAAGTGCTTCGCATGGTCCCTTCTGCTCTATTGCAGGCTTAGCATTAGTCTATTTAGCATTATTCTGTTGGCTTCTGCTCATCCAAGATTAGCATCTTAGACTCTTTCTAGGGTGATTTTTTGGATTTATCTTGTGATTTTTACCAAGTGTATCATCTGGTAATTGGCTTTTCCACTTGCCGGGATAAACTTTTGGCTACTTCCCTTTATGAATCACATGGTGACCACCTACATTCTTCACTCCATTGGGTTGTGGATCTTCTCTTGCAACTTGATTGTTTTTCTCCTATTTTGATGTTGCTACTTCCCATGTAGATTCTTGCTGCAATTTGAACTTCATAGACTATGTGCCTATATGACCAACTTGGGGTTTGAGTGACTCCATCTCGGGTGTGGATTTATCTTCATCCCGCATTGCATCCCTTGAGCTGGTGGGGTATGTGCATTAGACTATGGATGTTTCTCCTTGTGTACAAGCTACCAAACCAATTTCTAAATTAATATTTTGTCACTATCATCTTGCTTGTTGACTATCTTGCTACTTGATGGGCAAACTTTCTCTTGCTCTGCCCACGAAGTTCCTATGGGTCACAATGCAATATCATTGTAGGTTTTGTTTGACCAGGTTATTACATGAATATCCAAATATGTTAGTTTCTTGATTTCCACAATTTTAGCATAAGGCATTTGTGCGTGTCCTTTTTTTTTCTTTAGTATCATATATACTTAAGCATCTAGACACTTTAGTCTCCAGTGTCCTTCCCCTTGGTCTCTTCCTTCTCTACCACATGCATACCACAAGTTGCTGGTACCCTTGATTTCTATGTGCAACAGCTATAGGAGCTTGATCATCCTAGAGGGTGGCCCATTGTGCAAAGGGGGATGCTTTAGATACCTTGCCATCCTCCTAGATAGTAGGCCATCTAGTACCTACCAAATGGCAGTACTCGGTGTTATGAGTAGCCATATTGCAAATACTGCCCCATCTTTGGTTGAGGCCACATTTAACTTGAACATGTCTAGGATTATTGCACTGTGTAACCATAGATTTTTTACTTTATTTTTCTTAGTGTTTTTCGATGTTTTCTTTCCCTTGTCCTTCTTTTTATTCTTGATGGGCCTTTTCTCCTCCTCCTCATTGAAGTCAAATTCTTCACTCCTAGATTCTACATCCAAGTCAAAATCAGAAGTGGAATACTACTATCATCATTGTGGTTCTTTAGAGTTGACTTATTGGATTTCCTTTCTCTTCTTGACTTTTCTTTGGACAAAAATTTCCCTAATCTAAGAGCTTTCTTGTAGAATGGGTCTATGTTATTACCCAATAAATCATCGAAAGCAAATGCTTTTCTGATAGGTTTACTAAAACTTTGAATAAAAAATGTATTCAACATCTCATCTTTTGGTTGAGCATTGGGGTCAATTCTACTATTGAGGATAGTGAACTTGGCAGTATACATCTAGATTGATCGATCTCCTTGCTTAAGATGGTAGAGTCTTTCAAGCTTATGCGCATCCATTCTATTGAGTTGGAACCAAATACCAAATGTTGTGAGTGCATCATTCCATGTTGGCTAGCCATGCTCTGTTGCTAGCAAAGTTGTAGCCTTCTTTCATATTATCGAGAATTCAAATATGGAAACCTTACGAGGCTCGTTGACTTGACCAGGGAAGTTGACCATGTATGCCATATCAATTTGATAGATAAAGTATCTAGATTTTCATTTGAAGATCTAGAGAGCTTCGAAAAGGAGATATTTGGTCGATGGGCCATTGGAATCAAAAGTGAGGGTGGAGTTGTGGGTATTGAGGGGACAACAATGAGGTTAACAAAAGTCAACAAATAGCTTGTTAGGTTTAGTGGAGTAGTGGGAGCAATTAGGGGAAGAGCAGATTTGCTACCAATTAGGGGAGTGGAACACGAATATAGCACCTTTGAAAGTCCGGAGAATATTATTGCACTTGGAATACATCATCGTTGCTGAGGATCAAAGAAGCCTCAGGAGATGGTATCATTTGGCACTTTTTAGACATGGACTATCATGCTTAGCCTAGAGCTGGAATTGCATCGGAGGGGACTATGCAAATGCATATGCATTCAGCTTAGTACATGGATGATGATCGTGGTTGCCATGTATAATCAGGTCCTAGCACTACTGCCATAAAGTGGAGTGGGGTTGTACTCAGAGTTGACATAGGTGGACACCAACATCCTACTCTGCAATCAATGCCCAATGCATAGAGCTCAACACAGTCATAACAATGAAGTCAAATACCAAATGTACTTTAACATAACAATCCAAAATATATATTTCTATATGAAAACAATACAACTATGTTAATAGAGAAGAAAAGTGATGATGACATAGTACTCGGGACAATCAGTGATGAGTGATTATAGAACCTTCATGAACTCAAGACAATTGATGAATACAAGACAATGGCAGTATTATTGCCAGATGTTGTGATTGAGGATAATACAAGTGTTAGCTCTACTACTTGATAGCACTCAGGATGCCAATCAAAGGACTAATTGAAAGGGCACATGAAAGATCTAGCAGTCAAGCATGGGAGCCCTTTTTACCTTTGAATCCTAATTTCCCTTGGATACTTGATCCCTCAATCTCCTAGATTGTGCAACTTGATCTTTTCATTCCCTTCCTTATATAGCCTATTGTCTGTTATGGCATTCTCTCCATCCATGTGCCATGCTAGATGGTCTTCATTGCTCCTATACCTGTCGACTCATTAATACGCCACTAGTGGCTCCTAGCTTTAAAGGCCACCAACTACTACCACCTTTAACAAGAAGAATTGTTGATGTTGGGGTTTAAAGACTACATACTCCTAGCTGCCTACATTTACTTCTATATAGACCTACACACTTGTACACTATACATGGCAGGTGCCCATCATTGTCACTTTATTCTTTATTCTTTATTATTTTAGTACAATAGAATAAGAGAAGGTAGATCACACATTGTGACTGGAGTTCCCACATAGCAATCTCTCTCTTCTTGCTTGAACCTCCATAACTCTTACTTTGAGACAATGGGACTCTTCTACCTTATGTCTATGCTCTCATGTATGCTACTTGAAGTAGTTACTTTTGCTTGCGGACTGACTTAACTTTGTATATTTTGGACATTGGCACTTACCTTTTTTAGTAGTTTGTTTATATACATGCATATTGATTATGCACTAAGTGCCATTGCTCTTTGACCCATTTTGTGCATTTGGTGGATCTCTACAATTGCTCTTGAGATATTTTACATGCATGATCTATATGATTATGGGATGTATGATTTACTGATACTTTGAGTTCTTGATAGTCTTTGGTATTGGTGGCTTATGCATATTTACTAATAGTTGCATTTTTTATATATTGGTTGCTATCTGAATATTCATGGCAATGGGAGCTTGTTATTTTGTCTATTTCATACAGTTGTTGCCTGTAGTTGTGGTGGCTGACATATACTATTGAATTTGCTATAGCAATGCTATAATTACTATTTTTAAAATTCTTTTGGAAAGCAAACGCTTTGATTTGGCACTCTCTTAATTGAAGTTATTAGTGGACATTCATATATCTCTTTTTTGTTCCCCACCTTTTGTCTACCATTTTTGGCTCATTTTTGGGGTTGTTTCATTGTAATTACAACAACCCATGCTCTTGTAATTCGCAATCCTTTTTTGTAATAATTATAGTGGGTAATTATCATGCATCAATTAATAGTGCTATTTTCAACATTGAAAAGCTTGATGGTAATAACTCTCAATATTGGAAGATAAAAATATGGCAAATACAGGTGTAGAAAAAGCAAGTTAGGCCATTGAAAACAAAGGGCATAAAGGTATAAGGTTAGGATAGAAATGATTGGGATGAGCTTGATAAGTTATGCAAGTCCACTATCATATTGTCTTTGTCTAGAGTAGGTGTATTTCAATGTTATCTCTACGAAGGCTGATACACATGAGTTATGGAAGAAGATCCTTGATCTTTCTGACAAGCAAAGTCATGCATCTTAGTTGTATTGGTTAAAGAAGCTCATGGACCTTCGCATGACAGAGAGCGTCCCTATGTCATTTGAATAAGTTCCATTTCATTTTCAACCAACTTATCTTAGAGGACATCAAGTTTGAGGTTAGCATCATGTATTTGTTCTTTCTTGTTTCACTGCTTGAGTCATGGGATACATTTTATACTGCTATTGTCAAGAATCGTGTGATGGGGGGAGTTGTTCTCGCCAAACACACTGTATACACAAGAGGAAGCTCACTCAAGAACACAAGAAGAGAGATGGAGGCCAAAACGTTTTCTTGTTGGTTTCTTCTTCTTCTTCCATACACTATACAATGTACACAAAGTATAGATACGATACAACATAAAGGAAAGTGGCCTACTAAGTCAAACAGTGCATAACTGACTACACAAATCAACTGGCGCTATGTCTTTGCCAGCAGTAGGTAGGTGTAACAAACTAAATATAATAAGTGACAAGTCAGTGGCCATGTGAGTATCATAATAACCACCAACGTGCTAAGTGTAGACGTGCGGACCCATCTAGCCAAGCAGTCCATCATCAATGTCCGCAGTGTTGAGCTTGCCATCTTAAAACTCCCTGTCAAGCTGAACTCTATCTCTGCAACTCCAAGTAAGCTTCGGAACTTTTTAAGCTTCTCTGCACCCAATGCCTTTGTGAAAATGTCAGCTATCTAATCCTGTGTGCTGACATATACCAAGTCAATCTCTCCTACAAGTACCTTCTCTCTCACAAAGTGGTAGTGCACCTCAATGTGTTTTGTCCTAACATGGAACACTGGATTCCTAGCGAGCTGTATGCTGCTCATGTTGTCACAATGAATGACAATTGGACCATCTCCCTGCATGTCCAAATCACCTAATAACTTTTGCAACCATACCACCTCACATGCTGCCATAGCAGCACCTCTGTACTCAGCCTCTGTACTCGATAAAGCAACTGTAGGTTGCTTTTTGCTGCTCCATGTAACTGCTGCACTACCAAGGGAAAACATGAATCCACTTGTAGATCTTCTGTCTAACATGCTACCATCCCAATCTGCATCTGTGTATCCAAAGACCTGTACATCCTTACCTGCCTCATAAAAAAGTCCATAATGTAAAGTGGACTTCACGTACCTCAATATACGTCTAACTACATCCAAATGAGGCTTTCTAGGCATCTGCATAAATTAACTGACAAGGCCAACAACATAGCTCAAGTCTGGCCTTGTGATAGTCATGTAAATCAAACTCCCTACTATCCTCCTGAACATAGTAGGGTCTTCTATCTCATCCCCAACATTAGCACTCAGCTTCACATTTTTCTTCAATGATACTGAAAGAGGCTTACATGCTGTCATACCATACTTGGAAAACATATCCAAGCCATACTAACTTTGGGATAGCCATATACCATCATTACATCTTATC
The DNA here is from genome assembly GCF_053477565.2 of Lygodium microphyllum. NCBI lineage: Eukaryota > Viridiplantae > Streptophyta > Polypodiopsida > Schizaeales > Lygodiaceae > Lygodium > Lygodium microphyllum. The sequence goes on from NC_141155.1 coordinate 29,825,012, forward strand.
ACCTCAATACCAAGAAAGTATCTCAGCTCACCCAAATCTTTCATCTCAAACTTCTTCTTCAAGAAGTCCTTAACTTCATCAATCCCATTGTCACTGTCACCTATAATAATCAAGTCATCCACGTAGATGACTATGATGACCAATCTTGCATCTCCCTTTCTCACATAAAGTGAGTGATCAACATCAGAAATACAAAATCCAATATTGACTAGATACTCTCCAATCTTGTCAGACCATGCTCTAGGTGCTTGCTTTAACCCATAGAGTGCCTTCTTTAACCTGCACACATATGTGGGATGCTCTAAATCTTCATAACCTGCTGGCTGCTCCGTATACACTTCTTCTTGCAATTCACCATGCAAGAAAGCATTCTTAACATCTATTTGCTGCAAATTCCAACCTTTGGCTGCTACCAAGGCAATCACACACCTAACTGTTGCCATCCTAGCAACTGGACTGAATGTCTCTTCATAATCTATGCCATATGTTTGAGCACAACCTTTTGCAAGCAGCCTAGCCTTATACCTGCTAACTGAACCGTCTACATTATGCTTGACTTTGTAAACCCACTTATAGCTAATAGCTTTCTTACCCTTAGGTAAGGGTACCAAATCCCAAGTCTTATTGGCTTCTAATCCAGCAATCTCCTCATTCATTGTTGCATCCCAATGAGCATGACCAACAGCATCCTCAAAACAAGTGGGCTCAATATCCTCAACTAGTTTCACCATATAAGCATAATGGTGAGCTGCATAACCTTCAAAACCAATTCTTTTAACAATGTGTCTGACCCTACTAGATTTGCGTACCACCAGATCACTCAATGGAGCCTTTACATTACTATGAGCTCTCTGTACACCTGGCGTCTTGACTAAAGGAATGCCAAGCTCATCATCCAAACTCTCTGAGCCACTAGAATCTCCATCAAATCCCAAATGAATGGTAGATGCATCATTACCATCCAGCACTTTCTTCTTTCCTTTGTCCTTCCCTCTGCAACACTTTATAGATCCACCTAAAGATGTGGGGCTACTCCTTAGTCTCCCGGACCAAGGGCTCACTATAGGTATAGTACCACATGATGTTTCTGGTCCATTAAGACTCTATGATTCTTGTTTTCTTTTTGCACATAGCTGTCCTAATCATTATCATCATCTAATACATCACCAGTAGGTGCATACCACAGCTGCCCATCTCATCAAAGATAACATCCCTGCTCACTTTGAACTCACCTGTGACAGGGTTATAACAGCAATACCCTTTCTACTCTAAAGAGTACCCAATAAAAATACATTTTTCAACCTTTGGATCAAGCTTCTTCTGTAGCTCATTTGGCACATGAACATATGCAACACATCCAAATACCTTCAAGTGCGATACATCAGGCTTCTTGCCAGTAAAGCACTCTTCAGGAGTCATCCCATGAATTGCAGCTGTGGGAGTTCTGTTCATAATGTAGACAGTAGTATGGACAGTCTCAGACCAAAAATGTTTGGGCATATTCTTTTCAGCCATTAATGCCCGTGCAACTCCTATAATATGCTTGTTTTTTCTTTCTGCAACACCACTTTGCTATGGGGTATACCTGCAAGTAAATTGCCTCTTTATCCCATGAGTCCTCAAGAAGCCACTAAACTCATTGGAGAGGTACTCTGCCCCTCCATCTGATCTCAAGCACTTCACTTTTAAGCCTATTTCTATTTCAATAGCTGCCTTAAAAGATTTGAAGTGCTCAAACACATCACTCTTTTCTTTCATGAAGTATACCCATAGCTTCCTTGAACAATTTTCAATAAATGTGACAAAGTATTTGCTGCCACCAAGAGATACATTCTGTGCAGGCCCCAAACATCCGTATGTACTATATCAAGTATATTCCTGCTCACTTCTCTATCATGCGAGAAGGGTTGTCTCGCCTACTTACCAAACTGGCATGCTTCACAGACTTTATGCAATTCTGCAACTCTAAAAGAAGGCAACCCTATAACCAATCCTCTAGACTACATTAATTTCAGCCTTTGCACATTTGCATGTCCAATATGTTTATGCCATATTTCAATATCTGCAACTACTCCTTTTCCTTTAGCATCCATTGCAAGAATTTCAGCATCTAAAGTGAACATTCGGCCAACTCTACTTCGTTTTGCGACCAACCTGCACTTATCATTAAAGTTTTCTACAAAACAACATTTTGCATTGAATCGGACCTACAACCCCTGCTCTACCATTTGGCCAACAAATACTAGATTCTTTGTAATTGATGGCACATGTAATACATCTGTCAGACTCTCTATATGGCCATCATACAAGGACAAGGGAACCTTTCCAATGTGTGAAATTGGGTGACATGAATCATCACCCGTCTGCACATAACCTGGGTTTTTTAAGTCTTGAATCTCTCCAAACCATTTAGATTGGTCATATGATTAGATGCACCTGAATCGACATACCATACATCATCATTTATCCCCTTTCCTGTAACTGCATTCATCATATGCTGCATAACAAACAGACGCTCATTTTTGTCTTCATTCTATCGTGAAGACGATGCATAGTTTCCTTGCTACAATTTACCACTGCAAATATCGTGCTTCTTTGCATAGCAATCGGCTGCAATATGGCTTGTTTTGCCACAATAATGGCAAACAATAGCAGAATTTCCAGAACCTCTATTCTACCATCCACCTCTTCCTCTAGAGCTCCCCCTGCCTCTAAATTTTCCTCTGCCTCCAAAAACCTGCATTTCACCAAACTTTTGATTGAACCTGTTTTCCTAGTTATCGCCAGTACGTCCCATACCACGGCCTCTCAAAGAGGATCTACCACGTCCCTTTCCTGAACTCGAGTAAAATGCTTGGACCTGTTCACCATTTCTTTCAGACGAATCACCCTGCATATTAATCTCTTCAGTAATCATGAGAGAGATCAGCTCATCAAAATCTGGAAATGGCTTCCGTACATATATTGAAGTAAAAAATGATTTTCGTGCCTTCTCATTGTTAAGGCCACTCAAAGTGGATGGAACCAAATCATCATCATCTGGCATTGCATCAATCGCTGCTAAAGCATCTACAATGCTCCTCGCCTTCAACACGTACTCATTAACAGACATTTTCCCTTTCTTCAAGGCATTCAACTCTTGCTTAAGTTGAATCTTTCGTACCTTTGTATTTGCCGAAAACATGCTCTCAAAAATTGTCCAAGCTGCATGTGAAGTTTTCGCATTCCTGATATGTCCCAGCATAGTATTATCAATGATTGCAAATAGCTAGTACATCACCTTTTTGTCTTTCTCATTCTACTCTTGCCATTGCTTTTAACTCATCTGCAGTCGAAGGGATACCCAGCTCTGGCTCCTTTTCTTCACCTGAGACATACTCATAAATGCCCTTTCCAATGAGGAAGTTTGTCACATGTAACTTCTATGAAGGGCATTTGTTCTTGTCGAGCTTCTCAATAATGGGATTTCCACTGTTCTCTGCCATTATCATAAACAAGGATACAATACAACAAGGCAGTCTTCTGTAATTTTTCACAACACGTGCACAGCAATACACCAAGCAATCTTTTTCACTGATTGCTCAATAATACATATAATCTGCAATTTTTTTGCAGATAAATCTTATGTTTGCTTCCTGCAAACACCTCAAAAATTACAAATTCACAATCTGTAACATGCGCACCCACTTTCGGTTAATACAGCCGAAATCACAGTATACCCTGAAATTGATGTCCACAACCTTACAACTCTAAAACGGGGCCTGAAACAGCCTCAAACACCAAAATAACTGCGGAAAGGCCTAAAGGGCTTAACTGAAAAATACACGGTGATCTACTTGCACACCAAATCTCACTGCAATCTGAGATTTTTGCTCGACCCTGCTTCTGGTGCCTCCATAGGCACTATCCAAGAGAGAGAGTGGAAGAATGGGAGAGCTTCTTACCCATTGCTTGCTTTCTCAAACCTTGCTTCTTCTCCTTCACTTCAGCCTCCTTCAAAATCAACCTCTCTCAGTGGCGCGGCTCTAATACCATACCAAGAATGGCGTGATGGGGGGATGTGCTTGAGCTATTGCGCCAAACACACACTGTATACACAAGAGGAAGCTCACTCAAGAACACAAAAAGAGAGATGGAGGTCAAAACGTTTTCTTGTTGGTTTCTTCTTCTTCTTCCACACACTATACAATGTACACAAATTATAGATAAGATACAACATAAAGAAAAGTGACCTACTAAGTTAAACAGTGCATAACCGACTACACAAATCGACTGGCACTATGTCTTTACCAGCTGTAGATAGGTGTAACAAACTAAATATAATAAGTGATAAGTTAGTGGCCATGTGAGTATCACAATGACCACCAACGTGCTAAGTGTAGATGTGCGGACACATCTAGCCAGGTGCTCCATCATCAATGTCCGTAGGTGTTGAGCTTGCCATCTCAACAGCTATGAGTGTCAATCCTCTCGAGTGTGGTTTTAAAGGTAGTGATGTAGAGAGTGATTTACTTATTGTGAAGAAGTAAATAAGAAGGATATTGATGTAGCCTGCACTTCTCATACACTTATTGTTAGAAGCAAAAGTAGTAAAAATTGTAATAACAACTATGGTAGAGACTCACATCCCAATAGGGGCAATTCTTTGTCTCATGGGAAATCTTGTAGTAAGTCTCCCCAATTGTAAGTCCTCTTTGGCATATCATTATTATAGAAAACAAGGTCACATTAGGCCACAATGCCATAAAATGCACAATGATAGGTGTAATGAGAAAGGTAAGGGAAAAGTACAAGAAAATTAAAAGTCCACTGAGGTTGTGTCTAAGTCTAGTGTGAAGATAGAGAGGAGATAAATGCCTTGGAGTATAGGTTTGATGACTACATTCTTGCACCTTCATCTCTTGATGCTACTAAGTTGATCGATGCGCCATCCATGTACTCTCAATATTGGCTCCTTTATTTTGAGGCTTCATTCCAGGTTATCCCAATTGCCACCATTGGTTTCATAGTAGCTACCATACTACTATGGGTTATGTGATTAGGAGATGACACTACATTGGATATCATTGGCATAGGTGATGTATGTCAAATTGCAATTTAGTATTGGTGCTCCTTTTGTGCTTCATGATGTACATCATGTTCCAATTTTAACCAAAAGCCTTATTTCAATTGGATAGTTGGACGATGATAGATACCATGTATCTTTTGGTGATTCTTCATAAAAGATCACCCATGGAAGTCTCATTTTTATTAGAGATACGAAGGTTGGAAGCCTCTACCCTTTTCTTGTTGCTAGCTCTTTGACCATGTTTTACATGTGACCAATCTTTCGTATATATCTTTATGACATCGTCACCTTGGGCATATGTCTTTGAGTCAAAAATTCGATGTTTTGCCTACATTTCAATGCTTTCTTCCTATGGTTGAGAACCAATTTGAGTATAGGCTAAAATTCCTATAGTCTGATGATGGGGATAAATATATTTCTAAGGCTTTTGAGTAGCTATGTGATGAGAGGGGTATTAAGTGTTAGTTTAGTGTCCCATACAACCCAACTCCAAAATGCTATTAATGAGTGCATGAATACAACTATTCATGAAAGAGTCCATAGTATGCTCAATCAAGCAGGCTTACCACATCACTTTTGGGCTAAGGCAATTACTATTGTTGTGCATCTCATTAATAGATCCTGATGCACTGCTCTTGAGTGGTAGAGTTGCAAAGGCAGTATGGTCTGGTAAACCTCCCTTGTATGCACACTTGTGATTCTTTGGATGTGAGGATTTCTACCATATTTCCAAAGACGAGTGCAATAAGTTGGATGTGAAGTCCATCCAAACCATTTTTCTTTTTAATGTGATATAGGTGAGATGGGCTATCGTCTCTAGGATCTACATGCTCAGAAGGTTATCCGTAGGGCCATGATGTTATTTTCCATGAGGAAAAGATATATATGAGACCAAAGCAAGTGACTAAGGTACACATGTTCAACTTTCAAGATAAGCCTATTTACAATATAGCAAGCCCTAGTGTGATAGCCTGCTGCGGTTGTTGATGATGTATTGGCCTAGGATCCACCTATTATACAGGATCATGATGTTGGACAAAAAGGACATGTCATACAGGCTCCACATCCAATTTTGAGACACTCTACTAGAGCCTCACATATTCCCGATCACTATGAGCCCTCTATTGATTATGTCATGGTGATAGACTCTGTCGAGCCACTTACTTACGAGGAAGCCATGCATAGAGGTAATTCTCATTCTTTTGAGAGGGCTATGCACTCTAAGTTTGATTTTCTATAAAAGAACCATACATGGAACTAAGTTTCCTTACCTAATGGAAAGCATACATTGCCATGCAAGTGGGTGTACAAGTTGAAGAGTTCTCTTGGTCGACCAAAGCCAACATATAAGGCCAAGGTAGTTGCTAATAAGTGCTTTAAGCAAGAAAAGGGAGTTGATTTTGATGAGATATTCTCTCTTATGGTCAAGATGACTACCCTACTTATGCTAGGAGGCATATTCCACGATGGATTCCGTGAGGTTTTGCGGTGGATTCTGAAAAATTTTATTATTATTACTGGGGCTCATATACAAAGTGGATTCTTTGTGCAAGAAGTCGATGGGGACACCTATCCTTTTTGGGTGTTTTGTTAATTTTGTGTGTACATGGGTGATTCCATAGCGGGTGATTCCGCAAAATACATATTTAATTAATAAACGTTTATGAGTTTAGAGTGCGCACTCATGATAAATTAAGGTTAGGATTGATTTCTAACCAATTTATTTATGTAGCTGAAGACTACTAGGTATTCATTTTTGTCGGTTTAATTGTATTATTTTTCTAACAATTGTGAATGCTTCAATTGATGTGTAGAGCGAGCAACTGTGGCATTGGTAAGCATTGGATGATAGCATGTATTCAAGTTATCGTCAATATTTTGATGGGCGTGTATCTTAGGCATGGCGCCTATATTTTATCGTGCTTATTTATTAAAGCGCTTGATATTTATTTATTATTTTTATATGCGTGGGCGCACGATTTAAATATTTGTATTGGACATTGTATTTGGGTACTGCCTGACTTCTTGGGCGCCCATTAGCTTTAATTCTTTATTGGCACAAAAGCAAACTCAAAAGCTAAAGCGTGCTATTTTGTAATCTGGGTTATTATTTGAGCTTGAAGATGAATAATATATGAAATACATGTTTTGTAGAGCGCTCACACAAGGCATGGGGGGAGATTGCACCCAATTGGTCTCTTGTTCATATTGTGCAAGCTTTCTTTATTGATTTGTGTGCAAAAAGTAGAGTTCTTTTGTTCTTGGAGACCTTCTAACGCTCACTACGTGCGCATACGGCGACCGATCTATGCACCACTGGTATCAGAGCGAAGCTGAGATTGAGAGCTTCCAATCGCTTACCATCTTGTGCGAAGGCAGAGCTCTTGGAACGATCGAGCTCTACAGTCAGTTTCGTCGTGAACGGTCGATACCAGCGTGTTCATGCCAGTCAAGAACCCCCTTCTGCACCCTCTGATCGTGAAAGACCAGCCTCTGTAGGCGGAGGACCACGCAGATATCTCCTTCATCAAAGTCGTGATATACAGATAAGATTCTTCACCATAGCTTAAAAGCTTACAAAGCTTAAAGGTTAAGCTTAATAAGCTTTATAAGAAGCTTATTTAAAAGCTTCCATAAACAATTTTTCAAAACAGCAACAGCGGCATGTCCTAGACGACGTCAAAACGGCCGCCAACATACTCAGATACACGAAAATCACATAGGCAACATAAAGCTTAAAGCTCTTAAATCCTCCAAGTACTCCAAGCTTCCTTAATCCTGCAAGTCACAAAGATCACTAAAGACTTACTCAACAACTATTTAAGAGGCAGTTCACACACAGAAGCACACGAACTAGTCTATAGCTCTCTGGTAGACCCTGTTCACACTTGTAGACTTGCTGAACCAGTTTCAGCAAACGCAGAAGTTCATACGCAGTTTCTATGCAACACTATTCTTTTGGAAGACGGTTGTGACAATGAATACCGCAAACGTAAAAGAGAAAGACTACAAAAGCCAAACAAAATTTACAAGCCTTGTATACCCGCCTTTGAGCTACGCTCATCCCGTAATAAGATTTTGAGAGTGTAAGGCCTTTTGGATTTTGCAGGATGATTGAACAAAACATGGACGATTTTATGGCTGAAGGTGATCTATCCGAACCAACGATGGAGCAAAAGTTGGATTTGATTATGATGCAGCTTGAAGAAGAACGAAGAGCCTGACAAGCTTTGCAAGTTCAATTGGCCAATTTGCAACGATCTACCACTGACCAAGATGGATCGCAACCCAAAGATCTTATACGACGTACCATCGATGCAACACTTGACGCCCAATCTATTCGCAAAGAAACAAAGATAAGTAAAAGAAACTTCAAATTTTGTACTTTCAATGGATCACGCGATGGAAAGACTGTACTTGCTTTTATCAGTCAATTTGATTATTACTTCCATGAAGAAATATATGCTGAGAAAGACAAAATTAAATGTGTCACTAACCATATAGTTGATCGAGCATCCTTATGGTGGACTGTGGTCCGCAAGAGCGTTGATTACCCCACTACCTGGGAGACTTTCCAAAAGAATTTTTTGCAGAATTTCCTTCCTCCTCAATTCCATGAAAAAGCCATCAAGCAATGGGATCATCTCCAACAAAAAGATCGCGAACCTATTTCCCAATACATTGAACGTTTCTAGAATGCTCTACTGCAACTACGTATTCTCGAAGATGTACCTGAAGCAACTCATAAACGCAAGTTTATGTCTGGCCTACTTGGACATTTCTATGCGGAAGTCAATATGTTCAAGCCAACAACCCTTGAAGATGCAATTTCCTTGGCTCATGACACTGAAGACAAGATTCGAGGATGAGACAAGCGACCACAACAATTTCGAACTAATGGTAACTATGGTTCCAAACAATTCAATTCAAATTTTTGAAGATTCAATCAAAGTCGTTTTCTTCCATCTTCATTCCGTAAGTCTTGGACACGACCACCTACCTTGCCATCAAACACCGATCCAAACCCTAAGCCATCCTCACAATCAAATCCCAACATTCCTAAACTTCCTGCCATTACAAATAATGTATCTAAAGCAAAACCCATAGTTTGTTACAAATGCCATCAACCTGGACATCTAGCAGCCAATTGCCAAACCAAAAAGCCACCTGTCCATATCAATTATCTTGGCACAATAGAAGAAGAAGAACGTGAGGAAATGCCGGATTTTACGGAAGATGATGACGACATTGGTACTACTTCGGATACTTTGCTAGGTATGCCAACTCCACATTCTTTGTTAACAATGAAATGTTTTGTGCATGGTAAAGAAAAGACTATTTTACATGATGATGGGAGCACACATGACTTTATTTCTGCAAAATTAGTCAAAGAATTGAATTTACAAATTGTTTCTACACATTATCGCATCAAAGCTGCATTCCTAGGAATGAGATATAATGGAACACAAGAGCTGCATAATTTAGAAATTAAAATTGGTGAATATACTGAACGAAGAAATTTCCTAGTTGTACCTTTGCAGTCTAGTGACATTAGCTTAGGAATGCCTTGGCGTCATCAATACAATCCTGACATAGATTATTCTACGCATTCAATTAAAATTTATTTTCAAGGAAAACAAATCACATTGCATGGTATGCACGCCTCCAATAATTTTCCACTGCTTACTCATACTCAGGCTAAACGTGCATTACGTAAAAGTAGCAAATCTTATTTAATATGGATGAATGAACTTCAAACTAAAGAAAAACAAATGCATCCTAGGCATACACAATTTCTTACTCAATTTCAAGATTATTTTGCTGCTGATTTACCACCTGGATTACCACCCTCATGTCCTGAAGATCACAAAATAGATTTAATTCCCGGAACACAACCACCATGTAAAGCACCATATAGACATAACCAAATTGAACATAAAGAAATTCAAAATCAAATAGAAGAATTGCTTAACAGAGAATTAATTCGATCTAGTAGTTCTCCATTTGGCGCACCTGTTTAGTGAAAAATAAAAATAATACTTATCGCATGTGCATTGATTATCGTGCCCTAAATAAAATTACTATTAAGAATAGATATCCAATTCGTAGGGTAGATGATCTTATGGATAAGCTACAAGGATCTGCCATATTCAGCAAGATAGATCTTAAATCTAGCTATCATCAAGTAAGATTGGATAAATCTGATATATTCAAAACTGCATTTAGAACACAATTTGGACCTTCTTGGATTATGGCCGTAAGGATGCCTCCAAACCCTATGGTTGCGGCTTTGGAGGATAAGGCCTTACGTGTTGATCGGGACGATGGGGATTCTCCTCCAGCCGCTCTTTCTCCTATTGCTAGGGCCTTAGCCGAAGCCTCTATGGTTCTCCTCACGAACCCATTCAGGTTTACCTTGTCTAGTGATTGTGCCGCAATGTTGTCAAGCAGAGGCACGTTGATCCAGCTCATTATGTTGTTGTACCTCTGGCTTGAGAACAAAGCGTGCGTCATTTTTGCTTGCAGCTGGATTTCTGGGTTTGGGATGTCTGCCAAGCTAATCCCATCATTGGTATGGACCTTCACCTTGCCCATTCCCAACATGGCATAGACGTCCCTCTTCAACTTTCTTTCCACCTTATTCGGCAGCCCAGTGCCCTTTCCACCAACTCCGGGGTCAACTCGATCTATACTTGCCGAGTGGCTTCATTCTCGCGCACCGTGATGATGCCTTTGTTTCTGTTAAAGGTGCGCAAAAAGTCAACGCACTGGGTGTAGTCCACCCTTTGGCCCACTGCGTCTAGGTACTTCTGCAGATGGCATTGGCCTATGATCTGGCGCACTGCCGGCTCTTTGATGGCCACGTCTTCAAGGTTGAAGATGTGACGGAACTTCAACTGGTTGAAGGCTCTCGTCTCCACCGTGAAGTCGTACTTCGCTTGCTCCTCCTCCGAGAAGGAGAGCTTGCCCGCTTTGTCCTGGCTTGCCATGATTGATACCTGCAAGTTCAGCCATTTCCACTATTAGTGCTTTTTGACAATTAACTTGTTGAAAGAAGAAAAGCGTAGCAGATTTTATTGAGTATAGCCTTAACTTTTCTTTTCATACTTTTATCATTACATCTTACCATTTCATTTTAAATTTTATTGACCTTTCATACTTGGTTTACTTTTTTAAATTCCACCTTACCCCCTCCCCCTTTGGAACGAGAAGAATTTGTCCCAGGATTGGAGGTTGAGAGGACAAGGTTGTCAGTATAAAGGGCGTCGGTCTATTTGCGCGGGAGCCACACATAGAAGTTGGGGTTGTACTCTAGTTGAGCTTCCCGGTCTAATTCAAATGGGCGGATACCCACGTGCATGATGTATGTCAGAACATCGGTTAGGAGATCGCCAAAATCGACCCGACTTGTAATGTGGATCTCTTCCTCTGTTAAGAGGCAGTCAAGGTAGAGATGCCCCTTGATGTGCTCTTCCATGGGTTGGCCATGAAGAGTGGTTAATACGCGATACGAGTTGGTGCGACGTAGGTGGGGTCGTGCTCTGCTGTTTTGATTGTGCGGCGCTGCTCAGCGTTGGTCATTATGCGGCACCCCTCAACTTCCCATTGCAGCCTAAGAGTGTACCAACGCTTCAAAAACGTGGAGTCCGTATCAGCGAGCTTGGATAACTTTGTGATTTCCTGATCAGTGATAACAGAAGTGGTTCGTTGATCGTAGGATGTGATGAGACGTTGTTTAATGGCTTGCTCTTTGGAGATCTCGCTGTTGAGCAATTCAGCAGCAGTGCGAGAAGCTTTTGCAAATGCAAATTCAAAAGTCTCCCAAGAGCAAGGCATATTGCGCACTTCTATTGCAAAGGGTTCCTCTAATAGGCCTAAGTCCAAGCGGTCATAGCTGAGGGCTAGCGACACGAAGGTGGCATCAAGTCATTTAATGCATTCCACTACGTCATCCCCGGTGTCCTCAGCAAGGTCAGCGGCTAGCGCTAGAAAGGATTTTCGTTCATAGGAGGGCGTAAGGCCGACGAGTGGTCAAGGTTTGCTAGAACTAGAGGCCTTGACAATACAGAGTTGCGGTTGGGAGTTTCCTTGAGCCTGCAGATGGGCTGTTTGGAATATGGGTGGATTAGGGTTAGCCACAACAAATGGGCTTCTGCATTCAGGTTTGCTTTTGGGAGTCAGATTGACTTGGTCAGATGATGCCTCCTGTGACGATGTGGCTATTGCTTGGTCCGATAGGTTTGTGCAACTCTCTTAGGCCGAAGCGTAGATGGGTCGGAGGGCTGGGGCTCTGGAGAGCACTGCAGCTTATGGTTTTGAGGTGTTATGGGACGTGGGCTGATCAAGCTTGAAGGTGGCATATGAATAGTGCCTTTGGCCGTGGGGACCTTAGGGATCCACAGCCAGGTATTTCCCTCGTAATAGCCTTGCGCATTCAAGAGGGCTTTAGGAACCCATTTTTACGTGATCACGCGGCGCTTCCTATGATTGCGTCTTGGTTTCCTAGGTTTAGAGTTCTGGGTCTTATGAGGATAGGAACGTCGACTCCTAGGCGGTTGTTGCGGCTATTTAGGCACCCATTGAAAGCGAGGCTGCTAGGCCTTAGCTTTGGCTGCTGCGGGTTGCGGTTTATGGAAGTTGGGGAGTGGCAGCCGTGCACTTCTCCCCCCCTTAGTCTTGCCTACGAATGTTTCTACCGGTGGCTTTGCGAACGGTGATGGTGTCGCACAACCCTGGCTGAAAGCTGTGACAATGCGCGTGTTGCCTATTCCTAGGTGGATGCACTACGACTCATAATCAACATTGTAGTGAGTCTTCTTTTTGAAGGTTTGACCCAGCAATGACTCCGTGCTTGCGTTTGTAGCACTTGGCAATACATAAAAAAGCATTGGAACAGTCTCAGACTCGATAGAAACGGAGACTCTGCACTTGCCGAGAAGTGTGTATGATTGAGCCCTATATGGGTTTAATTTGGCAGTTGTGGGTTGAAGTAGTGGTTTGCCAAGCTGGATCCAATGATTGTGGTTTAAGACATTGAAGTCTACTCCCTCATCGATCAAGGCGTTGAAAGCGCATGTTTGCTTGGCAGTGACCATGACACGGAGGTAAGCAGGTTCTACAGCTTCCTCATCCTCTTCGTTGCTTTCGATGATTGTAGCTATCCATACTTTGACCGACTGTTCTAACAATGGTGGCTCATGCCAAGGATGTGTGGGAGGGTAGTACTTCTTAACCCGATTGCCATTGAATAAGCCTATTCCCTCACTGTCTAGTGTCTCAAGCTTGACATTGCCGGTTCGACTGATTGCACGAACCTTGAAGGGCCTGAGACCTCTGAATTTCATTTTTTGCTTATGCCCCTTAACTGAGTAAAGGAGCACTAAGTCACCCTATTCAAACTCGCGCTGCTTGATATACTTGTCAAACCAGCTCTTACGTCGGGCTTTCTCACAGATAAGCGCGTGGGTGGCTAGAAGATGAGTCTCTGATAGGCGTTCAAGCTCGACCAAGCGTTGCGTCCATGCTTCCTTCCCTTCCCATCATTCTTGAAGTGCTATTCTCAGGCTAGGAACAAAGAATTCTAATGGTAGAATTGCCTCAGTTCCATAGGTCAGTCTGAAGGGAGTTTGGCTGACATCCATTTTATAAGCTGTGCGGTAGGCCCACAAGGCTACCATCAGCTTGTTGTCCTAGTCGCTGCATGAGGCTGAGACTACTTTAGTCAGAACATTGATAAGAATCTTGTTAGTTGATTCTGCCTGGCCATTCGCCTGAGGATAGTATGGTGAGGATTTGCGATGGATAATGAGAAAGGTGGATAAGAGATGTGCTATCACTTCATTGATGAAGTGTGTGCCTTGGTCACTAACTAGTTCGATGGGGCAGCCGAAGCGCGAGATCACTTGCTCCCATAAGAACTTGGCAGTCATCCTAGTGTCATTTTTTCATGTGGCTCTCGCCTCTGCCCATTTTGTGAGGTAATCCGTGGCCACAACGATGTACTTGGCTTGTGAGTACTGTGCCGCAGGACTGATGGGCCCTATGAAGTCGATTCCCCATTTTTCGAAGGGTTGGCAAGCAATGATTGGGGTCAGCTCCATTTGATCTTTACGAATCGGGACTTTTGTCCATTGGTACTCATCACAATGCTTGATGAATTGCTTGGCATCGCGGAAAAGTGTGGGCCACCATAGTTGAGACTGCAACACCTTTCGTGCCGTTGTGTCTATACTAAAGTGTCCTCCCGCGATGCCGTTGTGTGCCTTTGAAAGCACATCGTGCATCTCATGTTCACACATGCATAGAGTTGTCCTGCAATCAGCTGGTAGGGATGAATCTTTAGGATCAAGCACCTAAGTTAGGCTTTTTCTATTGGTCACTCGGGTAGTCCGTGCTCGAGCACTTGGACTATGTCATCCGCCCAAATATGGCATTAGATCAACCTTAAATAAATCTCTCTCACTGGACAGGTAGAATAGGTGGGTGTCGAGTAACTCGTCAACGATGCCTTGTCCAGTGGCTTCTCCTGTGGGGATGCCTGACATGTGATCAGCCATGTAATGCTGCTTTCCCTTTCGTACTACCACGGAGAAATCGAACTCTAGAAGTAGGAGGAGCCATCGAGCTATGCACCCTATAGCACAAGGTTTGTTTACTAAATAGAGCAGGGCTTGATGGTCCACAAAAAAGATGAAGGGTGTGGCCAATAGATAATGCCAAAATTTCTTCACAGCAAACACCAGGGCTAATCCTTCCCTTTCTGTTGTCGAGTAGTTCATCTCCATCTCAGTGAGTAGTCTGCTAACAAAGCTCACTGGATAATCTAAGTTGTGCTCACCAGGTTGGCACAACACTGCCCCCACGGCAAACTTAGAAGCATCGATGTGCACGTAGAAGGTAATGGTCCAATCTGGGGCTCGTAGAATTTGTGATGTTGTTAGAGCCTTTTTCAATTCTTCGTACGCTCGTTGGCATGCCTCGGTCCACTCAAAGACAATCAGCAACTTGTACAATGGTCTGATGATCAGCGCGTAGTTCAGTACAAACTGCCAATAGTATCCGGTATGGCCTAAGAAGCATTGAACTCCCTTGTAATTAATTGGGGGTGGAAGGTCAACAATAACCTTGACCTTCGAGAAGTCAGTGGCAATGCCGTTCTTCGACACCACGTGTCCTAACATGCATCCGTGCTTTACCCAAAACTAACACTTCAAGGTGTTCAAGGAGAGACGATATAAGCGACACCATTCAAAGACTACGCAGAGTTTGTCTAAGTGTTCGATCCAGGTTGAATGGACACACAGGTTGTCAACAAAGACTTCTAACTCCTTGCGAAGCATGTCCTTAAAGATTGTGCACATGAGACATTGAAAAGTGGCGGGGGCATTAGTCAACTCGAAGGGCATGACTATGTATGCAAAGATGCCCCACTCAATGGCAAAGGTGGTCTTGTGCCTGTCCGCAGGATGCACTTGCACCTAGTTGTACCCTGAGAAGCCGTCCAGAAAACTATAGGCTTCCTTGCCTGCCACCCTCTCGAGCATGTGCTCGGTGTACGGCAATGGATAGTTGTCTCTTTTCATAGCAACGTTCACCTTCTTGTAATTAACACACACTCGGATTTTTCCGTTCTTCTTCATCACAATGACTATGGGTGATACCCAGTCTGTGTGCTCAATTTCGTAAATGAATCCAGCTCTCATCAGCTTGTCAATTTTCTATTTGATAGTATGAGCGTGTTTTGGATTCATAGGTACGGTCGTTGCTTGACCGGCATTGCATTCAACATCATGGGTATGTTGTGAGTCACAACACTCGAATCTACCCCCTATAGCTCCTCTAAGGACCAGGCAAACATGTCTATATACTCTCGTAAGAGAGCAACAAGACTCGTTTCTTCTTCACCAGTCAAGTCGTCGGCAATGAACCATTGTCGGGGTGTTTCCCCTTCTTGGGCTAAGTCTACCTCCTTGACTTTGGTTGGTCCCTTGATTGGTTCGCTCGTCTGCCCTTGACGTTTAGCACCTAACAAAACTACTACCATATCCCCTTTTTTGAATTTTGTGAAGTGTTTAGGGAGGTCCTACGGCTTTCGCTATTCTTCTGATCGTGTATCCCTAGGTTGCTTTTCCCTTTCCTGCTTTAACCGTCTGCGCCTCAGGTGGACGGATAGGTCCCCCTTGGTACGTCTGGTCGTGGGCGGCCTAGGGATCTCTAGATCACTATCCAAACTAACTTCTGACTCAGAATCACACCCTCCATCTTCACTAGAAGAGGTGGTCTCCCCTAGTGGTCGCAGTTCAGACGATGATTCAGTCCTAAGTATTAACGTCATTCCTGGCTGGGCTAGGCCTGCTTGCTCAAGGTCTATGGCTCCTATGCGTTCTAGCCAAGCGCGATCACATTCCATGCGCATGACTCCTTGCTCTACTCTAAGGGTCTGCCTTTTCTGCAACTTGGCGTTTGCTCGTATCTGCTCAAATTCTCGTCCTTCAGTGTCGTATTCTATGGTATCTACTTCCCCCTCACTCTCATCACTGAAGGATTGGTAGTCTTCGTATTCATCGCTAGAATCTTTGTCATCTGACTGCTCATCATCTTCTAGGGTTTGGTATGTCTCGTGCCGTTGGTCAGGAACTAGGGCCCAGTTATACATGAGGCTTAAATCGTGCACCTTGGTCCATTGCCACTTGGATTCCTTTAGGAGATCGTGGAGTGGTTTGAAATTTGCAACTGGATTGCCAGCTAGCTAGTCTGTTAGGTATTCTAGCATCCCCTGGAGTTCCCTTTTGTTGGATGGTACGTGGAAGGTGACAGGCTTAGGCTTTCCACGGAGGCTTCATGCCATCATGCAGACACATGCAGAGTGCTTCGTTAGACTTGCCGATCGTTTTGATGGCTTGCTCATATGCCTCATGATCTGAGAATGGCAGGTTGATTGTAGCAAGAACGTGCATCCAATCCTGCTCATCCTCTGGGCATGGGATATACTTGGTCAAGGGCCCATAGGCCTTCTTGACTTGAGTGTTCCCCTTGAGCATAGCAGAGATGGCGTCTAGGTCGACTAGTGAGGTCTTCCAAGTGTCCATCTCTATTCCTACGGTGTCCATTCTATTGCCAAGGAAAATCAAGCTGTTACCCCAATCTTCGATGACTCTAGCGTTGCGCATCCAGGGGCAGCCTAATAGGACATCGTAGTCCACTCCCTTCATGACTATAAAGTCAACAGAGAACTGGACACTTGCGATCTTCACTGGCCAATTCTTCAGTATCCCAAATGGCTTCACTCTAATACCGTTTGCTAACATGACATTAAACCTAGCAGTTTTGACAGGCGGGTTTCCCCAAGTCTAGAGCACTGCATGGCTAAGCACACTAACCCCAGTTCCCGTGACTACGATTCCCTTTCCCTTGGTAGACAACATTGAGACACCATGAAGGGTATCATGACATACCTTAAAGGCACATCAAATATGTGCATTTTCTATGGTATCCATGATATAAAAGTTATGGGTTATACTAACTTAAATTATGGAGGACATGCACACAATAGGAAGTCCATCTCTAGGTATGTTGTTACCTTTGTTGGAGGCGATATCTCTTTGATATCTAGGGTAAATTCATGGCTTTGTCTACTACCAAGGCTAAGTACATTGCATCCATTGAGTCTTGCAAGAACACCCTATGGTTAGGCCATCTAGTTGTAGATCTTGGTATGACTATGACTCCTACACTACATTTGAATTCACTAAGTGCTATTCAATTGGCCTGTAATCTGATTTTCCATGCAAAGACAAAGAAAATCGAGGTGTGCTATCACTCCATCAAAGAAAGGTGGTAGACGATAAGTCCATTGAGCTTATTAATATCCCTACAAATGTGAATCCTTAATATCTCTGAGTGGGATGATATGCCTTTCTTAGAAAGATGATGAGCATAGGACGAGATGATGTCTTTCCTCATCATATTATACTCTATATACATGTTGTACTTTCCTCATCCAATTGTAATCTATGTACGTGTACTTTCTTCATCCAATTGTACTCTATATACATGTTGTATTTTTCTCTCTTTTTTTAATCTCTCACTCTTCACTCAAGCACATTCGCCTTCTTTAAGTGGGAGGTTGTTGGGGGTTAAAGGTCACCTATACCTAGCCACCTACATTTACTTGTATACAAACCTACACACTTGTACAATGCAGGTGGCGAATGCCCATCATTGTCACTTTATCCTTTATTCTTTTAGTGGTAATAGAATAAGGAAACGCAAGGGACACATTGTGACTATTGGAGTTTCCACATATTGGTCTCTATCTTCCTACTTTAACCTCCATAGCTCTTGCTCTCTTCTTCCTTCAACTTGTGCTTCCACCTTCCACTTATCTTTCAATTGATGCTTATGGATGCATGAAAAAGGACAATCTATGTATCTTTGGACTACTATGGACCTGATTTGCGCATAGTAAACAAGTTGTTCATAGCTTACACAAGGATTTTTGCCTTGATTTGGGTGCTATCATGTGCATGTTGAGTACACAAAAAGAGAGATTTTATGGATAGCTTTGGATCTATCTTTTCCTACTAACATAGGTGAAGGAATACAATGTTTATGTAGAGATTGATGTATTACAAACATTTTACACTAAAGCTTTTGAAATGAAGTGTTTGGGTCTAAGCTATCAACTTATGTGTGTGTGTGTGCGCGCGCGTGCGCATGCATGCACGTGCGTGCGTGCGTGCGTGCGTGCGTGCGTGCGTGTGTGTGTGTGTGTGTGTGTGTGTGTGTGTGTGTGTGTGTGTGTGTGTGTGTGTGTGTGTGTGTGTGTGTGTGTGTGTGTGTGTGTGTGTGTGTGTGTGTGTGTGTGTGTGTGTGTGTGTGTGTGTGTGTGTGTGTGTGTGTGTGTGTGTGTGTGTGTGTGATAGAAGTCAAGCTAGGGAGGCTAAGCTCCTCAAATATTCCTTTAACCCTTTTCTAGTATTAGGTTATAAAGGTTTTGCACACCCATATAATTCTTTTCACATGCACAAGTTGTATATTGAATGGGATACATATCCAACACTTAGAAGGTCATAAAATGTCCAACATATACTACATTTTGAAGATCGTATTATTTTGCATCTATGGATACTAATTCCAACATATTTTAGGATGTGACAACTTACACATTAGGATGAAACATCGTGTGCAACCTATATGTTGACAACCTTTTGAAGGTAGGATTAGTTTACAAATATGGTCATTATTTTCAAATCTATCTGGAAAGTGGCACCTTACACTCCCATTTTAATGAAATCTCTAAGTGCATTGCATTATTTTTATTGATTTCTTTCTTGTGGTCATATTTCTACAATTTTGTTAGACATGTTTTATTCATTTGGATTGTACAATTAAAACATTGATCACTCTCTAATTTCTCAAGGGTAACATCTTGAATTAACTGTGTTTAGGGATATGGTGTCTAGCATTACTCAAGTGTTTACAAGTTGCAGTTACTCTCTATATTTTCTATTTCGGGTATTTTACTCTTTAGAGTATGTTGTGGTTATCCTTACGACTAAATAATTTGATGGTTAGTATTGCTCAAGTGTTGCAATTAGCATTATGGCATGGGTAATATACTCCTTAGAGTATGTTGTAATTAGCATTGTCTGAGTAGTGTAAAAGAGTATTTTGTAGTAAATGTAACATTTCTACATAATGCAAGAAATTACTCTTTCTACTATGTAATTCATTCATTGTGCTTATTGTTATAGGGTAAACAGGCAAATAAGTTCACATCTCCCAAGGCACAATACAACCCACCCTAATTCAGTGAGTGTTTTGCACAAAATACATATTATTTAAAGCCACTTAAAACTATGATACAATTTTTCATGTATTGCATATAAGATTAAATTGAGGCAAACAATTGAGTCATGTAAAATTTTTTATATTTTGAATTTTGTAAAAATTAAACAATACATCCTTAAGTATTAATCTATTGGCCCCTCATTGTTGGTCTTTTGTGAACCCTTCATTTTATAACTAGGTCTACTTAATAAAAATATCAAATGCCCCATTCTTTAAATTTGAGTATAATACAAGGTATATATTTTGACTATTAAAAAGATTTATGCAAGGTGCTTCAAAAAATGATATAATGGGGAACCATTACGTAACATTATGTTGGTTCCTTTATCATACTTATTGATGGTTCAACTCTCTAGTTGTTATGTATAGATTAGCATTGAAATGGGATCCAAATTTGAGATTGGGCATTGCCAATGTTTTAGCACTTCTTGTATTTTTTATGTGCAATACCTTTTATTGATTATTGATAAGTAAAACCCTAGCTTGTCTCAAAACCATAATCCTAACTTCAAGTATCTGTGCTTCTTGGAAGGTACATACATACATACATACATACATACATACATACATATATATATATATATATAACGTAATTTTTAAACATGTGTTGTCTTCTATCATATTAATATGCATGATTTTTTATGATTATGCTATACAACAAGTAATATTAGTTTGCTTTCGATGACCATGGTAGTATTACAATTCTGTGTGTGTGTGTGTGTGTGTGTGTGTGTGTGTGTGTGTGTGTGTGTGTGTGTGTGTGTGTGTGTGTGTGTGTGTGTGTGTGTGTGTGTGTGTGTGTGTGTGTGTGTGTGTGTGTGTGTGTGTGTGTGTGTGTGTGTGTGTGTGTGTGTGTGTGTGTGTGTGTGTGTGTGGCACTTTAATATATATTTTACAAATAATTTATTATATTAAAATTCAATATTAATTTATTTGGTGAAATCATTGAACTTTAGGCATATAGTTAGTTACATCTTTAATCTAAATTATATTGAAGTAAAAAAATTATAATAAGATTTTTCCTTAAAACAAGATTTTGTTTTATTACAAATTAGCTTTTTCAATATGATTAATCTTTGGACATTTTTATTTATGTGGATTATTTTGGGATGAGAGAAAAACAAGAAAATTGAGTACAAAACTACAAAAAATAAATTGCATGTTCCTCACTTATTTAAAATTAGAATTCTAAGCTACAAGAGTCATTTTGGGAAATATTCTAAACAAAATGGTAACCTCCAATTATCATGATTCTACACATAAAATTTCTATATTTAGTATAAAAAAATTGTTTCATATTCCCTTTGTATAGGACTTCAAATATGGCTACCTATGTATGCCAAATTCCCATAATGGAGGATGGCAAACCATGGCTTTCGTCATGGGGAAGGATAGATCTTCTCTTATGCTTCGCTATATTTTTGGGTAACTTCTTTTATGGTCTATGATATTGAATATTTTAAATCTTCAAGTTGCTAGATTTTCACATGTGCTTAACAACAATTTTGCATCAGTTGCACTAAGAATTAGTTAAATATTGTATTTTGAATTTTTTTTAATATAGAAACATCATGGCTATATAGCTACATAATTTGCAATTCCGTGGTAGAGGATGATAAGCCATGGCTTTTGTCATAAGAGAGGTTGGCCCTATCATGCAATTCTCTCTATTCTTCCTCAATTTATTAACATATATAACTTCTTTACAACTTTTGAGATTGTAGGTTTCTTAGTTTTGAGATGTTAGGTTTGCTACTATAAATGTGAACTATTGGGTGATTTGTAATTATTGTATTGGGGAGGTTTTGTTCATTAGCTCTTCAGTTGAAGCCCTAGTCACTCTACCAATTTTCCAAGAGTAACTTTTTGGGTTATTATATTTAATAACGTGGTGATTAGAATTCATTAAATGTTGCAATTAGCAAGTGCTTCATATTTTTTAATTAAGGTAATTTTATCTTTAAAATATATTGCGGTCAATGTTACCTAGGCTAATGTAATTTACTTCTAGAATATGTTGCAATTAGCACTTACCCATGCAGTTTAAAAGGCTAATTAGTAGTTGGCTTTGTCTCTCTACATGTAATAGGAAGCATTATTCTTTCTACAAGTTAATTCATTCACTATGAATATCACTTATGTACTAAATGATTTAACATTCTAATTGTTGGACCTATTAATCAGCATTGGAATGAGATTACAAGTCTTTTAACTTTGTTATATTTTCCATGTGCACCACCTCTTATCATTCAAGAAAATATGCTCTTTGGAAGGTATATTAGATACCATGTGTTTGATGTCGTAATATTTGAACATGTGTTACCCTCTCCAATATTAGTATGCAAGATATGATAATTATATCTAAAAACTAACATCACTTGCTTTTCAAAGACCAAACAAATGGAGAGAGAGAGAGAGAGAGAGAGAGAGAGAGAGAGAGAGAGAGAGAGAGAGAGAGAGAGAGAGAGAGAGAGAGAGTGTGTGTGTGTGTGTGTGTGTGTGTGTGTGTGTGTGATAATTATCATAAGCAACATTTACATTGAAAATTAACTTTGAATGCTTTCTTTTTGTATAAACTATTACTTCATTTGGTTAGATTGACAGTATCAACGACTATTTATACCAAATAAGTAAATTCTTATACATTCTAGTTCCAATTGTATTTAGTGTTTATTTATTTATTTAGATTATTAGTGTTCAACAATATTAGCACATCTTACAACACCTTTAATATAAGTTTGATTAAAGTCATAAACTAAAATCAACTTTGCTTTAACACTTCACATCTTATTTTGAAAAGCTTTGTTATTTTTAGTCAAATGGCCTAAAGACAAAAGGTAACACAAGAAAAACGCGTACAAAATTACAAAAGATGAAGTTCATCTCTTTTCATCCAAAGATCCAAATATTCAAAGCTTCAAAGAGTCGTTTCAAGGGATTTATCAAAAGTTTGATCACAATGGTGACATCAAAACGTCATTGATTCTACACAAAAATTTACACAAGTACACCTAGGAGCCAATACAACATTATATTTTGATTTGTTTCTTTTTCTTTTTGGGTTTAATTATCCATATGGCTATGTAACTATGAAATCTGCAATTCCATAATGGAGGATGAAAGACCATGGAGTTTACCATGGGAATAGTAAAACCCATGATATGGTCCTATGAGGCTATTTTTCTAAGATTTGAGATCCTAAGTTGACTACACATACCGCTTACAAATTATCTAAATTGAGGAAGTTCATTTGTAACGAACAAGTAAAACAAATTTGCAAGTAAAGAAAATTGTATTAACGAATTCATTCAGCCAAGAAAACATGAACTCAACTACCACACTTTAGATCATTTACCCCTTTAAGCACCCCGCAGAACTCATCTTATGCCAATAAGAGAAATCAAGTTTGTCAAGATGCCAACTCATAAGATGGGGTGATGGATAGCATTTCCAAAGGCACACAAACAAAGCAATTGGGTTTGCCATTCCTATGGCCATAAGACTTGCAATACAATATATTGCAAAGATAGATTATGTGCCACATTTTTTAAAGCATATGCTATATTAAATAGAATGACAAAGGAGGAATTGCTTCCCCATATCTTGTCCCCATTGATTTCTAGCACAAGGCTAGACTAGCATCTCTCAAAGCATCAATTTCTCACATTGCTTGTCTAGCTAAATTGTAAGGGAGTCTAATCCTCCTTTTGAAATAACAATATCTGAGCCTTTTCTTGAGGAAACATTGTTTATGGCCACCATTCACGATCTAGAATTGTTATGATCATATGGTCTTCCATGCCACATGAATTGATCCAACAATAGACCACAGCACTACTCAGATTGATAACACTATAATTTTCATTCTCCATCCTTCCACTTATAGCATATTACAAGGTCCCCTCAATATAGAACAACTGTTCTCACTGAAAGAAACGAACCAAAATAAAAATTGAATGTGGATATGCGGTTTGAGGTGGACCAAGAACAAAGTTGCAAACACATGGAACAATGAGGTGGACCAAGAACAAAGTTGCAAACACATGGAACAATGAAAAGACTTCATTGGTGTAGTAAGATTATTCACTTGCAGTAATAAGCATATCCATGTAACAACCCTGACCTGATCTAGAAACACCATCCGATTCCAATTTACTCTTAAATAGTTTGATGTTATCTCAATTACTCGTGCATACAAGTTAGTATGGACCCGCATGTAGGTCATCCAGATATGGAATCTGGCCATTGTTACTCTTGGCTCCAAATTCCAACTACGAATTTTCTTTATAATAATCATTGGATTTCGTGCCAAAAATTTCTAGTTGAAAGTCCAAATTTTAGACACATTAAGACAATGAAAACAATAGTTTCCTAAATCAATGTGTTCATGAAAGAACCTTACCTTCTATAGATGTCTAAAAAACATCTGTAAACAAGCATCGGAAACCCTTGGTCTTCTACAACCAACTAGTGCGAAGCTTCATTACCTAGAAGATAAAGTGGAGCACTAGATCATTACTGCTCACCACTATCCAATGAAAACTCTATTAGGGCATCAGCCAATGTGGAGTGAAATATTAATGTACTGCCTTTCTTGCTGAGCAAATCAGTGCCACATCCCATGTCACTACCATGGAGTTTGCGTGTACACTTTTACTCCAACAACATGTTGGTGCTCTCTATGGAAATGGGGGGATCGATAGTTTAAGATCCCAGATACTTCAAAAATATAAGATGGGCACTAGCAGATTCATCAATCCTTTACCTATTGCAGTAGTAGATGGGAAGGCATGAAGAATCTGAGTACTACACTAGGGAGTAGATAAGACCCCATAAAAATTGACACCTAACACCTTCTGAGAATATACAGAGATAAGCCAAGGTGAATGCACTCTGACCACTGATAGGAGGGTACTACATCAAAAACTGGACACAGATGTTTTCAGGTTCAGGACTCGGGAAGAGGGGGGAGGTCAAGAGGGGGGATGATGTATGGAACTAGTTTGAGATAATTGCTTCAGCCAAGGAAACCTCGCACCAAAAGCATCTTCATTCCCAGTGTATGATACCAGTAAAACATCAATTCAACAACCATTCAAAAATACTTCACAATGTCCTATGGCAATTTCAGACCACATGGAAAATATTTACAGAATCAAGAAGGGAGGACCAGTTAGAAGGAGATTTCAGCCAGATATCCAAGCTGGCACTGAGGCCCTACATTAGCCCTGAGACATCAAAAATCCTATTATATAATTGCCTGCTTAAATGTTGTTTAGCATGGCACGTTTAACATTGGACATGATCTGCAAGTACGATCTGCAAGTACTCCATTCGAAAGTCTCCAACAAGACAACTTGAAGCACTCATTTCAATCAAACCTTGGTAGCTCGACGATTGTCGCAGTTAGACCAAGCACTTCAGTCTAGAAACACTTATTTGCATCACCTCACCTTGGTTTTCTTCAAAGGCTGTCTAGAATCTCTGATGTCAGGGGCTCGGGCTTTACCTGCAGCTTTTGCCTTTCTTCTTCTCCTGTCTTCCTCACTGTCAGATTCGTCCCCTTTCTCCTTGTCTTCCTTCCTTGCTTCTGCCTCAAGTTCATCCCATGTCTTACCCTCCTCCTCCTCTGAATCTTCCTCCTCCTCTTCATCATCCTCTGATTCCACAACCGACTCGTCATCTGAATCTTCATCTTCAGATTCAGAAGCCTCTTCCACATCAGAGGGCTGATATCCTTCATCTGATTCCTCAGAATTTTCAGAATCCGAGTCACTCACCTCCATATTTAGAAATTCCCAACCACCATCCTCAATGAATTTCTCTGGGTCATCCAAGATTGTCTTTAAGATGGGACGCCAGTTGAGATTCATCCTGCTCTCATAGTACTTGATGTTCATGGAGTTCATCCACTCCTTAATGCCATCAAGTGATGCAGAAGGGATTGCATCAATCCTAAGAACATCCCGCTTGAAATCCTTGAAGACAATGGTCATATCAAAGGCTTTCTGGCCTAGACCAACTCTCTCCAAATTAACTATCTCAATATCATTTAGAGTGATCACCAAAAAGGGCTGCTCTATAAGTTCAACCAAGCAGTTAACAGTTGGAACAATAAAAGCCGAAGCTTTGTGAGGAACCCCATGGAACCCAAGCTCCCGAAAAGGCACATCAAACTCCAGATCCAGATCTTTAAACTGAGGCTGGTCCCATAGTTCGGACACTCTCTTCACAAAAAGGTTAAACTCATTGTTGATCTTATTTTTCCTATCCCTTTCCTGCTGCTCTTCCTCAATCTCATCTGGATCGTATGTGCTGCGTCTTCCCCCACCAAGTGTCTGAACTACCTCCATTACCTCAACAAAGAATTGCACATCCTTGGTCTTCTTGTTTCCAACCATGATAAAGTTATGCAAGTGGAAGTGTAGTAGCGTGATCATTTCCTTTTCAGCTGGCTGAAAGAATGCATGCTTGATGTTCCTGTACATTATATCAACCTTCTCATCTGGTTTCATAGTGGCATATCTGAACCCATTTATGTGTGCCTCTAATGATCCAGAAAGCTTCCGTCCTTTTCCACCAAAGACAGGCCTTATCCATAGATCTGACAACCTAATAGGTTTGCCTTTTGACAACTGGAGTCTTTCTTGAGTCACTAAAGTAGCCCTCTCTGCCTTCTCTGATTCCCTTTGTGCAACCTGGCGCCTTAACGTCTTGATCAGCTGAACTACCTGGTTAGTGTGCCTCACATCACTGGATCTAAATGATACCTCCTTCAGATAGATTGCACCAGGGAATTTTTGTGATGCCAGGTCAGTGGCAGAGTATCCAGCTCCAGGGACATTGAAGATGATTCGAATGAATGAATGGCCGCCATCTTGCTGGCTGGTAACACTCTTGACAGTAGCAATATGGAATGGAACCATAAGACCATACACAGGTAGAAGAATAGATTCATTTTTCTGATCCACCTGAATCATCAACTCTTTTGAAAAGGGGATGTCATCTACATTCCGATAAGCTATTAAGTCCCCTGTAGTCCTGAGAGTGCCTTGGCCATCACCTTGCCCTAAACCTCCAGCTGCAAGCCTCCTAGCAGTCTCTTCATTTTTCTGCCTAGCTAGCTCTGCTTGATGCTGCCTTCTAACCTCTTCCTTTGTCATTTCCTGGTTGTCAGAGCGCAAAGTTGCTTTTGCTAGTGGAGCTTCAACCCCATTGCTTGTTGATTTCTTTGGTTTGGACTTCTCCTCCACTTCCTCTTCTTCTTCTTCCTTAAAAGAATACGCTATGTCATCATATGACTTGGAGCAATTTGATGTCGCAAGCTCTGGTCCTTTTTCCCTGACAACAACGGTGTCTGCAAGTAAGAGGGAGAAAGTTTGTGTCTTCGGATCCTTGGAGTTCATCTGCAAATTTTGCAGGCCAACGTTCACGTTGAAAACCATACCCAGCTTCACGATCCTTTCATTCTTGGCATTCAGACTCAGCCCAGACTCCCTAAATTCAATGCCAATGCCAGTTCCTACAGTTTTGGTTAGATGTGGTAAAAACTCCCTGCCATCTGTTTCAATAACCTTGTAAGCCGCTTTGTATGCTGCAGAAACAGGATTACCAGGCTTCAGTGCATTTAAAGCAGCATCATGAGCCTTCTGAAGCACATTATAGGCTCTTTCTTGGTAAGAGTCTGCATCTATGAGGTAGCTTCTAGCAACATTAGCACAGTAGCTGTTATACCTAGCACCAATAGCACAAATTATTACTCCAAGGGCATCATAATACAGGGGATCTTCATTGCTGATAGCACTTGGTCTAAGGTCAAATACCCCACCGCTCTGGAAAACAGGAGGGTAGCAGATATCCACATTATCCGACTTCAACTTCACTTTGGCCCTACTGGGATCAATGACAGCCTTCTCTGTGTCATCCATGAGTTCAGCATGTGTGATCGTCTTTTCTTCATCAATAACTACCTCAAGCTTGGGCACGACATAGTTCTGTAGAACAGATGCACATAGAAATGATGCTTTCCTGATATTTTGAATTTCCACCTCATCTTTTACTGCAAATAGTTCAGAGAAGCCACCCGACACATCCACCAACTTAAACCCTGATTCTTTCAGTAAATTAGTCCACATTTCCATAAGAGGCCCCTCAGGACTTTCTTTAGCAAGCCAACCTATAACTCCAGATGCAGGTTTCTTGACAGTAGCAACTGCATCAAGAATGGCCCGCATCTTACTAGCACCATCCTCATCCCGACCCTTAGCATGGATGACTATTTCTACTCCAAACAACCTCTTTGAAGATCGCTGAAGATCCTCAAGTAGCAAAGCCTTCTTATGACTGCAAAGAACTTGAATTTGCCCTTGTAAGAAGACCAGCACAGTCTCAGGAAACTCATAACCAAGAAGCCAAGTATGTAGAGCAGATGATTTCAAGTAGCGAAGATCTTCAGAAGGTGGAGGTGTAATGATAGCCAGTGCATCTGCTCCACCCCAATGCTCTTGTTTAAAGTCCTGCCAACAAGTATAAAGGGCCTTCAATCTCTTTCCAAACGTCTCAAGATTGATCTCGTACTTCTTGGCAGCACCGGCCTTGGTATCACCGTTCTTCACGTCAGCCATGGCTTCACTGACACTCTGGAAGATCTAAGGGCAAACAAATCAAAAAATCAGAGCTAGTGATTAAACTTGCATACGTAAGCTTCGAACAAATTAAATTGAGGTTCCTGACAGAAAAAAACCCTAGCCTGCAGTTGAAGAAGGCGGCCACACAAAGATGGCTCTTGCTACATGCAACACATGAAAAAGAGGAAAGAAGACTTAAAATAAACAGAACTCTCAAAGAAAGGAAGTCCGCAAAGTGGCCGGAACAGACCAGTAATGCGGGTATAGCCAGAAACCCTAGATAGCGGCCAGAAACCCTAGACAGTAGAAGAATTCATTCTCTGAAAACCCTATGTACTCAACATTCGACAACAAAACAAGCAAGGCAAGCCTCATTCCGGCACAGGCCGAAAAAGATGAAACCCTAGAAGGAAGCAAGTGGAAACGCAACCTTAGTCTGCAAGCTGTGGTACGATGAACGGCTTACCGAATGTGTCGCGAGGCAGGCAATGGGAAGGGGGAGTCTTCCCGAGCAAGAGGGTCATCTCCCGTCGGTCCCGAGCTCCTTCAGGCACAGAGGTCACAGTGAGAACAGCAGGAGGAAGAGGAAGGAGGAGGAGGAGGAGGGGGAGGAGGAGGAATAGGAAGAGAAGATGGGAACTTTGAAGAGGGAGGGAAAGTGAGGTCTGTCGATATGTCGTAATAAATATATTTTCTCCTTTCTTTTATTACTATTACTATTATTATTATTATTATTATGTGAATTTGCATTTTGTCTTGCAGGCGATTGTTTGATTGTCCCGGACTTTTGGACCCGGCCCGGCGCCCTCTCTCTTTTGTCGTCCCGGGCAGCCAGTGTAAAACCATTATTATTAAACAACAATATTAGACGTGCGTAGATATTTTATGTTATTCTGAGAATAAGAAACTTACATGGACTTAGCCAAATACATTGAGTATTTTATCTAAGTCCCAAGGATCCATTTTCCAAAACATACATGATGAGTTCTCAGACCACCTAGCTTTATATGCTTCTGAATTCCAATTGATACTGATATCTTCTCCATCAAATGTTCTCTTGTTTCTAGCTTGCCATTTAGCTTGCAAACCAAAAGCCCTCACTTTGTCCATGGTATTAATCCAAAAATGCATGCCTCCAAGCTAATGTTGCTTAAGCCCTAAAAGCCCGAGTGTGACAGGATGTCCTTCCACACCTCTCTAGCTACACATCCGTTTGACGAAAGATGCCTAAGTAGTTCCATCTCACCACAACCACATTTTCCATCAAATAAGCCTCCCTTCATGAGTTTTTCTACAAGGAAGAAAGCACCCATGATTATTTTTATTCAAAAACTATGTGTCTCAGAGGAAGTTTGAGAATCCATACATTCTTGCAAGCAAATCCTAGTGTCTCATATACCAACTTGCCAAAGAACTCTAATTTTCCATCCATCCATGTTGGGTTGTCATAGTCTCCAGCTTTTACTATTCAAATATTTGCTAAAGGTCTCTTTCAACTTGTCGACCAAGATTGGCATAGGATTGATTTATACTCACCATCTTTCAATATGGAAGGACACTACATTCCATGCTAGTTCTAAAGGGTTTAGAAAGACCATTTATTTGTTCTTTCTCCTAAAACATTACCAATGTACCATCTTACTTTATCCATTCACTGACCTTAGACAATCCATGTTTTGCTAATGTTCTTTCCCTTCTTATAAGTGACAAGGGCTAATGGGGGACGAATAGCCCACATCCAAAAGGAATTTTCTCGAGATCCATCTTCATCTTCCTTGCCTTATTTGTGTTGGCCTATGATGCAACTCTTCAATCTCGTATAATACTTTTGATTAATCCATTTGCTTTAACCACCAAGAGAGCTTGGGATAGTGCAATATCCCTACTTTCCAATCCCCTTACCAAGCTGAATCTCATGTTATCATGGTATAGAACTTCAGCCATTATTATCACCCATGGCATCTCCTACTCCCAAAATCTTTTCAATAGTTTCATCCTTCCTTTCAACATCTCTTGAGGTAGATCCAATAACTATACACCACCCTTCTCCATTCCCTTTTTCAAGGTATTAATTGCAATTGGTGAAGTATATCTCACACAGAAAGGCCATGCTATTAATGACAGCTACCAATTTTCGTTCTCAAGTATCCAATTGGTTTTGCTTGCATTCGTAGCTCCTACACCCAGTGGTGGCTAGATTTTCCCTTTCCAACCCAAACGAGCTAAGTCCTTCTCAATGAAATTGATCAATGAGGACTTTTGTAGGTTGATTTTGAATCAAGAAGCTTTTTAATATAGTTCCATAATAGCCATTACCTTCTTGAGATCTTCCTTTTTATCTTCCAAAACCATGAGTAAGATTATTGTATGTGATTCTAATCATTTTGCTTTTACCAACAAGCTTTTCTAGCATATGCAAAACAAGAAATGGGTCCCAATAGCAAATAGGAGTGGACTTAATGGACATCCTTAGTGCATGAAGGGAGTGAGCCCTAAGTGGAAGTACACAAGCGGAAGCAAGAGCTATGGTGGAAGGAGCAAGAGCGAGACACACAGAGAGAGAGAGAGAGAGAGAGAGAGAGAGAGAGAGAGAGAGAGAGAGAGAGAGAGAGAGAGAGAGAGACCTCAAATGTGGGAACTCCAACACTCACAATGTGTGACTGGCCTTCCCTTATTCAAATGTTACTGAAAGAATAAAGAATGAAGTGACGATAATGGCATTCACACCTTTACACCCAATGATCTCTCATTTAAAGGCAAATGTGACTCAAGTGGGGAGTGAAAAGAAAAGAAAAAAAGTACAACATGTATGTATAGTACAACAAGAGGAGGAATAGATGCCATCTCATCTAATATCCATCAACCTTCTAAGGAAGGAAAAATGCTCCGCTGAGAGACTTTTCATGAGTAGATTTAGAGGATTTTACTTAGTTGAGATCTTGACAAGGTCAACAAACTCATCCTCAACAACCTCTTGAATGAAGTGGTAATGTACCTCAATGTGCTTCGTGATAAAAGACTTTCTAGATATACTCCTTTTGTGACTTATAAAGGAGCCCCTTAGAGCAATCATGCATGATACACATCCCCATATCCATCTCAAAGCTCTTCTTGAGCTGAGTTTTCAAGGCATCCAACTTATCACGAGCTCTCCTAGCAATAAGCATATCACACACATAGAGTACCAAAATTATAAGGCTTCCATCATAAGCCTTGTTTATGTATAAACACAAATCCATAGCACTATGGCTATATCCATGTTTGTGATTTCATAAAAGCATCAAACTTGTGGTACCGTCCCCTAGGTGTCTACTTAAGGCTATAAAGGCTCTTTCTCAACTTGCACCCTAGGTGTTCCCTACCTTTTTCCTCAAAGCCCTTAGATTGTTGCATATAAATCTTATTATGCAAGTCCCCATATAGAACAATTTTTACATCCATTTGATAAAGGTCCAAATCTAATTGTGCAACCAATTCTAATAGTACCAAGTGTATGGTTGCCATCTTGACCATAGGAAAAGACTTCATTGAAGTCAACATCATGTTCTTGCTTAAAACCCTTAGCTACCAATCTAGCCTTATAAGTGGACTTAGAGCATATTGGGATACTTTTCAACTTGTATACCTACTCATATGGCAATGCCTTTTTTCCACTAGGCAAAGGAACCAAATTCTACATATGGTTTTCATGCAAAGAGTCAAACTCTAATTGCATAGTCATGTTCCATGAGTGACTATTATCTGTGCATATGGCCTCATCACAAGAGAGAGGCTCACTTGCATCTATCACCAAAACATAATCCATGGAGGACGTAAAGTGCTCAGACTGACATCTAACTCTAGTAAAGCATCTCAAAGTATGCTGATCTTGCACAACATGCAAACCCTCAGCCACTAGAACATCAACTACTACAAGCTGTTTAGTCGGCTATATGGGAGTAGGAGGCTCCTCTTAAAGATCACCCTGCATACCTTAACAACCTGCTCAAGCTACTTATACATCTTTTTCTCATAGAAAACTACATCATGGTTGTAGATAACCTTGTGAGCTTGCAGATCCTGTAGGCAATAGCCCATCTCACTTGCATCCCCATAACCAAGCAAGATGCATTGTAGAGACTTAGGATCCCACCTAATTGCACTTGTCTTGGGGTACATGGCATAATGCCTCAACCAAAGACGCACAAACGAGCATACGATGAAGGTTTTTTAGTCCATACCTCCTTTGCAACCTGGCAATAATCAATAGCAAAAGTGTATAGTAGTAGTAACTACCTTAGCCCAAAAGTGCTACAATGGCTAAGCGACTCTCTCATGAATCGTCTTATTCATGTATTTGGTGGCAATACCATTTTGGGAAGGTGTATAAGAGGCAATCAACTAATGCTTAATACCTTGCTCATCACAAAACTGCTCAAAAGCTTTCGAGACATACTTAGCCCCATTATCTATCCCTAGGCATTTTAACGTATACCCAAACTAGTTCTCAATAAGATCAAGCCAATGCTAAAAGGTAGACAAGACACCCGATTTTTGCTTGATAGGGTAAGCCCAGACCTGATGTGAGTAATCATCAATGAACATGACAAAGTACTTCGCACCACCTAGTGAATTTGATAGGGCATGGGACCACATACATCCGAATAAACAAGAGCCAAAGGCTCACTCATGCACTTCATTACTAGACTTCTTATGCGTACTACATATCTACCTGCCATATAAACAATGATCACAAGACTCAAAACACTTATAGTCTAGGGGCAAAAGATATAGCAAAGTGGTAAGCATTTTTATCCTTTTAAAGACATATGGCCAAGGCAATGATGCCAAAGAGATACATATAGAACCATAGCCACTACTAGAATATGGTCAACTAACCCAAATACAATCAAGGAATAGAGGGTGCAATAATAATATTTCCACTCGTAATCTTCCATAAGGAATCACCAAAAGAGACAAAATAACTTGCACCATTCAAGGTGCCAGTAGAGATAAGGCTCTTCCTGAGAGCCAATACATGATGTACATCATGACGAGTGAACATACAGTCTAAACATACATCATCAATACCAACTATCTCCAATGCCAAGTCATTACCAAAATGGACAGATCTAGTCATATTGTGATAGAAGTGAAACCACTCTCTATGGGGGGTCACATGAAAGAAAGCCCTTGAATCTATCAACTAACATTGAGTATATCCTAACAAAGTATCCTGACAAAGCATCAGTCGGTTATAAAGCATCCAAGGAAGAAGTTACCAATATTAGATCATCAGGCACACCAAGATGCATCACATTAATCCCCTCAATCTTGACACTAGACTTGCTAGGCACAATACTACGGTCATTATTCTTCTCATGTACTTGCTCTTTACTCTTTTTCTTACAAGTGTCTATATGCAGTTTCTAGCATTATGGCAGAATATGACTTGCTTTTCCACAATAATGACAAGTAAGACTAGGATTGCAACCACGGGACTTACTATGTCCACATTCCTAGACTGAGACATTTGAGAGTCTCTACCATGGCCCTTGATGTCTTGCCAGCCATTCACAATCAATGCATGTGATGTACAAGAAGCATCCACATTCTTTCTATTCACCTCTTCTATCAAGAGGGCAACCTTAACATCCTATGATTTTATCCCATCCTTTGAAGTGTTAGCATACAGGGCTATACGGAAAGTGTTCCACAACTCAGGTAGTCTACCAAGCAAAAATAAAGGATGTAAAGTACCCTTGAATCGAATTTCTTGCGAAGCTAGATGGCTCATGATGGAATGAAGCTCATTCAAATGTGCATACATAGAAGTCCCTTCCTTGTCGATCAACTATTTTAGCCAATTCATTTGAGATGTAGGACTTTGCATGTCATAAAGATTCTTAATCTATATCCAAAGCTAATATGCAATCTGATTTTCGATCATAACATTGTAGTGAACCTACTTAGAGAGTGATAAAATGATTGTGGACTTGCATAGCTCATCCACTTCAGCCCAATCCTACCATATTTATTTCTTCCAATAGTTGTAGTTGGTCCCATCAAATTTTCAATATTGAATATAGCATTGTCATGAGAACTGCTAGCCGTACTAAGACCAAGAAAGTGCAGAGAAGGGCAAAACAGGCTACTGTAATTTCCTACAAATAAACCCCAAAACCATTGCCAAATCAAGCTATAAGCAAGAAAAACTACCAAGGCAATGAGTTATCCACAAATTTCAATCAAGAAAATGTAAAGTACAAGTGACTACCCTCATAAAGAATGCATAGATTAGATATGACAAGCTATTATAATAAATTGCAGCAATCGGTCAACAACCCACTATGAGCAATCGAGATGAAAAATCCAAGAATAACCGGCACTGAAGACTATCACATCTATAGTGTGTCAGTAAACCACACATCTAATGGAAATACACATCATGCACATGGTGGGTCTTAAGGGTAAATGAAGAGAACTGCTAGATGCATAACCCATTGAGCGAAGCTCAATACATAACCCAGAAGCATATAAATACCACTGACAACACACTGATAGACATAAGTGCCAAGTCCAAGTCAAGAGATCAAATCAATCCATGATAGGGTAACTTCATCCAATACATATCATGAGAGCATGTACATATCACATTGAGTCCCACTATCTCTTTGTAATAGACTCAAGCTCAACTATAAATGTAAAGTGCTCTATGTAACATCCAAGTTTCAAGTCGTGGCTTCCACTCGAACAAATGTCAAATGCCAGACAAGTATAAGAAGCTCAAAACATCATGTGTGTGGCATCTAGACATCCAAGATCCATATGACAAACATCCGGAAGCATGGGACCCAAGTAGTCTGCAAAAAGCTCTTACTATGGCATCCATAACAGTGAATAACAATTAATGTCAATAAAACCAAGCTCCAATATCAGCTCAATAGCATTCTATGAGCACAACCAAGCATGTAACATCAATGGTATACACCAGTGTAGCATCCAAAGTGCTTG
Organism: Lygodium microphyllum; assembly: GCF_053477565.2. Taxonomy (NCBI): domain Eukaryota; kingdom Viridiplantae; phylum Streptophyta; class Polypodiopsida; order Schizaeales; family Lygodiaceae; genus Lygodium; species Lygodium microphyllum. The sequence goes on from NC_141155.1 coordinate 29,860,553, forward strand.
AGAAGCATCGATTGACAATAGGCATACAAGATCACTAATAGAATAGTATGTTGCCCTGTTATTCCAGCAATGAAACAATCTCTACAAAAAATGATCCAATGAGCTTAACATGGCCCACAAAGCATCTCACAAGCAATAACTGAACATCTACCATTATGCCAACATCAAATGAGCATTAGTAGGAATCAATACAAGCTCCAAAATACTAATAAGTGCACTGCCCCAGATAGATTATAGCAAGTGACTACTATATACACTAGTGAACTAAAGCTCAAGAGCTCAAGGTTAATGCATACATTTTCGAAAGTCCATGACTCAATGCCTCCAAGTGTTTGAAGCATTCACAAGTTGCAAATGATGAGCAGGAGTTGCAGATGGTAATCCAGGGATATCAAGACATCATCAGGTGCAAATAGAATAGACCTAGGCTAAGGGGCTATTAAACCAATTGAGCCAAATACTAACTTTGACAATGAGCAATGCCTTCTCAAGAAGGCTTGGGATAAGCTCCTTTAAGCTAAAATCCAATCGAGGTGTGGTTGAAGAGGCACAAGTACTCGAAGCTCACAGGTCAACATTTTAAAAAACGTTTTTTTAGTTGCTTCCATCAATGTTGTGATAAATGAGCTATAATCCACACTTCAATGGGTGCCAAAGGACCCACACTTGAAGCCTCAATAGGTCTTGAAGAGTCGTGGAGCAATGGAAGATCAATATGAACCTTAAAGGTTGAAGTTATGGCTACCAATAAAGAAACCCTACTATAGGTATTTGAATGGAAGTTGTCGGTTTGGATCCAAGCTCTCAGTGAAGATGGGTTTGATACTGGTTGAAGGGAGTGAACCCTGAGTGGAAGCACGTGAGCAGAAGTAAGAGCTATGGTGAATGAAGAGAGAGAGAGAGAGAGAGAGAGAGAGAGAGAGAGAGAGAGAGAGAGAGAGAGAGAGAGAGAGAGAGAGAGAGAGAGAGAGAGAGAGAGAGAGAGAGAGAGAGAGAGAGAGAGAGAGAGAGAGAGATCAAATGTGAAAACTCCAATAGTCACAATGTGTGACCAACCTTCCATTATTCAAATGTTGTTGAAAGAATAAAGAATGAAGTGATAGTGATGGCATAGGTGCCTTTACCCCCAACACTGCATGCCCCTCTTGACATGAAATGATTTAGCTAACGTGCTTCTGCATTCCTCCCCAATAGTGACGATGGTTCTGTAATTTTGGAATGAAAATCCATTTTGCCATCACTTGCCCCTCTTGACACGAAATGATTTAGCTAATGTGCTTTTGCATTCCTCCCCAATAGTGTCGATGGTTCTATAATTTTGGAATGAAAATCCATTTTGCCATCACTTGTCCCTCTTGACATGAAATGATTTATCTATAATTGAGCAACTTGAGGTGTAGTTAACGTTTTCTTGCATGGAATGAAATATACTTGTTTGCTAGACCGATCTACAATACTCCAAATCATATCGTGATTAGCTTGAGTGTTAGGCAAACCAATAATAAAATCCATTGAAATATGTTCCCATGGTCGTTGTGGATTTGGTAAAGGCATTAACAAACCATATTTCTTACCATGGTGTCGCTTAACTCTTTGACAAATTAAACATTCAGATACAAAGTTAGAAACATTAGATTCCATCTGTGGTGGCTAGTAAAATTTTCAACCAATGTACGTAAAGTGGAAATAATACCTCTATGGCCTTGATATGGGAGACAATGAATTTCGTGCAATACAAATGATCTAAATGGAACAGTTACACATAACCTTTTCTCATAAAACATAAATCCATCAGCATAAGACAATGAATCAAGTGGAATCCAATTATTTGCAACTAATTTATTCCAATCAGCTTGAAAGCTGGGGTTTTCATCATAGGTATCTTTCATAGGAATAAGGGAATCAAAAGATATCACAAAGATATTATGAATAGTTGGTCTTCTACTCAAGGCATTGGCAACAACATTTTCTTTGCCGGGTTGATATTGGATAAGTGGATGAAAACTTTGAATAAAAGCAACCCATTTAATATGGTGGTCAGAGATTTGTGGTTGGCTAAGGATATGTTTGATACTTTGTTGGTTAGTTTTGATCATGAATTCAGATCCCATTAAATAGTGTTTCCATTGTCATAAAGCTTGTATTACAGCTAGCAATTCCTTATCATAGGTAGAATACTTGAGTTTAGATGGTTTAAGTTTGCAGCTAGAGTAGGCTATGGGATGTGAATCTTGCATAAGGACAGCTCCTATTCTAGATCCACTAGTGTCAGTGTGACTACTAGGAAGAATGGTCTATTAAAGTCAGGAAGTTGCAATACAGGAGCATGTGTTAAGGCATGTTTCAGTAAATCAAAAGACTTTTGCTGATTTTCGGACCAATGATACACAATACCTTTCTTTAATAATTTTATCAAAGGTAATGCAAGCAATGAAAAATTTCTCACAAATTTTCTGTAAAAGCTAGCAAGACCTAAGAAAGAATATAATTCATGAACATTTTTTAGGTATCAATCAATTCAAAATTGCTTCTATCTTTTTAAGATCAACTTTAATACCTTCAGATGAAACAATATGTCCTAAGTATTCAATTTGGGTTTGGAAAAATTCACTCTTTTCAAGATTAGCATATAATTGAATCTCTTAGTAATTTGAAAACCAAGGATAAATGTTCATAATGCTCGTTCTCATTTTTATTGAAAACCAATATGTTATCAAAGAAATAATGACACAATGTTGATACTTCAAAAATAAGCGATTCATCGTACGATTGAATGTGGCTAGTGCATTAGTTAAACCAAAAGGCATAACAAGGAATTCATAATGTCCAAATTGAGTCCTAAATGCAGATTTGAAAATATCAGATGTGTCCAATCGTACTTAGGTATCCAGATTTAAGATCTATTTTGCTAAATATTGCAGCCCCTTGTAGTCCATGAGGTCGTCTACCCTAGGGATCAGATATCTATTCTTGACAGTGATCTTATTTAGGGCACGATAATCAATGCACATCCTATAGGTGTTATTTTTATTTTTAACTAATAGGACATGTGCACCAAAAGAAGAACTACTGGGCCTACTGAGTCCTCGGGTTAACAATTCTTCAACTTGGGTTTTGAATTTCTTCATGTTCAATTTGATTATGTCGATAAGGTGCTTTATATGGTGGTTGTGAACTTGGAATTAAGTCTATTTTATGATCTTCAGGACGTGTAGGTGGTAAGCCAGGTGGTAAGTCAGCATCAAAACAATCTTTAAATTGTGAAAGAAATTGTGCGTGCCTAAGATCCATCTGATTTTCTTTAACTTCAATTTCATTCACCCATATTAAGTAGGATTTGCTACCTTTTCTTAATACATGTTTAGCCTGTGTATGACTAAGCAATGGAAAATTATCAAAAGTGTGCATACCATGTAATGTGATTTGTTTTTCATTAAAATGAATCTTCATTGAATGCGTGGAATAATCTATATTGGGATTATATTGATGACGCCAAAGCATTCCTAAGATAATGTTACTAGATTGCAAAGGCACAACTAAGAAATTTCTGCGCTTGACATAATCATCAATTTTAATTTCTAAGTCATGCACTTGTGTTCCATTGTATCTAGTGTCCAAGAATGCAGCCTTGATGCGATAATGAGTCGAAACAGTAGGTAAATTCAATTATTTGACCAATTTTGCAGAAATAAAATTGTGTGTGCTCTCGTCATCATATAAAACAATCTTTTTTCTCTACGATGCACAAGACATTTCATTGTTAATAAAGTATGGAGATTTGGCATATGTGGAAAAGTATCTGAACCAGTACCAATATCATCATCGTCTTTTGTGAAATCTGGCATTTCTTCATGGACTTCATCTTTAGTCGCTCCCAAGTAGTTGATGTGAAACAGTTGGCTTTTTGGCTTAACAATTCAGCGCTAGATATCCAGGTTGATGGCACTTACAACAGACTATGGATTTGGCTTTAGAAATTTCAAACAACCTCACACACTCGTTAGCAGGATGAGCGTAGCTCAAAGTCGGGTTTACAAGGCTTGCTCTCGTTTCTTTTTTTAAAATTATAAATGGCTTTTAGCGATCTTTCTTCTTTGAGGATACGGAAGTTGCTAAAATCCTTCTCTTCGATGAATTCTTTGCCCGTGAAGACTGTGCTCTACCAAGCCCAAGCTAGCTAAGCAGTTTTGGGAAATAACATCACAACTATGGAGGCCTCTCAAGTTTTCCCAAATGTATCTAATGCACCAGGCCTTGTTAAAGGTCAAGAAGACATGATCCAACAAATAAACAATCTTACTAATCAACTAGAGGGTTTGAGAGTGAATCTTGTGCAAGGTGCAAGAAGACCTATCGAAGGGAATGGTGGGAATCGACCACAAATGCGGTGACAAGCAAGGAGATGTGTTACAACTGTGGAGAAAATGGACATGGCATGTATAATTGTCCTCACCCTAGAAGATATGATTACCCTACCAGAGGTCCTTGACAATAAGTAAGCCCTCCTCGTGCTAGGACTCAAGAGCAAGAGTAGTCATGACCTGCAATTTTACAACCACCTTATGTTCAAGCTGAAACCTCTGCTGCTATTCAACCAAATGTTAATGTCATAAAAATAGAGGAGGTGGTCAGGGATAGAAGGCTCCAAGAAGAAATAGCGAGAGGTAAGGTGAAGGTAGATGTAGTAGAGACCATGCCTATCAAGCGGGTACGTGTCCAAACCGAGGTAAGCAAGGAAGCAATCAATGAGGCAAGTACATCATGGGCACCTAGAGATGAAGGGAAGAAGAGAAAGACTCCAACTAGGTGTAAAATTGATATCTCCGACTTCCCTTTGGGTTCTCGGACACAACTACTTCATGCCATGTCCATTTTCTCCACAACTACTTCATGCCTCTCCAAAGTTACGACGACAATGGTAAAAAATGGTAAGCACAAGGGCAAGGCAAGGTAAAATGGTTAGTGCAATCAAGGCATATGTCTTTAAAGATATAGTACCTTTAGTGGGGGCTCAAATCAAAGGTCAATGGATTCGAAAAACATATATCGATAGTGGAGCAGAGGTTTGTGTCATGACAGAAAAGCTTATGCATCAATTAGGCTTAGAAGTAATGGAGTCCTCAATCTTTAGGGCAAAGATGGCCAACAATGATGCGATCACATGTGTGGGTGTAGTGAAAGCTTTGAGAGTTTCTGTTTTTGGAATCACTGCAGCAGTGGATGTTTATGTGATGCCAGTAAAGGGAAGAGGATATCCCCTTATCCTAGGGTCAAGAGAACCTTGAACTAGAAACTTCTACTGATGAGTGGAGCTCAAGTGGATGTTCCTCATCAATAGAAGAGGAAGAGAGTTCAAGTGGAGAGAGTGATAGCACTCTTGAAGTTATGGGCGTCACCTTAAAGGAACCTACCTCATCAGAAGACAACCCAAGAATCCAAGGAGAAGATGTGTGGGATGCTAGCCTAGAGAAGATGATATCCAAGGATATAAAGGATGAAGAAAGGGAGGGTTATGTGAATGTTCTCAAGAAGTATGCATCATTGTTTATTTCTGATTATACTCACATTATAGGTGTCACTATAGTGAAGCATCACATCCAACTCAAAGAAGAAAGCAAACCTATAGTACAAAGATCGAGAAGACTGGGAGTTGTGCAATAGGATGCACTATTGACGGAGGTGAAGAGACTCTTGAATGCAGGATTCATATACCCCGTGGAAGATTCAGAATGGGTCCCCCAAGTAGTAGTGAGGCCAAAGAAAAATAGTAAGTGGCAAGTATGCATAGATTACAAGCCACTAAATGCTGTAACAAAGAGGGACCACTTCCCTCTCCCATTTCAGGATGAAATCTTGAATGAAGTAGTGGGATATGGGCGGTATAAAGTGTGTAATGGATACTCTAGCTACTTCTAGATTGGGCCTACATTGATTTAAGTCGTTGTAAATTAACATGACCAATGCGTTTATGCTAGATATCATTATCTGCAACTACACCGGTCCCATGTGCAAACATTGCTGCACTCAATTCAGGCATGTCTGCATCCAACATAAACATTCTGCCCTTCTTCTTTCCTTTTGCTATCAAGTGACCTTTATTTTTCATATCCTCAACAAAGCATCCATGAGGATTAAATCTGACCTGCAAGCCCTACTCAACCATTTGACCAACAAAAACCAGATTCTTGGTGATATTCGGGACATGAAATACATTTGACAGGTATTTCTTTTTCCCATCTTGCATAGACAAATGAATTTTTCCAATCTGCACAATAGGATGTGCAATATCATCACCAGTCTCCACAAATCCTAGTTTTTCCATTTTCCTTGCATCCTGCATCCATTCTGCATGACCTGTCATGTGGTTTGACGCACCTGATTCAACATACCACACTTCGTTGCTTTCTTCTACACTTGTCATAGAATTGTTCATGTGCTGCACCATAAACAAATGCTCATTTCTGTCATCACCCTGTATACTAGAAGATGCATAATTCCCTTGTTGCAATTTTCCATTCACGATGTCATTCTGCTTTTTATAGCAGTCTTTAGCTATATGATCCATTTTACCACAATAGTAGCATTCAACATTATTGTTTGCATTTTGGCATTTTTGCCATCCACCACGACCTCTTTGGCTCCCCCTGCCTCTAGAGTTACCACGTCCTCCTCCATATGACTGGTTTTCTTGAGTTTGCTACATATTCTGATTTCTACCACGGCCTCCAGATCGGCCTCCTCTACCTCTGCCTCTACCTCTTCTAGTATTTGAGTAGAAGATAGTTTCTTTTGAAGTTCCTCCTGAAGAAGATGCACCACCATTTCTCTGCTCCTTAGAAATTAGAAGAGCAATCAACTCCTCCAAATCAGGAAATCTTTCACGGACGGAAATGGATGTTCGGAACTGTGCATAATCCTTTCCTAGACCATTCAAGGTCACAGAAACTAAACCATCATCTTCCACTGGCGACCCAATGGAAGCAAGTGTATCTGCAATCTTCTTCACCTTCATGTGGTAGTCATTGATGCTCATACTTTCTCTTTGCACATTGTGCAACTCTTGCTTGAGTTGAATTTTCCTAGCTTACGTATTTGTGCTATACATTTTTGACAAAGTATCCCATGCCTCCTTTGGCGTACTTGCATCCTGAATATGCACAATCATAGAGTCTGAAATACTGATAGACAGCCAGTACATAACTTTTCTGGCTCTCTCATGCCATCCTTTAAATGCCTGCATTTGTTGTTGATTGGGAACTTCAGGAAGAACTGGTTCTTCTTCATTTCCTGCAATGAATTCCCAATATCCTTTTCCCATAAGGAAATTCGTCATTCTAAACTTCCATGCTTGGAAGTTGTTCTTGTCAAGCTTTTCAGTGATAATCTGTGAAGAGAATCAGATGCCATTACAGAACACTGCGAAGAATTCTGTCACCGCAAAAAACATAGCTTCAACCTCACAAGGGCAAATCTGCAAAACTGATGAAAGTAGTATTTGACCACACAGTCACTTTCTAGTAACGATTTTGCATCAACAGGCAACAAGGATGATTCTGTACCTCCCAATGTCTCTGCGCACAGACAGACAATGCAATTTCTACAGTAACTTTTCACTGACCTGTAGAACAGTGGTTGCACAGCATAAAACAGGGCATTTTCCTGAGTGCGTGCAGAAAACTTCCGCCTCCAAAATAGGCCCCGAAATGGCCTCAAATAAAAAAACAGAGCAACCAAGGGCTAAAGCTCTTGCCCGTAGCATATACTGCCCTCTTGCTACACCGCGAAGGACGTCTCAATCTGAGACAATGCACTCTTGCACTTTCTGGCTGTGCTACCTGTAGAGACTTGCTCCCAAAATAGAAAAATGAGAGCAACACTTGGTCCTCTTACCATAACACCACGAACTTGGTTTGCTTTCTTGAGCTCCTTACCACGAACAAGTCTCTGATACCATGTCAAGATTGTGGGAGAGAAGGAAGGAGTCTCACTTGTAGCTCTCTCACTTGCACAATGGGGGAATACACACAAAGGTGGAGGCTGAAAACAATTTTCCTCTTCTTAGTTGTGTAAGTCAAAAGAACTCTCATACAAATAAATAGAAGAACCCTATATATGGGTCTCAAACCAAACTCAACTAACTAAGGTGGCATACTAACTGAACCACGAACTAGAGTAGATAAGGATAGCTGTCATCTAGCTATTATTCATGGGCAGTGTACCAACCGCATCTGCAATTAACAAGTCGGTGACATAAATGCACAATGGTCACCATGGCATATCACGAGTGGAGCTCAATATCTCAATACGGGTGTGAGTAGAGGCTTGCAGAGAAGTATAAAATCAATTCAGGAGTATGGCAATAAGAACAGCTGTTGATGAAGAGATTTAGAGAGGTAAAGTTTTTAAGCTTTAATAAAGCTTAGCCTTTGACTTAAGCTTTTTAACTAAAAGCTTCAACTAATCATTTAATAGTGCGCAGGTCGAGAGGATGTACTCGCCGTTTTTTATGCCTGTAGGATGTGCTGCCATTGGAATTTCTTGAATTGATAGGATTAAGCTTTTTAATAAGCTTATTAGCCTTTGTAACCTCCAACTAATGAAAATTGACTCATCTTCTTCTCTGAGAAAAAAGTGACTTGGTGAAGGAGCTTGGGAAGTGGTCCTCCGCCATCAAAGACTAGTTCTTCGTGATCCAACATCACAATAGGGGGTTCTTCACTGCTAGGAAAACGCTGGTATTGACGGATTGTTGTGAGACTGACTGTAGGGCCCCTTCATTCCAAGAGCTTCGCCTTCGCACGAGATGGTAAGCGATTGGAAGCTCTTGATCTCAACTTTGATCTGACACCATTGGTGCGCAAATTGGATGTTGTAGATGTAGCGAGCGCCAAAAGGTCCCCAAGTACAAAGAACTCTACTTTAAGCTCAAAATTCAAGAGAATAAACTTACACGACATGAGGCAAAAAGATCAATTGGGTACAATCTCCCCCATGCCTTGTGTGAGCGCTCCACAAAGCATGTAAAAAATAGCCCAATTTTACAATTAGCATGCTTTAGCTTTTGTGTTTACTTTTGTCCAAATAAAGAATAAAGTGGTTGGGTGGCCCAAAAGTCAGGCAGTGCCCAAATACAATATCCAATAATGAATATTTAAACCGTGCGCCCATGCACATACAAAATAATAGATATATGTCAAGCGCTTCAACAAATAAGCGCGCCAAAATAAATATTAGCGCCATGCCTAAGACGTGTCCCCATAAAAAATGATAATTTCTTCTAAATAACTTGAATACACGCTATCACCTAGTGCTTCCCAGTGTCACCGTCGCCTGCTCTACACATCAACTGAATCATTCACAATTGTTAGAAAATAATAAAGTTAAACTGACAAAAGTGAATACCTAGTATTCTTCAAGTACAAAATAAATAAATAGGTTGGAACTCCATCCTAACCTTAATTTAATACGAGTGCGCACTCTAAACTCATATATGTCTATTAATTTAAATATGTATTTTGCAGAATCACCCGCTATGGAATCACCCGCTTGCACATTAAATTAACGTGATGCCCGAAAAGGACAGGCGTCCCCATCAACTTTTCGCACAAAGAAGCCACCGCAAAACCTCATAGAATCCACCGTGGAATATACCTCCTGGCATCACATTTAGTACATTGTCAAGTAAATATCTACCATTAATAAACCCGCACTGGCTCTTGTTGATGCATCTCTATAGCACTAGGGATAATCTAGTAGCCATGGCCTTGGTAAACAATTTATGAATAGTGTTCATGAACGATATAGGTCTCCTTTAAATTAAACTTTAAGCACTAACTTTACTTTGGAATTGGAGAATCATACTTCTTTTCTAGGAATTAGGTAGCTCCCCTTATAATCAATATTTGTTGACTAATTTGGTCATATGGCTTTCAAGCTTTGGCAAAAAATGAGTAAACTTCATTGTAAGGCCATCATATCTAGGGGCCTTTTTTGGACTCATTACTTTCAAGGCATTCCATACTTTCCCCTTAAAAAAAGGCTCAATTAAGTGTATATTCTCCTCTTTTGTTTATCACTATCTAGACTTGATTTAATAGAGCATTGATTGTAGTGCTGTTAGATTTCCCTTCTTGACCATAAAGATTGCCAAAGTATTGCATGCATGCTTGTTGATTGGTTATCCATCTACCATCGTCCTTTAGAACTATTAGGCTCTCCTTGAGACTTATCCCCTTGAGAACTCTAATGAATTCAGGTGATGCACAATGTGGCTCAATGATCTTCCTTGTATTGTAGAGTATGCTTATTTTCTTCAATTCTCTAGTTTGTGTAGCATGTCTTACTTCATGTGTTGTTCTCCAATTTGTGTTTCCACATCACTGAGGATTCTCCTTCTTACAATAGTTGAAATACATTTGGCAATTTTTGTAGCCCATGCCAGCTCTTCCCTTTATTTTTTACAACCATGTATCTTGCAATTGAATATATTTTTGACCTAAATCCATGAATCTCCCACAAGGATCATTACTACCCTTGGTAATCTCCTTGTGAAGCAACTCAATTATACCTTCAATCAAGTATTTGAATTACACACACTTTAATGTCTAAGAGTGGCTACTTTATGCTCCCTTCAATGCTATTAAAGTCAAAAGAGAAAAGTGTTAGCAATATAGAAAAGTGGCCAGACAGCTTAAACTTGAATCCCACTCCATGGAAACAAGCATTGAAAGCCAAGCTCCATCTTCTGTGGTATACCAATGATCTAACCTTAACCGATATCCAACATGAATCAAATTAAATGTTAGATTTGGCTCAAGATCTTGGTGATAATCCTTGATATTCAACAAACCAAAGTGCATGGGTACATTATTCCCAAGGTTGCATTTATTCTCCATGAATTTTAGATGTGTTCATTGAGGCATATTGATATTCTAAAACTATATTCAAGCCCCAACCTATGAGTCCTTTGTCGAAGCACAATTCCCCCAAATCAATGCATTGAATCTTCCTGAGCCTTGGTTCATTATAACCATATATATTGATGATGACAATCCTATCATCCTCCCATTTTAACAACACTTGCAATAGCCTTCTATCTATTGACTTGTACTTCCACCCATACGAGACATTCCCTTTTAAGACAATATCTCCCCAACCTCCATAGGTTGCCACTTCGTGATATACAACAAAATCCAAACCCCAAAAATATGTCAGAGTGCACCGAATGTGGAAGCATACAATTGGATTGACAAAAGAAGTGAACATTGAGAGAGAGAGAGAGAGAGAGAGAGAGAGAGAGAGAGAGAGAGAGAGAGAGAGAGAGAGAGAGAGAGAGAGAGAGAGAGAGAGAGAGAGAGAGAGAGAGAGAGAGAGAGAGAGAGAGAGAGAGAGAGAGAGAGAGAGAGAGAGTGTGTGTGTGTGGAATATTGAAGACTACAAAGAATGAATGTTGAATATTGAAGGTAGAAATATACAAAGGATGTGTGGGTACAAACAACTAAAGGTCTCTCTTAATATACATGCACCAAAAGTCCATCATGACCAAAAGCAAACTTGCCACCATAAATAGACAAAAAATAATAAAATAATGTGATTAGGTCGGCCGGTCAAAACTGGCCAACTACTATATAAAGTGGTCAATTGTGTTAAAAATAAAACAATTAATCAAGTGACTACTGATATACCTATACAAGCTACCAATGTGGCAATGTTTGACCTATCTTACCTATCTAGAAAGATACCCAAACTATTGGCAACTAGACAATGATCACTTAACTTGTGCTTGTACATGGTACATTTGCATAAAAAACCCTAATTAGCCCTCACATACATGGCCCTGTGCCTAGACTATTGGTAAGTACACAATGAGCACCTAATTTTCTCTTATACATGATACACTTACATGAATTGCCCTAATTAGCCCTTATATACATGGCCCTATCCTAAAGGTGTGTTGGGCTAAATGCATGACAATTAGGACATTGGATGGACTTCTATTCTTTTAGAAGTTGCAACCTATACAGGTGACAATCTCTCACCTTATGTTCTCAACACTCCACTCTAACTAATCATGCATCCTTCTCTCCAATCCAAGAAAGCAAGAACACAAGACTAGCTTCGAGATGTAGTGAACACACCTATCTTACCTTCTCATATTGTAGTCCAAAATCTTGAAGACTTGAAGACAATTCCACAACCAAAACAACACAATCCAATATTGTCACTCCTTTATATCCACCATTAGATATGACAACATAGAAAAAGGCTAGTGGAGAAGAAGAAGGAGAGAAAGAAGATGGAGAAGAGCTTCACCACACCCAGTCCTTTTCTCTCTCACAATCTCACCACCTCACACACAAATCCAACTCAAACCTCTTACCATGAATAGAAAGAAGAAAAAGAAAAGCAAGAAGAAGATGAAAAGTTTCACTATCTTAAATTCCTTGCTTGACACACCTCTCATTCTCTCTCTCCCGTACTCTCAACAATGGAGACAAGATGATAGAAGAGAAGAAGTGAATGGTAAGTTTCAATAGTTGCATTAGTAGAGCTTTTGAAACATGGATGTATCAAAAAGGTAAATATAACCAAGACCTCCCACCCTTATATAGAGCAAAATTGGTGTTAGGGTTAGGTCCCATCTCTAGGGTGGTGCTCCATTTGCATTTTAGGGTTTGTGCCCCTATGAATTAGGGTTTCCACAATTGTGAAGTAGGGCTTGCATCCTTAGCCTATGCTATTGCTATTATATTTCATGTGCATAGCCCATACAACAATTACAGTGAATATCCATGAGGAATCTTTCTATCTGTTTGGGCTTCAAGCTTGTGGAAGATTCTAGTCGAGTGGAACATGTCTTACCTAGGGATTGATTGATTACACTTCCAACTCTAATATTTGTAACTTGTTGTGTTGACTCACTATGGGCTTGTTCTAGAGTAGAGTGCACCATTCTAGTCGCAACTGGGGGTGTGATTATTGGGGGTTTGACTTTTGAGTTGAAAGTGGTAGTTATAGGGTTCGTGGATTATCATGATAGGAGTTGATTATAATTGTGTATTGGATCTTGGATGATTTGAAGGTGTTCTTAGGCTCATTAATTTTGGATGTACCTTTGATAGTAGGTTTTGTACCCATTTGCTGCACATCCTATGGTTGTTTCCCTTTAAGATCACTTTTTGTCTTTTGAGTAGTGTTGGAGTTGCAACAAGGATGGAGATTGCACAAAGAGAGAGAGAGAGAGAGAGAGAGAGAGAGAGAGAGAGAGAGAGAGAGAGAGAGAGAGAGAGAGAGAGAGAGAGAGAGAGAGAGAGAGAGAGAGAGAGAGAGAGAGAGAGAGAGAGAGAGAGAGAGAGAGAGAGAGAGAGAGAGAGAGAGAGAGAGAGAGAGAGAGAGAGAGAAATGCTATGTTTGTGGTGGCTTCTCTCTTGTGAGCAACACCTTATAAAATTCACACTTAAAGAATAAAGAATGAGTGTGCACATATATAGTTGGGGTTAGTGAATGAGATGGGCAGTCGACCACATTGGCCTATATCCCAACAACCTCCCACTTAAAGGCCAATGTGCCTTTTAGGGGAAAAGAGAACAAGAGAACATGTGAAGTATAATACATGTGAGTTAACGTGTCATCTGATTCCCATAAACTCCCTACAATGTACAAACTTTTTAGAGGACAGACTCTTCGTGAGAAAGTTTGTAGGATTATCATCAGTATGAACTTTTATAAGCCAAACTCACTTATCCTCTAGCATTTGATGAATAAAGTGATACCTCACTTCTATGTGCTTGGCTTTCAAACAAAACACAACATTATTTGCCAACATGATGGCATTCTGACTATCATTGTGTAACAATGGCATGTCTTCAATGGGGCCCAAGTCTCCCATTAGAAGAATAAACCATATGGCTTCTTTGCATGCCTCTATGGTTGCAATATGCTTAGCTTCAATGGTGGATAATTTCATGCATTTCTACAAACAAGACATCCATGAGATTTCACCACCATATAAGGTAAAAACATATCTTGTGGTTGACTTTCTATTGTAAATATTCATTGCGTAGTCTATGTCTATGGAGGGCGGGATTTGCTAGCTTTGTCAACTTGAGCTAGAGACAGAGGAGCTGTAAGGCTCTCAATTTGCTACTCAATAAATCTTCTCACTTCTTCGACCTAGATTCGCTACATGACTATCCATGATCCTAATTCTTCCCTTTATACTATTTTTTGCCTCTTTCTTCCTAAGTTGCTAATGCTTGACCATTTTTGCCTTAGTCGATGGATTTCTTGCATATCTCTTTAGCGAGGGAAACCAAAAAAAGCAAATGACAAAAACTAAGCAAAGCTTGAAAACTAAGCATGAAAATATGAGTAATTAACTTCCTTCTAGCACACTCACCCTAAAGCATCACTCAAAAATAAAGAAAACAATTGTGAATTATAACGATTGCAAATAAAAATCCAATGCATTTGTAATTTTCATACATGCCTCGAGCACACACGAAATTACTTGAATTGAGCTATTGTGATCAACAAAGAGAACTAGACATTGGTGCATATTCACATAGATGAACCAACTAATGACACGAAAACTTATAATCCATGTTTATCTCATAAACGAGTTGATAAGAAAGTAGTTTGATCTTGAAATATACATGAATAACTAATTGTAGTTTGCCAATGAACAAAACAAGTTGACATCACAAAAGTATCTCCTATATCATCATATGCTATAAAGAAACTAACTAAAAAGATATGATAGATGAAAGCCCATAAAACAAGTGGTACATTTCTACAATAAAAGTTTATATGTTGAGTGCAAAAATGCCATAGCCTTTTGTACCATAAACCTAGTGCTTTATTTGCTTATATAAAATTGTGAAGATGAAAGGATACTTATTTTTAAACAAAACATTTAGCAAAAGGTGCTTTGGCCATCCACAAGACGAAACATACTATCCAACTCCTAGAAGTTGTGTTTGCCAACTCTACCTTAATAAGAGTTGCTTGATGGATGGATGAATTGATGCCCAAACTTCATTGAGTTCCAAGACCTTAGTGAAGATATAGTATATATGTTTACATGGCATGTAAATCAATTTCTTGGTGTCTTGCTAAGTAAAATCCTCACATGAGCATCTTGGGTAGCACATACATTGATAGAATAGGTCAACCCATCTACTACTGAGCCTTCTATCTTTAAAAAGTAAACATGAGCAATACCAGGTGTAACAATGCTTTCTCTCACAACCTCGACAACCATTGCCTTTGCCCTATTTATTTTTTCTTGAAATTGTTCGGATAACTTGGGTATTGGAAGACATTGATAGAATAGGTCAACCCATCAGCTAATGAGCCTCCTATCTTTAAAAAGTAAACATGAGCAATACCATGTGCAACAATTCTCTCTCTCTCTCCCTCCCTCTCTCTCTCTCTCAACCTTGACAACCAGACTTTGACCTATTTATTCATTCCTAAAATTGTTTGGATAACTTGCACCTCCACTTTACATGCTTTGAGTTATGACTTTGAGTTGGCCTATCACTGGGAATTACAAAGCTATCCTCAACCTTGTTACTTTTTGCAAGAAAAAATCCAGCTATTTGCAAGCTTACTTTCTTTGTCTCTGTTAGTATAGTTCATTGAGCAATCTTCTATGTTGCTAGAGCATCACCTGATGCTCCCACCACTACGCTATCCATCTTCCACGAGTGGAGAATATCACTTTCACAAAACCATATAAATTGTCCTATTATACCACCAAAACTATAATGTCTCCTTCCTTTGAAGCTTGACGCATGCACACCTATAGTTGCATTCTTACCAAGTGGGTTATAAGCTTCCCTCATCTAGCCTTTGTGGACTTTAAGAAGACAAACCAAGTCACAACACTACATGCCTTTGTTCTTTGAATGGTTGAATGTTTTGTTTGGACCATGCTCTCTTTAGATACCTTCAAGGATGTTTTTGATTCCATTTGTAAATTATGCCCTCCTCTATCTCATCTACACCTCATTTCTGCTAGTAGTCACATTATTGAGCATTTAGGTCTATGGTTGTCTATTGGCAAAATCACTCTTTGGTCTACATTATCCCTTTTCCTTCTAACATTTCTTGTCTCTTGTGTTTGAACATCTCTAGTGATTACACACTTGCCTTTAAGAGCATTGCATGTGTCAGATCAATCAACTTTCGACCAGAGCCACATGCTTCTCCACATAAAATCCCTTCTTTCAATCTTTGCAAGGCCGGTCCACTATCGAGGTGCCTTCCTTCCATAAATGCTTTATAATCTGCACTTTGCAACACATCCAATGCTAAATCTATAGTGCATGCCTCGTAGAGTGAGATATATTAAAGTGTTCATAAGCTACTTGCATGTGCGAGTGCTTACATTCCCATAAAATTGTTGTTAGCACAAACCGTGTATTTTCATGGTACTGCATGAACATTCATCCTCATTGGAAAACCCTTACATCCCACTAGTGGAACCAAGCCATTAGCCCAAGGAGTTCTCTATCCTTCACATGCTCCAAAGATTAGAACTTCAAGAGTGCACCTTTGAATTGATTGGCTTCCTATTTTATCCTTGTAGCCTTCCATTTTTTACAAAGCATTTTGTGTTGTTCCAAATAAGGGGTTGGATACATCTCTTTGCATGCATGACCATACTCATCTCCAAATGAAATGAGAAAGTCCTTTCTCTACCATCCATGATATTGCTTAGCCCATCATTATAGGCTATTCTAACTACCAATCAATTTGCCTGTGCTACATTTGCTATAAATCATCAAAGTTATGGGATAGAAAATCCATTTTTTATCATAAGATCATTTAGCATTTGCCAAAATGATACTTGTGAGTGCTCATCCTCCACCTTGAACTCACAAGTTTCAATTGTCATTATTTCTCAAACATGGGGATCATAAGCATGAGTCCTCACTACATTCTAGCCTTTCACCTTATGGACATGATCAAAGTGGATCCATTGATCCCCCAAGGATCCACTAGGCCACATTATATTAACAAGGTCAACTCTCAAGCTAGGTCCAATTATAGATATCTTGAATATGTGTGGCATGCTATTGTCTCCAAGTTGTTGTAGAAATAAAAGACTATGAAAGAAGGGGTATCTGCATTTCCTTTTTAGTACTAAGGTTGCACCAAGTCCACCATCAGTATGCTCCATGTCTTTTCTAGCAATGCTCACTAAACTTTGCATTCTTCTTCTCTAAGACAATGGGGTTAGGTTCTCTAGTTCCTTGTTCAATCTAGCTTCATTGAGATATTTCGATCAATAATATTTTAATAACAACATCTCCATCACAAGATCTTGACCAACATACACTTCGACGCTTTTGTATGACCACAAAATGATTTATTCATGCATGAGTTTGCACCATGTCTTCTATTTGCTTTTTCTTTTGCCAAGATTAGCTACTATTGATTAATAGGTGGCAACTCATGTCAAGAATTGTGTGGTGGGGGGAGTTGCTTTAGCTGATGTGCCAAACACACACCATACACATAAAAGAAAGCTCACTCATCGAGAACATAAGAAAAGAGATGGAGGTCAAAACGCTTTCTTGCTGGTTTCTTATTCTTCTTCCACACACAATACAATGTACACAAAAAGTATATATAAGATACAACATAAAAGAAAGTGGCCTACCAAGTCAACTAGTGTATAACTAGCTATACTAATCGATTGGTGCAATAACTATGCCAGTTTGTAGGTAGGTGCAACAAACTAAATATAACAAGTGATAAGTTAGTGGCCATGTGAGGATCAAAATGACCACTGATGTGCTAATTTTAGATGTGTAGACCCATCTAGCCAGGCGATCCATCATCAATTCCTGCACGTGTTGAGCTTGCCATCTCAATACTTCCCCTCAAGCTCAACTATATCTCTGCAACTCCAAGTAAGCTTCGAAACTTTTGAAGCTTCTCTATACCCAATGCCTTTGTGAAATTGTCAGCTATCTAATCATGTGTGCTGACATATACCAAGTTAATCTCTCCTGCAAGTACCTTCTCTCTCACAAAGTGGTAGTGTACCTTAATATGTTTTGTTCTAGCATGGAACACTAGGTTCCTAGCTAGCTATATGTTGCTCATGTTGCCACAGTCACTACAAGGATTTGAGTTAGTAGTGACACCGATTAGCGAACGGCGGATAGCGGCGTCGCTATTTGCATCGCAAATAGCGACGCAAATAGTGACGCTCCATAGGAAAAAAAAGTGGCCGAAATCGAGCGTGGTTTTCATTTCACATTTGCGGCTTGTGAGTTTTGAGAGTGAGAGCGAGGGAGAGAGCGACCGTCATGAGAGAAGGAGAGGAAGAAGACTTGCCGCCGCCGCCGCCGTTGTTCGCGAAGGAGAGGAGGAGCCTTCATCGCAAAGAGGAGCCGCCCCACACTCACCATATCTCATCGGTGAGTCTCCCTCTCTGTTTCTTTTGCTTGTTTAAGGTTTAAATCACTCTCTTTTGCTTGTTTAGGAGAGGAAATAAGAGAGAAAGAGAGGGAGAGGAAGAGAGAGGGAGAGAAAGAGAAAGAGAGGGAGAGGGAGAGGGAGAGGGAGGGGGAGGAAATGAGAGAGAGAGAGAAAGAGAAAGAGAGGGAGAGGGAGGGAGAGGGAGAGTGCCTTCACTCTCTCCCTCTCCCTTTTGCTTGTTTAATGTTTAAATCACTTTCTTTTTTGCTTGTTTAGGAGAGGAAATGAGAGTGTAAGAGAGAAAGAGAGGGAGAGGGAGAGAGAGGGAGAGAAAGAGAAAGAGAAAGAGAGGGAGAGGGAGAGGGAGAGGGAGGGGGAGAAAATGAGAGAGGGAGAGAAAGAGAAAGAGAGGGAGAGGGAGGGAGAGTGCATTCTCTCTCTTCCTCTCCCTTTTGCTTGTTTAATGTTTAAATCACTTTATTTTTTGCTTATTTAGGAGAGGAAATGAGAGAGAAAGAGAGGGAGAGGGAGGGGAAGGAAATGAGAGAGGGAGAGAAAGAGAAAGAGAGGGAGAGTGCATTGTCTCTCTCCCTCTCCCTTTTGCTTGTTTAATGTTTAAATCACTTTATTTTTTGCTTGTTTAGGAAATGAGAGAGAAAGAGAGGGAGAGGGAGAGGGAGGGGAAGGAAATGAGAGAGGGAGATGGAGATGGAGAGGGAGGGAGAGTGCATTCTCTCTCTCACTCTCCCTCTTGCTTGTTTAATGTTTGAATCACTTTCTTTTTTGCTTGTTTAGGAGAGGAAATGAGAGAAAAAGAGAGAAAGAGAGGGAGAGAAAGAGAGGGAGAGGGAGGGGAAGGAAATGAGAGAGGGAGAGAAAGAGAAAGAGAGGGAGAGGGAGAGGGAGAGGGAGAGGGAGGGAGAGTGCATTCTCTCTCTCCCTCTCCCTTTTGCTTTTGGAGAGTGTTAAGATATATTGTGAGAGAGAGAGAGCAAATACGAGAGAAAGAGAAAGAGAGGGAGAGAAATAGAAAGATAACATATATTGGAATGATAGCATATCCATGATTATGGTAATGGTATCCACTTTACTTTTTTTGTGGGTACCATTACATCGACTCCTTAAGGGGGGTAAAAATTAGTCATACCGTTTATAAAGTCTAATTAGGAGATTTAAGATGCACGATAATAGACTTATCGATAATGGTATGCAATGTGCTTTGCCATGGGCCACGTACATTGGTGACTCTTTAAGATGGCTTAAAATTGGTCATGTCCTTCATAATGTCCAAGTAGGGGATCTAATTGTGATATGCATAATTCATTGTTTTTGTATTAACAACGGAAGGACTAAAAGAAAATGATACCCTAGCTAATAGTCATTACGGTACTTCATCAAAGTGAACCCAAAAGTATTACTATAGAAGAAGAATCCCTTAAATTGAGTATAGGATATTTTCTCTCAGGTCTTATGACTATGAGTAGAATTGATTGAAATAAATTTTATTACTATAGTTGATAAATTTCATAGATGGCATTAATTTTAATACACGATCCTAGGACAAAAAAACCACATTTCTAAGATGCT
Source organism: Lygodium microphyllum (assembly GCF_053477565.2). NCBI lineage: Eukaryota > Viridiplantae > Streptophyta > Polypodiopsida > Schizaeales > Lygodiaceae > Lygodium > Lygodium microphyllum. The sequence continues at coordinate 29,880,578 of NC_141155.1, forward strand.
TTTTGTTGAGATTGATTTATTATTAGACTAAGAGATCCTCAATGATGCTCATAAATGGATTACTTATACTCAAAGCCCTCTAGTGCAGTTTTTTACAATAATGAATAATTATCTACCGGGACAAACAAATCCTTGAGCATGATACAAGGCCGAGATATAACATCAAAAAATCTCTCAACTACTATGTACAATGCAAGATTTATGGTCAACTTGCAACTTGACGTACATCTCCATAAAGCTATCCATTTAAGCCTCGTTTGCTGTAATGTAGATAAGATGGAAAACGAAGAAGGTCTTATTGTTCAAGATCGCGAGACGTATCTTAATCAGCGTGTCCCATGTCCTTGCTCTCAATGCAAGTTGGCAATTAGACGAAAATGCCGATTGTCTATAAAACACATACGACGATTTGGCGAGTTTCAATCTGAGATAATTGATCAGGCAATTGCGGATTTTCAGTAAACGGTAATTTGAAGTTAATATTAATCATGCATTGTACTCGCAAGCTAATTGAAAACCATACACAATAAGATTGGGTCTTGTTGGCAAATTTTCTATCCAGGGGGGTGATGTCTCGACCCAAGGGGGAGTGCATCCTTTGCGGCCAATTAGAAGAGTTCGTGGACGTGCGATGGATGGATTGCAGGAGCTAATCCACCACTCGCAAGGCCCATCTATACCGTCAATGCCAGAGGAGACAGACAACCTTCCTGACCTACCTACAATCTTGGAGCCTGAGATGGAGGCAATGATCGATGCATTGATTCCCATGGATGTTGAGACATCTGACCCGCTTAGAGAGGAAGCATCCATACCATTATATGATGGGTGCCGAGTATCTCAGTTGAAGACATTGCTTGCACTCTTAAGTGTGCAAGCAAAATACGGTTGGAGCGATACGAGTGTGACTGAGTTATTCAGGTACCTTGCACATAGGCTTCATTGATTTTTTCTCTTTACAGTATTATTGCAAACATTTGTGCTTTTTCAAGGTGTTTTATGATTTTTTTCAGGTTATTGAAATATCATATATTACTACCTGCAAATACCATGCTTGAGTCTCGTGATGATGCACGACATGTTTTACGGAAGCTTGGTATGGACTACAATAACATCCATGCATGTATCAACGACTGCATATTGTTTCGAGATGAATACGAGACTATGGAGACATGTCCAAAGTGTGGTGCTCACAGGTATCAATAGGACTTGCAAGGGCAAATCATCCCTCAAAAATTTCTCAAACACTTTCCGCTCATCCCCCGCATAAACCACATGTTTCGTACGTCTGGCATGGCAAGCTTGACAACGTGGCATGTGCAGAATAGGTCCACGGATGGAGTTCAATGAATATCAGCGGATTCGCGCACATGGAGCCACATTGACTCTACCTTCCCAGGCTTTGTGCGAGAGCCAAGGAATCTTCGGCTCGATCTCGCCATGGATGGTGTGAACCCATTCAGTCTACGCTCGACTTCTTACAGTGTGTGGCCTATAGTGCTTGTCAACTACAACATCCCTCCATGGCTTTCTACGAAGAAATGACATCTCATCCTTAGCTTGCTTGTCCCGGGCCGCTACAAAGTAAAAAATATGGACGTGTATCTTCGTCCATTAGTCGATGAGCTTAAGATTTTGTAGGAGGAGGGGGTCACTGTGCAAGATATGAGCAGGCGCGATGGTCAGTGGTCAGCCAACATTCGAGCCATTCTTATGTGGACGATGCATGACTTTTCGGGATTGGGAGAGTGCTCAGGTGAGCAAACCTCCGTTCTCGCTGGTAATATCTATATTTTATTTCATTCGATCAAGTATTCACTAGGTCGTGGCTCGCCTTATAGGTCTGGTTACCTCAGGTTATCATGCATGTCCATTGTGTGGGCCACAGTTAGACTCCCGAAGGTCACGAACCATGAAGAAGATGGTATATCAAGGACACGCCGCTTTCTTGCCTGAGGATCATGAACTCAGGGAAGGTTTTCTTGGACGACCTCCAACACGTATGAACGCTACAAGCTGGTACGAGCTGAAAATGGTAAACCCAGAATCACATCCAAATGGAATGCGACGGTTCTCAGTTTTCTATGAGTTGCTATATTGGACCCACTTACAGGTCAACCACTTGTTGGATCCCATGCATATTTTCAAGAATGTGGGCAGCTTGCTATGGGACCACATCACAGGAAAGAGAGACACTATAGGGTCACGAATGGATTTGAAGGAGGTAGGTAAGATGGAGGCGCTTTGGCCGTAGTCGAGTGCTGAAGGAGGAGTGTAACTTCCTCGCGCTCCTTGGGTTTTGTCCACCAAAGAAGAGCGCATTGTGAAGCAAGTAATCAAGTCTATCCGCATTCCGACGGGTATAATGCGTTCTCTTAGGTCCGCATTTTCTAAAGATGACCAATTGTCAGGGCTAAAATCCCATGATTGGCATAAGATATGTCAGGTTTGTGAACATAATCGATTGTAATTAGCGTGGGCATTTTGCAATTTGAAAAGTGGCCATTATTCATAATGCTTTCTCATTTGTGGCAGTTTGTCCTACCGATCGCGATCGCAGGATGTCTTACTCCAGAAATTCGCGGGGCCATTTACAAGTTGTCGACTTTGGTGCAATGGATTTCACACAAAGAGATTAAGATGTCCTCTATTGAATCCGCGAGGCAGGGAGCAGTGGAGACAGTCTGTCTCTTTAAGAAATACCTGCCCACTAGCATGCTCACGATACAAGTTCACCTTCTTGTGCATCTTGTGCACGAAGTGGAGATTGCTGGACCTGTCCATACATGATGGATGTTCTTCCTGGAGTGCTTCATGAAAACCCTGAAAGGCTTTGTGCGACAACGAGCTCATCCAGAAGGTAGCATGGCGGAAGGTTGGTTGGTGTCAGAGGCGTTAGTGCATATCTCACAATGGCTACCAACGGTGGAACCAGATAATGAAATGCTATGGATGCTGAAGGATGATGATAGACTGACTGGAGATGTGGTGGTTGGAAATGGGGTAGAAAAAAGAATGGATGTCTCAATGGAAGAGAAGGTGAATCGCTTTTGTATGTTGCACCATGCCTCTATGGAGACGTGGCTCGCCAAGTATCAGATTGCAAGGCAAGATCGAGAGGAAGCGCGAGCTGAATTCTGACGCAGTACGCGTCATCGACCGATTCGATATCCCGAAGGCATGGAGGAGATGCCGCGGTTTATGTCAACATGATGGATGCATGGAGCCTTGACCATAGCATCCAGCAAAGGGACAGAGGTCTCAATGGAGGAGTGGGAGTTCTCGAGGGGATGTAGTCCAAAGGTGATGAGGGGTTTAGAATATGTCGTATCTAAATTTTATATGGGACATCTAATTTGAGTGTTTCAATGTACAGTACAAAATATATAGTGCAACGTGGTCGCGTAGATGGCATTTTCGCGTGGAGCGTATTGATAAAATGCGCTCCACAATGGACTGTGGTGTCATGGCAAGGTTTGAGCAAGAGAGTCGGCGACGAGCAATGGATCCGAACACGGTTGTGGATGAGATGGAGTATTTTGGGAACTTGCAAAGTATTATTACGGTGGATTACCGTAGCTTCTCCATGATACTATTCGATGTGCAATGGTTTAAAGTGGTACTTGGAGGAGCTGGAGCAACAGTTCGACGAGGTCCATCTAGATTTCTCGAAATAGATTCCGAAAAAAAATGGATGGATTTGTGCGACACCTTTGTGTTGCCGGCCCATTGTGAACAGGTGCATAGAGTCATTTGCTTGCTAATTGTAATATTACATGGTTTATGTCACAATGGTTTGAACTCGCTTTGTACGTGTTTGTGAACATGTAATCTTCTATCCAAACCCCTGACAACCTCGATGGTGGTATGTTATACCTTCAACTCCTCGAAGTGCGAGAGTATATGATCAAAGCGATGTTCCGGGCATAGATAAAGATAATATGCAAATAGAGGGGTCGATATTACAAGGGGTGGAGGCCACCGCAAGCTTGGAGCCCGCATCGGCTAACAATGATGGAAATACAGTAGTCCAAGAATTTTTTGAGAATGAGGCAGATTCGTTTTTTTGTGGTGACATGTCTATCAACCTTCCAATGTATGCAGAGTTGTGTCAAGAGATTAACATGGGACCATAGGATACTTCATTCTTGGAGAATTGTATTACTCAATTCGTTGTTTAGATCTTCCATAAAGGTATATAAGATATGTATTTTAAGAGGGATTTTTCAAAAATGATTTATATTACTGTGCTTTGTATAGTTTAAATTGATTATTCTAACACTATTTTTTATCTGTGCAGGTGACATTTTCAGGATGAGTCGAGGGATGAGCGATGAGGAGTTTCAGGACATGATGGCACGCATGTCTCCAGACCAGCTCGTGAGATTCAGAGAGATGGAAGACCAGGAGCTGTCTCCTTCTTCGTCAGGGCGCTCTGCTAGATCTGCTTCAGCGCGATCAGATGCTTCAGCTTCGAGCAGACGATCTCGACGCTCACGACTTGGGCCAGAGAGAGGGACTGCATCGGGATCACGGGGTGCTGCTATGGAGACACAGATGTGGTGTCTCCGTCTCGTCGTTCAGCTGGAGCTGCGTCACCTCCAGGATTTGTCACACCTGTGGGGACGTCTACTCCAGTTACTCCGGCTTTTGCGCAGCTGTCAGCAGGTGGCTCCCCTTTTGGTGGCACCCCTTTTGGTGGCACCCCTTTGAGTGCCACTCCGAGAGAGGTTACCCCCGTCGGTACACCGGATGTAGAGGGGTCTCCTGGATATGCCCAGGAGCGTGGACAGAGATGGGAGAGGACCCATCTTAGGCAGACTCCTAGGGGTTATGGATACCTAGTTGATAGTAGGTCAGGAGCCATCATCATGAATGATGAGGGGAGGAGGGCGATGGCTCGCATGAGAGAGTTGTGCCAACAAGTTTTTCGGCACAACGTCCTGGATCATTGGAAGAACATAGCGGAGGGGAGCAAGGACTACATAGTAGTATCCTTGCACGAGGAGTTTCCAGTGCCAGTCGCAGTAGATAGATTCTCTACGGGCTGGATTATGGATTGCATGCATGCATGCATGTCACATAGACGATCCGATGCACACAAGGCAATCAAGAGTGGGGCTGCAAAGCCTGAGTGGTTAGATGTAGATGACTGGCCGACTGAGGGAGGAGACTACAGATTCGCCAGGACGTTGGAGTCAATAGCGGGAGGTGGCGAGGGCACAACTCGAGGTCGGAGTGGTCCATCATCTTGGGAGTGGCGGCCACATGACATATTTGGAGGACTTTGTAAGTTTCTCTTTTGTTTTGCTTGTTTGTTTTTTTGAAATATTCTTTGTACTAACAATCATGTTTCTAACAGTTAGCATTTTGTTTTCTTTGCAGCACTCCATTACAAATCGCGATCTGCAAGGCCTTGAGACTCGATATGCAAAGAGGCACGGTCTCAATGCATTGATCGATCGATTGTATAGACGCGGCGGCCCTGTAAGTCACTCATCTTTCTTGTCTATAGTTACCATGAGATATTTGAATGCATTATTGTATGGTGGATTGATATGTTGTTTCTTTTTCTGCAGAATCTGTTCGATGCTCCTTTGCGGCGGGACGAGCTTTCGGGGGACGAGGATTTATAGCTCGCCCTTGGATCCTTGGAGCTCACACACCTTTAGTTTTTAGTCGCCTGATCTATGTAGACATTTTCTATGTATTAGTGATATCCTTTCATGATTGTACCAATCGCATTTTATGCGATCATGTATTTATTTCATGTATTAATTTTATGATTTCAGTATACATTCTTTTTGTTTGCAAGCGCTTTGTATGCAGTAGTGCAGAAACTATTTTGTATGGCTCTCATACAACACACAGTGCTATACTGCCCTGCCACAAAATTTTTTTCCTCCTGTTACCGTCGCTGTTTGCCTCGCAAATTTATTGCTCGCGTTGCTATTGGTCTTGCTATGTGCGTTGCAAATTTATTGGTTGCGTCGCTATATGCGACGCATATAGCGACGCCAATAGCGACATTTCTATGGCATCGTCAATAACGATGTTTTTTGCGACGAGGGGGGCAAATTTTGTTGTTTGTATTTTCGTCACTTTAAACGTCGGTATAAGGTCTATATCTTATAGTGAGTGAATGACAATTAGACCATCTCCCTATATATCCAAATCACCTAATAACTTTTACAACCATACCACCTCATATGCTACCATAGTAGCACCTTTATACTTAGCCTCTGTACTCGATAAAGTAGTTGTTGGTTTCTTTTTGTTGCTCCATGTAGCAGCAATACTACTAAGGCAAAAGATGAATCTATTGTTAGATCCTCTGTCTAACATGCTACTAGCCCAATCTGCATTTGTGTATCCAAACACATGTACATCCTTTATTTCCTTATAAAAAAGTCCATAATGTAAAGTGGACTTCACATACCTCCATATGTGTTTAACTACATCCAAATAAGGCTTTCTAAGCATCTATATAAATAGATTGACAAGGCCAATAGCGTAGCCCTAGTCTATCCTTATGATAGTCATGTAAATTAGGCCCCCTATTATCCTTCTGTATATAGTAGGGTCTTATATCTCATCCCCAACATCAGCACTCAACTTTACATTTTACTCCAATGGTACTGAAAGAGGCTTACATGCTATTATACCATACGTGGATAACATATCCAAGCTATATTGCCTTTGGGATAGACATATACTATCGTCACATCTATTCACCTCAATACCAAGAAAGTGCTTCAGTTCACCCAAATCCTTCATCTCAAACTTCTTCTTTAAAAAGTTATTAACTTTAGCAATCCCATTAAAATTGTTATGTGAAATAATCAAGTCATCCACATAGATGACTATGATGACCAAACTTGCATCTTCCTTTCTCACATAAAGTGAGTGATCAATATAAAAAATATAAAAGCCAATATTGAGATAGGATACTCTCTGATCTTGTTAGACCATGCTCTAGGTGCTTGCTTCACCCCATAGAGCGCCTTCTTTAATCTGCACACATATGTGGGATGCTCTAAATCCTCATAACATGTTGGCTGCTCCATATACACCTCTTCTTGCAATTCACTATGCAAGAAGGAATTCTTGACATCCATTTCTGCAAACTTCAACCTTTGGCTACTGCCAAAGCAATCATGTATTTAACAGTTTCCATCATAGCAACTAGACTGAATGTCTCTTCATAATCTATACCACATATTTGAGTATAGCCTTTTGTGACTAGCATACCCTTATACTTGCTAACCGAACCATTTGCATTATGCTTGATTTTGTAAATCCACTTACAACCAATAACTTTCTTGCTCTTAGATAATGGTACTAGATCCCAAGTCTTATTGGCTTCTAATGTAGCCATCTCCTCATCCATTGCTGCATCCCAATGAGCAAAACCAATAGCATCCTCAAAACAAGTGGGTTCAACATCCTCAACCATCTTTACCATCAAGTACGCATAATGGTGAGCTGCATAACCTTCAAAATCAAATATTTTAATAGGATATTTGACCTTGCTGGACCTACATACCACTGGATCACTCAATGAAGCCTTTGACTTGTGAAAAAATGCGGATCTAGAGCATAGCAGGGAGCTATGGTGGATGGAAGAAGAAGAATAAACTCATGATGAAAAAGACATTAGACTTGAATATTACACAAGTGAATTAGGTTTCAAGATGGAAGCTTGGACTCATAAACACAATCTTGTGTATAGACTGGCAATGACAAGACACTAATTGAAAAGAGAAAGCATCATGCTATTGCATTCATCATATGTATCAAAAAGTGGTAGTCAAGTACAATGCTTTATAGTTGTTGGATGGTAGCAGTTTTTCCCTTCTGTGCATATGGGATTCAGTCTGCCTACATGTCCTAAGCCCAGAATTGCCTCATACAAAGAGGCTATAGTAGGTGTGATTGCAAATATCGCAACATGAATTACTATGCGCTCTCTATACACCCGGTGTCCTGGTTGAAGGAATACCAAGCTCATCATCCAAACCCTTTGAACCACTAGAATCTCCATCAAACCCCAAATGACTAGTAGATACATCATTATCATTGAACACTTTCTTCTTTCCTTCATCTTTACCTGCAACACTTATAGATCCACCTGAAGATATAAGGCTACTCAGTCTTCCAGGGCTAACTGTAGGTGTAGTATCATATGATGTTTTTGGTCTACTAAGGCTCCATGATTCTTGCTTTTCTTTTTGCACATAACTATCATGATCATCTTGATAATCTAATGCATCACCATTAGATGCATACCAACTACTCATCTCAATAATAAGTACAATCCCTTTGCTGCCTTGGTGAACACCATCTTCTCATAAATAACATCCTAGCTCACTCTGAACTCACTTGTAATAAGATTACAACAACGACACCCTTTTTCCTCTATAGAGTATCCAATAAAAATAAAAAATTTAGCCTTGGGATCAAGCTTCTTTTGTAGCTTGTTTGGCGCATGAACATATGCAATACAACCAAACACTTTCAAGCGTGACACATCGGGTTTCTTGCCTGTAAAGCATTATTTGGGGGTCATCCCATGAGCTGTAGCTTTGGGGATTTTGTTCATAATATAGACAATAATATGAATAGCTTTAGATAAAAGATAGTTTGATATATTCTTTTCAGCCACCATCAATGTCCATGCACAGCTTCTACAATATGCCTATTTTCTCTTTCTGCGATCCCATTTTGCTATGGGATATATCTACAACTAAGTTATCTCTTTATCCCATGAGACCTCAAGAAGCCGTTAGAGAGGTACTCTTCCCCTCCATCTATCTCAAGCACTTAACTTTCAAGCTTGCTTCTATTTTAATATCAACCTTGAAAGATTTGAAGTGCTTAAATACATTAGCTTTTTTCTTTATGAAATATATCCATAGCTTCCTTAAACAACCATCAATAAATGTGGCAAAGTATTTCAAGAGATACATTTTGTATAGGTCCCCAAACATCTGTATGTACAACATCAAGTATATTTTTGATCACATCTTTGTCATGTAAAAGAGGTTGTCTTGCTTGCTTACCAGACTGACATGCTTCATACACTTTGTGAAATTTTATAACTCTAAAAGCAGGGAACCCTATAACTAATCCTTTGGATTGCATTAATTTTAGCCTTTCCACATTTGCATGTCCAATATATTTACACCATATTTCAATATCTGTGAGATCACTCTTTTCTCTTTAGCATACATAGTAATAATTCTAGCATCTAAGGTGAACATGTGGCCAACTCTACTTCCTTGTGCGACCAACATGCACTTATCATTAATGTCTTCTACAAAATAACATTTGGTATTAAATCAAACTCTTTGTATGGCCATAATGCAAGGACAAGGAAGCCTTTCCAATGTGTGAAATTGGGTGGTATGAATAATCACATGTCTGCACATAACTTGGATTTTGTAAATCTTGTATCTCTCCAAACCATTCAACATGACTAGTCATAAGATTAGATGCACTTGAATCAATATACAATGCATTATCATGTGTCCCCTTTCCCATAATAGCATTCATCATATGCTATATAATAAACAAACAAACACTCATTTTTGTCTTCATTTTGCCATGAAGATGATGCATAGTTTCCTTGCTTCAATTTACCATTGTGCATATCATTCTTCTTAGTATAAAAATGGGTTGCAATATGACCTATTTTGCCATAATAATAGTAAACAATAATAGAATTTCTAGAACCTCTATTTCTGCCATCCACCTCTTTCTCTCAAGTTCCCCTGCCTCTAAAGTTTCCATGGGCTCCTGAAACAACACGCATTTTACCAAATTATTGATTTAACTTGTTTTGCTAGTTATCACCAGTACGTCCCATACCATGGTCTCTCGAAGAGGATTTGCCAGGTTCCCTTCTTGAACTTGAGTAAAATGCTTGGACTTATTCACCATTTCTCTTAGATGATTCACCTTGCATATTGATCTCTTTGGTAATCATGAGAGAAACCAACTCATCAAAATCTAGAAATGGCTTATGTACGTATATAGAAGTTACAAATGATTTCCAAGCCTTCTCATTATTAAGGCCATCCAAAGTAAATAAGACCAAATCATCATCATCATCAAGCACTACATCAATTGCTACCATAGCATTTGCAATACTCGTTAGTTGCTTCAAAACATACTCATTGACATACATTTTCCCTTTTTTCAAAGTATTCAACTCTTGCTTGAGTTGAATCTTCATATCTTTGTATTTACTGAAAACATATTCTTAAAAATTGTCCAAGCTGCATGTGAAGTTTTTGAATTCCTGATATGCCCCAGTATAGTATTATCAATGACTGCATGTAGCCAATACATCACATTTTCGTTCCTTGGCATTCCATTCTTTACATGCTTTACCTTCATAGGTACTATCCAAGAGAAATAGTAAAAGAATGGGAGAGCTTCTTACCCATTTCTTACTTGCTTGAATTCCTATTTCTTCTCCTTCACTTTAACCTTCAAAACCAGTATCTCTCAGTGATATTGCTTTGATACCATGTTAAGAATCATGTGGTGTGGGGACTTGCTTGAGTTGTTGTGCCAAACACACACCATACACACAAGAAAAAGCTCACTCAAGAACACAAGAAGAGAGATGGAGGCCAAAAAATTTTCTTGTTGGTTTCTTCTTCTTCTTCCACACACAATACGATGTACACAAAGTATAGATAAGATACAACATAAAGGAAAGTGGCCTACTAACTCAACTAGTGTATAACTGATTATAATAATTGCCCGGCGCTATAACTATGCCAGTTGTAGGTAGGTGCAACAAACTGAATATAATAATTGATAAGTTAGTGGCCTTGTGAGGATCATAATGACCACCAACATGCTAAGTATAGACGTGCAGAACCATCTAGCCAGGTATTCCATCATCAATGTTTGCACGTGTTGATCTTGCCATCTCAACAATTCAAACATGATGTAGTCATTGCATATGTAACTGGTAGCTCATCCATCATTGTGCATACTGCTTTTGCAACAACCAAGTACCATGAGGTGTAGAGACAACCGCAATCCCAAGGAAATACTTCAGTTCTCACCCAAATCTTTGACCTGAAATTCAGCATGTAATATTTCCTTGATCTCTCCAATTCCCGTGACATCATCACCTATAATGATCAAGTCATCCACATAGATGACTAATATCACATAACTAGCCCTTGTCTTCTTAGGCTATGATCAGCCTTGCCTATAGTGAAACCAAGTTTCTATAAGCATGCACTTATCTTAGCATTCCAAGCTCTAGGTGCTTGCTTCAGCCCATATAGTGCTTTCTTCAATCTACACACGTGTAGGAAAATCTGGATGTACATAGCCCTCAGGCTGATCCATGTATACTTTCTCAACCAAATCACCATTGAGAAAAGCATTCTTCACATCCATCTGATACATATTCCATCCTCTAGATGCTGGCAAAGCAATCACTGTCCTCACAGTTGCCATTTTAGCAATGGGGCTGAATGTCTCCTCATAATCAAGACCATATTGTTGTGCATATCCTTTTGCCACAAGTCTTGCCTTGTATCTTTCCAATGTGCCATCTGATTTGCACTTCACTTTGTATACCCATTTGCAACCAATAGCCATTTTGTCTTCAAGCAAATCAACCAAATTTGAAGTGTCATTTTTAGTCAATGCTGATTATTTCTCATCCATTGCCTTACACCAATTATAATCCAAAATAGCTTTCGAAAACTTTGTGGGTTCCTTGAAGTTAGTGACTTTTTCCATATATGCATAGTGCCTCACCGTATAACCATTGTATGTAAGCCTATCCATAGGCTTCCTGACTCTTTCTGATATCCTCAACTGAGGTGTAGTATGAGACTCTCCTCTCTCATGAGGTGGTACATATCTATGTCTCATACTAGGAGTCACAACTGATAGGATACCAAACTCACTATCCAAGCTGTTAGTGGAATGTGAATCATAACCACAAGTGGGTGGCCTTGTAATATCATCAAGTTTGCCTTTGCCTTTATCCACATTTCTCCCCCTCACTGGCATACCCGTGTCAGTTGGGTGGACAAGGATATTGAAGTCCTCAATCTACCTATCCAAGGACTAACTGATGTAGTAGCATCTTTAGAAGGCCCGGAAATTTTTGCACTCTCATTTGCACCTGCATACATCACCATGGATCAAGGTGATGTTCTTCTCATGCCATGATTTCAGCTCATCAAATACTACATCTCTTAAGACCAATGTCTCATGAGTAGAAGGATTGTAGCATTTGTACATTGTCCTATCTTGTGCATATCCAATAAAGATGGCCTTTTCTGCCTTTGGATCAAGCTTCTTCCTCTTTTCATCTAGAACATGTACATATGCCAAGCATCCCTGCTATTGGTGTACGATTCATGACATACACAACAGTCATTATAGCCTTTGCCCAATATGCATTTGATAGGCTCTTCTCATTCAACATGGCTCTAGCCGATTCCATGATCACCCTATTTTTCCTTTTTGCCACACCATTTTGTTATGGTGTGTACCTGCATGTCAATTGCCTTTTAATCCCATGGCCTGCCAAGAAGTGATCAAAATATTTAGAGACATATTCTCCACCACTAGCAGATCTCAAGCATGAGATGTAGCAAGACAATTCTTTCTTCACATGTCTCTTGAAGTCCTGAAAAGCATCCATGACATCACTCTTGTGCTTCAACACATACAACCATGTGTAGTGACTATAGTCATCTATGAATGACACATAGTATCGTGATTCCCCAAGAGATGCATTCTGTGAAGGTTCCCATACATTAGAATGTACAAGTTGTAGTGGTCGAGTAGTAGTGCTTACAAGCCTCATAAATGGAAGCCTTGATTACTTTCCAAATTGACATGAATATACATGTCGCAATTCCACATGCTTGAGCTTAGGGAGTCCAATTACAACTCGCTTATGCTGCATATTCTTTAGCTTTTGAGCATTTACATAACCGATCCTTTTATGCCATATCTCAATGTTCCTTGTTGCAGCATTGTCATGTGAGTACATAGCAGCATTCAATGCTGGAATTTTTGTATCCTATGTAAACATCCTGCCATTCTTTTGCCTTTAGCAATGAGTTTGCATCCTTGACCATACTCTTCAATGTAGCATCCATCTCTATTGAATCTAACTTGTACATTCTGTTCAGCCATTTGCCCCACAGAATGTAAGTTTTTGGTTGTGGAGGGTATGTGTAACACATCATAGAGACTCTTTTTCCTATCACCATGATCATCAAGGGAACATTACTTATATGCATAATGCCATGTTGCGTATCATCCCTTGTGCAAACATACCCATGAGCACCTCTACCAATGTGTTAAACCACTCTCCATGAGGAGTCATGTGGTTAGATGCCCCTGAGTCTATATACCATACATCATCTACTTTGCCTTGTATAGGCAACCCTTTCTTCACATGTTGCATAGCAAACAACCTGTCATCCTCGTGCATACCACTAGAAGAAGCATAATTACCATGTTATCTCCCTCTTGCTCTCTGATCATTCTGCTTCTTGTAGCAATCCTTAGCTACATGCCTATTGTCATGCCGCTACGTACACACCGTGTAAAAAAATCTAGAGTGTGGCTTCCTTTTAGATTTAGAGAACCAATGCCACTTTAGGCATTAGTGTGAATGTCCATGGTTCAAAATATTAGTTTTTTTGGATAATTTTTTAGTCAATTTTTGATATTCTAGATATTATCTATTGTAAAAAAAACCATAAAACTATAGACAAATTCTAGATTAGGTGACATGTAAAAGAAAGCATGTAGCTTTCAGCCAATTTGAGAGGATTAAGAGAGATTGATGAAATCGTGCAACGCGCGATCACTGTTTTCAGGCAATCAATAGCACTTCGAAGTGGGAGTTGGCGAGATGTCCTGGTATTTAACCCCCATTTCAGAGCTAATGTAGGCATCAGATTGGCGATTTGAGTAGCATAGAGGAATGTATTATTTTGTACACGTTTTTGTCTCTTAGAGTTATATTTTCTCATAATGCTAAAAGAAACTGACAGGCTTCATCTCTGTTAGTATTCTTCTATACTTTCTAATTCTTTTTGGGAGTATTCTTCTATATCTTCAATCTCTTCAAATCCCTTCTCTTTCGTCTACTCCTCTCCCTAAATCTACCTTCACCCTAGTGTCTCTTATATTCAAGAACTTGGCTTGAAACCTTCAACCCTTCTCTTATCTCTATCATCTTCGAAGTCTAAGCTCTTGAACCCCCATACATTCTTCTCTTGCTAAACCCTTATGGTGACCTTCAACCCTACACGTTGCAACATTGGTGAATCCGACGTGAAGGTCGGTGTAAGAGAACTCCAAGATGGGGGATTCTTCAGGAGATACTCTACAACAATTGGTGTACATACTGCAACAGACTCAACAACAACAAATCCAAATATTACAACAATAACAACAAAGGCAAGATGAAGAAAAGATTGATTCCACAGCTATTAAGGCCCTAGAAGAAGTTGGGCGTGAATTAAAATAATTTAATGGTCAAAATGTCTCTATTTTCATTCGTTTGTATGTTGAAAAAATGCTCTTCTTTGGTGTACCACAATATACATGGAGTTGCTATTTTGCCAGACTAGCCAAGCATGGTCTTCAAGAGAGAATCCATGGTCTTTTTTGGCAAGATACGGATTGGGATGCATTCAAAAAAGCCCTACATGAAGAATTCTTCTTAGAAGACTCTGGCCTTATGATGAAGAAAAGTTTCATTGAATGGGTTGAAAAACCCAATAAAGGTTTAGCTGCATTAGCTCTATACCATGAGTTTGAAAGTAAATTTGGACAACTTGATGCTAATGACCAACAAAATATGGAAGGTCAGAAGATTGAATTATTCCTTAAGGCTGCAGATCCCATTCTACAAGAAAAGCTTGCTGATCGCCTAGAAGATGTTGCCTCCAAATCAGGAGTCAAGACTGCATGGATAGATGTTACTGATGCAGTTAACATGATTGCTCGAAGAGAGCGGATGTTCAATTCCTTTGACTAATCAACCAACTCTTTCTTCTTCAATTTCTTCTAAAAATGATGTCATGGATGAACTCATTAAAAGCATGTGTGACCTTCATCTAAATCTTACAGAAATGAGTTCAAAGGTGGAGAAGCTAGATGTCAAAGTTGAAGAATAAGGGCATTCATCAATTCAAAGACACATGAGAGAAGGCTTTAAGATGTGCTGTATTTGGTGCAATAGCCAACAACATGACAAGAGGGAGTGTTCTGCCTTCTATGAGGCTGAAGCCCAGAAGCTCATCTTTTGGAAAGACGGAAAAATTCATGTAGCTGAAATTGGTCTTCCACTGGAGCCAAATTTTGGCAATGGTGGAATGACGAAAAGATTAGAAGATTTAGCTGTAAAGAATGCCTATGCATCAATTGATGCAGCTACCTATGGGCTGCAAATTGATCCAATTAAATCAAGTTTGAAAGCATGTAAAGCTAATGTGCAATCTAAAGTATGGATGCATGCACTAGATCAAATGGAACGTGGTAAAGCAGTCAATGAAGATTTGGCTAACGCTAGTCAGTGCATTCAAGGAATAACTGGTTGGAATGAGCAGATAGATTCTTTTTTCGCCTTTGCACATTTGGCTGACGTCAATCATAAAGAAGTCTTGATTGAAGAAAAGAGAAGAACCAAGGCCTTCCTCTTTCTGGCCCTCCAAAATGGATAACTAGAAGAACGCCTGAACAACCAAAGATTGCTGAAAATATAACCCCAGATCAAAAGATGGAAGATCTACCACAAACAAAGAAGATCGAAGGAAAGAAAATAGGTAAGTAGTCAGGCTCCAAATTGCAGTCTGACATAGAATCTACAATTGATCTCAAACGAGTCCTAGAAGAACGAATTCTAGGAAGAAAAATTGAATTCACCTTAGGCAAAATTCTTGGAATTGCCAAATGTAAATTCCATGATGTAATTATTAATTTAATCAAAAGGAAAAGACAATATATTGTGTTGGGGATAAAGGCGCCTCCATCTAGTCGCCCGTGTATTACTACACTGACAGTCACCGCCATTGCACACTACAGGTAGCAGGCACTCGTCACCGTCACTTTATTTTTTATTATTTTAGTGACAGTTTGAATAAAGGAAGGCCCGATCACACATTGTGACTGTTGGAGTTTCCATTTCTTGTCTCTCTCTTACTTGCTCTTGCTCTCCTGCCATAGCTCTCGGGTCCAAGCTTCGATCATTCTTTCCTTTCAACTGGTATCAGAGCTCGGCTTCCCGACTCTTGAGCTTGGTTCGTGGCATTCTCAGCTTCCCATTGACTCCCCACTCACATTGGGTCTCCTTCCCGGTAGCCATATTCGACTCCTTTGAGCTCCCGTCACTCCCGGGCTTCCCAAGCTTCTTCCCATCATTGTTGGGCACCTTCAGGGCATTACATCAGAGGTATTGCTTCATTCTCCACAGGGTTTTGTATTGTTTTCAAGTCATACAGGCTGTGAATAGTTTGGGGCAGCCACCATTGAAGCTCTCTTGTTTCATATCTACATTGCCCTTGATCAAGACCCCTTGAGGCTTATTGTGTGCCCCCTTGGGCACCTACTTGAGCCCCTTCTCCACCCCATTTGTGCCACGTGGATCGCAGGCCACCTAGGACAATAGCATGCTGTTTGCTCCTAATTCGAGGCTGATTTCCATTTGCATCACACCATACTACTCAAGCTCCAGGCCATTGGGCACTTAAACAAGCTTCATTTGAGGCATTTGCACATGCTTTGATGATTGGTATCGAAGGTTTGAGCATTGACATTGCTTTTGGTCTGATTTAGCACTATTTTGGGACTGTCATAATAGTCCACATGCAGTTTATAACTGTGCTACAGTAACATTTGATGTTTATGCTTACCCGGCATTGTCATTTGATGCCCAGTTGGTCCCATATGATGCCTACATGTTAAGGGAATGTATGCCTATTGTTTGGCAACCATTTGGAGCTGATTTGCATATTGAAATTTCTCAGTTTTGACATTCATTCTTGGCTGTAATAAAAGCGGGCTGAAGCTATTACACATGCATTGGGTTATGCCTATTGGTTCTCGCCTATGTCTTGGATATATGCCATGAATTATTGATCTTCAGGGTATGACTTCGAGCTTGGATTTCATTCCGGATGCTTTTGAAAGAGCTTTGACATTATAAACTCATTGACATGGTTCATGTTTGACAGTGGTATATACTTTGACAGTGATGCTCCTTGGGTTTATGCATACCCGTTGCCTACGGCTTGATGCTCATGTCACGGTTGATTATCCTATGCATACGTTGAGCTTGAGTGCTCATTGAAGCTCTACCTTGGATGCATTTTGGATTATCTGGAGTTGTCTTGGATGCTACTTGGCTTGTCAGAGTTTGGATTGGGATGTATTTGATGTCTTACATGCTTATGGATGCTACATACGGATGCTCTACCACCTACATGTTCGGATGTACTATTGATGTATTGTCTTGGACTTATATCATTGGCACTGTGTCTTGCCTTGGTTTGAGCTCTTGAGCTCGTACATACAACTTTTGTGCCAGTGGGAGCATTCTTGAATGCTTATCAGACATTGAGCAGGTGGTGCTTTTATGCATTGAGCAGTCACAGACACTTGAGACTCTGGGATTTCTTACCCTTTGGGATGATGCATGGTTTATATGTCTTGGCTCATTGTATGCTTATGAGCCAAGTCCCAGATTTGGATCCGTATCTTTGTGAGTTGGCACCTATTTGTGTCAAGTTTTGGTAGTGGCAGGAACACTTTGCCCCGTGTTGATTGGGGGATGTGCCTGCTCACTGACAGATGTTTGTATGATATACTTGGGTGTTAGATTCATGCTTATCGACAGTCATATGCTTATGTTATGCCCGCATGATGCCGGTTTTGGTCTTGGCAGTATCTGATTGCCTTGGGATCCGATTTTGGCATTGTTAGCTCTCATTTACTGAAATCTGTAATTTATTACAGCAAGCATATATGTATGGACTGACTTGGATTTTTCATGTTGAAACATTCTGAAATGATGTACTTTCACTAGTACTTGGTGGGCAGCAGCTTTGGTTACACTTTTCTCACCATTTTCTCTCATTTTTTGGTGATTTTTGGTCATTTTCTGCAGTAAACAGCAAGCAGTTTTGAATTGTCTACACTCTTCTAGCCTGCATTATGGCGAGTTCGTCCACTGATCATGCTATTTTCAACATCATTAAGCTTGATGGTACGAATTACTCTTATTGAAAGAGCCAGATTTGGTAGGTATTGGTGCAGAAATCGCAGATCAAACCTTTGAGGTTGAGCGGGCATCCGCCTGCAACTATGCCAGATGAGGAATGGCTTGAGCTTGATGAGTTATGCAAGTCCACTATTGTATTATCTCTCACAGAACAGGTTCACTACAATGTATTTGAGGAAGAACAGAGTGCATGGCAGTTATGGGATAAAATCAAGAATCTCTATGACAAGAAAAGTCCAGTGAGTCAGATGTATTGACTGAAGCAGCTTATGGATCTGCACATGAAGGAGAATGTGACTATGTCTGCTCACTTGAGCCAGTTCCATGCTATACTCAAGAACTTGACTTCACAGGACATCACTTTTGTAGAGGATGTCACTCCTCTTTTCTTATTTGGTACTCTTAATAAGTCATGGAATGTATTCTACACTGCATCTTGTGCCTCTACTGCTACCTTGAAATTATCTGATGTTGAGAGTGCTCTTCTACAGGAAGAGGTTAACCGTAAGAATTTGGATGCCTCTCGTGTGTCGCATGCTATGACAGTAAGAGGTAGGAATGATGGAATGGAAAGCATGGCAGTGCATATTTGTTTTGGAGCAAAAGTTCTCAATGAACGTCAAAGAAGGTATGCTGAAGTAAAAAGGGAATTGTGGGGAGTTGTAACGGCATTAAAGTGTGATCATGAGTACTTTATAGGTACTTCTGTAGTGGTAGAAACTGATTGTCTTCCACTCTTGGGCATGATTGCCAACTGCTCTACACCCGACATTGCTATGCTAAGATGGATTGCATATATTAAATCTCTCAACCCCGAATTGAAGCATATTGCAGGAAAGGCGAATCCAGTTGTTGCTGACAAGCTATCACGTGAAAGATATGACAATGAAGAAGAGTTGATGGAAGAAGATGAACCTGAAGAATCTATACTTGTTGAATTTCGATCCATGGCTGTTGAAAATACATTTTCAGTTACTGCATATA
The DNA here is from genome assembly GCF_053477565.2 of Lygodium microphyllum. Taxonomy (NCBI): domain Eukaryota; kingdom Viridiplantae; phylum Streptophyta; class Polypodiopsida; order Schizaeales; family Lygodiaceae; genus Lygodium; species Lygodium microphyllum. The sequence continues at coordinate 29,899,854 of NC_141155.1, forward strand.
CTGGTCCAAAGCTGAAAACAACAAGATGGTCAACTAGAAGCCAGCATGCTCATTACATTATTGCTCAAGTACTAGTTCATTTCGTTGAAGAAGATTGGTTGAAGATCGGCCAATATTTGAGCACAATGAAAAAGAAGGAGATTTGGACTGATGAGGAGTTCAAGCATATCAAGAGTAAAGCTTATGGTTTTTTTCTTAAAGAAGGACATCTATGGAAGTATGCAAAGAAGAAGAAAGGAGCACCTGTCCAAGTTGTAGGTAACAAAAGGTTGCAATAATAGATAATGAAGAAATTTCATGAAAGCTTGTGGGCAGGACATAGAGGCATATGCGGAACCTTTAGTAAAGTCAAACAAAAATATTGGCGACAAAACATGTATCAGGACATAGCACATTTTGTTGAAACTTGTTATGTGTGTCAAATGTATTCTATGGTCAAGCATCGAGATGGGTTACAATCGACTTATCCCTTGTCTATACATTATAGATGGGTTATTGATCTTGTAACCATGCCTACAAGAATATGGAATATGTGGTATTTAGTGCTTGCAAGAGAGGATCTAACCAATCAAGTTGAAGGCAAAGCCTTAACAACCAAATCCATTCAAGTTGTTTGTCGTTTTTTGCTTGAAGAAGTGTTTTGTAGATATGGTTGTGTGGGTAAAGTAACTGTAGATAGAGGAGAGTTGGATGTTGATGAGCACGCAACTTCTTTGCTCAATTGGGTATTAAGTTGAGCTTTAATATCAGCCTACAACCCTGAAGGCAATGGAAAGAGTGAGAGAGGTCACCAACCTATTCTCAAAGCTCTAGTAAAGTCTTGTAGAGGATAGATCAAAGAATGGTCCAAAATGCTACCTTTTGCATTATGGGCTAATCGGACTACTCATAGTTCAGTGACTGGCTATATGCCAACTGAACTTATGCATGGATAACAATCAATTATGCCAATTGAAGAATCTATTATCACATGGAGTCTTCTACCTTGGGAGGAAGGCATCAGTAGAGAAGAGTTGCTAACTTTGCGCATATGGCAGCTAGAAAGAAGGTTTGAAGATGTTCAAGTAGCTATTAAGTAGCTAAAGACATCAAGACTAAAGAACAAAATAAGATTTGATAAGCGACATCGACTTCAGCCAAGAGCAATTCAAGAAAATGATTGGGTGCTTGTCTATGATAGCATCCCAGACAATCAATACAGTGCTTTTAGGAAGATTGTAAAGCGTTGGTTTGGCCCATATGTGGTAAATGTCATTCATGACAATGTCACATATTCATTGGCTGAATTGGATGGAACAAGCATGAAGATACCCATAGTTGGAAAAAGAATCAAGCTCTTCAAATGAAGAGAAAGTTCAACATATGAGCTAGAAGACTTGAATATAATTCAAGAGTATGAAGACATAGAGGAAGAAGAAAAGACATAAGATACTTCTTCTAACACTGCACATTCGAAAGACTTTGGCACATGCCAGAGGATGTGTACGTTAGGAGGGGGTGGATGTTGTGCCACTATGCACACACTGGGTAAAAAAATCTAGAGTGTGGCTTCCTTTTAGATTTAGAGAGCCAATGTCACTTTGGGCATTAGTGTTAATGTCAATGTTTCCAAATATTAGATTTTTTTGGATATGTTTTTAGTCAATTTTCGATATTCTAGATATTATCTCTTGTAAAAAAATCCATAAAACTATAGACAACTTGTAGATTAGGATGACATGTAAAAGAAAGTATGTAGCTTTTAGTCAATTTGAGAGGATTAAGAGAGATTGATGAAATCGTGCGACGCGTGATCGTTTTATTCAGGTAGTGAATAGCACTCCGAAGTGGGAGATGAAGAGGGAGTGATCTGACCGAATTTTGGCCATATGTCCTGGTATTTAACCCCCCTTTCGGAGCTAATGGAGACATCAGATTGGTGATTTGAGCAGCATAGAGGAAGGTATTATTTTGTACACGTTTTTGTCTCTTAGAGTTATATTTTCTCACAATGCTGAAAGAAATTGACAAGCTTCCTCTTTGTTAGTATTCTTCTATATTTTCTAATTCTTTTTGGGAGTATTCTTCTACATGTTCAATCTCTTTGAACCCCTTCTCTTTCGTCTACTCCTCTCCCTAAATCGACCTTCACCCTGGTGTCTCTTATATTCAAGAACTTGTCTTGAAACCTTCAACCCTTCTCTTATCTCTGCCATCTCTGGAGTCTAAGCTCTTGAATCCCCATACATTCTTCTCTTGCTAAACCCCTGTGGTGACCTTCAACCCTACGCGCTATGACACCATATTTGCCACAGTAATGACAACCCTTATTTTTATTTGATTGTTGTCCATGACTCATTTGAGGCCACTACCAAGTGCCTCTTCCTCTAGCTAAATAACCCCCTCTTCCACGAGCATTTGAGGCACCTTTATTTGCTTGAGGCTGCCTATTTTTCCATCCAATAGCTTGGTGTCCATGGGATGCATATGCATTTCCAACACCTCTTCCTCTAAAATTTAATCTTCCTCTTTCACCTCTACCCCTTTGAGTTGAGTAGAAGGCTTTTGTCCTTGCTGTTTTTAGACCCATTGGAACTTATATTGAGTGCAAGTTTCACTTCTTCATGCAATAGAAGTGCCACAAGTTCATCAAAGTCAGGTTGCTCCTGATGCACTAAAATGGAAGTGTCAGACTACTTATATTCCACTCCAAGTCCATGGAGGGTAGTGGCCACCAAATCATCATCCTCAACTTCAGCTCTAATTGAGCCTAGTTGTTTTGCAGTGGTTCTTATCTCACTAACATAGTCTTCAATAGATCTTCCATTCCTAGATATATGGCTGAATTTTTGCTTCAGTTGTGTTTTTCTCACATGAGTGACATGCCCATAATTCTTCATCAATAAGTCCCAAGAAGTTTTTGGGGAAGTACAATTTGCAATTCACATAGCTTTTGTGTCTGACACATAAGAATAGCCAATGCAAGACCTTGCTAGCCTTTTCCAACCATGTCCTATGTGCCTTTAATTGATCATATGTCGGAGGTCTATCCTTTGGTAGCTTGGGCTCATCTTCAAGACTTGTGACTAGGTCCTAATAGCCTCTTCCAATTAAGAAATTAGACATCCTGAATTTCCATAGAACAAAATTGTTGTAGTCTAGCTTCTCACCAACTATCTGAGCGATAGTGTCCTTCTCTCCTGTGTTTGCCATTTCAAGGTCTTCAGCTTTGCAAAACTAGTAGATTTTAGTTCACAACAATATCATACATTTCCAAACATTTGGCAAAGCATCTAAATGTAATAGCATTCCAACCAAGTAGCATTGTCTAATCAATAGACATGTAGGTATACGCAATATTCAATGACTGACAACAATATGTAATCAGTAGTCTGTAAGTAACCAGCTATATATTCTCTATCGAAATGAGGTTATTCTCAGCTCAAACAAGCCATAAACCATACCAACCAAGTGCCACAACCTCTAGGAGTCAATACATGACTCAATAGACATCAATGCTTGTCTAGCTCTTCAGGCAACAATGCCACATATGCTTGCTGCAAACTGTTAACAATCAGCCCCACTGCAAAAATTGTAGTAAATTAGTTCAAAAACTGATCATTTAATGCTCACAACATTCCACAAGTCATTCAATATCCATGTGACCTCATCCAAGCATGGTTAGACATCAATGCATACTACTATGATCTTCAAAACTCTAAGACTCAGATTATTCCAAGACTATGATAGTAGTCTGTCTGCTGTGAATTGCCTGTATATGAAGCTCAATAGCTTCCACAAGTGCTTAACCAAACAAAGGTATTGACATGATCACTTATCATCTATTGTACCCTCTGTCGGTATGACATTCATTAACAATGGGCTCCCATTAATCATTGCTTGTGCATAAGAGAGCATCAAGTACAGATCTTCAAGCCTACTTGATACATTCACTGCTGCTGCAAATGTGAGACAAATACAAGCTCCAAATAGTGTTCAATGATACCAATTGTACCGTTGAATTTAATGCTCAAGACCTATTGTACAAGGCAACCACGAGTTGCTAAAATTGTCTCCAAAATCTAGAAGAACATGCACATTCTTTTTCTTACTGTCCACATTGACTTTCCCACTTGGATGAACCCATCATCTTGCTAGATTTACACTCATTGCAATTATAGAAAATTTGATGCAGCCTCTCAATTGTTTTGGGTAGCCATACCCTTGCTCAACTTTGTGATAGCCAATTTCCGAGTTTAACCTGGCATGGAGGCTAAATCAGAAACACGCAAGGGCTAACTTTTGACCCATGCTGGGATTTTTTCAGCTCAGTCTTGACTGTGCCCCCAGTGTTGCAAGAAGTTTTGAGTTCCATGATAATGATGTGCCACAGAGCTATGTCCAGCCTACACCACTCAGGTTCCCATTCTCCAGCTCAACAGTAAAGGAGTAGCTTCTTCAAAAGTGTGGATAAACACACATACAGCGAGATTGATGATGAAGAGTTTTTAAAGATGCTGGAGACCTTCAAGGATTCAAAAACTTGGCAAGGTGGCTTATCCACTCCATCTGCAGCCCATGATAGCCATTTGATGGTGGGAACGACACCTGAGAAACATCCAAGAAAGGCTAGAAGAAGATTGCATGCTTCAGCTCAGTCGCATTTATAAACATATTCATTGTTATCCCACCATTACAAGGATATATGTATCCTGCGTTGGTGCCTTTCACTTTGCGCCGTTGTTCTTTGCGTATGCTATACGAATGCCATTACTCCTCCGAAAATAAAGATTGGCGCGCTAATTGCTTTGTGGGTTCGAGTTCCTTACTGTCTAGACAGAGAAAGTCGGGCCTTGCATAATGCCTCGTGCGCAGCCACATGATGAGCCTTTCCATCCAAACTCCATTAGGGAATGTTGCAAACCCATTCGTAGCTCACTTCTCAGAACTGCTCTCCAAATTCTGGCCTTTGTTTGCACCTCTTCCACTCGATGATTCTGACAGTGGTAGCTCCAGTAGCTCACAAAGAGCTAGGTTGAGTGTATATTGAGAAAAGGACAATAACCAGCTCTGATACCATGTACGAAATCAGAGTGAGAGATGGACAAAGGCTAAGGACAGAAGGATAGCAGACATGCTCCCTGTTCAACCCATTTTCTTCAATGCTGTCAAGCCAACTGTGCACAACACACTCGTACAAAAGACAAGTAACCTAGATGGTAGGTACGACTTAACCTTATTCAACGAAGGACCAAGGACTATCAGCTTGACTCTTCAACAATATTGACCCTAAGCTTATACCGTCTCTTTAGCAAGTGACTTGAAGAGTTGCACTTCTATTAAAGATCTTGAATATATGAAGGAGAAGAGGGAAGAGGGGGAGGAAAATCTGACGCTTTAGACCACTCGGCCATCTCTCCGTAAAGAAAAGAAAAAAAGTCTTGGTAGTTGATGTATGAGAGGGAATCAAACTTCATGGTTGGGATTATTTTTTCAGAAATTCTTGAAATAGTTTCTCCTACGCACGAATGCTTTCTCAAATAGATACCCATTTTCCTCCCAAGTTGGGTGCAATTGGGAAAGCAGTACGATCATATCTTCATCTCAGCAAGACCTATGCCAATCATTGAGAAAACCATAGCAAATGTTTAGAATGTCAAATCCAGCTAGAGAAAGCATTTTATGTTAGTGAGTTTGGTGTGCTTAACCATATCCTCAACCATCCTACATTTAGAATGATAGTTGAAGAGAGCTTGGCTTGGGACCTTTGGATTCTAGTGGAGCACTTTGTCTTTAGCTTGATCCAACTAATGGTTAGGTTTAATGGCAGTTGGGGAGCTCATTAGGGCATCAAGAATTATACCCTATTCTATAGCGTGTTTTTGAAGTACGGTGCTTTGCATCATATCATTAGAAGAAGTTATATTTTGTCTAATGGCAAAGGTATAAGAAGAATTGGGGTAGTTCAGCCTATAGATCATAATTGGGGTTGTGACTTGATTGTTCTAAGATTTCATGTGGTGAGTGTTGTAGTTTCCATTTCTAATGGTGGTTGTTTGGAGTTTTATGGTGAGTGTAGAGAGTTGGTCTTCATTTACATGCTTTAGATAGTGGCTCTTAGTCCTTCAACTTCGTCTTTCACTTTTTCTTACAATCAGGGTTCATGTCTTAAGTAGTGACATGGGGTGTTGTTGTTGTTGTTCCCATTTATGATGGTATTTAGGTGTGAAGATGTCTTGATTGCTTGTGGTGGTTATGGCTCGTGAGAATGATTGTTTGTGGTTTTTATAGTTGAGTGTGGTTTGTTTTGGAAGCCAAAGATGGTGACAACCCCGATAGTACCCTTGCACCTTGAGAAGGGTTTTGGATACCCATTGTACTGATGTGCGAGGCCTTCTTAGGTTCTTTTTTTTCAATGTTATCACTTAGTAGCCTAAAGGGATCGTGGGTTTATTTGGGAGCTATTCACAGGTCTCCATTAAACTTGAATGGTTTTCTCAAGTAGAGGTGATGACTTGGGTCTGAAAATTGATTTAAAGGGGTCGTGGTTTATTTGGGAGCTATTCACAGGTCTCCATTAAACTTGAATGGTTTTCTCAAGTAGGGGTGATGACTTGGGTCTGAAAATTGATTGTAGGTTTTGGTTAGGCATTTGTAATTGTTTTGGTAGGGCCCTTTTTGGCTTGCTAGAGCTGAATGTGCTTTATGCAATGGGTTAGGAGCATTGATTGATGTTTGTCCTCCTATATAGTTGGTTTCCATAATAGAGATGAATTTCACTTCTAAAAATTGTAAGCGAATTTATTTGTCAATGTAGTTAATGTTATAGTTTGTCAGTATATGAAAGGTCATCCTAGGAGTATCTCAATCCCTACAACTTCCATATTTGGTACAACATAAAAGAGGAGAGGGATGCTTTCAATCTCCATCATAAGCATTACTAGTATTTTCTCTAATAATGAGTAGGGTTTGCCTCCATAAGGGATCAATTTGGAATCCATGGGAGTCAATTGTGGTTGACCCTAATCCTTTCTAGAAATAAAATGGAAGTGTATTGAAATTAGACCCTTTGTCAATTAAGGCATTGGGAACAATAGCTTTTGCTACATCAATTAGACTCAAAGTAGGCTAGTGTTATGTTGGATGCATCCTTGGAGTCCATGTTCCTATGGCCTTGATGTTGTGGTATGGTGTTTCAAGAGAAGGTTTTGGTTGAGATAATCTAATGAGTTGTGTTTGTTGCTCAAGTTTTCATACCAAGTCTACTTTATCACCATGATGGATTTGAGAGGAACTGCAAGCTTCTATAAAGGAGGTTCATGTAGATAGTTCCATGCGAGATAGTACATGTTGATACGACTTCTATTAAAATGTCCAATACTCACTCCATATAAGGTTTCTGACTCCATATTGCATGTCTTGCCGATATGTTAGACATGGCAAGGTTTGAGGCCTTTGAGTTTAGCTTCTACTTATGGCCCTTGATTGAGTAGATTAGTACTAGATCCCCTTCATCAAAGATTCTCTATTTTATATGATTATTGAACCGATATTTTTGTTTGGCCTTTTTAGCTTAACAAGGCATATGTGGCCAAGAGTACTATCTCTATCAAGCATTCTAGTTCAACTAGGTAATCGATTTAAGCCTTGGTGCCTTCACAACATTTTTAGAATGCTATTCTAAGACTAGGAATTATGAATTCAATCAACATTATAGTATTGGTTTTGTATGCGATTCTAAAGGGTGTTTGTCTTATGGCTATCTTGTAGGCAATCTACCTATAAAGATGCTATGAGCTTGTGATGCTAGCCAATTCTTCAAATAGAAATAGTCCTAGCTAGCATATTGATAAGTACCTCATTTGTGGATTCTACTTAGTTGTTTTGATAATAAGGACGTCAATGAGGTAGCCAAATTGAGAAATGACTTGCTCCTATAAAAACTTGGCCATTATTGGGGCATTGTTATTGTGAATAGCCCTAGCCTTTCCCCATTTTGATGTAATTTGTATCCATGATCATGTAGCACACTTGTAGACATTGAGTAGTAAGTTTAATGGGTCCCACAAAATCTATCCCCAACACCATATTGGGGAATACGAGAATTTCCCATAAGTTTGGGACACATGGTCAAATCTTGAACACTATAACTCCAAATCGAGCACTCTATAGCTCAATAGATTCCATTTTTCAAGTGCTTTCCAATGATAGGCCACATCATATGGTTTTGAGAAACTTATGGGCATGTTATTTGGGTGCCATCTTTTTAGTATTCAAAAAATGGGAATTGGAAGATTCCCAAACTCACTAATATTGTGGTCCCCCACTTTTTGAATGATTGATGGGAAATCATTAGAGAAAGCTTCATCTTATCTTTTTGAATTTATATATATATATATATATATATATATATATATATATATATATATATATATATATATATATATATATATATATATATATATATATATATATATTTATTTGACACTCATCATAGTGGTTAAGACAAAACATGTCATATCTTTGGATAAGGTTAGCCACCATAATTATGAATGTAATATCTTCTTGGGTGTAGCATTTGTGTCAAAAGTAACTATTTGCTATTTCTCAATATGTCTCATGCAACACCTCCTTCTTAGTTGTGGCATTTGTTTCAAAGTGGCTACATGCTATTTCTCAATGTGCCTCTTGTAGTACCTCCTCCATTTCATGCTTAGGTACATATCTTTATAGAAGACCATCCTACCCTATTCTATATAACTACCTGCAATCATTTGATAGAGTTGGGTCTTGATCAAAAGATACCCATTTTCCAAGGTATGGATAATATTGTTAGTCCAATATGGCATTAGGCTAGCACTTAGCTTAAGATTTCGATCCGATGGTGGTAGAGAGATTGGCTTACAATTAACCATACCATACTTTGTCAACATATCCAAGATGTACTACCTTTGTGAGAGCCATGTCCCCTTAGATGTTCTTATTATCTCAATGCCAAGAAAGCACTTCAAATCTCCCAAATCTTTCATGTCATTTTTGCTTGAGAAGACTCTTCACATGCTCCACCTCTTGCACATTATCACACCCAACAATCAAATCATCCATACAAGGTAATCACAACAATGCCCCTATCACTTTGATGCCCTTAAAGCAAGTGATCTATATTTCCAACATGTATTTTGTCAATCAATTTCTAGACAACTAGGAGCTTGTAAAGAGGTCTTGCTATTGTAGCATAGTTCAATATGAAGCATCTATAGTATCCATTATACCATAGAAAACACTAGATAGCTTTCTGGTTTTCATGTGGTGGGAAATCCATTATCACTCAAATCTTTACAATGTCAATTGCTATTTCATTCTTGGATACCATATGGCCTAGGATGATGGCATGCTTAACCTAGAATTGGTATTATATTAGATTCAATGATAGTTGGCACTCTCAACATCATTAAAAAACAAATCAAAGTCTCTTAAGGTGTTTCTAAAACTAAGGCGAATGCACAGGTCATCCATGAATACCTCAAGCCATTATCTCAACATCTCTTTAAAGATAGTGCACATTAAAAATTGGAAAGTAATTGGAGCATTGGTTAGATCAAAGGGTATGGCTATGTAGACAAACACTTTCCATTCCATTAAAAAATCCATTTTGTGCCTATTGTCTAGTTGGACTTGCACTTGGTTATATCCTAAAAAGCTATTAAGGAAGTTGTAAGCTTCTTTTCTAACTACAACTTTGATCATGTGGTTAGTGTGGTAGTGGGGTAATGGGCTCCTTTGGTTGTAGCATTTACTTTCTTTTAGGTAACAAATTCTTTGATTTCCCTATTCTTTTCTACTACCATGATGTGATACCTAGTATGCTCAATTTCATAAATGAATCTTTCTTTTTATAGCTTGTTTAGTATTTCATAAATAGGTGGGCATGGAGAGGATTCATAGGGTAATGCCTCTATTTAATTGGCTTGGAAAGGTTTGAAGGTATCATATATGTGAACACTTGAGGGGGTATTCCTTTAAGATCCAAGTAATTTTAGGCAAACATATCATAAAAATCTTTGAGTGAACTAATGAGCTATTATTTATCCTTAGTAGTGAGGTCCTCTACAATATAGATAGGTTTGGGGGATTCCTCTTGCTTGTTTTACCTTTCTAAGTCCCTCATGGGTTCATTGGATTCCCCTTTATCCTCACACTTCTTTTTCCTTTGTAGTTCCCTCAATGAGTTTGATGGATTCCCCTTGTCTCTTCCACCAAGAATTACTATGACTCTTTGTGAATTAGCTAGGAAAATGCTTTGGTTTCCTCTAACATTTGGTTTTTGAGTCTATGTTCCCCAAGTATTCTTGAGATGCTTTCTTCATAAATGAATTGGAAGTTTAGTCTTTGCTTTTTGAGATTTGGTTGGAACTTGGCTATGGAATCTTAGGATCAATATCTACACTTTTGTTGAATTCTAAATTAGATCCTTGCATTGTGGGTGGAGGATCAAAGGTAGATTTCACTCTCTATTCACTCATTAGTTTTTCAAGGTTGGAGACTAGGTGCATGGGTTGATGCCCTATTTGCTCATAATTCAATGTCACTTTCATTGATTAACCCTTATTGAGAAATTCTAAGTGCTCCACCAACCATTCTAATTCAAATGGCAACTTTCCTACTGGGGATGGCTTAAAATAAGTTGAGATTTGTTATATTATTCTACCATTGGCATCATAGTCCATGGACTTGCTTTTTGATTCATTGTTACTTTCTTCCTCCATTGGTATGTCTTCTTCTATTTTGCTTTCATAATCAGGGTTTATTGTTTACTCGCATTAAGGAGATGAAAAGGTCATTGTGGTATTCAAACAAGACTTGATGGAGTTGAGTCCATTACCAATTTGGATTGCCAAATAAAGTCCTAAAAAATAAGCAAGTTAGCTTTAGGCATGCCTTGGAGAAAAAGGTGCCATTGGGTAAGTACTTTTCAAAGCTCAAGTCCATTTGTAGGGGTGAGGTATCATCTAGTGTGAATTGGTATTCTTGAGTTAGCGTTCATCATTCACATTGGCAATAAGATGGTTTCTAATTGTGGTTCAACCATATGCACAAGTTGTACTCCTTTTTGACTCATGCAATCAAGGGCTTTCTTATACTATGCTTCCTACATGAATAGTAATTCCAAGGTGGCAAGGATGTGCCTCTAATATTACTCCTCTTGAGGCAAGGTATGTATTGATTAAATGATTTTTGTGGAGGAGGACAACTAGTATCTCAACTTAGCATGCTAGAAATTGCATCTAGGTCAATTGTAGTGAGTTTCTAGCTCTTCATTTCAATTCTCACCACATCCATCCTATTGACTAAGAAGATGAAACTATTGTCCCAATCCTTGATCAGTCATGTGTTTTGCATCTAGGGATGTTTGAGCAATAGGCCTTAATCAACTCCTTTCATCACAACAAGGTTGATTAAGAATTTAATTCCTACAATTATGACTTAAGCACTCCAAATAATCGGATCTTGAATTTATTGGTGATGGTCAGATTAGAGTGAACTTGTTCAATAAGATGGTTTACCCAAGCATGAAGAATGTCTTGGTTAATAATGCTCCTGTAGTGATGATTCCTTATCTTATGGAGTTGGATAAGGCTTCCTCATCTTAGTTCTATAGAGTGATGAACCTACAATATACAAGGATGCATGCGATAATGAGGAATAGAAGGATGTTATGGATTAAAAAATGTCCATATTGCATAAGAATGACACTTGGGATCTAATTGTTGAGAAATATGTCTTAGCTTATGTTCATATCCTATTTATGTATCAAATAAATGGAGACTTAGTGTAAAATGATGTTAAGTCAAAATACTATCTATCCATTTTGTGAGGTACTCATTCTAGATTGTAGAGAATTTGTGTGGGGGGTCTCGAGTTTCTTCTTATGTGCTAGATGGAATACCTACTTGACTTAGAGGAGTTTAATGAGTCCTAAAATCTTCATACACACTATTCTATTTGCAGCCTTGTAGGACTTGTCTTGGTTCTGTGATTTTTGTGTCTAGCAAGGATGTTAACTACAAGAAGTATGTAGCGTGCAGCATGCAAGCAAGAATTAGGAAGGAGCCAAATTTTTCTGATTATTGGCCACAACATAATGTGCATGAAGCACTTGCATATTTGAAATGCCAAAAGGTTGCAGTGATTGTATTAATTTATCATGTAAATATGCAAGCCAAGCATGATCCCCTACAAGTTGTAATGATGACATAGGCTCTTGAGTGAAAACTGCAAAGGTTCTAGTTTGTTCTTACAATAGGGAAAGCATGTAATTAGAGATGACTAGTCTTGAGGCCCAAAAGTGGATTGAATGCCCAAGAGGTATGGGGAATTCCTAACCCTTAAAATGTGTATACAAAGGATGAGAATGAATAGAACAATCTATTCATCTGTATGCAAACTTTGTGCACTTGCCTTCTTCATTTCTTATGTGAGAGAGAGTGAGGGTGAGAGTGAGAGATTGCGAGTAAGAGAGCAAGATAGTGAGGGTGAGGGACCAAGTGGCTGAAGTTCTTCTCATCTTCTCTCTAAGCACTCTCTCTTGCAATGCCTATGATTTTCTTTTGCATATAGAGGTCATAAAAGGTTGATAGGAGAGATGTATTAGTAATCATGCCATGCAAGTCAAGCAACCAATGCCTACACCACATAGAATCCACATAGAAGATATGGATTTATTGAAAAGTTGTGTCTATCCTGGTCTATGGCGCCAATGCCCATCCAATATGCACACAAATATTCATTGATTAATTTATGTTCTTTAGTAGTTGAGAACATCACCCCTCATTTGATGATGAAATTCCATTCTACTCCCCACACCAACAGCCACTCTTTATGATATAACCATTTTTTCAACTAATTAGACTTTACATCACCCCTCATTTGATGATGAAACTCCATTCCACTCCCCACACCATTAGCCACTCTTTATGATATAACCCTTTTTTCAACTAATTAGACTTTACATGGCCTCAACTCATCAACCCCTATCTTAGTCAATCCATAATTCCTGATTAGTGATAGATATCCCAAAGTGATGTGCCAAGAAAGTGAGTGCTCCATTGAGTATGCAAACGTTTGCGCTCATGTATCTAGGGTTGCTAAGTATATATTTAGCAAGCCTCATGTTGTATACTGCATGGAAAAGATGCAAATAAGTGCTTCATCCCAATGTCATGGAAGTATTTGATTAGTTGGGGTGTAAGAAGCCCTGATAAAGTGCTTGTAACAATGTGTAGTGAAGTGCTTGTGATCTTATTTTCCTCATGATGTGCAAGATTAAGGGCGGAGTAAACCTTACCTCTTCCTTGTGTAACTTAGCTCTTTGCCTCTAGCTCCATCTTCCATATTGTATAAATATTCAAACTCAAATAAAATAATATATGTGCATCAAGAAATCTAAACCAAAGGTAGGTTTTGAACTCTTAGATTGACAAGAGTTCTTAAACATTATTGTTTTCCATACAAAAAAACTAACAAGCACAATTGTATACAAGGTCTTAAAACTTGGAAATCCAAAGCAAACTTAGGGGTTTTCAGGGTTGCCCAAAAGGGGATCACATTATTAGTCCAGCCCCTCGTAGGCAGGACTCACCCATCATAGATTTTGATGTTCATTTCCCCCAATCTTATATAGCTATAGATTTCCTAAGCCATGGTCTTCCTAAGATTAAATGGGATGCCTCTATCCCAACTCGCATCACATGATAATTGATCCCAAGCTATTTGATTTGAGCATGATTGGCCAACATGCATCGGAAACTTGATCTATCAATTATTTGGATACTGAATTTCTATACACATGCTTGTGTAATCACACATACTTGTGCTCTACCACCATCAATATAGGCCTCTCCTGTATCTTTGTCTATGCAACCAACATTGACAAATAGCCAAATGCCTAACAATTCCTTCATAGCAAGTATTCTCGATGTCCCTCTCTTCTTATCCTTAGCCTTAGGGTTCACCAATGTCTTCCACTCTCCCCTTATCTTTATCTAAAGCTCCATGAACTGAGAAAAATAGATGTTGGCCCTTATTCCTAAAAGATCCTTTTGCATGTTGTAGTCCTCTTCTCCTTGCCCTAAAGGCATGTTGGTGGCATAGTAATGCTATCTAGAAGCTCTAGTCCTAGACTTATCTTGCTTTGTATTCTCCTTTGTCTTATCTTTTTCAACCACAATATTTTCTTTTCTCTTTCCTCTTTGTCTCTCCCTAGCCTTACTAGTTTCTAGCTCATCTCTTTCTACCTATGTCCTCTTAATAGTAGGTGCAACATTAGCCCTTTTATTAGCACCTAGAATGCAATTCAACGAACTCTTTTTTTTCTCTTTTTTAGTTGGACATTTGGAAGTGAAAGACTTGTAAATCTCAATCCCATAGTATTTTAATGCGTTATATAAATGCTTGGAAAGTGGATGCATATCTCCTCCAGTCCTTCTAAGTTGTGGATAGTTTGGACTTATATGACCAACCTCACCATAGTTGAAACATGTTGGAAGTCTTCTAGGAGAACCTCTATCATTTTCCCTTGTATTAAGAAAAAATAAACTAAAAAATGGGCCTTTTATCTCCCCCTCTCTCCTCCTTAAAACAAGGAAAAGTGGAGAAAAGAAAAATAATCATTCTCTCTCCTCTTTTGCAATCTCGCTTTGCCTTTTTTATATTATCCATAAAGGATTTGCTCAAATTCCTTTTTTTTTCTCATTTAAGAATCAATTTTCAACCAAATTGTATGTTAAAAAAGGAGTTAACTATTATTGTAGTGCAATACTTGGTATTTAATGCAAAATGATTAGTAGATAAAAAGCAAATTTTTTATAATAAAAAGTTAAAAAATCAAAATTTAAAAGTTTCTTTTAAGTTTTTTTGAAGATTTTTTATGTCATGGCTTTTGGTCGGAAACCAAACTTGTTGGCAAATTTTTTCATTTGTGGAAAATGTTTTTAGAGGTAAAATTGAAATTTCTAAAACCCAAAAACTATATATATCTCTTTTCTTTGAGATATTTTGCTCCATTTCACTATTCTCCCATAGCTCTAGTATGAGCTATTCTTTGCATCTATGCAATCTTTCTTACACAATGAACTATCTTGATATCTCTTGCTCACAATTAGTCATTCATAACTAGGGTATGGAATCTATTTGTGTTAATGTACTTTGTAATATCTATTAATCCTCCCTCACACACTAAGTTATTTGCTTTTCTTTGATATCTCTATGTGTTTATTTGTGCATTTGTAGTCTACCTCCTCAATTATCTAACTCCCTACTTTCAATAATGTCTCTATGCATCCCCTCTAGTCGATCTCCATTGACACCAAACCAACTTTTTCCATGAACCTCTCTATGTGTTTATCTTAGTGTATCTATATGTACCTCTCCAATTTACATGTGTAGACTCAACATCCCTATTTCTATTAACATATATGTGTGTCAATTTGTTCCTCTCTAGTCTAGCTCCATAGATATCAAACCCCTTGTTCTCACAAGTATCTATGTGTGTTGATGTAAAGTATCTTCACACATTCAACATACATCCAAGTAAATCACGTAATCAATTCATATATTTATAATTGGGACATAAGCAACAAGCACATCTAAATACAAGAAAAAAGGAGTTGCATATTGAGACAGAGTTGGAATATGCCCCAAATTCAGAAGGATAGAGTGTACTACTGTTAACCCTCAAGTTCTACAAAGTTACTAGGCAAATGGGATTGAAGCATATAGACTTGTAGGTTGATGGAGGAATCTACCCCCAATTGACCCCCTAACCAATAAACCTCTACTTTTCTGAAGAATCACAAATTTGTTGAAATATATGTGTGAAGGTGAAAATAGGTTTCTTAATTACACTAGGGGGCTCAATGATTAGGCATTCAAAGTATTCATAACTTGCCAAGAAATTGTAAAACATTGTCATGATGTGATTGTTGCACATAAGCTTCAATTACAATAGCTCATTGGACAAGTGAAACAATTGAATGAAATTGTAACTTAAAAAAAAAAGATTATCACAATGAAGGAAGTTATTCATAACATTGGCATCTTGTATGAGGTGGCAAAAGCTACAATTGGATAACCTTAGGAAGATAAATAGTAAGTTGACACATGAGTGCAAACTAAAGAAAAATCCAATTAATGAGTTAATTGTGAACAATAGCCAATGGAAGTGATATACCAAAGCATGCATGGTAGCTTAAAATGAAAATCTAGATGTGAGTGAGCTTAAATAATCCATTCAAAGATTGCTAAATGCAAGTATATTAGAAAATACTTTAAAGAATTATAGTTCAAGGTTATGAAGGAGAAAGTGGTTGAGTAAAAGATATTTTAAATGAGTCCTCAACTATGGATACATAACCTATTTGTGAGAGGATTGGCATTAGCACATAGGCTTACTAAAAAATATTCAAGGGTGTGAAGGTTGGGTTTGACCATATGCTAAAGAGAAATAGAATCATGCCTCTTCCTAGACCCTCAACGTTAGTAGAAGCTGGATGACTACTTATTATTAACACAAATGTTTCGGAGCTCATAGGAGATCCAATGTATGTTCTTGGCATGAAAAACTAAAGGTTGGGAAATATGAGGTTAACTTTATTGAACTCAATAATTACTATCTAGATCTATGCAAGGTGCACTTGGCAATGGTAATGTATTATGATATGTCCATTGAGGAACATAGTGGTAAATTGCAGTTTGTAATCAAATTGGATGAAAGTGAGATCCTTAAGGGAGTAAATCTTGAAAGAGTTGGTGTAACTTTAATGAATAGAGCCTTTCAATTTGACAAGAATATCCCAAGGAACTTTAGTATTCAATTAGAGTGCCATGTGTAGTGGCTTGCTACCTTTGAAGTTCCTAAGGATACTTTTGAAGTACTATAGCTATTCTTTATACACACAAGCATTGCAAACATCATCCACCATTAGGAACATGGTGAGATGCTCTTAGTTGAAGGGTACGGTGAATACCTAGGTAAATGATATCTTACACGAGACTTGAAAACTTTAAAATGCACGTGTAGAATCTTGAATAATGCAAATGCAAAATATCCATACCTATATTTCTTAACATAGAGTGTGGAAGGAAAAGACAGGAAGAAAAACTAGCAAAGGGTAACAATTGCTACACTGACATGTGATAAAGAAGATCCCACTTGGAAGCCTATCTTCAACATTCAATTAGATTGTATTCACATTTGTTCATTATATGCTTTTGTCACAATTATGGAGAAAACTAGGTATGAATAATTTCCTTTGCTTGTAGATTGCAATTGAGAAAACAAGCCTTTGCAACGTACAAGAATGTGGAGCGAGTGAAATTAGAGATAGGACTACATAAGCATCAAGTAAAAATTGAAAAGTACAAGAAGAGATCAAGAAAATTTGGCAACTTGCTAAAAAAGCCTTGCATTGGAGGAGTGAAGACTAGGAAGTTTCTCTCAGAACATTTCAATGAGGAAGGAAATCTCATAGTTCGTAGACTGTAAGACTATAATGGGTGGAAAAAGATATATATTATAGTTTCTTATTGAAGTAATGGAGAAAAAACAAGGTTGGTAAAAGATAATATTTGGATTAGTCTCAATAAATTGGCTCGCTTACTTCGAAATGACAATGGAGATAAGCAAACATTTATTGATGATATACATAGCTTCTATGAAAATATGGTGTAAGCGTGGGGGTAAAAGTTTTATCACACATTATATGGTGTGTACTAAGTTAATATTTTAGAAGTCTATGAACTATTGAGTATATTTTTATTCATGTATGTTATATGCCTTTGTAATATATCCTTGAGGCACATGAATATACTTTGCAGAAAAGGGAAGCATTAGAGTTTGGTCCACATAAGAGATGGAAAATTCACATTGGATTGTACATGGTGCATATCAAAGAAAAATTGATCATAGTGGAGAGGTGATTGGGAGAAATACAATGATCCAATTGCTATCTTAGTGGTACAAGATCATAGTAGTAGATGAAGCTCAACTCTCGTAGAAGAAAGCAAATTAAAACACTGATGGATCACCTTACAAACATGATTGAATCATGTCGTGTCACTAAAGACCACATTATAGTGCCTCAAGTGTTGCAAAAGAAAACCATGCCAAGTAGTTAGAAACTAGGGTTTAAGAAGGCAAAAAGTGGATTCAACAAGATCTAAGATAGTAAGGTGAAGACTACATTTAGTTGCAAATGTTGTTATTTAAAAAAGAAAGAGAGATTGTATATCTATGTGAACGAGTCTTAAAGTTTAAGCACTATATATTAGGGTTTCAGTCTATCTTATTCATTTAATTTTTATATATCTTTTTGTGTGTAGGATAGATGACTAGGCCTAAGGTGGTTGCAAGGAAGATTCCTCTTAGAGCCCCATGTCGTGTTGAGCTCAATGGATCATCTATTAGCTCAGATGTAGTCTTGGACAACAACACTTCATAGCTTGCCAATAGACCACCCCCTTCTTAACATAACCTAGCTTCCTCAAGTTGCCATGAGAGGGGTCCTCCTTAGCATCCCCATAAGTAACATAAGTGAAGGCCAAGTACGGTGGCCCTAACAAAAATTAAAAAGTAACAAGGATCTTTTGATCTCATAATTCAAAATGCTAGTTTCTTGAGACTTATTCATGAGATTATGTAAGATCTCCATCAAACAAAAAATAGTAGGTGGCTTTTGATATAGGCTGAGGATAGACTCCATCGCTTCATCAAAAGTGTACTATAGATGTCTTTTGGTAGAATTTATGACTAATACTCATCATTGTGTAATACATGCAAAGCTCATTGTTGTAACCCCCAAGGGCTTTTAGTTGTAAAAAATCTTTATGTAGTGAAGAATGTGTTCATTCTGATGGTATGATGACTATTTGTAACATTATCTTTTTTGGAATAGTATTCTCCATGTGTACTAGACACGTGACTATGTCCCATTGCAAAATTGTTGTACTTGCTTAAAAGTACAAATTAAGGCTTTTCTCTCATTCTTTGCTCTTGACTCTAATGTACATATTTGCTATATAATTAATCGCTTAATTATAGGTTTTGCTATCATTGCCAATTTCAATAGGAAAATATATGAAAACTTATCATTTCTTGCTGAAGATTATATTTCTGATGCCTTTATATAATCTATGTGGTGTGAAATTTCTAAGGGCCATTAATTGCAATGTTGATTTCTTGATTACTGATCCATCCATAAATTTATGTAAGATAATTTCTTGATTACTGATCCATCCATAAATTTAAAGATAAATTTATGTAAGGTAATTTATAAAACTTCACAAGCACCCATTAGGTAGCCAAGGGCCCATCTTTTTTTTTGTTTGAAAAAAGAAAAAATCAATAGAACCTTGATTCCAAGTTTGGTATCCGAAGCCACGTTTTTAAGTGGCTTCTTATACTTGACTTCAGATAAGGGGTATACTAGTTTTTTTATTTCTTTAAAAAAATAGTGGACTCTTGCACTAATGGGTGTGCATGTGAATTTTTGTTTCATTTCAATGAAAGGTTATAGATTTACGAACACATGATGGATTGTACATATGAAGTTGTATTAACCCAGTTTAGGAGTTTAAATGGATTAAAAGCTCATTCTCCTTTTCATTTTCACATCTTGTTTTCATTATTTCCTCTATTCTTACATCCTGAATCTCTATCTCTCCTCCATCCCAACCTCGTTGAGCTTGCATGGGATGCACTAAGCAAGCTACTCATCATTTCTCCAACAAACACTGCACGCCAAGAGTACAAGGTGGAGCCTCCTCTAGTGTTAACCCCAACACGAAGAAAGCAAAAAGAAGTGGAAAATACGCAGGGCAAAGGCAGAAGAAAGGAAGCCCGACTGAAGAAAGAAAAGGAGAAAAGGCCTAAAGCGCAAGGGCAACCTTAAAAGTCCAAGGCAAAGGCAAAAGGGGAAAGGCGCATTTTAAAATAAAAAGGCGCACCCTGAAATCTTGTAAAAGAGTGCCGGGCTCTCACCCGTGCAATTTGTAAATGTAGACGGGCGGTGGAAAGGAAGCTAGGAAGATAGAAGGACAATGGGAAAAAGGGCCTAGGCCATGTAAAAAGGGGATGACCGCCCAAAAAGGATTTAGGGTTTTGTATATAAAGTTGAAAAGTGAATGAGAAGCTCATTCTTGTGTGTGGCCAAAAGTAGCTCTCCTCTTCTTCTTCTTCTTCTTGTTCTTGCTTGCTTGAGCTTGTGCTTGAGAGAGGGAGTGTGAGAGTGTGAGGGAGAGAGTGTGTGAGGGTGAGGGACCGAGGAGGAGAAGCTCTCCATCTTCTCCTCTCTTCTTCTCTTCTCTTCTCTTCTCTTGTCTTGCTCGCGGCAATGGAGCTTGGAGCTTGGAGCGGGAGGATCGAGCTTGCTTGAAGCTTGCACTTGGATCGTGGAGCTACCGGAGTGCGCGGGAGAGGAGGTAACTCGAACGGCACGGAGGTAAGCTCACTACACCCATAGATATGGATGGCGCGTCGGCTATGTGAGAGGTAGCCATTAGTGCTCGGCTTGGAACGCTTGAATCAATAAGCGGTCCGTGGGTCTTGGTGGTTGAGTGAAAGCTCCCACATTTTGGTTCCGTTGCCGGGACCAACGGATTCAAGCCTTGAGCGCTTGCCCGCTTCGAATCGAGCATCAAAGTAAGGGGTTTCCCTCGAACCGGTGCTTGAAGTAGATAGGTAGGAAGCGAGGGGGTTGAAGATGGTATTCGATCTCCTTGGCAAGTAGGTTTTTTGCTTTCTGTGATTTATATTGTGGAATGGAGTAGTGTAGGTATTTATTTTGTGATTTGGATGCATTTAGGGTAGGAAAAAACAAGGAAAAAGAAGAAAAAAGCAGACAAACAGTGGGGTTTTCTGTTGCTGTATAACAGGCTAAAACAGGGAAATAGGGGACCAGATTCAAGTTTCTGGGACCAACCCATCCGATTTTGAGAATCGGACGCTCGGACCAATCCGTCCGACTCGGACACTCAGACTAGTCCATAATAGGACCACTTACAATCGGACCAGGCCGTCCGATTCCCAAAATCGGACCAGATCAGAATCGGACCACCCTGTCCGATCCAATTCCCGAAATCGGACCACTTTTTGATCCGACTTCTAGAATCGGACGTGACCAAAATTGGACCACTGGGCCGATCGGACCCACCCAAAATCGGATGCCCGATTCTGATAATCGGACTCCTGAAAATCGGACATCTGAGAATCGGACAGAAAACTGTCAAAATCGGACACGTGCCTAGAACACAAATTCTGATACATCTAAACCCCGAGATTGACCCCTAAGACTACGTAGAGTTGAAGGCACATCACAGATCCATAACCGCGCTAAAATTTAGAGAGCGTAGTTCAAAATTTGGCTATAAACGGTCCTCCAAATTGCATATGGCGTCTACCGTAACGGCCCTGCGGGCCGGGGGGGACTGCCCCCCCCAGACCCCCGCAAAGGGGGCCCCCTCCGCACCTCCCCCGAGTAGGTTGGAGAGAAAACGCGCACCATGACAGGCCCTCCAAATTGGACCCTAGCGAAGTAATGGCTCTACACGAGCATGGAGTCTCACTTGCAATAGAGCACCCAAAAGCCCATACCCGAACACAGAGAAATAGAGACCCTAGAACCTTAATGGGCCAATCTAGCCATCAAGGGCAACAAGGCCACACCACAAATACACATGTACATTGTGTTCAAACTAGGTCTAGTCAGAGCAAAATTCAACTTCAGCAAGCTACAAATGCGAAGATGACTAGGCATGACACTCTTGACGAGAGATGTACCTTAAATAGCACTGCACTGACAATCCAAGACAGCAGTGGAGAATCCACATCTGGTCGTGCAGTCGAGAACTTAAGGGCATCGGTCAGAAGGCTTAAATTTACAAGCCAGGACCCGGAAGATGAAGACATAGTACCACCTACTTATCTTAGGGTCAAACTCACCGCAAAAAGAGAGCATACTATTGATGCTCTAATCGATGAAGGAGCAGATTTTAATATCTTGACCTATGAATCATGGACCCTACTAGGCCAACCAGAGCTCACACCGACTGATGCAACTCTTAATCCTTACGGGGAACACCCACAAGCACTTCTAGGGAAGTGCAGAATCCTTGTAACAATTGAAAAAGAAAGCTTGCCACTCCTGTTCTATGTTCCTCCCAATAGTGAGAATGGTGGAAAGGAAATCCTCCTAGGAAGGCCCTTCAACTCAGGCTCACAGAAGGGTGATGTAGTAGGATGACTACTCATCCTCAAGATAGTTTGACTTGAACTTAGGACTTGCCAACCCCAGTGTTGAGTGAGGCCAAGCCTGAAAAAAGAAGGTCAAGAGACAATGCCAAGGACAGGCTTTGGACTTACAAATATCGTAGAAGACCCCAAAAGAAGCCCAAGCCTTATGGACGCAGGCATCGATGGAGGGTCAGCACAACACCGCGATGGATACCCAAAGCGTTGCTTCGTGCTCAAGGGTATTATGCAGGCAAACATTGGATTTGGGTGCCCAAACTCCCTGCTAGGCCACCTCTATCAGAAGCCCAAACTATGTCCAAAGCTAAGAGGCATAGGAGGAAAACTAAACGAAAGGCCAAGTTTCAAACCAAAAATATTGGAGTGATTGAGCCCATCACTACTGAAATCAAGAAACCAAACATGGCCTATCAAAAAGTAGATCCTCAGCCTAGTGTGCTTGACAAGAGGACATCAGATGCAGCCATTGAGCATGCACAAAAATCATTAGTGCCCAAGAAGCCTTTGATTTCCCAAGGGGAGAAAAAACATCATGGGCACAATATTGCTCATGGCAAGGCTACTCGCTCAACAAAGCAAATGGCACAATCATCTAATAGCCTTGAGAAAATCATTCAGCTAGTGCCACATCCACCTAGGAGTCCTAGATCTCCTACGCCCTCTTCTCCCAAACAGACAGAGGAAGCACTACAGCAGTTGTCAAGGGCGACTGCTCAATTCCAAACTCTATCTCCATCCAAGCTTCCAATCGGCAAAGAAGTGGGACGTGATGCCATCTGTAGCTCTCGACCCAAGGATATGCATGAGCAACCTAATGCGACTAGATCAGCTCATGTTCGATCTACACAAATGAGTGCTCAAAGGCCAACAAAAGACACAACCACTTCTGATCGCCCTAGGGACTTGACACTGCAATCCACCAAGGGTAGCCAGCCCACTAAACTAGCTGCTACTACTTCCAATCAGGGATCACAGCAGTCACAGCCCTTGGCCGTGACAATGCCCCTTGTGGGACGTGTCCTTAGAAGTTCACATGTGGAGGAGGTGTCACAACCAAATCCCTCGGCAACTCCAGCGCTTTCAAAGTGCCTAAAGCCTAGGACAGAGGAGTCAAACGCAAGGAAGTTGGTTGAAAAGCTAGACTCTCCGAAAAGGGCGGCAGTTGTGCCCTCACAACCGGGCAAGGCTATTCAGCAAACCACGGCTATGTCCCATAAGGACACACTAGAGAAGGGAAATGCTGAAGCCTGACCAAGCACATCAACGGTCAATATAGCCTAGGGTCCTGAGTTGCTGAGAGAGGCACCTTCATTGACCAAGAAAAAGAGGAGAAAGCAGAGAAAACAACAACAGATGCAGGTGGGTGTGGACCCCAAGAACATTGAGACGAAGGGCACTGGAGAGCTGATGAATAAAGTATCGAGTCCACCCACCAATGAACCCACTGATGCCTCTCCTAATAGCGGTGAAACCCCAAACACATTCGTGTGTTCTGAGAAACCAAAGCAACCGTTGCCATCAACAGTTGCTTGCAACACTCTATCCACTGACAATAGAACTCACATTGATCAATCAAGAGTGGATACAACGCTGTCACAACAGGGTGACAAATCTATACCAGTCACATCCGAGAAGAACCAGGATGAAATAACAGCAAAACCTCAGGAGAAACTGAGAACCCCAAGAGCACAAGGAATCCTAGCGTTGACCAATCTTGCTCATCTAGGCCTGAGCCCCCAGCCATGCTAAAGCCTAAGGAAACTCGTAGAAATTTGCATGAGATAGCAACCGAGCAAGCCCTCGTTGAACATAGAAGTGTCACAGAATGCTTAACTGAGTTGGAGGCTAAGCTCAAAGTGGTCGCACGTGTCTACGTCCTTGTGGACGTGGGCACGATCCCTAAGGAGCAGCTTGGAGAGTACTTGACCTTTCCTCTATCATGGGAAGAACAAGAACATATTAACGGGCACTACGACAGGATCCTGCATGAACAGATGCGACTCATCCTTGACGAGGAGGCTGACGAACTATGCTTAACCGTCACGTTCAATGAAGTGCTCTGTCGACTGAATCTCGTAGACATAGAGCTACTAAAGCGACTGTCAGCAGGCCAAAGTCAATTTGAGTGGTGTTGGTGTGAAAGCCGCGTTGTAATGGCCGAACTAGGGGCTCAGATCATGACGGTCTCAGAAGAGCGGTTGGCCAAATGGCGGTCTCAAAGAGACCCAACCTACGTGGCACTTCGAGTGCTCACTAAAATTTGGGGTACGGACTTAGTTGGGACTAGGCTACTGGGCCCTTTGATTGATAAGGTTCTCACCGAAGAGGAGTTACATATTGCCAGTAGACTCGGCCAAGGTTCCATACTACTCGACGTGGCAAAATATCTATCAGTATTAAGTCAGCTGCCACGAATACTAGATGCGTGTGCCATGCTCCGGTACAACCCCGAGTTCTACACTTGGTTCTTATCCTCGTGATGTGACATGGATTCATAGATATGTATATAAATAAATACGGATTTTTGTGTCACCATGTATAAAAAATATCAACACACACAAGCAATGATAGTCAAGCGCAGGGAGAAGAGTCGGGTTTGACAGGCTAAGCTCCTCAGGTCCTCCTCACTTCACACTTTTAAAAGTCGGGTGATCAGCCCCACCTCCAGGTGAAGGACATGCAACCCATATTCCCGCATTAGGAGGCCTTGACCAACAACTCTGATGGTGTAGACAGGGAGGAGTCTCTTTCTATACACCTTCTTCCCTTTTTGATCTATCCTTTCGAGCATGTGCCCTGTCCCACTCCATGACAACCAGTCCACGCGACTTAGCATAAACTAATGTCCGCTAATGACTGGAGGTAACGTGAACATCAGCATGGGGACCATTCCCCTACAACAAACACCGCATGCCTCACCCCTCCCTTTTTTGTATATGCGCTTCATAAACCACACTAAAATCCCTTCCATGCAAACAGTTGTATCCTGTATCAAGGTCTGAACCCTTGGATTTCGTCTTGCAGGTTTCCTTTTGCGGCAGAACGCATGGAGAATCATGGAGATCTAGCATGCAAAGACGCTCTGCACACAAGGCGGGAGCATGTGGCGCACGCCCCTCCACTGGAGCACTATGTGCCCACCATCAAGAGGTATGCCAAGAAGCGAGGCCCTAAGCGACATTGCCCAGGGCGAAGGCCGAAGAATCCTCGAGTCAAGAAAGTCGAGACTCGAAACACGCAACAGGTGGCAGCACTAGTGGTGCGCACTCCCAGCTCCCGCTCGGGCCCCTGATGCTCAAAGGCAGAAAGGGCAGCTCGAGAAAGAGAAGAATTTAATGAGTTATTTAAAGATATTCTGGAGACGGTAGTGGGCCGGAATTACACCATTCATGTCCCGGTCGACATGTTCCCCGCTCACCCCCATAGGAGCCCCACACCAGCAGAGCCCCAATCACCCGGCCACCCAGACTCGCCCCGCCTCGTACAAATAGAGTAGCCCCATGTTGTATAAAGGGCTTATCAAATGCTACCGGGCCATGACTTTTGGTCTTTAAATGGTTAAGTGTTGACATGATCCCGAAGTGTATGAACTTTTCATATCTGCGTTTAATATATTTCACGTCTTTAGCAAAAGAAAAAGCTAATCAAGCGCAGGTGATAAATATCTAAGTCAACACCATAAAATTCAGATAAGTGATATCTCCTTGCATTGCACTGGTTTATTATAGTTGCGGCGTATACCATGCATGTACTCTCATGAAGCGGCAAGTTGATGCAGAATGACACAGGTCAATGGCTAGAAGTGTTTCACATCCAAGTCACCGCAAGACCACCAACCCCACAAAGAACCATTATGGAGGAAGTGACAGGAATACCAAGAAACAAAAGCCATGACGAAAACGCCACTAGATGAGAACCCAATGACACCTCTGCAAAAGCACATATTGCGACTGAGCATGGCCAAAGCATAATCATCGATTACCTCCTCCTTCTTGGCTAAACTCTATGTTCGGCAGGAGCCACACTTTCAACAAGGGCGAACATCTCTTCATCATCCAAGATTCAATTCGCAAGATGCTCTGCCCTTGTCCATGCACAGCTCACTCCAAGTGCTACCTCAATGGTTCGATGTCTCACATGTTACGAAGAGGGTTACAAAATCTCAAGTGTATCTCTTCATCTCAACAACAGTTCCTCTAGCACCAAGGCTGGTGACACAATCATCTCTGTAATATCAATTCTTCATAGCCTTTCAATTCCAACATTTCTCAATCCAAATGAAAGGCTAACAGCCTCAATGAATGGCATTGATTGTATTCATTTTTTCCAAAAAAAAAGGGGAAAAAAAGAAAAGAAAAGAAAAGAAAAGAAAAAGAAAGAATGAATGAATGAATGAAAAAGAAAAAGAAAAAGAAAAAAAAAGGAAAAAAAGAAAGAAGAGCACTCATGATCACAGCACCGCACCTAGGGGTCCTCAAATTAGGTACGTCCAGTGGCCTTGGTCGGTTGGCTCCGTCCCTAATCCCCTAGCCCTTTGTACATCCCCCACAGTTGTTCAGGGCACATCAAGGGCAGGACATACCTCGGGAGCTTGCCTCGCCTATGGTTAGACCTATCACCCTGAACCACTTGCACAATTTTGTCGCACTCATCTCAATGCCATTACAATCAACAATGGTAAGCAAGGCATGAAAGACACTGGACCAGTACACCATACTTTTCAAACACTACGAGTAGCCACTAGCTACCAAAAGCTAAGACATCATAGAGCTTAATTATGCTGCATTGCCTTGACAAGACCATAATGATGTCTCAAGCAATCTTCAAGTGTACTTCCCGTCTTCATCGACAAATTTTTCCATCAACTAAGCCCTTGCTTCACTGACCCATTGCTATACAAGGAACCAGGCCGACAGTCTTCTAACTAAATAATATCTAAGTATACACAAGCACTCATATAATATCTGCATCGAAGTATATACACAGTTTGGGTCCTCAAGTGCAGGACAATACTCTCAGCTTGCTTAGAGTTCGACATGTCTCCCAAACTAATCAAATATGTCTTGTGCACGATAAGAAGACTAGCACTACCCCTTAGGGAGAGACCACACGAGAGGTTTTCAAATTGTAGGTGTTGAAGACTTCACCGAAAGTGTCGTTCGATCTTCATCAACACCCAACTCTGAATGCTTATCCCTTACTATCCGACAAGCCTGCAAGGGATCATCATGTGCAGAATCCCCAAACAAACCAACACTTGTGTTGGCCCTCAATGCCATCCCCAACACAGCATAGTCCTACCACCAACTCCAACAACCTTCCACCAGCCACCTTGGACACCAACAGGCCCCCAGGACCTTCTGTCACACCACCACCAACACTCCTTCGCGGAAACCACAGGCGTCCTTCTCACCCACGTCTTCGGTGCATGCTACAGCCTGCTACCTACGACGGTGAGTGCCATGGGACTGGCACTCGTCTAGGAGGGGGGTAATGTTAACCCCAACACGAAGAAAGCAAAAAGAAGTGGAAAATACGCAGGGCAAAGGCAGAAGAAAGGAAGCCCGACTGAAGAAAGAAAAGGAGAAAAGGCCAAAAGCGCAAGGGCAACCTTAAAAGTCCAAGGCAAAGGCAAAAGGGGAAAGGCGCATTTTAAAATAAAAAGGCGCACCCTGAAATCTTGTAAAAGAGTGCCGGGCTCTCATCCGTGCAATTTGTAAATGTAGACGGGCGGTGGAAAGGAAGCTAGGAAGATAGAAGGACAATGGGAAAAAGGGCCTAGGCCATGTAAAAAGGGGATGACCGCCCAAAAAGGATTTAGGGTTTTGTATATAAAGTTGAAAAGTGAATGAGAAGCTCATTCTTGTGTGTGGCCAAAAGTAGCTCTCCTCTTCTTCTTCTTCTTCTTCTTGTTCTTGCTTGCTTGAGCTTGTGCTTGAGAGAGGGAGTGTGAGAGTGTGAGGGAGTGAGTGTGTGAGGGTGAGGGACCGAGGAGGAGAAGCTCTCCATCTTCTCCTCTCTTCTTCTCTTCCCTTCTCTTCTCTTGTCTTGCTCGCGGCAATGGAGCTTGGAGCTTGGAGCGGGAGGATCGAGCTTGCTTGAAGCTTGCACTTGGATCGTGGAACTATCGGAGTGCGCGGGAGAGGAGGTAACTCGAACGGCACGGAGGTAAGCTCACTACACCCATAGATATGGATGGCGCGTCGGCTATGTGAGAGGTAGCCATTAGTGCTCGGCTTGGAACACTTGAATCAATAAGTGGTCCGTGGGTCTTGGCGGTTGAGTGAAAGCTCCCACATCTAGTGTAGCAACAACAAGTGCTCCTCTTAGAGCACAAATATTGCTACATGAAAAGAGGTGATGGAGACCAAGCATTGTTGCCCTATGAGAGAAAAGACATATCCAACAAGGCTAGGAAATCCTTATCCTGAAAACATCCTCCAAAACGTGGTTTGGAAAATTATGTAGCACTTGAAGTTGACTAAGCTAGGAAGGTATTGGGCATGAATATTTGGTTGCCCATATTCCATGCAAGTGGAATGTTGTAGCTATGGAGAGGACCTACAAATGGTTGTAAAGGGGTTTCTCATTGACTTGTTCGATGATACATAGTTGGAAGCCATCCATACAAAGCACATTATAGTCATTGACAAAGACATGTACTTTATTATTCAGCTTCGATATGGCAAGGGAACTCCATAGGCTAATGATGCAAGGTCTTGCCATGAACACTATAGTATAATAGCTTAGAAAGCCAAAACTTTTGTATACTCTATAACAATGGAATATATATATTTTTTGTCTCATGCGATGTGTACTCAATTCAATTAATAAGTAATTTTTTTTTGTTTTGTTTCTTGAAATGTGTGACTATTAGTTTATATTTAATATATGCACACATTGGAAGTAGTGATACATACATATATGAGTTGCATTACAACCTATATATGATTGTAGGTATACATACAACTTTTTTACATAAATAACTCAAATTATGCCAATGTATAGAAATGCATCGTTCATGTACCACACATTATCACCACACTTACACAAACCACACATTTATTTAATGAATTTATATTTATTGAGATAAAATAAAATATATTAAATTGATCTCAAGAAAAATACATGCGATAACTAGTACCAATGATTAATACAAAGAGATAATAGCCAATAGAGACTCTCATTCATTTACCCCACGATTTGTGTATCTTGGCCACCATAACATATGCACATAGCTGCTATGCCCTTTAGGTACCTCATGATACCCTTGACAGTATCTCTATGCCATCTACCACTAGGTGTAGCCATATAGCATGCCACAACTTCCATTGCAAATGCTATGTTAGGACGAGTGGCTATCATGGCATACATCAAAATACCCATAGTAGATGCATAAGGAATCTTGGCCATCTCAGCCTTTTGCTCATCAGACTGTGGACAATCGTCTTGACTAACCTTCATATGAAAAGGTAGAGGATAGTCGATAGGCTTACCATTCTGCATATAAAACCGCTCAAGGACTTTCTGGATATACTCCTTCTATGACAGATAAAGGGGCTCGTTAGGGCAAACATGCATGATGTGCATCCCAAGAATATGCGAGGCTTATCTCATGTCCTTTATCTCAAAGCTCTTGTTGAGTTTAGATTTTGAGGCATCTAGCTCATCATGAGCTCTCCTAGCAAAAAACACATCGTTCACAGAGTACAAAAATCATAAGGCTGCCATTGCGAGCCTTCTTCATGTATAAATATGGATCCATAACACTATGGCTATATTCTTGTGAATGCATAAAAGCATCAAACTTGTGATACCATTCCCTAGGTGTCTGCTTAAGGCTATAAAGGCTCTTTCTTGTGAATGCATAAAAGCATCAAACTTGTGATACCGTTCCCTAGGTATTTGCTTAAGGCTATAAAGGCTCTTTCTCAGCTTGCACACTAGGTATTCCTTGCCTTTTTCTTCAAAATCCTTAGGCGATTGCATATATATCTCATCATGCAAGTCCCCACGTAGAAAATCCATCTTTATATCCATTTGATAAAGGCCCAAATCTAGTTGAGCAACCAATGCTACTACCATGTGTAGGGTTGCCATTTTGACCATAAGGAGAAAAGATTTCATTGAAGTCAACACCATATTCTTGCTTGAAAGCCTTAGCTATCAATCTAATCTTATAAGCAGGCTTGGGATGTCTAGGGATACTTTTCACCTTGTGTACCCACTTGCATGGCAATGCCTTCTTGCCACTAGGCAAAGGAAGAAAATTCCACTTATAGTTAGTCTGTAAGGAGTCAAACTCCAATTGCATGGCCATGTCCCATGAGTGACTATCATCTCTATGCATGGCCTCATCATAAGAGAGAGACTCACCTGCATCTATCACTATAACATAATCCACGGAGGGTGTAAAGTTCTCAAGGGGATGTCTAGCTCTAGTAGAGTATCTCAGAGAAGGTTGATCTTGCACAACAGGTAGAGCCTAGGCCACTAGAGCATTAACTGTTGTTGCTGTTATAGGCTGCCTAATTGGTTGTATAGGAGTAGGAGGCTCAACCTAAAAGATCACCCTACATATCTCAATCACTTGCTTAGGCTACTCATGCATCTTTTTCTCATGGAAAATGACATCATGGCTGAAGATGACCTTGCAAGCTTGCGAATCCCATAGGCGATAGCCCATCTCACTTGTATCCCCATAACCAAATAAAGATGCATTTCACAGACTTAGGATCTAGCTTATCACACTTGTCTTTGGTAACATGGCAAAATGCCTCACAAATGAATTATGTGCAAATGAGCATATGATGGAGGTTTTCCAGTCCAAACCTCCTCTACAACCTAGCAATCAATAGTAGTATAAGGGGATTGGTTAATCAAGTGTACAATAGTAACTGCCTTAGCCCAAAAGTATTGTGGTAAGCATGCATGGATTAGCATATTGTGGACTCTCTCTTGAATCATCCTATTTATGCATTCGGCAATACCATTTTGGAGAGGGGTGTAACGGGCAGTCTAGTTATGCTTAACACCCTGCTCATCACAAAACTATTAAAAATATTTTGAGACGTACTCACCCCCATTATTAGATCTTAGGCATTTCATGTTGAGATATCGAGCTCCACTCGTGATATGCCAGGGTGACCGTTGTGCATTTATGTCACCGACTTGTCAGTTGCAGATGCGGTTGGTACACCGCCCATGAATAATAGCTAGATGACAGCTATCCTTATCTACTCTAGTTCGTGGCTCAGTTAGTATGCCATCTTAGTTAGTTGTCTTTGGTTTGAGACCCATATATAGGGTTCTTCTATTTCTTTGTAAGATAGTTTTTTTGGCTTACACAACTAAGAAGAGGAAAACTGTTTTCAGCCTCCACCCTTGTGTGTATTCCCCCATTGTGCAAGCAAGAAAGCTATAAGTGAGACTCCTTCCTTCTCTCCCACAATCTTGACATGGTATCGGAGCCTTGTTCGTGGTAAGGAGCTCAAGAAAGCAAGCCAAGCTCACAGTGTTCTGGTAAGAGGAGCAGTGTTGCTTTCATTTTCTATTTTGGGAGCAAGTCTCTGCAGGTAGCACAGCCGAGAAGTGCAAGAGTGCATTGTCTCAGGTTGAGACGCCCTTCACGGTGAAGCAAGAGGGCAGTATATGCTGTGGGTGAGGGCTTTAGCCCTCGGTGACCCTGTTTTTCTAATTTGAGGCCATTTCGGGGCCTATTTTGGAGGCGGAAGCTTTTTGCATGCACTTAGGAAAAGGCCCTGTTTTATGCTGTGCGACCACTGTTCTACAGGTCGGTGAAAATTTACCACATAAATTGCATCGTATGCTTGTGTGTAGAGACATTGGGAGTTACAGAATCATCCTTGTTGCCTATTGATGCAAAATCGTCACTAGGAAGTGACTGTGTGGTCAAATACCACTTTCGTCAGTTTTGCAGATTTGCCCTTGTGAGGCTGAAGCTGTGTTCTTTGCAGTGACAGAATTTTTTGCAGTGTTTTGTAATGGCGTCTGATTTTCTTTCACAGATTGTCACTGAAAAGCTTGACAAGAACAACTTCCAAGCATGGAAGTTCAGAATGACGAATTTCCTTATGGGAAAAGGATATTGGGAATTCGTTGCAGGAAATGAAGAAGAACCAGTTCTTCTTGATGTTCCCAATCAACAGCAAATGCAGGCATTTAAAGCATGGCATGAGAGAGCCAGGAAAGTTATGTATTGGCTGTCTATCAGCATTTCAGACTCTATGATTGTGCATATTCAAGATGCAAGTACGCCAAAGGAGGCATGGGATACTTTGTCAAAAATGTATAGCACAAATACACAAGCCAGGAAAATGCAGCTCAAGCAAGAGTTGCACAATGTGCAAAGAGAAAATATGAGCATTAATGACTACCACATGAAGGTGAAGAAGATTGCAGATGCACTTGCTTCCATTGGGTTGCCAGTGGAAGATGATGATTTAGTTTCCGTGACCTTGAATAGTTTAGGAAAGGATTATGCACAGTTCCGAACATCCATTTCCATCCGTGAAAGATTTCCTGATTTTGAGGAGTTGATTGCTCTTCTAATTTCTGAGGAGCAGAGAAATGGTAGTGCATCTTCTTCAGGAGGAACTTCAAAAGAAGCTGTCTTCTACTCAAATGCTGGAAGAGGTAGAGGCAGAGGTAGAGGAGGCCGATCTGGAGGCCGTGGTAGAAATCAGAATATGCAGCAAACTCAAGAAAACCAGTCCTATGGAGGAGGACGTGGTAACTCTAGAGGCAGGGGGAGCCAAAGAGGTCATGGTGGATGGCAAAGAGGCCAAAATGCAAACAACAATGTTGAATGCTACTACTGTGGTAAAATGGGTCATATGGCTAAAGATTGCTATAAAAAGCAGAATGAAATCATGAATGGGAAATTGCAACAAGGGAATTATGAATCTTCTAGTAGACAGGGTGATGACAGAAATGAGCATTTGTTTATGGTGCAGCACATGAACAATTATGTGACAAGTACAGAAGAAAGCAACAATGTATGGTATGTTGACTCAGGTGCATCCAACCACATGACAGGTCATGCAGAATGGATGGAGGATGCAAGGAAAATGGAAAAACCAGGATTTGTGGAGACTGGTGATGATACTGCACATCCTATTGTGCAGATTGGAAAAATTCCTTTGTCTATGCAGGATGGGAAAAAGAAATACCATTCCGATGTATTTCATGTCCCGGATATCACCAAGAATCTAGTTTCTGTTGGTCAAATGGTTGAGCAGGGCTTGCAGGTCAGATTTAATCCTCATGGATGCTTTGTTGAGGATATGAAAAATAAAGGTCGCTTGATAGCAAAAGGAAAGAAGAAGGGCAGAATGTTTACGTTGGATGCAGACATGTCTGAATTGAGTGCAGGAATGTTTGCACATGGGACCAGTGTAGTTGCAGATATTGATATATGGCATAAACGCATTGGTCATGTTAATGTACAACGACTTAAATCAATGCAGGCCCAAAATATTGTTGCAGGATTGCCTAAATTCAAGGTTGCAGAAATGCATAAGGTATGTGAAGCCTGTCAGTTTGGAAAACAGGCAAGGAAACCATTTCCTAGACATGTTCAAGAGAGTGAGAAGCCATTGGAATTAATCCACTCTGATGTGTGGACTACTAAAGCTGCATCTCTTGGAGGCTGTCATTATTTTGTCACTTTTATTGATGACGATAGCAGAAAAGTTTGGGTCTATTTTATGAAAAAGAAAAGTGAAGTTTTTTGGCATTTCAAAACTCTTAAAGCTATGGTTGAAAAAGAAACAGGCCTGCAAATAAAATGCCTAAGGTCAGATGGAGGGGGAGAGTACCTCTCAAATGAGTTTGCAAGGTTCTTGCAGGAGCATGGCATAAAGCAGCAATATTCATGTAGTCATATCCCACAACAAAATGGAATTGCAGAAAGGAAAAATAGGCATATTGGAGAGGTATCTTGTGCCATGCTCAACGAAAAAAACTTGCCAGATTTTTACTGGGCTGAAGCACTTGCTACAGCAGTCTACATAATGAACAGGACTCCCACTGCAGCAATACATGGGATGATCCCAGAGGAGAGGTATACTGGTAGGAAACCAGATATTTCTCATTTGAAGATTTTTTGTTGCATTGCCTATGTTCATGTGCCAAATGAGTTGAGATCCAAGTTGGATCCAAAAGCTGAGAAGTGCATCTTTATTGGTTACTCTCTGCAGACAGCAGAAAGGGTATCGATGCTATAATTCTTCTACTCATAAGTTTACAGTGAGCAGAGATGTTGTTTTTGATGAGATGAGTAGCTGGTATAAACCAGTAAATGTGATTGATGATGTAGATGCACAAAATGGTAATGCTGCACAGAATTCACAACAGCAGTCACAAAATATTAGTGGACCTGGAGTGTCCTCTAGCAGTGGTTCATATTCTTCGCCATGGATAGGCAGATTGAGATGAGGAGAATCTCCTCAAAACAATGCAGATAGTGGTATGCAGGTTTCATGAAAAGGAAAAGAGAAGGTAGATCAGCCCATGTTTGATGTGAATGCAGGTCACTCTTATGTGGATGGTGAATCCAGTGGCTCAGAACAGAGCATTGATGATGAGTTGGGTATTCCTTCTATTATTACACATGGAGTAAGGAAGACCAAGGATGTTTTGAGAGCACTTGGGAGTGAACCTACTTTGCGCAAGTCTACCAGAGTTAGGTATCCTGTGGATAGGCTGAAATATGATGGATTTACAGCCATTCGCTATGCATATATGGTCAAAGTGATACAGGAACCAGAACCCACTTCTTTTGAGCAAGCCATGGGAAAAGAAAAATGGGAGAAAGCCATGGATGAAGAAATGGATGCCTTGGAAGCAAATGCTACATGGGAGTTGGTATCCTTGCCTAAAGGTAAAAATGCAATTGGCTGTAAGTGGGTTTATAAGGTGAAGCACAATGCAGATGGTTCTGTGAACAGATACAAGGCAAGATTAGTAGTCAAGGGGTATGCACAAACATATGGCATTGATTATGAAGAAACATTCAGTCCGGTTGCAAGGATGGCAACCGTAAGAGCAGTCATTGCTATGGCTACATCAAAGGGATGGTCTTTACATCAAATGGATGTAAAGAATGCCTTCTTGCATGGTGATTTGCAAGAAGAGGTCTATATGGAGCAGCCACCAGGTTGTGTGCATGATGTTCATCCTGAGTTTGTTTGCAGGTTGAAGAAAGCCTTGTATGGCTTGAAGCAAGCACCTAGAGCATGGTCTGACAAGATAGGACAGTATCTTGTCACTATTGGCTTTCAGATTTCCAAGGCAGATTTCTCACTTTATGTGAGAAAAATAGAGAAAGGTATTATGCTACTTGTCATTTATGTTGATGATTTGATTATGACAGGTGACAGTGATGAAGATATCCTTCATGTGAAAATGCTATTGAAGCAGAAGTTTGAGATGAAGGATTTGGGAGAGCTGCGTTATTTCTTGGGCATTGAGGTGATTAGATCACCAAGTGGGATACAGCTCTTGCAGAGGCAGTATGGATTGGACATGCTGTCCAAATATGGGATGACAGGCTGTAAGCCTATTTCAGTTCCTTTGGAGCAGAATGTGAAGCTGAGTGCAAATGCAGGTGAGCTTCTGGAAGACCCTACTATGTATAGACGCATAGTAGGAAGTTTGATTTATATGACTATTACCAGAACAGATTTGAGCTATGCTGTGGGATTGGTAAGTCAGTTTATGCAGGCTCCAAGGAAATCGCATTTGGATGCGGCTAGACGCATACTCAGATATGTGAAGTCCACATTGCAGTATGGACTATTCTATGAGACTGGGGTTCAGACACAGTTGCATGGATACACTGATGCTGATTGGGCTGGTAGTATTTCTGATAGACGATCTACCAGTGGATATATGTTCTCTTTTGGAAGTGCTGCAGTCACTTGGAGAAGCAAGAAACAGCCTACAGTTGCATTGTCGAGCACAGAGGCTGAGTACAGGGGTGCAGCAATGGCTGCATGTGAGGTAGCTTGGTTGCATAAGCTACTTTATGATATGCATCAGCCTACAGATGGGCCAGTTGTCATTTATTGTGACAACATGAGTAGTATACACTTGGCAAATAACCCAGTCTATCATACTAGAACAAAGCACATTGAGGTGCATTATTACTATGTGCGGGAGAGGGTTTTACTAGGTCTTATTGATCTAGTTTATGTCAGCACAGAGGATCAGGTAGCTGACATATTCACGAAGGCATTGGGCGCAGAGAAGCTGTGCAAGTTCAGAGACCTGCTTGGTGTGCAGGAATTGGGATTGAGCTCGAGGGGGAGTGTTGAGATATCGAGCTCCACTCGTGATATGCCAAGGTGACCGTTGTGCATTTATGTCACCGACTTGTCAGTTGTTGCAGATGCGGTTGGTACACCGCCCATGAATAATAGCTAGACGACAGCTATCCTTATCTACTCTAGTTTGTGGCTCAGTTAGTATGCCATCTTAGTTAGTTGTCTTTGGTTTGAGACCCATATATAGGGTTCTTCTATTTCTTTCTAAGAGAGTTTTTTTGGCTTACACAACTAAGAAGAGAAAAACTGTTTTCAGCCTCCACCCTTGTGTGTATTCCCCCATTGTGCAAGCAAGAAAGCTACAAGTGATACTCCTTCCTTCTCTCCCACAATCTTGACATTTCAGCCTTTACCCAGAGTAATTCTCAACAAGAGTAAGCCAACACTAAAAGGTAGACAAGACATCTGCTTTTTGCTTAATAGGGCAAGTCTAGATGTGTGAGTAATTATTAATAAATGTGACAGTACTTCACACCAGCTAGCGACTCATAGGGTATAGGACCATATATATTGGAATGAACAAGAGCCAAAGTCTCACCCATGCACTTTATGCTAGACTTTTTATGCGTAGTACATGTCTGCTTGCCATATAAACAATGCTCACACGACTTAGAACACTTATAGTCTAGGGATGTAAGATACTACAAACTGGTAAGCATTTTCATTCATTTCAAAGATATGTGCCTTAGGCAACAATGCCAAAGAGATATATGTGAAATTGTGTTAACTTCAGCATGAGAAAAAGTAGAAAAAGTGGAAAAGCACAAGCTGGGGGTTAAAAGAGGCAGCCTAGAAGGGAATTGGACACAACGGAAGAAGCAGGAAGGGAAACAAATGAAAGTGCAAGGGCAACTTTAAAATCTAAGTCAAAGGCAAAAAAACATTTTTCAATGCAAGGCGCCCCTAAAAATTTTGTAAAAGAGCGCCAGGCTCCCTCTTGTTGTGCAAATTGTAAGGGTAGACATGCAATAAAAAGGAAGCTAAGAAGATAGGAGGACAATAGGAAAGAGGGCCTAGGCCACGGCCGAGCATGTAAAAAAGGAGATGGGTTTGGTATATAAACTCAAAAAGTGAATGAGAAGCTTATTCTTTGATGTGTGTCAAAAGTGATCTCTTCTTCTTCTATTCTTCTCTCCTTCTTGTTTGCTTGTGTGTGCTTGAGAAAGGGAGTGTGAGAGTGTGAGGGTGAGGGATCAAGGAGAAGAAGCTCTCCGTCGTCTCCTCTCTTCTTCTTCTCTCATCTCATCTCTTGTCTCACGCGCGCATATGGAGGATGGAGCTTGAAGGTGGAGGCTTGAAGTTGCTTGAGCTTGCATCTAGAATCATGGAGCTACCGGGTTGCTTGAGGGAGGAGGCTACTCATTCAAGCATTAAGGTAAGCTCACTACACCCTTGTAGGATCGAAAGCACGTCGGCTAGGTGAGAGATATCCATTTGTGCTTGCTTGAAACGCTTAAAAGAATAAGCGATCTATGGGTCTTGGCGGTTGAGCGTGAGCTCCCATTACATTTTGGTTTCGTTGTGCCAGGACCAACAGATTCAAGCTTGAGCACTTGCGTGCCACAAATCGAGCAACAACGAAGTAAGGGTTTCATCCCTGAACTAGAGTTTGAGATAGGTAGGAGATTTTGGGGTTTTAATCTTCGCAACACGTAAGTATTTCAAATTTTTAATGAGTAGACAAGTAGGAGGATCGTTTCAGTATTTGTGTTTTGATTTTTCTTGCATTTAGAGTAGGTTAGGAGCAAGAAATCGAAGCAAACCAACCTAGGGTTTCTATTGTAAAGTGTAAAATAGGCCAAAACAGGGCAAATTCTGAAAAAAAATGGGCTTGCGATCCATTGACAAGGCATGAGCATTAACAAGGCAGCACTTGGGTATTAGAATAAAGGCTTAAGATCCAAGGAAGGGGGTTGGAAGGCTCATTTTTAGTTCTGCAGTAGAGAGAGAGAGAGAGAGAGAGAGAGAGAGAGAGAGAGAGAGAGAGAGAGAGAGAGAGAGCTTAAGAGTGAGAGTGAGACTTCGAACTTTTGGCAAATCAATCGACTTTCCCACGAGTTTTTTCACTTGGATTAGGTATGTAGAAACCTTCCTGTGTATCTACCCTTGGATTCTGGAGATCCTTGCTTGTGGTAGGCGTGGCCAAAATCTTTGCCACGAATTGATTTTTTGTTGCTGTTTGTGTGTCAGCGGAATTAGACACGGTCCACACGGGTCTGAATCCTAGAATCAGACACTCCGAAGTTCGATTTCTGAAATTCAAACGATCACACTTAGAGAAATTGGACACTCCCAGATTCGAACAGCCACTCATGGCTGAGCCCCAGAATTAACACTCGGCCATTGAGCCCAATCACATTTGGACGCTTCACTCTGACATTCGGTCCAACCACCATTCATCCCACTTGGCCTTGATCATTTGGACCACCATATTCAGGTCGTCCGATTTAGATGATTGGCCACTCAGCCCACCTTGCCATGTGGCATTCGAATGGCCCTATGTTCCTTGGACACTCGGTCTCAGATTTGGGTCTGATACCATTCAGCCCTAGGCCACTTGGACGGGTCGAATCTGACACTCGGACCCTGCAATTCCGACCAATTGGGAGAAATCTAGAATTTGTTGGATTTGACACTTGTAGACCCTGACCGAGTTGGACCATAGCCGGAGGAACCCTGAGAGTGATATAGATGAACATTACATCTTTCAGGCGCAAAAAATGAGAAAATCAGTGAATTGCAAATCTAGCAATGATGTTAGCCAACGTGCTAGATGTCCATCATGCTAAGAGCACCAAACTGAGCCATAGACCCTCAATTAGGCCTTGAATAAGCAGAAGAACATAGTGCAGACCCTAGAGACCAGCGAGAGCAGCCCAACGACTGAGCTTAAAGCCCTATCACACCGATAATATAGACGGAAGTATTGAAGCTGCATTTATCATTCTACATTGTAGCCTACATTGTTTTCCTACACTTGAAGTGCACTTGAAGAAAAGCTGAAAGCTTGATTTTGCACAGTGCACAGAAAAGAGCACGCACACGCACATACACACACACACACACACACACACAGAGTGACAGTAAATTGAGGATTGTTTGCAAATAACAAGGAACTCACTCAGACTTAAGAAAGTGAATGAACCCACCAGCAGGAGAAGACCTCAAAATTTAGATGGGTGATCGAGAACCCCAAGTGTTAGGACCAAGAGGAAGATGCGAAGTAGGAGCTAGACGAATCAAAGGTTCAACATCATTACCAGAGTGAATCTATCTGATTTAATCAACCTCATTGACACTCCAGTGGAACAAGAGACCGCAGATATGGCAGAGTAGCACGGACCACAAACGCAACGAAGAGCTCAATCTGGGTTATTTCTCGGATGAAATTACAAGTACGACTTGCAAACCTGGATAGACCACCATGGTAGGCCATCTGAGGATATCATAGCGGACCTTGAAGAGGAGACAAGACTAGTCCAGGAAGCTTTGCAAGAAATAGTGGCCTACAATCAGGAATATCAAGCTAGAAGCTTGCGATAGAACGTAGAAATGTGGAAGATCCAATGAGAGAGTTAGCCTGATCATGACATGACGTGGAGAGAGAGAGAGAGAGAGAAGTAGAAGGAGACCTTATGCTAGAGCTTCTTATGAAGTGACTATTAGACAACACCTGCACAAGGAAGAGTGCAGCAGTACTTGCGACCTCATTGCTCACAAGGCTGTCTCAACTAATGCTTGAAGAGGTAATCGTCAAAAATCCATGTTGTTGCTAAGTAGTTAGATAAGTACTAGCCAAACGATGATCCCTATAGCTTCATAGAGTAGTTTGAGCATGCCAATGACCTCATTGATCTCACCCAACACTCGCAAGCCTTCGGCCTATGCTTAGGCGATAAGGAAAGGACTTAGTGCACCAGCTTAGATGGCATAGAACGTAACAACTTCAACCATCCCAATAATCTCTTCATTAAGAGATTCTCAGAGGCTGGGTACTCAGGCAATTTGATTGTACGACTCATGAATGTGAAGCAAAGAGATAAGGAGGATATTAGGGATTATGCAACTGATGTGAAAAGTCTCTTTAAGAGAATCCCAACAAAAAAATGTTCCACGGAGAGAGTGATATCCACATTCTTCATCAACGGAATACTAAGTGAGGAACTCTACAAGGCCTTGGCAGGCAACTCAAGCTTGCAGTGAGATGCATTAACTAGGATCTTTGAAGAAGCCATTCGAGTGGATGACCAGCTTAAGGAGAGGAGCTCTAGGAGCTCAAATCAAGACAAGGCTAGCTTTAGAACCTTAGAAAGGGCAACCGTATCGAGCGAATGGTCGGTCCCAAGTAGCCAGGATAAGGGAAAGAGTGCTAACCAGAACCAAGAGCTAGCAAAGATGAAGATGGAGATAACAAGCTGCAAGAAATGGTGAGGAGACCAACATGCCCACATGTCCAATGTGTGTATTGTGGCAGAAACCACCTACCAGCAAAGCCGAGTGTCAAGACTCTAGGTCTTGACCTTGCACCAATTGCGGTAAGTTCAGTCATGATGCCATGCATTGTAGACTATCGAGATGACTTCCATACTCGCAACCTTACAACCTGCCTTACCTAAGGAATAGGCCACCAAATTTCTTCAGGAGGGGAGCCCCATTGGCTCTCTCGGCACCTAATGATGCTAAACCAACCATTCCTAGGATGGAGATAAATCCCACAGGCATACTTTGGCCACTTGGACCTTTCATAACCCATCCATCAAGCGACGCTCCAGTCCACTATGTGGAGGAGCCAAATGATGACGAAACCCTACGTGAACCCTTACATCTCCTACGATGAAGAGGGCAATTCAATCCTCATGGATTATTGACTAGTGTCGATGATGGCATTAGGTAGAGGTAGAGGCAGAGCCTTAGGGGAGCAGACCCAAGAACCGATTTCTTATTGGATTTGCAATCACCTAGGACATATCTCCTCATGCTGCCTCAAACAGGAGCAAGCTAATCAAGGAAAGGCTGATATTAGGTACCCAGAGTGTGGAATCACTCACTTGTTTGCCAAATGCCCTAGATGAAAGCCACCCTCTAGTGCGGCAAATGAGCCATTAGTTTCATTGGGGCTATTCCTTCACCTACGACTCTTTTTCCTATCGAGATTGCATTTAGATTGCTAGGTCCATACAGCGGTCTGCTTCATCTGTGCATGAGTCATGACATGTAACAGGATAGGTGTGTCCTCTCCGTCAAATGTCTCAATTCCAAAGAAGAGGATGGGGTCCAAGGTCATGCTTAAAACAAAGAGTGCTATGATGCTGACCATAGGAAAGAGAGTCATCGATGTAGAGGCAAAGACATCTGCTCCAAGGACTACTAAGAAGGGGTGTGCTAGGATGGGGGAGTACCCCAACCCAAAATGCTAGCTCGAAGCCATAGAGAAGGTCAAGGAGTGGGTGAAAGAGGCCCAAGAGCACCTTAAGAACGCTAAGCCCATCTTGGAGGACGAGATTGATGATCTCTGAAGCGGAAGCATACCCGCTTCACCTCCATGACCAATGTCGAAAGACGCATTTGCACCACAAGCAATGCTGCTTAGACAGAGTTTAAATGCTACGGGCCAGTAAGCCAATCAAGGCCATTGACAAAGGAACACAGGACTAGAAGAAGAGCAAGCAGCTAGCAATCTTCTTACAATGCTAGTGACTACCCCAGTGACTTTAAGCTTAGGAGATCTACTTAAGCTACATTTGACACTATGGCAAGAACTGAAGCAGTGGGTTGAAGGACCAATGGAGCAAGGGGTAGTTGACCTACACAATCATGATGCGGTAACTTAGATACCCAATCTGATGCTACACTCAGTGCCCGAGTCCTTGCATGTTAATGATTTTTAAGAGGGCATAGAGATGCATGCAGTCCTACCAGTCCTTGCATTAGGAGGTGCCACACGAAAAGGAATCATGGACACAGGGGCAAGAGTCAGTGTGCTTAGCCATACAATACTCCAAGCTTGGGGTAACCCACCTGTCAAGAATGCTAGGTTTAATGTTACACTAGCCAATGGAATCAAAGTTAGGCCATTTGGAGTGTTGAAGAATTGGCCATTGAAGATCGTAGGTGTCCAATTTTTTGTAAACTTCATTGTCATGAAGGGAGTAGATTATGATATCTTGTTAAGCTACCGACCCTAGATGTGCAACTCATGAGTCATAAATGATTCGGGCAATGGTCTGATCTTCCTAGGCAATCGAATGGAAGCAATAAGGGTAGAGGTGGATACTTGGAAGACTACGCTTGACTTAGATGCTAACTCAGCCATGCTGAAGGGTGATACGCAAGTTAGAAAATCGTACAGGCCGCTCACCAAGTATATCCCTTGTCTAGAAGTTAAGCGAGATTGGATGCACATGCTAACAGTGATTGATCTACCATTCTTAGATAATGAGGAGTACTAGTAAGCCACTAGGGAAATTGGCAAGCCTAGTGACACACCCTCAAGACCAATTTGCAAGATGGTAAGGAGCTTGCATAGACAACCCAACCCTATCAAGGTACGAGTGGCCACTATCACAGAAATTGAAGATAAAGATGAGGAAGTTGTAGCTATGGCTTACCTGTGCAGCCCACTAATGCAACCCACTAATGCCAAACTCAGCCCATATGGGAGCCGATCATATGCAATTCAGGGAAAGTGCAAGGTTGCAGTCTCTCGAGTCTGAAAGCATACCAATGATCTTTTATGTGTTGCCAAATACGAAGGATGCAAGTACGGAGTTGTTGTTGGGAAATACACTTAAAAAGTAGACATTGTGTACTGTCGACTACCAGTTATAGTACATTCATCTAACATTGGCAACGTACAAATAATCACAGCTTTCAGCAAGGGTAGTGTAGCTTCATCGAAGCCTGCAAAGCCACCAGTAGAGCAACCCACTACCAAGTCTAAGGGGGGGTTGTGACTTGTCACAACCTTCCAAACCTCAAAGATGGTAAACCATTGAAATTAAAGCTAAGGCTCTTGCACCATTGTTCAAATGGATGCCTAAAAATCAAGGGCCAATACCTAAAAAT
Organism: Lygodium microphyllum; assembly: GCF_053477565.2. Lineage (NCBI taxonomy): Eukaryota > Viridiplantae > Streptophyta > Polypodiopsida > Schizaeales > Lygodiaceae > Lygodium > Lygodium microphyllum. The sequence goes on from NC_141155.1 coordinate 29,943,549, forward strand.
GCACAATCATGACCTAGCAAGGCTAGGAACCCGTATTCGAAACCTAGGAGGAAGAGACGGAACTATAGGCATTGACAAATGGTTAAGTAGTGATGGCTCCCTAAGATCTTATTGCAAGTGCAAGGCTATTACGAGGGTAATGCCTAGATATGGGTACCTAAAGCCAAGATGTCCAAGGGCACCACTCAAATGCCGCCCTCAAACTTGGCCACACCAAGCCATGTGACAGAAAACGCCCCAATGCCACAAACAACTCAAGCTGCGAAGCCCATAGAACCTCAAACACATAAGCCGTTAGAGACTAAGCAAGTCTATCGACCAAATCCGTAGCTTGCTACTCACACATTGTCTCAACCTAGTCTTGCTAGTGTCCCTAGAACCTCACCGGCATCTAGTAACTTGACACCCACAACTCCAACCAAGCCATCACACAAGAAGTCTAACCACACTCTCAAGAGCAACTAAAGCACAACCATTAGCCCGCCAAATTATCTAGTTCAATCAAACCCCGACCACCTGCAGGCCTTAGACCTTCTTACGAATGAAGATCAATTCTCACTTTGGCTGCGGACTTCGCTGAGGATACATCAACACTAGGAGACATTGGGATGTACATGAGTTTTGTTAGCAGCCTCATCTACTTGTGTAATAGGAGGCGAGATATCACTTGCTAAGAGCTATGATCGAATAGACCTAGGTATTTTGGACAAGCCTTTAGCAACGGAGGTATGTACGCTGCCTTGCTCATGGGAGGAATCCAAATTTTTATTTGTTCAAGTCCCCCTAGGCAGCCGAGGAATTAATTGCCATCGAGATATCCTGAGAACATGCACGAAAGCAATGCATCATTACGTCTTATGACAAGAGCATAGTCCTTGCCACCAACCAGGAAATTGATGAGTTGAAGCAATTTACTGACACTGATTCCTCTTTCTTGAGGAAATTGTATGCTCTTTGACTTCAATGGGAACTAGTGGGCTACCAAATCATGACTAACACTGAGCAACGCCGTGCCATCAAAACCTCGGAGTATGACCCCACTTATGTAACTCCAACCTCCTATAGGGTATTGACCACCATTCGTAACATCGACCCCTAGAAGAGCACCTCCTGACCCACTCGTATTTAGATTGAATTTTGATTGAGGAGGAGTTACACATTGCCAGTCGAATTGACTTCGTCCTCATGGATGTTCTCACCTACATCACTTAAGTAGGCATCCGTCCTTTCGACATGGACCGCTATGCTAGTCTAGAATACAATCTGACTTTCTATGATTGGCTCATGCAAAAATAAAACACCGCAAGCATGTGTTGAATGCCCTTGATCTCTTAAATCTTAATCATAGGAAGGATTCTTCTCAATTCTAAAGGGGAGGGGGAAATGTGAATCAAACATGTAAACATGTAAGGTGAATGGAATATGCAAGGAAAAAAGCCTCAATCAATGCCCAAAATGTTGGGGGTAAAGGTGCCTCTACCTAGCCGCTCGTGTATTACTACACTGATAGTACCCGCCACTGTACACTGTAGGTAGTGGGTGCCCATCATCGTCACCTTATTCTTTATTCTTTTAGTGACAGTTTGAATAAAGGAAGGCCCGGTCACACATTGTGACTGTTAGAGTTCCCATTTGGTCTCTCTCTCTTTCTTGCTCTTACTCTCCTGCCATAGCTCTTCCAAGCAAGCTTTGATCCTTCTTACTATTCAACTAGTATCAGAGCATGGATTCATGATTACTCAAGCTTGGTTCGTGGCATCTTCAACTTTCTATTGAATCCCTTCACTCATTAGGTCTCCTTCCCGAGAGCCATAGCCAACTCTCTCAAGCTCCTGTCACTCCTCGGCTTCCCAAGCACCTTCCCAGCCCCTTTGGCCACTCTCACGTCATTCCAACAAAGTTATTCATTCATTTTCTTCAAGGTTTCATGCTGGTCATAGGTCTATAGGTCTAAGAAGAGAAAGGGGGCAGCATTACTGGGGCACCTCAGGCTTGTTGTGTGCCTTCTTTGGCACCCACTTGAGCTTCCTACCACTCTACCCAGCACAAAAACATGAGCAACAACCCCAAGTAGATTTGTGCTATTTTTCTAGGTGCATTTACAGCACATGATTAGTTGTTTGATCTCCTCTAGCTCATTCTAGTCATTAGCGGCCTCATTTGGGCACTATACACTCGGTTTATGCTTGGCATTTGATCTCAAGCCTTGGCATTGAGCATTGATGTGATTTAATTTAGGATTGGGACTATCATATGCAGTATACAAGTAGCCCACAGTAGTGCTATATTAGCATTTTATGTCTGGACCACTTTGGCGTTGACATTGGTTGCTCGGTTGGTGGTCCCGAATGCTCCTCGAATGCTAGGGGAATGTATGCCTATGATATGAGATGCTTTTGGGGCTGAATTTGCTCAGTCATTGACTAATTTACACAGTCCCACATGCAGCCTAAAATAGGGCAGCCCCCTGTCATTACACTTTATGCTCATGCTACATAGTCGTTTGATGCCCAATTATCCCCGGTTAGTGTCTATATATATGGGAAAGTATGCCTATGGTTTGTCTATGGTTTTGAGCTTGGATTGAATCTTTTTTTGCTCAGTTTTGGAAATTTATTTGCTATAGGAATATTCAAGGATGAAGCTCTTTTTCTTATGTTTGGATATGCCTATTGTATTCGGGCTATCTCTTGGATGTATACATTGATGTAGTGACTCTCGGGGATCAACATAGAGCTTGGATTTGCTCTCGAATCATTGGTTGAGCTTGAGCTTTCTTTGCATAGAATTCAAATCTTCATCTCTGATGTACTTACGGCATGTAATTTGCTTATGTCTGACCGGTCTTGACATGCTTGGCCTATGCCACTACTACATGCCCGCTACATTGTTTGGAGTTGGATACTACTAAACCTTGCTTTGGCTTAACATTTTATTTCCTAGAACTTACTTTGGCTATTTCTTGCCTTGCCAGAGTTACAGTTTGGATGTACATGATGTCTATGGATGCTATGTACAGATGCTACACGGCCTATATGCTCATGAGGCCTTATTGATGCTTGACCTTGGATCTTTTGGCACTAGTGCTATCATAAGCCCTTGTTGAGCTTCTTTGCTTGATATTTATAGCTTTTGTGCTAGTTGGATCATCTTGATACGCTTGACAGACATTGAGCAGGCGGTTTATGCTACTTAACTTGAGCATTCAGATACTTGAGACTGGGATCTTCACTTGGATGTTGCATGGTTGATATGTGGTGATCCTCACAGATGTACTTGGGTTGATTTGGACTTTTCACTCCCTGAGCATACACCTCTTTGTATCACGTCTTGCCAGTGTTGTGTACACTTTGCCCTCTTCCACAGGGGGTGTGCCGGCTTACTGACGGATTCTTTTGACATGCTTGGGTGTTTGCTCGATGTCTGTATGACTATCACTTGCTAATTTATGTTCGCTTGATATTGGTTATGCTTTGACAATCAGTGGTTGACTTGATGCATTCATTTTGCCTATAGTTTGCTCTCATTGTACCTAGCTGTAATTTATTACAACAAGCAATTACGCATGGACTGATGTGGAATTTTCATAATGAATCATCTTGATTTTATATACTTTTGATGGTACTTAGTGGGCAACATCATTAGCTATCAGTTCGTGGTCATTTTGCCTTGGTTTTGGTGGTATTTTGGCTATTTATAGCAGAAAACAGTAAGTATTTTGAATTGTCTGCACCATTTTGGATTGCAGTATGGCATGTTCTTCCACTAATAGTGCTATCTTCAACATCACTAAGCTTGATGGTATGAATTATGCCTATTGGAAGAGCCAAGTTTGGCAGGTATTGGTGCAGAAATCTCAGATCAAGCCACTAAGGATGCATGGCGAGCAGCATGAAACTATGACTGATGATGAATGGGATGAGCTTGATGAGTTATGCAAATCCACCCTCATCTTGTCTCTCACTAAAGAGGTGCATTACAATGTGGTTGAGGAAGTATAGAGTGCTTGGCAATTTTGGGATAAAATTAAGAACCTCTATGATAAGAAAAGTCCAACAAGTCAAATGTATTGGCTGAAGCAACTTATGGACCTACACATGAAGGAGAATATGACGATGTCTACTCATTTGAGCCATTCCATGCTATTCTCAAGAACTTGAATTTGCATTACCTTCAATGATGAGGTTACTCCATTTTTTTTGGCCTTAGGACTCTGATTGAGTCATGGGATGTATTCTGCACTGCCTTATGTGGTCCTGCTACTATTCTGAACTTGCCTGATGTAGAGAGTGCTCTTATGCAGGAAGAGATCAACTGTAAGAACTTGAATACCTCTCATGTGTCACATGCTTTGACTGTTAGAGGCAGAGATAGTAATAGAAAGAATAAGCATGGGAATGGCCATGGTAGAGACTCGTAGAAGTCTAGGTCTAAGTTGCGTGGTAAGTTACGAAGCAAGTCTCGTGGGAGAAATGCTAATGTGACATGTCATCATTGTGGCAAGAAGGGTCATATACGCTCACAATGTTACGAGTTACACAATGAGAAGCGCAAAGAGAAGGAAAAAGATAAAGTACATGAAAATTCCTCTGATTGCAGCATGGTACCTACAAAATCCAGTGTGAATATCAAGGAGATAAATGTCATGCAGATTGATGACTCCAATGGGGAGTACATCTTGCAGCTAGTTCTTGTGATGCTACATCATTGACCGAGGTTCACTCTATGTATGTGCAGTGCTGGCTTTTGGATTCCGATGCTTCATTTCATATTATACCATGCCGTGAGTGGTTCCATTCCTGCTGCACTGTCTCTGGTTTAGTTCACTTGGGTGATGATAGGTCAGGGCAGCTTGATGATGTTGGGTTTCATGTTTCATTTGGGGATTCTGCCTGGAAGATCACACGTGGCAGACTTGTGCTTGCTAGAGGTGCTAAGGATGGCAGCCTCTATTCTCCTGTAGTTGATGGGTCCTCTATTGACCATGTTTTGTTAGTCATATCCATCCCACATGTATCTCTTTGGCATGCCCGTTTGGGCCATATGACCTTGAAGGAAATGAAAACACTTTCTGGTTTGCAGTACTTACTACCCCTTGAGTATGCATATTTTGATTCATGTGAGCATCGTCTCTATGGTCGATAGACTAGGAATATGCATAAGAAGTTTGGTAGGTCATGCATGAGTGAGCCCCTAGCATTGGTACATTTAGATGTCTGTGGATCCAATCTATGGGTGGTGCAAAGTATTTTGTGACGTTCATTGACAATTTTTTGCATAAAGTCTGGGCTTACCCCATTAAGCTGAAGTCAGATGTCTTGGCTGTATTTGAGAGATGGCTTGCATTGGTTGAGAACCAAACTGGGCATAGGCTAAAATGCCTTAGGACTAACAATGGGGGAGAATATGTGTCACGTGCCTTTGAGCAGCTATGTGACAAGAGGGGTATCAAGCGTCAGTTGATCGCCCCCTATACCCCACCCTGGAATGGTTTGGCTAAGGAGATGAATAGAACCATCCAAGAGTGTCTACGCAGTATGCTTAGCCATGCAGGCCTACCACAGAGCTTTTGGGTTGAGGCAGTCAATAAAACTATGCATGTCATCAATAGATCACCTTCCAGTGGTTTGGATTTCTAGGTTGCAAAGGAGGTATGGACTGGGAAACCTCCATCTTATGTGCATCTACATCTCTTTGGATGTGAGGCATTCTGCCATGTGCCCAAGGACAAGCAGACTAAGTTAGATCCTAAGAGTGTCAAGTGCATTTTCGTTGGCTATGGAGATGCAGGTGAGATGGGTTAATGCCTCTGGGATTCGTAGGCACGGAAAGTCATCCGTAGCCATGATGTAGTCTTCCATGAAGACAAGATGCATAGGCAGCCTGAGAAGGTGGTAGAGATACGCATGGTTATATTCCAAAAGGAGCCACGTGCTCTTGCATAGCCAGTTGGATAGCCTGTAGTAGCAGTTGGTACATATGGCCAGGGTATTGGATAGGATGCTAGACATGCAATAGAGCCTGTAGTGAGACGGCCTACTAGAGCTAGACGTCCATTTGATAGATTTGAGCCCTCGATGCATTATGTCTTAGTTATAGATGCAGAAGAGCATCTCACCTATGATGAGGCTATGTGTAGGGGTGACAGTCACTCTTGGGAGAGGGCTATGCAGTCTGAGATGGAATCCCTGCATAAGAACATGACTTGGGATTTGGTTGCATTGCCTCAAGGCAAGAAGGCTTTTCCGTGCAAATGGGTGTATAAGTTGAAAAGTACCCCTAGAAACCCCAAGCTAGCTTATAAGGCAAGACTTGTTGCTAAGGGTTTTAAGCAGGAGCATGGAGTTGACTTTGATAAAGTCTTTTCTCCTCTGGTCAAAATGACCACCCTATGCTTGATTTTGACCTTAGTCACGAGGCTTGACTTAGACATGTATCATATGGATGTCAAGACTGCATTCTTGAATGGGGATTTGCATGATGAGATTTACATGGAGCAACCCAAGGGCTTTGTAGAACCTAGCAAGGAGCACCTAGTGTGCAAGTTGAAGAAAAGTCTTTATGGCTTGAAGTAGGCACCTAGGGAGTGGTATCATAAGTTTGATGCCTTTATGCAGTCACAGGGCTACAATAGGAGTGCTATGGATCTCTGTCTTTACACAAGACAACCTGTGATGGCTCATTGCTTATTTTGGTACTTTATGTGGATGATATGATGATAGCAAGGAAAGCTCATGATGCGTTGGATGCTCTTAAATCTCAGCTAAAGAAGAGCTTTGTGATAAAGGATTTGGGACATGCCTCTCACATTCTTGGTATACGCATTAAGTATGACATGCATTAGGGACTACTCTACCTCTCATATAGGGAGTACATTCATAAAGTCCTTGAGCGTTTCAGCATGCAGGACGTGAAGCCTATTGGCTATCCATTACCTTCTTATGTGAAGGTTTCACAAGCCGATTGTCCGCAAACAGATGAGCAAAGGGCTGAGATGGCTAGATCCCTCATGCATCAGCCATGGGCAGTTTGATGTATGCCATGATAGCCACTTATCCAGATATTGCTTTGCAGTTGGAGTTATGGCACCCTATATGGCTACACTTGGCAAGAAACATTGGGATGCCGTGAAGGGTATAACGAGATACCTGAAAGGCATAGCACATATGTGTATTTGCTATGGTATCCAGGATATTGGAGTTGTGGGGTACATAGATTCTGATTATGCAGGACATGCGGATAGTAGGAAGTCTACTTTTGGCTATGCATTCCCCTATGTTGGAGGTGCTGTCTCTTGGATGTCCAGGGTTTAGAAGTGTACGACTCTCTCTATCACTGAGATCGAGTGTGTTGCAACCATTGAGGCTTGCAAGGAGCCATTTGGTTCATGACCTTGGGATTGATTCTATACCTATGCTGCACTCGAATTCTATGAGTGCTATTTAGCTAGCCAAAAATCCGGTCGTCCATGTGAAGATGAAACACATTGAGGTGAGGTATCACTTCATACATGGAGTCATGGAGGACAAGTCTGTTGACCTTGTCAAGATCTCCACTGACAAAAATCTTGCAGTTTTACTCACGAAAAGTCTCTACTGATCGCTTTGCCTTCCTTAGGAGATTGATGGACGTTGGATGAGATGGCATTTTCCCTCATCCTATTGTACACGTGTACATTGTACTATCTTTTCTTTTTCTTTTCACTCCTCATTGGGGCAGATTCACCTTTAAGTGGGAGGTTATTGGGGGATAAAGGTGCCTCTACCTAGCCGACGGTGTATTACTACACTGATAGTATCCACCACTGCACACTGCAGATGGCGGGCACCCGTCACTATCACTTTATTCTTTATAATTTTAGTGACAGTTTGAATAAAGGAAGGCCCAGTCACACATTGTGACCATTGAAGTTTCCATTTGGTCTCTCTCTCTCTTTCTTGCTCTTGCTCTCCTACCATAGCTCTTCCAAACAAGCTTCGATCTTTCTCACCTTTCACAAAAGTGAAAAAGAGTGGATGAAAATCAACTTGTGATTGAGAAAAAAAAGTCATAAATTCTTTGGAATGAATGGACAGCTTGAAGAAAATTTCTCTTTTTGTACTTAAGCATTTTATTCTTTCCATAAAAGCATAATCAATTTCTACTTACCTTTCAGAAATTATCTTAAGGACATTAATGGTGAATTATGTTATCATGGCAGGAACTCAAAATGGCAGCACAGCAGGATTGGGCCAATCAGTCCCATTCTCGAAAGAAGAAAGGGCAAGGTACCACATCTCCCTCAAGAACCACGCCTACGATCAACTAAAGGTTAGAACTATCCACAACATCGAAGAAGTCATGGCCAAGGAGGAGGTTGCCCAAAGAGTCGTAGAACAATGTAATCTAGCAAAATATGTCGAGAAATTTGGGTAGGAGACCAACCATACCAAATGTGTAGAGTTCTTGAGAACCTATGACCCTGACAGAGAATGTGGTATAGTGATAGTTGGAAGAGGAGAAGGAGCCAAGGAGGTACATGTCCAACTCAGTCTGACCCAAAGATAAGGCTCCAAGGAAAGGTCATCCACTCTCTGATCTCTAGCCAAAGGTATAATTCACTTATGCACAGAATCATTGTGCCTACATTAGAGAGCCTAGCAACCCACTCACTGGATGAGATCGATTGGAATGGGTACGTGAGAAAGACGATAGACCAATTAGCCAAGGTACTAGCCCTTTGCAAGCACACCGATAGGTGGAGAATCCCTGGCATCAAAAGGTGGAGTTGAAATAAAGAAACCATCATCAAAAGCCTCGCTCATTGGGTATGGGGGAGTTCTGGCGGCTCTTATCCACGAGGCACTGGAGGAGATGCAAAAGGATGAAGAGGAAGGGGTCAACGAGACACAAGAAAGGTCGCCTCCCCACCATGAACAAGAGTAATCTAGCAAAAGGATGGTGAGTGAGGAAGAAGAAGGGTGGCAAGCACAATCTAGCCGAGGAGGGACCAATAAATCAAAGAAAAAGGCTCCACAGAAGAAGGTTGAAGAAGAGAGTAGGCAGAAAGAAAAAGCAAACCGGACAAAAGCTCAAAGGGAGCCCAAAAGTGTTGAAGATAAAAGAAATAGGAGAGAGACGGAGGAGACGAAAAGAGTAAAAGAGGAATCCAGGAAGGCTTAACAGGAAAGGAGGAGGAAAGGAGGAGGAAAGAAAAGTAGAAGGCCAAGGAGTTGAGGAAGGAAGAAGAAGACATATCCCTTGCCATCCGCCTCTTAGTGGATCAACCTTCTCAAGGGAAGAAGAGCTGAGCTACCATGAGTCCACCCAGATGCAAAGGCCTAAGCACCAACTCCAAAGCACCCAAAAACCTGCCACCCCCAGTAATCAAGGGTAAGAGTAAGGGTAAGGGTCTAATAATCAACCCCATCCCACCCGTCCTACTACCCACCACCCCAGTCACTGCATCCACCCAAGGCTCTTCTACCACAGTGGATGCTAGCAATCGTATGGCCTAGGTGCAGTTTTTGGTCAATAAAGAGTTAACTCAAGGTGCAAGTGGAGGAACCACCATGAGTAATAGGAGCAAAAAGAGAGGCAGTCGGCAGATATGGAATCCAAACGGGACCCCAAAAGGTAGAAGATAGAAGCATCTACAACCATGGGTCCCATCGCACTGCCATTGTCTACAAACTACGACGACTATGTGTAGAAACTCCTGTCACATCTACAGTGGGCGAAAGAAGACAATAAAATAGCCAACACTGAGCTCGAGGCTGAAAGGGAGACAATGGCAGCTTCTCAATTAGAAAGAACCCATCAAGTGTCCATGTATCAAAAAGAGATCAAGGAGCTAAAAGAGAAGCTCAAGCCCAAGGGAGGAGAAGAAGAGAGGTGGCAAGCAAAGCTTGCGGTGAAAACACACAGCCTCATGAGCCTATAATGCCATTATAATGAGCTAGTAGTGTTGTATAAAGACCTGTAAGATACAAAATGAGGAGGAGTAGCTAGTAACAACAGAAGAAGAGAGAAGCCAATGATGCCAAAAACACTTGGAAGATCTAGAAAAGAGGATGGCCTCAGAGCTTGAAGAGCAACAATGCTTGGAAAGAGAAATTGAGGAACATGAGAGGGGGCTAAGGGGATTAGCATGCAGGCACAATGAAAGCCTGGAAGAAATGAAGAAAAAAGAAAATGAATGGGTGGATAGGAGCAAAGAAAGGGTGAGAGACTTAGCATGCCGGCTAGCCCTTTGCATAAGGTGGCAGGGTGTTAGCAGAGAGCAGGGCAGAGGTTGCACAAGTGACTTTGGAAGCCCAACAACACGCCTTCCTCCACACTCTCTTGGATGCCATGCAATCTGAGGAAGAGGAGGCTGTTGAGTCATTAAGGAGAATGCTAGAGTTCACCTACAAGGCTCTAAGACATGGGTTGCACATCCAACTACAAACTACAGGGCCCAAAGAAGTAGAGACACTAGAGCATAGGGGAGAAGAGAGGCAAAGGCTAACTAAAGATACAGGGCCAAGTTTTGAACCAGGACAGTAAGATGTGGCTCCTTAGTAGATGTATTTAAGACAAGACCCTACTTTGCAAGAATGCCGCCTCCCACCACTCTTTTTTGACCTCAATGCTATGCCAAGATATCTATGCAATAGCTAGATCAATGATGCGCAAAAAAATAATCACATGAGAAATGCACTGCACATAGGTCATAGTCACTGCATCTAGGGGTCCTCAAGTTAGCAACGCCCAATGGCTTCGGTTAGTTGGCTCCGTCTCTAACTCCCGAGCCCATTTTGATTTCCCACATCATGCTTAGGGCACATCAAGGGTAGGACATACCTAGGGAGGTCACCCTCACCTATGGTTAGACCTGTCTCCCTAAACCACATTCATCGTACCATCTTTATGCATGAGCTGGGTCCTCAAGTGTGGGACAACACCCAGGCTGTTCTACCCAACTCCTAGTTCCACTAGCACGCACACAATGCACCACACGGTAAGTAGACACACCCCCAAGTAGTGCACCTTCTTTTCTTTTCAAGTAAATACAAATGCTGCAACCCACCAACTTTGGAGGCCCCATCATCCACTCAATTCACTCTCGGCCTCTCCTCACTTCAACCGATTTCTCAGTTTTTTGCCAAGACCAATCCCCCCACAATACCCCATCATCATTGACTCACATGCCTGCCTTTTAAATCATTGAATCTTCATCAACTAAAAAACGCAAGTGCCATGGAATTGGCACTTGTCTAGAAGGGGGGTAAAGTTACATGACACATCACCATGTAGCCAAAATGAATCAGAGAAAGACCAAACCCAAGTCAAAAAATGAATGCAGAAGATCATTCTCCTTAGGCAAGAAAACTGGAGGAGAAGGCAACCTCAGAAAAAATGTGGGAGAGCTCCAAATATTTGGTGAGGTCCTCTCAAGGATGAAGGAGGTCCTGTCAAGGATAAAGAATGCTCTCTCAAGGACGAAGGAAAGCACCGAAGATTCTAGCAAGGTGCTCTCAAGGACGAAGGAGAGCACTAAGTATTCCAAAAAGGTGCTCAGAAAGAACGTGGGGAAGCATTGAATATTCTAGCAAAGCTCTCTCAAGGATGAGGGAGAACCTTCGAGGGCTCTCGCAAGGAAAGCATGGTGAGCAATGTAATTCATATTATAAGGGTGCCAGGTTTCCTCCTATGCGAGTTGTAAAGTCTAAACAGACATAGGTTACAAGATAAGGCATGTTGAAGGGAATAGGGAAAAGCTAGGTTAAGATCACATTGTATCAACCTCGAAGAGCAAGAGGAGGGATCCGTCCAACACCATCGTCAATTTCAAAGATAGATCCACCCACCCGCCATTCTCCAAGGGGGATCCATCCACAACACCATCCTAAATTTCAAAGGACCGATCCACTGACCATCAAAATCAGGGAGGGACCCATCCCAACTTCATCTTCAATTTCAAGGGCAGATCCATCCAACACCATCCTCAGCAAGGGCTTGTATACAAACTCAAAAATCCATCTGGCTACACCCATCCCACCTTCCAACTACTACCCACATCAGTGCCATGGGACTGGCACTCGGCTAAGAGGGGGGTAATGTTAACCTCAGCATGAGAAAAGGCAGAAAAAGTGGAAAAGTGCAACTTGGGAGAGCTAAAAGAGGCGGCCTAGAAGGAAACCGAACACAATGGAAGAAGCAGGAAGGGAAACGATTGAAAGTGCAAGGTCGGCCTTAAAAGCTAAGTCAAAGGCAAAAGCACATTTTTAAATGCAAGGTGCCCCTAAAACTTTTGTAAAAGAGCGCTAGGCTCTCTCTTGTGAAAATTGTAAGGGAAGAAGGACGATAGAAAGGAAGCTAAGAAGATAGGAGGACAATAGGAAAGAGAGTCTAGGCCATGGTCGACCATGTAAAAAAGGGGATGATTGTCCAAAAGGGATTAGGGTTTGGTGTATAAACTCAAAAAGTGAATGAGAAGCTCATTCTTTGGTGTGTGCCAAAAGTGATCTCTTCTTCTTCTATTATTCTCTCCTTCTTGCTTTCTTGCCTGAGCTTGTGCTTGAGAGAGGGAGTGTGAGAGTGTGAGGGAGTGAGTGTGTGAGGGTGAGGGATTGAGGAGAAGAAGCTCTCCATTGTCTCCTCTCTTCTTCTTCTCTCTTCTCTTCTCTTGTCTCGCGCACACCTATGGAGGATGGAGCTTGAAGGTGGAGGCTTGAGGTTGCTTGAGCTCGCATCTAGAATCGTGGAGCTACCAGGTTTCTTGAAGGAGGAGGCTACTCGTTTGGGCATCAAGGTAAGCTCACTACACCCCCGTAGGATTGAAGGCACGTTGGCTAGGTGAGAGATAGCCATGTGTGCTCACTTGAAACAATATATGATCCATGGGTCTTGGCAGTTGAGCATGAGCTCCCATTACATTTTAGTTCCATTGTTGTGTCGGGACCAACAGATTCAAGCTTGAGCACTTGCGTGCCACAAATCGAGTAACAACGAAGTAAGGGTTTCATCCCTGAACTAGAGCTTGAGATAGGTAGGAGATTTTGGGGTTTTAATCTTCGAAACAAGTAACTATTTTATTTTTTTAATGAGTGGACAAGTAGGAGGAGTCATTTTAGTATTTGTGTTTTTATTTTTGCTACATTTAGAGTAGGTTAGGAGCAAGAAATCAAAGTAAACCAACCTAGGGTTTCTATTGTAAAACAAGCCAAAATATGGAAAAATCGGGGAAAAAATGGGCTTGCAATCCATTGATAAATCATGAGCATTAATGGGGCAATACTTGGGCATTAGGACAAGAGCTTAAGACCCAAGGAAGGGGGTTAAAAGGCTCATTTTTAGTTCTAGAGAGAGAGAGAGAGAGAGAGCTTAAGAGTGAGAGTGAGACTTTGAGCTTTTGGTAAATCAATCGGCTTTCCTAGGAGTTTTTCGCTTGGATCAGGTATGTAGAAACCTTCCTATGTATCTACCCTTGGATTTTGGAGATCCTTGCTTATGGTGGGCGTGGCCAAAATCTTTGCCATGAATCGATTTTTTGTTGTTGATGTTTGCGTGCCAATGGAATCGGACACGGTCCACAGGGGTCAAAATCCTAAAATTGGACACTTGGACGCTCGATTCTTGGAATTTGAATGATTGGACTCAAAAAAATCAGACACTCCTAGGTCCGGATGGCCACTCTAAGTCGAGAGCCCCAGAATCAACCCTTGGCCATTGAGCCCAGTCACATTCAGACGCTTCACTCGGACATTTGGCCCAACCACCATTCATCTCACTCGGCCATGATCTCTTGGACCACCATATTTAGCTAGACCGATTCAAACGATCGGCCGCTCGGCCCACTTGCCACGTGGCATTTGAACGGCCCTACATTCCTTGGCCCTTGGACACTCGGCACCAAATTCGGCCATGATACCATTCGGCCCTAGGCCACTAGGATAGACTGAATCTTACCCTTGGACTCTGCAATTTGGACGAGCTAGGCCTAATCTAGAATTTGTCAGATTTGACATCTTAGACACTGATTAACTTGGACCATATTCAAATGAATCCCCTAGAGCAATACAGATGAATAGAGCACCTTTTTGGTGCAAGAAACGAGAGAATCGGTGTATTGCAGATCTAGCAATGATGCTAGCCAACTTGCTAGTTGTCCACCCCACTAAGAGCACCAAATTGAGCCATAGACCCTCAATTAGGCCTTGATTGGTGGGTAGGACACAATGCAGATCCTAGAGACGACTGAGAGTGGCTAGCGGACCGAGCTTAAAGCCCTATCAGGGTGAGAACATAGACGGGAGTGCTAAAGCTGCATTTACCATTCTGCATTGCACTCCACATTGTTTTTCTACACTTAAAGTGCACCTGAAGAAAAGCTGAAAGCTTGATTTCACATAGTGCACGGAAAAGAACACACACACATACACATTGAGTGACGATAAATTGAGGATTGTCTACAAATAATAAGGAACTCGCTCAGACTTAAGAAAGTGAACAAACCCACCAGTGGAGAAGACCCTAAAACTTAGATGGGTAACCAAGAACCCCAAGTGGTAGGACCAAGAGGAAGATGTGAAGTAGGAGCTAGACGAATCAAAGGTTCGACATCATTACTAGAGTGAATCTACCCAATTTAATCAACCTCATCGACACCTCGATGGAACAAGAGACCGCAGATATGGCAAAGACCAACACGAACCGTAGATGCAATGAAGAGCTCGATTTGGGGGCCTTCCTGGATGAAATCCAACAGATGGTGAGCAAGTATGACTTGCAAACCTGGATGGACCACCATGGTAGGCCATCTGAGGATATCATAGTGGACCTCAAAGAGAAGAGGAGACTAGCATGGGAAGCTTTTCAAGGCATAGTGGCCTATAATCAGGAACAATAAACTAGAAGCTTGCGAACAGAACGTACAAATGCGAGAGATCCTTAGCCTTAGGAAACAGAAATTGATCACAACTTGACATGGAGAGAATGTGCGTGCTAGAAGGAGACCTTACGTTGAGTGAGCTTCTTATGAAGTGACTATTAGACAACACTTGCAGAGAGCAAAGTGCAGTAGCACTTGCGACCTCGTTGCTCACAAGGCTAGGAATCAACCAGGGATCGAAGAGCCAATTGAAAATCCAAGTTGTTGCTAAGCAGTCAGTAGATAAGTACCAGCCAAATGATGATCCCTATGGCTTCATAGAGCAGTTAGAGCAAGTCTGTGAGGCCAATGGCCTTATCGATCTCACCTAGCGCTTGCAAGCCTTTGTCCTATGCTTAGGCGATAAGAGAAGGACTTGGTACACTAGCTTAGATGCCACACAATGTAACAACTTCAACCATCTCAAGAACCTCTTCATTAAGAGATTCATTATGGCACTGTGGCCAGATATGACTTGTTTTCCCACAATAATGACAAGTAAGATTGGACTTACAACCACAAGACTTATTGCGAGATTATCCACATGTCCTAGACTGATACTTATTAAAGTCTTTACCATGGCCATTTCCATCTTACCAGCCTCTCATGGTCAATGCATTTGATGTATAGGAAGTATCCGTATTCTTTTTGTTCACCTCTTCTATCAAGAGGGCACTCTCAACATCCTGTAATTTCAACCCATCCTTAGCATGGAGAATCATATATAAAGTATCCCACGACTAAAGTAGAGTACCAAGCAAAAATAAAAGATGCAAAGTATCCTTGAAACCAATATCCTTTGAAGCTAAATGGCTGATGATGGAGTGAAAGTCATTCAAGTGTATAGACATAGAAGTCCCTTTCTTCATGTGAAGGTTCATCAACTATTTCAGCCATACATTTGAGATCCAAGACTCTACTTGTCATACACATTCTTAATCTATGTCCAAAGCTCATATGCAGTCTGATTTCTAGTTATAACATTGTAGTGGACCTACTTAGAGAGTGATAAAATGATTGTGAACTTGCATAGCTCATCTAGTTTATCCCAATCCTCAGGTGCAACGTTTTTAGGTTTGGCACCCCCATTTTTGAGTAGTTTAATTTTCAATTTCTACACTAAAACCAACCATATCTAGGTCTTTCAATATTTGTAATTGGTCCCATCCAGTTTCTCAACATTGAAGATAGTACTATTGCAAGAACCACTAGCCATAACAAGACTAAGAAATTACAAAGAAGGGAAAGACGGGCTACTATAATACCTTGCAAATTAGCCCCAAAAACCACTACTAAATCAAGTAGGAGACTGGAGATACTACCAAAGTAATGAATTGTCCACAACCTCTAAGCAAAAGACAGCTAACTCTAGGTGATTGCTCTCAAATAGAATGCATAAAACTAAAACCTAGGGAAAGATGGTAGTTTAATTATCATGATGCTTTATATTGATGAAATGCTTATTGTTGAGTTAGATGCTTTATAGATTCAACTCAAAAAAAGCTTTTGGACAAAGGACATGGTGTAGGCCTCACACATACTTGGTATGCACATTACATGTAATCACTCTAAGGGACTTCTCTACTTGTTCTAGACGGAGTACATTTATAAAGTACTTGATTAGTTGTGTGTTACCTTCCATATGAAGGTTAGTCAAGCAGATTGTCCTTAGTTAGATTATGAGAGGGCTGAGATAGCCAAGGTTGTTGTAATAAACTGCAACAATATGCCAACACTCAACTGTGAGCAACCAAGAAGGAAGAAGCCAGGGACAATCGACATTGAAGTCTATCGTAACTACAGTGTGTCAGTAACCACATATGCAATAGGCATAGACATCATGCATAGGGTAGGTCTCAAGGGTAAATGAAAAGAATTTCTAGATATATAACCCAATTAAGGACTCGAATTTAGGTTGATCCTTACGAGTTATAGCCAAAACCTTTCATTGCAGAGTGGACTCAAGAGCACCTAGGTTACAAACCCTATATTATTTTAAGAAATATTGGGCGATGTCACTTAGGAAAAGTCTCTTGCTGGACCACTAAATCTTGCCGATGAGGGCTCTTTAGTCGGACATGTTATAGAAGCATCCAATGTGAGGGTCAAAGAAGGATGCAACGAAAGGGATTGAAAATACATCCATATTAGAGGTCATAGTGTAACCAAGAAACTATGCTCAAGTTTGTGGGGAAAACGAGTTAAAGAAAGAGAAATATTTATTGGACGAGTAAGGAAGAAGTGATCTATAGTGGCTAACAATCTTGAGGTAATAAAAAGTGTTCCATCAAGGTACATAAAGATTATGTTAATCAAGTTTTGATGATGAACAGACAAAGTATTATGCTGTGCTTTGAGGAATAGTCTTGAGAGAAATATGCAGTGCCAAGAATGAAGTCTTGTTTGGCTAAATAAAGAGAAATTTTGATGATGTCTCATCTTTGCTTTGAATATGCTTGCAAGCTATGGAAGTTGTATATGTTTTGTTGAATTTTTAAAAAACAATACAACTTGAAAATGATTTTCACATTCATATGAGAGTGAAACTAAACACTGTAAAAATTTAAACTTACTACGTAATTAAAAAGTTGGTTTAATCATATAAAATGGAAAGATTTAAAGGTCTTAGCATGCCAAGACTTTACTTTATGATACTATGATAACACTTGAATCTCACAATGCAATAATAGTATATAAGTAAATCAACCATTCTCATCACACCAATTACTTACTCATTTGTGTTAAGGCAATATCACATAGAACATACCTAGTGTGCACACATGCATTGTGGCTTTTTCACAACTCACATGGTAGTAATGGAGTGCATTTAGATGCACCAATCACAACTCACATGGTAGTAATGTTCTAAAACATAAAGTGATGCAATATGCTGGTGATTTGAATTTTCTCAAGCTTTGTTTTTCCAACTCTCTACAATCAAGTACCATCTCTATGCTATTATATTGTTTCCATTTTTAACAAACAAATCTTCTCAAAGAGTTGAAAGCCATTTGAATATAGGTGTATAATTGCTCTTTCCAATACTTTTTTTCATCCATTACTAACAAGTATATGCTATTATTACTAGAAAGCAATGCTTCACTAAGAGTTGAAAGGCATCTAGATATAGAAGTTAAATGGTTCTTTTTAATCCTTTTTTCCTTTTATTTCTCATCTCTCATGACTTTTTGGTTCCATTCCTAGCTGACCATAGAGCTCTAACTGTAGTAGTGATTTAAAAACCACTTAACTTCTCATGAATTTTACCTTTGTACCCTATAATCATGGTCCCAAATGAATAAAACTATTCAAAAATCAATCTATATAGTTAACATATTTGGCTTTCCCCAAAGTGATCTTGCTTCCTTACAACCCCATAAAAATTATTTCTAATAGTTTGAGACTTACAAATTCTACCTTTAGACTTACAGAAAAATAGCAAACAATTTTATTTTGGTTGATGGTGTAGCTTTACATACTTTCTATACAAGCTCATGCCCTCAATTTTCCTACATTGCATTAGTGGTTTTCCATCTTTGAACACCTACATATGGTTTTTCCATATTTGTCTCATTAGGCTTTTGGGACGAGAAAGAGAGAGAGAGAGAGAGAGAGAGAGAGAGAGAGAGAGAGAGAGAGAGAGAGAGAGAGAGAGAGGATCATCTACAAGTGGTGCCCATGTGCATCCGCATCATAGGCTTGCCATGCTTCTCTTCAACAAATTGCCACCAACCTTGCTAAGACTCCATCTCCTAATTTCCTCCCCTATGCACAATAACAATGATGAGAGAGAGAGAGAGAGAGAGAGATTGCCCTCACCCCATGGATCAGATATGTTGTAGATAGATTGGCAAGCATGCTTGAGGACACTAGGCTTGGTGACGAAGGGCCAAAAGCAAGCCATGTGTATGGCGCCAAGAGTTAAACTTCTTGGACTCTAGCCCAAGCTCTAGGGAGAAGGTGACTATCACCATCTCAGACCTAGGCTTTGACTATGACTCTAGGAACACCACTGAGGTGCAAAGAGGACACCTACAAACGTGGGCTTTAGTTGTAGCTCCACAAATGCTACCAAGGTGTAGAGTGACCTTTGGTGTTTGCTTCATGGGCTAAATCAAATGGGAGCATTGCTCCAACAATGAGAGCTGGTGCAACAATTAAATCAAAGGACGCAACCCCACAGGTGACGATTGTTGTGCTTGGGTAGGAGCACGATGGCCACCCCTCAACTTGTGTTCGAGTGCACTCTAGTTGGTCTATGAACCTCTTAGCACTTGAATGAACATGCCCTCAACCCCCATGTGATTGACACGTGGTAACATGCAAATATCCCATTGGTCAACCTCCATATTTGGCACACCACTCAAGTGAAACTTGGCCTACCAACTTACTGAGCATACCAGCTATCAAACATATTATCACATGTCGCTCATTTGAATTCTTCATTCACTCAACTTAGTGTCAATGGTAGTCATCAATCACACATGGTGCGCATGAATTCATAGTCATCACAATGGGTGCTGGCCATGTGTCCCTCAACAGTACCTATGATTGTGTTCAATCTCCTTTCACATGATGCCCCTATGCTCCTTTGGTGAGAGGATGACCTTTTCACTAGGCTCCAACCCTCTCAAATTGCTATGGATCTCCCTTTAAGCCGACTAAGGTTTCTCACACAAGTCCTCCTTCACTTGAACTGATTCATGTCTACACTCTAGACATGGCCATCTTGTAATAGGCAATCCTCTAAAGCAATGTTGATAAGCTCAAGGTTGCTATGCTACAATATACTATCACTATTTTTTATTGATAATAGCAATCAAAACTCTTCCTCTCCAATCTTCCTTCTTTTCTTGTCATTGTAGTCTTTGGCTCTTGAATAGTTGATTCTGTTGATCCTTTTATCTTAGTTTGATATTATTGCCCTTTCTCTCTCATTGAATGTACCAACAATAATGAACTACACTTTCTCTTTTCTTATCTAGAGATGAGAACCCTTGAACTTTACACAAATAATATGCTCTATGGTCTTCTTTGATGTACTTGCATTAGCCACATGGCTGCTAGAGCCCCACTCTTCTCTTGCTACCCCACCTTGCAACTATCTTGTACTATCATTCCTTCATGGCACTTGCAACAACATGTTGGGCCACTCCATATGATAGAGCTCTCTACAACCCATGAACAAGAGGCCACTACATCTTTTAGAAGGGATGTGGTCATTGAAGCCAATGGAAAAATGAAGTGCAAGCTCCAAAGGATAGAGGCTTATGGTAGAGCATCATTTAGCCTGAGAGAGAGAGAGAGAGAGAGAGAGAGAGCCACTATAATGGCCCCTTTTCCCTAATTGACCACGCGTTATTTCAGAAGGTACAAAGGATTCACGGTAGCCCCAAAAGGAACAAACCCCTCCTCAAACTGAGAAAGCCCAGGATGATGGCTTTCAAACAATAAATAGGAAGGGGAAAAACAAGAATCAGTCAACCCATAAAAACAGTAACCCAACTAAGAGTAAAAACAATAATGCCTATAGATTTTCAGTACTTCTAATGAATATAGAGGAGGAGCCCACTAGTACATTTGAGAAAAGAGAATCTAGTAAAGATAAGGAGGGAAAACCCATGGAATCTGATAATGATGATGTGATTATTGAAGAGACTCAAATGGAGGCCAATGATGAAGGGAAAAATAGGGAGAACCCCATCATAGACCTCAACACTCAGGATGACACTGAACTGACTCAGGCTGAAGAGGAGGAGCTACCAGATGGGGGAGGCATCCCCCTAAGTCCCCCTTTAGGGAAAAGCCCAAGAAAAGATGGAACTGGGGCACAAAACTCTAAAAGAAGATACTCTAGAGTAGGGCAGAGTGCTAGTAACCCATTTGGTCAGGGTAAAGAAGCTAGTAAGAAGGGAAAATCTAAAAAGAACTAGATTTACGATGATGATGGACAAACTGAAAATTATTTCTTATAACACAAAAGGGCTGACAGACCCTAAAAGGGCATTAATCATCAGGGAATGGCTTAAAACCGATGCCATTGCCCCTGATATAATATGCCTACTAGAGATTAAAGTCACTGAAACCCCCTACTTAAGAACTTAGATAGAGTATCAAGAGAACACATATAGTTCTCAACCAAACACACAAATAGGAGAGGGGGAGCCTACATAGGAATCTCATCAAAGCTGAATGACAAATTGCTCAAAGTCACTCATGATGATAATGCTAACTGGGTTGCAGTGCACTTCAAGGATAAAGATGAGTTTGCAATTGTGTCTATTTATGCACCTAATTCCTCTATGGAGAGAGCTAGAGTTTGGGATACCTTACAGGTAATCGGCTGTCCCATCATTTTGGCTGGAGATTTCAACATGGTGGAAACCTCCAAAGATAGGTATTTGGAAAAAGGATATAGTATTTCAAGTAAGGAAAAATATAAATGGCTAATTACTAAAGCATTTCATGGTCTTACTGATGTTAGTGAGGATTTGGGGTTCACTTGGGAAACAATCAAAGTGACTGTCACTTAAGAAAGGCAAGGCTTGAGAGGTTTTATGTTTCAGCAGGGCTGATGGCCTCATATATCAATTGTAGGTCCAAAGTCCTAGATAATATTGTGTTGTCAGACCATAAACCCATTCAGCTTGTCCTCTTAAATTCTGGGCATACCATTAAGGCTGGGTGGTTTCATACAGACCCTAGGCTTTTCAAGAACTAGAATGTAAGAGACACTCTTTGCATGATATGGTCTCTATCCTTTCAACAAGAATGGTCACCTGCCCAAGCTTGGACTAGAGCCATTAGAGACCCCTAACAATATCTTAAAGAGGTCAAGTTACAGCAAGTTAAAAGTACAAAGATTAGTAGAGCAAGAAAATATGCTGAATGTCAAACACTTGAAATAAGGGTTGACCAAGGGGAAACATACCTTCAGCCTCAGTTGCTAAGGGTTAAACATGAACTGAGGTTAGCTGAAGAGAAAGAGGCCTCTAGTATTCAACTCTTTACTAGGCATTGGTGGGCTGGAAAGGCTGACAGACCCACCAAAGAAATGTTTCAGATCCTTAAAAAGAAAAAAGACAAAGACACAATCCCCCTGATTAGAAGAGAGGATGGAACTTATGCTCAGAACAATGGGGAGAACCTCCTTATTGCCAAGGAGTTCTTCTCCAAAATGTTTAGTACTCCTAGTTTGGATAGCACTGCAGCTAAAGCCAAAATAGCAAGGGTAAGGAAGAAGGTAGTACCTTCTAGCTTAGCTAGCATCCTAGAGGGGGACATCACAGAAATTGAACTAAAGACACCATAGATTCTTTAGCAAATGGAAAGAGCCCACAACTTGACGGTCTGCCCAATGAATTCTTTAAAGAATTCAAAGACTTCCTTATTCATCCTTTACTAAAAGTCTGGAGAGAGTCTCTCAAGTATGGGGCTTTGACACATATTATAAATGAAGGAGTAGTAAAACTAATACATAAAAGAGATGAGAAGGAAAGCCTAACTAATTGGAGACCCATTACTTGACCTCAGCTTATAAAGTATTTGCAAAAACTCTAGCTAGAAGATTATCAATCCATCTGGATAAGTGGATCGGAAAGGAATAAAAAGGTTTTATAAAAGGAAGATTTATACTTGATGCTATCATTGCCCTTTGGGAAGGCATTGAGCATGCTCAGAAAGAAAACCAGGATTTTGTCTTCTTCAAAATTGATTTTGATAAGGCATATGACAGGTTAGAATGGGATTTCATACTACTGTCCCTTCAGGATATGGGACTTGGTAAGAGGTTTATTAAATTTGTTAGCACCCTGTTTGGCAATGCATCCACAAGGATTGCAGTCAATGGACAAATGACAGACTCTTTTCCTCTTAGAAGATCCATTAGGCAAGGCTGCCCCCTGGCTCCACTCCTGTTTGCCATTGCTGCAGACTCTCTAGGGTGGTTAATACAAGATGGAGTTGATAAAGGGAATATTCAAGGAATCAAACTTCCAAATAAAAAGGATATGGTACTTCATTAGTTTGTTGATGATACAAACAGCACAGTCAACAATAATCATGTTTCCCTGGTTACATTTTGGCAATGCCTACAAATTTTCTGTAGAGCTTCAGGGTCAGTCATAAATCCTCAAACGACAGGAATTAAAACCCTGATAAGTCCCTCTCCCAGGTGGCTGATAGAAGCTAGTTGCAAAGAAATAGAATCTGGTAAAGTTTTCAGGTTACTATGTATTCATATGGGCTTTGATGTGACTATGAAGCAAAAATGGGACTAGGTGATAGATAAGATAAGCCAAAAATTTGAGAAATGGATGGGTTGTCAGCTCAATATGGCAGGAAGAGTGCTTGTGCTGAAACACATTCTTATCCCTTCAACAATATATTTTCTTGCATGCTGGAAACCCTCAAAGACAGGGATGAAACAACTTGAGAGGTTGAACATAAATTTCTTATGGAGTGGGGATGGGGATAAATTCAAGATACCTAAAGTGTCTTGGAAGATATGTACAACACCCAAAAAGTTGGAAGGGCTAGGTCTTCCTAATCTCCATAGCCTGGCTGAAAAGCTAGCGGCTAAGTGGATTGCAAGAAGCGTGAACAGAGAGGAGGAAGATTGGATAAACCTTCTGCATGCCGCAACCAAACATTTCCAAGTGTCAATATGCTCCAAGTGGAAGGGACTTGATCCTCTAACAGTAGCAATAAGCCCTGTAAATATAAAAACCAAAAATTGTTCTCAACTAGCCAAAGGAATCTGGGAAGCCTGGTTCAAATACAAGACTCTCCTTAGGCCTTCTTCCCAAATCAATCTCACACTCCCTTGGAGCTCTAGAGATTCTATCTAGTTCAGCTTTTTTCATAGAGTAATAGAAGACCAAGAGGCCAATCTGGCCTATAAACTATATAAAAACGGGATTAAAACTTGGGGTGACATATGGGACTATAAAGACAAAAACTGGATTCAAGAGGAAAAGATGGGTGAACTGTTTAACCTCAAACAACATGAAATTGATTATTTAAGGGGAAGGAAAATGTTATGGGATCAACATAGAGCAAAAGGAATAAATCTCAACCAACAATTCAACCACAGAGGAGTGTGTTTGCAAGGAGACAAGTCACTACTTCCACTGCCTGATCTTAAGATAAACAATGCTCAACTATGCTACAAACTTAATGCTAGATGGCATATTAATTGAAATGTAGATCAATGGAACTACAGATTCAACAACCTGTGGTCTGCCACTATTCAACCTAAAATTTCTTGTCTGATGTGGTTGATCACGGTGAAAGGCCTCTAGACCAATGAGAGGGCTCTGAAAGTTGGCATAGGAAATGGAGTATGCCAAAGGTGTGGTATCCAGGTAGAATCTATCCCTCATTTGTTTCTTAATTGCTCTCAGAATATTAACATATTTTGTTTACTGCAGGTTTTAATCTTGAAGTGGCACCCCACTAAGATCACTTGGAAAGAATTATTGTTAGGGGAAATTTATGGTGTACCCCCCCCTATCTGGAATTGGCTGAGAAGTCTCTATTTATGGAACATAGGGATATGCAGGAATAAAATGGTATTTGAAAAGCAATTTGCTGATCCTCTCTGGGGTTTTAAGTTTGATTTGCTTTTGCAGGATGAAAATGAGGCAAAGAAGATCACTCTACAATGTAAAGACATCAAGAAAGAAGTTCAGGAGATGGAGGTGACAGCCATGATTGCAAAAATTAAAAAAAAGGCTGCAGAATAGAATCATGAAGAATGAAAAGAAGACACCTGCTCTAGGGACTGCAGTAATGGAACTAAGTTTAGGAAAATAGAAGAAAAGCTAGCTCATGCTTTTTTGGACTTGTTCAATGATAAAGATATGGTCTTTTTTTATCCAGGTTGCTCCCCTGTAATGGAGCATGAACTACTACATATCTTGTAAATTTTCCTTTTAATACATACTTAAAGCTTCCTCCAAAAAAAAAAAAAACAAAGGATTCACGAGCATGCATATGAACGATGAGCTTAGAATTAAACGTGTGAATGTACTCTTGATTATGCAAATATCACCATAATGATTATGTAAGTGTTATTTCAGTATCTACTTCCGTATTTAATAAATAATACGGGTATAATCCAACCATATGATTAGAATTTGAGCAGGGTGAAAGAAGATGATAATCATATTTTTTATTTTATTTTTTTGCAAGAAGCTATAAAGATGTATTAATATTGAAAAGAAAATGTTACAGAGCTGATTGATTTAAGTAGTGCTTCAACCCTGGGAAGCTACCGTTACTTAGGTGGACACATTCAGCTATACAAAAAAGCCCCAACAGACCATAACAGCATCAAAACTGAAAATCCTAATAGTCCTTATTCAATGTTCAGCCTTCTTCTTGATATCTAGAAGAATTGTTGCCAAATCCACATTGGAGGCTACAGTTTCCAATCCCTCCTTTAAGCTGTCTTCATGCTGCTTGAGGATGGTAGCTGTGTCTTTCTCAACCTGCAAAAAGAGGTCAGATTTCAGGCCATGTATAGGATCCACATCAATGTTTTCAAACACTTTCTTGTTCCTGCTTAACCAAATGTGCCACAAGTAATAGCTTCTGATCCAATTCCAAATTGGGGGAGGGAGGCCATAAATTTCCCCTAATAACACCTCCTTCCAGGTGAATTTAGTGGGGTGATACTTGAAGACAATAACCTGCAGAAAACACCAGATGTTAGCATTTTTAGTACAGTTAAGGAAAATATGTGATTGATTCTACCTGCTGTCCACACCTTGTACACAGACCATTCCCCAAACCAGCTTTGAGTGCTCTCTCATTAGTCCATAGACTTTTGAGGGTAATGAGCCACATCAGACAGGACATCTTTGGTTGAATAGAGGGAGCCCAAATGTTATTAAACCTATAGTTCCACTGTGCTACTGCCCAATTAATATGCCATCTGTTATTCAGTTTATTGCAGAGTGGAGCATTGCTATTTATCAAGTCAGGCAGGGGTAGTAGCGGTTTGTCCCCCAATAACTTGATCCCCCTGTGATTGAAGTGGTGGTTGAGACATTCAAACTTAAAAGACAGGAATTGGACCTGATAACTGAAAGGGTACTCTTATGACAATCATATTTGATCAACTCTCTATTGTGTACAATGGTTGGCCGCACCGAGAAACTTTCTCTGCGCTAACACTTAAATTGTTGAAGGGCAATGACATGAAGATACGCTGTACAACACAAAATTAAGCTTCCGAGATGATGGCAGAGGCTCATTTACGCGTCCTGTCCTACTGGACGGTCTTTTGGACGTTGCTGGCCGCGTCATCGAGGGCGTTCTTGGCTTCGGAGCCCTTTTGGGCGACGCTCTCCTTCACTCCCTGACATGAAAAGATGGACCCAAAGAGAAATGAGAGATCAGGGGCTTATGAGGCAGCATATCGAGTGAGCTATAACTAACAGCCTCTCATGAACGGCTGGCATTACCATACAGGACGTGGATGCTACTTTTACCTGAAGGCCTTCCTGCATGGAGCTCAGGACCCCACCGGCGTTGGTGTTGGTCTTGCTCTGGGCTTGGCCCACGGCGTCTTTAGCGGCGCTCGTCACCTTGCCGGTCTCCCCTGGGCCTCAGACACGGCCTGCTTGGCGCCTTCCTTCAAGTTGCTGGCGATATCGCCTCCAGAGCCCCCCATCATGTTGCTGTTGTTGACGCTGCCACGGACGCGCCCCAGGATGTCCCCGATGCTCTCGCGGGCCTTTGCTGGCGATGTTCCCAACGCCCTCCTGGAGCTGGGAGGCAGCGCCCCCGCCAGCCCTGCGCTCCCCATTCGACAGATCATTAGATGCCAAGTCCATTTATGTGCCATCACAATTAGCTTACTTGTTACAAGATCCCGGATTAAATTGAATAATCGCATTATGTTACTTCTGCGCGGTCTCGGTGGGTCTCGCGCCGCCCCTGGCCTGCCCGGGCCGAACCTCTTGGGCGTCTTGTACGTTGAGCTTGTCGGCCGACCTCAGCAGCTCGCCTGCCTTCTTGGCGGTGCTCTCCGCCCCGTTGCTGCCTGGCCCGCCCACCCCGCTCGTAAGCGCCCACCCGTCGCCTGGGGCCACCACACCTCCGCCCCACACCATCGCCAGCGCCGCGCCGGTGGCCGTCACCCCCGCCGCCAGCTTCGTCACACTCCCATTAATGCGATTCTTTCCGATCAACTCACGATCCTGCATCCACGAACACATTGTATTCAATACATAAGATCGCCATCTTCGCTGTACGCCCGTCTATTCTCCAGTACTTCACGGTACAGCTGAAGAGTTGATAGGGTGGGCGCCTACCTCAGTCTGGTCGCTGCTGCATCTAGCCGCTGCCGCCACCAGCCTCACTGGCCTCTGCTTCGCTGGAGCTATGGGTAGCGCAGATGTCAGGATGCTGGACGCGGACGACGAGAGACTTGTGTTGGCCTCCCTACACACTATCACGACAGGGGCAGCGCTAGTAGCGATCGTACCAGAAGCCATGGGATCCCTTCTCACAACCTTCAAGAGGTTAGGAATGTAGAAAATTGTAGATACTAGAATATATACACAATGCAAGATCAGCTGCAACACCTACAATCGATATGTTAATCCATATTTCTTTTTCGCATTATATAAGGTCGAGCCTGTTTGGCGTCATGGTACCCTGAATGTTCGCATCCAACCGAGGAGCACCCTCCTTCATCCACGTGGTCATGAAAGAAGGCTACCTGGCGGTCAATACATCCCTCCACGTTTTCTTTCAACAAGCAAGCTTTGAACTTTCCTCTATTTTGGTTCGAGCACGGTGGCGACCCATAAATCTAGGCAAGACAGATGCCTACTCAGGAACCCCGCCACGCCCGGGTCAATTGACCTCCGCATCGACGAGCAAAAAGGCAGAGCAATTAGGTCACATAGAAGTAAACACTAACCAGTGAATCCCACTACGAGTAATGCCAACAACACATTTGGGAGGAGAGAGAACGCATAGCCGTCTCAAGGACGAGGTGAGAGAAATGAGGATCAATTAGGTGTAGCTCAATTGGTTGAGTCGAATACATGGTGATCAAAAGGTTTCGACTTCTAACACCTACACTTTGTAAACTAATTTAGTGGAGGGGTTAAAAGATGGGAGTCAATTGGTTATTAAAACAAGTGGCCTACCATTAAGGTGGACACTTGGCTTCAACACCTACACTTTGTAGAGTCATTTAGTGTAGGGGTTAAAAAATGGGAGTCAATTGGTTAATAAAACAAGTGGCTTACCATTAAGGTAGACACTTGATTATGGGAAATACAAATAATACGGAGTAGGACAATAAAAAGTGACCATGTGGATTTGCTGTGTAATCGATGGAACACTCTTAGAGTTGGGACACGTGGAAGTCAATTGATTTGCTCGAGTCAATTCAGACTCCATAATAGTATGTATGGCCATTCAACTTAACGCGACTTGACTTTATCTCCTACAAAAAAGGAACTCGTTGGAGTGAACGAAGTAGCATAAAAAGTAGAAAACGTTGAGTCAACCCCATGACAAGTATTGCTGATGTCTTTTGCAGCGATTGGTAGCACAACCATTCCAATATCATAAATAGACCTTTCTTTGCTCAATCAATGAGTTCGGTTGCTCTATGGTGGTTGGTTACACATTGCCATTGCCCCCTCCTCCCCCCAATTTGCGCCTAGTTGGTGGGCACAAGAAAAGTCGACTTGTTTGCCACCTACTTACACACTGGGCAGCAGACACTTCCTAACCAATAAGTGTTTGTCCATCTTCCATCCGCAACCATTTACGCACCGGCCACCACCTATACACTAGACACTTCTCGCTTTATCCCCTGATACATGTGAATGAAGGAACACCGGCCACCACCTATACACTGGACACTTCTCGCTTTATCCCCTAATACATGTGAATGAAGAAACGCTATAGATGTTCATCATTATTGATATAATAATTAATATTTCAATACTTGATTAAACACAATCATTGATGCTAGATAACATAGGTTCATGTTATTGACAGGGAAAAGAGGATACAATTCATAAAACTAACACACATTATTGACACAATAATCCATGTTAATCGTTATTGGCACTTACGATTATTATTGCAATTTACGATTTATACAATCATTAGCTATAAGTATCACATTGATGTTGCAAAATTTAAAAAAGTGATTAATAAAACTAATACAAATTAGTAATGAAAAAGACAACACGGAAATTGAACCCCTTTCACCATGATGTTGAGGCATGGCTCTATCCAGCTCTCTGTAGAAAGGTGGAAAGAAGGAAAATTTATTAGCACACCACCCCTCTTTCCACCTTTCCACTTGCGATGCAAATGCTACAGAAGTTTACTCACAGTTGTCTTCGTTATCGATCTATACCATTGGCATGATTCCACATCTATTCATCCACAAAATCATACCATTTGCAAGTGATCTTGTGATCATGTGTTTGATATGGCATTGTGGGCCTTATCCTTTCTATATGACTCATAAACGCGTCCCCAACGTTGTTTGCATGCCTCACCATCTTTGTTGAACTCCTGAAATAGCTATGCTAACTATGTGGCTACCTTAGGCCATATATCCACTCCTTGCTCAGTGGCTTTGAGAACTCCAAACTCATGGATCCTCGGATGTGAATGAGCTATATTGTCCATGCGTCCTTCCACTGAGCAAACTATTCTTTTGTGGTTGTTGCATGATCTTGTGTCTTGGGTGTGTCTTTGTGATTCTTTCCTTTTTGCACCCTCTTTGGTTTAGGAGGTTTTGGTGCATCAAACTCTGATGAGGTTCATCGTGGATGCTACTTGTTGACACTTTCAAAATGTGGCACTATGGGTACTTGGGTTTGAACCACATCAACCTCATCACATGTGTTCTAGATTGCATCACATGAACTTATTGCTTGCAGTTCTTGTTGTGGTGGTGCAAAGAGGCCATGTTGAGGACTATGTGTAATTGGATAAAGAATTGTATTATTGTGTATTGTTGTGGATCCCTCTATGCCTAATAGTCCTCCTAGTTGGAATGACGTGAATTGAGGGGGACAAGGATTGATCAAAGGAGGGCGGTTTGAAAACACATTTAGAGGAATACTACCACCCACACTATGGCTTGGAATGTGGCTTGTAACACCCACATATTTGGCTCAAACAGTACATAAAATCATTATTGCATATTGCATCTTGGCTCATTTGAGACACGAACTATTGAAACTCCTCCATGGGAATGCTCTCTTGTGAATCCATCAAGCTCCACCTTACACATCAAAATAATGAAACAATTTTAAAAGTTGATTATCATATGGAAAGTATAGTTGAAACTCATTACAAAGGAACAAGCTATAGCACTTTATTGTGCTCTGTGCATTCACTTGTCTTTGATCAATATAGTTATTTTTAATATGTGGATGGACTAAGAGGTTTATTGTTCTTTACATAATTGATCCATTATTATTCTTTATATAACTTTATGAGACAATCTGTATTCAAGTCATGCATATTCAGTGTATGAGACAATTTGTATATATAATCATTGTATAATTAGTGTATACATATGGCAAATCACGTATCATAATCTACATATTGTCAGTTTATACAAAATCATGTATGATAATCTATACATAATCAATTTATACATAACCAGTGTACACATATTCAAATCATGTATGACAATCTATACATAATCAATGTATGCATAAATTTATGAGATAATATCAATATATGCATAATAAGTGTACACATAACTTTACGAGAAAATTTGTATACATAATCATTGTATAATTAGTGTATACATATTCAAATCATGTATGACAATCTATACATAATCGATGTATACATATTCAAATCATGCAAGATTAGTCTAGACAATGAAGCATAATTCGTTTGTACCATATCAATATATGTATAATCAACATATGCATGACGAATTCGACAACATTCAATTTATAGATTGGGCCTTAATCAATTCATTAATGGATCGATCATGCAATCCATTAACCCTAGTGCAAGAGAAAAAATGGGGGATAATATGTTTAGATTGGTTAATACTTGAAAATAGATATGTATGGATCGGTCATGCAATCCAACAACCCCAATGCAAGAGAGATGGCCTACTACACAGGGGAAACTATGGAGAGGGCACAACCTACATGAAAGAGCCAATTTTGGAGCAGCACTCTCAAATCATATGGAGGAAGAATTGAAAGCACACCATAGGATACTTGTGAATTGAATGCTTTCAATTGTGGTGCTACTTAGATTGAGACACCAAATACTACTAGCAAACATGTGCAATTTCTCAATGTGGAGCTTGTGGGGGAGAGCCTGAAATTGAAGGCTTCAGTAAGCTGATTGCAATATTTACAACTTGGAATTAAAAACTACTATGGAAGAATCAATCCCATGCAAGCTTAGGAATGTGAAGTGTCTTATTTCCAAAGCTTAGCATAACAACTTGTCCATAAGTACAAATGATGCAATTCCTAGCTTAGGACAGACAAAGATATCCAACAAAGCCAGGCTTGGAACAAGTGCATACTATTTTAAAACAATTGTAACCTATCCAATTCAATCCATGATGGTGGTAGCAATTAAATTTTAGTCACCATGAATTTCAAACTAAACTTTGAGCCATGAAAATTTAAAAACATATTCATTAGCTGAAGGGAAATCAAAGAGCAATCTACCTAGTGTCAAAGCAGGGTGGCTCTTTCAATATGAATCAAATAGTCTTCTAGCAAAGGTAGCACCATTACAAGGTAATCTAGATTTTGAAATAAGAAGGCAAAATTTGGCCTTAAGTCTTATTACATCCATTGCATGTCCTAAATTCAACAAATAACAAAAGTATACTGTCCAATTCAATCCATGATGGTGGTAGCAAGTATATCTCAAAAGCTATAAAGATCTGGGGATAAATTTCAATCATCATGAATTAATTCCGAACTAAACTTTGAGCTATGAAAAATTAGAAACATATTCATTAGCTGAAGGGAAATCAAAGAGAAATCTACCTAGTGTTAAAGCAGGATGGCTCTTTCAATACGAACCAAATAGACTTCAAGAATCAAATATTTACATGTCCTAAATTAAGTGAATAACAAAAGTATAATTCATGTATTCTCACTATTACATTCATTTTCCTATTGTTATTTTCAAAATTTTGATAGGCATTAGTGCAAATGTGAGATGACAAGGGATGCACTGTTAAACAAGGCAGCTCATAAATCTACATGATGGAGAGGGATTGATGGAAAACTTGCAATCACATTACCTGAAATGGATGCCTTAGATGTTTTCCTTGGAGGGATTTAAAACGTTGATGCATGATGCATGAGAGAGAGAGAGAGAGAGAGAGAGAGAGAGAGAGAGAGAGAGAGAGAGAGAGAGAGAGAGAGAGAGAGAGAGAGAGAGAGAGAGAGAGAGAGAGAGAGAGAGAGAGAGCATACCTGTGATAGATGAGATCAGAGCCTTCAAGCACTTGCAAACACACAAAATGAAGCCATGCATTAGCTCAACAGAGATGGACTGCACATGCAACATGCAAAAAAAAATCACATGCATGGCTTCCCACATGATCAAGAGAGATGAACACATGCATGGCTTCCCACCATGTTTATACAACAGCATCATCAACAATGGCTTCTTCGGAATGGGAAAGAGAGGGAGGGACCTAGCACGCTATAGGTGATTGGTGAGAGAGATGGAGGGACTCGACCTGAGGGCCTGTGGACAAACTCAAATGAGGGAGCTCCCTCGCCTTGTCGAAGGATAAAATAGGGTGGGGGGAGAATTCAATACCCCTCTTTGGAGTTGCTAAGCACCCTAGGTGTGTAAGAGTCGAGCACCCTTTTTTTTGTTTTGGCCCCTTCCTATTGGCTCATGTTGATGGACTTGGGCGGCCGCATTTGGGTGTGTAACATCCCTACATAGCTAGGTTTTCTTGATGTGTGACATATGAGTGGTCATGGACTAGGCAATTAAAATGGTCTCACCACTACAAGTTCATGTAAGTGTGTGTGGTAGGCCTCTTATTTGAGAGGGTACTCCATGGACTTGACACATGCCCCTTTTTCACATGCCTAAAGCTCACAAACATGGGACACACATCAAGGAAACCTCACGATGTCGACTTGTGCAAGTTAATTCACATGTGCCCAAGTCTAAGAGGGTACTCACTAACTTTGTTAGCCTGGTTGCATTTAATACCTCCTCTTTTACACATTCACACAAGTAAACTAAGCTTGTCTTTCTTTAGTTTTTCCTTCCAAGGAGAAGTTACAAGGAGAAAGCATATTTTCAATATGTATGCTAGCATGCTAACTACATTATGTGTAAAGGCCTTGTAGGGCCCAAGTGTAGCCTTTTGTCACATGATAAAATCCTACCTTTCAACCCTCAATTGCAACTTCTTTTAGCATTGCATGTTAGGTCATATTACAATTTACAATTGTATTCATTGAAAGAAGTTAGCACAATTTAACTTGACTTAACTTTGAGGAAAAATACTAACAACAAAAGGGCAAATGGAAAGAGCTATGATGTCTTTTGAAAAATGAAGAATCACATGGTGTGCTTTAGATAAATGAAAAGAGCTTGAAGAGTATATCCTAGTTGTCAAAGGTTCTACGAGTTCCTTTGTGAAAATTTCATTGTGAACCATTTTTTAGGAGAGAGAGTGAGTCAAATTCCCTAAAGGGCCCTTTCCATTGATATTCTCTTTAGAGGAGCTCTTCTCTATCCTTTTCTTTTCTTTCTTCTTCTTTACTTCTCTCAATCATTGGAGCCACATGGATCAAATCAAACTCCAAGGACTGTTTGGAAAAGCTCTTCTCAAGCCTTCTCTTCTCTTTCTTCTTCTTTACTTCTCCTCTCAATTGTTGGAGCTACATGGATCAAATTGGCCTGAAGAAGTGGATCAAGAACACCATATGGATCGTGATTCCACCAGCAAACCTTTGAAGGCATTCAATCACACCTCAACTTAGCTAGCATAGATCAAATCCTAGTAGGGCAATACCATCCAATGTTTCCATGGTTTCAATCTCATAAAGTAAGCTTGTTTCACAACTTCTTTGAATGTGACTCAAGTTATCATGGCATAAATGTCAACGTCAACACTTTCACACTATGGATGCTCAAAGTTTTCAACTTCTTATATATTGGAAATCATGGTCAAAAGAAAGGAAGAACATTGACTTAGAAACTATGATTTGAAGCTCTAGGAACTCTCTCTTTCTCTATACAATGTCAACCTTACTTGGGATGGGAAGTGCTTCCTCTTTGTAGCCTTCTTCAAACTTCAGCAACTTTGGAAAATTAATCATCTTGACCATGTGTATACAATATTTTGCATTTAATACTATATCCACATAATTATTTCTAATATTAGTTTGGGAGTAGGGCTTAACATCCATGCAAGTTGTAATATTTTGCAATGTTGGAAAGAAAGACTTGTAGCTCAGCAAGGCCATGGACACTAGTTTCCTATTCACTTTTGAAAAGTTGGCCAATGTAATGTAAAAGCATATGTGTGAAGTGAGGAAGATTGGTCAAGAACAAAAAAAAAAGGATGGGTGTTCAGATTTGAGTGGAAGCCCAAACTTGGATCCCTATGTATAAAAGCTAGAAAGTGAACGAATATGCTCATTCTTGAGGTGTGCAATCTTATGAGATTTCTCTTATCTTTATTGCTTCTACTCTTGTGCTTCATCTTGAGAGTGAGGGAGAGTGAGAGTATAAGAGTGAGAAAGTGAGTAAGGGACTTGAAGAGTAA
The DNA here is from genome assembly GCF_053477565.2 of Lygodium microphyllum. Taxonomy (NCBI): domain Eukaryota; kingdom Viridiplantae; phylum Streptophyta; class Polypodiopsida; order Schizaeales; family Lygodiaceae; genus Lygodium; species Lygodium microphyllum. The sequence goes on from NC_141155.1 coordinate 29,978,240, forward strand.
AGCTCCCCTTGTACTTTGCACTCTCCTCTTCTTCCCCTTCTTGTTGGTGGGTAAGAGGTGGATCGGAGGAGGGTTTGGGTTGCTTCTAATCTTCTTTGCATTACCTCTTGTGGAATGGAGCACTTGTTGATTGGATTGAGATTTATGGAATAGAGAAGGCAGATTAAGGACCACCTCATGGATCATATAGTCAGTTATTACCATTTGCATTGCAATTTTTAGGAGAACATAAGAAGATGAGTTTACTATACCTATATCAATTTGATTCTTGCTTTCATGGGGTTTGAGAGAAGGATGGATAGATTGGTGAGAGTGAGAGATATAGTAGCAATGTCAAAGGTATCCATTTCCAAAATAGGAGAAGTGCTTAAATCAATAAGCATTCTATCAAGTCTGGCATCAAGCTTGAGAAATATCCAACATCAACATTTTCTATAAAGAAAATGAAGTTATTCAATCTTGCAAAAATATCAATGAGCATCCTTCTTGCTATGATCAACTACTTCAAGGTGAGCATCAAACTTCTAAAAGTTTCGACCCAAGGCCAATGTATTTAACAATAACTTATGGAAACCCTTTACAAATCTCACCCAAGCCATCAAGTACCATTGCTTCTCTTTAAGGACCACCAACAACATCAAGACTAGTAAGCAAAGGACTAAGAAAAACATCTCATCAAGCTCAAAACTTCAAAGACCACATATATAGAGATCATTCTTCACATGCAAGTATTCTGTGATAAGTATATCATGGCTACTTGCTCTTCCTATAAGGACTATCCGAATCCAATGAGAAGACTGGCTTTATCGACAATAGCAACTTTCCCTTGACAACCAAATTTCAATCCTAAATTAGATGTAAATCTTCAATATACATTGCCTCAAGTCCAAGGACTACCATATTATTAACCCTTCGACATCAATTGGGTGTTTCTTTTTAATGATGCTCCTTAAGTCTCCTTACTCTCATAATCCAATGGAAATCACAAAGGTTGAAAACCACCTCATACTACATTATATATCAAAACAAAAGGAACCAAAAAGAAAAAAATGCATTGACGAACAGCACCGTACCTAAGCATTCTCAAGTTAGGTATTGCTTATGGGCTCAGTTGGTCGGCTCCATCTCTAACCCCTTAGCTTTGCTTCTTATTCCCCTTCCGTAACCTCAAGGCACATCAAGGGCAAGACACTAGGGAGTCATGGCTCACATACTATTAGATATGTCTCCTTGAGTCAATGGTACAATTCTCTCAAAGCTTTGCTATTCACAAACCAAGGTTGAGGGTAAGTGCCTCAAAAATCCTGTAGTAAATGATAGGTATCAACATCTAGAAGTGACACCAACCATCATAAAGCATCATCATCTTTATTTATCCTACATGGGGCCTCAAATACCACTTCATCCCTATTATAGATAGTTTATTACAATAGCAAAGTAATGGTATTATGCTTCTCTAAATTATTGTAAAACTTCTCTTTTAGTGACTGCAAAGCTACCCCTAATGATGGAGAACAAGAAACAAGAAATAAAAATACCTTGTAGTGCATTAAATCTTCATGGACACCAGGTAGCTACCCTATTATTCATGTTGTACATAGTGAATTCTAGCCAAGAAAACACTTGAACCTCCTCCCCCAAGGTCACTCTTTGCTGAACCAATGCATATGCTAGTTGTAGGTGAAGAGATGTTTTAAAACATAGCCTTTTTGAGTCATGAAAGAGGAAGAATATTCATGACTAGTCATAGGTATGTTGTACTCTATTTTTCCATGTTTCTCTATAGCCTATGAAGCTCCAAAAATTAGAGCTAGACTTCCTAAATGATTCCTTGCATGACTTTTCCCCCAAACTTGAGTTGTGTGTGCCTCTCTCTCCCCCAACCACCAAATCATTGCATCCAATGCACCTCCTTGTTTTACACTAGATTCAATCAAGAATAGCCTCACGCCCCAATTCATCAAATTCAGCCTCCTTTAACCTTAGCTAAACCTTAGCTAAGTCACAAAAAGGTCACTTAACTCCCTAGAACATGTCACATGAAGACTTGACTTAGATAAGTCTTTCTCAACTCATAACTAACTTCCCCATGCTATTCTTTCCCAACACTTGGACAATAATGCAAGAAGACAACATTACAAAAGTAAATGAGCTTGTAAAGCCTATCATCCATTGACTTGCAAACATACCGCTGAAATCTTGAACATACAACTCGTCATATGCTTTTAGACATAAAATCCTATGACATCCACCCCCTCCAAACTTGCACCTCCAAACCTGCAGATTCTCCAAATGGGCCATACAATGTAGACCACTTAATTCAAAAGGCCACATATGCATTTCCCATAGTACCATGCACACAATCAATCTACCACCAAGATAAAAAACCCAAATATATGTCATCTTCATGTTGTGAGTCCAACTACTCCCACTCAAATCATAAGGCATCAAGAGCTTAAGCATCCCATCCTACATGTATCCCTTAGCATCCATCCCTAGCAATGATAGCTCCTATAATATCCTAATCTTTGTAAATCCACCTAGAACCTGAAGTTCATATGTCAACTCATCTTCAGCTACATCTTCAATGTCTACCACTTCCTCTTCCTCATCTATGTCAATTTGCTCATCTTTTATCAAGCTTATTAGTGGATAGATCTCTTTTACATTTCTCTTTTTGCATATTCTAATCATTTTCCCTTTTCTAGGTTACCACTTTTCAACCTTATACAACTCTATATCCATTAGACTCAATCTCTACCTAACTGAAAAACTATCCTACAAGACAACCCTATAGAAAACTACTTGTATCTTCCAAACCAAAACTTGGATTGTTGAGCTTTATAAAAAAAAAATGTATTCCTACTCATGATCTACAAATTTTTTGAAGATACTAAAAGCAAATTTTGAAAGTATCAACCCCTAAATTTTTTCATGCAGCTTGTAACTATTCTTTATAGCATGTAGTTCTATGGCTAGACATTGCCCTTTTTGACCCTGTAGCTTTTGCATACAGACCCAAATGTTAACTGAACTTTATAGGGGCCTTCTATCAAAGCGCATTCTAGATGTATTGGTCACCATTAATATGCTTCCAATTAAAACAATTTGTAACAACTTCAAATTTGCCTTGCCTATCCATTATATTCTCTTACAGACATTTTGTTTGCCTAGGTCAAACAACCATATAGTAGTCACTAGTAGAGCATAAACACAACTAAGATACTACTTCCTGTATGATATGGTAATATCAAAGCAGCCCACAACCCTTTGAATAGCAGTAACTCACTTGGTTGTAGACCATCAAACATATCCACATGTTTCCCAACTTCAATGTCATCATGCAAATAAAAGCTTTCAATCCTTGCCTCAAGTGTCCACAAGGGAGCATAGTTTATGACAACTATGTTTATTGTTTGTGCCACAACACCACTTACAAATGCATATTCTATGGCTTGTATGGTTTGATCGACCATCTATCCAAGTGAATTCCCACTCAAATCAGATAGATCTTTTACATCCGTACCTAACACATCAACTTCCTTCTCTTGCATGCTAGCATTTGCACCCTCCATCAGAACATCCTTTGCATGCACAGAGTGCATGATATCTCCAACTCTCACAACTAAAGCCTCAGTCACTAGTCTTTTTTGCATGTGCATTTGGAACGTCCTCTTTATTTTTTCACAAGCTATCATTTGCTCTTGCACACTCAAAGTGCCATCTCTTTTGTCATTGGCAACATAGCATGTACTTTTGTGAGTAAAGCAATATTAGTAGCTAACATGTTGCATCATCAAGAATAGTATGCGAATTTCCCTCTAGTAAACTATCCTCCTCTACCCCACTAGATTTTCTAGCTCCTCAACTAAAGTCTCATTTTCATTCAGTGGTAACATTTCATCTTTGGCATCCACAAGAGCATCTCCAAAATTCTTCTGGTTATCCTACACACTCTGTGTCGCATGAAACAACTCTTGTAGTCCATAAGTAGAAGTTGGAAGCACTCACTTTTCTCTTCATATTTCTATCATTTGTTAAGCTTAGAAATTGCCTTTTCTACATCTTTCCACTTTGTTGTCACTCTACTTTCTGTATTAGCATCTTTCAAAAGATCCAGAAGGCTATCATGTAGTGTGGAATCTATTGCTTGAATAAATACTTCTATTTTAAATGGCTCAAAAGTCAGCAACAATCTTTTTGGCAATTGCATGTATCGATGCTCAAATTCATGTAATAATAGTGACACTATTAACTCCTTATTAGGTGTAGCGACCCAATTCAAGAAAGATTCTTTGATCATCTATTCCTATCAAAAAGCCATGGCTAAATGCTCATTGACTTGGGATGATTATTCAAAACACTTTGAGACTATAGCTCAGTAAATACCCTCATGCAATATATAAGTCATAACCAATGTTGAGCACCTCAAAATACATGCATACATCAAGAAATCTTCTTATAGTTGGTAGGGACTATCAATTGCAAGTAGGCCAAAGACTTTACGTATTGCTCTCCAAGCATACATCAAGTATGGCAATGCTTTTCCTTCTCTATCTCTCTCCTATGAAGCATAGTTTGTCTCCCATGTTGCCCACATTTGCATCCAATTGGAATTTCATATATGAACCCATAGTCTCAACCATCTGCATTCATATATTACATCTACAATAGACAAACATGAAGCATCACCCATTGTACAACCCTTCAGATGGCCTTCAAGTCGATTTCACTAATGTCATAGCATGGAAGTAGAAGGCCTAACCACAAGGATATGAGATGGAAGGGGCTGCAGAGAGTAGGATGAGAAAGAGAAGAAAATAAAGAGAATTCGATGTTTAGAAGATCCAAAAGATTGTGCTAGAAACTCCAAAAGACATGGTATCATGTATAACTTAGCAAAGCAATCTCAGTATATCCAAATCACATGCTCAAATCATAAGCATGAACACAACTTTGGGACGACGGTCTGTAATAATATGAGATTATAACTCGGAGAAATGCCTTTACATACGTCAAAGCTCTGTTGTTCATAGACCCAATTTGAGGTTAAGTGCCTCAAAAATCCATGCATACATAAAAAATCCTATAGTAATGATAGGTATCAACGTCTAAAAGTGATAACAACATGGGGCTTGAAATATCACTTCATCCTTGTTATAAACAATTTATTACAACAACAAAGAAATGGTTCTATGTTGCTCTAAATCCTCTTAAAACTTCTCTTTTGTTGACCACAAAGCTACCCCAATTATAGAGAACAAGAAACAAGAAATAGAAATACCTTGTAGGTGCATCAAATATTCATGGACACCATGCTATCCTGTTATTCACTGATATAGACAATGAATTCCAACCAAGAAAACGCTTGAATATCCTCTCCCAAGCTCATTCTTTGCTAAACCAAAGTATATGCTAGTTCTAGGTGAAGAGATGCTTCAAACGTAGCCTTTATGAGTCCTAAACGAGGAAGAATCTTCATGGACAGCCATAGGTATGTTGTACTCTATTTTTCCATGTTTCTGTATAGCCCATGAAGCTCCAAGAATCATAGCTAGACTTCCTAGACGATTTGTTGCACGCCTTTTTTCCCAAACTTGAGTTGTACATGGCTCATCTCCCTTGCCTCCCTCTCCTCCAATCACCAAATCATTGTGTCCTTTGCACATCTCTGTTTTGCACTAGATTCAATCAAGAATAGCCTCATGTGCCAATTCATTAAATTCAGCCCCCTTAACCTTAGCTAAGTCACACAAAGGTCACTTAACTCCCTAAAACATGTCACATGAAGACTTGACTTAGATAAGTGTCTTCCTCCTTAAGACTTTCCCACATTATTCTTTCCCAAACACTTGGATAGTCATGCAAGAAGACAACACTATAGAAGTAGATGAGCTTATAAAGCCTATCATCCCCACTGACTTGCAAACATATCACTAAAATCTCAAAGATACAGCCTATCAAATGCTTTCAGACCACCGGTAGATATAAAATCCAATGACAGCGCCCAACTTTGAGTGAAAGTCTAAGCTTGAATTCCTATGTATAAAAGCCAAAAAGTGAATGGGTAAGCTCATTCTTGTGGTGTGCAATCTTATGAGAGTTATCTTCTCCTTATTGCTTTTACTCTTTTGCTTCATGTTGAGAGTGAGGGAGAGTGAGAGTATATAAGTGAGAAAGAGAGTAAGGAACTCTTTTATTCTTCCCCTTCTTCTCAGGTAAGAGGCGAATTGGAGGAGGGGTTGGGTTGCTTCTTTTCTTCTTTGCATTCCCTCTTTTTGATGGAGTACTTATGGATCAAATTGAGATTAATGGATAGAGGAGGTTGATTAAGGACCAACACATTACACAATGGATTGTGTAGCATTGTCTTCAATTTGAATGGGTCCTAAGAATGGGGTGTAAAAGGAATTGTGTTACATTCATGATTGAACCCAAACATGCTAATATACCCAATAGGTGCTATGAGTCAATGCAATGAGATGGTGTTCCTTAAGCTATGAAGGAGTGAAAATTTGTGATGTGTTAGGATTTATGGTTGACTAATTGTACGCTCATATGGTCTTTCATTGTTGTATCTAGCATGTAAGTATATAACTAGTGTGTGTATCATTCAGGCCAATGAAATGTGTACTCGAGTGTCTGTATCACATGGGTATATTCCTTGTGCCTTTTCTATATGCAATGGTATGCTTTGTGTGGCTGGTTTTAACTACTCAAGGCTTGGTTCAAGTGGGAAAATGTTGTCATTTACTATAACAAGCTAAAGACTCTGATACCTAACCCTAAGTTTCTAGGTAAATGACCTAACAATGAATAGGGATAGGTTATGTGCCTAAAAGATGTGCACTCCTAACTAAGCATGATAGGTGTGACCCTAAGAACAATGGGTGTACAACTAGCCCTAACATGGGTGCACTTATAAGGGCATGCATATGGTGGCCAAAAAATGAGGTAAGCATACATGTTTAAGAGTGTGTCACCTACTTCTAATCTAAGGTTTAAGAGTGTGTCTCTAAGAGTTCAATGTCAAAGAGTACTACATCTACAAAAGCAAATTCAAAGTAAGTTCCATTAGTGTTTATGATGTTTATAACATGCGTATACATGTGTCTATTTATATGTGACCTATGTATATAGAGTGACATCTCTAAAAATCTATGACTATGAGTGATTGATTAATATGTCTAGGAGTGGTTAGAGTATGAATGTGTTGTGTTGTGGTTTTGTCACTTATAAATATGTTAGTGTATCCCATAAGTTTTAAAAAAAATTCAATACATTTTTTACGCTTTTTTAAAATATAGAAGGCTGCCATATAAAAAGGTTGTTGACAACTTAAATAGAAAAGAGTGTGTTTTATTTAAGAAAAAATCAAAGATAAGGATATTTTTAAATAGATATTGAACACATGTGATATATATGGTTTATATGTAATGAACCCCAAGAGGAGCCAATCCTCCATTTGTAATAGTTGGGGCTCATGACCTTTACGAATTATAGTGATATCCTTTGTAAGAGTTGTGCTATCGTGTGTGTGCCTCGATCAAGGTGCAACCATCCATCCTTAAGCATCCTCCATATATGATCCTAAAATAACAAGCATAAAGTTTACCTTGAGATAACAAAGTGACTCTAAAATGAGAATATATTCAAATTAGAGTGTAAAATTTTATCTGAAAGTCATGTCACTTGCTGTGACTCGAAACTCTATTGTGTTAAGACTATGAGTGATTTTGGACATGCAAGTTTTGCCTAGAAATCTTGTTATACAATTCTTCAATATACTTTTTAGTGTCTCAAACTCTCATACACCTTAAATATATATGCAAATTTTTGCAATTGGTATAAACCAATTTAGATAGACATTCTTTGAGCCAACACTTGGCTTCATAAAGCTCAATATGTCAATTGAAATTTTACATACTACACATGTGCAAAATCTCACCACTACACAATGGCCATTCCGTGCTATTGAAATTTGGTACATGCATATACTCAAGGGTTTTCTATTATTAACCACCCTTGGGTAGTATATACTTGGAATGGTAGAAAAACAAGACTTTTTTCAAGCTTATTGGCCATATAAAATAATAGTTGATCAATCACTATGTGGTAGCACTTGAAACCACGTGAGAAAATTAATCGTATAGATATAATCAAATTTCTCATCCTCAATACATAGCAAAGACTTATTATTAAGCAATATTTTGTTTATTGATTATTATGGGTGTGATATATATTTGTTTATACATGAATACATATTGCACCAGTGCCTCTATCAAAGCTCAGAATCGACTTCTTTGTTTGAGAGCTAAAAGCCTACCCTTCTACTGTATTGATTTATAACGTGTCTCCCAAGTTATTCCTTGGTGGTACATTCATAGTAGCCCATCAAGAGATATCCTAGTAAGCTCCGTCTAGGATTTTGATAAAACCCTCGAAGTTTGCCAATTAGGCTTGCTTGAGTCTACCCCGCAGTGGAAGATCGGCCGCTCCCACGAGGATCGACCTGAGTTTTCTCGCCAAATCTATTACTAGCAGATAATTAACATAGGTGGATTCTAAAGTGATGCAAGTCAGTCTTTCTGGTTTCTAATGGTCCATCGAGTGCGATTTTTATTCCTTCTTAGGAAAGCTCTTAACTTACCGAGACCACCCAGCCATAGGTCTGGATCCATCCTCCCACTTCCCTCAAGAGAGTAGTTGTAGTTATCTAATTACCTACCACTTTAGGTTCAACATATAAAAACAACTTCTTTGGATTATCTCCTGATACAAATTCATTGCATGCCTTTTATTCATGACACAAAAATAGAGTAAAGTAATTCCTTCTTAATAGTTCCTTTTAGAAAAAAATTACATTTACAATGTTTTCTATTTAAATTATTATTCTCTCCAAGTTCCGTTTCCCAACTAATAGTGGAACTTCCAAGCACAATTTGGAAATCGAAGTGTAGTTGGCAATTCACAAGAACCTAAGGTGTTTGACTAGAGCCCCCTTGTATCCTCACCTTCTTCTGCCGAGACTAGAGTTCCCTACGACAAGACCTTTCCTATCATGATTAGTCTAAACTCACTAACATGAAACAAAAAAAGAAAAACCCCTTGGAGTAGGTTTTATTCACGCTATCCTTGGGAAGGTCTAGTGCCATCAAGAACACTGCCTCAATCCATCACTATGTTCACCAAAATACTGCTTTAGTCAGTGATCTGTACTTAATCATCCATCTTTTAACCTGATGATTTTAGGAAAGATCAGTACCTAGCTTACAATCACAAACATCTTGCTTTGAATGCATTATACATAAACTTTTAACAAGATTATTTCTAAGACAAATATTTTCTCTCCAAAAGATAATAACATTAAGGAAAATTAGCATATTAAGTGGCAAAATAAATTCGAGATAATTCAGCATAATTGGCAAAATAACTTCCACACAAATCAAGATAAGTGGCAATACCTTCCAATAGTCTTCCTAGACTCCCTCTTCCTTGGGGATTAGTTTGAATTGAATTTAAGCAAGAATTTCATACTTGAGGATAACTCCCTTGGAGTTTCATGGGTCTTTGCCCATAATAAAAGAAAATCTTGATTAGTTTAATTACGAATAGTATCATTTGGCAATTGCATCTCAAGGTCTCTTATATACCGAGGATTAGTGTTCATGATTTAGAGATTTTGTTTGATCAACACAAAAATCAGAAATATTAAATCTTTTAGGGACACAGTACCTTCCTTATACTCACTTAGGTTCATCTTGTACATCTTACCCAAGTTACCCCTTGGAATTCGCCGTTAAGAATTCCTCAAAGAAATTATATGTAGAAATCGAACAAAATCTCATTTTACGCATGCAGCTTCTGCTGCCTATTCATGGGATAAAGACCTGCTAGTTGTTTTTATTTAAGAAAATTAGTATCTGAAGATTCATGACGGCTTGGTTAATGGTATTCACGGCTTCGTTTGTAATTCCCATACTCGCCATTCCGTTTGTAGTAATTGTATCCACAGCATTATTGGCAGCTCCTACCTCCACAACCTTTGTAGCTTTCTTCTTTTGGGGCCATGCTCTTTAATCGTGACATCACAAAAAAGGTAATTTGGCAAAGGAGCTTGAGGGTAATTAGATTGACGGTTGATAGGGGGAAAAAGTGATCACTAAGAATTTCGAGAAATCAAGAAGAGTCTTGATTCCATAGTGGAGAATAGGATAGAAGGAATGGAGGAATTGAATTCGAGAGCTTGAGAAGTATCCTCCTTGTCTTCTTGATGAGAGATTCTTGTGCTTGCACTTCTCTTGCCCCACCCCCTCTTGCTATATACTACTAAGAAGGGCCTCTCCCCTCTTGCTTGGACTGCTCTCAATGGCTCCTCGTGCCTCTTATTTATGGCTAAATTAGAGGAGAAGTGTTGTGGCTAAGAAGAATAGCTCTTTATGGAGGGAATCTTGGCAAAATCAGCAATTTAAAGCTTCAAGATGCAATCTAATGCTCAGACCACAAATTTGATGGTTTTGTTGGCTCCGAAAGGGGGTTAAAACCTCAGGACACCTAGTTAGAATTCTTCCAAATCTCAGAATCTCGATTGATTAGGGACCAATTTATTAGTGTATGCCAAAAGGCAATGAAATAGATCCAAAATACCATCACAAGCTGAGCTTCAAAAGCAAGAAAGAGTTAAACAGGATAGATAGCAAGCCAAAATTATTAAGAGATATTCTCCACAAAGGAGTGGTCTGATATCCCTAAAACGGAGGAGTCTTAGCAACCCTAGTTCCACAAATAGTTTGTTAAGAGGAGGAGGAAGTTCTAGTACTTTCCCTCTCCCAGTTAGTTAGCCCACTTTGAGTGAAATAGTGGTTCCCATAGTTCAGGGACCCATAGTGAATCCGATTGTTATCATGGTGCAACTCCCAATGCAATCCCACCAGGAATGCCAGACTTGCCAGCCTTGGGATTTCCTCTACCCATTTTTAATGGGTTAACAAAGGAAGATGTAGAACTTCATATTAATTAATTCCAAAATTTGATGTTTAATTGTCAAATCCAAGATGAAGGACACTTGATGATGCTCTTTAATATGACTCTGAAAGGATAAGCTACAGTATGGTATCATAGCCTAGAGGCTAGAACCATACGTACGATTGATTTATTTTTTGCAGCCTTTCGAAGAGAATTTGCCCCTAAAAGGGAGGTCAGTAACATGTCAAGAACCTTAAGAGAATGTTCAAGGCTATGCCAAGAAATTGAAGGAAGTATTTCATAAATTGCAGACCTATATTCCTATTCTAATTGTTGGTGCACTAAGTTGCAATAATTTTTGCATGGGGGGCTAGACTTTAACATTCAGGTGTAGTTGAGTAGTATTGCTCTTGCTAACATTGATAAGGCTATTACACAAGCAGAGGAGGTAGAGTCGCGATTACAAGTGGCCTATACCTCTAGGGCAAACTAGAATTCAAGTTTGGGTACTAATGGAGGTCAAGTGACACCCATGAGTACTTCCAATATGGGAGAGGAAGGATGATTCAAAATGTCTCCATGTTGCCAGCTCCTCCCTTGTGACCATGCCTATGGCCAGTCAAATGGCTCCACCAAGTGTTGGAGGCCAAATAATAAATCCTAATGTTGATCCATGGAATTAGCAACCAATTCCTAATCAAGTGAATAGGCCAATGAAACAACATGTAGATGATCGTGGCTATGAGTCAAGTGCTTCGAATATCCTTGGCAAAGTTAAGGATATGATGAAGCACTATAGTGATATGATCACTAAACAATATAGGAAAATAGCTATTGATGTCAATTTCCTTAAGAAGCAATAGAATTTGATAGGGAGCCGATGCCCTGAAGAGGGTTCCCCCTCAAGATTCAATTGTAAGTGGTGTGGTGGCCAACATTTCCCTAGGAAATTGTCCAAATGTTCTATGTGATATATGCAAAAAGCTCAGGCACTTAGCTAGTACATGTTGGAGCAAGATGAGCTCTCTCTAGTAAGGAAGTAAACACCCAGGTCTAGTCAACCATCGAGCACAAGGAAATAATCTCTAGTAAGATGAGGGATCGAAACAAATACTACAAAGAGGGAAAGCTATTGTAGATGAGCTACCTAGTGGCAGTGGAGTCAGCCTTATTGAAGCTGTTTATATCAAAGGCACTGAAGCTTCCAATTTATGAGTCATTACAAGAGGTCAAAAGAGTAAAGATGTTGATAAAGACAATGTAAAACATGTCAAGAGAAACCCTAAGCAAGATGATAAGGGGATGCAAGTCTTTAATCCTAATATGGAAGGTGGCAGACCTTTAAAATCCATAGATGGTAAAACTGACCCCAAGGAGGATAAGGAATCGCCAAAGAAGAAGGCAAAAGCCAAGAAAGAGGCATCAAAGCATGTTCAAAGACCCAATAACAGAATGGTTTAGTGGGAAAAAAGAGCTATTGCTAACTATCATGAATTTGAGTTAGCAAGTTCTCTTTGCAAGGCTAAGCCAACTATAAATCTCCGGTAGTTTATCAAGTTGTCTCCCAAAGTGCGTAAAGAGTTTAAGAAGATTCTGCACACAAGGTATATCGTGGAGCCCTTAGGCATAGCACAGGTAGGAGATGATCGGTTTGAGCATGCTGAAAAGCATTGCCCAAGGATATCAGCATATGTTGATGAAATATTAGTGGAACATGCCATTGTGAATACGAGATCCTCCATCAACATTATGAGTTCAAAATTAATGAAGAGGCTAGGTCTAGAAATAAAAAAAGATACCTCTACGATTCTCCAAATGACTAACGAGATTTTGAGACAACCTAAAGGGTGCATTACTAAAGTTCACGTGACTGTTGCTAATGTGGAATGCAGGGTGATTAGGTTCATGGAATAGCCTAGCTATCCAAGTATTGCTAGGCAGGCCATGAATCTTACAAGCGGACTATCAGATTGATATACCTGCCACTGGTCAGGTAGAGGTGCTAGACGTGTAGTAATAGATGCCTACCCTAAATCTCCCCAAAGTGAGAAGTTTCCTTTATCCTCTGTAGAGATAGATACATTGGAGGATATAGTTAGTAGTGAGACATCATCAAGTGATGAATCAAACAAGGGGTCGACTACAGAGGATATCTATCAAGTAACTTTGAATGAGCCAATAGAGACTCAGGAGAAGATAAGAGACGTAGATGTAATCGAGTTAGACCTTGGTACGATGAATGATTTGTAGCCATTTAAATTGGAGTCCATGCTCGGTTTGGAAGAAATGAAGGACTATGTGTCCTTGATTAAGGAATTCCATGACATCTTTGCTTAGAGTTATAATGAGTTGAGAGGTATTCCACCTAGCTTGGTAGTTCATACCATTCCCATAAAGGAAGGTAGCTAGCCTGTGTGACAAAAAGTAAGGTATATGCCTTTTGAACTAAGGGACATGCTATTTAAAGAATTAATAACATTATGGAAAGATGGCCTAATATTTTTGGTACAACACACATAGTGGTGTTCACCAACCATTATCTAAAAGAAAAGGAATAATCAAATTTATATTTGCATGGAATTCAAAGAGCTTAATAAGCAGACAATTAAGGATTACTATTTGTTGCCATTCATTGATCAAATTTCAGACCAATTAGCAAGTAGGAAAATGTATTCATTTATGGATTGCTTTGCTAGATACAACCAAATGGCTATTTTGGAGAAAGATAAGCTAAAAATGGCATTTATCCCTATCTTTGATACCTTTGCATATCATGTGATGGCCTTTGGGTTATGCAAGGCGCCAGGGTCTTGGCAACGTATAGCTGATAAGACTTTTGCTGACATTTTCCCAGAGGAGTTAAAAGTTTTCATCGATGGTCTGGGAGCAGCCACCATAAGCGAAAGATAATTGTTTATCTTAAGGAAATGTTTTGAGCAGTGCAAACAGTTTTGCATTGCTCTTAATCCATGAAATTGTGTCTTTGGGGTGCCCTGTGGGTTGTTACTATAGCATGTGGTTAGCTTAGCTAGTATCGTGGACTGACCCTAAAAAGATAAAGGTTATAGTCGTTGTGAGTCCGCCATGCACTCCAAAAGAGGTACAGAGCTTTCTGTCATCAGTGCACTGTATAAGAAAGAATGTTACCATTGATGAACTTGTTAGCTTTTAACTATCTATTTAATTAGAGCGAAGCTTGTCAAGTATCTATTGAGGATGTGAAGGAGGAACTAGCGAAAGTATCTATTTAATTAGAGTGAAGCTTGTCAGGTATCTATTGAGGATGTGAAGGAGGAACTAGCGAAAGCACCAATCCTAAAAGCACCCAAAAGAGGTGAATTTTTTTATATATTTTTAGCAGCAATAATGCATAGTATTAGTTGTTGTTTAGGCCAAATTTGGGAAGAGAAATTATATCATCCAATAGCCTTTGCTAGTCGTAAATTGGGGATATCTGAAGTCAATTATACTTGTATGGAGAAATTGTGCCTTGGAATAGTTTCTGCGACAAAGAAATTTAGGCACTATATTCTCTATAAGATGGCGGTATTTTTTCCGAAGGTGGAAGGACTTAGATTGTTGATGAACAAGTTATAGCCCCCTGACTGTTTGGCAAAGTGGTTAATTACTTTATAGGAGTTCGATTACGAGATTAAGAGTAAGCCATCGAAGAAGTTGCAAGGTATCATGGAATTTCTTGTGGATTTCGAGGAGCCAAAGGAAATTCTAGTTGAAGGGAGTGACATCGAAGGTCTATTCAAAATCGAGACAACTTCTATTCCTTCTTGGTATGCAACTGTAACACATTATCTATCTATAGGGGGATTTGGGGCTGCTCTATCAAACTTTGAAAAGAGAAAGATTAGGTAGCAAGCGCTACACTTTTCAATTATAGTGGGTGTCTTATATCAAAAAGGTGTGGACGAGCTTTATCACCGATGTGTAGTACCTGATGAGATACCATTCATTCTCGAGGAATGCCATGATTCGACATGTGGGGGAAATTTTGCTAGACGGCTTACCGCCCATACAGCTCTTCATATTGTATATTTGGTAGCCATCGATTTTTCAATATGCTTTCAGTTATGTTAAGCGTTGTGATATCTATCAAAGACATGATGCCAAGGAGAATCATAAGCTACTGCTAAGTCCTGTTTTAGTTACATTACCCTTCGAAACATGGGGTATTGATTTTGTTGGATCAATATGCACTTATCGACTACACAGAAGCATTATATTATTGTAGCAACAAACTACTTTACAAAGTGGTTTGAAGCTTGAACAACGATGAAGGATAATGCTAAGGAGACGACCAGTTTTATTATGGAGCAGATTGTTTGCCGTTTTGGTCCACCTAAGGAGATAGTGTTTGATCAAGGGACACACTTCCCGAATAAGGTTATAGTAGCCTTGATGAAAGCTCTAAAGATTAAACATAATAAAACTACCCCGTATAATCCGCAAGAAAATGGTCAAGTTGAGAGTATAAATAAACAGCTTGTAGGGATCTTATCCAAGATAGTGTGTCTGAAAGTAAGCGAGATTGGGATAAGAATTTGCATGTAGCGGTTTGGACTTACAATATGACATTCAAAAGAGCTAAAAGCCACACCCCATTCAAGCTTGTGTATGGGAAAGAGTGTGTCTTACCATTGAAAATAGAGCTACCCACTGTGCGATTTGCTCTCAATCATTCATTGGAAGATACAAAAGCATTGCAGGAAAGATTTATTTCTCTTATGCAACTTGATAAATTCAATTGCAGACTTTGTTACATCTAGAGGTACGGAAGAAGAGAATGAAAGCACTTCATGACCTTCGAGCTAAGAAATATAAATTTATGAAGGGTCAATTGGTGATGTACTATGATGCTCGTCATCGTGAGCTATTTCTTGGTAAACTAAAATCCAAATGGGATGGGCCATATAAAATTGTCCGTATAGGAAAGAATGGCTCTACAGCCCTTTTAGTAGACTTGTAGGGGATAGAGTGTAAAAATAAAGTTAACTTTAATAAGCTAAAGCCTTACTACATATAAGGGCTGACATCAGACTTGGTGCCTATGTAAGTCCTTCATGATTCAGCTCTAACTTGTAATAGGTACCAAGACGATCGGATGGAAATAATCATTCCTTACTTGAGAATCTGTATTTAGAGCAATGTTACCACCAAGGCTAAGTGATTTTCTGGAGTAAAGGTTATCAAGTTATTGACTGGCAAGATGGATCTTTCATGTGGGATATTAAGGTCTACTGCCACAATTGTCAAAGGATTCTTACGTGAGTATTCCTATCAAGTTCAGCAAGGAAGGAGGGATTGTACCTACCATACATCCTCTCTTGCGGCTCAACCTTGATTATCATAAGTATGAGTGGCTGATCAGTATGGCGTGGCCTATCACTGAAGACTGGGTCTACACTTTGTATTTTGACGGAGCTTCTAGAGAGCCCGATGTCGCAGCGCGTATGGTTGAAGGTCACCATAGGGGTTTTGGCAAGAAAACTGGACAAGATAGATAGAGATGTGTCTTTAAGAGATAAGTAGATTACAGTGAATGTTTAAAGGTTCAAGAGGTACTTCACATTCAATCACAAGGGTTTGAGAGAGAATAATGTATGGGGGTTCAAGAACTTAGACTCTAGAGATGGTAGAGATAAGAGAAGGGTTGAAGGTTTCAAGCCAAGTTCTTGAAGATGTTGATAGAGCTTCCAACTGCATGTTCTTAGCAAAGATCACAAGAGTATTATCTCATAAGTTCTAACTCAAATCAAGCTTTTTTTCTTGAGTGTAAGAGCAATCACAAATTATAAAATCAAGTACAATGTGCTGTCATGTATCATAAACTACTCTACATCCCATCATTCATACATGATGCCATAGAATGAATCAATTTTGCATGATTACATTCAATGTAAACTATTTGGGACAAAAGCTTATGAGTCAATTACAAGGCTTGTAGGGCAAAGAGAAAGGACACATAATACTTGCATATTTTGACGAGATGTCTTCTGTAGAGTAAGAAACGAATTAAAATAACAATGCTATAGCTAATTCTCTAAATATAGTTGAAGATATCAGCCCCAAATCAGCCCAAATATCTTCGAGAATTCACCTTTGATGATAGCATAAACTTCCCCTAACACAATGTTGGAGCATTTGGTGTCAAAAGTCCACCACACGGGGGTAAGAGACAGTAGGATGAAGGCTGATTCAGGGAGAGGAGTAGACGGAAGAGAAGGGGTTTCAAGAAATAGAAGACATAGAAAAATACTCCCAAAAAGAAAATGAAAATGAAGAAGAATACTAACAGAGATGAAGCCTACCAGTTTATTCCTGCATTATGAGAAGGTAAAACTCTAATAGACAAAAACCTGTATAAAATAATACCTTCCTCTATGCTGCTCAGATTGCCAATCTAATGCCTCCATTGGCTCTGATAGGGGGTAAAATACACGAACACCTAGCCAAAATTCAGCCAGATCACTCCTTCTTCATCTCCCACTTTGGAGTGTTGTTCACTGCCCAAAAACAGTGATTGCACGTCGCTCGATTTCGCCAGTCTCATTTTTTACATAAAATCCTCTCAAATTAGCTGAAAGCTACATGCTTTCTTTTACATTTTATCATAATCTAGAAGTTGTCTACAATTTTATGGATTTTTACAAGAGATAATATCTTAAATATCAAAAATTGGTTAAAACTTGTCCAAAAATCTAATATTTTTAAACCATGGACACTAACACTAATGCCTAAAATGCCATTGGCTCTCTAAATCGATAAGAAAGACACACTCTAGATTTTTTTACACGGTGTGAGTATAGTGGCACGACATCCACCCCCTCCTAACTTGCACATCCTCTGGCATGTACCAAAGTCTTTATGGATCTGCAGTGTTAGAAGAAGTATCTTCTGCCATATCAATGTCTTCATCTTCTGCCTCTTCTTCTTCCTCTATGTCTTCATGCTCTTGAATTATATCCAAATCTTTGAACTCATATGTTGAACTTTCTCTTCATTTGAAAAGCTTGATTCTTTTTTTAGCTATGGGTATCTTCATGCTTGTTTCCATCTAATTCACCCAATGAATATGTGGCATTGTCATGAATGACCTTTACCACATATGGGCCAAACCAACGCTTTACCATCTTCCTAGAAGCACTGTATTGATTATCTAGGTTGCTGTCAAGACAAGCACCCAATCATTTTCTTGGATAGATCTTGGCTGAAATCGATGTTGCCTATCAAATCTTCTTTTGTTTTTTAGTCTTGTTGTTTTTAACTTCTTAATAGCTGCTTGAACATCTTCATTCTTTCTAGCTACCATATGCGCAAAGTCAACAACTCTTCTCTACTTATACCTTCCTCCCAAGGTAGAAGACTCCATGTGAGAATAGATTCTTCAATTGGCATAATTGGTTATTATCCATGCATAAGTTCAACTGGCATTTAGCTAATCACTATACTATGAGTAGTCCAATCAGCCTATAATGCAAAAGGTAGCATTTTAGGCCATTCTTTGATCTTTCCTCTACAAGACTTTGCTAGAGCTTTGAGAATAGGCCGGTGCCCTCTCTCACTTTTCCCATTTCCTTCAGGGTTGTAGGCTAATGTTTAAGCCAACTTAATACCCAATTGAGCAAAGAAGTTGTGTGCCTCATCAACATCCAACTCTCCTCTATCTGCAGTTACTTTACCCACACAACAATATCTACAAAACACTTTTTCAATTAAAAAATGACAAATAGCTTGAGTGTTCTTGGTTATTAAAGCTTTACCTTCAACTTGATTGGTTATATCTTCTCTTGCAATCACTAAATACTACATATTCCATATCCCTATAGGCATGGTTACAAGATTAATAACCCATCTATAATGTATAGACAAGGGATAAGTCGGTTGTAACCCATCTTGATGCTTGACCATAGAATACATCTGACACACATAACATGTTTCAACAAAATGTGCTATGTCCCAATACATGTTTTGCCACCAATACTTTTCTTTGACTTTACTAAAGGTTCCCCGTATGCCTTTATGGCCATCCCACAGGCTTTCATGAAATTCCTTCATTACCTATTATTGAAATATTTTGTTACCTAAAACTCGAGCAAGCGCTCCTTTCTTCTTCTTTGTGTGCTTCCATAGATGCCCTTCTTTAAGAAAAAAGCCATAACCTTTCCTCTTAATATGCTTGAACTCTTCATCAATCCAAGTCTCTTTCTTCTTCATTGTGCTCAAATATTGGCCGATCTTCAGTCAATCTTCTTCATAATCTTCTTCAAGGAAATGAACTAGAACTTGAGCAATGCAATGAGCATGCTAGCTTCTAGTTGACCACCCTTCTTTCATAGATAAATCTTTGATCTTTGTTACTGTATGTTGATTTACAACAGTATCTTTTCGCGTTCTTACTATACTTAATGCTATACCTTTAAAAAGATAAGCTTCACCTACAAGATTCAGCTTTGGGTTTGTATATGCAACAACTAAAAATGTACTTTCAGCAACCATGGAATGAAATTTAGCAAGTATGGATACTTCAACTTCATCTTCTTCCATCAGCTCTTCTTCATTGTCATATCTTGCATGTGATAGCATGTCAGCAACTGGATTCACCTTTCCTGCAATATGTTTTAATTTAAGGTTGAGAGATTTAATATATGCAATCCATCTTAGCATAGCAATGTTGGGTGTAGAGCAGTCGGCAATCATGCCCAAGAGGAAGACAATCGGTTTCTACCACTACGGAAGCACGTGTAAAGTATTCACGGTCACACTTTAATGCTGTTACAACTCCCCATAATTCCCTTTTTACTTGTGCATGCCTTCTTTGATGTTCATTGAGAACCTTTGCTCCAAAACGAATTGCATACATGTTACCTTCGAGTCTTCTTGGCCAACAGCCCATCCTATCCTAATGGGACTTGTATCTAAAGTAAGGATGATGGGTTGACCATTTGAATAATCAACCCTTTTAAGAATGGGGACTAAAATTAAAAACTTCTTTAGTTTGCATATAGTGAGAGTAAGAGAATCTTTGGCATTTTCTTAATAATTGATAAAAATTTTCAGTGACATGAGCAAAATGCGGTATCCATATAAGATAGAATACACATGCGCCAAGGAATCTTCTTACCTCTAAGATATTTGTGCATTTTTCTTGCATTCTGCTGATGGCATCTATCTTAATTGGTGAAGGTTTACATCCATAGGGGCCACACAGATGTCCGACCACTAGGACTTCTTCTACTCCAAAAATTAACTTAGCTCCAAAAAGGGTAAGATGTACCTCTTCTAGCCTTGTCAAAATCATGTCACAATCATGAATATGGTTAACTACAAATGTCATATAGCCATCTTCGTCAAGCTCCTCATTCTTTTCATTGACTTCACATCCCTTGGTAGGTACATCATCAAAAAATGGAAGAGTAAGTTGTGGAATAAAGTCCCTTGAGACTTTGTGCATGGCATTCATCATATGGGCTACGGAGTTTGTTGTACCTTGTGGTAGAGTGCACATCTGGACCAATCCAAGAGGTGTCTTCATTGTGGTAATATCTCGGCTTTCTATGAAAGCTGAAATTGGTCATATCGTGAATATAGGTCACCCATAGAATAAATTTCTCTACCTGCAAAAGCTTCAGCAAACTCGTCAACAATTGGTCCCGAACAACATTTCGGATTGTGACACGATTAACAGGCTATAAATCTTGGATGAATCGTAAAGATTCATTTTTCTTAGGTACTGTAAACCATCGATTTGATTAAGGTGCTGAAGAAGGTTCTAAAATCTTCATTCTGATCTTTTCATTTAGAAGTTCTAGTAATTTGGGCAAATGCACCCTTGGAACATGAATAGGCTTGAGGTTCCAAGGCACATGTGGGACCGTAAAAATGACCATAGGAGCCACAATATTTGGATCCACACAGCCTATTTCACTTGGTTAGTGCAAAAGCTTTTCCATGTTTCATTAGCATTTGCATAAAAGAGTGTTTTTCAACCAGCGAAAGGAAAGAATTTTCACATATTTTGAGCTCTTTTATGCTTTCAAATGTGAACTTGTGACCAATGTTAAAAGGATCACACAAAGACTTGGCTGATTTACCACCCTATTAGCTAGCCCTTCACTTTCAAGAGGTAGTGGGACTACCACAGGCTTGACTTTCTTATCCACCATATTGTACTTTGTCTCCACTTGCGCTTCAATCTTGTTGAGTAAACCAATTGCTCAACAAATTCTTGAATTGTTTGATAAAAATCCAATGTACATACTTCTATGGACTGATTTTCAACTTGATTTTCTGTATGAGCAGCTGCATATATTTCAGCCAATGTGTTAGTAGTAATCAGTCCAAATTTTTTTCCTGAAATATCTTTATTTTCAGCCATCATGTCATAAGTTTTCAGCACCCTTTTCACATGACATAAATATTTTCTTTCAACTTTAGTCATGGAAGAGACTTATAACAACCCATACTATTGGCTGTACATACATATAGATTTGCTAGAGACACAGTTTCTGTAGCATAAGGAGGTTCAATCTTTTTACATGACGCACTATCATAGCCTCCTTTTATAACAGTGCAGCCCGAAAACCCTTGAATTCTCAGACATTAGGAGACACAGGATAATCATGCAGTCAATCTCGATTTCGATGATGGTTAACACACATAGTAAGAAATTGGATAGCTCATTCATTATCCTTGCTTCAGATTCAAGCATAGAAAGAACTATCATCAAGAGCTTTTGTTTCCAAGCGGGCTTCAGAAATGTAAGGTTACCCAAGAATGATAGGGTAACTACAAGAGTCTTGAACAAAAAAGTGAAAGTTGTCTTTTATGTCTCCAATAATTACTTGCATATTAGGACATGCAGCACATAACTCTCCAAAAGAGTTGTTTGTAGCTCTCATTCACCAACCTAGATCACCATCTATGGGCCATCTGCCACTTTCATAGAGACTCCTTGCCATGACGTTTATCTCTGAGCCATGGTCTAAGAGTGCAATATATGGTGTTTCTTTTTATCCAATTTTGATGACTGTCTCCGTTGTTGCTCTTGCCCAATGCATACGGGAGTAGTGACTGCTTGGAATAAAATGAGCCTCTTCCTCCTCGTGCATGTGTTGTAGACGCCCTTCTTTTTGAGAGGTGGACTACCCAACTGGTTTGGACCAGTCAACCATTACATTTTTAGCCTTTACTTCTTTAATTTTTGCATCCATATTTTCTTTATCTTCGGCTTCAATTGCTGCAATTAACTCTTTAACTGCTTCAAGCCGAATTCCTTGTGCGGTTAGTTTCTCTTCATCTTGCAGCACAAAAACTCGAAGAACTTGCAAAAAAGCATGCACTGTTTCTTCAGCTTCATCACCAACATATTATCTTTTCCTTTTGATTACATTAATAATTACATCATGGAATTCACATTTGGAAATTCCAAGAATTTTGCTTAAGGTGAATTCAATTTTGCTTCCCAAAATTTGTTCTTCTAAGACTCATTTGAGATCGATTGCACATTCTATGTCAAACTGCAATTTGTAGCCTGGCTGCTTGCCTTTCTTATTTCCTTCAATCTTCTTTATTTGTGGCGCATCTTCCATCTCTTAATCTGGGGTTATATTTTCAACAAGCTTTGGTTGTTTAGGCATTTTTCTAGTTACCCGTTTCAGAGGGCTAGAAGAGGAAGGCCATGGTTCATATTCTCTTCTTCTCTTTTCTTCAATCAAGACTTCTTTATGATTGACTTCATCCAAATGTGCAAAGGTGAAAAAAGAATCTACCGGTTCTTTCCAACCAGTTATTCCTCGAATGCACTGACAGGTGTTAGCCAAATCTTCTTTGGCTGCTTTACCACGTTCCATTCGATCTAGTGCATGTATCCATACTTTATATTGCACATTAGCTTTACATGCTTTCAAATTTAATTTAGTTGGTTCAATTCACAGCCCATAGGTAGTTGCATCAATTGTTGCGTAGGCATTCTTTACAGCTAAATCTTCTAATCTTTTCTTCATTCCACCATTGCCAAATTTTGGCTCACGTGGAAGACTAGTTTCAGCTGCATGAATTTTTGCATCTCTCCAAAAGACGAGCTTCTGTGCTTGAGCCTCACAGAAGGCATAACATTCCCTCTTGTCATGTTGTTGGTTGTCACACCAAATACAGCACCTCTTAAAGTCTTCTCTCATAGGTCTTTGAGTTGATGATCATCCTCGTTCTTCAACTTGACATCCAACTTCTCCACCTTGGAACTAATTTCTATAAGATTCAAATGAAGGTCACACATGCTTTAAATGAGTTCATCCATGACATCATTTTTAGAAGGAACAGAAGAAGAAAGAGTTGCCAGTTGATTAGTTAAAGGAATAGGGGATTTTGAAGGCAGAACAAGCTCCATCAATGGAGTTGTTGCAGTTGAAGTAGAGTCCAATCTTAATTGCATTCGCTCTCTTTGATCAATCATGTTAATTGCATCAGTAACTTCTGTCCATGCAGTCTTGACTCTTGATTCGGAGGTAGCATGTTTTAGGCAATCAACAAGCTTCTCTTGTAGAATGGGATCTGCAACCTTAAGGAATAATTCAATCTTCTGACCTTCCATACTTTGTTGGTCTTCAGTATCAAGTTGTCTTTGTCATTAGGCCAGAGTCTTCTAAGAAGAATTCTTCGCGTAGGCCTTTTTTGAATGCAACCCAATCTGCATCTCGCTTAAAAAGACCATGGATTCTTCCTTGAAGACCATGCTTGGCTAGTCTGGCAAAATAGCGACTCCATGCATGTTGCGATACACCAAAGAAGAGCATTTTCTCAACATACAAGCGAATGAAAACATAGAAATTTTGACCATTAAATTGTTTTAATTCTTGCCTAACTTCCTCTAGGGCCTTGATAGCTATGGAATCAATCTTCTCTTTGTCTTGCCTTTGTTGTTGTTGTTGTTGTAACATTTGGATTTGTTGTTGCCGAGTCTGCTGTAGTATGCACAACTCTTTTAGAGTATCTCTTGAAGAATCCTCCGTCTTGGAGTTCTCTTATACCAACCTTCACGTCGAGTTCACCAATGTCATAGCGCATAGGGTTGAAGGTCACCACAAGGGTTTGGCAAGAAAACTGGACAAGATAGATAGAGATGTGTATTCAAGAGACAAGTAGATTACAATGAATATTTAAAAGTTCAAGAGGTACTTCACATTCAATCACAAGGGTTTGAGAGAGAATAATGTATGGGGGTTTAAGAGCTTAGACTCTAGAGATGGTAGAGATAAGAGAAGGGTTGAAGGTTTCAAGCCAAGTTCGTGAAGATGTTGATAGAGCTTCCAACTGCATGTTCTTAGCAAAGATCACAAGAGTATTATCTCATAAGTTCTAACTCAAATCAAGCTTGTTTTCTTGACTATAAGAGCAATCACAATTTATAAAATCAAGTACAATGTGCTGTCATGTATCATAAACTACTTTGCATCCCATCATTTGATACGTGATGCCATAGAATGAATCAACTTTGCATGATTACATTCAATATAGATTGTTTGTGACAAAAGCTTATTAGTCAATTACAAGGCTTGTAGGGCAAAGAGACTTGCTTCAAGAGAGATTCAAATTGAGTTCCTGATAAGGATAAGTTACCACAACCAAGAAATAAGAGAAAAAACTCCTCTTAATTCAACCCAAAGCATCTATGAATGATCTACAAACATTGCCATGCCATAGGGGCACATAATACTTGCATATTTTGACAAGATGTCTTCTGTAGAGTAAGAAATGAATTAAAAGAACAATGCTGTAGCTAATTCTCTAAATATGGTTGAAGATATCAGCCCCAAATCAACCCAAATATCTTTTGGAATTCACCTTTGATGATAGCATAAACTTTCCCTAACACGATGTTGGAGCGTTTGGTGTCGAAAGTCCACCACGGGGGTAAGAGACATCAGGGTGAAGGGAGATTCAGGGAGAGGAGTAGACGGAAGAGAAGGGGTTTGAAGAAATAGAAGACATGGAAGAATACTCCTAGAAAGAAATAGAAAATGAAGAAGAATACTAATAGAGATGAAGCCTGCCAATTTATTCCTGCATTATGAGAAGATAAAACTCTAATAGATAAAAACCTGTATAAAATAATACCTTCCTCTATGCTACTCAAATCGCCAATCTGATGCCTCCACTGGCTCCAATAAGGGTGTAAAATTCTAGGACACCTGGCCAAAATTCAGCCAGATCACTCCTTCTTCATCTCCCACTTTGGAGTGTTGTTCACTGCCTGAAAACAGTGATCGTGCGTCGCGCGATTTTGTTAATCTCTCTTTTTACATAAAATCCTTTCAAATTAGTTAAAAGCTACATGCTTTCTTTTACATGTTATCATAATCTAGAAGTTGTCTACAATTTTATGGATTTTCACAAGAGATAATATCTAAAATATCAAAATTTGGCTAAAACTTGTCCAAAAATCTAATATTTTTAAACCATGGACACTAACACTAATGTCTAAAATGGCATTGGCTCTCTAAATCAATAAGAAAGCCATACTCTAGATTTTTTTACACGGTGTGCGTGTAGCAGAAACATACGAGTGTTGGTGTGGTCATTAGAAATCCCCAACGTATGGTTGTTATAAAAATGGAAGTATATATATGACACTCTTTTACTAATAATATGGCAGAATACAAGGTGATTATGGGGTTGAATGTAGCCCGATGTGGTGGAATATGTCGCTCATTGGTGAAAGGTGACTCGCAATTAGTGATCAACCAATTGAATGGGACCTATAGTGTGTAGGACCCCATCCTACGAATGTACCATTGTGCAACCTTGGATATGTTGGATATTTTTGAGACAGTGACTTGTCAGCTAGTTTCTCAACAGTAGAATCGCTTTGTAGATTCCCTAGCTAATTATGCTTTTGTTAAAGATGTCTTTTTTAATTATGGTATGGGAGAGCTCTTACAATTACCTTCTAACATTAGCCCATAACTACTTTGGGGTATTCTTGCTGACACGTTCTATTTTGGCTATTGATGGCTAGTTTGGATTATGACCATTTGCTTACACATCCAAATCACTCAATAACTTTTGCAACCATACCACCCTACATGTTGCCACAGCATGACCTCTATACTCAGCCTCTGTACTACTTGATGAAGCAATTCTTGATCTCTCTTTGTTGCTCCAAGTAACCATTGCACTACTAAGAGAAAACACAAATCCACAAGTAGATCTTCTATTAGACACATGCTACTAGCGCAATCTACATATGCATATCCAAACATGTGTACATCCTGATTGACCTCATTAAAAAGTTCATAATGCAAGGCAGACTTCACATATCTCAATATGCGTCAGACTACATCCAAATGAAGCTTCTTAAGTACATACATAAGCTAACTCACAAGTCCAACAACATAGTTCAAGTTTAGGTTTGTGATAGTTATATAAATCAGACTCCCTACTACCCTCTTGAATATAGTAGGGTCTTCTCTCTCATCCCCAATATCAGTACTCAACTTTACATTTTGCTCCAATGCCATTGAAAGAGGCTTACATGCCATCATACCATACTTGGATAACATATCCAAGCCATATTGCATTTTGGATAACCATATATCATCAACACATATGATCATCTCAATACTAATAAAGTACCTTAGCTTACCTTAATCCTTCATCTTAAACTTTTGCTTCAAAAGGACGTTGACATTAGTAATCCCACTGTCACTGTCAAATATGATAATCAAGTCATCCACGTAGTTGACTATGATGAACAAACCTACATCACCCTTCCTCACATAAAGTGAGTGATTTATATCAGAAACATAAAATCCAATGTTGATAAGATACTTTGCAATCTTGTCACACCATATCTAGATGCTTGCTTTAGCCCATAGAGCATGTTTTTTTATCTGCACACATATGTGGGATGCTCTAAATCCTCAAACTTGCTAGCTGCTCCATAAATACTAGGGGTTAAAGGCTAACTATGCTTACTTGCCTACATTTACTTATACTTACTACCCATACACTTGTACATTGTAGGTGGCAACCACCTATCACTGTCACTTTATTTTTTATTCTTTCTATGACAATAAAACAAGGGAAGGCAAGGTACACATTGCAATTGTTGGGGGTTAAAGGCTGCATATGCCTACTTGCCTACATTTACTTATGCTTACTACCCACACACTTGTACATTGTAGGTGGCGGCCACCTATCACTATCACTTTATTCTTTATTCTTTCTATGACAATAAAACAAGGGAGGGCAAGGTACTCATTGCAATTGTTGGAGTTCCCACATACCATCTTGCACTCTTGCTTGAACCTCCGTAGGTCTTGTTTCTCTCTTGCTTCTACTTGTGCTCTCACTTCTTACTCCACCTTTCAAATGATATCAGAATGGGCATTCGAGGAGCTTCACCAACATTCACTTTAGCTTGAGAAGAGAGCATCATTCATATATTTTATGGTAGCCACTCAAAAAAGTATGCATCGGTCATGTTGCTTCTCTGATCAACTATACACCTTCCAAGCTTGTTGAGAACCTCCAGAAAATTGCTTTGGGCCTTTTCTAATGAGCTTTAAGCTCATTGTTCACTTACTTGGCATTCTTCGTGTGGTACTTGTGGCTTCAAACTTGAGTATCATTTGAGGTTAGCCATTGACCTACATTTCAAGACAGCTATACTAATCACTGTTTGGATAGCAAAGTACTTGCTTATTTTATGCTTTATTGATGCTTATGGGGCTTGTTTGTTATGCTGGATGATGTATTGATACTCAAAAAAGGCTTTTGGATTGATTAGAGCTTGTTTAGCCTAGTTCTTGAAGAAATCTTTGTTGTTATACTTGTGAGTAGCAAGCATTCATTGTGCAAGCTTATGTATTGCATACCTACATATGCTTTGGGGATATTTCATTAATATATTGATACTTAGCATTGGTTATTATGCTCGGATATGCTTACATTGAGCTCTAGGCTTTGGTTTTGAGCTCTAGTGCATGGCAATTTGCTCTTGGTTACAAGCCTAAAAGGTTTTTGGCAGTACATGCTCCTGAATGTATTGCTTCATGTCATATTGGGCACCTGGATGTTACGAGGCACATGTGTTGAGCCTTGCTTTGGTCTTGGACACTTTGAATTTTCTTTTGTGGAAAAAAGAATAGTTAGTTCACTTCTTGAGTAATGTGCTATCTCTACCACATTCCGTTGTATTTCATTTCCTAAACAAAAAAGAGTGTGTCGAGGCCTAAAATAGGCATGACACTAGATCTATGACACTAGTCAGGCTTTTGCTACATACCCAAGTCACCTCTCATGGCCTTGCAGCACCAGGAGTGTCTAAGGGGTATACTACCTTAACCTTTAATGTAGACCTTCTCTTTTGTATGGATTGTAATCCAACGGATAACCCTTTCCATACTTCTCAGAGGGACTCCTTGGACATATCGATGTAGTACACCATGTAAGCAGCCATGTAAGCATCACAGACAAAGGGAGCACCCCTCGTCTGATTTTGCTACGGCCCCACTATGACTCTCCTACACCTCGAGGATTGGGCCCAAGATGCGTCATGAACACATAAAGCACGTATGACATATAACCCTCTCTTTTAATTATTCGTTCCAGGAGAGGTAATATATTCCTCACTAAATACTCCCCAAGGAAACCGATTACTACACCTACAGCTTAAGGTACCTCGCCTCCTCAACATAGGTCATTGTTCATGAAAACAATTGTTGAGCATCCATGATGATACCATGCGTTGCGAGCAATATGATTGTGTATCATTATAGTGCTCAAACATTTCTTTCATCAATAACTAGCATTGTGAAGGTGTAAAAACATTTCTTTTCATGCCTTTACTTTAAATGTAGTTGTTGTGTTGCCTAGGGCCAGCACCGAGCATACTCGTGCTACTCTTGAACCTTTTTTAACTTTTAAAAACCATGTGTCCTATATACTATGCATCAAAGAAAAATTAGAATCCAACATATTATTAGCCCTTAGTATCCCCCTTCTCCCTACCACTTTAAAGTTGTGCATTCAGTGGTAGGTTTAGATAGCATTTTTTACGTATTTTCCCTTCATAAAAGTAATAAATGCCCTCTTTAACATAAGATAGGGCTAGTTTCACCCTCATGGCTCAACCTTATCATACATTCACAAACACAAATGTGATTTTTTTCTATTTTTTGGACACCAAACTCTATTTTTTCTCATTTTCTATTTTTCTCTATTTAGTCTAGCTATGGCTTCATTGTGCTGTGGATTTAATATATTTTCATATATAGCATGGCCACGACCTGTTGATTCAATTGTTGTTTCTTGAATCTCTTGTTATTTTAATTTAGTCTAGGCTAAGTTCATTTCAATGGTATAAGAGCCTTGAATTTGATTCTTGACAAGGTCACTTTCAAGCCTAGATCTGGTTATTAGCACCATCATCCAAGGTAATTGAAGTTCAACATTTGGTTATATGACTTGATACAATTTAAATGTGACTAGTTAAGGTTTCTTGTAGTTAGTCTTCACTATTTTTGGAGCTCTTGGAGAATATCTTAAGAAGAAATGGAGGGATTTATTGATAAATAATGATATTTTTTTATTTACTAAGATGAATTGATTAAAATTGATGAGAATTATTTGTATATCACATTCCATCCCATGCGAACACCATATACACAACAAAACCCCAAAATCGCATGATTTTCCTTAAAATCGCAATGTTGCGAGTTTTGTGTATTTACAGAAATTGTTATATGATTGATTTTTCTTGATTTCCTTAACATTTCTAATAGATCTTAGCATTGACAACCAAATATAAACATTTCCACAATTCAAAGTTTGGGCTTTAGCCATCTTCATCAAGCTATTAAGCTTTAAACCTCAAATAACTAGTTTTGGGTTTTCACACTGCATATGCAAGTGGTTTTTTGCCAAAAACGAAGGCTCAAATGAACTCCGATTTGCAAAGGGACTAGACAGCCAACTTCACAGCGTTGAAATCTATCAACTTGGCCTTCGTCGCGCACTTTTCAGCTCCTGGATCACATCGCTACTTTATAACATGAAACCTTGCACGGATTAAATGGGGAGTCAAACAGACTTCGATTAACAAACTGAGACTTGCGATGTGTTCCTAGCATCGAACTCTATTTAGAAAAACTCCAACTCATCAATGTGCAACCATTTCATTTTTCATGAAAACTTGGTCTTTTACATCTTATATGCACTTTTCTGCATTAAATCCAGCCCCAAAAATTTGCTCTCATTGGCGACCACGGGATAGAGTGACTCGGCCCGTCGAATCCCACGAATTGATCTGCACAACTAACAAACATAAAAAACATCAAGCTGAAATAAGAAAGATACTCAACAAAGCACAAGAATAGCTCTCACCCTATCCCTTAACAAAATCAAGGCATGAAAATCCTCAAGGGATAGGCCCAGCATAATTTGACAGAAATCCAAAACGAATCGCTAACCAACTACTCCAACATAGACTGGCTAAAAACATGCCAAAGGGAGATAAGTGAGCCGAAGTGTTGAGTGTTGAAATGACTTGTTTTTTGGCTGATTTTTGTTGTTTTTGAGAGCTGAATCGTTGATTTTATGAGATGATTGATTGGTTTGGAAGTGGTTTGAGAGTGTTTTGGATGATACTGATTGTGTTTTGGAAGCTCATAATGTTTATTAGTAGAGATATGAGGTTTTGTGATGTTCTGATAGGTTCTGATTGGTTCTGTATACCTTCTGTATAGCTTCTGTTATGTTCTGTTTTGTTCTGATTGTCTTCTGTAAGGAGGGATGGGTAGTGGATCTCAATTCTACCTCTCTCTATATGCAAGCTTTGGTCTCACAACACTCATCATCATAATAGTTCTGAGGTATCAAGGAGTCTTTTTGTGTGGACTATGAACGTTCAAAGGCTACACTTGTTGCTGTGTGCAGAGCCTCACTGAATTGTTGAGTGATCTTGCATAATGGAATGTCAAGGTTTTCATCATCTGATAGTTTGAAGATCTCTATCCTTTGCCTCTCTAGAGAAGTAATATATTGGGTGTTGATGGATTGCATGATGGGTTTGGAATTGGAGATCTATAGTGAATGACGGGTTAGCATGATCCACTGCAACTCGAATGAGGCATGGTGAGATTGTGAGACCTTGAATATGAGGTATAAGCATTGGAGGCATAATCTATCATGGTGGCACCATGTTGGTGGGTATAACATGTGAAGGTTCTTGATAGAGGGTATCTAACTTAGCCATTGAGCATGCTAGTCGATGTGTTTTGTGCCCATCTCCACAAAGATACCTCCCCCCTTGGGTGGGGCCTATTGGGACATCATAGGGGGGAGTAGCATATGTCAATGTGGAGAGTACACTCTTTACCATGCACGCTTACCATTTACCTAGCTTACTTATCCCTATGAACTACCTAGATCATTTTCTATAGCTCCTCTCTAAATAACATTACTACTCTGCCTAAATTGTAGCTATTGTGATATGTGCATGTCTCCCACCTGTATGCTAGCTCCCATCTATTGCCTATCACTTGTGGATATGTAGTACGCAACCCCTAATGTCTTTGAGTAGAATACCACATCTCTCTCCCTTTGAATGTCTCCTCGATCCCTCCCACATCCAATTGCAAGGCTTCATTATAGTTCCACACTACTATTGTGAGGCTAGTCCCATAGTCTCACACATTCATTTGGTGTAGTCTCTCCATGGTCACAACTCTCCCTCCTCTATAAAAGGCCAATTTTCCATCCTCCTTAGTTGCCTTAATTTTTGCCATAACTCCCTTGTGTGGGCCGATTGGGTAGTGTGAGGCCATCACCCAAAAACACCCATGTACCTTTCAATGTTTGGCATTGGGCCAAGAAATCTCTCATAGACTCTACGGTGATGAAGAGAAGTATGACAACACACTCTTTTGAGCTCTCTCCCATATTATCATGGGTAGTCTTCTTACCCACTCTCCAAACATCATCACCCAAAGTTATCCATGTACCTTTTAATGTTTGAAATTGGGCTAAGAAATCTCTCATATCCTCTACAATAATGAAGTGAAGTATGAGAGTGCACTCTTTTCAGCTCTCTCCCATATTATCACGTGTAGTCTTCTTACCCACTCTCTAAGGAAATCTGCATTAATATTTCTTAATGTTCATCAAGGCATATAGTCCCTTGGTGTTTTCATCCACGTTCTCATTCATGCATTTTCAACCCATCAATTAAAATTAAGTGCTTCGACTAACCATTTTTGTTCTTCTTCTAATGTGTCATTGATGGTGGCTACTGTAGATGTATGGCCTAGTTGTTTCCCTTTCTTGGCCACTTGGATCCATAGCTCAAAATTTTCCATCCGCTTTTGAGTTTCTTGAGCATATCTACCCAAGAATTGGCTTCCTTTGTTGTCCCATCTGCTTTAGTCTAGAGTTGATGTACTTTCTCTTTGATTCGACTAATCTCAAACACATTGGGCTAGATTTCTCCCTCCTCCAACTTGGAGCTCAACTACATTTCCTCCAACTTCTTCTTAGGGGATCAAATTTCTTTATCTTGGGCTTTTATCTTTGGTTTGAGCTTCTTAGTGCTTTCATTCAACTCCCTGTTTATTGTATTAGCCCATTATTGAATCCTTTTTTGGCTTTGTTGTTGATGCCATTTGTGACTAGCTATTCAATCTTGACCCATTTCATGGATTGAATTGAAGAGAGCACCTCTTTTGCATGCTGAAATCTAATGGAAAATTATGTCAAATTGGATTGAGGCTATGTAGGATAGAACTAGAGAAGCAGCACGTGGTAGGGAGATAGATTGGAGACACTAGAGAGGGAAGGGTAGGCCAACAATGCAAGTAGGGAGGGAGGAGACATAGACATAGAGGCTATAGCAAGAGGAGAAAGTAAGTGGTGCAAGTAAGTAGGAAAATGGTGGGTTTAGGTCAGAGAGAGGGAGAATAAGCTAGTAGCACAGGCAAACAGAGAGATCCTTTGGTGTTGAGGAGATAGAAAATATGGAGAGAGAGAGAGATTGTGTGTGTGTGTGTGTGTGTGTGTGTGTTGCATATGTTATGCCAGTGCATGCCTTCTACTTTGTGGGTGAGTTTTTTTTGGAGTCATCTCTCTCTCTCATCATAGCTTGAGCTTTGCACAAATTGTTTGCTAGTAAAAAATAAAGTGGTGCAAGGGAGTGTTTCTAGTAGGAGCCTTGGTATTTTCATTAATAATGACACTAATATGAGCCTCAAGCATTAATCCTCACTATGTCCTAATATATGGGTTACTACTAGACTCATTGTGTTTCCTATTATGCAGGTTGGTATCCACCTCCATCTGGGCATATTTTCCATGGTTGGCATTTGCCTCACTATCCTCCTTGCTATTAGCCTCAATATCTTGGTCATTACCCATCTCGAAAATGTGCATATTGTCACCCTTAGTATTGGCCTTAGTATGAATGTTGCTCTATATTGATGTAGATAGGGACATATATTACAAGGCACATATCGAGCCCCATTGGAGTTAGGTGGTTGCCATTAGTATGTTATGCTTGTGTAGCAGTGTGTCACAACCTTCTTTGCTTGCAACTTTCTCTAAACTTTATTGGTTCCTTCCACATGCCACATCAAGTTCCACAAGTGCAACTAAGTTTTTTAGTGATCGATTGCTTGAGTGGAAGGTTTTATAAAACTTCCAACATGAACTAAGCTGTTCTTTTCATGCTTGATTGCTTGCACGAAAGGTTATAGAATTTTTTGCTTAAATTAACTAGCTACATTATTAGATAAACCATAATAGGCTATATGTTGCAACTTAAACTACATGTTGCTGAAGGGATTTGCAATCATGTAACCTACATTCGAAATATTTTGATAGAAGAAATGCTAGTTTTCCATTGGTTAATGTGCTCACAAGCAAACAAGGATTTAAATGTGCACATTTTCCTTCATGCAAATAAGATTGTGGGCAATAAGTGCTTAATGTCCCTCATGCAACCTTATCTTATGCATTGGATAGTTGTATAGAGTAAGCACCCATTCACTTCACCTTCCATGTTATATTATTCATATAGAGCAAGCACCCAATTCACCATACCTCCCCTTTCATATTATCTAAGGTAGTTATACAAAGTGAGTGCTCCATACACTACACCTCGAGGGGGGAGGAGTGATCTCTTTAAAGAGAATTGTCATGGATGACAATGGAGACTAACTCAATTGAATTGGCATCATGTGGGGGAGTGTTTGTTATATAACCACATATGTGGAACTACATGGTGAAAGGATGATAAGAAGAAAAAGCCATCATCTTGGAAATTTATGGAGCATTAGGGAGTTAAGGTTTGATGCAAGGTACATATGTGAAAAAAGAGGGTTCTCACTTCCACACAATTTAGTCGTTTGAATTTTATATATTACAAATGCGGATTTTATTTCATGGAAAGATCATTCGTGTAATGTTTATGCTAGGTGACCAAAATATTAAGTTGTTGATTTAATTATCTAATTGTGGTTGTTTTTCCTTGGCCAAGGGGATACTTAGGTTGGATAGTTCTTTCTTGTAGGGACACCGTTTTGTTGTAGCTATATCATGATAGTTCATCATTACACTCTTGTATGGCAAGTTTCTACATTGTTTAGGGTTGAACCTACTTATATTCTACATGAGAGATGACATGGAGCACCGCACACCATAATATGTATAGGTACTCATGCATAACATGCTTCGGATGTATACATATAGTCATGTATGCTAGGTTAGTGGGTACACAACATGTTATGTCCTCTTGAACGTGTAAAGGAGAGTGCTCAGTGCATGCCGAAGCCTTAAATCAACCTCTCGATTGGTTAATAACAAACAACTTGGGAGAGGGAGGCATAGTCACTTCGTGTGACACTATGCTGATGACTAAACGAATGAAAGGCAGCTCCATACATGGTGTCTTAAACTGGGCGCTGGAGTTGATGAAAGCTGGGCTCCTAGCAGTTACACAGTAGCATGCCTAACGTCATTGCATCATTTCTCCATAGCTGCTTAAGCAGCTACAGAGATCTGTACAGGAGGATGCCACTTCTGTACAGTAATTTGCAACGGTGTAAAGCCATGTCTTGTGAGCCACTTGGGAATCTTGAGGAACATATTCCTGTGCAGCAACCGTCAGGGAAGAAGCCACCGTCAGCCCCCCATCAGCAACAGGAACAGGTGGAGAAGCATCCCACAGACTGGACCTTCGTATGGAGGACACTGCCCCCCATCAAGGAGAGCAAAGTGCAGAAACGCAGGGCGTGGCTGGCACGAAGGAAACACATGATGATCTGCCGGGCTGATATGCGCGACAAGCGGATTGCAAAGGCTTTCCGGAAGGAGGCTGTCGTCTTATTAGCCAGAGCTGTAAGGAAGGCACATACACAGAAAGCTTCTAACTCGTCTAGTGAAGCAAAAAATCAATCGGTTTTTCCAGTAGAGTTGCCTGAAGATATAATGCGCAAATGCAAGTCTTAATCTCAAGTCGAATTAAGACAAGCTAGGGTGTTAATTACGTGATCCAAGTCAGGGTGTTAATTACATGATTATGTTGAATATCTTGCAAATTGGAGGAGGGTGAGGCTATAAATGTACAAATTTCTGTTAAGCTTCTTAACTCCAACGTGCCTGTTGTATGCCTTGAAAAAACTCGAGAGTAAGCCATTAAGTGTGCAGAATCACAACAGAACTTCTTTATTCTAGAGCAGTCGTCATTTGCTTTTCCTTTCATCCTTTTTTTTTTTTGATGTGGGAGAGAAGGGAGGGGGGATGTGTGCATGTCAAGGTGTGATCTATTGTAGGTTTGAACTGGTCCATGTGAAGGTGGCACTTACAATTTTCTCTAAGTCAACGCATCCGAGTGTGATTACTTGTTTGATTCCAATGGAGAGGGATTGCTGGAGCAGGCAGAGCATTCTCCTACATGATTGCTGTGATGCCTAATTGAGTGTGCGCAGTCACAAAGCTCAATTTTTTGGCCGGAGGGCATTTGACAAAAGCTATTTCTTTCTGTGAAGGCTTTTTTTTTCTCCTTTATAACCATGAGGGCAAAGGGGAGGGAGGAAGATAAGGAGGCTCCATATGAAGGGGAAAAGAGGGATAGTTGAATGAGGTCAAGGAGCAGCCCACTCTCAGATAAGCCATAATGAAGTTAGAGAGCTACCAAGATCTCAACCATGCCTTGATTGACCTTGAGCAGCCAAATTTATTCTTCCTTAACATTGGCAGCAAACAAGGTTAAGCCGGTAGGTGTCATTAGAATGTAGATGCATTGTTGTGGAAGATGACATGAAGGTTAGAAACTAAGGTTTTTGGATTATTTCCACATGTGACACCTAGAATTTGGGGTGGGTCTGGGAGAACCTTAGTCATTTGTTGGGCATGGGGCCTTTCTTGAGTGGCCCTTTATGTTTGGATGCAATGGTTAGTGCTGCAGAACTTTTGGGATTTCCTTAGGTATTTGCATTTTGGTGTATGAAGTGTGTGAATGCAGCAGTTGAGCTCCAAAAATATCCTGTTTCATTGTCATCCAATTTTGCACCATAGTTGAATTTATGTTTTGAGCTTCTGTGGCTATGATCTTTTTTGTCCCATGTCGACCCTGGCTGTGCGGCATAGTCACAAGAAATTGTTAGCGGTCATCCCTACAATGAATTAGTGAGTGACATTATGTAGGAGCTTTGCCTGGTCATGGCTACTTAGGTCAGTTTGGTCTATTTTTAGTTATGCTGTGATGAGTGCCATATTTTGGGCCTGACCATGTTATTTTGTGCCCAAGACATGTTTTGTGACAGCTGTTGGTTGTGTGCCTAATTATAGGTAGCCTATGAGGGGTGACATGTGGACAATGAAAAGAGAATGGAGAAAGAAAGATTGAAGCAAAATGAACAAAGTTCCAAAGTAAATGAACTGAATGCTGGATTGAATGGACAGCTCAATAGACAAGACGTGGAGTAAGAGTAGATGCACAAAGTAGCGTGCAAGAGTACCTTCGCTATCACAAGAATGGAAGTACAAGATACAACCCTAAGATTATATAGACCTACACATTGAAGTGTGTTCACATGGGGAAGAAACTCCCCGTGCAAGAGGGTAAAAAGTGCCCATGGATAGGTGGATAGGGTGCGTTCACACTAGAATGACTTGGAGGAAAATACCCAAGTTGTATTTAACGAACCCCCCTTGGAGTGAATGATGTGAATGAAACAGGGCTGTCACAAAGCAATCCCCAAATGGAAGTAAGCCTAAAGCTTTGCGACAAGCTTCAAGGTTCTCTCTCAATAGCGTCTTGGTGAGTATGTCTGCTATGTTGTCCAATGTAGGCACATAAACCAGATCAATCTCCCTTGCATGGAGTCTTGCTCTAACATGGTGATAATGCACCTCAATGTGCTTTGTTCATGCATGAAATACTAGATTTTGTGCAACTACCAATGCACTCTGACTGTCAATGTAGATACATATAGCTAATGGAAGTGCAATATGCATGTTTGATAAAAGTTGTTTGAGCCAAACACACTCAATTGTAGCTGTAAAAGTTGCCTTATATTTGATTTCACAGCTCAAAGCAACCACTATAGGTTGCTTCTCGCTAAGCCAAGAGATGCAAGCATCACCAAGCAAGAAATAGTTTCCACTAGTAGATACTCTCATGTCAAAACATCTTGCCTAGTTGCTCTTTGTAAAAGCATGCAAGGAAGTAGAGGTATTGCAAGGGTAAAACAGCCCCAAGCCTGTGTGCTTTTCAGGTTTCAGAAGACATGCTTAACTGCCTGCCAATGCCGTGAGCTTGGGCCATGCATAAATCTGCTCAATTGGGATATAATATACTGAATGTCCAGCTGTGTATTAAACAAATAGATTAAACATCCAACTAGCTTTTGATAAAGAGAAGTGTCAAATGAATCACTAGCATCCTTGAGAGAAAAATGGAAGCTTGACTCTATTGGAGTAGAGATAGGTTTGTAATCCTCAAATTGCAAATGCTGCAGTAATTGTCCAATGTACTTGGATTGCCTCAAAACAACACCCCCTTCAACAATATCAAATTAGATAACAAGATAGTAGAGAAAGTGGCCAAGGTCTGTCGTAGCAAATGCTTGCTGTAAATCAGCCTGAAATGCTGATTTTTTAAACTCATCACTCCCTGTCAAGAGCATATCATTAACATACCAGATCAAAATGAGTACTCAGTAGATCATGCTCCTCTCATCTAATGTGGAGGGTGCTCTTAGTCAGGCTGTTTTGAAAGCCTAGTTGGATCAAGTAAGAATGAATCTTCTTCGACCATGCTTGTGGTGCTTGCTTCAGCCCATACAAGGCTTTCAACAAATGATAGACTTTCTTTTCCATACCCTCTGGTAGAAACCCTAGTGGTTGGTTGACATAGACTTCCTTATCCAAGTCACCATGTAAGAAAGTAGTCTTAATGTCAAGCTGATGTATATTCCAAACACGATGTGGAGCCAAAGCAATGAATGTATGGATGGTCATCATATGTGACGTGGGTGCAAAGGCCTCCTCATAATCAATGCCTTGTCTTTGAGCATAACCCTTTGCCACAAGTCTAGCTCTGTAGTGATCAATGCCTCCATTTGCGTGACATTAAAGCTTAAAAGACCCACTTAGTGCAAATGGCATGCTTGCCTTTAGTCAAGTCACATAATTTCCTAGAACTATTCCCATCCATGCTCTACAACTTTGATTGTATAGCATCCAACCACTCTGTATCCTTCAAAGCATTCTCAACGTAAAGAGTCTCTTCACCACAAGTGGTGCCCAGTAAAGCATAGTTTGTAAAGTTTCCTAATGCTTGACAAGAAGCTGTTTTAGGACATCCAAAAAAAGGGGCAACCTGTTTGCTGTACCATAAGATATCTAATAGCCATCTAGGTTCTATCTTTGCTTCCCGAATAACAGCTCTCTTTGCAGCCTTTGGATCATCATGAGTTGCTACCTCAATGAAGGGAAAATCAGCATCACTAGGCTGCTGAATTTGCTGGAACAATGCATACTCAACAATCTCTGGCAATGATCTGAATAATGGCATAAGCAAATCAAACACTTCTTTGGGGCCAACGATTGGCTGATTTTTGCAATCATGCAAAGACGTCTCTATTGACAAGCACTTTCCCTCTAATCATTTGATACAATCGATAGCCTTTGCTCTTAGTACTATACCCAATAAAAATGCATTTAATCGCTCTATCCTACAACTTGTCTTTCTTTTGAGACAGAATATGAGTGTTGGCAAGACATCCAAAAGTATACATGGGTGCATCATCCATTGGCTTTTTGCCATTCCATGCCTCATAAGGCATGGGAGTCTTTAATGCGCGAATAGGTAAACGATTCAACACGTAGCAAGCTGTATGAATTACAACGAAACAAAACTTTATCTAGTAAAGACTTTCCAAATTTCCTTAAGCATACATCTGGCCATCTCCATAAGAGATTTATTCTTTTGCTTAAAAATATCATTCTGTTATGTAGTGTATATAGTGCACTGATGAATAATGCCCTTGGAAGAAAGAAATGCTACAAATTCCTTTGACATATATTCTCCTCCTTTGTCAATGTGGAGAGTAACCAGTTTGCAGCCGTTATAGTTCTCAGCAATGGCAATAAAATGTTGAAAGCATGAGAATAAAAGGTTTATGATGGATGCCAGCATTAGAAGACAAAGGAATGACCTGGATGTTGGAGTGTGTTGGAAACCTGTAGAGGCAAAACCTGTGAACGACTAGCCAACTAAGGGAGATAAGTTATAAATAGGATGAAATGCCAAAATCTGGTTGATGTGATCCAAGAGGAGCAATAAATGCTAGCTGATTGTGATAAAATAATGAGAAAAGTACTGTCGCCATTATAAATGTTGGTTGCCATCATAAATGCTGGTTGCCTCATCTTGTGTGGTGTGAATGCAGCCAAAAACCACTTTAAAAGAAATGTAGAGATTGGAAACTAAGTAGCTAGTGTAGACATATCTAAAACTTGACTGGAGAAGAAATGCATACTCTAAATAGAGCTGCCTCCTACATCAAAACACATGATAGATTGAATGCTGGAGCTTCTAATGTCCCTGTCTAACTCAGACTTGTTAGAGATTATTCACCCCTTGGACTAGCATTTCTCAAGCTGCCATTGGTGCAATTAGTTCTCTCGAAGGTACTCTTGGAGGATATTATTCATTATTCTTGTTAGTCAGTGGGCATTTTCAGTAGACAGAGCATACGGGCAGTTTGTTAGGTAGGCGATGGTGCCATGTGGTAGTTGGAGGATTGATCACTGATTATTTTATTCATTTATGTTGTAGTCGGCAGTTTTTGATTAGGTTGGCCAATTTTTTGCTGATCAATTGCATTATTTATTGCATTCTTTTCTCCTATTTAGCCCACTTGGTAGCTTGCCCCACACCCTTGTTTTCTAGGTGCTAGCGGGGGAGATTTGGCTCGAGGAGATACATCTACAACCCTTGTACATCTGCCCCTTTCATTTCAACATTCGTTGACTGCAGATTTTTGCATTCTTCTATCTCTTTTCTCTCTCCCTTTCTTTGGTGTTCATTTTCTTTCAGCCTTTTCCATATGCTTCCGCATTTGCTGCACTTTGACATGATATTAGAGCAGCATAGGAGGGCTGATTGATCGTGGGTAGACCTGATCAGGAGGATTCTTCACAACAAAAGTTTGAGTTTTCAGCCTTTGGAGGTTGTGGTCAACAGGTTGTGCATGGAGAAGGAGCGAAGTTGCTGTTTTTTGCAGGTCTTTTTGTTTGTGAAGGAGGAAAGACTGCGTTTTCAGCCTTTTGCTGCAGATTTTGAGTTTTCATCGCCTCCGGCGGGCGAAATTCTTTGAGGATGAGCGGAGGAAGCCCTAGCAAGCACTGGCACTGTGCGCAAAGTCAGAGGGGGCTGCCCTTGTTTTTGTGCAGGTCATTCTATTTACAAGGTTAATCGATATTGACGTGGAGTTTTAGGCTATTATGGACTGTAAGGTCCCCATGTTGCCGGCTCTTCCTACAAATCAAAAGCTTGATGGGGAGAATTATTGCATTTGGCATGTAATGATGCTTGCCATCTTGGAGTCTTGGATTTGGCAGAGCGTTTGATTGAGGCTATAGACTGTCCTACAGCTTGTGATGTCTCCAAGAGTTCTTCAGATGAGAAAGCCGAGTTGATGAACGTACAGGCGTATTGGGACAAATTGAATGCTCGCATTTGTTCTTTCCTCTTTCTCTCTTGTACTCCGGTTGTCATTGTTCACATCGAGCACTTGATTGTGGCTTGGGACATATGGCTGGAGCTTGATCAAATGTACAATCGGATGACCATGATGAAGTGGGTGTCCTTGGAGGTTCAGATGAGGACTTTAAGTCCTAACAAGTCTTATTGTATGCGGGAGCTTGTTAATAAGCTTCGGCAATTGCAAATGTAGATCCAAAACGTAGGGAAGGCGATTATGTTGGAGGACATGGCAATAACTCTTCTTTCTCAGTTACCGCTCCGATGTAGTGTGTTTTACTTTGCCTTGATTGCTTCAAGGTGGACAAAGACTCTTTGTTGGGATGAGCTGGCTCCTATGGTTTTGGACTAGGAGGAGCAATTGAAAGGACGGAATGCTTCCAAATCAGAGGAATTGATAGGTCAATCCTCTCTAAAGAAGGAGCAGCACCAAAAGAAAAAGGAGGACAAATCGAAGAAAGGACAAAGAGAAGGATTCCACTGTCACATTTGTGGCAAGATAGGTTATTGGAAGAAGGATTGCTGCGACAAGGAGAAGGACAAGGAGAAGAAGAAGTCTTCAAAGGATTCAGGAGCGGTGGTTGCTCCCTCATCAGCTACCTTCCTCCACTTGGAGGTGATTGAGGCATTGATCCCTAGGGCTTTTGATGTTGCGTTGACGGCCCCACATCTTCGTGAGCGGATTGTTGATAGTGGTGCCTCTCGGCACATGACTCCGTTTGTAGCAGGTGCTGCACATTTGTAGCCTTCGCATGGATAGATTCCCATCGGCGACAGCTCTTTTGTCCCTATTCAGGGGAGGGTTAATATGTAGCTTATTCTAGATTGGGGGGTGATGCTCATACTTTAGAGGTGCTTTATGTGCGAGGCTTGGGTTACTATTTGCTTTCGGTACACAAGATTTGTACCCTTGGCCTCTTGGTTGAGTTTGATGAGGATTCCTTTCGGATTCTTGATTGTGGATCAAGATAGGTGCTTACTTTTAGTTATAAGGAGAATGGAGTCTACAAGTTAAAGGTTTCCTTCTGCCTTGACCTCTCTTCTTCTTACCTCTTAAACACAGTCCGAGCTTTGGCATGCTCAATTTGGCCACCTAAATTATGATTGCCTTCAGAAGGCTTCTAGGGGACAACTTGTTCGAGGTCTGCTGGACATTGTGGTGAGCTAGCTAATCGTGTGTATCCTGCATTCGTGGGAAACAACATCGTGATGCCATTCCTAGCAAGCCTTCGAGGCAGTCTTTAGCACCCTTGGAGCTTGTATCTCTAGATCTGTGTGGGCCTATGAGGATGGAGTTCCTTAAGGGGAGCTTGTATTTCCTGTTGATTGTGGACGATTTTAGTAAGATGACATGGGCTTATTTTTTGTAGTTGAAGTCAGAGGTGTTCTCCCACTTCAAGGATCGGTTGCTCTTTAAGGAGAATCGATTAGGTTGGAAATTGAAGACATTATGATAATATAAGGGTAGTTCTAATGAGCTTGCTAGGTTCTATGTAGGTTGTGGTATCTACCAAGAGTTTGCAAACACAAATACACCTCAAGAGAATGGCATATTAGAGCAGAAGAACCAAAGTGTGATTGAGATGGCTTGTACCATGATGGAGCATCGATAGACACCTCAGTGTCTTTGGGCAGAGGTTGTGGCTACTGCAGTCCACATTCTAAAATGATCTCCCACTTCGGCCTTTGTAGGTATGATACCCTATGAGGCATATTTTGGGTCTAAGCTTGATGTTTCTTATTTCAGGGTTTTGGGTGTGATGTCTATGTCCACATTCTGAAGAAAAAACGTGATAAATTTGAAGCAGCTTCCCAAAGATAGGTGTTTGTGGGCTACAACACGCAGTCCAAGGGTTACCGTCTATATGATCCCATTAAGCGAGATGTCACACAGGAAGTGACAAATAAATAAAATGCACCTAAACTGTTAGAGCTCCTATGTCTCCGTTAGAGCCCATAACTAGGAGATAACTGGCAGACATGATTAACATAAGCAAGCTAACACCCCCCTCTTAGATCCTGGGAGTGTTTGAAGACCTAACAACCTCATGTGATGAAGCATAGAAGCCTTGGGCCAAAAGTCTACATGAAGAGATCTACTGCATTGTTTGTTGTGGAACAATAGACCACCGCTAATTCAAAATCCACGATTTGCTCTCGAACATAGTGAGATTGAACCTTGATGTGCTTCGTGTGAGCATGAAACACAAGGTTCTTCGTTAGAGCTAGAGCACTATGGTTGTCAACATGTAGCTCCGTAGGTCCAGGTTGAGGAAAGCCAATCTCCACCATGTTGTGAAGCCAAACTATCTCTATAGTGATAGAACATAATGTACAATACTTTGCCTCCATAGAAGAAAGGGCCATAGTAGGTTGCTTCTTGCTGCTCCATGAGATAACTCCTGATTTAAGGGAGAAGGCATAACCTGTAGTGGACTGTCTCAAATCCACATCACCTACCCAATCAAAATCACTCCAACCAGAGAGGGTAACTCCCTCTCCATACATGATCCCATAGGATCAAGTCCCCTGTAAATAATGAAAAATGTGCAAGGCCATCTCCAATGCTCTTGAGTGGGAGTCTTCATGAAAGAAGACAACAAAGCCATAACAAAAGAAATATTTGGTTGAATGTGAATAAGCCAGATGAGGGAGCCAACAAA
The DNA here is from genome assembly GCF_053477565.2 of Lygodium microphyllum. Lineage (NCBI taxonomy): Eukaryota > Viridiplantae > Streptophyta > Polypodiopsida > Schizaeales > Lygodiaceae > Lygodium > Lygodium microphyllum. Next base: position 30,022,145 of record NC_141155.1, read on the forward strand.
ACACCTATAACAGTCAAAACTTGCCCTTTGAGCAAAACCCTTGGCTACAAGCCTAGCTTTGTGTTTATTGTAACCAGCCTTCCTTCCGTGGATGGGTGATAAATCCCTAATTACAACTTAATTACAGCAGTAAACAAAAAATGCAAATCTGAAAATACAAATTTACCTACTGATCTTGGACAATGTACACCTGATTGGCCCCAAAATTGGCGCCCCTTCCGGTATTTCTTTAGCTTTTTTGAAGAAAAAGTTGACTTACAATGGGATTCTTCCAATCCCTTTCACTATTTCAACTCCCCTTGTTGTTCAAAGTGACAAGCAAGTTGTCAATCTATTTTGCCCCTTGATTCGGGGACTCAATTGGCCTTCACTCACTTCATAGGCGATGGAAATGCCTCGAACTCAATGGCTGGCTAGTCCTCCACTTGAATTCAACTGAAATTCACCTTTAGCCTTGTTGAATCCGAGTCTTGGAGCTTCCAATTTTTGGCACGCTTCCCAAGGCTGCTGCTAAACCCTAATTTCTGCTGTAAATTAGGATTTACAGCTGAGAACTTTGCAATTTCTCAGTCTCCAAGGGTCCAAATGTTGAGATCTTCGGAGCAAGGCTGTGAAATGGCTGGGAGATGAGAGGGAAAGCCGTAGAGAGAGAAAATTCAGAGTTTTGTTGCGAAGAATGATTGAAAATTAGTCAGCTGCTGCCCCGCCACAACAGCTTGTAGATGCAAAGAACTGAAGAAAATCAGTCATTTACAGGTGTTGCCCTGTCTCAATAGCTTGTAGATGTTACTTCTTATTGTTGATTGGTCTTCTCCTACCCTTGGTAGCCTCAGAAGGTCCTCCAATGGCTGCAAATCAGACTAGCAGCCTCTCCTTCCTCTCTCTTGCAGACTGAATTTATAGAAATGCTTCTCTTTAGCCTCTAAAGACGTTTTTCAGTCTTGCACGGGCATTTTTGACAAGTGGCAGCCTTCCCCAAGGGTTTTTCAAGCATTTTTCATAATTAAATATTAAGTTTCAGTCTTTAAATACTAAAAATTAATCTAATAATTATTTCGGTGCCTTGAAAAATGATCTGATTGGCCAATGATTAAATTGACTAGGCAACTTCTATTCCCGAGTGTCTCTATACCATCTTTGACCATCAGATTGGCGTTAGGTACTATTAAACGCCACTTCTCTAGTGTCATCAACTGACACTTATGGCCAAATGGATGATCTACGGCAACAACTGGGACCAGATACCACCAAGTACCTGTGCGGTATAACTTATAGCAACTTTTGCCTTTGACATCCCGTGATTTCTTTGGGTCCTGGACTTGTAAATTTACTCTAATCCCAGTTACACCTCACGTGTGCAACGTTTACTTAACCATGTGATTAAAAATTAATCCACATGTTAAGTAAGGTTTCAAAAATACATGTCCTCATGACAGCCCTTTCCCTTGAAATCCTTGCAATCGTCCTCGATTGCACTGCCAAATGCATCAAAAGCAAAGTACTAACTGGAATTTCCATAGGGCATCATAGTCAACACAACATTGCACATTGTTGTTCAACCATTCCATATGCCCAACATATGCTGAAAATTACCAGCCAACATAACATATGATAAAACTTGCAAAGAATCTCAAAAACATTGCCAGATTATCATGTGACATGTCCATTTCTCATGAGCTTAACTCATCTAGCAAAACCAAACCATAGCATAGCATAACCAAACATAAACCATGGCTAAAACATCAATGGCATCATAACATATGCTGTTGTCCATGGAACTAGATGTAAACCATTGAAAACTGAGCATAATCTGATCATCAACTGATCACCAGCTGATTTGAGAACTGATCACAAAGTGCTGCAAATGTGATCCCAAATTGATCGCAAACTCATTGCAAAAATTGGCCAGCAATCAGTGCAAAAACTGATGCACAACCGATCCAAAAAGTGACCATAAATGGCTCTCAAGCTGATAAAAAACTGAGCTGAATACCATTGAATATTAATGATCATACGTTGAAAACCAACATTCGATAATCAGCCCTTGATGATCATTAACTGATGCTACACCAAGCATAACCAATGCCATACCAAGCATAACTGATTACACCCCCAGCATAATGGATGCAAATGTACAGTTTCAGAGATGTAGCGAAAACCATACCGATCTGCATACCAAATATAGTGACTAGTACACTGAATAGTGATTTTCTAGCAAACATAATATTCAGCTACAATACCCTGAATGCTGAATACATTCGAGATCCACTACATACGAGAGCTGTCCATAACTGGAGGAGTGGAAGTGCTACCTCCCCCTTGAGCATCAGGCAATACTCCGGACCCCTGCTCTGCTGAACCTGACGAAGCCCGAACTAAAGTCGGCTCTAACTAAAAGGCATCTAGGTAAAGTTGCAACAACTGAGGATGGTCTGCCAAGTCATTCTCTTTTATCCATTTGGCATCCATTGGTGACTAATTCTGAATCTTCACCAAGTACCTCTTGGAAACTTTACCTTTGACCTTTCTTTCCTTGTGTGCCAAAATCAGCTTAGGTACCAAAATCTCATCTAGCTCCTCAACCTCAAGCTGAATTTCAGCAAATATATCCTTTGGCACATCGCCACGAAAAGGCCTCAACAAACTGACATGAAAGGCATTGTGTATCTGCCAATGTGGAGGTAATTTCAGCCGATATGCCACATCGCTGATCTTCTCCAACACCTGGAAGGGCCCATAGTATCTCATACTCAACTTCGGATACAATCTTTCTCTTCCCTTCATCTTTTTCAGCCTTGCCTTTTCAAAACGTAGCAATACATAATCACCCTTTGCAAACTGTAAAGCACGTCTATGGCGATCAACTGTCCTCTTTTGCTTTTCTTGCGATCTTTGAAGTGTATATTTATCTTTGCATAGGCTACATCCAAGTTTTCCACATAATGATCAGCCTCAAAGATCTTATACTTAGTTTGTAGAATAGGTGGTACCTTCTTGCCACCCTCAACCACCTCAAATGGAGCTTTGCTTGTAGAACTATGCACTGTGTTGTTGTAAGCAAACTCAACCAAGGGCAAATACTGCTCCCACCATGTCTTGTGGTCTAAAACATAGCACCTCAAAAGATCTCACATTGTGGAATTTGCTTCCTTAGACTGACCATCTGTTTGCGGATGGAAGGATGATGAGAATTTCAACGTGGTACCCATACTCTCAAACAAGCCCTTCCAAAATAAACTGGTCATATGGGGGTCTCAATCACTAATGATCGACTCTGGCATACCATGATACTTAAAGATGTGCTGCAAAAACAATCGTGCCATATGATCAGCCTTTATTTTCTTCCTCACCGGAATGAAATGGGCTTGTTTGCTAAACCTGCAAATGATAGTCCATATCCTATCATTCCCTGTAGGTGTCTTAGGAAGCTCAAAAATAAAGTCCATTGCAATGTTCTGCTAAGGCCTATTTGGAATAAGCAAGGGCTGCAACAAACCTGGCATCTTTTGCCTATCATGCTTTTCCTTCTGGCATATGATGCATGTCTTAACAAACTGTTCTACATTATACCTCAAAGCTGGCCAACAAAAGAAATGCTCCACTGCCTTGACCATGGCATCAATACCTCTATGTCCTGCATACGGAGGAGCATGACTTTCAGTGATAACTCTAGGCCTTAATTGCTTTGTGACACACAGTCATCCATGCATCATCAGAAATCTCTCTCTTACACAAAGTGTCCATGCCTTTGGCCATTGCAAAGCTGATTATAAACATTAGCAAAGTTCGAATCAGCAACATATTGCTCTTTCATGGCATCCAAATCAATGTGATAAACCATATTGACAGCCGACAACTGAGGTTTACGTGACAGTGCATCACTTTTCCCACTCTTTCTCTGCGATTTATTTCTCTTTCCAGCCCTATTTTTTATATTTGCCCTGATTTTCAGCTTTATTTTCAGATTTACCCTTTTTCTCAGCCCTTGCCTCTTTGACATGTGACTTGGCATCATCATCATAGAATCCTCCATCCTCTCCACGCAGCAATGTGTTGGCTGTAGTAGCAATTTTTGTAAGTTGAGACATGCTGAAAACAGTGGACTTAATGCAAAATTCCTTGATTCCTTTGGCAAACCACAAATATACTTCTCCACCTGCTCATGGAGGGGTACTGTGCGATAAGAAGTAACTGGTAACAATGCATCCCAAAACTTCTTATTATATTGATCCAAGTTCTTGCAATCTTTGGAATTCAACTAATTCCAAGAGGTCATAATGTATACTTCAAAGGTACTTTTCAACCAATTTGAAGCAAACATTTACTTGAACTGGACCCAAGTGGTAGGTGACTTCCCTTGAATGAGTGTAGACCACCACTGCAATGCATTTCCCGTAAAAAATGTGGCTGCCTTGCATATCTTAGATGCCTTTGTGAAGTTGCCTCCAAAATAGGCTGCATCAAACTATTGAATAAAAACAAGTGCTTTCAGCCTATCTTGTGCACCATTGAAAGGTTCAAACTTCACACTTTTGCCACCTTTATCATAGTCCTTCGACGGACCTATGGGAGTCAAGTTATCATAAATGGGCTGCTGCAAAAAGGGTGCATTGGCTGTATTTGCATGAAAACCAAGACTATTTGAAGCACCTACACGACCAACATCAAATCCTTGTGCTCCAACAGTCCCTGGGGGTGCCGATACATATCTATATGGCCCGCTTTGTGCCCCAAGCATCATACTTATGCTGCCATACATGGGATTAGGCATTCCACTTGCATTACCCGAATTCATTGGTTGTTGTGAGCCATGAATTGACTGCTGCATACCATAGGGATTTGTGCCATACATTCCCGTATGTGGTGCTTGTCCAACCATAGCATGAAAAATGGTACCACCACCAAAGTATCCTTGCTGTCCCATGCTTGCATGTGTTAGCCTGCTCTTTTTCAGTCTCAGTCTGTCATCTCCTGGTTGTGAGCTCCTGTCAGAGTCTGACAGTAGACAGAGGAGCTCTGTCAGTGTGTTTTTATGGCTGCTTTAGTCAGCATGCAGCCTTGGGCATTTTACAGCCCAAACTGGGCTGTTTCTGGGCTGACTGCCCATTATTTTGGGCAGCCGGCCAGATCTGGCCATAGTCGGCCAGATCTGGCCATAGTCGGCCAAATCTGGCCAGGTCGGCCAGTTTGGCTGGTCGGCCAGTTTTGCTGGCTGGGGGCTATTTATAGCAGCCCCCCCAGTCAGTCCAGCACTTGTTCTCTGCAGGTACAGCACTGCTCCCTCCGTCTCCGTCTCCGGCATTGGTGCTGCCTCTGCCTCCAGTCTGTCCTGGTTCCCTCACTGACGCTCCGGGCTGCGTGCAGGGACTGTTCTGTCCATTCCAGTGTATTCAGCATTCATTTCAGTCAGTGCAGACTTTCTTCCTTCATTCTCTGCTTTCTCTCTCCTCTCCTCTGTGTTCGTGTTCTTCTTCCGCTGCGCACTCTCACATGGTATCATCGCCTGATTGAGAGCACGGAGGACGACCTTCAGGAGAGAAATACCTTACTGCTGCTGCCAACAGATCCACAACAGCCAGGCGATTGCTTCAGGCGGCTGCCAACAGGTCCATCCCAGCTAGGCGACTGCATCAGGAGGCTGTACAGCCTGCGTTTGCTGTCCACAGGGGCTGCCACGTCATCCAGCGACGCAGCAACCCTGCGTTTGCTGCCAGGCGACCTCTCCTGCTGCTGGGCGACCTCCCTATAGGCTGCGTTTTGCTGCTCTGCAGGTCGCTTCCACCTCAGGCTGCTCCTTTCCTGCTGGCGACCTCTGTCTGGGCTGTTTTCTGGTGCTGGTGGTCTCTTTTCTGGTGTTCGACATCAGATCTCTTTGTGTTTTGCAGATCCAGGTGTTTGTAGGCACTCTCAGCCTGCATCTTGGTGGTTGGTGATCACATAGCTGGTCCTATTACGACAGCGGCACAACTTTCTTTGGTATTTTGCAGATTGGAAGATGTCTTACCAGTTTTCAGGCTTTGAAGACTTAGAGGATGAACTTCTCTCTCATCATTCCTCTGAGCGGAGGCGGGACTATCGTAAAGTTCGACATCGGGAAGAACCTCCTCGCACTCGTCCTTCTTCAGTCCATGCATCTCAGAGGGTTCCATCTACTGCGAAGGTTTCTTCCGTGAAGACTGCATCAGAAGTGCGGATGCCTTCCCTGATTCCCTCTATCCAGGTGCCGATTCTCCCTTCCTTTCCGAAGGAAGACAAGTTGGATGGTTCCAACTACTCCCTATGGTCATGCAAGGTGGCTTGCATCCTTGATACCTTTGACCTTTGGGAGCTTGTTTCTTCGCCCATCGACCGACCCCTCGTGGATTTGTCCGATGGCACCTCTATGGACCGTGCAGCCTTATGGGATAGGCTCAACTCTCGAGCCCGTTCCTTTCTTTTTACGAGTCTCCATGATTCTGTTCTTGTACATGTTCACAGGTTAAAGACCGCGGCGGAAGTATGGACAAAGCTTGCGTCTTTGTATCAGCACAAGACATTTGCCCACAAGATTTTCCCGGAGAAGAAGTTGCGGATGCTTAGTCTTGATGGTTTTTCTTCCATGAAGGAGCACATCACGAAGATGGAGGATATGCGAGGCGAGCTAGCCTCTCTTGGTCGTCTGATCTCGTCTGAGGATATGGCGATGATTCTGTTGACTCAGCTGCCATCACCCCGTTATGATGTCTTCTACACCAGCCTCATCACTTCGAGGACCTGTGAGACTCTCCTATGGGAGGAACTTTCCCCGCTTGTCTTGGAGCATGACGAGCGACTCAAAGAGGTGGGAGCCAGTGGCTCCACCAAGGCATTTACGGCTGGCATAGGTGGCGGCAAGAAGAAGAAACAAAAGAAGGAGAAGGCCAAGGACAAGAAGGAGGAGGACAAGAAGGATGCGAAGGAGAAGAAGCCCAAGTGTCCCCATTGTGGGAAGGGCACTCATCCCGAGGAGAAGTGTTGGCAGAAGTATCCCCATTTGAAGCCTAAGGAGAAGGACACGAAGGCGGCCCCAGCCACAACAAAATCTGCATTTGTGCATCTCTTTGTTGAGGAAGACACTGCCCTAGCTTCTACCACACAGGAGAAGCCTTGGCTTGTCGACAGTGGAGCATCTTCCCATATGACCTTCCGTCAGGATTGGCTTCAGGATCTTCGTTCTAGAGGGGGTACAGTCACCATTGGTGACAATTCTACAGTTCCTGTTCACGGAGTGGGAACTTTACCTATGTTTTCTGACAGGCGGTCTTCCTCCGCCAAAGTTCTCTATGTCCCTGATCTGGGCTTTAACCTATTATCTGTGCATGGTCTTACTCAGTTGGGTACCCGGGTCATTTTTACTCAGGATGCAGTCACAGTGGAGGATGCTTCTACAGGTGATGCTCTTTGGACAAGTACTCAGGAGGGTGGGCTTTATACGCTCACAGCCTTGGCTGCGCAGACTTCCCATGAGCTTGGGCTGCTTTGGCATGCTCGGGATGGTCATTTGAACCTCGATTCTCTTCGCCGGGCTTCTAGGAGGAAGATGGTGGAGGGACTTCCTGATTTCCCTCCTCTTCACACATTATGCCCTAGCTGCTTGCGGGGCAAGCAGCACCGGCAGCCTCACCCGCAGGTTGCTTCTAGGCGGGCTACTTCTCCGTTTGAGTTGGTCCATACCGACCTTTGCGGACCTATGGGCACGGCCTCCCTTGGGAAGGCCAAGTATTTGATGCTGATTGTGGACGACTTTAGTCGTTATGTGTGGCCTTATTTCTTGGAGTACAAGAGCGAGGCGTACTCCCGTTTCTGTGAGTGGCAAGTGTTTGTGGAGACTCAAACCACTTCCAAGGTTCGTGGTGTTCGAGCTGATCACGGTGGAGAGTTTACTTCTCATCTTTTCTCTCAGTTTTGCAGGGATCATGGTATTCGGGTGGAGTATTCCCATCCGAACACACCATCAGAGAATGGTGTGGTGGAGCGTGCGAATCGGACCATGCTTGAGATGGCCCGATCTATGCTGGAGCATAGGAGTCTTCCTCATTTCCTTTGGGGTGAGGCGGTGGCTACAGCGGTGCATATACGCAACCACTCTCCGACTTCGGCGTTACAGGACATGACTCCGTATGAGGCTTTCTTTGGCAAGAAGCCTTCCGTGTCCCATTTTCGCATCTTTGGGTGCGATGCTTTTGTCCATGTGGACAAGAAGAAGAGGAAGACAAAGTTCGACTCTAAGTCGCGAAAGCTTATCTTCGTTGGTTATAGCACGACCACGAAGGGATATCGGCTCTATGACCCGACGACGCGGACGGTTGAGGTGAGCAGGGATGTGATCTTTGATGAGGCTTCTGCCTCTGAGGATCCGATTGATGGTTCTCTTACCGATGTTTCTTCATCATCGACGGACCCCCCCCCCCCCCACCTTCACTTCCTTCCAAGATGCCTCTTAGCACCCCCCTGTTCCTCCTCCTTCGGCTTCCCTTTCCCCCTTGGTGGATGTGCCTTCGTCTACTACGAGCTCTTCTACCGCCACTTCGGGATCTTCACGGGGTATAGAGCCTTCTTCAGATGCGGAGGATCTACCTTCACTCGGTGAGGGGGAGTCCCTCTCCGATTTGGGTGCTTTACAGGTTCCGGAGACCCCTCGGTCTCCCTCACAGCCGCAGGAGTCTCTCAGGATTCCTTTATGGTATCGCCGGCTCATGCAGGATTCAGGTGTTACTCACTTTCCTGCTTCTTCTACAGGTCCACGTCGATCAGCACGTTTACAGGCCCAGCGGGACAGTTCACTATGTGTGAACTATGCTCTTATGTCACAAATTCTTCAGGATTCCGAGCCTTCCACAGTAGAGGAGGCTCTTGCACAGGATATTTGGAGACAGGCTATGCAGGCCGAGCTCGATTCCATTGAGCGAAACCATACGTGGGAGCTTGTACCGCGTCCCGGGAAACGGAAGGTGATTGGTGTGAAATGGGTCTTTAAGACCAAATATCTTGCAGATGGCTCCTTGGACAAGCATAAAGCTAGGCTTGTTGCCAAGGGTTTTGCTCAGCGTGCAGGGTTGGATTACTTTGAGACTTTTGCTCCTACAGCCAGGATGTCCACCATCCGAGTTCTTTTGGCTCTTGCTGCTCACCACCGTTGGCCTGTCTATCAGATGGACGTCAAGTCTGCTTTTCTGAATGGCGTTCTTGAGGAGGAGATTTATGTTTCACAGCCTCCTGGTTTTCTTGTGCAGGGGAAGGAGGATCATGTCTACAGGCTGCGGAAGGCTCTTTATGGCCTCAAGCAGGCTCCTCGTGCTTGGTACCAGCGGATTGACCGCTTCTTTCTACAGAGTGGTTTTGCGCGCTCCGCTTATGATCCCAACCTCTACTTCCGGGTTGTGGATTCTCTTTCGGTGTTCCTCATTTTGTATGTGGATGATCTTATCATTACCGGGAGCGCCACTCAGCAGGTGGAGCATACACGGTCCATTTTACAGCAGGAGTTTGACATGACGGATCTGGGGATCCTTCATTTCTTTCTAGGTCTGGAGATCTATCAGATGGCACAGGGCATTTTTATCTCGCAGCACAGGTACATCTCCGAGCTTCTTTCGGAGTTTGATATGGCTGATTGTCGGCCTGTCTCATGCCCCATGGACCCTGAGTCCAAGCTTTTGACAGCTGGCATTCCTCTTACTGATCCCACCTGTTACGGGTGCCTTGTCGGCTCTCTTATCTGGCTGCTTCACACTCGGCCGGATATCTCTTTTGTGTTGGCTTTATTGTCTTCTTTTATGCAGACTCCTACCCAGGATCACTGGCAGGCTGCCTTGCGGGTTCTTCGCTATTTACAGGGGACTCGATCCTTTGGGATCATGTATGGAGATGGGATTACCCTTTCTGGATGGAGTGATTTTGATTGGGCAGGTGATGTGGATACGAGACGATCCACTACAGGTTATGCTTTTACCCTTGGATCTGGTGCTGTCTCTTGGAGCAGCAAGAAGCAGCCTACTGTGGCACTTTCTTCTACAGAGGCTGAGTATAGGGCCTTATGTTCGACCGCTATGGAGGCCGTTTGGCTCCGTCGCTTGCTCGCAGAGATTGGCTTTTCCCAGACCGGACCTACGGAGCTGCGCGTGGATAACCAGAGTGCTCTTGCTCTGGCCAAGAACCCGGTGTTTCATGCTCGCACGAAGCACATTGAGGTTCAGTATCACTATGTTTAAGAGCGGCTCGTGGATTCGGAGCTGGTCGTGGCCTATTGTCCTACGGCGGCCAATGCAGCTGATCTCTTTACGAAGCCGTTGCCTCAGGCTTCTTTGCTTCATCACATGCGGTTCTTGGGTCTTCAGACCCTTCCAGGAGTTGAGAGGGGGTGTTGGCCTGCTCTTTTTCAGTCTCAGTCTGTCATCTCCTGGTTGTGAGCTCCTGTCAGAGTCTGACAGGAGACAGAGGAGCTCTGTTAGTGTGTTTTTATGGCTGCTTTAGTCAGCATGCAGCCTTGGGCATTTTACAGCCCAAACTGGGCTGTTTCTGGGCTGACTGCCCATTATTTTGGGCAGTCGGCCAGATCTGGCCACAGTCGGCCAAATCTGGCCAGGTCGGCCAGTTTGGCTGGTCGGCCAGTTTTGCTGGCTGGGGCTGTTTATAGCAGCCCCCCCCAGTCAGTCCAGCACTTGTTCTCTGCAGGTACAGCACTGCTCCCTCCGTCTCCGTCTCCGGCATTGGTGCTGCCTCTGCCTCCAGTCTGTCCTGGTTCCCTCACTGACGCTCCGGGCTGCGCGCAGGGACCGTTCTGTCCATTCCAGTGTATTCAGCATTCATTTCAGTCAGTGCAGACTTTCTTCCTTCATTCTCTGCTTTCTCTCTCCTCTCCTCTGTGTTTGTGTTCTTCTTCCGCTGCGCACTCTCACAGCATGTGCATAATTGCCTTGCTGCCCATGTTCCCATGTATTGGCACTAACAAGTTGGCCATGCATTTGCACTTGTTGCCCCACGGATACCAAGTGTTTGTGCTCATCAGGCATTTTGGGCTCTTCTAAAGAAGGCTTAGGCATTTCCTTCGGTTCTTGTCACTGTCCCGAAGCTGTAGAAGGTGTCTTCTTCTCTTTGCCTTTGCTGTCCTTCTTTGGGGCATTCAAGAATCGAGTAAACTGGGGATCCTTTGCCAATTCAGCAAAAAGATTTGCTGCTGTACGCATTCGATCCTTGAAGCTATCATAAAATTCTTTAGCCTCTTGCTGGTCATCAGTCACTTAATGCATTGAAGTGCCAACATTTGGGTCATTTCCCACATTTTCAGCATGCTGTCCATGCTGAGAACCATACTCAACATCAGTCATTGCATTTCTCTCTTCACCATGTGATTGACCAAGGAGTGATGCATCCTCGCCACTTGATCCTGTATCACCATGTGAAGACATGCTTGTTGTAATTCACTACTGAGAACAATTTCAGCAGAAAATTCAGAGTTTTGTTGCGAAGAATGACTGAAAATCAGTCAAATGCAGCTGCTGCCCTGCCACAACAGCTTGTAGATGCAAAGAACTGAAGAAAATCGGTCATTTACAGTTGTTGCCTTGTCTCAACAGCCTGTAGATGTTGCCTCCTGCTGTTGATTGGTCTTCTCCTGCCCTTGGCAGCCTCAGAAGGTCCTCCAATGGCTGTAAATCAGACCAGCAGCCTCTCCTTCCTCTCTCTTGCAGGCTGAATTTATAGAAATGTTTCTCTTCAGCCTCTAAAGACGTTTTTCAGTCTTGCACGGGCATTTTTGACAAGTGGCAGCCTTTCCAAAGGGGTTTTCCAGCATTTTTCATAATTAAATATTAAGTTTCAGTCTTTAAATACTAAAAATTAATCTAATCATCATTTCGGTGCCTTGAAAAATAATCTGATTGGCCAATGATTAAATTGGCCAGGCAACTTCTATTCCCGAGTGTCTCTACGCCATCTTTGACCATTAGATTGGTGTTAGGTACCATTAAACGCCACTTCTCTAGTGTCACCAACTGATACTTATGGCCAAATGGATGACATAGGCCAACAATTGGCACCAGATACCACCAAGTACCCGTGCAACATAACTTATAGCAACTTTTGCCTTTGACATCCCGTGATTTCTTCGGGTCTCGGGCTTGTAAATTTACTCTAATCCCAATTACACCTCACGTGTGCAACATTTACTTAACTATGTGATTAAAAATTAATCCACATGTTAAGTGAGGTTTCAAAAATACATGTCCTCATGACACTTGTCCAAGGAACCATCTGCAAGGTACTTGGTCTTATAGATCCACTTCACATCTATCACCTTTTGCTTCGGGGTACATGGAACCGACTTCCAAGTATGATTATGCTCGATAGAATTGAGCTTCTCTTGCATGGCCTAATTGTCAGAAGTGGTGCAACAATGGAAGCATAAACATGTGCTGAAAAAAATTGTTGAACACAAGACAAAAGAAAAGAAAGAGAGAACACAACAAAGATGAGAACTCAGATGTATGCTCGGGAAATGGAATCCATATACCAAGACATGAGACAGTATAGAAGCAATTTGAGTCACTGGCTGTGGAGAGACTGGCATATACTCCCTCTCCCGAAGAACTGTCAGGTGATGAATGAATGAGCAGGGAGCCTGAGAATATATAGGCCAAATAAATGCCATAAAATATGACTGGTCGGCCAGCATTAAATGCTGGCCGATTGGCTGAAAATAATGCAAAATCCCCATAAATACTAACAAATGAAATGCCTAAAATAAATATATATGAGGCACGGTTGCCCTATCTCACCACCCTCTCACACTCCCTCTCTGGCACTAGAGAGTCGTGAGGGATGACCGCATCACCACCACTAGAAAGCAACTAAGGAAGGGGCTACCAAGCCCTTCCCACGATCCGAAGAAGAGGATCTCTTATGTGCCTTGGACTTCACCTTGGCTAGAGGATCTGAGTTGGAATCTGAAGTAGATGATGACTCATCAGAGGAGTCCACATCCCGCTTCGTCTTCTGCTCCTTTTTCTTCTTGGAAGTCGCTAACTCTTTGCAGTCCTTTCGTAAATGATCTTTCTTGCCACAGTGGTAACATTGGGCCTTCGACTTCTTCGTCTTTGAACCCCTCTTTGAATTTGCAAAAGCCTTAGGGGAATTTCCATGTATCGTATCATTAGTGGATGTGTATGGAGGAGCCATTTGTAGAGGATTGAGAAGAGAAGTAGAGAAAAGAAGGCACTTGGAGAGTGAACACAGTCAAAACATGAGCACAAACTGCAAAAAAACAAGAGTTCACATACAATATAACCCAAAATTTGACTAAAATAAGACAAAAGCTGTTGCAAAAAGTTAGAAAATCAGTCAAAAATAGCAAAAACGGCCTATTAATGCAAGTATCCAGCCAGGAGGAGATGCAGAGGCACCAAAACGTAGGCTGAAATGGACACGCAGGCTGTACGGATGCTAACGTCAGCAAAAAATGCAGGTAAAACAAGTCACCTAGTTGGAGCAGCAGTCGCCTGATCAGCAAGAAAGCACAGCAAGAGCACCCATCCTGAAATCTGATACCATGTCAGAACTGGTGCAGCAATGGAAGCATAAACATGTGCTGAAATAAACTGTTGAACACAAGACAAAAGAAAAGAAAGAGAGAACACAACACAGATGAGAACTCAAATGTATGCTCAGGAAATGGAATCCATATACCAAGACATGAGACAGTACAGAAGCAATTTGAGTCACTGGCTGTGGAGGCACTGGCACATGCTCCCTCTCTTGAAGAACTGTTAGGTGATGAATGAATGAGGAGGAGGGAGCCTGCGAATATATAGGCCAAATAAATGCCATAAATATGACTGGTCGGCCAGTATTAAATGCTGGCCGACTGGCTGCAAATAATGCCAAATCCCCATAAATACTGACAAATAAAATGCCTAAAATATCTCTAGTGCCCAGCTTGCTGTACCACATGTACAGACTCAGTCATGAACTGACTAATTTGCTAACACTAATGCCAAATATCTTGTGCAAGAACCTCCTCAACTTTAGTAGGCTCACTAGCATGGGGTCAGCCCGATGATGAAGAATCACTTGTAAGAGAACCATCAATAGGATCCTTGGAGGCTGTAGCCTTGTTGAAGATCACATTCCTACTCACCTCAAGCTTCCGTGTCCGTGGGTTGTAGAGGCGATAGCCCTTCGTGGTAGTGCTGTAGTCCACAAAGATGAGCTTTCTTGACTTCGAGTCAAGCTTCGTCTTTCTCTTCTTTTTGTCCACATGGATAAATGCATCACATTCAAAGGTGTGAAAGTGAGACACGGAGGGCTTTCAACCGAAGCAAGCCTCATAGGGAGTCATGTCATGTAACATAGAAGTTGGGGAACGGTTGCGGATGTGAACTGCACTAGCCATTGCCTCACCCCAAAGGGTACAAGGAAGACTGTGTTGCTCCAACATCGATCGGGCCATCTCTAGTATGGTTCGATTTGCATGCTCCACCACACCACTCTCCGAAGGTGTGTTTGGATGGATATACTCTACCCGAATGGCGTGATCCCTGCAAAACTAAGAAAAGAGGTTAGAAGTAAACTCTCCACCATGATGTGTGCATATGCCACAAACTTCGGAAGTAGTCTATGTCTCCACAAACACCTTCTACTTGCAAAAATGGAAGTGTGCCTCGCTCTTGTACTCTAGAATATAAGGCCACACACAATGAGAGAAGTCGTTTATAATCAACATCAATTACTTGGGTCTTCCCAAGGGAGGCCATGCCTGTAGGTCCGTAAAGGTTGGTATGAACCAACTTAAGCGGGGTAGAAGCCCTCCTAGTGGCAACCTGGGGATGAGGTTGCCTATGCTGCTTGCCCCTCAAACACGTAGGGCACAAAGTGTGAATAGGAGGGAAATCTGTTAGCAGATTAGTTAGTTCATGGTTGAGTCTAGACTTGTGGTTCAGCAGGCTGGGCACATAGATTATTTAGGCATTTTATTTGTCAGTATTTATGGGGATTTGGCATTATTTGCAGCCAGTCGGCCAGCATTTAATGCTGGCCGACCAGTCATATTTTGGGCATTTATTTGTCCTATATATTGTCTGGCTCCCTCCTCCACTTATTCATTCATCACTCGACAGTTCTTGGAGAGAGGGAGCAGGTGCTAGTGCCTCCACAGCCGGTGACTCACATTGTATCTGTACTGTCTCATGTCTTGGTATATGGATTCCATTTCCCGAGTATACATCTGAGTTCTCATCTGTATTGTGTTATCTCTTTCTTTTCTTTTGTCTTGTGTTCAACAGTTTATTTCAGCACATGTTTATGCTTCCACTACTACACCACTTCTGACATGGTATCAGTTTTCAGGATTTGTGTTTCTGCTGTGTTTTATTGATGATTTCAGGACTGTTTTCCCTCTTGCTGATCACGCAGCTGCTGCTCTAATCAGGCGACCTGTTTTGCTTGCCTTTCTTGTTGACATCAGCATCCGTACAACGTGCGCATCCATTTCTGCCTGTATTTTCCTTATCAGGCTGCTGGCGATAGTTCCCTACACCTGTTTATGCAGTGTGCAGCCTGTGTTTTGCTGTTTTCAGCACTCTTTTGGGCTGGGCGACTGGCAGAACAGGCCGTTTTTGCTGTTTCTGGCAGTCTTGAACTGATTTTTTGACTTTGTGCAGCAGATTTTGACTTCTTTTGAACAGATTTTGGGTTATACTGTATGTGAACTCTTGTTTTTTGTAGTCTGTGCTTGTGGTTTGGCTATGTTCCCTCTTCCAATCTCTTCTTTTCTCTACTTATTTTCTCAATCCTCTCCAGATGGCTGCTCCATGCACATCCATTGATGATACTGTTAGCAGTCATGTTTGTCATGCCTTGTCATCTCCTGCCTGTGAGCCTCAGTCTGAGTCAGACGAGGACATTAGGAGCTCTGACATGTCTGTCATGTGTTATGATGGGGGAGGCTAGTCACTCTTGACTGGCTGTCTTAGGATGTGTATTTCTTTTTGGCCTCTTTTAGTGGGCAGCCACTGGCTGCCCGGCCACTTTTTGGTCATTGTTGTGGGGCGCCCATTTTAGGGCACTTTTAGGGTTTGCGCCCATTTTAGGGTTAGGGTTAGGGTTTGTCCTTTTGCCTATTTATTGGCAGCCCCCCTCCCCACTTGATCACTTGTCTTCTTGCAGATTCCGACACTCCTCCCCCGTGGTGGTGCTGCCATCATCATCAGCCTGATCTGGTGCCCTCACTGACGCTGTGGGCTGCGTGCAGGGACTGATCAGTCCATTTCAGTGTATTCAGCATTCATTTTAGTCAGTGCAGATTTCTCTTCCTTATTCTCTGCTTTCTCTCTCTCTCTCCCTCCGTGTTCGTATTCCCTCTTCCGCAGCGCACTCTCACATGGTATCAGAGCCGAAGGAGAGTACACGGAGCTGAGTTTTACGCGGGAGAACACCCACAACCTTGCGTTTGCTGGTCAAGACGTCTCCAACAGCTGAGGCGTCACCTTCAGCACCATCTCCTTGATCAAGGCGGCCTGTTTTGGTGTCCACCTATTTGCGTTTGCTGTTGGCGTCATCCCCAAATTTGCGTTTTCAGCCTGGGCGGCCCTCCTCCAGCTGGGCGACACTCCTCCAGCCTGTGCCTTGCTGTTTTGGCTGTTGTTCCATCTTCAGGCGGCTCTTTTCCTGCTGGCGATCTATTCCCAGGCTGCGTTTTGAGGCAGGAGGCTGTTTTTCTGTGGTGATTGCATCGTTAACATTTGCGTTTGACATCATCCTTGCGTTCTATGCAAGGCGGCCAGCTCAGGAGCTTTTGGTGTTTGTGTTTCGGCACCGGCAACCTTCCCTTGTTGTGTTTTGGTGTTTGCAGATTGGAAGATGTCTTCTCATCAGTTTACAAGCTTTGATGACTCAGATGACGAGCTTTTGTCTCAACACTCATTTGAACGGAGGCGTGATTTCTATCACGAGGACCGTCGTCCGGAGTCTATTCCTCTTTCCCGTCCCCCTTCTATTCATGTATCTCGGCAAGCCCCTTCCAGTGGGCCGAAGATGCAGCCTTTGGTACCCCCTGTACAGGTACCCGTACTTCCTCAGCTGCCCAAAGAGGACCGGTTGGATGGTTCCAACTTTTCTCTATGGTCCTGCAAGGTGGAGTGTATCTTGGACTCCTTCGATCTTTGGGAGCTTGTTTCTGTTCCTATTCCCCGGCCTCAGGTGGATCCCACAGATGGGACATCTATGGATCGTGCAGCCTTATGGGATCGGCTCAATTCTAGAGCCAGATCTTTCCTCTTTCTGAGTTTGCAGGATTCTGTCCTTGTTCATGTTCATAGGTTGAAGACTGCAGCAGACGTGTGGAGAAAGCTCGCGTCTCTCTATCAACAGAAGACGTTTGCCCACCGGATATCTCTCGAAAAGAAGTTGCGGATGCTCGCTATTGATGATAGTCCTTCCATGAAGGACCACATCAACAGATTACAAGATATAAGAGATGAGCTTGCATCCCTCGGTCGGACGATATCTTCTGAAGACATGGCTATGATTCTTTTGACTCAGCTGCCATCGCCTCGGTTTGATGTCTTCTACACCAGCCTTCTTACATCGAGGACCCGTGAGAAGCTTCTATGGGAGGAGTTATCCCCGCTTGTCTTGGAGCATGACGAGCGACTCAGAGAGGTCAGTGCTAGTGGATCCGACTCCATTAGAGAGTGCAAGAGACAGAAGGCAGTTAGCTATACGAACTATAGATGTGTTGTTTGTCAAGGAAAAGCTGTTGCCTACCACCAGAAGGGGGTCAACTGCACCAGGAAGTTGTCGCTTGAGCTAGAAAGCTGCCGCTTGCAAAAGTCAAATTTGTGTTTGCTGCAAATGCAGAAAATAGGGGCCACCGGTTGCTTAGATGTTGTCGCTGGGTCTTGGATACTGTCATTTAGTCTTTTGGAGAAGTTGCATGGCTGCCAGGAAGGTCAAACGGGCAGTGGACCACCTGTACGGACTATAAATGTAGGCTGAAAATTTGCATTTAAGAAATCTTGGCTGCTCCTGTGCGATGAAAACCTACTTTTCTATAAGAAGTCTCTAGACTATGTCCTTACTTAGGTGATGATACCATGTGAGAATGCGCAACAAAATAGAAACACGAACATAGAGAGAGAGAGAGAGAGAGAGAGAGAGAGAGAGAGAGAGAGAGAGAGAGAGAGAGGAGAAGATTACGAAAAAAAAGAGAGAGAGGAGAAGATGAAGGAAGAATACTACATTGACTGAAGAAGAATGCTGATACAATGGGAATGAATTGATCAGACTGTGCATGCAGCCCAAAGCATCAGTGAGGGCACCAGATCAGGCTGATGATAATGGCAACACCAAGCATAGAGAGTCGGAGTGTGCACGTGCAAATGAAAGATTGAAGACTACAGAGTGTGTGTGTCTGCCAAGTGGGGGGTGTAGCTATAAACAGTCAAAACACCAAAAAACTGGCTGATCTGCTCTTGTAGGGGCCAAAAATGCTGAGCTACCAGCAATAAATGCTGGTCATTGAAAAGAAAAATGCTAAAAAAATAGGGAAGACCTTGGTAAAATCCCAGATGACAATGACAATGTTGGGCAGGTGTAGATAGATTGTGGAAAGTAGAAACTGACCTAGGAATGCATACAGGTGGTCTACAAATAAAGAAAATGCACCTAAACTGCCAAAGCTCCTATGTCTTAGTTAAACTTTGTGTTACATTAATGAATGTAACTTATGGGAAAACAATAAGAGAGAACCATCCGGGAGCCTTGGGTGCCCGTATGGGGTTCAGGGTGTTGAGCTAAAATATGCATTACTTGTTGATTAGCCTCTTAAACAGCCCCAAAACACACTAAAAATGCTCTTTTAGAGTAAAACCCTAAAACGGGGAGCGGTTCGAGAGAGTTCAGTGGAGTCGTGTTCTCTCTCTCATTGCTTCTGTTTGTGTTTGAGTTTTTGTGTTTGAGTTTTGAGTTTTGCGTTTAGGGTTTGAGTTTTGCCCTCTGTGTCTTTGTGTTTCTGTCGTGGTCGTATACTCTGTGTGCCCTGAGTGCAAAGCCTAGCAGTCTTCTTAACACGGGGGGCTTAGGAATGAAAGTGGGAACAAGGCAATTAGTAAGTGAGTTATTAATTAGTATAACTCCTAAGAAATCGACAGCTGGCAGGATACTAGACACGCACGGTTCCTGAATCTTTCTAAGCGAGGCTGGGTGGTGAACGAGGGGATATCTATTGTCTCTGGTGCTTTGTGGGTGTCTGCATAATATAATACTAGTATCAGAGCTTTTGCGATCTGAAGATGGGCCATGCCAACTACCACTTCGGCCACGTCCTGCCCCGCTGCACAACGAACGAAAAGCCTTAATCCACGACTCTTTCGATTGGAGACGGGCATTGATACCAAGGGCCACTCGTGATTTGAAGACGGGCGATGTGGCTCGTGGCTGGTGTCTAGGGGTCCGAGCGACCCTGTAATTCGTCTAGGTTTTCACCCGACTTTAAGCGACCCCATAATACTGCAACACGTGGCCAGTGACGTCTTTTTCCTTCGGCCGTAAATTTTCTTCTGCATCCAGTGTGACAGGACAGCCCAGCTTTCCTGCTCGACAGGGAAGTATGAAAACTCCACCTCATCTTCCACGGCCCGTTTACTGTCACACTGCTTGACAGAAATTAGGCGGACGAAAAACAGGGAAGTGTCCCATCCTTTGTTTCCAAATTTCTTACAATTTCTTTCCAACTCCACTGTATAGATGGAGGGTGAGGGCTGAAATGATGAATGGGTTGCCTCTTACCTATCCAACCTCCAATCCTCACTAAGAGAACTAAAGAGGGGCACCACCTAGTCAAAGGGAGGATGGGCTAGGATATCCCTTTTCTCAAAGAGAATCAAAAGAACCAAGATATAACCTCACAAGAGAGAATATATGTACTAGACACCATATTAGAATATGAGAGAGAGAGATGAGAGGAGAGGGAGATAAGAGGAGAAGAGGTAGAGGAAGCTTGCCATTATGTATTCATGGAATGAGAAGATGAAAAGAGAGGGAGACAAGAGGAGAATAGGTAGAGAAAGCTTGCCATTATGCTACATAATAAAAGAACTCTCATAGCTTACCTCAAAGAGATGGACTAGCATGAGGGTATTCTAGAGTGCTCTCATGTGCTTGTCATTCTCATTTTCCTTGTCATTGTTCCTCTTTACATCTCCATGGGCTCCTTATATAGCCTCCATGAGGGATTAGATTAAGCTAATCTTCTTGATTAACATAATCCTAGATGATGTATGGCATCTTTGAAAATATGGAGAATAGTGGATGGGACAAGTCCCCACCTTGGTCATCATGTAAGAAGCCAAGGGTGGTGGTAGATAAAATGGAGAAAGGGAGCTAGATTACAAAAGGTAGGAGCACATTATTATAATATATTTACAAGAAGGATAGAATGGAAAGTTGATGTGGTGAAAGAGAGAAGAAAATTGCATGTAGCCAGCAGTCTGTGCCTTCGTAACTTAAAATCGGTGAAAAATTTAAAAAAGTTTCTTCTACAACTTTGTAGACCAGGTCAAAACCGATCGGGTAACGCGGGAATTATCTTGAAATTCACTTTTTCTTCGGAGTTATTGAGATTATAAAAAACGGCTTCCAAAAGCTGCTTTGACTTTAATTTCTTATATATATATAAATACATATAAGTATGTGACAGAAGGGGTCTATGTTTGTAAACTTTTATATAAGATCCAAATGACATCATGATGTGGATATTGACTTGTGTATTAGGGTGAGGTGTCCTCTAATGATGGTGATAGATTCCAAATCTTAGTGATATAGGTGGAATCCACGTGTAGTTGGAGGCTAGTCCTTTGAAAAATCTACACACTCACTCAACTCCTAGGTGTAATCCATTTCCATCTTCACTAAGATAACCATCCCTTTTACCCTTTACATTGACATCCCTTCTAAGTACTTGTTCCCTCCATTTGCTAGAGTTATCATAAACGAGAAGCAATGTAGCATACCTAGTGCTTGAAGAGTAAACCCAAAGTGATATGGTAAGGCTCTTGATAGGGGTTTTGGCCAAATTTTGTGGTAGAAATCCGGTTTGTAAAAAACCCGGATCAGAGAGGAAAGAGAGAGAGGGGGCAACGGAAGGCTCTAGTTCCAGGGATCACCCTATGGTGGATCCCCATGAAACTGAAATACAAGAAGAACATTGGGAAGAAGTTTTTGCTACACGAGAACAATTTGATGATTTAACTGCTCGTGTGCAAGTATAGGGGTTTCAAATGGAGTTGCTAACTCAAGCACTCACCGAAATAAAATCCCAATTAGCCTTATTACTAGAAAGGGATAAAGGTAAGATAGAGACCTTAGATATTCCATCTTCATCAAAAGATGTAGATGTGACTATGCAAGGTCCAAGGGAACCCCATCAAAAGCTGAGGGATAACCCAGTGCTAAAAGATATGAAATCCCCTTAGTTTCATGGGGAGGAAAAAGATAGAAACAAAGATACTATCTTTAACTTCCTCCAGAAATGGGAGGATTTGCACAAATTAAAGAATACTCCACCACATCTTCAAGTGTTGGAGGCTAGTTTAACCTTGGGACCAAAGGCATATAAATGGTGGAGAACTTTAAAGGAGGCAAATAAAATACATGAAACTTGGGCTCAATTTGAATCGGGGTTTTTTTGAAAGAACTCCTTCCTGAGAATGAAATGGAAAGAAATTGGGAAGATTGGGATTTTGTCAGACAAAAGGGAAAACCTTTGTTGACATATCTCGAGGAGTATCATGAGATAATCCTCAAATTGGAAGGAATAGATGTATTTCAAAAGACAAGAGGATTCATAAGGGGACTAGATAAGGCCTGTAAAAAGGAAGTGAAAAGGAGTTCACCCAAGACACTCGAAGAGGTGATTAAATTTGCATTAATCAATGAAGATAATACGCATCCAGGTGCACTCACTAGTCTCACCGATACGGAGCCCAAGACTAAGGAATTTGAGACCTCAAAATTTGTAGGTAAATCCAAAAGGAAAATGCCATTCCTTAAGGGTAAGAAACAACCCTTTGAAAAGAAACAATATGTACGGCCGAAGCTAAGTCAAGATGACTTTGATAAGGCCAAAAAAAAAGGCTGTGTTTCAATTGCTTATTCCCTAACCATGCTGCTTGGAATTGCCCTCAAAGAAAGAAGGGGGAAGATAAAGGAGAGGATAAGGACAAGGGCAAGGGAAAAGAGAAACAAATCCATGTAGTGCAGACCCTGGAATTAATGGGGCATGAAAAGTATAAATCTTTAGAGGTCTTGCACAAGGATGTATAACACAGGTGTTGTATGTCAACTTCTATGTGGCAACCTACCTTCGAGTCCCATGATTTAGTTAGAGTGCATGGATTGATAAGTGGAAAGAGGGTTAGAGTCATGATTGATGACTCTGCCACCCACAACTTCATAAGTTATGCACTTGTCAAAAAGTTGAAACTTTCCCAACAAAAGAGTGAGCATCAATACATTGTTCGCATGATGCAAGGTCAGGATAATAAAATATGGGATACAATGGTATCCAATTTGGAAATCGAGATCCAAGGATATAAAGATAAGCTTGATTTTCAGATTATGAATATGGAAAGAGCCAATATTGCTCTAGGGAGGGAGTGGCTATGGGGATTGGAACTATCCTTAAAGCGTAGTTATCATCATAATACATTGGAATTTGAAAGGGATGGTAAGACTTTTGTGATTCAAGGTGAACATGAAATACCTGATAATCTTTTGATGTGTTTCCTTGAAGTTCAGAAGCTGATAAAAAAGGAAGCTTGTGAGGTATATATGTTATGGTCCCTTCCTGTACAGGACACTCTTACTTGTAATATAAAGCAACAATTTTCGTATGTTTGTGAGTTGAATGTAAATAATGAATTAAGTGGTTTGTCAGATGAATTTAAAGATGTGTTTCCATTTGACTTACCTAATGGCCTTCCACTAGATAGGGGTGATGTGAATCACCCAATTGACATAGATAGGGATATATACCCTATTTTTAAACCACCTTACAGGCTAAGTGAAACACAACACCAAGAAGTCGAAAGACAAATCAAGGATTACCTTGATAAGGGGTTTATACAACCCAACAATTCACCTTGGGCTTCGCTAATTTTATTGGTGAAGAAAAAAGATGACTCTATGCGACTTTGTGTTGATTATAGAGCACTTAATAAGATAATGGTGAAGAATAAATTTCCTATGCCCAGAATGGAAGTTCTTTTTAATCAATTACAAGGAGCAAAATTCTTCACAAAGATTGACTTAAGATCAAGCTATCACCAAGTAAGAATTAAGGTCCAAGATGTTCCTAAGACGGCATTTCGTACTAGATACGGGCATTATGATTTTTTGGTGATGCCTTTTGGCCTCACTAATGCACCAGCTACTTTTATGAAGTTGATGAATAGTCTGTTAAGGCCCTATCTAGGACGTTTTATAGTAGTTTTCTTGGATGATATCTTGATCTTTAGTAAATCAAGAGAAGAACATTTGGAACACTTACGGTTAGTATTTTAATTGCCAAGTCCCTTTATGCAAAGAAAACTAAATGTGAATTCTTTGCACAAGAAGTCAAATACTTGGGGCATATTATCTTAAAAGAGGGAATCAAGATGGATCTAGAAAAAGTAAGGACAATTATTGAATGGCCATCTCCAACGAACCTAAAAGAGCTGCAGATCTTCCTATGTTTATCTGGATTTTATTGTAGATTCATTCGAGATTATGCCAAGATAGCTATTCCAATGACGGACCAACTTAAAGGGAAAGGAAAGAGCTTTAATTGGGGAACATGCCAAAATGAAAGTTTTCAAGAACTTAAGGTAGCTATTGCTACAGCTCTAGTACTATTAATTGTGGATCCCAATAAAGCATTCGTGGTTGAAGCTGATGCTAGTGATAGGGTAGTAGGCGCGGTCTTATTACAAGAAGGTCGACTGGTTGCTTTTGAAAGCAAGAAATTAGACTGTGCAAAACGGAATTATTCCGTTTATGAGAGGAAGCTGTATGCAATAGTACATGCGATAAAGAAATGGAGGCACTATTTGTACGGTGCCAAACTTTTGATCTTGTCGGATCATGAAAGCATTAAGTGGCTTAATGACCAACCGGATCTACAAGGGCGTAAAGCCAGATGGGCCGAACTTCTCCAAGAGTTCGACTATGAGATAAGGTATAGAAAAGGAAAGTACAATATAGTGGCTGATGCGCTCAGCAGAATGCCCATCATAAATGAATTGAGTTTTACTTAGTTCACTTCCGATTTGCTTGAATCCTTAAAAGGGAAATGCCAGGTTGATCCGACATATTCCAACATATGGGAAGCAATTGAAAATGGGGATTCAAATGGAAGGGCCTCCATTGAGGAAGGAACATCTGAGGATGTTCAACAAGGAAATGGAGCATCAGGGGTTGCTCAAATGGGATTCAAGTGGAAGAATTTTACCATTGATAATGGTTATTTACTCTACAAGGGTAGGGTATGTGTCTCGAAAGATGAAGAAATAAGGCGCTAGATACTCTTTGAGTGTCATGATACCCCTAGTGCGGGACATCCAAGAGTTAATAAGACTTATAGTCTTATTAAAATGCAGTTCTATGGCCTGTAATGAATAAGGATGTCCTTGACTATGTGGTCAAACGTAATAAGTGCCAGGTTAATAAAGTTGAAAGATTGAAAGTGGGAGGATTTCTCCACCCAACAGAGATTCCTTCGAGAAAATGGGAGAGTATCTCCATGGACTTTATTGTCGCGTTACCCAGGACACAGAGCGGGCACGACTCTATGTGGGTGATTGTGGATAGGTTAACCAAAATGGCTAGGTTTATTCCAACTTCAACTGATGTTAAAATACCAGAATTGGCTAGATTATTCATAGAGAACATATACCGATTGTATGGCCTTCCGGTAAATATAGTTTTTGATCGGGATAGAAAATTTGATAGTCAATTTTGGCGCGCTGTATTTAAAAAGTTGGATACTAAACTTAGCATGAGTACGGTGGAGCATCCGCAAACTGATGAGCAAACTGAAAGGTTTAACCAAATCCTTGAAGATATGTTGACAACATATGTAAGTAAAAGGCAAACTAATTGGGAAGAGTATTTACTGATAGCAGAGTTTGCATATAATAATGCCAAGCACTCTTCCACTAGATATAGTCCATTTATGCTAATGTATGGGTTTCAGTTCAGAGCTCCTCATGCAGTAGGAGTGCATAAGGAAAAGGTTTAGGCAGCAAAGGATTTTTTGGAGGATATGAATAGTATGTTAAAATTTGCTCAAGAAAATACTAAGAAAGCTCAAGACCGAGTTAGAGCTTATGCAGATCCTCACCGAAGAGACATCTCCTTTAAAGAAGGGGAATTGGTCTATCTTAAAGTGCTTGGACAAACTAAAACCATGAAAATGGGACGATGTCCAAAACTTTCACCCAGGTATTGTGGCCCTTTCACAATACTTAAGAGGGTGGGAAAACAGGCTTACAAGCTCCAACTACCTGCTGGAAGTAAAATACATCCAGTTTTTCATGTAAGTAAGCTAAGAAAGAAGCTGGGTGATATGGATAATCTACTCTTAAATGATAAGATTGAGGAGCTATTTAGTGACCAATCTATTCCACATGAACCAGAAAGAATTTTAAATGTTGGTAATAGACGAACAAGGCATACTATTTATCAAGAATGTCTAGCAAAATGGAAAGATTGCTCAGAAGAAAGATCAACATGGGAGCAAGTACTTTAAGAAAAAGGTTTCCTAATTTATAGTTAGACCTTCCAAGTATCGTTTTCGAGGAAGAAATCGATTCTTAAGGGGGAGGAAATGTTACATTAATGAATGTAACTTATGGGGAAACAGCACGAGAGATGACCGTTCGGGAGCCTTGGGCGCCCATACGGGGTTTGGGGGGCTTAGGAATGAAAGTGGGAACAAGGCAATTAGTAAGCGAGTTATTAATTAGTATAACTCCTAAGAAATTGACAGCGGGCAGGATGCTAGACATGCACAGTTCTTGAATCTTTCTAAGCGAGGCTGGGTGGTGAATGAGGGGATATCTCTCGTCTCTCGTGCTTCCTGGGTGTCTGCACAATATAATACTGTGACAGGAGCCCACAACTAGGAGATGACAGACTGACATGCCTAACATAAGCAGGCTAACAGTAATCAGTATGAGACGAGCCAATCAGCTGCATACAAAAGTCAGTTGTCTTTGGCTGGAATAGCAGTCAACCAGAGTTATGTTTACAGGGAGCAGCAACAGTGTGGCTGTCTAGGACAGCAGTTGTTGCAGATCTTGTGTAGGCTGCTATACTTTGGGCCATGGTGCAGGCCAGGTGCTGGGAGCAGTGGCTGATGATGTGGCAGCAGTGACTGGTTGGAGCATTGCTTGGCATTGTTAGGAGCAGGCAGACCGCAGCAGAACTTGCATTTGAGGCAGGAGCACCAGCATGACAGCAGCAGCACATTTGCTGGGCTGCAATGATGATTTCTCAAACAGCAAAACAGCCATGCCTTTCTCCCACATGAGTTGGATGATGATGATGTTGATGTTAGTGTGATGATGATGTTGGTGTTAGTGTAGTGATGTGTCCGGCACGAAGATCGAGATAGCAGGTGTTCCTTAAGCGCGGAGGGACAAAGAGAGTGAGAGAGAGCAGAGCAGAGAGTGTGCACGTTTTTAGGTACAATGACGAGTGTACCTTTAGGTTTTTAGATAGATAGATATATATATGTGTAAGTACAAGTGCTAAGGGAGTGTTCACACCCGAGCACATTTAAAGGCACTAGGGCCTTTAGTCCCAACAACCTCCCACCTAAAGACAATGTGCCTTAACAGAGGAAAAAAGAATCAGCTAAGTCTAGGTATGCACAAAGCTGAAATATATATATCTATCCAACTCCCATCATCTGTCAGCAATGAGCAAACCGCTCTATTGGAAGACTCTTCGTGAGAAGGTCTGCAGGATTATCATCTGTATGTACTTTGACAAGCTCAATGCTCTTACTGTCAAGTACATCTCTAATGAAGTGGTACTTCACCTATATGTGCTTTGTCTTTGTATGAAAGACAGGATTCCATGCTAGCATGATAGCACGCTGACTATTACAATGGAGAACATGTAACTTTGTGATGCCAAGCTCTCTCACCAGACGTGAAAGGCATAAAGCGTCCTTGCATGCCTCAGTGGCAGCCACATACTCTGCCTCTGTAGTAGACAATGCAACACACTTTTGTAGCCTGGAGGGAGTGTTCACACTCGAGCACATTTAAAGGCACTAGGACCTTTATTCCCAACAACCTCCCACCTAAAGGCAATGTGCCTTAACAGAGGATAAAAGAATCAGCTAAGTCTAGGTATGTACAAAGCTGAAATATATATATCTATCCAACTCCCATCATCTGTCGGCAATGAGCAAACTGCTCTATTGGAAGACTCTTCGTGAGAAGGTCTGCAGGATTATCATTTGTATGTACTTTGACAAGCTCAATGCTCTTGCTGTCAAGTACATCTCTAATGAAGTGGTATTTCACCTATATGTGCTTTGTCTTTGTATGAAAGACAGGATTCCATGCTAGCATGATAGCATGTTGACTATTACAATGGAGAACATGTAACTTTGTGATGCCAAGCTCTCTCACCAGACGTGAAAGGCATAAAGCGTCCTTGCATGCCTCAGTGGCAGCCACATACTCTGCCTCTGTAGTAGACAATGCAACACACTTTTGTAGCCTGGAGATCCAAGAGATTGCTCCTCCTGTAAAAGTAAACACATACCCAGAGGTGGATTTCCTGCAATCCGCATGACTAGCATAGTTTGCATTCGTAAAGCCAACAACAGATGCCTTTTGCTTCCCAAAGCAGATGTACAACTCCTTTGTGCCTTTGAGGTATCTCATAATACCTTTCACTGCATCCCAATGCTTCTTGCCAGAGGTCGCCATGTATCTGCTAACCACTCCCACTGCAAAGGCAATGTCAGGACATGTAGTAACCATAGCATACATCAAATTGCCAATAGTTGAAGCATATGGCATCTTGGTCATTTCAACCTTTTCATCATCAGATGTAGGGCTGTCCTCTGCACTGAGTTTCACATATAGAGGCAATGGAACCCTAATTTTTTTCCCTCCCTCCATATTGAAACGTTGCAAAATCTTGGAGATATACTCCTGCTGAGAGAGATAGAGTAAGCCTTTTGATCTATCTCTGAGTATTCGCATGCTAAGAATGTGATTTGCATCACCAAGATCCTTCATGTCAAAGCTGCCATGAAGACTTTGCTTCAATGAGTCCAAGGCATGAGTATCCTTGCTAGCAATCAGCATGTCATCTACATACAGAACCAAGATAATCAGGTTGCCATTTGCTGCCTTCTTGGTGTACAAGCAGTGATCCACTTGACTTCTATGAAAGCCTTGAGACTGCATGAATGTATCAAACTTATGATACCATTCTCTTGGTGCTTGTTTTAGCCCATACAAACTCCTTTTGAGTTTACATACCATCTTTTCTTTCCCTTTTTCAACAAACCCTTCAGACTGCTGCATATATTTGTCTTCATGTAGGTCACTATGTAAGAATGTAGTCTTTATATCCATCTGTATGAGCTCCATATCTTCAGCTGTAACCAAGCCCAAAATGGTTCTCAATGTAGTCATCTTGATTACAAGAGAGAAAATCTCATCAAAGTCAATTCCATGCTCTTGTTTGTATCCCTTTGCAACCAATCTTGCTTTGTATTTTGGTGAGGAACCAGAAGTGACCTTCATCTTGTAAACCCATTTGTATGGAAGTGTTTTCTGCCCTTTAGGCAATTGCACCAAGTCCCAAGTGCCATTTTTCTCAAGAGATTCCATTTATGACAACATAGCTTTATACCACTTCTTGCTATCTTGTTTGTCCATTGCTTCCTTGAAGCAAGACGGTTCACCAATCTGTCAACATGACATAATCAGTCACATAATTTGCACCAGGAATGAATCTATCGGGTTGTCTAGTAGCCCTAGACGATCTCCTAACCCAATGATCATTGTTTGTTGCTTGTTGAGCATTTTCAACTTGCTGTCTTGGCATTTCAGTCTGCAAATCAGCATTAACAGCTTGCTGTCCTGGCTGTTCTTGCACATCCAGTGGCTTATCATTATGGGCAATGGCTGGCTGATCATTTCCAACAGTATTTTCTGCATTTGCAGGTTCATTTACAGCAGGTATTTGCTGCTGTACAATAGGCACATTTTGCTGTCCAAAAGGTATTTCTTCCCGGAATACAACCCTACGGATCTCCTCAGTCTTTTTGGACTGTTTATGCATGCGATCTTCCCGGAAGATAACATCATTGCTGCATACTATTTTCCTCGTCTCGGGATTCCATAATCTATATTCCATTTCACCCTCGTCACCATATCCTAGGAAAATGCATTTACAGGACTTTGGCTCAAGTTTGCTGCGTTTTAACTTTTTCTTTACGAATGTGCACAAAAGCCTCGTAGCCAAACACTTTTAGGTGAGCATATGAAGGTGGCTTGCCCGACCACGCTTCTTGGGGAACTCCCCCCCAAATACCTGTTTGGTGACTGATTAATTAAGTGTATGGCTGTCGTAAGAGCCTCTGCCCAAAAACCATGGGGTAATGCAGCATGAGACAGCATTGTACGGACCTTATCCTGTATAGTCCGATTCATACGCTCTGCAACTCCATTTTGGGGTGGATTATGAGGGGCAGTGAGGTTCCTCTTGATCCCTTTGCTGTCACAAAATGCCTAAAAGGCCTTGGACACATATTCCCCACCATTGCCAGAGGGAAGACACTTAAGTGTCTTATCTGTTTGATTTTCAGCCAATGCCAAGAAATTTTTAAATTTGTCAAGTACTTCATCCTTGCTACGAATAGGGTAAATCCATACCTTCCGTGTAGCATCATCGATAAAGGTGATAAAATATTTCTTTCCCCCTAAAGATATCTTGGCATCTGACATACTTCTGAATGTACTAACTCTAGAGGAGAAGATTTCATCGAAAGAGACTTTTTATGAGATGTCTGTGCATGTTTACCATAAATACAGTGATCACAATGCTCAAAATCAGCATAATGAAGACAAGGCAAGTAACCCAAACGAGAAAGCACTTTCATTCCTGTTTGACCCATGTGTCCCAACCGGCCATGCCACAAAGAAACACTTGGCTGCTCGGTCACAACAACAACATGATCACTCATACTAGATACATGGAGAGGATTCAAAGTATCACTTTTACAACCTCTGGCAATCACTCTAGATTCCTTATAGATCTTCCATTTTCCATCACCAAAGGTGGTATGAAAACCATCATCATCTAGCTGCCTTGTGCTAATCAGGCTCTTCTTGAGCTGAGGTACATGTCGTACGTGCTGAAGTGTAAAGATAGAGCCATGCTGAAATTGTAACTGCACATTGCCAATGCCTGCAATGTCACATGCATAGTTGTCCCCAAGATGAACAATACCACGTCAATCCCCTGCATAGACAGAGAACCACTCACGATGAGGGGTGACATGAAAGGAAGCACCTGAATTGAGAATCCAGGTATGCATGTCATCATCTGTATCTGCAAGTAAAGCATGTGCACCAAAGTGTGAAGAGACAAAGAGTACGTCACTCCCACTATTGCTGTCATGAGTGACTACATTCACCTCTTCAATTTTGACATTGCTCTTCTTAGGTTGACTGTCTTTTTTCTCTTCCTTGCTATCATTTGTCTTCTTGCTCTTTTCTTTATTTTTCTTCCATTTGTAGCAGTCACGTTTAAAGTGACCCTTCTTGCCACAATGATGGCATTAAACATCTTTGCCATGTGATTTGCTGCATCCCTTGCTATCAGATTTGCCTTTTTGCTATGATCTGCCCCTAGTATGCAAAGTACTAGAAGACTTACTGAATGCATTGTTTTGCCGATTCATTTCTTCCATGAGTAGAGCACTCTCTATATCAACATACAAAAGAATCGCATTTGAATTACTCATAGCAGTCCTGAACGTATCCCAACTCTCTGGAAGAGTGCAAAGCAAGAACGTAGCCTTAAATTCTTCATCAATCAATAACTTCAAGGCAACTAGCTGGCTGAAAATAGAGTTAAACTCACTTAACTGAGTAGACATTTCTGTACCCTCTTTCATACACAAATCCATAAGCTTTTTCAGCCAATACACTTGCTTGCAGTACTTTTTAGTGCATACAATTCTTTGAATTGAGTCCATATAGCATATGCAGAATCCAAACCTTCAATGCTAAATAACAAGGCATCAGAAATTGATAGCTCGATGGTTGAGCGTGCAAGCTCATTTAACTCATCCCAATCGTCTTGTTCCATATTTGCGGGCTTTGCCCCTTGTGTTTTGATTGGCTTTGCCTGCTTATTTTGCAACAGGATATTGTAGCACTGCTTTTGCCAAACTGCAAAGTTATGTGCTCCTTCAAGCTTCTTTATGTGCATGAGATTGCTGTTGTCACCTCTGCCAGCCATGATTTTCAGCCCAAATGTGACAAAAAAATCAGCAAATGCAGGCCCAAATTGAGCAAGGTACAAACAAGTATCAACCAACAATAAATGACCACGTAGAAGCACAGATTTCAGATCTGTAATTAAATTTTCAAAAGCACCAAACCATGTGCTACAGCATTCCACAACTGATTACAGCTGTTCCAAGGGCATATACATCACATTACATGAGAAATCCCAAAATTTTAGCTGCAATTTCTGTTGTACATGTACCCACGGGCATAAAATTTGACACGCATGGTCAAAAGCCCCAAAATTTTGTGCTCAAAGCATCAACCACACATTTGCATTTTCTTTGTCATGCATAGAACAGGCCAATTTTACCAAAATAGAGCGATTTCAGCATAGAATAGACCAAGTGTTGATGTCCAAATTGCATGGAATTGAACCTGCATGTATACAAAATGACCAAATGCTGCACAGATTTTACCCAAACTGCAAAGGTCCCAAATTGCACGGAGTCCAATGTGCATCAATGTTGAGAAATTGGGTAAATTTCAGCCCAATTTGTGCATGTACATGAAAAACCCCAAATGTCAAAGGCAAGATGTCACAAAATTCCTGCAATTTTCGAGACAAATTGTCTTGTCGTGCATCACAATCCCCAAATTCGGGAAAAGCCCCAAATTTTTGGGCCAAGATTGCACAAATTTCGGTGAAATTGACTCATCCAAGTAAAAATTTCACTTGCATTTGAATCTCCAAAAAGTTTTTGAGGCCTGTGCATTCAATGTCTGCAATTTTGGCTCAGAGATCACTGCAATGTGTGTCAGGCACCAAATTTCAAGACACAGATTTGCCTTTTGTGCTTGTAGGTATGAACATCCGGTAACGGAAAAGAGGGGGCAAAGGGATTTTCAAAAAAATTGATTTTGAAGGAAAATTATGATGGGTCCGGTGACCTGCTCGACTGTGCCGCCACGCGTGTCGTCAGTGCCATGTAGCTCGACTCCAGTCTTGCCGCGTGGTTGTCACTCCTTGCTCCAGGTTCCGTCGCGCAGCCGTTGCTAGCTCCGTTTGCCGTTTGCTGCAACCGATTGCCGTTTGCCGTCGGTGAGCCCGTGAGCGCTGCTGGTCCATGCCTTCAACGCCACTCTACCACGCCTACAGTCGTCCGTGCGTCAGATGCCCATTACGCTTGTACCTGACCAGTCACTTGGCATGTCATGACTGCTGCTGCCCCCTTCACACTTCTGCAGCAATTGACTATATCCTTTGCATAGGAGCCTGCCTGCTGCAACCGACTGCTCGACAATGACAACTCCTGCTCGTCGAGTCCACCTGGGACTCCTGCAACACCTGAGTTGTCTCTTGCCAACTGTGATACCAGTTTGTATGATGTGTCCGACACGAAGATTGAGACAACAGGTGTTCCTTAGGCGCGGAGAGAGAGAGAGAGTGAGGGAGAGCAAAGCAGAGAGTGCACGTTTTTAGGTACAATGACGAGTGTACCTTTAGGTTTTTAGATAGATATATATATGTCAGTACAAGTGCTAAGGGTGTGTTCACACCCTAGCACATTTAAAGGCACGAGGGTCTTTATTCCCAATAGTTAGCTGTCGCCGGTGATGAAAGTTTTGTAAAAGTGGGTTGAAGAGTGGTTCTTCTTAGCTCCCTTTAATAGAGTTGGGTGGTATTGACACACAACAAGATCTTTTTGAGTTTTGCTTGGGCAGTTAGTTTGGTCTGGCCTATTGTCTAGGGTGGCACCTTGAGGCTTGTATATTCCAAGCCTAAGGATTTTAGCAAAAAGGAAAAAAAAAAACCAGCAGGTTGCTGTTCCCTTGCTCATCACTTTTGCATTTTGATCTCTACGGTGATTGACCTTGAAAAGGGTTAACAAGTGAGAGAAATATATCGAAGGCATAGGTGGAAGGTTGATCGCAACAATGGAGTGCATCTATGCATCAGCTGACCTGCTTTTCGGCTGCTGGGGTGCTGCTTACCCTGCATTTTGGCTGATGCTACAGTTGCCAGTGCTGGACAAGCTGCCATCTGCTGGTTGAAAATGTGTTGGACATTGTGGTTTTGGTTGGGACCTGCTTCCAGACTGGGATAACCTGCATTTTTGCTGACTTGATCATGGTCACGCTTGCATTTTGCATATTCGGCTTAAGAGAGGGTCTCGTGTTGGTGCTTGTTCTCTCTCACACTACTCACTTCACTATTGTGCTGGTCCCTATGCTTTTTTGACTGCTTGTGTTTGATTGAACTGTGTGTGAATTGTTGAACTTGTGTTGTTTGGGCTGTTTGACAAGTACCCTAGGTATCTCTATCTCTCATTTTCCACTATCATCTTGCACATCATTGTTTCTCTTATGAATGTTTTGTCTGAGGGGCTTATGATTCTCTTAGTATGGCCTAAGCTTGTTGCTCTGAGGCTTCCTGTTCAAGCTTGGAGCATGCTTGGGATGGTGTTCTCTACAGCTATAGGTTCTTCATTGGACCACGTTCCTAGCTTCACAGATTCAATCCACATCTCTGGCACTTCTAGAGGCTTCCTTGGAGGTTGGTGGATTTTGGCATGCTTGGTCACTTGAGGTTCCTTGGTGGCTACTCTCTAGGCAGCATTGGTGGCAATCTCACTATGCTTCACAGATGAGATGGTATCATGTTCTTCTAGTGGTGGTCATGCAAATGAATCAATGGTGATTGATGCAAAGAGGATTACTAGGTTTTTTGGTGGCACGGTCAGTTTTGTTCAAATGGTGGATAGATGGTTGCTAGATTGAGCTTTAACCCCTTGGTTTGACTTGGATGTTGTTTCCTTGTTAGAGTTTTTTTTGTCATGGAGGTATTATGGCTGAGAGAGGTCAACATATCTTATGGCTTATCTAGGTTGGAGTTGTTTGTAGGGTCTTCTCTTGCAATGAGTCTTAGTTTGAGTCAGATGACCAACAAACATTAGGAGCCCTGTTTATGTCTCCTAGGCATTACAGGTAGGTCCTTGCTAGTGGCACTCTCTGAGCCTGTGTGCATGTCCACGATGGGCAGCATCTGTGGATAGATGGGTTCCATCATCTGGGTAGGCATTTGAGCCTTGTGGGCAAGTTAGACATTTTCTATATGGGCAGGCAGACTTGGGCGGCCACATATTGGCCTGATGGCAGCATTTGACTGGTCCAACTTGCATTAAATGCAGGTCACCTAGCAGGTTGCTTAGCTTCTAGGGGTGTGGCTACCAGGTCTGCCAGCTTCTCGGGGTGTGGCTATTTATTGTCAGCCCTCACTCCACTATGAATCACATCATTTCAGTCCTACCTCCCTCATCATCATCAACTCCATCTCCTGCCTCTTTCTCATGCTGTGCCCTCATTGATGTGCCTCAGTTTTATAAATGGGCTGACAGTTGCAGCCTTGTGTACTCCATGTTGAATCAGATGTGTTCCTTCTTCATTCATACTCTATTTATCTTGTTTCCATCTTCTCTTTCACTCCGTATTTGAGCTCTTTTCCATTGTGCACTCTCACATGGTATCGTTTGCCAAGTTGAGAGCTAAACGTGACTAAAGTGGAGCATCTTTTCTTTCTGTATATTGCTGTGGCTGCATCATCAAAGGACTGCAGATCTGCATTTCAATGGCTGTGGGTCTCCAGTGAAACATGTGATGTGGATCGACAAAGTGGATCGTCACTGAGGCGACTCTCGACCACCTTCAAATTGTTTTATGTGTATTCCGTCTTTTGTGTCCACCAATCCACAATTGTAAGACTTATAGTCTTGATGTCAATAGAAGATGAGAGAATCCAAGAAAGGTAGAAGAGATCCTCAAATCTTAATTATATCTGTTTAATAGAGATTTGTATAAGTATTGGATCTGAGAGCCCAAGCATGAATCAACACTTTGAAACCACAAAGTTGCTTAACTATCCTATTTAGTACAGCTCTTTATTGCGTCTTGATCTCGCTTGAAGAGTCTTCACCTTGATCAAGGCACAAACACTCTAGCTTGCCTCAATCTTGTGTTTCATCTAGCATGTAGGCAAGGCTCACTCTTTGAGCACTTGATCTCTAAGGTCCACCACGACCATCTTATTGGCACTATGTCCTTACAGTCTTTGATAATTGCTTTTATACCCTTTTGGGGAAACATGCAGCTGATACAAAATAAGCAGCTTGTTTGAGCTAAAAGATGATTTATAGCTGATTAGCATCTTTAAAAAGCCCAAAAACACTCTTAATTAATGAAAAATGCAAATTTGGTACACAATCTGAAAGAGTTTCAGTGGTCCCCCAAAACCCTAATTTTTTGGGGCACACTTCAACATCTATAAATAGACAGGGTGTCCACATTCAGCCTCATTCTTTCTGTGCAGATTTCAGCTATTAGCCTTCACCCATGTGGTAGTCTACCCTTCCACAGCTCCTCCAGTGATTGGCATCTTCAATTGAAGTTTGGTTCTTGTTCCAAGCATATTTTATCATTGGTCTCAGAGCCATAAGAACTTGATTCATCAATCCCATTTGTATGTGATCCCCTAGCTCTTCCCCATTATCCTCGTCTTATTTCCATCATGGCTGTTGCATCATCCTCTACTATTCAAGGTAGCTTTGGACAATTGACAAGCAATCTAAGCTCGTTAGGGAAGAGAGTTTTGTGGGCTAGAAATGTGGTCGTTGTCCTTATATCACAGGAAAGAGATCAACACTTACTTTTGCTGCTTCAACTAGGTCTCAAAGTGATGATAGAATAGAAGAGGAGGATCCCATGCTTGAACAAGAAGCTTGGAACATGAAGGATCAACATGCTGCATCCCAAGGTGGCAACACAGTTTCAATCCAAGGAAACTTCAAAGCAACTTCAGGATGCTATACATGCAAGGTATGAATGGTCATCTGATCGGTGGTTAATTCATTTGCAAATGTAGCTTGAAGAACTAAAATTTAATGAAGGTGAGTCTATTCAAGACAAGATTGCAGAGTTTATTTCTTTAAAAGAAAAGACGGCAGCGATTGGGAGCGTTCTCTTTGATAGAGAAAGATCTCTATGACTCCTTGCAAAGCTTCCACCCTCTTGGAAATCCTTTGTGGGTACAATCACTTTGAAAAAATATAGTGAGGAACTATCAAAGGTGCCATAAGCTGCATAGAAACAATAGGAATCAAGGGCCAAGCAATAGGGGAAGATGGCTTAATGACGAAGAAAAAGGGTTGCTATATGAATGAAAGACCAAAGGGAAAATGGAATCCTTGTAGAAACTCCTCACAATCCTAGGAAGTTCCCTATGAAATACAAAGGGCTAAGAAATCCATAGTTACATTAGTGATATTGTCTCCCTATGAAAGGGATGGGAGGTATGAGGGAACCACTAAAGGAGATGGTGGGGGATGGGATGGAACCTTCGGGATAAATGGTGTACGATTGGGAATAGATGCGGCAATAGAAAGTTGCCTTGGAGGGCCCTTCACAATGGAAGGGGAATGGAGCATGGATAGCCCCTCTCATACTTACCTACCACAAGAGTGTCTCCTGTAGAAAAATCCTCAGCAAAGACGATCGGCTCGGTGAAGACATGTGGGTCTCAAGTCTAGGAAGGCTATGAATTGAGAAGATGGAAGCCCAAGTCCAGAACATTTAGGGTCTTTGAAACAGAGCTCAATGGACAATCAAACAATAGAGGCAAGGTGCCAACGCCGGTAATAAGCACCAAAGTGATGTCACCAACAGTGACATCTCTTTGACGGATGGAGAAGATGGAAGCCCAAGTCCAGAACATTTAGGGTCTTTGAAACATAGCTCAATGGACAATCAAACAATAGAGGCAAGGTGCCAACACCAGTAATAAGCACCAAAGAGATGTTACCAACAGTGACGATACCCTTTGATTGATGGAGACCCTACAATAAATCACCTTGGGGAGTCGTATGACTTGATGCACTTTTGTCAACAAGCTAAAGTTGCTCAGAAGACAAGACAGTCGAAGAAGGCTCCTCCACCTGATGAGTATGTAGAAACATGGACTTGGTGGGCTATGAGAAGTGAGAAAACTGGTGTAGAACACATTATATATCGGTGACAAAAGATGTGAGAGAAGTGTCACAGCTAGGTCCTCTGAAGAAATATCCGTACCAAGGGATGTAAACTCATCTCA
The DNA here is from genome assembly GCF_053477565.2 of Lygodium microphyllum. Lineage (NCBI taxonomy): Eukaryota > Viridiplantae > Streptophyta > Polypodiopsida > Schizaeales > Lygodiaceae > Lygodium > Lygodium microphyllum. The sequence continues at coordinate 30,059,831 of NC_141155.1, forward strand.
AATTTCCTCCATGTGGATGTGATCCCTCATTGTAGGGGGAATCTATGAGAAAAAGTTGTTGTAGCTTCAACTTGAGTGAATCGATGTCCAAATATGTGGATCCGGGAGAGATGCCAATCTCTTCTAAATTTTTGTAGTGATGCAAATGCGTTTGACATGCACAAGCAAAGAATTTGCATAACTCAAAAATAGAAAAGAGCAAGCTCTCATATTCAATGGATTCCATAAAGAGATCACACCATCACGGGGATCCACTGTAGGTCGGGGTATAGGGATAGTAGCAAAATCCCAAAGGTAATAGATATCATGGGTTCATCCCATCCGGCTTCTTGGGGTCAAGAGATGCAGTCAATGACAATCGGGGAATGGAAGCCCTGGGATAGTACAGAGAGAGATAGAGTGGTAGGATGGTGGTCGGTTTGAATGATCTTGAACCACACAATCCCCCAAAAGCATACACCTCGGCCATAGACATCCTTCAATAAGTACCTGCAAGAAAACAAAGATGCTAACATTGGGATGAAAGGCAACCAAGAAGAGGTGTCCTCGAACTAATTGGGGTCCGTTGAACCACTATATAGAAGAAGATTGACGTGGGCAATGTAGACGGGGAGTATCTGATACCAAAAGAAATACATTATGGTGGGCAGAGATGGCTGGATGCTGTAGTTGCAGATATCTAGCCAAGAGGAGATGGAAAATACACTCATCTCACACCACCCAACACAAATAAATGGTTCTCATATCATAAAGACCCAGTCCGGAGTGAAACACAGCAGTAAATAGATAGTTTGTGTGCCTAAAGACAGGTCACCCACTCTGCAAAATGGGTTGTCCAGGCTGCTGAGGTGCTGCCCACAGAGAAACCAACTGCCCAGGTTATAAAACGCAGATCAGAATATGCTGCTTGCTATGCTGAATCTGTCACTTAGCTCAGAGAGAAGAGCCTGTCTGCACAAATGCAATCACGAATCGACGAGCATTTGAATATCCCACATAAAACACAGATTGGTAGTGGAGAAAGCTGCTGCAAGGTAAAGCTGGGCACCACCCAGCATTGGAGAGGACTCCCCTTGATGAATTGCAAGGTGGAGATGTAGGGGCAAAACTAAACATGGCTGGGTCTACAAAAATGTAGCCTCTAAGAGTGGACTGTCCCTGCAAAACGCAGCTTATAATGGGCAGTAAACAGACTGCCCAGTGTGGTAGGATGCACCCTGATCCTAAGTGCAAGGTGCTGGTGGTCTTGTTCACTTGAAAATCAGGTCGCCTAGCTGTAAACACAAATTGCAGCCCATAAACTAGCGAGCAAAGTGGATGGTGCCTCAAATAGTGTGCTCCTCTTTGAAGAACTCTGGCTCTGATGCGTAGCTTTGATACCATGTGAGAGTGGGAAACAGAAAGTAAAGTGAACACGAAGAGAAGATACATGGAGAATGTAGATGAGAGAAGGAACAATGTGGTCGCGATGGCTAAAGGTACAAGGTTGCATGAGTTATCCCCAACATGTAGCTCTATGCATTAGTGTGGGCGCTAGATGGTAATAGGGGATGAGAGAATGAGGAGGGTTGGGTGATCACGAAGGATTAATGATAAGTAATAAGAGTGGGAGGGCAGGTTGCTTATATATAGGCAAATGGGGACCATAATTGGCAATAAAGTGGCTAGGCCCAAAATGTGGGTGCTTAGGACAACCCAAAATGCCAAAAAGAAATGCACAAATGTACCCTCCATCTAAAGTGCTTGAAGCACATAAAATGACACAAACAAATACTATGTCAGAGCTCTTAATGTCCTTGTCTAACTCAAACCGAGGCTCTCAGGTAGGAGATGACCACACAAGACACACATGTTTGCTAACAATTGATGTGATTTCAACAATTGACCACACAAGACACATCAATAGGTTTTTTCATTACTTAAACTTAATGCTTTGGTGCTGTCTTGCAAATTGTGTCGTGTACCTTATGAAACATTGATTCTCTTAAAAGTCATGATGGTTCTTGTTGAACTTGGAGATAATAGGGCTTGAAGTTTGAAATCATACGTTGTGAAGTGGAGGTATTTACAAGAACCACAATAGGTGTGTGGATTTTGAGCTTTCCTACCGTTGGGTGTCTTCTTGTTCTTGTATTTGTGATTTTGGTTGTTATATAGTGTCGTTATTTCAGTTCATGTTCGTAAGTACTTCTATGAGCATGTAGATTTCAAGTCATCTTGTTCATCGCTCTCTAGTTTTTCTTGTGGTGTAGAGCTAAACCAAACTCAAGACCTTCTATTTCGTTTTGTGGATGTTCATGCTTTACCATTCTTTTTGTTTGAGGCTACAAGAGGCTATTATATTGTGGTTGGTTGCTTTGTATTTGATCGTGTATTGTTAAAGTTTCCTATCGAGTTTATCATTTAGACAAAGGCATATACTATTTTTAACGCTCCTTTTTGTCTTCTCTTTAGATTGTGATGCATGTTTTTTCATATTTAATTGTCATTTGACAACACAAGTGATCATAACTAGTTCTCTTGCCATGCCATAACTTCTTTAGTATCTTGCCATCCAATGGCTTGCTAGGAGATTTGTTGATAAAATATATTGTTGTCTTTACAACTTCAGCCCAAAATCCATTAGTGAGACTAGCATTAGAGAGCATATTATAAATCCTTTTTTAAATTGCCCTATTCATTTTTTGATCCATATCATTTTGAGCAAGGTCCTCATGAGCTATCAACTCTCTTGATACCATGGCTTGCACGAATGACACTTCTTGCCTAATTGATTCTTTGCAAATGCCAATAACTTTTTATGTGTATTTAAGACATCACTCCTTGCGAAGAGAGTAAGCCCAAAATCTGTGTGGTATCATCTATAAAAGTGACAAAGTGAGATGCTTTATTGATGAAACATTGGATATTGGTTCACATAAATCACTATGAACCAAATTAAAACATTTTAATCCTATGTTTCCACTATCCTTTTAATGTGACATTTTCTTTTCAAAGAGTGCTCAAAATCCAATATAAATTTTGTTTTATTTCAATGACTAATATATACTCCAAATTGCGATGCCATAAAGAAACATATGGCTTTTTAGTGATAGCTATAGTATGGTCTTTAACACCAAAAACATGCAAAGGATAGGAAGTACTAGATTTCAAACCTTTGGGCACAACAAGAGATTCTTTGTAAATCTTTCATACAAGATCACCAGGGATCACTCCATAACCATAATCATGAAGGTATTCTATTCTAATCAAACTTTTTGTCAAGTCTAGAATATACTGTATATTTTGCAAGATAAAAAAATAAATATTTGAGAATGATAAGTGTATATATATCCTCAATGCTAGTAATACTACATGCATAGTTATTATTAAGGTGAATGCATCCTCTCTTTCAAGGATCATAGGTAAAGAGTCACTCTCTATGTAGAATGACATAAAATGAAGCTCCAAAATCCAATAGCCAGTTGTGAGATGTCATTATCCATAGCAACTAAGAATGCATCACCCAAAGAGGATATATACAAAATATCACTATCATCTACGAATATCAATGAGTTTTTTCAATAAGTAAATATGTGAGATTGTAAATTTTTTAAATACATGTTACTAAGCTTCTTTTATATACCACATGTATTTACAGTTTTTTAATATTAAAATACATGAAATTTGAGAATATCAGTATAATAGTGAAGCATGCCATCTCATCCAATTTCTCCTATACACATGTATCTATGTCCTCAAGCTTAATCTTGCTATATTTAATTGGCTTTATCTACTTCTTTTGGACTAATACATTATATATTTCCTTTTTTCAATATGAAAATTTTGTTCTATGAAGCTTTTTAATATTGAACAATGTACTCTTTGAACTCGATGAAAAAGCCATAATAACATAAGTATATCTGTATAATAATAATAGCAAGATGTAGCCAATTACAAGCTCAAAATAGATCAACATGCTACAAATGAAGCATACTTGGGCAGTTTACTCTTTGTAAAGGAGATATATCACTTATGAGAGTGAAGAATTTAGAAAATCCCCTATCTATAGCTCATGCAAGAATAATATGACTCCTTTTTACCCTTGTACTATATATCAAGGAGTCCTTGAACTAAGGCCTAATAGGATCTTAGATGTTAGGGAGAGACAACTAAGATCTAGAACCTTGCATTCTTTTTAAGATAAGATTTTGTATTCTTTTCAACTTCTCTTATTCACTTCCTCTCCTTATTCACTAACTCCTTATCCTAGGATACAACTCCACCAATTGAGCAAAAGTAGCACTTGTTATTCTTTTCAATAAGTCTCCCTTAAGATCATAACCACTCTTTCTCACATTATAGAAAATCTAAAGCATGATAGTGTTTTTTAAGTGCTCTAGGTTCCTTTCTCTCTTTTCTCATCCTTCCTTGTCTTCCCTTTTCTTCTTTTTTCAATGTTACTAGTTTTTGACTCATCTCTATGCTCACACTATTTTCTCTTTACATTTCTCATTTTAATCGTAGGTATGATATTAATTACTTTATGGTCAGTTAGGATATAATTCACAATTTCTTTGTCTTTTTCTTTTGCATTGAGTCTTTGGGATATGGGTGATCTCAATTTCATAATCATTGTGTCTATCAAGCAAATTCCTTAAGAGTGAGTACATGTCACCTCTTATTCTAATAGGGTGTGGATAATTAGGACTTATATGATTGAACTTTTCACAATTGTAACATACATGACCTCTTTTTACCATATCGTCCCATTTTCTCTTTGCACTTTTAGTTATTCTTATTCACAAGTTTAGTTTGTTTCTCTATGGTACACAAATCGGATATTGGATGCGTATATAGCGAGCGGCAGAAGGTTCCCAAGAACAAAAGAATGCTAGTAAAGCTCATAAAACAAGAAGGAAGATTTGCATGACATGAAGAAAAGAGACAAATTGGGTACAATCTCCCTCCATGCCTTGTGTGAGTGCTTTACAAGGCATGTATCTATAAATTTATTCGTCTCAAAGCTAAAAAATAGCCAAATTTACAATTAGCATGCTTTGGCTTTTGTGTTTGCTTTTGTTCAAATAAAGAATAAAGCAGTTGGGCGTTCCAAAAGTCGGGTTGTATCCAAATACAATATCCAATAATGAAATATTTAAATCGAGCGTCTGCGCATATAAAAATAATAAATATTTATCAAGCGCTTTAATAAATAAGCATATCTAAATAAATATTAGCACCACGTATTTAATGATAAGACGTACGTCCATAAATAATAATAATTTTTTCTAGGAAATATGAATACATGCTATCGCTAGTGCTTTTCAATGCCATCGTTGCTTGCTTTACATATCAGTTAAAGCATTCACAATTGTTAGAAAATAATAAAATTAAATCGATAAAAGTGAATATCTAGCAGTCTTTAGTTATAAAATAAATAAATAGGTTGGAACTTTGTATTAATCTTAATTTAATGAGTGCACTTTAAACTCATAAACATTTATTAATTTAAATATATATATTTTGCGAAATTATCCATGTGTATATTAAATTAACATGATGTCCGAAAAGAACAAGTGTCCCCGCTAACTTCTCACACAAAGAATCCACCATGTGTACGAGCCTCGGTAAAAAAATATAGTTTTATGGAATTTATCGCAAAACCTTATGAAATCCACCGTGGAATATGTCCCTTGGCATTATACCCTCGGGATGGGATAGCAATTGCCTTAACCTTAATTTAATGAGTGCACTCTAAACTCATAAACGTCCATACTCTGTCTTAACCTTAATTTAATGAGTGCACTTTAAACTCATAAACGTCCATTAATCTAAATATATATTTTACGAAATCATCCACGTGTACATTAAATTAACATGATGTCCGAAAAGAACAGGCGTCCCCGTTAACTTCACACAAAGAATTCACCTTGTGTACAAGCCTCGGTAAAAAAAATATAGTTTTACGGAATCCATTGCAAAACCTCACAGAATCCATCATGGAATATGCATCTTGGCATCATACTCTCTGAGTGGGATAGCAATTGTCCTTACTTGCTATTAGCTTAATATGGAGCGAGTAGTGAGGGGTAAGCACTTAGATCGCATGTGTGCATCCATTGGGTTTTTTCAACAGGATGATTTTTAAACTTAACCAAATATCTAGAGTATCGACGGCTAGTTTTAGTGGTTATAAAGTTAGTGTCTAGAATAGTTTCAGGTTCAAGAATTTCAGTTTCTTCTTTTAACAAAGGAGGATTTTCATAAACATGATGGACATGTAATTGGCCTCTTAAAAGGTCGTAATAAACTGATATGAAAAGTATTGTGGATTTTTCAATGTAGGGGTGGTTCTAATTTGAATGCATTGTTATTGATCTTGTGAATGATTTTGAAAGGTCTATAAAATTAAGTGGTTAACTTAATAATAGGGTGTTTCTTAACACTTTGTAATATTCTCTTTTCAATGCGCAACCAAACATAATCAACTTTAAAACTCATGGCTTTTTTTTTCTTTTTAGCTTGTTTAGTGTATGATTGTTGTGCTTTCGCAATCATATATTTAACTTCAGTAAAAATAGTAGTATGCGTATTGGCAATATTATCAACAGTTTTAACTTTGTTTAATAATGATGTAATAATGTAGGTAATCTATGTTCATAAATGATTTCAAAAGGTGCTTTATGTGTAGTTGTATATGGTGTATTATTATATGTAAATTGAAGTAAATGTAAGTGTATTTTATGTTTGTGGTTTTGAATTTATGTATGTATGTAAAAGATTTAAAATTGTACTGTTAGTAGTTTATGTTTGTCCATTTGTTTTAAGATGAAATACAAATAAGAAATTAATATTAGTACTTAAATTAGCAAATAAAGTAGTAAAAAAAATATTGTAAAATTTAGAATCATGATTAAAAATAATCACTTTTCATAAACCATGGTTAGTAAAAACAGTCTTTAAAAAAATATGCAGCTTGAGATGGAGTTAATGTTTTTTTGTATAGAAAGAAATATGCTTGTTTGTTAAATTAATCTATAATAGTTAGGACCTTATCATGATTACATTGGGTGTTAGAAAAATCAGTTATAAAATCCATTGAAATATATTGCCATGGTTGTTCAAGAATTAGCAAAGGCATTAACAAACTATATTGTTTACCATGGTGTCGCTTGACTCTGACAAATTAAACACTCAGATACAAAGTTAAAAACATCAGATTTCATTTGTGGTTAGTAAAAATCTTCAATCAATGTATGTAAAGTAAAAATAATATATCTATAGTCTTGATATGGGAGACAATGAATTTCGTGCAACACAAATGATCTAAATGGAAGTTACACACAACCTTTTCTCATAAAACATAAGTTCATCAGAATAAAACAATGAATCAATTAGAATCTAGTTATTAGTAACTAATTTATTTCAATCAGTTTGAAAAATAATGTCTTGGTCATATGTATCTTTCATAGGGATAATGGAATCAAAAGATATAATGGATATATTATGGTTACTTGGTCTTTTATTTAAGATATCAGAAACAATATTTTTCTTTTTGGGATGATATTGGATAAGCGAATAAGAACTTTGAATAAAAATAACCCATTTAATATAATGGTCAGAGATATGTGGCTGACTAAGGAGATGTTTAATACTTTGTTGGTCAGTTTTGATTATAAATTTAGATCCCATTAGATTGTTTCCATTGATGTAAGGTTTGTACTACAGCTAGCAATTTCTTATCATATGTAGAATATTTCAGTTTAGAGGGTTTAAGTTTGCAAATAGAATAGACTATGGGATACGAATCGTACATAAGGGCAGCTCTTATTTTTGATCTGTTAGCAGTAGTGACTACTAAAAAGAATGATCGATTAAATTGAGGTAATTGTAAAATATGTACATGTGTTAAAGCATGTTTAAATAAATTAAAAGACTTTTGCTAATTATTAGATCAGTGATATATAACACATTTTTTAAATAATTTCGTTAAAGGTAATGCAAGCAATGAAATTTTTTTAATAAATTTTTTGTAAAAGCTAGCAAGACTTAAGAAAGAATGTAATTCATGCATGTTTTCAAAAATTGCTCAATTCAAAATTGCTTTTATATTTTTAGGATAAACTTGAATATCATCAGAAGAAATAATCTATCTTAAGTATTAAATGTGGATTTGGAAAAATTCACTCTTTTCAGTGTTAACATATAATTGATTTTTTAATAATTGAAAAATCAAATATAAATATTTATAATGTTTATTTTTATTTTTACTGAAAATCAATGTCATGAAATAAAATAATTACATAATATTGATGCTTTAAAAATATTTGATTCATTATACGATTGAATGTGACTGGTGCATTAGTCAAACCAAAAGGCATAACAATGAATTCATAATAACCAAATTGAGTTTTAAATGCACTTTTAAAAATGTCGGGTGTATTCAATTGTACTTGATATTTAGATTTAAGATTTATTTTGCTAAAAATAGTGGTCCCTTGTAGTTTATCCATGAGGTCATCTATTCTAGGGATTGTATATCTATTTTTGATAGTGATCTTGTTTAGAACACGATAATCAATGTACATCTTATATGTATTATTTCTCTTAACTAATATGATATGTATACAAAAAGAAGAACTATTAGGTCTAATGAGTTCTCGAGTTAAAAATTATTCAACTTGGACTTGGATTTTTTTTTTGTTCAATTTGATTGTGTCTATAAGATGCTTTACATGGTGGTTGAGAATCAGGAATTAAATCTATTTTATGATCTTCAAGACATGTATGTGGTAAACCATGTGGTAAGTCAATAGCAAAATAATCTTTAAATTGTGAAAGAAATTGTGTGTGCTTAGGATGTATTTGATTTTTTTTAGCTTCAATTTTATTTACTTATACTAAGTATGATTTATTATATTTTTTTAATACACGTTTAACTTATGTGTGACTAAGTAATGGAAAATTATTTAAGGTGTGCGTATCATATAATGCGATTTTTTTTGTTAGAATAAAATTTCATTGAATATGTGAAATAATTTGTATCAGGATTATATTTGTGACGCTAAGGCATTCCTAAAATAATATCACTAGCTTGGAAAGGCACAACCAAGAGTTTTTTGCGCTTAGTATAATCGTTAATTTTAATTTCTAAATCATGAACTTCTTGTGTATCATCATATTTAGTATTTAAGAATACAACTTTTATGCGATAATGAGTTGAAACAGTATGTAAATTCAATTCTTTTACTAATTTTACAAAAACAAAATCATGTGTTTTCATCATGTAAAATAATATTTTTTAAATAATGTATAAGATATTTTATCATTAATAATGAATGAGGATTTGACATATTTGGTAAAGGATCTGAAGTAGTACCGATATAATCATTATCTTCTGTGAAATCTGACATTTTTTCACGGTCTTCGTTTTCAATTACTTCCAAGTAATTGATATGAACAATTGACTTTTTGGATTGATAGTTCACCATTCGGTATCCAGGTTGGTGGTACTTGTTGCAAACTATAGGCTTGGCTTTAGAAACATTATTGGTAATGGTTGAGAGTTTATGTATATTGGGATTTGGTTGAAAAAATAACTTAGGATTTGAATTTGTGTTTGTTGGTAAAGTAGGGAGTCGTGTTTAAGATTTACTGAAAGATGAAGGAACAAAGCGATTTTGATTGAATCTTTGAAAGTTGAAATTAAATTGCTTTGTATCAAAGTTACCGTTAGTTGAAAATTATTGTGGTCGTTTTTCTCGTCTACGAATTTTGTCTTTAGTATCATGGGCTAAAGAAATCGCATCCTCTAGAGTCATTGGCTTGAACATGTTTGCTTTCATATAGAAGTGACCAAGTAAATCAGACATATACTTGTGCTTGTGGATCGCCTCCTCAGGTACATTTTCAAGCATTCGAAGTTGCAATGAGACGTTTCAAAAACACTCGGTGTATTGCAGAATAGCTAGAATCTCTTTTTGCAGAAAATTTCATTGTTTGATTACTTTTTCATGGAATTGAGGTGGAATAAATTTTGCATAAATTTCTTTTGAAAAGCCTCCCAAGTAGTAGAACAATCAATACTCTTGCGGATAACAATCTACCATAATGATGCTCTGTTTAGTAAATGGTTAGTGATATGTTTGAGTTTATCTTTTTTGGGATACTGTTCTTCATGGAAATAATCATCAAACTGACTGATAAAAGTGAAAACATGTTTTCTGTCACATAGCCCATTAAAAGTATAGAATTTGAAATTTCTTTTACTTATCTTGGCTTCCTTCTTGATAGATTATGCTTTGAGTGTCGCATTGATCGTACGTCGTATAACATCTTTGGATTATTGTTCATCTTGATCGATAGAAGATCGTTGAAGAGTAGCTACTTGAGCTTGTAAAGTTTGATGTGCTTTTCATTCCTCTTGAAGTTGCATCATAATTAGGTCCAAACTTTGTTTCATCGCTGGTTCAGGTAAATCACCTTCGGTTATAAAATCTTCTATGGTTTGATCAAACATTGTTCAAAATCTCAAACAACCTTACACACTCGAAATCTCGTTAGAAGAATGAGCGTAGCTCAAGATTGGGTTTACAAGACTTCTTGAAAAAAAAAAGACTTTTTGCGATTTTTCTTCTTTGCAGTTATAGTAATTGATGAAGGCCTTCGAATGAATACTTCGTCCGTGTAGACTGTATATAACAATATGCTTGTTGGAAATTTGCTGTGTTAGAGTGCATGTACAAATATGGGCTTGCTGGAGTTGCAAAATCGGTTCGGGGTTGGTTCAGTGTGAACAGTTGCTAGGCAAGAGATTAAAGAGTAAAATTCTTAAGCTTTAGTCTAAGATTTAGAGTTTAAGCTTAAGCTTTGTGAATTCGAATTGCAGCGATAAGGAGGCTTTTCGACGACGTAAACGTCGTCTCATCGTTGACGTTGAAATTAGGAAGGATAAGATTTATTATTAAGCTTTATAATTCCACACTTAATCAACTCTTCTTTATTAATAAGACTAGTTTGCAAGGAATCTTGGGAGGTGGTCCTCCATCAACAAAGAGTGGTCCTTTGCGATTTAACAACATAGTAGGGGGTTCTTCATCGCTAGGAACACACTGGTGTTGACGGTTCGACGTTTAATAATGAAATATTTAAACTGAGCGTCTTTGCATATACAAAAATAATAAATATTTATCGAGAGTTTCAATAAATAAGCATGTCTAAATAAATATTAGCACCACGCCTTTAATGATAAGATGCTCGTTCATAAAAAACGATAATTTCTTCTAGAAAATTAAAATCGACAAAAGTGAATACATAGTAGTCTTCAGCTACAAAATAAATAAATATGTTAGAACTCTGTCTTAATCTTAATTTAATATAAATACACTCTAAACTCATAAACGTACATTAATTTAAATATGTATTTTGCGGAATCACCTGCTATGAAATCACCCACGTGCACATTAAATTAACATGATGCCCGAAAAGGACAGGCGTCCCCGCAACTTCTCGCACAAGGAATCCACCTTGTATATGAGCTCCGAAAAATAAATATAGTTTTACGAAATCCACCGCAAAATCTTACGGAACCCACCATGGAATAAAAAACTCACGCAATCCACTATGGAATATGCCTCCTAGCATCACTCTACCTTGATTTCTTTCTCTCAAGGCTTTTACTCTCATATTTTATAATTGCCTAGATAGTTGGTTCTCAATCTTGGGTACTAATTGGGTGCTAATTGGGGTCCCTATCTTGTAGACAATTGATAATTATGTCAATTTTATAGCAAACTTGGTACGTTTCATGTTTGGTCTCTTAAAGGTTTTCTTATTTTTCAACTTCTCAAATTTCTCTCATTTTCAATAGTAATTCTCACTGCTTTTTCAAAAGTGTTAGGTTTTTTTATTTTCAACTTAGTTCTCATCTCACGGTGAAAATTTTCTACAAAGTGTTTAATCTTTAATATTTTGCACATACTCTCTTCAGTTCTAAGAGATGTGTTTCAATGATCCCAATGTTAGGTGAATTCTATGGCAAAGGATTCTAGTATTGTCTTATTTTTTTTTGATATATTTTAATATTTTACTAAGGCCTTAGGAAGTTTTAGTCTCTCTAAATCAATCAAGAAGCAATGCATGTTTGGTTGCTTCATATTCCAATGAAACAGGGGGGTCTTCTTTAACTCAAAAGCCTCTCATGGTCCTCAATCTAGTTCTTATCCTCATGCAACAATTGAAATCTTCAAATTCAAAGATTTAATGTAGGGTTTATGATACGCTAGATAATACATTCAAGTATTTAGAGGAATTGTTAAGGATTTTTTCCTTTTGTGCCATGAAATTTCAAAAAGGAACTATCCATGTTGAACAATCTTTAGTCATTCAATTGGTTAAAACTCAATCACAAGTTAACTTAGAACAACCAAGACAAGGTCAAATTGACACTCCTCAATCGGGGCACAAGAAAAGATATCAAACAAGGAGTGAACAAGGAAAACTCTACTCACAACTTGAAGATGCGACTAAAAGGATCACTAATAAAGCATACGACTTTGTTTAGATGATGAACTCAACAAGAAAGCATATGACTTTGTTTAGATGATGAACTCAACAATAAATTTCAACAGCACAAACACTACATGACATACCACAACAGAATAGCCTCTTGCAGCCTCAAACAACATAGATGGTAGAGTAATAGCAATCACAAAAGAGAAAAAAAAGTCTTGAGTTTGGTTTAAATTGACAACACAAAAATGAACAAGAGAGTGATGAAAAACAAGAGAAATTAAAACCTATTATGTTTGTAGAAGCTCTTGCCAATAGAGCAAGTGTGCAATGTGCAATTTCAAAACGTTTGTCTTCACACTCAAGTCTAGCACCAAACAAGCTTGAACTCAAACCATGATGGCACAATTTGATGACCACAAACACAATCACAAGAACAAGGGGACACCCAACAACAAGAAAGCTCAAAACCCATACTATTATTGTCATTCTTGTGAAATGATCCACTTTTACAATTTATGACTTAAAAACTTTAAGCCTTGGTATCCTCAAGTTCAACAAGCACAATCGTGACATTCAAGACAATCAACATTACATAAGGCACATATGAAAATTACCAAAGTGAAGCACCAATAAATTTAACCACAATGAAAATATGTTGATCTTTTTGAGTACAACAAAGAGTGAAGCTATAAATATTAGAAGATCTAACAATTGACAACAAAGTGGGATGATGCCAACTTGGAGCCCAACATTTAAGGAAGATCAATAGCATCACTTCAGACAAAAGCATAAGTCAAATTCGTAAGTTGCAAGATTAGCAAGTCCTTCCAACATTGCTAGGGCTACTCTTTTTTTAAAATAAAAAAATATTTTGAAGTTTAATTTTCATAAAGATTTTCAAACAAGTCTCAGGCCTTGGGTGTTGAGAGATAGGCATGTGAACCCTATGTATGTAAGGGTGGATAAGGGTAGATGGGTGTGAATGGGTTGGAGGGCAAGGGAAAACCCTAACCCCAGCCATCATCACCCACTTTTTTGCCAATTTCCCTAGACGAAAACCAACCTCTAGTTTGGTGATTGTACCATTAGTACCATTGGGTCTATTTGGAGTTGAAACACTAGATGGAGAGGCTACGCCTATCCCATTGCATGTTATGAACCGAGCATAGACGAAGTAGGCCAGCATATGTGCTAGGGAAGTGTAACTTAGATTCAACCTCAATTGGAAAAAAAAGATGTAGGCGAAGGAGGAAGAGAACCGAAGTGAAGGTCATGCTTAAGATAGAGAGTGGCATGACACTAATTGCAAGGAAAAATGTCACATACACAAAAGGAGAAACATCCACTTTGAAGACTGTGGAAAAGGGGAGTGCCAAGGTCGGGGTGTACCCCAACCCAAAGTGCTAGCTTAAAGCCATAGATAAGATCAAGGAGTGGGTGAGAGAAGCCAAGAGCACTTGAAGGATGTTGATCCCATCCTAGAAGATAAAATCGATGAGCTCTCTAGTGTGAGCGCATCAATTTCACCTACGCAACTAAAATCAAGAGATGCTTCTGCACCTTGAGCAATGCCGTACATAGACAAAGCTCAAGTGCCACATGCCAGCAAACGAACTAGGGCCATTGGCCAAGAGGCACGGAATTAGAAGGGAAGCAAGTGGCTGACACCCTTCTTTCAACACTAGTGATGACCCCTGTGACTTTGTGCTTGGGAGACCTGCTTAGACATCTCCCAATGCTGTGGCAAGGGTTGAAGCAGTGGTGGGTGGAAGGACCAATCGAGCAAGGGGGGAACAACTAATCTATATGACCATGATGCAATGAATCAAATACCAAGCTTGATGCTACACTTAGTGCCCAAGACCCTACATGTTGATGCCTTCTACTAGGAAGGCACAAAGATGCATGCAGTCTTGGCAATCTTAGCGCTAGGAGACACCGTGAGGAAAGGGATGATGGACATGGGAGCTAGAGTTAATGTACTTAGCCATGTGGTTCTCTAGGCTTGGGGTAACCCACTTATCGAGAACACTAGGTTTAATGTCACACTAGCCAATGGGATAAAAGTTAAGCCATTCGGAGTGTTGAAGAATTGGCCATTGAAGATCACAAGAGTCCATTTTCAATTGAATTCATCATCATGAAGGGAGTCGACTACCACATCCTGCTAGGCCAACCCTGGATGTAGAATGCATGAGTTATAGAAGACTAGGGAAATGGTCTGATCTTCTTGAGCAACTGAACGGAAGCAGTGAGAGTGGAGTTAGACACCTAGAAGACAATGCCAGGTCAGCCTAAATGCCATGTCCATCGTGCTAATGGGTAACTCTCAAGTAAGGAAATCTTATGGGATGCTAATGAAATATATCCCTAGCCCTGAGGATGAGCGAGATTGGATGCACATGCTAGCCACTATCAATTGGCCATTCTCAAACGATGAGGAGGAATACAAGCAAGCTATCAAGACAACCGATGAGCCCATGAATAAGCCTTGGGTACCATTATGCATGATGGCCAAAAGATCTTGTAGCTGGTACACCCCTTTCATGTTTCATGCCCCAAACAACAAGCTAGAGTTCCACGGGATCTTAGAGCACTTGACGAACAAGCTTGTTGGCAACCCAGCCGCTAACCTTAAACCCCTCAAAGATCTCATGGATGAACCCAAGTGGAAGTGGACCAAGGTACACGATCTAAACCTGACGTACAATTGGGCTTTAGTCACAGACGAGAAAGAAAAAGAGGCATGGAAACCTAGGAGATGATGAGCAGTTGAATGAGGATAATTTGGATGATGAGTACGAAGACTCTTATTCCCTTAGTTTGAAGAGAGTGAAGAAGAGATCGACACAATAGAGTATGACACTGACAGACATGTGATTGAGTAAATATGAGTCGATTTCAAATCGCAGAAGGGGAATACCTTTAAAATCAAGAGAGGAATCATGTGAACAGGGTGCAATCGCACGTGGTTGGAACACTTAGGGACAATTGATTACAAACGAGAAGGGCTCACCCAACTAAGTGCTACACTGTTATTTAGAACGGAATCACCTTTAGAGCTATGACCACTAGGAGAGACTCCCTCTTCTAACGAGGATATCGAGTTTAATTCTAAGTTGGAAATAAGCTCAGACACCCATCTTGAGATACCCTGAACACTTGAGGCTAAATGCACCAAGGGGGACTTGCTAGTCCACCTAAGGTAGCACAGAAGAGAAGAAGAGAAGAGGAGATGGAGAGCTTCTCCACCCCACGGTCCCTCACCCTCACACACTCACTCCCTCACACTCTCACACTCCCTCTCTCAAGCACAAGCTCAAGCAAGCAAGAAGAAGAAGAAGAAGAAGAAGAAGAAGAAGAAGACGACGAGGAGAGCCACTTTTTGCCACACACCAGAATGAGCTTCTCATTCACTTTTCAACTTTATATACAAAACCCTAAATCCCTTTTGGGCGGTCATCCCCTTTTCCCCTTTTTTACATGGCCGGCCGTAGCCTAGGCCCTTTTTCCCATTGTCTTTTTATCTTCCTAGATTCCTTTCCACTGCCCGTCTACATTTACAAATTACACGGGTGAGAGCCTGGCGCTCCTTGAATTAAACCATGATGCGCTAGCGCTCTTTTACAAAAGTTTTGACTTGCGCTTTTCCTTGTGCGCCTTTCTCCCTTATTTAGGACTCTTCTCCTTGTGCGTCTTTGTCTTCCGTTTCTCTTGGCCTTTGTCTTTGTCTTCTGCTTTAGCTTTTCCGGATTTTCCACCTTCGTTTGTTTGAGGGTTAACATTACCCTCCTCTTGGACGAGTGCCAGTCCCATGGCACTCACCGTCGTAGGTAGCAGGCTGTAGCATGCACCGAAGACGTGGGTGACAAGGATGCATGTGGTTTCCGTGGAGGAGTGTTGGTGGTGGTATGGAAGAAGGTCCTGGGCGCCTGTTGGTGGCCAAGGTGGCTGGTGGAAGGTTGTTGGAGTTGGCGGTAGGGCTATTCTGTGGTGGGGATTGCATTGATGGCCAGCACAAGTGTTGGTTTGTTGGGGATTCTGCACATGACGATTCTTTGTGGGCTTGTCGGATGGTAAGGGATAAGCATTCATAGTTGGGTGTTGATGAAGAGCGAACGACACTTTCGTTGAAGTCTTCAACACCTGCAATTGAAAACCTCTCATGTGGTCTCTCCCTAAGGGTAGTGCCAGTCTTCTTTATTGTGCACAAGACATAGTGCAATTAGTTTCGGAGACAGGTCAAACTCGAACTCTAAGCAAGCTGAGAGTATTGTCCTGCACTTGAGGACCCAAACTGTGTATATACTTCGGTGCAGGTATTATGTGAGTGCTTGTGCATACTTAGATATTACTTAGTTAGAAGACTGTCGGCCTGGTTTCTTGTATAGCAATGGGTCAGTGAAGAAAGTGGCTAAGTTGATGGAAAATTTTGTCGATGAAGACGGGGAGTACACTTGAAGATTGCTTGAGACATCATTATGGTCTTGTCAAGACCATATAGCATAATTGAGCTCCTTGATGTCTAGCTCTTGGTAGCTAGTGACTACTTGTAGTGCTTGAAAAGTATAGTGTACTTTTCCTGTGTCTTTCATGCCTTGCTTACCACTGTTGATTGTAATGGCATTGAGATGGAGTGCAAAAGAAATGGCAAGTGGTTTAGGGTGACAGGTTTAACCATAGGCGAGGTGAGCTCCCTAGGTATGTCCTGCCCTTGATGTGCCCTGAACAATTGTGGGGGATGTACAAAGGGCTAGGGAATTAGGGACGGAGCCAGCCGACCAAGGTCACTGGACGTACCTAAATTGAGGACCCGTAGGTGTGGTGCTGTGATTGTGTGTGCTTTTGTGTTTTTTTCTTTCTTTCTTTATTTCTTTATTTCTTTCTTTTCTTTTCTTTGCTTTTATTTTATTTTCTTTCTTTCTTTCTTTTTTTTTTTGTTGTGGAAAAAATGAATACAATCAATGCCATACATTGAGGCTGTTAGCCTTTCATTTGGATTGAGAAATGTTGGGATCCAAAGGCTATGAAGAATGGATATTACAGAGATGATTGTGTCACCAGCCTTGATGCTAGAGGAACTGTTGTTGAGATGAAGAGATGCACTTGAGATTTTGCAAACCTCTTTGTAACATGTGAGACATCAAACAATTGAGGTAGCGCTAGAAGTGAGCTGTGCATGGACAAGGGCAGAGCATCTTGCGAATTGAATCCTGGATGATGAAGAGACGTGCGCCCTTGTTGAGAGCATGGGTCCTGCCCAAACATAGAGTTTGGCCAAGAAGGAGGAGGTAATTGATGATTATGCTTTGGCCACGCTCAGTTGCAATATGTGCTTTTTCTGCAAAGGTGTCCTTGGGTTCTCATCTAGTGGCGTTTCCGTTATGGCTTTTGTTTCTTGGTATTCCTGTCACTTCCTCCATAATGGTTCTTTGTGGGGTTGGTGGTCTTGTGGTGACTTGGATATTAAACGCTTCTAGACATTGACCTGTGTCATTCTACATCAACTTATCACTTTGTGAGAGTATATGCTCGCTTGCGTTAAGTACATCGGACCAATGCAATCATGTTAAGACATAATTTTTCAGAATGCTATGATGTCTATTGGGATGCCTATTTCATTGCTTGTTAAGGTCACATACATTAATGAGAGGTAACGGGAATGTGTACAAGTGGGGATCTTGCCCCTTTACTCATCAAAAAACAAAATCTTCTGGCCTGCTGACTTGTCGAGCTACTTGTACATCATAGAGGTTTAGTCGATAGGTATGAGGAGGGGTGAGTTCGGTTGGCTAGGCGACCAGGGCGGTGCTAGTGCGGGGCTCCCGTGAGGCTGGGCAGGGAACATGTTGGCCGAGACATGAATGGTGTAGTCGCGGGCCGCTACTCTTTCCAGAATGTCTTTCAACAGTTCATTAAATTCTTCCCTGTCGCCCGGGCTGCCTTTTCTGCCCTTGAGCATCTGGTGCCCGAGCATACGTTGGGGGTTTGTGCCACTGGTGTTGCCACATTGTGTGCACCTCCTTGAGTGTCTGCTCCCCTGACCTGCGGATTCTTCGGCCTTCGTCCGAGGCGGTCTCGCTTGGGGCCACGTTTCTTGGCGTACCTTTTAAGAGTGGGCATGTAGCGCACCGACGGAGGGGCGTGTGCTGCATGTTCCCTGGGCTGCATAGAGCGTCCTTGCAAGCTAGCTGCCCTTGGTTCTCCATGTTTTCCTCGCGGGGGGCCTGTAAGATGCGAATCAAGGATTAGAATTTGTTACATGATAAGACCATTCATATGTCAGGAATTATAGTGCAGATTATCAAGTGCATAGGACGAGAAGGGGAGGGGTGGGGCATGCAGTGCTTGTTGCAGAGGGATGGCCCCCGTGATGTATATTTAGCCTCCTGCCATTAGCAGATCTTGGTTCACGCTGAGTTACGTCGGCTAGCGGTCATGGATTTAGGCAGGGCTCCTCCTCGGAAGGATAGACCGGAAAGGAAAGAAGGTGTATAGAAAGGGACTACACCTTGTCTACACCATCAGAGTTGTTGGTCAAGGCTTCCTATGGTGGTAATGTGGGTTGTGTGCCCTTCACTTGGAGGTGGGGATGGTCACAAGGCTTTTAAATACGTGATGAGAGGAGGACTTGAGAAGCTTAGCCTGTCAGACCCAACTCTTCTCCCTGCGCTTGACTATCATTGCTTGTGTGTGTTGATATTGTTTATACACGGTGACACAAAAATCAGTGTTTATTTATATATATATTTATGAATCCATGTCACTTCATGAGGATAAGAACCAATTGTAGAACTCGGGGTTGTACTAGAGCGTGGCACATGCATTTAGCACTCGTGGCAGCTTACTTAGTACCGATAGATATTTTGCCACATCGAGTAGCATGGACCCTTGTCCGAGTCTACCGGCAACATGTAACTCGTCTTCAGTAGAACCTTATCAAACAGAGAGTTTTCTTGGCTAGGTTCAGCCAAGTCTGTACCCTGAATGGCAGTCAGCACTCGAAGGGAAGTTGGTGCTACATAGGTTGGGTCTCTTTGAGATCGCCATTTGGCCAATCGCTCCTTAGAGACTGTCATGATCTGAGCTCCTAGTTGCAACACAGTTTTCACACCAACGCTGCTCAAATTGACTCTGGCCTGCTGACAGTCGCTTTAGTTGCTCCATGTCTACGAGATTCGGTCAGCAGAGCACTTCATTGAACGTGACGGTTAAGCGCAGTTCGTCAGCCTCCTCGTCAGAGATGAGTCGCATGCGTTCATGTAAGAGCTTGTTATAGTGCTCGTCAAGATGTTCCTGCTCTTCCCAGGATAGAGGAAAGGGCAAGTAATCTCCAAGCCGCTCCTTGGGGATTGTGCCCACGTCTGCAAGGACGTAGACTCGTGCGAACACCTTGAGCTTAGCATCCAACTTAGCTAAGCACTTTGCGATACTTCTATGTTCAACGAGGGCTTGCTCGGTTGCCATCTCATGCAAGGCTCTAGGAGTTTATCTAGACTTTAGCATAGCTGGGGGTTCAGGCCTATATGAGCAAGATTGGTCAACGCTAGGATTGCTCATGCTCTTGGGGTTTCCATGTTTCTCTTGAGGCTTCGTTATTGCATCATGGTTCTCCTTAGGTGTGATTGGTGTGAATTCATCATCCCGTCGTGACAGTGTTGTATCCACTCTTGATCGGTCGATGTGAGTTCTATTGTCGGTGGATTGAGTGTTGAAAGCAACTGTTGATGGCAACAGCTGCTTTGATTTTTCAGAGCACACGGATGTGTCTGAGGGTTCACCGCTATTAGGAGAGGCATTAATGGGTTCATTCGTGGATGGACTCGATGCTTTATTCATCGGCTCTCCGGCGCTCTTCGTCTCAATGTTCTTGGGGTTCACAACCACCTACAACTGTTGTTGTTTTCGCTGTTTTCTCCTCTTTTTCTTGGTCAGCGCATGTGCATCTAACGGCTCAGGACATTGGGCTAGGTCGACCGCTGATGTGCTTGGTTGGGCCTCAGCATTTCCCTTCTCTAGTGTGTCCTTATGGGACACAGCTATGGCCTGCTGAATAGCCTTGCCCGGTTGTGAGGATACAACTGCCTCTCTTTTTGGAGAGTCTAGCTCTTCAACCAACTCCCTTGTGTTTAACTCCTCCAGCCTAGGCTTTAGGCACTTTGGAAGTGCTGGAGTTATCAATAAAGTTGGTTGTGTCACCTCCTCCACAGGTAAATCACTAAGGACACATTCCACAAGGGGTATTGTCATGGCCAAGGGCTGTGACTGCTGTGATCCCTGATTGGAAGTAGTGGTGGCTAGTCCAGTGGGCTGGCTACTCTTGGTGGATTGCGGTGTTAAGCCCTTAGGTCGATTGGAAGTGGTCATGCCTTTTGTTGTCCTTAGAGCATTCACTTGAGTATTAGTTGAGCTAGCCACGATGGATTGCATAGGCATATCCTTAGGTTGAGAGCTAAGGGTGGTGTCGTGTCCTACCTCTTGGACATTTGGAAGCTCTGATGTTGGTAGAGATTGGGATCGAGTAGCCGCACTTGACGACTATTGTGCTTCGTGTGTCCGTTTAGGGGAAGAGGATGTAGGAGATCTAGGACTCTTAGGTGGACTTGGCACTGGCTGAATGATTTGCTCGAGGCTATTAGACGATTGTGCCATTTGCTTTGTTGAGTGATCAGCCTTGCCTTGAGCAATGTTGTGCCTATGATGCTTGTTCTCCCCTTGGGAAATCACAAGCTCTTTGGGCACTAACGATTTTTGTGCATGCTCAATGGCTACATATGATATCTGTCTATTTAGCATGCTAGGTTGAGGCTCTTTCTTTCGAACACTCATGTCTGGTTTCTTGCCTCGAGACCTAGAGTTTCTCTTAGGTTTCCTCCTGTGCTTTGTTGCTTTTGATGCACTCTGGCCTTCAACTGATAGAGGTGGTTTAGTAGGGAATTTTGGTACCCAAATCCATTGGTTACCTGCGTAGTACCCTTGAGCACGTAGCAACGCTTTGGATATCCATCGTGGTGTTGTACTGACCCTCCATCGATGCCTGCGTCTATAAGGCTGGCTTCTTTTGGGGTCTTCTACAATATTTGTAAGTCCAAAGCCCGTCCTTGGCATTGTCTCTTGACCTTCTTGTTTCAGGCATGACCTCACTCAATCACTGGTTCTCGTTGTTCGACCTGTGCTTGTATCAGTTTTTCCGACAAGTCCTTGCTCTCGTTAGTAGGCTTGACTGTTACGTCAGTATCTTCCTTGCCTTTCCCTCGAGGTTTGATAAGGTCACCCTTGCTAAAGTTCATGACTATTCTCACGCCCAGTAGTGTCAGGTGTATCCTCTGTGCTACATAGTCAACCTCACACTTGGTTACCCTTTTGAAGGGTCTTCCTAGAAGGGTTTCTTTCCGCAGCTAGCACTATTTGGAGGAACATGAAATAGGATAGACAAGATTTTCGTTTCAACTATCGCAAGGATCTTGCACTTCCCCATGAGTGTTTGTGGGTGTCCCCCATAAGTTCTAAGAGTTGCACTTGTCGGTGTGAGCTCTGGTTAGCCTAGCAGGGTCCATGATTCATAGGTCAAGATGTTAAAATCTGCTCCTTCATCAATTAGAGCATCAATAGTATGCTCTCTTTTCGCAGTAAGTTTGACCCTAAGATAGGCAGGTGGTACTATGTCTTCATCTTTCGGGTCTTGGCTTGTAAATTTAAGCCTTCTGATAGATGCCCTTGAGTCACCACTTGCATGACCAGACGTGGATTCTCCACCAATGCCTTGGGTTGTCTGTGCAGTGTTGCTCAAGGTACATCTCTCATCAAGAGTGTCATGTCTAGTCATCTTGGCATTTGTAGCTTGCTGATATTGCATTTCGCTCTGACTAGACATGGTATGAACACAATGTCTTTGTGTTCTCGTGGTGTGGCCTTTTTGCCCTTGATGGCTAGATTGGCCCATTGATGTTCTAGGGTCTCTGTTTCTCTCTGCTCAGGTATGGGCTTTTGGTTGCTCTATTGCAAGTGAGACTCCATGCTCGTGTAGAGTCATTGCTACACTAGGGTCCAATTTGGAGGACATGTCACAGCGAGCGTTTTCTCTCCAACCTACTCGGGGGAGGTGCGGAGCCCCCTCTGCGGGGGTCCGGGGGGGAGGGGCAGTCCCCCCCGGCCCGCAGGGCCATTATACGGTAAAAGCCATGCACAATTTGAAGGACCATTTATAGCCAAATTTTAAACTACGTGCTCTAAATTTTAGCCCAGTGATGTGTCTTTAGCTCTACGTAGCCTTTGGGATCAATCTTGGGGTTTAGATGTGTCAAAATTTGTGTTCTAGATACCTGTCCGATTTTGACAGTTTTTTGTCCGATTCTCAGATGTCCAATTTTCAGGGGTCCGATTATCAGAATCGGACGTCCGAATTCGGGTTGGTACGATCAGCCCAGTGGTCCGATTTTGCTCACATCCGATTCTGGGAATCGGATCGGAGAGAGTGGTCCGATTCTAGTAGTCTGATTCTGGACTGGTCCGATTCTGACTGGTCCGATTTTGGACTGGTTCGATTCGGACAGGGGTGGGTCCGATTTTCTCGATAGGACGAGGTGTCCGATCGGACAGGTTGGTCCGAGTGGTCCGAGTCAAAGTGGTTCGAATGGTTCGATTTTCAAAATTGGACAGGTTGGTTCGAGTGGTCCGATCGGACGGTTGACCGAGCATCCGATTATGGACTGGTCTGAGTCCGAGTGTTCGAGTGGTCCGAGTCTGAGTGGTCCAATTTGCAAAATCGGACGGGTTTGTCCGATCGGACGAACGTCTGATTCTGGGTGGTCCGATTATGGGTGGTCCGATTATGGACTAATCCGATGATGGCCTGGTGAGACTATGCGGTCGATGGCCCGGGAGTTGCACGCGATGCCTCTAGACTGACGTCTACTACACCGAATCGGCCAGCGCCTTCCAGATAGGTGCAAGACACTACAAGGGAATGCCAGACATGCCTGGAACCACAGTGGTGCTCGAATCAAACGGCACTCCAAGGATCTATGCCCCTATTTCCCTATTTTAGCCTATTATATAGCAACAGAGAACCCTATTGTTTGTTTCTTTTTCTTTGTTTTTTCCTATCCTAAATGTATACAAATCACAAAGCAATCACCTACACTACTCCAACATGCTTTTCCAAATCCAAAACACCAAAAACCTACTTGCTAAGGAGATCGAATACCTCTTCAAATCCCCTCACTTCCTACCTATCTACCTCAAGTACCGGTTCGGGGAAAACCCTACTCCAATGCTCGATTCGAAGCGCGCAAGCGCTCAAGGCTTGAATCCGTTGGTCCCAGCAATGGAACCAAAATGTGGGAGCTTTCCTCAACCGCCAAGACCCACGGACCACTTATTGTTTCAAGCGTTCCAAGCCGAGCACTAATGGCTACCTCTCACATAGCTGATGCGCCATCCATATCTACGGGTGTAGTGAGCTTACCTCCATGCCGTTCGAGTTACCTCCTCTCCCGCGCACTCCGATAGCTCCACGATCCAAGTGCAAGCTTCAAGCAAGCTCGATCCTCCTGCTCCAAGCTCCAAGCTCCATTGCCGCGAGGAAGATAAGAGAAGAGAAGAGAAGAGAAGAAGAGAAGAGGAGATGGAGAGCTTCTCCACCCCACGGTCCCTCACCCTCACACACTCACACTCCCTCTCTCAAGCACAAGCTCAAGCAAGCAAGAAGAAGAAGAAGAAGAAGAAGAGGAGAGCCACTTTTTGCCACACACCAGAATTAGCTTCTCATTCACTTTTCAACTTTATATACAAAACCCTAAATTCATTTTGGGCGGTCATCCCCTTTTCCCCTTTTTTACATGGCCGGCCGTAGCCTAGGCCCTTTTTCCCATTGTCCTTCTATCTTCCTAGATTCCTTTCCACTGCCCGTCTACATTTACAAATTGCACGGGTGAGAGCCCGGCGCTCCTTGAATTAAACCATGATGCGCTTGCGCTCTTTTACAAAAGTTTTGACTTGCGCTTTTCCTTGTGCGCCTTTCTCCCTTATTTAGGACTCTTCTCCTTGTGCGTCTTTGTCTTCTGTTTCTCTTTGCCTTGGCCTTTGTCTTTGTCTTCTGCTTTAGCTTTTCCGGATTTTTCACCTTCGTTCGTTTGAGGGTTAACAGATTGCATCAGAGATATATGGCTCCTTATAATTATATACATACAACAAAAAGTCTAATGTATATACTATGGGGTGGCTCATCATGTATCTCATTGAGTTTTGGCAACTAGGCTAATGCCTATTGGTAGCAAAGGGAGTTGAAAGATGCCCTAGAAAAAATGATAACATGATTAATTACTTCAAGGCTAGGAATCACATGCTAGCAAATAATAGGGCCTTGTGACTGTCCTTTGTAGATTTGGATGATTTTTTAAGGGTGGAATGTGGCATTGAGCCTGCGAAGACACAATAGCCACTCATAGAGCTTGCCACCTATTGTAAAGAGCCCTAATGTTTTGTAAAACAACTTAGGAACTTTCAAAGTCTCTATGAATTACAAGTTTAATGGTGCCTTGAAACGAGTTATGATATTTGTAAGACAATATACTATGGAATATAACTTAGCAACTTTCACTGTATCTATACATTCAATTGCATGTAATTAGATTGTGAATCTCATGACGTTTCACATAATTTCTATCTCTCTAGATTTATAATTGTCTTTTGGACTTGCTTATCGAGAGTAGCAAGTCATACATGCTTTGTTGTGCATATTGTGTATGTATTTGATTGGTTTAAATTCAAGGCATTGTGCTATGCCTTTCATTTTGTTTGATTGGTTTAGTTCCAATGCTATGAGATGCATTATATAAAGAAAATTAATTATTTGTCTCTTATTATACCAATTTTTTGATTCTCATGAATAAAGATGGTTAAAAGCTTTGTATCTCCATGCATTTCTACTTATTCCTAGTTGAATAGTTTTAATATCCACGTTTTTATGTACTTCTTATTATTTCAAGATGAAATTTGATGTCCTATATATTTAATATTGCAATGTATTAGTTATTTTAATCGTGAATCTATTTTAAACTTAAATTATATCATACTTTTGAATTACAAAATTTTGCATTAAGTAGAGTGATGACTAACATTTTGGATTATTACATGGACCTAGTGCAATCAAAAGAATAATGGCATATAGATTGATCATGACACTAAGACATACTCTTATTATGACCCTTGATGAGACGAGTCACGACACATGTGAGGATCTATCACTATGCTCTCTAAAGAAGGTAATAGAGTTGTGCTCAAAATGATTTATCAAAGAATAATTATTCCAAATGTCTAGAAATTGGAAGGATACAATATCTCTGAAGTTTTTGGAGTATCAACATGTTGACTTGGATCAAGCTCTACCAAAATGCTTTATTGAGGTTGAGAAGGCAATCCCAAATCACTAGCAACTTCAATAGGTATATGTAGATGATATTTTAAAGAGAAAGGTGAATTGGATGGAAAAGCACTTCAACACACATATGGGATTGGGGAGAGTAACTACAAATGCTAATGCATGAATAGGAACATATTATGGATATTAAAACATGAATCATTGATGAAGCACGAGCAACATGAGGCCTTCCAAATTGATATGAGATAACTAAAAGACCTTGTGGAAGACCTCAAAGAGTAAGTTTCTTATCTTTACAAAGCAATAGGAGAGGCACAAAAAAATGATGCTCAATTTCTAGAAAAGCTCAAGGTTACTTGAGATGAATTGTTGAAGAAACAAATGAATGATGAATGGGCATCCATTAAAGAGTTCATTGGCAAGCTTGCCCAAGCCTTCTCCTAAGAGCTTGTTAGTAATGATGCTAGGCCCTCAAATGCTATTGAGGCCTATCAACTGTCAAATACTGATGAGTTGGTGCACAGATCGGATGCTGTAAGCGCGCGTAGTGAGCGTCGGAAGGTCCCCAAGAACAAAAGAACTCTACTTTTTGCACAAAACTCAAGGTAGAAAGCATGCACGACATGAACAAGAGACCAACTGGGTACAATCTCCCCCCATGCCTTGTGTGAGTGCTCCACAAAGCATGTATTTTATGTATTAATCATCTTCAAGCTCAAATGATAGCCCAAATTACAAAATAGCACGCTTTTGGCTTTTGAGTTTGCTTTAGTGCTAAATAGAAATAAAGCTAATGGACAGGTGCCCAAGAAGTCAGGCATACCCAATACAATGTCCAAATACAAATATGTTAATCGTGCGCCCATGCACATACAAAAATAATAAATAAATATCCAACGCCTTAATAAATAGGCACGACAAAATATAGGCGCCATGCTTAAGGTATGCGCCCATCAAAATATAGGTGATAACTCGAATACACGCTATCCTCCAATGCTTTCCTTCGCCATTGCTGCTATCTCTACACAGCAACTGAAGCATTCATAATCGTTAGTAAAATAATACAATTAAACCGACAAAAGTGAATACCTAGCAGTCTTCAGCTACATAAATAGATCAATTGGTTAGAAATCAATCCTAACCTTAATTTATCACGAGTGCGCACTCTAAACTCATAAACGCTTATTAATTTAATATGTATTTTGCGAAATCACCCGCTATGGAATCACCCATGTACAAACTAAATTAACGAAACGCCCGAAGAGGATAGGCGTCCCCATCGACTTCTCGCACAAAGAATCCACTTTGTGTATGAGCCCCGGTAAACAAAGTTTACGGAATCCACCGTAAAACCTCACAGAATCCACCGTGGCATGGAATCCACCGTGAAATATGCCTCCTGGCATCATGAGTAGAGATTTGTTCACATTGGATATTTTTTGTAACATCAAAGTTTTCGTAATCTTCGAGCTAACCTTGTAAAATTTATATATGAACTCTGTACTTTGAACTTGCATCATCACAATATCACATAGTTACTTTGCATTTAGATATATGAAATAGTTATCTTAAATACATTGTAGAGTACATGTTAACTGCCTAATTGTACACTTTATGTTTCAATGGTGTACGATTTATTTCTCAATCATATACTTTTCATCTCAAATTTACATGAGTTAATTGCTCCATTGTGTAATTTGCATCACAACTATGTATGAGGTAACTACTTAATTGTGTAGTTTGTGTCTCAATCATATATGTGTTAATTTCTAAATCATATACTTTGCATCTCAATTACATATGAATTAATTACTCCATTACATACTTTGCATTGCAATATTGTATGAGGGTGAATTACTCAATTTTGTGGTATGGGTCTCAATCATGTATGAGTTGATTGTACAATTGCGTACTTTGCATCTCAATCATATATAAGATCATTGCTCAAAAATGTGTTTTGCATCTTAGGAAACTCTATAAGCTAAAGGAGTTTTAAATACACCAAAGGGTCAAATGCAAGGCTACTATCAAATTTCGATATATATTCCATTCTTTTGTTTTACATCCAAGAGCTAATAACTATAAGCATGCAAATATAGTTTAAACTTAGTTGTCACATTTAGTAAAGTTGTGCATGTCTATGTGAAGGATAAATTCATCAAGTGTAGAGGTGCCAAATTTTATCCCATCCTAATAAATAGTTCTATTTGAAGAATAAATTCATTGAAACAAAGTTGTTATAGTAGTTAGATATCTTGTATTTATGTAATCTAGAAATTTCTAGGGTTTTCTTCCATGGCTACCAAGTTTTCCTTGAATTAGCATATATCTATTAATGCTATTCTAGGATTTTGGCTTGATGCAGAGGCCATGATTGGCACATAGATTACATATTTGATATCTCAACAACTGAGTAAAAGAGAGATTGATGATTGGATGTCAACCCACTATTTGGACTAGGATTGATGATGGTAGTGTTCATGGTGACCAACATATGATGTACCTTGGATTGATAAGGATGATTATATGTGGATGATATGGAGTGACTAGTGGGTGCAGTTGTAGCTAAGGTGAAAATACAATGATATGATAGGGTACTACCTTGAATCAAGCCCTATAACTATGAGCATAGTTGTGGAGATGTGGAATTGTCTCATGGATTTGTCCTCGTGGGTTGAGAGATTTTGGAGTTGAGATCTCCTCACAGAATATACAAGGTTTGTACTTACCTACTTGCTTGGACTTGTAGATGGTGGTGATGGAGATGATCTTGTGTATGAGCCTTGGATGGAGAGTTTGATTTTCTTGGATGAGGATTACGAGCTATTATGTATGATGTTGAGAGTTGCATTATTTCTTAAGTGCTCAAAAAGATGTCTTTCCCAAAGTGTTTTCCTCCTGGATTTGTAGATATTAAGTTCATCGAGAAGTAAATTATATTGTGAACACACCCTTATACACTGTCTTCCATTGATCTTGGCCTAAAGACTATGATGTTTTACCCTATTTTGAGCTATAAGGAGGCTATCTATTATTTTCTTTGTGAGCATTGGCCTTGTCTCTAGTTTCCATTGATTTGTGTGGTGTTGAGATTCTTTGCATGTGTATGTGCCTTGGATATTGCTTTGATGATGAGTTTATTTGGTATATGAACATTTAATATAGAAAGCATGAGATCCTTCACGTCATCTCTTAATCACCAATGAAATTGACTAATGGAATAATCCGCATACTAAGTTAAGTCACAAGTGAGTTGTTAGGGTGAGTTTATTGGAAATTAGATGAACAAATTGAGGTGGGAAAAAACCTTTACCACAAGTGAGTTGTTAGGGTGAGTTTATTGGAAATTAGATGAACAAATTGAGGTGGGAAAAGACCTTTACCACAAGTGAGTTGTTAGGGTGAGTTTATTGGAAATTAGATGAACAAATTGAGGTGGAAAAAGACATTTACCATGGGTTTCAAAGTTTGGTTTTAGCCAAACTCTTTCTCTATTTGCTTTGTTAAAGGCAAACAAAAACTCCCCTGCAAAGGGCTCACAAAGGGATTCAACATCATAGAGTAATGGTGATTCTCTCTTAAGCAAGGGCGCAAACCAAGAGAGGCTTGTACTTGAGATGGGTATACCATTGACTGTGACTTTGAAAGCATCATTGGGATAACATTTTGGCTGCATGCAGATGAGTCAATGGACTTGTAGCAAAAAACCTATGAACTTTTGGTGTTGTGCCATCAAATTTCTTAACTACACTAACTTTTGCCTGGTTCTTTTCTTGTTCAAGGTTGGGGAATGATGTTGTTTGGCTTTAGACCTAGCTTTAGACCGCTTCACCTAGTTAGACTTCACATTGGAGCTTTTGCAAGACTAGATTGAAAGACTCAGGTTGGGGTCTATGTGTAATTGTGCATTGCTTTCATGTAGCACTTGTAGTTACTATTGTATGCTTTTTGTAAGGGGGAAACCACACCTTTCAACATTTTCTCCATCAAAACTTGCAAGACAAGTTGGAGTCTTGCCAAATTTTTAGCAGAATGACAAGAAATTTATAGAAAATACGTATTTTTTGTGTAGATCTCACACCAATACAAGGTGATACTTTAAAAAATAATACACATGATAAAACTTTGATGGAGTACAAGGTGTTGGAAAGGTTGAAGAGCTTGTAGCCAAGACCTCTATTAATAATGATTGATTGTAAGTTGCTAAAGTAAACCTTAACATAAAAATGAAAAAAAATATTGATGTTATAAGCAATTATATAAACCATAACAACATCAATCATGATATAAGCACTATTGATATAAGTACTTGTGCAAGCAACTCTCTTCTATCGGTATATTACAAAACCTAGCTTAGGCACAAAGATAAGATGAGATACAAAGGAAAGAATAAGGACAAGTGAAGAAGCATGATATAAAGTAGTTTTGATTAATGTCATTGTGAAGCAAGTACATTGTTTTATAGTTTTTCAACTATGCCACTCTTCCCTTTCTTTACTTATTGGATACAACCCTCCATGCCTATAGCACTCGTCACTTTTGAACTTTACATTTTTATGCCTTTAGCACTACCTTTGTCAAGAAGTGAACTAGAGAGAGAGAAAGAGGAGAGAGAAGATTGCAGAAGAGAGAGAACAAGAAGAAGAAGAGAGGGACAAGGAGAGAGAAAGACTAGAATAGGAGCGAGAAAGATAGGAAAGAGAAAGAAGCCATTGAAGCTGAGAGCAAGGTAATGAAAAGAGGGACAGTAATGTATTAATGTGTTAAAAGATGAGAAAATTTACATGTCCCCTCCTTTTATACCAATGTCAATGTGACATGGCATCAATATTGTTTACACACTATATCCTTATTCTTCCTAGCTTCTTACAATCCATCCCGTCCCAAAGGTTTTTTCCCTCAAAAACAAACTTACAAAGACTAGAAAAGGATGGATATAGAACAGAGTACTACTCTATTTTCAAGCTTTACAAATGGGAAAATGAATGAAAGATGAAATATATATGGACTGAAAAGGAAGAACAAGAGTAGGCCTCAACTATATACATGATCAAGAATGCTTCAAAGGTACTTGGAGCCTTAAAGTCTTCAATTAATGAGCTCAAAATGAAGTAGATAGCTTGCTATATAAATAGACCTTACTGAAGCAAATCTACCATAACTTATGGTAGAAGTGTCCAAATGAGGCGTGCCACATGTGAAGACGTAGCTCTTGAAGATTTCTTTGATCCTATGTAGGTGTCATAATTCTAAAAATTAGGCAGAATAAAAACTATTTTAAAATAATCTACTATCAAGTCCGTGTCTACACCATAACTAGCTCCATAGTTAGTAAGCTTCAGCCCACCAATGTGTCCCTTAGGAAAGAAATTTCATCTAATATGGAATCCAACATCCAAGAAGCTTCCTTAGGTGGTAGATCTCTCCATTTGATCAAATATTAAATGATAGAATGAGATCAAAGCTTATTCTCACGCTGACCTATGACAACCTCTTGGATGTATTGCATACTTCATCAATAGGTGGTAGCTCGTCAACTGTATCAATAGAACCACCATAGAAAGACTTGAGCTAACTAACATGGAATACGTTATGAATCTTAGTGGAAGAGGGTAGCTCCAATCTATATGCTAAGTCTCCAATGTGCTTCAAGATCCGGTAGGGGCCATAAAATCTGTGAGCAAGCTTGTTACTAAATCCATATTTCAAAGTAGAGTACTGAGACTTGGGAACCTTCAACAAAACCAATTCTCCTTCTTGGAACTCTAAAGTTTTCCTCTTCTCATCTGCATACATCTTCATTTGGTCTTGAGCTTTCCTAAGATTTATCTCACACTACTGAAGAAGAGTCTACATTCTTTCCAATTCTTCTTTCGCATGAGGATTGATTCTTTAATTAAATATCACTATGGGCAAGGGCACCTTATCACCATACATAGCCTCAAAGGGCAAAACTCCAGTGCTAGTATAAGTGGAGTTATTGTAGGAAAACTCAGTCAAGTGTAACCAAGAATCCATGAATTTTGAATATCATAACAGAAATGGCAAAGATAAGTCTCCAACCACTTATTTACCCTTTCTCTCTGTCCAACAGTCTGTGGATAATAGGCTATAGAGGGAGCCAATTTAGTGCCCATGGATGTGAATACCACCTACCAAAAGTTACTCATGAACTTTGGATCTCTGTCATGAACAATCACCTACTGTAATCCGTGTAGTTTAAAAATATGCTCCATGAACTGAGTGGCCACTTGAGAAGCAGTAAATTGGGTCTTGGTTGGAATGAAATGGGCTACCTTGGTGAGTCTAGCCACCATCACATATATACTGTTCCATCCCTTTTTGGTAGTAGGTAAGCTAGTAATGAAGTCCATGGTAATGTGTGTCCATTTGCCTATAGGAATGGGTAATGGCTGTAACAAACTGCCTAGCTTATGGGTGATGTCCTTATTTTGCTGACAAGGCACACACTTCATGAAGAAGTCTTTGACATCTTTTCACAATCCTTTCCAATAGAAGCTTTTTCTGATCTTATAACCGGTTTTGAAAACTCCAAGGTGTCCACAACTAAAGGCGAAGAATGTAACTTCTCCATAATTTTTTGTAAAAGAAGAAATAGAGGGAATGACAATCTTTCCATTCAACCAGATGAGGCCTGTTTAAAGGTGATAATGTGGGTTATCTTCCATGAGACCTTGTTGTAATTTCTAAAAAAATATGGGTAAGCTCATTATCCAAAAGATAAGCCTCCTCTAGTTCTTCAATCCAGCCACTATGTAGCTCAGTCACATTGCTGAAATTTTTCAAATCCATATATGAGAAAGAGAATT
The DNA here is from genome assembly GCF_053477565.2 of Lygodium microphyllum. Lineage (NCBI taxonomy): Eukaryota > Viridiplantae > Streptophyta > Polypodiopsida > Schizaeales > Lygodiaceae > Lygodium > Lygodium microphyllum. The sequence goes on from NC_141155.1 coordinate 30,092,537, forward strand.
AGCCACTACATTTTCTTTGCTCCTCATATGAGTGATATCAAAATCATACTTTTGCAGTGTAGCTACCTACCTACGCTGCTTAGGAGTTAGATTGGACTGAGTGAGAAAATACTTAAGGACCCTGTGATCACTTTGAAATCTAAAGTGATTGCCATACAAATAATGGTGCCATTTTTTTATTACATGCAAGATAGCCAACATCTCTTGGTCATAAACATTCATAGACATTTCCTTATCTGTAAGCTTTTGGCTTTTAAAGGCAATCACTCCATGGTCATGTAACAAAATAGCCCCAATGCCTTGGCCACTGGCATCACACTATACGATAAACTCCTTGAAAAATTCAAGCATACTAGAATAGGAGTAGAAGTAAGGAATTCCTTTAACTGGTTGAAGCTATTATCTGCAAGAGCATCCCAAAAGAAAGCTTACTTCTTCAACCTATTACTCAAAGGAGTTGCAATAGTTGCATAATGCTTGATGAATTGGTAATAAAACGAAGATAGACCAAGAAATCCTCTAAGTGAAGTAGTGGTAGTGGATGTCAGCCAATCTTTAATACATTGCACCTTCTTAGGGTTAGCTTGGATCCCTTTTTCATTGACAATATGTCCCAAGTATTCCACTTCAATTTTCATGAAAGAGCATTTCTTCTTCTTAGCAAAGAGTCTATGATGTCTCAATACATCAAAAACCTTCCTCATGTGTAATAGATGGTCATGAAGGGTCTTACTGTAAATGAGAATGTCATCAAAGAAGTCCAAGACAAACTGAAAGAGGAAAGGTTGCAAAATCCTATTCATTAGACTCTAAAAGGTAGCTGGAGCATTTGTAAGCCCAAATGGAATCACTAGGAAATGATAGAGTCCTCGATCACTCCTAAAAGCAGTCTTGATCTCATCACCCTCTCGCATATGGATCTAATGATATCCTGACCTCAAGTCAATCTTCATAAAGAATCTAGCCCCGTTGAGCTCATCAAGCAAATCATCAATCCTCGGTATTGGATACATGTTCTTCACTGTGATATTGTTAAGATCCCTGTAGTCAATACACATGTTGAAAGATCCATCTTTCTTTTTGACTAAGAAGACTGGAGATGCATAGGGTGAAGAACTAGGTTCAATGAATCCCATCTCAAGAAGATCCTTGATTTTCCTGGCTACTTCTTCCCACTCACACTTGGACAATTTGCAGGGCGGCTTATTGATTGGCTTTGAGTTGGGCTCCAAATCAATGGGGTGATCTACTAGTCTCTTAGGAGGCAATGGAGTAGGCACCTCAAATAAGTTCCTGTACTCCTCAAGAAGAGCTTTCAAGGCTGGATGGCTTGCTTAATTTATGGGATGATCTTCAATCTCTTTATTCAAGTGCAAAACAAATATTTGTGAGCACCTATTGTACTCCTTTTTGAGTTTTTGAAGGGTGATAAGCTAAAAATTTAATCTACTAGGAATTCCTTGTAAATGGATGAGTTGTCCACCAAAGATAAACTCCATATATAACAATGAGAAATCCATAGTGATTTTGCTTAATGTCATCAACCAATCATAACTGAGCACAATATCTATGGGCCCCATTTCCAAGGTAATCAGGTTTACTTTTACTTCATAATTTTTAGCCAGTTGTAAAGAAATCTATGGGTATATTTGGGTGCTGATTTCTTCTTCACCATTGGTCACTTGAACTCTTATGGGTTGTTGCAAGTCAGTGGGAAGATAATTCAGCTTGTCCATAATGAACTTATTCACAAAATTGTGTGTATTACCACTATTTATCAAAATGAACACGGCCTTCCCATGAATGTTTCCCTTCATATGGAGTGTATTAGGGCTCTTAGAACCTATTCAAGCATCCATGGAAATGGAACAACTAAGTGGTAGCAAGTGGGTCATCATAAGTCCCACCTGGGTCAAAAGGAATACTCCCACCACCTAGATCAAAAGGAAAAGAGTCACCGAATCATAAAATTACACTTGCCCAATTTCTTCCTCAAGGTCATCATTTCAATGACATCTTCAAAATCCTCAAAGACTAATATACTATGAACCTTGGCTTTTGCATTTTTGTATACACACTTTGTGGCATAATCATGTGTATAATTTTTTCCCACATTTGAAATATAATCCTTTTTCCTTTCTTTCTTTGTAGAAGTCCGTAGGAATAGACTTGGGATTTATATTGCTGAAATAGATTTAGGCTTGATGTCCCCTTGTTTGAAACCAACTCTAGAATTGTTTGTTGTCCTAAAATTGCTTTGAGGTCTTGAAGCACTGAATGGTGGATAAGTTGATACTCTTAAGCCCCCACTTGGCACATGATTGCTGCCATAAACATTGCCAACTTATCCCTATTTGAAAATCAACCTTGGCTGTCCATAACTAGGCTAAAATGAAGACTCCCTTCTATATTTCCTTCCATAGTGCTCTGCAAGCTCAATAGCTTTGAAAAGGGTGGTAGGGTTTTGTGCCATGACATCAACTGATAAGGATGGCTCTAAACCATACATATACTTGTGGAGTTTAGCGTCATCACTAATGCTCTCTACATATACATGTTAAGATTGAGGAATTGGTTAGTATACTTCCTTACACTTAGGCCTCTTTGCTCTAAACCATACCATCTATATGCCAAATTTTCTTTTTCAAGAGGAGAGACAAAGACCTCAGCCATAAGTGTCTGAAATTCTTTCCAATTCTCTACAAGTATGTTCTCCTTTTTAATATATCTCCACCAAGTATGCGCAAATCCCTCCAACTAAAAGGAAGCAAAATGAATCTTCATATCATCAGTTCTAGGGAATATATCAAAGTGAGATTCCAATTTGGAAATCCATTCCTCTTCTAGATCAAATGGTGAAGATGATTGACCATTGAACTTGGCCAAAATGATCTTATCTTTTAGCTCTCTTTAATGGAAAGGTTGCTATCCCAAAATAGACTAGTCATGAGTATTAGGCATTGAACCCCCAAAATGAGATGAAACTCTCCTAATAGGTGTCTGAGAACCAGTATGAAATCTTCCCGTTGGTAGGGGACCTCTAGGAAGTTGGGTATTCAGTCCAACAGCTTGGGAATCAACACCATTCAAACTCCCCAAATAGTCATTACATCTTTGTGAAGTCTCACCGACTTCATATTGGGTATTTGGGATACCCCTTTTTCCTATGGTTTCATGACCTTGACCATTTTGGTTAGGTGGGTGAAGTGGGACTGAGGGTTCACTATCTGAATAAGCTTTCTCCTTTGCTTCTTTGGATCCCATTTGCATATGCATCCATCGGGAGAATTGACCCATTATTTGAGCATTAGGTTATACTAACTTGTCAATGGAGGTCTTTGTTTGGATAGTTGAATCCACTAACTTCTCAATGGAAGACTTCCTTTGACTAGTAAACAAGATCATCAGCTCTACTCTTGATAATAGCTCCATATGACATTGGGCATGCCTATTTTCATGTTCGCACATGGTATTGTTAAGTGCACTGATTTTTCCATGCACTTGAGGCTCTTCAAGGCTCTTTTGGGATATACTATCTAGCATAGAATCTCTGATTTGCTGTGCATACTCATCTTGGGCCTTATTTTTACCTTTATGCCTTGCCATAGTAGTGCAGTCCTGCAATACCCCTTGTCAAAAAATTGTCTATAGCTTGACCTAGCAAGCTGCGATTCTCAAATTTTTTGATTCAAATCAAAGCTAAAAATTCCCTCTTTAAGATGAGCTTTATCATGTCATAACAAGTTTAGGACAAAAAATTTTGCAATTCAATTTTTGAGTCTAAATTGTCCAAGGGTACACCCTGTTTCAACCTGTAAATGTCCTATTTTCACTTGTAAGGGAAAAATGGTGGTTTCAAATGGCTACCAAACCCTATAGGAGGCTGAATAGGATCTATGGGCACCCTTCAGCACCTGTAGGTGTACTTCGGTAATGAAGTTGGTACCTGGAAGGACATGTAAATACACTAGTGTCTTGTAAGTCCCTGTTTTTCTCTTGAAGGTACTTGAGTCTTTGAAGGCACTTCAATCTTCAATTCTCCACTCGTTGTACCTATGTGAGGGATACAATGGTAGGATAGGCTCTCTACAGGAGCTTGGAATCACTAGGAGGTGGGCAAAGTTCCCCCCCGAGTCGGTTGGTTGCACCCCTTTGGGATCTTATATAGTGAGGGAGGGTTACCTCTTTTTTGTCCCACTATTTCCCCCGGCATCCACCTTTTTCCTTGGTGGGTATATTAATATGGCAATAGCATATTACTCTAATCAATTAGCATGAGGTGCATTTCTAAAATATCTATTCAGCCCCTTTTCATGAAATGCAATAGGATGTAAATTTTGAAAAATTGGATAGGAAGATGGTCTTACCAATGCAATTCAGTGACTTACTAATTACTAGTATTTATCCTTTTACAATATTTCAAGCTTGAATAAAAGAAATCATCCAATCAATGGATTAGAGAGAGCAATCTTATCAATCAATAGACTTAATCAATCAAATTAAGTGTAATGCTGAAAATGTTAGTTTTAAGCCTCTAATTCACTGATTAGAACCAATATGCATCAAGAAAACATTGCATTACATAAATGGATTGATTCAAGCAATGGTTTGTTGAGATTTGATGTGAATTATTCAAATTTTTAATCTCTCAAAATCAAGTGGATTAAGCTAAGAAAATTGATCAATGAGAGAGATTAAAAGTTGAAGAAAAGTACAGTTGACATTGTTGATGATGATATGATTAATTCCCAAATGCTTGATGAAGCATCTAGTGGTCCAATATTGCCAAAATAATATTCAAGGCTTGCGTATTTAATGCTTGGGAGCAATCTTGAACCTTCAAATGCTTAAGATTGAAGCATTAAACCCATTCCCCCCTAATTTTGACTCTATGGAAGATCTTAAGCTTCAATCTTTGACCATTAGTGCTCAATCCTTGGAATTTCTTCAAGAATCCTTTTTGAAATGATCCCAAGGGGGACTGAAATGATGAAGAATCTTCAAGAAACTGATGAGAATTGAAAGCTTGGGTTGAAGCTTTCATGGTTGCCCCCCATGGACAGTTCATCTAGGGTTTCAAGAGAGTGAAAGGATGAAGCATTGGCAACTATCCAGGCAACTATCTAGATCAAAGTGACCTCCAAAAGCAAGTGGTAAGTGGCAAAGATTGATTAGAATGGGACAGGACGAAGAAGAGTAGCATCAAAGCAAGGAATCAGGGCTGAAAATCAGTGCAAATTGCACCAATAGTTTGCTGTTGATGTGGTCAAAATCCTTAGTAACATTGGTTATCAATGTGACCTCTGAAGTGAGGAGAATCAAGAGAGATCAAGGGTTGATGCTCTTGATGCTTGAGAAGAAAGATCTTGAAGGAAATCCACCATGGAAGCAGAAGGAAACTTGCAGGAAGATCCACCATGGATATTACAATTTTATTTTTTGTCATTAGTGCTTTATGGCTTTTGACTCCTCAATCTTGGTTGTTTGCTCTTTGGATCTTCTTCTCATTCTTTTGACAATCCTTATATTGATTTTCATGGTGTCCTTGCTCTTCTTTATCTTTGTAGTCTCCTTTTTCCTTTGTCTTCTTGGACTTCTTTTCCTTCATGCTCTTTCTTTGTGAGATGCCCACTCTCTGAGACATCCTCAGTGGCACAATTTAGTAGTCCGTTACGAGAGGTTTTTCTAGGCAATGCCACTAAATACTCTTTTGAATAATACAAGGTTTGCTGCTTAGACTCTCTTGAGTCCACTTCACAACGAAAGCTCTTGGCCATTTGCATAAGAATTGTCCTAAATTTTTGGATTTTAAGTAAACTAAGATTAGCTATTCAAATTCACTAGTGTCAGTCTTTGAGCATTTGCTTGTAACGATTACTCGAATCGAAACTGACTCATATCACACTTGGTTCAAGGAGAGTGAGAAATGAGGGGGAATATGGGTACATTGACTCCTCTACCTATAGGGTAAATTCTCACTCCACTCCTCTAAAACAATACAAAGTCAAGGTTCTAATTGATTCCATGTGGTCAATGTTCCCTATACTATAATGCATCAGGTTGTAAAAAGCTCTTACTTACTGAGACCACCTTACCTAAGAGTAGATTCATCAAGAATATCGCCCTCTCGCTTTCCTCAGTTGGATAGTTTTAGTTATCTACTTACCTAATACATTTATGTTATACAAATAAAATCAAATTCCTTAATTAGCCCTTTTAGTCAGAGTGTTTGTTTATGTAACTTAAGTCACAATACATAAAAAATTAAAAAAAATCTTTGAAAGACAACCTTTTTTTTAATTAGAGAATTTTATACAAGCATTCACCTTTCATCCATATAGAAGAATGACCCAAAGGCCTTATTTTACTAAGATTTCTCCCCCTAACTAGTACCTGAGCCCAAAAAGTCCATCCTAAGTCACACAAGGGTTTAGATAGTTCCTAGGAGCTTAAGAGTTGTAAGGTGCCGCCCATTGGCTATCCAGGCATGCTTTTAGCGGTCTATCAAGAAACGAATCTAAGCATTGCTGCTCGGCACTCCCATGGAATGTTCCGAGTTTTGTCGCCTAGGGTTTTCCGAATCCGCCTCGCCATGGAACGTTCACGGCCGAACCCACTAGGATCAACCTGAATTTTTGGGCTCCTAGTGGCCAAGGTCTCCTAACAACATTTAAGTGTTGGATCTTGGACATTCTACTTTACATAGAGATATCCAAGCTGAAGCAGACCCATGCCACACTTGGTTCAAAGAGAATGGGAAACAAGAGGGATGTGTCACTCAACCTCTTTGCCCATAGGGCACAATGCCATTGTGATCTCCTAAAACGGCATGAATCGGGGTTCTATCCTAACAATTTCTAAAGGTGGAATGACGGTAAAATCTTGTGAAAAGCCTCCCAGTTCTCTGGGAGGACCACCCTGCCGTAGGATAGACACGTTGGGGGTTCTGCCCACCCGCTTCCCTTAATAGCTTTAGTTTTCTAATTAGGTCCTACCACATTTATGTGTAACACTTAAAGTCAGCTTCATTAATCAAGCCTTTTAGAGAACAGAGTTCGTTCGTATAACTTACATCACAGACCCAAAAACAGAGTAAAGCAATCTATTGACAAACAAGTTCAAACAAGTTCCTTAACTTATCTTCAAGTTAATCTTTGTCTCCCGCCCATACAGGAGAAATTATGTATCCCTTCTGTCCAACAGAAGTATCCCTTCTGCCCTGCAGAAGTAACTGGTCCAAATCACATGGCACCACAAATTCAATCCTTTATTTAGAATAGGATCTCCCAACATACCCAAATGTTGGGGGCCACGAAGGTCTTCAACTCCATTCTAGACCTAGCAAGGGGTGTCCAGAACTCCAACTGACCTGCAAGCTGTCTAGGAGCGAAACATCATTCCCGTGGTTGGCCTTTTCACCACTCGACCTTTGGCCCATGAATCAAGCAGTGCCCTCTTTGGGTTAATCTGCGGTGCGATCATGGAGGTGATCCGCCCGTGCAAATTATCATTCCTTAATTAAATCCTTTAAGAATCAAGCACAAACAAGGCATTCAGCCCTAATATCATTTTCCAAGAAAAAATTCATTTATTCCCATGGCGACTTGTCATCACAGACCCTTGCCATGTATTTACCATAAATCACAAGCACTTGGAATAATCATCCAAACAAAAACTAACAACCAGTTGAATGTAAAAGCATTTAGGATGTTGTTAGATCAACCAACAAAACCAATTGCATTCTTTCCAAACAATGCTAGAATAGATGATATAATATTTCCATTACATATTTGCTCTTCCCCTTAGGATCTAAGAGCAATACTATGCAAAATGTTTCTTAACACTTCTTCCTTCGGCTAAGGCATATGTTAAGGGTTCAAACACTATTCATGATGTAAGTTCTATAGGTCACTTACATTGATCAATAACCCAACCCTGAATTCGGATTAGCAAAAGTCATCGTTATCCGACGGATCTCAAGACATCTTAGTTTTAACCCTTATGATTAATTTTTTGTACTAGCTCTTAGTCAAGTCATGACGCAACTAGAAAATTATCCTCATATATCAAACATGTTATAGGCATAACGTGTAAATACTTGATAAGATAAGTGTGAGATGATCTCAAGTAATTAGACTCCAACAAGCCTTGCATTGAGCTAGAATCTAGTTCTTCTTAATATTTGGGCTCTTAGGCTAAGTACTTTTGAAGTATTTAAACTTTAAATTAGTACTTTCTATTCATGATTCTCAATATCATATTCTTTTAGTAATTATGCTATTTAGAACCCCTGACTGATTCCTCCTTGTAATTGCTCTATCAACGAACAAGCCATATGCAACTAGGTGCAATTAACTTTCCTTAATACATGCACTTTGCAAGCTCGATCTTTTGAATACATGAGATAAATAATATCCCTTTCAATGACCTATACTCGTGCATCATAGTATGGGGCCTAATGTATCTCATACGAGAATAAAAGAAAGCATCTATTAATTTGAAAATACATTACTTACGACCGATACCGCAGTTGGATTGACAATGATGCCTTTGCCCGAAGCTTCGTGACATTCTTCGCTTGGGGGCCATCGTCCGTAAGTAGAATCAAGAGATAAAGAAGGAAGAATAGATTCGAGATGGGAGAGTGTAAGGGAAGTTGGCTAAGTCGAGGATCAGAATAGAGAGAATTGAGCTAACTCTCTCCCTTGCAGCCTCTTGGGGTAACTCTTCTCTCTCTCTCTCTCTCTCTCTCTCTCTCTCTCTCTCTCTCTCTCTCTCTCTCAAGCTTGCTCTCACAATCTCTTGGAGGGGTATCCTTCTCTCTACCTCTCTCTCATGGCCTCTCGGGGTCTCCTTATGCTCCCTTGTACCTCCCCATGCCTCATATTTATAGTGAATTAGAGGAGAGGGCTTCTGGCTGAGAAGTGGAAGGGAGATCTTGGAAAGATCAGTGATCTAATGCTCAGATCATAAATTTGATGGTTCCATTGGCTCCGAAAGGACGGTAAAACCCTAAGACTCTTGATTAGAAAGCTCTTAGTTCACTCCTTCTTTTCTCTGTTCGAAGTGTTGTTTTCTGTCTGTAGATTGCGATCACGGCGCGCACAATTTTGCCAGTCACTTTTCTATTTTTTCTTTTTATAAATCTCCAAAACTAACTAAAACATCACTTGTCTTTTCTTTTAAATGACATCCAGTTCTAGAAATCTCCATATCGTTTTTTAAGATAATATCTAAAATATACTAGTTTTGCCCAAAATCTAATATTTTTGGACCATCCAAACTATACACATTAATACTAGTGATTAATATAGCTCATAAGTCTCGTTCACATTGTAACTTACGTGAAGGGTAGCTACGGTTCTCGTCAATCCGAGAAAAATATCGAATTTATGACTCTTGATTTTTTAAACATATATATATTTAATTAAATAAAAATCTTGAATTATTAACGTTAGTTTGTTGCTTTTTAAAAAAAATAGTCTTTAGTTAGTAATCTTACTAACTTATTAATTGACTAACTAACTTTCAGACTAACCAACTAACTTTTATTGTGTGGAAATATTACAAGAGTTTACTCGCCAACGCCCCCTAGCACCTTCAACTACTCCTTCCCAAGGATCCCCTATGGAGTAACCTCTCGCCATCAAGGTTGGTTCGAAATCTCCGAGGCGGAAAAAACCAATCTCCCCCTTTGGTGAAGGGATCTGCAGCCAGCCTTGGGGGAGGTCTACTACACTTTTCTTTTATACTATTGCAAATTTGGTACATTAGGGTTTTGATCAATTCAATCAAGCTTCCTAAGTGCATCAAGTAACTTGTATGTGCCATTTGTAAGCACAAGAAATTATTTTTCAAGCAATATTCTATGCAACAAAGAGACAATCAAAGTAAGGTTTTAAGTTAGCAACAATTCTTTCCAACTTGATATCATTCCTTTCTTGGAATTCTTCTAGTTTCCCTTTGAATTTTACAAAATCCTTTTTGAAATCACGATCCCAATTTGTCTTCTTCATTGGATATTTTTTTGGTTTTTATTAATTTTTGCAATGTATTTTGATCTTTGCTCATAATCATTCTCGATCTAAATCTTTGTTAAAGGTTGGTCGATTGACCTTATTACAAGCTTGACTTTTCTAGACTTGTGTATGCTAGGATATGGTTAAAATTTATGTTGATTTGTGAAAACTAAGTTGAAAACCTTGGAATGTTGATTTATGCCTTGAAAGCTATGCAAGTTAGTAAGGTGAGAATTTTTCTTAGAATTTTAGGCTTCTATTTTCTTGAAAGAGAATCATATCCACCTTTTGGTTACTTCATGAACTAGGGGTTTGTACTTCAATTTGTTATGTTGGTAAACAAGTCGATTGGAATATCCTAGACTTCTAATGGCTACATATGTAATTCAAAAATTTCTAAGGGCTACATATGCAATTCAATAATTTCTAAGGCTACATATGATATTCAATAATTTCAATTCACCAATAATAGTAGAATTTTATCTATTAAATATGATAATTTACGTAATGAATTTAATGACCTACTTTTAACTACCTTAATTCACTTTTTTCTATGTTTACATAATTTGTAAATTCCAATTTTTTTTCTCTATATCTACATAATTTGTAAATGCCAAGAATAATATTCTTACTATAATTACTTGATTCCTAATTTGTTGTGGATTTTTCAATGGATGCTTCTAAGTTAAAAATTGATTTATTTGATACACTTTGCTTACATGCAACTAAAGCATGAGTTTATTCAATGCATTGTGATATCATGAAATTTATCCTACCTTCCAAAATTAAAATCTAAATTAATAGTTCCTACTTTATTCTAACATTCCTTTCTTATTGAATTTTCATTTTTGTCTATTTGTTAAGCTATAGTTTTTTCATTGAATATTGAAAGACGTTTTATTTATGTTCCCAATCCTTGTAATAACAAACATTAACATATGAAGGAACCTAGAATGGTGTTGTGTGCGATGGTGTATTGTCCATGTTCATATCACATTTGGAACTCCCGCGCTCCTTGCTCCAAAGTATATTCTCTTTGGGGACATTGCGAATAAGATCCTTGTACGCTAGCCTTCTGAATTTGTCAGCGTTGGAAAGCCTCGAGCGACTAGGTGGATCCCTTGCAAGACCAAGACTTTGCAGAGAGAATTCATTCCATGAATGCTAGAGGCAAGAGGGTGGACAAGTTTCTACATTATATCTTCTTTTTCTTCTCCCTTTCCTCTATTATCCTTGCCTTCCTCCTCCCTCCTATCTCTTCTCTATTACTTTTTCCTACCCCCTCATTCTTCTCTTCTTTTTCTACTATTCTCCTCACTAACTCTTCCTCTTCTTTCCTTCTACCTTCTCCTTCTTCTTCTTCTCTTCCTCTCACTCCTATCTTCTCCTACCTTCTCCATCTTCTCTCTCTCTCTCTCTCTCTCTCTCTCTCTCTCTAAACTCAATTGCATCAACTAACACACCAAAAAATAGGCCTTATTTCAAAGGCTTTTATAAGCCTTATTTCAAGGCTAATACTCATAATATTGGATATCACCGAAGTTGTCTCCTACTTGTCAATTACGAGGTTCGTTGTGTGGTGCAGAGCATGATAGTGATGACGATCACAAGGTTGTTTTCTAATCGCAGGTTGGGAACGTTTTAACTCTGGCAATGAGTTCGAGAGGCAAGGTGGCAACATTCGTGGTCCACTTAGCAATTTCTTTTCTTTTTTGTTTAATGAAATTCTTTAAGGTTATAAAACCTTATAAGTACCCCCCTTCACACATAGATTTTGGGGTTCTTACATTCTTTTTGCCTAGGATTTTTCTTTAATTGTTTACTCTTTGTCATCTTTTTTCTCAATATGATGGATACACAAAGATACATTGCTTTGACTTGATATCTTCATGACGTGCATGGTTTGATGAGACATCACCTAAATCATTTGGGAATATAGAGGTTTGGGATTTTGTTTAACTTTGGCTCAATGACATACATGGCATTTAGTGATTTTGGAGGCATTATAGTGGCTTTGAATTTGATTTTGAACAATAAACTTGGGCACCTATGCATGATGGAAAAAACCATTGTTTTTGGGGTAGCTCAATGGCATACATAAATGCATATATATGCACATGGCTCATAGAATTCTGATGAAGATATATCAATGGCTCTAAAATTGATGGATGCACCGATGAGATTTAAATTAACCTAGTTTTTTCAAAGCTCCATGTTGAAATAAGAGAGGAATAAGACATGTTTAGTTCTTAGTGTGTAAATAGGACTCAAAGAATAACTAGTTTGAGAAGAGATAGTGTGAACATAGATATTTAAGAGAGTTAATTTTAAATTTAGAAGATTAGAAGAGATAAGGAAGACAATGAAGGTAATCCTTGAGTAGGGGCACCAATTTTTAGTAATTGCATTGATTGTGATGGGCCTTAGAAATGTTGTGGATGCGTTCGATCTGAATGATTGCATCCACTCAGGTAGCATGCAATTAGTTTGAAGCCTCCATACACGCCCCTTTTAGTGCTTCTCTTGTTTCTTTCCGATACAAAATATAATATTGTCGATAATATTTTTCCATGCTATAAAGCACATAAATTCCAAACATTAAATTGTGTACTCCAAAAATAATAATTTCACTTAACTCCATCTAATTATCTGGTCGCCACATTACAACAACATGAGTATCCTTCCATCAATCTATGAGGCATAATGCGACCAATACTGTACATGCACATTCGCATGATAAGCCACAAATTAAGCAATAACTAGACAAGATCCACAATAAAAATAAATCAATAAATGTAAATCCATAACATTTCTTGGTAAGGAGGGTAAGAATTGTATTTTTGATTGTTTCATTTTGACCATTGCTCTCAGGATGAAAAGTTGAAGTGAAATCTATCTTAGAGCCTAAATTTTTAAAGAGAGCTATTCAAAAGTGATTGGAAAATTAGTTGTCATGATCACATAGGATAACCTTAGGAAACCATTGATGAGGAAATATGGTATTAATAAACAACATGACAACTTGGGAGCATACAGAGTCTTTTTATAGAGAATGAAATATGCATGTTTACTAAATCTATCAACAATGATCCATATCATGTCATGATAAGAAGATGTAGTAGGAAGGCCAGTAGATAAAGTCCATAAAAATTTTCTCCCATAGGAAAAGGCATAAGCAAACCATAGGTTTTCCTATGGCGATAATTTTTTGCATTCAGACATAAACTTTGCTATGTCATGCTTCATAGAGTAGGCCAATAAAAATGGCATCATGCAACTATTGTATATTGGATACCTCTATGTTCCATGTATGCAAGTTGATGTATTTCACTAATAGCAACATGTATAAAAGATACAGTAAGACACAACTTTCATTGAAGATATGAAAAATCATTTAAATAAGAATGATTATAAAAGATAGTGGTGTTAGTATTCTAGATTTTTTTCAAATAAAAGAGAAATCTAGATAAAAAATGTACATATGAATCATAGTAGCGAAGGCCTGAATTTCAATAGTGGAAATATAATTTAGATACACACATGTAATTCTATTGTGGGAGCTTTCGCTCAGCCGCCAAGACCCACAGACCGCTTATTATTTCAAGCATTCCAAGCCGAGCACTAATACCTACCTCTCGCATAGCCGATGCGCCATCCATATCTACGGGTGTAGTGAGCTTACCTTCATGCTGATCGAGTTACCTCCTCTCCCATGCACTCCGGTAGCTCCACAATCCAAGTGCAAGCTTCAAGAAATCTCCATCCTCAAGCTCCACGCTCCAAGCTCATAGCCGCAAGCAAAAGAAGAGATGAGAAGAGAAGAAGAGAGGAGAAGATGGAGAGCTTCTCCTCCCTAGTCCCTCACCCTCACACACTCACTCCCTCACACTCTCACACTCCCTCTCTCAAGCACAAGCTCAAGCAAGCAAAAAGAAGAAGAGGAAGAAGAAGAAGAAGAGGATACCCACTTTTGGCCACACACAAGAATGAGCTTCTCATTCACTTTTCAACTTTATATACAAAACCCTAAATCCCTTTTGGGTGGTCATCCCCTTATCCCCTTTTTTACATGGCCGGCCGTAGGCCCTTTTTTCCATTGTCCTTCTATCTTCCTAGCTTCATTTCCACCTCCTGTCTACATTTACAAATCGCACGGGTGAGAGCCCGACGCTTCTTAAATTAAATCATGATGCCCTTGCGCTCTTTTACAAAAGTATTGACTTGCACTTTTCCTTGTGCGTCTTTTTCCCTTATTTAGGACTTTTCTGCGCTTCTTATATTTCCAGATTTTTCTTAGCGCGCCTTCATCTTCTGTTTCACTTTTGCCTTGGACGTGTCTTTTGCTTTAGATTTTCCAGCTTTTCCACCGTGTTTGTTTGAGGGTTAACATCTATCAAATCCAATTGGATCATGTGATGCAACATTTTCTTGTGGCCTATGACTTAATGCATCTGCAGCAACATAGTATGATCTAGTTGATATTGGATCATAGGATTAAAATTTGAATTAAGGAATCCTATTTAATTTGTCAATTAGAAATCAAGGATTGATTCAATAAATATTTTACAGCGAATTGGTTAGTCTTTATAAGAACTTCTAACTTGTAATAATAATTTCAAATATCCAAACCATGAATTATAATTAATAATTCTTTATCATATGTACTATAGTTTTATTCAAAAGGTTTGAGTTTATAGCTTTCATAGGCAATAGGATGATTGTGCTACATTAAGACAACACCTTTTCCTAAACCACTAGCATTCATGACAACTAAGGATAAAGACCAAGTGAAATCAAGCAACTAAAGAATAATTACATGGGTCAAGTGGTATTTTAAAGTATCAAAATATTTTTGATAACTAGGGTCCCAACAAAAAATAATATTTGTACACCAAAAAATGGTCAAATAAAAAGCAATTAATTTTTAAAAATAAACCCTTGGTAGAGACTATATTATCCAAAGATTCAATTTGATATTGAAAGAACAAACTTTTAGCAAGGTTAGTATACAAGTGATTTTTGTGCAATAAAGAAAACAAATACAAAGATGTTTCTAATGTTTCTCTTTCGATTTACTAAAAATAAGTGTATTATCAAAGAACAATTCAATATTTGGAAAAATATAGCTAGTACATTAGTATAACTAAAAGGCATTACAATAAATTCATAATATACAAACTATGTCCTAAATGTAGTCTTAAATATATCAACGAAATCTGTGTGAATTTGATGTGATTTTTATTTAAGAACTATCTTGCTAAAATTTTTAGCTCCTTT
The DNA here is from genome assembly GCF_053477565.2 of Lygodium microphyllum. Lineage (NCBI taxonomy): Eukaryota > Viridiplantae > Streptophyta > Polypodiopsida > Schizaeales > Lygodiaceae > Lygodium > Lygodium microphyllum. Next base: position 30,107,833 of record NC_141155.1, read on the forward strand.
AAGTTTATAATGGAGATAATCGACTCTAAGAATCGGATATCAATTTTTAGTAATTAATTTATTTAAAGCTTGATAATTTAATGCAAGTTTATATGTTTTATTTTTCTTTTCAATTAATAAAACAAGAGCACCAAAAGGATATGAAATAGGATGAATTAAAACTTTATTTAATGATTTAATCACTTGTCTTTGAATTTTTTTAAATGCAAAGGAATCTATCTATATGGAGCTTTGTGCAATGAACTAACACTAGAAAGTAATTCAATTTTGTGTTTTAATTCTCCTCTTGATAGGGGCAACTCACGTGGATGATTATCTACAAAACAATGTTTATATGGTGCGCAGATCGGTCACAGATAGCTCACGTAGTGAATCCCTGAAGGTCCCCAAGAACAATGAACTCTACCTTTTTGCACCAAAAACAATGTAAAAACATGCACGACAAGAGGCAAGAGACAAATTGGGTTCAATCTCCCCCATGCCTTGTGTGAGCGCTTCACAAAGCATGTATTTAATGTATATTTCCAATCTTCATGCTCAATAATAGCCCAATTACAAAAATATGACAAGCTTTTAGCTTTTGAGTTTGCTTTCTACAAAAATAGGAAAATAAAGCTAATGGACGGTGCCCATAGAGTCTGGCACGCCCAATCTCAATGTCCAAATAGAAATAACATATCCGGGCGCATAAGCGCATACAAAATAATAATCAATAATCGATGTCTCAATAGACATAACAAAATATAGGCGTGGCGCCTATCAAAATATAGTCCAAAGGTCGAATACTCGCTAAACTCCAATGCTTTCCTCCGCCACTGCTACTATCTCTACACATCAACTGAAGCATTCACAATTGTTAGTAAAATAATACAATTAAACCGACAAAAGTGAATACCTAGCAGTCTTCAGCTACATAAATAAATCAACTGGTTAGAAATAAATCCTAACCTTAATTTATTACGAGTGCGCACTCTAAACTCATAAACGTTTATTAATTTAATATGCATTTTGCGGAATCACCCGCTATGGAATCACCCATGTACACACTAAATTAATGAAACGCCCGAAAAGGACAGGCATCCCCATCAACTTCTCGCACAAAGAATCCTCTTTGTGTATGAGCCCCGGTCATCTAAGTTTACGGAATCCACCGTAAAACCTCACGGCATCCACCATGGCACGGAATCCACCGTGGAATATGCCTCCTGGCATCATACCCCCGGGGTGGGATAGCAATTGACCTCAATTGCTATTAGCTCAATGTGGAGCTAACAGAGTGGGGAAAGCATTTTAGGTCTCTAGCGTGCATCCATTGTGCTTCCTCTACAGGATGGTTCTTGAATTTTACTAGATATCTAGAATACCTTCGACCAGTTCTAGTGGTCATGTAGTCAGTGTCTATGATGGCTTCTGGTTCAAGTATTTCAGTCTCTTCCTCTAATAAAGGTGGGTTTTCATAAACAGGGTGGATAGGTAATTGGCCTCTACATGGTCTCAATAAACTAATATGAAATGTATTATGAATTTTCCAATGAGATGGCAGTTCTAATTTGAATGCATTATCATTAATCTTATGAATGATTCTAAATGGTCCATAGAATCTAGGAGCTAGTTTGATAACTGGATGTCTATCTACACTTTGGAGTCTACGCTTTTCTATTCTAAGCCAAACATAATCATCAACTTTGAAATTCATGGCTTGTCTTTTCTTGTTGGCTTGTTTGGTATATGATTGTTGGGCTTTAGCAATCATATCCTTAACCTCATCAAAAATACTGTTATGCATAGTAGCAATATCATCAGCACTCTGTATTCTATTAGACAAAGATGCAACAGGTGTAGATAATCTATATCCATAAATGACTTCAAAAGGTGCTTTCTTTGTAGATGTGTGCGGTGTATTGTTGTATGCAAACTGTAATAAATGCAAATGAGTATCCCATGTCTGAGGTTTAGAGATAGTATATGCACGTAAAATATCTAGAATGGTGCTATTTGTGGCTTCTGTTTGTCTATTTGTTTCTGGATGAAATGCAGATGAGAAATCAATCTTTGTGCCTAGATTTGCAAACAGTGTTATCCAAAAATTGTTACAAAATCTAGAATCACGATCTGAAATAATCACTTTTGGCAATCCATGGTTAGTAAAAACAGTTTTCAAAAATAACTGTGCTGCTTGTGATGCTGTTAAAGTTTTCTTACATGCAATGAAATATGCTTGCTTACTAAATCTATCTACAATTGTCCAAATCATGTCATGGTTAGATTTAGTATTTGGTAAACCAGTAATGAAATCCATAGAAATATGTTCCCAAGGTTTAGATGGAATAGACAAAGGCATTAATAATCCATACTGTTTACCATGATGTCTCTTTATTCTTTGACAAATCAAACATTCAGAAACGAAATTAGATACATCTGCATCCATATGCGACCAATAAAAATCTTCAGTTAACATGCGTAATGTAGATATGATACCTCTATGACCTTGATATGGGGGACAATGAATTTCATTCAAAACAAAAGATCGGAATGGAATAGTAACACGCAGTCTCTTTTCAAAAAACATAAATCCATCATTATATGACAATGAATCAATAGGAATGAAATTATTTTGAACTAATTTTTGCCAATCAGAATGAAAAGTAATATCCTGGTGATATGTATCTTTCATAGCAATCAAAGAATCAAAAGATATGATAGAAATATTATGAATTGCAGGTCTTCTACTCAATGCATCAGCAACTACATTTTCTTTTCCAGGTTGGTATTGAATGATAGGATGAAAACTTTGAATGAAGGAAGCCCATTTGATATGACGGTCAGAAATTTGGGGTTGGCTAAGTAGATGTCTAATGCTTTGCTGGTCAGTCTTTATCATGAATTCTGAACCCATTAAATAATGCTTCCATTGTTTTAATGCTTGTACAACTGCTAATAGTTCCTTGTCATAAGTGGAATATTTGAGCTCAGAGGGTTTCAGCTTAGAACTAGAATATGCTATTGGATGATTGTCTTGCATTAATACGGCTCCTATTCTTGATCCGCTAGCATCGGTCACAACTAGAAAGAATGGTCTATTAAAGTCAGGCAATTGTAGAACAGGGGCATTAGTTAATGCATGTTTAAGTAAGTCAAAGGATTTCTGCTGAGTTTCAGTCCATTGATAAACAATTCCTTTCTTAAGAAGTTTGGTTAATGGTAAAGCAAGTAATGAAAAATTACGTACAAACTTCCTATAGAAACTAGCAAGACCAAGGAATGAGCGTAATTCATGTACATTTTTAGGAACAGGCCAATGCAATATTGCATCAATTTTCTTAGGATCAACTTTAATTCCTTCTTTTGATACAATATGACCTAAATATTCTATTTCTGTCTTAAAGAATTCACTCTTGTCAGGATTTGCAAACAATTGATTTTCTTTCAGTAATTGAAAAACTAATGATAAATGCTCATAATGCTCTTTTTCACTTTGACTAAACACCAAAATATCATCAAAGAAAACAATCACACAATATTGATATTTCAGAAAGATACGGTTCATCATTCTACTGAAAGTAGCAGGTGCATTGGTCAATCCGAATGGCATGACTAAGAATTCGTAATGGCCAAACTGTGTTCTGAATGCAGTCTTAAATATGTCGGATTTATCTAGCCTCACCTGATGATATCCAAACTTAAGGTCAATTTTACTAAATATAGAAGATCCTTGCAGTTTGTCCATAAGGTCATCAACTCTAGGTATAGGATACCTATTCTTTACAGTGATCTTATTTAATGCTCGGTAGTCAATACACATACGATAAGTATTATTCTTTTTCTTGACTAAGAGTACATGTGCACCAAATGGAGAACTGCTAGGTCGAATTAAGCCTCTATTTAGTAATTCTTCAACTTGACTCTGGATTTCTTTTTGCTCTATTTGATTGTGCCTATATGGTGCTTTGCAAGGTGGTTGTGTGCCAGGAATTAAATCAATCTTATGGTCTTCTCGACGTGAAGGTGGTAAACCTGGTGGTAGGTCTTCTACAAAACAATCCTTAAAATATGCAATAAATTCCTTATGCCTAGGGTGCAGATGATTTTCCTTTGCGTGCAATTCATTCACCCAAATGAGATATGATTTAGTATTCTTGCGTAGTGCACGTTTTGCTTGAGTATGCGAAAGCAGTGGAAAAATATGAGATGCATGCATACCATATAATGTAATAGATTTTCCTTGAAAATTAATATTCATTGTGTGCGTAGAATAATCTATATTTGGATTATGCTGGTGTCTCCATGGCATTCCTAGAATAATGTCACTTGACTGTAATGGAACAACTAAGAAATTTCTTCTGGTAAAGTGTCGGAAGTAGTAGTAATATCATCCTCTTCTTCAGTGAAATCTGGCATATCCTCATGCTCGTCTTCGTCCATAGCTCCAAGGTAGTTGATATGTGCTGGTGGCTTCTTTGAATGACAATTTGCTGCGAGATGCCCTGGCTGGTGACACTTGTAGCATACTATTGGCTTGGCTTTGGTTCCATTATTTGCAATGGCTGGAAGTCTGGGTACATTTGGATTTGCTTGTGGAATAGGCTTAGAATTTGGATTGACAGTGGATGGTAATGCAGGTGGTTTAGGCCAATTCTTGCGGAAAGATGGTGATGAGAAACGACCTGGATTAAACCTTCTAAAATTGGAATTGAATTGTTTAGATCCATAATTACCATTGGCTTGGAATTGCTGTGGTCGTCTGTCTCTTCCACGTAACTTATCTTCAGTGTCGTGAGCTAAGGAGATGGCGTCTTCAAGGGTAGCAGGCTTGAACATGTTCACTTCAGCGTAGTAATGTCCAAGAAGTCCAGACATAAACTTCCGCTTATGTGTCGTCTCTGGTACGTCTTCAAGCATGCGTAGCTGTAGGAGTGCATTCCAAAAACGCTCTGTATACTGTGGAATAGGCTCACGATCTCGCTGTTGAAGTAAATCCCATTGCTTGATAGCCTTCTCATGAAATTGCGGTGGAAGGAAATTTTGCATGAACTTCTTCTTGAAATCTTCCCAAGTAGCAGGACATTCTATGCTCTTGCGGACTATAGTCCACCAAAGTGATGCTCTGTCTATCAGATGATTAGTAACACACTTGATTTTATCTTTTTCGGGATAAGTTTCCTCATGGAAATAGTCATCAAACTGGCTAATGAATGATAAAACAGTCTTTCCTTCTCGTATGCCATTGAAAGTGCGAAACTTGAAACTTCGTTTACTTATCTTGGATTCCTTGCGAATGGTTTGTGCTTCAAGAGTGGAGTCGATGGTACGTCGAATCAAATCTTCAGCTTGAGGTTCTTCTTTGTCGGTGGATGCTCTTTGAAGTTTTGTCAATTGCGCTTGCAATGCTTGCCTAGCTTTTCGCTCTTCTTCCAATTGTAGCATGATTAGATCCAGCTTTTGTTCCATGGTAGGCTCAGGTAGATCGTCTTCAGTCATAGGATCATCCATATGTGGGGTCGTCATCCTGTAAAACTCAATAAACCTTTCTCACTCAAAATCAGGTTAGCGGGATGAGCGTAGCTCAAATTTGGGGTTACAAGGCTATGTATTTTTGGGTATTTCTTTGTATATTTTTAGAAATTCTGTAATATTTCTGTCTCTGTTTGCTAAAAGTACTTCAACGAACTTGTAGATAGGTAGAACAGCTTGCTGTGAACAACTTTCCAGTTCAGAGTTTTTGCATACGAACAAGTCTTCTATGAGTTTTAAGCACTAGTCAGTTCTGATTTAGTCTGACTTGCAGAGTTGCAGACTTAGCAGACTTGCAGAGTTGTTGACTTGCTGAACTTAGGCCGACTTGCACAACTTGCTGAACTTGATTTCAATTGACTTGCTGAACTTGACTTCAGAAGTGCGGGACCAAGAGTTTGCCGACTTGTCTGGCCTGTGTAACTTGCAGTGACTTAAGCTTAAGTGATTAAGCTTAAGCTTAATAAGCTTAATGGTGGACTAGCAGGCGGTGTCAATTTTCGTGGGGAGGGGGGGCCGTTTTTGATCGCGCGGATTTTTCGGGGCCACACTCTGACACGCCGAGGTGAATTTTGAAGCACTAAGCTTCCTTTAAGCTTATAAAGCTTGATAATTAAGCTTTTGATTAAGAAGATTAAGAATTTTTCTCACTGTTTTCAACGACTTGATGAAGGAGATGTATGTGTGGTCCTCCGCCTGCAGAGCCTGGTCCTTCGCGATCTGACAGTGGAAACAGGGGTTCTTGATCGCCAGAAGTCTGCCTGTATCGACGGTTCGCGATGAGATTGACTGTAGAGCCCGTTTGTTCCTGGAGCTCCGCCTTCGCCTGAGATTGGTAGTGATTGGAAGCTCTTGATCTCTGCTCCGCTCTGATACCACTGGTGCGCAGATCGGTCGCAGATAGCTCACGTAGTGAATCCCTGAAGGTCCCCAAGAACAATGAACTCTACCTTTTTGCACAAAAAACAATGTAAAAACATGCACGACAAGAGGCAAGAGACAAATTGGGTTCAATCTCCCCCATGCCTTGTGTGAGCGCTTCACAAAGCATGTATTTAATGTATATTTCCAATCTTCATGCTCAATAATAGCCCAATTACAAAAATATGACAAGCTTTTAGCTTTTGAGTTTGCTTTCTACAAAAATAGGAAAATAAAGCTAATGGACGGTGCCCATAGAGTCTGGCACGCCCAATCTCAATGTCCAAATAGAAATAACATATCCGGGCGCATAAGCACATACAAAATAATAATCAATAATCGATGTCTCAATAGACATAACAAAATATAGGCGTGGCGCCTATCAAAATATAGTCTAAAGGTCGAATACTCACTAAACTCCAATGCTTTCCTCCGCCACGGCTGCTATCTCTACACATCAACTGAAGCATTCACAATCGTTAGTAAAATAATACAATTAAACCGACAAAAGTGAATACCTAGCAGTCTTCAGCTACATAAATAAATCAACTGGTTAGAAATAAATCCTAACCTTAATTTATTACGAGTGCGCACTCTAAACTCATAAACGTTTATTAATTTAATATGCATTTTGCGGAATCACCCGCTATGGAATCACCCATGTACACACTAAATTAATGAAACGCCCGAAAAGGACAGGCGTCCCCATCAACTTCTCGCACAAAGAATCCTCTTTGTGTATGAGCCCCGGTCATCTAAGTTTACGGAATCCACCGTAAAACCTCACGGAATCCACCATGGCACGGAATCCACCGTGGAATATGCCTCCTGGCATCATTATATGAATCTAAAAACTTTTTCTATGTGGTGTCAATACATAAGTCTTAAACTTTTCAACTTCTATTATAAAAATCATACATGCCTTGTGTTGTTTCGTATGTACTGACTTAGCATGTGTATAACTAATTAGTGAAAAAAAATCAATCTCAAGGCCTCTTGTCAAAGAAATAAGTTGGCCTTGGAATTTAAAAGGTATTGTGTAAGTATGACAATCAATCTAACACTATATTAGGGAATTTGGGATTTCTCATATAGTTTGGAAATTCCCAATATAGTTAATATTTGGCCATATGATCAAATATTATCCCTTTACTTGGAGTCTACCCTAATTACTATATAGGTTATCTTTCCAAGTCTCACTACAAGGGAATGGGGCAATAGCAACAATGACAGCTGGTTCCAATGCAAAATAGTGGAGTCACTATTTTTGTGACACGAATAGCATCACACATAGCGACACCAATAGTGATGTCGTTTGGTGAAAAACAAAGCGCCAAAAACCCGAGTGCGGCATTTGCCAAAAATATTTGCGAGAGAAAACAAAAGAGAGAGCGACAACTTTGAGAGAGAGAGAGAGAGAGAGAGAGAGAGAGAGAGAGAGAGAGAGAGAGAGAGAGAGAGAGAGAGAGAGAGAGAGAGAGAGAGAGAGAGAGAGAGAGAGAGAGAGAGAGAGAGAATTGCCACTGCCACAACCCATGAGGAGTGAAGAAAAATGACATAAAGAGAGGGAGGGAGACATTACTTTTGATTTGTTTATTTTATAAGTTTCTTATTTTCTCTCTTTAATTTTGTTTATAGAGAGATGTGTTGAGTGAGAGGAGGAAGAGAAGGAGAAAGAGATATAGAAAGAAGAAGGGAGGGGGAGGAAGAGACAAATAAAAAAGGAGAGAGAGAGGGGGGACTTCATAAAAAATAGAGAGATGGAGAGAGAGAAAGAGAGAGAGGGATGTGAAGAGAGAAGTAGAGAGATGGAGGGAGAGAGAGAAACAATGAGAGAGAGAGAGAAGATAAGGGGAGAAACAGAGAGAGAGAAAACAAAGAAAGGGAAAGAGAGAGAGAGAAAGGGGGTGGGGAGAGAAATAGAGAGGAAGGAGAGATACAAATTGAGAGGGGGAAGGAAAAGGAAGGGAGAAAGAGGGAAGGGAGAAAGAAGGAAGGAAGAGAGAGGGAGGAGGTAGAAAATAAGGGCAAGGTAAAGAGTGAAAAGAAGAATAGTACAATGTCATGGTGAATGTCCATAAAAAATTTGTTTCTAGTTAACTAGAGTACTTATTATCAACTTGAGTCAAGAGGCCAATTTAAGAAAGGCTTTTCTTTTGAGTTTCTTTTTAAAGGCTTGTTTCAATTTAAAAATTTCCCCTTGCTTTGGGGAAGAAATAAGTCTTGTTTTTTTGGAAGTTATGTAATAACCATGGCTATTCTTGTTTTTTTGACAACTTATCATGTACAATCCATAGTTATTCAAATGTAGTGTGTACACTTTTGTTATCTAAAGATATACTTTTTCATGCTACTTCTTCCCTTCTATATATTTGTGTGAGACTCTAATCTTCTTGCTCTCTAAGGATTGCTCTCAAGTCACAACCATCGTACATCTAAGTTATTCTTATTCTTCACTATTATCTTTCTCTCTATGTAAATTGGGTATAACTTCTTTGATCTAATATATTACCCTTGCTATTTGCGAATTGTTTCACATGGCTATAATAATCTCATACAAAAGAGAGAGTTGCCATTTGGGAGATACAAGCATGAGAGAACTTTGGTAGACTATATTAAAAGTATGGTGCTAGAGGTAGTGCTAAAGGCGCAACAATGTGAAGTTCAAAAGTTACAAATGCTATGGGCATAGAGGCTTGTATCCCACAAGGAAAGAGAGGGAAGAGTGGCATAGCTTAAAGACTATAAAACAATATACTTGCTTCACTATCAAATCAATTGAATCTACTTTTTATCATCATGCTTATTCACTTTTTCTACTTCTTTCCTCCACGCCTCATCTTATCATCATGCCCAAGCCATGTTTTGCAACATGGTATCCAAGCCTCTTTCCTCAAGGCTCTGAGAGGTAGAGAGGCATCCATTGCTATGCGCATGAGGTTGAAGAAGCTCAAGACAAAAAAGAAGGTGCTATCCAATGTGAAATTTGAAGGCTTGTAAGAGCATTGAGTGCTTTGGAGATGTGGAATAGTTTTCACTCAAGCAAGGTATAATGAATATCATCCTTGATTGGCCACTATCATATTCAAGGTTTTCTTGGTGGCTACCATTTAAGATTATAATTTTTAAAGGGTTGATTTCAAGTTTTGTTGAATACTTTTTTTGGTTGCCATTGCTTGCACAAAGGGGATAGCTTAAGGGATGTGCTTAAACCCTTAGCTTAAGGTGGTTTCTTATGAGAAGCTTAGGGGTTGCTTGTTCATTAAGTTGAAGGCCTACTTATCATAGGAGCACATGGCCTATTTCTAACAAGCTGGGGGTAAGTTTTATCAAGAGAGAAAGAGAATAGAGAGAAGATATTATGATTTTTATTTATTTATTTGTTTATAGTTTTTTTCTATTTGCCACATAATTTGTGACTTATTGTGCGAACATGTGTGCACAGTATTGGTTGCATTATGCCTAGTAGATAGATGGAAGGATATTAATGTGTGTTGTGCTATGGTGAGTAGATAATTAGCTAGACTTAAGAAAATTTATTATTTTGGAGTGTGCAATGTAATGTATGATATTTATACTCTCTACAACGTGGAAAAATATTATCAAAAGTGTTATATTTTGTATGTGCCTATTAGCGCAATGACTTTTTGGACAAAGCTATTCGACTAGAGTGTGTTTTGATTTATTTGTACAAAAGCAAGTCATGCAAGTTGAGGAAAAGAAAGAACAAAAAGGATGCTCTCAATGTATTTTGGCACAAAAGATTATTCTAATATTATATATACATGCATAGGAGGGGTGCTTATCCATGCATGGGGGGAGATTGTACCCATTCTTGTGCCGTGTGAGTCTTGGATTTCTCTTTTCTCATGCTATTTCTTTCTTTATTATTTCATTCTCAATTGTTGATTACTATATGATGAAGGCATGCAATACTAGTATCATAGCACAGGATTGGTCAACTTGTCAATATCAGTATGCACACATACATCTGTCTTGGAGAATAATAGTATCTTCTTTATCACTAAGTTTCATCCTATTATCTACAGGGTAAAAGTTTTACACAATGGATTTGGTTTATAGAGCATAGAATTCTTACTTGTTTTGTTTTTTTCTTTTAACCTTTAATTGAAAAATACAATTCAAAGTTTCTTTATTAAAACAAACTTTTCACCAAAACCACGAGGCCTCTATCAATACCACCATAAGAAATGGATTTGGAAAGAAGGTGGTTTTTCCTTAGAGATAGAGAGGGAGAGAGCCAAATTAGCCAACATAGATTTCCGTCCGTTATTGTCATGCCTCTAAAATCGTCACCAAATTTACTTCAGACCACCAAAACATCTGTGCCAATAGTGGATGGCTATTGTTTGCTATTGTCAAGCTCCATAGTTAAACTTTATAAAAGCTTAAAAGCTCTATTTATTACAACAAAAAGTGCTAATTAAAGAAAATTTAGGTACCCTTAAAATTTTTACATACTTTATTGAAAATGGAAGATTCTGTACATGATTCAAATGTGACTATTTTGAATGATGATGGTAGTTCTCATGACTTTATTTTGAAAATTTTACTTAGGAGACTATAACTAGAAACTAGTTCTTCATATTATACAAGGTTACATTTGCATTTCAAGGTATTGGGTAGAATGGTACAAGGGAAATTATGGGACTAAAAATTTATATAGGAAAATATAAAGAAAAACATGATTTCTTATTTATTCCTCTTCAATCATTAAATATTATCATTGGAATGCCTTTCAATCCATCAATTTAATCCTAAAATAACACCATATTAGGGAATTTGGCAATCTCCCACTTTCAAATAAGGGATAAAGATTTGGCCATGTGGCTAAATCTTAACCCATTCATCAAAGTGGGACACTAAAATATATAAGCCATATATGGACATCTAAAGTAACACAAATATTCATTTAAAAAATTTCCCTCATTGTCGTAAGCATTGGTGTAGACATCTCTACAGATCCATTGCAATTAGTGTCGCTATTCACATCACAAAAGTGATACTTTTTTACGCATATATCGACTCGAATAGCAAAGTGTGCAGTAAATTATCTACATGAATAGCGACAATTGTTGTAAAGAAAAAAAAATTAGATCTGCTCTGCCACCTCCTAGCACCATGTGTTGAATAGTGTTCCATAAAGCAATTACATATTGAATACACAATTATCATCAAGACATGTACATCATGAGATACTAGAAAAAAAGAGTCATTGATTAAGCATTCAAATAAGTACAAGACTAATGATGACAACTTATAAAACTACATAGCACCATAGAGAGGAGAGTCCAAAACAAACATGGAAATGTATCTAAGGAATTCCACATTACATGGAAAGAGCTTGTATGGATCATAGGGCCAAAAAAGGAAATGATGTGCACTCCATGAATCTAAGCGCATACTACAAATCCTCACCATATGAAAGTGCATCCCAACACAATGGAACATTGAATAGACTCTGCAATATAAACAACCATAGCATTACAAGAAAACTAATGACTGCAGATAAGAAAGAGCATTGACTTATTAGGCCACCGCACGCATACAATCTATTGTGAAAAGTGATAATCTAAAGCATGGTAGGAGCTATGGAGGATGGAAGATGAAAACAAGACTCATGTTGACATAGACAAAGAGAGACCAGCTGTTACAAAAGTGAATTAGGTTCTCATAAACACAATCTTGTGTAATGGACTGACAATGACAAAGACACTAAGTGAAAGTAGAAAGCATCATGATATTGTATTCATTCCATATATGAAAGTGATAGTGAAGTACAATGCTTTATAGTAGCTAGGTAGGTAGCATTTTGCACCACTGTGCTTATGGGATTCAAGACATCTTGTCCTAGAGCATATATCATTTGTCATTTCTCAACACCCCTCCTCAAATGATGAGTTCCTACACTTGCTGACTTTTGACCCCCCTACATGTGATAACATACATGGCCCGGGAGACTAGCTCATAGGCAGCCTAGTAAAGTTAAAGCTTGAAACTTTGCATCTTTGGTAAGGGTTTTGTTTTACAAAGCAAATCCACCAAGGAAAATCATAAGATCCACTATGGGAAAGATCATTTCTTCAAAACATTCTGTCAGATTTGTTATTTGATAGCGGAAGCATCTTCTTCTCTTTCATTCATGCCTCCCTTCATCTTTTCTCTCTCATTCTCTCATTGTTTCCCTATTTCTCTCTCCCTCTCTCTCTCTCTCTATTTGTATTTTTTCCTCCATCTCTCTTATTCTCTCTCCTTCTATGTCTCTTTCTCCCTCCCTCTAAAATGATATGCCCTAATAATGAACAATGATAACAAACATAGATTGGTTTGGAAATGCCAAGAAGTGAACTAGAGAGAGAGAAAGAGGAGAGAGAAGATTGCAGAAGAGAGGAAATGAGTGCAAAAGAGAGAGAAAGAGAGTGACAAGGAGAGAGAACTACTAGAATAGGAGAGAGAAAGACTGTGAAGAAGGGAGAGGGGGTTGGAAGCCATGAAAGGACAGGAGGAGCTAGAGAGAGATGAAGGACAAAGTTGTATTATTAGGTAAAAATTGATTACCTGTGCATATGTCCTTTGCTCTTTTATATGCCCCTAATTCAACTCTTTACATTCCATCCTCACTCGAATGTTTTTGTCCTTAAAAAAAAAAGAGACTTTTTACAAATTGTCAAGTGGTGGAAAGGGGCAGGTTACTTTGCATGGACTAAAAATAGATTGGCCTAGTCTTCAAGAATTCACAAAATAAGTACAATTGGAGGGCTGAAAATCAAGTACAAAGTATTGACATCCATTTGGGAATATTAAAATGAAATATTGGATCAAAATGTTGTCATTAAGAGCTCCTTCCAGATGGAGACTCTATGTTATCCACTGCAAACCTTACTGTACTAAATCTGGAACAACTTTGGATTGGCTGAGCCAAATCAGACATGCTATAGCTCCAAACGAAGCTCTCGTAAATACTTTCAACCCATGTGACTCATACATGCCTATCATTAATTTAGCATTAAATCTGGTCTAAAATAGAGATAAGTTCTGTAGTGAAACAAAGCCCACTAGTTAGCATGATATTTGCCTCAAAATTCTTGAAGGTAAGGACATCATTCCCAAAGTAATGCTGGTCCCTCCACACAGAGAGTTAAGTCCAACCCTTAGCCTCCTAGGTCAAAAGGAAAGGTAATATCCCATCCGTGCATCATGACTACCAAATCAAAGATATCATCACTCATGAAATAATATGCATGTACTAAATTATGAATCCACAAAAGTATAAGAAACTGAATCAAATAGAAGCCCATGGTCATGTTCTTCCTCATCAGAAACTTCATAGCCTGTAACTGTAAAGCCTTTATCTTCCTCTTGACCATCATCAAAATTGTCTTCAGCATGACTATCCTTATCCTCTTCATCTGAATATTCAAAGTACCACAAATATCCTTGCATTCTTTGCTCTGCACATATCTTTGTGATTAAAATACATCAGTTCAACACATCTATAACATAACCCTTGGGCATGCAATTCTTTGATCTAGTCACCGGCTAATTTTCTAGCTTTACAAGTTTTAGACACAATGTTACCCACATCATCACTATATAGATCAAGAATAGAATAATTATATTAATGTCCATGGTATTCATGAGAAGCATATGGTTGAGAAGTATATGAATGTTGCTCATAGTCATATTGCTGCACATATAGATATTGGTGTCGATGAGAGAGTGATTGGCTATACTCATTATTGTATATATTTAGCAATGATTGCAATAAGTCTTGTTGAGCTATTGCATCATCCATAGCAATCGATACAACCAACATATACTTGTCATGTACATGCACTAAACCCTCTTGCAAAACAACATTACAATAAATATTGATAAGAGCTTCCAAGATGCATGGCTACACCAATTGGTCCATATGAGATGTCAAGTGTTTGGCAAGTTCTCGTTCTATCTAGACAACATCTATCACTTCGACTACCATCATGGTTGCATCAAAATAAATAAGTGCATATATGCCAATACATCAAGCATGTCAAGCATGTGAGCAATTGACTTGTTGAGTTCCATTTCTCGAATAATACTCATAATATTGCTACTGGATGCCACTTGCCTCCTATAAGACACTTCTTTAGAGTCAATATTTCCTTGTGGTACATGATGGGGATCAAAACCATGTGAGCAACACCCCTGCTAAAGTACATTTTGCATCATAATCCACTAATGTTGATGAAGTTGTGTTGTCATTTTTGCTATACAAACAAGCTGAAATTACAGTTGCTCTGAAGTCCACTCCAATAAACTACTCTAACACCCAAAATTTCTCTAACTGAAATCTTCAACAAACCCAAGATGGATCAAACTATTGTGCCTACAAGCGAGGTCTGAAGATTTGCAATAGAAGAGCAAATGTGCATGCAAGTTAGATCACTACATACTACAAGAGCAGTGACAAAATACTCAATTGTTATATTGAATCTCTGTTCATGGTTGCAAATTTTGCATTCCAAGAAACTATATAAAGAGCTTAAAAAATATACTTGTAATCTGCCTATATAGAAATTGAGATTTTAATTTGATCTGCCCGCTCCCATACTAGGATTAGTGATCACTCACAGACGTGAGCTAGCAGAATGGGCCATAGCAATGCAAGTGTCCAATTGTGGTTGTTAACTTTTTACCACTACTCAAGCTTCACAACAAGGAGCAAGGTCCAGACATAGAAAGGCTACATCTATTGAACATGATCAGAAGAAAGGCTAGTAGAATGGCCCATAGCACTGTAAGTGTCCAATTGTGGTTGTTAACTTTTTACCACTACTCAAGCTTCACAACAAGGAGCAGGGTCCAGACAGAGAAAGGCTACATCTACTGAACATGAACTCACAGACGTGAGCTAGTAGAATGGCCCATAGCACTGTAAGTGTCCAATTGTGGTTGTTAACTTTTTACCACTACTCAAGCTTCACAACAAGGAGCAGGGTCCAGACAGAGAAATGCTACATCTACTGAACATGATGAAAAGAACGTTAGTCAACTTGTAGAAGACAATGATGCTTCCAGTCAGTTTGATAATGACAATTCCTACAATGATAGCAGGTGCTGGATTTCAGTCTACTTCTTGAAATCAACATCAGGAACTGAATTTCAATCTCCTTCCTTAGATTAACACAAAGAAGTGTAGGATTTGCAAACTTGAGCAACTCATCTTGCTGTTGCTTTATTTAGGTGAATTGGCTTTGTCACATTCAACAATCACCTTTCATCAAAATGTGTCACTGTAGGATTCCTCCTAAATTTGCAAATGTAGGAGGTGAAGACAATTCGGATAAGGGTCATCACAAGAAGCTTAACCTCTTGTTGGCTTGCCTTGCCTCAATTTTGTGCTCCAGTGCCTAACCTATTTAGTTCCATTTGATCATCTACTTCCTGTTCATTGTGCTTGTATCTATTATTGGTTCAATAGTGTTTGGCATTCGGATTGACCATGACATGCCAAACTGGTGGTATCTGAGACCTAATGATCCCACTAATTACTTTGATCCAAAGAAACCCTTCTTGGCTACCTTGTTGCAACTCACAACTGAGCAAGGTTTATCAACCAATATCTTCACATGTAATGATGAGACTGACTATTGCAAGGAATGATGAGACTAATTGATGCAAGGAAAGCACTCAAAGCAGGTGAGATTGCATTATGACTTCACTATTAGATTGATTGCCCTGCCTCAACAATGCTAAGACTCCCTCAAGCCCTTATGAAAACTTGAAAAAGTATTTCTCATTGCTAATTTCTACATCAAGTTCTCAACTATGCTACAGTTGTATGTCAGTCTCATCAAAACTGCTATACTCAATCATTCTTATGTATATGTCACACCTTGCTCAAGCTCTAAGATCTCTATAATCATGCTCTCAACATGATTTGGATTAACAGAAACTTCATGGTTGTGAGGCACGTCTATGATGGAGCTTGAAGCATAAGCATAATTTGACCAACCAAA
This sequence comes from Lygodium microphyllum, assembly GCF_053477565.2. NCBI lineage: Eukaryota > Viridiplantae > Streptophyta > Polypodiopsida > Schizaeales > Lygodiaceae > Lygodium > Lygodium microphyllum. The sequence continues at coordinate 30,124,287 of NC_141155.1, forward strand.
CCCTTCAAGATGAACTGGGGTCAATGCTAGTGAAGGTACTAATTGTCAAACTCTTGAAGCACCCCTTACTCTGCATCAACAACTTTGACTTCCTTGGTTATGCTGCCACCATGAACATGTTCTCCAACATTTATACTTTGTTGGTTCTTTGTCACAAAGTCCAGATTGTTGACACATCCATGGGCATTAGTTTCCCCCATGCGAAGCTAGCAAGGATTTTGGAATGTTCCAGAATCAACACCCTTGGGCTCCAAGATCAACACCTTGGGACTCCCTTCCCCAAAAATGCAACATATGGTACAATAGGTAGATCTCTTTGGAATCCATAACTGCATTTGTTTGCTACCGCAAAAATGTTCATAGGAGTTGAACCAAATATCTCTAGTATGTGAGGAGGCAAAATTGCTCTTGCAAATGTTTTTTTCTTTTTTCAAATTTGAAACAAACATTAGAGAGTCCACTCATCTCTTCTAAAATATCCAACTTGCTTCCAACATTTGTGGTAAATGATTTGCAATGCCTGAAAGGCTCAGTACAATTGTGCTTATGTCATCAATAGCTCTAGGTGCACAAATTATAGAAGGGTAGCTAGTTGGCACATTAGTGCAGCCCAAAGTTGTTCATGATAGCCTTTCCTCCCTTACATGTTATGGGCATGTTGAGGATTACAGTTTTTACATCCCTTGTAAGGCACAAAACAATCCTACACTTTACACAGAACATTCATGCACTTTTGACTCCTGCTAAAGAAGTAGCTCTTGCTTCTACTTTTGGGCAATCTGCCAGAGTTATTGAGAGAATGCATACACCATGTCTAGCTCACTTTTCACAATAGCCTCCTATCGATTTTGCAGTTTTGCCTCAAGCTCTTGAATTGCCGTAATACTTAAATCATTTCATGCATCCAGATGTCATTCCATCCTTACAGATATAGAGAAACTTGGGTTGTAGATACACAGAAATCTACCCAGGAGTAACAGAACACCTCAATGCTTCAATTCCGTACTTCGAGCAATTTTCATGGGCCTGGGTTGAGACTTGGATTATTGTTTAGCAATTAAAAAAAGACATCTCTTCATTTTATTGATGTGAAGCCTGTCACATGATGTGGAGCCAACACTCTTAAGTGCTCTCAATACTAAAAATGAGAAAAATCCTTATGAGACACTAGCAACAAAACCAAAGCAAATAATATGATATGCAAATGGAGATGAAGATGCCAGATTTGGAGCAGATAACCTAACTCTTTATCTAGCAGAACAATCTCTAGTGTCGATACCTTCTTCACTTGACCTCAATTCAAATAATAGCATGATCCTCTGAGGCTACGTTTAGCATGATCTTATTTCCCAAATCTATTTGATCATTCATGTGAGCTTGTTGCTATTTGGAAGGCTCCAGGTCATTGGATCCTTTTGTTGTGGTCATTTCTTTAGGAGTGGAAGTAACCATTGACCGCATGCTTTGAGGCTGCATAGATAGCTTGTGCAGATAAAGGTGACTTGCCAGCAACACTACTAACCAAAACAATATGGCCATGATTCCTCTTAAGCATAGAAGGAACAAGTAACTAAGTGAATCAAAATTTCCCCAATACATTGACTTCAAATGTAGTCTTTAAGAACTCATCATTTGCCTCACGGGCTACCATTTAGGGTGTGTGTTTGCAGCATTCTGCACAATGTAATCAACTCCAACCCCATCAAAAGATGCTTCTGTGCTAGTTTAATGGATTGTTTAAGTTCTTCAGCACCAACAACAAGATCTAGTGGTAGTACTACTCTATTACTGGCCCAAATGTTTTTAGTATAGCACTTGATGAATCAGCAAGCCACTTTGGCTGCTCACATTGTTGTGTTTCTTCACCCAGTATCTCACCCAGGAAGACTCAGTGTAGAAACAACAAAGTCACCTGGACTAGCTTTGGGTGACTATTGTTTCTTAGATGACCCATTAGAACACTTGCTCAATTAAAAGACATCTGACCTTTCAAAATCCAAATCTAGGCATGGCAGGGCCCTTCAAGTGGAAAATTCTCCTACCTCCACTGGCATAACAAAGTTCAGATCCCTACCTGTAAGTTCCGCCCATATTTTTGGTCATCTTTACTTACATAGGATAAGTTTGGATTCCTCACAACCTCAGTCCCATGAATACATTGTGGATTGGACAACCCTCTGTAATGCTCCCTCTGCATCCTGTAAGACAAGACATGATTGCTATCCAAGGATAAAACACACAGACATCAAGTAACATTCTCCTTAATGAGAGCCTTGAACCACATCTTGCCGACTTTGAGCATAAATTGATAGTCCTTGTAAATCTAATAACTCTCTTCTATGTAGCTTTCAAAAAAAGCACAAAGGAACAAAATGTCGTATTACAATCCAATGGCCCTTCACCTCCAATGGATGAAGGTGCTTTGTTGGTTGGTTGAACTACCTCAATCGAAATGTCTTAGCTATTTGATTTAATGGATAGTGAAACATCAGCAAGGCTCTGGCAATCCAAATGGCCAAGCATTCCTGAGAATACTAAGAAGTATTTCACACCAAGAAGCTGTAACAAAGACAACATGTATTGCTTTTGCAATGGGCATTAATGCAAAGGTATCTTGCTGAAGCCATATCTATACAACATAGTGCTTATGTTGCTAGAATCAAGTTCAACAATTCTTAAGCTTGTCAAGCTTTAAATCTTCCTCTCAAGCTTCAAATCTTGCCAAGATTTTGAAGGACAAGCTTTAAATCTTTCTCTCAAGCTTTAAATCTTCCTCTCAAGCTTTAAATCTTGACAAGATTTTGAAGGTCCTTACTATAGGTACCCTTCAAGGCTGAAGGAAGGTAAAAGCCCTTTAGATCTGAGATGTTTAGTCAAGTCTTGATGGATTTCTATAATTTGCATCATTAGTAGAGTGGAGATAATGGGCTGAAGGTTCCATGGGAGTCTTAGAAATGAAGAAGAAGAAGCTCTTTCCTAAAAAGTAACCACAGTTTGTTTCTCTTCCATGTCCAATTGACTCCTATTTGACCATGTTACCTTCAAAATTGCATAAAATTTGATGATGACATGCTATTTTGTCCTTCCACCACCATATTTGTCCCAAAGATCTCTAGATTTAATCTTCTTCCAACTATAGATGTCCTACAAGCCACTACTAGTCACTATCCGTGTCATGCACTTGTAGTACTTGTCTGAAATTTATTTTATAGTGAAAATTTAGATAGAAATAGAAAAAAAAAGATCAAAGACCAATGCTTTGATACCACTTGTCAAGAAGTGAACTAGAGAGAAAGAAAGAGAAGAGAGAAGACTACAGAAGAGAGAGGAGTGCAAAAGAGAGAGAAAGAGAGTGACAAGGAGAGAGAAATACTAGAATAGGAGAGAGAAAGGCTGGGAAGAAGGAGAGGGATGGCTGGAAGCCATAAAAGGACAAGAGGATCTAGAGAGAGATGAAGGACAAAGTTGTATTATTATGTAAAAATTGATTACCTGTACATATGTCCTTTGCCCACAGGAAAGTTCCTTAAACAACTCCTTTGGAAAAGGAAGTTGAGATTTAACTTGTTTGAGTACTTATTAATGATAGTATAAGTTGTGGATTGAGGAATACAAATCCATGATTATTAATCGATACAAACCCATTTAGTAATGAATTTCCAAGAATGTAAGATATATGCACCATGGTTAGTTTGGGGGATTCTAGAGGAGAAACCAACATAAGACTTTTCATTCACAAAGTATAAGAGATGGATAGTAGGGTAAGGCAAGATGAACTTGGATTGTTTCGTATCAAGCTTGTCATTGGCACTCAAAGAAAGATTTTATAAACGTATGTGTATGAAATGAAAAGTAGTATATTAGCTTCCTTAGGGGAAAAATTTTAAACGATATATGTCTCTATTGGTCGTGGCAAATGAAGTAGAACCATTGTGCTTATTCTTGGTAGGGTTGTTTTTCTTGAGTTTTTCCTTAAGAAAAAGGGAAGAAAGTTACCAACTATTGTTAATTTGATTCATGGTGACACATTTTAGTTTTTAAACGGCCTCCTACCAATGCTAACAAAAGTCAACATTTTAGTGTAATTGTATTGGTTGGACTTCTAAAATACTAATTAGAATTTTGTTATGCCCTTAAAAATACTAGCTAATTTCTTGAGTGTGCAGATAAAGCTGACATTTTATTTGTTGCTTTTGGAAACTTGCATTTGTTTTTACCTATTGAAAAAATGGTTTTTTTGTGAGCATTTCCTCTTGCTTTGAATAGCTCTCTCTCTCTCTCTCTCTCTCTCTCTCTCGCATGTGTTCTTCTTCTTCTTGTTCTTCTCCTCCCGCCCCTTCTCTCTCTCTCATATCTAAATTATAATATTCAAATGCCACTACTTATGGTGAATGATTTATTTCTTTAGGGAGGGTGCTTTCTATTTTAAATGTGATCACATTATAGTATTAAGAATGATAGGGTGAACGTACATCCTATCCTATGGGGGAGTAAACCAAGGCAGAGAGCCCTTTACTCTGAAGAGGATGCATATTGTCTTGTAGGGAGATGTGTGAACTAACTCAAGAGTAGGTTTAGGGTGCTTACGCCGAGAGCCCATGTATACTAAATAGCGTGCAAGGCTGTAGGAGGTTGGTGCCGTAATTTTACAACAGAAGTTTTTCCTTTCGAGTGGCACGGAAAAACTTCTGTAGAGTACCTCCAGGAAGTTTTTACAGTAGGAGGTACTCTACAGGAAGTTGTGTGTGGGACGGGGGGAGCGGGCGGTTCTCGGGAGAGGTCGATTTCGACCGCCCCCCGTCCCCGTGCGGTTGCTGAATTCGAAGAGGCCGAAGCTCTCGGTTCCCCGCTGGAGCCCACCACCACGTCTTGGTCGGGACTCGGCGGGCGTGATGGCAAAAGGCCCATTGTTGCACCATGCATTCATTGTGTCTATTATCTAATTCTATCAATTTCTTTATCGAGGAGAAGACAAACAAGAGCCATTGGAAGGCCTACACAAGCTCTACTTTTGGCGATTTGCTATCTTCTACCATTTGCAAAGGGGAAAACTTAAGGGCTTTGCTTGAAGGCCTTGCTTAAGGAGGCTTTTAAAGCCCTCTATGGTTAAAGGGCATGCTTTCAACATAAGCTTGGGGCTTGTTTATTTGGAAAATTTCACCTTCAAGTAAGGGGATAAGATTTGATCACATGTCTAAATATTAATCATATTAGAAAATTTTTTAAATTCTTAAATATATGGTCTTATGGGAGTTGTTTGAAGCACCCGAAGATCTTAATAAGCCAACATGGAAGAGAAAAAATAGCATAACTCTTAGGATAATAGCTTGGGGTCTATCCAATGATGTCCTATATCACATTTTAGGAATAAAAAGTGCAAAAGAGGCATGGAAAGAGCTAGATAAGATATTCGGCTCTCAAGGAAGAAACTCTAAAATTAATATATTAATGGAAATTTTCAGGTGCGATCTAAACCAATATAATAGTCTAACATAACTAATAAACAAATTTAAAAGCCTAAAAATATAGCTACATTCAATAGTCAAAGATATTAAAAGAAGATGAAGCCATTGCCGTGCTACTCAATAGTGTGGATAAACCTAACAAAGGTTATGAGTAGGTGGTAGCAACACTAAGGAATGTAGTTGATGGAAAACTCAGTGCAATTGAAGCTGCTTTATATAAGCAAGAATGTAAACTTACAAAAAAAATCAAAACTCTACACCAAGCCCCATAGTAATTGCACTTTACAACAAATGCTCTTCTTCAAAAATTATTTGCAAGATCTACGAGAAAAATGGACACAAAGAGCAAGAATATTGGAACAAAGGAAAACCAAGGTACAAAAGTTACAAAAAGTTTGGACACATCGAGAAAGAATGTTTGAGCTAGAAAGTAAATTTTGAAAAGGAGACAAACTTTGAACAATATCTTGAAACTCTCTTCTAAATTATCTACACTTTGGGAGGACAACCTACATTCTTAGGTGCAATTATCTAAAGGGTAAGCTAGCAGAAATAGGGGGTGTTAAAAAATATGTGTGGTGCTAGAGGCACATGTAACTTAATCCCATAAGCAAAGAGTAAGGTGTATGTCCAAGCTAAAAAGCTAAAAAACAATGTACTTGCTTCACTATCAATCAATATAGTCTCTTTCATGCCATTATGGTTTCATTTTGGTTCTTCTACTTTCCCCCATAGTTTACTCTCACTCTCTTGCCTCAACCATGTTTTGTAATAGAAGTAACATCATAAGACCAATTATAATTTGAGAATATAAATTTGAATCATTTCTCACAATAACATTAGAAAAAAAAGACTAAAAAATGAGCCCTTAAAAATATTATAGTTTAAGAGGTGGGTTATTTGGATTATCCAATAGGAAAGCAAATTGGTGACATCCATGTAGGGTGAATCTTCTCTCTCTAAATCTTTGGTTTTTTTAAAAAAGTGGATAATGGGAGATTTAAAACAGGGAGAATGAATAATACATAATTTTTGAGTACCTCTATTCTCGTACTTTGCTTCCTCTGCTCTTTTGTTGGGCTTTTTAAATTTTGGTTTTTTTCCTCTTACTAGGAACTCAATTTGACCCAAAAATTGAGTACTAGACTTCTTTCACTGTTTGTTCCATTTTGGTGAGTTTTCATTGCCATTGCAACTCTCTGATAAGAGTAACTAGGTGCTCCGCACCTAGACTCAGCCCAGCGCTTCGCCCGGGATGTGAAGCATAAATGTTTTAATTTATTCACACATTCTTCCACTTAGTAATGAATCAAGTAGTCTTGCAATTTTTAAACTTCATAAAAAAATCTAATAATTCCACACAATAACTTTGATTATCCAAACCGTAATAATTGGAAAACATAACTGAAGCAAAAGTGATTTTTAAATATCACTGAAAGAATTCCAACTATAACAACAGGTAAATGGAAAAGAGTATAAAATGTTTTCAAAAAGATAGTTGTACTGTAGAAAATCAACTATAAAAAAGAAAGCTTTCTCTTCTTAGATGAATTATCAATCGTGGATCTAGCACGGGGAACATGTGTGGGCGAAGCTGTGACACGCCCCGCGCAGATTATGCTGCAACATCTAAAAACAAAAAAAAAAACTTTAAAAATAAAGATATTAAATTTATAAAGCAAAACATTAATTAATGAAAATGGTAAGTATTACCTGGGGACGTGATATGATTGGCTCTCACATTAGTAGAGCAGTCGGCGGAATTTGGATGAAACTGATGCAAAGTTACAAAACATGATAAATCTTTAAACTCCCATTTACTCCAGTCATTCGGTATGTGTCTAGTATGGGACCGAGATATGAAGTACTCAACATCTGTTTGTCTAACATAGTAGCATTGGATCCATCCAAAATATAAAATTTCTACATATAAAGGAGTGTTTCCATTAGTAAATCTATCATTGGGTAATCTTTCGATTACCCTAGCCAAAGTTCTCCAGATAATAGCATCCGTAGTAATAGTTCGCAATGCTTCTTGAAGTCTCATTTGATAAGGAGAGGCACGATAATATTCAAATACTGTTTGGGCCATCTATCAATAAAAATTAGAAAACATAAAAATATATGATTAAAAAATAATAAATACACTTTGATGATATTGCACAAAAAATTTAATGCAAATATAATATGATAGAAATATGAAATAACTTTTATGGTAGAAATAATTTAAACACAATGTTCTCATATAGTAAAACAAACATACGTCTAACTTCACATAAAATCATGAATATCTATGCATACATGAGAGATATGATTAAAACATTAAAGTATTAAATCAGAGAAAATAAGTCAAACTTGCTTTTCATCAACGAAGAACGCACTACTGAAAAATAACATAAGAAAGCACAACACTACATTTTATAGATATGTGAACAAAGAAGAAAAAAAGGCGTTGATTGTATTAAAATAAAAACAATATGCAAATATAATATGAGAGAACAAACATTACACTTTTGAAAAAATAGAGGTTACAATACTTTCTGTAAAACTTCATTATATACAATATTGATTGTACCATTTACCATGTCCTCTTTCTCATTAATCAAGACTTTCAATCTATCCGGAGACTTTACTCTGGAGAAAGCAACATAGAGTTGACCATGAGTAAAGACTGGGGTTTTTAGATATATTCCCAAACATGATAACGTTTGGCCTTGAGATTTGTTGATTGTCATTGCAAACGCCAAACGGACTGGGAATTGCAAGCGTTTCATTGAGAAAGGAAGTTCTAGTGTAGTTGGGATGAAAGTTATCCTTGGGATAAAAACTCTGTCACCAATATTGGTCCCCGTAATTATCTCTGCATCAATGACCTTGTTATTGAAAGCCTTGCATACTAGCCTAGTACCATTGCATAAACCTTTAGAAGGATTCAAGTTCCTGAGCAATATTATTGGAGCATTTACTTTGAGCAGCAAGATATGAGGAGGAATACCTCCACCGAGGTCAAGGGAATTTAGATATTCCACAGAATAGAGGAATGAGTTCTCCTCAGTTCTATCCACAGAATCAGCACTGTAGTATTGTTTAACCTCTCCCGGCATTAGCTGCAATGCATGATTGTTTATCATTTCCACATCATTGTTTTGAGGTGCAAGAATGGCACGTCCACTAAAGAACGTTTTGTAATCAATTACACAATTCATTTCACAATAGACAAAATTGATCAAGTCTTGCATAGATCCTCCCTTCAACAACAATGCAGGTGGAATTTGCAATATATTATTAGTATGTGTTAAATCTTTTCCATCTCCAATGTCTTGCAACCATGCAACAAACTGACCCTCATCTGATGCGACCTACATATTCTGTGTAAGTTTCAAAACATTGAAATATTGCCAAAAATTGGAACAACATATAGCAACACCGACAATATCCTCACGGGTACCCTTTGGTACAACATGCAATATTTGCCTAAAATCTCCACCTAGTAGAATAACTTTACCACCGAATGGCATATCACACTGCATTATATCCTTTAAAGTTCTGTCAAGTGCCTCAAAGGTATTACGATGCAACATAGGAGCTTCATCCCACAAAATAAGACTTGCCTCTTTTAACAGTGCTGCAAGATGACTTTGAATAGGTATATTGCATGTAGAATTATTATCTGCCTGTAATGGAATTTTGAACTTTAAATGGGCAGTACGACCATGTGGCAAAAGCAATGCAGCAACACCAGAGGATGCTGTAGCTATTGCAATGCGACCTTGACTGCGAAGCTTTGCAAGCAAACATTTGTATAGGAATGTTTTTCCAGAACCGCCTGGGCCATCTAAGAAAAATGGTTTACCCAAACCACTATCAATGGCATTCATTATTGCCATAAAACAATTTCTTTGTCCATCATTCAACAAAGCTTGCATTGCTAAGAATGTATTCTCTTGTTCTACTTTATCATATAGTTGTTCATCAAGGATCAAAGGATTTGTATATTCTTGCATTGTCACCTCAGGCAATCCATGATACTCTGCCAAATTGCGACCATGTTGATCTAAAAGTTTTTGAATATACATCAATGCATGATTATTAGCCTCATCTTGCATATCAACATTTCGCCTATTTTGCAAGGAGAGTCGATGTTTTATATCCTCTGTCAACGGACCTAAGAACTCTTCCCATAGAGCCCCAGGTCGGGGGCAGGCGAACAAAATACCAAGATGGATGCAAACAAATTTCTTAATTGAGCACTGGTTTGTATCAATGCAGCTTCACGCAAACACATTTGCCATTCATAATCTATTTCCAACATTCCTTTTGCAATGCAAGCCTCCTTAAAAGTTGAATATACCACATTATTAACCGTACGCAATGCCTCAAATGATGTGCAACCCTTGCATACAATGAGTAGTAGCCGCAAATAGTATTTTTCTCCACACATAGGTGAAACAAAGTATATTCGACCACATGTGTTTCCTTGCTTTCTCTTTGTCCACATTTTTTTGCGTGCATTCCAAACCCAAAACATTGGAAAGTCTTGATAGAGAACTGTGTTAGCATCAGGGTGCAAACGATTGCATGTAAACCATTCTGTGAGAGTTGTTTTTTGAGCATTTTCATTTTGCACCACATCACGTATGTTATCAGAGTCACGAAAGGAAACAGTATTCTCTCCAGGTAAATGTATTTGCAATCGTTGAATATCGGGTTTCTCATCATGAAGTTTGAATTCAAATATTCGCCAACATGCTTCTGAAGCCGAAATATATCATGCATCTAAGTACCTCTCAATCTCATCAATATTTTGTGCATCAATATTTTCTGCGTCAATATCATTGGAACCGGAACCACGCGTACTTGTAAACCGAATGGTTGCTCGATCATGGCCCTTATATACATATTTATACAAATATTTGACAGCTGCAATTGTCGAGCAAACCTCAACATTTATGTGAGCACTATACTTGGAACTCAAATAAGGATTGTAAGGCACTATCCATCGATTATCCAAGAGGTTACCATTAGCATTATGAGTTTTTCCATCCTCTCGACGTCTGTATAAAAGATAACCAGATTTATCAACTGTAGTTGTATGTATAATTTTTTTTGGATAATCCTTTATACACTTTCCGTCCACCATGCAAGCACTTTTTGGATTGAACTCACCACACGGACCATGTACGTTACATTTAGTAATAATTTGATACAAATCCGAAAACCTTTCCTTATCAGGCAGCTCAGCGCACACCAGTCTATCATAATGACGTGCTTCTAGTGGCTTAAGCGTGGTTCTAATATCAAGAGCGTATGTGAATGAGGCAAGCCTCTCTTTTGGAATTCTATGACGGACACATATCCAGCAACTTTACCAAACAACTCATTTTTTACTATCGACTGCATCATGTCCTTATGTTTCAAATGAAAAACTCTAGCAGTTAAATCTGGTCGATCATGTGCAGTTTGACCAGGCAACAAAGCATCTGTAATTTCAGACCACTTAGGATTGCATGTCATGGTGATAAACAAATCAGGTTTACCTTTGCTACGTACAATTGCCATAGCATCTTGATATAATTGGTACATGAATCTTGGTCCACCTGTAAAGCTAGATGGCAATACTATTCTCCTGCCCACACCAATCCCAGTGATATTAGTATCAACTGCATCCAAACCATTGACCATATCAGCCAATCCCCTATACATTTCAACTCGCAATGTTGCTTGATTATGATGACACCAAGCCAATCTACATTGCTCAATGCTACAATAAGCATCGACAATGTATTCTTGTAGCAAGTGACCACCCCTTAAAAGACATGCATTAGTATCATCTCGAATCTGAAGTCGAAAAGCGTAATATTGCATTTGAGTGACACAATCTTTATTTGCAAGATTATTGGCATTAATATGAGCATCAATAAATGCATATGGAACTTTAGTATGCCATCCATCCTCTCCATTTGGAAAAAGAAGAACACATAACAGTGGCATATATGCCTTGTGCAAGTTAGAAATATAAATCAAATGGCCTTATCGTGTACGAACTTGAATGCTACGATGATCAAGTGTATCATCATCACCTTGTCCAGGCATGATCGCAGCAACCTCACTTGCAGTGGGAACTGAATATTGTCTAGACGTGGATCGATTTTGAAAAATGGACATTCTTATTTCTACTGATGGATTGCATTGCAAGCTTGCACCAACTGCTATAAAGGCCTGTGCGTAAGCATTGTGATCATGCATCATTTGTTGAAGCTCTTGTAGCAAGTCTGGCAAAAGCCTAGGTAAAACCCCCATGCGATTCAATAACTCATGATCAGTGTCATAAATATAAAGTTGTGCAAACTTTGGCATTTGTTGTCCATCCTCACTTGGCAATAGGGAACCCATCCGGTGATATATTGATCCATGAACTCGAAAAGTATAACCATTTCCATTTTGAGGCAAAAGCTCATCAAATTTTGCACCCATTGAAACAAAAGCCAATGTGCTATTATAAGCACGTATATTTTTTTTGAACTCTCTGCTTTGTGGATGTGTGCCATCAAGCAAATTACACAGAGGTTGTGGTGGTTGCTGTAGAGCTGGCAAAATTACTTTCCCTTCTCTACAGCAATGCTTTCCAATCGAAGTTGTACGCATTGTTTTAGTTTCATCATGCCACAACTTAGCCATGCAATGGTGACAAACCTTGCAAAGGGTACCAATTGCATGCAAATTTGGTTTTTGGAAGAGCAAAATTGTTACTGATGGATGAATATCCAAATTAGGTGGCATGTCATGGAGAATTGAGCAAAATCCACCATTTTGAGGTAGAAATATAGGAGCTTGAATATTGTACTGGTCATGTAGCATCTTAGTACTTGCATCTGCATGATGGATAGCTTCATTCTCTTCTTGAATAAGGCGAGGCAATTGAACATCTAAGGACAGTAATGGTGCACCAGGCATTTGAGCACTTATATCAATTGTATTTGTTGTAATGCGATGCAATTGTTGTAATTGCGTTCTTGCTCTTTCCCTGTGTCTACGTTCAGCTCTAGTAGCATCAAGCATTTGCCTACAATTTCTTAATCCACTATTTGGATTATTTGTGTTTCCATTTCTTTGTGGACTTATGCTACGTACCCCCACTCCGAAGGGTAGCAATTCATGGTTATCCAACATCTCAACATCTATATTGTGGATAGTTGCATTGTCTCCTTGACGAATAGGAGGTGGTTGAACTTCCAACGGCAACAATGGTGCAATTGGCATTTGGTCACTTGTAGCTTGGATGCTATTGTATCTATCTCTATCTATGGTAGCATGATGCAGTTGTTGCAATTCTGTTCTAACTATTGCCATGTGCATACATTCAGCTCTTGTAACATTAAGCATTTGCCTACGCACACTCAAGCCACCATTAGGATTGTATTGTCGAGTTGCGGTAGACATCTGAACCTCAAAGGATACCAAATCATGAGCAACAGAGCAAGATGCAGCGCGAAATTGATTCGTTTGATATAGCTGATTTGGGATGCCGACATCCATATAGTTTCCATTTGCATGATGTTGTTCATACATATCTCTTGCATGGTCACGAACATGTGCAACGTGCCTACGTTTATGTCTAGTAATTTTGAGCATTTCTCTACGTGCACGTAATACACGATCTCTAGGCACAGAATGTGTTGCAAGTACCATTGTCGAGAAAAACCTGAGATAAAAAGAAAAATGTACTTTGATATTAGTAATTGCATACTTTTATGTCCTATGCGTACTAAAATTTATTCCTATCTTTTAGGGAAGACTTTAGCAAAGATTTTCCTTCAAGATAAAATTGTTCTAAACACTATTTCAATATAAAATTTGAAGATTATAACATCACATAAGCAACAATATAATCTTACATGTGCAAGAATATATATATAAATTGAAAGAGCATATTATGTCATTATCCTGGGGCATACAAAAGTCCAAATGACATGAAAATTCTCAAACCCAACAATAGAATGACATATCTATTGGAGGATCCGACAAAAGGTTATTGAAATCGCCTGATATGCTAAGAGCACTATGCATTGGATGATGAACTCATGCGACGATTCAATAGGTTCAACATTGCAGAGAACCTATTGAGGCAAACTTTTAGAGATGTGACATGCACATCGAGACAAATGCTCTCAAGTGCAAGCACGATTGCATTCCTTTGAGCCAGTAATTCACACACTCCATCCTCTATACGATTATTGCTCTTAGCAAGGTCTCGCAACTTTTCTGCATGGTCTTCCAAAGAACACCCTAGCCAGTGCTTGCGAACCAACTCATAGATTTCTCCTATATAGCCCTTTATTTCATCTATCTCGTCTTGCAACATTATCCCATCAGCCAAGCCTCCTTCATATTTTTCTGCCAGGATTTTTTCGATTCTTTGAAGGCGATCACCAAACTTTTGACAGAAGGAGTTTGAAGCTCTTTGACGTTTGTTTAAACTCTTGATTTGCTTCTCAATTGCATCTAACCGATGCAGGATCTTTAGGGATACAACGGAAGTGTTGTGTCCTTTGACACGTTTGAGGGCACGCCGTACTGACTTCCTCCTAGCCATGTCTTTGGCTTTACGCACATTCATTCGTGCATTGGGAGTACACAAAACAATGTTTGGTACATGGACATTGTTTCTTGCATCAGATGTTTCAGCATGCTCCATACTGCCATGGTTACACAAAGTATTAAGAGATCACACACACACACACATACACACACACACACACACACAGAGAATATATTTAAAAAGTAATTGAATACTTTCATGACGTAGGCGCACCAAAGTATTACAATATTTATGCATACATGAGAGAGACACAATGAGACTATGGCGAGAAAATATTTGACACATCTTTTTCTCCACATCAAAGCATAAATATCCATACACACATGAGGGACATCATAAAATCATTAAACTATTAAAGTATTCAAGCATTGATTACAACTTAAATGAACAAAATATTAATTAAAATATTATTAGCACAAATCTTTAGTTATGAATGATACATTTGCTATTTTAACTTTGACCTATTTAAGAAAGTTTTAGAAATGGCTACCATTACACAAAAGGACTCACCTAGAAAATTAGACTTAGAGCTATACTTTATTGTTTGTAAGCTATCAAAAATAGCTTTTAGAAGGAACCTAAAGAATGTGACCTAGAGCCATGCATTGAATATGTGAGAAATCATATGTGGACTTTATAGAATAGCTTCAAATTGTGGGACTCTTCTTTCCAAAAATATTTTATTGAGCCTACTAAACTTTGGATTCCTAAGTTCAATTTGGAAAAAAAAAGTCATAGCACTTGATCAATATTAACCACTAAAATCATCCTTATGATGTAAAGATAAGATAGAGAATTTGAAACCACGCAAGCCTTTACCCAAAGTAAAGTTTGGGTCTTGCACACGGGCTAAAATGCCTATTATTTGGAAAAAAAAAGTCATAGCACTTGATCAATATTAACCACTAAAATCATCCTTATGATGTAAAGATAAGATAGAGAATTTGAAACCACACAAGCATTTTTCACATGGGGGTTTGGGTCTTGCACATGGGCTAAAAGGCCTATTATACATTCCATTCAACTTTAATGTAGCACAAATCTTTAGTTATGAAAGATGCATTTGCTACCATTACACAAAAGGACTCATCAAGGAGATTGATTAAAGTATTAAAGCATTGATTACAACTTAAATGAACAAAATATTAATTAAAATATTATTAGCACATATATACATATGAATACATACTATTAAATTATAATGTACGAATCTACCTAACCTAACTCCTACCCTATGTGGCACTCAAACAATGACTCCAAACCTAGCTAACTCCTATCTTATGCGGCACTCAAACAATGCCTCTACACACAAAATATTTTTTTACTTTATTTTAATAAAAACTTTTCCTCCCAGATTCCCTATTTCTTTTTGAGGAGCATGCATTGTGAACTTAAATTTACCAATCTATCTTAGTATCTCATGACAACATGCATTGAAAGGGAAGGTGAGTATGTATACCTACGTGTGTGTGTGTGTGTGTGTGTGTGTGTGTGTGTGTGTGTGTGTGTGTGTGTGTGTGTGTGTGCGCGCGCGCACTATGGAGGTTGAGCTGAGTATGGATGTAACTAACCTAACTCCTATCTTATATGGCACTCAAATGATGACTCCATACCTCTATTACATTATAATGTACGAATCTACCTAACCTAACCCCTACCCTATGTGGCACTCAAACAATGACTCCAAACCTAGAATATTTTTTTAATGTATGATCTAGCTAACCTAACTCCAATCTTATGCGGCACTTGAACAATGCCTCTACACAAAAACTTTTCCTCCCAGATTGTGGTAGTGGCTCTAATGTGCAGCATCTAACTATGAACTATCCCTTTGCTGCAAGATAGTGCTTTTTTTGTGAAAAGCATACCCTATTCTTGGAGAATATGAAGCATAAATAACTTGTTTTAAAACATTATTATAGACCCTTGAATAGCAATCTATGTGGCACTCTATCTACGTAACGTTACTCCTATCCTATGTGACACTCAAACAATGACTCAAAACATCTATTATATATTATAATGTACAGATCCACCTAATCCAACTCCTATCCTATGTGGCACTCAAATGATGACTCCAAGCTCGAGATATTACTTAAATTTAAATTTATTATTATATTATGGTATAATATTCTATTACATTATAATGTATGGATGTAATTAACCTAAATCCTATCTTATATGGCACTCAAATGATGACTCCATACCTCTATTACATTATAATGTACGAATCTACCTAACCTAACTCCTACCCTATGTGGCACTCAAACAATGACTCCAAACCTAACTAACTCCTATCTTATGCGGCACTCAAACAATGCCTCTACACACAAAATATTTTTTAACTTTCTTTTAATAAAAACTTTTCCTCCCAGATTCCCTATTTCTTTTTTAGGAGCATGCATTGTGAACTTAAATTTACCAATCTATCTCAGTATCTCATGACAACATGCATTGAAAGGGAAGGTGAGTATGTATACCTACGTGTGTGTGTGTGTGTGTGTGTGTGTGTGTGTGTGTGTGTGTGCACGCGCGCGCACGCGCGCTATGGAGGTTGAGCTGAGTATGGATGTAACTAACCTAACTCCTATCTTATATGGCACTCAAATGATGACTCCATACCTCTATTACATTATAATGTACGGATCTACCTAACCTAACCCCTACCCTATGTGGCACTCAAACAATGACTCCAAACCTAGAATATTTTTTTAATGTATGATCTAGCTAACCTAACTCCAATCTTATGCGGCACTCGAACAATGCCTCTACACATAAAAACTTTTCATCCCAGATTGTGGTAGTGGCTCTAATGTGCAGCATCTAACTACGAATTATCCCTTTGCTGCAAGATAGTGTTTTTTTTTGTGAAAAGCATACCCTATTCTTGGAGAATATGAAGCATAAATAACTTGTTTTAAAACATTATTATAGACCCTTGAATAGCAATCTATGTGGCACTCCAAATGGCAACAACTCCAAATCTTTCTTAAATTATAATGTTTGGATCTACCTAACATGATGACTCCATACCTCTATTACATTATAATGTATGGATGTAACTAACCTAACTCCTACCCTATGTGGCACATGTAACTAACCTAACTCCTAACTTATATGGCACTCAAATGATGACTCCATACCTCTATTACATTATAATGTACGAATCTACCTAACCGTTACCCCTACCCTATGTGGCACTCAAACAATGACGATTCGTACATTATAATGTACGAATCTACCTAACTAACTCCTATCTTATGCGGCACTCAAACAGTCCAATAGGAAGATAGTGATTGCATAGAAGCTAATTTAAGTAGAGGCGTATATGAGATTTACTATTATCATAAGGCTATCCAAAGCCTTGATTCTTACGTGAGGCAAAACATTCAAGAAATAGTGCTATGGTTTTCTTAAGAGAATGTGGTTTATTTGAAACAAATGAGTTTCTAAAGGATCCAGACGTTAGCATTGATACGTTTTGATCTAATTTTTCTTTGAAGTGAAGAGATGAATCTTTAAACCAAGGAACTAACTTGCCAACTGATGCAAAGAAAAACAATTAATTAGGCCTAAGCTTGCTTTAATGAGATAGATGGGCGGATAACACCCCATGAGACTTGCTATTGATGTCAAGTGATTAACCTATCTAACTACAAAATTGGGAGAAAATGACATATTTGGGATAATGGGATACCTGCAGCAGTTGCTCACACTGAAGTCGCTCCCAACAGTTGCAACAGTCGCTCCCAGCAGTTGACCTATTGATAATCATAACTTGACTTATTCCCCCTCAATGATATTTAAGTGCACATGGCAGAGTAAAATGGGATACCTGCAGCAGGCTCCTAGTAGTTGCAGCAGTCACTCCCAGCAGTGGCAGATGTGGATGCACAATCGTAGAAGAGCGGCTCGCAACAGCTCTTTATATAGAGCTGGCTGGCCGCTGCTGCGAGTATTGTCACGCAACTCGAGCTACGTGGACGCAGGTCGAGGAGGCGATTCACAGGAGGGGGCGGCGGGCGCCACGCAGGTTGAGGAGGTCGAGGAGCTGTCGAGGAGGTCGAGGAGCCTACGCGGCCTGAGGAGCCTATGCCCGCGATTCGCGCAAGGCCCAACGCCCGCGATTCGGGCGAGCGAGGGGTGCCGGACGCGTGGCACCCCCGTGTAAAGCAAAGGGGGGGTCGGGGGCTGCCACGTGGCAGCAGCCCCCGATCTCTCCTTAATATATAGTAGAGATTAGGGTTTTGATCACCCGACTTACCTCTATAGTTTCTTCTCCATATCATACAACTACAAATTTTAGGCAAAATATAGATGACCATATCTCTATCTCTCCATTTTCTCTTTTTTAATATTATCTTAGTAGAGTTTAATACCAATTCAAAATCTTGTTGTTATCTTCTTGCAAAGATTATTTTGGGCAAGATTCATAGGTGCTGATCCCTCTTTCTCTCTCTCTCTCTCTCCACACACACACACACACACACATGCAATTTCTCTTTTTCATAATATTGGTTGTAACTCTTATTGTTGTCTTCTTGCAAATATAATTTTGGACAAGAGGCATAGATTATCACACCTCTCTCTCTCTATTGATTTTTAAGTCGAGTTTGATATTAAATTTAACCCTTGAAATGGTCTTTTTATAGAGACTATTTTGGATTCTTTTTATAGAGACTATTTTGGATAAGATTGCATAGTTGCTCCTCTCTCTCTCTCTCTCTCTCTTTGTATTTTATATCAATCACTATTCTATAGTAGATTTTGATGTTAGTTCTAAATCTTGGTATTGTTTTGACATTGATTTAGGAGACTACATAGTTGCTCATCTCCTCTCTCTATGTTTTCTCTTTTATGCTATTTTGACAATAGGATGTACATTGGTTTTAACTGTAATATTTTTGCCCAAAAATATTGTAGATCTTGACCCCCGCACGCCCACGTAAAAGCTGTGCAAAGTCAATCTCTGTGTCGACTAATGACGGTGGCCAAGTGGTTACCCCACACGCGCAATAACGAGTCCATCCGCATTGTGCAAATGAGGCCAGGGATTAAAACCACAAAGCCGCGTAAGAACTCCCTTCTAGGGAAAAAGGGGAAATTGAAAATGGTGAGAATTTAGGAATTTTTTAAAAATACTAATTATCCCTTCCCGCAGCCGATGCATGGCTGGAGGAGAGGGAGTGTGAGAAGAAGTAAGTGAGGTGTGTGGGGAGCATGTGGAGGGAGAGGCATGCATAGGCCACCTGGTGGCTACCATCTCCCCCCCCTTAGCACTATAAAAACACCCCTTAGCATGGGCACAAGGGGTACGATTAGAGGGAGAGGGAAAAAGGCTGCCAGCTGCACGATCGTGGAGAGAGGAGGAGGGACTACTGTCACCTGCAACCGTGGAAGTCGTTGCCACAGACCAGTCCGCCAATACCGCCGCCTTGGGGCGCCATAGTTCGTCAGGCCGCCGCCATCCCACCGTCGTTACCATCATAAGCTTTCCCCCCCCTTTTTGTTAATCTTCCATTACCCCTCCCTCTTCCACGTAAGCTTCTAACTCAGAAGCATAGAAGCTTCCTTGGAAGCTTCCACAAGGGGCTTCCTTAAGCCTTGTTTTTGGTGCCCTCCCCGGTTTCAAAAATCGGGCTCGTAAAGCTCCAATTCCTACGCAAGGGAGAAGGTATCGACCTATAGGAAGCCTCGGAGAGTGAGAATAAAGACTAGAAGGAATCCATAGAGTCCATAAGCACACTACGTCTACGATGGCTCCAAAGTCCAAGTTGCAAGGCGCACGCGCAGAAGTCTCGGACCCAAACTTGCACCTGGACATCTCCGCAAGTCCTCATAACCAGGTTCTTGGAGTTAAATTCCGCATTGGGCATGTTTAAAATTCATAGGGAAGCTATGAATATAAATTGCTTATTCATCTTACGAGCGTAGTCGCATGTTGCCATTTTGGTGCATTTCCAAAGTAATGAGCCTAAACGCATATTGCTTAGGGTAAAAGATGAAATTGTTAAGTGCATTTTTGATTGGCCATGGAAAGAATAAGCGTATGTTGCATTTAGGCAATAGCTTCCTTGTCGTGATTCGCATGGGAAAAAAAAACGGTTAACATCTGCTAGATGTTGTCCAAATAAATTGCATAGCATGGAAATGGGACCATAGACTTGCATGTCGCATGCGAAGATGTTTGTCGAACGAATTAAAGGTTGCATGTCACATGAACTTTATTAACAATGTTGTATCTAGAAAAGGGTTGCATGTTACATATTCGTCATGCGAAAAATATCAAGAATTGCATTTAGGAAAGGTTGCATGGCTTATCAAAGCATGAAATTCAAAAGCTTAGAAGAAAGGTTGTAGGCATAATCCCTTGATGTAAACCCTAGTAGGTCCTATGTAAGTTATTCTCCAAATTATCATGCGTAATGACTTTAGCAAGAAAAGATAGGGTTATTGCAAACCTTTTGGTGCGTAGGAGTAATGAATTGCATGTTTACATGTATTGTGACATCTTGCAACTATTTACACCTTTAAAACAAGTTTAGCATCTCTAGGAAAGGATCGTTCCTTGTCGCAAGACAATCGCAAGACAAGTAGTCCAATTTAGCTAAATCACTTGTAATATTATAACCATTAGGGATTCGTATAGGCATAACTAGTCGATACGATAAACACCTCAAGTACTAGCTAGGGCTTGCATGTTAGAAATGCAGCCTAGTATCATACTGTTCGCTATAATATTGACTACGACTTATAGTCCATCCACCTTGCCATAGGAAATGTTAGAATAGTAACAACAAGGGCACCACAAGCATCCAAAATGATGTAGTGCCACTAGTAGTTAACCCTAGTGTCAATCGTCAGGAGGGGGTAGTGCACCACAATGTACTTCCATGATGACATCCTACCAACATCTAAAAGCCACAACCAAAGCTATGGGACCAAACACTCAAGTGGGTCCCCAAGCATAGAACACAGCCTCACAAACACCAATCATTTGGAACTCATAGTTGCCATGTCTCCTCAGGGGGTTCACTATATATATATTCTCTATATAACGTGCATTCATGGCCTATTTATAAATATCCTAATCTCTGATTTTTTCTTGAATAAAACACAACCTTTTTCTATTCAATCTGTAAGTAACCCCCTTATATGACACCCTTTTGTATGTAAAAAATGTATAAAAATGGTATTTAAAAACCCCTTATTTTGAACTCACGTTATATATACATATATTTATGAGTGACCCCCCTGAGCATGTCTCACAATCTAGATCTAAACAAAGGAGTGCACGCTCCTATATTGCATAGGTAACTAGGCACACTCTTATACTGCATAGGTAACTAGGCCACACTAGGTTCTAAAAGCCCTATTATGAGCCAAGGGCTACTATGAAGGAGTGCACGCTCTAGATCTAAACAAAGGAGTGCATGATCCTATACTGCATAGGTAACTAGCCTGCTTTAGGTTCCAAAAGCCCTATTGTGAGCTAAGGGATACTATGAAGGTAACACCTTGGTGTGGTTGCCTAAACTCTCAAGTGGAATTTGTAACATACACTTGCTACAAGCATCCACCTCATACAACATCAGTACTTTCATGCTAAAAAACCAATCAACATGAATAACATCAACCATTCCTGTTGCAATATGAACTGTATAGTTATCCATTGTAGATACTTGCATACTTGTAGATACTTCAACTTCAGTGATAGATTGATCAGAGTCCTCAAAGACTTCAAAAATATCAATTTGAATTGAAACATCAACAACCTGATCATTCAATGCATAGAGATCCTCAAGAATAACATCTTGACTTGAATTAGGAGAAAATACCAAATTCCTCAGTTGATAAACCTCCTGTTGTAGTAATGCTTTCTCTTCTTGAAGCTGATTAATAACAGACAAAGCTTCAATTGTTGCAACATTGGTTGCATTTCTCTCTTTTTCAAGCTCAATAGAAAACCAATGAATCATCTCAGTTGGAGATTGAATCATAGAGTGTACCTCATGGGGAACTTTGGAAAAACCATGCAAACTTACTGCATTCTTCATCAATGCTTCATATTCAACCAACTCTTGCAAAGGAAATGTAGTGCAAATCTTGCAATCTTGCTCTTTCTGCAAAGGGATTACAATGCTAATCTTGCAATTTCTCAATTCCGGGAGCGGAACACTGACTTGATCTTGATCGAGCAATGTAATGACATGAAATATTATCTTGCATGTTGGAAACATCAGTATCTTGAACAAATACATCCAAAGATGGTGCATTTTGCACTATAAGTAGTGGCATTTCTTCAAGTTATGGTAAAGTTTCTTAATTGAAATCCAACTTAGTAGCTGCATTATCTTCCTTAGCATTAATAAGAGAACGAAGAAAATCATGCAAAATGACATCCTCATTGCAACAACCATAATCCTCAAACTTATCATCCATAACAACATCATCTTGTGGAATACATAACTGATCTTATTGATCACCAATCTAATCATCTTCATTGTTCATAACTGCTGGCTTGTTTGCTACTTGATTAAAGATAACTAGAGATTGCAAAATACCAAATATATGGAAAATACCTTAAGTTTATTAATGCAAAGTGTATGATAATCCACTCTCCCATTGGCAAGTTTTTCTGTGGGGTTTGGGGCACTCAAGGATTCTTTTGGCTTCTTTGGATCTTGTCCTCTCTTGCTCCCTTTACCTCAATCTTTGGCAAGATCATGGGTAAAGAGCACCAATCATCATCATCATCATCACGTGACCTTGAATCAAAATTAGAATCCAAAACATCATATCTTTTCTTGAGCTTTTCAACTGCTGTGAGCAATCTCCCAATATGCTTAACACTTGAACAAGACATGACTTTCTTGCCTTCATGATCATCATGCCACTCATAAGCATCATGAAGAATATCCTTAAAAGAATCCAACTTCTCCCATGCTTTATCCATATTTGAACTTGAAGCCTTCTTTATTGCTGCTGCTGATGAAAACCTCTTGCGGATACCATCAAACTCATTGCATAAATCAAACATGCAAAAATACATGCAGGATTTTCCGTCTCCACAAGACCCATGAACATAAGAACAACGCTTTGAAGTATGTCCAGACTCAAAGCAAATTTTGCACCACTTTTTCCTTTTCTTTGATTTACCCATTGCTTTAGGCAGCTCTCACTACTTCAAGCAATTATCACTGCTTTAGGTAATCTGCCCCGCTTCATGTCTTCATAAAAATTTCATATTGTTAGGACATTCTACTTCATATAGAAACTTTGCCTCATGCAAGAAACTACTTCATGGAGGAAATTGCTTCATGTAGGAATTATGTTCCATGCAGGTATTCTGCTTCATGCAGGAACTTTGCTTCAAACAGAAAATTCACTTCACGCAATAATTGTGCTCCATATAGGGATCAGAAAACCCTTCAAACTCCATACAGAAAATACTTTTTTCATCCATAAAACAAAGTCATTTTTCACAAATCGCAAGTACTTCTTTAAATCTTTGCACAAATTCTACGCCTGAAAAACCTTCCAAATTGCATATAGGAAATTAGGTTGTCTTTCCCAAAACAGGGTCGTTTTTGACAGAGCTTCAAATTTATGGCATCAACTAAAGTCATTTTGCTATTAAAATTCCACACTAGAGATTCAAAAAAGTATGGCAGGATCACCAAAGTGTTGCTGCCCTATCTATGCAGAATACATAACATGATAGAGAATGCTTGATGGGGTAAATACTTGATATCACATCCAGAAACCATGGAAACTTAGAACTAACCCTATAGAGGCAAAGACATGCTATATTCACCACTACAGATCAGAAAATGAGAAGTACAACACACAGAACATGTTGCAAATGAGACAAAGACACCATAGATGATGGAGCCAACTACTAGATTCTCTTCATAATCAGATAAATCCATCATACATCAAGCGTAGACATCACATATTACCAAATCAATGAGAAGAATACACAAAATGCCTCATCAGATCACGTTTTGGCAATTGCCCCAAAACTGCACTTCATGAGATAGTGAACTTCATGAGACAAATAGAGGCTGCTCACACATAAGACTAACATAACTAAGGTCCAACCATGCCAAGGGCATAATAAATGATCCATAAAGTGTGAGACCATGATCATGGCTAACAATCCTCAATCTTACGCTCTAAAAACTAAGGCCCAAAAATGTAAATTAAAATAGGGGAGGAGAAAAAACAAGAGAAAGGGTGCTCAATCCATGAGTGCTCCAATGGTCTATCAGCCACAAGCTCAACCAAGCATCAAAGAGCAACCACTCATTAATGAGCTCCCACCTAATAATTCTAATGTGATCACCTCTGCAAAACACATATCTAGTCTAATTAAACCAAAGTGTAATGTGTCCGCTTGACCACTTGTGGGACACGTCTTAGCAGCCCATCGGGAGGGGAGTCTAGAAAGCGCCACCTAGTACTCGCAAGGAATGTCACAGGGTTTGTGATCTAGGTCTTCCCGAGTCTGTCCCGAAGCGGAAGTATCCAGCCGTTCCCACTTAGGACCCGACCTGAAGTCAGGGTTTCCTTCCTATCATCCAAGTCTCTTGGAAGTAGCTAGCGTCGAGCTCCAGATGGCCCACTTTGAGTAGGAACAATAGAGTCGAAGCAAATTTGTGCTGCACTTGGTTCATAGAGAATGGGAAATGAGAGGGATGCACCACTCAACCTCTCTGCCCGTAGGGCATAGTCCCATTCCGGTCCCCTAAAACGGCATGAATCGGGATATAACTTAACAATACCTAAATTCATCCAATGGTAAATCCTTGTGAGAATCCTCCCAGTTCTCTGGGACCACCCAGCTGTAGGACGGACCCGTCGGGGGATTCTGTCCACCCGCTTCCCTTGATAGCTTTAGTTGTCTAATTAGGTTCTACCACATTTATGTGCAACATTTAAAACTAGCTTCATTAATTAAGCCTTTTAGGGCACAGAGTTTGTTCATGTAATTTACAACACATACACAAAAACAAAACAAGCAGTCCTTTTATCAAACAAGTTCCTTAACTTATCTTTAAGTTAATCTTTGTCTCCTGCCCATATAGGAGAATTATGTATCCCTTCTGTCCAACAGAAATACCCAGTCCAAATCTCATGGCACCAAAATTTCCATCCTTTATCTAGAATAGGATCTTCCAATGTCCCAAACCTTGGGCTCACGGGGATCTCCAACTCCATTTTGGACAGGCAAGGGGTGTCCAGAGCTCCACCTGACCCACAAGCAGTCTAGGAGTGAGATGCCATTTTCATGGTTGGCCTTTTCACCACTCAACCATGGGCCTATGAATCGAGTAGTGCCCTCTTGGGATAATCCGCAATGTGATCTTGGAGATGATCTATGAGTGCAAAATATTATTCCTTAATTAATCCAATTAAAATTCAAGCACAATCAAAGCAATCCGCCCTAATATCATATTCTAGAAAAACATTCCTTTATCCCCATGGCAACTTGTCATTACAGACCCCTGCCATACATTTGCCATCAACACAAGCCTTGGAATATTTATCCAAATCACAATGCAACAATCCCTTGATTGAAAGAAAAACATTTAGGGTGTTGTTCAATCAACCAACAAAACTAATTGTATTTTTCCCAAACAGTACAATAATAGATGCGACAATAATTTCATCGCATATTCACTCTCCCCCTTGGGGCCAAAGAGTAGAATTTACTTAATATTCCCTCCTTTAGCCTAAGGCATATGCTAAAGGTTCCAATACTATACATGATGTAAGTCCTATCATTCCAATGCAAATTAATCAATCTAACAAGAGCATTTATGCCTCTTCTCTAAGTGACAATTATCTTTTAGCATTTTCCTACTATGCAACATTTTTTTTCTTGGCTTTATCTTCCTTTCTCCTAAGGCAAGGAGTCGCATGTCATCGATGTAAAGTTTACATAATCTCTCCCATGTATGTACCGTGTATATGCATTTGCAAACTTTAAACAATATTATCATCGGTAAAGATTAATCAAAGACTCATGGATGTTCAATACTTTAGTGTCCCATATGTTGCTTATGCTATGCATGGATTCATCACATAGCAACTAGGTGCAATTTAACTCCCTTTGATACAAGCACTTCACAAACTTCATCTTTGAATATTTGAGATGCGATTTATCCTTTTCAATGACATATTCTAGCACCACAAGGTACGGAGTCTAATGTATCTCTTGTGAGCATTAAAACAAGCATCTATCAATTTGAAAATATATTACTTACAATTGGTACTGCAATTGGATTGACAGTGATGCCTTCGCCTGAAGCTATGTTGCTGGTTGTAGGATTGTCATCTGCAGGCAACATTCTTCGCTTGGAGGCCATCGTTTGCAAGTAGACTCAAGAGATTAAGAAGGTGGAATAGATTCGAGATGGGAGAGTGTAAGAGAAGATGGTTAAATTGAGGATCGAGATAGAGGGAAATTGTGCATCCTCTCGGGGTAACTCTTCTCTCTCTCTCTCTCTCTCTCTCTCTCTCTCTCTCAAGCTCTCTCTCACAATCTCTTGGAACGGTATACACTCTTTCTCCCTCTCTCTTGCAGTCTTTAGGGGTCTCCTTATGCTCCCTTGTGCCTCCCCATGCCTCATATTTATAATGAATTAGAGAGGAGGGGATACGTTTGAGAACAAGAGTGGAGGGGCTCTTAGAAGACTCAGTGATCTGATGCTCAGATCATAAATCTGATGGTTGCATTGGCTCAAAAAGGGGGTAAAACCGCAAGACACTTGGTTAGAAAGCTCTTAGTTCACTCCTTCTTCTTTTCTTTGTTCGAAGTGCTGTCTGTTGCCTGTGGCGCGCGCGATTTCGCAAATCACTTTTCTTCATTTTTCGTTTTATAAATTCTCCAAAACTAACTAAAACATCACTTGTCTTTTCTTTTAAATGACTTTTAGTTCTATCTTTTTAGGATAATATCTAAAATATAATAGTTCCACCACCCCCCCCCCCCCCCCCCCCCTCAAGAATCTAATATTTTTGGACCATTCAAACTATACATAGTAATACTAGTTATTAATATGGCTCATAAGTCCCGTTCACATTGTACTTTTTGTGAAGGGTGGCTACAGTTCTTATCAATCCGAGAAAAATGTCAGATTTATGACTCTCAAAATTTTTAAAATATATTTTTAATTGAATGAAAATTATTAGCTATTAATGCTAGTCAATTTTTACCTTAGTTAGTCTTTAGTTAGTAATCTTACTAACTTATTAATTGACTAACTAACTTTCGAACTAACCAACTAACTTTTATTGCATGGAAATATCACATTCTCCCCTCCTTAGAGAAATTGAGATGTCCTCATCTCGAGAGAAATTGGGGAAGACAAGCACTAATGGGGCTTATGACCTGTGGGTTAAGACCCACCATGCATCCACTGCGCTACTCTTAATGTTTCAAGTAGTGCACCCATATTATTCGAATTAACCATAGGTATAAGAGTAGGATTTATTCTCAATTGTGTTACATGTCGATTAAGCTTCTAGGAATTTTAGTCCTCCTAATAAGATTTAGTGGGCTCTAGATCTTTGTCTTTATCTGATTCGTCTATATATCCATAGACTGCACCTGTGTAGCTTCGTTTACTTGGAGGCTTAATGTCTTCTGGACTTAGATCAAGGCAGTTTGTTTAGATGTGTCCTAGCTCATTACAATGGAAGCATTGATAGTAGGGACATCTCCTACGGATGTGCCCTATCTCTCCGCACGTATGGCATCTCTTATCCTGATCTCCATAGTCATCTTTGCTACAATTGCCCGATTTAAGTTCTTGGACGATTGGATTCGCTTGGAGTAATGCGTCTTGCAAGTCCGTTGGACGCATTGCTTCAAGATGGTGGTTCAGAGGAGTGTTCAGGCCATGGCAAAACTTGGATACTTGCTGTGCAATATTCATAGGTGGCACATGTTTTAGTAGGATTACAAACTTTGAGTAGTAAGCTTCTAGGGTTAATTCTAGTTGCTTGAGCTTGAAGAATTCATTCATCTTCAAGGTCTGCTAGGTTAGCGGAAGGTATCGTCCGCGTACAACATCTTTCAATTGAGTCCACGTAACAATGACTTCAGAAATACCTTGATCTTTGCACCATTGCTTCCACCATAACCGAGCCTGGCCAAGTAACTTTAGTTTTCTATATGGAGGCAGTTCTCGAAGCAGAGAAATATCCATCGTCTCAATCCATATCTCTGCTTCTGCTGCGACGTCTAACCCTTCTCCATCAAACTCGAGTGCCTTAATTTGCTTGAGAAGAAATTTCTTCTCTTGCATGTCAGCATTAGTGGGTGCAGAAGGTGCCTGACAATCAAGCCATACCACTCAGGTTATTTTTGTTTAGGATATGTCTATGAACCGAACATTAATCAATCATGTATCATCATGAAGTTTTACTCTGATACCAACTGTAACGTGTCTGTGTGACCACTTGTGGGACACGTCTTAGCAGCCCATCGGGAGGGGAGTCTAGAAAGCGCCACCTGGTACTCGCAAGGAATGTCACAGGGTTTGCGATCTAGGTCTTCCTGAGTCTGCCCCAAAGCGGAAGTATCCGGCCATTCCCACTTAGGACCGACCTAAAGTCAGGGTTTCTTTCCTATCATCCAAGTCTCTAGGAAGTAGCTAGCGTCGAGCTCCAAATGACCCACTTTGAGTAGGAACAATAGAGTCGAAGCAGATTTCTGCTACACTTGGTTTATAGAGAATGGAAAACGAGAGGGATGCACCGCTCAACCTCTCTACCCGTAGGGCATAGTCCCGTTTCGGTCCCCTAAAACGGCATGAATCAGGATATAACTTAACAATACCTAAATTCATCCGATGGTAAATCCTTGTGAGAATTCTCCCAGTTCTCTAGGACCACCCAGCCATAGAACGGACCTGTCGGGGGATTCTGTCCACCCGCTTCCCTTGATAGATTTAGTTGCCTAATTAGGTCCTACCACGTTTATGTGCAACATTTAAAACCAGCTTCATTAATTAAGCCTTTTAGGGCACAGAGTTCGTTCATGTAATTTATAATACATATACAAAAACAAAACAAGCAGTCCTTTTATCAAACAAGTTCCTTAACTTATCTCTAGGTTAATCTTTGTCTCCTTCCC
This sequence comes from Lygodium microphyllum, assembly GCF_053477565.2. Classification (NCBI taxonomy): domain Eukaryota; kingdom Viridiplantae; phylum Streptophyta; class Polypodiopsida; order Schizaeales; family Lygodiaceae; genus Lygodium; species Lygodium microphyllum. The sequence continues at coordinate 30,153,499 of NC_141155.1, forward strand.
ATACAGGAGAATTATGTATCCCTTCTGTCCAACAGAAATACCTCGTCCAAATCTCATGGCACCAAAATTTCCATTCTTTATCTAGAATAGGATCTTCCAACGTCCTAGACCTTGGGCTCACAGGGATCTCCAACTCCATTCTGGACAGGCAAGGGGTGTCCAGAGCTCCACCTGACCCACAAGCGGTCTAGGAGTGAGATGCCATTTCCGTGGTTGGCCTTTTCACTACTTGACCATGGGCCTATGAATCGAGCAGTGCCATCTCGGGATAATCCACGATGTGATCTTGGAGATGATCCATGCGTGCAAAATATCATTCCTTAATTAATCCAATTAAAATTCAAGGATAATCAAAGCGATCATCCCCAATATCATATTCTAGAAAAACATTCCTTTATTAGGGCAGCCATGGCCACCCTCATTTGTTGCACCGATGAGGTAGCCCTCTGCTCGGGCTGCACATAGCCTACAAGACTATAGCTTAGTTCGATTGGAAGATGAGCCACTCTAATGTGGCACATTTGCAGAAGTAGATGGAAATTACATCATGATCCATGAGACACACGTGGTGTTTTGAAATGAGGAATCATTAGCGTTGAACCGCTCTTCGTTCTCCCCCCCCGTCCTCATTGTGCTGCTTGACACCGTGAGAAAATGCAAGACGAGCACATCAAAAGTTGATCTTGCGTTGTGATTGTTCATGAGAACTGGTAAAGCACATCATCGACACCTACAGTGGATGCCCTCGAGAACTGGTACCAAGACCTCCTCCAGGGAGAGGGAGGCCGGACCGGCGCGGCCTCCTACGCATACGAGTTGATTCTAGCATTACAGACCCCTGCCATGCATTTGCCATCAACACAAGCCTTGGAATATTTATCCAAATCACAATGCAACAATCCCTTGATTGAAAGAAAAACATTCAGGGTGTTGTTCAATCAACCAACAAAACTAATTGTATTTTTCCCAAACAATACAATAATAGATGCGACAATAATTCCATCTCATATTCACTCTCCCCCTTGGGGCCAAAGAGTAGAATTTACTTAATATTCCCTCCTTTAGCCTAAGGCATATGCTAAAGGTTCCAATACTATACATGACGTAAGTCCTATCATTCCAATGCAAATTAATCAATCTAGCAAGAGCATTTATGCCTCTTCTCTAAGTGACAATTATCTTTTAGCATTTTCCTACTATGCAACATTTTTTTCTTGGCTTTATCTTCCTTTCTCCTAAGGCAAGGAGTCGCATGTCATCGATGTAAAGTTTACATAATCTCTCCCATGTATGTACCGTGTATATGCATTTGCAAACTTTAAACAATATTATCATTGGTAAAGATTAATCAAAGACTCATGGATGTTCAATACTTTAGTGTCCCATATGTTGCTTATGCTATGCATGGATTCATCACATAGCAACTAGGTGCAATTTAACTCCCTTTGATACAAATACTTCACAAACTTCATCTTTGAATATTTGAGATGCGATTTATCCTTTTCAATGACGTATTCTAGCACCACAAGGTACAGAGCCTAATGTATCTCTTGTGAGCATTAAAACAAGCATCTATCAATTCGAAAATACATTACTTACAATCGGTACCGCAATTGGATTGACAGTGATGCCTTCACTTGAAGCTCTGTTGCTAGTTGTCTCTCTCCCTCTCTCTTGCAGCCTTTAGGGGTCTCCTTATGCTCCCTTGTGCCTCCCCATGCCTCATATTTATAATGAATTAGAGAGGAGGGGATAAGTCTGAGACCAAGAGTGGAGGGGCTCTTAGAAGACTCAGTGATCTGATGCTCAGATCATAAATCTGATGGTTTCATTGACTGAAAAAGGGGGGTAAAACCCCAAGACACTTTTTTAGAAAGCTCTTAGTTCACTCCTTCTTCTTTTCTGTGTTCGAAGTGCTATCTACTACCTGTAGACTGCGATCGCAAAGCGCACGATTTTGCAAATCACTTTTCTTTATTTTTCTTTTTATAAATTCTCCAAGACTAACTAAAACATCACTTGTCTTTCTTTTAAATGACTTTTAGTTCTATCTTTTTAGGATAATATCTAAAATATAATAGTCCCCCCCCCAAAGAATCTAATATTTTTGGACCATTCAAACTATAGACATTAATACTAGTGATTAATATGGCTCATAAGTCCAGTTCACATTGTACTTTTCGTGAAGGGTGGCTACGGTCCTTATCCATCCGATAAAAATGTCAAATTTATGAGTCTAGATTTTTTTAAATATATTTTGAATTGAATGAAAATTATTAGCTATTAATGCTAGTCAATTTTTACCTTAGTTAGTTTTTAGTTAGTAATCTTACTAACTTATTAATTGACTAACTAAATTTCGAACTAACCAACTAACTTTTATTGCGTGGAAATATTACACCAAAGCCACTAGTAGGCCTTGAGCCATCATAGCAATGATGATCCATACTTGAATTGGCTTGGAACATGGCTATGGACACATGACATGACTTAATAACATGCATCTGACGATTGGACTCAACTTTCACATTGTTTGCTAGAAGTTATGAATGTTTGGACCTAGGCCTACTTGATGAACCCATAGCAAATGAGGCATGTTCCTTGCCATGTTCTTGGAAAGAATATGAATTCATCTTCATTAAGACCTTCACCATTGTAGAAGATATGATTGCCAATGAAATCTAATGAGAACAAGCCTTAAGCCTAATGCTTAATCACATCCTACAAGAAGAGAAAAATTTCCATGCAACCACAAGAACTTGATGAACTCTAATGATTAGTTGACTCTGAGTCCAATTTCTTATGCAAGTGGTATACAATACATATTTCATGGGCTCAAGAGGGTTATCAAATCATAACCAATGTGGAGCAACTATGTGCCATCAAGGCTTCTGAGTATGACCAAACATATGTGGCCCCAACTTCATTTAGTGTATTAGCCATGATAAGAAATCGGCCATTAGAAGACAATATCATGCTACATCTATACTTGGATAGTATCCTAACAGAGGAGAAACTCCACATGATAAGCCGAATCAACTCGAGTGACCTCTTGATCAATGTATTGACTTATATCACATAAGTGGACATTTGTCCACATGATATGGATTGTTATGCAACACTAGAGCATAACCCAATGTTTTACGGCTGGTTCTTGAAAATGTAAGGCATGCTAGAGATGCATTGAAGGCCCTTACTCCTTTACTTCCACAATCCTCAGAAGGATTCTCATCATTTTCAAGGGGAAGAGGGTAAAGTGGAAGGTGAATGAAAAATCAAAATAGGACTTGAACTTCAAAGAAAATGATGAATAAATTTTCTTGTTTTTTTACTAAAGATGCTCCATGATGTTATTGCATGAAATATATGGAATGATTGATGTGAAAATTCTCATTTCATGACTTATACATTTCATCATATGATTTTTTTTTTCTAATCACTTTACATTTTGTGTAAAAATTGTCCTTTAAGGAGAACTAATTGTGGGCTGTCATGTGATGATAGGAATCCAAATGGCCAGGCAGTAGGATAAAGCCAACAAGCTTTCATTCTTGGAAGAGAAACATAGAAAATATAGCTTAGCCACGGAGATATGCACCTTCAACCAACTAAAGTACCACGTCATCCACAACATGGGGGAGTTGGTGACATCTGAAGAGTTAGTTAGACTACAGACGCGCAGAAATACCGTAGAATAGCCGAGAACCGAGTTGAGAACTCAAATTAGGCTGGGAATGTGGATGAAACAAGGTGGAGTTCGCATTAGACGCTTCCTGCATCGGCACTTCACTCTTGTGCCCCACTAAGTCTGCACAGCAAGAAAAGAGAAAAGCCTGTTTTCGCACCAAGCACCACGAAAGCACTAAGCACAATGTGTGAATAAGGATCGTAGTTGCTTTCGAATAACAAGGAACACACCAGGATATCTAATAACATTAAGGAACCCACTAGTAGGAGAAGACCCCAAGACTTAGATAGGTGCCTGAGTGCCCTGCTAGTAGTACCTGGAGAAGACACGAAGACACGGGAAGCAACAAGATAGAGGAGTGGACGCTACCGGAGCTAATTGGATTCATTGACAACCTCATGGAGCTGGAAGCAAAAACTATGTCGGGATCAAGAGGCGAACAAGGGGAAGACCAATTAGACAGGAGAATTTCCAACCTCGGTCCAGGGACTGGTCCATGACTACGATCTACTCACCAGGACCGTGATCCAAGGCAGATTGGTAGAGGAAGTGGTAGCTAACCTGGAAGAAGAGAGAAGAGCTATCAAGAGGGTGCTGGAAGGCATAATTTCCTACAACCATGAGCAAAGGGCTAGAAGGTTGTAGCAAGACGTAGATATATACGAGGCTAGTGTTGGACCTAGCTGGGGCGGCCAAGTCCGGACCGAACGTAGAGAAGGAACGGGCAGTGGAGGCTGGCATGACATTGAGTGAACTGGTGGCAAAGAGACTCATGGACAATACATCCGTGGAACAGAGTGCTACTGCCCTAGCCACCGCACTACTATCAGGATTGGGAGTCACGCAAGGGGCTAAAGGGCAAGCTAGAATCCCCATAGTAGCAAAACAACTAGCTCAATACGAACCTAGCAGTGACCCGTACAGCTTCATGGAGCAGTTCGAGCAAGTATGTGAGACAAACGGTCTTACTGACCCTGCACAACGAGCTCAAGCCTTCGGCCTGTGCTTAGGCGATAAGGGGAGGACCTGGTATTCTAGTTTGGATGATGCAGAACGTATGAACTTTCCTCACCTTAAGGGCCTCTTCATCAAGAGGTTTTCGGAGGCAGGGTATTCAGATAACCTCATTGTTAGGTTGATGAATATTAGTCAAAGGGAGGAGGATGTTAGGGATTACGTCACTCAGGTGCGCAGCCTCTACAAGAGAATCCTTGCCAATGAGCGACCTACCGAGAGGGCAGTGTCTACAGTGTTTATGAACGGGATTCGGAGTGAGGAGCTCTACAAGGCTTTGGCCAATAACTCCACCTTGCAACGAGACGTGCTAGCTTGAGTCTTCGAGGAGGCAATACGCATAGATGATCAACTTAGGGAACTTAGCATGAGGACTACCAACTGAGATAGTGCAAGCCAGAGGGACCCTGAGAGATCAACCACTTTGGGGGAAAAAGCAACTGCTAGCGTGCAGGATAAGGGAAAGAGTGTAGACCATGACCAAGGGATGGCAGAGATGAGAATGGAGATTGCACGGTTGCAAGAGCTCGTGAGGAATCTGTGAGGTCACATGTACAATGAGTATACTGTGGCGGCAATCACCTCCCAGCTGAGTGCCAAGATCCTAGATCTCGGCCATGCTCAAATTGCGGTAGATTCGGGCATGATGTAGTGCATTGCAGAATGCCGAGGAGATTCCCATACACGCAGCAGCATAACCCTCCATACTTAGGTAATAGGCCACCTAATTTCTTTGGTAGGGGAGCCCAGTTAGCTCTTCTAGCATCGACTGACTCAAGACCTACCATGCCTAGGCTGGAGATGAACCCAACTGGTATACCCAGGCCACCAGGGCCTTTTGTAACCCACCCATCTAGCGATGCTCCTGTTCACTTTGTGGAGGAGCCTAATGAGGAAGAAACATACGTCAACCCGTGCATATCCTATGACGAGGAGGGCAACCCAGTCCTGATGGACTATCGGCCAGTGCCGGTGATGGCTTTAGGAAGAGGGAGAGGCAGAGGCTTTGGAGGGCCCAGCCATCCAGTCACATGCTGGACTTGCGGCCACCCCGGACACATTTCATCACGCTGCCCAGAACGAGAACAAGCTAATAAGGACAAAGCGAACCTTCGATGCACAGAGTGTGGTATCACACATCTGTTTCCTGGCTGTCCTAGGCGGAAGCCATCAACCAGCTCTGCCAACATGCCACTAGTGCCGTTGGGTCTCTTTGGAGTGGAAACGTTTGGTAGTGAGGATACGCCCATCCCACTACATGCGATGACGCGAGCTCAAACGAAACAAGCAGGCATCTCCTTGCCAGGGCCAAGTAACCTTGATGCAACCTCAATGGGGAAGAAAAGCCGGAGGAGACGAAAAAAGAGAACTGACGCAGAGATAACCCTTAAAACCGAGGAAGCGACTACGCTAGTAACGGGAAAGAAGGTCATGGACACAGAGGCAGAGACCTCGGCTCCTAAGACAGCTAAGCTAGGGAGTGCCAAGGTAGGGGAATATCCCCACCCCAAACGACAACTCGAGGCTATAGCCAAGGTCAAGGAGTGGGTCAAGGACGCCCAAAAGCACCTCGAGGATGCTGAACCCATATTGGAAGATCCTATGGATGACTTCTCCAGTGTGAGCACACCAGTCTCACCCTCAAAACCACAGGCTGCGAGTATACCTGCACCACTGGGAGCGACTCAGCAGCAAGGCCGGGGGGAAACTTACCAGGGCAGATAGAATGCATGGCCTAGAACTGTAGCCTCAGAGGAAGACAAGGGTCCAGTAACCTCCTCACAACCTTGTTGTCCACTCCAGTAACTCTAAGCTTGGAAGATCTGCTTAGGCAAAATCATTCCTTGTGGCAAGAGTTAAAAGAATTGATCGAGGGACACATAGGACTTGCGGGTGCTGATCCGCAAGATCATGATGCAGTTACACGGATCCCAAGTCTAACTCTACACTCAAATCCTAAGTCTTTGCACATCAATGCTTTTTGGGAAGGCACTAAAATGCACGCAGTTTTGCCCATCCTAGCCTTAGGAGACATGACTCGAAAAGGAATTGTAGACATAGGCACCGGTGTTAGTGTGCTAAACCATGCAGTCTTAGAGGCATGGGGAAACCCTCCTGTAGAGACTGCTAGATTTAATGTCACGTTAGCAAATGGAATGAGGGTAAGACCATTTGGGGTCTTAAAGAATTGGCCAGTAAAGATTGCCGGTGTGCAATTTTCGGTAAACTTCATTGTCATGAAGGGAGTGGATTACGACATACTATTAGGCTGACCTTGGATGAGGAATGCATGTGTCATAGAGGACTGGGGCAATGGGTTGATTTTCCTAGGGAATAGAACTAGTGCAGTGAGGGTAGAGATGGACCCTTGGAAGACGACACCTGTTGACCTAGCTGCCATCTCGGCTATGCTAAAAGGTGATACTCAAATGACCAAACCCTATGGATCGCTCACTAAATCTATTCCTTGCCCTGAGGATGAGAGGGATTGGATGCATGTTTTGGCAACCATTGACCTACCATTCTTGGATGAGGAAGAACCATATCGGCAGGCTGCTAAAGCCGCAACCATGCCAACTGAGGAGCCAGTTGTGTCACTTTGCATGATGGCAGGAAGCTCACTCAACCCGAGCAAACCAGCCTCATCCCACATCCCCAACAACAAATTAGAGCTTCAGGAAATCGTGGAGTATCTGACCAATAAATTGGACGAAAATTTGGCTGCTGACTTAAAACCTCTATGTGACCTTTTAGCTAAACCAGAATGGAAATGGACCAAGGTCCACGACCTGAACTTGTTATATAACTAGGCTTTAGTTACTGATGACAAGGAGATTGAAGAGAGAAGCTTAGGGGATGATGAAGAGCCAGAAGGACAGGACTCGAATGATGAGGAGTATGAGGACTGTCAGAAGATGGTGAAGAAGAGATAGACACAATAGAGTACAACATGGAAGGAAAAGCGATAGAACAAATCAGGATAGACTCGAGGCCTAGGAAAGAAGGGACCAGTTGGAACGAAAAAGGAGTCATGCAGATGGAGTGTGATAGATCCTGGCTAGAATGCATAGGGGCCGTGGATTACGAGCAAGCCGGAGTAGCACAACCATGGGTAATCCCAGTGCTCAAGGCAGATGCACCTACGGAACTACGACCCCCTGGGAAAACACCTTCCTCAAGTGAGGGATGCGAGTTTAACTCAGAGTCGAAAGTCACCACTGAGAGTGATCCCGAGATACCACAACCCTCTAAGATCAAACGCACCAAGGGAGACTTGCCAGTCCACCTGAGGCGCAGGAGGCTAAAAGAAGAGGCCAGAAAGCAAGCAAGGAACTCAGAAGCAGAAAGGCAGAAGAAACCGTAGGATCTGCCCAAACGGTTGAGAAAGTTTAAAAAGGGTGACAGAGTGGTGATTCTATTAGGTGCAAAAAGACAAGGTCAGACTAGTGAACCGATCGAAGGACCCGCCAAAGTCAAGGAGGTTAACTTGGCTGGGGAAGGTGAAAAGCCAAGACCGGTGTTCATTGCAGAAGACTTGGCGGAGGATGAAGAGACCAAACTCGTTGCGCTCCTGCAAGAGTACATTGACGTATTTGCTTGGTGGACATTGGACGAACTTAAGGGAGTCGACCCTAGGGTCGTGACTCATAATATCCCAATGGTCCCAGATGCAGTGCCAACGAAACAACGACCTTACCCCATGAATCCCAAGCACGCCCATGCAGTAAAAGAGGAGATTGATAAACTCATGAGGGCAGGATTCATATATGAGATCGAGCACACGGACTGGGTATCACCTATCGTGATTGTCATGAAGAAAAATGGAAAAATCCGAATGTGCGTGAACTACAAGAAAGTGAATGCCGCTACGAAGAGGGATAACTATCCTTTACCTTACATCGAGCACATGCTTGAGAGGGTAGCAGGAAAAGAAGCCTATAGTTTTCTGGATTGTTTCTTGGGCTACAATCAAGTGCAAGTGCACCCCGACGATAGGCACAAGGCTGCCTTTGCCACGGAATGGGCCATGTTCGCCTACATTGTCATGCCTTTTGGGCTAATGAATGCACCTATAACTTTCCAATGCCTAATGCGCACTATCTTTAAGGACATGCTTAGGCGCGAACTGGAAGTGTTTGTAGACGACTTATGTTTACACTCTAGTTGGGCCGAACACTTGGAGAAATTGAGAGCTGTCTTTGAAAGGTGTAGGCTGTACCACCTCTTGCTGAACCCCTTAAAGTGCCAGTTCTGGGTAAAACACGGATGCATCTTAGGGCACGTAGTGTCAAGGAATGACATTGCTACTGACTTTTCCAAAGTCAGAGTCATTGTTGATTTACCGCCACCCGATAACTACAAGGGAGTTCAGTGCTTCTTGGGACACACTGGATATTATCGACACTTTGTACTAAATTACGCACTGATAGCTAGACCATTGTACAAGCTATTGATAGTGTTTGAGTGGACGGAGGAATTCCAGTGTGCATATGAGGAGTTGAAGAAGGCTCTTACGACTGCACCAATCTTACGAGCCCCAGACTGGAACATAACGTTTCATGTACACATAGACGCCTCTAAGTTCGCTGTTGGAGCCGTGCTATGCCAGCCTGGTGAGCATAACTTGGATTACCCGGTGAGTTTTGCCAGTAGGCAGCTCACAGAGACCGAGATGAACTATTCCATGACAAAAAGGGAGGGGTTGGCCATGATATTTGCGGTAAAGAAATTTAGGCATTACCTGTTGGCCACTCCCTTTGTCTTCTTTGTTGACCATTAAGCCTTGCTGTATCTTGTGAACAAGCCTTGCGCTACGGGACGCATAGCTAGATGGTTACTCCTTCTACTAGAGTTTGACTTCTCTGTGGTTGTACGCAAAGGAAAGCAACATTACATGGCTAACCACATGTCCCGCATACCCACAGGAGAAGCCACTGGACAAGGGATGCCTGATGATTTGCCAGATGCTCATCTCTTTAACCTGTCTAGTGAGAGAGAATTATTTAAAGTTGATCTAACACTGTATTGGGCTGATGACATAGTACAAGTGCTAGAAAATGGACTACCTGAGCGACCCATTGAGAAGGCCAGGCTGAAAAGACTTATCTTGAAAATTCAGCCATACCAAACTTATAGCTGGCAAACTCTACAGGTTGGGACAAGACAGTTTATTGTGCAGGTGCGTGTGTGAGCACGCACGATGCATTGAACGAAGCACATGGAGGAATCATTGGAGGACACTTTAGCAGGGACACGATAGCCCGAAAGGTGCTACAATCCCAGCTATGGTGGCCCACCCTCTTCCGCGATTCAGCTAAATTCGTAAAACATTGCGATGAGTGCCAATGGACCAAAGTTCCTGTGCAAAAAGATAAGATGGAGTTGACCCCTGTCATAGCCCGACAACCCTTTGAAAAATGGGGCATCTATTTTATTGGACCGGTCAGTCCTGCGGCACAATATTCCCAAGCTGGCTACATCATAGTGGCAACCGACTATCTAACAAAGTGGGCAGAGGCACGAGCCACGAGGAAGAATGATGCTAGGACCACTGCAAAGTGCTTGTAAGCGACCAAGGCACGCACTTCATTAATGAAGTGATCGCCCACCTGCTCTCTACCTTCCTAATAATGCATCGGAAGTCCTCTCCCTATTACCCTCAGGCTAACGGCCAAGCCGAATCCACAAATAAAATCCTAGTCAACGTGCTTACAAAGGTTGTATCCACTTCAAGAAGTGACTGGGACAACAAGCTAATGGCGGCCTTGTGGGCCTATCGCATAGCTTATAAAACGACGATAGGACAAACGCCTTTTAGGCTGACGTATGGAACTGAAGCCATTCTGCCCTTAGAATTTTTCATCCCTAGCTTAAGACTAGCAGTCCAGGAGCGTTGGGAGGGAAGAGAGGCTTGGATCACCTGCTTAGTGGAGCTAGAACGCCTAACGGAGGCCCGACTCCTCGCCACTCACTCTCTGATTTGTGAGAAGGCTCGACGAAAGATGTGGTTTGACAAGCATGTCAAACAGTGAGACTTTGAACAAGGGGACCTTGTTCTACTATAATCTGTAAAAGGACATAAACAGAAGATGAAGTTTCGGGGGCTAGGGCCTTTCAGGGTACGCATGATTGGTAGGACAGGGAATGTTGAGTTGGAGACGCTTGGAGGCGAAAGAATAGGCTTTTTTAATGGCAGCCGCATGAAGAAGTACTATCCTCCTTCCCATCCATTACATGAGCCACCCATGCTAGAACCTCCAATGAACGTCTGCATGGCTACTATAACCGACCTTACAGATCTGGACGAAGAAGCAGTGGCACCGGCATACCTGCGAATCACAATCACAGCAGGAGTGACGTATTCTTTTGATGCCCTGATTGATGAAGGTGCCGACTACAACATCCTGATGCATGACCATTGGACACGCATTGGTCAACCAAAACTACAGCCCACTAATGCCAAACTCACCCCGTTTGGGGGTACTGCTTATTCACTCCTAGGGAAGTGCAAGGTAGTCGTTTCCATCGAGTCTGAAAGTTTACCAGCCTTCTTCCATGTGTTGCCTGACACTAAAGGAGCCGGTAATGCATCACTATTGGGTCGCACTTTCAAGAAGCAAACAAACAGTAATGTGGATTACAACCTAAATTGCATTCATCTTGCTATCGGCAATGTGCATATAGTGATGACTTTCAGCAAGGGCTGTCTTGATTCCTCCACCATTACAACGCCACTGGTAGAAACCCCTATGACCACGCTCCAGGCCGAGTCTAAACAGAAGAAAACTACGGCCTCGTGCCAGGCTCTTGACCTTAGGCCCAAACCCACCAAGAGTGCTCACAAGGCCAAGGAGTCCAAGTTGATATGGGTGCCAAAATAGTAAAAACCACATCTGGATAGACCACCCAAGCGTGATCCTAAACGCCAAAATCATCAACTGTCACGGCCTAAGAGGCAGTCTAAACGATATCAACATAGACACACAATCACGCCGCGTTGGATCCCCAAAGATCTTTTGCGAGCACAAGGATACTACGAGGGCAATCCCTGGATTTGGACGCCTAAAAATGGCAAGTTTAAAAGCTCATCTATATGCAATCTCACCCCAGCGAGGGAGGCTTGGACACATGGCACCCAAGACATAGTTAGCAAACCATTGCCTACTGTGGTTAGTAAGCCCCAGCTCATCTATCGACCAAATTTCAAACGCCACAAGCCTTAGACCTACCTAAATTGGAGAACTTAAACACCCCCATGATTGCCCACTTCGAACCCAGCATGACTCCCATGCCCCTAGAGCTTTCTACAACACCTCATAGTGCTTTGGAGTGCGCAGCCACACCTGAGACACCAATGACGGAGTTGCTGCTATCCAGCCCATTTGCACCGTCACCACCAGCAGGTCTTAAACCTTCCTACACGGTACGACCTTTCCTTTCCTTGGCTAAAGACCTCATCGCGACTTCTGGGGATGACTTAATAACCTGCATCCAGATGTTAGACAAAACTTTCACTACTTTCGCTAGAAGTTATGAGAGGCTAGACCTAGATCTTCTTGACAAAACACTTGCTTCGGATGTTCGTGCATTACCATGCACATGGGAAGAATACGAACTTATGACCACTAAATTCCCCAAAATTGCTGCCGAACTGATGGCAAACGACGAAATCTCAAAGGAACAAGCTGCCCTCAGAAGACTCATCATTTCATATCGTAAGCCTCCTCGTTCTGTTCCTGAACACGAGTTACAAGAGCTTATGTAGATGGCAATACCCAGCGGCAGGTCTTCCTCAACACGGTGCTCCACGTTATGCAAGCTGAGGGCGATGATCTAGTGGAAAAGGTGAAAAGAAAGTTGGAGCTAACCACCCGAGCTCTAAGATACGGTCTTCAAGAGCGGGAGCTTCCAACGAGTACAGGAATCACTAAAGAGCAACAATTCTACTACCTACGCTGTACGGGCCTTTCCACTGCTGAGCTCAAGGAGTTAGGCTTTTAGGAGCAGGAGCAGCCACCGCCACCACCACCAGTCATCCCACCTGTGGTTGAGAGAAATGTCTAAGAGGGTCCGGATTTCGAGCAAGATGATGACGAAGAGCTACAAAGGATGCCGAGTCCGCCTCAACCCGATATCCCACAGGAAGAACTTGTAGATGCCCATCTACCTGAGCACATAGTTGCAGCAAGGAGAAGGAGACAAGAGTTAGCTGAGGAGGCCCAACGCTGAGCACGCACACTTCCATGACAACTCCCTGAGGAGCCCATGCCACTGAGAAATGATACACATCTTGTAGACTGGCCCTAGGAGTTGGTCATCTGGCATCAGCAAGAGTTACATAAGAGGCCGTTCGAGCTTTCGTTTGCTTTCCCACGCTCTCTGGACCGGGCCCTGCCTCTAGGAGTCATAGCCAAGATCAAAGATCTGGCTAACAAACTTGCAAACAGATGGATAGAAGAGAGGAGCATGATAATGACTAGGTGGCGACAAGAGCCACAGGAGTACTGGGAAGATAAGGTCAATCTGGTTCCCAAAACCATCCAAGGCTATGAGGCACAACCGAAATGGCGAAGGAGGATTTGGAACACCAATTTTGATGCATAGATCGCATTTTGTAGTTGACTCCCCGAAGAGCGCAATGATCCTACATACATGCCCTACCCCCATATGCATGGAGTGGACTATGATAAAGATTTACATGGGGATTATGACTTCCTGAAAATATATAATGTAAATGCTAGGAGCCCTAAGGAGTGCTTAGTGTTTAGGGTAGAGGATATACTTCCCTCTATAAACCATTTTCTTGTAGAATTTTCTTCCTGCCTTGATCCAACATTTTTGACCACTTGTAATTACCTCTGACTTATCAAATTCCTGCTACTCCAGAAACCTGCAGCAGAGGAAGCCCATCTCCCCCCACTCTTCTTTGATATTAACCTAGGAATAGATAGTAGAGCTATGACTAGGTTGATGATGCGGGCTACTCTCCTCCCTTCCTTCTGTCTAGAGCTCTTAGAAAATATGAGTGACACCCGCTTTGCAAGGTGTAATCACCCCTTTTTGTCCACCACTCCTCTGAGAGCTAAAGCCGATATTAAAGAATACCTACAAAGTCACGCATTCTTATCACAATGCCTGTGACCGCCTCGTGATTAAATAGGTGTCATATACCTGGCCAAATGTACTCTCTTTCTCATTCTTATCTTTAAAAAAAAGAAAAAGGGACAAGGTGATTGGAGAGCAAGACAAGAGCAAAAATAGCAAAGCTGAAAGATGAATTTACTACTAAACCGATTGACAAGGAGGACACTTCACATGTGCTTGCAGTCTTCCTTCACTGTTATTGTGCACCACACTCACTGCATCTAGGGTTCTCTCTAGCCCCTCCCCCACTTCACACTTAGGGCACATCAAGGGCAAGACTTTCAGACTTGTCACCCTAAGTTTTGCACCACACCTCCAACGACGCACAAACTGGGTCCTCAAGAGTGGGACATTACCAAGGGCTTGTCCAAGGTTAGACCCATCTCCCAGTTCCACTGGCACGGGCACCATGCACTACACGGTGAGACAGACACACCCCCTAGGAAGTGCATAACTTTTCTTGCAGGTTATGTTCGTGTTTCCATAACAGGCTGCTTGGCTGAAGAAGATCATCCACTACATCCTCCAATGACAAGGAATTTTTCCATGAGTCGGACGTGATTCCATTCTCACAACTTTGATGCTTCATTGCAAAGGTCTAAAGGGCTCCACACACTTTATGTTGCCAAACATCCATCTACTGATGGATGTTGGCTGCCTTGACTGAACCAAATCAAGCAGAAGGAAACCCCAGTGATGGTTCTGCCATTGGCATAGATCTTGGAACCTTATCGTCCAACGATCCCTGCCCAATGCCTCAAGATCTATGGATCGCTTATTGATTCCACAAGCCTGAAGACCTTCTACTCAAAACTAAAGACCTTCAACTCAAAGATAAGGATCTTCAACCACAGCCACAGATTTTCAAGGCAAAGAGCATTTGGGGGGTTTTTCCAGATAAATCCCTCCAATACCATCCTCCTAAGGGATTTCTTATTGCTTCAAGCGTTTCAGATACTCAAAGGACAACCGGCTACCTAAAGGGGCGCCACAACAGTGTGAAAGATGCCGAGTATCTTCATGGAGCCTAAAGCACACCGGAATATCTCCTGGTCATTGTCATCAAACCCCATCACTTCTCATTCACAAGCATCAGCGCCATCTACTCACCAGTTCCACCTCGCGACAGCATCATCTATCCCACTACCTCCCACCACAGTGTGATGGGACTAGCACTTGGCTTGGAGGGGGTAATGTTTACCGCAGCACAGAGGAGCGGGAAATGGAAAAAAGAAAAGAAGAAAAAGGTGCCTTAACTGGCAACTAGACCCTGGAAAAAATTAAACGCACGGGCACGACCCTCAAGAAGTCTTAGAGTCACCCAAGGAGAGTAAAAGAGTAAAAAGCGTACCATTAAGTGCAAAAACGCTCCCAAATCCTTGTAAGAGAGCGCCAGGCTCACTCCTGTGAAAATTGTATGCATTAGTTGGGGGTAGGATAGACTAGAATGGTGGGAAATGAGAAATGGGCCTAGGCTAATGGCCGGCCATGTAAAAAAGGTGGATGACTGCCCATGAAAAGAAGGGCATGCATATAAAGTTGAAAAGTGAATGAGAAGCTCATTCTTATGTGTGGCCAAAGCTTCTTCTTCTTCTCCTCTTGTTTCTTGCCTTCTTGATTGTGCTTGAGAGAGGGATCGAGAGAGTGTGAGGGAGTGAGGGAGTGATTGTGTGGGAGTGAGGGATCTTGGAGAAGAAGCTCTCCATCTCCTCTCTTCATCTTCCCTTCCTCTCTTCTCTTCTCTTGTCTCGCGCGAGGCTATGGAGGATGAAGCTCTTGGGAGAGGGATTGAGGTTGCTTGAGCTTGCCTCAAGGATCATGGAGCTACCGGTGTGCAAGAAAGAGGAGGGCACTTGATCGAGCAACAAGGTAAGCTCACTACACCCGTAAGGTAGGTATTGTGCGTCGGCTATGCGAGAGGTAGCCATGGCCGCTCGGTTTGAAAGACTTGAGCAATAGGTGGTCCATAAGTCTCGGGGTAGAGCTTGAAGCTCCCCTCCATATATGAATTAAGAGAAGGGCTATGGTTAGGAAATATTATGTGCATGTCTATGTTTAGATGTTCTCATTTTTATCAATCACTGCCACATGCCAAGTTTATATTGCCAATTGGTACAATTGTAGGTTGAAGGAATGCCACATGTGTACTTTCACCTTTCCACAATCATGCATGCAAAGTTCTTTCAAATTCATATTGTTATTCCTCCCATGCTATGTGACCTAGATTTTGATCCTTAGCTAATATTAATGGAAGATCTATTTGCATAACTTTGAAATACTCAACCTTAGCTTTGAGTCTAATTATATATCTCCTTGATTGGAGCTCTCTAGCTCAAGTTATGCACATTTTTGTACCAGTGGGTATTGGACTACACTTTTCCCTACATCTATGTGAGATTATCTAAATAAGTTTGGCATCAATTGAGAATGTTGTCATAGGTTTGGATTGCATAGGCTCAAATCACTTAATCTTAGCTTCAATTCTAGCTATAGAGCTCCCTAGTTGGAGCTCTCTAGTTCAATTTATGTCCACTTTTGTACCATTGGGTATCATTAGACTACGCATTTTCCTTGCATTGTGGAATGGGTTAGAGCTTATGAGAGCCATGTTCGGCCATCATGTAGATAGGGGTGAAGTCAGTACTTGTGGCATATGGTTGTTCATTTCCTTAATAGATCCCCCATGTAATAGCATCAACAAGCCAAAAATATGCCATATGTTGGGACTACTTGTGGGGTATATTGTTACAAATAAATTTTCGAAGTGTGTAGATATGTTAGGGTTTGCATATAGAAAGCACAAAATATATAAACATGATTAAAGCATAGTAAATCAACAAAAATACAAAAATAAAGTAGAAAAGAAGGGTAACTATAAAGTAAATGATGAATGCTATAAATGAATGAATGTTTGTACAAGATGCTTAGAGGTAGAGCTGTCCAAGACTCTCATGGAAATGGGTTGAGGGAGTAGTCACAATGTAACAACCATCAAAGTTAGATCTTGAGGGCTAGAACCACCAATCAAAGTTGAGATAATGCTTAAAATGAGAGGGAAGGTGGCTAAAATCCATAACATAATATTCTCTAAGGCTAGAGCTAGTAAATGTAGTAGATGTTGTTTGAAATCAGTGCAACTAGTCACATGTAGTAGTCTAGAGCTAAGGAGATCTATGTTAGAAGTGGATGTAATGATGGAAACAATGAAGATTGCTATAATACACTACACAACACAAGAGAGAAGAAAGAAAAGCTATGAGAAAAAAGAAAATGCAAGACTAATCCAAAGGTAGAAGAGATATGCTTGGGAAATGGAATCCATATATGAAACATGAGACAATTGTCTACAATAGTCTTAGCTGTGTGGGCATTGGCATCCTCCCTCCAATAGAACCTGGTTTGGAAGAATAGAAGTAAATGAGTGACTATAGATACGGAGCCCATGAATAGATATACAAAAATTATTCCTAAAATTAGATCATGCCAGTCAATGTCAAATGGCACAAAATAGTAGTCGATTAGCTAAATAATGCTACATGGAAAAAAATAGAGGCCAATAAACTAGTACCCACCAACCAACACACAAAAATAAATGGACGTCCCAAAAATATGCATACAAACTCATGTGTTGACTAACCACTAATATCTAATATTGAGCATCTTGCACAATAACAAAACACAACCATGATTTTAATTATCTCATCATACAAATGATTTTGGAATTTAATTATGGGCCATAGAATTACAAATCACGCTTATATTCATTATAGCTTATATTATAGCTTGATAAGATATCAACCAAGTGAAAAGTTTCGAGTATTTTTCACTTTTTATCTTTAGAAATCTCATGTGTGTGCATGCGTGCGCGTGTGTGTGTAATGGGCCATAGGAACCCTCCCCTAAAATATTAAAAGAAAAGGATTTTTTTTATTAAGCTCAAAATTTTTTACTCCCCCCTCTCTCCCCGCCGACAACAGTCGGGGGAGGGGGAGAGAGAGTGGGAGTGGTGGATGATGGGGGGGAGGCATGCAACCTCCAGGTGGAGGATGGCCATGCCACCTATCTCCTCCCCTCCCTTATATAAGGGGAGGCTTCTCCCCTCCCTAGGGAGATAGAGGCTATGCCCCACTCACTGTCAGCTACTGTACCACCCCGGCCATTTGAACAGAGTTCTCCCCCTTGTGACTTATCGTGACATCAGACATGCTAGCTGCTGCTCGCCACCCTGGCTGACGACTCAGCTGTTCCCCCCCCCCACCTTGTGACATTGCATATCCTCCCCTAATCGTCAACTATATCCAATCCCTATCTACTGATGTTGTGGGTCCTCCTAGGCCCTCCCAAACAAGCTACCTCCCTCCCTCATTGCCACTTCCGGGCCCCCCAAACACGCCATCTCCCTCCCTAGTTGCCACCCTAACCGGCCGTGAGGAGAAAGGGAGAAGGAGAGGATAAGAAGGAAGGGGGGGGAAGAGAAGGGAAGAAGAGGGGAAGAAGGAGAATGAGGGAAGAGAAAGAAGGAGGGAGAGAAGAGAAGGGAAGAAGAGGGGAAGAAGGAGAAGGAGGGAAGAGAAAGAAGGAGGGAGAGAGAGAAGAGGAGGAGGGAGAGAGAAGGAGAAGGAGAGAATAAGAAGGAGTGAGGAGAGGAAAAGAAGGAGCGAGGAGAAAAAAAAGAAAAGAAGAGGGAGAGAAGGAGAAGGAGAGAGGAAAAGAAGGTGTGGGAGAGGGAAGTAGAGGGAGAGTAGTAGAAGAAGAGGAGTAGGAGAGAGGTAGAGGAAGAGGGAAGTAGAGGGAGAGTAGTAGAAGAAGAGAAGGAGTAGAAGAAAGGTAGAGGACGAGGAACTAGAGGGAGAGAAGTAGGAGAAGAGAAGGAGGAGGAAGAGAGGTAGAGGAAGAGGAAGAAGAGGGAGAGAAGGAGGAGAGGAGAAGAAGAAGGGAAAGGAGAGAGGTAGAGGAAGAAGAAGAAGAGGTAGAGGAAGAGAGGAGGGAAGTAGTAGAAGAAGGAAAAGAGGAAGGAGCACAAGGAGAAAGAAGTGGGAGAAGGAGAAGAAGAGAGGGAGAAGGAGAGAGAGAGAGAGAGTAGAGGAATAAGAGAGAAGTAGGAGAAGAGAAGGAGAGGGAGAGAGAGTAGGAGAGTAAGAAAAACAAAGAAGAAGAAAAGAGAGAGAGATAAAGAACGAGGAGAGGAGGAAAAGAAGAAGAAGAGAGAGAAAGAGAGTAACCGCTACAAGTCACCCAAATCACTCTCTTAGCAACGAACCCCATCTAGTGGTCTTTCCCAATCGAACATGTCAACCCGAAACCTGTCAAGGTCCGGACAGCCCAATCTCCACGAGGCGAATGGCTCCTAAGAAGAAAGTCACAGGAAGCATAGGCACCCAAGCCACTGGTAATGCTGGAGGGGCGAGCGGAATGACCAATGCAGCACACACGAATCAAGCCCAGGTTCTAAGCATTAAAAAAATAATTTAGGAATTATTTCTCGTGGAAGCGATTAAAGGATTAATGTCGTGCATAAGGTTTTGTTTATTCTAAGAACTAAGTTGCATGCACGAAACGGTAGAGGTTGAATTCGCATAAGATTTTACTCACATAAAATGATAAGTTTATCGCCTTGCCTTACCTCAAATGAAATGATAGCTTTTACTCACGTAAAATGATAAGGTTAACGCCTTACCTCACATGAAATGATAGCTTTTACTCACATAAAATGATAAGGTTATCGCCTTACCTCACATGAAATGATAGCTTCTACACACATAAAATGATAAGGTTATCGCCTTACTTCACATAAAATAATATATTTTTAACCAGTTCAGTGCATGAATAGTCATTTAGAATTCACGTTTTGCAATCATGGTTAAAAGAAACACATGAAATGTTAATTTCTATTCATAAGATACACTTGCATCGCTAGACAAAACCCTAGACTTTCATAGACGCAAGTCACATGTGATCCGATGCATTAGAAATAAGTACTCATTGCCAGGAATAAAGAGAGATAAAAGTCATTTAGGGGTACAACTATACTAAACACACAACGTGCATGATGGTTAAGGTTGATTGGGAAATCCTGCATAGAACCGCACTAAGAGAATTGGAAGGATCGCATGCATCTAGAATACATCTTAAAATTTTAAATGAAGGATCATGTGTTGCCATGTGTGTTAACTGAGCTTGGTTGGAATTATAGATTAAAAGACCCTTGGTTGGGTTGCGAATAAGGCATGTCCGTTGCCTTGACTGACCAGCTAATGCTTGAGTTAGGGACTAAGATACCCTAAGGTAAAACCCAAGGAAAAGGGGCAAGTATAAGTCAACTTACCAAGACCATTTACTTGCGTATCTTGTTGAAATTATTGGGATCTTGCCAAGTCACGAAAAGACCCAAGATCAGGTGCTGGGAGCATCCGGGAAAAAAGGAGTCACACCTTAGCAGTCGATCGCACAAACGACCTCCGAAATGTTCATGCTTGTACTTAGGTACATTATTTGATCTCTTTGCTCAAGGAACTAATTCAAGGAAAACACTTAATGCTTCAGGTTGAAAGCCTGGAGGGAGAGGCAGGAACAGTTACCTCCGACTATTTGCCTGGCCCTATCTAAAAGGGTTGTTAGTCGTGCCAGGTATATGGACTTTACCCGCCGCGTGAGGTCTCTCCGTGGGTAGTGCTTGGAGCGGGAGGACGCTTGGGTGCCAGGGCTCTAAATCCCTTGCCTCCGAATCCCGGACAAGGGACCGACGTGACTCAAGATGGGATCTCGAGGCCCGTGTACTAGTCAACGGGCGAAACTTGGAGCAGCAATCCTGTAGATTGCTGGGCTAGCCTTCGGGCGTGATATTGGATGTACTCCAGGATTTTGATAAATAAAGAGCAGTTATTGGAGAAAAAGGAGCTCGCTTGGCATTGTTTTTGTGTCAGTGCCTAAGTTACGTGAAGGAACCCGTGATTAATTTGTTTAATTAAGGAAGTTGATTTTGCATTTCAAAACGTAATGTGTTAGGTAATTAGATAACTAAAGCAAACTGAGGAAAGTGCGGTGGATGTGACTTAGGTCCGTCCTATGGAAGGGTGGTCCCAGTTAGTTGGGAAATTTTCTCAAATGATGAGATAATAAGACAATGAAGACCTAGTATCAGTAGATGTAGAATTTCCGATTTATTCTATTTTAGGGGAAAGGAATGGGACTATGCCGTATGGTAGAGAGAGCTTTGCATCCCTCTTGTTTCCCATTCTCCATGAACGAAGTGCAGCTTGAAACCGCTTCATCTCTGTTGTCCCTACGAAAGGTGGTACAACTGGAGCTCAATGCTAGCTCTTTCCTAGAGACTTTGCTGATAGGAAAGGAACCTTGACCTTAGGTTGATCCCAAGTGGGAACGGCTGGACACTTCTGCTTGGGGCAGACTCGGAAAGACCTAGATCGCAAGCCCTGTATCATTCCCTGTGAGTGCCAGGCAGAGCCTTCTAGACCCTCCTCCTGATGGGCTGCTAAGACGTGTCCCGCAAGCGGACAAGCGGGCACGTTACTCTATGTGTGTGTGTGCGTGTGTGTGTGTGTGTGTGTGTTTGTGGCATATACACTTGATATAGTTTATATAGAAATGGTGGAGACAATAATTTGAGATAAATTAGCATTGCCTAGAATTTGGTAACAAAGTTACTAATGTGAATGCCCTTTGCTAACTAGCCCTAAGTTAAAAAATCTATATCTTAGTTATACATCTAATATTTCTATTTGGGAATTGTTTCAACATGCTAGTTTTATTCATAAAAATCTCAAATTTATCATTGGATGTCATAGAGCATGAAGATATTTTGTATCAATAAAACAGCTCTAAAACTCTTTTATCAACCCTTAAGAGCTAGTGTGATAAAACTATTGTTTTACCATACAACATAAGGATTTGAAAAAAAATTTAATGAAAAAATAGAACTATAGAATAGATTTATAAATTATGGTAAAATCCATCAAAGGATGAAGAAAATATGGTAAAATAGATTACATAGGGTATATGAAACATACCATAAATACACATGATATATAGAATTTATACATAGTGATTGCCTCAAGTACCGAACTTCAGACTAGGACCTTCTTGACTTCCTTTTTTGCTCAAAAAAAGTTTGACATGCTCTTAACCACCTACTAGATATGCATGTTATTTTCATCGCACTTCGATAAAAGATAATGGGTGCACTATCAAGACACTACATGTCTAAAGTTTGAAAACAAACATGTTTTTCAATGTTACAAGATTTTAATGTGTGCTTGTTAGTGTATGACATATTGTAAAGTATCAATTTATATATCACATATAAGTGACCAAAATTAATTGTTAGAGACCATTAGTAGTGTGTAGGACTTATTTTTAGTGGTGCAAGTCTTCCTAGACAAAAAAATGTTTAAAAATGATGTGTTTATAGAAAAAGAACATTTTGACCATTCTAGAGAATTTTTTGCAACTCTGCTCATGCGACCTTATCAATTAGGTATACTTGCTTTGATTTGGGTACTTGGATGACCCTATTCAGAGTTAATATGCAAAAGTTATGGTGAAAGCAAGTTGCAGCTTGGCATAGAAGAAAAAGAATTCAGGAAAGCACTAAAGCAAATAGTAAGAGTTTGGAAGACAAAAAGCATGAGAATTAAAAGTGAAAGAAGGATTGAACTACTATAAGTGGTTATAAATAGACATATAAGAAATTATTATTGGTTTGGGAAAATAACCAAGTGATTCACTACTATGATTAATAGGGGTGAAGTGGTTTTGAGTTGTTTTATGCATATTAAGGCTCTTTTGGTAGAGTTTTCTATAGTATTTCCAAGTGTGTCATTTGTATTTTGCTATGGTAATTTTCTTTCAGGCAGAAAGAGTGGTGCTAAGATATCGCATTGGATAGAGTTTGCTTGAGCTATCATCTTAGGCATAGTGTATTCATCTTGAAGGGATTTATTGTAGTTGTTTAAATGTTCCAAGAGTAATACCAAGAAGATAGAAAGTTTGGCCACACACCTGGAATGAGCCTTTTCATTCACTTTTTGACTTTTATACATGCCCTCTCTCCTCCTTGTCCAGCCATCCCCTTTTTGGTCTCGGTCTTTGTCCATTCATCCACTCTCTTTTCTCTTTCTTCCTACTAGCATTGGCCTTAATTCATGCCTCTCATTCTTTACAACTTGCATGGGAGAGAGTCTGATGCTTTTTTACAAGATAAATTACAAGGCATTTGGCTCTTTCACTCTTTACAACTGGCACGGGAGAGAGCCATGACACTCTTTTACAAGATAAATTACAAGGCATTTGGCACTCTCTTTGCAAAAGTATTGAAGTGCACTTATTCTTGTGCACCTTCTTCTTACTTTCAAACTTTTCCTACGCTTTGTGTCTTCGAATTTTTCTTATTGTGCCTTTGTCCTTCGTCTTCCACTTGCCTTGGGACTATCTTCCATTTTCAAATTTCTAAATTTTCCATCTTGGTGTTCCAAGGGTTAATAGCAGATGGCATGAAAAGGCATCTCAAAGTGGGCAACAACCTTTCAAAATAGGAGTTATTGACCCTTGATAACTTGTTGAAGGAGAATTTTGATGTTTTTGCTTGGTTTTACAAAGACCTAAAGGGGATTGATCCCACTATATGTCAACATCACATCGATCTAGAGCCTAATGTTAAGCCAACATAGCAACGTCAAAGATACATGACTTTTAACTGTTCACACCTAGTCAAGATAGAGTTGCTAAAGCTCTTAGAAGTTGAATTTATCTACTCGGTGGCCATTTCACGACAAAGGCAGCCCCGTGCACAAACTCTTGAGAAAGATGTAGAGTTTATTTGGACATATGACTATAAAGAAGCCTTTAACATGAACTAGTGCCTGATTAAAGTATCTATCTTGTGACCTCTTGATTGGATGATAGAATTCCATGTGTACACTGATGTATCAATCGAAGGGCTAGGTGTAGTTGTTTGCCAGAAAATCTCCTCAAAGATAGACCAACCAATTTATTATACAACCCAAAAAGTCACTAATAGAGAGCATGACTATATAATGATAGAGCTTGAGTGCCCAGTGACTGTGTTTTCCTTGAAGAAGTTTTGGCATTATCTTGTGTCAACACATTTCAAGTTTTACATGGATTATGAGGCTCTATCCTTCTTGATGAATAAGATTGATGTGAATGGTAGAATGATGAGATGGATCCTTTTGCTCCAAGAGTTTGATTTTGAAGTGGTCACTAAACTTGGTCATTCCCATGTCTTGGCCAATCATCTATCATGAATCCCTCATTGTGACAAACGGTAGCAAGATGATCCAAACCTTCTTGATGTAGCTCTGTTTCTAGTAGATATTGTGACACCATGGTATGCAAACATTGCCAACCTATTGGATACACAACAATACCCCCTAGATCTCTAGTAGAGAGAAGAAGAAGCTTCTATTGGAATCAACCCCCTAGTATCTCTAGCTAGTGACCCATGTTGTATGTTATACAACTTAATGGATGTTGGGTGTATCATTCCTACATCTCTCAATTTGTGATCATTATAGCCCATGTCATGCAAGTGAGCAATCATCTAGCTTCGACTTGGGTCCGATGTGAATAATGTGAGCCCCTTTCCCTGGTCACAATTGGCCAAGGAACTTGGTGCTAGTCTCAATTAAGCTTTGAGTTTCTCCACATTATCAATGCTCCTGGATGATATGGTGTGAATAGCCTACTGATAAAGCCCTTGCTATAATGATAGTGCATGTCTATAGGTGGTTGCATGAAGCTTAAACGGGTGTTCCTTATGAAGGGAATTTTCCAAATCTGTGAGTAGTTGCTCCAGCATCTGCTCATATGCTCTAGTAGCTTTCTCCTCAACTTGATTGAAAACAGTAGTCAAACTTGTTCCGATTGTATCTTGCAGCCTTATGAAGGCTATCTTCATATGTGCTCGAGTCTAATGTGCTTCTGCTTGCTAACTCTCTAGTGAGAGCTGATGTCCTTGCCTTTTCTTCCTCTAGCTAGACCATAAGATTTACAATTTTACCACTTGTGTTCTCCTCCTTTTTCCTCACGATCTCAACTTCTTGCAATTGTTCTCTTAGCCCCTCCATCTCCTTGTTGTTCTCCGCAATTTGGGTTTGTAAGTCATATAGTTGTTAGACTGAGTGCCTCAAAAATTCTTGATGAGCCGATCTCTCTTCCTCATACTTCTTTTGCATTTCCTTTCTCTCCAAAATTTCTAATTCCTTGTCCTATTTCAACTCTTCACATAAGATCTCTAATGTGGCAAGACCACCCAAATTCACTAATGTCCTTCTCGTACAGTCTTTTGAACTCATGATAGTCTCAACATGTTGCTGCTTCTCCATATAAGAAAACTAACAACAGTAACATCTTCATTTTGTTTACCCTATTCCAACTTGTCAACCTTGGCCTATATGGTCTGTAAAGTGGTTATGAGCATCCAAAAGTCTATGAACCCATCACTGATTGTTCTTCCTAAGCCTCCTCCTGCTATGCAGAGTCTTCGGCCTTTCTAGTAATTTATTCCTCCATTCCTTGTGAGATGGAGGTTGCCTTTCTTCCCATGCCATCATTAGAGGAGTCCTACATGGCTATGGCTAGGTTCTCCTTTTCCTCCCAACAAACTTCCTTCATGTATTGGGGATCCTTCGGCAATTCCTTGAGGGTTTTGTGGGGAGATCTTTCTAGTATTTTTCTTTCTTTCTCCCTTACTGGCTCAAATTTTGGAT
This sequence comes from Lygodium microphyllum, assembly GCF_053477565.2. Lineage (NCBI taxonomy): Eukaryota > Viridiplantae > Streptophyta > Polypodiopsida > Schizaeales > Lygodiaceae > Lygodium > Lygodium microphyllum. The sequence continues at coordinate 30,179,092 of NC_141155.1, forward strand.
GGGCTCTCCATACTTGACCCTTATTCCTCTCTTGGTTGCTTGTCTTTCATTTGTCCCACCTCTACCACATTTGGGTCCACTTCTGTTGACTCAGAGAGTCCTAGGACCACATTGATGACCCTAGTGAGAGAATTGCCATAGTTGATTATGTAAAACTTGACCTCAATGGAGGTATGTTTCTCATTAGGATTTTTTGGAAGCGCTCAATGTGCCCTTGCAAGGGAGTCATAGACTTTTTCCAACCAAAAATCATTCAAATCCCCCTTAGAGATTCTTCTAAATAGGATATCTTCCATAAAGACTTTGGGTTTCCTTCCTATATGGGTGTTGGGTCTGTTGAAAACAAGTGATGAAAAACTTTTGCATAGATCCTAAGATCCTCCTCCCTAATAGCTAGAATCAATAGACCATATGATGTAATTGCAGGCTTAGCACTCCATCGTTGATCTACCAGATGAGTTTTAAAGGGTTTACCATGCTTTCCTGATCCCCTATAGAGACCTAAGGCTTGTTCAACTAATCTTGGTGTGAGTGCCACCTCCCCATTTTTTTGCTCTTTTCCTACCCAATATCTCATCTCACTTGTTTTAGTCTCAGGATGGTAGTTTTGCACAAAGTTGTAATAGCTAGCAAAGTGAATAGGCCCATTGGTTTCCCTAATATAGTCATTTAACCCACATGTAGCCACCAACTCCCTAGTTCTAGGATACCTATACAGAGAATGTTTTCCAAGTTGGTAAGGTGGGAAAACTTCAAGGCACCACAACCCCACAAGCTAACTTCAAGACCAAATTCTTTGCATTGCTCCATCGTCGTGAACGCAGCCTTTTCCTCATTATGAGGGTCCTTCATGGACACTCTTGTAGGCATGTCAATTGGTTTGGCTAGAGAAATTTGCATAGTTGCCATCTACTTCAAAAAAATAAGACCACATCTTGAGAAATTCGACATAAAAAGTTATAATAAGAGCCAAATAATACCTTTCACAAATGCAACCATTGACTAACCCCAATCATTGATTGTACCTATTTTCTCCCTACAAAGCAATGAACACGAGAAAGCTTCCTAGCTTGTAGGTGTAAGAGAGGACTGGAAAATATGGTAGTGCAACACAACAAAAAGAAAGAGGCACACAAGATGAAGTATGGTCAAAGAAAACACAAAGACAACTAGGTAGAAGGGTAAGATGAAGGAAGGGTAGATAGGCACCAAGTGTAAAAGTTAGGGTTATACTCCAATTCTGCAAATGCATCAAGATCAAATGGGTGCATAGCCAAACCACACAAATAAATGGTTATATCGGTGAGTAGACAAGGACCAACAAAGTGGCTAGCCACATGAAGTTCCTCCTCTAGAAGGATCTTATTAAAAAATGGATGGTGCTGCAGGTTGGAAGGCATTGCAAGGTCACAAGTCAAAATGATGGCATGGAGGGAAATACACAAAATTATATGTAGGATTAGCCCAAAGGTTACTAATGACACATCATTTCTCAGCACTGGTCATAAGGCGACTTCCAGCATGAGCAATCTTAAGCTAATGGCCATACCAATGGTGTAAGAAAGGGCTAGAAGTGGTTGTTTTGGCCGTTAGGTCTGTAATCTCAGTAGCATCATCACACTTGGTCATTGGAGCATAAGAAGAGAGGAAACGGGAGGAATAAAGACACTTCTAAGGAAGAGTCTTGGTATATTCAGCCTACACTAAGAGACTTTTGTAGAAAAGATGTTCATGCTTATCGCACGTGGGATTCCATCGAGTAGCAAGTTCAAGCACTTCATTGTCAGCAAGGCTAAGGTCAATCATAGCAAAAAATTTTGCAAAATTGGTAAACATAGAGTCAAATTGGAGTAACCAATTAGCTTCGAAGGAGTTGTCATTCATGGCCAAGTCAACTACCATGCCAGTAAGAGAGCCACATGTGAGCAAAGGTTTTAGACCAAAAGGGGGATTAGAAGTGGTGGAACTAATCTAAAGATGAGTTGGTATTGATTCCCCACATTCATGTTGGATTTTAGCTTGGGCTACCTAATCCAATTGGTGGCCTGGCCAAGAGATAGTGGAAGAGAAGGAGGCCTTAGAGAATTTTGAGGGCTCAAGGGTGGATATGGAAAGAAGGTCAAGAGGTGGATCGAGAGCAAAAGATGGAGATGGTGAGGTAGAGGAAGGAAGTAGAAGTGAATCCTTAGTAGGAAGAGGTCGGGAGGGGACTAAAATGAGGCGTAGACATAGACTCGATAGGAGACGGTGTGACTGGAGGTGGGAAAGAAGGAGAAGCCTACGGACAGGACATGCACAGCGCTTCGAGCGGCTGAGAGGAACTATGTAAAAAGCCCAAGGAAAAGTACTAGATGAGAGATTAGATCATTTGGGAATCCAAATGTAAGCATTACCCTAGTAATAGCCCTAAGCCGCCAAGAGAGCATGTGCCACCCAACACAATGAAATTTTGGGCTTTGGGGGAGGCGTGTGATGTCGACTTGGCTTTCTAGGCAATGGTTTTAGGGGCGGTGAAGGTGGTGATGGAACTGGTAATGGGAGGCAAGGTTGCCACTCAAAGTGAGGAAACATCACATGCGCAAGTGTTGAGGCTCGACTAACGGGAGTAGCATGGGGATGTTGGGCTTGGATAAATGGATGAAATAAGGAGTTATGGGACAAAGAAGGGGTGGGATGAGGAGTTGGCATATGCTCCATAGAAAGATCCCCTTTGCTGAAAGAAAAAACAACATGGGCACCTAGAAATTGCAATATAATGCATTGATTAACATAGTTGATAGTGCATGAAACCTTATACTTAAAAGGTTAGTCTAGGAGAAGTTCCTTCCCCACATCCACTCGGTTTGGGAGAATGTAAAAAAGAAGAGCGACGCTCTTAGTTGCAACAATAAGCAAAATCTTACATTTACCCAAGAGCGAGTAAGGTTGGCAACCATAGGCGTTAAGCTTAGTGTGAGTGGGTGTCAAGGTGGGTTGGCCCAAATCCATCCATAGGTTAGAATAGTGTTGAAGTCATAACCTTCATTAATGAGAGCATCAATGTAATGACTTTCTTTGGGCAGTAGTCAATTGGATTTGAAGGATGACCAGGGGAATGACAAGGTCATCCTTAGGGTCAATTAAAGATATGGAAACAGCTTGTACATTGAAAGATGAATATGATTTATGTGGGGGGCTAGATGAAGCCAACTTATGAGAGTTAGCCTTCTGTTCAAGTTGCTCATACCATGTTTGTTCAGCCACCATGACCGCATTGATAGGAACATTAGGAGGGTGCATGGGGCATTCATACAAGTAATGGCCTGAGGGGTAATACTTATCAATGTGATTACCATTGAAGTGTCCAATGCCTTCCCCCTCTAGGGTTTCAAGTTGAACATTTCCCATCGTCTTGCTAATTTGATGAGTGTGATAGGGTCCTAGGCCATGAAGTTGCAACTTCTACTTATGACCCTTAAGAGAATACAAGAGCACCATGTCACCTTTATCAAAGGAATGTTGTTGCACATGTTGATCAAGCCAGGCCTTACGTCGGGTGTTTTTAGCAAGGAGGGCATGTGTGGCCAAAAGGAAAGTTTCAGTGAGATGTTCCAACTCCACAAGGTGGTTGGTCCAAGCACTAGTGCTGCCTTCCCAATGCTCCTATACTGCAATGTGAAGAGACTGGGGATAAGAAACTCGACTGGCATAATAGCATCAGTGCCATAGGTGAGGCTGAAATGGAGTCTGGCCAGTGTAGTCTTGAAAGTTGTGCGATAAATATGCCCAAAGGACAGCCATAGTCTTATCATCCCAATTAGAACGAGAAGCAAAGACATTCTTGATCAACACATTAAGCAAAATCTTGTTGGTGGACTCAGGTTGGCCATTGGATAGTATAGAGATGACTTGTGATGGAGAATGAGATAGGTAGAGAGCAAATGCTCAATGACCTCATTTAGAAAGTGAGTTTCCTTATCATTAACCAACTTAATCAAGAAGCCAAGGAAAAAAATCAATTATTCCCACAAGAATTTAGTTGTTGTACATGTGTCATTCTTATAGGTGGCATGCCAGGTGATAACTCCATCTTGTCCTTGTGAATAGAAAGTTTGGTGCACTGGCACTCATCACAATGCTTAACAAATTGTGCCCCATCCTTAAATGAGGTGGGCCACCAAAACTAGGCCTATAAAACCTTACGTGCTAGAGCCTAACCATCAAAATGACCACCAACAATGCCCGTCATGGGCTTCTTGGAGCACACGCTCCATGTCATGTTCACACACTCATCATCGAAGGAGACTTCTGATCCATCTTGTTCTTTAAAAGCCTGTCCATTTGCAAAATGTTTCTATCTTTAGACCGTCTTGCCCTAGTCAATAAAGTTGACCAACAATCGTCTGGTAGGGTCAGGTCTTAATCAAAAAGCATGTGAGATGAGCCTTCTCAATGGGATGTTCTGGAATTCTCTTCTCTAAAATAGCAACAATATCATCTACCCAATGAGGTGTGAGATCAGTCTAGAATAGTTGGGCCTCCTGTTGAAGGTGAAACAAATGGGCATCAGGTAAATTATCATCAATGCCCGTTGCTTTTTCTCCACTGGTCAAGTGAGACATGTGATCAACCATGCAATGCTACTTTTCTTTCTGCACAACCATAGGGAAATAAAACTCAAGAAACAACAACAACCGCCAAGCAATTCTATCCATAGGACATGGCTTATTCACATAATAAAGTAGAGCTTGATTATCAATTAAAAAATGTGAAGGAAGTGGCAAAAATCAAATAATATTGGAACTTCTTAACTGCATAAACCATTGCTAAACCTTCTTGTTCAGTGGTCGAATAATTCATCTCAGCCTTCTCAGTGAGTTGCCTACTTTTCGCAAAGTTCACTGGGAAGTCCATGTTATGTTCACCAAGTTGGTAAAAAACAACTCCAATGGCAATTTTGGATGCATCACTGTGAACATGGAATGTGATCGATCATCCAATCTAGGACTCGTAAAATGGGTGCAAAGAGATAAGAGCTTGCTTCATGGCTCATAGGTCTTGTGGCATTCATCAATCCATTCCCACATAACCAAAAGCTTATAAAGTGGCATGGCAATGGCAGCATTGTTTAGAACAAAGCAGTGATAGTAGCCAATATGCCCAAGAAAGCATTAAAGGCCCTTTGGATTGGTGGGAGGTGGAAGCTCCATAATAACCTTGATCTTGGTTGTATCAGTGTGGCAATACCATTCTTGGACACAACATGTGTCCTAAAATAATGCCATGCTTTACCCAAAACTGATATTTCAGGGGGTTTAGGGAAAGTAGATACTGTCGACATCTTTCCAAGAGAAGGCAATATTTGACCAAGTGCTCTTCATAACTGCTATGGATTGTTAACCCTCAGATGAGAAAAGTGGAAAATCTGAAAAATCTAAAGCAAAAGACAAGGCCAAGGCAAAAGTGAAACGGAAGATGAATGCACGCCAAGAAAAATATGGAAACAAAAGAAGGGTAGAAAAGTCCTAAATCAAGGAGAAAGGCACACAAGAAAAAGCACAAGTCAATACTTTTGTAAAAGAGCGCAAGGCACATCATGATTTATTTTAAGAGCATCGCGGGCTCTCACTCGTGCAATTTGTAAAGATAGATGGGTGGTAGGAAAATGGGCGGTAGGAAAGAAGCTAGGAAGATAGGAGGACAATGGGAAAAAGGGCATGTTGGCCATGTAAAAAAGGGGATAAGGGGATGACTGCCCAAAAGGAATTTAGGGTTTTGTATATAAAGTTAAAAAGTGAATGAGAAGCTCATTCTTTTGTGTGGCCAAAAGTGGCTCTCTTCTTCTTTCTTCTTCTTCTTCTTGCTTGCTTGCTTGCTTGCTTGAGCTTATGCTTGAGAGAGGGAGTGTGAGAGTGTGAGGGAGTGAGTGTGTGAGGGTGAGGGACCGTGGTGGAGAAGCTCTTCATAATCTCCTCTCTTCTTCTCTTCTCTTCTCTTCTCTTCTCTTCTCTTCTCTTGCTCGCGGCAATGGAGCTTGGAGTGTAGAGCTTGAGGATGGAGCTCGCTTGAAGCTTGCACTTGGATCATGGAGCTATCGGAGTGCTTGGGAGAGGAGGCAAATCGATCGGTATGGAGCTAAGCTCACTACACTTGAAGAGATGGAGTGCGCGTCGGCTATGTGAGAGGTATCCAATAGTGCTCGACTTGGAACGCTTGAAATCGAATTGGTGCTTGAGGTAGATGGGTCAGAAGTGAGGGATTTTGAAGAGGCATTTGATCTCCTTAGCAAGTAAGTTTTTGGTTTTTTGGATTTGGAAAAGCATGTGGAGTAGTGTAGATATTTGCTTTGTGATTTGGATGCATCAGGGTAGGAAAAAAGAAGAAGAAGAAAAACAAGCATTAGGGTTTTTGCTGTCATAACAGGGCAAGAGGGTTTGATTCATTTGCCAATTTGGATTTTGGAGTTAATTTGCTATTCCAGGTATATATAACTCTTCCCCTCCACCCATAGCTTTGATCTGGAGGTGTGTGCAATACGTCATGACCTGAATCGTGTGATTCAAGCGATTTATTGTTGCGTTGGCCAAAATGGCACTACTTCGACCCACCATTTGAGTGACGGAAAATCTTTTTCGAGTCCCAGAATTGGCCCTCGGCCCTTAGCCCTTCTATGTTCAGCCATTCAGTCCACCACCATTTGGATGCTTAGGACTCAGCCCAACCGAATCAATAATTCGGCCCATCTTACTTAGACACATGAAAATTCGGTCCTTGGCCCTGCCGACTCGGCCCAACTCTACTCGCACAAGCTGATATTTGGCCCATCTGAATTCACCATTCAGACCTCAGTCCACCTGACTCGGCCCACCTAACTCAGTCCACCTGACTCGGCTGTCCCTTGGCCGTTTGGCCATTCAGCCCTCGGCCGTTTGGCCATTTGGCCCTTGGACAACCACATTTGGAGGCCTAATTTGACATTCAGCCCTTTCTCATTCGGCCCTCAGCCATTCAAATGGGTCGAATCGAACATTCGGTCCCTGCAATTCAAACCTACTGGGATTGAATTCGGATTTTTCCAAAAATTTTAACGTGCAGATTTTGAAACTGACATAGAGACCACATAGAGCTGAAAGCACATCATAGATCTATCACTAGGCTAAAATCTAGAGCAAGTAGTTCAAAACTTGGCTACCAACGATCCTTCAAATTGCGCATGGTGTTTATCATGATAATGGCCTTGCAGCTAGGGGGGATTGTCCCCCCCGAACCTCGCAGAGGGGGCTGTGCCCCCTTTGCACCTCCCCCAAGTAGGCTAGAGAGAAAATGCGCTCTATGACAGGCCCTCCAAATTAGATCCTAGTGTAGTAATGGATGCACACAAACATAGATTCTCACTTGTAAAACATGAAGCAAAAGCCCATACCCACCAAACAAAGACAAACAGAGACCCTAGAACCTCAAAGGGCCAATCTAGCTAACTAGGGGAAAAAGGCCACACCAAAAAACATGTATATGTTGCATTCGGACTCCATCTAGTCAAAGCGAAATGCAACAATATTAAGCTACAACTGCTGCAAAGATGACTAGACATGACAATCCTAATGATAGATGTACCTTGAATGGCACTGCACAAATGACCCAAGACATCAATGGAGGATTCACATTTGGTCATATAGTTGGGGACTCAAGGGCATGTATCAAAAGGCTTGAATTTATAAGCCAAGACTTGGAAGATGAAGATATAGTACCACCTGCTTATCTTAGGGTCAAACTCACTCCAAAAAGAGAGCACTGTGACAATGCTCTCATCAATGAAGGAGCTGATTTTAATATCTTGATCTATGAAGCATGGTCCCTACTAGGCCAACCAAATCTCACACTGACTAATGCAACTCTTAGTCCTTACGGGGGACACCCACAAGCACTTATAGGAAAGTGCAAAATCCTTGTAACTATTGAGACTGAAAGCTGGCCTATCATATTCCATGTTTCTCCAAATACTACTAATTATGGAAAGGAAACCCCCCTAGGATGACCCTTCAAAAGGGCGACAAAGTGTGAGGTCAATTATGTAGCACAAAGGATACACTTGATACTACTGGGTGTGAGGATAATCACAATCTTTAGTAAGGGTGATCTCATCAAACCTCCAAGGAAAGACAAGGAACATTTTGACATACCAGGCAAGCCTAGTAACGAGAGCAAGAAAGAGCTGATACAAGCGCATGTTGAACAAAGAGAACCAGTAACAAGGCCATGCTTGAAACAAAAAGTTTAGGAGACAATCCCAAGGACAGGCTTTGGACTTACAAATATCGTAGAAGACCACAAAAGAAGCCCAAGCCTTATAGATGAAGGTATCAATGGAGAGCCAACACAACGCCATGATGGATATCCAAATCTTTGCTACATGCTCAAGGGTATTATGCAGGTAAACAATGGATTTGGGTACCAAAACCCCTTGCTAAACCACCTTTGTCAGTTGAAGGCCAAACCGTATCAAAAGCAAAGAAGTGTAGGAGGAAATCTAAACGAAAATCCAAGTCTTGGGTCAACACCATTGGAGTAACTGAACCCATCACAATTGAAATCAAGAAACCAAATATGACTATTTGAAAGGTAGATCCTCAACCTAGCATGCTTAAGGAGCAGATGTTAGATATAACCATTGAGTGTGCACAAAGAGACCAGTAGTACCCAAGGAGACTTTGACTTCCCAAGAGGATAATGAGCACCATAGGCACAATGCTACTCATGGTAAGGTTGATTGCTCAATAAAGCAAATGGTAGAATCGGCTAATAGCCATGGGAAAATCTTTCAGCTAGTGCCAAGTCCACCTAGGAGTCCCAAATCTCCTACACCCTCTTTCCCTAAACGGACACAGGAAGCACAAAAGCAATCGTCAAGTGTAGTTGCTCAATCCCAATCTCTATCTCCATTTGAGCTTCCAAATGTCCAAAGTGCGAGACATAACAACACCCCTAATTCTCAACCTAGGGATATGCCTGTGCAGTCCACCGTGGTGCTCGATCTGCATAAGTAAATGTGCAAAGGGCAACAAAATACATGGCCACTTCTGATCCAATTAAGGACTTGACATCGCAATCTACTAACAATAGCCAGTCCACTGTACTAGCTGCTACTACTACTTCCAATTAGGAATCAGACCAATCACAGCCTTTGGCTGTGACAATGCCTCTTGCAGAATGTGTCCTTAGCAATTCATCCGTGAAAGAGGTGTCGCAACCAACATCCTTGACACCTCCAGCACTACCAAAGCACCTAAAGCCTAGGCTTGAGGAGGAATCTCTCAAAGATTTGGCCAAGGAGATGGCGCATCTAACTAATGAACTAGAGATGAAGTGCCTGATGAAGCTTGATCACAAGTTGACATCCATCACATGTGCATACGTCCATGTGGACATGGGAATGCCAGCACTAGAGCACATGAAGTTTATAGCCGAACCCTTGACTTGGGATAAGCAACAACATGTTTGCTCCTACTATGAAGCTATTGTTGAGGAATTGATAAAGGACATCCCAAAGGCCACAACTAGAGAATTGCACCTGATACCCTCACTCGATACTACCCAATGTGAGATAAACAAGAAAAAGCTCAAAGCAATGAAACGAAAAGGGAAAGGACAAGGTGACTTTGTGCAGAAATGCTACTTCAATCAAAGTTTGGTATCCAAAATTGGCCATCGACTAATGACACCACTGAGCAAAGAAAGCCCTTTGGACATCAATAAATGATCCCACGTATGTTGCCCCAACCTCATTATGAGTGTTGGCAGCACTCCATGAGGTCCAGCTTTTTGCTACTGTCCAAAACCATCCCTTGTATGATAAATTTATTCTAAAAGAAGATCTACATGTGACTAGCAAGCTAGGAGTAGGGAGCATGGTTCTTGATGTTACTGCATATGACTTTTGCCTCACTCAAGACCCTGTAATCCTAGATCTCTATGCTTCCCATCAATACAACCTTGACTTCTTCAATTGGTTCCATCCAAGCCTACATGACAGGAACCCTAAACCATCTCTTGGCTCTACACTAGAGTCACTCGAACCTCTAAAGCAAGAGAAAAACAGCACTAAACACAACACTTGCTCTCATGGGAAGCAATGGAGACATGTTCCAATGGGTAAGGACAAGAGTCTAGAGTAGACGCCCCATCAAGAGAAAATGCCAATGCACTTGGATGAGTAGCTAGATAGAGGGGAGTTAGCTGAAGAGCTAGACTCTCCAAAAAGAGAGGCAGTTGTACCCTCACAACCTAGGAGTCTATTCAGCAGGCTGTAGCTATGTTCCATGAGGATACATTAGAGAAAGAGAAGGCTAAGACCCACAACCAACGACATCAATGGCTGACCTAGTTCAGGGTCTAGAATATTTAAAGGATACACCTCAATTTCCCAAGAAAAAGAGGAAGAAACAACGAAAACAATGGGAGTTGCAAGTGGTTGTAGACACCAAGAAGATTGAGACCAAGAGTGCTGAAGAGCTGAGGAATAATGAATTGAGTCCACCCACGAATGAATCCATTTCCATCTCTCCTAAAAGCAGTGAAACCCCAAACACATCCGTCTGTTCCGATAAGTCAAAGCAACCATTACCATCAATAGTTGCTTACAACACTCAATCCACCAACAACAGAACTTGCATTGACCAATCAAGAGTGGTTACAACACTGTCACAATAGGTTGACAAAAGTATACCAGTCACATCCAAGGAGAACCATGACACAATAGCAGCAAAGCCTCATGAGAAATATGAAAACCCGGAGGACATAAGCAATCCTAGCGTTGACCAATCTTGCTCATTGAGGCCTGAGCCCCTAGCTATGCTAAAGACTAGGGAAACTTCGAGAACCTTGCATGAGATAGCAACCGAGAAAGCCCTCATTGAACATAGAAGTGTCACAGAATGCTTAATTTTGTTGGATACTAAACTCAAATTTTTTGCATGTGTCTACGTCCTTGAAAACATGGACACATTTTCTAAGGAGCAGCTTGAGGAATACTTGCCATATCCTCTATCCTGGGAAGAGCAAGAATATCTTAATGAACACTATGAAAAGATCCTACATGAACACATGCAACTCATATCTAACGAGGAGGCCGACAAACTATGCCTAACTATGACATTCAACGAAGCGCTTTGCCAACCAAGTCTCTTAGAGATAGAGAAACTAAAGTGACAATCAAAGGGTCCAAGTCAATTTGAAAAACGTTGGTTTGAAAACTGCGCTATAATGGCCGAACTTGGAGCCCAGATTATGACAGTCTCAGAGGAGCGATTGGCCAAATGGCAGTGTCAAAGAGACCCAACCTATGTGGCATCAACTTCCTTTCGAATATTGACTGCCATTTGGGGTATGGACTTAGCTGGAACTAGCCAAGAGAACTCTCTGGTTGATAAGATTCTCACTAAGGAGGAGCTACATGTTGCGAGTAGACTCGGACAAGGTATCATGCTACTCGATGCTACAATTGGTTTTTATCCTCACGAAGTGATATGGATTCATAAATGTGTACATAAATAAACAATGACTTTTGTGACTGTGTATAAATAATACCAAAAAAAGAAAAACTAGCACACAAAAGCAATGCTAATCAAGCACATGTGATATACATCAAAGTCAACACCATGGCATTCAGATAAGTGATGTTTCTTTGAGCTGCATCTATTCATTATGGTTGAAGCATATGACTTACATGTACTCTCAGGAGTTTCCAAGTGAATGCAGGATGATGCAGGTCTCTGTACGAAAGCGTTCAATGTCCAAGTCACCACAAGACCACTAACCCCACAAAAAACCATTATGGAGAAAGTGACATAAGTGCTAAGAACAAAGAGCCATGATGGAAGTCCTACTACTGGAAGAGAAAGTCACCCCTGCAAATAAAGCACACATTGCATTTGAGCATGGCCTAAAGTATAGTCATTTGCTACTCTCTCTTTCTTGGCCAAACTCTACATCCAACTCACTCCAGCTGCTACCTCAATTGTATCGATGTCTCACATGTTACAAAGAGGTTTGCAAAATCTGAGTGTATCTCTCCATCTCAACAATTTTTCCTCTAGCATCGAGGCTAGTAACACAATCATCCTCATAATATCCATTTTTCATAGCCTTTGGATCTCAACATTTCTCAGTCCAAATGAAAGGCTGATCGCCTTAATGTATTGCATTGGTTGTATTCAATTTATCCAAAAAAAAGAAAAAAATAAAAAAATAATAAAATAAAAGAAAAAAAAGAAAAAAAGAAAAAAAGCACTCATGATCATAGCACTGTACCTAGGGACCCTCAAATTAGATACGTCCAGTGAACTTGGTCGGCTAGCTCTGTCCTAGTCCCCTAGCCCTTTACACATCCCTAGGGAGCTTGTCTCTCCTATGGTTAGATTTGTCACCCTAAACCATTTTCACAATTCTTTTTCACACTCCATCTCAGTAGTACCATTGCAATCAATAGTGGTAAGCAATGCATGAAAGACCATGTAAAGTACATCATACTCTTTGAACACTACAAGTAGCCATCGGCTACCAAAATGTAAGGTGTCAATGAGCTCAATTATGCCTCATTGTGTTGTCAAAATCACAAATGATGTCTCAAGAAGCCTTCAAGTGTACTTCTCCTCAGAATCGACAAATTTTTCCACCCCATTGAGCCCTCACTTCATCCACACATTGCTACGAGAAATCAGACTAGCAGTCTTCTAACTATGTAATATCTAAGTATGCATGTGCACTTACACAATATTTGCACCACAATCTATACACAGTTTGGGTTCTCAAGTGCAGAACAATACTCTCGGCTTGCTTAAAGTTCACTCTGTCTCCCAAACTAACCCGACTATGTCTTGTGCACAATAAGAAGGCTAGCACTACCCTGAGGGAGAGACCACATATGAGAGGTTTTTCAATTGTAGGTATTGAAGACCAACGAAAGTATCATCAAGTCTTCATCAACACTCAACACTAAATTCTTATCCTTTATCATCCTACAATCCCACCAAAGAATCGTCGCCTGCAAAATCCCCAGAACATCAATACCTATGTCAACCCTTGAGTGCAACTCCCAATAAAAACCATCCCTATAACCAAATTCAACAACCCTATCACCAACCAATCGGGCTACCAAAGTTCCCCCAACAACCTTCAACCACACCACCACCAAAACTCCTCCACAACAAACCATAGTAGTCCCTTCCACCCACAAGTTCGGTGCCTGCCAAAGCCTGCTACCTACAACAATGAGTGCCATGGGATTGGCACTTGTCTACGAGAGGGGTAATGTTAACCCTCAGATGAACAAAGTGAAAAATCCAAAAAATCTAAAGCAGAAGACAAGGCCAAGGCAAAAGTGAAACGGAAGATGAAGGCGTGCCAAGAAAAATATGGAAACACAAGAAGTGCCAAAAAGTCCTAAATTAAGGAGAAAGGCGCACAATAAAAAGCACAAGTCAATACTTTTGTAAAAGAGCGCAAGGTGCATCATGATTTATTTTAAGAGCACTGGGCTCTCACTCGTGCAATTTGTAAAGGTAGATGGGCCGTAGGAAGGAAGCTGGGAAGATAGGAGGACAATGGGAAAAAGGGCCTAGTCGGCCATGTAAAAAAGGGGATAAGGGGATGACCGATCAAAAGGGATTTAGGGTTTTGTATATAAAGTTGAAAAGTGAATGAGAAGCTCATTGTTATGTGTGGCCAAAAGTGGCTCTCCTCCTCCTCCTCTTCTTCTTCTTCTTCTTCTTCTTCTTCTTGTTGCTTGCTTGAGCTTGTGCTTGAGAGAGGGAGTGTGAGAGTGTGAGGGAGTGAGTGTGTGAGGGTGAGGGACCATGGTGGAGAAGCTCTCCATCTTCTCCTCTCTTCTTCTCTTCTCTTCTCTTCTCTTCTCTTCTCTTCTCTTCTCTTCTCTTGCTCATGGCAATGGAGCTTGGAGCATGGAACTTGAGGATGGAGCTCGCTTGAAGCTTGCACTTGGATCGTGGAGCTACCGGAGTGCTCGGGAGAGGAGGCAACTCGATCGGGCATGGAGGTAAGCTCACTACACTTGTGGAGATGGAGAGCACCTCGGCTATGTGAGAGGTAGCCATTAGTACTCGGCTTGGAATGCTTGAAATAATAAGCAGTCCGTGGGTCTCGACGGTTGATCACCTCTACATGGACATAGAGGTCGTCAACAAAGGCTTCAAGATACTTACTCAACATGTCTTTAAAGACGGTGCACATCAACCATTGAAAGGTGGCGGGTGCATTGGTCAGGCCCAAATGGCATGACTATGTAAGCAAAGGTGCCCCACTTAGTGGCAAAAATAGTCTTATGTCAGTCATCTAGGTGGACCTGAACCTAATTGTATCCAAAGAATCCATTAAGGAAGCTATAAGCCTCCTTCCCTACCACTCTCTCAATCATGTAATCTATGTAGGGAAATGGATAGTGATCATGTTTGGTCGCTGCATTGACCTTCTTATAGTTGACGCATACTCTAATTTTGCCACTCTTTTTTAGTACCACAACAATGGGTGATACCCAGTTGGTATGCTTAATCTCATAAATGAACCCTGCTTTCTGTAATTTTTCTAATTTCTCCTTCACATGTTGAGTGTAGCAAGGATTCATGGGGTATGGCCTTTGTTTGACAAGTTTAACATTTTTCCACATGGGAATAGTGTGAATAAGTACTTGAGGTGGCACTCCCTTGAGATCTACGTAGTTCCAAGAAATCATGTCACGAAACTCCTTAAGTAATTACATGAGTGTCTCCTCATCTTCCTTGCTTAAATCCTCAACAATAAAGGTAGGATTAGACATTTCCCCTCCTTAACCAGGTCAACTTCCTTGACTTTTGCTAGGCCTTCAATAGATTCACTAGTTGCACCCAAGCACTTGGCACCAAGCATGATGACAATCTGATCCCCTTTCTTGAAGTGAGTAAAGTGGTTAGGGAGATCCTGGGGCTTACATTGAGAGCCGATGTCAGAGTCAGGGATATTTTAGGCTTTCTTAAGATGTTTCCTTGTCAAGTGAACCAGCAAGTTCATCTTGGGGTGGAGAGCTGGGGTAGGCTGAGGGATTTCAGGATCGGAGTCAGTGCTAGCATCAGAATCACAATCAAACTCCTCTAATGTTGGTGGAGCATAAAAAAGGGAGGCCATTTGAGGGCTTAGTAGTGAAAAAATCAGGGTTGGAAGCGGGGTCAAAAGTGTGGGATTCCATGTAAGTGAAAGCCATGGCCTTCAGGTACTCCAACCATTCCAAGTCAAATTGACCAAGCCATCATCAATGTGCAAAGTGGGGTGTTTGGAGGGTTTTTGCTAAACCGTGATTTGCTCAATTGTTTTGCCATCAGAGTCATAGTCTACATCAGAATCGGTATCACTATCATACTTAGTCAATTCATCTTCAAAGTTACTAGCCTCCTCTATGTCCGAGTCATCGGGGGCATCATGGAGACAAAAAGGTTATTATGATAATAAAACAAAACTTGATGAAGTTTAGTTCAATGCCATATGGGACAAGTTAAGAGCTCTTCAAATATCAGTAGGTTAGCCTTGGCAAGATTCTTGAAGGTTGGTCTCTATAATGAGAGGAGTTTACGGAGCTCAAGGTGATTTGTAGAGGTGCACAGAATCCTTTTGGCTTAGATGTGTGTGATGGGCCAACATGCATCATCTCAAAAATGGCATGGAAGGAAGTTCATTAGGAATATCAAGTTTGTTTATAGGGGCTTTCTTAAGTGTTGTTGACTCATACATTAGTTAGCTTCTTTGTACTCTCCTTATTCCATGAATGGTAAGTCCAAGGTAGCAAGAATATGAAACCAATCTTGCTCATCTTCTAGGCAGGAAACATATTTGTTCAAGGGCTTCTGTGTTGGGGGAAAAATGGTATCACCCTGCAGTAAGCTAGAAATAGCATCCAGATCAATTGAGGCGGTCTACCAACTATCCATTTCAGTATGCACAGCCTCAATACAATTTCCAAAAAAGACTAGGGCATTGTCCCAATCTTCAATGAGTCGTGCTGCCTAACACATCCAGGGTCAGCCAAGTAATAGATCATTGTAGTCAACTCCTTTCATGACCACAAATGTGACAGAGAACTTGACACCAGCAATATTCACTAGCCAATCCTACAACACACCCAAGAGACACACCTTAAATCCATCAACAATGGTGAGATTAAAGTGGACAGGCTCAATAGGAGGGTTTCCCCACGTCTTATTGATTCACGATAATGTCACCTACTCTGGTATCTATAATACCTCTTCTCATGGAATCATCAAAGGCTTCCACAAGTAGAACTGCATGTTGTTTAGCACCCTTCTAAAATGTGGCAACTCCAAGAGCACCAAGGATAGGGGTAGGTGGGGAGCTAGGCAATGGATGTTGTGGCTTGTCCTCAATAGGTTGGGTCTCATTACTTCCATCAATCCATGTCTTAAACATTGTCCAAATGGCAGGATTATTCTTGAAGAGCATGCCTAATGGGATGGAGACACTTGTAGAGGCTAAGGAGGCAGCTAAAAACCCAAGGTCCACTTCTTGATACTGTAACTTCCTTGACTGATTGTGGGCAAACTGTGGGCAAGCTATTGTGTCCCAAGGTCGGTAGCAGGTCTCGTCCAAAGGTGTTAGGCAAATTGTTGAGGCTAAGGAAAGTGTGTTATTGATGCCATGGGGCTGCAAATTTTTCTTGGCTTCTTTAGCCCTAATTTCAGCTTGAGCCTCTTCCACCCAATTATTTACCTTGCTAATCAACTTGAGTTGATGCTCAAGGTCAGGGTATTCACCTACTTTGGCTGATGTAGCCATTTCTATGTGTGAAGCAGATGTAGCTTGCTCAACACTTGAAGCAACTACAAAAATGGAAGTCACTTTGTCACTCTTGAGTTTGAGAGTAGTACGCTTGGTTTTCTTCTTGTCATTCTTCTTTCCAATGACATAACTAGTAGCCAAAGATGGACTAGGGATACTAACTCCACCTTGCTTAGCTTGTGCATGGGTAATGGCATTAATCAGGATGGGAATCACATCCACATATTTCAGCATTTCTACTACAAAGAGAGTCAAGGGAACAATGGGTACTATAGCTTTGCTAGAGCTAGCTTTCCGCTTCAAGAAATCACAATACATGTGAGTGATTCCATAGTCGAGACACCTTTGATCAGCTTTGTTCTCCTTTGGGTATTGTTGTTTTTTCGAGTGCCTTGTGGATATGTGACCATGTTGGCCACAAATCTAGCAAGCAAGAGTCTCATGAGGTTGTATTAAGTCGTGCCCTTGACCCCGCCCCAACATCATGATCGAGTTTTGTCTATAGTCCATGAGCATTGCATTTCCCTCTTCGTCATAAGAGACAAACGGGTTGGTATAATCATCATCCTTGATGGGCTCTTCAACATAGTGGACTAGGGGATCACTAGGTGGGTGAGTTATGATAGGGCCCAAAGGTCATGGGATGTCAAATGGGTTAATGTCAGCTTGAGGAACTATAGGCCTTTGGTCAAGAGGAGCACAAAGAGCCATCGGGTGAGGTCTTGGGTATGGGAGCCCACAATTGGAATAGGGTGTAGCCTAGGGAAGCCGCCTAGGAGCTCTACAAGTAGATGCCTCATGACCAAACCACCCACAATTTGTGTAGATCCTACTCCACCGCATGTTTTGCTGGCACAGTGGTTAAGTCTACCTGAATGAGTCAATCATTTTCAAGATCTCTTGTTGTTGTTTCATCACATCAGCCATGAGATGCTAAGTTTGTGTGTTTCCTATCTCAAGTTTACCTCTATTAGATTGGGATTCAGACTCTAGGCTTTTTCCTTTCTTGTTGCGAGTTCTCTCCTTGTGTAGATCTTCTATTCGAATTGCTTCATCTAATACTCCATTGAGTTTTTTTGATCGAGCATGGAATTTCTATCCAGCCTCATAGATCGGTTCATCACGGATACCCTTGATGAAAGACTTCGTAACTACTTTGGCAGCATCTGGTTTTTCTATTAATGGGATTCGCTTGTATAGTCCTCCCAATCTAAACACATAGTCTTGCATGATGTCTTTGCCTTCTTGCTCTATGTTCATCAGTCAAACAATTAAATTGTCCCCATAGCCTACCTCGGTGAATTTTTCAAGAAAGAGAGTCTTAAGAGTTGCAAAGGAAGTCTTCTCAACTACATTGAAGCCAGTAAACCAAGTATGCCCCTTTTTGCCCATGCAGAGCCCAAAAGCTTGAGCCTACTTGGCATCTCTTAGAAGGTTATTCACTTCACAAACTTGCTCAAATTTATCTATGAAGCTGTATGGATCATCTCCAACATAGTACTTGTCAATTTTCTTGGCTACTAGGGGTACTTTGGCTTGGTCAAACTAGGCAGGTGTATTACCCATCCCAATCAGCAATGTTTGGGCCATATGAGCTCCAATAGTTGAGTAGATCTATGTGATAAAAAATCCTACATTGAACGAGGCCCATTAGGGTGTCAGTGGTGGTTGATCTTGACGTTCCAGCATTCAACAGCATGTTCTTGATCCTGTCTAGTTCAGATTTCATGTTCAAAAGCTCTTGCTTTGTGTCCATAGTGTGTTCAAGGATCTTGCTAAAAGTATTAGTTCCTTAGTCTTTTAAGGGCCATGAGTTTTTCATCTAAATCAGTAGGGGAGACTCAATCACGATCAAAGCATGCAACTTGTTGAGCTGACCAAGGATTCTTGGCCAGACATCTCGTGGAAGAGAGTCTAGGAACATGGCCTCGTCCATTGTGCTAGGTTGGTGACATGTTGTCCCTTGGTTAACAGGTCAATCACTTGATCAAGGAGAGCCTGGAGAAGTGTGGTCTCAAGGATTGGACCTAAGTCATGAGAGGATGAAGGGTGTGATGTGGTTTTGATGAATTTGGAATGAGGAGTCTGCTCTCGTGGAGGAGAGGGGATCACCTTGCTATTGCACATGTGCATACAAGGAAGTGAGTGTAAGCTTGGAGCCTAAGCCGTGGAGTGCTATGGAGTGTTTGAGAGTTGTGATGTGAGAAGTTGTTACTTGGTGTACTTGTCTTCTACTTTATAGAATTCTTATTGAATTCTTAAGGCCTTTAGGGTGGGCCTCGCAATGATATCCCTTAAATAGACAAGTTGGCAAGTTACTTAAAAACACTGGAAGTTCCAAGATAGTGAGGTGTGCAAAATCAATCTTTCTTCACTCAAAATTCAAAGTGAACTTGTGCAAGCAACTCCACAAAGCCACACTTTCATGACAAAGATGGAAAAAATATCAAGACCAACTTAATGCAAGTGGCAAGGACAAGACTCCTAGAGGCGATTGTGCAAAGGTAGACAAAACAAGACATCTAGATGCACCTAGATACAATGAGAAGGCATGGAGTATTGTGCATGTGTGTGGGGGAGTGTGTGAGTGAACTGCTATGTGTGCTAGTGAACTCCTATTTGTACAAGTGAACTATGTGTGTGAGTGATCTATGTGTGTGAGTAAACTATGTGTACAAGTGAACTCCTTTGTCTGCAAGTAAACTAATGTGTGCGAGTGATCTATGTGTACAAGTGAACTCCAATGTGTGCAAGTGAACTAATGTGTGCGAGTGATCGTGTGTGTGTGAGTGAATAAATTTGTGCAAGTGATCTATGTGTACGAGTGATCTATGTGTGTGAGTGACTTATGTGTGCAAGTGATCTATGTGTGCGAGTGATCTATGTGTGCAAGTGAACTCCTATGTGTGCGGATGATCTATGTATGCAAGCGAACTCCTATGTGTGTGAGTGAACTATGTGTCCAAGTAGTGAACTCCTATGTGTGCAAGTGAACTAATGTGTGCGAGTAATCTATGTGTGCAAGTGAACTCCTATATGTGTCACTAAATTATGTGTGCGAGTGACATCCTATTATGTGTGCGAATGATCTATGGAAGTGGCTTAGTGTGGGAGTGAGGTTTTAGGGTTTGATGTCTAGAAATGAGTGCTCATGTGTGGGAGTGAGATGGATGGATGTGTGGGAGTTGGGGTTTATATGTGTAGGAATAAGGGTTTGGATGTGAAAGAAAAATAGGGGTGTGCGAGTTAGGGTGGTGGGTGTGGGTTTTTGGGGTAGTGGGAATGGGGTTTGGATGTGAAAGAAAAATAGGGGTGTGCGAGTTAGGGTGGTGGATGTGAGTGTTTGGTGTTAGTAGTTTTATGTTTTAATGGGTGTGTGTGGGTGTGTTTCTATATTTCTCTCTCTATGTGTGTGCGTGTGTATGTGTGTGTCTATGTGAAGGGAAGTGTGACTAAGGGTTAATGTGTGTGTATTGTGCGTGATTGAGCCTTAGTGTGGGTTAATGTGTGTGAGAGGAGAGAGAGAGACTTACATGAGCTGCCAGTTGGATAAGCCTATGGAGAGAGAGAGATAGGTGGAACGCAACCAGTCACCATGAGTGCCCCATCTCACAACTTGCAACTACCTCTAGCAGCCAGTGCCAATGCAACTATTGCTACTGCCGCCACCAACTTTCTGCACCAATGTACACATAGAGAGAGAGAAAGAGAGAGAGAGACCATATCAGATGTGTGTGTGTGTGTGTGTGTGTGTATAATTTATATTGATTCCCCTTTTTAAATTAAAATAAATTTAAAAAATAAAAATATATATACTATTTTACTATTATTATTATTATTCTTTTATGTTACTCTTCTTCCAACACTTCTTTCTTCTTCCCCTTCACACCTTCTTCTCTTCACCAACTTCTCTTCTTCTTCCTCCTCTCTTCCTTCACTACTTCCTCTTGCTATACCCCTTGTTCCTTCCCTCTTCTATGTTGCCTTCTTTGTTCATCTCCTTCCTTCGCACGTTGATGATGCAAAAGCTTCAAGACATAACCACAAGAGAGTGAGCTATGCATTTGGTTAGTTGTCAATCATGAATACATATGCAACCAATCACAAGGGCAAGCAAAATAAACCATCATTCATAATGTTGCCACATGGGTTGTCTGAGCAAGAAGGGTTTCGGTTTTGCATTTTGAGTTTGAGATTTGAGATTTGAGTTTTTTTGTTAAAGTTTGTGTTTTGTGTTTTTTCCTACCCTAACAATGCCTATCTTCACAATCTCAATCCAACGAGCTAGTTCCTTCCTATTTGGCCTTCCTAACCTAGCCGAATGGGTTTTGAAATGCTAGCCACAAACGGGGATGATCCAAACCCCATCGATCCCATCCACACCCATGCACAAGCCTCCTATTCCACCACATAGTAGGAATGTGATAACGTCGATAGTTGCATGTCCTAGGTCCCAACAATGGAACCAAAATGTTGAGCCAAATGCACCAATAGTCGAGGCTTTGGATGGAATTTTATTGTTTTAGAAGTTGCAACTCACTTTGATGATAATCTCTCACCTTGTCACTCAACACCCCACTCTAACTAACCAAGCATCCTCCTCTCTAACCTAAGAAAGCAAGAACACAAAACTAGCTTTGAGTTGTAGTGAAATCATCTAACTTACCTTTTGAAGGCTCGAAGATGGCTCTATGACCACGATCAACACAATCCAATGCCGTTGCTCCTTTGCATCCAACCCCAAGCACACCCATGAGTCTATGAGCTAGTAGAGATGATGAGAAAGTAAGACGATGGTGAAGAGCTTTACCTTCCCTTAGTCCCTTGCTCAACACACCTCTCCCTCTCTTCCTCTCACTCACTCTCAACACAATGGAAGTAAGATGATAGAATGGAAAGTTAGAATAGAAAGCTTGAGTAGTCACACAGATAGAGCTTCCGCAGCACGGATGCGCCAAAAGGGTCAATACAACGGAGACCTCCCACCCTTATATAGACCAAGAATTAGGGTTAAGGTTAGGATTTTTGTTTCGCGTTTAGGTTTTGCGCCCCTTTTGCGTTAAGGGTTTGTGCCGCTTTTTCTTTTTGGGTTTCCACAATTATGAATTAGGGTTTGCACCCTCTCTTGGGTATCCTATCCACTTAGTAGGCTCTAGGCCATCATTGCATGCTTCAAGCTTAGCCTAAATATGGACCAAGCCTATGCTAATCTAATCACAAATCCATGTGCACAACCCACACAATACTTGTGGGTGCAACAAATACAACTATGGGAGAAAAATACAATGTGCATAGGAGCGATCCTAGCTCTCACAAAGGAATACCTCCATGATAATATGATGATCTCCATGGTCCAAAATAATAGCCGACACTTGCACTTTCTGCAACCTCCTCAAAATACCATTAACATCAAGAAGTGAGGAGATTTTTTCTATTCTTCAAAAAGATACTTCCACCCCCTTGGTGTCCAACAAAATCATTACTACTTCATGGGTATCAATGGCTAGTATATCCGCTCCTATATGTAAGCAATTATGACAATTTCTACAGAATTGCTTCATCTCTGGCAAGCGTGCACCAAAATGCCCATCTAAGGAGCTTTTTACAGATTTTATCAAGATTGCACGCTTTCAGTAAGTATAGCTTAGCAATGTTTCTTATGGAGCCTTCTTCTAGGATGTGATTACTTTTAAGCCTTTCACTAGTGGCATTCTTATTCCTGATTCTAATGATACTCGAGTGCAACATCCCCCTATAGTTTCTTCCCCTCCTCCAATGCAAGATAGTTCTCATAAGGAAGATGAACCTCCTACCATAGTGATCTATAGAAAATGCTCTCGACTTCTATAGAATCCTTCTTGTATTGTTCTTATTCCTAATCCTTCTCTTGTATAGGCTCCTCTATTTATATTAGTTCCCTTCCTACATTCCTTTCTTGTACTAATCTATTTACAGCACAAAGGGATGGGAAACTTGATCGTCAAGCTTCATCCTCTTTTGAAACAATATTGTTTGGGCCCGTGCTTTCACATATGGTCTCTAATGTCTAGGAAACCCTAGAAATAGTGATGACTTCTTCTCTCCAAGCTATGTATACAGGAGTTTATACCTCTTTGTAAGAAAAGGTAGATTCCTTTAGTCAATTTAGTAAAGATTTAGAGGAATTTGCATCGGAAATAGCCTCTCTCAGTGATTTGTTGAAAGGTCAAAAAGCAACCATTGCTTTGATGATAGATAAGTTAGTTACTGCTAAAGATATTGAAGCCTCCTTGGCACAGGAGCGTGATTATGCCCTATTTGAGATGGTGTGTTAACCTCAATTCGAGATGGCAAAAAAATGAAGGAAAAATTGAAAAAACAATGGAAAAAGAGCAAAGGCATAGAGGTGGCCTCTAAAGCTAAACTCAGGCAAAAAGAGCAATTTAAAAGGAAAGGCGCCTCAAAAACTCTAAAAACTCTTATAAAAGAGCACCAGGCTCCCTCATGTGCCATTTGTAAAAGAATAGACGGGTATAGGCTTAGGGCATGAAGCAAAAAGTGGGAATTCGAGAAAGGGACCTTGCCACAATGGCTGGTCATGTAAAAAGGGATGGGTGCCCATGGGGTTTTAGGGTTTGTATATGTAAAGTTCAAAAAGTGAATGGAATCTCATTCTTTGGTGTGTGGCTAACAAGAGTTCTCTCTTCTTCTCTTCCGTTCATCTTGCTTGTGTGTGCCCTTCAGGGAGGGAGTGTGAGAGTGTGAGGGAGTGAGTGAGTGTGTGGGAGTGAGGGATCAAGAGGGTGAAGCACTTCACCATCTCCTCTTCTCTTTTCTTCTCTCTTCTCTTCTCTTCTCTTGTCTCGCATGCGGCTATGGTGGATGGAGCTTGGAGATGGAGGAGGCTTGAGGATGCTTGAGCTAGCATCTAGGATTATGGAGCTACCGGCTTGTGTGAGGGAGGAGGCACCTCATTTTGGCATCAAGGTAAGCTCACTACACCCTGAGAGGATCGATGGTGCGTCGGCTAGGTGAGAGATAGCCATGAGAGCTCGCTTGGAATACTTGAAGCAATAAGCGATTTGTGGGTCTTGGCGGTTGAGCGAGAACTCCCACATTTTGGTTCCGATGCCGAGACCAACGGATTTAAGCTTGAGCACTCACGCACCTCATATCGAGCATTGAGGTAAGGGATTCATCCCCGAACCAGAGCTTGAGGTAGGTAGGAAGTTTGGGCTCTTTGATCTTCTAAACAAGTAAGTATTTTGGGTTATTTTGCTAGTTTAATGATTGGAAAAGATGGAGAAATCATTTTAGTTTTTTGACTTTGACCTTTGTCACATTTAGAGTAGGTTTGGCTTAGGAAACCAAATAGGAAAAGCGTAGGGTTTGCTGCCGTAAAACAGGGAAAAATAGGGCACAAGTCATGCAAAAATGGAAAAAAAGAATGCTTGGGATGTTTAATCTTGGCAAGTGAGTGATTGGGGATATCAAAACCTTACCCGTGAAGGGATTTAAGAGCCAAGAGGTCAAGGAAGAGCTCATTTCATACCCTGACATTGAGAGAGAGTGAGAGAGAGGGAGAGTGTGTTTCTAGCATTGATTCGATTCAACCTTGCCATTGGGGAGTTCTTCACATGATTCAGGTACATTAGGACCTCCTTGCCATGTATTTGTTGTGATCTGGAAGGCGGCGTGCTTGGTGGTTGTGCATATCATTAGATTCACCAAAATTATCCCCGACGCGGCCGTCGTCATGCACGGCTCAGCCCATCTAAGTGATGTCAATTCTCAGCCCATCTGAGTGACACCACTTAGTCCATCTGAGTGACGTCGATTCTCAATCAAGTCCCAAAATCGGCCCTCGGCCCACAACTTGCCATTCGGCCCTCAGCCCATCATCCTATATTTGGCCCTTGGACCATTCGGCCCACTTGACGGACTCCTTTCACTCGGCTTTTCCGAGTGAGACACTCGGCCCACTTGACTTGGCCACTCAGCCCTCGGCCCACTCAACCCAACCCCACTCGGACTAGTTACTGTTCGGCCCTAGCCCACTCAGCCCAACCCCGCTCGAACCAGTTACTATTGGACCCTCAGTCCGTCCGACTGAATCTCCTCGGCCCACAATTCCATTCATCCTTTGGCCCATCCTAGCGACACACTTGGCCCCTGCAATTTGGATGATTTGGGCCAAGTCAGGAGTTTCCCAAATTTTCTAGCCGCGTAAAGCTTTGTGAGTCCTCCCGATGTGTGGAACTCGATTTTGGCGCAAGGAATAGGAAAATTCATAGGACACTATCACTTAGCAGTTCGAGTAGGCTATTGCTAGACCCAAAGTCCTAGTGATAGCCAGCAGAGCCAAAGACCCTGAACAAACCTAAAACACGCAAGACAATGCAGTGAGAAACTTTAAAAACTCACAAGATGGCCAGACGTGTCAACAAGCCTATTAGGCCTAAAACAAAGTGAGAGAGTGCGTAATCCACTTACATGCCTATTTTCCGCACTCACCTTGAATTTCCACACTTGAAGTACACTTAAGGACAGTTGAACGCCTGATTGAGCACAAGTGCACGGGAAAGAACACACCCATACTGAGTAGAGATAAATTGAGGATTGGATGCAATAAGTCAAGGGACTCACTTAGATAAACACCTCAAGGAACCCACCAATAGGAGAAGATCCCAAGACATAGACGGACAACTAAAGCACAGAGTAGGACCAAGAAAGTGGCACTAGAGAAGTGGATCTGACCAGCTTGCTCAACCTGATCGACAGCTTGGTGGAGCACGAGAATGCGATCATGTCAAAGGAAAACTCAGACTGCAGGCCAAACGAGGAACTTGACTTAGGAGTTTTTCCAGAGGCAATTCAGTAGGTAGCTGGTAAGTAGCTATGATGCGCACGCTCGGTATGAGCACCGTGGCAGAATGGCAGAAGCCATTAAAATAGACTTGGAAGAGGAACGAAAGCTAGGCCACAAGACACTACAAGGCATAGTGAAATACAACCAAGACCGGCGTGCTAGGAGTTTAAGGCAAAAGGTAGAATTGCGAGAGGTACAACGGGTGCTGAATGTGGTAAGTGGGAATTGGACTGATCATGAGAGAGCCCTGGAAGGAGACTTGACATTGAGTGAGCTTCTCATGAAGTGATTGCTCGACAACACATCAGCGGAGCAAAGGGTTGTAGCACTAGCCACATCATTACTAGTTAGCAGAATTAAGAGCAAACCAAGGCTCTAAGGGCTAGTCTAAAATCCCAATTCTTACAAAGCAACTTGACAAGTACCAACCCCACGACGATCCATACAGCTTTGTAGAAACACAATATTAGTGAGTCAATTCCCATTTTTTGAATACTAAAAAGGTGGCACTCAGATAACATGCCCATAAGTTTCTCAAAACCATATGATGTGACCTTCGTTGGAAAGCACTTGAAAAATGGAATCTATTGAGCTATAGAGCTCTCGGTTTGGACTTCTAGTGTTCAAGTTATGACAAATCCAAAGATTTTACCACGTGTCCCAAACTTATGAGAAAATCCCATATTTCCCAATATGGTATGGTATTTAGGGCAACTCAAACAAGTCTGTGAGGCCAACGGCCTCACCGACTTGACTCAACGCTCTCAAGCATTCGGGCTTTACTTAGGTGACAAGGGTAGGACTTGGTACACAAGTCTAGATGCCAAATGAGCGGACTTTAACGGCCTCAAAAACCTCTTCATTAAGAGATTCTCCGAGCCTGGATACTCTAACAATCTACTAGTAAGATTGATGAATGTCAAGCAGAAAGAGAAAGAGGAGATCCGCGACTATGTCACCCACGTGAGGAGCCTCTTCAAGAGAATCCCCGTGGGCAAACGACCTACCGAAAGAGCGGTGTCCATAGTATTTATCAATGGAATACGAAGTGAGGAGGTGTATAAGGCCTTGGCACGCAACTCGAGCTTGCAACAAGACTTGATAGCTAGGGTGTTTGAAGAGGCCATTGGAGTAGACAACCAGTTGAAAGAGCGGAGCTCCAAAAGCACAAATTTAGAAGAGACCAACTTGAGGAGTTCAGAGAGAGTATTAGCCTCTAGTGAACGATCAGGTCCAATAGCCTAGGACAAATAGAAAGCCATTAAGACAAACCAAGACTTGACTAAGGTAAAAATGGAGATAGCCAAACTGCAAGATATGTTGAGATGACCAACATGCCCACATGTCCAATGCATTGATGATTGTTCTAGAAAGCTATGGGTATATTTTATGAAGGAAAAGAGTGAAGTGTTTGAGCACTTTAGAATTTTCAAGGCTGCAGTTGAAAGAGAAATAGGCTTGAAAGTAAAGTGCTTAAGGTCAGATGGAGGGGGAGAGTACCTATCGAATGAATTCAGTGATTTTCTGAGGTCTCATGGGATAAAGAGACAGTTCACATGCAGGTATACCCCACAGCAAAATGGGGTTGCAAAAAGGAAAAATAGGCATATTGCAGAAGTTGCACGCGCCTTGATGGCTGAAAAGAATATGCCTAAGCATTTTTGGTCTAAGGTTGTTCATACTGCTGTTTATATTATGAACATAACTCCCACAGCTGCAGTTCATGGTATGACTCCCGAAGAATGTTTTACAAGTAAGAAGCCTGATGTCTCACACTTGAATGTGTTTGGCTGTATTGCATATGTTCATGTGTTTGATGAGTTGCGGAAGAAACTGGATCCAAAGGCTGAAAAGTGTGTCTTTATGGATACTCTTTAGAGCAAAAAGGGTATCGTTATTATAACCCTGTCACATGTAAGTTCAGAGTGAGCAGGGATGTCATCTTTGATGAAATGAGTAGTTGGTATGCATCTAGTGGTGATGCATTAGTTGACGATGATGATCATGATACTCATGTGCAGGTTGAAAAGCAAGAATCATGGACTCTTAGTGGACCAGAGACATCATCTGGTAGTCCTTGGTCTGGGAGACTAAGGAGTAGCTCTACATCTTCAGGTGCATCTAGTAGCACTATAGGTAAAGACAAAGGAAAGAATAAAGTGTCAGATGGCATTGATGCAGTTCTTGATGGAGACTCCAGTGGCTCAGAGAGCTTGGATGATGAGCTTGGCATTCCTTCAGTGATGACTCCATGTGTGTAGAGAGCACGTGCCAATGCAAAGACTCCATTGAGTGATCCAGTGGTATGCTGTCAAAGAGTTTTTGTTCATGATATAAGTCATGGAGTTCTTATGTTTGTAGAAGAACTTCAATAGGATTCACATGAGAAACTTTCATACATAATTCAGTCATTATTTCCCAACATTTGACTTAGATATCATTTAATCTCATAAGTTCCTTTGTAACTTGACATGCAATTTTCAGTTTGTATCATGTAAATTGGCAAAAATTAAGTCTATGGGGACCCTCAACTTGATCAACAAGAGGTAATTGGCAGTCTACAGGTTATGTCACATTGGTTCATGAGGAGTATTTGCTTGGAAATCAAGAAGAGTGCCCAAAAGTCCACTTGGTTTGTATGGGACCTGAAATAATGGACTTGTGTGACTTGTAAGTGACCTACATGGTCAAATTTTTTGTGGAAACTGAAGAGAAGAGCAGTTCGCATTTTTCGACGTAATTTTCGGGCCCGCATACCTGTGGCAGATGGAGGGAGAGCTGAAGGCTATTGTGCATGCTCCAAAGCATGCAAACTCAGAGCAAACTGAAGAAAGAGAGGAGATACAAACAAAGAAGGTGAGAGTCTTTCTTACCCATCCATTTGGTATTACGAAAATGAGTGGTATGACAATCCATAAAAGGGGAAAACAGAGAAAGTATTCAGCCTGCTCTTATGTACGTCTTCTTCCATTCTCTTACCATATTCACGGTCCGTTGAAGCCCCTCTTGTGCCCAAGTACTTGAGTGACTTTGGGGCAAGTAAAGGGGAGATTTTGGAGGTTTATGGGGCTGTTTTGGATTGCTAAAACCTGTCAAAAATAGGGCAGCCCACTGTTCTTGTCTTCTTAAAGGGAAATCAAGTGATCTATGTGGTTGCAAGGGATGGTATTGACCTCTAAACATCAGGGCTTCATTTGAGAGTGATTAGAGAGGCTTATTCTTGAGATTATGTGCATTTTTGGAGCTTGTTTATGGGCTGGAAATTACTGTTATAAAACAGGGCTGAAGTGAATTTAAAAGCTTTGTTAATGTATTTCAAGAGTTTTTGATCTATGTCTTGGAAGTAGTGGAGTCTACCACTCAAGTACTTGTATCTTGGAGTTGTTGTTCATTGGCATTCATGAAATTGAAACCGTTTGGGCTTGCATTTGAAATATGTAATTGGATTAAATTTGAGATAAAATCTCTATATGTATTGGTCTATTAACCTCATACGCATTTGATATAATCAAGTCAAAGTCTTTAATTCCATTCATGTGTGCTAAGTATATGAAAAAGCTTGAGGTCTTCTTCTCCAACTGAATCATCTCTAAAACCCAAGACTTATCAAATCCCATTATTTTCTCCCTCTCCTAACCTTGAATCCCTCACTCCTCTTCTGCTCTAAACCCCGATGGTAGACCTTCGACCCCCAACACGACGACAGTGGTGGACCCGACATGAAAGTGGGCTGCAGAAGAGAAAGTTCAATGGGAGAATCATCAAGTTCGGGAGGAGATGCCTTGCAACAGTTGGTTAATCTGATGCAAGAGAGCCAACAACAACAATTGCAATTTCAGCAGCAGTTGCCACTGTAGTAAGAGCGGAGACAATGACGAGTGGAATGATGCCGCTGCCATTAAATCTTTGGAAGCAGTTGGGCAGGAGCTCAAGAAATTTAATGGGCAAAATGTGTCCTCTTTTATCCACCTCTATACTGACAAGATGGTCTTCTTTGGAGTCCCTCATCATGCTTGGAGCCGATACTTTGTCCGTTTGGCCATGCATGGCCTCCAGGACTAGATTCATGGTCTTTTTCAAAAAGATGCGGGATGGTCTGCATTCAAGAAGGCTCTTCGAGAAGAATTCTTTCTTAAAGATTCTAGCCTCATGACGAAGAAAATCTTCACTGAATGGATTGAAAGGCCCAATAAGGGACTAACTACCACTGCTCTTCACCGTGAATTTGAAAGCAAATTTGCTCAGCTAGATCCTGATGATCAAGAGAGTATGGAGAGCCAGAAGATTGAATTGTTTCTGAAGGCTACGGATCCTTTTCTTCAAGAGAAGCTAACTGATCGACTTGAAGATCCTGACTCTAAGATGAGATTGAAGATTGCTTGGGGTTATGTCACTGAAGTAGTTAATATGATTGCTTAGAGAGAGCAGATGCGCCTAAGGTGGGGGTCTACCTCTGCACCATTTGACTCCATAAAAGAGCCTGTTCCTGTATCTCGACCTCCTATCTCTATGGCCGAGCAACCAAGAAATCCTATTCTTCCACCTCCAAAGAAGGATGTTATGGATGAGCTAATCAAGAGCATGCGTGATCTCCATCTTAATCTAATGGAGATTAATTCCAAGAGAAGGTTTCAAAAGACACTGTATCTGGTGTGATAGCCTACAACATGATAAGAGGGAGTGCAGTGCATTCCATGAAGCTGAGGCACAAAAATTAGTCTTTTGGAAGGATGGGAAAATTCATGCGACCAAAAGTTGGCTTCCTCTTGTGCCAAATTTTGGTAACGGTGGCATGAAGAAAAGACTAGAGGATTTGGCAATAAGAACAGCCTATGCAACTGTTGATGCAGCTACCTATGGGCTGTAAATTGAGCCAACTAATGAAATCGTTAAAGCATGTAAAGTTGATGCAAAATCTAAAGTGTGGATGCAGGTCTTAGATCGCATGGAGCAAGGCAAGGCATCCAAAGATGATTTAACTATTGCCAGTCAATGCATCCGAGGAAGAACCAGCCGGTCCCTCCTCTTCGGGGCCAACCAAATGTGTGACAAGAAGTAAACCGGATCAATAGAAGGCTACTAAAAATCCACCACCATTGCTAGAGCATGATATAGAAATTCCCCCACAAGCAAAGAAGACATAAGGGAAGAGAAAAGGTAAACATCCCAGCTACAAGGTGCAATCTGACATAGAGACTGCAATGGATCTCAAGCGGATCCTAGAAGAAAGGATTCTTGGAAGCAAAATTGAATTTACATTGGGCGAAATTCTCAGAATTGCAAAACAGGGATTTCATGATGTAATAATTGATGTAATTAAATGAAAAAGACAATATGTTGGTGAAGAAACTGAAGAATCTATGCATGCTTTTTTGCAAGCTCTTCATGTGTATTTGCAAGATGAAGAGAAGTTGAATACTCAAGGGATTC
The DNA here is from genome assembly GCF_053477565.2 of Lygodium microphyllum. Classification (NCBI taxonomy): domain Eukaryota; kingdom Viridiplantae; phylum Streptophyta; class Polypodiopsida; order Schizaeales; family Lygodiaceae; genus Lygodium; species Lygodium microphyllum. The sequence goes on from NC_141155.1 coordinate 30,210,182, forward strand.
GATTGGAGGAAATCAAAGAATTGATTGCAGCCATAGAAGCCAAAGATGAAGACATCTATGAATCAAAAATTAAAGAAGCTATTGAGAATGTTATGGTGGGGTCTTCTCAATCCAAAGAGAATCCCATGCATAAGAAAGAAGCTCGTCCTCACAACATGCAAGAAAAGATTGATGCTCATTTTATTCCAAGTAGTCACTACTCCCGTACCCATTGGGCAAGGGCGACCACTGAAACCGTTGTCAAGATTGGAGAAAGAGAGACTCCATGCATTGCCTTATAGACCATGGCTCGGAGATCAAATTCATGTTAAGAAGTCTCTATGAGAATGGCGGATGGCCCATAGATGTGGAACCGGGATGGCGCAAGAAAGTAGCCAATAATTCTTCTGGCGATCTCTATGCAGCATGTCCTTATGTACGGGTTACTATTGGTAATGTAAAAGATGAATTTTATTTCTTTGTTCAAGATTCCTGTAGCTATCCTATCATTCTTGGTCAACCTTTTATTTCTGAGTCTTGTTTGGAGACAAAGACCCTTGATGATGGTTCATCATATGCTCAGATCAAAAGTAAGGATAATGACAAAGCTGTCCAATTTCAGACTGTATGTGCAAATCATCACCGGAATAGAGATCGATTGAGAGATCATCCTGTGCCTTCTAATGCCCGAGAATTTAAGGGTTTTTGGGTTGCACTGCTGTAAGTGGAGGCTATGGTAGTGCTTCCTATCATAAAAATTTTCCTCCACATGTTAAGGGGGCTATGCCAAAAGCTGACTTGCAGTATTTACGGCCAATAGTGTGGGCTGTTATAAACAGTTTTTAGCCATGAATAGGGCTGAAGAAAGCATTTATGTCATGTGGAATGGGAGCTGAAGCAAGTTGATGTTTTGGCTGAAAATGAAGAAATTTCAGGACTATTTTATGGGCTGATTTATAATGATACATTGGCTGAAATACATGCAGCTGTTCATGCAAAAAATCAGGGTGGAAATCAATCCACACAGGTATGCACATTGGATATTTATGACATAATTGAAGAATTTGCTGATTGCAAAGCTTTTGGATAGCCAAACAAGGATGAGGCAAGAGTAGAAATGAAGTACAAGACAGTTGACAAGAAGGTCAAGTCGGTTGCAACTCCACTACCTCCCAAAAGTGAGGGATTGGCTGAAAGGGCATCCAAATAGCCAAGTCTTCGTGACCCCAAAGAAATTGGTCACCAATTTACAGCTGAAAGCTTACAGGAGCTAAATCTATTTTCGGAGTTGAAGAAGTTCTTGTGGTTGGGCATATGTGTGGCCCATATGGCCGAAAGCCTTCTCCAATCAAGATTGATGCTATTAGCAAAATGCGAGATATATGCACAAATGTTTCGAAGGTAAGAAGATTTCTTGGAGCGTGTGTTTTCTATCTTATTTGGATCCCACACTTCACTCATGTTGCTGAAAATCTTTATCAAGTGTTAAGAAGAGGCCAAAGGTTTATGTGGAAAAAAGAGCATACTCAAGCTATTCAAAAATTGAAGAAATTGCTGATTTCTGCCCCCACCTTGAAGAGGGCTGATTACTCTAATGGACAGCCTATCATACTCATGGTAGACACAAGTCCTATTGGGATAGGCTGGGCAGTCGATCAAGATGATCTTGAGGGTAACAAATATGCAATCCGCTTTGGAGCGAAGGTTCTTAATGAATGTCAAAGAAGGTATGCTCAAATTAAAATAGAACTTTGGGGAGTTGTAACTGCATTGAAGTGTGATCGGGAGTACTTCATGGGTGCACATGTAGTAGTTGAAACAGATTGTCTTCCACTCTTGGGCATGATTGCCAACTGTTCCACTCCTGACATAGCTATGCTAAGATGGATAGCCTATATTAAATCCTTAAATCCTGATTTGAAACATATTACAGGAAGAGATAATCTAGTTGCTGACATGCTTTCGCGTGCCAGATCTAAAGATGAAGAAGAGATGATGGATGAGGAAGAAACAGAGTCTATATTAGTTGAAAATGATTCTATAATTGTAGGTTCAAATCTGAAAATAGCAAGTACAACTGTTCTTAATTATGGTACAGCTGTCATAAATGCAGGTACATCATTAATTACAGAAAGTACAACAGGTACAACTGTTGTAACAGAATTTAAAAATTTAAAGAAAGAAGAAACAACATGGAAGGGCGATGGGTAACTGAAAGACAACATGCTCAATAATTTGTTTTAATTTTTTCTTATTTTAAGGAAGAATATTATGCAGATGATTGGCTAAAAATTGGCCAATTCTTGAGCACTATGACAAAGAAGGAAGTTTGGACTAATGAAGAATTCAAGAGAATCAGGAGAAAGGCTTATGGCTTCTTTCTCAAAGATGGCTACCTTTGGAGACATGCAAAGAAGAAAGGAGGAGCACATGTTTGAGTCCTAGGAGACAAGAAGACTCAAAGACAGGTCATGCAAGAATTTCATGAAAGCCTATTGGCTGGCCATAGAGGCATATGGGGCACTTTTTTCAAAATAAAAGAGAAATTTTGGTGGCAAAACATGTCTAAAGACATTGAGCATTTTGTTAAGACTTGTCATGTTTGTCAAATGTACTCTATAGTTAAGCATAGAGATGGGCTTCAGCCTACCTTTCCTTTATCTTTTCATTACAGATGGGTTGTTGATTTAGTAACCATGCCTACAGGAATTTGGAACATGAGATATCTAGTGCTTGCTAGAGAAGATCTCACAAATCAGGTGGAAGGAAAAGCCTTGACAACAAAGTCCACTCAAGCTGTTTGTAGATTTTTACTTGAAGAAGTGTTTTGCAGGTATGGTTGTGTTGCCAAAGTAACTGCTGATAGAGGAGAATTGGATGCCGATGAGGCTCGCCATTTCTTTGCTCAATTGGGAATCAAGCTATCTCTTACATCAGCCTACAATCCTGAAGGCAATGGTAAGAGTGAAAGAGGTCATCAACCGATTCTCAAAGCTTTGGCAAAGTCTTGCAGAGGGAAGATGAGAGAATGGCCTAAAATGCTTTCATTTGCATTATGGGATGATAGAACTACTCATAGTGCAGTAACATGTTATATGCCAGCTGAACTAATATATGGGCAGCCACCTATTATGCCTATTGAGGAGTCTATTATCACATGGAGTATCTTGCCTTGGGATGAAGGCATAAATAGAGAAGAGCTGTTGATTTTACGCATAAGGCAGCTTGAAAGAAGGCAGAGGATGTCAAGTCAGCCATTGAAAGGCTGAATGCAGCAAGGTTGAAGAATAAGAAGAGGTTTCACAAGTGTCATCGACTCCATATCCAAGAGAATGATTGGGTACTTGTCTATGACAGCAGCCTAGAGAATCAATATAGTGCTCATAGGAAGCTAGCCAAGCGATGGTTTGGACCATATGTGGTAAAGGTCGTACATGATAATGCTACTTACACTTTGGCTGAAATGGATGGGACCATGTTCAAGATACCAATAGCCGGCAAACATATCAAGCTCTTCAAACGAAGAGAGTCTCCTTCTTATGAGCTTGATGACTTAGATGTGAGCCATCTACTTGAAGACAAGGAAGAAGAAGAAGACTTAGAGGATGAAGATGAAGATATGTCAGTAGAAGAGCCTCCTTAACCTGCAATTTTATGAAATGGCACATGCCGGAGGATGTGAAGGTTAGGAGGGGGTGAATGTCAAAGAGTTTTCTGTTCATGATATAAATCATGGAGTTATTATGTTTGCAGAAGAACTTCAATAGGATTCACATGAGAAACTTTCATACATAATTTAGTCATTATTTCCCAACATTTGACTTAGATATCATTTAATCTCATAAGTTCCTTTGTAACTTGACATGCAATTTTCAGTTTGTATCATGTAAATTGGCAACAATTAAGTCTATGGGGACCCTCAACTTGATCAACAGGAGTCTACAGGTTATGTCACATTGGTTCATGAGAAGTATTTGCTTGGAAATCAAGAAGAGTTCCCAAAAGTCCACTTGGTTTGTATGGGACCTGAAATAATGGACTTGTGTGACTTGTAAGTGACCTATATGGTCAAATTTTGTGTGGAAGCTAAAGAGAAGAGTAGCCCACATTTTTTGGCATAATTTTTTGGCCTGCATACTTGTGGCAGATGGAGGGAGAGCTGAAGGCTATGGTGCATGCTCCAAAGCATGCAAACTCAGAGCAAACTGAAGAAAGAGAGGAGATACAAACAAAGAAGGTGAGAGTCTTTCTTGCCCATCCATTTGGTATTACGAAAATGAGTGGTATGACAGTCTATAAAAGGGGAAAATAGAGATAAAGTATTCAGCCTGCTCTTATGTACATCTTCTTCCATTCTCTTACCATATTCACGGTCCATTGAAGCCCCTCTTGTGCCCAAGTACTTGAGTGACTTTGGGGCAAGTAAAGGGAAGATTTTGGAGGTGTATGGGGCTGTTTTGGATTGTTAAAACCCGTCATAAACAGGGCAGCCCATTGTTCTTGTCTTCTTGAAGGGAAATCAAGTGATCTATGTGGTTGCAAGAGATGGTATTGACCTCTAAACATCAGGGCTTCATTTGAGAGTGATTAGAGAGGCTTATTCTTGAGATTATGTGCATTTTTGGAGCTTGTTTATGGGCTGGAAATTACTGTTATAAAACAGGGCTGAAGTGAAGTAAAAGCTTTGTCAATGTATTTCAAGAGTTTTTTATCTATGTCTTGCAAGTAGTGGAGTCTACCACTCAAAAACTTGTATCTTGGAGTTATTGTTCATTGGCATTCATGAAATTGAAACTGTTTGGGCTTGCATTTGAAATATGTAATTGGATTAAATCTGAGATAAAATCTCTATATGTATTGGTCTATTAACCTTATACGCATTTGATGTAATCAAGATTTGGTTTTGAAGGTTATGTAGCTCACCATTATGCTTATATGGTGAAAGTGATTGAGGATGTTGAGCCCACATGTTTTGAGGAGGATGTTGGTCATGCTCATTGGGATGTAGCAATGGATGAGAAGATGGCTACATTAGATGCCAATAAGACTTGTGGAGCCCCGAGAGGAACACCAAGGAAAAGGGAATTCTCTTGCAAGAAAATCTATCTTGTAACATCAACAAGCTTTTTTATCATGTTTCATATGATCACAATGAAGAAAAGAACACCAGGCACAACAAATCTTCATACAGCATCATGTAGACCTCCCACGGTTTTTAATAGAATCAACCATATTCTTCAATATCTTCATAAAATCCATCAATAGAACAAAGAAAGCAAAGGAATGCACCATCTTTGAATGGAAATACATCACATAGTATTCATCTTCAATATCTTCATAGTCTTCTCTCTCAATCTCTCATATACAATCACTCTGTTTCAGTAGAATTGGCTATCTCTGACTCTCTCTCTCTCACTCCATCAATAATACATCATGTCCTCACTACAATCTCTCAAAATCACTCTCCATAATCCCTCTTAGGTCGTGGATACCCCTCCCAAGAGGTATGTCTGATATGAAGGGTCACCAGAGCCACTACAGTGTCCTTTCATAGCTCACTACTGTCACTTCACTCTAGTCTTCACTTGAGTCTTCAGCAGCTACTTCTTCCACTTCCTCCAGCTCTTTTGCACTTGTATTCACCTCTTTCCAAGGCTAGAAAACTTTCCCAAAGTCACACATACATTCCACAGAACACATACAGAAGCATACAGAACAGTACCAGAACAGTTACAGTACAGAACAGAACAGAACAGAAATAGAACAGAACAAAAGCTCTACAGAAGGTTACAGAAGATCATCAAAACCACATAACTCATTCTCAAATCATTCCAAACTCTCAAAAAATATTCAATAAACTTTCTCAATATCTCAATCTTCATCAATCAATACTCCATCCCTCCTTACAGAAGACAATCAGAACAAAACAGACCAAAACAGAACAAAACAGAAGGTATACAGAACCTATCAGAACATCACAGAACCACCAACAAACATCATGATCTTCCAAAACTCAATCATTACCATCCAAAACACTCTCAAACCACTTCCAAATCAATCAATCATCTCATAAAATCAACCATTCAGCTCTCAAAAACAACAAAAATCAGCCAAAAAACAAGTTATTTCAACACTCAACATATCCCCACACTTAATAAGGAAGCGTCCTCGCGACCTAGGAAAAAGGGAATACAAGTTCATTGAAAAGCTCAACTTTGATCTTCAATATCTTCTAAAAAAGAATCCATCCACCACGACTCCAACTTATAACCTGTTTCTGATATAAACATACAAAGAAAGGAAAACCCTTTATACATTAACACCGCTTAGCAAACTAAAAATCACAACAAATTTGTAAAGGATATAAAAGTTTTCTTCGTCTTCATCAGCATCAACTTCAATTCTGCATCCACGACCCCATCACCACAATTCTCTAAAATGTAGCTCACACACGAAATCCAATAGGAAACCACCACGTTCGTTTGACATAAATGAACTCACAACACAAACACTACACAACACAACCATCTGAATGACTCCTTCAAAAAGAAAGTTTTTCATTAGAAAGCTTCCACCATACATTGGAAAGGTATCAATGAAGATGATCCCTCTTAAAAGATTGATGTTGTCGGAAACGATCCATAGATAAGGATTCATCTACAAAGTTTTTAGGAGGATTTTGAAAAAATTGGAGACAGCACATCCTTTCCAACAGGACCAAGTATCTGCTAGGCAAACAAAGGGCATGAAAATACAATATGTCCAGTTGTTGGGAATCAATGCTTACATTGACATTCATGCACAACTTTGGAATAGGCTTGGAATCATTATGAGAGTGCCTATGCATATACGCCAGGTACCAAGCAAAGTGAGCAGTTAATCTCACTGAGGGATCGGCAGACTGTGAATACTGTTGGGCAAAATGAACATAGTTCTGATAAGCTTGACTGGAAGCTGTCCATTCTCCTGGAATTACTGGCCAATTGATCTGCGGTCCTGTAAGGCAATCATCCGAACTCCATCCCCTTCTTTTGGAAATCTGATTATCAAACCCGTCACAGTCACTAACCAACTGAGGTGGTTGAGATATGGAAGTGTTAGGAGAGGGTAGTGGAATAAGAAAGAGTGGATGAAGGGAAGGATAGGAAAAATCATAAAAAGAAGAAAAGGTTAAAGAAGGAGTGGCAGAAATTTGTAAGGAATCACTAAGGAACGGTGTTAACTGATAAATAGGAAATGTAGAGGGTACATTAATGGAGGGAGAAGGACAGGGCGGAGAAGGGGAAAATACCCTATCCTCAATAAAAGAACAATAAGTAAAAATGGGAATTTGAGGGAAAGATGAAGGTTGGAAAAGAAGGGGTAAAATAGTGGTGGAATTAGATTGACAAAGGGAAAGATATATAGCATAGCGGTGAGCCATTTGTTGGTAATAGAGGAGGATAGGAACAGAAGGTCCTAAGAGAGATCGTGTATGATAGGCATCAAAGAAGGTAGCATCAAATGGATTATGTCTTGAAAGATAGGTTAAGAGATCCATCCTCAGTTGATTAGTACTCTGGGCAAAGGTAGGAGCTGTGTTTTGTCTTTGATTTAGGACCACCGAATCAATCATGGGATGCCACGAATTATCATGACAATCAGCTACTTTGGAGGAATAACTTTGAAACATGTCAGCTATGCGCAACTCCAAATGATTGACATACAAAACAGCCTGTAAGACCACATCCCCCACATACCATGCCATATCTACCTCATCTGGAATTAACAAATCTCCTCGTAGATACATGTATGACATCAACATGGTATCTGGCGTGACAGAATCTTCAAAGACCATTCTGACTACCTCTGTCAACAACTCAGCAGACCAAGCCCCACTCCAGCCATCCTCTAGAAAAGGTAAATCCATCGTGGAAAGCTTCATGTAGAAGACCAACTTCTGTAAGTGGTAGTGGACAAAGAAAGAATGGTCTGGTAAGACATATTCCTGAAACTGCTCAAAGGTAGACCATAATAAGTCCATTCTAGACTGCAATCTTTCCACTTTATCTTGAAATAGAGGGCACAAAGTAGCCTGTCTCTGAAGAGCAGCCAAGTCCTACTGTGAAAGAGAAGGAATCAATGGAACATTAGGGCTTGGAGGAACAGAGCGGGACTTTGCAAGTTGATCTTGCAACTATTGGATTTGGAAGGCTTGGTTGGCCACTGTGTCATTAGCAATCTGTAAAGCTGAAAGTTTGTCATCTAAGATAGCTTGAAACTCTTGTGCTTCTCTGGACATTTTCTCCTTCTCTTCTGAAAGGCTAGTAACCTGGGATTGAGCCTCGAGTAACTGGGTCTTTAAAGAAGAAATCTCAGCGCTTTGGGTGGCAACCAGTTGGGTTTGTTGTTCCATTTGCTTAAACAAATCTGCTAGGGTATCCTTAGCAGAAGCTAACTCAGATGTTGCCTTATGCAACTGGTCCTTAGACTGCATGAGCTCTTCATAAAAAGACGCGTACAGCTGTTGAACACAGGCTGTCACTGACAACTCAATGGAACTTTGAATATCCTTGCAGAGGAAAGGAATGGCATCTCCTGAAACTAGATTGTTCAGGGAGGGAATTGAGATGTCCAATGATCCTTCTCGATGTGCTCTGAACAGGTTATTGCAAGTGAGATACCCAGGGAGTTCACTGCCAGAAGTAGCAGGGATGGGTATTGAAGGAAGTACGGAAGGAGCTTTATCCGCTACCCTCTTCAAGCGTTTGCGCTGTATGACTAGGGGAGGCGGAGAATCATCATCCTCTATGTCAATAGGTTCTGACTCTTCTGAAGGTGGAGGAGGTACTGGATCTGATGGAGGAGGCGGAGGCAGAGTCTTCTGTAAACCTGAATAGGTCAAGAAGGCAGACAAATAGGATCCATATGTGACATTGGTAACATTACCCCTGGTGACTTTGACGAAATGCTGATCCATTTTAGTGAGGAGGTAAGTGCTCCAATCAATAGCAACTCCTTTCAACACCATCCTGGAAGCTGTTAAAAGCTCTTTGGACAAATAGTGGGATGGCGTTTTGGCAGGCATAAACCTGTCCTGAAGAAACTGACAGATCGTCTTCCATACGGGATCAGTGATCATAGAAAAGGAAACTCCTGAAGAGTTTATCACCTTCTTAACATCGAGGATTTCCCTTGTCTGCTTTTGCAACAGCTTCAAAATCTCTTCATTAGAGAAAAGCTGACGAGTGGTCACAAAAGGTTCACCTTTGAAGGGTAGAGACAGAGCCTTCCCTAAGCCTCGAGGTGTCAAAGTCATAGACATGCCCTGGACTAGTCCTGTCTTCTTGCTGTAAGAGGCCAGAAACTCATCACATAACGACAGATCCTCTGGAAGCAGGGGAAAAGGAGTAGCCACAAAAGTAGCAAGACCCGCCTTCGTGAGAGGCTCAAAAGTAAGTAGGGAAGAGTAATCCCGACTAACTAATGGGATGTACTGGATAGGGGGAGGAGCATGAGAAGGCGCCATTCAGATGGTTACACATACACCACAAACACAGACAATCAAGGAGAATGCCTGCAAAGCAACAGACAAAAACCAAGGATAAGAGAACAACCAAATAAGAAAACGTGACTCGACCAACTAACCCCAAGCAAACCACATCCTAGAAAAAATTCGACATGACCTTGAGACAAATGCGACCGAAAGCTTCATGCGATGCATCAGACAAACACCCAGAACCCCGTATCAGGCAATAAAAGAAAAAAACTGCATATCGTACCCGTAACCGGATCAAAGACAGTAAACCAAAACAATACCATATCCGACACATAGCAAGACTACAACGGTGATAAACCAAGAATGGACTAAGAAAATAACTCTAATGACTGCGCATACCCATCCCACGAAACGGTTCATTAAAAAGGGGAATTAAGTGCAATGAGGGGAAATTAATTTAATGAAGGGTTGATTTGAATAAATTATTAAGAATGGGTGAATTTTTATTAGGTGATAAACCTTAGCAAGAAAACGGCGGTTCCTTATTATAAATTTAATTACCAATTATTAGGTTAAAACGGTGCTTTTATTCGAATCCCGGACTTCGATACCCGACTGGGTCTCTAAATGCAAGTTCATTAATTACAATTTAAGGTGATGTGGAGCGCGTTTTTGCCAACGCGTGCTCATGTGATGGCTGGTTCATTTTAATTAAAAATTAAAGTGCCTCTGTAGCGCACGTAGCGCGTGTTAAGTGAACGGCTGGTTTATTTTAATTAAAAAGAATGTGTGTTTAACGCGAATGCGCGTGGAAACTGTGAGTGAATAAAGGGTTCATTTTAACAATTAATTTGTGATTAAGGGAAAAATGAAAATAAATAAAACACATAAAATAAATACCTGGAAGGGGTGTGTATGTAATGCAGAAATGCGCACTCCTCAATCCAAAAATATCTGGATTTTGGTTTCGAGACGGTTAGTTGGTGTGTTGATGAAAAAGGGGTTTTTTTTGTTTTTTTAAATTTTCGAGGAATTTAGGTGTGAAAGGAAATATTATGACAGCTAAGAAAAATATGCCAAAAATAAATAAAAATTGGAAGGAAAGGGTTAGGAATTTTTCAGAAATTAATTGGGAATTTTTGAGTATTTTTAATGAATTTTTATCATATTTTTGGGTAGTTTGAAAGATTTTAGAATTTTAAAATGGAAAAAAATAGTTTTTTCGGAAATTTACAGGTTGAGAAAAATATGGCCAGGGATTGCAAAAATAAAAGGAAAGTTTTCGAGATTTTTCTGGATTTTTTCAGAAGTGAAAGGAGTTTTTAATGAGTGGTTTTGTATTTTACAATGTTTTTGTGTGTTTTTTATGGGTTATTTAAATGGAAAAAGGATTGACGGGTGTGTGAATTAAAAATGTGGGAAAAATACCCAGCAACAGGCTGCGTGACAGCTGCGTGGCAGCAACCAACGAATGATCGTCCGCACTCGATCCCGCACAATCACACGATCAAGCACGAACAAGCACCCACATGCGCGTGCGCATCCGTTGCGGGGGATCACGGACTGAAAATAGAGCGGCCAGTTGCTGCGTGCAATGGGTTATGGAAGGGGTTTTGATAACTCGCAAACAATGGGGGGAACAAAGGCATTAGTGGGGTTTACGAGGGGGTGGTGTGAAAGGGTGGTATAGTGGGTGTAAGTGGGTAGTGGGTTTGCAGTGGGGGGGAATGGGGGTTTAGAAGGGGGGAAAGTGAGGGAATGGTGGGAATGGGGTTAGAGAGGGTTGGGGGGTTGGGTGTTAGTGGGATTGGAAAAGTAGATGAAGAAGGGCTTAGTGGGAGGAATGGGGGTGTAGGTGGGGGGTGTGAACAGGGGGCTAGGTGGGGGGTGGGGTTAGTGGGTGGGAAGGGGGGTTTAGAAGGGTGGGTTAATGGGGGGTGGGTTGAGGACGCCACGTGGAGGAGGGAGGGTCAATGAGGGCACGTCAGGCGTCCAGGCGGCGGGAAGGACGGCACAGGCAGGGAGGGCGTAGGACAGCGTCGTCGAGGAGGCGGCCGTCCACGTAGCGAAGGCGGGGCGGCACAGGCACGAGCGACCTGGCGGGAGGCAATGCACGACGACTTGGGCCTCCTGCACGGCGTCCTAGCGGGCAGAGGGCGTCGAGGAGACGGCGCAGGCGGCGCGGTCGAGGGCGGTCGTCACGGCAGCTAGGGCGGCAGACGCACAGGCGGCGACGTCAGCGGGTGCAGGCGTCCAGGGCGGCGGCCTTTAGAGGTAGCGTCCAGGGCGGGGTCCAAGGCGGAGCGCAGGAGGGCGTTGACGGCGACCAGCAGGGCACAGGGGGTTGGAGCAGGGAAGACGTCGTGGAGAAGGGAGGGGAGGAGAGGAGCAAAGGAGGAGAAGGGAAAGGAGGGGAAGATGAGAGAGAGAAGAAGGAGGGGAAGAGGAGGGCAGGTGGGAAGACGAAGGGGAGGAGAGGAGGGAGATGGAGGTGAAGAGGGAGGTGGAGATGGAGGGAGGGGAAGAACGCAGAGGGAGAGGGAGACGGTTGGGGGACGGGGAGAGAGAAAGGAGGGTAGGGGGGAGATAGGGGAGGGTGCCCATGGGGGGAGGATGGGTAGGGACAAGGGGGTGGGTGCCCATGGTGGTGGGTAGGGGAATAGGGGTGGGTAGGGACAAGGGGGGTGGGGGGGAAAATGGGCACGTACCCCCGTCCCGCGCACATGCGCGGGGCGGGGTAAAAAAATTTGCCGTGACGGAATCGAAATGGCACCGGGATGACGGTACGGGTCATTCGGACACGACCAGGGCACGTGGAGATGCATAAAAGCGAAAAAGGACGCGTTCACGCGCAAAACGGGCGCGCAAATACACGTAAAAATAAAGAAAATTTAATAACTCCCAATCCGGACGTCAAAATGAAATAGCGTAAAAACAAAAAGTGGGCAAGACGGCAGGGAAAAGAGAAGAAAAATATACGACGGAGATTCCAGGAGGGGTAAAGGGCGGTCACGTGCAAAAAACACAAAAAACGAACCAAAAAACGCAATTAAAAATTAATATAAAAAAATCCGTGCATCGGAATGAGGTGCAAAAAAAAGAAAAACTGTGCAAAAAGATGTGCTCAACAATCCTATCACATCAAAACATAATTCTGACGGAGATAAGACGCATTCACGTGGGAAAAACCCAAAAAACAAACCCGAAAATGGGATCGGAAATTAATATCGGGCAAACCGTGCGCCGAAATGACACGCAGTAAGAAGGAAAAATATCCGCATGAAGAGGGGACACAGGGTTATCATGTTAAACCGCAGTTTCGGTGGAAATAGGAGGGGTTCACATGTAAAAAACTCCAAAAATACTCCTGGAAATACATTTAAAAATTAATAATAAAAAATCCAGAAGTCAAAAGAGGGTGGAGGAAAAAGGAAAAAGGTGGGGGAAGGAACAGGGGACATGGGTGTCAAATCAAATTGGAATTCCGATGCAAACAGGGCAGGTTCACATGGAAAAATATAAAAAATACGCACGAAAAAGGTGTAAAAAACCAAAAAATTAATAATGGACAAACCGTGTATCGGAATGATGCGGAATAAAAAGGAAAAATGTCAGGGGAAAAGTGGTGGTCAGGGCTATGATGTCAGAGCATGGTTCCCAAGCAAGAAAAGCGCGTTCACATGGAAAACCGGCTAAATTGCACAAAATGCTTCGAAAATTAATAACTCAAAAACCGTGCACCGGAACAAGGGTAGGTAAAAAGGAAAAATGGTCAAGGCAAAGGGAGAAACAGGGCTATAAGGTTGGATTTGGACTTCGGTGAACGTAGGATGCATTCACATAGTAGGACCTCCAGATCAGGGAATGAAAGAAAACTGCAAGGGAAGAGCCCCAAGGGTGGGTGGAACATAACCGGGTAGATGGAAAGGGACCCCATGAGGGTAAAAGCAAGGCATGGCATACATGCATGAACAGGGTAAGGCATATGCAGAAGGGTATGCAATGTAGACGCGTAGGGACGCGTCCCCACACTTAAGACCTTAACGGATAGGGTTAACCGAGCAACAGGGACCTAGGACCACGCCACAGACCATCCACTAACTTCCCCACACTTAAAACATGACTGTCACGAAGAAACAGAAGATGTAGGGTTAGAAAAACTTGGCCCGTTTCGTCAAAAAGCAAGGTTGAGTGTCGATGGTACGTCCAGTGTGGTTGTCGACGCTGGAGGGACCAAGGCATCGTCTCGGCACACGTTCGTCATGGCAGGGACCACTCGGCAGCACCCAGGGAGGTAGCTGGTTGAAGGAATCGCAGGAAATCCGTCGTTGATGATGAGGGATACTACACTCAACTCGCAGTCACTCAATTGGAATGAAAGAACAGTCACTCGCCCCATGACTAATATCACTCGAGGAAAAAGGATTGAAACCCATATCTCATACCCGGTTGAGGAATCGACAAGGGGGGAATGGTGTAGAAGGAGTATGCCAGGGTGCACAGTTGATGGTGCATTAGTGCGTCCAACCCGTCTGGCATAAGTGCAAGGAGGAAGGCAAGGGAGCCTTACAGTGCAGTGTACAAAACAGGGTGGCGTGTCTTGTGATGACAGCAAAGACCCATCCCGTGGGTGCATAGGGAAACGTGAACATACCTGACGCCAAGTGTCGTAACGTCCCTCAATCGCACCTCTTGGTAATTGATTGAAGAAACTCCAGTCACACTCATCCCACCCTCTGTCTCACTCTCTGTTGATAGATATAAGAGGGCAGCCTTTTCCTGAAACCCGTTGATGTAATCCGCACGGTCACTTGTGCAAAGGTTGTATGCCTTGTGCGCATTTGATGGTGCAACAATGCATCCCGCCCTGTGCCGGCATACGGTGCAAGAAGGAAGGCCAGGGAGCCTTATAGTGTAGTGCACATAAACAAATTGTGCTTTGTGCATTGAGAGGCCCATCCCGTGTGTGCAACACTTCATTCACACTTCTCTCCTCTCATTTGATTTGAAGGGAAAAGACTGGTCTCTCGACCCACCCTCTGTCTCACTCTCTGTTGATAGTTACATAGGGTAGCCCATACGCACTTCCCCATCCGGTTAGGATGAAAGCTCACATCACTCAATTGTTTGTCGATGAAGATCGCGTCATCAGTTGTTGAAGAGGCGTACCCAGGGAGGTAGCCATCAAATCGAACGTTGTATTGGACAGGAACATGTCGTCTGCTAGAGGACAGTTAGACACTTTGCAGAGAGACCCAGGACAGAGCGTACCAAGGGAGGCAGCTTCGGAATTGGATCCTGGGAATATCAATTAATGAATCCACTTTCTGGACTGCTGGGTGTTACCACCTTTTCCACAGCCAGCTTCTCGCCCAAGGGTGTTTACCACCTTTTCTTGGAACGAGGCCTGCTATGACAGGGAATTGCTTCCTTTTCTCTCATAACAGATTTGTTTGTTTGTTTGTTTTTTTTTTTAATTCTCTTTTCTTTTTCTTGTTTTCCCCTATTCTCGAGGGTGTTTCCACCTTTTCTCGAAGAATAGGTCGGCATGACAGGGACCTAAGTCATTTTCTCCCATAACCGATATGTTTTGTTTTTTTTTTCTTTTTTTTTTCCAA
The DNA here is from genome assembly GCF_053477565.2 of Lygodium microphyllum. NCBI lineage: Eukaryota > Viridiplantae > Streptophyta > Polypodiopsida > Schizaeales > Lygodiaceae > Lygodium > Lygodium microphyllum. Next base: position 30,225,257 of record NC_141155.1, read on the forward strand.
ATTGAGCAAAGAAATGCTGGAAAAAATATTTGTCAGAACCCACCTCGCCACTGTCGCTGGTGAAAAATAGAGGCTAAAAGATCAAGGCTGGAAGGTGGAGTTGAGGGGACAGAGGGTTGCGTCCACTTCATCAGGAGTGACTGAAGAACGGCTATCAGAAGTAGCAGCATAAGAAGTACAGTGCCATGCCAACGAGGGAAAAGATCAAGTGACCGTAATTGTCAAGATCCCCAAGGAGGGAAGTACTTCTTTAGGCGATATCCATTGATCAGAAAGGGATCATCAGAGGCATCAACGATCTGCACTTGGACAGAGCCATTAGGGTTGACAGCAAGTACCTTATATGGGCCCATCCACCGCTGTTGAAGCTTGCCAGGAAACTTGCCAAATCGTGAATCATAGGCTAGGACCAAATCACCTTCTTTGAACTCCTTGTGCTTGATGAAGCTGTCATGGTAAGCCTTACGTCGAGCTTGCGTGGCTTCCATGCACTGTAGAGCCATCCTACGAATTTCATCCAAACATTTCAGGTGCAAGAGACGGCATTGCAGTGAATCATCGTCCCCCAAATGCTCTTTGATGGCCACTCTCAAAGAGGGTAATTCCAGTACCATATACCAGCTGGAAGGGTGTCTGTCCTGTTGCTGCTTTATGGGAGGTTCTGTACGCCCAGAGGGCCTCTGTAAGTCGATCATCCCAATCACGACGATGTGCGGCAATTGTTCTTGTCAGAATCGAGCAGAGGATGCGATTGGTGACTTCGACTTGGCCGTTGGCTCTGGGGTAATAGGGAGTGGACTTGCGATGGCGGATCTTATACAACTCTGTCAACTCTTCCATGACTTTGTTGAGAAAATGAGTGCCTCTGTCACTTACCAGCTCTAAGGGATTGCCAAAACGGGTGATGATATTCTCATACATGAACAGGGCCACGCTGTTACCATCGTCCCGCTTTAGGGCTTTAGCTTCACATCACTTTGTGACATAATCCGTACATACGAGGATGTATCGGTTCTGTTTTCTTCTGGTGGGAGGATCAATTGGACCTACGAAGTCAATGCCCCACTTCTCAAACGGCTTCAAAGGAAGGATAGGGTGCAATGGCATGGCACTTGTCGTGGTGGGTTTCCCCATTCTTTGACAAGCATCACATCTTTTACAGTAATCATAGGCATCCTTGTGAATGGTAGGCCACCAATATCCTGCTAGTAGAGCCTTCCTAGCTGTAGCTTCTCCTGCAAAGTGACCTCCACATGGCTCGTCATGGCAAGCCTTCAGAACAATCCCAATCTCATCTCCTGCAACACATCTTCTGAGCACTTCATCTTTGCCTTTCTTGTACAGTGCACCGCCTACTAGCAGGGTGTAGGGGGCTGATTCTAGCATAAGCTTCTTCCTTTCCCGACTAGAGATACCAGGAGGGTACTGTTGGGTTGCCAGCAGATTGGCAATGTTTGCATACCAGGGAGTTACAGTTTCTACCAAGAATAGGGAAGCATCAGGGAGGTCTGGATCATCTTGCTCCTCGTCTTCTGTTTGTGGGATACGCAACAGATGATCAGCCAGAACATGGGAACGACCGGGCTTAGTAATCACCTCAAAGTCGAACTCCTGAAATAGAAGGAGCCATCTCATCATTCGTCCTTTCACATCTGCTTTGTTCATCAAGAAGGACAGGGCCTCATGATCCACATAAAATTTAAAGTGGGTGGATAGGAGGTAATGGCGAAACTTCTCCAGGGCAAACACCATTGCCAAGCATTCCAGCTCTGTCACTATATAGTTCCGTTCCCTATCAGTGACTTTTCGGCTTGCGTAATAGATTAGTTGATCTAACTTTGAGGAGCCCTTTTGGCAGAGGACAGCACCTAAGCCTTCAATTGATGCATCAGTGTGTACATGGAACTCTTTCGTCCAATCAGGAGGTTGCAGAATGGGTGCCTCAATCAGACACTGCTTTAGAGTGTGGAAGGCTTTGTCACATTCTTCCGTCCAAGTAAACTCTGCATCTTTCCTCAGAAGCTTGTGCAAGGAGGTTGCCTTTGTTGCGAAATGAGCTATGAACCGTCTGTAGTAACCCACATGGCCTAGGAATCCCCTCAATTGTTTGAGGTTGGTGGGTGCTGTCAGAGCTGCAATCTTTTCAATCTTTGCAGGGTCTGTTGATATCCCTTGTGCAGAGACAATGTGGCCCAACAGAACTCCAGAAGAGACCCCAAAGATGCATTTGTCGGGGTTGAGGGAAATCCCATACTCCCGGCATCGGTCAAAGCATTGTTCCAAGTGTTCCTAGTGTTCACGGATCAAACTATAGACACAAAAGTCATCCAAATATACCTCAATAAAGTCGTGCAGATGATTTTGAAATGCGGCCATCATGACTCGCTGAAAAGTAGCAGGGGCATTGCAGAGTCCAAATGGGATCACTCGGTAAGCGTAGGTCCCCCATTCTGTGGTGAAGGTTGTTTTAGATTGGTCTTCCTCTGCGATTTGGACTTGGTTGTATCCGCTGAATCCATCTAGAAGGGAATAAAGCTCATGTCCTGCCACTGTGTCCAACAGTTGGTCTGTGAAAGGGATAGGAAAGTGATCCTTCTTTGTCTTGGAATTAAGCTTTCAGAAATCCACACATATTCGCAATTTGCCATTCTTCTTGGGTACAACCACGATGGGTGAAACCCATTCACTATTTGCGACTGGATAGATGAACTCGGCTTCCAAAGCTTCAGCAGCTCCGCTTTCACCAATGTGGAATAATTCGGGTTCATTTGCCTCTGTCGTTGCCGTACTGGCTTGGCATCAGGCTCCAAGTCAATATGATGTTGACATATTGTGGGATCAATCCCCTTTAAGTCTTTATAGGACCATGCAAACACGTCCAAATTCTCTTTCAACAAGTTGTACAAGGTTGACAACTCCTCTTCTGGGAGACTGTTACCCACCTTCAAGTGGCGTTCAGTGCCTTCTGCATCCACAAAGGTTAACTGCCTTTCACCTTCTACTTCACGGATGAAGGTCCCGCGGACTGCTTCTGGGTACAGATCCGACTCCTTCAAGGGAGTGGTGTCCTCTTCTGATGTCCCACTAGAACCAACTTCTTCTTTTGGTGGAGACTTAGGTTGCTCTTTGAGATGTTGAAATGGGATTAGAGCCGTTTCGGGTTTGGTTTCAAGAGTAATTACCTCTTGGCTTGAAGACTCCTCTTTTGATGATACATCTAGGAACGTCACATAACAGGGACCCTCTGATGCCTGTTGGGTTGGTGGGATTGGTGCTTGTTGGCACGGTGCATCATCATCATCTTTCTTCGGCAAGGATGGGTTAGGACGGCATGAGCCACTGCTAAAAGAAGGCTTGTTCTTCGTAACCCACGTCTTATAAGAATTTTGCATATGAGACGATCCATTTACCAGACCAAATGGTACCATCACCATTCTGTCCCATAACATGAGCTCGTCTGCTTCTGATGCTTCTGGAACTTCTTTCTCAAATGTATCCTCTTCAGGTGGGATAGACTCTTCCATTTCACTTTCATAATCTTCTTCGTCCATATCATATCCATCCTCTTCTGTCTCTGTCTCTGCTTCTACTTCTGTCTCTGCGTCTGCTTCTGCTTCTGTAGGAGTTCTGTAACAGAAGAATAGATTCTATGTTTCCTCTTCTGCCTCTGTCTCTGCGTCTGTCTCTGCTTCTGTTTCTGTCTCTGCTTCTGCTTCTGCTTCTGTTTTTGCTATGGCCATGTAACAGGGAGAGCAGTACATCCATGCTTCTATCTCACTGTCAGAAGTGATTTCAGAAGTCATTTCTGGTTCAGGCAGGAAGTATTCACCCATTGATAATGGCTTTGTATCTTTTGGAAGTCGGCTTACAGTATCCACTGTTAAGGAATGTGCCACTGTTTTCTTGGGAAGGATCTGTTTGACAGCATCTTTGTCTGCTGATGTTCCATCTATAGCCTCATTAGGGGAGTCGGAAGATAATTCCAAGGAGGTGGATCCATGTCCTTTTTGAGAACCATACAGTTTCAGCACCACTTTGTTGGGTCCTCTACCCAAGGTCAAAGTTCCTTTGAACCAATCCGTCCTTGCTCGGGCTTCAAAAAGCCATGGTCTTCCCAGTAACAAAGGATAGGATGTACCATAAGAGTTTGGCTTCACCACCAAATAGGTTAGCCAATAATCTTTTCCAGCCACTGTAGTCTTCACATATGGGAGAATGCCCAAAGGCTTGATTCTACTCTGATCCGCCAATCTGATGAGCCATTGGGTGGGTTGCACACCTTGTAAGCCTAGATCCTTCATTGTAACATCCGTCATAATGTTCACTGATGAACCACCATCAATCAGTGCATTTGAAATAAAGCAGCCTTCTATCCACACGCCAGTCTCTGGAGTACCTGGATCTAGGAAAGCATTAGCCACATCCACTTCTTTTACAGGCTCTGGAGCCTTGTTGGGCTTTGTCGTTGTTGAGGGAGCAATCCTTAAACCACGTCTTCTTGTCAGTATACTTTTGAACCTTTTCCGGCAACTGGGTGACAACATCAATAATTGACGAAATGTGAGGTTTGGTTTAAAGGTATCTAGATCTCTAACTAGATCGTATTCCTTAATAGGATCCACTGGCTTCTCTAACCGGTTAGGGAATGGGGCAACACCCATTTTCATTTTCCCTCTTTCTTCCAACAGAGGAATGACAGGAACTTCTTCTGCCACTTGTGGCACTTCCTCCTCTTCTGTCTCCTGGACCTCTGGTCCTGTCTCTGTAACTATCTCTGTAACTCTCTGTGGCACTGTAGTGCTCTGTACGGCACTGTTAGGCTCTGTTCTGTTCTGTTCTTCTGGTGGAAGATTGAACTTCACTGTTCTGGCAGGAGGGTTATTTTCTTTCTGGACAGGTGGTTCCTTCTGCTTTGCACGCGTGATAGCAATAACTTCCAATTCCACTAAATTAGAGGTAGGCTCTTGGGCCTTGGCCGGACTATTAGGAGCACTGTTTTTCACTGGGGCGGGGCTTGGACAATCTTTTGCAGTGTGGCCTTCTCCTTTGCATCGACTGCATAAGGGCTTGTAATCCACTGACCTTCTAGGATTTGGACAATTTGGTGAGATGTGTCCCTTTTCTCCGCATTTGTAACACTCCACTTCTGATCTCTGACCACCGCCACACTGTCTTTCTCTGTAACTTTGGGAAGGAAATCTTCTGGGTCCGAAATTAGGACCAAACTCTCTAGGCTTGGGTCCAATATCCTGTGTTGTCATTTTGGATTCCATCAAGTTAAATCTTGTGTCTTCTTCCTTCCTTCTCCTATCATGCATCTCCTTTAGAGAGCAAATGTCCTCTGTATGGTTCTTCCGCAAACAGTAGGAACAGAAGGCCCCAGGAATAGTTGGTTTTCGTGTACATTAAGTGGCTAAATGGCCTGCTTGATGACACTTACCACATCAAGTATTTGACCGCATCACATCTCTTCCTGCTCCTGCAACATTGGATATGCTCACGGTATTCACTTTCAACGTCTGTAGTTGTTCTGTAATCACATCCATCAACTCCTTTTTGATGTTTGCAACTGAGTTGGATAAGTAATCCTTCAAGCTTTCTCCTCCGAAGGTACTAGCAGGAGGGTTTTGAGGAGTCTCTGTAATCACTGCATAAACTGGTTGGGCTGGTACAGAGGGGTCTCTGTTCTGGTTCTGATTCAGAGCTCCTGTTTGAACTGTTGGCTGTTGGCTCCAGTTGGTAGGATTCCACTGTTGCTGCTGATTTGGCATTGAGGAAATTGGTTGGGACCATTGTTGTTGTGGTTGAGCCATCATTTGAGGCATGGATTGTGGCCACTGTGGATTTGGTGCACTGTACTGTGATACCGGGGGCATCTGTTGGTAAGGGTAGGGGACAGTCCCAGGAACTGCATTGGGTGGATACATCATTCCTGGCATCAGAGGAGGTAAGACTCCTCTTCATGTATTCATCGCTAATCGAGCTTCCACTTCATCGTACAGACTTGCACCTTCCGTTGCAGCTTGCAGTGTGGCTGGTCTTTGCAGCTCCACAAACTTACGGACTTCTGGTTGTAATCCTTTGAGAAACACCCCCTTCTGAATGCCATCATCTAGATTATGATTAGTCCATCTCTTCAAGATGGATTCCAGTCATGAGACATAAGCTTCTACTCTTTCTCCAGAGGATTGACTTAGGTTCATAAATTCCTCTTGCATCCGCTCTTCAAAACCTTCACGCCTGAATTTAGTGAGGAAGGCCAACTTCAGGTCGTCCCATGTGCCAAAAGTTCCTACTGCTTGTCTCTCATACCACTGAAACACCGCGCCCTTGAAAGTGGCGGGGAATATCGCTAACCAATGCTCAGGGGTTCTGGCATTGTTAGCCACACACACTACCATAAACTCTGCTACATGAAGATCGGGGTCTTCATTGTACTCTCCCTTAAAAACTGGCAATGGGACTACATTCGCTGGCCTGTCATCAATATTTCCAGGACGGATCTAGCTTGGAAGTGGACCTCCAGCAGGAGGAGGAAGGGCTTGATGTGCCATTGGGACTTCTGTAAAGAGTTCCGCAAGGGCGTCAAAGGCGGCTTCTGCTGCGAGCTTGCTCTCGGCTCTGATTCTTGCTTTCTCTCTTCTCACGTACCTCTGGACTCGTTCTAATGCTTGCCTCTTTATTGCGTCATTCATCAGGGGTGTGGCTCCACTAGGTTATTAGTGCTCCACAGAGGGTTAACAGAAGACTTCAGTCTCTGGAGGACTCTCTTGCCAACATTTCTTCTACTTCTTTCTTTTCAATGTCCTTGAATTTTGCTTTCATGCCACTGCACAGAGGAAGGTATTCGGTTCTGAAGGTGTCAAAATGCATACGTCTGAGCATTGTGGTAATGCCATCATCATAGTAATGCCAACTTCTGATGGTTTCAACAGTGTATGTTGTGAAAAACACTCTGTCTACCAACTTCCAGTGGGTTGCTAATTGAATAAACAGAAGATTATCAGTACACCAAGCATCCCATGTATCTTGCTGCTGAGCGTCCACGAACAAATTCCAACTCTTTTCCTTCTTGTCCCTGTGAACCTCTACAGACCAAGACTCCTGAAGCTTCTTCACAATCTCCCACTTGATGTTGTCTGGAAACTTCTCAATGAATGCCAAATCTTCCATGGATGGTCATTCTCTCTGTTTCTGCTCTTCAGTTTATTCCCAAACAGTTTGCCACCAAGATGCAAGTTTTTGCGGCTTCATCAGGAAGAGGAAACTGTCCACCACATAGAGCATGCATCATGATGGTGATGTGTTTCCGCCATTGTGGGATGAACTTCTTGTGGAAAGTGGCTCTGATTATGAGAAATTCCAACTCTTCAGTGGAAGAAGAAACTTTACAAACATCCATTGAATTCTTCTCTTCTTGGCAATGCCAATTCCTTCATTTTCAGCCTCTTCTGGTGCTTGTTGATGGCAAGTTTCCCCGGCTGCGCACCAAAAACATGGAGCCCCGAGAGGAACACCACGGAAAAGGGAATTCTCTTGCAAGAAAATCTATATTGTAACATCAACAAGCTTGTTTATCATGTTTCATATGATCACAATGAAGAAAAGAACACCAGGCACAACAAATCTTCATACAGCATCATGTAGACCTCCCACGGTTTTTAATAGAATCAACCATATTCTTCAATATCTTCATAAAATCCATCAATAGAACAAAGAAAGCAAAGGAATACACCATCTTTGAATGGAAATACATCACATAGTATTCATCTTCAATATCTTCATAGTCTTCTTTCTCAATCTCTCATATACAATCACTCTGTTTCAGTAGAATTGGCTATCTCTGACTCTCTCTCTCTCACTCCATCAATAATATATCATGTCCTCACTACAATCTCTCAAAATCACTCTCCATAATCCCTCTTAGGTCGTGGATACCCCTCCCAAGAGGTATGTCTGATATGAAGGGTCACCAGAGCCACTACAGTGTCCTTTCATAGCTCACTACTGTCACTTCACTTTAGTCTTCACTTGAGTCTTCAACAGCTACTTCTTCCACTTCCTCCAGCTCTTTTGCACTTGTATTCACCTCTTTCCAAGGCTAGAAAACTTTCCCAAAGTCACGCATACATTCCATAGAACACATACAGAAGCATACAGAACAGTACCAGAACAGTTACAGTACAGAACAAAACAGAACAGAAACAGAATAGAACAGAAGCTCTACAGAAGGTTACAGAAGATCATCAAAACCACATAACTCATTCTCAAATCATTCCAAACTCTCAAAAACTATTCAATAAACTTTCTCAATATCTCAATCTTCATCAATCAATACTCCATCCCTCCTTACAGAAGACAATCAGAACAAAACAAACCAAAACAGAACAAAACAGAAGGTATACAGAACCTATCAGAACATCACAGAACCACCAACAAACATCATGATCTTCCAAAACTCAATCATTACCATCCAAAACACTCTCAAACCACTTCCAAATCAATCAATCATCTCATAAAATCAACCATTCAGCTCTCAAAAACAACAAAAATCAGCCAAAAAACAAGTCATTTCAACACTCAACAACTTGGGATCTAGTATCATTGCCGAAGGGCAATAAAGTTATTGGATGTAAGTGGGTTTATAAGATTAAGCACAATGTAGATGGTTCTATTAGTAGATACAAAGCTAGGCTGGTTGCAAAAGGCTATGCCCAGACATATGGCATAGATTATGAAGAAACCTTCAGTCCAGTTGCTAGGATGGCAACTGTCAGATGTGTGATTGCTTTGGCAGTAGCCAAAGGTTGAAGATTGCAGAATGGATGTGAAGAATGCCTTCTTGCATGGTGATTTGCAGGAAGAAGTATATATGGATCAACCAGCAAGTTATGAAAATTTAGAGCATCCTACATATGTGTGCAGGTTGAAGAAGGCGCTCTATGGGCTCAAGCAAGCACCTAGAGCATGGTCTAACAAGATTAGAGAGTATCTTGTCAATATTGGCTTTTATGTTTCTGATGCTGATCACTCACTTTATGTGAGAAAGGGAGATGTAGGTTTGGTCATCATAGTCATCTATGTGGATGACTTGATTATTATAGGTGATAGGGATAGTGGGATTGCTAAAGTCAAGGACTTTTTGAAGAAGAAGTTTGAGATGAAGGATTTAGGTGAGCTAAGGTACTTCCTTGGCATTGAGATGATTAGATGTGATGATGGTATATGGCTGTCCCAAAGACAGCATGGCTTGGATATGTTGTCCAAGTATGGTATGACAGCATGCAAACCACTTTCAGTCCCATTGGAGCAGAATGTAAAGTTGAGTGCTGATGTTGGGGATGAGATAGAAGACCCTACTATGTTCAGGAGGATAGTGGGGAGTTTGATCTACATGACAATTACAAGGCTAGACTTGAGCTACGCTGTTGGTCTTGTGAGTCAGTTTATGCAAGTATCTAGAAAGCCACATTTGGATGCAGTTAGATGCATATTGAGATATGTGAAGTCCACATTACATTATGGACTTTTCTATGAGGTAGGTACAGATATATAGGTGTTTGGATACACAGATGCAGATTGGGCTGGTAGTATGTCTGATAGAAGATCTACCAGCGGATACATGTTCTGTCTTGGTAGTGCAGCAATTACTTGGAGCATCAAAAAGCAATCTCCAATTGCTTTGTTGAGTATAGAGGTGCTGCTGTTGCAGCATGTGAGGTATTATGGCTACAAAAGTTATTGGCTGATTTAGATGTGCAGGTGGAAGGTCCAGTTGTCATTTATTGTGATAACATGAGCAGTATACAGTTGGCTAGGAACCCTGTGTTCCATGCCAGGACAAAACATATTGAGGTACACTACCACTTTGTGAGAGAGAAGGTACTAGCAAGTGAGATTGATTTGGTGTATGTCAGCACACCAGATCAGATAGGTGACATCTTCACGAAGGCATTGGGTACATAGAAGCTTCAAAAGTTTCGAAGCTTACTTGGAGTTGCAGAGATGCAGTTGAGGTTGAGGGGGAGTGTTGAGATGACAAGCTCAACACATGCGGACAATAATGATGGACCGCCTCGTTAGATGGGTCCACACATCTACACTTAGCACATCGATGGTCATTACGACTCTCACATGGCCACTGACTCATTACTTATTATATTCAGGTTGTTACACCTATTTACAGAGCTGGCATAGTTATAGCGCCAGTCGACTAATGTAATTGGTTATGCATTGTTTGACTTAGTAGGCCACTTTCCTTTATGTTGTATCTTATCTATAATTTGTGTACATTGTAAAGTGTGTGGAAGAAGAAGAAGAAACTAACAAGAAAATGTTCTGGCCTCCATCTCTCTTCCTTTCTCTTGAGTGAGCTTCTTATTGTGCATTCTGTGTGTGTTTGGTGTAGCATCTTGAGCGAGTCCCCCCACCACGCAATTCATGACATGATGAAGTGCATGGAAGGAGCCTTTGTTGTGGTGGAGCTTCTTGTGGCCATTCCAGATGTGTGTTTGGTGCATCATCTTGAGCAAGTCCCCCCACCACGCAATTCACGACATGATGAAGTGCATGGAAGGAGCTTTTGTTGTGGTGGAGCTTCTTGTGGCCATTCCAGATGGTTTCGTCCCCCTTCTCGAGTCTTTTTTCTTCAGCAAATAATAATATATGTGTATGTAAGGGGTTACTTTCTTTTTGTTTGTTGGGGACCGATGATCAAGGCATGAAGTCCTAGGTTGAGGTTCTGCATGTCTGACGGAGTAGTCGTTTCCTCTTGCAAAGGCGTTGTCCACCACTAAAGGGCCTATTTTAGATGGTAACCCTATTAGTGTTGTCCGGCACTGAAGGGCCTATTTTAGATGGTAACCCTATTAGTGTTGTCCGGCACTAAAGGGCCTATTAGTATGGGGCAGTTAAAAAAGCCCACCATAAAAAATGATAATTCAAAGAAGAAAAACCCTAAATATCTAAAAGAAAATGCATATACGGAGGTGTCTAAAAAGGGGTTCTAACCCCTATAAAAATAGAAAAGGAAAGAAATAAAAAATCCTTGAGTAGTTGTTCATTGCCTTGCGGAGGCCTGGTAGGTTCTCGGGGATGAGTCATGCCTTGTCTTCCTAGGGGTGGCAACTAGCTGAAAAGCCAATAAACTACAAGAAGGTTGGAGTGAAAATAAGCGTGAGCATTAGAAAAGGATTAAGTGTTGCCTTGCGAGAGGTTGGTAGGTTCTTGGATACTGAGACAAGACCTGAGGTCGATGCCTTGTTCTCCTTGGGTCACTACACTCATCTTTTCCCTTTTTACATGCCCGAGTATGGAAAATAAAAGCCCAAAAGGAAACTATGCTAAAAGACAATATTTCTTAATTAAGCTATAGGATTCCTCGCCTAGGAGGAGCTCCTAGTTGAGTTGTCCTTCATTAGGTAGGTAGTTCAGACCACCACTTAAGATTACCTCTTTGATAGTTATTTCTAGTTTGGTTGTGTTGGAACAGTTGGTTAATGACTAGCTTTTCGCTTTCTATCAGATTATGCTAGGCCTACTCCTCGTGCATTTCATGCCTTGGTTTTGGTAGGGGGTAGGGTGAGAGCTGTGATGTGTTTTGTTGTGTATTTTTCGTATCTGCTTGTTGATGCTCTTTGTGGTTGTATTTATGGGCAGATTTGTTCATGGGATTCGACGGGTTGAGTCGCCCTATCCCATGGACACCAATGAGCGGTGGATTTTTTTGTGGAAACATACGTAAAAATGGCCAAAAAATCTAAATTTAAAGGAAAAATAGACTTCATCGAAGGTGGAAATTGCAGTTAGTTCGATTTTAAGCGTCAAGTCAAAGTCAAGTTTCTAAAGTGCTTTAAAGATACACCAATTGGCGGTTCCAGATTTTTCATTAAAATTTCATTTTTCAAATTGGATCCCGAGAAGTGCCCAATAGTGGGGGACTTTAAGACGAGTGTGCATAAATTTTCAGTGTGCAAAATAGGTGCCGGACGTGGGGGATAGGTCGAAAAAGGCGTCAATAGGGAGAATTAAAGGGGTGTGACCCTTGGGGGGGCCCTTGGGCCTCCAAAATTTGACGATTTGGGGGGGGGGAGCATTTTTCAGTCGCGCGCTGTAGAGAACGACATCCTCATGGCGCATGACAAGAAATGGGGGAGAGAGGGGGCCTATTAGCCATATCCCACCTCAATGTAACCCCTGATCTGATTGCACCCATCATCTGCTGAAGGTTTTTGCTCTCCATCGCCGCCTCTCATGCGAGCAATGGCTGCCCCGATGGTCTACAAAAAATCTAGTCTTTCTTTGTCCTCCATCTCTCTCCTCCAAATGGTGCTTCACACGGCAAGAATCAAGAAGAGGATGCAATGATGTATGCTTGTCCGGCCTGAATCGGATTGCTCCACGATCGAGAGGAGGCTGAGGGGAGATGTTTAACATTGAAGATTTGTTGGTGCTGGGTCCGTTGGAAACGTAAAAAAATAATCAAAAAACACGCAACACGCAAGTAAGTCGTATGCGTTATTTTTATAAAGGAACTTTGCTTGTTTTTGTTGTTTGATGGCTTAAATGGTGTGCACATGGAAATAAAATTTACATGAATCTTGTTTTAAATTATGTTTGAGGGATACACATGGAAAAATTCAGTACCTATAGTCGTACATGGTTGTAATAAATAATCTAAAACCCAAAATGTGATTTTAAAGGCTAAAATGATGGTTTTGTTGTTTCAGGTGGGTGAAATGTGTTCCTATGGGGGAAAATGAAAAATAAAATTGAATTTTAGTATGTTCAAATGATTAGTAAAAGGAAAATAAAAAAATAATAGTGATTATTATTATTATTATTATTATTATTATCACTATTATTGAAAATAATAGTGATTATTGATAAAAAAGGCTTAAAAATAGGGAAAATAGAAATACACTTCATAAAAATAAGGAAAAATATAATGAGTGTTTGTGAATGTATGGTGGTGGCGGAGCATGAGGTTTAGCCTCAGTTTTCCCTATATATTTGTCAAAGTTCGTGATTTATTACTTTTCATGCATGAAAACATGACAAAATGAGCCCCTACACCTATGCAATGGAAGCACTACCTAAAAGTAGGGGGTGGGGTGTTTGAATTATGCAATTTGGGTACTAATTATTATTGATTTTACTAATGCATAGCATGATATAGGGTTCGTTGTATCTTAATTAAGAGGATAGTAGCATGAGCATTGTCTCGGTGCTATCCTTACATTGTCGCAATGAGTTAGTAAATGAGCATTGGAAAGCTTGGTTATGCACAACACATTTCTGATTGAAAATTATGTTTAAGCACTTTAGGATCATCCACTTTTGCATGTGCATATCAACCATGGTATTGGAATATGAAGAACTGAATGCATAGCACATGTTTTCTGTTATGATGACCTACGCTTGAGTGTGAAAAGCATCCTAAGTTGTAGGCTAGTCAATGGTTTTCTTGGGGAATTATTTGGTAAGGACACATGGTATCTCCTGGAATACGTTCAAAATGAAAGAGTGGAGCTTGTATCATATGTACTCTATGTTGGAGCAGCACATCTTGGGGCCAATCCCCTTGATGTAGAAGAGCTGCAGTGGAGCCGTGGCATTCAGCCCGAGAGGTGCTTCCCTATGTTTGTGCTAAGAGGTATTATGCCTATATGTTATGGGATCTCCCTCTAAGGAGGAGTAGGGGAAGATAAATGTCTGACTATGATCTAATACAAATGCAGAATCGACATTAGCATTTAGTGTAGAGTGAGTCTTAGATGCTCTTGGTTGTGAGGCCTGGCTGTGAGGCCGTGTGGGGTGTCTTGTGTGTCTTAGAGGTGCAGCTAGTGCTAGAGATCCAGTGTCGGGCCCATTTTAGGTCTCGAAACTTCTCTCGTCCACAAAATAGATAAGAACATTCTAAATGAACTAGAGATAGCATGTCCTTTCCACATCAGGACAACAAACCTAGTAGGAAAAGCTTAAACAAAATAGTACAACATATCCATTTGAGCTCTCGATACATCCTCATTAGGATTGATAATAAGAGAAGGGATAGAATTCCTTGTATTTAAGTGCGATTGTTGATGCATAAAATCTAAATACCAACATAAGTGAATAGCTAGCTGCCTCACAAAAACATCTTCTGAGTGAACATATGTCGGCAATATATGCTCAAGAAAATTAAAGATAGGAATATGAACATACAAACAAAGTCTCGCACATGGTCCTGTAAAGTCTACTACCAATGACAAAGTATATCACTCTCAAACCCACTGGTATCCATGACTAATGGTGGAGGAAGGTTTATATAATCAGAAGGCTGAGGTAAGGGAATCATAGTCAAAGAATGGAGAGGGGGATATGATAAATCATAGAAAGTGGAAGGATTAGGTGATAAGGATACCAAAAAATGAGGGAAAGAAAAAAAGAAGATTTGAAGAGATTTGATTGAAAAAGTGGGTGGAATAGGTTAAGCAATAGGAGGATTAGGAGAAATAGGTGTAATAGTAGCTTCAATATTAAATGGGAAAGGGGTAAATACAAGGATAAGAGGAGATAATACAAGGTAAACAGTAAGCATAGAAATGGGATCAAGATTAGTGTTAGGAAGGGAGATATAAATAGGAAGTCATTGAGCAATCTTCTGATAAGAAAGTAGATCAATAAGATCAATTTGATAAATAGAAGATCAATACTTAAAGGCTTAAAAGAAAACATCTATGAATAAAGGATGTTCTGCAATGCGAGAAAGAACTTGTGAGTGTAAGGGTTGGATATCAGAGCAAAAAAATGTGCTCTTTTGTCATTGATGGTAAACTAGCATATCCTCCTCTAAAGGGGGATGCCAAGCATAACCTTTGCACCATGAAGTCTTTTGGATATATGTCTAAAACCCATTTAAAAGACTAAGCTCCATCGAATGAATATACATGGCTTCTTGTAAAATAACATCCCTACATAAATATTGATATCCTCATCATTAGGAATCTCTAAGTCTCTTGTGATATACATGAATGATAATAATTGTGCCTCATGGAAAACTAGATCATTAAGAGCATGATTAAACACTGATTTCAATAAATCAATAGACCAAAGGTTATGCCACCCCTCTTTTGGTGCTTCCAAGTTAATAGTGCTAAAAGACATATATAGGGGAAGCTTCTGTTGTTGGTATATCCAAAAGGTAGGGGGAGATGATACAAGATCAATAAAGCAAAGGAAGTCTTGTTGCAAATAATCAATATGCTACTGAATATAGTCCACCTTAGCAAAATGAGCATAACTTAATTTGGATTGTTGCTTTAGGCTTTTGAGCTCTTTGTAGAAGATTAAAGAGAAGAGACTACAAGAGAAAGGGGAGGATAAAAAAGTTTAGTTACTTTACATATCAACTTTTCAATTATCTTCTGTTGTACTATAACAATTTCTTTAGAATGCTGCAACTCACCCTCACAAGTACCCATTTTAGAAACTAAAACCACCATGTGGGAGCTCTCACTCAACCGCCAAGACCCACGGACCACTTATTGCTTCAAGCATTTCAAGCAAGCTCTATTGGCTATCTCTCACCTAGCCGACGCGCCGTCAATACTCTTGGGGTGTAGTGAGCTTACATTGATGCGAAATAAGTTGCCTCTTCCCTCACACAAGCTGGTAGCTCCACGATCCTAGATGCTAGCTCAAGCATCCTCAAGCCTACTCAATCTCCAAGCTCCATCCACCATAGCCGCATGTGAGATAAGAGAAGATAAGAGAAGAGAGAAGAGGAGATGGTGAAGAGCTTCACTCTCTTGATCCCTCACTCCCACACACTCACTCACTCCCTCACACTCTCACATTTCCTCCCTTAAGAGCACACACAAGCAAGATGAAGAGAAGAGAAGAAGAGAAGAAGAGAGGACTCTTGTTAGCCACACACCAAAGAATGAGCTTTCATTCACTTTTTGAACTTTATATATATAAACCCTAAAACCCCATGGGCACGCATCCCTTTTTACATGACCGGCCATTGTGGCAAGGTCCCTTTCTCTAATTCCCTCTTCTTGCTCCATGCCCTAAGCCTAAACCCATCTATTCTTTCACAAATGGCACAGGAGGGAGCCTGGCGCTTTTTTACAAGAGTTTTTAGAGTTTTTGAGGCGCATTTCCTTTAAAATTGCTCTTTTTGCCTCAATTTAGCTTTAGAGGCCGCCTCTACGCCTTTGCTCTTTTTTCATTCTTTTTCCACTTTTTCCTTCATTTTTCTGCCATCTTGAATTGAGGTTAACATTACCCCCTCCGAGGTGGGTGCCAGTCCCATGGCACATCGAGCTGTTTGTTGGGGATGAGTAGGAAGTTGGCAAGTTGTTGGTCAGGTGATGGTAGGGTCACATGTGGGCTAGGGTGCTTTGGAAGCATGGGCAATGATGGTCAATAGAGAGCCAATGAGATGTCAAGTGGATGATGGGGCCTCCGAAGTTGGTGGTTTGTCACATTTTGCAGTAGACGAAAGGAGAACGTGCAGTACTCTACCTAAGGGGAGTGTCTGCCTTATTGCGTGGTGCATTGTGCTCGTGCTAGTGGAACGGGGAGTTGGGTGTAACCACAAGTAGGCCTGGGTGATTTCCCACACTTGAGGACCCCGTTCGTGCAGTAGGGAGGTACAGTGAGTGTAGCGTAGGGTGATAGGTCTCGAGTGTTACCTCCCTAGGTGTGTCCTACCCTTGGGGTGCCCGAAGCATGAAGTGGGGACAAAAAAGAGCTAGGGGGTTAGGAACGGGGCCAGTCGATCGAGGTCACCGGACGTGCCTAACTTAAGGACCCCTAGGTGTAGGGATTGGAGCCATGTTCGGCAACTTGCATGCAGATACATTTTTCTTTCTTTCTTTCATTTTTCTTTCTTCTTTTCTTTTTTTTTCTTTTTTTTGGTTGGGTTTAATAGTAGGGAATTGTCAGTCCTAGTCCTCAGGAGGGGGTGGTGAAGGGGATTTAATGGAATGGCTCGAAATTCTCCAACTCTACATGAATTTCTTAAGGTTCAAGAGAACCTGGAAAGGAGTGGTGGAGAGGAATGGATGGCTGCAACGAGTGAACCGGCTATCGCTCATGTCTTCAAGAACAACGAGGCAAAAAGAAGGGAGGAGGCTAGCTCGCATCATCAGGCGGGTCATCGCGCAGCTATCCATTGCATTAAGATAGAAAAATATGGGGGAAGGCCGCGTTCAATTGGGGTGGGGTCTTGCCTAAATAGGATTTTTAGGAGCCTATGATAGTTGCAAGTGGTGATGAAGGCGGGATCCGAGTAGGAGGAGAAATCAATGATAAAGCGTGTCATGGTGGAATCTAAGCTATCAGAGGTGAAGGTGAGGGCATGGGCTAAAGTGGTGGTACAGGGGTTATATATGACAGGGAAGTCATAACGGCCATGGGCATTTGCATCGAATTCTACTCCTATTCGTCGAGGGTACGCCATGTAGGTAGGGTTGTTCCTCTCCGGAGGGAGAATGTTACAAAAGGCCATCCATGTAAATACGTTGTCATAGCAGATGCGCCTTCGTCACAATGGTTGGCACTCATATCCGGGCACGGACTGAGGCACTTCAAAAACTTTATTCTACCAGTATTCTGCCCCAGTGGGATTCTTCTCTCTTTCCTTCAACCACTGTTGGCTTAGCAAGCTTCCGACATTGATCACCTCGTCCACTATTTTAGTGGGAAGGACTTTTGCGCAGGGCATTGGGGATGAGGAAGTTGAAGGTGAAGGGCTGCCTCTCCTGTTCTTGTCTCTCCTAGAGTATGAGCTCCACATGAAAACTGGGAGGCATGTCATCTAGGCATGGCGGGAGGGGTACAGATGGCTGGGCCATAGGGTTCGCCCTTAATATTTGTCTGGCTTCTTCCACCAGTTTCCTCCTCTTCTTCCTCAGGGTGGTTTTCCTCTCCGTAGATGCATTTGTTGGTTGCCCTTGCCCTTCAAGATGGGGTGAAGGGGGTTGTGGAACCACTTCTTCTTCAAATCCGCCTAGGTCAATGTGCAGTTTTGTTTCACTTCCTGGGCGCTCTTGCTGTTGTACCCCTTCTACAAACCCCAGAGTATCAATCTCCTAGGGGTTTAGGCCGCAATCGATAGCAAATACCTATGTTGTTCTCCAGGCTTAGCCCCACTATAATGGGTTGGGAGGGCGTGTCTAGCCCTGCTCACAGGGCTCTGTGTGCTATGCTCAGTTTCTTTTTTACTGCCTCCAAGGACTCCCCTTCCTCCTCATGAGTGGCATCCATCAAGGTATTCAGGAAGATTCGTTGTTGAGTACGGAAGGCCACTTGGGCTACCTCTACTCTGCCTTCTGCTAGGATTTTCTCTTTCTCCATAAGAGCCAGGCCATGCGCCAAGGTCTTCACTCTTTTCTCATTCTAGCCTGCCCACTCTTCAGCCCTCTTTTTCATTTCTTCCATGCCTTCTCCCTATCTTTACACCAAGGCTGTGAGCCTCTGCTCTGATCTTCCAATTCTTTGCTCATTCTCTCCTGCTCTTCTTTTTTGAGACTCATCCTTTCTGTCATTGTTTCCATTTCTCGATGGTGTTTCTCCTCTTATTGTTTCCTTCCATCCTTCCCTGTGGTAAACTCCTTCATGCCTTATTCGATCCGACCTATTTTTGCTACTAGATCCTTGTGTTGCATGATCAGAAGCTTATATTCTTTTTGTTTCATCTATGAGCTCTTGATCAGAAGCTTATATTCTTTTTGCATCTTCTCGAGCTCTTGATTTTCATCTATGACTGCCAGCTTTGCTCCTTTTCTTCTTTGGTTTTTAGATCCCTTTTCACATCGAGAATTTTCTTTTGTTGCATAGCCATTTTTTTAATCTTTTTGAGCTGGAAGACTACTACTGCTTCCCTTTCTGCCTCTAACTCAGCCATCGCGATCCTCCTTTCCCCCCTTGCCCTAACTGTGAGAGCAATTCATCAACATATTTGTCACGATTTGCGAGTGGCATCATAGTGGTGGGGATTGGGGTGGTCAAGGCTTCCAGTTTTTGGCATTTTGGCTCTTGCCTAGACTCGACATCTATAGTTGGCCTTTTGTGCCCGGTGGTTGTGGCCTCCCCGCTCCTTCCTTGTGCTAGTTCCTTATTGATAAAGTATTGCATTCACGCCACAAAACTATTCACATCGGTGCTGGCTAGCATGCTTGGGGTGACAGTGGTGGCTTCGCTGGTGAGCACTAAGGGGGCCGGAATGGGATGGATGGGGCCTTACCCTTGCCTTCGACGACCATGGACAGCATGGCTTCAGGTACTTGAGGGCTTGAGCAGGGTTTATCTTCCCTAGGAGGGCTTAAAGTCCCCATGCCATGGCGTCGGCTTTGTTGTTCTATGGACCGACGAATTTCTTCGGCCATGTCTTCCTCCTCCTCTCTCCTCAATTCTGCATTCTCTTCCATAACTCTTCTTTCTCTCTCTTCTTCTATTTTCCTTGCTTTCTCGATCAACTTTTTATCTTCTTCCTTCTCCTTCTTCTTCCACTCCGTCTCTTCTCTCAGGGATTCCTTTTTTGCTCTTTCCAAATCTTCTTCTTCCTTTTTCCTGCCTGCCTTTTGTTTCTACTTTTGAGTTACCTTCCTAGTCAACTCCTTTGTTTTTCTCTATCCAGATTGAGCCTCCCACTCCTCCTTCTCTGTCTCAGTTTCTGTTTGCCAGCGGTCGCTCGATTGCTCATCCTTTTGATGGGTCAATGACCTGTCTAGGGTCTCATCTGCTCCTTTGTTTCCTTGTTGGGCCTCTTTCATGGCCTCCTAGATGATGGCTATCAGTGTGCTTCCGTACTCGATGAAGGAGGCTTTCAAGGAAGGTTTCTTCCTCTCCATATTCTTAGATGCGAGGGATTCTCCGCCTCTCTTTGGTCGCTTGGTCTATTGTTTTGCGCACGTAGCCATTCCAATCCACCTCATCCAAGGTGCGGGTTGCCACATTCTCTAGCATAGGTACAGTGATCCGGTGCATGAGGGAATTGTATCGTTGGCTAGAGAAAAGGGCGTGCACCAACTTTGCCTACATGCAGATCTCAGCATCAAGGATGTCTTCTATGCTGATGCCATCGTTTGTCAAAACTTCTTCCCTCTTGATCTTCAGCAGAGCACACACATCCCTCTTATGTTTTTTCTCCACCTTAGGTTCCAGCCCTAGTGCTTTCTCCACCAAGGCTTGGTTTAGTGATACCTACACTTGTCGGGCATTGTCCCCCCTTCCCACCATCACCATTCCACATTCTCAGTCGAGGTTGTACGTTCTTAAGAACTCTACACACTTCGTGTGGTCAGGTTTTTGTGCAAACTTCTCTAGGTACTTGTGGAGGTTGCACTGCTCCACTATTCTCTTTGCGGCCTGCTCCTCCTTGGCCACCATCTTCTCAAGGTTGTGAATGCTACCAAATTTTAGTTGACTATAAGCCTGATTTTCTAGGCTGATGTTGTACTGTGCTCTCTCTTCCTCTGTGAAGGGGAGTCAGTGGGCATGGTCTTGTTGCGACATCTCTCGTTCCTGTCATAAACCATACTTCCCATTAGTGCTATAATTAATATATATACAATAATTTGCTGAAAAGAAATATTTTATGTTTGTTGAATGAAAGCATTAAGATCCAATACAGATTCTTCCCTTTAGACTTTCTATTTTTTATTTCAAAGTTTTTGTGACATTCCTCCTACAACACCAGTTTCTTATGTGTTTATTGTGTTTGCTTGATTCACCTTCACCTTACCCTCTCCCCTTCCAGATTGAGAAGAATCCTTCCTAGGATCAAAGGTTAGGAGATCAAGGGCATTGAACATTCAGATATAAGGGTTACTTGCGCATGAGCCAAGTATAGAATTCTGGGTTATATTCCAACTGAGTCTTATGGTCCAAAGCGAAGGGTCGGGTACTTAGGTGTGTGATGTAAGTGAGGACATCCGTTAGGAAATCATCAGAATCGACGAGGCTACCGATGTGGAGCTCTTCTTCGATCAGGAAACAATCAAGATATGGGTGTCCTTTGACGTGCTCTTCCATGGGTCGGCCACAAAGAGTGGTTAACACTCTATATGAGGTGGGTGCGACATAGGTTGGGTTGTACTCCGATGTCCTGATTGGGTAGTCCTGCTTAGCATTGGTCATGATTTGACATCCTTTGAGTTCCCACTGCCATCGTAGAGTGTACCAATTTCGTAGAAACGAG
Source organism: Lygodium microphyllum (assembly GCF_053477565.2). NCBI lineage: Eukaryota > Viridiplantae > Streptophyta > Polypodiopsida > Schizaeales > Lygodiaceae > Lygodium > Lygodium microphyllum. The sequence continues at coordinate 30,246,450 of NC_141155.1, forward strand.
GAGTCGATGTCAGCTAACGCTTAAAACTCCCCAACTTCTTTGTTAATGATGGAAGAAGTCATCCGCTTATCGTAGGACATAATGAGGCACTATTTGATGGCTTGTTCTCTTGATATCTCAGTGTGTAGCAACTCGACAGCTGAATGGGGTGTTTTGACAAATGCAAATTTGAATGTTTCCCAGAAACAAGGCATCATGCAAACTTCAGTCACTAAAGGCAGCCAGCAACATGAACGTGGCATCTAAGCATCTAAGATAATAAATAAAGTCATCCCCTGTGTCTTCGGCTAGGTCTGCAACCTGAGTTAAGAATTATTTCCACTCGTAAGAGGGTTTAAGGCCCACAGGTGGTTGGGGTTTGATGGGGCTAGAAGGCTCGGTGGGGCAGATGGTGGCAATTGCCTATGAAGTGGTGGTTGAGCATCGTGGATAAGCGTCGGAGTAGTAGTTGCTACGGATGGGTTGCTACACTCGAATTGGGTTTGGCAAGTCTTATCGTCATTAGCAGGGGTTAAAGGGGGTATGTTAACCCCAAGTCAAGATGGAAAAGCCAAGATGGAAAAAAATGGAGGAAAAGCAAAGGAAGATGAAGAAAAAGAGTGAAGACATGCAAGCGGCCCCTAAAGATAGACTGGGGCAAAAAGCGCAACCATAAAAGAAAAGGTGCCTCAAAAAACTCGAAAAATATTTGTAAAAGAGTGCCAGGCTCCCTCTTGTGCCCATTGTAAAATATTAGACGGGTGTAGGCTAGAGGCACGGGACTAAAAGAGGAAAATGGAAAAAGGACCTTGCCACAATGGCCGCTCATGTAAAAAAGGGATGGGTGCCCATGGGATTTTAGGGTTTGTATATAAAGTTCAAAAAGGGAATAAGAGATCATTCTTGTGTGTGGCAAAAAGTGGCTTTCCTCTTCTTCTTCTTGCTTGCTTGAGCTTGTGCTTGAGAGAGGGAGTGTGAGAGTGTGAGGGAGTGAGTGTGTGAGGGTGAGGGACCGTGGGGTGGAGAAGCTCTCCATCTTCTCCTCTCTTCTTCTCTTCTCTTCTCTTCTCTTCTCTTGCTCGCGGTGATGGAGCTTGGAGCGTGGAGCTTGAGGATGGAGCTTGCTTGAAGCTTGCACTTGGATCGTGGAGCCATCGGAGTGGACGGGAGAGGAGGTAACTCGAACGGCATGGAGGTAAGCTCACTACACCCGTAGATATAGATGGCGTGTCGGCTATGTGAGAGGTAGCCATTAGTGCTCAGCTTGGAACGCTTGAAACAATAAGCGGTCCGTGGTGGGTCTTGGGCTCATTAGTCCTACAGCACAGTATTCGCAGGCTAAGTACATCATTGTGGCCATAGATTACCTCACTAAGTGGGCATAAGCGTGAGCCACACGAAAAAACAATGCTAGAACAATGGCTAAGTTCTTATGGGAGCAAGTAATCTCACGATTTGGTTGTCCCATTGAATTGGTCAGTGACCAAGGCACGCACTTCATCAATGAAGTGATCGCACACCTCCTGTCCACCTTCCTCATCATCCATCGCAAATCCTCGCTGTATTACTCTCAGGCAAACGGCCAGGCCGAATCAACAAATAAGGTTCTCATTAATGTCCTAACCAAGGTCGTTTCTGCTTCATGCAGCGACTGGGACAACAAGTTGATGGCAACTTTGTGGGCTTATCGAACCGCCTATAAAACGACTGTCCTTCAAACCCCCTTTAGGCTGACATATGGGACAGAAGCGATTCTACCGATAGAGTTCTTCGTCCCTAGCCTGAGAATAGCACTTCAAGAGCAATGGGAAGGGAAGGAGGCATGGACACAGTGACTAGTTGAGCTCGAACGTCTCTCAAAGACTCGTCTTGTTGCCACCCATGCAGCATTGAGCAAATGATGGGAGAGCTGAACGCCAAGGAAGAGGAGAGGAGCCAAGAGAGGTAGCAACAATGAAAGAAGATCGAGTCTATCTCCAATCAGCTACGTCTTGGGAAGACAGAACAGGACAACATGAGCAGAGAGCTCCGGGCCCAGGAGCAAAAGCTCATAACCCTAGCTCAAAAGCAGATGGAGAGCATGGAAGGAATGAGCAAAAGGGCTGAGGAATGGGCTACCCAGAATGAGGCGCAAGGGAAGGCTCTGGCGTGGCGCCTCGCCTTGGCGGAGAAGGAAAAAATCTTGGCAGAAAGCAAAGCGGGTGCCATCCAAACAGAAACAGAGCATTGATGATGAGTTGGGTATTCCTTCTATTGTTACACCTGGAGTAAGGAAGACCAGGGATGTTTTGAGAGCACCTGGGAGTGAACCTACTTTGCGCAGGTCTACTAGAGCTAGGTATCCTGTGGACAGGCTGAAATATGATGGTTTTATAACCATTCACTATGCCTATATGGTCAAAGTGATACAGGAACCAGAACCCACTTCTTTTGAGCAAGCCATGGGAAAAGAAAAATGGGAGAAAGCCATGGATGAAGAAATGGATGCCTTGGAAGCAAATGCTACATGGGAATTGGTACCTTTGCCTAAAGGTAAGAATACAATTGGTTGTAAGTGGGTTTATAAGGTGAAGCACAATGCAGATGGTTCTGTGAACAGATACAAGGCAAGATTAGTAGTCAAAGGGTATGCACAAATATATGGCATTGATTATGAAGAAACATTCAGTCCGGTTGCAAGGATGGCAACCGTAAGAGCAGTCATTGCTACGGTTGCATCAAAGGAATGGTCTTTACATCAGATGGATGTAAAGAATGCCTTCTTGCATGGCGATTTGCAAAAAGAGGTATATATGGAGCAGCCACCAGGTTATGTGCATGCTGTTCATCCTGAGTTTGTTTGCAGGTTGAAGAAAGCCTTGTATGGCTTGAAGCAAGCACCTAGAGCATGGTCTGACAAGATAGGACAGTATCTTGTCACTATTGGCTTTCAGATTTCCAAGGCAGGTTTCTCACTTTATGTGAGAAAAACAGAGAAAGGTATTATGCTACTTGTCATTTATGTTGATGATTTGATTATCACAGGTGATAGTGGTGAAGATATCCTTCATGTGAAAATGCTGTTGAAGCAGAAGTTTGAGATGAAGGATTTGGGAGAGCTGCGTTATTTCTTGGGAATTGAGGTGATTAGATCACCAAGTGGGATATGGCTCTTGCAGAGGTAGTATGTATTGGACATGCTGTCCAAATATGGGATGACATGCTATAAGCCTATTTCAGTTCCTTTGGAGCAGAATGTGAAGCTGAACGCAGATGCAGGTGAGCTTCTAGAAGACCCTACTATGTACAGACGCATAGTAGAAAGTTTGATTTATATGACTATTACCAGGCCAGATTTGAGCTATGATGTTGGATTGGTAAGTCAGTTTATGCAGGCTCCAAGGAAACCGCATTTGGATGCGGCTAGACGCATACTCTGGTATGTGAAGTCCACATTGCAGTATGGACTACTTTATGAGACTGGGGTTCAGATACAGTTGCATGGATACACTGATGCTGATTGGGCTGGTAGTATTTCTGATAGACGATCTACCAGTGGATATGTGTTCTCTTTTGGGAGTGCTGCAGTCACTTGGAGCAGCAAGAAACACCCTACAGTTGCCTTGTCGAGCACAAAGGCTGAGTACAGGGGCGTAGCAATGGCTGCATGTGAGGTAGCTTGGTTGCATAATCTACTTTATGATATGCATCAGCCTACAGATGGGCCAATTGTCATTTATTGTGACAATATGAGTAGTATACACTTGGAAAATAACCCAGTCTATCATGCTAGAACAAAGCACATTGAGGTGCATTATCACTATGTGCGGGAGAGGGTTTTACTAGGTCTTATTGATCTAGTTTATGTCAGCACAGAGGATCAGGTAGCTGACATATTTACAAAGGCATTGGACGCATAGAAGCTGCGCAGGTTCAGAGATCTGCTTGGTGTGCAGGAATTGGGATTGAGCTCGAGGTGGAGTGTTGAGATATCGAGCTCCACTCATGATATGCCAGGGTGACCGTCGTGCATTTATGTCACCGACTTGTCAGTTGCAGATGCGGTTGGTACACCGCCTATGAATAATAGCTAGATGATAGCTATCCTTATCTACTCTAGTTCATGGCTCAATTAGTATGCCACCTTAGTTAGTTGAGTTTGGTTTGAGACCCATATATAGGGTTCTTCTATTTCTATGTACTAGAGTTCTTTTGGCTTACACAACTAAGAAGAGGAAAACTGTTTTCAGCCTCCACCTGTGTGTGTATTCCCCCATTTTGCAAGCAAGAAAGCTACAAGTGAGACTCCTTCCTTCTCTCCCACAATCTTGACACTCTACACGCGGGGTTGCAGATGCCACCCCAACCTGCAGAGGTAAGGCTGGGCCTAGAGGAGCAGCGGAAGTATCTACTACTGGCCGGCCTAACTCTCCAAAAGGTAGATGCCCTCGGCTTTGAGGAAAGAACACTACAAGAAAACCAGCAGGGGGAGGAAGTCAAATTCAGAATTGACATGAATAGATTCAGTGAAGATGTAATCCCGCAGCCCCCCTCGTCGCACGAACAAGATCCAACCTAGACAGGCCATCCTTAAAGAGCGGTGGAAAAAGTTGGTGGAAGAGGCCATAAAATGGCTACAGGCCAAGCCCGTTGTACAGCCATCGGCTCCCCTCCCACCATGCCCCCAAGACCTACCTATGCAATTCCACGCAGATCTGGTGGTCTGGGAATGGCAAGAACTGGAAAAGGACCCTTTCTCCTTTAGTTTCCTTATGTCTGATAGTCTGAGAAGGGTCCTGCCGATCAAGGCGATGGAGGAGGTGATAGCGGCTGGTAGCCGACTAGGCCAAAGTTGGAGGATAGGGCAAGAACCCCCACCTTATGGGGCACGAAAGAGGCCAAATTTTGGCAAGACAAGATATACGAGGTGCCACACATGGTGAGGGGCTACGACTGCCAACCCCTCTAGAGGAGGCGAATATGTAATACCAACATGCTCGCTTGGATGGCTTTTTGTAACACCTTACCCCACGAACGGAACAACCCCACGTTTATGGTGTATCCCCATAGGGTAGGTGTGGATTTTGTCGCCACCCTCCATAGGAGGCACGACTTCCCCGTTATCTACAACGTCAACGCCACTTCCTTTGAAAACGCTGTACTTTTTGATCTAGGAATCCTGCCCGCCTCCATGACGCGTTTTCTTGTGGAGTTCTCCTCCTGCCCAAAAATCCTGCATTCATAACCACCTGTAATTACCTTAGGCTCATTAAACTCCTACTTAAGCAAGATTCGGCACTGCAAGAAATCGGCTTGCCTCCATCGATAGTTGTGCCATGACCCACTTAATGATGCGGGCTAGCCTTCTACCTTCATTTTGCCTAGCGCTCCTAGAGGATATGAGTGATAGCCAATTCACTAGGTGCAACCACCCCTTCCTATCCACCACCTCTCTCCATGTCCGCATGAACCTGAAAGGGTACATGCAAAGCCATCAATTTTTACACAAATCCATCCCCCCGCCCTCCCCCCTCATTCTGACGACGAGAGCTAGCCTTGGCTGTCCTGCTCCTCATGTAATACTATCCCGCAATGTATTTATAAAAAAAAAAGAGATCACTGCACCTAGGGGTCCTTAAGTTAGGCATGTCCAGTGACCTCGGTTGGCTGGCCCCACTCCTTACCCACTAGCCCTTTTTGATCCCCCATGTCACGCTTAGGGCACATCAATGGTAGGACACACCTAGGGGAGTAACACTCCCCTATGGTACCTGTCACCCTAAGTCACTAGCACCACTCCCTCTTGGCACAAATGGGGTCCTCAAGTATGGGGCATCACTCCGATCCGCCCCACTTTCCCATTCCACTAGCACGAGCACACTGCACCAACACGCTCACAACAGCACCCCCTAGGTAGAGCACCGCACCTTCTTCTTCAGGTACACCACTTCCGCCCAACCACCAACTTCGGAGGCCCTCATTCACCTATGCAATCCATTGAGTTGCTCCGACGACCATCGTTCTTGAGTTTCCACAAACCCCTGAGTCTACATGTGGCCCTTAACCTTACACCCACACCAAAAGTGCCATGGGACTAGCACTCGTCTAGGAGGGGGGTAATGTTAACCCCAAGTCAAGATGGCTAAAAATGGAGGAAAAGCAAAGGAAGATGAAGAAAAAGAGCGAAGACACGGAAGCGGTCCCTAAAGATGAACCGGGGCAAAAAGTGCAACCATAAAAGAAAAGGCACCTCAAAAAACTCAAAAAATCTTTGTAAAGAGCGCCAGGCTCCCTCCTGTGCCCATTGTAAAATATTAGACGGGTGTAGGCTAGAGGCACAGGGCTGAAAGAGGAAAATGGAAAAAGGACCTTGCCACAATGGCCGGTCATGTAAAAAAGGGATGGGTGCCCATGGGATTTTAGGGTTTGTATATAAAGTTCAAAAAGTGAATAAGAGATCATTCTTTGGTGTGTGGCAAAAGGAGTCTTCTTCTTCTTCTCTCCTTCTCACCTTCTTGCTTGTGTGTGCTCTTGAGAGAGGGAGTGTGAGAGTGTGAGGGAGTGAGTGTGTTGAGAGTGAGGGATCAAGAGGGTGAAGCTCTTCACCATCTCCTCTTCTTCTTCTTCTCTTCCCTTCTCTCTCTTCTTGCATGCGCGGCTATGGAGGATGGAGCTTGGAGGTGGAGGAGGCTTGAGGATGCTTGAGCTAGCATCTAGGATCGTGGAGCTACCGGTGTGTGGAAGAGAGGAGGCAACTCATATTGGCGCTAAGGTAAGCTCACTACACCTGTAGGATCGACGGTGCATCCACTAGGTGAGAGATAGCCATTAGAGCTCGCTTGGAACGCTTGAAACAATAAGCGGTAGGTGGGTCTTGACGGTTGAGCGAAAGCTCCCACAGGGTAACGTTGTTTGGGGTTTGGGCAGATAGGCTTGCTCAACTCTTTTGGGCTTATGCATGGGTGAGCTGGTAGGAGGCGGGTTCGAAAAGCATTGTGGCTTCTGGTTCCGAGGTTCTACGGGGCTCGGGGCGATCAAGCTTGAGGGTCGCATGTGAGTGATGCCGTGGGCCATTCGGGCCTTAGGGATCCATAGCGAGGCATTTTCCTCATAGTAGCCTTGTGCATGCAAGAGGGCTTTAATGATCCATCTTGGCTATCATGCTTTGATTTCTATAATTGCATCTTGGCCTCCTAGGTTTAGAGTTTCTTGTGTTACGAGGACGTAGGTGTCTACTCCTAGGCAGTAGTTGTGATTGTTTAGGCCTCCATTAAAACTCAGGCTGTTGGGCCTTAGCTTTTGCTGCTGTGAGTGGCGACTCGTGAGACTCGGTAGATGGTGGTTGAGCACTACCCCCCTCCGTAGGCTTGGCTGCAAGTATTTCTACCAGTGGCCTTGCGGACTTTAATGAGGTCATGTAGCCCTTGTTGAAGGCTGTAATGATACAGACGTTGCCTATGGCGAGGTGGATACGCTGTGACTCATAATCGACACTACAGTGAGTTTTCTTCTTGAAGGTTTGCCCTAGCAGTGACTCCGTGCCTGCGACTTTAGTGTTTGGGAACACATAAAAGATCATTGGTATAATCTCAGACTCAATAGCAATAGCGGCCCTGCACTTGCCGAGAAGTGTGTATGAGCGGCCCCCATATGGGCTTAATTTGGCATTAGTGGGCTGTAGTGGTGGTTTACCAAGTTGGGTCCAATGATTGTGAGTTAAGACATTGAAGTTTTCTCCCTAGTTAATCAAGGCATTGAAAGCACATGTTTACTTGGCAATGACCATGATGTGGAGATATGTAGGTTCTACGACTTCCTCATCCTCATCATCAATTTTTGTGATTGTGGCGACTCGTACCTTGATAGGGTGTTCTAACATTGGTGGCTCATGCAACGGATGCATGGGAGGATAGTACTTCTTAATGTGATTGCCATTAAAGAAGCCTATGCCCTCGCCGTCTAGAGTCTCGAGCTCAACGTTGCCAGTTCGGCTAATTACACGAACTTTGAAAGCCCCAAGACCTCTAAACTTCATTTTCTGCTTGTGTCCTTTAAACTGAATACAGGAGCACTAAGTCGCCCTGTTCAAAGTTGCGTTGTTTGACATGCTTGTCAAACCAGCTCTTGCGTCGTGTCTTCTTGCATATGAGTACATGAGTGGCTAGAAGGCAAGTTTTTGAGAGGCGTTCAAGTTCAACCAGATGCTACATCCATGCCTCCTTCCCTTCCCATCATTCTTGAAGTGCTATTCTCAGGCTAGGAATGAAGAACTCTATTGGAAATAAAGGGATTCTGGCTGACAACCATTTTATAAGCATACAGTAAGCCCACAAGGTTGCCATCAGCTTCTTATCCCAGTTGCTGTGCAAAGCAGAGAGACTACCTTGGTCAGGACATTTATAAGGATCTTATTTGTGGATTCTTCATGTCTGTTTTCTTGAGGGTAGTATGGAGAGGATTTTCAATGGATGATTAGGAAGGTCGATAGAAGATGCACTATCACTTCATCGATGAAGTGCGTGCCTTGGTCACTAACTAGTTCAATGGGGCAACCGAATCGTGCCCTGGTCACTAACTAGTTCGATGGGGCAGCCGAATTGTGAGATCACTTGCTCCCACAAGAACTTGGCAGTCATTCTAGCATCATTCTTTCATGTCGCTCTCGCTTCTGCCTGTTTTGTTAGGTAGTCCGTGGCCACAATGATATATTTGGCTTGTGAATACTGTGCCGTAGGACTAATGGGTCCTATGAAGTTGAATCCCCATTTTTCAAAGGGTTGTCATGCAATGATTGGGGTCAGCTCCATTTAATCCTTGTGAACCAGGACCTTTGTCCCACTGACACTCGTCACAATGCTTGACAAATATTGTTGCATCGTGAAAAAGCGTGGGCCACCATAGTTAAGACTGTAGCACCTTATGGGCTATCGTGTCTCTGCTAAAGTGTCCTCCAGCAATTCTGTTGTGCGCCTCTGTCAGCACATCATTCATCTCATGCTTGCATACGCATCTACGCAACAACTTGTATTGCCCTAACCTATATAGTTGGCCTGCTATCAACTGGTAGGGTTGGATTTTGAGAATAAGTTGCCTAAGTTGGGTCTTTTCTATTGGTCTCTTAGGCAGTCCGTGCTCTAGCACGTGGATGATGTCATCTACCCAATGTGGTGTTAGATCAGCCTTGAATAAATCTCTCTCGATGGAAGGGTTGAATAGATGAGCATCTGGCAATTCATCGAAAATGCCTTGTCCAGTGAACTCTCCTGTGGGGATGTGTGACATGTGGTTATCCATGTAGTGTTGTTTTCCCTTCTGTACAGCCACGGAGAAGTCGAATTCTAAAAGTAGAAGGAGCCATCGAGTTATGTGCCATGTAGCGCAAGGTTTTTTCACTAGATACAACAAGGCTTGATGGTCCACAAAGAAAGTAAAAGGCATAGCCAAAAGATAATGCTGAAACTTCTTTACCGCAAATACCATGGCCAAACTCTGTCTCTCAGTCGACGAGTAGTTCATTTGAGTCTTCGTGAGTTTTCTGCTAGCAAAGCTCACTAGATAGTCGAGGTTGTGTTCGCTAGATTGGCACAACACTGCCCCCACAATGAATTTCAAAGCATCAACATGCACGTGGAAGGTAATGGTCCAAAATTTGGGGCTCGTAGGATCAGTGCAGTAGTCAGAGCCTTTTTCAATTCCTTGTACGCTCGTTGACATGCTTCAGTCCATTCGAAGACAATCAATAGCTTGTACAAAGGTCTGGCAATCAATTCATAGTTTAGCACAAATCGTCGATATTATCCCATGTGGCCTAAGAAGCATTGAACTCCCTTATAGTTGATTGGGGGCAGAAGATCAACAATAATCCTGAATTTCAAGAAGTCAGTGGCAATGCTGTTCTTCGACACCACATGCCCTAGGATGCATCCATGTTTCACCTAGAACTAGCACTTTAAGGGGTTCAAAGAGAGACGATATAAGTGACACCGCTCAAAGATTGCCCGGAGTTTGTCTAAGTGTTCTCTCTAGGTAGAGTGAACACACAAGTCATCCACAAAGATCTCCAATTCCTTGCGAAGCATGGCTTTAAATATGGTGCACATGAGACATTGAAAAGTGGCTCAGGCATTAGTCAACCCGAAGGGCATGACTATATAAGCAAAGACGCCCCACTCAGTGGTGAAGGCAGTCTTATGCATGTCGACAGGATGCACTTGCACCTAATTGTATATGGAGAAACCGTCTAGAAAGCTATAGGCCTCTTTTCCCGCCACTCTTTCAAGCATGTGCTTGGTGTACGGTAATGGGTAGTTGACTCTCTTAGTGGCAGCATTCACCCTCTTGTAATTGACACACACCCTAATCTTTTTGTTTTTCTTCATCACTATGACTATAGGCGACGCCTAGTCTATGTGCTCAATTTCGTAAATGAATCCTACTCTCATAAGCTTGTCAATCTCCTCTTTGACTGCATGAGCATGTTTTGGATTCATCGAGTATGACCCCTGCTTGACCAGCATTGCGTCTGGCGTCATGGGTATGTTATGAGTCACTGCACTCGGATCTACCCCATTAAGCTCTTCTAAGGACCAAGCAAACACGTCCATGCACTCTTGCAAGAGAGCAACAAGACTCGTTTCCTCTTCCTCAGTCAAGTCATCGGCAATTAATACCGGTCGGGGTGTCTCCCCCTCCTGTGCTAGATTCACCTCCTTGACCTTGGCTGGTCCCTCGATGGGTTCACTCGTTTCCCCTTGGCATTTGGCGCCTAACAAGATTACCACCCTATCACCCTTCTTGAATTTTGTAAATCTCTTCGGGAGATCCTACGACTTTCTTTGCTCTTCTATTTGCATGTCCCTAGCTATTTTGCCCTTTCTTTCTTCAACCATCTATGCCTCAGGTGGACGGGTAGGTCCCCCTTGGTGCGTCTGGTCTTGCATGGTCTAGGTATTTCTGGGTTGCTATTTGAGCCACTTCCAACTCAGAATCGAAATCACCATTTTTGCTAGAAGAGGTGGTTTCTCCTGGCAGTCGCAGCTCAGAGGGTGACTCTGTTCTAAGCACTGGTGTTGTACCTGGTTGGGTTAGGCCTGCTTGTTCGAAATCTATGGCTCATGTGTGTTCCAACCATGCATGGTCACAATCCATGCACATGACCCCTCGTTCTATCTTAAAGACACCCTTTTTCTGTGGCTTGGAGTCTGCTCGTATCTATTCTATTTCTCGTCCCTCAGTGTTTTATTCCACTGTGTCTATCTCACCCTCACTTTCATCACTGAAAGAATGGCAATCTTTGTACTCATCTCTCATTGGAGTCATCTTCGTCCAACTGCTCATTGTCTCCTAGGTTTTGGTATATCTCTTGTCTCTGATCAGAGACTAGGGCCCAATTGTACATGAGGTTTAAGTCATGCACCCTGGTCCATTGCCACCTTGCTTCATCTAACAGACCTTGGAGTGGCTTGAATTTTGCAGCTCGATTGCCAGCTAGCTTGCCAGTCAAATGCTCTAGAATCTCTTGGAGTTCCTTCTTGTTATTTGGCACTTGAAATGTGACAGGTTTAGGTCACCCACGAAGGGTTCCTACCATTATGCAGACTGGTACGAAGGGTGTTCTTTTGACATCCCAACTGTCTTGATGGCTTGCTCATATGCCTCATGATCTGAGAATGGCAAGTCAATCATAGCAAGGACATGCATCCAGTCTCGCTCATCCTTTGGGCATGGGATAAACTTGGTCAAGGGCCCATAGGACTTCTTGACTTGAGCGTTACCTTTAAGCATTGCGGAGATGGAATCCAAGCTGACTAGAGAGGTCTTCCATGTGTCCATCTCTACCCTCACAACTGTTGAGATATCGAGCTCCACTCGTGATATGCCAGGGTGACCGTTGTGCATTTATGTCACCGACTTATCAGTTGAGATGCGGTTGGTACACCGCCCATGAATAATAGCTACATGATAGCTATCCTTATCTACTCTAGTTCGTGGCTCAGTTAGTATGCCACCTTAGTTAGTTGAGTTTGGTTTGAGACCCATATATAGGGTTCTTCTATTTCCTTGTATTTGAGTTCCTTTTTTGGCTTACACAACTAAGAAGAGGAAAACTGTTTTCAGCCTCCACCCTTGTGTGTATTTCCCCATTGTGCAAGCAAGAAAGCTTCAAGTGAGACTCCTTCCTTCTCTCCCACAATCTTGACATGGTATTAGAGCCTTGTTCGTGGTAAGGAGCTCAAGAAAGCAAGCCAAGCTCGCGGTGTTCTGGTAAGAGGAGCAGTGTTGCTTTCATTTTCTGTTTTGGGAGCAGATCTCTGCAGGTAGCACAGCCGGAAAGTGCAGGAGTGCATTGTCTCAGGTTGAGACGCCCTTCGCGGTGAAGCAAGAGGGAAGTATATGCTGCGGGAAGGCCTTTAGCCCTTGGCGACCTTGTTTTTTTTATTTGAGGCCATTTCGGGGCCTGTTTTGGAGGCGGAAGTTTTCTGCACGCACTCAGGAGAAGGCCCAGTTTTATGCTGTGCAGCCACTGTTCTACAGGTCGGTGAATAGTTACTGTAAAAATTGCATTGTATGCTTGTGCGCAGAGACATTGGGAGTTACAGAATCATCCCTGTTGCCTGTTGATGCAAAATCGTCACTAGGAAGTGACTGTGTGGTCAAATACCACTTTCGCCAGTTTTGCAGATTTTCCCTTGTGAGGGTGAAGCTGTGGTTTTTGTAGTGACAGAATTTTTTGCAGTCTTCTGTAATGGCATCTGATTCTCTTTCACAGATTGTCACTAAAAAGCTTGACAAGAACAACTTCCAAGCATGGAAGTTTAGAATGACGAATTTCCTTATGGGAAAAGGATATTGGGAATTTGTTGCAAGAAATGAAGAAGAACCAGTTCTTCCTGATGTTCCCAATCAACAGCAAATGCAGGCATTTAAAGCATGGCATGAGAGAGCCAGGAATGTTATGTATTGGCTGTCTATCAGCATTTCAGACTCTATGATTGTGCATATTCAGGATGCAAGTACGCCAAAGGAGGCATGGGATACTTTGTAAAAAATGTATAGCACAAATACGCAAGCCAGGAAAATGCAGCTCAAGCAAGAGTTGCACAATGTGCAAAGAGAAAATATGAGCATCAACGACTACCACATGAAGGTGAAGAAGATTGCAGATGCACTTGCTTCCATTGGGTCACCAGTGGAAGATGATGATTTAGTTTCTGTGACCTTGAATGGTCTAGGAAAGGATTATGCACAGTTTCGGACATCCATTTCAGTTCGTGAAAGATTTCCTGATTTTGAGGAGTTGATTGCTCTTCTAATTTTTAAGGAACAGAGAAATGGTGGTGCATCTTCTTCAGGAGGAACTTCAAAAGAAGCTGTCTTCTACTCAAATGCTGGAAGAGGTAGAGGCAGAGGTAGAGGAGGCCGATTTGGAGGCCGTGGTAGAAATCAGAATATGCAGCAAACTCAAGAAAACCAGTCCTATGGAGGAGGACGTGGTAACTCTAGAGGCAGGGGGAGCCAAAGAGGTCGTGGTGGATGGCAAAGAAGTCAAAATGCAAACAGTAATGTTGAATGCTACTGCTGTGGTAAAATGGGTCATATGGCTAAAGACTGCTATAAAAAGCAGAATGACATCATGAATGGAAAACTGCAACAAGGGAATTATGCATCTTCTAGCAGACAGGGTGATGACATAAATGAGCATTTGTTCATGGTGCAGCACATGAACAATTCTATGACAAGTTCAGAAGAAAGCAATGATGTATGGTATGTTGACTCAGGTGCATCAAACCACATGACAGGTCATGCAGAATGGATGGAGGATGCAAGGAAAATGGAAAAACCAGGATTTGTGGAGACTGGTGATGATACTGCACATCCTATTGTGCAGATTGGAAAAATTCCCTTGTCTATGCAGGATGGGAAAAAGAAATACCTGTCCGATGTATTTCATGTCCCGAATATCACCAAGAATCTGGTTTCTGTCGGTCAAATGGTTGAGCAGGGCTTGCAGGTCAGATTTAATCCTCATGGATGCTTTGTTGAGGATATGAAAAATAAAGGTCGCTTGATAGCAAAAGGAAAGAAGAAGGGCAGAATGTTTACGTTGGATGCAGACATGTCTGAATTGAGTGCAGCAATGTTTGCACATGGGACCGGTGTAGTTGCAGATATTGATATCTGGCATAAACGCATTGGTCATGTTAATGTACAGCGACTTAAATCAATGCAGGCCCAAAATATTGTTGCAGGTTTGCCTAAGTTCAAGGTTGTAGAAATGCATAAGGTATGTGAAGCCGGTCAGTTTGGAAAACAGGCAAGGAAACCATTTCCTAGACATGTTTAAGAGAGTGAGAAGCCATTGGAATTAATCCACTCTGATGTGTGGACTACTAAAGCTGCATCTCTTGGAGGCTGTCATTATTTTGTCACTTTTATTGATGACTATAGCAGAAAAATTTGGGTGTATTTTATGAAAAAGAAAAGTGAAGTTTTTGGGCATTTCAAAACCCTTAAAGCTATGGCTGAAAAAGAAACAGGTTTGCAAATAAAATGCCTAAGGTCAGATGGAGGGGGAGAGTACCTCTCAAATGAGTTTGCAAAGTTCTTGCAGGAGCATGGCATAAAGCAGCAATATTCATGCAGTTATAACCCACAACAAAATGGAATTGTAGAAAGGAAAAACATGCATATTGGAGAGGTATCTCGTGCCATGCTCAATGAAAAAGACTTGCCAGATTTTTATTGGGCTGAAGCAGTTGCTATAGCAGTCTACATAATGAACAGGACTCCCACTACAGCAATACATGGAATGACTCCAGAGGAGAGATATACTGGTAGGAAACTAGATATTTCTCATTTGAAAATTTTTGGTTGCATTGCCTATGTACATGTGCCAGATGAGCTGAGATCCAAGTTGGATCCAAAAGCTGAGAAGTGCATCTTTATTGGTTACTCTCTGCAGCAAAAAGGGTATAGATGCTATAACCCTTCTACTCGTAAGTTTACCGTGAGCAGAGATGTTATTTTTGATGAGATGAGTAGCTAGTATAAACCAGTAAATGTGATTGATGATGTAGATGCACAAAATGGTAATGCTGCACAGAATTCACAACAGCAGTCACAAAATATTAGTGGACCTGGAGTGTCCTCTAGCAGTGGTTCACATTCTTCACCATGGACAGGCAGATTGAGATCAGGAGAATCTTCTCAAAGCAATGCAGATAGTGGTATGCAAGTATCACGAAAAGGAAAAGAGAAGGTTGATCAGCCCATGTTTGATGTGAATGCATGTCACTCTTATGTGGATGGTGAATCCAGTGGCTCAGAACAAAGCATTGATGATGAGTTGGGTATTCCTTCTATTGTTACACCTGGAGTAAGGAAGACCAGGGATGTTTTGACAGCACTTGGGAGTGAACCTACTTTGCCAGGTCTACGAGAGCTAGGTATCCTGTGGATAGGCTGAAATATGATGGATTTACAGCCATTCACTATGCATATATGGTCAAAGTGATACAGGAACCAGAACCCACTTCTTTTGAACAAGCCATGGGAAAAGAAAAATGGGAGAAAGCCATGGATGAAGAAATGGATGCCTTGGAAGCAAATGCTACATGGGAATTGGTACCTTTGCCTAAAGGTAAAAATGCAATTGGCTGTAAGTGGGTTTATAAGGTGAAGCACAATGCAGATGGTTCTGTGAACAGATACAAGGCAAGATTAGTAGTCAAGGGGTATGCACAAACATATGGCATTGACTATGAAGAAACATTCAGTCTGGTTGCAAGGATGGCAACCGTAAGAGCAGTCACTGCTATGGCTGCATCAAAGGGATGGTCTTTACATCAGATGGATGTAAAGAATGCCTTCTTACATGGTGATTTGCAAGAAGAGGTATATATGGAGCAGCCACCAGGTTATGTGCATGATGTTCATCCTCAGTTTGTTTGCAGGTTGAAGAAAGCCTTGTATGGCTTGAAGCAAGCACCTAGAGCATGGTCTGACAAGATAGGACAGTATCTTGTCACTATTGGCTTTTAGATTTCCAAGGCAGATTTCTCACTTTATGTGAGGAAAACAGAGAAAGGTATTATGCTACTTGTCATTTATGTTGATGATTTGATTATGACATGTGATAGTGATGAAGATATCCTTCATGTGAAAATGCTATTGAAGCAGAAGTTTGAGATGAAGGATTTGGGAGAGCTGCGTTATTTCTTGGGCATTGAGGTGATTAGATCACCAAGTGGGATACAGCTCTTGCAGAGGCAGTATGGATTGGACATGCTATCCAAATATGGGATGACATGCTGTAAGCCTATTTCAGTTCCTTTGGAGCAGAATGTGAAGCTGAGCACAGATGCAGGTGAGCTTCTAGAAGACCCTACTATGTACAGATGCATAGTAGAAAGTTTGATTTATATGACTATTACCAGGCCAAATTTGAGCTATGCTGTTGGATTGGTAAGTCAGTTTATGCAGGCTCCAAGGAAACTGCATTTGGATGCAGCTAGACGCATACTCTGGTATGTGAAGTCCACATTGCAGTATGGACTACTTTATGAGACTGGGGTTCAGATACAGTTGCATGGATACACCGATGCTGATTGGGCTGGTAGTATTTCTGATAGACGATCTACCAGTGGATATGTGTTCTCTTTTGGGAGTGCTGCAGTCACTTGGAGCAGCAAGAAACACCCTACAGTTGCCTTGTCGAGCACAAAGGCTGAGTACAGGGGCGCAGCAATGGCTGCATGTGAGGTAGCTTGGTTGCATAAGCTACTTTATGATATGCATCAGTCTACAGATGGGCCAGTTGTCATTTATTGTGACAACATGAGTAGTATACACTTGGCAAAAAACCCAGTCTATCATGCTAGAACAAAGCACATTGAGGTGCATTATCACTATGTGCGAGAGAGGGTTCTACTAGGTCTTATTGATCTAGTTTATGTCAGCACAAAGGATCAGGTAGCTGACATATTCACGAAGGCATTGGGCGTAGAGAAGCTGCGCAAGTTCAGAGACCTGCTTGGTGTGCAGGAATTGGGATTGAGCACGAGGGGGAGTGTTGAGATATCGAGCTCCACTCATGATATGCCAGGGTGACCGTTGTGCATTTATGTCACCGACTTATCAGTTGAGATGCGGTTGGTACACTGCCCATGAATAATAGCTACATGATAGCTATCCTTATCTACTCTAGTTCGTGGCTCAGTTAGTATGCCACCTTAGTTAGTTGAGTTTGGTTTGAGACCCATATATAGGGTTCTTATATTTCCTTGTATTTGAGTTCCTTTTTTGGCTTACACAACTAAGAAGAGGAAAACTGTTTTCAGCCTCCACCCTTGTGTGTATTTCCCCATTGTGCAAGCAAGAAAGCTTCAAGTGAGACTCCTTCCTTCTCTCCCACAATCTTGACAACAACTTCTGTTCTATTGCCAAGAAAGATTAAGCCGTTACCCCAATCTCTGAAGACTCTGGCACTGTGCATCCAGGGTTGGCCTAATAGGATATCATAGTCCACCCTTCATGACTATAAAGTCAATTGAGAACTGGACGCTTGCAATTTTCACTGGCCAGCTTTTAAGTACCCCGAATGGTTTCACTCTCATACCGTTTGCTAGTGTGGCATTGAACCTGATGGTCTCGACATGCGGATTTCCCCACGTCTGAAGCACTGCATGGCTCAGTACACTAACCCCTACTCTTGTGTCTACAATCCCCTTTCTAGTTGTGTCACCTAGGACTAAGACAAGTAAGACCACATGTATCTTGGTGCCTTTCTAAAAAGCAGTAACGTGCAAGGACTTAGGCATAAAGTGCAACGTCAGGCTCGATATTTGTGTCTCTGCATCATGGTTGTACAGGTCTGCAATAGCTTTCTCTTGTGATCCTTCAACCCACTGCTTCAGGTCTTGCCATAGGGTGGAATTATGCCTAAGCAAGTCTCCTAGGCTCAGCATCACAGGTGGTCACTAGCATGGTAAGGAGGTCGTTGGCTACTCGTCTTTCTCCTATTTTGGATTGTCCTGGCCAATGGCCGTGACTGATTTGCTGGCCTATAACATCAAGGCTTTGCCTAAGCGGTATCGCTTGCGGTGCAGTTGCATCTCTCGATTTTGGTCAAGGGGGTGAGATTGGAATGCTTATGCTGGAGAGATTTTCGATCTCATCCTCGAGGATAGGCTCATTATCTTTTAGGTGCTCTTGGGCCTCTTTTATCCATTCCTTCACTTTCTCGATAGCCTCTAGTTGTGCTTCGAATGTGAGTACTCCCCTACCTTAGCACTTCCTTTTTTAGCCGTCTTAGGAGCTGATGTTTCTACCTCTGTGTTACTAACCTTCTTTCCAGCAGGCAGAGTAGTGGCACTCTTGGTTTTCAGCGTGATCTTAGCTTCGGGTTTCTTCTTTCTCCATCTATGGCTCTTCTTCCCGATCAAGGCTGCATTGAGGTTGCTCGGACCTGGCAACAATATGCCTTTGTCTGTGCTCGGGTCATGACACGCAATGGGATAGGTGTGGCCTCCCCATCAAGGTTCTTGACATCGAATAGTCCCAATGGGACAGATGGCACATTGTCTGAAAAAGAGGATGGTTTTCACTTGGGATAGTCAATGAAGAGTTGAGTGATTCTGCACTTTGGGCACCTTAGGTCTGCCTTGTCTCTATTTGGTTGCTCCCTTTCAAGAAAACATGATGAGACATGGATGATTGCAAGTCCAACATATGATTGGATTGTGCATCTATCCTCGTAGGCCTCTACCTCGGCCTCTTCCTAACGCCATCATTGGTACTGGTCCATAGTCCATAAGGACTGTGTTGCCCTCGTCATCATGTGAGACATATGGGTATACATAAGTCTCTTCCTCATTTGGCTCCTCCACATAGTGGATTGAAGCATCACTCGATGGATGAGTCACGTAGGGAACAAGTGATCTAGGTATGCTTGTAGGGTTTATGTCCATTCTAGGAACAGCCGGTTTAACATCGTTAGGCGCAAGAAGGGCCAATGGGGCTCCCCTTCCAAAGAATTGTTGGGGTTTGCTCGCTAGATATGGTTGGCTGTATGGTTGTGAGTACGGGAGTCTTCTCAGTAATCTACAATGTGCGACATCGTGATCGAATCTACCGCAATTAGCACAAGGTAGTGACCTAGGATTGTGACACTCGGTCGGCAAGTGGTTTCCACCATAGTCGTACGCGAATGAAGACCATGTCTCCTTCCTCGAAGGTTCTATCTTGATGCTTCAGATCAGCGTATGCCTTCTATCTATTCTTGGCAGCTTGGATGTCCTGTCTAATTGACTTCATTTGGTCATCCATCTCTTCCAGCATCTACCTTGAAGCTTCAACCCTCAAGGTTGGATCTGAGAAGTTTAGGGGACTTCGAAAGTCATGCCCATACAATGCTTGAAAATGGGTCATCTGAATGCTTTGTTGGTAAGAAGCATTGTACGCAAACTCAACTAGTGGCATGTATTAAATCCACCTTTTTGGTTCACGGTAGCAGTGTGCCCTTAGCATATCCTTGATGACTTGATTTACTTGCTCCGTTTGACCATCAATTTGGGGATGGTAGGCTGTGCTAAAACAGAGTTGAGTCCCAATGGCTTCAAAGATAGCCCTCCAGAAGTGTGATGTAAAGAGAGAATCACGATCACTAATGATTCTTCTGGGCAACCCATGTAGCTTGAATATCTCCTTGATAAACAACCTTGCAATGTCTAAGGCTTTATAGTTTTTCTTAACTGGAATAAGGTGTGCAACCTTAGTAAGAATGTCAATCACAATGATGATGGAGTTATGTGATAGGGTATGAACTGCCTCCAAGAGATACATTTTGTGTAGGCCCCCAAATATCTGTATGCACAACATCAAGGATATTTTTGCTTGCATCTCTATAATGTGAAAAGGATTGTCTTTCCTGCTTACCAAATTGACATGCTTCTCATACCTTATGAAATTCTGTAATTCCAAATGTAGGCAAAACCCTTTGGACTGCATTAATTTCAGCCTTTGTACATTTGCATGTCCACTACATTTGTGCTAAATTTTAATATCTGCAACAACACCTTTTCCTTTAGCATACATAGCAGCATTCATAGTAGGAATTCCAGCATCCAGAGTAAACATACGTCCAACTCTACTATCCTTTGCAACCAACCTGGTCTTGTCATTGTAATCTTCTACAAAGCAGCCCTTTGCATTAAATCTGACTTACAGCCCTTGCTCTACCATCTGACCAACTGACACCAAGTTCTTTGTAATAGATGACACATGTAATACATCTGAAAGACTCTTTGTCTTACCATCACGCAAGGACAAGGGAACTTTTCCAATGTGTGAAATTGGGTGGTATGAATCATCACCCATTTGCACATAACCTGTATTTTGCAAATCTTGCATCTCTCCAAACCATTCTGCATGGCTGGTCATATGATTGGATGCACCTGAATCAACATACCAAACATCATCATGTGTTCCCTTTCCTGTAACAGCATTCAACATATGCTGCATAACAAACAGACGTTCATTTTTGTCTTCATTCTATCGTGAAGATGATGCATAGTTTCCTTGCTGCAACTTACCACTGCGAATATCATCTTTCTTAGCATAACATTGGGCTACAATATGACCTATTTTTCCACAGTAGTGACACACAATACCAGAGTTGTTAGAACCTCTATTATGCCATCCACCTCTTCCTCTAAAGCTCCCCCTGCCTCTAAAGTTACCATGACCTCTTGAAACCGGCATAAAGGAAAAATTGCTGAATCAATCTGTTTTGCTGGTTGTCACTACCACATCCTGTACCGCGGCCTCTTGAAGAGGACCTGCCATGTCCCCTTCTTGAACTGGAGTAGAAATCTTGGACCTATTCACCACTTTTTTCAGATGTCTCACTCTGCATGTTGATCTCTTCAGTGATCATAAGGGAGACCAACTCATCGAAATCTGGAAATGGTTTTTTGACATATACGGAAGTTACAAAAGACTTCCAAGCCTTTTCATTGTTAAGTCCACCCAAGGTAGACGACACCAAATCATCATCATCGGGCATTGCATCAATCACTGCCAAGGAATCTGCAATGCTCCTTACCTTCAGTGCATATTCATTGATAGAAATCTTCCCTTTCTTCAATGTATTCAACTCTTGCTTGAGTTGAATCTTTCGTGCCTTTGTATTTACGAAAAACATACTTTCAAGTATGGTCCAAGCTGCATATGAATTCTTTGCATTTCTAATATGTCCCAATATATTATTGTCAATTACTGTAGACAGCCAATACATGGCCTTTTTGTCTTTTGCATTCCATTCCTTCCACTCCTTTGTCTCTTCTACAGTTGGAGGATCACTCACCTCCGGCTCTTTTTCTTCACCTGAAACAAACCCGTAGAGGCCTTTTCCAATAAGGAAGTTCGTGACATGGAACTTTCATGAAGGGTAGTTGTTCTTATCGAGCTTCTCAATGATGGGGTTTCCATTGTTCTCTGCCATTATCACAAAACTAATACCAAACAGTAAGTAAATCTTCTGCAACCCTCGACCTGTAGTGCACAGCAATACACTAGACAAACTTTTTCACTGTCTACTCAACAATACATGTAATCTGCAACCAGTTTTCAAATAAACCTTGTGTTTATTGGCTGGTAAACACCTTTGAACTTACAAATCTAAAATCTATAACCTATGCACCTTTATACGGCAGACAATTGAAATTACAGGATACCTCGAACTACTGTCTGCAACCTTGCGAGTCTAAAACAGGGCCTGAAATGACCTCGGATGGCCAAAATAGCACCGAAAAAGCCTTAAAGGCGTATCTACAGAATACACAGCGCTCTTTGCGTACACCAAATCTCACTGCAATCTGAGATTTTTTCTCTGCCCTGCTTCCGGTGCCTCCACAGGCACTGTCCAAGAGAAGAAGTAGAGAATGAAAGAGCTTCTTACCCGTTGCTTGCTTGCTCGAATCCTTGGCTCCTCTCCTTTGCTTTAGCCTTCAAAATGAGCCTCAATCAGTGGTGCAGCTCTGATGCCATGTCATGAATCACGTGGTGGGGGGACTTATTCAAGATACTGCGTCAAACACACACAGAATGCACAAGGAGAAGCTCACTTAAGAGACAAGAAGAGAGATGGAGGCCAAAACGTTTTCTTGCTAGTTTCTTCTTCTTCTTCCACACACTTTACAATGTACACAAAGTATAGATAAGATACAACATAAAGGAAAGTAGCCTACTAAGTCAAACAATGCATAACTGACTACACTAGTCGACTGGCGCTATAACTATGCCAGCTCTAAATAGGTGTAACAACTTGAATATAGTAAGTAATGAGTTAGTGGCCATGTGAGAGTCATAATGACCATCGACGTGCTAAGTGTAGACGTGTGGACCCATCTAACTAGGCGGTCCATCATTAATGTCCGCATGTGTTGAGCTTGTCATCTCAACACATCAAACCTGTTTAATACAACACTAAAATAGAAAACTATTGAAAGTACATGCACCAAAGAGACAAACAACCCTTTTGGCCTAAAGAGATCAAGCATTTCATAGCAACCTAAGTGGCCCTCTTGGCCTAACATAGTCTGATCATAATAACCAAAACAACTAGCCTTCCTAGCCTAAAATATATAGGTCATTGTAATCCATGCAATACATGGTCTCCTTGGCATACACATCACATCCTATCAAACTAACTAGGATACCAAGGATAGCATACAATAGGATGGCTAGCCCCATGCTACTCATGCCACGCAGCTCAAGGCTTGATCTTGGGCTCTTTGTAAATCCACTAGCCCAATCCTTTCTACCGATATAACCTCAATATGACCTATCCTTCTTTGGGTAGCATTGGCTAGGTAAATGGCATCATTGGGCTTGCATATCCCACATTTATTATCATCCAAGGAACTAGTTTTTCAATCATCTTAGAGGATCCTTCAGCAAAAATATTCACATCTTGGTGCTCATTCAAACCTTTCTTATTTGGGTTTTGACCTAAGTTAGTGTTGCAACCCAAACTAGGTAGGCTTTCAATCCGAGACCCATCACATGACTGTATCCTAGAGCGGTGCATATTGTCAGATGTATCATTATGGCCTTGTATCACACCTACGTGGAAATTGATCACAATATATCCACATGGTGTTATTGACCTTGTATCTAACGCACCAACCACATTTTGAGAGATTGGGTTTCCAAATCCATATCACATTCCTTTTTACATTCTTAGGCAGCCTCCCCACATTGGTCCAATGGACTCATTGTGGATTTATCACTAATACTAGATGGCCTCACTACCTTATGGCTTCTATTTAGTACAGGTGGACCTTTGGCATGGAACATCTTCTCTACGCGAGATGTATTTACTTGCTTTTGTCCACTCTACAATTGCATATTTATAGGAACCATGCTCTTAATGATAGGAACAACATCTACTCAAAATCATGTCTCATTTAAAGATGGAAAATGTCTCTTTAGAGCCTTTCCAGTTGCAAAACTAGAACCACCTGTAGGATACTTATCCACACTCACAGGCCCAATGGTTCTATCAATGTTACTGTCACAAGTACCTCTCATGGAACCATTGCAAGCCTTGATGGGACTTATTGAGCTTGGAATCTTTTTATCCCCAGGGGGTATATTATCCCTACTATTGCCATTTTCTAATTGGATATTTTGGCTACCAAGGTTCCCCTCATAGGCTACCTTGGTATATCAACAAGTGAGCTATCTCCTTGTAGAAATGGTTGGAAGCCAAGATGCACTTGTACTGAGTGGGGGAAACTCCAAAAGTTTTCCCAACATCTTTGAATATGTCCCTCATAATCAATGGCATGCATCTTTGCTTCCCTTAATGACTTAGGATTCCGCATTTCCACTTGGATTGTATGTTAATCTCTAAGCCACTCAAAAAGAGCACACATAGCACATCACCTAGTAATGTAGTAGCTCTTCTTAGCCAAAGCCTTAGAATATCATCAAAGGCTCTAGCGTATTCTTTAACAGAAGGATAGGACTCTTGCCTAGTCTGCATCAATTGCCCTAAAACTTGGGTCATATGCACATTCTTCTCATATTCATCTAAAAATTGACCACTTAACTGCTCAAAGGATTTAATAGACCCCCTTGGGAGGCTCCACTACCATTTTTTAGCCTCTCCCTTTAGGGTACTTGAGAATACGAGCATTCAATGAATATCATCATACCCACTTGCAAGGCAAGTTAGGCCGTATTCTCATAAATGCACCATTGGATCCTCATTAACTAGCCCATGAAACATTGGGAGATCCCTATAAGAAGGAGGGCATTTAGTCCTTTCCTTTGAGATTAGCACTGGGATATTAAAATCCTTGTATTCCTCTTGACCTAGTACCAACGTGTTAGGGTCTTTAATTTCTTTCACTTCCACCTTTATTGGTGTTGAAATGTCATTGGCTCCATGAACTTCCCTTTCTGCCAACTTATAAAGTGGTTTAGGGAGGCCAACACTATGCAATATGGAATCTATCCCATCATCTGCTAGTGGTGTTTTAGTGAGCCTATTCTCATCTACCCCAACTTTGCTCGAACTTAGGATAGATCCTAATAAATCCTTTTGTGCTAACAATGGTGTTCCACACACATAGACATCATCAAATGCTTTATGGATCTTAGCGATCACACTATCATACCCAACTGCACCAGGCACTAGCATCGGATATTTCTTGAGATCATAGTCAGCATGTCCTCCTATGTGCATATTGACCATTGTTGTCACAGTCTTTTCTTCTATGACATTATCATCATGAATGAATGATCACAGATGACTGCGACATCTTAGCATTACTTTCACTTTCTCGTTTCTCTAATCCCCATGGGTTGTTAATCTTAGAGGTAGCTCCATGGATATTTTCCCATAGTGACCCAAACTCAAGCATGGTTTCACTTTTGGGGCAAAGGCTAAAATAGTCAATCACATGATGAGTCCAAGGTCGCACTAGACCATTCAGGATAAATAGAGTATCTTTTGGGTTCTGGGGATTTCTTGGATTAATATGACCAAAGTTTCAACCAGTCTTGGATTAATCATCATAATGATGACCAAAGTTTTAACCAGTCTAACTTGTTATCCACCGCTTTAAGATGGCTCTCAATTAAAGCATAAGACTAACAGGTCTCGTATATGACCAAGATCTAGAAACCGCCACTTCTAGGTAGCTCCTGGAAAATGCACCACTTATCGGGACCTAAAATGGGCCTAACATTGGCTCTCTAGCACTAGCCACACCTCTAAGACACACAAGATACCCCACACGGCCATGCGGCCAAGAGCATCTATGACTCACTCTACACTAAATGCTGATGTCGATTCCGCATTTGTATTAGATCATAGTCCAACATTTACCTTCCCCTACTCCTCCTCAGAGGGAGATCCCATAACATATAGGCATAATACCTCGTAGCACAAACATAGCTCCACTATAGCTCTCCTACATCAAGGGGATAGGCCCCAAGATGCACCACTCCAACATCAAGTACACACGATACAAGCTGCAATCTTTCATTTTGAATGTATTCCAGGAGATACCATGTGTCCTTACCAAACAATTCCCCAAGAAAACAATCGACTAGCCTACAGCTTAGGACATCTTTCACACTCAAGCATAGGTCATCATAATGGAAAACATGTGCTATGCATCCAGTTCTTCATATTTCGATACCATGGTTGATATGCACATGTAGAAGTGGATCCTAAAGTGCTCAAATATAATTTTCAATCAGAAATGTCTCATGCATAACCAAGCTTTCCAATGCTCATTTACTAACTCATTGCGGTAATGTAAGGATAGCACTGAGACAACACTCATGCTACTATCCTCTTAATTAAAATACAACAAACCCTATATCATGCTATGCATAAGCAAAATCAGCAATAATCAGCACCCAAATCACATCATTCAAACACCCCACCCCCTACTTTTAAGTAGTGCTTCAGTTGCATAAGTGTAGGGGTTCATTTTGTCATGTTTTCATGTATGAAATTTGATAAATCACAAACTTTGATAAAGAGATAGGTCAAACTGAGGCTAAACCTCTTGCTCCGCCACCACCATACATTCACAAACACTCATTATATTTTTTCTTATTTTATGAAGTGTATTTTTATTTTTCCCTTATTTTCCTTATTTTTAACATTTATTTATCAATAATCACTATTATTTTTTAATTTTCCTTTTACCAATCATTTTACCATACTAAAATTCAATTTTATTTTCACATTTCACCCACCTGAAATGACAAAACCATCATTTTACTCTTAAAAATTGCATTTCGAATTTTAGATTATTTATTACTACCATGTACAACTACATGTATTGCATTTTTCCATGTGCAACCCTCAAATATAATGCAAACAAGATTCATGTAATTTTCTTTCCATGTACACACCATTTAAGCCATCAAACAACAAAAACAAGCAAAGTTCCTTTATAAAAATGATGCATACCGCTTACTTGCATGTTGTGTGTTTTTTGATTATTTTTTTGGGTTGTTAATGGACCGACCGATAGCAAATCTTCAATATTAAACATCTGCCCTCAACCTTCTCTCGATTGTGGAGCAATCTCGTTCATGCCGAACAAACATCCATCATTACATCCTCTTCTTGATTCTTACCGTGTGAAGCACCATATGGAGGAGAGAGATGGAGGAGAAAGAAAGACTAGATTTCTTGCAGACCATCCGGGCAGCCATTGCGCACGCAAGAGGTGGTGATGGAGAGTGAGAACCTTCAGCAGATGATGGGTGCAATCCGATCAAGGGGGTACATTGAGGTGGGATATGGCTAATAGACCCCCTCTCTCCCCCATTTCCTGTTGTGCACCATGAGGATGCCATTGTCTACAGTGCACAACTAAAAAACGCCCCCCTCCCCCCCAATCGTCAAATTTTTTGGGGCCCAAGGGGTGCCCCAAGGGTCACACTTCTTTAATTCTCCCTATTGGCCCCTTTTCTAGCTTATCTTCCACGCTCGATGCCCGTTTTGCACACTGAAAATTTCTGCGCACTCGTCTTGAAGTCCCCCACTATCTAGCACTTCTCGGGATCCAATCCAGTGATGAAAAATTTATGAAAAATACGAAACTGCCAGTTGTTGTATCTTTAAAGCACTCTAGGAACTTGACTCTGACTTGCCACTTAAAATCGAACTAACTGCAGTTGCCGCCTTTAACAAAGTCTATTTTTCTCTTGAAATTTTGATTTTTTGGCTATTTCTAAGCATGTCTCTCAGGCAAAATCCACCTCTCAAGAAGTGTTAGAATATGCGTGATCTAGAGCATGGCAGATGTGGAAGCTATGTGTTGGGGTAAAGGCGCCTCCGCCATGCCGCCCCGTGTATTACTACACTGACAGTACCCGCCACTGCACACTGCAGGTGGCGGGTGCCCGTCACGTCACTTTATTCTTTACATTCATTTTTTAGTGACTAGTAAATAAAGGAAGGCCCGGTCACACATTGTGACTGTTGGAGTTCCCATTTCTTGTCTCTCTCTTTCTTGCTCTTGCTCTCTCGCCATAGCTTGTGTGCAAGCTTTGATCCTTCTCACCTTTCAACTGGTATCAGAGCTTGGCTTCCTCTTGCTCGAGCTCGACTCAGTGCTTCTCTACCTTCGCATCAACTCCCTTCACGCATTGGATCTCCATCCCGGCAGCCATATTCGATCTCCCCGAGCTCCCGTCACTCCCCGGCTTCCCGAGCACCTTCCTGGCCTATTGAGGTACCTTCAAGGCATTGATACTGAGGTATTTGATCACTCTTTTAGGGTTTTATTTCAGTCTACAGGTTGCAAACAGCAAGGGCAGCCATGGCTTCAAACCCTTGAAGCTTATTCTCCTCATATTGTGCCTTACACCTATCAAGGCTCAAAGAGGCTTGTCATAGGCCTTTGATAGGCCCTTCTTGAGTCCCCCCATTACCCCCTTTTCAGCCCATGTGGAGCAGCAGCAAGTTCAGCACCAACAGGGAAGATTGCACCATTTTTTTCCAGGCTGTTAGCACTCGTCTACTTCAACTCCACACTTGGCCATTGCTTCTTGCTCTCTACCTTGATCAAGAGGGCTATAGACTTCATGTTTGATGTCATTCAAGATTTGGGAATTGGTCTTGATCATTCGGGGCTGATTTCTTCAGATTTGGGACTGTCATAAACTGTCATAACAGGCTGAAAACAGGACAGCACCATTGGCATTAGCATTTGTTGCTTATACTCCATTCCGGTTGTGCTATTTGATGCCCGTATGTGGTCTACATGATGCCTAGTGCCTTGGGAATGTATGCACATGATTATGCCATGATTTTGGCCTGAATTATTGGCTGATTTGAGACTTTTATTTACTGTTATACAGTGCTGGAAACAGGGCAGCCACACTTGGCATTGGCATTTGATGCTTATACTCTACTCCGGTTACCTTGTTTGATGCCCGTATGCGGTCTACATGATGCCTAATGTCTTGGGGATGTATGCATTCTATTTGCCCATGATTTGGCATTGTTTTTGGGCTGGAAATTGACAGTTTTGGACTGTTTAGAGCTGTTGTACATGAGCAGGCTGAAGCTCATTTGTCACATGTATTGCTTCTCTATCGATATCGGATGTATGCTATGGGTTATGTCATGATGTATTACACTTTGGGGATCGACTTCGAACTCATGATCATGATTCCAGAATGCTTTTGAGCATCGCATTTGCTCCATTGTTATTGGTTTGTCATTGGCAGTTTGGTCGACTTGACTGGCATTTGGGCCGCTTATGCCTATTGTCTGTACTTGATGGATAAGCTCTATGCATTACATGCTTTGGTCCGTGGTTGATGCCTCTTAGTTCGTCCATGCTTGACAGATATTTTGGAGCTCCGATTTGGATGTTTTGAGCACTTCTGACTCACAGGGATATTGACTTTGGCTTGCTACTGGATGTATTGACTTGACAGAGATCTTGCCATTGGGATTATGTCTTGCTTAGTGGTTGCTACATCAGTTGCTTCATGTATATCATGCTCTTGGGAAGCGTATGACGCATTGACTTGGTCACTTGTCACTGGTACTTTGTCTTGGGTTGCTTGAGCCCTTAACTCAATTGTACGCCTTTTGTGCCAGTGGGAGCATCTTGCATGCTTACTTGACCTTGAGCAGGGATTACATGCTATTGGAGCAGTCTATGTCATTGAGCAGTTATGGATGTATTGAGACTTTGGGATTATACTCCGACTATTGGATGTTGCATTGAGTATATGTCTTGGTTCACAGGATACTTATGAGCTAAGTCTCAATTTTGGATCCACTTTCTTTTGAGCAGACACCTATTTGTGTCAGGTTTTGGCAGTTGGTTCTATATTTTGCCTAGATTGTCTGGGGTGTGCCTCTTACTGGCAGATGCTATTTGACATCTCTCGGTGTTATGCTCATGTATTTTCACTATCATTTGGCTTTGCTTTGTCCTCTTTATGCCGGATTTGGACCTAGCATTGTTTAGTTGACATTAGATCTAGTTTTGGGACACTTTGCTCTCATTATTGCAATTATAAAATTTATTACAGCAAGCATTTATTGGTGGACTGAGCAGTATTTTTTATGCTGAAATATCCTGATTTGGTGTACCGCACCTAGTACTAAGTGGGCAGCATCTTTGGCACACTTTTCTTGCCATTTGGAGCTCATTTCAGTGGATTTTGGGCATTTTCTGCAGTAAAACAGCCAGCAGTTTTACATTGTCTGTGCATTTCCAGCCTGCATTATGGCATCCTCTTCGATTGATAATGCCATATTTAACATCACAAAGTTGGATGGTACCAACTACTCTTATTGGAAGAGTCAACTTTGGCAGGTTTTGGTGCAGAAATCTCAAATTAAGCCACTTTGGTTGAGTGGGGAGCAGCCTGAAACTATGGACAATGACGACTGGCTTGAACTTGATGAGCTATGTAAATCCATGATTGTATTGTCTCTCACTGAACAGGTACATTATAATGTATTTGAGGAAGCACAGAGTGCATGGGATCTATGGAATAAGATCAAGAATCTTTATGATAAGAAAAGTCCGGTGAGTCAGATGTACTGGTTGAAGCAGCTTATGGATCTGCGCATGAAGGATAATGCGACTATGTCTGCTCACTTGAGCCAGTTCCATGCTATACTGAAGAACCTGACTTCACAGGATATCA
Source organism: Lygodium microphyllum (assembly GCF_053477565.2). Taxonomy (NCBI): domain Eukaryota; kingdom Viridiplantae; phylum Streptophyta; class Polypodiopsida; order Schizaeales; family Lygodiaceae; genus Lygodium; species Lygodium microphyllum. Next base: position 30,276,624 of record NC_141155.1, read on the forward strand.
CCTTTGGAGAGGAAGTAACTCCTCTTTTCTTACATGGGGACTTGCATGATGAGATCTATATGGAGCAGCCTAAGGGCTTTGCAGAACCTGGCAAGGAGCACCTAGTGTGCAAGTTGAAGAAAAGTCTTTATGGCTTGAAGCAAGCACCTAGGGAATGGTATCATAAGTTTGATGCCTTTATGCAGTCACAGGGCTACAGCAGGAGTGCTATGGATCCGTGTCTTTACACGAAGAAAGCTTGTGATGGTTCATTGCTTATTTTGGTACTCTATGTGGATGATATGCTAATAGCAGGGAAAGCTCATGATGAGCTAGATGCTCTTAAATCTCAGCTGAAGAAGAGCTTTGAGATGAAGGATTTGGGACACGCATCTCACATACTTGGTATGCGCATTAGACGCGACAGGCATCAGGGACTCCTCTACTTGTCACAGAGGGAGTATATTCATAAAGTCCTTGAGCGCTTCCGCATGCAGGACGTAAAGCCTATTGTCTGTCCATTGCCTTCTTATGTGAAGGTATCACAGGCCGATTGTCCGCAGACAGATGAGCAGAGGGCTGAGATGGCCCAGATCCCTTATGCTTCAGCCGTGGGCAGTTTGATGTATGCCATGATAGCCACTCGTCCAGATATTGCCTTTGCAGTTGGTGTTGTGGCACGCTATATGGCTACACCTGGTAGAAAACATTGGGATGCCGTGAAGGGTATCATGAGGTACCTGAAGGGCACAACAGATATGTGTATTTGCTATGGCAGCCAAGATACAGGGGTCGTGGGATACACTGACTCCGATTATGCAGGACATGCAGATAGTAGGAAGTCCACTTCTGGCTATGTATTCACCTATGCTGGAGGTGCTGTCTCTTGGATGTCCAGGGTTCAGAAGTGTACGGCTTTGTCTACCACTGAGGCCGAGTATGTTGCAGCCACTGAGGCTTGCAAGGAGGCCATATGGCTAGGCCATCTAGTTGCTGACCTTGGGATTGACGCTATACCTACACTGCATTCGGATTCTATGAGTGCCATTCAGTTGGCTAAGAATCCGGTCTTCCATGCGAAGACAAAACACATTGAGGTGAGGTATCACTTCATACGTGGTGTCGTGGAGGACAAGTCTGTTGACCTTGTCAAGATCTCCACTGACGAGAATCCTACAGATCTGCTCACGAAAAGCCTCACTACTGAGCGCTTTGCCTTCCTCAAGAGATTTATGGGCATTGGATGAGATGTTGCCTTTCCTCATCCCTTGTACCTATGTACAGTTGTACTGTCTTTTTCTTTTCTTTCTCTCTCACTGGGGCAGATTCGCCTTTAAGTGGGAGGTTGTTGGGGTAAAGGCGCCTCCGCCGTGCCGCCCCGTGTATTACTACACTGACAGTACCCGCCACTGTACACTGCAGGTGGCGGGCGGCCGTCACATCACTTTATTCTTTACATTCATTTTTTAGTGACTAGTAAATAAAGGAAGGCCCGGTCACACATTGTGACTGTTGGAGTTCCCATTTCTTGTCTCTCTCTTTCTTGCTCTTGCTCTCCCGCCATAGCTTGTGTGCAAGCTTCGATCCTTCTCACCTTTCACTATGGAGGTTAAAAGAGGAAGAAGAAACTCATGAAGACATTGACCCTGACAAATACAAATTGTCACACAAGTGAATTAGGTTTCGATATTGAGACTTGGACTCATAAACACAATCTTGTGTATTGACAATGACAATACACTTTACTGGAAAGAAAAGAGTATTATCATTTCATTAGAAAAAGAGTGCAAGTACAATGCTTTATAGGAATTGAGTAGTGGCACTTTCTCCTACTATGAATATGGGATTCTGGTTCTAAGCCCTCACTGCTCCTTACAAAGGGACTGAAGTAGGTGTCATTGCAAGTATCTCAACACCTCTCCTCAATCACAACTAGAAGTACAAAGCGTATAGAGGCTTTAGTGAAAGTAACACTTGCAAAGTGTGGGCACATCATAAACATGGCAAAACACCAGAGGCTGTCGCAAAAAAGGCTAAGTGTGGGTACCACAAACATGATGGTCATCTAGAGGCTGTAGCAAGGGCCTCACAAAGTGTACAAAGGCTGTAGTACAAGGCTAACTTTGTAGTTTACAAGTTTATGCCTGAAACATTAGGGCTAGGCAATACAAGGCTAAAAAAGTCTTATCTGAATAGAAGGACTGATGAGGTTTTTCCTTCTCCTGGCGATCTTCTTATTCTTCTTCTTTCTTTGCTCCATTTTATTCTTGTTCTTTGACTGCAACTAGATAGGCCTTTTGGGCCTCTTTCTGGCGTGGGAGAGCTTCTGGGTGTGTCTATTCCTTTTGTAGAAGTCACAAAAGAGCTTATCCCTATTGCCTTCGTATATGTTGCCAACATATAATTCATGTTTATCTCTAGAGCTGCTTGGTTGTTCCTTAGTTTTTAGCTTCTTTTCCTCCTCTAACAATGATGCCTGGATATCAACAAGTTCAGGGTTTGGCATGTTGATTAGAGTTGTTAATACATTATTATATTCAGGAGGCAAACTCTTAAGTAGAACACTGATGCAAACATCTTCTTCCATTTTAATGTTGATTCCTGTAAGTTGGGTTAGAATTCCTTCCATGTTACTCAGGTGTGTGGCAAGTGATGTGTTGGACTTCATTTCAAGCCTAAAAAACTCAATCAAGAGACCATACTTTGATGATTTAGACTGTGCACCAAACAAGGTGTCAAGTCTCTTCCATGTATTATGTGAAGTCTCACAGTTATCCACATGGTGGGTATAGCTGTCATCTAGCTCCATTTTGATAATGGTCTGAGCCTTATCATCATTCTTTTGCCAAGTGACAGCAAGGTCCACATCACGAGGCTTCTTTTCTTTTCCAATGGTAATGGCCCAGAGGCCCTTCTTCATCAAGATGAGTTTGATACAGGTCTGCTAGGTGTGAAACTCGACTCCTTTGAAGCAAGAAGTTGGAGAGTCTTTGCCCATGTTAGACTTGCGGGAACAACAACAAATAAACTTCAAAATTATCAAATTTTATTAGTGGATGAGCGGATTACAGTATGTCAAGAGACACAAGTAATGACAATGTGAAAACACACTATGTAAAGAGTATGTTCGGGTTTATGTTGAACTCAAATCTTCTTAGTTCGGGGTCATTGATCTTCTGTTAATGAATCCAAGTTCTTCTCCTCCTTAATTTAATTTTGGGACAGTAGATCAGAGTGGCATTGGGTTGTTCCAGGTGGCAGAAGAGAGAAAATGATGAGATTTTTGAGCTTCATGTGAAAATGGCTATGGAGTCATAGTTAGGATTTCTGGGGGCTGCTTGGTTTTTCTGACATTACAGGAGCTACACTTGATCATTCTGAAATTTTTTTTAATAGAAATATAGATCTCTTTGTGCTCTACCAAAACCCCATGATGATGGTCATGATTGATTCTGAATTTAAGCGCGCAGGGGGTGGACGACAGCAGCAGTGCATTTTCTGACAGTTCTCCACATTTTCTTCAATGCTGGTCTCAGCATGCATCAATCTCAACAATTTTTATGATAGGATGGAGCGCCTTGACCTAGGAAGATCTTCATAGAAGAAAGCTCTAGGAGATGTGCCTCGGTTGAAGAGATCTCAACCCTCCAAGTCAGGTAGGTACTGAATCAAGCTAAGCTAGATGAGAGTAGAATGAAGCTAAAGGAGTAGTGCCATGCCCGATTACATTCTGATACCATGTTAGAATATGCAAGATCTAGCGCATGGCAGATGCGGAAGCTATGGAGGTTGAAAGAGGAAGAAGAAACTCATGAAGACATTGACTCTGACAAAGAAAAATTGTCACACAAGTGAATTATATTCCAAGATTGAGACTTGGACTCATAAACACAATCTTCTGTATTGATAGTGACAAGACACTTTGTTGGAAAGAAAAGGGTACTATCATTTCATTAGAAAAAGAGTGCAAGTACAATGCTTTATAGGAATTGAGTGGTGGCACTTTCTCCTATTGTGCATATGGGATTCTGGTTTTGAGCCCTCACTACTCCTTACAAAGGGATTGAAGTAGGTGTGATTGAAAACATCTCAACAAGAAGATCATTGGAAAGACTAAACCTTAGTATGAAATTTAAAATAAAGTATCTTCATCCTCACAAGTAAGTAGATTAGCTTCTTGATGTATCTTTATTTTTAATGAAAATCCTTCTTTTTGCTCTCCAAAATTTTTCGGGGGGTTATGTCATTCAGAATACATGGTCTTGTGAATGTGCATTCAATGTTTTGTGGATATTTTGTTTGTGTGAGATGTGTATGTGTCTATGAGTTACCCTTATCATGAGGAGACAAAGTTCGAGTTGAAGATGATCAAAGTTGGATGTTGATTGAAGACAAAGCTATGGGATTTGATGCAAATGAGAAAGAAAAGCTATTATATCCATTAATAGTAAGATGGACTATTTTTGCTAAGTTAAAGGATTGGTTAAAACTAGTTTATGGTTTTCCTTTCATATATTTGTTTAGAGTCAAGTTATTTTGTGGCCTCGATGGAATTAAATTTAATGGATTGAAGCTTATTATTAGAGTGATTGGTTGTTTAGACCTTTTATTATTCTTTTTCCAAAGTCACAAGGATTCTCCTTGATTATGTGTGGGATATATTGAGAGTTGAACTGTTTTTTTCATAAAGTTGTTTTTTGTTGTTTTCAAGTGTTGAATGGTTGATTGATTAGTGTTTGGATGGTTTGGAAGTTTTTCAAGTGTTTTTGCAATGGATTGAGTAGGTTCAAGAAACTTGTGATGGTTTTTGGTTGAGTTATGATATTCTCTTAGGTTCTGGAGTGTGTTTGTTTGGTTATCATAGTTTTGTTTTGCCTCTCTTTAAATTTGATCTATTTTCTTTCTATTCGAGAGGTTATGACGTGAATGAGTGTTTTGAAGAATTACTAAGAGTGAGTTGGATGGTTTGGATTGGTTTTAGTTTGAGTTGAATGGTTTTTCGTACTTCTTGTTGAGCTTTTGTGTATCTTTTATTGTCTTTTGTATGCTTTTGTGAGTGTTCTGTTTGATGGATGTTTAGTTCGGGAAAGTTTTCGAATCTTGTAAATGGAATAACATTAGCTCAAATTTTTTTGAAGAAACTAAGAAAATATCTGCCGAAGACTTGAAAGACTAAAGTGAGAGTGATGGTAGTGAACCTTGAGAGATCATTGTAGTCTCTAGTGACCCTTCATATCAAACATACCTCTTGGGAGGTGTATCCATGACCAAGACATGATAGCTAAGACTGATTCTTTGTTATTTTTGTATACTATTTAGAGAGAGCATATGTGAGAGAGATAGAGTATGAGAGAGAGCCAATTTCTATGAAAAAACCTTATATCTATATGAGAAAGATTGAGAGAAAAACTATGAAGACTATGAATATGATGAAATATGAATACTATGTGATGAATTACATTCAAGGTTTAGAATTATTTTGTATTCCTTTGGTTCTTTGATGGTTTCTACTAAGAATATGAAGAATATGTTGAAGACTTGTTATGATAAATCTCTGGGAGATTCCCTATATGATGTTGCACGAAGGTTTGTTGTTTATGGTGTTCTTTTTCTTCTTGTGGTTGATTTAAGTATCAAAAACAAGCTTATTTTTGTGACAAGATCGATTTTCTTTCATTAGTTTCCATGTTTTCTTGGTGTTCCTCTTGAGGCTCCGCTCTAGAGCATACAGAAGCACTTTTGGAAGGGTAGCATTGATGTGTACAAGGATCTATGTGGGACATATACTAATTTTTAATATGGGCATAGTTATTGGTTATATAAATCCTTACATGATGTTAAAGGGCTATTAATCATAATAGAAACCATGTTTTATATTAAAGTAGTATGGTTGGTGGTCCTAGCTTGATAAGGAGTGTTGTCAATTATGAGTTGACTTCAATTGCCATACTCTTGTTGGTTTCAATCTTGTGTGATGAGATTTTAGTATATGTGAATATACAAGTCATGATACCACTTTTTTACTTTATAATGGAGAGTACAAAGTGCTACACATGGGATACATTTGCAATAATTCATTTACATTTGTTCTTAATTGCATTGGAGCCAAGTCATAGGGAATTTTGCACCTCCCAACTCAAGAAGACCTATCTAGTATTCGTGAAGGAATTTGATTCAAGGTACTTGGTCTTGTTTGGATAGAATTTATGTTTGTTTGATGTTTTCTTGTCAAAAGGCATTATGTATGGTGTAAAGATTAATTATCTTAGTTTGAATTGTTGTATTACTAAGCATAAGCTTTGTTGGACTGTTGGCCCTAATGGTTTGACTAGGCTTCTCTAAAGCATGCTTAGCTTTTTATATATGCAATACATTGTTTTTGCATGGATTTTTAAAGGACTTTAATGCTTTGCAAATTTTGAGTCAAAATGTTAAAATTGGCCTATGAATATAAGGTTCAATAGGTTTAAATCAATGTGATGGTCATTATCTCTAGATATAGCAAGTTCCTTGTAAGTAGTGGCTGACATTTCAAGTGGCCTCTTTTCCAGATAAGAAATCAACTTGCAATTCATGTTGCAAGAGAATATAATAATCACATGATATTTTGCTAGATTGTGTTATAGATATTTGCCACACATTGAATGCATTGGCAACTTATCTTTCATATATGACATGTAAACTTGGTCGCATTCATTGGAGTCAAGTCATACATGCCATTCTCAACAACAAAATGGTAGTTATTCTTATTTGGATGGAGTTTATACTTGTTAGAAGATTTCTTTTGTTGAAGTCCCTTGTGCTTTTTGCATTGGTGTGCCTCATTTAATATAGTCTTATAAGCCTTTGTTAGATTTCACATCACCAAAGCTTCTTTAAAGAAAAGTAGGTTTGGACTATATACAATAAATTCTTGTTTGATTTGATAAGCATATGCATTTTGAGAACGTTAATGCTTGGCCAATTCCTAGTTTAGATGCTCAGGTTGCATGCATTGAGACCAAGTCGCTTGTGCCAATCTTAGTAGCACAATGGTACAAAAAAAAATTTTGGATGGAATTTATGTTTGTTAGATCCTTTTTTCCAAAAGTCTATTTTGGGGATGAAATTATGGCATAATTCTTTTGGTTCACTATTGCATAGTGCCTTGAATTGTTACATCAAATGTTATAGCTTTGTTCAAGTGAAGGCCTTCATGATTTACTTAGATTTCTCTAGAGCTCCAATAATTTTGCATTATGTATAATAGATTTGTTTTTAACTAAGTAAGCATATGTTTTCCAAATACTTTAAATACTTCACTCAATTTAAGTCAAAATATCAACAAATTGGCCCATGAGTGAAGGATGCATCGATCTTTAGTTAAGGCTTTTATTCTCTAGATACAAAAACTTTCTTGTAGTAGTTGCCACTTTGAAGTGACCCTTTTACAAGATCAACAATACAAAGATATAAAAGTTGGCCCACATTGATGCAAGGTTAAAGTTGATAAATACATGATATTTTGCTAGGTTGGATTAGAATTATTCCCCACACATTGGATACATTGACAACTTTTTGTCTTCCATATAGGATATGGAGATTTGGTTACATCCATTTGAGCCAAGTAATGTGTTACCATTCTAAGCAGTTGTGTATTGCTCACTCATACATTACATTAGGAAATGTGACTTTGTTTTATATAATGCAAGTACTATTGGATTATATGCAAGCTATTCTTTATTGATTTAACAAGCATATAATTTTTATGAACTTTATTGCTAAGCCAATTTTAAGCTAGACTACTCAAAATTGACCCATGATTAAAGTGTTGAATAACACTTCAAGTAATGTGTTAATCAATTATCTCTAGCTTGGGAAACTTGCTTGTAGTGGTTAACATTTCAAGTGGCCTTTTTACAAGACCAACAATTCAAAAATATAAGAAGTTGGCCCATACTAATGCAATATAAAATGTATACACACATGATTTTATATTTGGTTCCATTAGAAAGATTTTCCTCAAAATGGGTGCATTGCTAAATTTCTATTTATTTAAGTCTTGATTACGTGCAGTAGAGCTTGTTAGCTTTCTCAATGTAAGATGGTACTTAGCATTGTTAGGATGAATTATCTTTGTCAAAAGGCTTTCTCTTATAGAATTCATTAGTATAGGGATGGAAACATGGGTTATTCTTCTAACGGACAATGTTTGAATTTTGCATTAATGTGTGTGTATGGCCAGCCCACTGGCTTTCATGAAATTCCTTCATTACCTATTGTTGCAATCTTTTGTTACCTAAAACTCAAACAGGTGCTCCTTTCTTCTTCTTTGCGTGCTTCCATAGATGTCCTTCTTTAAGAAAAAAGCCATAAGCTTTCCTCTTGATATACTTGAACTCCTCATCAGTCCAAGTCTCATTCTTCTTCATTGTGCTCAAATATTGGCTGATCTTCAGCCAATCTTCTTCATAATCTTCTTCAAGGAAATGAACTAGAACTTGAGCAATGCAATGAGCATGTTGGCTTCTAGTTGACCATCCTGTTATTTTCAACTTTGGACCAGTATATGTAGTAACTGAAAAGGTATTTTCAGCAGCCATGGAATGAAATTCAGCAAGTATAGATTCTTCAGCTTCATCTTCTTCCATCAGCTCTTCTTCATTGTCATATCTTGCACGTGATAGCATGTCAGCAATTGGATTCACCTTTCCTGCAATATGCTTTAATTTGGGGTTGAGAGATTTAATATATGCAATCCATCTTAGCATAGCAATGTCGAGTGTAGAGTTGGCAATCATTCCCAAGAGTGGAAGACAATTAGTTTCTACCACTACGAAAGCACCTATAAAGTATTCATGATCACACTTTAATGCTGTTACAACTCCCCACAATTCCCTTTTTACTTGTGCATACCTTCTTTGATGTTCATTGAGAACTTTTTCTCCAAAACAAATTGCATACATGTTACCTTCAAGATCCTCTTGGCCAACAGCCCATCCTATCCCAATGGGACTTGTATTCACAATAAGGATGATGGGTTGACCATTTGAATAATCAAACTTTTTGAGAGTGGGGGCTGAAATTAACAGTTTCTTTAATTTATGCATAGTGAGAGTATGCTCATTACCCCAAGAGAATCTTTGGCCTTTTCTTAATAATTGATAAAGATTTTCGCCTACATTAGCAAAATGTGGTATCCATATGAGATAGAATACACATGCGCCAAGAAATCATCTCACCTCTAAAACATTTGTGCATTTTTCTTGCATTCTGCTGATGGCATCTATCTTGATTGGAGAAGGTTTGCATCCATAGGGGCCACATAGATGACGGACCACTAGGACTTCTTCTACTCCAAAAATCGACTTAGGTCCAAAAAGGGTAATATGTACCTCTTCTAGCCTTGTCAAAATCCTATCACAATCATGAATATGGTTAACTACAAATGTCCTCCAACCATCTTCATCAAGCTCCTCATTCTTTTCATTGACTTCACATCCCTTGATAGGTACATCATCAATAAATGGAAGAGTAAGTTGTGGAATAAAGTCCCTTAAGACTTTGTGCATGGCATTCATCATATGGGCTACAGAGTTTGTTGCCCCTTGTGGTAGAGTGCACATGCAGACCAATCCAAGAGGTGTCTTCATTGTGGTAATGTCTCGGCTTTTTAATGAAAGCTGAAATTGGTCATATCCTGAATATAGGTCGCCCATAGAATAAATTTCTCTACTTGCAAAAGCTTCAGCAAACTCATCAACGATTGGACTCAAACCAACATTTCACATTGTAACAGGATTAACAGGCTATAAATCTTAAATGAATCGTAAAGATCCATTTTTTTGAGGCACGGTAAACCATCGATTTGAGTAGGGCACTAAAGGAGGTTCTAAAATCTTCATTCTGATCTTTTCATTTAGAAGTTCCAGTAATTTGGGCAAATGCGCCCTTGGAACAGGAATAGGCTTGAGGTTCCAAGGCACATGTGGGACCGTAAAAATGACCATAGGAGCCACAATATTTAGATCCACATAGCCTATTTCACTTGGTTGAAATGCAAAAGATTTTCCATGTTTCATTAGCATTTGCATAAAAGAGTGTTTTTCAGCCAGCAAAAGGAAAGAATTTTCACCTATTTTGAGCTCTTTTATACGTTTAGATGTGAACTTGTGACCAATGTTGGAAAGATCACGAAGACTTGGCTGATTTGCTGCCCTATCAGCGAGCCCTTCACTTTTAGGAGGTAGTGGGACTACCATAGGTTTGACTTTCTTATCCATTATCTTGTATTTTGTCTCCACTTGCGCTTCAACCTTGTTGAGTAAACCAATGTCTTCATGCTCAAAATTTTCTTGAATTGTTTGATAAAAATCCAATGTACATACTTCTATGGACTGATTTTCTCCCTGATTTTCTACATGAGCAACTGCATATATTTCAGCCAATGTGTCAGTAGTAATCAACTAAAAAAAAAGGTTCGAAATATCATCATTTTTAGCCATCATGTCATAAGTTTTCAGCTCCCTTTTTACATGACATAAATATTTTCTTTCAGCCTTAGTCATGGCCCGAAGAGACTTATAATAGCCCATACTATTGGCTGTACATATATACAAATTTGCAAGAGATATAGTTTCTCTTGCATAAGGAGGTTCAATCTTTTTACATGATGCACTGCCATAGCCTCCTTTTATAGTAGTGCAGCCTGAAAACCCTTGAATTCTCGGGCATTAGAAGGCACAGGATAATCACACAATCGATCTCTATTTTGATGATGGTTAACACACACAGTAAGAAATTTGACAGCTCATTCATTATCCTTGCTTTGAATTCGAGCATAGGAAGAACCATCATCAAGAGCTTTTGTTTCCAAGCGGGCTTCAGAAATGTAAGGTTTCCCAAGAATGATAGGGTAACTATAAGAGTCTTGAATAAAAAAGTGAAAATTGTCTTTTATGTCTCCAATAGTTACCTGCACATTAGGACATGCAGCATATAGCTCTCCAGAAGAGTTGTTTGCAGCTCTCATTCACCATCTTGGATCAACATCTATGGGCCATCCACCACTTTCATAGAGACTCCTTGCCATGACGTTTATCTCCGAGCCATGGTCTAAGAGTGCAATACATGGTGTTTCTTTTTCTCCAATTTTGACGACAGTCTCCGTTGTTGCTCTTACACAATGCGTACGGGAGTAGTGACTACTTGGAATGAACTGAGCCTCTTCCTCCTCATGCATGTGCTGTAGATGGCCTTCTTTTTGAGAGGTGGGATGCCCAACTGGTTTGGACTAGCTGACCATTACATTTTTAGCTTTCACTTCTTTAATTTTTGCATTCATGTTTTCTTTATCTTCAACTTTAATTGCTGCAATGAATTCTTTAACTGCTTCAAGATGAATTCCTTATGAAATCAGCTTCTCTTCATCTTGCACAAAAACTCGAAGAATTTGCAAAAAAGCATGCACTGTTTCTTCAGCTTCATCACCAACATATTGTCTTTTCCTTTTGATTACATTAATAATTACATAATGGAATTCACGTTTGGCAATTCCAAGAATTTCGCCCTAGGTGAATTGAATTTTGCTTCCTAGAATTTGTTCTTCTAGGTTTGAGATTGGTTGCAGATTCTATGTCAGACTGCAATTTGTAGCTGGCTGCTTGCCTTTCTTCTTTCCTTCGGTCTTATTTGTTTGTGGCGCATCTTCCATCTCTTGATCTGGGGTTATATTTTCAGCAAGCTTTGGTTGTTCAGGCATTCTTCTAATTACCTGTTTTGGAGGGTCAAAAGAGGAAGGCCTTGGTTCATCTTCTCTTATTCTCTTTTCTTCAATCAAGACTTATTTACAATTGACGTCAGCCAAATGTGCAAAGGCAGAAAAAAAATCTACCGCTTCTTTCCAACCAGTTATTCCTCAAATGCGCTAACTGGGGTTAGCCAAATCTTCTTTGGCTGCTTTACCACGTTCCATTTGATCTAGTGCCTGCATCCATACTTTAGATTGCACATTAGCTTTACATGCTTTCAAACTTGATTTAGTTGGCTCAATTTGCAGCCCATAGGTAGCTGCATCAATTGCTACATAGGCATTTTTTACAGCTAAATCTTCTAATATTTTCTTCATTCCACCATTGCCAAAATTTGGCTCCAGTGGAAGACCAGTTTCAGCTGCATGGATTTTTTTGTCTTTCCAAAAGATGAGCTTTTTTGCTTCAGCCTCATGGAAGGTAGAACACTCCCTCTTGTCATGTTGTTGGATGTCGCACCAAATACAGCGCCTCTTAAAGCCTTCTCTCATGGGTCTTTGAGTTGATGATCATCCTCGTTCTTCAACTTTGACATCCAGCTTCTCTACTTTGGAACTAATTTTTGTAAGATTCAAATGAAGGTCACGCATGTTTTAATAAGTTCATCCATGATATCATTTTTAGAAGGAACAGAAGAAAAAAGAGTTGGTTCATTAGTCAAAGGAATAGGGGATTTTGAAGGTGGAACAAGCTCCATCATGGAGTTGTTGAAGTTGAAGTAGAGCCCAATCTTAGTCGCATCCGCTCTCTTCAAGCAATAATTTTAACTGCATCAGTAACATCTGTCCATGCAGTCTTGAATCTTGATTCAAAGGTAGCATCTTCTAGGCGATCAGCAAGCTTTTCTTGCAGAATGGGATCTACAACCTTAAGGAATAATTCAATCTTCTGAACTTCCATACCTTATTGGTCTTCAGCATCAAGTTGTCCAAATTTACTTTCAAATTCATGGTATAGAGCTATTGCAGCTAAACCTTTGTTGGGTTTTTCAACCCATTCAGTGAAACTTTTCTTCGTCATAAGGCTAGAGTCTTCTAAGAAGAATTCTTTGCATAGGACTTTTTTGAATGCAGCCTAACCCACATCTTGTTGAAAAAGACCATGGATTCTTTCTTGAAGACTATGCTTGGCTAGTCTGGCAAAATAACGGCTCCATGCATGTTGCGGTACACCAAAGAAGAGCATTTTCTCAACATACAAACGAATGAAAATAGAGACATTCTGACCATTAAATTGTTTTAATTCACACCCAACTTCTTCTAGGGCCTTGATAGCTATGGAATCAATCTTCTCTTCTTCTTGCCTTTGTTGTTGTTGTTATAACATTTGGATTTGTTGTTGTTGAGTCTGCTGCAGTATGCGCACTAATTGTTGTAGAGTATCTCTTGAAGAATCCCCCATCTTAGAGTTCTCTTACACCGACCTTCACGTCGGGTTCACCAATGTCGCAACGCATAGGGTTGAAGGTCACCTCAAGGATTTGGCAAGAGAAGAATGTATGGGGGTTCAAGAGCTTAGACTCCAGACATGGTAGAGATAAGAGAAGGGTTGAAGGTTTCAAGCCAAGTTCTTGAAGATAAGTGACAGCAGGGTGAAGGTAGATTCAAGGAGAGGAGTAGATGGAAGAGAAGGGGTTCAAAGAGATTGAAGATGTAGAAGAATACTTCCAAAAAGAATTAGAAAATATAGAAGAATACTAACAAAGATGAAGCCTCTCAGTTTCTTTCAGCGTTATGAGAAAATATAACTCTAATAGACAAAAACATATACAAAATTATACCTTCCTCTATGCTGCTCAGATCGCCAATCTTATCCTTCCAATGGCTCCAAAAGGGGGGTTAAATACTAGGATACTTGGCCATAATCCTGCCAGATCACTCCTTCTTTATCTCCCACTTTCAGAGTACTATTCACTGCCTAAAAATAGCAATCACATTTCGCTAATCTCTCTTTTTACATAAAATCCTCTCAAATTAGCTGAAAGCTACATGCTTTCTTTTACATGTCATCCTAATCTAGAAGTTGTCTATAGTTTTGTAGATTTTTTTCCAAGAGATAATATCTAGAATATTAAAAATTGACTAAAATATAATATTTTTGAACATGGACACTAACACTAATATCTAAAATGGAATTGGCTCTCTAAATCTAAAAGGAAGCCACACTCTAGATTTTTTTACACAGTGTGCGCGTAGTGGCACGACAGTGCACTGCGATCGCAAGCTACAGGCACTAGACAACACTTCAAATAGAGAAAAGAAAAAGGAGTGAACTAAGAACTTTCTAATCAAATGTCTTCGGATTTTACCCCCCTTTCGGAGCCAATGGAACCATTAGATTTATGATCTAAGCATTAGATCACTGATCTTTTCAAGATCCCCCTCCACAAAGAGCTCCACTTCTCAGTCACACAAGCCATCTTCTCTAATTCATTATAAATATGAGGCATGGGGAGGCACAAGAGAGCAGGAGATCCCGAGAGGTTGTGAGAGAGAGGTAGAGAGAAGGATACCCCTCCAAGAGATTGTGAGAGAGAGCTTGAAAGAGAGAGAGAGAGAGAGAGAGAGAGCAAGAGAGAGAGAGAGAGAGAGAGAGAGAGAGAGAGAGAGAGAGAGAATAGTTACCCGGAAAGTCTACACAATTCCCTCTATCTCGATCCTCGACTTAACCATCTTCTCTTACACTCTCCCATCTCGAATCTATTCCGCCTTCTTAATCTCATGAGTCTACTTGCAGACGATGGTCCCCCAAGATTAGAATGTCATGTGCAGATGGCAATCCCATAACCAATGACGAAGCTTTAGACAAAGGCATCACCGTCAATCCAAATTGCGATGCCGATCGTAAGTAATGTATTTCCAAATTGATAGATGCTTGTTTTGATTCTTGTATGAGATATGTTAGGCCCATACTATGATGCATGAGTATAGATCATTTCATCTCACATATTCATAAGATGGAGCTTGTGAAGTGTATATATCAAGGAAAGTTAATTACACCTAGTTGCATATGGTTTATTCGTTGATAAAGCAATTACAAGGAAGAATTAGTCAAGGGTTATGAAGGATATAGTCATTAAAAGAACAACATTAAAATATTGTGCATACAAGTGCTAGGTTAAAGCATAGTCAAGGGTTATAAATATCATAATTGCTAAAAGAATATGACATTAAGAATCATGAATAGAAAGTACTAGTTTAGATACTTCAAAAGTACTTAGCCTAAGAGCCCAAATATTAAGAAGAACTAGATTCTAGCTCAAGGCAAGGCCTGTTGGAGTCTAATTACTTGAGATAATCTTGAACTTATCTTATCAAGTATTTACACGTTATGCCTATAACATATTTTGATATATGAGGATAATTTCCTATTTGTCTCATGATTTGAGTAAGAGCTAGTACAATAAAATAATCGTAAGGGTTAAAACTAAGATGTCTTGAGATCCATCGGATAATGATGACTTTTGCCAATCCAAATTCAGGGTTGGGTTATCAATCATGGTAAGTGACCTATAGAAATTACATCATGAATAGTGTTTGAATCCTTAACATATACCCTAGCCGAAGGAAGGAAGTGTTAAGAAACATTTTTTGCATAGTATTGCTCTTAGATCCCAAGGGGGAGAGCAAATATATGATGGAAATGTTATATCATCTATCTTACATTGTTTGGAAAGAATACAATTGGTTTTGTTGGTTGATCGAGCAACATCCTAAATGCTTTTACATTCAACTAGTTGTTAGTTGTTGTTTGGATGATTATTCCAAGTGTTTGTGATTTATGGTAAATGCATGGCAAGGGCTTGTGATGACAAGTCACCATGGGAATAAATGAATGTTTTCTTGGGAGATGATATTAGGGTTGAATGCCTTGTTTGTGCTTGATTCTTAATTGGATTAATTAAGGAAGGATATTTTGCATGGGTGGATCACCTCCATGATCACACCGTGGATTAACCCAAAGAGGGCACTGCGCGATTCATGGGCAGAAGGTCGAGTGGTGAAAAGGCCAATCATTGGAATGATGTTTCGCTCCTAGGCAAATTGCAGGTCAGTTGGAGCTCTGGACACCCCTTGCTAGGTCTAGAATGGAGTTGAAGACCTTCGTGGCCCCAATGTCTAGGCATGTTGGGAGATCCTATTTTAGATAAAGGATTGAATTTGTTGTGCCATGTGATTTGGACTAGTTACTTCTGCAGGGCAGAAGAGATACTTCTGTTGGACAGAAGGGATACATAATTTTTGTTATATGGGTGGGAGACAAAGATTAACTTGAAGATAAGTTAAGGAACTTGTTTGAACTTGTTTGTCAATAGATCGCTTTACTCTATTTTTGTGTCTGTGCTATAAGTTATGTGAACAAACCCTGTTCCCTAAAAGGCTTAATTAATGAAGATGACTTTAAGTGTCACACATAAATGTGGTAAGACCTAATTAGAAAACTAAAGCTATTAAGGGAAGTGGGTGGGCGGAACCCCCCACGGGTCCATCCTACGGCAAGGTGGTCCCAAAGAACTGGGAGGCTTCTCACAAGGTTTTACCGATGTCTGACGACCCTTAGTAATTGTTAGATTAGAAAACCTTGTTTCATGTCATTTTAGGGGACTAGAATGGGACTATGCCCTATGGGCAGAGAGGTTGAGCAGTGCATCCCTCTCGTTTTCCATTCTCTTTGAACCAACAGCGACATGGGTCTGCTTCGCCTTGGGTATCTCAGCGTAAAGTAGGATGCCTAGGATTCGACGCTAGAATGCTGTTAGGAGACCTTGGCCACTAGAAGCCCAAATTTCAGGTCAATCCTAGTGGGTTCGTTGGCCATGAACGTTCCCTTGCGAGGCGGATTCGGAAAACCCTAGGCGCCAAAACTCGAAACATTCCATGGGAGTGCTGGGCAATGACACTTAGATTCATCTCTCGATAGACAACTAAAACCGTGCCTAGACAGCTGATGGGTGGGCACCTTACACAAGGGTCACACCCCTTCCAATAAAAAGACCCATTTACATCAAATTTTCCTTGGCCTCCACTGTGAGCACTACCTCTTTCACGTCCAGCATTCGTTTCATGATCTAAAATTTTTTGCCTAACCATCTCGAGGTCCCGCATTGTCGACAACTTCCAAAAATCCAATCTGGCACTCATAAAAATTATGAAAAATCCGCATCCGTCACTTGGTGCATCTTCAAAGCACTTTTGAAACCCATCTTTTAATTGCCGCTTAAAATCGACCCAACTGCCTCTATCGCCTTCAACGGGATTCAATTTCCTCCTAAATTTTGGTTTTTTTTTGCAAAATTTTAGCACCTTTCGAGGGCAAAAATCCACCACTCACAAGGAAATACATAATTGATTAAGTTGATTTTCCAATTTGTTGAGTTGTTGAGCATATAGTGGAAGTGATTTAAGTGGAAAAGAAAAGCTTTCAAAAGTAGATTCTTACCTATTTTTCAGTCCTTAGTACAAATTTTTATATGCTTGTAAGATAGCTTCTAAAAAATTGCATGTTACATATATGTAAATGCAATTTGACATATCAAAATTTGTCTTTTGATAAATTTGACAACTTCTAAGGTTCTTGCTCATTCTTCAATGCTTAGTGCCAATTTTTATATTCTTGTAAGATAGCTTATAAAAATTTGCACGCTACATATACATAAATGCAATTTGACATTAAAATTTGTCATTTGATAAATTCAACAAGTTATAATGTATTAATTAAATTTAACATACACACATATAAATGTGATTTGACACAAGAAATCTTCTTGAATTTGGTATATAAATCAATTTGCACAAATTTTTATGTGAAGTCACAAATATTTGACATGCAATTTTATTGTCACATGACAAATTTTTATGTCAAAATTGTGATTTATGTAAATTTGACAAACAAACTTGTGGAGTTGATGGGATAATCGAATGATAAACATACATATAATAATTCTTAAATTTCATGAAGAAGTTTCTAGAAGATTGGTTGTATCAAATCATAAATTCCTGTGTCAAAATGCACTCATGTATGCATATGTAAGAAAAAAAATTTGAATAAGACTCTAAAAGGTTACTTATATCATTGCTTATATCAATGTTTGCATCATTACTCATGTAAATGCTCATATAAGCAATGCTTATGTCATGTTGATATTATCAAGGCGTGTGGCATTACTTCTATTGTTGATGCTTGTGTCATTGCCTATGTTAATGCTTTCCTAGAAGCTTCTCTTTTAACCTTCCTAGGCTCTACCATAGGTAGCCTTTGGATGTTTCCAACACCAATTGTGAGGCTCTTGTGAGATAAGTCCTCTAGTAGTTCAAGTCTTTTGTTTAATCTAGTCATATTATATCTTGTCATGTATCCCAATCAAGTTGCTATTCTTGTAATCAATATGCTCCCTTTCTTGAGAAGAATCCATTGCTATTGTATGTCTTTGAGACCTTTGTATGCAAATATGACTTTGAGACCTTTGTACTCTAATTGTCTACAACCTATGGAAAATTTAATAGAGCAAATGTAGTTGAAAGTAAGTTGAGAAGCTTATAATAAGGGCAAGACAAGCTTTGGTATGTACATTTGAATTTTATGTTCTCCAAGTTAGCACAAAACTATTCCCATAGCAAAATTTGAAGCGCCAATGTGTAAGTAGAAGGTTATGCTCAAATCTGGGGCTCATAGGGTTGGTGTGGTAGTCATATCCTCTTTGAGTTCTTTGTAAGCACATCAGCATTCCTCAGCACACTCGAATATGATCAACAATTTATAAAGTGACCAAGCAATGGGTATCATATTCAACATAAACTGTTGATAATATCATGTATGTCCGAGGAAGCATTGAACTTCCTTGTAGTTTGTCGATGGTGGCAAATCAATAATGACTCAAAATTTGGAAAAGTTAATAGCAATACCATTCTTCAAAACCACATGCCTTAAGATACATTTGTGTTTTATCCAAAGTTGACACTTTAAGGAGTTTAGGTAGAGACCATACTACCTACAACATTCGAAGACTACTCAAAATTTTTTGAGATATTCAGTAGAGATCTTCTACAAACACTTCCAAACATTTGCAAAGGATTTCTTTGAGTATTGTGCACACTAGCCATTGAAAAGTGGTAGGAGCATTCATAAATCAAAATGGCATCACTATATATGAAAATGCAAACCATTCAATGGTGGTGAATGCCATTTTATGCTTGTCATTTGGATGGACTTGCACCTTTGATTATACTTAATAATCTGTCAAGGAATCTCTAACCTTCCTTCCTTGGGACTCTCTCTAGCATGTGCTTGGTGTACGGTAGTAGATAGTTGTCTCTCTTTGTTGCAGTGTTTACTTTCTTGTAATTCATACATGCTTGAATTTTATCCATTTTTCTTCAACACTATCACAGTTGGTGACACCAATTCCATGTGCTCTATTTCATAAATGAATCCAATATTCAATCATTTTTCAATTTCTTATTTGATAGCATGTGCATGCTTGGGATTCATAGTGTATGGTCGTGGTTTGACTAGGAATGCCTTTGATACCATGGGAATATTATGGGTGATGATGCTAGGGTCTACTCCCTTGATCTCATGAAGTGACCATGTGAATATATCCTTGAACTCTTTTATTGTATTTCTCAACTCTTTTTGTGACTATTGTAGTTTAGTCTGGTATCTGGCATTAGGCACAACCCCTAATCCTGCTAGGATTGGCACAGCTAGTGCAACACTATTCTATTCATTGATTAAATTGTCTAGCAATCACTTAGTTAGGAGTTTGGTCAGATTGAGGTCTACTTTGATTGCTCCTTCTATGTGAGCATTAACCCTTGGTCATATGTGCCTTGCGAATGCCAGGATGCATTGCATTTTGTTAAGTTTGACCTCTTTTCTTTGCCTATTGACTCATTGTGTTTGCATGAACCTTTCAATCTATTGTAATAGGCCTTTCCCTAGCATTTTTTCCCCTTCTATCTTATTAATGATCTCATGTGCTGGTCTACCTATATGCATTATCCACGCCTTTTGCTTGTACTATGCCAAGAGCTATTGGATATCAGATGGAAACTCCCGAGGGTTAAAATCCCTAGGTTGCTCTAGCATTTGATCCTGATGATGACATAGTCACTTTTTGTTTTTGTACAACTATGGTTTTAATAATGTTGATGAGGTTTGGTAGAGTAGTGGTTTCTCTTGTAAGAGACACTTTGTCCAAGCACTTGTTTCACTAGGACTTGCTTAACTTATGTACTTCACATAATATCTATTTTGTTGCCTTTTTCCCCCTTGTCTTAGTATTGTTGTGGTTCAACTTCTTGTGGTCTCTTGATTCCATTTTCTTATTTGGTTTCAAGTGATTGGTTGGTTCGTCCCCTTGCTTTTTGAATGAATTAACACATACACGCTTATTATCACAATAGATTGTTGTTTTTTTACGAAGTGAAATTAATCGTGAATAGTACGCAAACAAGCTTTCAATTCTTTCTCAAGGAAAATGAAAGAATGCAATGTGGTTTTTCCTTTCAAGAATTCTCAATCAAACTTTTTAATTAATTTTTGTGCAATACTTCACCCAATCATCAAAGTAGCTCAAGAAGGTGCAAAGTAGCACTCAAAATTTGCCTCAAGGATGTCAAACATCACAAATATATATATGTATCACGTGGGTTCAACATAAGGGATTTTTAAAATACTATTTTTCCACATTTTTACATACAAAAGGGTCCCGATGTAAAGGGGTTACTTACAGATTGAATAGAAAGGGGTTATATTCTATTAAGAAAAATTTCATAGATAAGGATATTTATAAATAGGCCTTTAACGCATGTGACGTTGAGGGTATACATAGAGTGAGCTACCCAAAAATTTTCTATTGACTTTCACAATCAAGAGGCTTGAGCTTATTATAGATTTAGGGACTCTTGATTTGAAAGTTGGTTTTACACATTGAGGACTAGCCCTTGTAAGTGCACTAGGCTGTGCAATCATGCTAGGGTGACGATAATTCTAGTGATGTATACTAGCTTGAGTGTGACTTGGTTCAGAATATCATCCAAAGGTTGTGCCCTAAGACAAAATGTTGTGCTGGTATCACCACAATCTTGGTTCCAAGGATTCTCAATGTATGATGGATAGGTATGGCTTCTTAAGACCAAAATAGCAAGACCTAAATTATCTAGGTGTTCCTAGAACTCTACTTGTAGAGTGGTCAATGGTAAGGAGTGTCTTTGACTCATGGAATTGCCTAAACTCTTGAGAAGTTGAGCACAACTGTTGCCTACAATTAAGACCCTTGACCATATGATATCTTAGAATATGTACTCACCAAGGGCACTTAGTCTCTCTTAATGGAACATGTCTAGTTTCACATAGTACTTCTTGCATTATTTTCTCTAAGAAAAGTTGATAGTTAAGGGATGGAGTTCCATAAGCTTCCAAGTTTCCTTAGCAATATTTTGCATGACCTAAAACCAAGTTTTGATAGCTCTTTTATGGGAGAGACTCAAGGTTTGGCATGCTTGGGTCTTATGCAAGATGCTCCCCCTAGTGCATGGGTTCGAGAGGAATCCCGACTTTTAGATGCAGAGACTACTTGTGTGATGATGCCTATTCAACCCTTCATAGGTTTGCTAGTCTAGGGTGTGTATGGCCTCTTGAGAGTCTCATGTATTTTAGTTACTCTTGAATTTGAAGTGAACTGATCGATGGAGTGTGGAGCTTCAATGGATGCAATGATACAGGGAGAGAGGGAGAGACACAAAGACATAGTTTGTGGGTACAAAAAGATAGTACTAATTAGGTTTTTTGAGATAGGTATATCAATAAAGGTACAACCCCAAAGGATGCCCAGGCATAGTGGCCCTTTATTCCCAACAACTTCCCCCCTAAAGGCAACGTGCCCAAAGGTAGAGGAAAAGAATCAGCTAAGTCTAAGTATGTACAAAGCTGAAAACCTATACCTATCCAATCCCCATCATTTGCCGGCAATGGGCAAACCACTCTGTTGGAAGACCCTTCCTGAGAAGGTCCATGGGGTTATCATCAATATGTACCTTGACTAGCTCAATGCTCTTGCTATCAAGTACTTCCATGATGAAATGATACTTTACTTGTATGTGCTTTGTCTTTGTTTGAAAGACAAGATTCCATGCTAACATGATAGCACTCTGACAATCACAGTGGAGGATAGGAACCTCTATAATACTAAGCTCTCCAACCAGAGGTGAAATCCATAAGGCCTCTTTACATGGCTCAATGGCAACCACATACTCTACCTCTATAGTAGATAAAACAACACACTTCTACAGCCTAGATATCCAAGAGATTGATCCCCCCGTGAAAGTAAATACATACCCTGAAGTAGACTTCCTGCAATTTGAATGTCCAGCGTAATCTACATCCGTAAAACCAATGATAGATGTCTTATGCTTTCCAAAGCATATGCACATATCCTTTGTTCCCTTGAGGTATCTCATGATACCTTTCAGTGCTTCCCAATGCTTCTTGCCAGGATTTTCCATGTACTTGCTAACCACTCCCACTGCAAAGGCAATGTTAGACCATGTAGCAACCATAGCATACATCAAGCTACCAACAACTGAAGCATACGAAATCTTGGCCATTTCATCCTTCTCATCATCAAAAAGTAGGGTTTTCCTTTGCTAGCACTGAGTTTCACATATGGAGGTAGTGGAACCCCAATCACTTTCCCCCCTCCATATTCAAACACTGCAAAGACTTGGATGCATACTCTTGTTGGGATAGATAGAGAAGCCCTTTTGGTCTATATCCCTAAGTATCTGCATCCCAAGAATATGATTTGCATCACCAATATCCTTCATGTCAAAACTACCATGTAGATTTTGATTTAGAGAGTCCAAGGTATGAACATCCCTGCCTGCAATTAGCATGCCATCTACATACAAGACCAAGATAATCAAGTTGCCATATCTGTGCTACCTTCTTGGTGTATAAGTAGTGATCCACTTGACTCCTGTGAAAGCCTTGAGATTGCATGAATGTATCAATATTGTGATGCCATTCTTGAGGTGCCTCTTTCAGCCCATACAAACTCCTCTTGAGTTTACATACCATTTTCTCTTTGCCCTTTGCCACAAAACCCTTAGGAGACTGTTGCATATATGTCCTCATGCAAATGATCATGTAAGAAAGCAATCTTTACATCCATTTGTATGAGTTCCATATCTCCAACGACAACCAAGCCCAAGATGGTTCTCAAAGTAGTCATCTTGACTACAAGAGAGAAGATTTCATCAAAATCAATCCCATGTTCCTACTTATACCCCTTTACAACCAGTCATGCTTTATACTTTGGTGAGGAATCAGAAGTGACTTTTATCATATAAACCCACTTGCATGGAAGAATCTTCTACCCTTTAGGCAGATGCACCAAATCCGTGTTAGAAGATAGGCAAAGATTTCCACCCATGGCAAGTACCTATCAAGTATAAAATGATGGAGATAGGGTATTGGCCTCTCATTCAAGGCACTAGAGCTGTTAACTCTACAAATCTAGTTGATATAAAGGATGGCCAACATGCCTAGGAAATCATTATGTTACACTTAGATGAGTCATTGATTCATCATGTTGATCAACTAAATATTGCTAAAGAAAAATGGGATGAGCTTGAAAAGCTCTATGGAGCCACTAGTAAAAATACTAAAATCTTCCTTAAAATTGAATTCTTAGCTTGGAATATCAATCAGGAGAAGCTTGGGAAAATTCATCTCTCACATGAAGGGACTTATGGCATAGCTTGCCTTGGTACAAGCTCCAATACATGAAGGGACTTATGGCACAGTTTGCCTCGGTACAAGCTCCAATACATGAAGAAGATGATATAGCTATTCTCTTAAAAGCTATAAAACAGGTATTTCCTACTCTTGTAACCACTCTTACCAACATTCTAGATCCTACATTGGCAAGTACCATCCAATCTTGTGATGCCAGGAGGCATATTTCACGGTGGATTTCGTGCCACGGTGGATTACGTGAGGTTTTATGGTGGATTCCGTAAACTTTATTGACTGGGGCTCATACACAAAGTGGATTCTTTGTGCGAGAAGTTGATCGGGACGCCTATCCTTTTCGGGCGTTTCATTAATTTAGTGTGTACATGGGCCAAAAGCATGTTCAAACAAGAAGCATATATCCTCAACCATTTAGCATCAATAGGCATCAAGTAGCCACCACACAAGTATAATCCATAAGTATTTAAATACTGAAGAATATGTGCTACCTTGTTTTCTAGCCTTCTGTTTGAAATTTCTAGCCACCAAAATAATGGCAATCACCTGCAATGACCAAGAGCAGTGCTTAACATGAGAACTAAGCATCCAAATGTAATAATGATCACTTATGAGCTACCAAGAAGCATGGAGAGCAAAAGGATGGGCTGCTTGGAAACTCCTAGAAAATAGGCACAGTTTGGCCATACCATGCTAGTTGCCTAGAGTCAAAACAGGTCATGACCTGCTACTGTGGGTATGGGGAATGTAGTGGGCTCCAATGGGGTGCCTATTAAGGCTCTAAGGTAGCCTTTAATCAAGCTCATAAGGGTAGAGAACAAGTAGACCTTCAAATAATGAGTGATAGAGCCCTATTTTGCCTTACTTGTGTAACCAAAGCTCTCCAAAATGAGCTCAAGAATAGCTCAAGCAATGTCCTGATGGAGCTCAAATGCTTCCCTCATGAATGCCAAGAGAAAGGAGATCAAGAAAAACCTTCCAAGGTGAGATATGACTGTCAAGGAATAGATTTTGCAAGCTTGACTGCTACTACTGTTGGAAAATGCCCAAAGCCCTCTTTCCTAATGATTGCTCCAGCTTCTCAAGCTTTGGAAATGCCAAGCTCTAATACCAGTTTGAAGTGAACTAATCGATGGAGTGCAGAGCTTCAATGGATGCAATGATGCAGGGAGAGAGGGAGAGAGACAGATACATAGTTTGTGGGTACAAAATGATAGTACCACTTAGGTTTTTCTAGATAGGTATATCAATAAAGGTACAACCCCGAAGGATGCCCGGACATTGGGCGGGGCACAATGGCCCTTTATTCCCAACAAAATCTGTGTCTTCAACAGCTTGTGGTCCTAGTTCTTTCAATCAATCTGCATGGGGCCTAGGTGCATTCAAACTCAAACTGCATTCAATCATGTGCATTTTACTTACTCTTGAATCTGTGTCTTCAATAGCTTGTGGTCCTAGGTCTTTCAATTAATCTACATGGGGCTTGGGTGCATTCAATCTTGTAGTACTTTTCATAAAGGCTATAGTCTGAGGGGTTGAGATGTTAAGTGTTGTGACAACCAAGTTCCTTATGTAGTGGATTCTTCTTTGGCTTTCAATCTAAATTAGGCCCCTTGAAACTAATGTCTTATGCTTGTTGGCTCAAATAATTGGGTACCATTGAAATGACAGTTTGGTGACTAGAGCTAGTTGATGTGATGGCATAATGGAAACAACTTGAGCTTGTGCTAGTGTCTCTATCGCAACATCTCCTTCCAAGCTTGAACAAGTTATGATGCTCCTAGGAATGCGGGGTATTCCAATTGCATGAGTATCAACTTGTCATCATGGGGAGAATGGGAACTTGTAGCAACGAGATGTTCTTTTATTGGGGTAGGTGTTCCCACCACTGCTAATGGCTCGAACTCAAAAGCGTATGGGCTTTCCATGTAAAAAGTATTTACTCAAACACAATGCTCCTATAGTGCTAATATGATGAGATTTTCTATTGCAAGACCTTACAAATGGTAGGGGGTCAAGATTCCTAGGAAATGTAAGGCAAGGTAAAACAATCCTCCAAGTATTCCCCACAAGCAATATCTCAAGTAATTGCAAATCAATCCATAGTGGCCTTTGTCTTGGCTAGATCGAGGGTGCTACTTTACATTTTAGCTAGGTTGCTCATGTGAAGTGACATTACATGCCACTTGTGCATGGGATCTCAGAGAGTTGTCATTCATAGGTGGATATCCTTGGTGTGGCAATACTCTCTTAAGTACCCTTGATGGTTTTAGCAATGTCTCTCAAGGGCCTACCCTTGGTGTGGGAATACTCTCTTGAGTACCCTTGATGGTTTCAACAATGTCTCTAAAGGGACTACCCTAGAGATTGTAGCTTCTTCTTTGGCTTAAATAGCACTAGTTCTTATGATAGTGTCATGGTTGAGAGATACCAATGGCATGTGAAATTGAGGTACAAGGCACACTTACTCCCAAGGCATTATTCATGTCAATATCAAGTTAGACTGGCCTTTTGTTGATCTAGAGCAATAAATAGTGCTCCTTTAGACTTGAAACAAGACTATGATATTAACTCGCAAGGCCTCTAGGTAGAAAGCTCAAGCAATTGTTGTAGTGAGACTAAAAATGTTAAGTCTTATATCCCAGCTCATTACTATGCAAGTTATGATCATATGTTGCCATCTAGAATAGCAATGATAATAAAGAGCATGAATTGGTATGAGAAAATAGCAATGGTTAGAGAGCCCCTAAATGTGTCCTAGACTTGGACAATGTGCAATAGTTGTCTTGTTTTCTCCGTGCCCCATTGAGTTGCAAGGCTTACTTATCCAAAAGGTCGGTCTTCACGAAATTATTTGGCCTAACAACCCCTTGGTTAGAATTCGGGATGGCATCAATGCAAAGGTTTAATGCCTTAATTCGATCTGGACAAAGGCTCTAGACAAGCCTTAATCATCCGAGACAAGGCTTCGGGGACAGCAGCACCAAAGGCCTAAAGCCTTTAACAAATCGGATTCAATCGAACAAACGCTAATTCGGGTGCCTTCATCGCCTTAATTCAGATGTAATGCGCCAAATTCAAAGGCTACATTGAATGCCTTGTGATCATGGGATTCGGATGAATCGATGATTCAAATGCCATTAGGTCAATCGGACAAAGGCTTAATGAGAGAAGCATCATGCATCATGCATGCCAATGGGTCAGTAGGCTTAATGAAAAGAATCGTGCCTGAATGATTCTAATTCCTGAATGGCGTTGGGGCGGCCTATATAAGCATTCACAGGGCACGCCTAATATAGTATCTTCAGTGATTGATTGCAGATGATGCTTGCCTTTAACTCCTCTAGACATTCGAGCGGATGTCGGATGGGAGGCTTCACAAACAGCATCAAGGCCTTTAGCATTTAGGATTCGGACCAAGCTCAATGAAAGGCCTTATCGATACTAACTAGAGTCTAGAACCACAAGAACCACAAGCAAAGAGAACCACACAAATAAACCCTTGGTCACAAGATTCATACTTGCATGCTGATTCGAAGGGCACAGAAGCAAAGTTGCAAGGGTGCAAGCAAACTCTCATGGGTTGTAAGGAAAGAAAACGTTGATTACTTTCAAAGCTATCACTATTCTTGAATGGTGGAGCATGCAAATGATATGTGCAAGCATTAAGATTCATTATTTTCTATTGAAGAACAATCTAAATCTACTTTATTCCCTAAAAATGTCCATTTTTTGCTACGAACCTTTTCGATGATGGTGGAGGCCAAGGTGAGAGTCAGCAAAAACGGAGCTTCTAAAGGCATTCTTAAAACACAAGCATCTAATTGGAATTTTGAGAGACCCTCAACATCGAGCCCTTCGGCTTGCTGCTTTGAATGAGATTCTTATAGATGTTCTTGATAGTTTATCCGCAGAAGAAGTTCAAATAGCATGTGATACGACCGAGATTGGTCGAGAAGGCTATGGGGCCATATACAGTATGATAGTAACTGCATTGGCTCGTAGCAAAATAAAGCTGCATATGATTTTACCTCTTCCATTTCGGTGGAGAGCTGTAAGACAAGCACAAAATATATCCATTGCTAATTCAATAGGAAATAATTTTTTATCACCAACAAAATAGAAGTGGAGGGAGCTAGAGTTAAAAACATTTCTTATGACTATGATAACTTCAACAATATTTTTGTTGACCTAATTAAGTTACAACGTGTCATGGCTCGTTTCTACAAGATGCAATGCTCCAAAGGTATCAACTTCTCCTCATTTAACATTATAGGTTCAATATAGTACACTTGTTTCTCCCAAGTTTATACCAATTATGATTGCTAGGTTTTGTTTTAGTCTTGAAATTAATTATCAAGCTTGACGAATGCCAAATTATAAAGGGACGCAAGTTGGAGAGGGTGGGCCTTACATTGATGAATTACGCCATGGCCTATACAAAAGATAGCATGTTTATCCAACCATTTAGTGTGTAATCAGAAAAGGAAATTTGGTGGCTAGTATAGCAACGAAAGTGCCCAAAGAGATCCATAATATTCTCTCTTAGATCTTTCAATGCACTCCATATCTAGATATAATTTTCAAGCAAACAAGAGGAGAGAAGCTCTACATGCAAGGAGTCATAGAATTCAACATAAAAAATTGGCATTTGAGCGATGATCTCAAGACTCTAAAGTGTATGTTCAATTGTGACACTAAGGCATCAATATCGTTGCCTTGTCTATTTTTCATGAAAACAAATCATTCTCCTGAGGCCGTAGATAATATTGCATTAAAGGGAGGAATATTGGCATGCAATAAAAAGGCACCACCAAATAGGTCACATCTTGACGAGAAATAGAATGCTAGATTTCTAATTAACATTGAGAATGTCCATTTTTGTACTTTGCATTGCCTCATGCACATATTTGACAAATTATTGAAGTTGCATATCAATAATATATATACAATGAAGCATCCCTCCAAACGTAAAGTAGCTATTGAGAAAGTCAATGAGGCATTAAATTCATTAGATATACATGGAGGCAAGGTAAAGATTAAAAGGACCAAAAAATAGCATGCCTAACTTATGACGTAGCACAGAAAATATTAATGACTAGAATGAAGGTGAAGAGATTCCTAAGCAATATGATTGGCAAACAATCAATGTTAAAGTGGGAGCTATAGAAAAAAATTTGCAAATGTAGTACAGATTTGGAAATAGATCCTAATCTTAAGAATGCCTAGTTGGCAATTATTTTGATAAGCTAGCCGTATCCTAGCTTTCCAATGACTTTCTTATGGTTTGTTTGAGAACTTCCTCAAAACACTCATAGCAAAATTGATATCTCCTACACCTCGCGATGTCTACTATGTTGATGTATCCTCAATGGATAACTTCACATTGACCTCCATAGGTATATCTATCTCCTTATACTCGGTCATGCTAAATGCTTTTAAGATTTCCCATGCATACTTCTTTTGAGAGATGAAGATTTTGCCATCTTACGAAGCTCTTGCTAGACTTCAATCCCCAAAGAATAGTGCAATAAGCCCAAGTCTATCATTTCAAACTTAGAGCTCAAAGCCTTTCGAGTTTGATGGATCATATATTCATAGTCACCTACAATTGGAAGGTCGTCCACATATAGGACAATCACTATAGACTTTTTATGATCCCTATAAACATATAAGTTAGCATCTAAGGCACATCTTTTGAAATTCAAATCCTATTTATTGGCTAGTACCATGCTCTAGGGGCTTGTTTCAACCCATACAATGAAGTCTTTAGCTTTTACAAACTTTTCTCTCAGAGTGGGGGGGCTAAAACGTGTAGCCCCATTGCAAGCAATATGCAAACGGTGGTCATTCTAGTAGTTGGAGAAAATTATTCTTGAAAATTCAATCCCTCAACCTATGAAAATCCTTGTGCAACTAATCTAGCTTTGTACTTTTCTAAGCTACCATTAGCTTTGTATTTTACCTTCCAGACCCACTTGGTGCCAATAACCTTCCTCTTTTGGCCAATCCACTAGCTTCCAAGTATCATTCTTCAATAAGCTGTCGGAGGGGTTTTTGTCGAAAGGTCGAATCCATCGGGGATCAGAAGTAGAAGGAAGTAGAGATAGGAGATAGAAGGGAAGATAGAGAATACCCAAGTGGTAAACCCTACAAAGACAAATCACAATGAATTGAATCAATATGTATTGAAAGAACCTAGAATCTTCACACTACTCAAAAGCAATCTCCAGGCATTAGATCTCCTAGAGCTTCTTCGTAGATCACTCCTTCTTCTTCTTTCAGTTCAATCTACAGTTTTCAGCCTGTTTACAGTGATCGCGATGCACACGATTTTGTCAATCTATCTTTTTTATGAAAAATCTCCTAACTGACTGAAAAAGCAACTTGCTTTTTGCATGCCATCCTAATCTAGAAGCTTTTCTAACTTTTTTAGATTGTTACAATAAATAATATCAAATATAGGCTAAAATCATCCAAAAAGCTAGTATTTTTAGATAATCCATGCAACTCACACCAATACTAATGACTCAGATCACATTGACTCTCTTGATTAATAAGAAGTCGGATGATGATGCATTCCATACTTTTTCACACTGTGTCCTCATAACATCATGACATCCACCCCCTTTGAACCTACACATCCTTCGGTATGTGTCAAAATCCTAGTTGTCACCGGATTCTGAGTCCTCCTCATCCTCTGCAACCATATCCTTTGCTTCTTCATCTTCCATATCTTCCTGGCTAGCCCTTATATCATTGCCACTATTTTCTTCCAATTCTGGCAACTCATAGGCAGTATATTCTCGCCTTTTGAATAATTTGATTCTTTTACCTGCTACCGAAAGTTCTATGGTTGTCCCATCCAGCTCATTTAATGCATAAGTAGCATTATCAAACACATGTCTTACCACATAGGGTCCAAACTATCTTTTGGAAACTTTACACATGGCACTATGCTGGTTATCTAAACTACTATCATAAACTAATACCCAATACCCATCTTGTATGGTTCTTGGTCTCAGTCTATGTCTTTTGTCAAACCATTTCTTGTTCTCTATCCTTGTTGCCCTTAACTTTGCAGTTGTTGCCTCTATATCTTCTAACTTTCTTTCCAACTGTCTAATGCGTAAGCCCAACAACTCCTCTCGGTTCAACTCCTCCTCCCAAGGTAACACACTCCATGTGACTGTCATCTCTTCTATCGGCATGATATGTTTTTGACCATACATCAATTCTGTAGGCATATATACAGTAACAACACAATGAGTTGTTCTGTCAGCCACAAAGCATAAGGGAGCAATCGTGGCCACTCTTTTACCTTCTCTCCACATGCTTTTGCCAATGCCTTCATAATAGGTGGATGACATCTTTCACTTTTGCCATTTCCTTCAGGGTTATAGGCTAATGTTAAAGTAAGCTTTATCCTCAATTGTGCAAAGAAATCATGAGCCTCATCTGCATCTAGCTCACCCCTATCTGCTGTAATTTTTTCCACATAGCCATATCAACAAAAGAACTCTTCTAAGAGAAAAGTACATACGACATTTGTCATCTTAGTACGTAGAGCTCTCCCTTCCACTTGATTAGTCAAGTCTTAATGAGAAAGCACAACATACCTCATTTTCCAAAGACCTATAGGCATTGTGACCAACTCCACCACCCACTTAAAATGAAGAGACAATGGATATGTGGGTTGCAATCCATCCCGATGTCTCACAGTTGAATACATTTGACATGTCGTACATGTTCCCACAAAGTGAGAAACATCCTTATACATACCCTGCCACCAATATCTTTCTTTGATCTTTGTAAAAGTACCCCAAACACCTCTATGACCAATCCATAAGCTTTCATGAAATTCTTGCATAACAGTTACTTGTGAAGCTCTATCACCCAAAACTCGCAATGGCATACCCTATTTCTTTTAATCATGTTTCCATAAGTATCCAACTTTTAAGAAAAACCCATAGGCTTCCCTCTTGATCTTCTTAAGCTCCTCATCTGACCATTCATCTCTCTTTGTTAATGTACTGAGATATTGACCAATTCTCAGTCACTTTCCTGCATATTTGTCTTCTAAAAACACTTCTACACAAGATGCAAAACATCTAAAGTGTATTCTCTTTGTTTTCTAAGCTTCTGTTAATGCTGTAGCAACACCTTGCATTGCTAAATTGACTCTTGCAAGATCATTTTCAGCCATAAGAAAATCATCTTCTTCCTCCTCATCAATCATCCCATCTTCATTCTCATAGAGTGCTCGAGATAACATGTCCACCATTGGGTTATCTCTTCCTGCAATATGCTAAAATTCAGGATTCAAGGTTTGATGTATGCAATCCACCGGAGCATAGCAATGTCCAGGGTAGCACAACTAGTAATCATACCCAATATCGGCAAACAATCAGTCTCAATGACTACATAAGCACCCATAAAATACTCCTTATCACATTTAAGGGCTGTCACATTCCCCATAATTCTCTTTTTACCTGTGGATATCTGCTATGTTGTTCAGTCAATACTTTTGCACCAAAACGTATTGCATATCTTTGTCCTTCCTCATCATCTTGCCCAATTGCCCATCCAATCTCGATTGGGCTTGTATCAATAGTAATAATGATAGGCTTTCCATGTAAATAGTTAGCCTTTCTCAACGTAGGAGCAGATGTTAAGAGTTGCTTCAATTTCTTCATTGCTTTGTGGTGCTTCCTTTCCCAATGAAATTTCTGACCTTTCCTTAGAAGCTGATAAAGAGCATCGACTACATGTGCAAAGTGAGGAATCCATATCAAATAGAACACACATGCACCCAAGAATCTATGCACCTCTAATACATTCGTGCATACATCTCGCATTCTATCAATCCCATCTATTTTTGCTGGTGATGGCCTTCGCCCATAAGGCCCACACATATGCCCAACAATCAAAACCTCTTCAACTCCAAAGACAAACTTTTGTCCAGAAAGAGTTAAATGCACCTCTTCTAAACGTGTCAAAATCCTCTCACAATCTACAATATGGTCTGCAACAAACTGTCTACATCCATGAGCATCCATCTCTTCATTCTTTTCATCCTGCACACCCTTTGATTGGAACATCATCCAAGAAGGGCATAGTCAATTGTGGTATAAAATCCCTGTGTACCCTATTCATAGTGATCCGGATTTTTTACAACCCGGATTACTACCACAAAATTTGGCCAAAGCCCCTATCAAGAGCTTACCATATCACTTTGGGTTTAGTCTTCAAGCACTAGGTATGCTACATTGCTTCTCGATTATGATAACTCTAGCAAATGGGGGGAACAAGTTCTTAGGAGGCATGTCAATGTAAAGGGTAAAAGGGATGGTTATCTTAGTGAAGATGAAAATGGATTACACCTAGGAGTTGAGTGAGTGCATATATTTTTTCAAAGGACTAGCCTCCAACTACACATGGGCTCCGTCTGCATCACTAAGATTTGGAATCTATTACCATCATTAGAGGACACCTCACCCTAGCACACAAGTCAATATCCACATCATGGTGTCACTTGGATCTTACATAAAAGCTTACAAGCATGGACCCCTTCTGTCACATGCTTATATGTATTTATATATATATGGGGGACTAAAGTCAAAGCAGATTTTGGAAGCTGTTTTTTATAATCTCAATAACCCCCAAGAAAAAGCGAATTTCAAGAAAATTCCCACGTTGTCCGATCAGTTTTGACCTGGTCTACAAAGTTGCAGAAGAAACTTTTTTCAGATTCTTCACGGATTTGAAGTTACGAAGGCACAGACTGCTGGCTATATGCAATTTGCTTCTCTCTTTCACCACACCAACTTTCCACTCTATCCTTCTTGTAAATATATTATAATAATGTGATTTGGGCACCCACCTCTTGTAATCTAGCTCCATTTCTCTATTTTGTCTACCACCACCCTTGGCTTCTTACATGATGACCAAGGTGGGGACTTGTCCCATCCACTATTCTCCATATTTTCAAAGATACCATACATCGTCTAGGATTATGTTAATCAAGAAGATTAGCTTAATCTAATCTCTCATGGAGGCTATATAAAGAGCCCATGGAGAATGAAGAGGGGGGGAGGACAATGACAAGCCCATGAGAGAACTCTAGAATACCCTCATGCTAGTCCATCTCTTTGAGGTGAGCTAGGAGTGAGTTCTTTTATTATGTATCATAATGGCAAGCTTCCTCTACCTCTTCTCTTATTATCTCCCTCTCTTCTCATCTTCTCATTCCATGTAGCATAAAGGCAAGATTCCTCTATCTCTTCTCCTATTATCTCCCTCTCCTCTCATCTCTCTCTCTCTCATATTCTAATATGGTGTGTAGTACATATATTCTCTCTTGTAAATTTGTGTCTTGGTTCTCTTGATTCTCTTT
The DNA here is from genome assembly GCF_053477565.2 of Lygodium microphyllum. Classification (NCBI taxonomy): domain Eukaryota; kingdom Viridiplantae; phylum Streptophyta; class Polypodiopsida; order Schizaeales; family Lygodiaceae; genus Lygodium; species Lygodium microphyllum. The sequence goes on from NC_141155.1 coordinate 30,310,542, forward strand.
GAGAAAAGGGATGTCCTAGCCCATCCTCCCTTTGGCTAGGTGGTGCCCCTCTTTAGTTCTCTTAGTGAGGATTGGAGGTTGGATGGGTAAGAGGCAACCCGTTCATCATTTCAGCCCTCATTTTTTGTGCCCCTGCTGAGGACATTCTCAACCACAATTATGTACCTCCTTATGTGGGATGATACAACACATGGTGGTGCATCCTCTACAACAAGTGCCCCAAGTGGCTCTTCTCCAACGCCTTCACCAATTTTTTTTAAAGCTGGTCGAATTCCACGACTCCCACAATGGTCTCCCAAGGAAGCCCAAGAAAGGAAGTATGCCTATCGGATGACGGCACGTATGCGGGTAAAAGGTATTCACCTTAGAAATTTCATTCTCTCACAACGGAAAAAATCATGTTGCCATCAATTGCTAGGTTCTCATAATTGTGGTGAGTTTTTTGCAAACAAAGTGAAGGCCCTTTCGAAAGGTCCTCGTCTCAAAATCATCAAATCCCTCTCTCTCTCTCGCCTAATCCACATCAAAGGAGGACAACTATGTATGAACGGTGTGGAGTTTTGTAGAAGTGCAAAGTATGGAGACTACCTTCAACTGTTGTTAGCTCGAAGGTTGGGTGTGGTTGAAAAGGTGGCCATCACACCTTATGAAATATATGTCGCCAAGGATGGACACACTGGTGAGCAAATTCTCTATATAGAAAAGTTGGTGGGTTCCAGAAAGAAACACTCTGGGAAAAATCCTTCATAATTCAAGAAAGTGCATTCCCTCTACTCCCTTAAGTAGTCTCCACTCATGAATAATAATAATGGCCCGAATTTCTACACCTTCCACTCTGTACAAAACATCCGAGTTAATGTATGCATGAATAGGAAGATTTTCTTCTAGTAGCGTCTTGTCATGTACTTTGGGGCTGAAAGATTAAGGGAGATTCTTGTATCACCAGAACCTATAGTCTTCCCAATGCTAGACTACAATGTATCCTTCAATGTACATGTCTTTATCTTATTATAATAGTTTCTCATGAATTACCACGAGTTGTATGGACCTATCCGTCCACTTGCTATGCAAACTGTGCATATTGTAGCTAGCACAAAGCTTAGATTCCAAGGCATTATTAGAAGCATACTGGGGCCTAGACGTCTTGCTGAAATCAATGCATCTGTGAACCCATTCATCCTTCCCCTTATAAAATACAACTTAAGGCTAGACGTTTTCATCTTCATACTCTACTAAGGCAACATGGCATTTCCAAGTTTTTTTGGGGACAAAGGGGAGAAAACTCTAGACTTTTTGGATGACTTAGAAATGGCCTTCATAGTCACAGGCCGGGATAATGAAGCTACCAAAGTATAGGCCTTCCCTTTAGTTCTAAAGGGTGATGCTTGAGTGTGGTATCAAGCTCTCTCAGAGGCTACAAGGGGTAATTGGGAGGATCTCAAGACCGCATTGATGCACAAGTACCAAGATACAGAGCCACTTGAATATATTTGGAGACAACTCTTAGATCTTCGCCAAAACTTACGAGGGGAGTACCAAGCCTATGAAGGCATGTTTATAAAATTGTGGGATAAATGGACAACCTCCTTAGCCGAGGGAGAAAGAGTACCTGATTGCCTTAAGAAAGATTGTTTTCTAGCCGGACTCCATCCTCTACTAAGGGAGAAGGTCAAAGGAAAGTTTCCCACATCCTATGAAGAATCAGTCACTTATGCTAGGGAGAAAGATAGAAAATTGAAGTATCAAGCCTAGTTGAAGGGGAGAGTTGAGCCCATACAGGTTTCGCCAACCATGCCAAGGCCTAGAGAAATAGCAGAGGCCCCACCTGAACTGGAGATACCACAGCAAGAGCTCCTAAAACGCATTACTAATCAATTTGAAAGCCTTTCGTTAAATTTGGTACAAGAGTACAACCCCCTCCCCTCATAAATGAAGGCAATCGAGGTGCAAGGAGACAAGAAAGAGAGTATGCTATAATTGTGGGGAGACTGGCCATGGTATGTACTTTTGCCCTCATCCTAGGCGTTTTCCAAAAAATGGGTTCCAACCAAGAAGGAGGGGACAACAAGTGACACCACCTAGGGAAAGGTTTGTTCCACCGAATCCAGAGCCTCCACCGCCGGTTCAAGTTCTCCAGCATCCTCGACCACTTGCAGAGGTGCCGCCCTTGCCTGTCCAACCGCCAGAGAATTATGATGTTAGGATAATTAGTTTAGATTGGGAAGGCCAAAGTAGTAGAGGTTGAAGCAATGCCATTGAAGAAAGCCCGTAGAATTGAGAGAATGGAGCCTACACCACCAAAGGAGGTTGAAAATATGGAAGAGGAGGCAGAGTCATCAATGGCTACAAAGACACGCAACAGTAAAAAGAGGAGGGCTCGCTCATGCCGACACATTGAGCCAGATGATTTGTCCCTGGGTAAAGGTACTAGAGTTTATGATTTGCTTATTGATGTGAGGAATCAAGGGCCAAAAATTTCATGGCCACAATTACTACATCTATCTCCAAACAGTGTGGCAACAATGGTCCAAGATGGTAAGCATTAGACCCATGAAGAATAGACATGTGAATGCAATCCAGGCTAGAAAGATGAAAGATATTGTGCCTCTAGTGGAAGCCGAAATCAATGGGCAGAGAATGTCAAAGACATATGTGACTGGAGGTGCAGAGATTTGTGTCATGACGGAAAAGTTGATGCATTGTTTGGGATTAGAGGTAAATGAAACTACTAAATTTGGGGCCAAAATAGCTAACAATGTAGTAGTAAATTGTTTGGGAGTTATAAAGAAAGTCAAGGTAAAGATGTGTGGAGTGCAATTGGAGCTTGACATGTATGTGATGCCAGTGAAGGGGGACGGCTATCCACTCATTCTTGGGCGACCATGGCTAATGGGAATGAAAGCCACACAAGATTGGGAGACAGGGGCTTTAGAGCTAAGGCCACAAAAGGGGCTGCAGAAAAAATGGAAGAGCACTATATACAACATGAAGGAGGGCCGACAAGAGGATCTTGTGTTAGAGACCACCGCTGATGAATGGAGTTCAAGCGAGGGTTGGTCATCTATGACAGAGGGAGAGTCTTCTAATGAGGAGGAAGAAAGCTCTCTAGAAGTGATGGGGATTACATTAAAAGGGCCTTCTAGTAGTGAAATTCCACAGCAGCTTCCAAAGGTCGAGGAGGGGTTAGAAAAAATGTTGGCTAAGGATCTATCAGTTGAGGAGAAGGCAGCCTACATAGAAGTGGTGATAAAACACTCTACACTTTTTATTTTTGATTATGAACACATCACACGTGTAACAACAGTACAACATCAAATTAATCTAAAAGAGGGAGCAAGGCCAATGGTGCAACGATTACGACGGTTGGGAGTAGTTCAACAAAATGCTCTACTCACACTGAGATGCAACGACTTTTGAAGGCAGGCTTCATCTATCCAATAGGGGACTCAAAGTGGGTTTCACATGTAGTGGTGATACCCAAGAAGAATGGAAAATGGAGGATTTGTGTGGATTACAAGCAGCTAAATGCTGCAACAAAGAGAGATCACTTTCCTCTTCCCTTTCAGGATGAAATACTCAACGAGGTGGCCGGGCATGAGAGATACACTGTTTGTGATGGGTATTCAAGTTATTTCAAGATCCGAATAGCTGAGGAAGATCAACCGAAGACCACCTTCATTACACCTTGGGGTTGTTTTTCCTACAAAGTAATGCCATTTGGATTAACAAATGCCCTAGCTACCTTCTAGCGATTCATGAATTATGTCTTCCAGCCATATTTTGGGAAATCCATTAGGGTCTTTATTGATGATTTTTGTATTTATAGTTCTAAGGCTCTACATCTAGGGAAGGTGGATGAAGCTTTCAACCGCCTCGCACAAATGGGGGGGCAGTTAAACCATGAGAAGTGTCGGATTGGGGAAAGCAGTGTAACTTTGTTAGGGCATGTCGTAAGTGAGAGGGGCATTGAAGCAAATCCAAACAAAGTTAAGGCCCTATTGGCGGTGCCATCACCATCTTCTGTGAAGCAACTAACCGCTTTCATTCAGAAGGTGCGATATATGCGGCGGTTCATTCATCTTCTCTCCCAATTAATATTTCCACTACAACAGTTAACCCACTCTGAGGAGCTCCTGTGGAGTGACGAAAGCGAAAGGTGCTTTCACGAGGTGAAGAAGGCTCTTAGCACCCTTCCTATAATTTTATAGCCTTGTTGGGATCAGGAGAGTTTTGTCAATCCGAGTTTTGGGGAAGATGCTCTAGGGGCAGCACTAATACAAAAGGATGCTAAAACTGGCCTAATGAGACCGGTTTACTTTTCTAGTAGAGTAATGACAGCATCAGAATGAGGGTACAAGATGGTCGAGGTGATGGTTTTGTCTCTAATGTTTGCTGTAAGAAAGTTTTGTCCTTATCTTCTCCCTAGGCCATTCACAGTGATCACGACGAAAGAGCATTTTCCCTATGCCTTACAGCACATGGATGTTTCAGCCAGAATCGCTAAGTGGGTGATACAACTCCAAGAGTTTGACTACACCTTCAAGGTGGAGGATTCTACTCGAGCTTGCCTAGCTGATTTGTTGACCCATAAATGCCATCAAAAGAAGGAAAAGGAGAAGGGAAAGGTAAAAGAGGAGATACCTCCTCTTGAGGAGCCACCATGGGTGGAGAATGCCCATGCCCTCTACTTCGATGGGGCCTACAAGTGTATTAAAGACAGAGCGGCAGCAGGAATAGTGGTGTTCAGTCCCGAAGGTGACAAACTTTATGGAGAAGGTATCAGCTTGGAGGATGTCCATTCTAACAATGAGGCAGAATATCAAGCCTTGCTTTTAGGTTTGAGCTGGTGTCTCTCACATGGTGTCACTCGACTTAATGTTTTTGGGGATTCTATGCTAATTGTTAAGCAAAATGATAACTTAGCAGAGAAAATGAGAGAAGCTAAAACTCTCATGAGAAAGCTACAGAAAGCGCAAATCTATTTTGTGCCAAGGCGCACAAATGGTGACGCAGATGCTCTGCTGGAAAATTGAAAGAGATAATGGTGGGCATCATTACAGTAAAGCTTCCCTTGTTTCAGGGTAAGTTTCAACTACAAGATGTGCTTTATTTTCTTGAGCATGGTAAGGCACCTACACATATGAGTAAGAGTGAGAAAAGGTGGCTGGCTACTAATGCCACTAAATACCGCTTGATAAATGATGTGTTGTATTGCAAAGGAAAGGATGCAGTGCTTAGAAGGATGCCAACAGCAAATGAGATTATGGATGTGATTAAGAGCTCCCATGAGGAGGTTTGTGGTGGACATTTTGCTCAAGAAATAACCAGCAGGAAGATTCTCCAAGCCGGTTTTGTGTGTCCTAGTCTACATCGAGATGTGCAACATTGGTGCCGCACTTGTGACGATTGCCAAAAGGCCGGGCCAAGGAAGCTAGTGCATGAGGAACAAAATCCCATAACTATATATGGCCCATTTGAGAAATGGGGGATTGATGCAATAGGGCCACTCCCACGAACTCAATCTGGCAAGGAATACATCATAATGGGTGTGGACTACATGACCAGGTGGGCAGAGGCTTCAACAACTAGTAGGATCACAACCCAAGAAGTGGAAAAATTTGTTTTGAAAATATTTGTTGCAGGTTTGGCACACCTTTGGACATTATCTCTGATCGGGGTCCTAGTTTTAGGGCAAACCTAGTAGGGGAGCTAATGGAAAGGCTAAAAATCAAGCACAGGCATTCTACTCCCTATTACCCACAGTGTAATGGTTTGGTTGAAAAAGTAAATGGGCTGATTTGTAAGATAATTACCAAGCAAGTACACATGCACCCCAAGCACTGGGATAAAAAATTGAGTGCAGCTCTTTGGGCCTATAGGACTTCATTCAGAACCTCACTTGGCTATACTCCATTTCACCTCGTCTATGGCCAAGAGGCTTTGCTTCCTATAGAGGTGGAACTGGCCAGTTTGCGTGTTCTACTAGCCAATCGAGAGAAGAATCAAGATAAGAAGTTAGAGGATAGAATCTTGGATCTAGAAAGGCTGGAGTTAGACAGAGAAGCAGCAGTCCAACACTATTCCATGCAGGCTGAAGAGAGAAGGAAGACATTCAATAACAAGTTGGCTAGCAAACACATAAGGGAAGGATCACTTGTGCTACGCTATGATAACCGCTGTGATAACAGAAAGGATGCTAAACTTGTGTTCAAGTGGGAAGGGCCATTCATGGTCATAAGGAGATATCCAAATGGCAGTTATAAGCTAGGTGACATGGATGGGAAGGTTCACAAGACAAGGGGAAATGGATGGCGTGAAGCCTTATTTTCAAAGAAATATGAACACTTTGGAGCAATCATTCAATGAAGAGCCACCAATGAGGGGGTGCAGTCCTCCTTGCTCTATTGGACCATCATTATCAAGCTAGAGGCATGAATACCTCTAGCCTAAGGGGAGGGCTAATGATCCGGGTTTTTTACAACCCAGATTACTACCACAAAATTTGGCCAAAGCCCCAAAACACATTTAAGGGCTGTCACAATTCCCCATAATTCTCTTTTTACCTATGGATATCTGCTTTGTTGTTCAGTCAATACTTTTGCACCAAAACATATTGCATATCTTTGCCCTTCCTCATCATCTTGCCCAATTGCCCATCCAATCTCGATTGGGCTTGTATCAATAGTAATAATGATAGTCTTTCCATGTGAATAGTTAGCCTTTCTCAACGTATGAGCAGATTTTAAGAGTTGCTTCAATTTCTTCATTGCTTTGTGGTGCTTCCTTTCCCAATGAAATTTCTGACCTTTCCTTAGAAGCTGATAAAGAGCATCGACTACATGTGCAAAGTGAGGAATCCATATCAAATAGAACACACAAGCACCCAAGAATCTACGCACCTCTAATGCATTTGTGCATACATCTCGCATTCTATCAATCCCATCTATTTTTGCTGGTGATGGCCTTCGCCCATAAGGCCCACACATATGCCCAACAATCAAAACCTCTTCAACTCCAAAGACAAACTTTTGTCTAGAAAGAGTTAAATGCACCTCTTCTAAACGTGTCAAAATCCTCTCACAATCTACAATATGGTCTGCAACAAACTGTCCACATCCATGAGCATCCATCTCTTCATTCTTTTCATCCTGCACACCCTTTGATTGGAACATCATCCAAGAAGGGCATAGTCAATTGTGGTATAAAATCCCTGTGTACCCTAGTCATAGTGATCTGGGTTTTTTACAACCCGGATTACTACCACAAAATTTGGCCAAAGCCCCTATCAAGAGCTTACCATATCACTTTGGGTTTAGTCTTCAAGCACTAGGTATGCTACATTGCTTCTCGATTATGATAACTCTAGCAAATGGGGGGAACAAGTTCTTAGGAGGCATGTCAATGTAAAGGGTAAAAGAGATGGTTATCTTAGTGAAGATGAAAATGGATTATACCTAGGAGTTGAGTGAGTGCATATATTTTTTCAAAGGACTAGCCTCCAACTATACATGGGCTCCATCTGCATCACTAAGATTTGGAATCTATCACCATCATTAGAGGACACCTCACCCTAGCACACAAGTCAATATCCACATCATGGTGTCACTTGGATCTTGCACAAAAGCTTACAAGCATGGACCCCTTCTGTCACATGCTTATATGTATTTATATATATATGGGGGACTAAAGTCAAAGCAGCTTTTGAAAGCCATTTTTTATAATCTCAATAACCCCCACGAAAAAGCGAATTTCAAGAAAATTCCCACGTTGCCCCATTGGTTTTGACCTGGTCTACAAAGTTGCAGAAGAAACTTTTTTCAGATTCTTCACGGATTTGAAGTTACGAAGGCGCAGACTGCTGGCTATATGCAATTTGCTTCTCTCTTTTACCACACCAACTTTCCACTCTATCCTTCTTGTAAATATATTATAATAATGTGCTTTGGGCATCCACCTCTTGTAATCTAGCTCCATTTCTCTATTTTTTCTACCACCACCCTTGGCTTCTTGCATAATGACTAAGGTGGGGACTTGTCCCATCCACTATTCTCCATATTTTCAAAGATGCCATACATCATCTAAGATTATGTTAATCAAGAAGATTAGCTTAATTTAATCCCTCATGGAGGCTATATAAAGAGCCCATGGAGAATGAAGAGGGGGGGAGGATAATGACAAGCCCATGAGAGCACTCTAGAATACCCTCATGCGAGTCCATCTCTTTGAGGTGAGCTATGAGTGAGTTCTTTTATTATGTAGCATAATGGCAAGCTTCCTCTACATCTTCTCCTATTATCTCCCTCTCTTCTCATCTTCTCATTCCATGTAGCATAAAGGCAAGCTTCGTCTATCTCTTCTCCTATTATCTCCCTCTCCTCTCATCTCTCTCTCTCATATTCTAATATGGTGTGTAGTACATATATTCTCTCTTGTAAATTTGTGTCTTGGTTCTTTTGATTCTCTTTGAGAAAAGGGATGTCCTAGCCCATCCTCCCTTTGGCTAGGTGGTGCCCCTCTTTAGTTCTCTTAGTGAGGATTGGAGGTTGGATGGGTAAGAGGCAACCGTTCATCATTTCAGCCCTCAATAGCATTTGTCATGTGTGCCACTCACTGAGTTTGTTGCACCTTGTGGGAGAGTACACATCCATACTAACCCCAAAGGAGTCTTCATGGTTGTGATATCCCTGCTTTCAATTGCAAGCTGAAATTGATCATAATCCGAGTAAAGATCACCCAAAGAATAGATCGCTCTGCCTGCAAAAGCTTCTACAAATTCATCAACCACAGGACCTGCACCCACATTTTTTATGGTCACTTTATTGACCGGTTGCATGTCTTGAATAAATCTCAAAGCCCCATTCTTTTTTGACACAGTAAAGCAATGATTTGAGTACGGGGCTGAAGAAGGCTCCAAGATCTTCATGCAAATCTTTTCATTTAACAAATCCATCAGCTTTGGCAAGTAAGCTTTAGGCACTCGAATAGGCCTCAAGTTCCATGGTACATGTGGCACTGTAAATATGACCATAGGAGAGACAACATTTGGATCCACACAACCTATTTCACTTGGCTGAAATGCAAATGCCTTCCCATGTCTAGCCAACATCCGCATAAAATAGTCTCTCTTAGCAGGCAAAAGGAGCCCTTTTGCTCCAACTTTCAATTCCTGTAATGTTTCAGATGTAAACTGATGACCTATATGTTTAGGATCCCGTAAGCTTGGGTACCTTGACACTTTTTCATACATACTCTCACTCTCTAGTGGAAGTGGCAAAGCAATTGGTTTTACCTTTTTGTTAACTGTCTTATACTTTGTCTCCACAAGTGCTTCAACCCATTGTAATCCTTCCTATTAAGCAAACAATGCTATAACATCATACATATCCAAAGAACATACTGACAACACTCTGTTTTCAGCCTCATTTTCTGCATGTATAGTTGCTGAAATTTCAGCCATAGTGTCAATAATATTCAGCCCATAAAAGATGCCTGAAATGCCATCATTTTTAGCTATCCCAATGCTCTCAGTTTCTTAGTAGCCCATTTCATAGATATGCGTTCAGCCCTACACATAGCTTCCATAAGCTTAAACCAATATGAACTGTTTGCTGTAAACTGAGAATTACCAATAGTAAATACATGCTTCATTTCATCAAGAGGCGAGTACACCCACTGAATAGCACTACTGTAGCCCCGCATTACAGTAGTGCTTAATGAAAATCCAGGTCTTTGAATTCCCTTGCATTTGGAACCAAAGGAGACTCTCGAAGCGTATCCCGATTTCTAGGATGATTAACACAAACAGTAAGAAATTGGACTGCTTTTTTCCCATCCTTGCTTCTGACTCTTGCATAAGCAGAACCATCATCAAGCACCTTTGTTTCCATATGCACACTTGTAATATAGGGCTATCCCAAAATCACCGCATATGAGGAATTATCTTGCACAAAGAAGTGTTGCTCTTCCAATGTTTCTACCATCATCATAGTAAGCTTAACATAATAAGTTTTTAAAAATTTCTAATGTAAGACAAAGGGCTCTTTTCATTTATTTTTTCTTGGAGTGTTCAATATCACTAGCTTTGCTCCAGAGGCACCATATTACCTAGTTAGATGCGGTCGGAGGCAATGGGCTGCCGGCCCGACAGCATAGAGCTCCCCTGAAGAAGTATTTGCAGCCCTCATTTGCCAACTATGATTAATGTCTACAAGCCATGCACCATTTTCATACAATCCATGCTCAATGACATTTATCTCAGACCCACGGTCAAGAAAAGCAACACAAGAATTTTCACACTCCCCTATTTTCACTACTGTTTTAGTGGTAGCTCTAGCCCAATGATTTCTTTGTCAAGATTGTGGGAGAGAAGGAAGGAGTCTCACTTGTAGCTTTCTTGCTTGCACAATGGGGGAATACACACAAGGGTGGAGGCTGAAAACAGTTTTCCTCTTCTTAGTTGTGGAAGCCAAAAAAACTCAAGTACAAGGAAATAGAACAACCCTATATATGGGTCTCAAACCAAACTCAAATAACTAAGGTGGCATACTAACTGAGCCATGAACTAGAGTAGATACGGATAGCTATCATGTAGCTATTATTCATGAGCGGTGTACCAACCGCATCTGCAACTGACAAGTCGGTGACATAAATACACAACGGTCACCCTGGCATATCACGAGTGGAGCTCGATATCTCAGCATTCTTGTGTAGTGACTTCGAGGAATAAATCCTAGAGTCTCTTCTCCATATTGTTGCATTTGCCTTACTCCACCATGCATATTGCTACAAGAAAATGCATTTTCAGCCACTTTCTTCTCTTTTCCACATGCTATCCATTGATTAGTAGCATCTTGCATAGACAATCCTGTACTTAATTCATGCTCATATTCAGCCCGAATATCCAACAAACCAGTTTCCTCTTCAAATTGCAGCAATGCACTAGTGGTATCACCAAGAAACTAACGCTTCCTTTTAATTATGTCAATGATCTCATCATGAAATTCTCACTTGGCAATGCTAAGCACCTCTCCCAAGGTAAATTCCACCCGACTATTTAAGATCCGTTCTTCAAGAACCTTCTTAAGATATGTGGCTGTCTCAATGTCAGATTGCAACTTATATCCTAGCTGCTTGCCCTTCTTTTTGCCCTCTTGTTTGTTATTCTGTTTTTGCTCTTGACTGACCTCTTCCATAACATGCTCGAGAGGTGGCTGATTTGTAGCTTTAGGCTGATCCACACTTCTTCTTGTCATTCTTTTAGATGTCCCTACAATATCTTCATCTCTTTTTCATTTTTCTTCCACAAGTACATCCGTGTTTTGTACCTTTGCTAAATATGCATACACTGAATATGCATCTACCGGCGATTCCCAACTAGTTATGCCACGAATATCTTGCCCTGCATGAGACATTTCACTATCAGTGACCTTTCTCTTTTTAGCTACATGTAAAGCATGTGTCCATATTTCAGCCTTTGGACCAACCATCACTTGGCCATGCATTCTATCCAACTGTAAACCAAAAGTAGAAGCATGTACTGCCACATAAGCATTTCGGACAGCCAAGTCTTCCAACAACTTCTGCATATCTCCCTTTCCAAAATTCAAATCAAGAGGAAATCCCGTTTCTTGTGCATGAATCTTACCATCTTTCCAAAAGATAAGCTGTCGTGCCAAGGCCTCCTGATAGGCAGCACAGTCCTTTCTCTCGTGCTGCAAACTGTCACACCACATACATCTTTTTCCAGGCTTAGGGGTTGCTGCCCGCCGTCCCCTTTCCTCTTGTACTTTTTTGTCCAATGTTGCAACCTTCAATTGAAGATCCCGCATGCCTTTGACCAATTCATCTAAAAAGACATCTTCCCTAACAAAGGGAACAATAACAGGTACAACCATAGGGCTAGCCATAGAAGTAGGTGGCTTACTGGATACATCAACTGTCTGGCACGTAATAGTGGGCAAGCTTAAGATATGCAATCTTTCTCTTCTTATATGCTTCTTCACAAGTGTAGTAACAGCTTCCTTGACATGTCTCCACTCTGCTTTCAAACCTGTCTCTGTAGTCTGATCCTCCAGCAAATCATCAAGCTTCTCTTGAAGCTCAGGATTAGCTGCCTGTAGAAACAATTCAATTTTTTGACTTGCAAGAGCTTGCTGTTCTGCAAGATCCAACTGCTCAAATCGACTTTCAAATTCTCTTAACAATTCCGTAGCCACAAGACCCTTATTGGGCTGTAGAACCCACTCTTGAAAAGTATTGCACGTAATCAAACTGGTGTCCTCAATGTAAATTTTTTCCTTGAGTGTCTTCTTGAAGGCTACCCAATCTGCATCCTGCAAGTATAATTCAGTAATTTGTGCTTTCAATTCATGAACAGTAAAACGTACAAAATACCGGCTCCATGCAGATTGAGCCACTCCAAATAATTCCATCTTCTGAGCATAGGTATGTACATATGCAAATACATTCCTGCCATTGAATAACTTTACCTCACACTCAACTACTTGCAAAGCATTCATTACAACACTTTCTGTTTGAGTTGAATCTTGCATCACCTATTGTTGTTGTACCTGCATAAGCATATTCATATTTTGCACCAACTGCTGCAAAACATCACTGGAGAATGTATTCAAAGATTCTCCCATCTTGTCTTTCCTTCTTCTGATGACCTTTCATGTCGGGTTCACCAATGTCGGAGGGGTTTTTGTCGAAAGCTCGAATCCATCGGGGATCAGAAGTAGAATGAAGTAGAGATAGGAGATGGAAGAGAAGATAGAGAATACCCAAGTGGTAAACACTACAAAGACAAATCACAATGAATTGAATCAATATGTATTGAAAGAACCTGGAATCTTCGCACTACTCAAAAGCAATCTCGAGGCATTAGATCTCCTGGAGCTTCTTCGTAGAACAAAACGTGCATAAAAATTACAGCTCCTTCTCTGCTGCTCGGAACCCAAATCTGATGGCTCCATTGGCTCCGAAAGGGGGGTAAAACTATAGGACACCTGCTCACGGATCTCCCAGATCACTCCTTCTTCTTCCAGTTCAATTTGCAATTTTTAGCTTGTTTACAGCGATTGCGATGCATGCGATTTTGTCAACCTGTCTTTTTTATGAAAAATCTCCTAACTGACTAAAAAAGTAACTTGCTTTTTGCATGCCACCCTAATCTAGAAGCTTTTCTAACTTTTTCAAATTTTTACAATAAATGATATCAAATATAGGCTAAAATTATCCAAAAATCTAGTATTTTTGGATCATCCATACAACTCACACTAATACCAATGACTCAGATCACATTGACTCTCTTAATTAATAAGAAGTTGAATGATGATGCATTCCATACTTTTTCACACTGTGTTCTCATAACATCACGACAACGCTGCCATACTCAGCTTGCACAGCTATTCTCTATGTTAGATCGGCAACTACTTCTTCCAAGTCTGCTAGCTCCTTTACTTCTATCATAATCTCAATCATCAAGGCCATCTTGACTAGATGAGCAGAAGCCTTTCTTTGCTCCTCTATTCTCAATGACCTTCTTGGTCCATCTATGTATTGTAGACATGGATTTAATGTGCTCCTTGATCCAAGATTTTGCAATCATAGAGCTTCTTTACCCTTTGTGGTAATAGCTTTTCTGATGGCATGATTGTGGATTGGTGAACTTTTTTCTCATCATCTGAAGAAATTTCCTCCTCCTTTTGAGGGTAGGGACAACTCTTGGGATAGGTTCATAGTGGACTACTTCTTCGTTGAATGATAAATTGGAAGAATTTATATTCTCCTCCTCCGTTGTATGTGGCTACTCCTTGATCACCACATCATGGCTTGCTAAGATTTTCTTTGCCTCTTGGTCATACAATTTGTAAGGCTTTTTCTCATCACTATAACCCAGAATATATATTTTGTGCTTTTCTTATTTAACTTGTTTCTCTTATCCTTTGGAACATATGCATAACATTCACATCCAAAAGCTCTAAAATGTGAGACAAATGGTTTCTTACCAAAATCGGCCTTATGAGGAGTTTTGCACTTTAGAGCCTTTGTGTAACTTGATTGAAAATGTAGACTGCAGTATTAATAGATTATGCCTAAAAGTAGTTAGGTAATCCCTTGCCCTTAAGCATGCACCTTGCCATTTCCACAATGGTGTGATTTTTGCATTCATTAATGTCATTCTATTGAGGTGTATGAGGCATCGTCGATTGACATTTAATCCCTTTGCTCTTGCAAAAGTTTTTAAACTCCTTTGAGTTGAACTCACTACTACCATCTATTCTAAACTTCTTCACACTTTCCCCTATTTCATTCTCAACAAGTTCTAGCCGTTATTTAAACTTACCAAAAGCTTGAGCCTTATCACGAAGGAAGTATGCCCACATCTTCCTACTGTAGTCATCAGCAATCAACATAAAATAAAAAGTTCCTTCCAATGCTTTATAGGCATTTTACTACATAAGTCAGCATGCATCAACTCTAGAGGAGCCTTCACTCTATTCTTGCTTTTCTTTGTGAAAATACATTTCTCTGTTGCTTGTCCATCATACAAGCTTCACATGGTTTCTTCATTTTAGTTACTACAATAGTGAGCAACCATACCTTGCTTATGCATCTCCTTCAACACTACAAAACCAATGTGGCCAAATCTTTCATGCCAAACTTTACTTGTGCCCATACCAGTGGTGGCTATAAAAGCACTTACCTCATACAAGTTGTTTCTTCTTTCTCCTTTGCTGATAACTTTTCCATCATTGTTAATAATTTCTACACATGTCTTAGTGAACCTTACCTCTCATGGACAACATCAATTATAGAAGCAAGTGATAGCAAAATTCTCTTAATCTTTGGAATATACAATATATTTGAAAGATTCTTGACTTCACCATTTGCAATAATGAAGAAAATAATACATATATCCTCAACAAGGCATTTTGTATCATTTCCAACCATCATATTGATGGATTCTTACAAAGGCTTCATAGAACTATATAGACCTTTCTTGTTGCAGGAGGTGCCACTATCCAATACCCATGAGTGAGTGGTGGATATTTCTTGTGCCGATGAACATACTTTCTCAATGGTTGCCATGAATAACTCTAACTTTGCTTCAATTGTATTGGCTATCTCCTTCCCTTTAGTCTTCACAGTGACATTCTTTTCAACTACCTTCTTGACATGATAATCTACAATTGTATATCATTTCTTCTTGTAGTAGAAGTTCTCTCCTTGAAAAATTTTCTTACTACCATTCTTTTTTTTGTTACCATTGTTGGTAGAGAAACCGCCCTTACCTTTTGCATTGGTGGAGAATGCAACATCTCCACTATTGCCACCTTCTCACGCTTTAAGCCTCAACTCATGCTCCATTAGTAATGCACAAAATTTCTCAAATGTCAAAGCTTGGGGGCTCACCTAAGTATTTAGGACAATTTTCAATCTATGAAAATTTGATGGACAAATCCAACGTCACCTTTAAGTTAGCTCCTCACTAGTCTTTTGTATCCCACTGCCAGCCATCTGGTCATGTAGATTCTTGATCCGAGTGATAAATGCTTCATTTGTCTCTCCTTCAGCAAAATTCTATGTTGCTAGTTGATTCTCCAAGTTCTAAATCCTTGTTTGATTTCTCATTTCATAATAAATCCATAGTATATTCACGAGTATATTTCAAGTCTCCGATGCCTTGGTTGTGTGTTGAATCAAGGTCAAGACACACAATGTATCTGTTCTTTTATTTCCAAGCTACTAGAAGATCTACATTTGGAGGAATCATAACACTCAAATTCGATGGGTTGAGGGTGGGTTATGGTTTAGGGAACTATCTCCAAAAGCTCATAAGAATCAAGGATAATTGTAATTTTAAACTTCCACAAAACATAGTTTCTACCATCTAACTTGCCTTCGCTGAAGGTTGGTGTATACATCTTGAATATTTGAATTGCCAATACAGCAACACCACCATCTGATATGCTAGCACCACTACTTGATGCATGGGATGATATTTCTGCTCTTCTGTAATATACCCCCCCCCGTACCTTCCGCATAAGAACCCCCCCTTAATTTTTTTTAAAAATCTAACTCAATTTTTTTTACTCTCTCCCCCTGCCAACTACATGGTGGGGAGAGAGAGAAAGAGAGGGAGTAAGGAGTGAGAAGGGGGGGCATGCACCCCCCAGGTGGAAGGGCTGGCGGCCGTTAACGGCTGTCTTATCCCCCCCCCCTTGTGAAGCCCTCCTCCTTCACTATATAAGGGGCAAGCCCCCCCACCCCCTGGTCATTGTTAGGAGGCAGCGCTCCCCCCCCCCCCCCGCCGCCCTCATAAGAATCAAGGATAATTGTAATTTTAAACTTCCACAAAGTATAGTTTCTACAATCTAACTTGCCTTCGCTGAAGGTTGATGTATAAATCCTTAATATTTGAATTTCCAATACAGCAACACCACCATCTGATATGCTAGCACCATTATTTGATGCATGGGATGAGATTTCTCCTCTTTTGTAACATACCCCCCTCCCCCCCCCCCCCCCCCCCCCATACCTTCCGCATAAGAACCCTCCCTCCCCCTTAATTTTTTTTTAAAATCTAACTCATTTTTTTTTACTCTCTCCCCTTGGCGACTGCATGGCGGGGAGAGAAAGAGAGAGAGAGAGAGAGGAACTAAGGAGTGAGAAGGGGGCATGCAGCCCCCAGGTGGAAGGGGTGGCGGCCGTTAAAACGGCCGTCTCCCCCCCCCTCGTGAAGCCCTCCTCCTCCACTATATAAGGGGCAAGCCCCCCCACCCCCTGGTTGTTGTCAGGTGGCAGTGCCCCCCTCCCCCCCATCGTCAGATAGTGCAACCCCCCCTCCTCATCATCATCATTAGGAGAGAGAGAGAGAGAGAGAGAGAGAGAGAGAGAGAGAGAGGGAGAGGGAGAGGGAGAGGGAGAGGGAGAGGGAGAGGGAGAGGGAGAGGGAGAGGGAGAGGGAGAGGAGAGGGAGGGAGGGAGGGAGAGAGAGAGAGAGAAAGAGAGAGAGGAAAGTTTTTGGAAGATTCTTCTTTCCCCCTCTTAAAGGGAGGTCACACACCCCTCAACATTTCCGAAAAATACAACCCTCCCCTTCATTATCTTTTCTCCACTCAAGGAGAGGTGGCAAGAATTTTGCATAGGAGAGTGCAAGAATTCTATCTCTTGTACACGCGACTTCAAGTATGGCCCTGAAGCGTAATTCCACATGGATGGCCGAAAACCTTGCAAGTGTGGATGGTGGTTTGAATCAAGACGGCACCGCAACCGCGAACGGTTTATCAGGCGTGAATACCAATGGAATCAAGACATCACTCCAAACCTAGGTTGCTCTATTATTAAATCATAGATTATAATTATCACGGTGAAAAATCATATTCACATGCATCACATTAATTGCGTGTTTAATAATTTCCTAGGTGTGAACTTAGTTGTGATGTATGTAACAAACAAGATAAATTTCGTTGTAAGATGACATCATAATAGGTGAAATTGATTAGGTAATTGCATCGTAAATTACCCAAAAAAATTATTGCATAAAGTGTAGTGCTCCTTACACAAGTTCTTGCAAAATACATTTCAGAGGACATCAAAAGAAGCAAAGTGCATCTCCATATCGCAAGATGGATTCTAAGGTACATGTAATAAACTGTAGAAAAGATTAAAGTGCAGCTAGACTCATACAATAATCACATAAAGTTATAAAGATCATATCATTCAAGAAGGTTATAGATCGTCTAAATAATTACATAGAGGATAATGTTAAGATTGCATGCATAGAAAGTACCTTCGCATGTGTGGCATAAAATATCGAATGGATTATATCAAAATTGTAAGCATTGAAATGATACGTTGCATGCATCAAATTTGTTGGAAAAATTCAATGTTGTTTGTAATTTACCAAATGGGACTGAGATCCATGAGTCCCATGTCAAAGTCTTGGATGACTTCAAGAGGGATAGGTAAAAGCTTAGTGCATGTGAGCATTATTAAGAGGGCTTAAGAAGATTATACTTAAGACTGAGTAGGAACTATTCTAAAAAGAACCATCTTGACCAACCATGGTCAAGGGGATAGACAATCTTGATCAATTAAGATCATAGATAAAGGTATATAGTTACTTCAAGGGATCTAGGAGATAACCAGCAAGTTGACCAACCGAGGATGACGGGGTTGTCCATGATCTATTTTATAAGGAGACCTAAGGTAAGGATAATTAGGGTCGGTAGGGTACAAACCCTAACCCAAAGAAAAAAGGAAACAAGCGACCTAGCTTGCCAAGCCCTTGGAATCTCGCCAAGTCATGAACGATCCAGGATCGAATGCTAGGAGCATTCGGGAAGAAAGAATCACACCTTAGCAGTTGGTCGTACAAACGACCACCGTAATGATCATGGTTGTACACTTAGGTACATGTTTGAACTTCTTTGCTCAAGGAACTAATTCAAGGCAAAACACTTCATGCTTCAGGTTAAAATCTTGGAGGGAGAGGCAGGTTCAGCTACCTCCGACTGCCTGCCTGGCCCTATCCAAGGGGGTTGTTAGCCACGCCGAGTATATGGACCGAACCCGCCGCGAGAGGTCTCTCCGTGGATGCTGCTTGGAGCGGGAGGACGCTTGGGTACCAGGGGAGGCTCTAGGAATAAATTCATTGCGTGCAGATCCCGCACAAGAGGTCGTCATGACTCGAGATGGGATCTCGAGGCTCATGTACTAGTCTACGGGCGGAACTTGGAGCAACAATGCTGTTGATTGCTAGGTTAGCCTTCGAGCATGATACTTGATGTATTCCATGACTATGATAAATAAAGATCTGATATTTGAAAAAGAAGCTTGCTTGACATTGTTTTTGTGTCAGTGCCTAAGTTACGTGCAGGAACCTGTGTTTAAATTGATTAATTAAGGAAGCTGCTTTTGCATGTCAAACATAATGTGGTAGGTAATTAGATAACTAAGAAAACCGAGGAAAGTGCGATGGATGTGACTTGGGTCCGTCCTACGGAAGGGTGGTCCCAGTTAGTTGGGAACTTTTCTCAAAAGGCGTGATAACAAAACTATGAAGACCTAGAGTCGATAGAGTTAGAGTCCCGATTTATGTTGTTTTAGGGGAGTAGAATGGGACTATGCCTTATGGGTAGAGAGGTTGAGCTTCGCATCCCTCTCATTTTCCATTCTCCATGAACTAAGTGCAGCATAAATCCGCTTCAACTCTGTTGTTCCTATGCAAAGTGGTTCATCTGGAGCTCGACGCTAGCTACTTCCTAGAGACTTTGCTGATAGGAAAGAAACCCTAACTTCAGGTCGGTCCTAAGTGGGAACGGCCAAATACTTCCACTCGGGGCAGACTCGGGAAGACCTAGATCGCAAACCCTGTAACATTCCTTGCGAGTGCCAGGTGGCGCCTTCTAGACTCTCTTCCCGATGGGCTGCTAAGACGTGTCCCACAAGTGGATAAGCGGACACGTTACATCTTCATTGTTGAAGCCCTTGCCTCTTGTATACTCTTCATTCCTCCTCAGAGTCCCATGGGCTTTGATATCATGTAGAAATCACATGGCGACACAGTAGATAGAGTTTTAGCAAGGAGTAGAGAATACACAGCAAATATGAGAAGAATAAAGATTACCTTAATTTCAAATGAACTTATACAAAGATGGCTATGTCCACCCATGTAATTCTACTATAAAGCTTAGATGGCAATCTCGATAGATAATAGGTAAAGACCTTAAGGGTAACTAGAAGAACTTTGACTAGTTGAAAGATAGATTGACGATGGCTTTTAAAGGAGTCTTAATTTTAAGCATGGGAAGATACTCTAGTCGGCATGTCCAACCATATTATAAACCTTCCTAGTCAGCTAGAAAATATTCCAGAGAATATTTTCTTTATTGTTCTAAGGGCCGGGCTAGCTAACCCCTATCAAGGGGACCATTGGCTCCCCTAAGATTCCTAGCCAAGGGTTGCTTTTGTGGCCCCTTGGACCCCAAAATAGGGGTCCCTAATAACTCCCACAACTTGCAACTGATGCATTATGCCTCGAGTTACTACCACTATGACTATTCTATCTAACCAAAAGGTTAGATCCACAAATGCCACCTTTTTGCTATCCAATCACATATATCTCATTTGACATACAACCACCCAATATCCGTGCGTATACATTGCTTCTCCTCATAATGGGGGCCAATAACTTAGAGCACCATGGATCATTGGTGGCACCTTATAAGGGTGGGGTATTAATCATATCTAATACTATGTTGATTATCCAAGCTATTGTCATTTACTAGCACGCACCTAATCTCCCTCCTATATAGCCCATGGCTTGAGACTATGTTTCTTGTCGAATCTTTTCTTATTATGAAACCTTGTTGCCCTCAATTATCTTGTAACTACTATATCAATGTCTTCAAGTTACCTCTCTAACGATCAAATGTATAAAGAAAGTAATTCTTCTCTACTCCACCCTTCCTGCCAAGGTAATATAGTCAATGTGGCAGCCACCTTTTCAATTGTCATAATAGGATTTTTTCTATTCATTAATTCATCAAGGATATATCTAGTCACTACACTATGTATCATTTGATCAATCTAGAATGTATATGGTAAAAATCATGGCCATTCCTTTATATTAATGATAGGTGGATGACCCCTTTTATTTTTCCATCACCCTCTAGATTATATGCTAAAGTTAATGCAAGTTTAATTTTCAGCTAAGAGAAGAATACATGAGCCTCATCTACATCCAGTGCCCCTCTATTAGCTATCATCTTGCCTACACAATCATAGTGGCAAAATACCTCCTCTAAGATAAATTTACATATAGCATAGTTCTCTCCCTTCCACATGATTATCCAAATCCTTTCTTACAAACATAAGGTATGCCATCTACCAAAATCAAGTAGGAATGGTGATCAAATATACCATCCATTTATAATGAAGAGACAAAGGATAGGTTAGCTACAATCCCTCTCTATGTTTCACTATTGAATACATTGGACAAGTACTATAGGATTCCATATAGTGTTGTAAAACATGCTTATATATTTCTTGTTGAAATATCGGAGTGAGAGCATAAAATTTTGTGCACAAGAGGGAGACGAGAGCTCAAGTACAAAAAAAAAATCTTGCTTAGTTATTATTCAAGTACAACTGAGGTACACTCTCTTAATGATTGAGAGTGACCTCTAGGCTATTTATATAGCCTCACTGTGGGCTAGGGTTAGGGTTTTCCTTGCCCTTCATTCTATTCACACCTCACCTTCCCTCATGCATGCTTGCTTACTTAAGTTTCCATGCTATACTTCTAACATCCCCCCCCCCCCAATGCCAAGGTGGCATTGGATTACATAGCATGTAAATGGTGTTTGGGAAAATATTATATAATAGAAAACAGAAATATCAGTCATCAAGGGCTTTGGAAACATATTGATTTTGAACATTTACTAGTGATATACCCTATTTGTTTACATTTATTGCACTTCATCTTGTTGGGATATTTTTTCTAGTAGTTTCTTACAATATGTTTTTTTTTTTGCAGAAGTAGAAGTAGCATTTAGTAGTCATAGTTTGGACTAAGAGTTGGTTTATTGAGGTAGATGTTGAGTTGGCGTTACCTTCTTTTTTGTTTCTTTTCTCCTCATCCAAACAAGACTGAATGATACCTTCAAGCATAGGATTTGGTACATTTGTTAGGGTATTATCAAGAGTTGAAAATAATTTTCTTATGGCTTTCAAAAGTATTGCAATTGCATCTTCTTCAACAATAACTGAAGGTTGGACTAAAGCTAATTGAGCCTTCAGACCCTTCATGTGGGGAATTAACTTTTTTAGATTTTCTCCTTGCTTGTATTCCAAGCTAAAGAACTCTATTTTGAGAAAGATTTTGGAATTCTTTTCTTTTGCACCATACAATTTCTCAAGCTATCCCACTTCTCCTTTGCAACTACAAGCTCATCAATATGGTGGATCAAGGATTCATCCAGTGCAACATTATCATAGCTTGGACTCTTTCATCATCTTCTACATCCATAGGGCTGGATGGATCAATGGCTTTGGTCCCTTTGATGAAGGGCCAATAACCCCTCTCCATCATTTTATATTTTACTAAAACCTACCTTGGGTGGAAGTCTCTCCCACAAAACTTGCAGATTTGAGGCTTTACACCAACATAGGCCATGATAGGAAGGTCTTACTGATTGCACAAGGCAATGGTAGTGTCTAATCCTTTACAAGGCAATGGCAATGTCTAATCCTTTACAAGGAAAACAATAAGAGTGGAAGCAAATAAAATGATGTTTTAATCCAAGTGAATAGCAAGATGAAAGTAATTTATGTGTACTCATACAAATAAGATAAGATGAAGAGAAGAAAATGATCTATATGTTTATGTTTGACACATAGCCTTACAATGATCAAGAATGAGATTATGAGAATTAAACATTTAGAGAATATGCTTAAGATGAAAAACCTAATCTACTCAAGACATAAGATAACTTCCACAACTAATTTTAACCAAGATCATGATTGAGAAATGGAGCATTAGTGCTTACGAGCACTCATCTAACAATTTATGCCGTACTTGAGATGTGAAATATCAGTGACTTTTTGATACCCATTAAGTGTGTCTAGCCTAAATAGGGAGCTTTTAGATCTATAATAAATCTAAAAAACATTACTTAGTGATAAGAATAATGGTTAGTGACTTCCAAGATGAATAAAGTTAAAATGAGAAAGCTTAAAGCTTTCTGGCTATGACTACCAACTAGCAGACCCAAAGTTAGGGTTTTATTGTATATGGAGGTGGATATGGCCCACTTGGGAGGCTAAAAATGTCTTATTAAAGCCCCTTTAATTAGGCTCACCAAAGGGATTATTTGTAGATCACTCTATAACTGTGAAAAATGTGCCAATTTGGGTATTTCTACAATGCTAGGATCCTTCATACCCAATGTCGACGGGCTCTAATATGTCACATTACTACAATCATCGTGGAGAGTAAGTTTCCAAAAGAGACCTTGTAAATGTATAGCCTTCTCTCCTTTGCCCAAGTCCTCCACTAGCTAGTGGTCAAAACTAGCTATGGAGGAGAAAAAGATAAATTGAGAAAAATGAGATCTTCTTGTGCAATTAGGTCAAGATGATGTTAGGAAAAGTGTATTTGATCAGAGATGGTTCTAATACCGTGTTGAAATATCAAAGTGAGAGCATAAAACTAGGTGCACAAGAGGGAGAAGAGAGATCAAGTACAAGAAAGAAATCTTGCTTAGTAAGTTGCTCAAGTACATCTAAGGTACACTCAATCAACACTTGAGAATGACCTCTAGACTATGTATATAGCCTCACTATGGGCTAGCATTAGGGTTTCCATTTCCCTTCACTCCATTCACACCTCACCTTCCCTGAGGCACCCTTTCTTACTCAGGGTTTCTATGCTATACTTCTAACATTTCCTACCACTAATACTTTCCTTAATCTTCTCAAATGTGCCCCAAATATCTCTATGGCCAACAACCCATAGACTCTCATGAAACTCCTTTATTACTTGTAATTGCATAGTTCTATCACTAATGACTCATAATGTAGATCCTTTCTTTTTCTTTGCATGTTTCTAAAGATATCTATCTTTCAAAAAAAACCCACATGTCTTTCTCTTAATTGTTTTGTATTCCTCCTTTATTACTTGTAATTGCATAGTTCTATCATTAATGACTCACAATGTAGATCCTTTGTTTTTCTTTGCATGTTTTTTAAGATATCTATATTTTTAAAAAAAACCCATGTGTCTTTCTCTTAATTATTTTGTATTCCTCCTTTGTTACTTGTAATTGCATAGTTCTATCACTAATGGACTCACAGTGTAGATCCTTTCTTTTCTTTGCATGTTTCTAAAGATATCTACATTTCCAAGAAAAAAAACCCATATGTCTTTCTCTTAATTATTTTGTATTCCTCTTTAGAACATTCATCTCTCTTGGATATCATCCTAAGGTATTGTCCCATTTTTAGCCATTTTCCTACACATAAGTTTTCCAAAAACACTTCTAAAGCTAAAACATAACACCTAAATTGATTTTTCTCTTATGTCCAAGCTTTATCCACATCACTGCATACACTTTATTTACTATTGTATTCATGGTTACAATAGTTATCCCCATTAGTTCATCTGTTGTACTTGTTACATCTAGTGCTACCCCTACATTAATGAGTACTTGTTACATCTAGTGCTACCCCTACATTAATGAGTGTTGTACCTATAATTAGCACACCTAAAAATTTAGCTATAGCATTAGTATATATATTTTCAATATTAAATTCACTCTCTTCTTCATTGTCCATCATCCTATCTTCATCCTCAAAGTGTGCCCTAGACAAACATGTCTATAGCCTGATTATCTCCCCCTATAATGTACTGCAATTCAAGATTTCGTGACTTTATATATGCAATCCACCTTATCATGGCAAAATTCGAAGAGGAAAAACTAGCAATCATCCCCAATAATTACAAACAATCAATTTTAACAACCACATGTGCACTTATAAAGTACTCTTTGTTGCATTTACGGGTTGTCACAGTGCCCCATAGCTCCCTCTTCCCTTATGGTGGATACCTTCTCTTTCTTTCATTTAAAATTTTTCTCCAAATAAGATTGCATATATGTTTCCTTCCTCATAATTTTTCCCAATCGTCCAACCAATACCAATCGTGCTAGTATCCACTATAATGATAATAGACTTTCTCTTTGAATAGTTAGCCTTCCTCAATGTTAGTGTTGCAAACTATAGTAATCTGTCTCATTTACTCATGGATTGATAAAAATCATTAGTCACATGTAGTAAATATGGCATCCATATGAGATAAGAGACACACGTTGTCATGGGGTTCTCTACCCATGGTCTAAAAACAAAACTTTTATTCTCTACATATAGCTCATGGTAGCTTCTAGCTTAGACATGATACAAGATGATTTGCTTACTTTAATACCCTAAGTCACATGAGTCCACTAGCTTGCGACATGATGTAACAATGATGGGGTTCCCTGCCTTGATAATAACAATATCAGCTTGGAAAATTCACAAGAAGAAGTTGGGTTTTTATCCAAACGCTACTCTTGTCTTGTATCTTTTGCTTAGAGCTGCAACAAGTTCTTTAAGTCATAAGACCTAAAACATGGTATGTATGGATCTAAGCACTTAGACGACTTGAAGGAGAACTCTTGGAGTCCCAACACCATGATGTTAAATTGTACTTTCAATTTATTTAGCTCATCAAGGTCTCTCATGATGTCTATCTTGCCAATAACCCCTCAAGTCCACAAAGTCACCTAGATTTGCTTCATATGGCATAGTATATGAGTTGTGTGTGACTTATAGGGTCTAGGTATTCCTCATGAGTAAATGAGGAGAAGAAGAAAAATTCATGTTGAGATTTTTGGGGTGTTCCTAGGCTGAAATAGGGCACATCATGGATGGGGAGGAGGAAAGCTCATAAACCACCACACAAGGGTGAAGAAGGCATGCAAACCACAAAGGAAGATGAAGACAATGATCACTTTCCACCACTTGACAAGTAAGTGCTTCTTTTGCCCATGCATTGGCTATGAACAAAGCTTCATGTGGCTGTCCAAACAGGGGTAGACCTGTGTATTTAAGGGCAGCAACCCATTCTTGAAGGCTCTCTGTGTGACCCATAAGAAAAAGAGTCCATTTTGGCTTGTATTTTCATCTAGACGCTATGATTGATCTCATCTATCAAGAGAACCATTAAAAAGTAACTTCTTGGTTGCATTTTGAGTTGTATGTGGGCTGCTATTGGCTGCCCAAATGTGTAAATTGGTGGGCTGAAGCTCCTCTTTTGGACTCCCCCTCCATTCTTATCACTTCAAAGACCAACATCTGGAACTACATGCAGGACTTTTTCTCCCTTACCTTGAGAGGCATTCAATGTACTTTCATGGTGGTGTTATGAGATGATTTTGGACTGCTATTGGCTATCCAAAACTATCATTTGATGGGTTGAAGCTCATCCTATTGTATTTTTGTCTACTCTTGTCACATCAAGGGGGTATCTTTGCTTATGAATTTACCTACATGCTAGACACAAGATTCTTGTAAAGAGTTTTATCAAAGATACTTCTTGCTTTGTTTATGGAATATATGAAGATTGGTTCTGGCTGTCCAAAAACAAAAGTTTGCTTATTTCCAATAAAACATACACTCAATTGATATATAATTTGTAAGCATTTTATGGTGGGGTTTGGACTTGGTCATGCTTCTACACACTATGATTGTGTCTTCTTGAAGGATAGACGCTTTGTGAAGCTTCTCAAATAATTTATGTGCTTCTTTTGAGGCTCGGATAGGCAGCCTATTGCTGCAAGGATTATTGGGGCAGTTGTTCCCATCTCTTTTCCTTATAGCATTTCTCATCATATTTGGGTCCTTTCTGACATTGGATGGATTGATTATCTAAGTGCAAGCTGACATTGCACTAGCATATTAAAGATAAGGTTAAAAATATGTCTTGCTTGTCCTTTTTCATGCATGGGATGATATAGGCAGCCACATTTAGAGGCAGGAAAGGGAAAGAAGTTTACTAGCCATTTTCCTTCTTCTACAAGTGGTCTACATGCTTTATCTTGCTTGATACTTGAAGTTTATGACAAGGGTGATTTGATTGGAAGATCAAGGAGTTGTCTTGGAGGATTTATGTGATCTATTTGGATTGATATAGGCAGTCCTCACAGTCATCTTGGGGGCAACAAAATCATCTTTTATTCTATTGGCTTTGACATGGAGCATTGTACATGAAACTAGGTGCTCTGATTAGTCTTATGTTTTGGGAGCTTGAGCTATTAACAAAGGTGTTTCTTGAAGGTATTTTTGGGCTGATTTAGGGTTATAATTTTCAGCCATAACAGTTCCAAACTAATAGCGGCCAATTCTTCCTATTCCTCTTGCATCATACAAGCCCTCTTGATAAGATTTGTATCTTCCATGAGCTCTTGCGATAGAGCACTACATGTACCCTTCATCTAGCTAATTCCTCTTGATATAAGAATAATTTTTTATCTTCCAAATCATCGGATGTAATATTTGATTCCATTGGGCTGAAATCTCAAATCATACCACTTGAAGTCAATTCAAAACCTATTGTCTTAAAAACATCATCTTTGAACATAGTCTTGCCTAATCTCCAATCTATACTGTGTCTAACTTAAGCAAAATGGATTAACAGTTGTTTACATGAATGGGTGCTAAGATATAAGGAAGCCTATGGTAATGCATTTCAAGTGATTGAAGGTCTACAAGATCTTGATTAGTCCGTGAAGTTGGAGTTATTCAATCCATTTGTGAAACCCTAAAACTCTTCTCTAATCCCATCCACCTCCTGATTCCAAGCTCTGTCCCATCTTACTCTCTTCACCCTGTTGCCTCTTACCCCCATGGTAGACTTTCAACCCCAAACGTTCTGATAGTGGTGAACCCGACATGAAGTCGTCAGCAGAGGTGTGTAGAGATGGGGGATTCTGCTAGATAAGTGGTGATGCTTTACAACAAATGATTGCTTTGTTGTAGTAGCAACAAAAGTAGATGTAAACTCAACAAGAAGCAAAAAGAATTGACTCCTTAGTTGTGAATGCATTGCAGGCAGTGGGACAAGAATTGAAGCAGTTTAAAGGTCAAAATGTCTCGATCTTCATCTGGCTGTATGAAGAAAATATGTGGTTTCATGGGGTATCGCAATATGCATGAAGTTGGTATTTCTCCCGTTTTGCTATACATGCTTTGCACGATCAAATTAATGAGTTACATAGAAGAGATGCTGATTGGAAAACTTTTAAGAAAGCTTTGAGAGAAGAGGTTTTCTTGGAAGATGCAAGATTGGTAACTAAAAAGACATTTATAGATTGGATTGAAAAGCCCAATAAAGGGTTAGCTGCTAGAGCAGCTTTGCCCTATGAATTTGAAAGTCGGTATGTGCAGTTAGATGCCAATGAGCAACAATCATTGGAGGGTCAGAAAATTGATTTGTTTCTAAAGGCTACATATCCTACCTTGCAGGAGAAGCTAACTGATCGTTTAGAAGATGCCTCTTATGAAACGAGGCTAAAATCAGACTGGGCTAATGTAACTAAAGCAATGCATATGTTGGTAAAGAGAGAGCGGATGAAATTAAGATGGGGTACCACACTTGCCAGTGCTTAGAAGGGGAATAAAATTGCAACCAAGGTGCCTATAGCTATGGTGGAACAACTGGCTATACCTGTTGGTCGGGCTCTTAAAGGTAATGCTGTGGAGGAATTAATCAAAGGCATGCATGATTTGAGGCTAAATTTGACAAAAATCAATGCAAAGGTCAAAAAATTGGATGTCAAGGGAGAAGAGAAGGATCGGGCAGCAACCTAAAGGCCGTATAGAGAAGGATACAAGAAGAGATGTATTTGGTGTGATAGTTTATAGCATGAAAAGTGAGATTGTATAGCCTGCCGTGAAGTGGAAGCAAAAAGGTTTGCCTTTTGGAAAGATGGAAAAATACATCCAACAGAAACTGGTCTTCCAATAGAGCCAATTTTTGGAAATGGTGGAATGCAAAAGAGGTTGGAAGATATGATTCCAAGGATAGCATTTATTGCCATAGATGCAGCCACATATGGGTTGAGAATTGAAAGGACCGATGAAGCTCGTAAAGAAGGCATGGTTGAAGCAAAATTTCGTTTTTGGATGCAAGCATTAGATTGCATGGAAAAGGGAAAAACAACAAAGTCTGAATTGGCCAATGCAAGTTAGAGTATACGAGGAAGAACACAATGGAGTGCACAAGTGGATTCATTTTCATCCTATGCTTATTTGGCTAAGGTTCATAATCAAGAAGCTCTTGTGGAAGAAAAGAGAAGAAGAGATGAGGACACTACTGGTCCTTTCTCTTCAGGCCCATCTAAATACATAATACAAAGTAAAATGGAGCAGCAGAAATAGGCTAAAAAAGCCATACCTGAGCATGTTATGGAGGATGCATCTCACGAGAAGAAACAAGAAGGGAAGAAAAGGGGCAAGCAGCCCGGTTGCAAGTTACAATCAGACCTTGAGACTGCCACAAACCTTAAAAAAGTATTGGAAGATCTCATACTTAGCAGTAGAGTGGAATTCACACTTGGTGAAGTTCTTGGAATCGCAAAGCGTGAATTTCATGATGCAATCATTGATATGTAGAAACGAAAAAGACAATTTGATGGTGAAGTTTTGCAAGCATTGATGTAGGTTGACAAAGACATAGAGAAACATCTTCAAAGGGAATATGATGATGCATGTAATGCTGTTTTGGAATAGGCTGATGCTAAAAATGGGTTAAATGGAAGTATAGACAACAAGCTTGTGGCTAGAAATGGTATTATATTGGTGGGAAGCACTAAGCATACAGATAAGGTTATGTATAATAGGGATATCCATCAACAAGCACATGAAGAAAAAGATGCTCATATTATTCCAAGCAGTCATTATTCACAAACGCATTCAAGGGCTCATGCTACAATAGAGACAATTGTTAAAGTGTAAGAAAGAGAGACACCTTGCATGGCTCTCTTGGATCATAGTTTTGAAATTAATGTTATGGCACGCAACTTTGTATGAGGATGGAGGATGGTCAATTGAAGTAGATCTGGAATGGCACATGTCGGTAGCAAACAATTCATTAGGGGATCTTTATGTAGCTTGTCTAAATGTACCCGTGACTATTGGAAATGTTAGGAAAGAATATCATTTTTTTGTGTGGGATTCATGTAGTTATCTTGTGATTTTGGGGCAGCCCTATATTTCAGAATCAAGGCTGGAAACAAAAGCCTTGGATGATGGTTCTTCATATGCTCAGGTTCGAAGTAAAGATAATACAAAGGCAGTACAATTTCTCATTGTTTGTGTGAATCATCCTCGCAATCGAGATAGGTTACAGGATGATCCTATGCCACCTACTAATGCACGAGAGTTTAAGGGTTTTTAGACAGCATTGCTGTAAGTGGAGGCTATGACAGTGCCTCTAGAAAGATAATTATGCCTCCAAGAAAAGGAGAAACTGTGTTTGTGATTGGGTTACAAGAATGGACAGCATGTAGTCTTGGTAGTTTTAAGAATATTTTATTCATGTGCAAGGCCGAAAAGAAATATGTAGGATGGGCTGAAAAAGAGATGAAGACATATGGTCTGATGGTTGCAAATGAAGGTATTTCAGGGTTTTTTTTAGGGAGCCTAGTTGATGTTGATACAGTGGCTAAAATTTCTATAGCAACTAATGTTGAAAATAGGGCAAAAAAAGAGGTTATTTATGTTGACACTTTAGAGATGTATGAAGTTATTCAAGAGTTTGTTGTGAGTGTGAATGTTATGGGCTGCAATATGGGCTAAAAAATAGGGTTGAAGCAAGGGTGGATACAAAGCACAAAACAATTGCAAAGAAGGTTAAGCATGTGGCTTTGCCTTTACTACTTAAAAGTGATGGGTTGGCTGAAAAAGTGACTCAACAACCTAGTTTACGGGATCCACATGGAGTAGGACATAAATTTACAACTAAAACTTTACAAAAGATGAAAATTGGTGATACAAGATTTCTTTTACTTGAAAAAAGAGCTTGTTTCTTGCAGATGTTTGCAAGGCATGGGAAAACCCTTACATTTCAGCCAGATGAAATTGGATGTGTTGATCCTCGACCATAGTTGCACCTATGGTGATTTTTACAGTACCTCATATGCCATAGAATTTAAAGCCTATTCCAGTACCTCGGGCATATTTTCCTAAGCTACTAGATTTTTTTGAAGGAGAAGATCAAGATGCAAATTCTATAGCCCTCTTCAGCTCCATATTCAAATCAGTGGTTTACTGTTCCAAAGAAGAATGGTTCTTTGAGGTTTATAAAGGATTTACAACCAGTTAATAAAAAATGTGGGAGCCTTCACTCAACCGCCAAGACCCACGGACCGCTTATTGTTTCAAGCGTTCTAAGTGAGCTCTAATGGCTATCTCTCACCTAGCCAATGTGCCGTCGATCCTACGAGTGTAGTGAGCTTACCTTGATGTTTGATCGAGTACCCTCCTCTCTCTTGCACTTTGGTAGCTCCACGATTCTTGATGCTAGCTCAAGCATCCTCAAGCCTTCTCCATCTCCAAGCTCCATACTCCATAGCCGTGCACGCGAGAGAAGAGAAGAGAAGAGAAGAGAAGAGAAGAGAAGAGAAGAGAAGAGAAGAAAAGAAGAGAAGAGGAGATGGTAAAGAGCTTTGCCCACTTGGTCCCTCACTCCCACACACTCACTCCCTCACACTCTCACACTCCCTCTCTCAAGAGCACACACAAGCAAGAAGGAGAGAAGAAGAGAGGAAGAAGAAGACTCCTTTTGCCACACACTAAAAGAATGAGCTTCTCATTCACTTTTCAACTTTATATACAAAACCCTAAATCCCTTTTGGGTGATCATCCCCTTTTTCCCTTTTTTACATGGCCGACCGTAGCCTAGGTCCTTTTTCCCATTTCCCACCACTCTAATTTTATCCTATTCCCAAGTAATGCGTACAATTTACACAGGAGCAAGCTTGGCGCTCTTTTACAAGGATTCGGGACCGCTTCCATATTTAATTGTGCGCCTTTTACTCTTTCGTTGTCTTGGGGCGACACTGAGACTTTTTTAGGGTCGTGCCCGAACATTTAAATTTTTCAAGGTCTGGTTACCAATCAAGGCACCTTTTTCTGTTTTTATCCTACTCCTTTTTTGCTATTTACTTTTTTCCCTTTTCCACTCCTCTGTACTGTGGGAAACACGGTAACATTACCCCCTCCTAGCCAAGTGCCAGCCCCATGGCACTGCGGTGGGGAGTAGTGGCTAGTTAGGTCTGCTGCTAGGTGGAACTGGTAGGTGGATGACACTGCTTCCAAGGTGATTGTGTGAATGAGAGGTGATGGAGTTTAATGACGATGACCAGGAGAGATTCCGGCATGCTTTAGGCTTCATGAAGATGCTCGGCATCTTTCACACAATTGTGGCGTCCATTTTGCGACGGCTGATTGGGGTTCCAATTGGCTGGTGGAAATTATGTAGCCGGTCGTCCCTTGAGCATCAGAAACGCTTGAAGCAATAAGCAATCCCTTAGGAGGATGGTATTGGAGGGCTTTATCCTAGAGAAGCCCCCCCGAACTCTGCCTTGACAATGATATGGTTTGTCTTCGCATTGAAAATCTGTGTCTTTGATTTGAAGATCTTTGTCTTTGAGTTGAAGGTCTTCAGTGCTGCGTTGAAGATCTTCAACCTTGCACTGAAATTCTTCAGGCTTGTGGAATCAATAAGCGATCCGTAGATCTTGAGGCGTTGGGCATGCATCTTTGGAAGATGAGGTTCCAAGATCTATGCCAATGGCAGATCTATTACTGAGTACTCCTTTTGCTTGATTCGGTTCAAACATGGTAGCCATCAGCAGGCAGATGGTTGGCGGCATAAAGCACGTTGGTCCATCCACTCCAATGTAGAAAAGCTCCTGAAACAGCAGCAATGTTGTGTCATGTCCGGCATATGGAAGAGATTTTGGTCGTTAAAGGATGCCGTGGGTGATCTTCTTCAGCTGAGTAGCCAGTTCTTGAAACTTGAAGATAACCTGCAAGGAAAGTTGTGCACTCCCTAAGGGGTGTGTCTGCCTCTCCGTGTAGTGCGTGGTGCCCGTGGTAGTGGAACTGGGTGATGTGTCTAACCTTGGGCAAGCCCTTGGTAATGTCCACACTTGAGGACCCAGTTCGTCTATCGTTGGAGGTGTGGTGCAAGTCTTAGGGTAACAGGTTTGAAAGTCCTGCCCTTGATGTGCCCTAAGTGTGAAGTGGGGGAGCAAAAAGGGCTAAGGGGTTAGGAGCGGAGCCGCCTGACCGTAGCCACCACCGAGCATGCCTAACTTGAGGACCCCTAGGTGCAATGGTAGTGTGCTATGTGGTGTTCAAGTGCTGCTGTGTGAGCGAGTGCTTGTGTGCACTTTTTTTTTTTGAAATGATAGCCAGGCCTAATTGTCTTCATCGGAATGAGGAGGGAAAAGGGGTCGGATAGATTTGCTCAAAAACTGGCGATTTTGCATGTAATCTTTCAAATTCATGTGGACATGAAGAGAAGTGGTGGAGAGGAAAGGGTGATTGCACCTAGTGAATTGGCTGTCATTCATATCTTCTAGGAGGGCTAGGCAAAAAGAGGGAAGGAGACTAGCCCTCATCATAAGATGAGCCATGGCGTAGTTGTCTATAGCATTAGGGTCAAAGAATAGGGGAGGTAGGCCGCGCTCTTGTGGAGTCGGGTCCTGCTTAAGGAGTAGCCTAAGTAACCTAAGATAATTACAGGTTGTTACAAAAGCGGGGTCAGGACATGAGGAGAAATCCGCAAGAAAGCGTGTCATAGAATCATCTAGGATTTCGGTGGTAAAGAGAAGGGCATGCTCGAAGGATACTACATTAGAGTTATAAATAATAGGGAAGTCGTACCACCCATGGAGGGTGGCATCAAAATCCAACCCTACCCTTCG
Organism: Lygodium microphyllum; assembly: GCF_053477565.2. Lineage (NCBI taxonomy): Eukaryota > Viridiplantae > Streptophyta > Polypodiopsida > Schizaeales > Lygodiaceae > Lygodium > Lygodium microphyllum. Next base: position 30,344,084 of record NC_141155.1, read on the forward strand.
AGGGTATGCAATGTAGGTAGGGTTGTTCCGCTCGAATGGCAGGGTGTTACAAAATGCCATCCAGGCGAGAATGTTGATGTCGCATACTCACCTCCTCCACAGGGGTTGACTTTTGTAGCCCTATACAGTGTGTGGGACTTCAAAAACTTTGTTTTGCCAGTAATCAGCCGCTTCTGTGCCCCAAGAGGTCGGGGTCTTTTCTCGCTCTTCTAGCCATCTTTGCTCCAACCGGTCACCGACCGCGATTACCTCGTCCATCACCTTGAGCGGCAAGACCCTCCGCAGACTGTTGGATAGGAGGAAACTAAAGGTGAATGGATCCTTTCCTTGTTCCTGTACCTCTCACAACACTAGTTCTGCGTGGAATCCCGCGGGGAGATCATCAGGGCATGGTGGGAGAGTCGCAGACGATAGCACGGCTAGTTTGGCTCTCAGCTGTTTCTTGGCTTCCTCTACTAGCTTTCTGCGTCTTTTCCTAAAGGCGGATTTTCTTTCCGCAGATGCGTCCTCTTGTGGTGGCTCTTGAGACTGCGGCGAGGGGGATTGTGGAACTACATCCTCCCTGAATCGGTTCATGTTGATTTCAAGTTCTGCTTCCTCCCCCTGCCATTCTCTCTTTGATGCTTCTTCTTCGAATCCGAGGGCGTTGATTTCCTGGGGGGTTAGGCCGGCTAGCAATAGGTATTTTTGTTGCTCATCCAAGCTTAGCCTAACCTTCGCAGGTAAGGGTGGCATCTCCAATCCAGCGTGTAAAACTCTCCGTGCCACGTCGAGCCTTCCCTACGTCACCTCCAATGACTCTCCTTGTGTTGTGTGGGTGGTGTCCAGGATGGTGTCGAGGAAGGCCTTTTGTTGAGTGCTGAAGGCCACTTGGGCCGCTTCTGCCTTGCTCTTTGTGATGATTTTCTCCTTCTCTGCCAGAGCAAGGTGCCGCGCCAGTGTCTTCACCCTCTTTTCATTGTGCGCAGTCCACTCCTCTGCTCTTTTGTTCATCTCTTCCAAGCTCTCTCCTTGCTTTAGGGTTAGCATCATGAGTTTCTGCTCATAGTCTTCCAACTCCCTAACCAGCCTTTCTTGCTCTTCTTTTCCAGAGTTTAGTTGATCTGTCAGGCGCTCGATCTCCTCTTGCTACTCCTTTATGCCTTGTTTTCTCTCCTCGTCCCTGGCATTCAGTTCAGCCACAAGCGCATCCACTTGAGCAGATTTCGTAGCGAGCTCCTGGTATTGCACTATCAGGAGCTTGTGCTCTCTTTGCATTTTCACTAGTTCCTGTGTCTCGTTTTCAAGCTGATGTCTCCAATGCTCCTCCCCATCATCCTTAGCCTTCATTTCTTGTTTGAGATCTGTGATCTCCCTCTGCTGCATGGCTATCATCCTTGTTTTATCCAGCTGGAAGGCGGCCACTGATTCCTTCTCGGCTACCAACTCAGCCATGGCTATCTTGCGTTCCTCCTTAGCTTTCTCCAATTGGGAGAGCAGCTCGGCGACGTACTCATCATAATTAGCCGATGGCGTCATCGTTCTATGGATGGGTAAGGTTGAGGCTTCTACCTTTTGCCTTTTGGGCTCTTGCCTAGATTCCGCATCTGTAGCTGGCCTCTTTTGTCCTGTGGCCGTGGTTTCTGTGCTTTGTCCTTGGCCCATCTCTTTGTTGATGAAGTATTGCATCCATGCCACGAATTTTGACACGTCGGCACTCGTCGGGATGCTAGGAGTGATGGTGGTAGGTTCAGCGGGAGGCACCAGGAGGGCAGGAATTGGATGAATCAGGGCCTTGCCCTTGCCCTCAGGGACTGGAGGTGGCACAAACTCCGGCACCTGTGTGCTAGACCCTAGCCCTTCTTCTCTATGCGGGCTCAGGTTCCCCAATTCATTTGCTCAGCTCTGTTGCTCGATGGAACGGTGTGTGGCCTCCGCCAGGTCCTCTTCCTCCTTCCTTCATAGCTCTTCCTTTTCCTCATCCACCTTTCTTTTCCTTTCCTCCTCCGCTTTTCTTTGCTCTTCCTTCTTTTTCCTTTTTTCTTCTTTTTCCTTTCTTTTCTTCTCCTCTGCTTCTTGTTTTGATGCCTTCTTTGCTTTCTGTAATTCTTCTTTTTCCTTCTCCTCCTCCTGTCTCTTCGTCCTCTCTCTCCTTGGCCTCTTTTAGGGACTCTTTCTTTGCCCTTTCCAAGTCTTCTCTCTCCTTCTTTCTACCTTCGTCATCCTTCTTCTTTCTTTGCATTATCTTCTTCTTGGGTTTCCTAGTTGTCTTTTTGCTTGTCTGTCCCTCCCCTTCTTTTTCTCTCTCAGTTCTATCGGTGGACCTATCCTTGTCCTAGTGAGGAGGCGACCTTTCTGGCATTTCTCCTTCTCCTTCTTCTGCATCCTGTGCTTCCTTCACTGCCTCCTGGATGAGCACAGTCAAGACACCTCCATACCCGATGAAGGAGGCTTTGGAGGAGGCTTTCTTTCTTTCTGTAACTTTAGAGGCTGGAGATTCTCCTCCTGCTGCGTACACTTCCTAGGGCCAACGCTTAGGCTGCCTGATCGATCATTTTTCGCACGTACCCATTCCAATCTACTTCGTCTAGGGTATGGGCTGCTACATTCTCCAGCACCGGTACGCTAATTCGATGCATCAATGAATTGTAACGCTGGCTAGAGAAGAGCACATGTATGAGCTTGGCCTGCATCCTGGCTTCTGCGTCAGGGATATCCTGGATGCTTATGAAGTCATTTGTGAGCATATCTTCCTTCTTCATTTTAAGCATGGCATAAACATCCCTTTTTTGTTTCCTCTCCATCTTTGCTACCAATCTCAAAGCCTTCTCCACCTAGGCTGGATCTAACCAAACTTGTACCTGCTTTGCATCTTCTCCTCTGCCCACTATTACAATACCACATTCTTGATCTGGGTTGTATGTTCTGAGGAACTTCATGCACTTCAGGTGGTCCGGCTCCTGCAAGAACTTTTCAAGATACTTCGTGAGGTTGCATTGTTCAACCACCCTCCTAGCTACTTCCTCCTTGGCCACCACGACTTCTATGTTGTGGATGGTTCGGAATTTGAGCTGGCTGAAGACGCGGTTCTCTAGATGGATGCGGTATTGCTCCCTTTCCTCGTTTGTGAATGGGAGTCGATGGGTGCGGTCTTGCTGCGACATTTTATGCTCCTGCCATAAATCGTAACTTTCATTAGTATTTTCCACATACCAATTCGCTGATTTGCTGGAAAAGAAAAACTCTATGCTTTTTGAATGAATTCATTAGGAAGCCATGTAGATTTTCCTTTTTAGACTTGGACTTTTTGCCCTTTACTTCAAAGCTTTCCTGCCCATTTTCCTACTGTTTATGATTTTCACTAATTTTACTTGATTTATCTCCTTTGATTCATTTCTCATCTGATTCATTTCACCTTACCCCCTCCCCTTCCATCTTGAGAAGAATCCTTCCTAAGATTGAGGGTCAAAAGGTTAAGGGCTTCCGGCATGTTAGGGTAGGAGTCACTTGTGAAGGAGCCAAGTATAGAAATTTGGATTGTATTCCAGTTGAGCCATGCAGTCCAAATCAAAGGGTCGAATGTCCATGTTTGTGATGTATATGAGAACATATGTGAGGAGGTCACCAGAGTCGACATAGCTAGCAATGTGTAGCTCTTCCTCGGTCAACAAACGATCGAGGTAGGGGTGTCCTTTGATGTGTTCTTCCATGGGTCGGCCTCGAAGAGTGGTTAACACTCTATACGAGGTGGGCGCGATGTAAGTGGGATCATACAATGCTGTTTTGATGGCGCGGCATTGCTCGACGTTGGTCATTATGCGACATCCTTCAACTTTCCATTGCAACCTAAGAGCGTACCACTATCACAAGAAAGGTGATCCAGTATCAGCGAGGTGTGATAATTCCACGATTTCTTGGTCAGTGATAGAAAAAGTGGTTCGTGCATCGTATGACATGATAAGGCATTGTTTGATGGCTTGCTCCTTGGAGATTTCGTTGTTAATCAACTCAGCAGCAGAGCGAGAAGCTTTTATGAACGCGAATTCAAAGGTTTCCCAAGAGCAAGGCATATTTTGTACTTTTGTTGCAAAGGATTCTTCTAAGAGACCAAGATCCAAGCGATCATAGCTTAGCGCGAGTGACACAAAAGTGTCATCTAGTCATTTAATACAATCCACCACGTCATCCCCGGTGTCCTCAGCGAGATCAGCGCTAGGAAGGATTTTCGTTCATAGGAGGGCATAAGGCCGACAGGTGGTCGAGGTTTGGCAGAGCAAGAGCTTTTGATAACAAAGATGGGCGGTGGGGGGAGGGGGGGGTTCGTGAGTTTGTGGTTGGGCCGTTTGGATGTTGAGTGGATTGGGAGCAGCCATGATGGACGATCTGTTGCATTCAGGTTGGAGTTGGGGAGGCAGATTGGCTTTAGTGGGTGGTGACTCTTGTGACAGAACATGCGGTTCGGGCCGGTAGGCTTGTGGGACTCTCTTGGGTCTAGATGTGGATGAAGCGGATGGTTGAGGTTCAGGAGAGCACTGCGGCTTGCGGTTTTGAGGGTTGATGGAACGCGGTTTAATCAAACTTGAGGGTGGTGTATGAGTGGTGCCTCTAGCCATGGGGGCCTTAGGGATCCACAACCAGGTATTTCCCTCATAGTAGCCTTGCGCACGTAAGAGGGCTTTAGGGGCCCATCTTTGCTTGATCACGTGGCGCTTCCTGTGATTGCGTCTTGGCCTCCTAGGATTAGAGTTCTGGGTCTTATGAGAATAGGAACGTCGACTCCTAGGTGGTGGTTGCGGCTGTTTAGGCACCCATTGGAGGCAAGGCTATTGGGCCTTAGCTTTGGCTACTGTGGGTTGCGGTTTGTGGGAGTTGGGGAGTGGTGGCCGCGCACTACCCCCCTCATTAGTCTTGCATACGAATGTTTCTACCGGTGGCTTTGCGGACGATGATGGTGTCATGCAGCCCTTGCTGAAAGCTGTGACAATGCGCATGCTGCCTATTGCTAGGTGGATGCGCTGCAACTCATAATCAATATTGCAGTGAGTCTGCTTTTTGAAGTTCGCCCTAGTAGTGACTCCGTGCCTGCATCTGTAGCACTTGGCAATACGTAAAAAAGCATTGGAACAGTCTCAGACTCAATAGAAAGACGACTCTGCACTTGCCGAGAAGTGCGTATGAGTGGGCCCCGTATGGGTTTAATTTGGCAGTTGTGGGTTGGAGTAGTGGTTTGCCAAGTTGGATCCAATGACGGTGGGTCAAGACATTAAAGTCTGCTCCCTCATCGATCAAGGCGTTGAAAGTGCATGTTTGCTTGGCAGTGATCGTGATACCGAGGTAAGCGGGTTCTACGGCTTCCTCCTCCTCTTCGTTGATTTCAGTGATTGTAGCTACTCGTACTTTGACCGGAGTTTCTGACAATGGTGGCTCATGCAAAGGATGCGTGGGAGGGTAGTACTTCTTGACATGATTTCCATTGAAGAAGCCTACTCCCTCACCGTCTAGTGTCTCAAGCTCGACATTGCCGATTCGACTGATTGCACGAACCTTGAAGGGTCCGAGACCTCTGAATTTCATTTTTTGCTTATACCCCTTAACTGATTAAAGGAGCACTAAGTCACCCTGCCCGAATTCGCACTGCTTGACATGCTTGTCGAACCAGCTTTTGCGTCGGGCTTTCTCACAAATAAGCGTGTGGGTGGCCAGAAGACGAGTCTCTGATAGGCATTCAAGCTCGACCAGGCATTGCGTCCATGCCTCCTTCTTTTCCCATCGTTCTTGAAGTGCCATTCGCAGGCTAGGAATGAAGAATTCTAATGGTAGAATTGCCTCAGTTCCATAGGTTAGCCTGAAGGGGGTTTGGCCGATAGCCATTTTGTAAGCTGTGCGATAGGCCTACAAGGCTGCCATCAGCTTGTTGTCCCAGTCGCTGCGTGAGGCTGAGACTACTTTGGTCAGGACATTGATAAGAATCTTATTAGTTGATTCTACCTGGCCATTCGCCTGAGGGTAGTATGGTGAGGATTTGCGATGGATAATGAGAAAGGTGGACAGGAGATGTGCTATCACTTCATTGATGAAGTGCGTGCCTTGGTCACTAACCAGTTCGATGGGGCAGCCAAAGCACGAGATCACTTGCTCCCACAAGAACTTGGCAATCGTCCTAGCATTGTTTTTTTGTGTGGCTCTTGCCTCTGCCCATGTGGCCACAACGATGTACTTGGCTTGTGAGTACTGCGCCGCAGGACTGATGGGCCCTATGAAGTCGATTCCTCATTTTTCGAAGGATTGGTGAGCAATAATTGGGGTCAACTCCATTTTATCTTTATGAATCGGGACTTTTGTTTGTTGGAACTCGTCACAATGCTTGACGAATCGCTTGGCGTCACGGAAAAGTGTGGGCCACCATAGTTGAGACTGCAGCACCTTCGGTGCTGTCGTGTCTCCACTAAAGTTTCCTCTCGCAATGCCACTGTGCACCTCCGAGAGCACATCGTGCATCTCATGCTCACACACGCATCTACGCAGCAATCTGTCTTGCCCAGCCTATAGAGTTGGCCTGCAACCAGCTGGTAGGTCTAAATCTTCAGGATCAAGCGCCTAAGCCGGGCTTTTTCTAGTGGTTGCTCAGATAATCCGTGCTCGAGCACTTGGACTATGTTGTCCGCCCAATATGGCGTTAGATCAGAGCAAGGCTTGATGGTCCACGAAAAAGATGAAGGGTGTGGCCAATAGATAATGCCGAATTTTCTTTACAGTGAATACCATGGCTAATCCCTCTCTTTCTATTGTCGAGTAGTTCATCTCCGTCTCAATGAGTTGTCTACTAGAAAATCTCACTGGATAATCTAAGTTGTGCTCACCAGGTTGGCACAACACTGCCCCCACGGAAAACTTAGAAGCATCAATGTGCACGTGGAAGGTAATGGTCCAATCTGGGGCTCGTAGAATTGGTGTTGTTGTCAGAGCCTTTTTCAATTCTTCATATGCTCGTTGGAATGCTTCGATCCACTCGAAGACAATCAGCAGCTTGTACAATGGTCTGGCGATCAGCGTGTAGTTCAGTACAAACCGCCGATAGTATCCTGTATGGCCTAAGAAGCATTGAACTCCCTTGTAATTAATTCGGGGTGGAAGGTCAACAATAACCCTGACCTTCGAGAAGTCAGTGGCAATGCCGTTCTTTGACACCACATATCCTAAGATGCATCCATGGTTTACCCAAAACTGGCACTTCAAGGGGTTCAAGGAGAGACAATATAAGCGACACCGTTCAAAGACTGCATAGAGTTTGTCTTGTTGAGATGACAAGCTCAACACATGCGGACATTGATGATGGACCGCCTGGTTAGATGGGTCCACACGTCTACATTTAGCACGTCGGTGGTCATTATGACTCTCACATGGCCACTGACTCATTACTTATTATATTCAGGTTGTTACACCTATTTACAGCTGGCATAGTTATAGCGCCAGCAGTCGACTAGTGTAGTCGGTTATGCATTGTTTGACTTAGTAGGCCACTTTCCTTTTATGTTGTATCTTATCTATACTTTGTGTACATTGTAAAGAGTGTGGAAGAAGAAGAAGAAACCAGCAAGAAAACGTTTTGGCCTCCATCTCTCTTCTTGTCTCTTGAGTGAGCTTCTCCTTGTGCATTCTGTGTGTGTTCGGCGCAGCATCTTGAGCAACCCCCTCCACCACGCGATTCTTGACATGGTATCAGAGCCGCGCCATTGAGAGAGGCTGATTTTGAAGGTTGAAGTGAAGGAGAAGAAGCAAGGTTCGAGCAAGCAAGCTACGGGTAAGAATCTCTCCCATTCTTCCACTCCTTCTCTTGGATAGTGCCTGTGGAGGCACCGGAAGCAGGGCAGAGCAAAAATCTCAGATTGCAGTGAGATTTGGTGTGCGCGAAGAGCGCTGTATATTCTGCAGATGAGCCCTATAGGGCTTTCCCACAGAGATTTTGGGCATTTGAGGCCGTTTCAGGGCCCGTTTTAGAGCCGCAAGGTTGCGGACAGCAGTTTCGGGGTACACTGTGACTTCGACTGTATTGACCGAAAGTGGGTGCGCAGGTTACAGATTTCAGATCTGTAAGTTCAAAGGTGTTTGCCAGTGAGTAAACACAAGGTTTATCTGCAAACAGGTTGCAGATTGCATGTATTGTTGAGCAGACAGTGAAAAAGGCTGTCTGGAGTATTGCTGTGCACTACAGGTCGAGGGTTGCAGAAGATTTGCTTGTTGTTTGGTATTATTCTTGTGATAATGGCAGAGAATAGTGGAAGCCCCATCATTGAGAAGCTCGACAAGAACAACTACCCATCATGGAAGTTTCGTGTCACGAACTTCCTTATTGGAAAAGGCCTCTACGAGTTCGTTTCAGGTGAAGAAAAGGAGCCGGAGGTGAGTGATCCTCCAACTGCAGAAGAGACAAAGGCACGAAAGGAATGGAATGCAAAAGACAAGAAGGTCATGTATTGGTTGTCTGCAGTAATTGACAATAACATGCTGGGACACATTAGAAATGCAGAGAATTCATATGCAGCTTGGACCATACTTGAAAGTATGTTTTCTGTAAATACAAAGGCACGAAAGATTCAACTCAAGCAAGAGTTGAATACATTAAAGAAAGGGAAGATGTCTATCAATGAGTATGCACTGAAGGTAAGAAGCATTGCAGATGCATTGGCAGTGATTGATGCAATGCCCGATGATGATGATTTGGTGTCGTCTACCTTGGGTGGACTTAACAATGAAAAGGCTTGGAAGTCTTTTGTAACTTCTGTATATGTCAGAAAGCCATTTCCAGATTTCGATGAGTTGGTCTCCCTTATGATCACTGAAGAGATCAACATGCAGAGTGAGACATCTGAAAGAAGTGGTGAACAGGTCCAAGCTTTCTACTCCAGTTCAGGAAGGGGACGTGGCAGGTTCTCTTCAAGAGGCTGTGGTACAGGACGTAGTAGTGACAACTAGCAAAACAGATTAAATCAGCAATTTGGCGATATGCAGGTTTCAGGAGGTCGTGGTAACTTTAGAGGCAGGGGGAGCTTTAGAGGAAGAGGTGGATGGCAGAATAGAGGTTCTAACAACTCTGGTATTGTGTGCCACTACTGTGGCAAAACAGGTCATATTGCAGCCCAATGTTATGCTAAGAGAGATGATATCCGCAGTGGTAAGTTGCAGCAAGGAAACTATGCATCGTCTTCACGACAGAATGAAGACAAAAATGAATGTTTGTTCGTTATGCAGCATATGTTGAATGCTGTTACAGGAAAGGGAACACATGAAGATGTTTGGTATGTTGATTCAGGTGCATCCAATCATATGACCAGCCATGCAGAATGGTTTGGAGAGATGCAGGATTTGCAGAATGCAGGTTATGTGCAGACGGGTGATGACTCATGCCACCCAATTTCACACATTGGAAAAGTTCCCTTGTCCTTGCATGATGGTAAGACAAAGAGTCTTTCAGATGTATTACATGTGCCATCTATTACAAAGAACTTGGTGTCAGTCGGTCAAATGGTAGAGCAAGGGCTGCAAGTCAGATTTAATGCAAAGGGCTGCTTTGTAGAAGACTTCAATGACAAGTGCAGGTTGGTAGCAAAGGGAAGTAGAGTTGGACGTATGTTCACTCTAGATGCTGGAATTCCTACTATGAATGCTGCTATGTATGCCAAAGGAAAAGGTGTTGTTGCAGACATTGAAATTTGGCACAAACGCATTGGACATGCAAATGTACAAAGGCTGAAATTAATGCAGTCCAAAGGGTTGGTTACAGGTTTGCCTACATTTAAAGTTGCAGAATTTCAGAAGGTATGTGAAGCATGTCAGTTTGGTAAGCAGGCAAGACAACCCTTTTCACATGACAGAGATGTAAGCAGAAATATCCTTGATGTTGTGCATACAGACATTTGGGGGCCTACACAAAATGTATCTCTTGGAGGCAGTTCATACTTTGTCACATTCATTGATGATTGTTCTAGAAAGCTGTGGGTATATTTTATGAAGGAAAAGAGTGAAGCTTTTGAGCACTTTAGAACTTTCAAGGCTGCAGTTGAAAGAGAAACAGGCTTGAAAGTAAAGTGCCTGAGGTCAGATGGAGGGGGAGAGTACCTCTCAAATGAGTTCAGTGATTTTTTGAGGTCTCATGGGATAAAGAGACAGTTCACATGCAGGTATACCCCACAGCAAAATGGGGTTGCAGAAAGGAAAAATAGGCATATTGCAGAAGTTGTACGCGCCTTGATGGCTGAAAAGAATATGCCTAAGCATTTTTGGTCTAAGGCTGTTCATACTGCTGTTTATATTATGAACAGAACTCCCACAGCTGCAGTGCATGGTATGACCCCCGAAGAATGTTTTACAGGTAAGAAGCCTGATGTTTCACACTTGAAAGTATTTGGCTGCATTGCGTATGTTCATGTGCCAGATGAGTTGCGGAAGAAACTGGATCCAAAGGCTGAAAAGTGTGTCTTTATTGGATACTCTTTAGAGCAGAAAGGGTATCGTTGTTACAACCCTGTCACATGTAAGTTCAGAGTGAGCAGGGATGTCATCTTTGATGAAATGAGCAGTTGGTATGCATCTAGTGGTGATGCATTGGATGTTGATGATAATCATGACACTCATGTGCAGGCTGAAAGGCAAGAATCACGGACTCTTAGTGGACCAGAGACATCATCTAGTAGTCCTTGGTCTGGGAGACTAAGGAGTACCTCTACATCTTCGAGTGCATCTAGTAGCACTACAGGTAAAGACAAAGGAAAGAATAAAGTGTCAGAAGGCATTGATGCAGTTCTTGATGGAGACTCCAGTGGCTCAGAGAGCTTGGATGATGAGCTTGGCATTCCTTCAGTGAGAACTCCAGGTGTGCAGAGAGCACGTGTTAATGCAAAGACTCCATTGAGTGATCCAGTGGTACGCAGGTCTAGCAGGGTGAGATACCCTGTTAAAAGATTTGGTTTTGAGGGTTATGCAGCTCACCATTATGCTTATATGGTGAAACTAGTTGAGGATGTTGAGCCCACATGTTTTGAGGAGGCTGTTGGTCATGCTCATTGGGATGCAGCAATGGATGAGGAGATGGCTGCATTAGAGGCCAATAAGACTTGGGATCTAGTATCATTGCCAAAGGGAAAGAAAGCTATTGGATGTAAGTGGGTTTATAAGATTAAGCACAATGCAGATGGTTCTATTAGCAGGTACAAAGCTAGGCTGGTTGCAAAAGGCTATGCCCAAACATATGGCATAGATTATGATGAAACCTTCAGTCCAGTTGCTAGGATGGCAACTGTCAGATGTGTGATTGCTTTGGCAGCAGCCAAAGGTTGGAGGTTGCAGCAAATGGATGTAAAGAATGCCTTCTTGCATGGTGATTTGCAAGAAGAAGTGTATATGGATCGGCCAGCAGGTTATGAAGATTTAGAGCATCCCACGTATGTGTGCAGGTTGAAAAAGGCACTCTATGGGCTCAAGCAAGCACCAAGAGCATGGTCTGACAAGATCAGAGAGTATCTTGTCAATATTGGCTTTTGTGTTTCTGATGCTGATCACTCACTTTATGTGAGAAAGGGAGATGCAGGTTTGGTCATCATAGTCATCTATGTGGATGACTTGATTATTACAGGTGATAGTGATAGTGGGATTGCTGAAGTCAAGGGCTATTTGAAGATGAAGTTTGAGATGAAGGATTTAGGTGAGCTAAGGTACTTCCTTGGCATTGAGGTGATCAGATGTGATGATGGTATATGGCTGTTCCAAAGACAATATGGCTTGGATATGTTGTCCAAGTATGGTATGACTGCATGCAAACCACTTTCAGTCCCGTTGGAGCAGAATGTAAAGCTGAGTGCTGATGTTGGGGATGAGATAGAAGACCCTACTATGTTCAGGAGGATAGTGGGGAGTTTGATCTACATGACCATTACAAGGCCAGACTTGAGCTACGATGTTGGTCTTGTGAGTCAGTTTATGCAAGTACCTAGAAAGCCACATTTGGATGCAGTCAGACGCATATTGAGATATGTGAAGTCCACATTACATTATGGACTTTTCTATGAGGCAGGTACAGATGTACAGGTGTTTGGATACACAGATGCAGATTGGGCTGGTAGTATGTTTGATAGAAGATCTACCAGCGGATACATGTTCTCTCTTGGTAGTGCAGCAGTTGCTTGGAGCAGCAAAAAGCAATCTACAGTTGCTTTGTCCAGTACAGAGGCTGAGTATAGAGGTGCTGCTGTTGCAGCATGTGAGGTAGTATGGCTGCAAAAGCTATTGGCTGATTTGGATGTCCAGGTGGAAGGTCCAGTTGTCATTTATTGTGACAACATGAGTAGTATACAGTTGGCTAGGAACCCTGTGTTCCATGCCAGGACAAAACATATTGAGGTACACTACCACTTTGTGAGAGAGAAGGTACTAGCAGGTGAGATTGACTTGGTGTATGTCAGCACACAGGATCAGATAGCTGACATCTTCACGAAGGCATTGGGTATAGAGAAGCTTCAAAAGTTTCGAAGCTTACTTGGAGTTGCAGAGATGCAGTTGAGCTTGAGGGGGAGTGTTGAGATGACAAGCTCAACACATGCGGACATTGATGATGGACCGCCTGGTTAGATGGGTCCACACGTCTACATTTAGCACGTCGGTGGTCATTATGACTCTCACATGGCCACTGACTCATTACTTATTATATTCAGGTTGTTACACCTATTTACAGCTGGCATAGTTATAGCGCCAGCAGTCGACTAGTGTAGTCGGTTATGCATTGTTTGACTTAGTAGGCCACTTTCCTTTTATGTTGTATCTTATCTATACTTTGTGTACATTGTAAAGAGTGTGGAAGAAGAAGAAGAAACCAGCAAGAAAACGTTTTGGTCTCCATCTCTCTTCTTGTCTCTTGAGTGAGCTTCTCCTTGTGCATTCTGTGTGTGTTCGGCGCAGCATCTTGAGCAACCCCCTCCACCACGCGATTCTTGACATGTCTAAGTGTTCGATCCAGGTCGAATGGACACACAGGTCGTTGACAAAGACCTCTAACTCCTTGTGAAGCATGTCCTTAAAGATGGTGCACATGAGACATTGGAAAGTGGCAGGGGCATTGGTCAACCCAAAGGGCATGACTATGTATGCAAAGACTCCCCATTCAGTGGCAAAGGCCGTCTTGTGCCTGTCCGCAGGATGCACTTGCACCTGGTTGTACCCTGAGAAGCCGTCCAGAAAACTGTAGGCTTCCTTGCGTGCCACCCTCTCAAGCATGTACTCGGTGTACGGCAATGGATAGTTGTCTCTCTTTGTAGTAGCGTTCACCTTCTTGTAATTGACACACACTCGGATTTTTCCATTCTTCTTCATCACAATGACTATGGGTGATACCCAGTCTATGTGGTCAATTTCGTAAATGAATCCAGCTCTCATCAGCTTGTCAATTTCCTCTTTGACAGCATGAGCATGTTTTGGATTCATAGGGTACAGTCGCTGCTTGACCGGCGTTGCGTCCGACGTTATGGGTATGTTGTGAGTCACAACACTCGAATCTACCCCCTGTAGCTCCTCTAAGGACCAGGCAAACATGTCTATATACTCTCGCAAGAGAGCGGCAAGACTCGTTTCTTCTTCACCTGTCAAGTCGTTGGCAATGAACACTAGTCGGGGTGTTTCCCCTTCCTGGGCTAAGTCTACCTCCTTGACTTTGGCTGGTCCCTCGATTGGTTCGCTCGTCTGCCCTTGACGTTTGGCACCTAACAGAACTACTACCCTATCCCCTTTTTTAATTTTGTGAAGTGTTTAGGGAGGTCCTACGGCTTTCACTGTTCTTCTGTTTATGTATCCCTTGGTTGCTTTGCCTTTTCGTGCCTTAACCGTTTACGCCTTAGGTGGACGGGTAGGTCCCCCTTGGTACGTCTGGTCGTGGGCGGCCTAGGGATCTCTGGATCACTATCCCAACTAACTTTTGATTCAGAGTCAAACCCTCCATCTTCGCTAGAAGAGGTGGTGTCCCCTGGTGGCTACAGTTCAGATGGTGATTCGGTCCTAAGTATTGATGTCATTCCTGGCTGGGCTAGGCCTGCTTGCTCAAGGTATATGGCTCCTACGCGTTCCAACCAAGCATGATCACATTCCATGCACATGACTCCTCGCTCTACTCTAAGGGTCTGCCTTTCCTGCAGCTTGTTTGTATCTGCTCAATTTCTCGTCCTTCAGTGTCGTATTCTACGATATTTACTTCACCCTCGCTCTCATCACTGAAGGATTGGCAGTCTTCATATTCGTCGCTAGAATCTTTGTCATCCGACTGCTCGTCGTCTCCTAGGGTTTGGTATGCCTCGTGTCGTTGGTCAGGAACTAGGGCCTAGTTATACATGAGGTTTAAATCGTGCACCTTGCTCCATTGCCACTTGGATTCCTCTAAGAGATCCTAGAGTGGTTTGAAATTTGCAGCTGGATTGCCAACTAACTGGTCCATTAGATATTCCAGTATCATCTAGAGTTCCCCTTTGTTGGATGGTACGTGGGAGGTGACAGGCTTAGGCTTTCCACGGAGACTTCCTGCCATCATGCAAACTGGTATAGAGAGTGCTTCGTTAGGCTTGCCAATCATTTTGATGGCTTGCTCATACGCCTCATGATTTGAGAATGGCAGGTCGATTGTAGCAAGAACGTGCATCCAATCTCGCTCATCCTCTAGGCATGGGATATACTTGGTCAAGGGCCCCTAGGGCTTCTTGACCAAAGTGTTCCCCTTGAGCATAGCAGAGATGGCATCTAGGTCGACTGGTGAGGTCGTCCAAGTGCCAATTTCTATTCTTACGGCATCCGTTCTATTGCTAAGGAAGATCAAGCTGTTACCCCAATCTTCGATGACTCTAGCATTGCGCATCCAGGGTCGGCCCAATAGGATAGCGTAGTCCACTCCCTTCATGACTATAAAGTCAACAGAGAACTGGACACCTGCGATCTTCACTGGCCAATTCTTAAGTACCCCAAATGGCTTCACTCTCATACCGTTTGCTAATGTGACATTAAACCTAGCAGTTTTGATAGGTGGTTTTCCCCAAGTCTGGAGCACTGCATGGCTAAGCACACTAACCCCAGCTCCCGTGTCTACGATTCCCTTTCTTGTTGTGTCACCTAGGGCTAGGATTGGTAAGACCACGTGCATCTCAGAGCCTTCCCAAAAGGCATTGACGTGCAAGGATTTAGGCACAGAGTGCAGTGTCAAACTTGGTAATTGCATTTCTACATCATCGTCTTGAGGGTCTTCCGTGACCTGCTCTTGTGATCCTTCAACCCACTGCTTAAGATCTTGCCATAGGGTAGGATGCTGCTTAAGCAGATCTCCTAGGCTAAGTGTTACAAGGGTGATCACTAGCGTGGTCAAGAGATCATTGGATACTCGTCCTTCCCCTAACCTAGATTGTCCAGGCCAATGGCCGCCACGGCTGATCTGCGGCTCTATCGCGTCAAGGCTTGGTCTTAGCGACACTGCTTGTAGCACTATTGCTTCTGCCGACTTAGGTTGAGGCGGTGACATCGGCATGCTTACGCTGGAGAGGTCATCGATCTCGTCCTCTACGATGGGCTCAGCGTCTTTGAGGTGCTCTTGAGCCTCCTTCACCCATTCCTTCACTTTTCTATGGCCTCTAATTGTCACTTCGGATGCGGGTATTCCCCTACCTTAGTGCTTCCCTTTTCGGCCATCTTAGGGGCTAAAGTCTCTGCCTCTGCATCTGAAACCTTCTTTCCAGCAGGTAGAGTCATAGCACTCTCAATTTTTAGTACGACCTTAGCTTTCGATCTCTTCTTTTTCCGCCTGCGGCTTTTCTTCCCTATCAGGGTTGCATCAAGATTGCTAGGTCCTGGCAGAGAGATGCCAGCCTGCTTCGTTTGGGCTCGAGTCATGACCCGCAATGGAATAGGTGTGGCCTCCCCATCGAGGTTTTCAACACTAAACAGCCCCAGTGGGACAGATGGCAACTTGACTGAGCTAGAGGATGGCTTTCGCTTTGGGCAATCTACGAAAAGATGGGTGATTCCACACTCTGCGCACCTTTGGTTAGCCTTGTCTCTATTTTGTTGCTCTCTTTCAGGGCAGCATGATGAGACATGACCGGGGTGACCACAAGTCCAACAAGTGACTGGATCCTGCAATTTCCCTCCTAGGCCCCTACCTCGTCCTCGTCCTAACGCCATCATCGGCACGGGTCGATAATCCATGAGGACCGCGTTGCCCTTGTCGTTGTGTGAGACGTAAGGGTATATATAGGTCTCTTCATCATTCGGCTCCTCCACATAGTGTACTGGAGCATCACTCGGTGGGTGGGTCACGTAAGGACCAGGTGGTCTAGGAATGCCGGTAGGGTTGATATCCATTCTAGGGATGGCTAGTTTCATATCGTTAGGCACGGGAAGAGCCAATGGGGCTCCCCTTCCGAAGAATGGCTACGGCCTGTTCGCTAGATAAGGCTGGCCATAGGGTTGCGAGTATGGAATTCTTCTTGGTAATCTACAATGCGCGACATCATGGCCGAACCTACTGCAGTTAGTACAAGGTCTTGACCTAGGGTCTTGACACTCGGCCGGCAAGTGGTTTCCACCACAGTACACGCATTGGACGTGTGGGCGCATTGGTCATCTCAACATGTCTTGCAACTTGGCTAATTCTATCTTGACCTCAGCCAAGCCTTGGTCGTCTCGGTGGCCTTCCCCTTATCTTGGGGTGATGGGATTGACCGCTCACTAGAGGTTGACGTTCTCTCTGAGCTTCGCGAGTTGGTCTCTTCTACATTTGAGCTCTTGGAGCTCCGCTCTTTCAGCTGATCATCGACTCTGATGGCTTCTTCAAACACTCTAGCCACCGCATCCCACTGCAAGCTTGAATTGCCTGCCAAAGCCTTATATAACTCCTCGTCTCGAATTCTACTGATGAATACAGTCGAAACTACTCTGTCAGTCGATCGCTCACCCAGACGGATTCTCTTAAAGAGACTCCTCACATGGGTCATGTAGTCGCAGATGTCCTCCTTCTCTTTCTACTTGACGTTCATCAAGCGTACTAGCAGGTTATCGAAGTATCCGGGCTTGGCGAATCTCTTGACGAAGAGATCCTTGAGGTCATTGAAGTTGTCTCGCTCTGTAGCATCTAGGCTCGTATACCACATCCTACCCTTGTCGCCTAGGAAAAGCCCGAATGCTTGCGAGTGTTGAGTTTGGTCGTTGAGGCCATTGGCTTCGTAGACTTTCTCAAACTACTCAACAAAGCTGTATGGGTCGTCATGAGGTTGGTACTTCTCGAATTGCTTGGCAACAATCGGTATTTTGGCCTGGATTTTTGAGCCTTAGTTCGCCCCTAATCCTACAAGCAGCGACGTCGCTAGTGCAGTGGCACTCTGCTCTACTACTGTATTATCGAGCAGCCATTTCATGAGAAGCTCGCTCAACGTCAAGTCTCCCTCTAGTGCTCTCTCATGGTCCATTCGATTTCGGCCAGCCAAGTTCAGCACCTCATGTAGCTCCATGCTTTGCCTTTGGCTCCTAGCCTGCTGATCCCTATTGTACTCGGCTATGCCCTGTAATGCTTTGCAGGCTAGCCTTCTCTCCTCTTCTAGATCTGCAATGATTGCGTCTATTGTCCTGCCGCGGTGCTTGTACCGGGCGTGTGCGTCGTAACGCTCACCAATTGTTGAATAGCATCTGGGAATACATTCAAATCGAGCTCCTCATTAGACCGATGGTGTGAGCTCTCTCCTGTCATGGTTGAGTTCTTGCACTCCACTACGCTGTCGATCAGATTGAATAGACTTGACAGATCCTCCTCGTTGGCGCTCCTTGCTTGGTTCTATTTTGCGCTTTGATGGTTTGTCTATGTCTTGGGTCCTCTCCTATTGGTGGGTTCCTTGAGTGGTTTATCTGAGTGAGTTCCTTTGGTTATTGAATACGAACCTCAACTTATGGTCACTCAGTGGAGTGTGTCGTTTCTCGTGCACTTGTGCCCAATCAGGCTTTCAGCTTTCTTAAGTGTACTTCAAGTGTAGAAATTCAATGTGAGTGCAACAAGCAATTCCTCAGCGTCTTACACACTCTCGCTTGGATAGGCTTGTAGATCCATTTTCTGGTCGTTTTGTCAAGGTTTAGGGTTTCCTCGTATGTCGCCTTGTTCGTTTTGGGTCAATCAGGTTTTACAGCTCAACGGTTTGCATCTAAGTCCTTGGGTCTCGCAACTACCCACTTCTAGCTTCCAAGTAGTTGCGCACTACAATTTCTCTTATTATGTGTGCAAGAATCAAGTTCTGAGCGCCCGAAGGGTTTCGACAGTTTGCGTTGCTATGTATTTACCGCGGGTCAGGTCAAATTTTTGAAAATTTTGATAAAAAGTTACACTTGGACCGACTGGTCCAAATTGCAAGGTCTGAGTAGGTCACTCGGAGGGGCCGAGGCACAGGGCCGAGGGCCGATTTTCGGGGATAGACTCGGACGGTTTTGATTCGGACGGGCCAAATGGCGAATTCGGACAAGGTGATTCGGACGGGCTGAGGGCCGAATTTGAGACTCGGATGGGCCGAGGCCGGATGTGCCACGTGGCAAAAAGTTTTGCCTCGGACGGTCCGAGAGCCTCCGGGGGCCAACTAAGGTTTGGCCAAGTGGGCCGAGTGACAAGGGCCGAGGGCTGATTCTGGGACTCGGCCCAGGAAAGGCCACTCGGACAGGCCGAACGTGGTACGTGTAACTTGCGCAAACACAATTTCGATCGATTCACCAAATGTAGGCCGGCACCATGGCCATGCACTTCCAGATCCTATCTAAGGAAGTAGAGGGAGAGATTCATATACCTGAACGGGCCAGTAAGTGCGTCGACGATGTGATCGAATCGATACGGGCTAGAGCTCTCTCTCTCTCTCTCTCTCTCTCTCTCTCTCTCTCTCTCTCTCTCTCTCTCTCTCTCTCTCTCTCTCTCTCTCTCTCACTGAAATGGCACAAATGAGCTCTCCCTTGGCCTCCTGGCTCTTATATCCCTTTCCAAGTGTAGCATTGATGCCCCCAACCACTCACTTGCCGATCTTAGGCATCACTAGCAAGCATCTTACCCATTTTGCACGATTTTTGCCATGTTTTCCCCTGTTTTGAAATAGTAAACCCTACCCTTCTCCGGTTCGACTTCCTAATTCTAACCTACGCTAAATGCAACAAAAATCAAAGGCAAAAAGCTAAAATATATTTTCCATTCTTTCCAATCATCAAACCACCAAAATATCCCAAAATACTTATTTGTTTTGAAGATCAAAAACACCCAAACTTCCTACCTATCTCAAGCTCCGTTTCGGGGATGAATCCCCTACTTCAATGCTCGATATAAGGCACTCAAGTGCTCAAGCTTGAATTCGTTGGCCCCGGCAAACCGAACCAAAATGTGGGAGCCTTCACTCAACTGCCAAGACCCACGGACCGCTTATTGTTTCAAGCGTTCCAAGCGAGCTCTAATGGCTATCTCTCACCTAGCAATCGCGCCGTCGATCCTACGAGTGTAGTGAGCTTACCTTGATGTTTGATTGAGTACCCTCCTCGCTCTTGCACTTTGGTAGCTTCACGATTCTTGATGCTAGCTCAAGCCTCCTCCATCTCCAAGCTCCATCCTCCATAAACGTGCCTGCGAGAGAAGAGAAGAGAAGAGAAGAGAAGAAGAGAAGAGGAGATGGTGAAGAGCTTCACCCACTTGGTCCCTCACTCCCACACACTCTCCCTCACACTCTCACACTCCCTCTCTCAAGAGCACACACAAGCAAGAAGGAGAGAAGAAGAGAGGAAGAAGAAGACTCCTTTTGCCACACACCAAAAGAATGAGCTTCTCATTCACTTTTCAACTTTATATAAAAAACCCTAAATCCCTTTTGGGCGGTCATCCCCTTTTTCCCTTTTTTACATGGCCGGCCGTAGCCTAGGCCATTTTTCCCATTTCCCACCACTCTAATTTTATCCTATTCCCAACTACTGCGTACAATTTGCACAGGAGCGAGCCTGGCGCTCTTTTACAAGGATTCGGGAGCGCTTCCATATTTAATGGTGCGCCTTTTACTCTTTCGTTGTCTCGGGGCGACACTGAGACTTTCTGAGGGTCGCGCCCGAACATTTAAATTTTTCAGGGTCTGGTTACCGGTCAAGGCGCCTTTTTTTGCTTTTATCCTGCGCCTTTTTTGCTATTTCCTTTTTTCCATTTTTCGCTCCTCTGTGCTGTGGGAAACACGGTAACAGTCACCATAAGGAATGTTGGATTAGGTCCAATACTGGATGAATTTGCAAAAGCATTTGCAGGCAAGGCAATTTACTCTATGGGAAATTTATATTCAGGATATGATCAGTTCCAGTTTGCATTAGAAAGCTGAGATATTACTACCATGAAGACACCACTTGGATTGGTTAGGATGTGTACGCCTCCACAGGGAGTAACCAATTCAGTGGTGCATATGATAAATGCTATGCATAAAGTTTTGAGGGAGTATATTCCTCAGTTGACCTTACCCTTTCTTGATGATGTGCCAATCAAAGGATGTGATATCCATGAGAAGAATGAAGAGTCGAATGAGCAGGGATGCAGAATATTTGTGGATGATCATATTGCCAATTGTGATAGGATTTTGAGCCATCTTGAAGAAGTGCATTTGACTCTGTAAGGAGAAAAATCAATTTTTGGAGTGGAGGATGTATTGGTTGTTGGGCACATGTGTGGATCATATGGAAGAAAGACCCTCCCCAGAGTAAAGATTAATGCCATAAGCAAGATACATGATACATGTTCGAATATGTCCGAGGTGAGAAGATTTTTGGGTACGTGTGTCTTTTACTTGATATGGATTCTGCATTTTTCTCATGTGGCTAAAAGTCTATATCAGCTCTTGAGAAAAGGGAAAAAGTTTTGGTGGGGAAAACCACATACGAAGGTAGTTCAGAAGTTAAAAAGCTTATTGATTTCAGCCCCAACACTAAGGAGAGAAAATTATGAGAATGGGTGGCCTATTATTCTCACTATGGATACAAGCCCAATTGGCATTGGTTGGGCAGTGGGTCAAGATGATGTTGATGGGAATAGGTATGCCATTCGGTTTGGAGCAAAGGTCCTCAATGAATGACAATGGTAGTATTCCCATGTCAAAAGAGAGCTTTGGGGTGTAGTGATAGCCCTTAAGTGTGGTAGGGAGTATTTTATGGGAGCTCATGTAGTGGTAGAGATTGATTACCTACCTCTGTTGGGCATGATAGAAAATTGCTCAACTCATGATATTGTTGTGTTACAGTGGATTGCATATATAAAGTCAATTAACCCTAATTTTCAACATATTGCAAGTAGAGAAAACCCCGTGGCTGACATGCTTTCATGATCAAGGTTTCAAGATGAAGAGGAGCTTATGGAAGATGAAGAGGATGATGTGATAGGTGTTGAAAATGACTTTGTGATAGCAAGAGATGAATATGTTGTTACTGCAGGTACAAGTGTTGTAACAGGGATTTCAGTAGTAACAAAAGAACTTATAGCCATGAAGAAGAGATGGGCAATAGAGAGAAAGCATCATCAGTGTTATGCTGCTTCACTGAGAACACAATTTTTGGAAGAGTTGTATGAGGATGATTGGTTGAAAATGGGCCAATATCTCAGCCTCATGACAAAGAAGGCTAAGTGGTTTGAAGCTAAATTTAGAAGGCTTAAAAGAAAGGATTATGGATTTTTCTTGAAAGAGGGATATTTATGGAAGCATGCAAAGAAAAAGAGAGGAGCACCAATACGTGTATTAGGAGATAGGGCTTCTCAACAACGAGTGATGCAAGAGTTTCATGAAAGCTTGTGGGCTGGACATAGAGGAGTTTGGGGCACATTTGCCAAGATCAAAGAGAAGTATTGGCGACAAAACATGCATAAAGATGTGGATCATTATGTGGAATCATGCATTGTATGTCAGATGTATTCCATAGTAAGGCATAGAGATGGGTTGCAACCAACCTATCCATTGTTTATGCATTACAAATGGGTAGTTGATTTGGTTACCATGCCTATAGGTTTATTGAATATGAGATATCTTGTGCTTGCATGAGAAAACTTGACAAATCAAGTGGAAGGTCGAGCTCTTAGTACTACAAAGACTACACAAGCCATTTGCAAGTTCTTATTGGAAGAAGTTTTTTGCAAGTATGGTTGTGTTGGTAAAGTGAATGCAAATAGAGGAGAATTGGATGTGGATAATACTCGTAACTTCTTTTCACGATTGGGTATCAAGATGGCTTTAACTTCAACCTATAATCCTGAAGCAAATGGAAAAAGCGAGAGAGGGTGTTAGCCTATTCTCAAAGATTTGGCAAAGTCTTGGCAGAGGGAAGATCAAATAATGACCTAGAATGCTTCCATTTGCATTATGGACTAACAGGACCACTCACAGTGCAGTAACACAATATATGCCGATTGAACTAATGTATGGACAACATCCAACCATGTTGATTGAAGAGTCTATTATCACATGGAGTATCTTGCCTTGGGAAGAGGTCATAAGTAGAGAAGAGTTGCTGATTTTGTGAATAAGGCAGCTTGAAAGAAGGTCTGAAGATGTCAAGACAGCTATTGAAAGGTTAAAGGCAGCAAGATTGAAAAACAAGAGAAGGTTTGATAAACATCATCGACTTCGTCCATCCAAGAAAATGACTCGGTGCTAGTCTATGAAAACAACCTAGACAATTAGAACAGTGCCCATAGAAAGCTGACAAAGTGATGGTTTGGCCCATATGTGGTGAAGGTAGTACATAACAATGCTATCTACTCATTGGTTGAATTGGATGGAACAAGTATGAAGGTACCAATAGATGGAAAACAAATCAAGCTCTTTAAACGAAGAGAAGCATCTACCTATGAACTACAAGACTTAGAAGCAGATCATGGACTTGAAGATACAGAAAAGGAAAAAGATTTAGAAGATGAAGATGAGGGCATGACAGAAGAAGAATCTCCTAAAGGTGCAAATTCATGAAGTGGCACATGGTGGAGGATGTGCAATTAAGAGGGGGTGAATGTCATGGGGCTCTTTGCCCATGGTCTAAAATTAAAAAAATTATTCTCTACATATAGCTCATGGTAGCTTCTAGCTTAGACATGATACAAGATGATTTGCTTACTTTAATGCCCTAAGTCACATAAGTCCACTAGCTTGTGACATGACGTAACAATGATGGGGTTCCCTGCCTTGATAATAACAATACCAACTTGGAAAGTTCACAAGAAGAAGTTGGGTTTTTATCCAAACACTACTTTTGTCTTGTATATTTTGCAAAGAGCTGCAACAAGTTCTTTAAGTCATAAGGCATAAAACATGGTATGTATGGATGTAAGCACTTAGACTACTCGAAGGAGAACTCTTGGAGTCCCAACACCATGATGATAAAGTGTACATTCAATTTATTTAGCTCATCAAGGTCTCTCATGACGTCTATCTTGCCAATAACCCCTCAAGTCCACAAAGTCACCTAGGTTTGCTTCATATGACATAGAATATGAGTTGTGCGTGACTTTTAGGGTCTAGGTATTCCTCATGAGTAAAAGAAGAGAAGAAGCATAGTTCACATTGTGATTTTTGGGTCATTCCTAGGCAGGGCACATCATGGATGGGGAGGGGAAAAGCTCATAAACCACCACACAAGGGTGAAGAAGGCATGCAAACCACAAAGGAAGATAAAGACAATGATCACTCTCCCACCACTTGACAAGTAAGTGCTTCTTTTTCCCATGCATTGGCTATGAACGAGGCTTCATGTGATTTTCCAAATAGGGGTAGATCTTTGTATTTAAGGGCAACAACCCATTCTTGAAGCTCTCTGTGTGGCCCATGAGAAAAAGATTCCATTTTGTCTTGTATTTTCATCTAGATGCTATGATTGATCTCATCTATCAAGAGAACCATTAAAAAGTAACTTCTTGGTTGCATTTTGAGTTGTATGTGGGCTGCTATTGGCTGCCCAAACCTGTAAATTGGTGGGCTGAAGCTCCTCTTTTGGACTCCCCCTCCATTCTTGTCACTTCAAAGACCAATCTTGGCTTGAATCTGGAAGTACATGTTGGACTTTACATCCCTTTCCTTGAGAGGCATTCAATGTACTTTCATGGTGGAGTTATCAGATGATTTTGGACTGCTATTGGCTATCCAAAACTATCATTTGATGGGCTAAAACTCATCCTATTGTATTTTCATCTACTCTTGTCACATCAAAGGGGTATCTAGGCTTGCGAATTTACCTACATGCTAGACACAAGATTCTTGTAAAGAGTTTGATCAAAGATACTTCTTGCTTTGTTTATGGACTATATGAAGTTTGGTTTTGGCTGTCCAAAACAAAAGTTTGTTTATTTCCAATAAGACATACACTCAATTGATCTATCATTTGTAAGCATTTTATGGTGGGTTTTGGACTTGGTCATGCTTCTACACACTATGATTGTGTCTTCTTGAAGGATAGAGGCTTTATGAAGCTTCTCAAATAATTTATGTGCTTCTTTTAAGGCTAGGATAGGCAGCCTATTGCTGCAGGGATTATTGGGGCAGCTGTTCCCATCTCTTTTCCATGTAGCATTTCTCATCATATTCCGGTCCTTTCTGACATTGGATGGATTGAATGTCTAAGTGCAAGCTGACATTGCACTAGCATATTAAAGAGAAGGTTAAGAAGTTGTCTTGCTTGTCCTTTTTCATGCCTGGGATGATATAGGTAGCCACATTTAGAGACAGGAAAGGGAAAGAAGTTTACTAGCCATCTTCCTTCTTCTACAAGTGGTCTACATGCTTTATCTTGCTTGATACTTGAAGTTTATGACAAGGGTGATTTGATTGGAAGATCAAGGATTTGTCTTGGAGGATTTATGTGATCTATTTGGACTGATATAGGCAATCCTCACAGTCATCTTGTGGGCAACAAAATTATCTTTTATTCTGTTGGCTTTGACATGGAGCATTGTACCTAAAACTAGGTGCTCTAATTAGTCTTATGTTTTGGGAGCTTGAGCTATGAACAAAGGTATTTATTGAAGGTATTTTTGGGTTGATTTAGGGTTATAATTTTCAGCCATAACATTTCCAAACTAATAGCGGCCAATTCTTCCTATTCCTCTTGCATCATACAAGCCCTCTTGATAAGATTTGTATCTTCCACGAGCTCTTGCGATAGAGCACTAGATGTACCCTTCATCTAGCTAATTCCTCTTGATATAATAATAATTTTTTATCTTCCAAATCATTGGCTGTAATATTTGATTCCATTGGGATGAAATCTCAAATCATATCACTTGAAGTCAGTTCAAATCCTATTGCCTTAAAAACAACGTCTTTGAACATAGTCTTGCCTTATCTCCAATCTATATTGTGTCTGAATTAAGCAAAATGGATTAATAGTTATTTACATGAATGGGTGTTAAGATACAAGGAAGCCTATGGTAATGCATTGCAAGTGATTGAAGGTTTACAATATCTTGATCAGTGCTTGAAGTGTCAAGAATTGTGTGGTGGGGGGATTTGCTTGAGCTGCTGCGCCAAACACACACTGTATACACAAGAGGAAGCTCACTCAAGAACACAAGAAGAGAGATGGAGGCCAAAACGTTTTCTTGCTCCACACACTATACAATGTACAAAAAGTATAAATAAGATACAACATAAAGGAAAGTGGCCTGCTAAGTCAAACAATGCATAACCGACTACACTAATCGACTAGCGCTATGTCTTTGCCAGTTGTAGATAGGTGTAACAAACTAAATATAATAAGTGATAAGTCAGTGGTCATGTGAGTATCATAATGACCACCAACGTGCTAAGTGTAGACGTGCGGACTCATCTAGCCATGCGGTCCATCATCAGTGTCTGCACGTGTTGAGCTTGCTATCTCGATATGAAGTTGGAATTTTTCAATCCATTCCCAAAACCCTAAAACTCTTCTCTAATCCCATCCATCTCCTGATTCCAAGTTCTCTTCCATCTTACTCTCTTCATCATGTTGCCTCTTACCCCCGTGGTAGACTTTCGACCCCAAAATCTCTAACAATGTCCCTAAAAACCTTCCAACCTCTAAAATGTTGGAACATGTATCCTACATCTTGCCAATCCCATCTACCTTCACTAGTGAAGCCTTCCTACCATAGACCCTGCACATATGACCCACAATCAATACCTCTTCAACTGCAAACACAAAATTTTGGCCCAAAAGTGTTACACACACTTCCTCTAAGAAAACCAAAATCTTTTCACATTCTGCAACAAACTCTCTACAACCATGCTCATTGAGCTCTTCAATCTTCTCATCTTGTGTGCAACCCTTTATTAATATATTGTGTTATAATGGCATAGTTAATTGTGGTATGTAACCCCTCATGACCTTGTTCATTGCATTGACTATATGCAACATAGAGTTTGTTGCATCGTGAGGAGTATACATTCATACCAACCCCAAGGGTATCTTCATGGTTATGATATTCTTGCTCTCTACTGCCAACTAAAACTAATCATACTGTGAGCAAACACATCAACTATAGAATCTACACAACATTTCTAATTGTCACTTTATTGATGAGTGGCTATATGTCTTGGATAAATCTCAATGCATCATTCTTCTTGGACATTGTAAACCATCTATTTGAGTATGGCACTCATGACAATTCCAAAATCTTCAATTGTACCTTCTCATTTAGCAACTCCATTAGTTTAGAGAAATAATCTTATGGTACATGAATCGGCCTCAAATTTCATAGAACCAGTGGAATGGTAAATAGAGGATAAACATCAGCATTGAAGCCACTACATTTTGATCCACACAACCTATTTTTGGTTGATCAAAATAAAAAATCCTTCCCATGTCTAGATAACATTTGCTAAAAACATTCATTGTCCACAGTAACAAGCAAAAGATATGCATTATAGCCAAAGTTTAAGTCTTTCAGTGTCTCAATGGTAAATTTATGCATAATGCCCTTTGGATCTCTCAAATTTTCCTATCTAAATTCTAACTCATATATCCCATCACTATCAAGTAGTAGTGGCATAGCAATCAGCTTGACCTTTTTGTTTATAGTCTTGTTTTTTGTTTCCACAATTGCATTAACCCATTCTTTTTGCCATAAACCTTCTTACTAAGAAAACTCTTCTACAACTTGGAACATGTCCCAAGAGCAAACCTAACGTACACCATTTTGAGCCACATTTTTGGAATTTACTACTATTGAAATTTCAGCCATAGTGTCTACCGAAACCGACCCTTCATCTAGGCCTAAAATTCATTCATTCACATCTAATAAACCATACTTTTTCAACTATTTTTCGGCTCTACATATGTACACTCTTTCAACCCTACACATGGAATCCATGCTCCTAAAACATTCATAATTGTTTATTGTAAACTCAGTAAAACTAGTATAAAATATATCTTTTCCTACACTAGAGGTGAGAGCTTCCTCCAAGTAGCACTAATGTAGCCTCGCATTACAATAGTGCCCATTGAAAACCCAGTTCCTTAAATTACTTTGCATTTAAAGGCAATGGATAATCCCTTATTGTGTCTCCATTTCTTAGGTGATTGACACATCCTATGAGAATTTGAACAACCCTTTTTCCATCTTTGCTTCTAACTCTAGCATAGGTTGATTTGTGATTCAACATTTTTGTCTTCACACGAATAGCTGTGATATATGGCTATCCCAAAAACCCTAGATAAGAAGAGTTGTCCTATACATAAAAATTTTGCTCCTCTTATACATCACGAATGGTTACCTTAACATTTGGACATGTTGCATAAAGATCACCCAAAGGGTTGCATTCTCCAACCATGATCAACGTCAACTAACCATGCATCATTTTCATATAAACTCCCAACAATTGCATTAATATCCAATCCATGGTCAAGCAATGTAATGCACAAAGTCTCAAGCTCCCCAACCTTAACCATGGTTTTTGTTGTTGCCTGTGCCCACAACCATTTTGAAAATAATGACTTCTAGGGATAAATCTTGAAGTATCATCATCAATATGTTGCATTTGCCTAATTTCCTTTTGAGTAGTGCTGCAAATAACTAAATTGTTTGCTAATACATCAACATTTTTACCCTCAACCAACTCATTTATACCATCAAATCTTTTCAAAACAACACATGTATTTTTACCATAATCAACCTTTATGCCTTGAAATTTTGACTTTTCTTCCATCTGCACAATAGCATTTGCGGATCACCAAGAAACTATTGTTTCCTCTTTAAAATTTCCATAAACATCATGAAACGTTTTGCAAACCAAGTATCTCCCAAAGAGTGAATTCCACCCTACTACTGAGAATATGTTGTTCAAGAACCTTCTTTATATCTATCACAATTTCGATGCCAGATTGGATCCTGCATTACATGCTCATGATTAGGATGAACTAAATTTGTAGACTACTCAAGATATCTACATATCACTCTTTTTAAAGTTCCTATAGTATCTTCATCCCTCGTTCTCTTATCCTCCACAATTATATGTGCATATTGCAATTTATCCAGATAAGCATACATTGAGAAGGAATCAACTGGCGAGTTCAATCCTGTCATGTTGTGAATGCTTGTACTTTCATTAGTTAATTTGCTCCTTGATACTTTTTCATTCTCACTTGTATGCATAGCATGAGACCATATTTTAGCTTTGTTGAGTGTTGAAATGACTTGTTTTTTGGCTGATTTTTGTTGTTTTTGAGAGCTGAATGGTTGATTTTATGAGATGATTGATTGGTTTAGAAGTGGTTTCAGAGTGTTTTGGATGATATTGATTGTGTTTTGGAAGTTCATGATGTTTATTAGTGGTTCTGTGATGTTCTGATAGGTTCTGTATACCTTCTGTTTTGTTCTGTTTTGTTCTGATTGTCTTCTGTAAGGAGGGATGGAGTATTGATTGATGAAGATTGAGATATTGTGAAAGCTTATTGAATGGTTTGTGAGATTATGGAATGGTTTGAGTATGAGTTATGTGGTTTTGATGACCTTCTGTAACCTTCTGTAGGTCTTCTGTAGAGTCTCTGTTTCTGTTTTGTTCTGTTCTGTACTGTAGCTGTTCTGGTACTGTTCTGTATGCTTCTGTATGTGTTCTGATGGATGAGAGTGTAGCTTGGGAAAGTTTCTAGTCTTGGAAAGAGGTGAATACAAGTGCAAAAGAGCTGAAAGAAGTGAAAGAAGTAGCTCCTGAAGACTTAAGTAAAGACTAGAGTGAAGTGACAGTAGTGAGCTATGAAAGGACACTGTAGTGGCTCTGGTGACTCTTCATATCAAACATATCTCTTGGGAGGGGTATCCACGACCTAAGAAGGATTATTGAGAGTGATTTTTGAGAGATTGTAGTGAGGATATGATGTATTATTGATAGAGAGAGAGAGAGAGAGAGTCAGAGATAGCCAATTCTACTCAACCAGAGTGATTGTATATGAGAGATTGAGAGAGAAGACTATGAAGATATTGAAGATGAATACTATGTGATGTATTTCCATTCAAAGATCGTGTATTCCTTTGCTTTCTTTGTTCTATTGATGGATTTTGTGAAGATATTGAAGAATATGGTTGATTCTATCAAATCTGTGGGAGATCTACATGATGCTGCATGAAGACTTGTTATGCTTGGTGTTCTTTTCTTCATAGTGATCATATGAAACATGATAAACAAGCTTGTTGTTGCTACAAGATAGATTTTCTTGCAAGAGAATTCCCTTTTCCTTGGTGTTCCTCTTGGGGCTCCATGTTTTTGGTGCGCAGCCGGGGAAACTTGCCATCAACAAGCACCAGAAGAGGTGGAAAATGAAGAAAATGGCATTGCCAAGAAGAGAAGAATTCAATGGATGTTTGTAAAGTTCCTTCTTCCACTGAAGAGTTGGAATTCCTCATAATCAAAGCCACTTTCCACAAGAAGTTCATCCCACAATGGCGGAAACACATCACCATCATGATGCATGCTCTATGTGGTGGACAGTTTCCTCTTCCTGTTGAAGCAGCAGAAACTTGCATTTTGGTGGCAAACTGTTTGGGGACAAACTGAAGAGCAGAAACAGAGAGAATGACCATCCATGGAAGATTTGGCATTCATTGAGAAGTTTCCAGACAACATCAAGTGGGAGATTGTGAAGAAGCTTCAGGAGTCTTGGTTTGTAGAGGTTCACAAAGACAAGAAGGAAAAGAGTTGGAATTTGTTCGTGGATGCTCAACAGCAAGATACATGGGATGCTTGGTGTACTGATAATCTTCTGTTTGTTCAATTGGCAACCCACTGGAAGTTGGTAGACAGAGTGTTTTTCACAACATACACTGTTGAAACCATCAGAATCTGGCATTACTATGATGATGGCACCACCACAATGCTCAGACGTATGCATTTTGACACCTTCAGAACCGAATACCTTCCTCTATGCAGTGGAATGAAAGTAGAATTCAGGGACGTTGAAAAGAAAGAAGTAGAAGAAATGTTGGCAAGAGAGTCCTCCAGAGATTGAAGCCTTCTGTTAACCCTCTGTGGAGCACTAACAACATAGTGGAGCCAACCCCCTGATGAATGACGCAATAAAGAGGCAAGCGTTAGAACGAGTCCAGAGGTACGTGAAAAGAGAGAAAGCAAAAATTAGGGCTGAGAACGAGCTCGCAGCAGAAGCCGCCTTTGACGCCCTTGCGGAACTCTTTACAGAAGTCCCAATGGCACATCAAGCCCTTCCTCCTCCTGCTAGAGGTCCACTTCCAAGCCAGATCCATCCTGGAAATATTGATGACAGGCCAGCGAATGTAGTCCCATTGCCAGTTTTTAAGGGAGAGTACAATGAAGACCCCGATCTTCATGTAGCAGAGTTTATGGTAGCATGTGTGGCTAACAATGCCAGAACCCCTGAGTATTGGTTGGCAATATTCCCCGCCACTTTCAAGGGCACGGCGTTTCAGTGGTATGAGAGACAAGCAGCAGGAACTTTTGGCACATGGGATGACCTGAAGTTGGCCTTCCTCACTAAATTCAGCCGTAAAGGTTTTGAAGAGCCGATGAGAGAGGAATTTATGAACCTAAGTCAGTCCTCTGGAGAAAGAGTAGAAGCTTATGTCTCACGAATCGAATCCATCCTGAAGAGATGGACTAACCATAATCTAGATGATGGCATTCAGAAGGGAGTGTTTCTCAGAGGATTACAACCAGAAGTCCGTAAGTTTGTGGAGCTGCAAAGACTAGCCACACTGCAAGCTGCACAACAGAAGGTGCAAGACTATATGGTGAAGTGGAAGCTAGATTAGCGATGAATACAGGAAGAGGAGTCCTACCTCCTCTGATGCTAGGAATGATGTATCCACCAAATGCAGTCCCAGGGATTGTTCCCTACCCCTACCAACACATGCCCCCAGTATCACAGTACAGTACACCAAATCCACAGTGGCCACAATCCATGCCTCAAATGATGGTTCAACCACAACAACAATGGTCCCAGCCAATTTCCTCAATGCCAAATCAGCAACAACAGTGGAATCCTACCAACTAGAGTCAACAACCAACAGTTCAAACAAGAGCTCTGAATCAGAACCAGAACAGAGATTCCTCTGCACCAGCCCAACCTGTTTATGCAGTGATTACAGAGACTCCTCAAAACCCTCCTGCCAGTACCTCCGGAGGAGAAAGCTTGAAGGATTACTTATCCAACTCAGTTGCAAACATCAAAAAGGAGTTGATGGATGTGATTACAGAGCAGCTACAGACGCTGAAAGTGAATACCGCTAGCATATCCAACGTTGCGGGAGCAGGAAGAGATGTGATGAGGTCAAATACTTGGTGTGGTAAGTGTCATCAAGCAGGTCATTTAGCCGCTGAATGTATACGAAAACCAACCATTCCTGGAGCCTTCTGTTCCTACTGTTTGCAGAAGAACCATACAGAGGACATTTGCTCTCTGAAGGAGATGCATGATAGGAGAAGGAAGGAAGAAGACGCAAGATTTAACTTGCTGGAATCCAAAATGACAACACAGGATATTGGACCCAAGCCTAGAGAGTTTGGTCCTAATTTTGGATCCAGAAGATTTCCTTCCCAAAGTTACAGAGGAAGACAGTCTGGCGGTGGTCAGAGGACAGAAGTGGAGTGTTATAGATGTGGAGAAAAGGGACACATCTCACCAAATTGTCCAAATCCCAAAAGGTCAGTGGATTACAAGCCTTTATGCAGTCGATGCAAAGGAGAAGGCCACACTACAAAAGACTGTCCAAGCCCAGTCCCAGTGAAAAACAATGTTACTGATAGTCCGGCCAAGGCCCAAGAGCCTACCTCCAATTTAGTGGAATTGGAAGTTGCTGCTATCACTCGTGCAAAGCAGAAGGAACCACCTATCCAGAAAGAAAACAATCTTCCTGCCAGAACAGTGAAGTTCAATCTTCCACCAGAAGAACAGAACAGAACAGAGCCTAACAGTGCCGTACAGAGCCCTATAGTGCCGCAGAGAGTTACAGAGACAGTTACAGAGACATGACCAGAGGTTCAGGAGACAGAAGAGGGGGAAGTGCCACAAGTGACAGAAGAAGTTCGTGTAATTCCTCTGTTGGAAGAAAGAGGGAAAATGAAAATGGGTGTTGTCCCATTCCCTAACCGGTTAGAGAAGCCAGTGGATCCTATTAAGGAATATGATCTGGCCAGAGATCTAGATACCTTTAAACCAAACCTTACATTCCGACAATTATTGATGTTGTCTCCCAGTTGCCGAAAAAAGTTTAAAAGTATATTGACAAGAAGACGTGGTTTAAGGATTGCTCCCTCAACAGTGACAAAGTCCAACAAAGCTCCAGAGCCTGTCAAAGAAGTGGACGTGGCTAATGCCTTCCTAGATCCGGGTACTCCAGAGACTGGCGTGTGGATAGAAGGATGTTTTATTGCAAATGCACTGATTGATGGTGGTTCATCAGTGAACATTATGACGGATGTGACAATGAAGGATCTAGGCCTACAAGGCGTGCAACCAACCCAATGGCTCATTAGACTGGCGGATCAGAGCAGAATCAAGCCTTTGGGTATTCTCCCATATGTGAAGACTACAGTGGCTGGGAAATATTATTGGCTAACCTATCTGATGGTGAAGCCAAACTCTTATGGTACATCCTACCCTCTGTTACTGGGCAGACCATGGCTTTTTGAAGCCCGAGCAAGGACGGATTGGTTCAAAGGAACCATGACCTTGGGTAGAGGACCCAACAAAGTGGTGTTGAAGTTATATGGTTCTCAAAAAGGACATGGATCCACCTCCTTGGAATTATCTTCTGATTCCCCTAATGAGGCTACAGATGGAACATCAGTAGACGAAGATGCTGTCAAACATATCCTTCCCAAGAAAACAATGGCACGTTCCTTAACAGTGGATACTGTAAGCCGACTTCCAAAAGATGCAAAGCCATTATCAATGGGTGAATACTTCCTGCCTGAACCAGGAATGACTTCTCAAATCACTTCTGACAGTGAGATAGAAGCATGGATGTACTGCTCTCCCTGTTATATGGCCATAACAGAGACAGAGACAGAGGCAGAAGAGGAAACAGAGAATCTATTCTTCTGTTACGGAGCTCCTACAGAGGCAGAAGCAGAAGCAGAGACAGAAGCAGAGACAGAAGCAGAAGCAGAGACAGAGACAGAAGAGGATGGATATGATATGGACGAAGAAGGTTATGAAAGTGATCTAGAAGAGTCTATTCCACCCGAAGAGGATATATATGAAGAAGAAGTTCCAGAAGCTTCAGAAGCAGACGAGCTCATGCTATGGGACAGAATGACGATGGTACCATTTGGTCTGGTAAATGGATCTTCTCGTATGCAAAATCTTTATAAGAAATGGATTAAGAAGAACAAGCCGTCTTTCAGCAGTGGCTCATGCCGTCCTAACCCATCTTTGCCAAAGAAAGATGATGATGATGCACGGTGCCAACAAGCACCAGTCCCACAAACCCAACAGGCATCAGAGGGTCCCTGTTATGTGACGTTCCTAGATGCGTCATCAGAAGATGAGTCTTCCAGCCAAGAGGTAATTAATTTTGAAACCAAACCCGAAACGGTCCTAGTCCCATTTTAACATCTCCAGAGGCAACCTAAGTCTTCACCAAAAGAAGAAGTTGGTTCTAGTGGGACATCAGAAGAGGACACCACTCCCTTAAAGGAGTCGGATCTGTATCCAGAAGCAGTTTGTGGGACCTTCATCCGTGAAGTAGAAGGTGAAAGGCAGTTAACTTTTGTGGATGCAGAAGGCACTGAACGCCACTTGAAGGTGGGTAGCAGTCTCCCAGAAGAGGAGTTGTCAACCTTGTACAACTTGTTGAAAGAAAATTTGGACTTGTTTGCATGGTCCTACAAAGACCTAAAGGGGATTGATCCTAGAATATGTCAACATCATATTGACTTGGAGCCTGATGCCAAGCCAGTGCGGCAACGACATAGGTGAATGAACCCGAATTATTCCACATTGGTGAAAGCAGAGCTGCTGAAGCTTCTGGAAGCCGAGTTCATCTATCCAGTGGCAAATAGTGAATGGGTTTCACCCATCATGGTTGTACCCAAGAAGAATGGCAAATTGCGAATATGTGTGGATTTCCGCAAGCTCAATTCCAAGACAAAGAAGGATCACTTTCCTATCCCTTTCACAGACCAACTGTTGGACACAGTGGCAGGATATGAGCTTTATTCCCTTCTGGATGGATTCAGCGGATACAACCAAGTCCAAATCGCAGAAGAAGACCAGTCCAAAACAACCTTCACCACAGAATGGGGGACCTACGCTTATCGAGTGATGTCATTTGGGCTCCGTAATGCCCCTGCTACTTTCCAGCGAGTCATGATGGCCGCATTTCAAAATCATCTGCAGGATTTTATTGAGGTATATTTGGATGACTTCTTTGTCTATAGTTTGATCCGAGAACACTGGGAACACCTGGAACAATGCTTCGACCGATGCCGGGAGTATGGGATTTCCCTCAACCCCGAAAAATGTATCTTTGGGGTCTCTTCTGGAGTCCTGTTGGGCCACATTGTCTCTGCACAAGGGATATCAACAGAC
Organism: Lygodium microphyllum; assembly: GCF_053477565.2. Classification (NCBI taxonomy): domain Eukaryota; kingdom Viridiplantae; phylum Streptophyta; class Polypodiopsida; order Schizaeales; family Lygodiaceae; genus Lygodium; species Lygodium microphyllum. The sequence continues at coordinate 30,379,130 of NC_141155.1, forward strand.
CCTGCAAAGATCGAAAAGATTGCAGCTCTGACAGCACCCACCAACCTCAAACAGTTGAGGGGATTCCTAGGCCATGTGGGTTACTATAGAAGGTTCATAGCCCATTTTGCAACAAAGGCAACCTCCTTGCACAAGCTTCTGAGGAAAGATGCAGAGTTTACTTGGATGGAAGAATGTGACAAAGCCTTCCACACTCTGAAGCAATGTCTAATTGAGGCGCCCATTCTGCAACCCCCTGATTGGACGAAAGAGTTCCATGTACACACTGATGTATCAATTGAAGGTTTAGGCGCAGTTCTTTGCCAGAAGGGCTCCTCTAAGCTGGATCAACCCATCTATTATGCAAGCCGAAAAGTCACTGGTAGAGAACGGAACTATACAGTGACAGAGCTGGAGTGCTTGGCAATGGTGTTTGCCCTAGAGAAGTTCCGCCATTACCTCCTATCCACCCACTTTAAGTTTTATGTGGATCATGAGGCCCTGTCCTTCCTGATGAACAAAGCAGATGTGAAAGGACGAATGATGAGTTGGCTCCTTCTATTTCAGGAGTTCGACTTTGAGGTGATTACTAAACCTGGTCGTTCCCATGTTTTGGCTGATCATCTATCGCGTATCCCACAAACTGCAAACGAGGAGCAAGATGATCCAGACTTCCCTGATGCTTCCCTATTCTTGGTAGAAAGTGTAACTCCCTGGTATGCAGACATTGCCAATATGTTGGCAACCCAATAGTATCCTCCTGGTATCTCTAGTCGAGAGAGGAAGAAGCTCATGCTAGAATCAGCCCCCTACACCCTGCTAGGCGGTGCACTGTACAAGAAAGGCAAAGATGAAGTGCTCCGAAGATGTGTTGCAGGAAATGAGATTGGGATTGTTCTGAAGGCTTGCCATGACGAGCCATGTGGAGGTTACTTTGCAGGAGAAGCTACAGCCAGGAAGGCTCTGCTATAGCAGGTTATTGGTGGCCTACCATTCATAAGGATGCCTATGATTACTGTCAAAGATGTGATGCTTGTCAGAGAATGGGGAAACCCACAAAGACAAGTGCCATGCCACTGCAACCTATCCTTCCCCTGAAGCCATTTGAGAAGTGGGGCATCAACTTCGTACGCCCAATCGATCCTCCCACCAGAAGGAAACAGAACCGATACATCCTCGTATGTACGGATTATGTCACAAAGTGGTGTGAAGCTAAAGGCCTAAAGCGGGATGATGGTAACAGCGTGTCCCTGTTCATGTACGAGAATATCATCACCCGTTTTGGCAGTCCCTTAGAGCTGGTAAGTGACAGAGGTACTCATTTCCTTAATAAAGTCATGGAAGAGTTGACAGAGTTGTATAAGATCCGCCATCGCAAGTCCACTCCTTATTACCCCAGAGCCAACGGCCAAGTCGAAGTCACGAATCGCATCCTCTGTTCGATTCTGACAAGAATGATTGTCGCACATCGTCGTGATTGGGACGATCAACTTACAGAGGCCCTCTGGGCATACAGAACCTCCCATAAAGCAGCAACAGGACAGTCACCATTCCAGCTGGTGTATGGTACAGAAGCTGTTTTTCCTGTTGAACTGGAATTACCCTCTTTGAGAGTGGCTATCAAAGAGCGTTTGGGGGACGATGATTCACTACAATGCCATCTCCTGCACCTGGAATGTTTGGATGAAATTCGTAGGATGGCTCTACAGTGCATGGAAGCCACGCAAGCTCGACGCAAGGCTTACCATGATAGCTTCATCAAGCACAAGGAGTTCAAAGAAGGTGATTTGGTCCTAGCCTATGATTCACGATTTGGCAAGTTTCCTGGCAAGCTCCAACAATGGTGGATGGGCCCCTATAAGGTACTTGCCGTCAACCCTAATGGCTCTGTCCAAGTGCAGACCGTTGATGCCTCTGATGATCCCTTCTGATCAATGGATATCGCCTGAAGAAGTACTTCCCTCCTTGGGGATCTTGACAATTACGGTCACTTGATACTTTCCCTCGTTGGCACGGCACTGTACTTCTTATGCTGCTACTTCTGATAGCCGTTTTTCAGCCACTCCTGATGAGATGGACGCAACCCTCTAGCCCCTCAACTCCACCTTCCAGCCTTGATATCTTATCCTCTATTTTCCACCAGCGACAGTGGCGAGGTTGGTTCTGACAAATGGTCTTTCTACCATTCCCTTGCTCAATTCGAAGGACAAAAAAAAAGAGAAAAAAAAGAAAACAAAAAGAAAAATATACATATTGGTCATGGGAGAAAATGACTAAGGTTCCTGTCATGCCGACCTATTCTTCGAGAAAATGTGGAAACACCCTCGGGAATAGGGAAAACAAAGAAAAAAAAAACAAGAAAAAAAATATGTTTTGAGAGAAAAGGAAGCAATTCCCTGTCATAGCAGGCCTCGTTCCAAGAAAAGGTGGTAAACACCCTTGGGCAAGAAGCTGGCTGTGGAAAAGGTGGCAACACCCAGCAATCCAGAAAGTGGATTCATCACTTAAAATTTCCCGGATCCAATTCCGAAGCTGCCTCCCTTGGTACGCTGTGTCCTGGGTCTTTCTGCAGAGTGTCTACCTGTCCTCTAGTAGACGACATGTTCATGTCCAACACAACCTTCGATTTAATGGCTACCTCCCTGGGTACGCTTCTTCAACAACTGACGACGCGATCTTCATCGACAAACAATCGAGTGATGTGAGCTTTCATCCTAACCGGATGGGGACGTGAGTATGGGTTTCCCTCTGTATCGATCAACAGAGAGTGAGACAGAGGGTGGGCCGAGTGACCAGTCTTTTCCCTTCAAATCAAATGAGAGATGAGTAGTGTGAATGAAGTATTGCATGCATGGGATGGGCCTCTCAATGCACAAAGCACAATTTGTTGCTGTGCACTGCACCATAAGGCTCCCTGGCCTTCCTTCTCGCACACCGTATGCCGGCACAGGGCGGGATGCACCATTGCACCATCAAATGCGCACAAGGCATACAACCTTTGCACAAGTGACCGTGAGGATTACATCAATGGGTTTCAAGAAAAGGCTGCCCTTCTGTATTTATCAACAGAGCGTGAGACAGAGGGTGGGATGAGTGTGACTAGAGTTTCTTCAATCAATTACCGAGAGGTGAGATTGAGGGACGTTACGACACTTGGAGTCAGGTATGTTCCCGTTTCCCTATGCACCCACGGGATGGGTCTTTGCCATCATCACATGACACGTCACCCTGTTCTGTACACTGCACTGTAAGGCTCCCTTGCCTTCCTCCTTGCACTTATGCCAGACGGGTTGGATGCACTAATGCACCATCAACTGTGCACCCTGGCATACTCCCTCTGCACCATTCCCCTGTTGATTCCTCAACCGGATACGAGATATGGGTTTCCATCATTCTTCCCCGAGTGATATTAGTCATGGGGCGAGTGACTGTTCTTTCATTTCATTTGAGTGACTGTGAGTTGAGTGCAATATCCCTCATCATTGACAACGAATTTCCTGCGATTCTTTCCATCAGCTACCTCCCTGGGTGCTGCCACGTGGTCCCTGCCATGAAGGACGTGTGCCGAGAAGATGCCTTGGTACCTCCAGCAGCCGACAACGACACAGGACGTGCCATCGACAATCAACTGTGATTCTTGACAAAATGGGCCAAGTTTTTCTAACCCTACACCCTCTGTTTCTCCGTGACGGTCATGTTTTAAGTGTGGGAAAGTTAGTGGATGGTCTGTGGCGTGGTCCTAGGTCCCTGTTGCTCGGTTAACCCTATCCATTGAGGTCTTAAGTGTGGGGACGCGTCCCTGCGCGTCTACATTGCATACCCTTCTGCATATGCCTTAACCTGCTCATGCCTCTATGCTATGACTTGCTTTTACCCTCATGGGGTCCCTTCCCACCCACCCGTTTATGTTCCACCCACCCTTGGGACTGTTCCCTTGCAGTTTTCCTTCATTCCCTACTTTTGAGGTCCTGCCATGTGAATGCACCCTACATTCACCGAAGTCCAAATCCAACCTTATAACCCATTCCTCTCTTTGAACTGACCATTTTTCCTTTTTACCTACCCCTGTTCCGGTGCACGGTTTTTGAGTTATTAATTTTTGAAGCATTTTACGCAAATTAGCCGGTTTTCCATATGAATGCACTTTGCTTGCTTCGGAACCATGATCTGACGTCATGGCCCTGCCAACCACTTTCCCCCTGACATTTTTCCTTTTTACTCCGAGTCATTCCGATACACGGTTTGTCCATTATTAATTTTCTGGGTTTTTTACTACTTTTTCGTGCGTATTTTTGACATTTTTCCATGTGAACCTGCCCTGTTTGCATCGGAATTCCAATTTGATTTGACTGCCGTGTCCCCCGTGTCTTCCCCCACCTTTTTCCTTTTTCCTCCCCCCTCTTTCGACTTCTGGGTTTTTACTTATTAATTTTTCAATGAGTTTTTGGGTGTATTTTTGGAGTTTTTCGCATGTAAACCCCTCCTACTTCCACCGAAACTGCGGTTTAATGTGACATCCTTGTGCCACTCCTTCCTGCGGACATCTTTCCTTCTTACTGTATGTCATTTCGGCGAACGGTTCGTCCGATATTAATTTCTGATCCCATTTTCGGGTATGTTTTTTGGGTTTTTCCCACGTGAACGCGTCTTATCTCAGTCGGAATTATGTTTTGATGTGATAGGATTGTCGGCACGTCTTTCTGCACATTTTTCCTTTTTCCTGCACCTCGTTCCGATGCACAGATCTCCCGATATTAATTTTTAATTGTGTTTTTTGATTCGTTTTTTGTGTTTTTTGCACGTGACCGCCCTTTACCCCTCCCGGAACCTCCGTCGTATATTTTTCCTGTCTTCTACCTGCCGTCCTGCCCACTTTTTGTTTTTACGTCCTTTCGTTTTGCTATTCGGATTGGGAGTTATTAATTTTTCTTTATTTTTATGAGTTTTTACGCGCTCCGTCCCGCGCGTGAACGCGCCCTTTTTCAATTTTACGCGTCTTAACGCGCCCCGGTCGTGCCCCGTGCTCCGTCCCTGTATCCGAATGTCTTTTCACTCCCGGCCTCGTAAATTTTTTTATTAATTAATTCATTCATTCATTCATTCATTTTTAAAAAAAATTTTTTAAAAACCTACCCCTCCCCCCAACGGCCACCCTCTCTCCCCTCCCCGAATCTCACCTACCATCCCCTCTCTCTCTCTCTCTCTCTCTCTTCTTCTTCTTTCTCTCTCCCCCATCTGCTGTCCCACCTCCCCTCCTTCTTCCGCCTCCTGCACGCCTCCTCCCCTCCTTCTTCCATCTCCCGTCCTTCCCCTTCCTCCTTCCTCCTCCTGCCTTCCGCCTTCTCCCCTGTCTCCTGCGCCTTCTCCCCTGTCCCCTGCGCCTCCTGCGCCTTCTCTCCTCCTCCTTCTTCCGCCTGCCCGCCCCCGCCTTTCCCTTCTTCCTCCCTCCCTCGCCTTCCCTTCCCCTTCTTTCTTCCTCCTCCACCCTTCCTCTTTCCTCCCCCTTTCTCCCCCCTCGGCGCCAAGCCTCTGCCCTCGCCTACCGCCGAAAGCCGCCGCCTCGACTGGTAACGCCTCTACCCTCGCCTACCGCCGGGAGCCGCCGCCCTGCAGAACCCGTCGTTGGGCTGCCACGCCGCAGTTGCCACGTCGAAGACGCCGTCCGCCAACCCGCTGAAGACGCCGAGCCGACGCTGAAGACGCCGTCCGCCAACCCCCGCTGAAGACGCCGTCCGCCATTCCCGCTGAAGACGCCGTTCGCCCGCCACGTCCCGTCGCCGCCCTGCAGACGACGTCGCCGTCGTTGAAGTCGCCGCCGCCGCCGAAGTCGCCGCCGGCCGCGCCGCCACCCTCTTCTCCCACCTCCTCCTAACTAACCCTTAGGTTAGTTACACTAACTTGCATTAACTTAATGAACTTAATTAACTAATCCCACCCCTAGTTAGGTTAATGAACCCTAACCCCACCCAACTAACCTCACTTAGGTTAGTTAACTTAACCCTACCCCCACCCAACTAACCTCACTTAGGTTAGTTAACCTAACCCTAACCCTAACCAACTAACCTCACTTAGGTTAGTTAACCTAACCCTAACCCCACCCAACTAACCTCACTTAGGTTAGTTAACCTAACCCTAACCCTAACCAACTAACCTCACTTAGGTTAGTTAACCCTAACCCTAACCAACTAACCTCACTTAGGTTAGTTAACCTAACCCTACCCCCACCCAACTAACCTCACTTAGGTTAGTTAACCTAACCCTAACCCCACCCAACTAACCTCACTTAGGTTAGTTAACCTAACCCTACCCCCACCCAACTAACCTCACTTAGGTTAGTTAACCTAACCCTAACCTCACCCAACTAACCTCACTTAGGTTAGTTAACCTAGCCCCCCTCCTCAGTCAAACTAACCCACCCTAGGTTAGTCTAACCCAACCTACGTTGAACTAACCCAACCTAGGTCAACCTAACCCCACTGTAGTTAGTTGAACCTCACCCCCTAGTTACACTAACCCTAGCATAGTTAGACTAACCTCAGTTGAGTTAACCTAACCCTAGCTTAGTTCCACTAACCCCCCTTAGGTTAGTCTCCATTGACTTGCCTTAACTGACTTATCTGACTTCACTTAGACTAACCTAGTTCCATTTGACTAACCTGACTTGCCTTAGTCTGACTTACATGACTTACATAGACTAACAGGACTTAGTTGACTTAATTTGACCTTACTTACCAAACTAAGCTGATTTTCTTGATTTAACTGATTTAATTAATTTATAAATTAATTTCCACCTCATAAAATTTCAAAAAATTTTCTAAAAATTCCTTTCGCTTTTTGCAAATTTTTGGAAATTTGTCAGCTGGAAATTTCCACCCCCAAAATTACTGAAAATTCAATATTTTCCAATTTATCCCAAAATTACCAACAAATGTAAAAAATTCATTTAAAATTAGTTTAAAAATTCTAAAAAATTTCTAAAATTTTCTCAAAAATTCCACCCACCCCCCTTGACCTTTTTCCCTTCATTTTTCACTTCAAAATATTTTCATACGTGGCACCCATATTTTTTATAAAAAAAACCAATGAAACAAATATGACCAACACACAACACTTCACCCTAAACATCTCTATCTTATTTTCCTACCCTAAATTGTGGATATTTCCTCCATGGCTGTTCATGTGCTATATATCTTGATTTCATTATTTTTATTATTATTATTAAAAAACAAACAAAACAAAACAAAACAAACACCAAACCAAAAACAAACCATACATAATAGCCAATTCAAATTCAAATTCAAAAAAAAAATAACAAACAAACCAAATCAACGAAACCACCCTATAACCCCACCATAACCACACCTAAAATATAACCCCACTTCCATCCACAATAACACCTTAAAAATTCATTTCAAATCAACAATCCCACTAAGGTGTTCTCTTTGTTGTTTTGTCAGTGGTCTTTACTTTTCTTTTACTGGATTCACTTCTTTTGGGGGACTCTTCCGTGCGCATTTAGGCCATTATGTACACACCCCTTCCAGGTATTTATTTTATGTGTTTTATTTATTTTCATTTCCCCCTTAATCACAAATTAATTGTTAAAATGAACTATTTATTCACCCACAGTTTCCACGCGCATTCGCGCTACACACACATATCTTTTTAATTAAAATAAACCCGCCGTTCACTTAGCACGCGCTACGTGCGCTACAGAGGCACTTTAATTTTTAATTAAAATGAACCAGCCGTCACAAGAGCATGCGCTGGCAAAAAAGCGCTCCACATCACCTTAATTTGTAATTAATGAATTAACATTTAGAGACCCAGTCTGGGTATTGAAGTCCGGGATTCGAATTAAAGCACCGTTTTAACCTAATAATTGGTAATTAAATTTATAATAAGGAACCGCCGTTTTCTTGCTAAGGTTTATCACTTAATACAACTTCACCCATTTCTTAATAATTTATTAAAATCAACCCTTCATTAAATTACTCCCCCCTCACTGCACTTAATTTCCCTTTTTAACGAACCGTTTCGTGGGATGGGTATGCGCAGTCATTGGAGTTATTTCCATGGTCAAACACTGGTTTATCAACGATGTAGTCTTGATATGTGTCGGATGTGGTATTGTTTTGGTTTCCTGTCTTTGATACGGTTACGGGTACGGTGTGTCGTTTTTTCTTTTATTACCTGATACGGGGTTCTGGGTGTTTGTTTGATGCATAGCATGAAGCTTTCGGTCGCATATGTCTCAAGGTCATGTCGAATTTTTTCTAGGCTGTGGTTTGCTTGGGGTTAGTTGGTCGAGTCACGTTTTATTATTTTGGTTGTTCTCTTATCCTTGGTTTTTTGTCTGTTGCTTTGCAAGCATTCTCCTTGATTGTCTGTGTTTGTGGTGTGTGTACCCATCTGAATGGCACCTTCTCACGCTCCTCCCCCTATCTAGTATGTCCCATTAGTTAGTAGGGATTACTCTTCCCTACTCACTTTTGAGCCTCTCATGAAGGCGGGACTCGCTGCTTTTGTGGCTACCTCCTTTCCATTGCTTCCCGAGGATCCGTCGTTATGTGATGAGTTTCTGGCCTCCTACAGCAAGAAGACAGGACTAGTCCAGGGAATTTCTATGACTTTGACACCTCAAGGCTTAGGGAAGGCTCTGTCTCTTCCCTCTAAAGGTGAACCTTTTGTTACCACTCGTCAGCTTTTCTCTAATGAAGAGATTCTGAAGCTGTTGCAAAAGCAGACAAGGGAAATGCTGGATGTTAAGAAGGTGATCAACTCTTCCGGAGTTTCCTTTTCTATGATCACTGATCCCGTATGGAAGATGATCTGTCAGTTTCTCCAGGACAGGTTTATGCCTACCAAAACGCCATCCCAGTACTTGTCCAAAGAGCTTTTCACAGCTTCCAGGATGGTGTTGAAAGGAGTTGCTATTGATTGGAGCACTTACCTCCTCACTAAAATGGATCAACATTTCGTCAAAGTCACCAGGAGTAATGTTACCAATGTCACCTATGGATCATATTTGTCTGCCTTCTTGACCTATTCAGGTTTACAAAAGACTGTGCCTCCACCTCCTCCATCAGATCCAGTACCTCCTCCTCCACCTTCAGATGAGTCAGAACCTATTGACATAGAGAATGATGATTCTCCACCTCCCCTGGTCATACAGCGCAAACGCTTGAAGCGGGTAGTAGATAAAGCTCCTTCAGTACTTCCTTTAGTGCCCATCCCTGCTACCTCTGGCAGTGAACTCCTCGGGTATCTCACTTGTAATAACCTGTTCAGAGCACATCGCGAAGGATCATTGGACATCTCAGTTCCCTCCCTGAACAGTCTAGTCTCAGGAGATGCCATTCCTTTCCTCTGTAAAGATATTCAAAGTTCCATTGAGTTGTCAGTGTGACAGCCTGTGTTCAACAGCTGTACGTGTCTTTTTATGAAGAGCTCATGCAGCCTAAGGACCAGTTGCATCAGGCAACATCCGAGTTAGCTTTTTCTAAGGATACCCTAGCAGATTTGTTTAAACAAATGGAACAACAAGCCCAACTGGTTGCCACCCAAAGCGATGAGATCTCTTCTTTGAAGATCCAGTTACTAGAGGCTCAATCCTAGGTTACTAGCCTTTCAGCGGAGAAGGAGAGGATGTCCATAGAAGCGCAGGAGTTCCAAGATATCTTAGATGACAAACTTTCAGCTTTACAGATTGCTAATGACACAGTGGCATCCCAAGCCTCCCAAATCCAGCAGTTGCAAGATCAACTGGCAAAACCCCGCTCTGTTCCTCCAAGCCCTAATGTTCCCGTGATCCCTTCTCTTTCACAGCAGGACTTGGCTGCTCTTCAGAGACAGGCTACCTTGTGCCCTCTATTCCAAGCTAAAGTGGAAAGATTGCAATCTAGAATGGACTTGTTATGGTCTACATTTGAGCAGTTTCAGGAATATGTTCCACCAGACCATTCTTTCTTTGTCCACTACCACTTACAGAAGTTGGTCTTCTACATGAAGCTTTCCACGATAGATTTACCTCTTCCAGAGGATGGATGGAGTGGGGCTTGGTCTGCTGAGTTGCTGACAGAAGTAGTCAGGATGGTGTTTGAAGATTCTGTCACGCCAGATACTATGTTGATGTCCTACATGTATCTACGAGGAGACTTGTTAATTCCAGATGAGGTGGATATGGCATGGTATGTGGGGGATGTGGTACTACAAGCTGTTTTGTATGTCAACCATTTGGAGTTGCACATAGCTGACATGTTCCAGAGTTATTCCTCCAAAGTGGCTGATTGTCATGATAATTCCTGGCATCCTATGATTGATTCTGTGGTTCTGAATCAAAGACACAACATAGCTACTACCTCTGCCCAGATTACTAATCAACTGAGGCTGGATCTCTTAGCCTATCTTTCAAAACATGATCCATTTGATTCTACCTTCTTTGATGCCTATCATAGACGATCTCTCTTAGGACCTTCTGTTCCTACCCTCCTATATTACCAACAAATGGCTCACCGATATGCTATATATCTTTCCCTTTTTCAATCTAATTCCACAATTATTTTACCCCTTCTTTTCCAACCTTCATCTTTCCCTCAAATTTCCATTTTTACATACTGTTCCTTTATTGAGGATAGGGTATTTTCCCTTTCTCCACCATGTCCTTCTCCATCCATTCATGTACCCTCCACATTTCCTATTTATCAGTTAACACCCTTCCTTAGTGATTCCCTACAAATTTCTGCCACTCCTTCTTTAACCTTTTCTTCCTTTTATGATTTTTCCTATCCCTCACTTCATCTACTTTTCCTTATTCCACTACCCTCTCCTAACACTTCTATATCTCAACCACCTCAGTTGGTTAGTGACTGTGACGGGTTTGATAATCAGATTTCCAGACGAAGGGGATGGATTTCGGATGATTCCCTTACAGGACCTCAGATCAATTGGCCAGTAATTCCAGGAGAATGGATAGCTTCCAGTCAAGCTTATCAGAACTATGTTCATTTTTCTCAGCAGTATTCACAGTCTGTAGATCCTTCAGTGAGATTAACTGCTCACTTTGCTTGGTACCTGGCATATATGCATAGGCACTCTCATAATGATTCCAAGCCTATTCCAAAGTTGTGCATGAATGTCAATGTGAGCATTGATTCCCAACAGCTGGATATATTGTATTTTCATGCCCTTTGTTTGCCTAGCAAATACCTGGTCCTGTTGGAAAGGATGTGTTGTCTTCAGTTTTTTTCAAAATCCTCCCAAAACCTTTGTAGATGAATCCTTGTCTATAGATCGTTTCCGACAACATCAATCTTTCAAGAGGGATCATCTTCATTGATACCTTTCCAATGTATGGTGGATGCTTTTTAATGAAAATCTCTCTTTTTGAAGGAGTCATTCAGATGGTTGTGTTGTATTAGTGTTTGTGTTGTGAGTTCATTTATGTAAAACGAACGTGGTGGTTTCCTATTGGATTGATGGTAGTGTGAGAGCTACATTTTGGAGAATTGTGGTGATGGGGTCGTGGTTGGAGAGTTGAAGCTGATGCTGATGAAGAAGAAGAAAACTCTTATATCCTTTACAAATTTGTTGTGATTTCTAGTTTGATAAGAAGTGTTAATGTATAAAGGGTTTTCCTTTCTTTGTATTTTTATATCAGATACAGGTTATAAGTTTGGGGTCGTGGTGGATGGATTCTTTTTTAAAAGATATGGAACATCAAAGTTGCGATTTTAAATGCACTTGTATTCCCTTTTTCCTGGCTCACGAGGACGCTTCCTTATTAAGTGTGGGGATATGTTGAGTGTTGAAATGACTTGTTTTTTGGTTGATTTTTGTTGTTTTTGAGAGCTGAATGGTTGATTTTATGAGATGATTGATTGGTTTGGAAGTGGTTTCAGAGTGTTTTGGATGATATTGATTGTGTTTTGGAAGTTCATGATGTTTATTAGTGGTTCTGTGATGTTCTGATAGGTTCTGTATACCTTCTGTTTTGTTCTGTTTTGGTCTGTTTTGTTCTGATTGTCTTCTGTAAGGAGGAATGGAGTATTGATTGATGAAGATTGAGATATTGTGAAAGCTTATTGAATGGTTTGTGAGAGTATGGAATGGTTTGAGTATGAGTTATGTGGTTTTGATGACCTTCTGTAACCTTCTGTAGGTCTTCTGTAGAGCCTCTGTTTCTGTTCTGTTCTGTTCTGTACTGTAGCTGTTCTAGTACTGTTCTGTGACTGTTCTGTATGCTTCTGTATGTGTTTTGATGGATGAGAGTGTAGCTTGGGAAAGTTTTCTAGTCTTGGAAAGAGGTGAATACAAGTGCAAAAGAGCTGAAAGAAGTAGCTACTGAAGACTCAAGTAAAGACTAGAGTGAAGTGACAGTAGTGAGCTATAAAAGGACACTGTAGTGGCTCTGGTGACTCTTCATATCAGACATACCTCTTGGGAGGGGTATCCACGACCTAAGAAGGATTATTGAGAGTGATTTTTGAGAGATTATAGTGAGGATATGATGTATTATTGATAGAGAGAGGGAGAGAGAGTCAGAGATAGCCAATTCTACTCAACCAGAGTGATTGTATATGAGAGATTGAGAGAGAAGACTATGAAGATATTGAAGATGAATACTATGTGATGTATTTCCATTCAAATATCGTGTATTCCTTTGCTTTCTTTGTTCTATTGATGGATTTTGTGAAGGTATTGAAGAATATGGTTGATTCTATCAAATCCGTGGGAGATCTACATGATGCTGCATGAAGATTTGTTGTGCCTGGTGTTCTTTTCTTCATTGTGATCATATGAAACATGATAAACAAGCTTGTTGATGTTACAAGATAGATTTTCTTGCAAGAGAATTCCCTTTTCCTTGGTGTTCCTCTTGGGGCTCCAAGCTTTCTAACCAACAACCATAACATTCCCAAGGACTTTCTCTATGCATAATCCAAACGTAGCAGCATTCATTGTAGCATATGCATTTTTGGTATCCATATCATCCAATAATTTTTGCTTTCCTCCTTTACCAAATTTCAAAGCAAGAGAAAGACCTATTTCTTTTGCATGATTTTTTTAATCCTTCCAAAAGATTAAATCCATCTCTAATGTATCATGATACATGTCACAATCACGCCTCTCATCCCAAGGTTTTTCACACCATATATAGTGATGAACACAGCGCTCTTAAGTAGACTTAGGGATTGCATCTCACCCCTTTTCATCCAAATTTGCAACCTTCAACTAGAGAAGGTCACACATACCCTTTACTAACTCATCTATGATATCCTCTTTCACTATAGGTATAGGCACATGTGGCTTAACTATAGAATTTGTTGCCTTACCAAAGGTGGTAGGTAGAGTTTTAGCATGCAATTTGGCCTTGTTCTTTGTTGCTTCACAAGTGCATTAATAGCCTCTTCTACACATGATGCCTCTCTAGCTTAAGCCATGTTTCTATTTTTTGATCTTCCAATATATATTCTAAAGTCTCTTCTAAGGCAAATTCCACAACCTATAAAAACATCTCAATCTTCTATGCCTCTAGAGCATGCTACAACTAACTGATAATATATTCTTTCAAATTCACATAGCAACTTAGTGGCTACAAGTCCTTTATTGGGCTTAGTTATCCACTCTTGGAACATTCTGGAAGTAGCAAAATTAGCATTCTATATGTAAAACTATTATCTTAAAGCCTTTTTAAATTCAGTCAAAGATGGCTCCTTTAGATACATTTAAGTAGTATGTGCATTTAAATCATACACAATGATCCAAACAAAGTATTGGATCCATGCAAGCTTTGTAATCCCAAAATTTTCTATTTTCATTACATACAGTATATGTCATGCTATGTGTATAACAAATCTCACAATAATATGAGATTTTTGCCACCCACACATGCACACACATACATATCTACCCCAACCCAATGTTGATAAGATTAACATCGATCCATTTACCCAAACTTTTCATTACACCTTCAATCCAAGATCTATGAGATAGTAGGGTAAAAGAAGCAATCATAGAACAACTAGCAATTTGTGGATTGACCTCATCACATACAAAAACATTTCGAGGTGAGATTATAGAGATGAGTTGTGTTGTAAATAATTCGATCAAAAATCACCCACCAAAAAGACTATGACTTAAAAATTAAGATGCATAATTGAATTCATTATTTCCTTTTTCTAGATGCTCAAAAGGACCAATAACAAAATGAGTGTTTGAGCCCTTATCTATAGATGTTTAAACTAGTCACATCTTCTCTTCATAACCACTACATCACTCATGATATCCTATAAATGAAATTCATATGTACCATTTCTCCCTTGCTAGTACCACTAATCCATTCTACTAGTAGCAGTTGTTCAACAACGATCCCTTTTACCTCGGATATTATGAAAGTGCGTTACATCCAATTGCAAGGTTTAGAGGAAAGTTCAATACAAAAGTGTGGTAGGCCAATTGCAATGATTAGGAGAAGATGGATGTTATGAAAAACACAATAACTTTAGACAATTTTTCATTGAAATTTTTATTTGGTTTACATCTGGCCTAATTTTTCTTTATAAAATTCCATGTGGTTGAAACATTAGCCTTGTGGTAATAATAAGTTACAATATGAAGCTTTCTTAAATAAAGAATGAGGATGGGTTGATTATAGAAGGTGCATGAAGCTTTTAAGAATAAAGAATGTGTATCTTTCAATCATGGAAGGTCTATACACGAATCTTGTGGCATGCGAGCTTCAAACAAAATCACACGAATGGATTTTTCATCCAAACCCCAGGAAAAATATAGATATCTTATCCCATGAACTTCTCAACAAGAAGGAAAGTCAGAAGGTGGCGGTGGTAAAGTTTGATCTGGTCCCACACCATTTTTAACAATAAATGCCATTGTCATTCCCCATGATGTATGCAAGTCAATGTGACAATGCATAAACCACACTCCTGCAAATGAAAGAGAGCATGGGTTAGAGCACATATTGAAGCATTTTCATAAGAAAATTGAAAATTTATTCATGCCAATCAAGTAAAGGTGGTATATCTTTAAAAACTCAAAGCTACTCAAGTTATGTTTTATACATTCATGACAAAAACATTCAAGAAAATAGATTATTCCTAGTGCATTTCATTGAGGATTACTAAAGTCTATTAATGGCTCCTTTATATGGCACCCATATTGGAATTTCCACTTTTGAAGTGTCTCTCTCTCTTGCTCCTTCTCCTTCCACCATAGCTCTTGCTCCTACTCATACTTCCACTTTAAGGCTCACCTCCCTTCAACTAGTATCAAAGCATTCTTCTTCACAAGCTCTTCTCAACTTCCATTCAAATACCTATAGCAGTCATCTCTGTGTTGGCATCCATAGCCACTCCGTTCAAACTTCCTATCGGTTGCAATCTTCTTGAGCACTCTTTAAGCCTTCTTAAGCAAGTCTTGGAGCAGCCCCCCATAGCCCTCACCCTACTAGTGCAACATCATGTTGCATGAAATAGGCCCTTTTTTAGTAGCAACTCACATTTTTTCATCTCCTACAGCATATCTTCTTCATTGGGTAGCTATACAAGAACTTATATACTTGGTTTTGATGCTTGACATTGATTCTTCCACTCTTGGCATTCGATTTGAGTGTTAAGCTTCATTGTTATAACAGGCCACAAACTGTGATAAAACATAGCAACACTTATCTTTGATGTCTACACTCATTGCCATTGGTTGGATGATGCCCAATTGATGCTCGTATATTCGAGAACACTATATTAGGGAATTTGGGAATTCTCATATAGTTTGGAAATTCCCAATATATTTAATATTTGGTCACGTGATCAAATCTTATCCTCTTACTTGAAAGTGGAGTCTACGCTAATTACTATATAAGTTATCTTTCTAAGTCTCACTTTGAAGCATGGGTTAAGATTTAGCCACATGGCCAAATCTTTACCCCTTATTTGAAAGTGAGAATTGGGAGATTCCCATATTCTCTAATATGGTGTTCGGGGATGTATGTCATTGCTTGGAGTTAATTTTGTACTAATTTAACCACTTTATTTACTCTATTCTTTTTTAGGTTTGTTGGCTCGAAATACAGGGCAGCACCTTGTTTGATGCTTCTATGGTCAGCTTTATTGGTCTTATGATGCTGCCCGGTTATACTGGGGTGATGTCTACAAGTAGTACGTGAATACTATGACCGTGTTATGGGTTGGATTTGGAGCTGATTTTGGTATTGAAATAGCTTGGTTTGATAGCATATTCACTGCTATATATAGTAGAGCTAAACCTCTTTTAATAGGGATTTTATATGCCTATTGTTCTTGGCTATGATTTGGATGTTCTATATGCACTACTAATGTATACCATTGATACTAATACACTAGAACACAATATTAGTGAATTTGGAAATCTCCCAATTCCCATTTTTTGAATACTAAAAGGTGGCACCTGGATAACATGCCCATAAGTTTCTTAAAACCATATGATGCGACCTATCATTGGAAAGCGCTTGAAAAATGGAATCTATTGAGCTATTGAACACTCAATTTGGAGTTATAGTGTTCAAGTTATGACAAATCCAAAGATTTGACCATGTGTCCCAAACTTATGGGAAATTCCCATATTTCCCAATATGGTGTTCTAGTATATCATATGCCCATGATTTGAGGTGGCTCTGAGCCTTGGCAAGATGCCCGATCATGTAAAAAAGAGAACGGGTGCCCAAGGGATTTAGGGCTTGTATATAAAACTAAAAAGGTAATGAAGAGCTCATTCTTTGGTTTGTGGCAAAAGTGATATCTTCTTTTTCTTTTCTTCTCTCCTCCTTGCTTTCTTGCTTGTGTGTACTTGAGAGAGGGAGTGTGAGGGAGTGAGGAAATGAGTGTGTAAGAGTGACGAATCTTGGAGAAGAAACTCTCCATCATCTCCTCTCTTCTTCTTCTTCTTCTTATTATTATTATTCTTCTTCTTCTCTTGCGCGTAGTTATGGAGCATGGAGCTATCGAGTGTGTTTGAAGAAGGAGGCTACTCATTTGAGTATAAAGGTAAGCTCACTACACCTCGTAGGATTGAAGGTACGCTGACTCGGTGAGAGATAGCCATTTGTGCTCACTTGAAATTCTTGAAGCAATAAGTGGGCCGTGTGTCTTGGCAGTTGAGTGTGAGCTCCCACTACATTTTGGTTTTGTTGTCGGGACTTGAACTCGAGTCACTCACCTAGGGAGACCACCCTCGCCTATGGTAAGACATGTCTCCCTAAGCCACACTCATCACTGCACCCCCTTAGGCAAGAACTGGGTCTTTAAGTGTGGGACAATACTCTGGCCTCAACCCAACTCCCAGTTCCACTAGCACGAGCACAATGCACCACATGGTAAGATAGACACACCCCTAGGCACTTCACCTTCTTTTCTTTATAGGTAACTCCAAACAATGCAAGCCACCAATTTCAGAAGCCTCATCATCACCACCAACTCACACAACTGCCTATCAAATCACACGATCTTCATCAGCTCGGACCCGCAAATGTCAGTCCCTCAGTAAATGATCAAAGCCCAAGAACATCAAATGTAGCTCAAATCCAAGTGTCAAAGCATGTCATAACCATATCCCAGGTCATACATTAGTGCTAGATATCATTGTAGACATGTAGTATACCCAAAATACCATGTATATATAGTAGGTATTCAAAGTAGCATGAAGCTCACTACTGTATACTTGATATCCAAACTATTATGACAGTAATAAACCTTTGCAAAACTAAGCTAATCAATCTCTAAACAATCCAAATAGCATCCCAAAAGCATCAGCATACCATCCGTGTACCAAAATAGCATCCTCGAAGTATTAAAAATATATTATGGAATTTACTGTTTGCTATCCAAACTAGAAGTGTTTTATTTTGCGTGAAACAAAGAATAGAAAACTACGCTAAATTAACTTTGTGAGTAGTCAGTTTGTATCTCTCATTGCCCTCTTTGTTTACTAGCTATAGAACACCAAAATTCGATACCGTATGCAAAAGTTATAGCCAAAATACGATAGTGATATCAAGTTGCAATGACTATCCATGACTTCTGCATCATGCTCTATATCCACTCAAAATGGATAGAATGGCTGCTCCTCAACTAAATAAGCATCCAACAATGCTCAACTAGACCCTCCAAAGCTCCTCGACAAGCTGGGAGCAAAGCTAGAACAAGCCAGAAGAAGAAAAGGCTCAATGCATACCTCATGAGAAAGAAATAATGGCTACCATAAAACCTTGAGCTGAAGCTGTGAATTCAGATTGAAGCAAAGGATGAAAAGCTCCTTGAATGGTTGGCTTTGATACCAATTGAAAGGTAGGATCGAGTGGAATCACACAAGTAGAAGCAAGAGCAAAGCCATTCCTATGGTGGATGGAGCAAGAGAGGAAGAGAGAGAGACACTGTATGTGGAAACTCCAACAGTCACAATGTGTGACCAAACTTCTCTTATTGAATAATCACTTAAAGAATAAAGAATAAAGTGACAGTGATGAGCACTCATTACCTGTAATATACAAGTATGCGATCACGACGTGTGAAGTATATACAGGGCAATGTAAGCACAACTACCTTTACCCCCAATAGATAGCATAAATTGAGCAAGCTATTGAGATTGAGATCAAAAGCAAGTGCTAGAAAAAATCAAATTGGATGGATTTAGTCTTTGATTAATTGAGAAAGTATCAATAAATCTTGGATTTAGTATGAATTTTAGGTTGAATTTCAACAAGCACTAGGATTTCTTAAGCAAAGAGATGGACTAGTTATATTCAAGGAATTGATTCAATTGATTCATATTCACATTGGTATGGTCATAAGAAATCGTCTATATAACATGCATTCACAAAGGATATTAAAAAATATGTTTTTTTACAAGCTATAAGACATTTAAATGACTCAATCTTTTACTTTACTAAGCTTATGAATTTTTTTCAAATTGTAATTAAAAAACACATTTTGTAAACATAATCCCATAAATTTTACTAAATATAGTATCCTTTCTTTTGAACTCATATGGTATCTTACATGTTCTATAAGATGGACTCCTTAGGGGTCAAGTTGGGCATTTTTTATGTAAATTGCATGAAAGGGAATTGTTCACATATAGTTTTTTAAGGTAGTTGAAATGATAAAGCTTGTAGATTTTTTTAGACATTGGCAAATTTTGATGGTTGAAATACATATTTTAGGCATGTATTTGATGGCATTGAGCATTGTTTTCAAACCTGTGACACATAATTTTGAACTATATATGGATTAGCCATAGATAGGTAGTGGATGTATCCTCCTTCAATATGGATGCATGTAGATTCGATGTATTGATGTGTTTATGACCATATATGAGATTGACTTACTAGAGACATACTAGCAAAGAACAACACAAGGCATAAAAGGATTGGATTAGAAGGACAAGGAAAGTATTCAATTGGATATCCATATATATCTTAGAGACTATGCTTCTATAATCGAGGAGACTACCATATTCAAAGAATCTTAGAAAATCATACATATGTTTATTATGTGTACTAAAGTAAGGACATTCATCTTAA
The DNA here is from genome assembly GCF_053477565.2 of Lygodium microphyllum. Lineage (NCBI taxonomy): Eukaryota > Viridiplantae > Streptophyta > Polypodiopsida > Schizaeales > Lygodiaceae > Lygodium > Lygodium microphyllum. The sequence continues at coordinate 30,398,679 of NC_141155.1, forward strand.
CCAATATTTACCTCATGCTCAGAGAGGAAACATAAGTACTAGTGTTTATATAGCTAGATTAAGTAGATAGTAGAAGACTTGGTGTCCATTGATGTTCATGTTGATGATAGTGACCTTGTATCGGTTACCTCTAATGGTTTGAGACCATAAGACAAGTCTCTGGACATTGGTTTGTGTTTTCATGGGTTTTGTGTCGAATTGAGTTGATCCCCCCATACATGATAGAAGAAATCAAGCTTGGCCGTCTTGCTATACTTAGTAGTAGGATGTCTAATGATGCAACCTTTTATCATGGACATGGATGTGGTAATACCCTTAGAGATAGAGGTTCACAATCCTCTTGTAGAGAAAACAACTATTGATATGGTCTTGGTAACATGTTAGGTGGAGACTATATACCCAGAGCAAAGGGGGTATCCCATTTTACGTGCATATAGGTATATCTCTAAGAGATGGAAATTGTAACTATTGTGGAAGGTATGGTCAGTATGAAAGAGAGTGTTCCTACATTAATAGATAGTCACTATGTGGGGAAGATAAATAGCTAAGCTTGGGGCTTTGTTGTTACTCGCAGGCTGCTGGCTTTGGGAACTGCGGGGGTACTAGTTTGCGCTCTCTCTCTCTCTCTCTCTCTCTCTCTCTCTCTCTCTCTCCCCACAAATTGATCTTAATCCACAGTGACACCAGGTCAATTCAAGTGCGATTGAAAGAAAAAACCCTGTAAGTTTAGAAGGCAAGAGCTGCGATTGAATGGTGAGATGAGAGTCGAGTTGATCAGAAATTAATGAGTGCGGTGGAGATGAAAGCTAGCTGTAGGGAGGGAGGGAGGGTAGTGGGTGACCTGGGTTGGTGGTGGTGAAGCGGACGGCAGCCCAGCCGCCAGAGGGGACAGCGACGGTGTTGCGGGAGGGGGGGTCGTGGAGGTTGAAGGAGTCGGGGTCGGAGGTGCTGTCGTAGTTGCCGAAGCCGGAGCCGACGATGTAGAAGTTCTGGCCGTGCAGGTGGATGGGGTGGCTCTCCAACAGCAGCGCCGCCGTGTCCTGGAACACGATCTGCACGCTCTGCCCGAACTCCAGCACCTGCAGCAGCACGTCTTTTATCACCCACCCACCTAACCAACCCAATTATCCCATAATTGCCAACTTCCATGATCCATCGAAAACTAAAGCTCCTCCCTTTGGGATTATCCACCGACAATGGCTACATTATCCATCTGTATAATACCCCCTTCATAATACAACTTACTCTCTTTTATAAAAAAAAAAAACTAAAGCTCAATATTATGGTCTTCTCTATATCATTTATTTTGTCTCTACTTTTAATCCTTTTATAATGTGACAAGAGCGCACGCACATCGCCCGTCATTCGGAGCAATAATCAAGCTCTAACCACCCGCCATTACTACAACATACCTTTACAGACCATGCTACTAACAAGTAACAGTTTCCCATCCTTTCCTAAGCCTATCCATCATTTTTATAACTAACAAGTTTGTGATATTTAAAGGCCCTCTTTGACACTTCCTACTTCCCTTTAAATTGAGCCTAGGCTCACTTTCTATGTGCATGTTTGTGATACTTGAAGTTGTTATTGGACAATTCCCAATTACTTCTACATTGAACCTCGGTTTTTTGTGAGCACTCACCTTCACATACGTCCCTAGCACCGATGTCGATATATTGTTCCCTGCTATTCCCGTATAGTTGTACATGTACGGTGGCACATCAGGAAATGTTGTATTGTATACCCCATTGATCTGCTCATAGTATGCCTATTCACATCACAAAAAGGCATTAGTTAGGTTTTTAAGGCTATTACAATAAAAATATCTAGAGTACTATAAGCGAAGAAAATGGTTTGCAATTTTGCTTCATGTGAGTTTTTTTTTTTTGGGTAGAAAGCTAAAAGTAGCACCATATATTATATATGATTCTTTTTAGGAGGAAGATAAACAAGTTACTTGGTGCATTTGAACATGTACTTAAAAAAATGAAAACTGTCAATAATTGAATGATTACCTGCAAAACAGAAATTGAGGGAGTTTCAAATGTGTGGTTGTTGATATTAGCAGAGAGGCGTTCACCAGGGAAGCCAGAAGAGCAATTAGCACAAGGTTGGAAGGAATATCCAATAGTGAAGAAAAGATCATAGTCTATTTTAAGGGGGATATTGTAGTAATAGTAGCCCCTAGAATAGTATTGGCCCTTGAGTGATTGAGTAAAGTTGGCAACATAAGACGTGTCATTGAAGGCAGGAAAAGAAGGCAATGAGAGTTCAGAGAAAGAAATGTTGGAAGGAAGGGAAGAGTTGTAGGTAAGGATGGCTGTGGCTGGGGTTTGTGGGTAGGGCACAAGTGCTTCATTGGCTGGTGAGAAAACTGAAATGGACATGTAGTAGTTTTCGGCACTTGTGGGCTTGTTTGCTTTAACCAATACATTTGTGGTTTGGCCAGGTGCAATCACCACCACTTGTGTCTCCAAGGGTTGTGTATATTCAGCATCTGCCTCTACTACTGTCAAGCTATGATTGGCTATAGCAAAGAACAATTGAAAATTTACGGCCGCATTCACCAACCTTAGCAAATACCTCTCCCCTTCCTCCACATTGAACACCTGTGTCACTGATCACATCAACAACAACATCAATGCTTACTTTAATCACTTGTGCCTAGATGTGCTAGTTCTTGCAAACTAGGTTGGGACCCCTACACAAGGTAGGCCTATGAATAATGTTAACAATTTCTATTAATACATAATGTCAACATGGTTTTTATTCTATTGCCAAAACATCCAATTTTGTAAAGAGCCTTAATGGGGCACCTAGCTCTATGCTATGAATATGTGTATGAAGCACCATGTTCATAATCCATGTATTACCCAGGTGCTAACAATGTGCACAAAAGGTGTCCAAAACCAAGAGAAGTTTTGATCCACTCACCATTTCAAGACTAGAACAAAGTTTTCATTGTAGCAACCATGATCTTTTACATGAAAGATTTATACTTTTTCTACTGATAGCAATGGTCAATGACTTTTTCCTTTGAGGGAGTTCATCTTATTCACAATGCATAGAATTGAAACATTTGGATATTATCCTTTTTTATTGGTAGATCTTACAAATACTTTTTCCTTGAAATGAGTTAATGATGACTACTTCAAACTGGAGGCCACAACAATTTTCCTTCATGCTACCATTGTATTTTCAAACAAAGTTATCATGATAGTCACGGTTGGGTGTGCACATGTGTGTAATGATACATGTACAAATGTCTATTTTTAATTATCATGTTATAGTTACTCATACATGCTCCATACATGCAAGTAATTCATGTATCTATGTAGACAATATATAGATGTATATATGATTACATGCATGTGGTTATGTTATATGAAGCTATGTGTATGTGTGCATGTATGTGCAAGCACCTATGCTAAGAGAAAATGCACTTGGATCACGATCCATCGACATTACAACCACTTCATTTTGCAAGTTATTATTGCACCTTATGGCTTGGAACTCTTGTTAATAAAGGTAGCCGCTTTCTCTATTATCAACAGTGAGCGAGTAGACACACTTGCAAATGTACCTGCTAACTTCCATTGACACAAGTCTAAGTGTTCTTGTTTCTATGGTCTTACATGGCATGTTGCATGTAGTGAAAATTAGTGTTGTTTTTCCTAGTTTACTGATTTCTTTGTTAATTCATGCCGACCTTGATTTCCAATTCCTCTATTATTTATAGATGTTTTCAATCATGGTAATTGAATGATTGCAATATATAATTAGTATTCATGACTTACAATGCTCTGAGCAGTTGTAAAGAGCTCCTGGATAACCATTAATAGTAAGAGCATCAGAGATGTTGTACCCTCCTCCAATTCTTAGTGCGTCTGCTATGATATCTTCTACATTTGCATTCCACCACTCTCCTATGGAAAAATAAGACAATGATCAGTTTTACATTCTCTCAAATTCATATAGTGTACTTTAATATAGACTATACATGCATTTCTTTATAATGTAAGAATGAGAACATACAAGACAAATCAAGGAGTAGGCTTACATAAGAGCAATTTAGTTGTGCATGCCTATTCTCTACATAGATGTTAAATGGAAAAGGTAGTGGTAAAAGAGAAGCACCAATTGACATACAAGGGGTTTGCTCTTGATTTTGGATTCTCATTCATTGAGCAATTTAATGATGATTGCCATTCTCACTCATCGACTAGTTTTTTATATTCAAATGCATTTAGTCAATTTGGGTTTGATTATATGCCATAAGAAAAGTAACATTGTTTGAGGCAAGAGGCACACTCTTTATGTAATATTATGATTTATTCTCCTTAAGTTAATGGTGTTTACAATTGAAAGACTTTGAAAAATTTTATCAACATGCAAATGTTATTTGTGTATGTGATGTTATGTTCATGTGAGGGTAGTCAAATACTTTTGGTTGTTTACTAGTTGAAAACTAATGAGACAATATTTAAGTTTTATAGAGAAGTTAGAAACCATTGAGAACTATGCGTTTTTGCTTAAGTGATTCTATTTTTTATAATGTATTTAAGATTCTCTCATTCTCCAAAACACATAGATCACAATTCTACTCTTGAGTGTGAGATGGTTTGAAAATGCATGGCTAGAGTAGAGATATAACAATAGAATAGAATAAGTAGAACAATCAAATAAAGAAGAGGATAAGTGACAAACCTAAGATCATGGTATACTCATGATTTGGCTTAACAAAAGGGTATCTCGTTTTGTGGCGAGGACGTATGACAATAGCCCCATGGACAGTGGCTCTGAGCCAACTGATGTGTGCATGCCAGAAAAGTGTCCCTCTTTGGTCCACAATTCGAAATCTGTGCACGTAGGATTGGCCAGTTTGAATTGGGCATTGTGTGATATAAGCCGGGCCATCTGCCCATGCTGACAACAATTGGCGCACTCCATGCCTACATTAGCAACACAAGTTGTAACAAGCAAGTTAGTGCCAAGTTTAATGTAAATGCAAAGCCTTGTGATTTATCATGGTGATTGCAAATGGCTTAACAATGGGGAAAATATATGAAACCAAAGTACTTTTTAGAGGAGGAGTGAGACCATCGTTTTGTTTTTCAAGCACACCCCTTAAAAAAACTTACTATGATATGCATATTCCTCTACAGTTGGTTGTATGATATGCATAGTAGTTTCAAGCTATCAAATACCAAACATTTTATAGAAAGAAAGTTCTCCATGTGATTTAGAGGGCTAGAAATGGCCCGATTTTTAACTAGGGACCCTTACATTTAGCCTAAAAATAAAATAATTGCATAAAAGGAAAACATTGAGCAAGGCATGTGATTTTGATGGAATAGTTCAAATACATTAGTTAGCTTGTCTAGAGAAACTATTGTCTCAATATAAGGTAAAACATGTAGGAAGCCTTTCTAGAGAAAACTTGGAACACAAATTTGAGATATAAGCGGAAAAAAAAAAAGCATTTCTTAAGTTTGAGGCAAGAATGCTATGGATCAACCTGACTAAAGAAATCTTATTGAATCTAGACTCTTTTTGAGACCTTCCTTGGTGTAGGCCCATTTTGAACACGCGAGCATATCTCAACACAAGCATGCAAGCAATCCTATTAAGATATGATTTTGAACACATGAGCATATCTCAACACAAGCAATCCTAAGATGTCTACCACACATATCCCAACACATGCATACAGGCAATCCAATGTGACATCTTAGGTGCATTGAAACACAAACGGAAAAGCTACAAGTATGCGTCATAATAACTGATCGTCTTATGAAGTTCGATAATTAGGAGATTTGCTAGGGCAATTAGGGAGATGGTTAACTGGCGCTGATGAATATTTGACTGTACTTTACCAGTGCAGCGTGAGGTTGTAAGAAACCAAGTTGGTGACGTTGACGATGACGTGGTCGCCTTCTCGCACTCGTAATGTCGGGCCTGGATACATGCCATTCACCGCAACCAGTGCTTTCGTGTGGCAGAGGCGTGACACGTTCAAGTAATCAATCTGGCGCCGATAGATAGATAGATAGATTAGCAAAGCTTAATTAGTTCCAGTAATCGATCTATCAGGCTGGCTAGCTCTTAGTAAGCTTATAATTACCCTTTCTGTCCATCGATATTGGGGGCCACAAGCTCGCAGCTTAGCCCAAGATTTACTCAGCGGCCTATTGCTACTAGTAAGCTCACTGAATTGCTAAACACCTCGGCTAATTAGCTTAAATTAATCACATGCTTAACCTAAGTGGGTCGGATACTGCATAGGCGCTCGCACATCTAATCTAATCTAACGAACCTAAATTAATGATCACACGCTCCTCCACCTACTTGAATCAGGAATTAGCCTTTACAACGAAGACGTTTAATATGCACTGGCTCAATATCGCTTGCAGGCGCCTGCACAAGCTCCGCTAATCACATGAAATCTACTCATGATCTGTCTACTGTCATGTCATAATTAAGCTCACTAGCGCAGATCATAGCTTAGATTAATCACACGCCTCATCTAATTGAGTCAAGAAGTAGCCTTACAACGAAGTCCAGCCGCCGGTGAGCGGCCAGTGTAGAAGCTGGAATGAAGGCCAGTGCAGCAATTATTAGAAAGAGCACGCCATATTTAGGGACTGCAGTATCGTAAGGCGCCATGATGGTGAGTGTACTAGTGCTGCCAAATCTAGCAGATGGAGTGAATTACCATCAGGCTTGATATATACTGATCGATCAGCAGGCGCTCAGCTCCCTCAGGATATATTGTATTAATGGAGGGGGATTACATGATTGTAAGCTTTATTCCCTTCTCACCACTATATGACAAGGAGTTTCAAACTCACTTGGGTTCTTATACCATGTCATCTTTGGTGATTTCACTCAATGTGCTCTCCCAAGAGCCCACTATGATGTGAGTGGTAGAAGGACAATTAGTGTTCATGGAGTCCCACACAAATGGAAAAGGGTATGACAACAATGTGAGGGGTGTATAAATGTTTATATGGTGATATGTAAACTACTTCAGTGCGTGTATCTCATGCACATTTAGTTCGACCACAAAATGTAAAGACATACATGCACCTATCACCATATCTATCATGCATCTATGTTTATATCTAAAAGCATGACACATGTCTATGCCTATATTTACATTTAGGTCTACATAAGAATTATGCTCCCCAAGACATACTTTTCATCACGAGCCTATCTTTTAGACTTACATAATTTTCATCACAAGCCTATCTTTTCTTATCTCCGCTCACCAAAATGAGCATTGCTCTTCTTAAACCATTAAAACAAAATTCTCAAACTTCCTTCAAGTATGACAAAAACATTTCAAATGTGGTTTTGTCAAAATGAGAATGAGTAATGTAGGTGTAGGTAATTCATCATCAAGGCTAAGGGTTGATACTTAGTGAATGTATGTGGTGTGAGTGAGAATTTGTCTCAATGATACACATTTAAACGTTTCCAAAAGAAATGCACTCAAGCTCTTTTACGAAGATGTCATCATCAAACTTTTTCTTCTTGTTTGCCACTTTCCACGTCATGTAGCAGATCATCATTCCACATATACAAATCAAGATAGTTGTTAAGTTTGCTACGAACTTTTTTTAAAAATAATGTGTTGGTTGAATGATATATTTCAAGGTCAAGTTTGCTACAAACTTGACCTTGAAATATATTGACAATTTCTCCTTACTTAAAATAGTCAATATAAGTCAACATACCCTATATCCTTGCATAAAACATGGTTCTAATTTCTTGCACTTTTGAAGTCAATATACAATTTCAATGCACTATTATGCATAATCTTAAGCTTGATCAAACTCCACTAGGGAATAACTTGATCTACATTCCTTGATTTCAAGCAACTTAGGAGATCAAAATAGATTGCAAGCTAATAACGTGTCTTGAAAGTTCTCTTCTGGTGTGGTAAGGGAAGACTACAAGCTAATAAAGTGCCTTGAAAATTCTCTTCTAGTGGTAAGGGAAGACTATAACTTTATTGAGGCTGAGGAAATTCTCTCTTGGTGGCAATGCAGTGATAATTTGCATGACTAGAGTGCCATAGCCTAGAGGCTTGTAATGGATGTTAGGATGCCATAGCATTGTAGTTTAGTAAAAGTTTTTGAGGCTTTGCTTGAAAGAGAAGTGAGTGAAAGTTGTAAGGTTTGGCAAAGTAATTCTTTGGGGAGCTCTAGAGTCTCACACTCAATGTTCACGGAAAATGAGGTTTAATATAAAAATGAGAAAAATTTTGATAACAACCTTCAAAATCTAAAGCAAAAGGTGTAAAACTTTAAAGTGTAGGAAATTTGGAGCCATAGAAATAACAACTACATATGATTTTGACTTGAAAATCCCTCCAGAAAATTTTTAGTGAAACACTTCTGAATTTGCTACCAAAGATGTTTAATTTGTTGAACGCTGCTCGCCAACATGCTTCACGTTCATGTTATTTTGTACAACACAATGAGCTTCATTAACCGACATTCTTTATGTTTGGCAAGCAAGCCAAGAGAAGAACACAAGGGAGCATGCGGGGGGGGTGATTATTATGATCGCCTCACCCGCCTACACGCAATGTGGTCACTAGACGTACGTGTACACCCTTCCCTTGGAAAGGTCTCGGGAGCCCCATCGATATTAGCGCGCCCCCCCCCCCCGAGATCTATCAAGGCATGTGTGCACGGAGGGCTACTACTACGGTCTACCACCCCTGATGAGCAAATACACAACGCCACCGTCCATATCATTAATTTATAGAGATATTTATAAAAGGAAAGGTGATGTGATGGCGATCGGCACATGCTCAATTATGTGCCAGCCGTATG